>NW_027076845.1:0-2456327 GCF_027942845.1 Colletotrichum fioriniae | reverse complement strand
AATAAGCAACTCGCTATATATATACGTTATTATATAAAGTTCTTTATTTATTATAATTTAATACGTATTTTATTATATATATTTAAGAATTAGTTAGCTATTTCTCGTACGTTTTCTTATTATAAAAAGAACCCTTAATTAAACAAGTTAATAACTTATTTAAGAATTACTTTTTTTTATTATAATTATTTTTATTAAATTTAGTTATTTTTTTATTTTATATAATACGTTTAATACGTTAATAATAAAAAATTAATTTAAAGATTTTAAAAAATAAAAGTAGCTCTTTATATAAATATTTTTAAGTCTTTTTTAATAATTTAAAAAGTAAGGATAATTCGGCTTTTATTTAAAGAGGATTATATATTTATAAATAAAAAAAAGTATTCCAAAAAATAAAAAAAGTAGAATTATAAGGACGTGCGTTACTTATTATAATACGTTACTTACTATATAAGTACGTTATTTAATCTAGCTTATATAATAAGATTAATTTTAACTTTACGTTTTTATATTTTAAATTAACCTCGAACGCCGGTATATTAATAAAAATAACATTATTATAAAAGGGAATTCGAGGTGAATAAAAATGCTATTATATTAACTTAATAAACGTAACTTAATAGAAAAAAAATAGATTAGTAAGTAAAATCTAGGGCGCTAGGCTTTTAAGCTTAGTAGTTGAGTAATTACGTAATTTATAAGAGGTCCGCTTAGTATTTAAGGCCCGGTTATATAAGGGCCTAATACTTAGTATTAAAATATTACCCCCTCCGTTATAAGAAGTACTATTTATAATACCTAATTATTTACTTAGATCCTTCATAATTATTTTTTTTATAAATTACTAGAATTTTATTAATTATCCGTTATTTTTCTTAAATTTTATTATTAGTTATTAATGCTTAGAATTATATTTTTTATAAATATTAATAAAATTAAAATTAATATTAGTACGGGTTTAGTTTATAAAATATTAGACTATAAAGTTATTATAAGCCGAGGATTATCTTTAAAAAGTTTATTATAGGCTTTAGAAAGCGTTAGTAATCTAAGTATTTTTATTAAATCTTTTTATATTATTATTATAAATAAAGAAATATTAGCCTCGTTGAGTATTTTTAATTATTATCTAATCTTATATATATTAATTCTTTATATACTATTTTTTTATATCCTTATTATTATTTTCTTAATTTCTTTTTTAACTTAGTTCTTTAATAGAGTACTAAATAATATAATTTTATAATTATTAATAATCGAGGTTTATAAAAAAAATAACGTGTTATAGCTAGCTAGTCGTAATAAGTATATTAGTAAAAGTTAAGGCTACGAATACTAAGTAAATAATATTATAATCGTAAATAGTTTTTTTAAAAGCTATATTTATAAATCGTAAAATAAGTAAAGCTTTAGTAATTAATTATAATTTTATTAAAAAGGTTCTTAATAAAAAATGATTAAAAAATAATTATAAAATTTAATATTAAGTTAATTATTAAAGAAGCTATAAAAAGTTTATTTTTAAACTTAGCTTAAGGATATATTATATATAAATTTTATCTCTAAATATATCCTTTATTCCTTAAGTTATTCTTAATTAATCTAATTTAAAATAATTATTTAGTCCCTAAGTTATATTAAATTATTTTAATCCAAAATAATCTTTATTTTATTAATATATAACTTATTTTATAGTTTTTTTATTTTATAAAGAGTAGTTATATTTTTTATTTTATTTATGTATATAATATATTATAATTACCGTGGCTATCAGGGTTAGCCTTTAGGTTAATTATATATATTAAATCGTAATATTAGCTTCTCGTTTGAAAAAATCTAGTCCCGTAGACTTATAAATAAGTAGTTACGACCTAGGTTAGGGTTTATTATATTTATTTTTTATAATATTTTAATATTATATTAGGTTATATTTAAAAAATCCGATTCTTATAAAACTCGTTATAATAAAATTAAATATAATCGTTAGGCTCTTAGTATTTTTTATAGAGTATAGGGGTTATAATATAATATTATATTCTTTTTTATTTTTAATATAACTATATATATAAAATAGATTTATTTAATTCTAAGCGTTATAATAAGTATATTATTTATAGCTTACCGAATTATAAGAATAATAATATAATAAATAACTACTTATAAATTTTCTTTTATTTATTAAGTTATCGTAATATTAACTTATTATAATAAATCATTATTTTAAAAAATAAAAAAAAGTAGAATATAAAATATAAAAAAGCTAAGGAAGTTTTAGAAATATTATAAACTTAGTTAGTAACTACTCTAAGTCGTTTATTCTATTTAAAAAAATAAAAACGTTTTTTAAAAAGAGTATAGTTCGGGTTTTATTTATTATAAAATATAATTAGTTAAAAAGTAAAAAAACTAAAAAGAAGTCCTTAGAAATATAAGAAATACGTATTATAAAGGATTTACCTACTTAGAGTACTCTAAATAAGATTAATTAGTCCTTTCTTAGTATTAGCTTCGTAAATTTAAGTTTTTTAATTATAAACGAGCTTTTTTAAAACTTAGCTATTTTTTTAGTAATTATTTAAAAGTTTTTATATATTTTAAAAATTATTATATAGTTCTTATATATTCTTTTCGTATTTATAGTTCTTTTATTTAATTAAAAATTCTGATATTTCGTTCTTAACTTTATAATTAATAATTCGTTTAACTTCGTACTCTAGTTTATTTAGTTCTATAAAAATATAAGTTTTAATATATAAACTTTTAAATATTAATTTAAGAAATAAAATATAAAAAAACTAAATAATACTTTATTATATTTAGAAGTTTTAGTTTATAGTTAATATTTAAGACTTTTTAAATAATTTTAAAAAGGTTTAAGTTTTTTATAATTTAATTTATTACTTAGTTATTTTATTTTAATATTATAATAAAAGAGATAAGTACTATCCTCTTTTTTAAAAAATTAGTTTTTTTAATCTTTAATTTATTTACGTTTTTTTATATATATTAATATATAAACTCGAGATTTAAAAAATACTTTTTTTGAAATTCTTTTAAGTTTTATTACGTTTATTACTATTTTAATAGCTTATAGTCCTTATTATACTTTTTTTATATACTATTAACTAGTATTTATGATTTAAATAGAACAGGGGATTCTTTTATACTTTTATTAATTATATTATTATATATAAATTAAGTTATTAATAACGTATATATATAGTAAGTCGCCCATCATAGCGAGTCGCCTACTTCCTTATTGTACCTTAAAAATCGATTTTTTAACTATTTATTAAAAAATCGAATATAAGTTTAAAATATATATAACTTTCTAATTATATTTCGATAAGAGTTATAATATAATGTTAAATATTTTAAAAAATTATATATAATTTAACTATATATATAAGTTTAAAATAGGTCTAAAATAAGAAAAAAATTTCTTTTTTAAAGGTTTAAAAGCTATATATATAGATTATAATTTTTTAAATACTTAATATTATTATATAAGTTTATTAATATTTTATTTAAAAAGTTTTATATATTTTAAATTTATATTCGATTTTTAATAAATAGTTAAAAATCGACTTTAAAGTACTATAAAGAAGTAAGCGACTCGCTGTGTGTATATATTAATAATATTATTTAGTTATTTTAATCGTAGTTTATATAATAACAGAGGTATATTTTTAAAAAAAAATTTTTTTTATTTAGCTATCGGTTTATAAATAAAAAAGTAGTTAATGATTTATAATTCATATTAAATTACGAAATTAAGGATCTCTAAAACTTTAAAATAAATAAAATATTTCTATTAAAAAAATAATTTTTTTTAGTATATTATAAATAATAATAATATTTTTAAAGAATATATATATTAATTCTTTTATATTATTAGCTTTTTTTATAAAATATAAAGTAAGCGAACTTAATAAGTTAATTAACTATAATTAGAATATTATCGTATTATATATTTATAAGTAGTTTTTTAAACTTTAGTAGTTTAATAATAAAATCTTATAAAATTAGTTATTATACTTTTATAAATAGTTATAATAATTATAGTTCTTTATAAAGCTTATATAAATTATTCTTACTTTTTTTTATAAGTTACGTAGTCCTTAATTATGTTAATAATTCTAGTATATATAACGGATTTATTATAATATTAATAAATCCGTTTTTATATTTTAATAACTCTTTGATAACTATATATAAGTATATTATAAAGTTTTATAATAAGCTTTAGGGATTATTTTTTTTAATTAGGCTAGTATTAACTTTTTTTAATTATTATAAAAAGCTTTATAATTAATATAAAGCTATTATCCTTTTCTTTTTTAAATAACTTATATTTCTTTAGAAACTATAACTTCGTAATTAAGTTTTTTATTAAGAATATTTATTTTATTATTTTCTAAACCTTTTTAATAAATAATTTAAAAATTAAATTTAAATAAGAACTTATTTTATTTAATTTATTATTTATTTAGGTTTTTATTTATTATAAAGTTTATGGAGTTTTTTATAGTTTATATAAATTATAATTTTATATTTTATTTCAAATAATTATAATTTTTATTTTTTAAAAAGTTTTAATAATAATTGTTAGTTCTTTATTATAAATTTACTAATTTAATTTTATTTTATAAAATATTTTAGAATAAAAAATAATATAAATTAGTTTTTAATTATTTTTTATTTTTTAAAGTTTATATATAGATTTATTTTAATATAATAGTATATTTAAAAAAAGTTTACTTTTTTAACTATAGAACTTATACTTAGAGAGTTTAGTATATAATTTAGTATTTTAAAGTTTTTAAAATATTATATAAATATACTTCTTATATATTTCGAAATTAAGAAAAGAAATAAGAATATTATTAATATATATGATTATAAAAATATTAACGTTTTTTAGAATACGTAGTTAATTATTATTTAAAAAAGTTATTAAAATATTAATAAGTCCGAAGGGTATAATAAAATATTTAAAAAGTTCTTTATAAGTTTAGAATACTATTTTCTATTTATTTCCTTTTTTCAATTCGTATTTAATTAAATATTTCCTTAAGGTTTATTATAATAAATTAGTTAGCTCTATATAATAACTCTCTAAACTTAGTAATAAATAATAAAAAATAATATTTTTTTTTATAATTTCGTTAAGTTTTTTTATAGTTAATAATAAGTTTTAGTTTTGTTTTCTTTTTTTTTAATATAAAAAAATAAGGGTAATTTTATAAAAAGAATTCGACGGTTAAATATATCTTTTTTTAAATTTTTTAATAATATATTTGTTAAAATACTCTTATTTTTTTTTAATTTATAGGATATAATAAATAAAACTTAAGTTATATTTTTTTTTAAGTTCGATTTCTATATTCTAACTAATATATTTTAATAATCCTATTTTTTTTAGGTTTTATAGATATTTTTATATATTTTTTAATACTTTTTAAATATAATTTAGAGTTATTTTAATCCTTAATTATTTATATTAAATACAATATTTAAAGCTTTTTATTATTTTAATAAAAACTATATTATATATATATATATATATATATTTAAGAATTATAATAAATTTATTTAAACCCTTTTTTTAAGTCGTTTAATAACTAAATTTACTAATTAAACTTAGCTAATAGTCTAATTTATTTATAAGTTATACTTTCGTAATTACAAGATTTTTAAAATAATATTAATATTTCTAATCTTTATAATATTATATTATAATAAATCTTTAAAATTATTAATATATATTAAAAAATATATAGTCTTTTAATTAATATATCTATTATCGTAATTAACTCTTTCTCTTTTTACTACTTATAATTAGTATAAATTATCTTTTTTATATTTATAATAAATTAAATTTATTTACTATTTTTAATAATATAAAGCTTTTTTATATACTATTATTAATTATAATACGTAGTTATTATCTATATATAATAAGTTTAATTAATAAGTATACGTCGTATTATTATTTAGTTATATATAAGAACTTATTTTTTAATATTTGCTTTTTTATTATTTTTTTTATAATTAGTTTTTTTAGTTTTTTTAATATTTAGTTCCTAAGTCTTTTTTTTTGATTTATTTTTATTATTCTCTCTAAATTTATACTTTATAAATATAATAAGTTTAATATTAATTATATTTATATACTTATTAATTTATATTTTAATTATATTAATAGTTTATAAAAAAACTTAGGTCTAATCTAAAAATTACTTTATTAATTTTATTAAAATATATAAATATTTAGTTTAGTAATTAGTTATTAATATAAACGTCCTTAATAAGTTAGTTATTATATTTTTTATAAATAAAAAATAGTTATTTTTTTTTAAATAAGAAGTCTTAAAAATACTTATTATTTAAATATTCTATTTAAAATAATTCTTTATAAAATATATCCTTAATATTAAATAAGGGGCTATTCTTTTTACTTAAAGTATTATAAAAACTTTTTAAATTCTTTTTATTTTATAGAACTATAAAGTTTATTTATTATTAAAAAGGTCGATATTTTTTATATTAGTTTTTATTAAAATCTTTTTTAGAACTAGTAGTATTAATATTAAAATAGGATTTATAATTAATTTTTATTTAAGTACGATAGTAAGTAATATTATAAAGTTTATTTAAATTATATAATAATATTTTATTAAAATAGGATTACTAGAACTTATATAAAGTTCTTTATTTAATTAAAAGTTAATTTTCTTTTAACTTTTTTCAAAATTAAAATCTAGTTTCTTAATTATTTTAATTTTGTTTTTATATAATAAGTTTTCAAACTATTTTTTTTAATTTTATAAGTAAATTTTTTTATTTTTATTTTCTTATTTTACTATATAAATAAACTTAATTAGGACTTTTTAAATCGGGTCCTCTAAATTTAAAAAAGTCGTATTTATTTATTATCTTATTATACTATATAAATAAGGTTATTTATTATTTTTTTTATATTAGGTCCTCTTTTTTTTTAAACTTAAAAAAGTTACTCCTTTATATTTACTTAAAGTCTTTATATAATTCTTTTTTTAAAAAACATAAAGAGTATCTCTTATAATAGGGTCTATTTTAGCCTTTCTTTTTTATATTTTTATAAATTTAAAAAAGTATAGTAATATATTTAAAGTTATTATTTTTAAGGGTATATAATTAGTATACTAAGATAATTTCTTTCTTAGTTATTATAACTAGTATTTTAATAAATAATAAAGTAATATTAACGTACTTATATAGCGAGCGACGTATTATAGCGAGCAACGTACGTCCTTATAATTCTACTCTTTTTATTTTTAAAATACTTTTTCTCTATATATAAATATATAATTTTTTTTAAATAAAAAGCCGAATTATTTTTTACTCTCTAAGTTATTAAAAAAGACCTAAAAAATATTTATATAAAGAGCTATTTTTATTTTTAAAGTCCTTGAATTAACTTTTTATTATTAATATATTAAACGTATTATACGAGATAAAAAAATAACTAAATTTAATAAAAATAATTATAATAAAGAAAGAGGTAATTTTTAAATAAGTTATTAACTTAATTAATTAAGAGTTCTTTTTATAATAAAAAAACGTATAAGAAATAGTTAATTAATTTTTTAAATATATATAATAAAATATATATTAAACTATAATAAATAAAGAACTTTATATAACGTATTTTTTAAATTAAAAATATAATTTTAATATTAAATTAATTATTAAAAGGCTTTAATTAAAGATCTTATTATTATATAAGGTTAATTTATTTTTATATAAAATATAATTATAAAATACGGAATATATAATAATAATATTTATAATTTTAATAAGACGGGCTTTTTTAATAAGAATATTATTATATATAAAAGTTATTATAATTTTTTAATTATAATAAAAGGCCTTATATAAAATAACTTAGTAATTAAAAATAAGTTTTTATTATTTAAAATATATATATTAATAACTAATTCCTAATTATATAGTATATTTATTTATATAAAAACAGATAAATAATAAATAATATTAACTTAGATTAGTTAAAGTATTTTAATTAATATATAAGGACTTATATAAAGGGCTTTTATAACTTTTTAATTTTTTAATAGCTATAATAATTATAAATTAACTAATTTTAATAAATACTATAAAAAAATAAAATAATATTATTTTTTTATATACCTCCCTATTTATTATATAACTTTTAACCTCTTAATATTAAATATTTTAGCTTATTAAAGTATTTATATAATAAAAAAAATAAAAAAAATAATACGAATATAGATTTTATATATTATAAAAGACGACTTTTTTTTCGTTTTTAAAATAATATTCTTTATTTTAATAAATAAAAATAATATATAAACTAGTTTTAAATAGATAAGCTTTTTATATTTTTTAATTTTAAAATAATTATTTTTTTATTTAGATTTTAAATTAAAAACGCTAATATTATTAAATTTATAGCTAAGTAGTTAAAGTTTTTAAAACTTAAAAATACTAATTATAATATTAAAGGGTATATAAAGTACTACTTTTTTTAAAAAATAAGATCTAAGTATATTAAAGTAGCTTATTAATATTAATACATAAAGTAATTAATTTCTAAGTTAGAAATATTAATAAGTTAGTTTATAAGCTTATTATTATTAAAGTAGAGAACTATAAGTTTTATATAGGGATAGAAGTACTAAATAAATACTAAAAAAATAAAAAAGACCTAGTTATATTTTAAAAAAGTTACTTAATAATATTAAAATAGAAATATTAAAAATAAAAAAAGGGTAATATTAATATTAAAAAAAATAACTTTTAAAAAGAGGGTTATATAAAAAATACTAAACTATATATATAATAATATAATAATTATAAAAAGCCTAAATATAATATATAAACTTATAAAGTAGTTTAAATTAATAATAAAAAAGAGGGTAATATATAATTTTAATTAATTTTATATATTATAACTAAGTTAATTTATAAAAAAGGTTAAGAAGTTACGAAAAGTACGTTGCTTATTATAATATATTGCTCGCTATATAGGTATATTATATCCTAATTATTTACTATTTTTTAAATTTTTTTTAGATATTATCTAGTTTATTTTTTTATTATTTTAATAAGTAAAGTAATTATTATTATAATAAGATATTTATAAGAGTTATTTATAAAGAACTTTTTTATTTATTATATTAACTCGTTTTTTTTAAAAAACGGGCTAGTATTAAATATACTTAAGTTATTAATAATTTTTTAGCTATATATCTTAACTTATCGTAATTATAATACTTAAAGTCCTTTTTTTAAGTAAGGTTATTTTTTTTTAATAATACTAAGGTTTATAAGTCCGCTATAATAACTAATAATAGTTATTAAAAATTAATACTTTTTTCTAATATTAAGTTTAAGTTAGTTATTTTAAGTATTCTAGCCCTTATATTTAAAGTATTATTTATAAAATTAATTATTAATCTTAATTATTATATTTATATACTTATAAAGCTTATTAGGTCGTTTTTTTATATAAAAGTTTATTTTTAACTTCTTTTTTTTAAGCTATAATAAAATAATATTATAAGTACTTTATTACCTTAATTAAGTTTAGAAATAATTTATTAAAATTTTTAAAATATACTTATTAATAAATTCTTTTTATTTAAAGTTCGTAAGTTTTTATTTAATAACTTGTTTCTTTTTAAGGTTATTAAAAAAAATTTTAATTTTTTTTAAATTTAATATAATTTATAAAGATATTTTTGATATTTTTTATTTTATATATAGTAATTATTTTTTAAAGTAGTTTTTTTATTAAAAGTTTAAATTAAATAAGGGCATCCTTCTTTTTTTTTAAAAAAAAGCTATATAATAAAATTTATTTATTTTAATAATAAAAAAAGTTTTATAATAATATAAATAAGCCTTAGTTTAAATAAGAAATCCTTAAAATATATTTAAGGATCTATTATAAAGTTCCGGTTTAGGGTACTTAGCTCTAAGTATTAAAAAAGGTCGGGGCGCTATAAATTAAATATAAAGCTACTCGTTTTTTATTTTTTAAGTTTAAGTATTATATTATATAACTATTAAATAATAAATATAGCTACCCTAATAAGCTACCTAGTACTACTATTACTAATAATTAATATCTTTATATAATTTAATTAGTTTTCATAAAATAAACTTATTAAATAAAAGTAATTAAAATATTATAACTAGCTAATTATAATAAATATATTAATAAAAATTCAAACTATAAATACTAAGTAAATAATATTATAATTATAAATAATTTTTTTTAAAACTATATTTATAAATTATAAAATAAGTAAAGTTTTAATAATTAATTATAATTTTATTAAAAAAGTTCTTAATAAAAATAGCTAAAAGTAATCGTAAAATTTAATATTAAATTAATTACTAAAAAAGTTATAAAAAGTTCATCCTTAAGCTTAGCTTAAAATTATATTATATATAAGTCTTATTCCTAAATATATTTTTTATTTTTTAAGTTGTTCCTAATTAATTTAATTTAAAATAATTATTTAGCCCTTAAGTTATATTAAATTATTCTAATTTAAAATAATCTTTATTTTATTAATATATAACTTATTTTATAGTTCTTTTATTTTATAAAGAGTAGCTATATCTTTATTTTATTTATATATATAGTATATTATAGCTACTATAGCCGGCGGGCTAGCCTCTAGGTTAGTTATATATATTAGGTCGTAACATAACGAGGATATTACGGTTATTTATATTAATTAAGTAGTTATAATACGAATTATAAATCTTATTAATAATAAATAATACTTCTTAATAATAAATATAAGGTCTTTTATCCCCCCGACAAAGCAATCCGCCGGGGTAATATTATATATTACGTATTACGCAAAACTAAGTATATTGCGCTCTATACTTAATTACTAACTAAAATAGCTCTTAACTTTCTGCTACCCATTTAGAGGGCAAGCTTTACTTATTTTAATATATATAAGACCTCTTAGTACTAGCCTGCGTAAGTAACTAGGTTTAATATAATTTCTTTTTTTTATATAAATATTATTATTACTTAGGGGGCTTATAAGAGCCGTTTTAAGTACTAACTTATTATCCTAATTTGTTATATTTTTAGCCCGCTTATTTTAATTATTATAATTAAGCTAATATTAATTTATTATATTTTATTATTAATATTAACCCGGCTATTTATAATATTCGTATTATTATCTAACTAAATTCTATATTATTTATTATATTTTATTATTAATATTAACCCGGCTATTTATAATATTCGTATTATTATCTAACTAAATTCTATATTATTAAAAAAATACTTTATTATTTTTTTAATATACTTATATTAATTATAATAATTACGATATTAAACTAGGTAAAAAAGGGGGCCTAGTTTAAGGGGGTAAACTTATTAACGGGTATTATTAAAGAGCCCTAGCTTATTAATTATTAACTATATATTAAATACGGATTTATATATTAATAGGCTTATTTAATAATTTATTTAATAATTTATTTAATAATTTATATAATAATTTATTTAGTTTAAATAGAGAATAGTTTATAAAAAAATATAAAAAAATAATAAGGATAAAAAGAATTTTTATAAGCTATAAAAAAAAGTAGTTAGATATTAGTCCTTTTAGCCCTTTTTTTTAAAAAAACCTTTATATTATTATTAAAGTTTAGAACCTCTATAATTAAGGGCCGCTTCTAACCTTTATAGCCGACTTCTATAGTTAACCTTTTTAATTAGTATTATTATATAAATATATTACTTAGCTTATTATTAATAAGTAATAGTAGCTTATTTATTCTAAATTATATAATAATTTTTTATATTAAAATTACTATATTAAGTTAAGTACGTACTTAAAATATATTATATATACTATATAATTAAAAAAGTATATTATATTATATAATTCTTTTTAAAAGCCTAATTCTACTAAGGTCGATCTTTTATACTTATAAAGCCGGAAAAAAACCACTATATAAGGTCTTTTTATTATATTAAAGGGCTTTAAAATAGTCGGTTATATTTAATATTAATAATAATAAGTTAAAGAAGTATATTATAGTGCTTATAATTATTATTATTATTTATTAATATAAAAGAAATTCTTTATTAATTCCTAAGACTAATTAAATTAGTAAGGGGATATATAATATTATAAAGTAAAAAAATTAGTTATTAAATAATAGTTTTAAATTCGTTAATAATAGCTTTTTAATAAAGTTATAAAGGAAAGTAGTTATGAACTTTATAAGAGGAAAAGTTAAAAGGAAAAAGAAAATTCAAAAAGAATAGTCTATTGAAATAGTAAGAGTATTTACTATTACTATATATTAGTACTATATAAATAATATTAAGAACCGCCCTGAGCATCTAGTAAAGGCAGAATTAAAAAAACAAATAAGAGAAAGAAGTTTAGTAAGTCTCTTAGGATCTTTGAATATTTTTTTAATAAATTTATTATAATAAGAACTACTATCCCTTTGGGGTCTAGCCCTGCCTTATTAAGGGCTATCTTTGCTTTAATAAGTAAGCTAGTTTAGTAAGGTTAATATTATATTTTTTATTATATACTTTAATAAACTTTATAATTAATTATAACCGGCCGTAAATACTACCAATAACTATTAATGTTAACTAAACTTAAGATACTAATAACTATTATAATATATTAATTACTTTCTTAATAACTAAATATTACCCTCTATTATTATTTTTTTGTTATTTTTAATAATATTCTTTCCTTAATATTTTTTATTTAATATATTTCATTATACTCTTTCTAAGCTCTTAATTATATTATTAAGTCTAAGCTTATTTATATTACTCTATTATATTAATAAAATACTAATAAAAGTAATACTTCTTATAATATATTTATCCGTCTTTTATAAATTAATATTATAAATATAGTATTTATTAAAGCAGTCTCTCTATGGCTTGGGGTTATTTAATATAATATTTATAAATTAAAATTCAAGTTATTAAAGAAGCCCTAAGAGTTAATAAGTTATTAACGTCTTAGTATTTCGATAACGTATATTTAAATAAATAAATAATTTAATAGCGATAGCAATAGCAATAGTAATAATAATAATAATAAAAAATAAAAGAAGTAACGTTTTTAATTTTAATGAAAAAAAACGAGGTAATAAATATAAACATATATATATATATATAACGTACTTATATAGCGAGTTGCTTATTATAGCGAGTTACCTACTTTCCTTTCTTTTTTATACCTCTTCCCTTTATAATAACTTTTTTTTATATATAATAATAAGTTCTTTTTTTAAATAAAAGTTATATTTATTTTATATTTTAAATTATTAAAAAGACTTCAAACTATTTATATAAAAAAATAGTTTTTATTTATAATATTTTAGAAATAATACTTTATAACTAATATATTAGCCTATGATTTGAATATAAAACTTATATAAATTTAAAAAAGAATTAAAGATTTTTATTATAACTTAATAATATATAAAATATAGCTAATTACTTTTTTTAATAAATATAATATAATACGTATCGGACCGTAATAAGTAAAGAACTTTATATAATATTAATTATAATTAAAAAACGCGTTTTTAATATAAAATTAACTATTAAAAAGTATTAATTAAGGATTTTATAATTATCTAAGCTTAGTTTATTTTTATAAAAAATATAATTATAAAGTATAAAATATATAATAATATTTTTTATAATATTAATAAAATAGGCTTTTTTAATAAAAATACTTTTTATATATAAAGGTTATTATAACCTTTAATTATTATAAAAAGCCTTAACGTTATATAAAATAGCTTAATAATTATAAATAGGTTTTTATTATTTAGGGTATATATATAAATAACTAAATATTATTTTTATATATTATTATTAAGGGTAAATATTACCTCTTTTTTATAGTATATTAATAACTAATTCTTTTTAAAATAGTATATTTATTTTAATAAAAATAAATAAATTATAAATAAAATCAGTTTAAATTAGTTAGAATATTTTAAAAATCATATAAAGTCTTATTTAAAGGGTATTAAATAGCTTTTTATTTTTAATAATTATAATAATTATAAATTAACTAAATTCGACGATTATTATAAAAAATATAATATTATTACTCTTTATATACTTCTTTATTTATTATATAAGTTTTAACTTTTTAATATTAATTATTTTAATTTATTAAAAGCTTTATATAATAAGAAGATTAAAAAAATAATACGGATATAAATTATATATATTACTAAGAACGATTTCTTTTTTATTTTAAAAAACAACTTTTTTTAATTTAATAAATAAAAAAAACGTATAAACTAGTTTTAAATAAACTAAAATCATATTTTTTAATTTAAAAATAGTTATTTTTTATTTAGATTTTAAAGCTAAAAACGTTAATATTATCTAATTTATATTTAAATAACTAGGGCTTTTAGGACCTAAAAAATATTAATTATAATATATAATACTATATAAAGCTCTATTTTATTTAAAAAATAGATTTATAATTTTTAAAATAGCTTATTAATATATTTATATAAAATTATTAATTTATAAATTAAAAATATTAATAAGTTAATATATAAACTAGCTCTTATTAAAACTAAATATTATAAGTTTTATAGAGTAAATAAAATACTAAATAAATATTAGAGGGTTAAAAAAACCTTAATTACGTTTTAGGGGTTATTTAATACTATTAAAACTAAGGTAATTAAAATAAAAAAGGGGGTTATTAATATTAAAAACGAAAATATATATTAAAAAAGGTACTTATATAAAGGGGGTAAATTATATAAGTAATAATATAATAATTATAAAAAGACTAAATATAATATATAAATATATTAAGTAGTTTAAGAGATCTCTAAAAAAGAGGCTAATAAGTAGTTTTAATTAATTTTATACAATATAATTTAATTAATTTATATAAATAGTAGGAGGGTATTTAAAAATGGGCGACTTATTATAATAGGCGACTTGCTATATAAGTACGTTATAGTTTGTTATTTTTTATATAACCCTCTTTTTAAAAATTATTCTTTTTTTTAATAATAATATTACTTTTTTTTATTTTTAATACCTCTATTTTAATATTATTAAATAATCTTTTAAAAATATAACTAGGTCTTTTTTTATTTTTTTAATATTTACTTAGTATTTTTATTTTTATATAAAGCTTATAATTTTCTATTTTAATAATAATAAGCTTATAAACTAACTTATTAGTATTTTTAACTTAGAAATTAATTACTTTATATATTAATATTAATAAGCTATTTTAATATACTTAGATCTTATTTTTTAAAAAAAAATATTTTATATACCCTTTAGTATTATAATTAAGATTTTTTAAATCTTAAGAACCTCGGCTACTTAATTATAAATTTAATAATATTAGCGTTTTTTAATTTAAAATTTAAATAAAAAATAACTATTTTTAAAGTTAAAAAGTATAAAGCTTACTTATTTAAAATTAGTTTATATATTATTTTTATTTTTTAAAATAAAAAATACTACTTTAAAAAATAGGAAAAAAGTTATTTTTTTATAATATATAAAATCTATATTTATATTATTTTTTTTATTTTTTTATTATATAAGTATTTTAATAAGTTAAAATACTTAATATTAAAAAAAGCTAAAGCTCGTATAATAAATAAAGAGGTATATAAAAAATAATAATATTTTATTTTTTATAATATTTATTGAAGTTAGTTAATTTATAGCTATTATAACTATTAAAAATTAAAAAGTAATAAGAACCCTTTATATAAGTCCTTATATACTAATTAAAATATTTTAATTAATTTAAGCTAATATTATTTATTATTTATTTATTTTTATTTAAATAAATATATTATATAGCTAGGAATTAGTTATTAAGATATTAAAAAAAAGGAAATAATATTTATATTTTAATAATAATATATAGAATTAATACTTAGTTATTTATATATATACCTAAATAATAAAAACTTATTTTTTAATTACTAAGTTATTTTATATAAGGCCTTTTATTATAATTAAAATTATAATAACTTTTATATATAATAATATTTTTATTAAAAAGCCTATTTTATTAAAATTATAAATATTATTATTATATATTTTATGTTTTATAATTATATTTTATATAAGGGTAAACTAGTTTTATATATTAATAAAATCTTTAGTTAAGGCCCTTTAATAATTAATTTAATATTAAAATTATATTTTAAATTTAAGAACGTACTATATAAAGTTCTTTATTTATTATAATTTAATATATATCTTATTATATATATTTAGAAATTAGTTAGTTATTTTTTTATATATCTTTTTTATTATAAAAAGAATTCTTAATTAATTAAATTAGTAACTTATTTAAAAATTACTTCCTTTTTTATTATAATTATTTTTTATTAAATTTAAATATCTTTTTATTTTATATAATATATTTAAAATATTAATAATAAAAAGTTAATTTAAAAACTTTAAAAATAAAAATAACTTTTTATATAAATATTTTTAGGTCTTTTTTAATAACTTAGAAAGTAAAAAATAATTTAGCTTTTATTTAAAAAGGATTATATATTTATATATAGAGAAAAAGTATTTTAAAAAATAAAGAGAATAGAATTATAAGGACGTACGTTACTTATTATAATACGTTACTTATTATATAAATACGTTATATAAGTTAAGTATTAATAATAATAATATATATATTAATATATATTTTTTTAGATTTTTAAGTTATTAATATTTAATCCGTATTCTTTAAAATAACTTTATTATAGTTCGAGGTCTTTTAATATAATATTTATAAAATCGAATTTTTAATTATTTAAAAAAGCCTTAGAGGTCAATAATCTCTAAATATTTTAATATTTTAATAATATATATTTAAAAAATAAATAAATAATTTAATAATAATAACGATAGTAATAATATAATAATAATAAATAATAATAAAAACGTTTTTTTAATTTTAATAAAAGAAACGAGGTAACGAATATGTATATATATGAGCTAATTAATATATATATATAAGCTAATTAATATATATATTAATATTTATAGAGATTAGTATTATTTTTAATAATAACAATAAAAGTATTTTTTAATATTATATTATTATAAGTTATTATTAATTTAAAAGGGCTACAAACTTAACTAAGTATATAAGCTTATAAAGTAATAGCGTCGTATTTAATATTATTGTTAATTTATAATTTTAAACTTTATAAAAAAAGAAAATTAAAGAAGAAAAAAGAAAATTTTAAAAAAAATAGTCTATCGAAATAATAAGAGTATTTATTATTATTATATATTAATATTATCTAAACAATATTAAGAACTACTTAAGTATCTAGTAAAGGCAGAATTAAAAAAACAAATAAATTTAATAAGTTAATAATCTAACTTACTTATATAACTATAGGTCTAAGCTATTAATCTTATATTTAATATTATCTTTCCTCTTATAATTCCATACCTATTACGCCCCTGTGTTGCGCACCAGCTATCGCTCAGCACCCGTCAGGTACGGTCGGGCAACTTCAAACATTATCACCGCCGTTCTAGATCATGAGTGATTCCCTGATTGCGCACTCATCATCGCCATCGTCGAACTCCTTTCGGCGGCAACATGTGGTTTCATGGCCAGGAAATGTCGGCTAGGCCTCTTCTAATCGTCGCCTCGTTGCTGGCACTCGTCTGCACCTCAACTTCGAGCCAAGCATCTAGCTCAATCGACGCCTCATCCACAAACACTCAGGTGGCCTTTTGCCAGTTCAAGACGATCAATTACATCACGCACACACTTCCTCAACAGTGTCTCAAGACCAGTTGGCCAGGCGGCAGGGCTATCAGTGATGGCCCAACTCCGATAAACGACAACGCAAGCCTACCTTCCGACGATTCAACGAAAACTACACATAGTGCTGGAGAACCTGTGGTCGCGGCCACCAACGTCTCGGCACCCGACCGGACAAGCAACGATAATACAAATTCGTCTCCTACCGAGACCGCAACCGATGATGAAGTCACCCCGAGGCCTTTCATGTCCTTTGAGGAGTGGAAGGAGATGATGCTTCGAAAGGCTGGTCAAGACCCCTCGGAACTCAAATCTCGGAAACCAGTCGAGCGCGCGACCGATCATGACAGAGCAACTAGGAGCTTGGGCCTTGATAGTCTCGGTATCGATGATGGGGAGATCGACTTGAACTTCGATGTTGTTTCTGAGAAAATCAGCAATATTGCATCAGCACCCCAGGCCATTCCGACAGAAGTGGCAACTTCCGACCAACAGCAAGAGCCTGTACTTTATGACGATGGGAGGACGCAATACTACCGGAGTAAGGACGCTGGAAAGACCTGCAAGGAAAGGTTTTCCTACTCGTCATTTGACGCTGGCGCAACGGTTCTTAAGACCAACAAAGGCGCGAAGAATGCCAAGGCCATCTTGGTTGAAAACAAGGATTCATACATGCTACTGGAATGCTCTGCAGGAAACAAGTTCGTGATTGTTGAGCTCAGTGACGATATTCTAGTCGACACCGTTGTGCTGGCCAACTTCGAGTTCTTCTCCAGTATGGTACGTCACTTCCGGGTTAGTGTGAGTGACAGGTATCCTGTCAAGGTTGATAAGTGGAAAGATTTGGGCACATTCGAGGCCAAAAACTCTCGGGACATCCAGCCCTTTCTCGTTCAAAACCCCCTGATCTGGGCCAAATACGTCAGGATAGAGTTCCTGACTCACTATGGCAATGAGTTCTATTGTCCAGTCTCGTTATTACGTGTGCACGGCACACGAATGTTGGAGTCATGGAAGGACCAAGAGACGCAGACAGATGAAGAAGAGACGGCGGAAGAGCCTGTAGGCGAGTTGCCTAGTCCTGCCACGAACGCTGAGATTGGTGAGAATACAACGTTTGCACCGCCAGAAGGGGGATCACCAGAGGTGGCATCTGACTCCTCACCAGACCTGCTAATGCCGCGCCACATCTTCTCACGTCTGGATTGGGATAACTCGACATGCCCTCCCTTAATGCCACTGCCACATTCAGAACCAATTTCATCGGACCCAGAACTGCAGACTGGAGATCATGTGAAGCCAGGCTATCAACCATCAACACATGATCGATTTCGGGCCGGAGACTCTGCCAAACGTACCTCCGAAGACAGGTCGGCGTTTGCCCCAGCAAACCTGACAGATCGAGTTGACGAAACATACACCTCATCATCGGCGAAGTCTGTTCCTGTAGGTGCATACCAAAGCAGCACATACACCGATCTGAGGCCAGGAGGAGGAGAAAGTACGAGCTTGGGCACGTCTTCGACAAAGACAGCACAAGCCACTGTCCAATCCCGCAACAAGCACAACTCAACAGCAGCGCCCTCATCTCCCACAGTCCAGGAGAGCTTCTTTAAGGCCGTCAGCAAGCGCCTGCAGTACTTGGAGTCAAATGTCTCACTGTCACTTAAGTACATCGAGGACCAGTCTCGCTACCTACAAGAGATCCAGAAAATGGCTGAGAGGAGGCAATTGTCTAGAATAGATATCTTTCTGGATAGTCTCAACAATACCGTACTTTCAGAACTGCGGACTGTTCGCCAGCAGTATGATCAGATATGGCAATCTACTGTCATTGCGCTGGAGAGTCAGCGAGAGCAGTCACAGAGGGAAACTGTCGCACTCAGCTCTAGACTCAACATTCTTGCCGACGAAGTTGTGTTCCAGAAGAGGATGGCCATCGTACAGGCCATTCTCCTGCTGTCATGCCTCATTCTCGTCATATTCTCCCGAGCAATGACACAACCGATCCTGGCTGGTTCCTTTGATCTCGGTCGAACATCGAATCTGAATCATCCCGATCCTGGCATTGGATCCGAGCAAGTTGCTCAGAACACATATACCTCCGCGTATGACAGTTTTGGCCGGCCGTTTGACGGGGAAGGCCGCGGCGAAAGAGCCTCGCTGAAGGGGGCTTCTGGAGCATTGCAAAACTTGCCGGGCACGCCGGCAAGGCTGCTCACGCCGGCATCAGAAGATGAATACAGCTGCCAAGCCTCAGAGAGCAATCCATATGGCTCTGATAGGTCTATGATGTCGCAAACACGCCCATTGGGTACTTTTGCTGAGAATGACCCCACTGGGAATTGCCATGGTTCATCCATGGATTTTGGCGGGCATCATCTCGTTGAGGAAGTGGCTGGAACATCAAATAATGCGGCACAGCATAGTTGTGGAATTTCGGCCCAAAACTCACTTCGTTCAAATAGAGTCCTTCTAGACCCGGCGCCACTGGAGAGCGAAGCTGAGGCTCGTTTAGCAAACCAACCTCTTGGGATCGTCTCATCCACAGTTCGCAAACCACTTCCAGCTTTGCCAGAGTGAGTCTTCCACTTCGGCTTACAAAACCCCACCTGGTACTATATCCGACTCGACTTTGTGTTGGGTTCCCTCACATCATTGTTATTGCATTAACAAATGCAATTTCATCCCATCAATTACTCGGGGCTGCGTGGTGTTCGCAGCATCGTGGCAATAATTGGTTCTATCATTAGAATGAGACAAAGAGCAGAAACACACTTGGCACGGCTGAGAGATTATACAGCCATGATATCTTAGCAGAGTATAGCTAGGTACTAATGATTACACGTTCATGACGCTTCCAGAAAGCTCCAGTATATGACCATCAAAGTTGGAGTCCCATGTATGTGGACAGAACTTCAATGTCTCAATCCCCCCTAGTAGTATTGCGATGCCAGTACTTTCACTCGACCTGCATTATCCCTTGAAACTGCCTTCCAAATTCCACCACCCACTACCCTAAGCATGATACATGTATGGCTGCATAGATGCTTCGAAGTCATGTTCTTCGAGGGCGGCCAGTCTGGTACCTCGGTCATACTGCGAGCGTCTGCGGCGTTGCTCATCGCGGAAATGCTGTCCAGCATTGGGTGTGAAAAGCCCTACGAGGTTCCTGTTAGCATGGTTCAGTAACCACTTGGCGATTGGTTCGTACCAACGTGTTCTGCGTTCTCGCAGCTTCGCTTCATCTTCGACTGGTTGTCTGGCTCTGGAAAGGACTCCTCCTCTCCCGCGAGCTCTGGGACGGGCCCATTGGAGGTGTAGAACAGCTATATTGTGATTAGTGTTTAGCTCTGTCGAGCGCCGGGTGGGGGCCAGCTGACCTTGGGACGATAATGCGTTGCTTCGAGCATTACGGAGCTGTTTCTGAACTTCTGGACAAGACAATCCTTGCCCTGGATGGCTTTAAGTGAGCATGTCAGTAGGCAAGCTTGACGCTTATCCCAACTCGCGGCACTCACTAGCATAGGAAATCTCAGCGACCTTGTCGCTCTTGAAACAGTTCCTGTGTCGATGTAAGCTGGCGTCATGCCGTCTGGCTTGATCATTGCGTTCAACATACCATCTCTGATTACCTCTGGTATTGACGAACTGTAATTTGATCATCAGCACTGCCGCGAACGCAAGGTTTGGTCTTACCGACATCAATGATGTCCAACGGCTACAAGGTAATGTCAGTAACACGTTACAAGTTCCCCCAAGGTCATACTCACATCCACAAAATTGATGAAAGCGTATCCGACACTAGAGGAGTCCTCCGTGGTTAGTGCCCTGATGCATGGTGAGTTTTGAGGCTGGCGATATTGCTTACTTGCAGTCATTGGCGAAATCAATCCGGAGATACATGAAGTCATACTTACCCCAGCTAGATTCGTCAACGATCCGCTTGAGCATCGCTTGGTCTACTTTGTTCGGAATGTTGCGAAGCATGATCTCAGCGTTGTCAGTCTAAGTATTCAAAAACATCAACACATTACTCACCGTGGTGCGAACGTCTGTTCCTTCACGGATGCGGTTGACATCGACATGGTTGTGGTGGCTAGCAACATTATAATAGGGTGATCTGTTGACTCTGGCTGCATTCTGCCTCCGGGGCTCGGCTCTGGTGCCGGGAGACATCGATCCCATCATTGGCATGCCCGGTGAAGGCTGTGAGAAAAGATGGTTCGTGAGCTGGTACCTCGCCGATTTAGATGTAGATGTAGGCGCTGAGAGGCGCTGCCCACCATTCAGAACGTATGCTGTACCCGGCTGGAACTGTGGCTGGCATAAGATGGGCCACATCGCCAAGGGGGAAACCTGGATACCGAGAGGGGGGTATGGCGATCCGGGCACAGGCATGGGCACTCCCTGGGGCATGACAGGCACCTGGTCGGCTTGCTTGGAGAGAGAAAGTGCATGAAGGGCACTTGTCAGATCATTCCCAGGCGTGGATGGACTGTGGTCCTCGGTCGGGCTGTCTTGAGGATCTTGAGCCACATGAGGAATTTCGTTTCCATCCAAAAGCGACACAGTGACATGGATCCCCTTGAAAATCATTAGCTCGCATCCAACTCCGTCCCCGTATAGTTTGCCAGCGCTCGATTAGCTCACCTCAACAATCGTGTTGTTGATCACAACCACGGCTGTGGCGGCTTCGGCCTGGTCACTGAACTGAACGATGGCTCTGTATACCGAAGGATCGTTGTTCTGCTGGGCACGGTATGCCGAGAGTTGGCCCCGTGACTGCAGCATGCGCTTGAGAATTGCTTCGGTGCGGATGATGTCGAGTGGACAGGGAGGAATAGCCAGAGCAACAACGGCGACCCAAGCCCCAGATTTGACTCTGCTTCTAATGGAAAGCTTCTCAGATATCAGTTGCCAGGCTTTAGTTGGAGATCTAGCAAGACGCACCTCTGAAAAGTCGACGTTTGACAGATAGTCGATTTCAAAGTCAGCCTCGACTCGATAAACATTGTCGTGAACCAGAACGGCGTCACGAATGTCGTTGAACTGGACAGAGATTCGCCCTCCTCTGTGGAATATTTGTCGCGGTTCTTGGAGCGAGAGACCAAGTCGCTGGAGTTTCTGGTCATTTGTTAGTCAAGATATTGCGTGACGGAAGACAAAGCACTTACCATGAGACAAGCATTCAGATCGGTGATGCCAAGGTTTCGGTTTTGGGAGCCGATGATGAGACACTCCGAGAGTTCACCAACATCCCTAACTCCAGTCGAAAAGACGCTAGAAGCTGATTGTCTGTCTCGGTCGAGAATGGCGAATTCAGCGTTCCTGTCCAGTGGCGAAGAGAAGGGCTGGAAAGTAGAGGCAGTCGGCGACAGCTTCGGATGGCTAGTGTTTGAATTTGTAGTGATGAAAGGGTCCTTTTCGGCACTAGACATGACATTGCCAAAGGTACTCGAGGGAAATCTCGAGGGAGTGGTCTCTGGCGAGGCCTGCACGATTGATTTGAGAAGACGGGAGGATCTCGTGGCACTTTCCTCCGGAGAGAAAGCGGTCAACCTCGTGTCAGGCGTTCCCTTGAAGGAATCGGCAGCGCCGACAGAGGAGTGAGGCGAAGAAGGGTTAAACATGACGCTGTCGTTGCTTTGGGCCATCTTGTCGGTCGTGATGTTTCTGCTTGACAAGCAATGCCGCTCAACCCAGTAAGTGAAGAAGAAGGGAAGGAAAACGAGAGAGTGGTGTCTGGGCAGTAGAGGGAGGAGACCGAACTACTGAGACTCGGGGGATGATAGATGTTGACAAGTTTGAGTCTCAATGCAACACATAGGAAATTGAACTCTCTTGCTTGACTGCGAGGTAGCCGTGCCTCTGCAGGAGTCTCGGCGACGATGCCGAGTAGTTTGCACCTTGAGAAAGGCTGACAGCGAACGTTCAGGACAAGACGAGGATGCGTGGGCCTGGGTGGGCTATGTGCCGACGAAGATGACCAGGTAGGTAACGTCAGGTAGTCGGGGTGGAAGTAGGAGAGATGTGTATGGATCTGGGGGCCTCGTGGGAAAATGTGTGATGTGAGGTGTGCGAGGGTGGATGTTGGTTCAGCGTAAGTTGAGGAAGAAAGAGTCCGCCCTCTCTGAGGGCAGCGAACGGAAGGAGCCTACGTAGCAATTGGTGGGCAGGTGGTGAAAAGGAGGAAGGCGCGTTGCAGGGTGGATTCCTTCTTTCCTCTCCAGGCAGTGACGCCTTCCTTCCGTGTTGAACGAAAGAACAATACGAGGGCATGCACCTGCCTGCTTCCAAAGTCTGAAAATTCACTTTACCTACTTAGAATTCCTCCGTCATCACAAGAACTTCATCTTCTGTCAGCCCACGAAGGAGATAGCAGCACATCAAAGCATCCTTCAAATTACTCTACTCCGATGCAACGTAACGTAGACAGCCGTCCAGGAACAGCCACATCCCATCATGCATCAGGTGTGCATGTCCCAATCACGACCTCTCGCACCATACTCCGAACGAGGAAGCAGCGAGTCAATTGGGGCCGCTGGACGGGTACCGTCCGCACCAGTTCTGAGGCAGGTACACGCCGACAGAACTGTGCCGTAATATCATTATTGTGCTGTGAAGAGGTGTAAGTCCAGCGTGGTGACATGAAGAGAGAGAGGTGAGTGCTTGTAGATGTCGTTCGTGTTCCTGTAAGGCTTCTGGAAGAAGTATGGTGAGCAGCCCGAGGCCATACTTCATGAAAGATGCAGTATCGCGATTGAATGGACGCGCCAGGTTTGAAAGAGTCTGGCAGTTCGATCCACTATGAGCTGGTGATGATCTAGACGTAACCGTTGCCCGGTATGAAGTTGGAGCTACGTTAGGAGGGACGGGGATCCACCCACCCCGCAAACCGGGAGACAAGGTCCTTGGCTGCGGAGGACACGGCCCCGGGATGAAAGGTCACCCCCGTCAATGCGGTGCTGCCCGGTGTGCCAGGGTAAGGTATCTTACTTTCCATGCGAGCACTTGCATTAGTGGCGCTGACCAAGCCTAGTCCAAAAGGGAAGAGCCTCCTCAGGCCTAGCAATCCACATATCTTAGCTCCGACATCACCAACCGCCGGGTGGAGCTTACCTACCTAGTAGCCTATCGACCTACCTGGGTATCCGTACCTTAACACAGGGCCGCAGGCACAACCCCAATCGCCTCTTCGTCCACGTTCCTCAGATTTCATTGAACTGGTCGCTTCTGCCTCAACCAGGAACTTGCTCATGCCCAACCCAAGCCACGAAGCTGGTCCTACAACAAATCGCTACCGCCTACCGACCAAAAGGACTCCGTGTCCAGTCCACACCAACAAGCCCGTGTACTGCGAAAGGCATGGAACAAGATGCCTCGGCGCCCGCAGACCTACGATGATTATGGCGCAGCCGTCCAACAGGTTGAATCTGAGCCTTGATACCAATCGAATCCACCTCTCTTCCTAGCTAACTCGAACTTGCTCCAGATTATCATCACTTCATCCGACGCAGACTTTCTCGACCAGCTCATTCCGGTTCTCAAAGATGCCTCGCACTCGAATCGAACCCCTTCGCTGATGCAAAATCTCGTGCGATATGCTGAAGACAGAGAGTCCGATATTGAGAGAATAGGCTTGACAAAGCACGAGGAGTTTCTTGGTTCCGTGAACCAACTTCAGAACGTGCGCGAAGGCACTGTCACTCTCACAGCAGAGATTCTCAGATTGAACCAGTCAATCCAGGCCAGCACCGAGAAGCTTGCTGACCAAAAGCAAGCTCTGGTGAACACAAGAGCCGTTCGACAGAACATCGCCGACGCATCCGATGCTTTAAAAGAGTCGCTCAAGATCCTCCACGCTGTCAATCATGCTCATGACCTGATCCGCACTAAAAAGTATTATGCAGCGCTCAAGTCACTCGAGGACTTGCAGAATGAGCATCTGATTCCGACAATCCAGAATAAGTACGCTACTCAGCACAGACTGGCCGATGTGATTCAAAAGTCGATACCCGCGTCCCAGAAAATCATTTCTGAAGCCGTCATGACCGACCTAAATACCTGGCTGTTTCGAATTCGCGAGACCTCACAATTCCTCGGCGAGGTCGCGTTCTATCACACCGAACTTAGAAGGGCGAGACAGAGAGAACGGGTGGAGAGAGACAGTTTCCTCAACAACTTCAGACTCAATTCGTCGATCGAGCTGGTCTTTGACGAGAGTGAAGAGTTCGACGTGCTCGACAACGAGGAGCTACGAGTTGACTTTACCCCGTTGTTCGAGTGCCTCCATATCCACAATGCCCTGGGTCAAAGCGAGAAGTTCCGTGCCGAATATGCTACAACTCGTCGCCAGCAGAAAGATTTACTACTGCCGAGCACAGTGAATCTTGTTGCAGAGGATGAATCCTCACTGAGCAGTCTCCTCGAAGGCATTGCTGGTTTTGCCATCATCGAGAAGGCGACCATGAGAAGAGTCCCCAACTTGCGCTCTGCGGTTGATGTAGGCCGGCTCTCTCCTCAGCCTCCTTTTGTGCTGGTGCTGAACTGTTCTTAGGTTGACGAGCTATGGGACTCAATGTGTCATACTGCTATCACATTGACCTCTCAGGCCCTCAATGAAGTCAGCAACGCCGAAATACTACTCAAGATCAAAGGTGTTATAGCTCTTTTCATTCAAACCATGGAGGTAGGCAGTTTTCGTTGAGTCGTGTGCTACTTCAAAGACGTTTCCTGACATTTGATATGCGACAGGGCTGGGGCTATTCTGTATCTGTGCTGGACAACTTCCTGCTTACATTATTTGACAAGTATGCAGAGCTTTTGAAGCGTCGCTTCAGCGAAGACTTCCAGGAGGTACGGAATCTTTTACGCTTATGCATCATCTGGGGTGGCTAACGCGAGCTAGATTGTGTCAACGGACGACTACATGCCTATGGCAATCAATACTCGTGAAGAGTATGAGAAGGTAGTGAACGTAAGCTGGTTTTCGCAAGAAAAATCGCTCGAGGAGCTCAGGTAAGCAAGCCTATGTGTCTGACCATGTCCCTACTCAAGTGTCTGATCAATATTCAGCTTCCCCTGCGTTTTGCCATTCTCGCAGATGTATCCACTTTGCTGCATCGACATTCGCAACTTTTTGAATCAGTTCTATTTCTTCTCGGATGACCACTTCCAACATCCAAATGTAATCGACGACACACTTCGCAAGGCAAGTAACATGACTGGTATAGATTTGAGAAACGTTACTGACTCTTCACCAACTTGCAGTCGCTTGACGAGCTGCTGACCGAGAAGGTTTGCAAGTCTCTCGTTGAGAGGCTGAGCTCACAATATCTCGGGCAGATCGTGCAGATTCTCATCAACCTCGAGCATTTTGAAGCCGCATGCCAGGAGCTTGAGCAGCTTCTTATCCGAGCAAGATCGTCTACGTCAGCTGGCGGCCCTGTCACGCTTGTTGCTACTGAAGAATTTCGAAACAACAAAAAGACAGCTGAGAAGCGTATTTTCGAACTTGTCAACTCAAAGATTGATGACCTTGTGGATACAGCTGAGTATGACTGGTACGTTGGACTAGACTGTTTCCGACTACAAAGGAAACGCCTTATTGATGTTGACTGACGATGGTATACAGGATGGTGACCACGACATCTCCCGATCCAAGCAGCTACATGCAGACCATGACCCGGTATCTTTCTACCATCATGAACTCGACGCTTCTAGGCTTGCCAAGAGAAATCAAAGAGCTCATATACTTTGATGCACTCAGTCATGCCGCCAACAAGATTCTTGTGAGTTTCTTGATGCCCCGGACAGCCTTAATTGGTTCCTCCATCACTGATGTATTTTGTTGTGCAGGCGTTGCCACTTTCCCCGGACGTCAAGCATATCAACACCAATGCCGTCGCAGCCTTGGCTAAAGACGTCCAATATCTCACCGAGTTTGTCGACAGTCTTGAAAACGGAGCCATGCTACGGGAGAACCTGGACGAACTTCAACAAACAATCAATCTGATGCAGTCTGACAATCACGACGAATTCTTTGATATTTCGATCCGCAACAAAAAGTTTGGTCGCGTAGACGCATTGAACGGTCCCATCCTACTGGAAAAGTATGGCCCGAGATCACTGTCGTCTTCCCACACTCAAGTATTGACATGTTTACAGGCTTACCTCGAATGCCCAAGGTCCCACGCGCAGCGCTCCTCTCGCCAACTTTTCATCCAGATTCGGTATGATGAAGTGAGAGCCGTTTGCCCCAGATGATGTGTGCAGAACCTGCCGCATGCAAGGAGTATTCTATTGAACACACCAGCACGCGTCATATCCAAGTCATGCTGAAGCAAATACCCATTTATATTCTCTCCGGAATGTTGCTAGGCTCAGACATGGAGCTTATAGCTTTCCCCTCTGCAACCTGCTAATTACTCAAGAGGATCAATCCATCGTGAAGCACTGGCAGATTCGATTCTGTTCCGTCATCATGGCTCTCGTCGCTAATAATGCCTTGAACGCCGCTACGCCAGATCCAAATCGAAACGATAACCTCGCCCCTCTTTTTGCTTTATCTGTGAGGGGTAAACTGAAGATAGCAGCTGAAGACACATTTGTTGCTGCGCGTGCCCATCGTCTACTCGAACTCCTCGTTGGACATGGGAGGCTATCGAGTTTGTCAGCTTGTTCGTGGCGTAGCGAATCATCAATACTGGACACTCACCTGCTGTGGCTGCATAGTCCCATAACCGTACATGCCCTCTATCTCGCCGTACATAGGTTGTTGAGCTTGTCCATAGGGGGCAGAGGGGCCTGGCTGTACTTGGCCAGGGTACATGTTGGGGTTTTGGCGGTAATCCTGATCGGGCCCAAGAGCATGGCCAGCAAGACCGTAATCAGTTGCCGCCATGGGATGCGAGGAGGAAGAATGGTTCGCTGGCTGTGGCATGCCATGCTGGCCTGGCATTTGGGGGTTTGCTTGGGCTGGGACGCCTTGGGGTGTGGGAGCAGCCTGTCCCGCTGTTCTCTTTGCGTGCGAAGAAGCCTCCTCGCGAGGAACTATGTCAATAAGAAAATCAAACATGTCCGATTTGGCGAGGGCAGACGCAATGTCAGATCGCTGTAAAGTGCGCCGCTTGTTCTCTTCGGCGTGAATCCATGCCCGCATCGTGAGTTCCGTGATGAAGATATCGCAGCCCTTTGCGAAGAGGATGGGTGCTTCGGCGGATATCATTTTGACTTCGGGATCGGCCTTCATAACTTTCTTGATGCGCGCCAGGGGCAGTTGATGCAGCTTGTAGTCATGGTTGTCGCTTTCCAAATGGTTGATGGTCTGCTGCCAATAGGTTGTCAAGATGTCCTTGTACTGGCCGGTCAAGCCTTGATGAACCTGTCATGTGGAGAATGCGCGTCAGTCGACTCTAGATGAATATGAGAGGGAATGAGAGTGTGATCGCACATTTGCCCAAGGGCCGGTGTAAAGTTCGGCGGGCGCGAAACCCTGGGCCGATAGCTGTGGGCGTGATTAGAAACGGCTCATAACATGAATCGCATTCGTTGCGTGTAGACGCCGTTTGCGAGTCGCAAGGAGGAAACACGAACCGCAGCACTTGCGCCTAAGTTTGAAGATGGATATCAGTACAACGGTAGTAAGACGAGGCTGAGATGACGTGAAAAACGTAGCTCGCGTCAAGAGCGCGCTGCTATCGCGCATTCGCGCGCGATCGGGGAGGGGAGGCGAAGGCGCTGTATTTCCACTTACCATAATGGCCGCCATGAGACGTATCATATACAGGCTGCGGGCGGCCTTGCTGGGCATGAGAGCCAGGCTGATTTTGAGGGTCCATGGTAGCTGTCGCGAGAAACAGTGATGACTGACTGACTGTACCTAAGGTGGTTGAGGATTGATGTGTGGAATTGGTGGGCAAGGTGATGGGAAAGCCGCGAATCACAGGTGTGTGGGGTTTGTCGGGTCGTCTGTCGGATGCCAAGGTATTGCTTGAGACTTGCGATCAGTGCTCTGGAGCGTCTCGGCTCGGGGCGCGGTTAGATACGTAAATGAGATTCCTAGAGTCGGATTGCGATGCACGGGCTACTAACCACGGGCAATTAAGAGTCCCTCAAGGCCTTGGGAGGACGGTGGAGTAAGGAGCAGAGAGCGGGCAATTGTCAAATACACGGCAGGTGTCCAAGGTAAGGTACCTGGGTAGGGCAAGGTGGGTGGGTAGGTAGGTAGGTACTGGGTTTCAGAGCCGCGGAATACCTCTGTTAACCACTTCGGTTACCTGTAGGTAAACACGAAAGGTATTGCACCTTAGGGAGCCAAGGATGAATGATCGGACGATCTAGGGTTGAATGAAGTGAGTAGACAGTAGACGTCAGTGATGTGTTGGATCTCTTTAACTAAAGATGTAATACTTGAAGCTGGTTGATGTTTGCGACAGGCGAACTTGAACGCGATACTGGCTACTGAGCGCCCAAACGATGAGGTGAGTGGGCTCGACAGACCTCTTATTGGGGAGACGGTAAGGCCAATTTGCCGACCATCTCCGTAAGCTTTGAGGAAACATCGAGGAGCATGGGGCCGATGTACATAACGGCCTCTTCCACATATGGACAGCGTCATTAGGTTCCAGTGAGTACCTAAATCTGAGAGGCAAAATACCCGGAGGCTGGCATAGGTAAGGTACCTAGCACTCCTAGGTAGATTGAAATGATCAGGTTATGGATGCCTTACGGTACTCAGGTACTTCCGCGTAGGTAGCCGCTACCTTGTTAAACCTGCCATGAGTGCCCGACCGCCAAAAGCCACCCTGAGGTGTGCTGGATGGACATCACGGCCTGACTGCAAGGCAACGCCGCCACACCTCAGCTTACCACCTTGCCTACCACCCTACCTGACTGTGTGCATAGTTGACACCTTAAGGTAGGAAACCAAGTGCTCAATGTGGCCCAGGTGATTCAAGCGAAGTAATCCGGACCTTACCTAGGTATCCTTACCTCTGAGAGACGTGTATAATCCAATATACGTTCTTGGTAATTGAGCATACCTTCAATTTCACCTTTAGGTGTTAAGCACTTTACGATTGGGCATTGCAGCATCAGGTACTTCGTACTCTAACGTCAGGGCAGGCAGGGAAGTTGTTATCTTCGGTGCGACATGCAGCCTCAATTCTCAGAGCACACCGAACTACTCATTTTAGCTGCCTGTTGGGCATCCCGCGGCCTCGCCCATCACGCAGCCCGTGAGAGGCCCAAAATTCTTGTGCTGCCATTTCCTCGGAATCTGACTGACGCCAGACAATATTATGCCGTGAAGAGGAAGTAGTCCCCAGTTGCGTAGAGGTCCATGTGGCCGGTGACGTGGCTGAGAATCGAGAATCCAGCACGTCCTGCACAACGCGACGGTGGTCTGTGAGCTGGTCAGCGGGTCTGTCACCGTTTCCGGCTTACATAACGGTCTTTGTACCGATGCATTACCTAACACACAACCACCTCCAGCCGACGCGCCTCAACTCACTGTCCACTCGTGTCAAATCCTTACTGCCCCACTAGACCTTTAAAGACGAAAAAAAAAATCTTGTTCGCATCAGATTATTCCACTCTTCCTCCTCGATCCTTTTCCTCATACAGCTAAGTCTCCCTTCAGCTCCCACGACTCAATCGCACATTATCGCTATGCCAGAGCTGTGCGATGGGCGTCTTGATGAACTCCTGAAAGAAGCGGCTAGTCGCCTCGCGACGAAGCAGCCGCCACGGCCCAAGGATTGCACCTTGACTGCTATGAAGGCCGCACCTGCCAATCCAACACTGGATTCAAAGGTGCAAGCCAAGGCACAAGGCCCGAAGAGTGCTATGCTTCGCGATCCTAGGCCAGCGGAGAAAAAGGTACGTCGTAGCGCCTTGCGTAATTCCTACTCCTTACCCTCGACCACTCACCTCTCCTGATGAGAAGCAACCCCTGCTTTATTTTCTTGATGTGGTGACGGTGCCCGTCTTGGGTTACCTGCCACGCCAAAATGATCATCTATTTCATAGTTACTCTGATTTGAGATTTTCATCCGATACTGTACCCTGTCTCCAAGTATTCAATGGACCTGTGAGCTAACAACAGACAGACTGCCAAAGACAATGCCGGCCCAGGCTGGTTTGGCATTCCCAAGACAGATCCCAACGATCCCGAGCTGAAGCGAGACCTTCAGATTCTTCACATGAGAGGAACCGCCATCGACTCCAAGCGACACTACAAGAAGGAATCCCTCAAGGCCAAGGTACCTCGATACGCTCATGTTGGACGCATTGTCGAGGGCCCGACCGAGTTCTACAGCGCTCGCTTGACACGCAAGGAGAGAAAGCAGACCCTGGTGGATGAGTTGTTGAGCGCAGAAAAGGCGTCGGGCAAATTCAGATCCAAATATGAGGCGATTCAGACGAAGAAGGCAAGTGGCAAAAAGGCCTTTTACAAAAAACTGGTTGAGCGCCGCCGGCGCAGTCGCCAGTAGCACGTTCTACTGTGGCTGGAGATGTCTCTTTTTCAATTCGTGATACCCGAAGTCGTTGGCTGATAGCTGCGCAAAACAAATCAAAAAACAAACATGAACTGTTCCCTCGAGTCGCAGGTGTCAGGAACGCAAGACATGAAGAATATAGTTATCCGATAATATAGTATTGAATCCCATCACTACAATGTAGTCATGATAACGCAACCAAGCACTCTATTTGAATCACCCAACGAAACAAATGTTATGTTTTTGAGCACCGCGAGGACACAAATCGTCATATGCATAAAGTGAATTATTCAATAAAGTGGATATTCTTTTTTGCGAAACGAATGGTATCCATGCAGCTTACCTCATATATGAATAACTTGCGGGTACCTCTAGATTTTACCGTCGGGATCTGTACTCGACCCTTTCTGCACGCCAACAGCATCGCATTGCTTAACTATCTCGCTACGTATGCAGAGAAGATGCGCGCTCCGACACTGTTGAGGCCAACCGCCCGCTGCCTGGCACGGTCACACTTGCAGGTTTGTTGGTACTCCTCTCGCGGCGTTGACGTTGCGTGGACGTGGCAAAAGCTGTTCCCTCACTGACCGTTCAATCCTGGTCCGCAGGGCACCCTGAGACCATCATGGACTCGCTCCCTCAACACAGAGACGCCGCAAGCCTCAGTGACGCAGCCTTCCAAAACTCCCGAAACAACGAGAAAGCCGCAGGCTGTCAGCGAGTCTGATCCTGTGTAAGTACTCGCCTCAACTGGGTTATACAATGTGCGGTGATGGTACTGATGGTTGTCGCTTGTAAGGCAACATTTCTTCGGGAAGACCAAAGAAAACGAACCAAGATATCCTCGAGGCGTCCAGGCACTATATCTCCAGCCATTACGCCGCGAAGCAGAGTACGGAATTCCTTCATGCGACCTTCAGTTGCGCTCATACAGTTTGCGGAACCTTGAGTTCTTCTCCGACTTTGCCCTTCGCGCAGCGTACTACCTGAAGCTCCCGGCATTCGGCCCTGTGCCACTGCCTCGAATCACTGAACGATGGACGGTTCCCCGGAGTAGTTTCATTTTCAAAAAGTCACAGGAGAACTTTGAGCGCGTAACAATGCGTCGTCTTGTCCAAATCCGCGACGGAAATCCTGAGACGGTTCAGTTGTGGCTAGCTTTTCTCCAAAAGCACGCCTACTACGGCATTGGTATGAAGGCCAACGTGTGGGACTTTGGAAAGCTTGGTAGGTCACAACAACGGAAGACGTTATGCAATCAGGTCTCTGCTTGCTCGCTCGAAGCAAAAGTTAACGTGTTATTCTCTTCCCAGGTGTCGGCAGGACTATGGATGCCATTAATCCAGAGACGACTGAGGCAATTGACTCGCAGTGGAACCACCTAGGTCAAAACCGGGAGCTTGATACAGTCGAGAAAGTGGAGGAGTTTTTGGCTACGGTCCGGTTCGATAAGGACAGTGGCAAGCGATCAGAGGGGGAGCGGCGGTTCCTCCAGACTCAATGGAAGAAAGACGAGGCGGCCAAAAGGAAGGCAGCTTTGAACGTCTGAGAGTTCGGGCCACCCATAGGTCGACGTGTAAGCTGGTGTGTAGGGCTTGGAGAGGGGATTGAGGACAGCCAAAGAAAAGATGACAGAATGCTCTGTCAGTGTATTAAATAGTTGAAAAGGGAACCCGTCGCGAGTGTGTCCTCTGTAAATCGCAAATACCAAATCTGGCTCTTGTCGAGTTCGGTCACAGACTGCTATTCCTATGTCGTTCACAAAGGCTTGTGCGCCTGCGATCTGCTTGCCATTGGACATCACATCATGACAAAATCCTCAACTGTGTCTCTAGACCTGTGGCCCGTTAAACCCCGTTATAGCAATATAGATAGAGCGGCAATAACCGGCCCATTGCCCCATGCGCCGCACTCCTCGACTTTTCGTTCGGTCAGTGGGTTTATTATGTTTGTGTACGCCAATGATTCAGAGCACACGGCCTGGCAGATATGACTGGGCATTGAGCTCGCAACTATCTTCGAGGGTTATAGCCATCTGTGGGTCTGACCTAACCTCTTGACGCCTTAGGTCCTTTATCGTGATTGAGAACACGAAGTGAGTACAACGGCTAGAATCTTCGTTCTGACTAAATCAAACATCGTTGCCAGACCCCTCTACTATAAACATTAATACGACCCTTTCCCATGTGGCAACGTTCGAGGCGGGCAGTTCACCGGCTCAAGGTTCCGGCCGGACGCCGCGACGCGTCAAGTGGGAATCACCAAGTCATTTTCTCGGGCATCCAGCCTACGGGAACACCGCACCTGGGCAACTACGCCGGTGCCATCCGACAATGGGTGCAACTCCAAGACAAGCCACCCGGGAGCTGCAAGCTTGTTTACTCTGTCGTCGACTTGCATGCTATCACCGTGCCCCAGAACGCAAAGCAGCTGAGGCAATGGAAGAGGGAAACGCTGGCAGCTTTATTGGCTGCAGGTATCAACCCCGAACGCTCTACCTTGTTCTATCAATCATCTGTATGTTGCGACGAAACCCTCCATGCCTTTCCCCCCTTCTCGCATATATGTATAATTAAAGCCGTTTACTTGGGCAATCGCTGAAGCCGCCGTGGCCCTGAAGACTGACATTTCGAACATCAGGTCCCGGCGCATTCTGAGCTCATGTGGATCTTGAGCTGTACAGCCTCGATGGGTTATTTGTCACGAATGACACAGTGGAAGGTCTAGGCCTATACCTTCCCGTGATTAATGGATAACTTACTGACACCAGATACTTCTTGACAGAGCAAGCTGTCACTCTCAAATGACGCCACCATTCTTGATGAAGGTGCGAAAGCCTCGCTGAAGCTCGGCCTATTCTCATACCCTGTCTTGCAGGCTGCTGATATCCTTGTCCACCGGTACGTTTACTTGGCCATATTCCCAATCGCTCCATGTTATTCACCCGCCACCTGCAGCTATCATGGGGACCATGGGCAATGCACTTGATTAACATTTCGTTCAGAGCCACTCACGTACCTGTCGGTGATGACCAGAAACAGCACTTGGAATTTGCTCGCGAGTGTGTAACAAATTTCAACCACAACTTCGGCCCTCTCCTGGTATCTCCTGAGACCATCACATGTGAGTTTGTCTGGCCATCTTTCGTATCTCATCTATCTCCTGAGCACAGTTTCCTAACAAGACGTAGCCCCGACACGCCGGGTCATGTCGTTACAACAACCAACCCAGAAGATGTCGAAATCCACTAGAGACCCGAGGTCACGTATCCTGATCACCGACACGCCCGAAGAGATCAACGTCAAGATCATGAGTGCATTGACAGACTCCTCTAATCATGTTTCCTATGATCCGACTAACCGGCCGGGGGTATCAAACCTGTTGGAGATCCTCTCTATTTTTGATGTTCATGCCAGGAACCCAGCTCAACTCGCCGATTCGTTTTCTCATGCCTCCCTCAGAGATCTCAAACAAGCCGTCTCAAAGGCTGTCGTCGAGGGGCTTGGCGGAATCCGTGAGCGCTACATGGAGCTTCTGTCTGTTGACGAGGGACGATATCTCGATGCCGTCGAAGCAAAGGGCGCCAGCAAGGCCCGCCTTAATGCCAACGAAACCATGGCCCTAGTGAGAGAAGCCACGGGGCTGTGAAGCCTCATCATTATCTCAATAACAGCTCGGCGAGGCGCCTCTTAACCTGTCGTGGCGCTAAGACGTTTGTAATATAATGTATCATCACTTCTCATTCCGCGAACCATGACATTGTGCATCGTCAGTGGGAGTCTTCTCTAGGTGTAGGAGGAACGCCGGTGGGCTGTTTAGGCATTGCCTTTTTGATTCCAAGTACTGGAACATGTTCTTCACGAGGCATAGGCGAAGTGTGAGCCTCTCGCAGCAAGCCAAAAATCTCGCACCACCTGATTGGTACCTCTCGCTCCACGAAGACTGTCAGAGATGGTCAGTGACATATTCCCACACTCTTAACGAAGAAAGTCAAACCCACTTCATGATTTTCTTAAGAAAAACCGCTTTTTCATCGCCAGCTAGCTGCCGGCTTGGGAACGATGGGTCCGACAACGCTTGCTCAAGCCAACTACGAGCTTTGGCTTGATTGCCGACCATCTTTTTCAGAGGCTCACTTAACCTGTCGAGTTCGCTCCTTGAAGCAGTCCCGCCGATATTACGAACGATGGACTGGGCTAGCAATGGGCCTAATTGAGCTATCGCGTGATCTATCGTCGCATCCCCTTGCTTCAAAGCCATGAACGTGGCCTGTTGCTGGTTAGTACAACTGAGTGTTATATCATTCTGGATTGGCAAACTAACCCAGAAATCCGCAGCTGCAGCTTTGGGTAGTGGCTCGCGTCCATCTAGTATCCGCAAAGCGTAGATGAAGAAGAATTCCGTAAGGGGAAGACAATCCGGTCGGAAAAGGGACGCAGGCTCCCGCGAGATCAAGCGATTCGTGAATTCAATGCCGTTCTGCGCCAATTCTACATCATTATCTGGCTCTGTTACGTCGAAATCGTCAGCGTGGTTCTGGAATCGAATCGAATGTGACCTTACCTGGTTGTTGCTGTAATAAAGTAATGACCCATCGGAGAAGTTTCGTCCTTACTTCATCCACATCGACAGTATTCATATTTCTTAGTGAACTGAGAAAAGAACAGGCAGTGTTTACAAAGTAGCCGATTCGAGGTGTTTGAGGTGTTTGTTCAGTGAGGTAGTCACATACCAGCCCCGGAGGAAAAACAAAGGGGCCAGCGTCCGACTCGGAAAACCCTGATCGGAAAATGGTGCAAATGCTCTCGGAAATTTCGTCGCTCTGTGGGAACGCTCTCTGAAGCTGCACTATCATTGACATGATCCCAGACTGCAAATGGCCGAGTCTGGAGGTGCTGTCGGTCGTTGGGATATCCTTCTCACTATCCAGATCGAAAGGCACGTCGCCTGGAGCCTGTAGACCTTTACCGATGCCTATGAGGCATCTTAGAGCTTTCAAGGCCATGTGCAGGGGAAGTTCCGACGGATCGCCTAGCGTCGGGCAGCGATGAATGTCTCTTCCGCTGCCTGACGTGTCGCTCTGGAGTCTAGGTACGGACAATAGATGCATTGACAAGCGAGCATCTTTCTGGACGAACGAGAGTAGGAAGTCAAGATGGTCGAATTTGGTGCTCTCATCTGGGACAGCTTGGATGACAGCGGCTATGGCTCCCATAATCCGCTCAACGGCCATACAGTCCAGCTGGCTTTGTGCGGCAATACCTTCGTATTGACTGAGGAATGCGCTTGCCTCCGATGCTAGGATGGAGCGTGACGAGGAACAAAGCTGTAAAATGGATTTTGCGGCCGGCCCAGCTAGTAAGGGATCAGCAAGGACAGAGAAGAGCAAATTCAGTGCAGCTGGAAGGCTTTGGGCCTCGCGCTCAAAGAAATCAGAGTATCTTTCAATCAGGGATATACAGGTCTGGCGAGTGCGACCTGGCATAGATGAACCCGATGTCTGAAGAAGGTCGAATAGTGGTGAGGAGAAAACAGCTCTGAGACTTTCGTCGCATCTGGCATCTCCGGTTACGCAATCGGCGAGGGATGCAAGACAGAATGCTGCAGCCTCAAGGTTAGACCAAGAGTTTGGTGACAACGACTGAAGAGTCAGATTGGCGAATGTTGAGATCAAGGGAGGTCCAGTCACGGTAAAGGTCGATTGAAGAAGGTCAGCAACATCCTTTCTTGCATCGCCGAAACCGGCTCGGTCAGCCGAGTCCCAATCAGCAAGAACATTGGCAGGTGGGTATGCAATTCGTTGCCATACAGTCGATATGGCCTCCAGGACGTGGGAGGTGGCTGCAGAGACCCATGCCTTTGAGTCCTCTTCCTCCGAGTAAATGCAGTCTGTTAATGTCTCAACATAGGTGGACCAGAACTCGAGGGCAGGAACGAAAATCTTGTCCTCGCTGACAGGATATCCTTGGGCAGAGAGGAGCCCACGAAGATGTGCGACAAAACGCGATGAGCGGGCATTCACACCGTGAATGAGATTCTCGACCTTGGAATCGCCAAGAGCGATCATAAGCTGCCCGAATTGAATGGAATCAAAGTCGAAGTCCCCTTGAACAAGACGCTGGTATCGCTCATGAGACCACTGGGTCTCGAAAAGAGAAAAGAGAGATTCGTAGTGTTCGTCTGTCAAGAAGCCCGAGTAGTTTGACAGAATTTCGGAGAGCAACTCCACGGCCACTTCGTACAATTCGTCGTCACCCAAGGCTGTGATCGTAGGCTGAACCAGGGCCCGAAGAGAGTGGACAAGCTCGTCATTGTGCGCTGACACCCTCTGAGAGAACCAAACCCACGACTGGACGATGTATGGTAAGCAACTTTTCCACTAAAGAGGAGGCATTCGCGCGGTTGGAGGAACGAGATGACTACCTACCTGTAAACAAGTTATGGTGTCTTTCTGTGGGCTGTGGCTCGTCGGATCTGAAGATCCTCGGCATGAAAATCCGTGAGACATGAGAACCATAGCATCTGGAACGTTGCGCGTGAGAGTCTCATACAAACCCATGCTTTCGCACCGTCAGTGAACAGACTAGAACCAGGAAGGCTGTAAAGCTCACTGTTTTGCGGAGTTCATTTCCACTTTCGTTGCTTCGTCTATCAGGGCTCCCGAAAACCATAGTGCGGCCTGGACATTTCGAGGCTGGAGTGTTTGTAGGACGCTCGATAAATCGATGGTTTCATCAACTCTGTCTTGAGGCAATGCTACGCCTTCGGACAGAGAGAAACAGAGGTGACGGATGCAAAGCTCCCACTGGGTGGGAAAGCATAGAAAAAAAGTAACCAAAGCTGCGGACAGCTTCCGAACGACCATGGCTCCGGAACCGTCGTCCAAAGACCTGACAAACCAGCCTATGAGATTTTGTAGCAATTCTGATGCATCGTCCTTTGACAGTGAGGAGCTAATCTCGATATTAGTGGCGATGCTGGCCATATTGAGAGGTAGTATACAACCTTTCGGTATTAAGCTTGACAATCAGGGTGAGGGCACCGAAGAACTTGACCTTGTCGTCTGCGTAGCCTAAGAGATCACGGGCGATCCACCAGCCGGAAGGGGATCTTTGCATGCGATGAAGCGTCTCTTGGATGCGCGCAATGGTCTCAGGAGGAGACGGTTCGTAGAGAGCCAGTACTAACTGGAGGCGACTGTCAGCATAGTCACTATCTTGCCGAGGATCGGTACGAGACTAACGGCTTCTGCCTCTTGTATGGTAGATGGCAGCTGAAGCTCCATGTTTGCGTGGAAGGATGAAGCACTCAAATGTTTGTCGATTTTGTTCTCATGTTGACACTCAACTATCTCCCCAAAGATGAAGATGTGCTCCGACGCGAAGAGGCGGGCACAGGATGGATTGCGGCGTCAGAGCTTGGACCTATGGTTGAGTGTCACGGTTTGAAGTCGAGGCTCTTGGTAAACATAAAATGCAGGTCGAGTGCTCAAAGTGAAGCGTGAGAAAGCCCGGAGAAGATGCGGGTGGGTCACTTGGAGGACTAAATGACACGAGCGACAAATTAACCTGGTGAAGAACGGACAGCGTCTTTATCATTAGAAGGGAAGAGGAAAAGAAAGAAAGACATACGAGGTATCCCAGATAGAGGAAGATTTTTTGTTTAATCTCTACGGATAACCTGGCGTTGCCTGCGAACAAGTCACAAGAAAAAATAATTCCCTTCCATTGGCAAGAATGGCAGCTTAAGTTCCGTTTATGCGATTAAGGCGACAGCAGGTCTTGGTAAGTAGGTAACTGGTAGATACTGCTCTGCAAGACATGGGTATTGACCTAAGGCACCTGACGGTAACCGATTCACTTTCCTAACTAAGGTGCATATGCAACTAAAATGGTGCCTTGATACCTGCCCATGCCGCCTTACCTAAGGTACCACGCCGCATGCTCCAACTGCCTATTACACAGGCCCCCACCGTCTTGAGGTACCTCATGGAAGGGCGGGCAGTAGCGGAAATCTGCCCCTCCCTCTGAGCATGAGCTGGTGCGGGGCAGCGTCGAATGTGGAAGGAGAGCTGGTCTCTGTGCATTTGTATCTGTCGTCCAGGCCCACACTAACAGGTGAGGCAGGACTACCTACTGTACCTAGGTGCCTAGGCACCTACTGTGTAGTGAGCCTGACCTGCAGCATTGTCCAGACGTGGAGTCACAGCCAGCTTCTTCCATTACCTACCTATCTACCTTGTCCCGACGCTGCCCGTGGAGTTAGTTGTCCCCGCGCAGGTCAAGCCACATTGGGTATCCCATTTACCTTTGCCTTAACCTCCGCTTCCTAGTGAAATTGACCACACGCGCCCACCGTCCTGGTCGTATCTCCAGCATTCTCTCCTCATGCTCTGGACCAGTCTTCGCCCTGCCTCTCGTCTCGTCTGCCGAACCAGCTATCGATTCCCTACAAGTAGCGTCAGCGCCTGGCCCCCGCCCGCTGCATCATCCGCCGGCTTTCACATATCTTCTCCTGGCCTTGGCCATCGAGCATTACACCAAGTCCCAGCCCTAGATATGGAGCGAATTGACACTACCAGCCGCCTCTCGAGGCTCAGAGAACTGATGAAGGAGCGCAAGGTCGACGTTTACGGTATGGACAAATCATTGCAAGCCAATTTTCTGCCGGTTGCGTTGTTGCAGCATCGTCACTGATTCTCTGCTCTTCTATGTGTAGTCATCCCCTCCGAAGACTCCCATGCCTCCGAATATATCGCTGGCTGCGACGCTCGCCGGGAATTCATCTCTGGTTTCAGCGGGTCTGCCGGCTGCGCTGTCGTAACCTTGGACAAAGCCGCACTGGCTACCGACGGAAGATACTTCAACCAAGCTTCGAAGCAGCTTGATCAAAACTGGTTGCTCCTGAAACAAGGTCTCCAGGATGTTCCTACATGGCAAGAATGGTCTGCTGAACAGTCTACTGGCGGCAAGGTTGTCGGTGTTGACGCCAAACTCATCACAGGCTCTGTAGCCAAGAAACTCGCTGAAAAGGTCAAGAGATCTGGCGGTAGTGATCTGCTACCTTTGGATGACAACTTGGTAGACCTTGTGTGGGCTGCTAACCGCCCGGCTCGCCCCAAGAACCCCGTCAAAGCGCTACCCGAGAGGTTCAATGGCAAGGACGTTAAGAGCAAGCTCAAGGACTTACGTCAAGAGCTGGAAAAGAAGAACTCACCTGCCTTTGTTGTGTCAATGCTCGACGAGATCGCCTGGCTCTTTAATCTTCGCGGCGACGACATTCCCTACAATCCCGTCTTCTTCTCATACGCAATCATTACTCCCGACTCAGCAACCCTTTACGTTGATGATTCCAAGCTTGGAAAAGAGACTCGGGATTATCTTGCGGAGAATGACGTCGCTGTCAAGCCTTACGAAGCCATCTTCGATTCAATCAACGCTCTACGTTCCGAAGTTAAATCGACCGAGTCAGCAACTGGAACCACATCTCAGAGGTTCATGATCTCCAACAAGGCATCTTGGGCATTGAAGCGCTCCCTTGGCGGAGACGGTCAAGTTGACGAGGTACGAAGTCCTATTGGGGACTCCAAGGCTGTCAAGAATAAGAATGAGATGGCTGGTATGAGGGCTTGTCACATTCGTGATGGCGCTGCTTTGATCGAGTACTTTGCTTGGCTGGAAGACCAGCTTGTGGCCAAGAAAGCGAAGCTGGACGAAGTTGAGGCAGGTGACAAACTCGAACAACTGCGTGCAAAGCAGAAAGATTACGTCGGCTTGTCATTTGACACCATTTCATCGACTGGTGCAAAGTAAGTTTGGACTTCTCTTGCCTCTAGTGAACATCATTCTACGTGGGCTATGATGGCACTATGAGACACCAACCTTCCCAACTCTTGCTGACATCTCCCTAGCGCCGCTGTGATTCACTATAAGCCGGAGCGAGGGGCATGCAGCACCATTGACCCGAATGCCATTTACCTGTGCGACTCTGGGGCGCAGTACCTCGACGGAACCACCGATACAACAAGAACTTTGCACTTCGGACAACCTACGGAAGCCGAGAAGCTCGCCTACACCTTGGTGCTCAAGGGGAACATTGCACTGGACACTGCGATATTTCCCAAGGGCACAACTGGCTTTGCGCTTGACTGCTTGGCTCGCCAGCACTTATGGGTACGTATTAAATCATAGTCTCGACCAGCAGAAATGGGTAACTAATACTGCCTGCGCCCCAGAGAGAAGGCCTCGACTACCGTCATGGAACTGGGCATGGTGTTGGGTCATACCTCAACGTGCATGAGGGCCCTATCGGTATCGGCACCAGAGTCCAGTTTGCCGAAGTCGCTCTTGCACCAGGCAACGTAGTGTCGATCGAGCCAGGATTCTACGAGGACGGGTCATATGGCATTCGGATCGAGAACGTCGCAATGGTAACCGAAGTCAAGACAAAGCATTCTTTTGGCGACAAGCCCTATTTGGGGTTCGAGCACGTCACTATGGTCCCATACTGCCAAAATTTGATTGAGCCCAGTCTCTTGACAGTGGAAGAGAAGGCGTGGCTAAACAAGCACAACGCGGAAATCTTCCAGAAAACGAAGGATTATTTCCAGAATGACCTCTTGACCCTAGCGTGGCTGACCCGGGAGACGCAACCTTTCTGAGGTTACCAGACCTAAAAGCGGACAAAGGCGGCGAGAGTAAAGGTAGCTGCGAAAGATAGCCGGAAAACTGCATTGTGGAAAGGCTTTGTCAGAATAGCCTTGTTTAGATGTTTCTTCACGCCGAGAAGCTGGGGCAAGTCCAAGCCATATCGATGCGCAAGCTGTGGAACGCTTGTTAGCACCGAATTCAAACAATCATAACCCGACGAGCGAGTTCCCTGGGGAGCGGTAGCAAGTACGTAAACGGTGAACATGGCTAGGCCGGTAAGCAGAGCCAGAGTGTGAGATAGAAAGCCGACGAGAAGTCCAACTCCAAATCCTATAGCAGTATTAACAAGAAATACCGTTCGGGGTTGTATGATTCTCATACCATAGATGCTACCGCGCGAAAGCTGTCTCATCGATTCTGGATTCAAGCTCCCAAACGAACGGCGATGTTGCGCGCGATTGGGCGATGCCGCGGTCGAGGTGAGATGAGAGCCAAAGTTTCCAGGCGTTTGTCGATGGACAAGTGAGTAGGTAACGCAAAAGCCAGCGCCGATCGGCCAAGCCAGGCGCCGGCCGGCAATTCTTGCTGAGAGGAGGCCGCTCATGGGAATGTTTCAGCTCAGATGGAAAGCGAAGTCGACCAACGTTGCTGCATGTGGGGGGAGGAAGGAGGGAGAGACTTAGCGAGAATATGTTTGCAAGCGAAGAGTCGTACCTTGGCATGCTTATTATGTGCACCTTTCCTACGTGCCACTCGTGCCTTGCAATCATTGATTTATCCTCCATTAGGTAAGGTACTACTAGTCTTATACTTTTGTTGCTTTTCTTTACATAAGCATCTAAGGCACGGTACATTCCATAACCTTGCGAATGAGGCATGGTTGAACAGAGGCATTTGGTCGGGCGACCTGACTTTCCAACATGACAACCTCAGATACGCCACTGACGTGCGTTGTCGATGTGGCAGTCCGGAGCGTAAGGTAGATTGCGGAAGCGAATTGGGGGTCTAGGTGTACCTGGCAGGCCTGGAGACCCGTACCGCCGATGCGCCGTTGGCTACCTAGGGTGCTAGGCACCCTGGGAACCGTGAGTTGGAACCAGGTATCGAGATACCTGGAGACATGCCATGTATGCCCATGTATGTTTGGATTCCTAGGAAGACTATCGTATCAATTCTCCTGCCCATTATGGTATGTGGCTTTAGGTAAATTGATCACGCTGTTGCATGTGTTTCTGGTAATGATTATATCTGGTTACTATTTTGAAGGACCTCGTTACTTGAGGGCGTCAAGAGTTGATGCCTCAATGCCTTGGCGTTTTCCTACCTTCTAACGTAACCTTCCTGGTAAGTCACACCGCATGGCCATGCCAAAAGGTGTTGACATTCAATTGATAAAGCAGCATCGCCAACGCCACGAACTCCCCACCCCCTATAAATGTCAAGAAGAAACCGCCATCCCAGAAGGGGTATCCGCACAACCATGATATAACAGAAACAGAAGCCAGAGAAATTATGCATCTCGTGGGAAGGACCCCGCGTGTTCGCAAACATAGCGAGCAATGCCCAGGGGGCGGCCCCAGGTATTCACCAAGGTGGTTCGGTGACCGTAAGAAGCCCCATAGATCGGTAGTCCTTGGTAATTTCAGCCGAGGCCACCCCATACGCCGCGAATCCGCCTTGCAAGCTGGATGTCCTTTTGCATGATGGTGACTCTCTTAGCATGAATCGCACAGAGATTTGTATCTTCGAAAAGGTGAACCAAGAAAGCCTCGGCAGCTTCTTGCAGTGCTTGGATTGCTTGTGACTGCCATCGCATAGCTTCGCCTCGAGGTCTGACCGACTCGGCAATTTCGCGAACCTAGAGGGAACGTTTAGCCTAACTTGTCCTACAGTATTGACTGGGTTCATCTGAACGTACGAGACGTGAGAAGGGAAGACGTCGCAGCAGAAGGTCGGTGCCGTTTTGGTATCTCCGGATCTCCCTAAGAGCAACCGTCCCTGGTCTGTAGCGTCGCTTGCCTCGATTGGGGATCGGATCGCCAGCTGCTCCTCGTTAGCGCCCGTTCTGCGCGGACGGGGTAGCAGAATCTTTACGTTGGACATCGCTCTGTCGCGATTTGCGACGTATAGCGTCTGACTGTCTCTTCTTCGGGGGCATGGCGATGGCCGGCGTTTTCCGAAGTCTGTTTTGCAGACGTCTGCTCGGGGATCCTTATTTTGACTGAAGGGGGCGACGTGAGCGTCCAAAGGAGGGCCGGACAAGTGCGATAACCAAGACAAGGTTGCGAGAGTGAAGGCAGCGACCAAATGGATCGTAGGAAAGTCTCGATAGGGATTGCGACAGTAGGGACTGAATAATGAAGGTTAACTGAGCTTCATCTATTATGTTTGGCGGATTAGAAGCCGGGACGAGATTGCAGCTTGCAGGTGATCATGGTGGTGTTGAAGGAGTAACGAAGGTAATCGAGCCACTCTTCCATTCCGATAGGACTTGAACTGTAGTGCGCTACCAGCCCCGCGATTTTCAGGGAAATTGAATCTGGACGCGTTTCGCGTGTTCCTTAACGCGTGTCAAGGCTACCCCAGGCCACTTTACGCGTACTGCGCCACTTGCTATGCAGGGCTGTCTGTTTAGGAATCAGGCGCTGTGAGGCTGATGGGGCACCATTCCACACCTTTGGGTTTACCGATGGCACGTGATACACTAGGTAATGGAACGTAAGTATCCGCGAATATGGGAAGGAACGGTACCAGTTTACAAGGCACTAAGGTACCTGATTGCTGTTGTTAGGTATTGGTTGCCAAGCTGTCTCCACTCCCCACTTCACCTCAGTAAATTAATCGGTATCAACCGTTCGTCAGCGCTCAAGGTGCCGACCGTGCCTACCTAATTCCTACTCGCTAGGCACGGTGCCTACCTACGTTACTCAGAGGCCACCTCTCCGGACCTGTAACCTAACTACATCACAGGCCATCAGTCGTGCTCCCATCCTCTGTGACCTCAGTCACTTCCCAAGCCGGCGACTTATCTGACGATTTATTGCCGATTCAACTACGTCCTTCCGTGCTGTCACAGTCAGTCGTTTGGTCCCTTCTGTCGACAAGCATCGCAAACGTGGTGTTATCCGTCGTCCCTCAACCTGGGTACACACTCAGACGACCAAGATACTTAAACAGCATTTCACACCCTTCGATTTCCGCACAGCTCCGACACGGCAGGCAATGAGGGCAACTTCTTCGCCAACGAATCTTGGCCTCTGAAGCACTCTCATCACAATTCGTTACGCAGCATGGACCAGATGATGGGTGACGGGGGCCGATTCCCCCTTGAGACGTGGTTCTGGGAAATGCCCATATGCACCAGATGGTGGACGACTGCTACCGTTCTGACTAGCGCTCTCGTTCAATGTCAAATGGTCACCCCCTTTCAGTTGTTTTACAGCTTTCGCGCTGTCTTCGCCAAGTCCCAGGTTCGCCAACGTCTCCCATTCTCCATTTGCTGATGTGTTGCGCGTTGATCGCAGCCCCACGACAATCTAGTTCTCCCCCGAAGATACCTGAAACATTGCTGATCACTCTGAATATCCTCATAGTACTGGCGTCTTCTGACTACGTTCCTCTATTTCGGTCCATTCTCGCTCGATCTGCTATTCCACGTCTACTTCCTTCAACGCTACGCACGATTACTCGAAGAGTCCTCTGGCCGCTCCCCAGCACACTTTTCCTGGTTGCTCGTGTACTCCATGGCGAGTCTTCTTCTCTTGTCGCCACTGGTCTCAATGCCATTCTTGGGCCACCCACTCTCTTCAACTCTCGTTTATATTTGGTCGCGGCGTAACCCGGACACGAGATTGAGCTTCCTTGGACTGCTGGTCTTCACAGCCCCCTACCTACCGTGGGTTCTGATGGCCTTCAGCCTTATTCTCCATGGCTCTATTCCCAAGGATGAAATTATGGGCGTGGTGATTGGACACATCTGGTACTTCTTTACCGATGTATACCCGCCTTTGCACAATGGATCGCGCCCGTTCGATCCTCCAGGCTGGTGGAGGAGGCTTTTTGAGAGACGACAGGTGGAGGAAACAGCTGATGGCATCAACAATGAGATTGCCATTGCTGGAGGCCCAGAGCTTGCTGCTGATGTCCGATGATGGGACATGTTTGGCAAACCTATTGGTGGACGGGAAAGAAGGTAGAAAGAGCTGGTGGGATTAGCAATATTTGCATGGTTCTTGGCGTTGGGGTATCGATATCTCCATTGAACGGCATATGTCTTTGTATCCATGCATGATTTTCATCAACGAAGCACCTTAGGCTTGAATTTGCCATAAGCATAGATACCTTAGAGCTAGCTTCTACACCCGACAGTTGTGCCAGGCGAAAGCACAGATCAACGTATTGCATGCATCGTTCTCCGTGTTCGCTTTTGCAACGTGCGTCTTCCCTCTACTGTGTCGTAAGTCAAGGTGCTTTAGCTAGCATTGCTGTTTCTTCGGGTACCTTGAGGTAAGGTAGCCAATTCACAGCTCGGGCTGTAGTCGTGGCCCCGGCTCCGGCCGTCTTGACTTTCACGCGAGGTCGCAAAGAAAGGTCGGGCTGCTGCAGCGCGCGCCGGTGGTGGGGTCCAGCCGGAATGACCTATGGCAGCCCCACGTGCTACCTGACCTTACCTTTAGCCTTTAGGCACCTTAGTGTAGGTAAGGTAGATACGGACGGACAACGACGTGCTTCATTTCCAGCACCTCTTCTGATGACCCCACCTGCTGAGCCAATTGCGTCATTTCAAATACAAAAAGTGAACCCGACCTCTTCAGTGCCTTCAAAGCGCAATCGAGGTAATACCAGCTCAACATTGTTGCCAATCACAGAATCTTTTGATATTCGACTTTTCGGAATAGTTTGATACGGACTATTTACAGTGCAATCTATATAGGCATACAAACTCTCTCAGTCTTATTTACGCACAACTCTCAGGCTTGCGACACACTACCCACTCACCAACATGAAGGCTTATTGGTATGACGGCCTTGATGTAAGTTGAGAAGAAGCATTTCTTTAGAATCTTCAAAATGACCAAAGCTTGAGTCCTTGATAGTAATCATCCACTAACTATCAACGGCGCTATAGGGTGACCAGCGCCTGGCACATGACTCTGGTAAGGAGGTTACCGTCGAAGATCTGAAGAAGCTTGGTGTCTTTTACCACCAAATCCCTGATCTGGATGGGGTCAACCAGCTGGCTTCGGACCGCGGGTACCGGAACCGAGACGAGATTGTTGTGTCGCCGGAGAAGATGGGCGAGATCTACGAGGAAAAGGTTAAATCCTTCTTCCACGAGCACTTGCACGAGGATGAGGAAATTCGCTATGTTCGCGACGGTCAAGGTTTCTTTGACGTGAGAAGCGCCGACGACGCTTGGGTTCGTATCCGTGTTGAGAAGGTAATATCGCCACGTTCGTCGACAAATGGCGCTGCGGCCAGCTGACCATTGGCAGGACGACTTAATTATCCTGCCTCCTGGCATCTACCACCGCTTCACAACTGACGAGTCTAACGTAAGCAGTGCATATATCTAGAGGTTATGTAGTTTGCTAACAGTCAATAGTACATTAAGGCAATGAGGCTCTTCAAAGATGAGCCTAAGTGGACCCCTTTGAACAGGACGAAGGACCTTGATGTGAACCCGCACAGGAAAGAGTACGTTGAGCAATACCTCCAGAACGGCTTACCAGCATGAACAACAGCCAAGGACATGGTACATGTGGGAGATTTGGTGGGCATGAGCGAAGCACGTGGATAAGATATCTAGTGGGAATATGGAGATGCTGCTTGTCACTTGCGGGATCCTTTGCACTCTGAACTTGTTTCCGAGTAATTACGGCAAATCTTCCCCCGAAGGCTCCTTCTTGGCTAATGTGCGACTTGGCAAACAGGCGTTAGACTGGGTAATGCCTATACCAACACCTCCCTCTATTGCACAGCGCGATTGTGACGAGATTCCAAGACATTTGTCTCTATTTTGTGATTCCTCCATCAAACGAATACCGGCTTGCCCACCCCTAGACGCCAACGCTTAAAGGCCACTCACTCGTAGGATCAATCACACCTGGCGCTCTCAGCTTTGGTGCGCTACTGGAACCAGTAGACAGCGGAGAATGCCGTTGGCCCATCCAGCATTACCTACCTACCTTGACCGTCATGAGGAGGCAATGCGAGAATCATCCGACACTCATCCTGTAGCTGAGGCTCGTGGAAATGGCATCAAAAGCTAATTTTAGATGCATCGAGACATACCGGTATACGGATACCCAGCTGCCTATGCATGTACCTGGATTAAGAAGAGGGCATGGGGAAGTGGGGTACGGATATACCAGTACTCATCTACCGAAATCGCCGGGTTCATTCAGCAATAAGCACTGGTCACTTTGCGACCTTCAACAACCACATCCTCATCGGCCTCGGGATCATTGGAGCAGGCAAAAGTACCTTGCCCAGGTAGGCCTTCCCCAAGGCCACCAATCCTTATTTTGCCCTTCACGTCGTCTCACACGTGGATGCACTGAGCAAGCTGAAATCTCACATTCGATTTACTTTTCTTTTCCATACCTCATCTTACTCTATATTGGTTTAATGGCTCGCGTATCTGCACTTGCCACAGCCACCGGCATTCTACCGTCCCCTTTCCTTCCATCTCACCGCCAACAGTGCATCTAGTAACTCTCTTCCGTAACAAACGAGCTGCAACGATTGCCTCTCTGAAGACTGCTTCCATACCGACTGCCAAAAGGCCGCGAGGTTATCTATAGAGCTGCGTAGAGCTCGTAACGTCACCCAGAGTCTGTGAAATAAGCGCGATGGAAGTGTGTAGTGAGAACAGCGCGACTCCCGCGGATGGACCGTCAAGAGTGAAGCTTCAACTCCCAGCAAGCTGTGATCCACCACAACTTGACGGCGAGAGAAAGCAGCTGGTCTGGGTTGTAAGTGATGGGACACCCTCATCTTACTTTCTGACGTTGACTAAGCACTTCCTGTGTAGGTATTCGGTGGAACCGGCCACATGGGTAGATCTCTTGTCAAGTCCGCCTTGTCCAAAGGAGATCTCGTCACTTCCGTGGGTCGTGTGTTCGAGACGACGCCAGAGGAAATGGTAGCACAGCAGGACAGTGAAAATTGCCTAGGGATGCTGTGTGACGTTCGAGCGAGAGACTCGGTAGCGCGGGTCATTGAACGGACCTTGGAACGGTTCCAGCGATTTGACGTTGTAGCCAACTGTTCTGGCTATGGCGTAATTGGAGCATGTGAGGACCAGGACGAGCACGAAATCCGCAATCAGTTCGAGACGAACTTCATGGGCACTTTGAACATCATCCAAGCCAGCCTACCCTACTTTCGCCAACAGAACGGCGGCCGCTACCTGATTTTCAGCTCCACGTCAGGAGCTCTGGGCGTTCCGGGCCTCGGCCCCTATTGTGCAACCAAGTATGCCGTCGAGGGACTCATAGAAGCTATGCTTTATGAGACAGACTCATTCAATGTCAAGGCAACACTCGTAGAGCCAGGGTTCGTCAGAAGGGACGAGCCAGATACCCTTGCAACGCCGTTACCAACCTGGGGTCATTTCCTCATCAAACCTGCGAGCGATGCCTACGCGCAGGCAACATCACCAGCATTGCATGCCAAAAGAATGGTCCAGTGGCTCGGTGACCGGCAGCCGACAAGCGCCGTCAAGTGCGCGGAGCTCGTCTGGCAGTTGGCTCACTGCTCGTATCCCCCGCTGCGTCTCCTTCTGGGGAGCTATGCAATAGAGAGTATTCGTGATAGGCTGCGGTCCGTCACCGAAGAATTGGAGGACTGGAAACATCTGAATTTCCCCGCTCCGCCCGATGAAGGGGAGGGAAAGGAGGCTCGGGCAGATCAAGATGAAAGCATGGCCGACTCTGGGCAGGATGCGCCTGGCCAGGGAACTGCGTAGAAGTTGTGTGCCGAGTCATAGTGAATTTTCAGTTCTTTGATCTTCTTTCTCAATGGCGAAGATGCGAACGGTGGCTCCTGCCTCTCGTAGACTGCAATGCGCAAGCAAATAGTTCTCCGTGCTTCAAGCTTTGCCAGATATTGGGGATATTCTTCTACAAGAAAGCAGTGCGAGTATCTCACGTACATTGGCATGTACGGATAAAGTAGGTAGGCACGTAGGTTACCACCCCGAAAGACAGCGCCAGAGGCCAACCTTACGGTCCTTGCCTTACGTAATTCTGAAGAAGAAGAAGAGCAAAAAAAGGAAAGGAAAGAAAAACCCCCCCACAAAAAACCAGGGTGAGGCAGCGTGACACTTTCCCTTACTGTGCCCTGTGGTTGAACTGGAATGGTGCACCCCTGGGGCTGCTAGGTGTGTCCAGTGGTCCCTTGCATTCACCCCTTCTTACCAAAGATACTTTTATGGCTCCTTGGCTGGGCTGTCGCGGGCGGTATTTTGGGAGCTTACGTGCCCCGAGATTCTCCACCTGGCCTATAGAAAGCACTAAGGCCATCCAATCTGAGGTGGAATTCCGTGACCCTTGGTAGGTAGGCGCACGCGTGTTCCCCTGCGTTCCCGTCCCGTCCGTTGTAATGCCCAAGAGCATTTGACCCCCTTAACCTCCGTTTTCTTTCTTGACCCCAGATCTTCAACAACGCTTCTCTAGAGCCAGATTGCCGCGTCCGCAGACAACGACACGTGGAGGACCGCAGTAACGACTCGATCAACACATCAGTACCTTCTACCTCGTCGAGTTCGCGAGGCCGGTCAAACACAACTCTTCTCGTCACCGAATCTCGGCGCATTCGCAAGCTCCAAGGCCGCGTCCTGCGCCAAACCCGTTGAAGCCAGCTTGCTTCCACTGCCAACTTCACACACCGTCCAGACAACCATACACCGAGCGCCATCATGTCGGACAAGAAGAACGAGGATTACGAGCTCCGCCCCTCCGAGTCGTTTGGAGAGAAGGATGGCTTTCTTGCTCGGCCTCCTCCAAGGTCGCGTCCTGCTCTTGGATCGCCAATCAGCAAGATTGACAACAGTCCCGGCGCTGCCATTCTCGCCTACTGCTTCTCTTCCATCAGCATGACAGTCGTCAACAAATACGTTGTTTCCGGCCAGTTCTGGAACCTGAACTTTCTTTACCTTGCTGTCCAGGTGCGTTCAATCCAAGGCAAATCCTCAGTCGCGGACACCTCTAACTCAGCCCTGCTATCCAGTCCATTGTGTGCATCCTTACCATCATCGTCTGCAAGAACCTCGGAATGATTACGAACCTGGCGCCCTTCGACACTGACAAGGCAAAGAAATGTTAGTCTTGACCTACGTGATGCAGGCATCGGCCAAAGCTTACCATCTGCAGGGTTCCCTATCGCACTCCTCCTGGTTGGCATGATTTACACGGGCACCAAGGCCTTGCAATTCCTCTCTGTGCCAGTATACACCATCTTCAAGAACTTGACTATCATCGTCATCGCGTACGGCGAGGTTTTGTGGTTCGGCGGCAGTGTCAGCCCTCTTGCCCTTCTCTCTTTTGGCCTGATGGTCCTCAGCTCCGTTGTTGCCGCCTGGGCTGATGTCCAGCATGCTCTAGGAGGGGGCTCGCAGTCTGCCGAAGCATCTGCCGCCGTTTCGACCTTGAACGCTGGGTACGCTTGGATGGGCATGAACGTTTGCTGCACTGCGGCATATGTGCTGGGAATGCGCAAAGTCATCAAGAAGATGAACTTCAAGGACTGGGACAGTGAGTTGCCCTGAACGTCTAGACGTTCCCCCTTGATTGGCAGAATTTACTGACGAGTGTGTCGTGAAGCCATGTTTTACAACAACCTTTTGACGATTCCCGTCCTAATCGTCTGCACATTCCTTGCCGAGGACTGGTCCTCGGCAAACATCGAGAAGAACTTCCCCGCCGAGTCGCGCAACAGCCTGTTTGTCGGCATGATCTACTCGGGACTCTGCGCCATCTTCATCTCCTACTGCTCTGCATGGTGCATTCGCGTGACCTCGTCAACGACGTACTCTGTGGTTGGCGCACTTAACAAGCTTCCCATCGCCATCAGTGGTCTGGTCTTCTTCGACGCTCCTGTCACATTTGGCAGTGTGTCGGCCATTGTTGTTGGCTTCATCAGCGGTATCGTCTACGCGTGGGCAAGAATCCGTCAGACGGAGGCTTCCAAGATGTCATTGCCGACGACACAACCCATGAGCGCGAGCTCGCAGAGCAACAGGGATGCGAACAAGTAGTGGCTGCCAGTATGGAAAGGTTGCCGGATTGGAGACAAATTTGGGCGTAGCTTGTCCGCGTGAGACCCTTGTGTCGGTGGCACGCTGGTGACGGCCGTCATCTATCCCATTTTTGACAGCCGTGCAGGAGTGATGGCCGAGGGCATCATAGCATTTGAAGTCGGCCAGAATCGGCTTCGCTCTGCTCTTGAGATCAGAATAGACAAGAAAACTTGTGCCGCGATGCATGCTCAGCCTTTGGGATGTGAGCGGAACAGCGGAAGAAGGAGAAGCACGAGATGATAAGATATGAAAAGGCGTGTTAGAATACTGCAACATTTCGTTTGCTGACGAAATGAATGTGGAACGATAGTACAGTACTGTGGACGATTTAGCAATGTTGTAATGCCATGACACTGATTCTACACAAGCCTTGACAGCCTTCCCGTTGTGAAAGGGTCGGCAAGGGGGGGGGGGGGGGGGGGCCGACATATCTGCGATCCATTTTAACAATTTGATTCAACAAGATGTGGCGGTGAGTTTGGTTGAGACGCTGAAAACTCCGAGGCGCCCCAATCGGTTGAAGAAAATTGCGACGCTGACAGCGCCCCATGTACCCACGTCAAAGTTTAGAGTAGGGCAGCTTGCTTCGTGGGATTTGAAGTTGTAAATGGTTCTCAAGAGAGAAACGCGAGCCATCAGCGTGTCTTTGTTAGAATGGCTTGACTAGGTATTTTCTGCACCTGAGCTGCCAGGCTACCCCAATGTACCTAACTACCTTAACACCCCAATCTCAGGTGAGTGAGGAAGCAATGGTGGTTCTTGTTGAAAGCTTGGGACCGATGTACGTGGGGCTCCCCTATAGAACTGTATGAGGTAGAATATACCTAGTTATCAGCCATCAGGATCTGTGACATCACCCTCCACAGTACATTAGGGTGGGCAGCTGAGGCATGTGGCAAAGGGCACCCTGACTATGCCATATCCAAGCTTTCTTCAACGTGGCCTCGGAAAACCACGGAAGAAAGCTTATGGTAGTATTGATTTATGAGATTTTAATTTATTAATTTTGATTTTCTTTTTCAAATAAACTCAAAATAAGGTTATTATAACTATAATATAACTTAGCCGTTCTCAATTAACGTTATTAATATTTACAAATATAAATTTATATATTTAATATTATTTTTGACTACTAATATTTATATAAAAAAAAAACTGAATTCAAAAAAAACGAATTTTAATAAGAAACTATACTTCTACTAGCTCTACTCTTCTCTCTTTCCTAAGTCTAAGGTTTCTTCCTAGAGGAGGGGAGGCAAGGAAATCCGTTAGTATTGTTAGGTTGGTGGGGGTAGAAGTTCCAGGGGACGCCTTTACCGTCGCCTCCCCCTTGCGATCTGAGAATGGCCCATCGCCAACAGGTCCACGTGCCATTTCAGCCGTCACACCAAAATGCTGTTCGTTTCCTCTTCTTGAGACGATCCGCAATCATAGCTGTGTTGGCATAATCAGCTGTCTCCTGCTTACTTTAGCTCCCGTCCCGTCATCCGAAGTTGTCACGCCGCCACATGATCCCAACATCCATTACCAAAGTCAAAAAACCTCATTTGACAACTCCCCAACTCATCGCTTATTTTCCCTCGGCGCAAGGTCGATCTCTCCGAGCCTCCACCTCTCGGTGTTTCGCTTCTCCTCTAACTCATCTCCAAGGAGATATGGACTAAGCGTTTCTTCAACGTCTTTTCCTACTGCAAGTCAGCCTCGCACCTTGGCGTCGTCGTCGGATCTATTCGACAAGTGGTAGCGGCAGTTCTAGCCAACATGTTACCCTTCATTCATAAGCGTACGTAACATGCACCCTCGACTAATACCTTGTGACTCTACCTATGTCGGCTTCTTCCACTACTGAAGCCTCTCTTGCTAACTTTTTCTTGCCTCTGTAGCTTTCGAGCTTCTTGCTTCGCGCATCGGCGCATCTCCAGACGAACGTCGGTCCCTCCCATCAAGCTCGGCTACATAGCGAAGCTCTATGAACCCTCGTCCCAATAGAGCACCAGCACTGACACCACGATTTTCCAGTCAAGCTCGTCTTCTCGTTCCTCATATCATACCCGTTAGCTGGCTTGCTCAAACGAGTACCCGACTCCAGGCCTGACCTCAAAAACCTCTTCATAATAAGGTATGCTACCCAGCAGATACCCAGGCTGGCTCCTTTGTCTCTTCCAACCGGTCTTGTCATTGACACTTCGGCTCCTGGACTAGCACCTCCACTTTCTATCTGGTCGGCCTTTTCGATTTGTGGGATGGAGTGCGCACCCTAGCTATCGCTTCTGCCGGCATCTACAGCATTGCGAAGTATATGCGCACCAGCCCATTCATGCCATGGGTCGGCTTCACGTTTCTCATGGGCCACATGTCCATAAGTCACATCGCTCGTCAAGTGGCCAATAGCCCGTCTTCCGTCGATATCACTGGCGCCCAGATGGTGCTTTTGATGAAGCTTAGCGGTTTCTGCTGGAACGTTGCGGACGGTCAGCTCCCGGACGACCAGGTATCCGAGTACCAGAAAGAAAGAAGACTGATCGAGCTACCCAGTATTATGGACTATGCTGGATACGTACTCTTCTTTCCTTCGCTCTTCGCCGGACCGGCTTTTGACTACACCGACTACCGCAAATGGATAGACACCACAATGTTCGACCTTCCGGCCCAAGTCGACCCCTCAAAGAAGCCTCCTGTCAGGAAGAAGAGAAAGATCCCTCGTAGTGGGACACCTGCTACTTTGAAAGCTGCCAGTGGTCTAGGGTGGATTGCGCTTTTCATGATTCTCTCTGGCTACTACCCAATCACCTACTTAACGAGTCCTTCGTACATGGATCATGGGTTTTTCCACAGGGTATGGATTCTTCACATGGTCGGATTTACCGCCCGTTTGAAATACTATGGAGTTTGGTGCTTGACCGAGGGCGCTTGTATCTTGGCCGGCCTGGGCTACAATGGTGTTGATCCTGTCACCGGTAAAGTGTCATGGAACAGGTTACAGAACATCAACCCCTGGGGCGTCGAGACAGCCCAGAACACGCGTGCCTACCTAGGCAACTGGAATATCAACACCAACAATTGGTTGAGGAATTATGTATACCTACGGGTTACGCCTGTTGGGAAAAAGCCTGGATTCCGCGCCAGTCTTCTCACGTTCAGTACTAGTGCCCTCTGGCATGGGTTCTATCCCGGCTATTACATGAGCTTCATCCTCGCCAGCTTCATCCAAACTGTCGCCAAGAGTAAGTACACCTGTGAGAGAGCCGCTGTAGGCTCAGAAGCACTAGTGCTATGATGGACTAACATCTATGATAGACTATCGTCGCTACTTTCGCGCTTTTTTCCTCGACGCGACCAGCGGTGCGCCCACTTCCAACAAGGTCTACTACGACGTCCTCTCGCTTTTCGTTACTCAAATCGGCATGTCCTTCGTTGTCACCCCATTCCTTGTTCTAGAGTTCTCCGGCTCGGTCCAGGTATGGGCTCGTGTCTACTTCTATACCATTGTTGGCACTGCGCTTTCCATGGCCTTCTTTGCCTCTCCGGCAAAACAAATCCTTCGCAAGCAACTCGAGGCACGTCAAGGCAAAGGCGGTGCCAAGCTGACCCGTACCTTGAGCCAAGACAGTCTTTCAGGCCGGGAACCGGTCTTGGGTGTGTCGGCGGACCCTCAGCGAGAGATTGACGAGGCCATGGAAGAAATCAAAGCTGAGGTGGAAGCCAGGCAAAGAAGCAAAGCTGCTTGAAGACCGGGAAAGGGCGGCATCTTTGCAAACAATTGTTCCCGTCTCGATCCAGAGTCGCCCTTGTTCCGGCATATATGGAATCAGCGTTGATGGGTCCAGAGCTGTTATCAAAGTCGCGAAATGGGCGAGGCGTTGGGTTGTAAGAAGCCCTCCAAGGGCAGGTCATTAGACATTGCAGGCTATGCAGATCTAAAACTAAACCATTATAATATGATGTCTATATCCCACAACAGTAACGTGATGCCACTGTCTGGCACCGTCGTCTCCAATCACCCAACACCAATCCCAGCATGTTTGACTCCCGTGTAAAGTCAAGGGGGGTATCGTCAAGCAATCCAAGTCGCCCAACGAGAGAAAATCAGAAGGAAATGCCATAATGTTGTCATCAAGGGCATGGCCCAATCTGGCCAGGTGTACAATTACAGCGAACTATGTATGGCTAGCAAGCGTCTTCGTTGTGCGGAGCCATTAGACTAGATGGTAGAAATTGCCGGATGGTCGGCTGCCGAGAACACTTGGTATGTGTATGTCTATATGAGAAAGAAAAATAACTGATGTCGTAGATTCGTCAAGGGATTTAGTCGTTACCCTAATCGTGATGCCGCTGCGCTGAACTTGAACGGCCAATAATGCTTTTGATGAATACATATTTGCTGCCGGGGCCAAAAGATGTGTACCGCGGCGTGTTCGGGCACCAGACCCCTTTGTTTGAGGTGGTGCATACAATTAGAAAGGAGGCGGCAGGGAGTAGGCGGCTACACCATTTGGCCCCAGCCTTGCTTTACGCCGACAACAACGAGAGCCGCAATGGCGCCAACGACCAGAAGACCAATGACGGACATGTACCGATTAAGTGCACGCCACCAACGGGCGCTTTGGAAAAGAGTCTCGTCAACCGCTGCAACTCGCCGAGGAAGGTCTCGTTCTTCGTCCAACAGGCTTGATCGTGGGTCGCGCTCGGCCATCTCAGCTTGAGGGTCCGGGGGTAGCGGAAGGAAGGCAGCAATCATCCATGCTGGCTCAGGTTAGCCTTGTGTCAATACAGTACCGTGGAGTAGGAGTGTCTCACCAAACGGGAAAATGAATCCCAGAGCGAAGAAAGCAACCTGCACGTTTCGCTTCCCCAGCATGCTTGTCTCGGCTGACCACGTCATAGAAGGTGGTTCCCAGATGCTGTGACGACCAGCCCTCTGATCACGCCGCAAGTGGGGTGACCAGATACTGGATGTCTTCTTCCTTAACCCGCTGCGCATTCGGTTGTCTGTCAACGGTGCTTGGTTGATTTCCATGGAGCCGACGTCTGACAGTGGCCGAGGGTTGGCAAGGTTCACCTCTCTCGGCCGCCGCCTGGGGCTGTAGATGTTCATGGCGAGCTGTTCGACACTGGGGGAACGGCTTTGGAACGAGCTTGGTGGCCGGCTATCATTCGGATCTGACATAATCGAGTCTCCCGAGCTGGCAAGAAAGCGACGTTCCCCGCTTCCGTAGTAGAATCTGCAAGTAGGCGGCTACGTTAGCTTGAGGTCCAATTACCGAGATCACGCTGCCTCCTGCAGGATATCGGGTTGACTTACTTGGCCCAAGCGGGGATAGACGCTGAGTTAAGACTGTTTGCACGGGAGCTACTAGAGGAGTGGAGGTTCCGGTCTGACGAGGAACTCGACAAGAAGCTTGAAAGGCCGGTCCGCGAAGGCCGTTGATGCAGCTGGTTCAGCTCTGCCAGGCCGTCGCCATGTTCGTCTCGATCGCTGACCATGCGAAGCGTGTTCCCTCTGCTGTGTGTAGCTTGAGGGCGTTCGAGAGAGTCCGTGAAGGATCTGGAGTGAGAGAGTGAGCGCTCCTCGTTTGCAGCTAGCGATGACGAAATGCTAAGCATCTGCCGGCTATGGCTGCTCAACGGTATGCTACCCCGTCTCCCAGGCACAGACCATGGAGACACGGAACGTGATGGAGGCTCGCTGTCCCCTTCACTCTCCGAAATCACGGTGGATAGTTGGGAGCTCCATTGGTGAGGATGGGTGGTCATGTGGGATTCAGCAGGAACAGAAATGGGTGCGGGTTCCGTTGGCGCAGCTCGCGCGTCAGGCTGCCGACCTGGCTGGCTGGCCAGAACACGGGATCGATAGAATGCAGCAGGAGAGGCGAGGAAATTCTGGGCTGCTTCGAGAGTGAGTGAGCCGGAAATCGACTTCACCGACGCTGCACGGCGCAAGGAATCCCTCGAACGCGACTTGTAGTATCCAAACCTTTCGTTGGCCCTCTTCTTCGCCTTGTAGGGTTTCAGCGGAGCCACCAAAAGGCTTTCCTGCGAGTACTCGGGCCTGATACGGGAACGGCGGCTAGAGGCGGCGGATGATGGTGCTGGGGACGACGCGCTGAGCACAACGTAATTCTGTTCGCTATCGGCCGTCTTTGGGGGACTTCTCTCGGCAGATGATGGTTCTGGAGGCGAAGACCGGCCAAGGACTACGTAGTTGGAGTGGCTCGAGGATGGCGGTTGCAACGACTCCTCTCGCTCGGGCGAAGAAGGTAAGCTGGAACCGAATACCTTATAGTTTGTCGTCTCGGAGGTCGTCGATGGCGCATGTAAAACACTGTCGACGTCGGTCGCTTGGGGAGAATTGGAGCCGTAGACTTTGTAGTTCGTCTTTTCTGAAGTCGTGGACGCAGTGACGGATGACTGAAAGGAGGTTTTGGGCTGCAAATCGTGGGGCTCGGAAGATTCAGACGAATCAGCAGCGGTTGGCGCCTCTGGCAGCGGCGCGAGTCGAGAACCTGATGGGGATGATGGGTAAGATGGGACTGGATCGGATTCCGGGTAGAGTAGCGTCGACTTTTGCTTCTGCTTGAGATCGGGAGTGTTGGGAACCTTGCGTAGGCCACCAACCATTCGATAGTTCCAAGGAGACGACGAAGACCCGGCTGTGCTGGTAATAAAATCACCTGCTAATTGCGTGGTCGAGGATGCCGGGGTCAACGTGGAAGCAAAGCTTTGATCTGGGTAGGAAGTCACGGTTGAGCTGGGACGATTTTCACTGAAGGCGTCTGAAAGGCGCTCATGCGAGGCGGTAGTCGAAAGTGATAACCTTGGGGCGGTGCTAGTGGCCTGGTCTCCTTGGGTTCCGGCCCGCTGCCCCTGAGGCAAAAGGGAGAAGGTCTTGCCATCGGCGTTGAGCGTAATGAGATTGCGACGGCGGGACAAGGGGCGCTTCGCTGAGGGTGTGACAGGCTCATTGTCGGCGCTGCGTTGGGTAGACCGGGATCGTGCATTAACGTGGGAAATATCGGTCTGATGTGGTGGAGTGGTAGGGACAGGGGTGGTGGGGGACGATTCGTCGCCGGGCAAGGAGTCGGATCGCAGTTTCGAGCCTGAAACACCGCTATCCTTGGCGCTCACCAATGGGAAGGTTGAGGAGGCTGGCGACAGCACTGAGGTTCGTGTGCTGGAAGAGTGAGATCGTCTGTGAGAGTAGCGGTCGCTGGCGCGGCTGGCGGTACGGTCGTCGGTCCATGAATAGCTGGTGTGATCGTAACCCGATGGGTTGGGAGATAGCAGTGCGGTCGTCGATGTGGGGGTGCGTGATGATGAAGCCGAGGCTGTCGAGTCTCGATTCTTGTGGCTTGGACGAGGCGGACTGTAGGGGACGATGCGGATGGCTAATGAATTAGACTGGGAATTGGAGCGCTCATGTAACGGCCTCCGTTGGGACCGGGAGGGGCTGCCCCGGGAGGGGCTCCCAGACCCGGACCCGGAGCCGGACATGCTCCGTGAGGTGGCTGCGGGAGGAAGAAGAAACCGGTGGCTTTCGCAGACAAGCGTAAGCGTCGAGGCGGGTAGTCTTTGTCGGCGTGGGGTATCCGGGCCATGGAGTGCGAGTGGCACCCGAGCTTAACGGGGGATAGGGCGGTTGCGGGAGCAGGCGGGGGCCGAGCGCAATGGAATTCTCGGAGCGGCTGACTCGCTGAGACCAGCACGGCTGGGGGTGACGAATGTGACGGACACCGATCCGGTCTGTGCACTAGCTATCTCGAATTAAAAGCAGGGTGAGAAACAATCACAGATGGCTTTGATTGTGCGAACTCTGGCAGTCGAGGTCATGCGGCGCCGTGGAGAAGGGTGTGTGGAAGTAGTTGGCTGTTGTAGCTGTAGCTCCAGCTCGGGGCGGTCAAAATGCGTGGTGGTTTTTCGAAATTTCCCAAGGGGATTTCGTCGAAATAGATTTGGTCGAGTCGAAGACGTCCAATGTCGTCGTTGAGCTCGAGAGGTTCCGTGTTGCCTCGACCTGAGTGGATTGGTCCAGATGAAAATGCTCCAAATGCATTAGAAGGCCGCTTTTCTTCATTAAGGTACCTAATAGGTGTGTGAATGTGTGTTGGGTGAGAGTGTCGTCGATGGACGGCGCGTGGGCCGACTGGAATTCTTTGTCGGTGGTTTACGTTGTTGCGTATGGAGTAGCCGCGGCGGCCAAGATGTGATGAAACGAGTGAGTGATTGACTGGATTCGAGGGAATGGGTAAGATAATGTACTATAGTGATAAAAGATTGTGGCAATGAAGAAGAAGAAGAAGAACAAGGGGAAAGGCAAAGAAAAGACGTCACGAGAGACGATAAATGAGAGTGTGAGATTATTACAGGCGAAATGGCCTTGAGATGCAATTCAACAGACGAGACAAGAAAAAGACGTCGGCAAGCACGACGAAAGATGGGCAGGCAGGCAGGCCGGAGGAGGGAGAGAGAGGGCGAAAAAGAAGGGGAAAAGGGAAAGAAAATTCGGGAGTGTTGGAAGACGAGTAGAAGACCAGAAAAGACACCACGACGGCGGGCAGACGACATTAAGGTACCTTGGGTGGGCACCTCTAAGCTCTGGCTGCCACCTCATGGAAGTGGACAAGAAGCTCTAGCCTCCCCTTCCCCCGTCTGGTGCTCTACAAGCCTGCAAGCCTGCAAGTGCAAGGTGATTTGAGGTGCGTTTGTGTGCGTGTGCGTGCGTGGCAGAGAGAGAGAGAGAGAGAGAGAGATACGTAGTAAGGTAGAGATAGAGAGACAGGCTAGGTACCTGAAGGTAGGTACAGCAAGGGTACACTACGGATACCAGGCCCGCAATGAACGACCGGGGTGAAGCAGCAATTGCAGGGTATCTTGCAGGTGAAGGATGCCCCGTGGTGAAGAGCTAGACAGGGTGACAGGGCAGGCCACAGGGCAGGAGGGGAGGAACGAGTGGGAATGGAAGCAGACCAAGGCAGGAGCCGAGAGGAAAGCAGGAAAAGAGAAGGAGAAATGGGCGGTGTTCCATTCCTGCCACTTCTCAGGTATCCGTACAGATACACCGTACGGGGGGGTACTCCTTAAGGTAAGGATAGGTAGGTATTTGTGAATGGTAGGTACTTACGGATACCAAAAGCTTCAACTTGTCAACTTGGAAGGCACCTCGAGCAAGAATGGGAGGCAAGGAAGACAAGAAAGGTAAGAAATGCTATCGGCCACTGACCTCACTTTCCACCCTCCAATAAATACTTACAGTTCGCTCCCCGTCCACGACTGGCTACCTTGATCGAGATGCAAGAACGGCCGGTCTCCAGCCAAGCGGCTATTTCGTCGCCAGTCGCCAGTCAAGCCGACGTTTTAGACGTAATCTGTTAGAAAGAGAGACTCCGGGTCTCATGCAGGTCCGACTCCTGGGTCCTGACTTCTGATTCCTGACAGCACAGCGCGACGATAGTTCTTGCTCGCCCAAGCGGAAGTGGGCCGGTCCTGGATGCGAAAAGGGCGGTCGAGTGCGTTTGTTGCGTCGTATGGATAACGGGGACTAATTACTGCACAAGTTATGGGATGCTGATTCGAATTGGTAGTGGCAGTGGCCGAATGAGCGGCAAGGTTGGGCCTCTGCACTTGACACCCTCAAATGCCAGCCGACCAGGGCTGCTTTCGAGACTCGATACTCGACACTCGAGCCGGATCAGGGGCTTGGAAGCTGGGCCAGACTTTTGCGCGGCAATGGTTGATGGCGGCTATGCTGCAGCACCCATCTGTAAGTAGAATGTCGGCCGGACTGGCTCGAGCCGGAGCACCAGGGGGCGGCGGCGGGGAACACAACTGGCTAGAGTCGCGCCGACACGGTGGGCGACGCGGAATAGCGTAGGCAGTATTTGTTGGAAAAGGGGACGGTTGGATAGCCGTTACCTTACGTCGCATGGGATCGGCCCTAGGTTGGTTGATGCTTCGGGTTGTCGAGTCTGATGCGCGCCCGCTGTCCTCCAATGGAACGAACCACGTACTTTATCTTCACCAGCTGATTCCACCAAGGTAAAGGAGAGGAAGAAGAAGAAGGAGGAGGAGGAGGGCAACAGTGCTACCCGGCCATGGCGACGGGGTCGAGGCCTTTTTGACACACGGCTGCTAATTGCAACACACGACAGCAGCCGCTATTATTATTCATTATGCTCTTCCGACGTTGACGTGGTTCGCAAAGTCTGACGAGGAAAACAAAACAAGCCGCCGCCGTGACGAACGCCCGACCCAAGGCCACCCCAAGGAGCTCCCTGACCCGTGAACGAGCACAAGGTCTGGATGACCCGGCCAAGCACAACTGCTCGCTCGACGGCGCCACCAAGGAAAACGACTAGAAGGTCAAGGACGTCCTAGGCTGAGAGCCCGAGATGCGGCGTTGGGGTAAAGCTACCATATCACACGGATAGTGCCGCACTAATTAGTGACCGATGTAGGGCAGGGAAGACTGAAACTACTCTATAGCCTAGCAAACGAGATATGGGTATCGTGCACATTGATGACTGCGTAGCGTGCCCAGGTCCCAAAGTAGTGGGAAAGATATAGGTGAGGTACGGATACTTGAACCTTGGGATACCATGACTTACCGGTAGATGGAGCCGGTTGCGGAGCATCATGCTTGTTCATAGTGAAGCACGGTAAGAGTGAACGTGGATAAAGAAACGCCCCCAACGTTATAGTTACGAAGTAAGGTACATATCGGTAGAGTCTTGAGGATGGGAGAAAACAACGAGCAGGCTCTCTCGCTTAGCTTTCCCAGTCTCAAGAACGTTGTTTTGAGAGCACGTCCCTTGCATCTAAAGTAGCGCGCCTCCATGGCCTTGAAAACACGGTCCTTTAAACGGAGCCCCAAGACATGAAGAAACACAGAGAAGCAGAGGTAAGTAGGTCATCCAATATGCTTAACAGAGTGCCTGTCCCATGTGGTGAACCGCCCGGTCCTCTAAGCCTTGGTGCGCCCATTCGTGAGCTGATTAGCTCCCGTTCTCCGCGCCATGTCTGTGAGGGAAACTGAGAGAACAGATACGATCCACGGCGTTGAATTCAATCCAATCCCCCCCCCCATCATCATTTTCCCCTCACCCATGCTTCCATGCTTCCACGATTCCACGTTCCCTTGTTCCCTGTCAGCCCACCCAGCTTCTTGGGTCTTTGATGACGAGTTGCAGAGAACCAGCAACAGCTGAACAACTCAATGAGAACAGAGACGTTGGCACATTACGGTTGCGGAGTACATCATCCCATCTATTGGTGTGTACGGATAGGTAGTGCACTCCGTAAACCGTTTAGGTGGGCTCACCTCGGTGAAGCAGGGTGGCCCGGGGTAAAGGGACCTGGTCGGTGCCAACTTACTCATCATTAGCCCAGAGAGAGCAGAGGCCGAACCTTAGTTCAAGGTGAACTGAGACATACCTAGCTCACCAGCAACACGAAGCTCAAAATCTTCCCACCATAGGGGCATCCGTGCTCACCATCCTTACTGTTCCAAAAACTGCCAGTTCTACCAACTTGCTGCACTTTGTTTGGACATTGTCCTCTGCTGCTGCAGTGACGGGTGGCCAGCCAGCGGCCTGAGTACACGCCGTCGCAAGTGTACGCAAGCAAGTGGACGAAGTACGGATATGGCCCGCATCGGCGAGTCGCCGTGCCCTGTCATCCGGTGCGCCGTGCTTACGCTGACTTCGGTTGGCAAGATGAGAAAACCCACCTGTCTGTCCAGACTCCAGCGCCGGCATCAGCGGAGGTTGGACTTCACATCTATCGTCAGTGGACGAAAATAGGCCCCTGGAGCCACAATGATCGTCATGTTATCTCAGGATCACACCCGAGCTCTGGTGGTGAGATGCAGGGTGTAACCTGGAGTGTAAGAAGCTACTCCGCCAAAACACAGCTCAAGTCGTGTGTCCCGTTGTTACCCCGTTTTCTTCTTTTTTCTTTTCTTTTTTCTTCCTCTTGCTTTCGTTGCCGGCGGACGGGGTTTTGACAGAACAACTCGCAATTGGTAATGAACGCAGCAACAGCACAAGACTTTAGGGTGCGCGGGGTACTTAAAGAAGAAACGGCGTGGGCGGCTTTCAGGCGCTTATCACCACCTGCAACCTCATTGCAGTTTGCAGTCTGGACATAGCCGCTATGGCCTATAAGCGATAACCAACCACAAACATTTCAGTAAAAGGATATCCATCCGTACCTTGGCCGAGGTCGCGTCTGGGTTGCACCTTGGGGAACAAGATGCCAGCTGGCGCAGGTGGATCTCATCCCACAATTCCCATCATCCCGTCGAATATTTGATGAGGTGCGGAGCTCTTCTTCTCTCTCTCTCTCTCTCAAACCAGCACAACTTGGACTATCCACATTTGCAATGGGTCGGATACGGAGAGCTCGCGGCGATAAAACTTTGCCACTTTGTTGACTTTCTTACCGCAAGCGGAAGTGTTGTAAACAAAAGTAACAAATCCAGGGCACAGTCCCATTTTGGACCGCTAATAAAGGCCTGGTGACAACCCCCCATCCCGTCTTGATCCAAAATCGCCAAAGGCTCGTGCGCTACAGGAGGAACCATTGGCCATCACTGCTGTGTATTCGTGTTCCCAAGTTACACCGCCTGGACCGGGACTGTGGACGGCGATGGCGGTCGTCGTTGACAGTGCTCGGTGGCCCGTTGCTGTGAAGACGGGGTGAAGGTTCAAACACTCGCCCGCCTTACTGTTACCCCGGCTATGTCTGAGCTTAATGCTTCTGGAAACTCCGTACAAATAGTGTAGAAAGACATCTTGATCCGATTGTGCTTGTATAAGAATTATGGTGTCCAAAGTGCGGGCAATCTTTGGAAATTATGTCGGTCTCGATATTGCTGAGTCGCGCACCTGCATGGGTGGATGGATGCACATGGCAAGGAAACAAAAGCTGGACCCTCTCGCAAGGGACGGGGACAGCTGCAAGAGTCGGGGAGGCTTGTCACTTGTCTGGCTTCACGGACACCAAGCACTGTCTCTACGTAGTATGTATTGCACAAGAAAAGCTAGCTTTTCTGAGATGAGGCGGACATGAGCTGCGGATACGCCCTTAAGAGCACGAATACAAGTAATTGCAAAAGTATGCAGGATGCCAGAACGGATGAGGCCGCGATGCATGCTGGATAACTGGATACTGGAGACTGGCAACTTGCAAGAGGGATTAATTTCCATGGGCAGCCTTTTAGGGGCCACCTTACGATGGAGTCAGACATCCCGTCCTTCTCATTGGCAGCATGTTTCTCTGTGAAAAGTTCCAATTGACTCTTTTGATTGGTCGCTCACCCACTAGGGAGCTAAGGTTGCTTTGGTGCCAGGTGTGCCTTGTCAATGGTTATACGGTGACAATCCCCGACGTCCATGGATAATGCCACGACACCAACGGGGCGCGTCCATCTCGCGGACACTTCGCGTTTGCACTGTTCAGCATCTTGTCGGTGTCCTTTCCCTCATGCATGCAGTAGTGCCCCCTCCCCCCTCTCCCCCAAAACGGCCCAAAGGCGCATGTATCCGTAGCACCAGTGCGCTACTGCACAATAGTCTGCAGGCACAAATTGAATCATGGACGCTGCGGTCCGCAGGTGTCTGACAGCTCAGCATCCAATTTCCCAATTCGAAAGCACGACGCAGGGGTATTTCCCATCTTGAAAGTCGAAAGTGAGATCTCATATCCGTACTCTCTACGAATAGGTACTTGGGTATAATTTCGCTCCCGTCTGGGTTTGCAGTGCTGCGCAGGTTCCGGCGTGGACTTTGTGGGGCCAATGAAAACGAAAAAGATTCGACTTCGTTGTGCACACTACTCCGTCACGCGGCGACAGTTGGACCCAGCTGTAAGTCTCCGTAAGTACACAATAAGGTATCTTATGCGGGCTCTCTGCTCCACCGGAATGTCCGAACGGTTATGTAATTTCCTCACTCTACCTCTTCCAGTACTCCGTACTTACCATGATAACTTGGTAAAGAGACAACTCAGGGAATATTCATAGCAGCTTCACGACATGCCTTGGGGATTGGCAGTCGAGTGTTGAGTTGATTCCCCCGTTACTACAGACATCTCGGCCACGCAGTTGCGCCGGTCGTACTCGTCATGACTTCGTCCAATAAACCCGACTTGGGGTCTGGCACAGGTCTTCCCGGCTCTGCCCCTCCATTCATACAGCCGTTGACGGCATGCGCGATGCTGGTAGGGCGAAAGATTCCTTCCTCACTTCCTTCCACTCCCACCAAGGTCTTTGTTCCGTTACTAACTCACCAGTTCAGGTCGTATATACGGCCATCTACGTGGCACCTCTCTACATCTCGCCTACGAGCCGTCCATCACCAACGCTGTCGAGAGACGACCCTGCCGTCATCCGCACGCGTATCAGATCCGTTCTGTTCTCTACTGCATCATGCTCCGCCCTGACCTACCTCATCCTGGCCCGTCTACCTGACGGTACCTTGCCTTATGGACCACTTCATACCATGGGATACTGGCCCATCGGCATACTCGAGTCTGCATCATGTCTTCTCCTTACGGTAATTCTATTTGCTGCTCCGCTGTACGAGACTCTTCTCATAGACGGCGTTTGGGAAGACTGGCGCGGTCTCGGCCCCGTCACCCGCGTCTGGACACAGTTGACAACCTGGCGGAATATTGTCATGGTAAGTTACGTCAAGGAAGCCCCAGGCGTATCATTTGCTCCATTTCTGGGGATGCTAATATGATACCAAGGGACCTTTGACTGAGGAAATGCTATTCCGCTCTGCCTCTGTTCCGTTGATGCTCTGCGCTCGCATGTCATTGACGCAAACCGTCTTTCTATCTCCCGTCATCTTCGGCTTTGCTCACGTTCATCACTTTTATGAGTTCCGCATCTCCCACCCCAAAGTGCCTCTGGTCGCCGCAGTGGCACGCTCAGTTTTGCAGTTCAGTTACACCTCCCTCTTCGGCGCCTACGCCACGTTCCTTTACCTCCGATCAGGCAGCCTACTGTCCATCGTACTGGTACACGCATTCTGCAACACAATGGGCCTGCCCCGTTTCTGGGGGGCTGTCGAGCCTTACTGGCATGTCAGTGGACACCACACAGCCGCCGATGGTCGAAAGTGGACGGTGATTTACTATGTACTCTTATTCACCGGGGCCATTACTTGGTGGAGAAGTTTGTTACCCTTGACCCAGACCTCGGCGAGCCTTTTCCCACAAGGATTCTGAGGTGCGTTGTGTTGTAAATACATTAGATTCTGCCCCAGCAATTATAGTATCACATCAGGTCTTCATATCGATATCTAGCCCTGGCATCGCGCCGGGTATCGTCAACCCGTCGTCACTACGCATTCTGCGTCGACGTAATGAATCGTGCTCCCGGCCTGTCTGCGTCCTGGCCTCGGCTTCAACTTCCCTTCGAGCTTCTGCGCGGAGGTCCGGGTTGATATCTTTTCCCTTTGCCCTGCTCACCGACGCGTTGATCTCGGCTAGTCCATCTTCAGGGCCCCTGGTGTTCTTCTTGCGCGGCCACATGCTCGGCAAGGCGATCTCCTGAAACCGCGGCTCCACGCACCGCTCGTCGAACCAACGGTGCAACCGCGACTCGATCAGTTGGGCGATTTTGGGCACGTCTTGCAGCCTTGAACGACTTCCAAGAAGACTTCGGATTGACAGGTCGAGGCGGTAATCATCCATGAAGCTAAAAGTCATCATGGTTGGGGTGGATTGTGAAGGGTTGCTCGGGATAAAGGAAATCGACAAGGTGCCGCTGAACCTTACGACAGAGACTGAGAGCGCTACGGGCAGCACAGCACTGAGGTTCTTGGGGTAGTTGAGGAGAAGCTTTGTCTCGAGGGCGAGAGTGAGCATGTCGCTGAGATCAACGTCCATCCGAGCCTGCAGCTTCGCGCCATCCCTCGTCGCGGCGCTCGCGTTGAGAGTTCTGCCACTACCCAGATTCAAGCCGTCCTCATCAACGGGTATGACTCGACAATTGCTAAAAATGGGAAAATCCTCTCCCAGGCTCAGCTCCGTCACGCGGATCTCGTCTACAAAGTCGGGCCTCGATCCTCCGTTCAGTGCTTTGGTGAGAGAGCTCAGAATGGCATCGTCATGCTGCGCGTCGCTCCGGAATTGGGCGATTGTCTGCGCCACGAGGACGTTGAACCAATCTAAACTTTCTGGCTGGTGGCTATCAACATTGTAGTAGGTTTTGCTGAGGATGGAACCGATGGTCAGATTCGGGGGGTTCCGGAGGACGCTCGACTTCTTCCGGTTGAGCGTCTGCTGGCCATGCTTTGCGTTTGCTGTCCGAAGACTGAGGAGAGATCGTTTATGGGCCAGTGTCCTTGACCGACGCTCTGTTGCTCTCAGTGATGCTGTCACCTCTGGTGAGGGAGGGTCGCCGAAGATGAAGAATTTGATGAAGGCGGCAAGGACGAGAACCACTGATAGCTGACCGAGGATGAGGCCTTGCGTGAAGGAGAGGCTATGGCGTCTTTGTTTAGTATGACAATATCTTACAGGGAACGTGTGTAAACAGAACAAGAACTGACGTTGGTTCTGCCTTTGCTGGGCAAGTGTCAGCGGCAAGGCCTGCCATCGTTATGGTGGCCAAAACTGAATCGGTCGTCCAAGTTGCTTAGTAGACAGTATATCTCTGAAACGTGCTCATTGGGGACGAAGTACAAGGTTATGAGTGAGGACCTGGCCGTCGTGAGGTGTGTAGCTTTGGAAGCTGAATCTTAGTGAAGGAAGCCTGTTAGATGCTGCATGAATGCCACGATGAAGTCCCTTTCGGGCTTGAGGTGTTTGACGAACAGTTTTGACACTGTGGAGCGGCCTGAACGTCACTGCTTGAAGGACCCACGGCTGACCCGAGTAGACTACCTTAGTCACTGTGTCAGACGTGATCATTCCCGCGGGAGTTTCCACCGCAATGGTGAAGTATAGAATACCACTCAACATGTACGCAATATCAAAACACTCAAGTCGTAGGAAGATCTAATGAGGAAGACTTATTCCTATCAATTCTATTTCTAAGTTGTCATTGTTACTCTAGCGCTGGGAAATTCCTGACCTACACAGCTCGAAAGAATGTCATAGTTGTGAGGGTCCCTGATGTCGAAGGTACTTTACCATGGATGAGGTACCCAAGGTAAGGTACGCAGGCACGGCAGGCACGCAGGCCAGGGAGCTCAGGCAAGCTGTCCCAGTCAACTGCGCCATCTGCAAACGATATCGATTCCGCTCATCTAGCGATTCATCTTATTTTCATCGAAGACACAACACCGCCGAATACTGCGCCAAGAGAATTCACAGCTTTCATCTAGCACTAGTCGCTATTCTCATATCATCGCCGCCACCTGCCGAAGGACGTTTCCCATCCTTTCCTCCATTGGACACGCTTCAACACGCATTCGACCTTTGCGCTCTGCGCCGCTGGCCAACATGGACGTGGCACAAGCAGTGGCCGGCTATGTCTCTCGTATGATTCAATCCGCTGATTCTTCATCAACGACACAGTCGGCAAAGATGAAGGTTCTGCTGCTGGACCGCGAGACAGTTCCAATTGTGTCCACTGCCATCACTCAGTCAGCACTACTGAACTACGAGGTCTATCTCATTGATCGTATAGATAACGCCAACAGAGAGAAGATGCGCCACTTGCGATGTTTATGTCTTGTACGACCATCGCCAGACTCCATTCAGCTCCTGATTGATGAACTACGAGAGCCGAAGTACGGAGAGTATCATCTGTATTTCACCAACGTCGTCAAGAAGTCATCACTAGAAAGACTTGCCGAGGCTGACGACCATGAGGTTGTCAAGCTGGTTCAGGAGCAGTTTGCCGACTTCATCGTCATCAACCCCGATTTGTTTTCACTTGGACTCAGCCTTCCCCATCAGCGTCTGTGGGGCAGCAACCCAGACACGTGGAACCCAGACGCTCTGCAACGAAGTGCTGACGGACTTATTGCTGTACTTCTTGCACTCAAAAAGAAGCCGCTCATCAGGTACTCCAAGACCAGCCCACTCACCAAGAAATTGGCTACAGAAGTGCGATATCGTATTACACAAGAGGAGCAACTTTTCGACTTCCGGAAAGTGGACACGCCTCCTCTCCTGCTCGTGCTCGACCGGCGCGAGGATCCAGCAACGCCACTTCTCACACAGTGGACATATCAAGCCATGGTGCACCATCTTCTCGGCATTACCAACGGCCGAGTTGACCTGAGCGATGTACCTGATATTCGCCCGGAGCTAAAGGAGATTGTCTTATCGCAAGACCAAGATCCTTTCTTCAAGAAGAACATGTATCTCAACTTCGGTGACCTGGGCGGCAACATTAAAGACTACGTGGAGCAATACCAATCCAAAACACAAAACAGCTCAAACATCGAGTCGATATCGGACATGAAGCGCTTCATCGAGGAGTACCCCGAGTTCCGCAAGCTATCCGGAAATGTTAGCAAGCACGTCACCTTGGTCTCAGAGTTGAGTAGGCGTGTTGGTGCCGAGAACCTACTCGAAGTTAGTGAGCTGGAACAAAGTCTCGCTTGCAACGACAATCATGCGGCTGATCTCAAGGTATGCATTCGATGATCATAGTACGACTTTCCAGTGCAGATATCAGAAGCTGACCCCTGCCACAGAACATTCAAAAGCTCATCCAGTCTCCAAAGGTGACAAGCGACAGCAAGGTTGGCCTAGTTGCCCTTTATGCGCTACGATATGAGCGCAATCCGTCCAATGCACTTCCCATGCTCGAGGACCTCTTGGTGGCCGCTGGCGGGGTCTCAGTCCGGCGAGCAGATCTCATCTCCAAGCTAGTGAAGTATCAATCTTCATTGCAACAATCACAGGCTCAAGCAGGCATTGCGGACATTTTCGAGGGGGGTGGCATTTTTGGAGGAGCTGGTGCCAGGTTCAAGGGGCTAAAGGGCGTCGAGAACGTTTACACACAGCATAGCCCCTTGCTTGAAAGTACGCTCCAGAATCTGATCCGGGGACGACTTAAAGAGCAGCAGTATCCTTTCGTCGAGGGTGGAGGAACTACTCGAGACAAGCCGCAAGACGTTATTGTCTTTATAGTCGGTGGAACAACGTACGAGGAGGCCAAGATGGTGGCAACAATCAACGCATCTTCGCCAGGTGTGCGCTTAGTACTAGGAGGCACCACGGTCCACAACTCGGCTACGTTCCTGGAAGAGGTTGAGGATGCTGTATCTTCGTGGCCCGAGACGCAGAAACCTGGCACAAGGCGATAGACGGAAAGCAATCGATTTGGAACCTTAAGACCCCATTGACCATTGGCAATTTCCATGCCTGCATGTATTACTAGGCCTTTCCACAATCAACACACAAGGTAACCAGGCATCGATTTGTTTTGCATCAAGATGTTCTTCAAGTAGGCTAATTCAGTACGGAATGAATGTCTATTCTCTATTTACAGTTTGGCAGAATGCGGGAGGAGTGACCATAACCCCTTTTACGACACGTCCATGTTGCAAATGAAAAGACAAAGACGAATGAGGAGAAGGGCAAGAGTAAAAAATACCTGGTGATCATCAGTCTTCATGACTCATTATTGGAAGTCTTGGCTACGAGTCTCAAATCTGGTATTCTCTGCAGATATAAGTAATCTGCAGATATAAGTAATCAGCCATTAAACTTCCCAAGGTTGGATGAGAAAGTTAGTAATATCACTTCAGGCTGATATTATTGTCTATGGTTCATACGAGATGCGAAGTATCTCTAAGATTCTATTGAGAAGTCCATATTATTACAAAGATGCTCGTGGCGACGGTAGGATGTTGTCGACTGGAGAAGCTATACCTGAAGTAGCCCTGTAGTCGGTGCTTGTGATCGCCGTGCACCGATCATGTTACTGCACTGTGGCACCAAGGGGCCAAAAAAAATAATCAATGGGGGAGCAAAGGCGCCCAGTAACTCCGGATACAAACTTGGGCAACTCCAGCCTTGAAACTCGACTGTACCTCTGAGGGCACGAGGCTGCCAGTCGCGTTTTCTTCTGCTAGAGCGCGTGTAGTCTCTTAGCTCGTAAACATAGGCGATGCGATCCCTTTCAGCAGCCTTGAAGCTGCGCCCATGTCCTGCTGCCCGAAGCCTGCGACAGCTCGGTAGGCGCGGATTCGCAGACGTCGCAGAAGGCACCAGGTCAGTTAAGAATATACCGAGAATGAACACCTCTCGCGCGCCGATCGCAAACAACTAACCCATGTCCCAAGACCATTCGATGTTGTTGTAGTAGGAGGCGGCCATGCGGGCGCAGAAGCGTGCGCAGCAGCCGCCAGAACCGGCGCGCGGACAGCTCTGGTCACGCCAAAGATCCAGAACCTCGGCACCTGCTCCTGCAATCCATCTTTCGGTGGCATCGGTAAGGGAATCATACTTCGCGAAATCGATGCTCTGGACGGGTTGGCAGGCAGGGTCATCGACAAGGCCGGCGTGCAGTTCAGGGTCTTGAATCGAACCAAGGGGCCAGCCGTTTGGGTATGTGAGCCCTTTGTAGAGTTCCTTTCCTTGAAGTAATTTTTGTAGTCGCTAACTTGTTGTCTTCTGTAGGGACCACGAGCGCAAATTGATCGAAAATTATACCAGAAGCACATGAGAGAAGAGCTGGAAACGTACCCAAACCTGTCCATCGTGCTAGGCAGTGTATCCGATATCGTCACGAGCGAGAGCGCAGACACCACGAGTTCCGCCCAAAGCAAGATCACAGGTGTGCGCCTCGAGTCTGGCGAGGTCCTTCCTACACGCGCAGTCATCATCACGACAGGCACGTTCCTTAGCGCCGAAATTCATATTGGCATGCAAGCGTATCCCGCGGGACGGATAGGGGAAGATGCCTCTTTTGGCCTAAGCAAGTCGTTGAATGACAGTGGTTTTCGCCTAGGAAGGCTCAAGACAGGAACGCCGCCGCGTATCGCCAAAGACAGCATTGATTTTTCGCAGCTGGAGAGACAGCCCGGAGACGACCCGCCGCTGCCGTTTAGCTTCCTAAACGATAGGGTGGCCGTCGAGGAGCAGTTGTCCTGCTGGGTTACTTATACGAATGAGACGACGCATGACATCGTAAGGGCCAATCTGGATAAGACGATACACATCCGAGAAACCATCAGAGGACCGAGATATTGCCCCTCACTAGAGGCAAAAATCACCCGGTTCTCTGACAAAGACAAGCATCTTGTCTGGCTGGAGCCCGAAGGGTTCGACAGCGACCTCATATACCCCAATGGCCTGTCCATGACGGTACCGGAAGAGGCTCAGGAGCAGATTCTGCGCTCGATCCCAGGCCTGGAGAAGTGCGTCATGACACAAGTGGGCTACGGCGTCGAGTACGACTACATAGACCCTCGGAGCCTCAAGGCGACACTCGAAACGAAGCAGATTAGCGGCCTGTTCCTCGCCGGACAAATCAATGGCACCACGGGCTATGAAGAGGCGGCTGGGCAGGGCATTGTTGCCGGCATGAACGCCGGTCGCTCCGCTCTGGGCCTCGAAGCGGCCCCGATATCCCGAGCAGACGGCTACATCGGCATCATGATTGACGACCTTATTACCAAGGGCGTCACTGAACCGTATAGAATGTTCACGACACGAAGCGAGTACAGACTGACGTCGAGGGCGGATAACGCCGACCTTCGATTGACAGAAAAAGGACGGAACTGGGGCGTCGTGTCGAACAAGCGGTGGACACACTTTAATGATGAGAAGCAGCAGATGGAAGACATCATGTTACTCCTCTCTTCGACGAGCAAAAGCACACCTGAATGGTCCAAACGCGGCTTCCGCGTAAAAGAAGACACGACCCGGCGCAACGCAATGGACATGCTCCGACTAAAGGACGTGACCTGGGACCAAGTCGCTGCCGCGGTACCAGGCATTGACTCCATTTCGCAGCGCCTCAAGTCTCGCATTCACATCGAGGCGACGTACGCACCATTTATCAAGCGGCAGCTCGCTGAGCGCAAGGTGTTTGCCCGGGATGAGAGTCTGAGGCTGCCGGAATCGATCGACTATGACAAGGTTCCAGGACTGGCGATGGCTGAGAAAACGGTTCTAAAAGCCACCATGCCCGAGACTCTGGCGCAGGCGAGACGATTGGAAGGTATCACGCCCTCTGGGTGCCTCCGCCTGTTGGGCTATGTGCAACGCCAGCAGAAGAGTATTGCCCTAGCTAATATGGAGAGGCCGTGGCGGGAGAAGCAGCAGAGCCGGGAGAAGGACATGCCGTAACGCAATGACTGAATAGAATGCTTAGAAAAAAGGGCTTTCCGACTGATGTAAAGATGGAGAAGGCCAGAAAAGCGTAGCCTTAATGCTTGTACCAACACCATAACTGCCGACGGGGACCAAGCTTTCTTGCTCCCTTTGCGCGTGTACATCTAATTTTACAAAATTTTGCCCACCTTCCATAACGCCCCTTTTATACATGTTCTGTTACGTACACTGATGCGCCACACCTAATGGATGAACTGCAATTTTACTCCCACAAGGCTGCGGTGATGTTGCTTGATGATTTTGCCGTTGGATCTCAACAGTTGACAAGAATGAGCTTTGAATGACTGAGCAGTCTTGAAACCTCGGAGAGTTGGGAGAGTAAGTTGTCAGGGATGAAGGGTGAAAGCCTCCTCATACCATTTATACCTTTGGAGGTGGAGTCTTGGGAGGTGCAATAATCTTGACCGCATCCTTGGTGTAGATGTAGCTGGCGCCGCTCCAAATCGTGGTGGTGGCGACGACATATCTGGCCTCTAGTCAGCACAACAGAAGAGTCTACAAGAATACTGCGTTGTCTTCTCCAGGTTCGCGAAGAAGTCTAGCACCGGCAGGGGGGAGAGGGGTCAACGTACTGCATGACTGTCAAGGGCGTCGACAGGTCATAGCTGAACACCGGCGCAGCCGTCGTCAGGCCGATGAGGACAAGCTGAAGGAATGTGTTGTACTTGCTGATGGTCGTAGGGTGTACTTCGGCCGAGGGCAGGGAAAAGTCCCAGTACCGCGCAAAGGTCTTTGGAGGTGGGAGGGAGATCCAGCGGTAGTAGATGGCGGAGATGGCGAGGCCCACGTCGCGGCCGAGGATAATTGTTGCGAGCCATACTGTAAGGCGCATATGATCGTCAGTCTATACTGTTTTCCTTAATCTGGCGAGAGCGTCGGCGAGGCTTTCGAAGAACTCTTCACGTCACCCCTCCCCTCCCATCACCTTGTTCGATTCCCGGGAGCTTCTCCGTTGACAGACGAAGATGGAGGGGGCCAAAGTCAGCAAAGAAAAGGACCAACCTGGAAGAGACCCCTGAGCGGCGAGGCACACAGTGAGAATAGTCATCAACGCCTTATCTGCCATTGGATCAATCACAGTCCCGACAACAGTCTGCTGCTTCCACCGCCTGGCGATCCATCCGTCCAGCAAATCCGTCACGCCGGCGTACGCGAACAAGCCCAAGGCCCAGGCATGTTGGTCGTGGAGAATAAAGTAGCCCACAAACGGCGCGGCCACGAGGCGCGAGAGCGTCAGCAGGTTGGGGAGGGTGCGGATGTCTTCACGGAGGGTCGGTGGTAACGTGGGTAACTTCGCGACGAGCTTGCTTGCTGTGCTGCAGCAACCTCACTCGTCAGCCTATGCATTGTAGAGGAAGGACCTTGGCGGGGTGGAGAGAAGGAGACAAACCTGGGTGGTTTACCGTCGCTCTGCGATACGTAGGGAGCGACGAGACGTGGTCGCGATTGGCGCTGAGGTGGGTGGTTGAGAATGGCACTGGCAGTGAGCTTCAACGCCGGCCGATGTCGTGCTGGTGACGGCAACGCATGGAGAAGACGATTGCTCCTGCTGGGGCAGAAGCTGTTTTGCACGCGACCGCATTGCGCCAGAGACAAAGCCCTGCGACCACCGAGCCTGACAAACAGCATATCTGTGTACTGGAGCCACGACGTAGACCGCAATTGAGCTTCACTTGGTTTTCGTACGATTGATTGGATGAGTGACGATCACGAGCTCACGTGCGGGTGGAAGACGACGGGAGCTACCCCCCCTTTGCTGAGCTCTTTCCTCAAAGCTTACGGAGTAAGGTACCTTGAGTACCTTACTAAAGTACTTAAGGAAATGTACCTTTTTGGTTCTCGTCGTTTGGTAAGCGTGGTTCACCATTGGCCCGTGTCACAACCATGTCACAAGTAGCATACCTCTGCCACTAGCATATTCTTCTTTGCCGCATAGTAGACTGACTTTTTCCAATTGTCCTTAAACAAGGTAGGTATGTTGAAGTGTAATGCAGCAAAGAGCTACTCTGTCTAAGTAATCACTCTCATCGAATGGAGCACTACCTACAGACCACGCATACCTACTACCTAGACAAACGATCACATCGCATGATGATTCGTTGCGTTGAGTACAACATGCGTGTCTGCAGACTGTCACTGCCTTACAGGTAAACTTTTCGGCAGTCCCAGGAAACCCCTTTTCCCTTGTTCAGTATACCTCACATACTCCTGGATCGTAGGTTGCGCTCAGCTTTGCGCACCTCTGTTTTCTTCCGAATCAAATAACTTCATCGCAAACCGCAACCTCGGCGCCGCGCTACTCAAGCACCTTGGCGCCTGAATTCAGAGTCTCCCTCTCTAACCTGAAGGATTTGATGACCCCGCAACATTTTCCACACTGTCGTTCAAGGGCAATCCTCTCTGGTGATCCGGACCCAACCAACGTTGGGTCCTGTTATATGTCCAACAGCTTCGTGTCAGACATGCACGGTAGCTGAGACGTGCACACGACTCTCATCCTACTTCTCTTCAGGTCCTACCAAGCGAGTTGTTGTTGTTGCTACTCGGCCAGCCTGCACTCCCTTGCGGCATGTATTGGCCTTGGTCGTCCTCGCCTATCTGGTCAAACGTGTTCCACGTATCGCGGTTGAGCCCTTCGATGGGGAAGCCCTGGGCGCTTCTGTCACCGCCCATTCCAGACTCGTTGTGCACGTGCCGGGGCGACGGCGAGGGGAAGGGCTCATGAGGAGACATGTCGTGAGGACGTTGTTGGGAATACAACATTGATGTCATGTAGTTGCCTCCGCCCATTGACCTTGACGGGTCGCTTGAAACAGCTGGCAAGCTGCTAGCAAGACCCATTTCGGGGCCCGTGACGGGCTCGTAAGCTGTCGAGTGTCGTCGAGGATGATGCTGTGACTCGAGTGCCATGTTTCGAGACATGTCGGGAGCCAAGCCAGCACTTGACGGATACCGGCCTGCACGGCTCAGGCTGTCATATGCGTAATTTGGGTGTTGGGGCTGCGCGTAGCCAACGTTGCTGACGGACCCGGGAACCGGATTCATATACGACATGTATGGCGGATGGCCAAACTGCGTCGCAGGCATTCCGCTCATGTGTAGCGAAGGTACCGACATCGCTCGTGACAGGCTCTGGTGGTGGCCGTTAACGGGATAGTGTTGCGCGAAAAGTCCGTGACCTCCTCGGGAGTCGTCCATCTCGACCTCGTCAATTGGGGCGCGGAAATTTTGCGACATGATCAACTCCCCTCTGGGAATGATGGTAGAGAGCTGGTGATCTTTGGAAGGGGTCATCAGCTTGCCTTCTGTGACATCTTCGACGTTGTAGTAGGACACCAGGTGGTGCGGCACGCCCTGGTAAGTCACGCTGATCGTCTTCTTCACCAGGCCGTTTTCCTTGAAGGGATACGAGTCGACTAGGGATCCAATCAATGCTCGCTCCGCGTCCTTGTTGCCGCCTTGCGAGCCATCCCCCATGCCCATAGTAGAGGCAGCTCCGTTGACGCTGCCTTGGCGCGCAACCTCGGGCTTCGTCACACCTGTGGGTTTCTTGTTACGCTTCATGGCGCGCTTCTTTTCGCCTGGTGGGAACGGCCGGTCGAGTTCGCGGTAGATGAGGAAGTTGCCGAGGATGCGACTGGGACTCCAAGCAACTCCGTCAGTCCAGCGCTTGATGCCGGACGAGTGCTCCTCGTAGATGAAGACATTGCCGCTCTTGATGAGATCCTGGCGTTCGCGGTCGTGTGGTCTGCGGGGAACATGGTGTAGTGCACTGCTCAGGCATGCTTCAAAGAGAACCAGAGCGTCGAGGGTGGAGGCGACGTGGCCGATGAAGGTTGGGTTTAATGGGACATTGGAATTCGCCATTTTGGCTTCCGGTTGCGCCGAGTCTAATCGTGTAAGTTACGTTGAACGTTTGCGGGAGAGATCGTAGAGTTGCGCCACTTACCGGCAGTATGTGTATGCGGTGGAAAGAAATATCGTAAAGAGTGTGAAAGGTTCAGTCCTCCCAGATGATGGTGATGATGATGGGGAGGAGAAGGGAAGCTAGGCCCGGCTGACTTGACTAGCGAAGGCTCGTGGGTGATGAAACCGCGCAGTTGAGCGTGATGGAACTAAGATGCGCGAGGATGGGAAGAGGAGGACGTAGACAAAAGAACCGCCGGTGGAAAGGGGAAGGAAGGAAGTCTTTCAACGGCGAGAAGAAGATTAAGACTTGTTAAAAGCTAAATTTCCAGAGCGTTTCTGCGAAGGAGAGAAGAGGAAGGGGAATATAATGGGCAGGGTAAGGTAAGGTAAAAGGTACTACACGGTACGTGTGTGGAGCTCTGAATCTGCAGCAGCAGACGCGGGACCGTGGTTCGCCCTGCGCTTATCGTAGTATCCAGGTCGCGAGACTGTATGTTTCCGAGCGCCTCCTTGTTCACCTCTTCGTCTTCTGGTTCAGCCACTGAGAATAGAAGTAGTGCTGGAAGACTCAAGGTAACTGACTGTCACCTGACGCGTGGAGCTTGTGGTGGTGGACACCGTATGGAAGAAGCTTGGGTGAGGGATAGCGTGACGGGCTCAACGCCTCTGATCGGAGAGGGTATACAGTTTTGGACTGGGCCAAGCAAGAGAAGGGAGCTTGAGGGCGGAATGTGTACGGCCAGCAGCAGGCAACGGGATAGATGTTCGTATATGTCTATGGCTTGTGGCTTGCGTGGGTCAGGAACCGGAGGTTGATGGTGAGATCCAGTGTTTTAAGGTTTGTCAAGCGCAGCACGGTTGGATATTTGCGGCGTGTTAGCTGCGCGGTCTAGGTTTCTCTCTGTCCTGTCGGGGGCGGCTTGCGGTGAACAGGTGGATATCCAGATTCCAGAACAATTACTGTGGTAGGTAGAGGTTCCGAGGAGATAGAGAGAAGGATAGAAAGAGAGAAAGAGGCCCGTCTCGTTGGGAAGAGAAGGAGTGATGAGAGTTTAAGATAGGTTGGGTGAGGAGCAGATAGCTGACGAGCTTCTTGTTGTAAGGGAATGAGCGTGGGTGGTGGTTGATGTACGCGGTGTGATATCGTTGTGCTGTGCTGTGCTTTGCTTTGCTTTGCTTTGCTGCAGTGGGTGGAACGGACCCTGAGATCTTAGATGTCGGGAAGGGAGTAGACAGAAGGGAGGGCCTCGGAGGTTTTTGATTTCTTGAACCGAGCGGTTGGGCCTCGAACTCCTGGTATCCTGAGCTTCGGATGCTAGGGATTGCAGCAAGAGGTAGATGAAGTAGTTTGCAGACTGGATGTCGCCGAGGACTTATATGAATGTCGGTGCCCGACGGTAAAACTGGTAATTGCGCGTGAAGATCGGGAGACTGGATGAAATATTATGTCCATGTACTCTTTTTTTTTGTTTTTTTGCAGTGCAATCAGGGGAGGAGTGAGAGAGCGCGCGCGCGCCCAGGGCAGCCGAGAACAAGATGGAGGTGCCTCGAGCTCAAAGAACCAGGATAGTACAGACAGGGCAGATCGGACCCAAGGCTCAAGGCGGGATGCCGACGTAGGGCCAGGCAAGGTGCCGCGGTCGAGGAGATCAGGAAGCTGTTTGAAGCCGAGCAAGGGTAGCAGATGAAGCTCTACCATGTACGTCGAGAGCCAAGAAAGACAAGGCGGACGGGGCAGAGGGCAGAGCGGCGGCGGCGGTAGCGGCAGCACAGGATGTATCCGTAGAGGAGGTGGAGGTGGAAGTGGAGGGGAGAAGGTCAAGGTCAAGCAGGGCCAGAGTAACGAGTGACGACGGGACGGACGAGATGGAAAGCGACAAGCATTTGCGCGAGACAGAGATAGATCAGTCGCATCAACAAGAGGTACGGGTAGATAGAACACAGGTGCGGGAGCCAGAGCCCAGAAACAGAGCCAAAGAGTCAGTCCCTTTTCCCTCCAAAAGCAGAGCCGGTGGGTGTGGAGGCAGGCAGGACAAGGCGGAGGAGGAGACGGCGGCGGCGGCGGTGGGACTTGGACTGGGACTGGGGCTACTGGTAACTGTGTATCCGTAAAGGACGCAAAGACACACAACCCAGCTCGCTCACAGGATACAGGGGGGGGGGTCGAGCTAAGAAGGGTATGGGGTGTGAAGAAGAGTGAGAGTGAGAGAGAGAGAGAGAGAGTGAGAGATGGGGTAGGTACAAGAGGAGTGTGGATTAGAGGCAGGGGAGGGCGTGTGGGAGAGACGGGGAGAAAGAGGGAGGGAGTGCGATGTAAGAGGGGAGGGGAGAGAGAGAGAGAGAGAGAAAGAGAGGAAGGGAAGAAAGTGAGAGAGAAACAATAGTGCAGCGGGAGGAGTGCCTTGGGTATCCATCCGTATGAGAAAGAAGACTGTGGGCAATGGAAGGAGGAGTAAGTAAGAGACGGGCGGGCAGAAAAAGACAAGAACTACTGCGTACAGAGAGAGAGTGAATTTGGTGTGTGTGTGTGTGTGTGTGTGTGTGTGTGCGTGTGTGTAGTGTGTACAAAGTACATACCATGCCTTGGGTGGATGGATGGTGGGTGCGAGAGTAAGTGGGTGATGGTGGTGGACCTGGAGAGAGAGAGAGAGAGAGAGAGAGAGAGAGAACGGACGTGCCAGATGCTGGGGGAAATGCTCGGCGATCAGAAAAAGCAGAAGGGAAATACCTCGACCTAGTTCCAGCGGGGGGCCAAGTCGGCAGGGCAGGCAAAGGCAGGGTAGGTATCGTATCCGAACAAGACTAGAGAGACAGCGAGAGAAAGAGAGAGGCACACACTATGGATATGAGTACCATCGTCCGTACCTGCGCCAATGCCAATACCAATTAATGCCAGCGCCATCAAGTGTGTGCAAGAGCATGGACTTTTCCCCTACTGCTCTTCCGACTGCTGCTGCTCACCAATGCTCGCTCACTCACTCACTCACTCACTACCTTGACTTGGGTACCCCCCCCCCCTTCCGTTCCCTACTTCTCATAGGATACCAACTTACGGATACCTATGCAGCACAGCCTTGAGATGGGCACTTGTCAAGACCAATGGGTGGGGTGATAGATGGTGGATGAACAAGATGGGCGACATAATTGGCACCAGGACTGGACTGGACTGGACTGGACTCGAGTCTACTGCGTAGTGAGTCGGATCAAACCAAGCCTGCCAAGACCTGCTGCGCTCTCTCTCTCTCTCTCTCTCTCTCTACCCGTATGGTACCTCTGGGCGTGTTATTGCTGTGGCTCTTCCAACTTCTTAGTCTGTCTTCCACTCTACAACACCCTGTGGTGCTATCTCCTCCATAGCCAGCTCTGGCTTGGCATCTGTGCCGGTGTTGGAATTGCTCTCCGAAGATGCTTGGCATGAGTTGACCGTTCTGCTGTAAGTCGGCACAGTCATAGGCACATTATGCCGAGGACCAAAGACTGCTGTACGGCGTGTGCAAGGCAATGAGCAGAGGCCACATGCTGGTCAGAAGCAGCTGCCTCTATTGTTGTTGTCGTCGTCCTCCTCCTCCTCCTCCTCCTCCTCCTCCTCATTCTCTTCCTTCTCCATCGTCACAGTGTTAGTATTGGTGTTGGTGTTGGTGTGGGAGACATGGTCAAGGTTGGGTGAGGGAAAGAGTCCGACAAGGTTAAGCTCAAATGCCTCAAGGTAAGCTTCCTACACAAGGACCAAGAGGGGGGATAGAGAAAGAGCTTGGGCAAAGCAAGGCGACGGGATCGAACGACAACTGCTGGCCGGTGCTTGATGCTTGGTTGGGCTTGTTGGCCATACATAGTTTGCCTGATTTACTTTTTGGCTTTTGATGCCAACCGTTTGGCGGGTCGACGGGAGTACAACTTTCTTTCGTATATCTGCTTGGCCTCTATTGTCGTGCCCCTAGCCATGGTTGTAGCCAACTACGGTAGCTTTCGACGGAACGGATATCAATACCAAAAAACACCATCATCTACGGCAAACCAACACCAAGTATGATTGCAACAATGACGAGGAGCGTGCGAACTGAGACGGACAAAAGTAGCTGCCACTTGGTACGAGCTATGGCAAAGATACATGAGGGCAGATAAAACATGCAATGAACTTGACGTTAGAGTACAGCGAAGCGGCTGTGCAAGTGCAGAATTGGATACCTGGCATACCTACCTCTTCCTGGCAGCGGGGAGCTGCCCGACGGTAAGGAAGGGAAGTGTGAGACCTATATGTGTGTGTGTGTGTGTGTGTGTGTGTGTTTGGAGCCTGTTTCTCTCCGATACTGAAAAGACCGCTTGAAGACCTTGCGAGACCATGCGGTGCTGAGCACCTACAAGTGTTGAAAGAGGCAGTAAACCACCGAGCGCCTAGTGTCCGCGAGGTATCAGCGCCAAGTTCGTGCTCGGAATGATCCATCAAAATCGGGGAGGGAAATGGTTGACATGAACGAGGACCAGGACAAAGACGGCAATGAACAGTTGGATTGAAGGGAAGAAAGAGGATGGATAGACAGGAAAGGTAACTATGAGCTAGATAGGATAAGGTCGGATGGACAGGATGAGATGGGATAGGCGTTAAACGGTCGGGGGTGGGAGTGGAAAGGACCAAGTGAGGATAGAGGCGGGGGTCATAGAGATGAAGATGCAAGAGGGAAGAGGCGGCGAAGATGGGCACGGCCAGAGGTATCAGGAAGAGGGAAAAGGCGTGCCGGCGGCGGCGGCAACATCGTTGACCACACCAGATACCAGATAGTTGAAATGGGGAAGAGGGACGCGCAGGTGATGCAGTATCTGTCATGTCATTGGCAACTACTGGTCGCCATTGATGTGGAAAGAAGAATGATGCTCTCTTTCCCTCTTCTTCCTCTTCCTCTTCTCGCTTTGAGAATCTGTGTACGTATGGAGGACGTAGTATGGAAGTCGCAAGAGGTGATGAAAAGACCTCTTCGGGACGAGGCGCACGCCCCACCGAGACGTTTCTGTCAGAAGATGGAAGGGTACAGGGTACGGAGTACGGAGTACGGGGGAACGTATCGTCAATACTCTTCTTACTTCTTTCTCTTCTTGGGTTCTCTCTTCCCCGTTTCTCCCCCTTGCAGTTCCCATCACCTTCCAAGTTTCCACTCTTTATTACGGATACATTGTCCTTGCCTTGACTGGAGAAGTAAGACATCTGGGCCCCAAGTCTGGCCAACCCACTCAAGGGAGAGATGAAAGCATGCACGTGCCTGCTAGTGCTGCTTCAGCAGACTGCCTAGGCACTCTACACTACCTTACTTCAGCTCCATGCCTCACGTATCCTGCCTTGTCAGGTAGGACTGTGTAAGGCAAATTGCAATGGGCCAAGAGGCATGAGCCGTCAGGTAAAGCACGGCGTCCGACATGCCATCGCTTGTGACACCTATCCATTCCAATACAAAAGGACTCTCGACATTGACACCCTGATACCTCTGATACCGTAACGTTTACGGCTACCCAACGGCTGGCCCTTGCACCATGCCTTGGCTGCCTGACCTTATGCTACAACACTGGATGGAACCTCCCATAACCCGCCAGCCAAGAAGAGAGCACGGTCGAGCCGGTAGAAGGCGGCAGCGGTGGAGGGGGGGGGGGGCCGTGGCAAGAAAAACAGAAGGTTACGGGAAGGGAAAAGCAGCGCAGGGAGAGCACAGGCGGCGGGCTCGGGAGCCAAATGTTGAAGAAAACAAGGAGGGAAACAGAAGAAAACAAAGCCAGCCCGTCGTCCAATTCCAAGCTTCCTTTTCTTGCTTTGCGTTGCGTGCCGCGTGAGAGCCTAACTTGAGACAAGGAACATGTCTGCGCCGAACATGTAGAAGATCGCTACCTCGCGCACACAGGCCACCAGATGCGCCATAAGTAACGAATGACCCAAGGATACCAACTTCGTTGTGGCTGTCGTCAACAACAAAGCGCTTATACGGGTACATTCAAGGATAAAATACATTGTATCGATGGACAACAGACGGTAGAGGAGAAGCGAATTTGACGCCTGCGCCGAAAAGTTGGAGAAGAATGTAGAGTAAAATCAGAAGACAAGGGGGTCAAGGGGCCGCTAAATTTCATCTCGACGCACGCATCCATGGCGACAACCACCAGTCTCTCAGCTACGGTACCTGGTCCCCTACCTGCCCGTTAGCAAACCTCGCCCGTTGAGAATTACCTCATTTCTTCCAAGGCGAGGCTAGGCTATGCCGAGGTGAAGGGTTCAGCAAAAGAGCCATCGCAGGGTATGATGCGAGCGAGGCTGATTGATGTTCTCTCCTAGTAGGGCTATCAATGCAACTGCCGCGTCAGCCATAACACGGTTGCACCCAAGTCGCTCGGTTGTGAATGAATTGATGACACTAAAATGAGAAGCGAGAGGGGAAGAAGAAGAAGAAGAATGGAAAGGATGAGTGCGTATGGACCAGTGAACAAATACGTAAGATGAGGCATCATCGACCATCGAGACGAACTTCTTTAGGTGAGGCGAGCACCATCGAAAACGCTTTGGCCCAACATAGCCTAGGTGTTCTTGCATAGGAACAGTAAACAGTGGATGGGTGTGAAGGAGTGATCCCGATTGCGAGGATACATTTCATCTGTAGAACCATTCCACGTCGTTCCAACACCACCTTGACTTGGGAGGAGCGTCGAGGCCACAAGGTGTACGTACGTATGCATCCGTACGTGCGTGCCTGCGGGTGCCATCTTGGTCTTTCGTAATCGAGGAGTCGAGGACTGTCGCCAACCACGTCTACACTGTATCGGCAGGCGGGCTCTTTTACCCCAATTCCGAAGCGCGTCAGGGACAAAGCCGAAAGACAAAGCCGGGCAATGCAAAGTCAGCTCCCATCTTGAGAATCCCTCTCTCTCTCGTCCTGGTTTCGTCCCGCAGTCTCTGGTGTTTGTCCCGAGCCGGACTGAGACTGGACGGGGCTAGGCTGATGCCCCCCCCCCCGTCTACCCCCAGCTTCAGTCCATACTCCATCCGGTGCCTGGAACTAGGTTGTGTGCGAAGAGTTCATCGTGTCCTCGAGGTACTAGGTAACAACACAGGCATGGTGTCATAACTCATTGACTACATGTCGGATGCTAGTTGAAGAAGCATGATGTGGTGTACAGCGGGTATAATCAAAGATTGGCTCAAGCACTTACTCTCTGAAGAGTCAAGCTTTCTCGCCATCGTTGACCAATGAATGCAAATTTTCCTTCTTTTACCAATAATCAACCGTCTATGCCTGCTATTCGTAGAATTGGGTTGTTTTTGACATTGCCAATCTGCTTACCGTCTTGTTACCTTTCCGGTCCCTTGCCCTCCCCTCGCCCGCTTCCCGCGTGGCATGCTAAATTGACTGCGGCTTTGCCTTTGGTCGATGTCACTCTAATACATTGTTATCAAGAAAACTTTACTCCATACCACGCCCCAGTGGGTTGATGTAGCCTGTAGGCTCGGATGCCTGCTGCTTTGCCTTCCACCCAGCGCGGCTCCAAAGTCGCGCGTCTCGTGCTTAATTAGAAATGGAACAAAGCCCACGTAATTTTCGACCGCACAGCGCATAACGGCGTCTGGCAACAGACATGTGTTTGGGATTTCTAGTCGATGCCGATAATAGCACTTGTGTCGCCCGCGAATATCGTCGGCACGGTGCCGGAGCCATTGGGGCACATATCCTAGCATGTACGTCGCCATTAAGAGACAGCCAATAATACGTACTCTGGAGCCGAACCAGAGCCAGGAAGGGGCACTCGTTGTCGCGCGGTACGCCTTAGGTAAGACAGATGGGTACACTTGGGATGGGTGATGGTAGGATCTGGCTTCCTAGTGCACCGTACCTGTGCCGATGCTGGTGGCTCGTTTTCGCAGTGCCAAACACCTGTGGCTTTGCGTCAGGGAAACAGGGAGTAGCTGAACAATGCGTACCAATGGAGACGAGAAAGGCCTGCCGTGTTTGCGAGCCCAATGGAAGAGTACAAAGTACGGGATACACGAGTGTCAGTGTGTGAACGGCACAGAAAAGGGACGAAAGGGGGGTGCGGGGGCCGTGGCTCACTGCGTCGGCGTCGCTGATTTGCTTGAGCTAGAACTCCGCGCGGGTATTGATTCGTGCCTGACCAGGGGCCAGGCTTCAAATCCTAGGTAGGTAGCTAGGATCAGTGGAAGGGTTGTGAAAAGAGCTGGGGTGATGAAGATCGATTCGACGTCTCGACAGTCGGCACCCCAAAGGGTTGCAGAGTTGATGATGGAACCGATGTTCAAAATGTGTATTGCAGCTCTTCGTCATCAGCCAAAGCTCATGCTTCCACATCTGCGTGTTCTTGTGCTGGAACGCCCGAGTGGATTTCTGCCAAGAGGCTCGTTGAATTGCTCTGCGGATACACTTGGTAAGGACACACATTTGTAGGTAAAACTTGAGGGTTGAGCAGACGAGGAGACAACGGCATGGCTTTTGAGCCGTGATGCGCCATGTGCTTGGGTGGAGAATGGGAACATCGTCGAGACATGGAAGCATGCGCTCCCACTTGGAGCCGGCAAAGTATTGTCGGAGTATCCGTATACAGTAAGGCACAAATGGGACGGCACCACACGACACTAGTGTATTGGAAGAGTCAAGGTAGGCTCATAGCGACAATAGCTGTGCGTTTACCATGTGAAAGAGTGCAAAGAGGTAATTGTCGATACAATAGGAATAGTGAGGAAGATAGAAGAAGACGAAACGAACAGATACGGGGCCATACTATGGATAGACTGGTCGCGGCAACTTCGCAATGGAGTGCAATCCGAGCAACGAACGGCGGGTCCGCGGGTTTGCGAACCCGGCAAACAGCCTCAGTCAGGACACTAGGGACCAACGTCTGAAAAGCAAAAGGCCGAATTTTCATCGATGGGAAAGAAATTAAGAGAATACATGTCAAGGTTCCCTAGGCCAGCTTGGCCAGGTACAAGCTTGCGGCAGAATTGCGTCTACGGGTACGGATAGACTTGCATAACTACTACCTTAGCTGTATCCGTAGGGAGATGTTCGAGGATAAGGTAGGGGATGAGGGGGATGGTCAGAAGGGAAAAGTAAAGAATGATAGGGAAGACGAGAGAGAAGAAAAAAAAAAAAAAAAAAGGAGAAGAAAAGACTAATGCCATCAAGCTTGTCACTTCGGACAGGGAACAGGGTGAACAGGATCTTCCATGTCGTCTACAGAGAGCAGACGCAAGCCGAACCAGTAAGTTGCGAGCTGCAGAACAAGGGACCACAGGCCACCCCTGCTCGTAAGCACCCAACGCCAGGAACCCAGGCGGGGTGAGAGGCTCAGGTCCCCGAGAAATTGAAGAATGATCAACACAAGGGTGGGAATAGGGTGGGTGGCCGATGGAAGGCTGTGCGACGTGCAGTTGAAAGAATGGATGGCTGGATGGTAATGTGAGGTGGGTAGCGGTGGTGGTGGGGTTGTTGTTGAAGGAGCGAAAAGGGTGAAGCGGGAGCAGGAGCAGAAGGGGATGGGGGTGGATGGGGGGGGCGTGAATCACATGGTCCATAGGTGGTCCATAGGTGGGTGATGGTGTGGGATGTCTGCCAAGCCGTGCTTGCTCAGCACGGTCTCCCAGAGCACGTGACCTGATGACCGCAGTACGTATCCCCCGTTGTGCTCTGCCCGACTTTGGGCATATCTTACCTAAGCTGGTGCACGAAGTATTCGTACGGAATACCCCGAGCACTAGAAACGAGTACCTAGGTAGACGATGGAAGCACAGGCAGGAATTTTCGTGACTTGGGTAAGACCGGGCGGATCGAAACATTACACCCCTTCGCCGTTTTCTGTTCCTCTTGCAGGGCCTCATGCAAAGAGCTCACTGCCTGCCCCCTGAATGTCGATAATATATCAATTCTTCATCTCCTGTCTCTGCCGGTGCTATCTGACCAATATAGCGGTCTATCATTTCATCCTAGATAGCCACTCCATACGCAACGCTATGTACAGATGAAGATGTCCGTACGAGCCTCTTCTTCTTTTTCGGAGAAACCAAGCCATGTCGCTTGCTAGAAAGACCACTGCTGACACACGGCCTTGTTGGAATGGGACTTGTGGGGGGGTGGAGTCAAGACCAGGGGAGCTCACACCACCAGTAGTGTATCGTCATCCTCCATTTTGAGAGTCCGCCTACTATCCGAAACCGATGGCTACAACGACAAATTTAACTACAACCTATCACATTGTAGTATCAGTTCGAGAACAAGATGCCGAACTGACCGAACGGCCGGGAGTAGATCAAAGATTGGTCGCCGGGCATCATGCAACGTCTAACTTACACAATTGTGTACAACTCCCCTCCATCCATTCCATCCATCAAGACTTCATCTCCTACATAGGTAGCAAACAAGCACTGGTTCATTTACTCACTTGTCGCTCGTGTGGATGAAGCTGGGCAACTCTATTCCAACAGAACCTAGGCACATACCCAACGCAAGCTAAACCGTCTCATCGTACCTTGAGATGGTGTGGTGCAAGTGCCCACCCGACATCCGAGAGCCCTCTCTCTCGCTTGACCAACTGCTCTGGATTTAGCTCCAAGAAACACCCAGCATGTTCCTCGACAAAGCTAACCTTGTTGGTTTAACAAGGCGAGCCGATTTCAGTCTTGAAGATGAAGGGTCAACGGGAGGAACGCTGCGGCATAACTTCAACATGTCCAGATCCGCCTCATCGCCATCGGCGTGGGTTAAATGCCATGCCCATGGCAGACACCATTGTCTGCATTCATATGTGTTAATTTTTTATTTTGTATTTTACGTTCAATGGCGCAACATTATCGGCCGGGTCACATTGATTGTGCGCAATGGACCTTCCTTCCTATACAATATTGCTAGATCAGAACACGATGCCCTCAAAAGTCAATGGTCATCTAGATTCTGAGACTAGGCACGGGAACGTGCATTGCCTTTCAGGGTAAGCCGCTGGCAGGCGGTGTACGGACATACATAATTACGTACCTGTGTGTGTGTGTGTGTGTGTGTGTGTGTGGATTGGCCGAGTGATCCACGATCTGTGAATCTTGGGCTTGGAGGAAAGCTGTATCTGTATCTGGTCACTTTAAAACCAGCCATGCCTGTCTCTGTGCCTGGCAAGAGTTCGGTCTGGTTGGGTCTATAGCAGGCTGTTCCACGCAGAAGTCAATTCGACTGTTGGCAGCGCAAGAGGCCATGCGTCCAAACACGCACGTTGGTTTGCAGCACCACAAGTTGCCGCGAGTCTGGGCGGAAATTGTACTTGCGTGTCAAAAAATACCAAGACTCATCCAATTGCATCGGTCAAAGCTACATGGTCAGTTGGCAGAAAACGTTACCATACCACAGCAAATAGCCGGAAAACTCTCCAGCTACGATCCACGGCACTTGCGACTATCACACTCACACGCCAGCGTCGTGGAATCGTTGCCAAGAGTTTACAGCAAGGTCTTTCGCCGTCTGCTGGTGGTCGCAAGACGCTGGGCCCAGGGTGATCAGAACGATGCTGTGATTATCTTGGGATTAAGCAGGGGAACTGTGTCGCGTCAGTGACCGGGAGGGGGATCGTGGAGAACGGCAATATCCGTTTGATTTCATCGAGACATGCTCCCGGCATTGCTACGACTGTTACGGATAGGGATGCCAGCTTAAGCTAACGTCGGCGGCATGGCAAAGTGAGGGTGCCACACAAGTGACTGTGCGCCCCTGGCTACCGCAGCATCATCCGGCACCACCTAGTGTGTATGCACTCCGTAGAGAGAGGGTACCTTACTGGATTGCGCCCGCGTGGCATTGAGGAAGGGAAGGTCGAAGCCAACGCGCCAAGAAAACTGAAGTGCATGTGGCAGTACTCCGTAATGGTGGAAACGTGTGCCTGCGCTTTGTGTGCATGATGGTGGGAGAGCGTGTACGGGCTGCCGCACAGCGAGATGATCAAGCCAGATCTGATTTCCCTTCAGTGTGCACGGGCGTGGTGTATGCGTACCGTATTGCCTGTCCAAGGTACGAATTCCCGTACTGTAGAGGGATGACAGTGTGAGTATGGATACTATGGATATGGACAGCCGTCGTGAACATGGATGGATCGAGGCAGAAACGAACTCCAACAATCTCCATCTAGCTTGCCGCAAAGGTAGGGGTGTGGTTGAAGGACGGCTATGCAATATCCAGGCCAAGGTACCCCTTACCCCAATCCATCTTTGCGCGCAGATATGCGGCATCCCAAGACGGCGCGTTTCAAGGTTCACCCATACATCTGGGCAGTTCCATTTACGCAACGGCAGGCTCTTCATCCACAGTCCTGGAGCAGATTGCATTGGGCATCCAGGTATTTGCTGAGTTGATTTTCATCGGACACAGGAGCTACGTCCGATGATCGATGTATGATGATGATGGTGGTGGTGGTGGTGCACGGCTGAGGACAACGGGCGCGAGTGATGCCCGGCGTTGAAGGCAAATGGCTCATGCTCTGAACACCTAATGAATGACCCGACTACAGATAATAGAGGTAGAGGGCCGTGCTGGTGAATCGGCGTTTGTCGGCAAGAAACCGGCGATGGACTTTATTTTCAGATGCCGCCGCCTAGGAGGGTTGAGATTTCGGGATGCAGGGCATTTTTGGCATATTGATGCCTTAGTGCCTTGGTGCCTTGATTTATGCCCTCAGACACCTGCAGGCTGCAAGTGGTGCCTTAGATATTTGGAGCCTGGCCGCTCAGATATTGATCCTGAGGCAGTACAGATGCGGCGCACTTAGTACCCTAACTGAGGTATACTCATACTCATCCATACCCCCCCCCCCCCCCCCTTTCTCTCCCATACTCAGGTACGGAGTACCGTATGAATAGTTCATACATAGACAGCAGGTAATTATGGACTACCCTGCGTTATTGTCAAGGTAAGGTACGTGGGCACGAACAGCTACCTTACCAAACGGATACGGATGTGATGTCCCATCTCGCCAAGGTGGCAAAGTACGTACATGTCTCGTGTGATTTGAGGCGCGCTATGCAGTACAGTACACTACTGTAGAAAACTAGAACCTGGAAGAAAGCTCGGGGCATCAACGTTGCACTTGGTCCGCGTCGCAGCAATTCAACATCACTTGCAGGTGCGTTGCAGACCTGCAGTATTCACCAGGTTGACTCTCTCAACGCCCACAGATAGCCGTGCCTGTTAGTGACAGGTGAGCACACTCTGCTTGGGCCCGACGTGTGCTTGGATCTGAAACTTGACACCAATAGCAAATCACCCTTCCCCCTCTTTTCTTTGCATCATGGGCTTCATCGCACAGCAATTATCCTGGACAGCTTGCCTGCATCGGCCACCAATCTCGCAACTCGGCTGTGCGGGGCCCGGAGCCGGCCCCGACGACACATCCTCCATTTGTTTCTGCGGCCGGACGGGGAACACTGGGGTTGCAATTGGAAGGGCGTTCCTTACAACGTCGGTATGTACGGGTACCTGCCAGCAGCATCCATTCGTCTCGCAACCCACCCACCCACCCACCCAACTTTCAACCTTCGATCACCTCTCGCATCTCATCTCATCCTACATCAAAACCGGCCAGACGTACGGGTACTGCTCGTGCTGTCTGAAAACTCTCCATTGAGGCACGATGAACGCTCCCGCATTGGCTGCCCGAAATCGACAAGTTTCTCCCTGTTGCATCCTGGACCTAGGCACCTCATCTGGTAAAGCTGCAGCTGGAGCTGGAGCTGGAGCCGGGGCCGGAGCCGGAGCTCAGACACCATGAGTTCCAACCAGCGACTGGACTCTTCCTTCTTCAACGGGATACCCGTACTATTCTGCCATGTTCCCCGGATGTTTCCTCGATGGATCTGTCCCAACTCACAATCCAACCCACGTCAAAAGGGGCAAATTGAGAAGACAACGTAATTATCCATAACTTGCGAGGGGGAGCCAGAATCGAGAGCCGGAGCGGGAGTAGAAATGTCTCCTTCGCAGCCCTGCTAATTAGCCCGACCCCCTTCTCCGAGGAACTTGGAAGGCTACAACAAGGGCTAACCCTCTCATCCCAGTTCATTGTCTGTCCCCCCCAAAGCCTGAAGTTCTGGACATCGCTCCCTGGGCCTAGGTCCTAACTCCCTACGAATACTCCCTCGTAGTCGCCAAGAGGGTCAGCGACTGCGAGCCTGGGTTCCCGCTCAGCGGCCAAGGATGAGCCTGAGACAAGACCTACCAACCCAACCCTACCACACCTACCATGCCTGGCCACCTCACCGACGGCCTTCACGTGTACTACTCACACGGACCAATGCAGTAATCAAAGCCCGATGTCCGTGGGCAATAATAGAGACTCGGCCGGCCGGACTTTGATCAAGGACTCATGATATGCAAAGACTGGACCACCACTGGCCAACGGCCGTCGGCGATATCATCCTGACTTGAACCGACCAATCACTTACAGAAGCGACGAGGAAGCCAAACAAGGCCGCCAATCGCCTCGGTTCCCGACCTACCGGAAGCGTGCCCAGGATGCCGAACCGGCACTCTGTCCTGCAAATTCAATTCTGATGACGGCACCGGCTCTTAAGTCTTACTGTTGGGGCTAGAGCTCCACGCCTGTCTCAGTGAATGCGCTGGGGTCTTTGTTCATCTTCAGACTCCATTCGGTACCACAATGCCTACTCCAACTCAAACCCCATGGTCGGTCCCACGTTGATCGAGAATCTGGAGGCAAATGAGCAGTATCCTCAATTGCGACTACCATACCTATGAGTGTACTACCCCAATTTGGCCATCTCAGTCTCACTCCGGGCAGGCCTCACTCGCGCCCGCCGCCAAGTAAACGAGGCTGGGCTTCTTAGCTCAGCCCCAGACAGACGATGAGAATGAAGTACGGATGTAAACAGCTTCCGCTTAGTCAACAGACAAGAAACCATCCACAACCGACACTGACGATGGCCTGTGTCCGCGGCGGAATCCCTACGACCCACGAGTCTTATTCCTGATCCTTGGACATGTCATTTCCTCTTCGCTCTGCTCTCATTCTTAGCCCTTGGATTACCACATTGGTATCCTTGAGCGGGCGCGATGCATATCACACTGGAGTTGACTAGTGTCTGGGGGTGTGGTTTGTCTGCCCGCCTTGTGTACGAGTGGCCTGATTCTGTATCGTTATTTAACAAAATCTCGCGTCTAGTGGTGTCATAGCCTGATGAGAGCGAAAAGGGCCCGAGCACGGTTCTGTTTACTTGACCGCTCGCCTTGTTGTCTGACCTTGGTCCGCCTCACGTGGTGAGGGCCTTTTGAGCAGAAGGGAGTTGGGACACCAAAGCGAATTCTCACAGTACCCAGATCCCAGACATGGATGATGGATGGGGTTTGTCAACTGCAGATGCACTAGACGGACAAGACAGCAGGCCTGAGGCGGACGCGGGGCTCCCGCACTCCGCGGGCCTCCGCGAAGCGGTCGCAACGCCAGTAGTTCGGCGATACTGCTTTGTTGTGTCCGAGCAGCCGTTTGTTCGACCCTAGACTCGTTCACCCAACCGCCCTAGCTAAGCGGACGCTGATGCATCAGCTCAACCGTCTCATCCAACACCGACAACAGACCATGACGCCTTTCTTGTAATGGTCTTTTCGCCCTCACTTTCATCTCCTCCGTCTTGGAAGAGACCAGGGGCTCTTACAGATGACGAGGCTTGAGGTTCGAGGACCGGGGTTTGAGTCAAAATGGGGCTGAAAGGCTGTCGACACTCGAGAGTCGATAGAATCGAGTCGACAGGGCCGACATAGGCAGATGGGCGAGATGGGGCAGAGACGGCAGAGAGAGAAAGCCAGAGAATGAACAGAATGACCTTTCAGCTTTCCCTGTCACACTAGGGATACCGTCGAGCGCATGGCCATACCCTTTCAGAGTCCGATACACCCATAAGTGATCAACAAGAGACGGACGGAAAAAGCACGAGAGCGAAGATACCCCATGCTCCCCCCTCTCGTCCCATCCCACTGGGCCACCCATGCCCACTTCACCGGCCTCACATTCGTCTTGGCCATCTCTCATGCGCCCGCCCGCTCGCTGAGCTCCCCGCACCCTTTTGGCAAACTCCCCGCCGACATACGCCTTGTAGCCTCGTCGAATACCTCACGTCCCCGTCCCCGTCCCCGCCCATGGCGCCTTGTCGCTGTGTCGCACTTGTTCCCCGAGAACGCTTGGCCTAGTTCTGTCGCGATGATGGGCAATGGCGACGTTTCCGATGGTTCCCGCTAGGCAGGCAGCGCACCCAGCCAACCTGATCACGACTCGCGGAGGCACGTCCGTAACACCCATGAACATTATCTACGGACACTTTGCATACAATACTATCCGTACGGAGTAGTGTATGGATACCATGACTCCATCTCAAGTCCTTAACGCCTATCCTTGGCCCCCCTCACATGATGGCCTTATCCCAGTACGCTAAGGTAGCGCAGCAGCTCCAGTTCTTCGTTGGCTCTGTCCAGATTGAGCTAGCTTGAAGTCAACCAAGCTACCTCCGACTCAGAGCTTGAAGATATTGTACTCATTGATGGCTCAGATCCAAGCCTTGAAAGACATAGAGTACACGTCCAAGGTTGCGCATCTGTTGCTATTGGTCCAGGAGATGTCAAGGACCTGAGCTAAAACAAAACCAAACGAAATTGGAATGACGGCCAGAACCGAACCGGCCGAAATGCCAGTGCGGCTGCAGACATTAGGCCTGCAGAGGAGATGTTTGACGTGTCGCGGTTTCGCAGTTCACTGTAGACTAACACGACGATGGCATGGGCACAGCGAATTACTCCATCTAGACCCGATGCATTGTTGTCACGTTAAGCCTTCCAGTGTCGCACCTAGCCTGCTCCACGGGAGGAGTCTCAACTGCTGTGCCACGTTGGAGTGCAGCTCGAGCACGGCACAGATACCTACCCGCAGCTGAGAGAAAATGGGGGTTCCGGACTGTGTGGTGAACAGAGAAAGGTGGTTTCAGCCAGATCCGGCGCGTAGCCTTGACCCCATTGGACTCCTGTCAAGTGGTGGTTCCAATATACAGTGTAATACCATCTTGCTGGTCTTGTCTTACCCGACTATAGCTGTGCCAAAGAGGGGGACAAGACCCTATCACTGTGAACGGGTACGGAGTAGTGTGATACATTCGGTTACACACACAGCGTTTCCACATCCTGGAGGCTAGAGAGAACAACAGTGTCCGAATGTCTGGCTCAGCTTACCGGTAGCTTCTTGCCCTTGTCTTACCCACAATAGCCCGGGCATCTCACCAACCTGTCCGACCAGGATCCCGTATGAGCCAATGAAGGCCCCTCTTAACTCTCCGTGCGACAGACGAGAGTATGTCATCGGCCTATCTTTCACTATTGTCACAAGAGAGGCTCTGTTTGGACCCCGACCACGGTGTAAGCGTGTCCCGAGGAGCTGTCACGGTCCACCGTAGACAACGTCTGGGCCACAGGGGAAGATGCGAACGTGTGACCGGAACATTCGCCATACGGCACTACTTACTATTGAGAGTCTCACTTCACTACACCTCACATCGCGAAAATATTTCTCACGTTTCCTCATTCACTGCGAACAGCTCACCTCACCGATATTTCCACAGCCTCAGAGGCGGTCAGCTGCTCTGTCTGCCCTTCTCCGCTTGGCTTATTTCCTGCCTTTTCCTCTTTTTGACCCCAGTCATGGTGCTGTCCAGATTCCCTGCCCGTCACGACCCATCTCGGTTTCTCTTTCACGCTCCCTGTCTCCGATTTGCATCGTGGCCCCTCACCTCTCCCGCTTTTTGCTATATCAGTCAGTCTTGACTCTCGAGGGCATCTGAGCTCAACCGAGGCCAAGACAAGGTCATGTCAGATCAGCCAGGGGTGAGGGCACTGAGTGACCAGGGGTGAAGCTCTTGGCGCATATTCAAACATGAGGGAATCGACCGTCCCAGAGATGGGGATACCCCCGTCTCTCATCATATATAGCCGTAGTCAAGTGACTTGGGTCCCAAAAGGCCCCCGCAGACAGCCTGGTCTGCCATTCGCACCACTGCCATGTTGATCCCTTGATCCCAGCTCCCGCCCGCAACGTCGCCAGCAGCCAGGCGAGCAAGCAACAGCCGCCGTGACCGCGGCCGCGGCCGCCGCGCCTTGTAATAACCTTGGTATGGGCCCTGCACATGGCCTTCACCGCAAACTGACGGCGGCGGGCGGCAGCAACGGGTGCGGAAAACATCCAAGCCATCTTAAACTTGCCGCCGTGCCGCGATTATCTTGGCGTGGGACATGGGGGAGGGGTCTTGTCAAATTTGTCACCCTCAGAAACTAGGGGACTGTCACTAATAACACCATGGAATCGTGGAACAAGTCTAGGTACGGGTAGACAGATGAGAGGAGCAGTCTAGACTAGCGCAAAGGAGCAACAAGGTGTTGAACCCTCGTCGCACATCGTCAGCAGTCTGGCAACGTCTTGTCTGGCGGTGGCCATTGAGTCTCGACTTTGGCATCCATCACCAAGCTTGGCATCAAACAGCTTGGCGTGGACTTGGCTGGTCATGAACACAACCTCCCCCCTCCCCTCCCCTCTCTAGTATTGACCTTTCGTCATCATCAGACCCCGCCCCGCCCCTTTGGCATTATGACAGTATCAGGTCGAGTTTCTCGCTTGCCGGTCTTCCCACGTCCCTTGCCCATCTCTCCCTCCGCCTCCACCTTCCGGACGGACTGTTACGTCTGCCCGCCGGGCTTCCGGAAGGCCGGTGCCGGCACAGCCGCCGGCGCCGAATGACCACCATCTTCAGTCACCACCCCTCCCCGGCCCTTGGTATCCTCCCCAGCCATTTTCCCCTCACTTCCCGAATCATGGTCTATCAGTTCTTTTTCTTGGCTCGCCATCAAGGTGATCCTACGCGATGCCGTGTGATGCGAGATGTAGCCGCTCGGGCGTGGCGGAGCGAGGGTAGAAAGTCGAGTATGGATACAGATACTCGCGATAGCGAGGCGCATGATGATGAGCAAGTTTTTGCCAAGATCCAAGCCTCTCTCTGCCAACTTGCCAAGTCCTCTTTTTCATCACCCAAAGTCCCAAGCCCTCTCGCCTCAGTAATTGATCATCTTGTATGCCGCATATGCGTACGCGTGCCACGAAAGAAAAAGATCATTGTGCCAAGATATATCTTGGCGCGCCTCTTATTTGAGAAGCGCCCCCCCAGAAGCCGCTAGACCTGTGGAAATGATACGATAATGCTTATGCGGCTACTAGCCAGGAGCGCGAGCAAGCCACCGCTTCGTCTGTTCGTCGTCATCGGCATGGCTAGGGCCTGCGGTCCAATGGACTTTCTCTATGCTTGCCTATCCATCGCCACCCTAACTCCCCGCCATGATCTATATCGCCTAGTCTGCGGCAGTGCTGCATGAGCTTCGGGACCTCTCCCGCCAGACTGACGTTACGGTAGGTACATGAACCTACTACGCAGTTCGCCACACCAAATGTAGTGGTGTCTTCCACCAAGCCAAGACAAGTGCGAAATCGCCTCGCCAAGTTGTGTAGTCCGTATGTACGTATATGTGTGTCCATAGCTCCGACTCCATCTTGGCACTCGAGGAGGTCGAGAAGTTGAGGCTTGGCTTTTTGGCGCCTCGCCTTGCCCACATTCTCTCTTTGCACCAGCAGGCTAGGCCGTAACGAGATCTAGCAGAGGAACGCGAGCAAACAAGACGTCTCACGAACAAGACAGGGCAGTATTTGGCGAAGTTGGTCAATCTTGGGCCCTTAGCCCCTAGCAATGACGGGCCAAGGGTCTGCAGCAGGCGCACACCCGACTCCCAGCTAGCAAGATTAGGCGATGCAGGCAGCGGATGCACCTCGATCTACGGATACTTCGCCATAGGTATGCATACTTGTTGATCACTCATCAATATGCCTAGCTACCCGTCTGGAAAACACAGGAAAAGGACTATGACGGACAAAGATTAACTCCCCCAATTCCGACCTCGCTCACAACGACCGACGCCCCCCCTTTTCACTGGAACGCCCCCTGCCGGTAGCCCCCCTTGCCCTGGTCCAGACCTCAACCATTCCCCTGGGCCCGAAGCCGCCGCGGCTTACACCAAGAGCAGCGGCCACGCTGGGAAGAACCAATGCCAATCCCGGTGCAGCTCTCTGGGCCCCTAGAGGATTCGGAAGTGGCGCGCCATTTGGCTGCGTGGAAGCGGGAGGACTGGAAGCTTAACAGCATGGCGGCGAAGCAGCTGCCGAGACATGGGCCAAGGAGGTTCATCAGGTAGTGTACTCAAAAGTGACAAAAGTACTCTGTACATACCTTTTTTTCCATACGAGAAGAATACGGATACTCAGTACTTCATCATTCAACGTATGTCCCCAGCCATGCCGCCCCTGTCCCTGTACGCCCGTTGAGTGAGATGTTTCCCCATGGTCTTCGCCGGGGCCGCTGTAGCACAGAAATTGCCGTGTAGTAGTTGGCGGGGTGCAGGTAATTAGATCAACGACAAAAGTGCCCGTCTCCGCCTCTTTGTCTGGTGCCAGGACTGAGGCCTGCCTTGCGGGCTTGCCCTGGTCCCTTGTATACTGTGTAGGGTAGTCTCCAGTCTCTAGAGTCCAAGGGATCCGTAGATCAGATCAGAGAAATTCCCATGCTCTTCCCACCCGCGGCAAAATAGACTAAAATGTCTATTTTTTACTTCTATTCCAATTTGCGGCTTGTCTGCAACTTGCTTGGCTTCCCTCCCTCCCCCTTTATGGTATAGCGCCATCCATTTTTCTTCACAGCAGAGTTGAAACGTTTGGTCCCCGATGCCCTACACCCTGTCTGATGAATTGATTTTGATCTCATCTCTGCCATCATCGCCTCCTCTCTTAGTCCAACTCTTGACTCTCGAGTCTTGACAATGGTAGGTACCTTTCTTACTAGCAGTAGTCTGACTGTTTGTCTCCATTCTTTACTTCCCCTGGCTCAATCTCGTTGGTTCACGTAATATCTGTCCGGGCAGACAGTCAAAGGTCCCCCAAGCCCCCCAAGAAAGAAACTCGGCCCATCCGGTGTGAGCGGGTTAGGTAGCGGCACCATGTCACATTGCTCAACTTCCAAGAAGCCCTTGGCCGGCTAGCGAGTAGTCGGGTAGCGTGAGGTGGTTGCAGTGATGCGACTCCATCACGTACGTTGTCCCACTGCAACTAGATGACACTTCTTAGCATACATAACCGCGCGCCGGATAATAGCATTGCGAAGTAGCTAGGAGAACTAAAAGGGACGACAACTGTGACTCTCAAAGTTCAGACACATCAGACAGGCCCAAAACCACACCAAATGGCAAGGACCAACAGCAAGGGGGTGGTGGATGGTGCCGGTGCGTGCGGCCGTGACAAGTCCGCATCCCGGCGCCGGACCCCCTTCTCCCTCCTCCCTTCTCCTCCATCTCGGCCGTTCATCTGCTTGCAGTTGCACATCACCCCTCTTCCTGGTGACTGCACTGTGGCATGGTAGGAGGCTGGGATTCCGGGAGGCAACTCAACCCAACTCTACCCACCACCTTTCCTTCAGCATCTGTACCCAACCGAGTTATCCCATCTTTGAGCCAATCAAGCCCATGTCGTGGTTCCGGCAGAAAAGTTGATCGCTGCTCCACCATCTCCCCGAGCAGAAATATCCGCCAAAACGTTTGGACGGGGACTCCATACCATAGCCCCAAGCTAAGGAAAGGAAACGAGTCCAAAGTCGGCAACGATCTGGTGCTTCACACGCAGAGCGATGTCAGCGACACATGTGGCTCACGAGGCTTGCGGACGACATGATCAAAAGAGTGGGAAGTCAAGACTCCGTAGGATGGATGTGGAACAAAAAGAAAAAGATGGAAGACGAGAAATTAGGCAGACCATGTTATGTCAGTAAGTGACCCGGTCACTGCCAATAAGGACCCTCCATGCATATTGACCCTTTCCTCTTCTCTCCCTTCCCTTTCTAGGCTCTAGGGATGGCAGAGGAAAGGAATTAAGAAGAAGCATGTGAGCTAGTAAGTATCCGTAGACTGACTGTCTGACAAGGGGTAGGTATATGATGGGTAGGGGAGTAGATGGAGAGAGAATGGAGTTATCCTCCACATGGACAGCCAGCCAGTGACAAGAGAGGAGGAGAGAGATGACAGACACGCTTCTACATGATGCACAGAGACCAATAATGAATACTGTCTGTGTAATCTTCATTCTCTGTACAGTATGATGTATCCGTACGGAGAAGATAGACTAAGTGACTAAGTGACTATGGGAGTAAGTAGGTAGCTAGCGGGTATTCGTACCAAGAGAGAACGAGTATTCGTACCGGGAGAGAACGAGAGAGAGAGAGAGAGAGAGAGAGAGAGAAAAGGTAGAAGGGGGGGAGTGTGTCCGATGAAGGAAAGATTTACACCCACACGACACCCACGCATGTCCAAGGTCCCGCCCACGCACCACTTTGCTCCCCACGCAGCACGCCAACCCCCATCCATTCACACCACAATCCGAAAAAGAAAAGGGAAACCAGTGTTTGGCACCAGAAGAGCTGCGATCTCACAATCTGGAGTTCGCACTAGCGGCCCAACTTGACAGGGACCCCGACTGTGCCAAGCTTCCAAAGCGGGCTTGTACGTTGTAGTATATCCGCACTACACCGCATCCAAACGCTTCCTCTCACCTTTTCACCTTGGATTCTGGAGTCTTGGGTCCTGGATTGGGGACTTGGGGACTTGGGAACTTGGGGACCATGGGACTTGGACTCGTTGCTATGCATGTCTCATCCACATTTGGGGAAGGGGGGAAATAATGGTGAGACCTCATCTTGACTGTGCCTGTGCCTGTGTACCAACCGGCATTTCAATACCGCGCGCGTGCCACGCTTGGATTAGAGTCTTGGCAGCAAAATTTGATCAACTTCAACACCAACTTCGCTTCCATCTTTGCCTTCATCTCGACATGCCAAGCCAGCAAAGCAGACCATCACGGCACGCAAAACTCGTTGCCAAGACGTCGGTTCTCCCAATGCTTTCCTGCTCGACACAATTTGGAGGGGGTCGGGAAACAAATTTCTAGATGACGCGAAACGTAGACAAGACAAAAATAAACACCAAAAATCACCAATCATCATCACGGGTTGGCTTTTTGGATAACTCTCCCTGCTTCCTACGGATAATGATAATAGCCGCATAGACTAGTAGTATCCATCCATATGCTCCGGTGCGGCTACTGGTACGGACGGTAAATCCAACTCCATGCTTTCATCCCCTCCCTCATTCGCCGCCCACTTCACGCATCACGAACCATCAAACACCGCCGGCCTTTTGGGTGCCACTTTCTCTTTCGCTTTCTTCGTCATCCTCACATCTCCTTTCTCTCTCTGACCCCGTTCCATTTACCAATGCCCATCAAGGCCAAGCATCACCCAATCGCCGACGAACGTTACCTCCGCTACAACCAGTATCTCGTACTTGATCGTTCGTACGGATGCACATGTTTGCGACACACCTCACCGTTGCCTTCGATAGATTCACCCCTGATCGACCGGCCACTTTCCCATCGATCCCGCCCCTTACTCACATCGACTGCTTATTGTTTCCATAGACCTGACCCCTGACTGACAACAAGCCCCTCCCATATCCTCTGGGGCCCTCTGGACATCTCCATCATCGATTTGTATTTAATTATATTGCTGAACTGCAACATCGACAAGGTCTGCCTATCCATACCCAGCCCACCGGGTTTGTCCGGCATGTGGGCCAACCTGTCCTTCGGTATCGTGGAATACTCCAATGTGCGTCTAGCAGTCCGTCAACTGCGTATCGTGCAGCAGTCCCTTCGCCGCATTCGGATTCCATACACAGTACGGATACACATATGATGAATGGGCACTAACGCAAGTATCCGTAGCGCCTCGTCCTTCTCGCTCACTATCTGCAACCCGACAACGGCCGCCACTAGGCGCCATGAAGTGGGAAACGTACGAAGGCATTCCCACAACTTCCTGACCATAAAACCCTTGCCCATCCAATTGCAGAATTCTTTGGGAGCGAAAGTACTTGGAAAAGGTACCTGTCCATTCGCTCCCTCAGAGTATCCGTAGACTAGTCCTCCTTGTGTACACTGTTACGGAACGCTAGGCAGAACAAATTGGCTAGCAAGCTAGGTACGGCAGGATTGGTACCGCCATCGGAGGGCTAATTAGCCCGGCCGACCCGGGGCTTGCTCCAGGTTGAGACGAGGCCATGCCATCCATGAAGATCCACGTCCGTGCTCTGCAGTCTGCACACGCTTAGCTCACACGCTTAGCTCCATACTGTCTCTCTCTCTCTCTCTCTCTCTCTCTCTCTCTCTCTCTCTCTCACTCTCCCTCTCCTCTCCATATTCCTCGCTCTCCATGCTGCATGCTGACTGGTGCTGCTGCTGCTGCTGCTGCTGGAGCTGCTGCTGCTGCTGCTGCTGCTGGAGTTGCTAGCTGCCACTGGTCATCCTTCAGAATGGTGTCTCAGCTGAATCACACCCCACCCCTGCTTGCTACTCTTCTCAGTCGGCCTTCATGAAAAACCATGGCCGGCTGGCTGCCGATTCATCTGACGTGTATCGCCTCGCCGGCACCCTCATTGGAATGGGCATCGTCGCTCCAAACACTTCATCGAGGCCCACCGATCCGTCCTGATCGAGCTGCTGATGCCGCCGCTTCCCCATGCTCTCTGCCGCTGCCGCCGCCGTTCCCTCCTTGCCCTTCAATGTCTCCTCGCTCTCGGCATGCGCCTCCAGCGTCCCAGTCTGCGCCTTTGCCCGCTGACGCGACTGTACCTGTGCGCCTTGGTCCCCAGTACTTGCCGAGCTGTCCTTAACCGCGACTAACACGCCGCACTCCCAGTTGCGACAAGTGAGCTTGGCCGTTCCCGACTCCCGGTCCTTCACTAATCGGCCCCTAAGAGTTCAATCTAGGTCAGCCTTATGATCGACCCACGTCGTTTCTTCACGCTGCCCTCAGACAGTAGGCTTTGCCCCTTCTGTGCTATATGTCCCTCGCCGAGACGAGACAGGACACTGCACTAGACTGCCCCTTCACTCTTCGTCACACAGCCCTTACCGCTAAGGGTAGCCTGCAGGCCAATCGCGAGGGTTCCTGTTTGACTTACCATGCGCTCTCCGACAAGTTTGCACTCCCCACGTATGCCCAGACTGCGCCGTCGTGCGCCCGCTCACGGACGAATATGGCTTTGCTATGTAGCAACAGGCCACCTCGGGCGCTTTGGCAATCTCGCATCAATTCTCGCGGAAACGTTGAAGAATTCCACCATTTCTCTTGCATGCAAATGGTGCCGGCAGACTACATCACGTAAAATGAGCATACGGGGAAAATACATGGGGACTTGGGCAGCAGGATCGACCGGTAACGCGGCGATCCCGGCCGGCACACAACTTACAGATCTACCGCCCCGGCTACTAGAAACGGTCTTTTCGGTAGGGAAATAGATGCGGAAATGATGCTGCAATTGGAGCGGCTCCTTGTCAATGTCGACCGGTCTGGAACCACCCAAGCCTGTTTTTGCAGCCTTGTTCTTGGTCGTTTTGGACTGCCTGGCTTCGTATTCTTTCATGCCTGAGTCGCCTGCAAGGAGTGCCAGCAACGGGGCGTTAGTATGCTGATCTTTTCACCCTGTCAAACCTCAACAGGCTTGATTGTAACCACACACACCTTGACAGGCATAGTATATCGTCGTTAAGAACCCATGGTTTAGCGATCCCAGTGAAGATGCCTGGGATGACAAATTTGTTAGCAACACCCCTGGTCACCGCTCGCCAAGAGCTGGGCAACTTGCTCAGCCAAAAGCCCGCGCAGACCACTTACGTACCACATAGTCAATGTCAACGGCATTCTCGGTTGCCAAACCCAAGCTTCGGACACTGCTCCCTAAGCCGCAGTAGCCTAATTAAAAGTCTAAGTCAGCACAGTTTTGACTTGCCACGAACATGAAGTCATCGCGTTCCGAGGGGAACGGGTAGACTGGCCTGTGTGTTGCCAAGCTTCCTTCGTATGGCTGCCAGAGCTATGGGTCGGTTAGCCGTCTGTCAGGATGTCATCTAATATCGGATTGCCCTGTTGGCTATTGCTACTGACATGGAGTGGATGAAACCATAACGGCTTGTCTCGGAGAAGTCGTAATTGTCCAGACTCTTCACCAATTTCTCGTCAAGGCCAAGCGCTTTCAGGAAGCGTCGGAGCTCGGTGCCGAATAATGTCTCGATAGTTGGCCCATTAAGCCGGGGCAAGTCGATCAGAAAGACCATCTAGGAGAGGTCAGCCAGACCATCAAGAGCAACTCCAGTTGGGAGCTCAAACGTTTTCCAGCTGGCCCGTCTCTCCCCAGTCGTAAGGAACCAGATTGCCGGAAGGAATGACAATACGGAGGTAACTGCAAGTCGGTGTCAGATGGCTGCTAGTAGCTTGCATGATAGAGATTTAGCTGACCCTTCATACTTCAAGATCTGCAACTTGGAATGCATGTACCCGCCATGCATTGGGGGAAAGCAAAATTTGATGAGACTACCGGCCGGAATGTTTGAGCGGATGTTGGCTTTCTAGAACATGAGTCGCAAGCTCAGCACTCGACCCAGAAACGTAAGATAGCATTCCGACATACCTCGGCATCGTTGTTTGCGTAGGCGACTAGAAGCATCTTGGTGTTTCGGGCATTGACCTTCAAGAGAAGCCATTCCTCGTCCCATTGAAAGGATGAGAGCACGGCCAGCTGTAATTTGTCCTTCTGAAGGACTTCCTCAATCTTGATATCTTCCCCGTTTCTGGGGCAGCCGTAGGCCCAAGTGCGCTTGAACGCTCCTTTCGGAAATGGTAATTCCAAAGCATTTGCGGCTGGTGTTGCTGCCTTGGACTTTACAGTACCAGTAACCTTGTGGCTCTCGGAGGCCTTAGGGCGTTGCAACTTTGATCTCTGTGAGGATTGGGTATCGATACCAGCCTCTGTAGCTGAACGCTTCTTCAGTCTTGCTATGCGTTCCTCTTCCATCTTTTTGCGGTCGAGGGCCAAAAGCCCCAACGGGCCTGTGTTAGTGGCCGACAACGATGTCGGGAGCTTCGTTGCAGATTGCGCATCCTTAGTTTTGTCCTCGTTCTCGATTTCCTCTTGCTGTAAAGAAAGTGCAATGGCTAACGCGAGATCTGGATCGTCATCTACGCTTGGCGACTGGGAACGCGCCCGATCGTTGTGCAAACTCATGTTTGCTCGCGAGAACGTTTGGTGCCCTTTGGATGCAGTTGCTGGCTTGAAGTAACGGCTGAAATTTCCAGCGAACTTTTGCGATGTTCCTTGAGTTGTAGTTTGGGCAAAATTTTGAGTGCAGTGATGCGTCGGCAACAGGGCCACCTCGTGATGATGATGGTGAACATCTGACGACGTCAATTACACGACCGACGTGTAACCAAGACCCATCTTTCCATTCATCAACTCGCGAAGTCACGTGCCTTCGTGCATTCATTCCTTTTGATGCATGTACCTATATCTACATATTCACGCTTGACTTGCACTTGCACTTGTGCCATCGGCGTTACAGCGATATCAAAATCGGGTCGGTTTGTTACATCCAGTGCCGTGTTTTCACGACTTCATTCGTGGTGTTGACGGTCAAGGTCTATGTAGTGCTTAATGAAATCATCTGTCCCCAGTATCTCCTTCTGGGGGCTCGCATTGTCAAAGGTGAAGGCATGCTGCCCGATGTAGGCATCAGACTCGCGCTAGACGATCCAATGCACTTCGACCGTAGTGTTTTCTAGCTACTGGCCAAGTCTCATGTAAACATCTAGAGATTCTATTGGAGTACAAAGCATGTTCTTTCCTTAGTTGGTTATATGGCTTACCATATTTCTTCTACTAATTGTGAACTCCCTCGGTTCTATCGTGGTGTTTCAGTCCATCCACAACCTCAACTGAATGCCACGGTCCAATCTGTAAGAGTCACAAAGGCCTTTTATACGGATTTAAGGCTAACTAGCAATATTTGTCGAAAGCCACGCCGCAGTAACGTGGCCACGAGACTCCATTTGCAGCTTTCAACGACTCTCCTTCTCTAGATGTTGCTACCTGAGCACTGGAAACAAAACGACTTTGGTTATAGACAGCCTTGGACGAGCGACGAGCGATGGTTTGAACTCCGGTTGAGTATAAAAGTTGCGTTGAGTACTTCAGGCAAAAAGGGCCTCGGCGTTTGATGGATGCCCGACGAGTGTCAAATTCCCTCGGGTTAAAAACGCCGTTAATTATGGTTTACCAATATTCGAACTAGAGGGCGAAGTATAAAACACCATAGCCTGTACCTCGACAGTTATGATGTCTTGATTTCATGGATGCTTTATTCGGCATCTTATTATTTCTAGCATGCTGACGTCTCTGGTTCCGACTGAATCCCAGAACAAGCGGGTGGGAAATGCTGATGGTGACGTTCGTGGGCTCAGTCTACCACAAGCCACATTGATGGAATGGCCGATATATACGACAGTTCAGCTCCAAGTCAGATTATAGTTTATAGCTCTTACGGAAAGATGGAAACTTCTCTCGCTAGTTCACTTCTGCCAGCACCGAGCCAGGCTAGATAAGGCCATCATCCCGATCCTCACACATAAATTGCGGCTCATGCTGCCGCCAAGAGAAACCTGGGAGGTTCTTTCCAGGGCCCGAGAGACTCTTCGTTAGACTCCAGGATACAAGACCTACATACCAGAGACGAGATTTAAGGTCCTTTCAGTATCTCGGTATCGGACTTGGGGGCTTGACGAAAGGAGTATATAACGAAGCAAGGTTACATACATTTGTCGATATGGCGCGGTGGTTGAACTTTCTAGTACGGTACGCATATGTATCTATGTGTTAGGATAACGATGTTGGCTTCGGGCAATAGTTCAGTAGCAGCATCAATATTCTTTAACTAGCGGTCAATAGACGTCCGTCAGGCTTTCCCCCATATTGAATCTGGATGGAAGACTTACAAAAGACATCTCCCGCAAGACACCCTCTGCGAATCTCATAGACCAACAGATACTATTGGAGTGAGTCCCTTATCGACTTTGGAGTCTCTGATACACCGTCGCTGCCGGAGTACAAGAGGGCAGGGAATTATTTCTAAGCACGTGGTTGATAATTGTTTCCCTGAGGATGGTGAACTAAACCATGGACAATCAAGGCAATCACACATAATAGACACCTAACTTAAGGTCAGCAGCATGAACCGGGTTCCTGATAAGAGCGCGCTACTGCCCCCATGATATGTTATGCCAGGGATGATGTCCTCTTAATGAGAGATCATACATATGGTACACTGGAGTGCGGCTCCTGGTTGATGAGAGACATTGGTGATGCGAGAACCAGTGAGTTGACCAGGAAGCCAACAGCTGGGGCGGCCACAGCCTCATCCACAGGGGCCGCGAAAAGCTTCTCGCTACTCATTCGAGTTTCTAGTTTAGATTTATCTATACATGTTCAATCTTAATATCGGGGCAACACTCCTTAACGAAAAGATGTTCAAGAGCTACAGGGTAGCCTGATTAAGCAGCATAACCACGGTACCTCACCAGTACAGAAACATTACTGATATAATGTCTGCGGAGAGCCTTGCCCCCGAATATCTTGACAACGCCCTATTTGATCGACCGTCCAAGTACGCCGAGGGTGGAAAGGACCGGATCAAAGTTGGACCACGGACGCCACTAAATATACATCTTGGTAGTCTTTCAATTCGACTGGATACAAACATAAGCGGACATGATAGATGGAAACGGAATATGAATTGGTCCTAACTGAAAAGAAAACATCAACATCGCTTTCGGGTATCAAGTAGAATCTCAGGTAGGCACGTAAAGCAACTGCGAGCTCCTGCCGCTTTCCCGCTTTCCCGCAACCCCAAGACACCCAGCAAGACAGAGTAGCAAATCATATCAAATAGAAGCAGCGCAGACTCCCATTTCCATGCCAGATGAGTTCCAGTACCCCTGCGTCTTCCAAAGAGGAACGACGGCACAAAGCCAACCAGCCAAGTGGCGCCCCAAGTACCAAGTGTAATGAACCTTGTTGTTGTTTGCAATCGACAGCCAATGGCCGCCTAAGAGTACAGAGGACGTTCCCCGGATTGTGTAGATGACATAGGCGACTCGAGTTTCAAAATGCGACGCAGGTTGTCCTCCATGGCTCGGAGATCGGCAGATTGGTCGCCCTGAGGGGCTGGGTTATTTCCCATGAAACCGTTATGGACGTACTGAGCTGGCGGAGCCGAAGCTGGAGGCTGAGCAGCCGAAGCCAGACCTTTGCCACCAAAGAGATACTTCTTCAGTGCCTCAGAGCGGTCCTCTGCAGGCGAGTCCTGCGTGGGTCTCGTGCCATTCGGGGACTGGTTGGGAGCGGCACGGGCAGCGCGGATTCGCTCTTGGTACGGGGTGGAGAAGGCAGGGCCAAGTGGCTTTCCCGAAAAGCCGTCAAGCTCCTGGGCCGAGATCCCACTAGATGATCTCTGGAGAGGCATACGGTGGCCAGGGTGAGTATTGTAAGGTTTCGCAACGAATGGGCCGTGGCCGACCTCTCTGGGTGAAGGAGCAGCGGTTGACTCGGAACCGTCTGTTTGAACGGATGAGTTGAGAGAACTCGATCGTCGTGCCTGTTCTTTTTCAGCTCTATCGGCCCTGAAAATGGCGTCAAGAGGCGACTCGCGGGCCCTAGGTGCGGTCGCAGGATGCTGAGGCGTCGGACGTTGTCGTTCGGTTGCCGGAGGTGACGGCTGCTGTTGAGCTTCTGGCCTGGGTCCTGGAGATTCGGGAATGGACTTTGAGTAGAAGCTGGGCATAGGTAGGGCTGACGGGGCAGGCGAAGCATGGAAAGTTGCGCCAGCGAAAGCGGCCGCTGCCGACTTGTTGACCGGGATGCTCTGAGGGGTGGACCGGCGGTTTTGGCGGGTGACGTCGGGCGAAGCTATGGTATTGGGGTTCCTAGCCCGAGTTTTGTTTCGCGAGCGCTGTTTGGAGCCAGGCTGGTTACCGTTGCCGGACTGCGGCTCAGGTGAGCCAGAATATGACTTCTGGGGGGTATGAGGATGACCGGTTTGTTCAAAGGCCAGGGTAGAGACATTGACGACGTCAGTCTCGGACGCATACATCTTCTGTCCAGCAGCCTTGCCGCCACCGCCCCGATTCTGTCGGCGACGAGTGGGCGTTGGCTTTGCTTGATTTGTAGTTTCTTGCATTCTGAGTCGTAACAATGGCGTAGTAAGATGTGTCGCAGCGACCGTAGGGTGGAAGCCGGCGGGTGTCAGGGTCGACAAAGGGGGAGAAGTCCTAGACAATGGTCGCTAAAGGTAAAGAACGCCTTGATTGAGAAGGTAAGGATATGATGGTGGCGAAAGGCAGGTATCTGTCGGTCGCAAGGCTTGGATCCGCTGAGTGTAGCAAGATTAGATATGCTGGGTTTTCCTTCTTGGTACTGTTTTGTGCTACGTTCAAGCGCCAGGAGGATGATCTGTTTGAGGAGGCGGATTGGGAGAAAGTAAAAGCGAAGAGTAGAAGCCAGTGTCTGATGCAGGAAAAGCGCGTGTATATTCTCTGCTCATGTTGCCGTACAAATGAGTGACGGGCTGAAGAGTCGAGTAAGGTGACGATGGAAAGAGTTGGGGAGGAGCAAATCCACAGTATGCGGCGAAAGAGGGGAGAGGGGCTTAAGTAACCCCGGTGCTAGGAGACCTTGAGCTGAGTGGAGATGTTGGGTGTGTGTGTGTGTGTGTGCCTTGCCAAACCTGCCCAGATTGGGCTTGTTCGCTGAGGAACCTGCCCGACTGCACCTCCTCCTGTCTCATGCCCGGAAGTATCTCGCCATACTGGTAAGGCGCTTTGGGTACCCAAGGTGCCAGACCTACCTAGTGTTGGTAGTGGTAGGTATCCGTACGCAGGTAGCGTAGGGCGGGCGGTGGCAGGCACCGTATGTCATCCCGTCCCCTCAGCGTCACTGCCAATCCCATCCCATCCCATCGCATCATGGATGGGATCCGACCCCCCCTATCATGTTGCCTCTTACAGGCTACGCGTGGCTCAGTAACCTCCGATAAGGGAGAGGTGGATCTCCGTGTTGACCCCTTCACGTGCGTTTCCAGCCTTACTCTTGTCCTCAGCTCCGGACGGCTCACATTACCTCACCATCCTTGTTTTCATCGTCGAAATTGGCAACGGGTTGCTGGTACGAGTCACGGCCCTGTACTTTCGGAAGAAATGCGTCACTCCGACTCCTCAAGAAAGTCCTAAAGTAGGAAGGAAGCAGGGGAGGGATCCAAGACGCGCTTTATTGATATCATGAAGCAACTGCAGACCTCTCAAGTCAGGCCGCTCGCGTTTGTAAGTTAGGTCCTCAGTGCGATTGCCAAGTCAGAGCCAAATGCTGCAATTCCTACCTAACGTGACTGTCACTGAATCCACGCCGTTCTCCAAACCCGCCTCCTGTACTCCGGTTATGTTAAGATGACCAAGGTCGCTGCAAGACTCTCTATTGGAGATACAGATCCATTCTACCTACTGTCATGGATTTGGCTCCCCAAAGTTGTCTCGATCCATAAGATTTCGTGCTGACTTGTTACTCGGCCCAGTGCGCACTTTCGTAAACTGAAGACGGTCTTCGTGTCTAGCAAGCTTAGGTAATCTGCTCGCTTGCCCACTGTCCGATACTCGCCACTCCTAGGCAGTGCCGGGCAGGCCTACAGGGCATATTACTGTTGTTAGCACCTAAGGTAAGGTACCTTACCACAGTAAGGTCTCCAAGGCACCTTGACTCTGAAGTCCCGGTCCTGAGGGGCAGGCAACGACCGCTTTCCCGCACTGTAGGGGAGGTAGGTCATTCTACGCCTCATGAACCCCGCCAAGGCAGGCGTGGAATGAGGCGCCTTACGGACCGGGGCCACTCCCGCTGGCAGCCTTTCCTGCCCGCCATTCGCATACATCACCAAACCACGAAATCCGGCCGAGCAAACGAGACACGACAAAGGCCGTAATAACCCGCCAAAGGTCCTTTCTCTTCTCCTACAAACTTGAGAAGTCCCTTTGAGTCATCTTTGTAAGATAATCACCCGCAACCCGGAAGGCTCGACATAACCTAGCCTGCCCACTCGCAACCCTTTTGACCTTGCTGTATCGGACTTAGCTGACCACCTACATCGACACAGAAAAGGTACGCTTCTCACGCCTTGCCCGCAAGCCTTCCATACTACCGAACCGCTGCTTCCCCTTCGACTTTCAATCTATCATCCTGACCTTGACCGGTATCGCTCAGCCGCGCAGAACTCAAACTCACCGCCAGAACTATAGCCGGAACCGTAGCTCGATTCCATATTCCACAATGGCCGATGTCGATATGACGGATGCGCCCGGCACTGCCGTCGCCAAGAAAGCCGCCGACGGCGAGAGCAAGGCTGTAGACGCAAAGAAGCGCTTCGAAGTCAAGAAGGTGAGTAGAAAAGGGATTGGATAGCTTGACCCAAGCTAACAAGCGCCTTTAGTGGAATGCCGTCGCATTGTGGGCATGGGACATTGTCGTAGATAATTGCGCTATCTGCAGAAACCACATCATGGACCTCTGTGAGTCGGACGCTGACATGCAAACCTGCTGTTTCGCCCTTACGCATGCTAACGATGTATAGGCATCGAATGCCAGGCAAACCAGGCCTCTGCAACGAGTGAAGAGTGCACTGTGGCCTGGGGTATCTGCAACGTATGTTTTCTTTGCTCCATTTCCTTACTCTTGCTAACCTACGTGCAGCATGCATTCCACTTCCACTGTATCTCACGTTGGCTCAAGGCTCGACAAGTCTGCCCGCTGGACAACCGCGACTGGGAGTTCCAGAAGTACGGTCGCTGAGATGGCGCAAGACAACGGTGCGAGGATCTCGTTCGACGGATACGCAGCATTATGGTGTCATGGCTACGCAGAATAAGGATACAATAAGTGATGCTCTCCTGACGAGCGAGGACTGCGTCCAGCTGGCGGAAACAGCTAGCTAGGGTGGCCCTAAAGGATGGGCACAGTTACAGATGCAGGAACATACATCACAATGACTTGATGAACGATTGATGTCTTTGGTCCCGGCTATCCCGACTTCTCTATTGTAGCCACGTTCCGTGTTCCGGACCCGGACGTGGATCCAGGCTCTAGCCACTTGACTGGATGTTGCTTGAAAAAGGGCCAAGGAGGCACGACAAGGAGGAATGTGAGTACGGTTCCGCCCAAGCCAACGTAGACTGCGAGCTTGATGTCCTGGAGAATGTATCCGATGATGAAGGCAAGAACCTGTAGGGAAGGCCAAGTCAGCATGGAGTGCAACCATGTTCGAAATCGAGCGTTTGTCGGAACTTACTCCAGATGCCGAGAGAAGGAGAGTCGCCAGGAGATCTGCCAGTTTCTGGCCCTCAAAGTCCTATAGGGAACATATTATTAGCCTCTGGGAGTTGGAGAGGTGTCAAGGACGCCAAGGGGTAGGCCAATTTCCACCGGTGACGTACAATTTGGCCCTCGGCGATATCGCGAACCTGGTCAAGAATTTGATCGGCCATTATATTTGCGTCCGCGAAACTGTCCAAGAGAGTTGTTCTTTTTGGCTGTTGGCCGTTTGAGAATGGGGGATGCGCTGGAGGATGGATCGGTGTGGTGAACAAGCCCTTTGCCAAGTCGTAGGTGCAGGATGTCGGACCGTAAATGTGTGCCCGATTACTTGGTTCGGTCTGTGATCTCGAGGCGATCAGCAGTTGGTGATCTGGTATTATGGTGGTAGGGGCAAGTGTAAAGTCCCAAAGTAAGGTATCTTACCTTTAGGTAAGGTAAGGTTAGGTAAGGAACAGGTATGCCATATCCGAAGCAAGTCGAGCACGGACTCAGGTCCTCAGGTCTGGCTTGCAAGCTCACTTCGGCACCATGTTCCTGCTTCAGCAGCTGCCATTGGATGCAGCACAAACACACGGCGAACGATGGGGCACAGGCTAAACAGTGCTAGCGGACTGTGTGGGGGTCACACGGTGCCACCGCAGCTCCACACCATGGTATGACACACCCAGACATCCTGGCCTGGAACCTGAGAAAAAAGTCTCTCTCGGCTGGCCTGTGCCGCCACCTACCTTAGCGACTCACTGGCTCCAAAGTCGGATTTTCACTCAGAACCGGGAAATCTTCCCTTGCATTTGATCACCTTCTGGCCGTCCCCGTCATCTTTCGGTTCCATTCACCACCAAAAATTTCAAAAAAACCCTCAACACGCTCAGGACAACACAAAAAACTTGTCGTCCCAACTCCTTTTTTTTTCTGTGCAAACCAACCTTTCGCTCATTTGATTGTGCAACAGTCAGAGCAGCTTTCTTCATCAGATTAGTCTGATCTTGTTCTGGTGGTTGATCTAGCGACCTACCAAACAATCGCATACTGTTTCCGGACGACGAAGACAAAGTCCCGCATCCTTGGGTCACCATTCGCACTACCTCGCCGACGACCATTAATCCTCGATCGTTCTCCGATTCCCTTAACACCGCTCGTAACAACAAACAATCACCTCGTCGACCTTACATACTATTGTATCTTTCGAACTGCTGCGATAGACAGTAGAATCGCATTCGACTTTCGAGTTTCCTAGGTCGAAAGACCCACTTGATATTCCACCCGACACTCCAAACCACCAAGTTGGCTTCACTCGCAGCTGACGCTACCTCACCCACCTGTTCACTCCGAGGTCCTGGTTTTTGGGTCTACAGCGGAGTGCACAAGAAACCTCCGTAATCAGGTTTCAATATCGAAACAGAAATCATTGGAAACATCACATTACATCCACAGCATTCTTGCGCGTTAACGCTGTCTTCTCAGCGTGTACGCATCTTCTAGGGTACTGGCACGACCACAGCCACCCTGGAAGCTCGCTACTCTTTCAGCGCACACCGCGCCGGCCGCGCGGAGTGCGATTCGGCTACGGTTTACATTGAACACGCATCAGTTATGGGTATCGCCGCCTGATTCAAGAGTTGCGGAGGCCTTCGAAGAGGAACGAGTTTGAGACTTACAACCCATTCCACCAACCGGGCTACCCACACAAGCGGGTTAATACTTTCGTTGGCTGCGGAACCAAGCAATACCCTTAGTTTCCAGCACCAAAGCTCAACATGTCTGACCACGAGGAGAACATCTCTGAGGGTGGCTTCAAGACGCCGATCCCTGAGCTCGACGACCACCGTCATCAGGTTGCCACTAGCCCTCACCCGGAGCGGCCTCGAAGAGGTACTTTCGACACGCTTTATGGAGCGCGCCTGCTTGGACCCGACTCGGTTTCTGGAGAGCGGTCGCCAAGTATCAGGGTTCGGGACTTTGAAGAGGCAATTGTCGATGATGAGGGAGGTGACGTCTCGCCGCATGCGCGACGGGTTCGTCGACCAACCGTTGAGACGGTCACTGACCAGAGATCCATCTCTCCACCCAACTCGGTCAAAGCCTTTGCTGAAGCACGCCGTCGCGAGCGTGGCATGTCCTTCTCCGAGTCCAAGGCCGAGAGGAAGGGCAGTGAGGAGAACCTGCATCGCGCTGGCTCAATTAGCAGCCGTCGTAGCCACCGCAGTCGGCCTTATACGGTGGATGACGGCGCCAGCTTGGCCACCAATCAGTCAGCAGAGGAAGACGTCTGTTTCCCTCTTCAAGATCCCCGGCGCAAGGACCAGCTATACATCGACTTCGACTACTTGGAGAATTTTGTCCAGTCGGATCAGGCATCGCGAACGGCTAGTCGCCGCGATTCTCTCCGTGCTTTCCCAGACCTGCGACAGACACAGACGTCTGAGGGTCAGCCTCAGTTGCAACTGAGCACTGTTGATGGAGATATCGTCAACATGCCATCTGACACCTCTGATGAGCAGGAGATCTCGGAGAAGGAGCATGCCGCCGAAGATGCCAAGAATAAGCCTGCAGTTACCCAGCAGCCCCTGGACCCCAACCGGTTCAGCTTCTTCTCTTCGGCTTGGGAATCTACGATCCACGCAGCAGAACTCGGGGACTTGGTTCTTCCTGGCGAGGATCTTCGGGGCCTTTTCACGCTCCCCGCTGATGAGTCCGACGGAGTGTGGTGGTTGAACGTTAACAGTCCTACCAAGGAGGAGGTAACCGCCATTTGCAAAGCGTTTGGTATTCATCCCTTGACGATTGAGGATATCACGACGCAAGAAGCGCGGGAGAAGATTGAGTTATTTCCTTCATACTACTTTGCAAGCTTTCGATCCTTCACCCGGTTCAAGAGGACGATGGCTTGGAGTATGAGCCGTATAACCTCTACGTCGTCGTCTTTCGCGAGGGTACTCTAAGCTTCAGCTTCGAGCCCAATGCCCATGCTTCTCATGTGCGCAAGCGTATTGCCCTGCTTAGGGATTACGTTGCGCTGAGCAGCGACTGGATTTGCTATGCTCTGATGTAAGTGGACACAGTCAAAGACAATTATTAGTGCTAATTTGTTTGATAGTGACGATATCGTGGATTGCTTTGCCCCAGTCATCCGCGACATCGAATTGGAGGCTGACGCCATTGAGGACGGCGTCTTCGTAGCCCGCGAGGACGATTCGAACCAGTTCCTGCGGTCTATTGGCCGAGTGCGCAAGAACACCATGGCTCTCATGCGCCTTCTTGGAGGCAAAGCTGATGTCCTGCGAGGCTTTACCAAGCGTTGCAATGAGAACTACAAGGTCACACCTCGAATGGACATTGGACTTTATCTCGGCGATATACAGGATCACGTCGTCACCATGGTCACCAACCTCGGCCACTTTGAAAAGATTCTGTCTCGCTCCCACAGTAACTACTTGGCTCAGCTTTCCATCAACAGCATCTCTCAGGGTACACACACGAACTTGGTACTCAGCAAGATCACGTTCCTGGCGTCGATTCTCGTTCCGCTCAACCTCGTTTGTGGACTGTTCGGCATGAACGTCCCAGTTCCCTTTGCGGACACTTCCCTTGTTCCGTTCTTTGTCATCCTTGGAAGCTTGATTCTCTTCAGCGTTGTGAGCATGACATTGGCTCGCAAATACAAGTACATCTGAAGAGCACATCAGGGCGCTGTCGTAAAAGTTACGACTTGATTTCCTTACATACCGTTATACTAGGATGGTATGGAGCAGAACTGTGATGGCTTGTGCAAGCAACAAAACAAGCAATGAGATTGGATAACGGTACTGATACGTCAATCGTTCGACTTTAGTCTTAGTCTTGGTAGATACGAGAGAAAATGAAATGGCTTTGATATTATTCGAGATATGTCTCTTGCAACTCTGGTGCTTGCTTGTTCTTGCAAACCAGCAAGGCTTGTTCAACCCACAGTCAATATCCACGGAGCCGAGACAGATGTTTGCAATACTCCACAATTATAGTGCCTCCCTTTGATGAGTGCCTCGATGATGATAATGATGAGTTTCTCACACCTACGCACAGACCCGGCCAATGGGAGACGACCATGTTATAGTGGAGACCACCCAAAAAAAAAAAGTTGGCCGCAAGAAGCACGGAACGGCAAATGCTTCAAGCCTTTCGACCATCTCCAATACTATCATCGCAACCAACATACGCTCCTCCATCACGCACTCGCAATTGCTAGCGAACAACGTATTGTCAATTACCTGGCAAATCCCACAAAGACGTCACGATGGACTCCTCAAGATCAGCGCTCGAGAACTCGGACCTTGACAAGCTCAACGACAAGGACAAACTCGAGCTCCGCCAATTCCTTGCCAACGAGCAGCAGAGATCTCAGATTCAGTCACGTTAGTATACTTCTTTCTCACTGAAATCGTATGATAGGAGGAACACGGTAGAACTGGAAGCGATGAGAGACTATGGGAGGCATTGGCACACGGACGCGGTCCAACCCGATGGCGCAGAGAAAGAAAAGGGAACTGGCAGCTAATTCAGAATCATGAACAGAAACCCACGCTCTCACCGAGATCTGCTGGAAGAAGTGCGTCGGCGGCTCGATCCGCGGCTCAAAGCTGGACAAGGGCGAGGAGGGATGCCTGGCCAACTGCGTTGACAGATTCCTTGACGTCAACTTCCTTACGATGAAGCACCTGAACAACATGCGTTCTGGTTAAAGAGTTTCGGAGACAACCGTCGGATCACGCACGCTAGAAAAATAGGAAACAGAAAACGGAACACTCCATAACGGCGTACTCGAGGGGGACATGGTAGACCACCTCAGGTTATAGTAGGGCGTAGGAGAACTCCATCTGGAAGTTACTCATGTACAAGCATATGTATAACTATGTTACGAGAAAGAATGGCAATCCCATCATGTCATCTTACATTTCACAACTACTTCACACTCCAAGTTTGCGGTTTGAGATACTAAAATGGTCACGGGAGGAAATGAATTCCACATTCATGTGCATTTTTCGAGACTGAACACGGTCATGGTACCCCAGCCTGAGTACCGGGAGAATCGATTGGTGCCCTCGAGGAGATGCCACTCCTGGGGAATCTGTATCAACAACCTTGAGACGCCCATGCCAATGCCTTTTACAGTCAATGAACCCGAATTGCTTTTTTGCTTTTTCATTTCCCATTCCCATTTCCGTCCTTCGCGAAAGTAATATTCGCTTTAAACGAGAGCCAGCTTGGTGGCGGCGATGTCAAGAGCATCAACGTCGGGGGTGAGGCGGGCGTAGGCCTTCTTGGAGCCGTCGGGGCGGATCAGGGTGTTGATCTTGACGGTGTCGATGTCGTAGAGCTTCTTGAGGGCCTGCTTGATCTGGGCCTTGTTGGACTTGACGTCGACGATGAAGACCAGGGTGTTGTTCTCCTCAATCTTCTTCATGGCGGACTCGGTGTTGAGGGGGTGGACGATGATCTTGTGCTCGTCGAGGCGGGGCTCGTGAGGGATCGACTTGCGGGGGTACTTGGGAGCGCGCGAAACGACGAGGGTCTTGGGGCGGTGGAACGAGGTGGTGTAGCGGACCTTGTTCTTGTAGTGACCGTGGGCCTAGGAAAGATGCTGTCAGCTTTCGGCTTGTTGTGGCAGACGGTGCCCGTCCTCCCTCGACCACGAGAAGTTTTCGTCGTCTTGGAAAGTCGCGGGAAGAGAGTATGTTTGCTTGTACTTACACCCTTCAGGGCAGCCTTGGCAGCGTTGTTGGCCTGCTTGGAGCCCTTAGGCGCCTTGGAGGCACCGCCTAGAGTAGAGATGTCGCATCAGCAATCGCTCTTTATTTTCAAAAGAACTCGCAAAATCTGCTGTAGCATGATGCTCCGGGAGAGAGGCTTCGGCGTAGAGATTGTCGGTGTATCCCCCGTTCCGTCACCGTTCTACCCGTTGCTGTCGACGAAACAAGAGATTTTGTCGAGTAGCCATTGTGTGTTTTGTGTATTTGATGATTGGGAATGCTGCGCTCGCAAGTGTGTAATTCCTGCTGCTGCCGGGAGTTGGTTTTCAAGTACCTTTCTTCGAGTCCTTGGGGGCCATTGTGACTGATGGGGATGTTGGCTGGGTGGGCGGGTTAGCTGGGTTGTCGTCGGTGTCGAGGTCGAATGCAGAAAGAAGAGATTCCGAAAGTCAAATGTTTTTTTTTCTCTTCTGTGGGCTTAGGGCTGAGCTGGTCTGTGCATCCCGATTCGTTATCTTATCTTGGATAGAGAAGCGGGGGAAGGTGACCAGGAAAATCATTCCGCCGTCACTGGCTAAGGTAAGGTGACCTAACTGAAGCTGCACTCAACCTGGCACTTGCCAAATGGAAACAGATCGCTTATGTAAGGCTCGACTTACACTCATCAAGCAGGGGAAAGAAAAAAAACCCAAGCACCTGCAAAGTCGATTTTGATATTGATCTCATTGAGTATATCCGCAGCTCACTCAAAGTAAGCGAACCAGAAACGCAAATCAAAGCCCCCTTGCTCCTCATCTTGGCCGCTCTCCTCCTTCCAAAACAAGCGTCAGAAACATGGGGAGGACCAAGCCCGCCAACAAGCTGTTGTCCAGAGGCCGCCCTCCTACTATCAAAAAAGCAAAGTCAATATCTCGCAAGGAGACCAGAACGCTCATCAACACTCATCACACCTTGCAGAAGAAGCGCCAGCAAGCATTGGCTCGCAATGATGAGAGAGAGGCAGCAGCGGTTGCAGCCGAAATTTCTGCCCTCGGCGGGCTCGAGGAGTACCAGCGAGCCAGTCTCCAAGGCCAACGAGTAGATCGCGGCGGAGACAGCTCGAGAGTCCTCCTGGACTGGCTGCGATCAGCCGATCCGCAGCCATTGAAGTCCAAGGACACTCGAAGTGAGGGGAAGAGCGAGGGCGGGGCGCATCGCCGATTGCGAATGCTCGAAGTGGGCGCTCTCAGTACTGATAACGCTTGCTCCAAGGGTGGCTTCTTCGACATGACTCTCATCGACCTCAACAGCCAACGGGCAGGCATCCTTCAGCAGGACTTCATGGAGCGGCCTCTACCAATGGACGACTCGGATCGGTTTGACATCATCTCACTCAGCTTGGTCGTCAACTACGTTCCTGACCACTCACTCCGTGGTGAGATGCTTCTCCGCACGCTTTCATTCCTCCGTCAGCCCGGAGACGATCTATCGAATGCTACTCGCGCCCTGTTCCCCTCACTATTCTTGGTCCTCCCTCGCAGCTGTGTTGACAACTCACGGTATTTCTCTCAGGATCGGTTGGTTGAGATCATGACGGCATTGGGATACGTCCAACTTGAGGGAAAGGCCACCAACAAGCTGGTGTACTCATTCTGGAAGTGGGCAAATGCTCCGACCAAACCCTTGCCCTCGTTTGCTAAGAAGGAGCTCAATCCGGGCATGAATCGTAACAACTTCACAATCACATTGAAAGGTTCATGATTACATGCTACTAGATTGGATCAACTTTTCGGCCCAGGGAGCCGGCTGGCAGATCATCAGGTGCGTTGAAAACAGGACATCACTATTGCCATTGTGATCAAAGACGAGACCCAATCACGATTCTGGTTGCCTTTTTGGGGGCAATAATGGACGATCAGACGCCGAGGCGGCCCTTGAGGAGGTGTAAGTTCCAAGCGTTCTCCCCTCACAGCGATCGACAGGCGATCGTCCATATTCTCGCTTCCGTTTGGACGCCGCGAAGAAGTCACGTTTCCAATAAGCCAAAGGTGACCTATATTGTGGGACGAATGTCGTCGGCACGACGAGCCCACGATAAACCCCGCCGTCCGGGCATTTGGCAAGCGCCCGTTGCAAGCGAGGGGCCGCCGCGGCTGCTTTCACCTGCCCTTCACGGGACTGACGAGTCCATATTCTACATCTAGATCAATCGGCAATTCATGCGAGACAAAACATGGACTTGGTCGGCTGCCGCGGGCTCTCTGGCGTTTGAATGGGGCGTCAAGGTCTCAAGCTCCATTGGAAACAGCTTCGACCTGCCTGTTTCTCACAAGTTGACTATCTCGCTTCCGGTCTCTTATCAGCTGTTGCGGGTAAAGTTAGGTATGAGATTCCACGTGTCTGAAGCCGAGGAATGGGCGACGGGCATCTAGAACAGACTTGGCTTGAAGAGTAAGGGATGGGAAGGACGGGATAAGAAATGTGGAATTGGGCAGTCGACGGAGATGGGAAAGCTGAAGATGGTGTTCACCGGATGCAGACTGTATTCAAGGCGTTTCCATGCCGGTTTGTCTCCAATAGCGCTACCAAAGTCTAGGAGGAACATCCGTCGTCGGGTACCCCGCAAGTCAAATTAGTCGCGTATCAGTGTTTTGATCCAAGGCTCTTGAGTTCGTTGAAGTCTCTGATCGGCTGCAACGTTGGGCTCAGGTCAACCGGGAGTGGAGCGTTGCCGGGGCGGACGACGGGAATGCTCTGCATTCCGGCCTTGATTGCGGCTGTGACTTCGTTGGGGTTGTCACTGAGGAAGAGCCATTCCTCAGGCCTGGTGTCGGCGAAGTTTGACAGAATGGAGGCATAACTGCCGGGCTCAGTCTTGAGGCCGGCGTTGACCGTGTCGAACCAGCCCGAGATGAGGGGCGTCAAGTCCGCCGGCTGAGCATCTGTGTAGCCAAAGAAGAGCTTCTGGGCGGGAACAGAGCCAGAGGAGTAGATGACGAGGCGTAGGCCGGCGTCTTTCCAGGACAAAAGACGTTCAGCGACATCCGGAAAGAGAGGCGCCTTGATTTCACCCGACTTGTAGCCCTCTTTCCATAGGTAGCCCTGGAGGGCCTTGAGATACGATGCTTTGACATCGCGTTTGACAAGGTCGCGGAAGTGCGCCTCGAAGACTGATCGATCAGACACGCAGTCCTCAGGGAACGCATTACGGTAGACTGCAAACTCGGGATTGTCCCATTGCTTGTCTAGGGTAGCCGGAAGGGCATCGACGGCATACGGGTACTGGAAACCGAGACATCAGCACGGGAATGATAATCGGCGGGACTGTGCCGCCGTGGGAGCAAGCGCACGGTTGCCCGGCTCGGAATGAAAAGAACCACCTCCGTGCCACCGGAGAAGAATTCAAGGAAGTCACCCGGAGGGTGCCGCAAATTACCCGATGGACCAGGGGGTGGGTGGTTGGTAGGAACTTGGGGTGAGACGACATACCAGCACATCTTTGACGAAGGATATGGGACAAACGGTTCCTTCTGCATATTTGGAAAGTCTCGAATCAGCATGGGCAATGTTATCGAGACTTGAATCCACCAATGCAACAGAATCATCCTGGATGCGGTGAGTTCGGCATCAGGTAAGAAAGGCGCTCACCGATATCGAGCAATACGACACTAATAGCGCCGAGGTTGTGGGCCATTGTGTGAGCTGTCTATAGAGAAAACCTTGGTATTGTGTGTTGTCGGGACAAGGTGAGGCAGCAGGAAGAGAAAAAAAATTAATTCCCGGAGTGACACGTCGAGACGGTGAGACTCGGGGCCGCGACGCGCGATCAGACTTTTTTTTTCTTGCGATTATCTTTCCTTGCTTCTAGATTGAAATCCTCCAGCGGCGTTTCAAAGAACTGTTTACTTCCTAATTTCAAGCTTTCCGCATTTCAACGGAGGCAGGTTGACAGGCGCTAGCTGGTTCATGCATGAAGGTTGTGACGGCGGGAGATTAGAAGAAGGCGGTCAAGCCAGCGACCGGAAGTCGAGTAGGGCCGGAACGGGAAAACGCGGTTGCAGACCTGCAGATTTGCCGTATGGCTGCCCGGTGCAGGTGAGAGTTGGTGCGAGGTGTGCCTTGTGTGTGTGTGTGTGTGTGTGTGTGTGTGTGTGTGTGTGTGTGTGTGTGTGTGATTGTGTGCGTGCCCGTGTATCCGTAAAAGAGAGAGAGTTGGGTTGCGCAACGCCGCAAAGGTGTGTGTGTGTGGAGATGGCGAATAAGGTCGCAGAGGGCTATACCAACCCAGGCGTGCCATGGTAGCAGCCGGTGACATGGCCCAATAGCAGCAGACTGTTAAGACATTGATTGCATGACCAGGACTAACACTGAAGCAGCGGTGAAGACTGAAGAGGGCGGCATTCAATTGGGGGCGATATCAAGCGGCAGCGGCTGGAACGAGTCCGTCGTCCGCGGACCAGCCGACGACAGCGGCAGAGTGGCTCTTCCTCAAGGCTCATGTATCGAGTAGGTGGATGAACATTTTGCGGCCGGACGGTGAACTCGGGGGCCGGAAAGGGGGAGCCGGCGGGAAGCTGGTCGCGAGTCCGTCACGCATTTGTCAGGCGGTCTAGTTCCCCACCATCGTGAGAATTTGACAGGTCACCGGTGAACTCGAGAGAAGCGCAGAGAAGGTCGTCGTCCGGTCCTTGTACGGGCGTCGACGGCCCCAAGGAAGATGCGCTCGGGTACCTTGCGTGGAGCACGCCGGCCTTGTTCCCGAATCCTTTCAACGGAACGCCTAGTTCAGGTCACCGGCCGAGGAAGCCTAGGATCTGTCATCTTGGTTAGGCTGATTATGGGTATCGTGAACCCCATACCTGCCTGAGATCTATGGAGCGGGATTCTAGAATCAAAACGAGCACGCCAGAAGAGACTGAAGCTATCTCCTGGCTTGATTGGAAGTTAGAGCTCCTCCTGGCAAGGTGACTAGTCGAGACTCCAAGAAGTTGAGAGGACAGACACAAGCGCTGCGGTTAACAAGGCTATTGGGCTGAAGTTAAAAGTGGCTGATGTTTCCCTACTTTTTCTTTTTTTCCTAATCCGTTCGGGCCCCCCTGCCGATTGAACCTCCGACACACATGCCGTGCCCTTTTCGTGCAGTCTCATCGTTGCTATGCTTCCATCCAATCGTGCCTCTCTGCGATATCAATCCTTGTCACATCTGTGATCTCGTGGTACGACTATCTCCCTACTTTACGAATACCAACGCCAGAATTCCGCAAGGGGCATGGGGAATCGGGATGCCACCGTAACGCAAACAAACATTGCCGAACCGGACTTGGAATGGAAACGGCGACGGCGACATGGGCATCGCAAAAGCAAGGGTCCAATGGACTGGCGCCTTGAAATGACAAGCCACGACATTTGGACCCCTTTGTGTCTGAGTTGCTACTCGTGCCAATCTGTACAAGTAGCTTCCCCTTGATATGCTTCTGTCCGCATTCGAGCGTGTGGCAGTTGAGCCAGACTACCTGCCAATTGCGCTATGCCGTTCTGAAATTCTGATGCTTCCTCTCTTCGGTCGATAAAGCTTGAGCTTCGGAGGCGTCCCGCTCTCTTACGAGCAACGTGTCTCGCTGACATATGATGGTGATGAGCGGACTACTGGTGTTGGTATATGCCAATGGGCAAGCGGCGGATTGAGACCGAGCAGGCGGGTGCGAACGGCGTGAATCTCGCCCAATGCCGAACGAACGCAAGATGTACTCGATAATCACGATACGTCACGGCCTTCTTCCATCTACTTCGCCATTGTGGATTCATCTGCCTTGACTGGCCTAGTTGTCTGAGGGTCGAGATGTGTTTGCTGTCGTGCGCTAGCACGTCCTCGTGCTAGAGTCCCAACGGTGTGAATTAACGAGAAAACCTGGAAGCTTGATGGGAGAAAAAGCGCAGCGCAGCGCACGGCCTGCTTCGTGGGATCTAGTTGCACCGCGAGAACGAGGAAAGTCACGAAAGAGCGAGGACGGAGAGATGCGGTGAAAGTTTTCGACCGCGTGGCCAAGAAAGAATGAACATCTCGCAGGCCTCGATGAACACGCGCGGCGGCATCACGGACCCAGGCTCTGGTCCGATTATCGCCTCCGTAAATCGTAGCTAATAGCGAAGTGGACAAGCTTTGTTTGTCCTTGCTGGCCACATATGCTTTCGCCGCCGCTGTCGCTTTACACTTCTTCTCACGAGCCTAGACAAATATTTGGGGCCAGAGATGTTGATAGGGCGGTATGAGTGACAGGACGAAACATTGATTCATTACGGAATTGATACGGTGGTTGAAACCAAAGTACCTCAGGACTCAATACCGGACAACTCAATGGAATCTACCTGAAGAGTGACTTCATGACCCGTCTGATGAACTTAACGAGATTCACCCCATTGCGTACATTGTTGACGACAGCCGCCGCGTGCTTCCATCAAATACTGAGCACATGGTAAAACGTACGGATGCCCGGTGTTCATCCCCGTGAAGCTCGCCGCTCGCGGCGGCGGGGTTATCTTGAACGCCGGTGACGATCCGTTGCGCCAGCCCGCCAGTTCCGTGTCCAACGTATCCATCACCCCATTCGTATTGCGGCCGACCAGTCACATTGGCCGTTTTACTCGCCAGCAATGGAGTTAACTGTTTTCCAGCCTACCAGCCGCAAAAAGCAAAACACCTGCAAAACGCTCTAACTCATCCAGAAGGGGGTCGAATGGTTGGTTGGTGATGGTGATGGTGGTGGTGGGGTGGTATCGTGGCATCTCTCTCGTCTTTGCAAGACATTCTGTCGCCTAAGCGAAGTCAGTTTTGCGTAGCCATTTTGGCCCATGTATCGCCAGATAGGGCGGCAAGACGAGACAAGCCATGGGTGTCTATCAGACGCTGAAGCGAGACATGGTAATCAGCTGTTATTCAGAGTTCTGATTTGTTTCTCTCAGTCGTCGATGGCTGCACCGCCCACCAAGGAACTTGGAGCTGAGTTCCGACTGGCACTTTGTAAGCCCCCCATTGTCTGCAGTAGGTAGTGAGCGTGCTGCGGCCTTGAGGCTTTCGTATGATCCTACGTCTCTCTCGTGAGTAGTGGGGATTGATTCCCGGTGGCGGGGGATATTTCTTCAGGGTCATTCATTCAGCAGTGAGACCACTATTGCCCGGTCACACGACCAAGTCGTTAGGGAACGGAGTGGCACCAGGGATGAGGAAAGGCGTGGTGACTCGTGAGAAGAACACGAACGCCGACTGCGGCCGCCCCCCCCCCCCTTTTCCCGTTTGGTGGGAAAGGAGGTCACGGTTACACTCATGTTATGACTGGTACCTTTACATGATTATCCGTTCCTTCATCATCGTCAATCCGACCTGCCGAACCTTTGAGCTATGCCAGGGATGCTTTTCCACACGGATGGAGTCAAGTTGGCGAACTCCGCGATTATTACGTCGTCTGGATGGCACACACATACTGGTTTGGATTGTACAACTTGTTCACTTCCCGAGGTGCACATGGTAAACTGAGATGAAAAGAAAAAGGCTCCGACCACACTTCCCACGAACCTTTTCGTAAGAACCAATTTGGGTTCATGAGGGGATGACGAAGAGCGTCAACCTCTGAAACACTCTCGAGGAGCAGCCGTGATCGGCATCAGCCAAGGCTCAGCGTCACGGGCGCTAAGTACACATGGCAGAAGCATCAGCTCTGAGCCTGTGAACCGTGGAGGGCCTCTTTTGGGGTCCAGCTTTCGAGGTGAGGTGGCCTAGGAGAAGCACTGTGGGGTCACATCAGCGTTCAATGATCGGACGAAGGTTTGACGTTAAGGCCCCTCCCCAGACCTTGGACTGGGCCAGATTATCGATACGAAGCGAGGGTGTGGGCGGGTTCAAGGTTTCAATGTCGCCATGTCGCGAAGCTGTAATTTCAAGGACAGTTTGAATGGACAGCTGTACGGATACATAGAACGCAGATCGGGTAGTTTGCTTACGGCCAAGATCAAGAATGAACCGGAAGGAGGAACCGTGAAAGATAGCTGCCTCATTTACGATAATGCAAGATAAAGCTCTCCGCAGGACCAGTGTCCCACCCGTATCAACGGCCCACGGGTCATCTGAGATAAATCACTCTGGGGTAAGTTGTAACTCGTAAGAGAGAGAGCAAGGAGATTGGGACCCCTTCGAATGGAGGAGGGAGGTTAGACACCAATTAGGAAAGGACCCATGAAAGCCCGTTTTCTTGTTCTGGAAAGTCGATGGAGAAGGATTCGTGGCACAGGGCCGGCGGCGCTTGGGGACCTGCTTGGGGACCTCCCAAGTTCGTGGGAAACTCTGGGGAACTCGTGGCCGTCTGTGAGTACGTCTCCTTACTTCCCTTACCCCCAAACATGGATGAGAGAGTTCAGAGAGGCGCCTGTGAACAGATAACACTGGTGGTGCGACCAAGATACGGGACGGGATTGACAGTAAGGATAGCTTTGAACAAGCCCGCGACGCGATGTATGATGTCGAGCGGGCGCGATTATACTTCTGTCCCATCTGCAGGTCGAAAGGAGTGCAGTGTCATACGACCAATGAGACCAAGGCAAGTGAGCAAGTGAAACAGAACCCCAAGGAATCCAGTCGAGAGATTGTACGAGGTAAACAGCTGGCGTTCGTGGCTGGCGTGCTGACTGTTTGAGAGGCACAGAGGGCTGCCAGGAAGGAACTACATAATAGGTACCTAGTAGGTTCAGTGCACAGTCTCTGGACAATGGAGAGTGCCCGAGGTACTATAACGGAGGGGTTGAGACCGTTGGGAAACGGTTGGCCAGTAATGTTCTCAGTCTGCAAGGTAATACCTCTAGGTATACGGAGTACTAGGTAAGGCAGTTTTCGGTTATTGAATTGACTCTACCTCTTTGCGTTCTCAAGAGTCTTGAACTCTCAGCCCCAATTCCAAGTCACCAAACTCTCCACAGTCGCCTCTAATGAGGAGGAGGCAAGAGCGAGCAATGGCAATGGGCAGCCCGGCAATGAGAATCGAACAACTGTCCTGACTCCTGACTACGTGACTACTCTGACATATCCACCAAGACTTTTTGTTGGGACGGGAGTCATAGGACTGGGCAACTGACGTGACGAGTTGCAAACCTGCTACTATTCTTGTTCAGGGGACCTGGGGACCTGGGGATCGTGGACGTGGCCTGTATCCTGATCCGTACCGCGGCAATGCACTCCAATTTCGGTCCACGGCCAAATGACCAAATGACCAAATAACGATATTCTTCAGCCATGATCCAGGTCCACGTTTTCCGAGAATACTGGATCTCACATTCTTTCCGAGTAATTAGTGTATCCGTACACTGTAAGAAGAGAGGGAAATCGGGGGACCCGTCACGTTGCCACTCTATCTTTGGAAGCTAAGCCATAACAGGCACGTCCATTCAGTTGAGATATCCAGATCTGCGAATCAGCATGGATAGCTTATGTAAAAAGACACCCAATAGGAATAGCCGTGGTCGTGGCGTAGATGCTAAGCAGTCACGGGGTCTTCCGAATTCCAGGGACGGATGAGGCGACCTTAGCTAACCAGAACGACGAGAGTTCACGATCAATGAAATCCACTGAGAGCGTGACATAATATGTAGAGAAAGGGCCTCTTCCTTCCCCTGGATGATATCCACAAGATGGCTCATTCCGGCACCGCGTCCACTATCTGAGGAAACGCCCTCGGCAGTTTGCCATGTTGTATTCGTACAAAGTGTACTCCGTAGTGTACACAGTAAAGGATAATGCAAATGCAGGCCCAACTCAATGAGGCCAGAGTCTCTCTGGCGGCTGGCCAGCGCTGCTGGAACCCGTACCTGGCAGGCGAGACTTTGTGTTGGCGCCAGGAGCGAATGAGAGTCTGGCGATGGCTTGCTGGCACTATGAATTGTTAGTTTTGGATCTAAGGCCGTCTGGACCCCGTCGATCGTCTTCCCTCATTGTGTAAGAAGGGCAAGAAGGTTGCGCGCTTCCCGCTGCGACCGCCCTACACTGTGTCTGTCCGTCGATGCTGTAGGCGGCAGACGATTTGGAGAGCCGTCTCAACGGGAAGGGAGGCCTGGCTTGCCTGGCACCCCGGATTGTCGACGGGCCTTGACTGGCTGGCGACGGCTGCCGTGGCAGAAAGAAACATACAATGACCTGGAGCATGGCTTGGCTTTTCCTGGCGCTGGCAACCTGCATGCATTCCACTGGTTTCGCAGTACGCGGCAGTCATGTCGAGGTTGGACCTGTCGACGCCTAGAGGCTGCGTGAGCTGTACTTGCTGAACACGTACCCCCCCAGGGCGATGTGGCGACTAACGACGCATCCAAGTGGATCTTGCTTTCCCAGGATAGTTGGCACTGGTTGGCTGTGCCCGTGGTGGCTGTCAGGTACGTAGCCGGCAGTGCATAGACGACGGCCATGCAATAGGTACGCTGGTTTCCAGTACGGCTGCTCTGTACGGAGCGGCAGAACGGACACTTGCCTGGGCTTCCTCCATGGCGTAGCGTCCACGGGACGGTAAGCTCTCCGTCGGTACTTGCTTGCCGTCTACCACCGTCTACAGTGATGTACCGTGTAGGATTAACGTCGAAGCACGTTCCTTCCTGGGCATTCGCAATACCTTGGCTTCTCGGCGCCATCCGTTGACGAAGATTGTACTGTACGTCTCTCCTTTCCAGGCCAATTGTCTTTCTCATTCGTGCATTTTCTTCTATCGACAATTCACAAAAGTGTACTCCTCTGTAACAACACATCATCACTCGAACGCCATATTGTCGTTCAGGTCCCGCCATGCCAGTCATCTATGTCGCACGAAGCCGCAAAGCGATAGAGCTACCGAGAAGTTAGAACATCCAGAGAGGGGAAGATAGTTCGAGACCTCGAGTGTTCAACCCCAGACGGTCCCTTGCAGCCACTTCGCACATCACACCTTGGACCTTCATCGCCAGCGAGTTTGCGAACGTGCGAACCCCCCCTCCCCGGTCGAGCAGCCTGCCAGCCATTCGCGGATTCATGCACTTCGCAGGGGTTCGCCCGCTGTCTCAAGGAAACTTCCCACATCTCGAACCAAGTTTCCGAAATGCCCCTGTCAATCGCACTGTCCCGTCGGTCAATCTCCCCCCTGAGCTTGGGTTTGCGAGATACATCTGATCCTACTGTGATTACCTGCCATCTCCAGCACAGCTGGTCCCCTTCATGGCGTACCTCACTATCGGGCTTCGTCATAGTTACGCTGCTGCACGAGTTTAATTGCCTTGCGGGCACCCCTCGCGCCAGCGTTCTTCGTAGGTTGTTATTGTTGCGGCAGCCGTATTGTTAATGTTTATGTTGATTGCCAAAGTTATTCGGCTCCGACCCCGTGTCTACTTGATTGCGTCGGCCAATCTACACAACAACTACATACACAGCGGCAACGCATTCTCGCCTTACGTATCAACACAGTGGTATCACCGGCTACCCAGAGATTGCGTATTCTGGTCACTGCTTTCGTCGTGAATACGCCATCCATCGAAGCCAATGGAAGTTACGGCGGACGGTTTTTGTGCCGTGTACTCCGTTATGAGCAATCAAGTTTATCAATCAAAGCGGTCCCATTGAAGTGTCCGCGCCGATGATGAGTAACAACATAAAGCCCCGTCTACCATTCGCCAGAACGGACGCCGAGTTACCTCTTTGCCCTCTCCTTTCTCTCAGTGGATTCTGGAGAGGATTCCGTCAAGTATGACTCTTGTTTCCTCGCTGGCAGCCCCCAGTTCTAGCAGGTTACGGGGCCGGAGAGATGATGAAATGGGTTTTCAAGACGGGGCGGACGGGTACAAGTTGGGCGAGAATCGCCGTGCTGGGACCCGTTGATTATCCACCGTGGGTTATGTCAATAGTCAGCTGGTCTGGTACACCTGGGCCTGGCCGCTGAGTGATGCAGATGTGCTCCTCTGTGTTCCTCTGTGCTGGGCTAAGTTGATGAGGTACCTCACTCGGTGGACGGCTGCCAGCCCATTCGGTACCTAGCTCACACCAACTATTTGCACTAAGTTTATCAAGGCACATGGTTGACTTTCCAAGTTGACCTCGAGGCTCGTCAGTGCGTCAGACTCAGCCAACACTGGGCAGCGTGAGCCCGTTATGACACCGCTGACGGCACAGTGTCACAGTCTTCACACCCTCAGCTTTCACCGTCCGAGGTCTGGACCTCCAAGCGTGGAGCTGGTTAACGGAGTCGTAAACGGAAACCAAAGTAGTCCATGTATAATGTCTACCTGCGCCTCGAGTGTAGACACAAACATCAGAACAGGCCATTCAGAGACAGCAAGTGGGGCTTCTGGGCTGACCCGGCCTTTCACTCACTGGCCATCTCTTTCGTCTGTTCTCTGCATAGGCATGGAGAGAGAGAGAGAGAGAGAGAGCTGCCTCCCCCCTCCACAGTTCACACACCTGACTACTGTCTATGTATGAGGTTGGTTGTCGTGTGTCTGTGGAAGCAACAGAGCTAAAAGGGGGGCTGAGATCTAAACAGATGAGAGCGAGCAATCGAAGTGTCGGTCTGTCGGTCTGGCTGACTGGAGTCTTTTCGGGCATGGCTGGGTTGCGTTGCATCGCGTCTGGTTGCCAGCCCAGCGAGAAAGAAAGCCCAGTCGTGTCCTGCAGGAGGATCAGGATAGCATAGTGTAGTGCATGCTATTACTGGGTAGCTACTAAGGTATACATACGGATAATATGCAGGAGACAGTTGTCTGGTGCTGGGGATTGGAGAGAGATGTGAGAGACAAGCAATCCTGCCTTGAATGCTGTCTGCAAGTTGATCAAGCGTGCGTTCCGGTCGTCCCAGTCGTCCCACTCCCCTCCCCCCATCATCCCACGTAGCGCGCCATGCTTCCTGTCGACTTGTCCCAGACTGCCCAGTAACTGTGCCAGGTGCCAGCCCCGTGAGTACTGAGGATACGTACTCTTCCCCCACCGCTTTCTCGACCGTCCGTCACCCTTTCCCAAGGATGCTACCTCAGCATGCTCAGCATTGCTCAGGTAAGGTAAGGAACCTATCCAGGTACCTAGGTAACTCCCTTCCCATGCAGTAAGGTATGGTACCTACCTCACTGTGTAAGGTATCCATAGACTCTCATTCCGTCCCAGTTCTCTCAGTCCTATCTGGGGCCCCCGTCTTGTCGGTACGTATCGCCGTAAATGTACTCGCACCTCACCGTCCCGGAGCTGTCGCAATACGCAGTCCCCGGTACGTACTCCCGCGCTCGCCTTTCCACCCCCGGTCTGCCTATCTCGCTCCTGGTCCTGGTGTTCCTCGCTCTCTAGTCGCTCTGTCGCTCTGTCCCTCTCTTCCATCCCGTCTTATCCAAGCCAATCCATCCCCGTCCATCCACCTCCATCTTCTTCTTTGGCCGTCTGTTGCTCACACACTCTCTCTTCACTCACTTCTACACCTCTCTTTCTCTCGCCTTGTATTCCCTGTCCTGCACCAGCCTACCCACCACCACCCATTTGCTTCGTCCAACCTACCTTACCGTACCGTCCTCTCTGCCTCTGCCTGCACTTACCTACTTTACTCTAATACTCCCCCTTCATCATCCTCGCCCCTTCTCTTGTTTGTTTCCTCTACTCTACCATCCTTCAATCATCGTCGTCAACGGCCTCTCTTCCTCTCCTTGCTTGTTAGCCTCCTCTCCCCCGCCTCAACCTCCTCCCTTTACCACCCTTTCGCTCCGACCTCCTTATCATCTACTCGCCCATCAACAAATCCACCGATACTCGCAACGCCAGCTCCCGCGTGCCCACCCGCGAGTCATACTTGCAAGCAATCACGCAATCTCCTATCACGCTCTGCCATCGAGTTGAACAGTATATCAATCAGTCAACCCATCGACAGAGATAGGATAAGAGAGGCCTCAGGGACCACGACTCCGTACAAACTCCACCAGCCTCGGCAATTTGCTGTCATTGAACATTGACTCACACCTTGTGTCCTTTGACTCACTTTGGCCCTCGCCTTTTGTCACTCAACATCCGTCCACGCTTTAAGCAACGGCACCTCCCTCACCAATCCATCGAGATAAGACCTATCAGCTCCCATCGACCGACACTCACCAACGATCCTCGCCTGTCGATTCGTTGTTTCACACTCCTCAACGCTCGAATGCTTCCGTAGCCACTACTCTCGCCGATCTCGGTAGTCAGCTTGCTTGCAAGCCGTTGCAATTCACACTTCCAACGACATCTACCTACGGCCATCGACTATAACGTCACCCGGCCTTTGTGCCTACTAGAGCCAGCAAATCAACAATCAACCGCGTTAGCAGTTGGGTGCCATCTCGAAACAGTCTGAATCCTCTAGTTAGGAATCAACGTCTTCATTTCTCCTGCGAATCAACTATACAACGTTGACCTCGCGAACCCTTCCTTCGACCTTCGGGCGCCACTCTCTACACTTTTTCTTCCAGCAAGCTTGCTCTATTTCAATGTCCTCATAACGATACTTCTTTGTCTTTTCCGGACCACATCGTCCAACCCCATAACGACCAACCAACCAACAACAACAGACTTTCGCTTTCATATGTCCGTCTCCAGCAAAAAAATACCCTCAATGAGCCTCTGATAAGTCAACGAAAAGGAGTTAGAAATTCGTCTTGTTTCCTGTTAGAATTGTTCTTTCAACCCTGTACATTCTTGGTAACACCCAAACTCGCCTCCTTCTCGATCTACAACAACAACAATAACCGACACGAATCCAACGCCGTTCACACCCATCCTTCTCGACCCAGCAACCACTCGAATCCTCCTTCCTCTACAACGACGAAACCTCGAAAAGCTTGCTTTAAGGCTGTAACATCACTCTCGTCGCTACATCGCTGTTTCTCAGTTCGACACTCCGTGCTCCAACGCTTCTTTTTCCAGTTTCGATATGGCATGCTTGAGAGACAACTTTCAGAATGGCGTGCTCCTCGGTGGTCGATATGAGACCATCTCTCCCCTCAACCATGGTTCCTTTGGCATGGTCTTCATGGCCAAGGACACCAAGACCAGCGAGACCGTCGCCATCAAATGCTTGACTAAGAAGGAAGCTGCGGATGAGTATGGTTTCGATTTCGCCATTGACGAGAAATCCGAGGAGCTCGTTCTCCACAGCCGTCTTGGTTCCCACCCCAACATCGTCAACCTTCTCGACACCTTCGAAACCGATGCTCACCTCTACTTGGTTCTGGAGTTCTGCCCCCAAGGTGACCTGTACGAAGCTATCCGCAAGGGTCACGGCCCTCTCGAGACGGAGCATGTCCGACAGTTCATGCTGCAGCTCGTGGATGCTGTCGACTACATTCATTCCAAGGGCATCTTCCACCGGGACATCAAGCCGGAGAACATCTTTCTCACCCAGTCTGGTGACATGAAGCTTGGCGACTTTGGCCTCGCTACGACCGAGAACTGGACCTTGGAGAACACTGTTGGCAGCGACCGTTACATGTCCCCCGAGCAATACGACTCCGCGGGTGCTGGCTACTCTCCTGCACAAGCTGACATTTGGGCCATTGGCATCTGTCTTCTCAACATCCTTTTCTCGCGGAACCCCTTCACCACCCCGACCGAGGCGGATCCGCTTTTCTTGGACTTCTCCAGAGACAAGCAATCCCTTTTCGACGTCTTCCCCTCCATGTCGCTGGACACCTACGAGGTCATTGTTCAGTGCATGAGCTTGGATCCTAAGAAGAGATCACTCGTCGGTGCCCGTTCTGCTCTCCAGCGTGTCATCAGCTTCACCACCTCTGAGGAGGATGATGATGACTTCTGCTCCGCCGAGCGACATGTCATGGCAAGCGCCAACCGCGAGCCTCTCCGCACCCCGTCCATTCAGAGCCCCCAGGTCGATCAGGGTGCATTCCCCTGGGCCAAGGCCCTGCACGCCAGCCCTCCTCAGCCGATCCGTCAGCTCAGCGCCATTCCCGACGAAGACCTCTTCTCCAAGTCTGGCGAGACACAGAATTCGGACTGGTTCAGCTCTGCTCAAGCTCCTTCGATTTCATCTACACTCAACTCTAGCCTCGGCATCTCCATGCAGTCCCTTCACATTGGCCGACCCATGAAGGCTGCTCCCCGGCCCATCCCCAAGGTTTCACCCATGGCCGGCTCCCTGCCCATCAACATGGCGAAGCCTCGCAGCAACTTGTCCTCCATGTCCTTGGTTTTCGGCCGTAAGGATGCCGTTTCCAAGAGCTGGAGTGATATGTGGGACGAGGACGAGGAGGAAGAGGAGGCCGAACGCGAGAGAGAGATGCAGTCTCTGAAGGATCTCAACTCGAGGACCTGGAGCCAGGATGGCAAGTCGGACGACAAGGAGGACGATTGCGAGACCGTGGATGCTACGCCCCTTGCGACCACACCTCAACGCTCTTTCCATGACAGCCACAAGCTGATCCACAACGACATTGACAGCGACCTCGCTGCCGACGGATTCTTCTTCCAACAACCGTCTCCGCCCAAGTCGAGGCCCATGTTGCCCACGTATCAATCATCACCCCCTAAGCGGGACAACGTGGACAAGTGGGCCGCGCTGGGCCAGCGTCGTCGTGGCCTCACGGGATCTTCATATTCCCACATGTCACCAGAAGTTCCTCGACAACGAGTAATTGGCTTAGGCTACAATTCCTATGCGGCTGGAGCCAACTCTTTTGCGACCGCGGCTTGGGAACATGGCGGACACCACCACCACCACAACAACAACAACAACGTACATCACATCACACAAAAACAATCACCGAAGGATAAGGTCAAGGACTGCCCCTGGAATAAGGGCAGAGATTGGAACTATTGGCGCAAGGAGAAGCGCAACGATCTCGCAGACGTCGAGTGGGTTGGTGGCTGGCAGGAAGCGCATTCCTAGTCGGGTCACCTCTTGTGGTTGGGTTATCACCATCAGGACATTGCCGCTTCCACCTGACTTTTTAGTTGTGGCAGTAGCCCCGACTTGACTGTCGTGGGATTCTACTTGGCAAGACAAAACACCTGTTTGGATGAAGGAACTCAACTCGCTTTCTGTGTATTAGATATCTCCAGATTAATGAACAATACCAGAAGTTACCCACTCATATCATTGTTTGTTTGCCTTTTACTGTGACATGTTTTGCACTTCAGGCCTCGACGTTTTCTAGCAATGGGTAAGCTCCGGGATATCGTGAGAACCCTGGTGAGTGCCGTTCTTCCTGACTGCCAGCTGAGTAGCGCGTCGTGTTACCCCTCACTTGACTTGAGTCATGAATGAACACCAACCCCATGATAGTCGATAGATAACAAGGCCCGGTATCCGTGTATGCTATATCTTAGAGACAAGAAGGACCATTCTCCACAGGATCGGCAACCCCGGAATTAGCTTAGCACCGTCTTGAGCGCCCTCCACCCCCCAGCTGTATCTATCGTCGGCAACCCAGCAAGAAGGGGGCTGGCTATATTGATGGTCAGCGGTCATGACTGCGTGTATTGTCGACTCCATTGCCTATTGGACACGTAGCATTGTCTAACCTCCCCTTTCATTTCTCTTCCCCTTTTGTTCATATAGTGAGTGTATGATCGGATGGTCCGAGGAGAGCTGATAACGGGATGCGTGAACTATTTGCGCGTTCGAGTATCAACCACTTTTGTATCTGCGACTGTCGTTTTGCCGATCTCTTTGGCCATCTATTCATCATTGCCCCCTTTTTAAAACTGACTCGATACCGTATCTACTTATCGAGTTGAGCGTCAAAGATCAGAGAGGATATGACATAACATGACATAACGGGCTTCTCTCCAGGCTTCTCACGAGACGTCCTCGGCATGCGGGGTTGCTAAGGTTTGCCAGGGGGGCTTTTGTCTTGTTGAGGCTGGTTGTCATTGGACGAGATATTGCAGCGTGTGTGTGAGAGCGTGCGAGGCATCGTGTGCGTGCTATTAATTGAGGGGAATGGCGCCATTGCCTTTGTCACTGTTGACAAGGCATAAGTGATGACATTGCCAGACCTTGAGAGCGATTCACTCGGGGAGAGAAAGAGAGAGTATACTGGTCACAGCGTAAGTCGGACCTCATTCATTTTGTACGCCTTTTGTATGCCTTTTTTTCGTCTCAAGTGCTCTTTTGCTATACACACCGAGAACGAACACCAGCGTCAGTCCTTGTCGAACACGGAAGTTTCCCAAAAGGGAGGGGGAAGGGGGGGGCTTTGTTGCCTACCACTCGATTTCGCACGAGGGTGTTTCTTCTTCCCATATCATCAGTTGTAGCAACTGTATCACAAAAGAAAAGGAAAGGCAGGTATGTGGAGGCAAATTTCTTCATCCTCGGCCCATCCATCTCATGGCAACTGTGAGGCCGGCAGGTAATATGAATGCAGGCTTTACATTTGTAAAAGGTAGGGGGCTTCGTAGTATAGCATCCGATGTTTTGGAAAAGCTCTGTAACGGTTAACTAACGGTGATGGTAAAAACGAGCTCAAGGCAGGCAACAACTTCGTTACCTATCAATCCAGTGCTTCTTTGAATAACTCTCGTTTTGCAGTAATTGCAAAACATGCTGAGCCATGGGCTCTGACAGAGAGAAGGCCCTGTTTCCAACTTAAATACATACCATGGACAGTACGGCGAGGGTTTGTACCAATGCTGTTTGTTCAATTTATTCTAGGCAGGTAAATACGGAGGAAATCTTTGTACATAGCTGCTATTCAGAAGTGTATACTACTAGCACTCATGTATCGCTTTTAGTTAATCCCGTATTAGGATCTTTCAATCGCGCAGAAACTTTGCTGGAAAAGGCACACCTTTGGGTATCAATGATATTACTTGAAGAGATGTTTCATACATGCGTTGTCCAAGAGAGACATGCCGCTCATCAATACATACTATCGACACATCATATTCCAAACTATTTACTAGCCAAGCAAGCTTTATTCTACACGAGGCACCCAAAAGCAGATGTCACCAGCGCCGTGCAATGAGAGCCGAACTGATCGCAATATGCGGACGCCGATTGATGCTAGAAGCTACAGCAAAACAGTGACTGACCACCCTTACTCTGCTCCGATAAGGCTCTTGGGCAAGAAGGCCCAAACTGTGCCCACGACTGAGAGAATCGTGGAGATGGTCATCAAGACGTAACAAAGCAGTCTCTCTTGGGGGGAGATCTCTTTGCTAAAGAGCTTCACGTAGAACGCCAGAGGTAAACTAGAGATACGGTCGGATTAATCTTCTCATTCGACATCGGTCACCGAATAGGGGCAAACTTACAGCACACAAATCGTGAAGCACAAGGCACTTCCCATAAAGGCCATGATGCTATCGAACGCTGGGAACAGGATGGAAATGACGAGGAAGACCAAGACCGTGATGACACGGATGGCAACCTTCATGATACCGCGGAAGGTGGCAGAGCGCCCGACCATGGCCGAGCTGTCGGCGACAGCCTGCTGGTGGATTCCGGTCAAAACTTCCAATGTGGCAACAATGGGTCGAGCGTTGAGCGGAATCTTGGTCAAGGGAATGATGGCAATGAAGATGCAGAGCAGGAAGTTGAGGGCACGGGGGTAGCCGCTCGTCTGGAGGATGTTGGCCGTGATCTCATCCATGACACCGTCGCCGTACATCAACAGACCGACAACGGCCGTGAAAGCGTCCAAGAGGTACTAGTCAACGGTCAGCGGTGAACAGAAGGATCGGGATGCACAATTTGGCTACTGACGACAGACGTGAAGACCGTCTTGACGGCCCTCGGGTACTTGTGAGGATGGCGCATGTCTCTGTAAATCTTGCCGAACAGTTAGCATGCCGCACTTGCCCACCTAGACGAATGAATACTCACATTCGGGAACACACTGTGGCCACCCCATGGGCTCATCAACAAGCCAAAACTTAAGGGCAATGTACCCCAGTTCGCAGGGAAGAGGTAAGTCGTGGCCGGCTCGATGAGAGAGCCCGGAGTCGTAGGCTTGATGAGTCCATCAACCACCAAAATCAAGACGACTGGCCTCATGCGTTAGCAAGCAGAGCTTGACGTGGGGAGAGAAAGGAGCAACTCACTGCTGAAACAACACACAATGCCGATAACGCTGGTAAAACTCAGGAGGCGCAGCGGGAGGAAGTTGAGGGGAATCATGATAATCGAACACAAGAGCTTCCACGTGTTGACGCTCAGAAAGCCCGGGAACAATAGCGTCAGAGAGTCGGCAAACAGGACGATCAAGGCGACGCAAGCAGCCAACAATTCGAGGGTGAAGAGAATACTGGTGGCGATACGCGCATTACGACCGTAGGAGATGTAGGCCAGATCTGAAAATGTGATCAAGCTGGCGTCGAGATCCATGCACTTTGCCAGAAGCTTGGCCGTGTATGCTGTCACAGCCGCAGAGCCTGCCAAGACGATCATGCCGCAAATCCAACCGGCGTACTTGATGCCCATGGGCAAACTCAACAGACCAACACCGATCAGGACACTGCGCTGCAGGTTAGATTTGTCCTGTCTTTCGATGCGCGCCAAAAACGGGGTACCACTCACTTGATCGAGTTGAAGATGGTTTGGGGTAGCGTGGACTGTCCCTCCACAGTCAGGATAATCTTTCCGTCTTGTTCGACCTCCTTTACGAGAATGGGCATGTTCTCTCCGTCAGGCACATTGCCCCCTGCCTCTTGCTGTTGGCGCCAGAGCTCGCCGGCCTGGGCCATTGATGGCTCATCGACATCTGCTATCGTTCCATACGTCCTGTACGAGCTGAAACTTCCGACCAGCGGCGGGGTCGCCAGGTGAGGCGGGACCGCGAAGATGGACTGCGACGGTCTGCGACCGCTCCCAAAGCTGGAACCACGGAAGGCTCCAGAGAGCTCCGCCTCCACTGCCTTGCGCTCACGGTCGCGGAAATCGGTCTGCACGGCGCTGTCATCTGCGCCAGAAGCGGAAGAGCCATTCTGGTACGATGCGCTCGGTGCCGCCTCGGGGGTGGCCTCGAGGTGCTGCCTCAGCAGTGAGGTCCTCGGGTGGGAACCGGACTCAACATGGCTGCGAGAGTAGTCGAGGCCATCGGTGGACGACGAGGCAATCGGGACCTGGTCAGGCGCGAAAACAAAGGACGGTCGTTGGGGAATGACCTCGGCAAAGCCTGCAGCACGCGCCCAACTGCGCGTGAAGGAGCGGATACTGTTGACACCGCCGATATCTGTGATGGCGGCAAGGTGCCGCGTTACTGAAGATCTGTAGGAGGGGTTGGTTAGCGGGGTGAACTGAGTGTGTCGTGCGCCGAGTTGCAGCGGTAGAGACAATGGCAGCAAGCTGACGTCAATATGTGCTACTCGGCTTGGGTCAGGAATAACAACCTTCTGCGACGAAGTCCGTGAGAACTGCTGCCGTAGTCACCCTCATCATCTTCTCCCAGGAGCGACTGGTCCTCAGCTACGGCATTGGAGTCGATACTCACGGAGCGCTGGGGGGAGGCGCCCCGTTCGTATTCGTCCCAGGTGGACGGGTTTCTCGAGGGCATGGGGAAAAGCTCGTGGTTCCAGCAACAACAGAGGTTGGTTAAAGTCATTCCACGGCGCTCTTTTTTTATTTTTACAACGACGATTCGAATGCAAAGCGGTCGCAAAAGGAATAGAGGAAGAGGGAAGGAGAAGAAGAGGGAGAGGGAAGAAGGGGAAAAAAATCTGTAGTCGACTCTTTGGGCAGGGTAGACGGTCGCGACTGGGCTATTGTTCGCGCGGGCGTTTGGAGCCTTGGAGGTGGTATATAAACCTGGTCGGGACAGAGTAGTAGCACACGGCGTGAGCGCGGCACCTTACTGAGTACGTACGGGATTTAGTAGTGTAAGGTAAGGTACGGTAGTAGCAGCTCGAAAAGACCGTGTATCGATAAAAGGCAAATGTGCCTTTTTCCTCTTACGCACCCCAAGCCCAAAGCAAGCAAAGGCTGCAAAGCAAAACCAAGGCACCCCTACTAAGGCCGGCCCCAAGTGGAGTCGTTGCGGGAGATGAGATGGGTTGCTAGTGCAGTGGGTTGTCGGAAGCCCAGGTTGGGTCTTGTCGCAAGTGTCTGCTGAGGTCCGACTGGGTTTTTTCCTTCCTGTCTGGCTCCAGTCTCCACGTCCAAGTGGATAGGAGGGCGGAACGACAGAGATAACAGCAGTTGGTGGCAGTGATTGTTACGTCGTGGCGTTAGGAAGAATTTGGAACTTGTTCGAGACAAGGAGACCCAAAGAGTTGAGGAAGTCGAATGGATGGGTGTTAGCATACTCCGTACGAAGTACTCCGTAAACTATTTGTGTGGCCATATGTGTGCTAGGTAGGTAGTTTGCCATGGGTCACGAGTAAGGAAGGAGTTTGGCAGGAGGAAAGCTGAAGAAAAAACTGGAGGGAGGACGAAGGCAAAGTTGACCTGTAAATGTTGGAAAGCCAAGGAAGGAACACTCTCTGCCTCTCTTAACCGACGTGTAGGACTACCGCGATCCCCAAGGCAGAAAAAAGTCAATGCTTCTTTTGCCTCTTTCCCCTCCCTCTTACTTTTTCGAAGAGTTCAGATGAAGACGTAAACCGTTGACCCCCCCAAGGTGCCCAACTACTTTATCCAAGATAGTGAGTGTAAGGTAGGTGGCCATGGCATTGGCATCTTGGAAACACACTGACAAAAAGTCACTATCTAATTCTTAGGTAAGGTAGGTGGGGGGGCAGGCTGGCTATCGCCGGCCATATCTGCAGATATGTCATGACATGCATTAACGGAATCCGAGAACGCAACCCGAGACTACGACAACGAATAGCGGCCGAGAGATGGCTCGATGCGGGAGCAGAAGCAGAGGATCGAGAGGGGGTACCTCTGCCGAGAAGCGGACGTGAGGGTGAGGCATCAACTGACAATCGCTTAACCGCCAACGGGAAACGCAGGGGAGACACGGGCGATAGAGGGGGCTCACAGGAGAAAGTAAAGAAAAGTCAGCTGGACGTCCAACCTTTGATTTCTCATGACGCCGTCTGCATCGTCAAAAGTTGGTCGGCTTATCGCGCCGGCGTCTCTGGTTGGACAATGGCAGAGAATGGAACGGCGCTCCTGCTGCACATCTGCTGCAAGTGGCAGGGCCTGTTGCAGGGCCTTTGCAGCGGCCAGAACCTGCAAACTTTCAAACTTGAACCAACCCTGGCTCCGCCCTCTCCACCACTACCTCAACTACCTTACCTTACCTTACGGAATGTATGTACAACCCCTCGAAGCCCCCGGGTTGCTGCGCCGGCCAGCCTACCTTATGCTTCCCTCCTCTGCGCTTCTCTCGCAGACGTACGGAGTACCGTCCCAAGGTATCACGGTATTAGGTAGCTACGAGGCAGTAGGTGCCAGACGTCTGTAGTACGTAATATTGCCCTGCAAGTCTTTCGACATCATCTACCACCGTCTCAGTTTTCTTTCTTTTTATTCCCTGCCTCCACATGTTTTGCCTACCTCTTATGGGACGCTTGTGGGGTCTCGTCACCAAACGGCTGACGGGCCTTTTCTTAGCTAAGAAAGTTGGACAATACCTATCCCAACTATTATATCCATTAGGTGACTCTCGCTCAATGTTCAGCGGCCGCCGGGTTGAAGACATCGGATATTGATGGTCTCTATCCGTCCCTTCAAGATAACCGCCCGATCCCCCCCCGCCCAGATCTCTCCGCATCCTATCTTACCTCACCTTATTACTCACCGCTATTTGCATACTTTTCTCCCAAAAAGGGCCACATGACATGTCATCCAAATGCCTTCCTGAGACAGGTTCATGCATGGAGGTTCAGATGCAAATGATGCCATCACCACCCCGCCAAGTAGCTAGTTTAGTACAGTACAATGTAGTCGACTTCGCAATTTGGGCTTTCCAAAAAGTCAAAAGGAAGAATCCTTGCAAGTAACCATCTGCCGCCGAGCCTCTCATTTTTATTTTTTTGTACTACCGCATTACCCCAGATGCTCGAGCCTCAATTCACATGCCCTCAGCTTTCTCCGTCACCCGAAAAAAAAAACCTCGCAATTTACGAGCATCTCATGACCAGTCTTATCCCAAAAAGAAACAGCTCTAGCCAAATCGTGTTACACCCTCTGGGGCCTCGGACGGATTTACGATGCACAGACTCCGTTGCCTTTTCTTTGTTCTCTCTTGCTATCCCACGAGACCGTCGTTGCTCGAGACTTTGCCCTACGTTACAGGATAGATGTCTTTAGGAATTAGTACACGCGGTAGCGTACGTTGACTGACTCTCCTCTGCGCCCGCCGCTGATACTGTCCCACGTAGCATGCGGCTCAAGCCCCCCTATCCATCTCCGTGTGTGTCTCTGAATATGGCGAAGAAGCATTCCCAAAAAAAAGAGAAAGTAGAAAAGACAGACTATTTGACTCATGGTGATCGGTACGCTCTAAAGTGTATGCAATTAACCTTCGTTACGTTACTTGAGGCTAACCGCGCTCCGATCCGGACCAAAACGATCAATATCCGGTCCGTCGTTGCTTCTTTTTCGGTTTTTTTTTTGAAAGTGCACGGCCCCTCTACCATATTCCACACCTCACTACTTGCACTCTCAACTTACCAACCACGACCAAGGGTACCTAAAGTATCAAACTTTTAGATTCGCGCACATCACATCTGACACCAGCCATCCGCGCCTCACATTCTGGACATTGGTTTCACTTTGGCTGCTTCGTTTTGCTCAGCAGACCATACATCTCTGGCGCGCAGGAACATAGAAAAGTGAACACCACGAAAAAAAGAAAAAAAAATCTAAATCTACAAATGACATGAAGACGACCACAAACACAACCGCCGCAACAGCAGCGCAAACAACACTCAACGAAGAAACAACTTCCATCGCAACACTCGTCCCCGTCCTAGCCATCCTCGACAGCTTCAACCACCGCAACAAGAACCAGCACCGCGTAGCCCGCTGGTGGTCCGCCTTTGACCTCCTCCGCCGCGCCGTCCGCCGCCTGCACGACGCTCTCGAGGCCCAGGCACGTCACCGCCGCGCCCTCAGCTTCAAGTCAAAGTCCTCCTCGTCCTCCTCGAAAAGGTCATCCGCGGCGGCCGCCGCCGGAGGAAAACCCACCAGCAGCAGTGCTGAGCGTCGTCAGCATGCGCTAGACGAAGATGTCGCTGCTAGGGTGCGGGTGCTACTAGATTCCACCATCCCCTCGTCCTTTTCGTAAGTTACTCATCTTTTCCATCATTCAGGTAAAACTTGATATAACATACCGCCGATATTGACACTGAGGAAACGCGACAGAGCCTTTACACAACTAGCAGCAGACAACCAGCACGCCGCCCTAGGTCTGGTCCTACTAGGCCTCCTAGCCCGCATCAACTCCGTCGTCACACTCCTGGCTCCTGCTCCTACTCCTGCTCCTCGGCTCGAAAAGGCCATACCAGCAGGCGATGTCGCTACTACCTCTTCGTCATTTTCAACAACCAAAAGTGCAGCAGCAGTCACCGTGGCAGATGAGAGATACCAGCAGCAGCAGCAGCAGCAGCAGCAACAATCCGATTCAAAGGGTCTCGGCGTGGCCATATCTCGGGACCAACTCAAGCTTGCCGCGAAACCTGTAGATCACCACCCCTCCTCATCAGTATCAACATTATCATTGTCACGGAATGTCGATGAAGCATCAGCTACCGTCCCTCAAAAGAAGCGCAAGTTGGCGAGTGTGCCTCCTCCTGAGACCAAAGCTAGCAAGCCAGCAAAGGAGGAAAAGCCAGTAAAGAAGAAAAAAAAGGCAAAGAAGACGGACGACTTTTCCGATCTGTTCAGTTCGCTCATGTAGACATTCACATGCCAAGGATTCCTCAATACCATCAAACAATGCATCACATATAGACAAGAGTCATATAAAGCTTCGAATTTTTCATTAGCGACGGCTATTTGCTACGAGATTCCGACGTGTCCCTGCCTGTACGCCCCCTACCGGCCTGTGCGTCTCTCTTTGAGGATATTCCAAGACATAGACAGGGACAACCTGTTCCACCGCAAACGAAACCCTCCCTAGTAACAGAGCAACCCAACCTCTTCTCTTTGACATCCGCTGTTTGGTATACATATCTGGCCACTAAACAAGCCTTCGCCAAGAAACATCAACTTAATCCCGGATACGTGTGTCCGAGCCATGCCGGAGCGGCATTTTCCTACTGGACGCTTCGGTAAGACCAGATGCGCGCCCGCATGTCACCGGAGCCGGTGGCGAAGTAGCCGCCCGTTGGGCTGGGAGCAACTGAAATGACCGAGTTCTTGTGGCCCTGAAGCATCAACTGCGTAGCGCCAGTGCGGGGATCCCAGAACTGCACTCCACGGTCCTTGGAACCAGACATGACCCAAGCGGCATCGGGCGTAAGCGCGACGGAGAGAACGAAGTCCTGAGTACGTTAGCGAATCTGTTCATCAACTTTGCAGGCATATAAATCACTTACCCTGTGACCCTCGAAAGTCTTGACGCAACGGCCCCCCTTGGGTCCGGGGTTGGGCAAGCCGCGAGGGGTGCTGAGCTCCCACATCTTGATCGTCTTATCCAAACTGCCACTGACGAGATCTCTGCCGTTGGGAGAGAAGGCAACACTGTAGACGCTGTCCTTGTGGCCATCGGGACCTTCAAGACGCTCGAGCAGGTATCCCTGATGGATGTCCCAAACGCGGACGCTCTTGTCGAGAGAACCAGCGGCGACGTACTTGGTGTCGGGGGAAATGGCAACAGTTGTAACACCATCCTCGATAGTCAAAGTGAGGGTGTTAGTGCCCTGCTCGATATCCCAGAGACGAACGGTTCTATCTCCACTGCCAGATGCAATCGTGCGACCATCGCGGGCAAAGTCGAGAGAGTAAATGTCTTGCTCGTGACCGGAGAAGGTATTGCGAATCGTTCTAGACTGAATGTCCCAAACCTAAGAAAGAAGAGTCAGCTGAGCCCATGCCAAAATGCCTTTTCGGTCAAAACTTACTCTGATCAACTTGTCTTCAGCACCGGTAGCAAGGTACTTGCCATCGGGACTGAAGCAAACGCTGCGAATGTACAAATCACCAGTGATATCCACAGTGTCGTCCTGGAGTACACAGAGCTTCTCGCCAGACTGAACGTCGTAAATCTGAGCGGAACGGTTGCAGCCGGTGGCTACGTACTTGCCGTCATGGCTGAAGCGCACGCAGCAGACAACACTCTCGTGTGCGAGAGTGTGGACAAGATCGACATCCAACATGCGAGGCACGTGTTGGTTAAAGATGACGAACCAGTCGTGACCCGATTTCTTTGAGTGAGGCGGCAGGCGATCAGGGTCAAGATCGCCAAGGGCGTTTCCCACCGGCGGAGCGTGGGGGCCCCCCATCCGCGCGTGATCGGGAGTAGGATGGCTGACTTGAGGCGACTGGGTGGCACCCGGGAAAGGAATGGGAGTGTTGATCTGGGGCGTAGCCGGACCGACAGCTGCAGGTGGTCTTCCAATTCCACGTCTGCCCGGGCCCGGCGATGCGGTGGTCTGGGGGGGCTGAGAGCCGAGCCCGTTAGATACGGGGCCACCGGGACCCGGGGGGTATTGTTGGAAAGGCTGCTGCGACTGAGGCGGCGGCGGAGGCGGGACAGGCAGACCTGGAGGTCCCTGGGCCATCTGATGCTGCGGGCCCATTTGCTGGTCCTGAGGAGGAGGGGGGCGGAGGAGGGGCCAGCTGGCCCTGTCCACCACCGGTCATGATACCGTTGAAGAGACCGGTGCCGGGGGTAATGGAGGGGGGCTGTTGCGACGGGCCCGCGTGGGGAGGAGGACCGCCGATGCTGGGAGGCGCGTTTCCACGAGCTCCCTCAAGCTGACGGCGGAGCATGGCAATTTCCTCTTCGTACCTGTTCAAAAGCTCGCTGTTAGCTCCTTGTGAAAGGACTCGGCTCGCAATCATTTCCATCAACATACTTTTGCTTGAGATTCATCTGCGCTTGCTCCATGGCGTACACCTTTTCTCTGACAAGCTGCATCTCCTGAACTTGAGCCTGGACTGGACATTTCGTTAGCGTGACTGACGATAGATGTCAAGCGCAATTGTCTTACTCTGGTGTTCATAACCCTCGGTCTGGCGCATTTGGGTGTCGAACTCGGATCTGATTTGGTCGAGGAGCTCATTGAGCCGGGCCGAGTTATTGGGGGGCACCGCGCCCATGGCGCGATGCGGATACATGGACATGGTTGCGGTTGGAGATGACAAGATTATTCAAAGGTCGGAAACAAACAATTCGCGCCGGTGGGGTACGTGGCGTTGATGAAGATGGAGTGGCGGTGTTTATCAGGGATAGTATAACTGCGAGAAGCTGCAATTCGAGTGTCGGCGATGGAATAGATGCGTCGAGTTTGGTCTTGAGGTTGTCGTGGCTCGGAAAATTTAGCTGTTGCGGCTATGGGCCCCCCTTCAATCGACTGGATGCACTGAGGCACAAGGCGCGATTTGCCTTGGGTAAGGTCTAGGGTGGTTGCGTTGACAGCGGCAGAGCCGTCCAGTCAGGAAAACGCAGATGGGTGCTGCGCGACGCGGATGGGATTCGGTTGGCGTAAGGGGATGATGAGATGGAAAGGCGTTGGACTCGCGATTGATGATGTTATGTGCGCGGCGCGCGTGTCGAGTCTGTCACGGCGGAGATGGAGGAAAAGAGAGGAAGGGGAAGAAAAGTTCGGGTTAGGCAAGGCAGGTGGAAGGAGAGAAAGAGACCCGTCCAGAAGAGGCTGGCGAGTGGAACGAGAGGAGACGGTGCAAGGTGCAAGGTGCACAGGCGAAAAAAGAAGACGGATGGGAGCCGCCTGGGGATTTGATCCAAAGGTGGGCCCCCCATCAGAGGTGAACTGCTCTGTGCCGCCCCCCCTGGATCCAGGTGCACGCCAAGCTAACGTAGACGACCGGGAGGTAGCTGGGTCGGTCGAGATACATGCTCAAGATGCAGCGGTACGGGACTAGGGGACCGCAAGCGAGCGTTGACGGGTACGGAGCAGGCATTACGGGCGACAGTCATGTAGCGTCAGGTATCGCCGGGGACATCGCTACAGGCGTGGAGTCCAGGTCTGTGCGTTTCTGTGTTTTTTGTATCTTTTTATTTTCTGGTGAGCTGGCTCCAAAGGTGGGTCCCTTTCCATGTGGCGCTTGCTCCCAGCGGGTGTGGGTGGTTTCAATCTGCCCAGGCTTGGGATATGGTACGTGGGTACCTAGGCGGCGGCGACTGAATCGGTTCAGTAGGGCAGGGGGGCCTTAGTGTTGACGCTAGCTCTCGGAGCGGGGGCGTGTTACTAGTGGGGCGGTGGGGTGCATGTGCAGCCCGCACTCCGTACCTCGTGCGTACCTCAGTCTCTCAAACCTTCAGGTCCCGTTCTCACCAGCCTCTAAGTTGCTCCTGCCTACTTGACTTGTTACCTACATTGCCCAGCCTGGTAAGTAAGCAACAACTTGATGTAAATCCCCGAGTTGGGAGTTGGATAATCTCGCAGTTTTGGTATCGCAATTCCTGCCTCTGTTTCCATTGGCTAGCAGATGCTTACAGTGATGTTATATTTGTAGAAGACCCTGCTACTCAGTAAGGTACACCCGGTCAATTTTGTGCTTTGCGAATTCCTTGCCTTGCTACCTGACGTACTATAATGACCTACATTACTGATGAAGCCTGATTTCTGCTACAGCGAAGAGTCCACAGCATCGCCCGAGTCAACTACTGTAATCTGGTCAGAAGTCAAACCCCGTGTGATTGAGCGGGACGAACAACATCATCCTGTTAGTTCGGGACGTCAATAGTCCGTAATATTTACTAAACACCACGGACGACAAGTGAGATATACTCAGCTGGTCGATTCCAGAATCGGAAGCGTCACTTTCCAGCATAGGCAACAGGCAATTCGTTCTGTTCCACTAGTGAAGAAGCAACTTGGGTCGTGACGGGAGTACGAAGCAGATTCTGTCCGGCAAAGAAAACCCGCTCGACCGTTTTCCCAAACATCGGCAGAGCTCCGTGCAAGCTCGCGGCCCCAAAACTTTCGGACTACAAGTGCTGTTTATTCGCACGTACGCCGCTACGGACGGATGTCACAACCCTGGCGGCAACCAACAAAAAATAACCTGTCCGTTTATAGCCACGTACTCCAGTGAGTATACTTGTTATCGGCACGCTCTCGAATGGTTATGGCATCGAGACAAGAGATGTTGTGCGTAATTGGTGGTTCGCCTGCATGCAATTGTCATTGTTAGGGGCGATAGCCGCCAGAAGGAAGCCGTCAGCCAGCAAAACTAACAGGCTAACTCTAGAAGGATCATCAGAAGTAACAGGATGGAATCAAGGGGGTGTAAGTGCGGGCAGGAAAGCAGGTGGCCAAGGTGTGACGGTAGGGTTGGGTCTTGTGGAAGAAGACAGTTTGGGGAGTTATCGTGAGATGCAGCGCTGCCGCATGAAGATGCGCAACATGGAGATGCGGCCGACGAGGTGGCACCCACAACTGGCATGGCAGTGAGGCACCAACCAAAGCACCAGAGCACAAGCATCCAAGCACCTACTGGGCCAGGGCAAGCCGCAACCCACCGCCGGGGGGGGGGGGGTGGAAGAGAGTATGGATAAAGCGTGGTACAGGGTTTGAGGGGGTGAAGCCGTGAACTGTGGATGGGTGGGCCATGGGTTGTGGTTGCGGGTGCGGGTGCAGATGCAGAATGTTCCATTGGAAGACGTGACGGGTTTCTTAGCTTTGAGGGCGGCTGCTGAGGAGCGAGGCACGGCAAGGGTTCAGCGAAAGGGGTGTGCGCGTGAGAAGAGAATAAGAGGGAGAGAAACGAGAGGGACAGAGGAGGGAACTTGAGTGAAAGGGGGGGTCGAGGCACAAAATGGAAGTATCCGTGCCGTCCTGCGTACAGTACAGCACGGAGTACCTAGTATACATACAGGATGAGAGGCGTGTGGGTGTGATGACTGTGAGTGAGAGGGTTGTGTCCGTGGTGGATCGTCTGGTCTTGTATCCGCAGAGCAAAGATGGAAACGAGGGAGAGTTTGACGACGTCTGAGAACCGGGAGAACATGCGTCAACCTTGCTAACTTGTTAGCGGCCTAGCGCCTGCGCGTGTGGTCGAAGCCTCCCTGTTCTCTCCTCCACACCTTCTCAACTTCCTTAAGGAGGATTATCTGTACGGAGTCATCTAGATAGTAACGCAGTTTTCGTATATACGAGTGGAAGGAGGCGGTAAACCCGCACCATAATACAGATGGTTTTGTCAGAGTAACCATTAATTACCGCTTCGGGATGTGACATTTCTCCGGTGAGCCAAGGTGAGAAGACAGTATCTCACCTAGGTGACCTCACCTCATAGCCACACCGTATGGGTAGTTGTAGCCGCTGATCGAAGATACCTTAACCAACAGAAACCGCCCAGGGGGGACACTTTACTCTCATCTCATAGTTGGGTACGGTGCGGACATGATGAGTGATGAAGCCCCCAGCAGGCAATAAAGTTGGGAGGGCGACCAAGCATGTTGCGTTCTTCGGCCATCCGCCCGGCGTGTCACACACCAAGGATCAAGGCCCTTGGCCTGTGCTGTGGCCCATCCCATTGTGCCATCCTACTTTCTACCATCCATGGAAGCTGTCGAAACGTTCCATGCCCGTCGGGCTCACTAGCCTTTGGATGTTGTCAGGCTCTAACTTTTTCTGACATTTACAAGAGGAAGAGGATGTCGAAGGGGAGAAAAGGTAAAAAACGAAATCCATCGTTACAGACCCACGTACAATTGGTAGGACCTTCGGCGACCCCCCCGCGTCTCGGCATCGCCAACACAATGTCATGGAGGCATTCCCGTTGTCGCATGCATGCGCCATGCAATGCCATTATTAGCGCGATTACGGTGGTACCAGACATTCATGAGCGCGCACTCACACACACACACACACACGCACAAAACTCTGGGGACTTTGTTGCAGCTGTTGTGGAAGCACAGGTCTTGCCCCATTCCACACCCTCTCTTGACGATGATTTCTTTTTTCGCTTCGGTTTCATTCCTTCTTCCTCTCTTGTACATATTATATCTATGACTAGCACGCGCGCCAACTCATCCTATCGCCAGGAATATGACCAGATTGATCAAAGTGCAACACACTATCCGTAGACATTGTCAGCGACCATATCATGCCACACCACACAGCTGCGAAGGCTGACAACAGCGGCTTGGGTTGCAGATGAGGACGCCTCTTATTATGTCGCCGTGTCTGAAAGTTGAGAATAGACAGAATACACAACGGTAGATCTCGATGGGCGAGCGGGGGAAACTCGTTTTCGAGCAACTTAATACTGTGCCTTCTTGCCTGCCATATCAATCGCCAGGCCAAACGAAGCAGGCACAGCAAGCAGGCTGTCCTAAGTTCCACGTTACTTTGGTCTACCTAGTTGGAAACGGTCATCCTATTTCATTAATCTGCATCAGCATTTTTAATCCCCGGTTGACATGCCACGACTACAGTGTATTCCGGGCAGTTCTATCAGCTGTCGGCTGATGTGCACCTTTTTGGAGTGAAGCTCCAGACCGCTCAGGAGCGTGGCTGAGGCAAGAGGGTCAACAAGGAGGGGTGTGAAGCGCGGTTGGCGATGGCCGCATGATGAGGTGCCCCCCAACATCAGCTGGCGGTCCCGGGACAAACGAGGCGGCGGTTCTGGGTGCCTTAGCGTTGGGGTTCGAAAATCGGAAGGGTAAGGTGAGTTCGGGTAGAATTAGAAAGCCCAAGCCGATTGAGCGGAGAATGTGCCTGGCTGAGGTAAGCAGCCTGGGTGGGTCTGTGGTGAGATTCGGTCAAGGACGGTTCACCGAGGGCTGTACCAGGGCACCTTTCAGACGTGCCTGTAGCATCACTGGCGCCTCCTCAATCTCCTCCTGTTGGCGTATTTCCAATTCATTACAGCGTCAACGGTCTAGCAACTACGTATCAGGCATGCCGCTCGCTCGTCAGGACATAGAGACCGGCGGAGTGTTCATTTCTCTTTCGACTTGAATCAAGGCTAAGAGCAAGGCACTGCTGATATATATCCAGTTGGAGACTCACCGAGCTGACTCTCGACTAAAAGGGCCATGGAGTACGGCCCCAGTCACTTCGCCGAAGCGCTGGTGCTCAATGGTCCACCTTCGACAAACACGATTCGTTTCACCGTTCAACAGCCATTTTGCAGACGTTCTAGACACTCTTCGTGAGTGTACATTTCGCAGCAAGGGTGACCTTACAATAAGATGTTCCCCATGCCAGCATACAATGTCCACTAAACCAGCGTCGAGAGCTTGTCGCATCATTGGAAACTCGTCTGTATTGTAACACGTCCAAAGGAAACCTCCGCAATCCTGCGCTCTGTTCGGATTCCAGAAAGGCGGCACCGCCGATCTGCCTAGAGTGCATCGTCAGTTCCGCTGGCAACATTTGCATCGCTTTCAGTACGCCTGCCAGCGCTCTCGCAATTGCCAGGCATGCCCGCTTAGTCCGGTCTGGAATATGATGGGTGGATCTAGATATTTCGGGAGACCCTGCTGCCGAGGACACAGAATTACCCCAAGCTAGCTGGACCCCGAATCACCAACTGGCGATGTCGGTGACGCAGAATTGCCCTACAACGGCATTCAGGTTGATAGGCTGGGTTCCGCCACTAATTACTACCTCGCACACACCAAGGAATGGGCCCTCAGTGACTGTATACACAGTATGTATGCTGCCCTGGTTGGTCGTCTTTTGCATGTGAGACAAAACAGATGGTACACGCAGAGAGATGGCACTAACCAATCTGCCAGAGCACCCAGATCTTGGGGTGCAAGTATCATCAAATCAGACCACCACCTCAACCACAGCGGCGGGACATTAGTGGACGACTTGACAGGAAACCGAATACGAGTCGGCTGCTTCTGATTCGCCAATGGGTTGGTGCGCCAGTGGACTCCCTGGCCTTTTTTACCCAACTTGAGCCAAAAGTCCAACATCAAAAATTGGTCAACGCGGGCCCTGGAAAAGCCCATCCCGCTGGATCATGCGATTTCCCAAGTGACGAACTGCCCACTGGGACATTACCTCGGACGACTCTTCAAGGACACAATGGACTTGCGTACGCCGACTCGCCCGAGTTTCGCAGTTGCCCGCCCACGACTGGAGATGAGTTGGATACAATTTAAAGAAGGGCCCATCCTGCCCAGCGAAATCTGTTGCCTTGTCGTTGGAAGCTTATTCGGCCTTGACTTACATCAACGCTTGCCATCTTGACGCCTTTTTTTTTGTGTTCGATCATCTCAGCTGTACCCTATCCCCAAACTCTAAGATCGGGTACGTGCCGGTGTCGAGGTCCCTCGACAGAAGTGTTGACAACCTTGACAACTTAAACCTAAGTGTTCTGGTCCCCTTTTTCTTCGAGCCTCGCCGTTCAACCAACATCCACCCGTCTTCAGAGTAGGAGTCATTGACTGTCGACGTTGGCTCAGTCTCTCGGTGTCCATTCCGGCACTTTGATATTCAGCCACCCGCCTCGCAAACGTCGGACAAGCCCAGGGTGCAGTCTGCTACAAAGCTCACAGCAATATCCCTGTCCAAGTCTTCTGGTGGAAGCTCTTACCGACGTTGAAAGCAAACGCTGCCGATCCCGCCCCTGGCTGTGTCCCCGTCACTCGGAAGCCAGGCCCATTAAACCGGAGGTAAGGCGCATCTGCCCACCTTCTCATGGCCCCAGGATTTCCATTAAACATTCGATGATCTCAGACCCCACCGAGTTATCCCGGCCGCGACCCTCCGCAACTTTGCGACCTCGATTCGTCTACGACTTATAACCTGGATCCGTGCTGGTCTGTTGCGTATACGTGACCACCGGTTCTTCTTTCCTCAACTGCGGTCGCTGCTATAGACATTACTACAACGACAATACTGGTCATCCACCGATTGCTCTTCGATTCGACACATCATGGATGTCGTTCTCGAGGTGGTCGACACCTTTGTTGGCGACCAGCTCTACGCCAAACTCCTCCCAGCTGGTTCAGCTCCATACGACTTCCCCCACCACGCCAACGCCACGGCACAACCGATCTCGACATGGCAGTATAAGCCTTCGACACAAATGCTTTACCTCGAGCCTTCCGAAGCCGCATATATGAGCGCCTGGCCAAGAGACAACATCTTCCGACAATTCACATCTCTCTTCCTCGTCACATGGTACGTTGTTGCTACAGCTCCTCTACCCTCACCGTGTTTCTGACCGAGCTGACCAATACTGCGAATGTGCCAGGTTCTTCGGCATCCTCAACTACTTTGTCTTCGCGACTCTGTCGTACATCTTCATCTTTGACAAGAAGACGTTCAGCCACCCAAAATTTCTCAAGAACCAGATCCGTCTCGAGATGAAACAGGCCAACATGGCCATGCCCGTCATGGCAATCTGCACCGCGCTCACCTTCGTCGCCGAGGTGCGCGGCTACTGCAAGCTCTACGATACCACGGAGGAGGGCCCCGGCCGCTGGTACGACTACGCGCAGTTCCCGCTCTTCATCCTCTTCACCGACCTGTGCATCTACTGGGCTCATCGTTGGCTACATCTCCCGCTCGTCTACAAGCACCTTCACAAGCCTCACCACAAGTGGATCATGCCCTCGCCTTACGCCAGCCACGCCTTCCATCCCCTCGACGGCTTCGCGCAGTCGGTCCCTTATCACGTCTACCCGATGTTGTTCCCCCTCAACAAGCTAGCATACGTGGCCCTGTTTGTGTTTATCAACTTTTGGACCATTCTCATCCACGACGGCGAGTACATTACCGACAACCCCATCATTAACGGCTCCGCGTGCCACACCGCCCACCACTTGTACTTCAAGTAAGTTTCTGACATCGTAAGAGAGCTGAGAGTTTTAGCTTTCTAACCGACTTGACAGCTACAACTACGGCCAGTTCACCACCCTCTGGGACCGTCTCGGTGGCACCTACCGCAAGCCTGACCTAGCCTGGTTCAACAAGAAGACCAAGATGGCCAAGGAGACGTGGGAATCCAATATGAAGGAGATGGAAGACATCCAAAAGGAGGTTGAGGGCGACGACGACCGCCAGTATGTTGCTGCCGAGGCGAAGAAGACGAACTGAGAGCCATTGTCCAACGTGTGCTGAACATGCTCAGCGCAACAAGCCAGCCGCAAGCGAACAGCTGGAGAAACCACTTCCTAAATTTTTTTGTAATGCTTTGGCTCTTGCCATACCTTTGACTGTATATATAAGAATCTCGGCACAATCCGAATGCTGGGCGTAATATGGATGGATGATGGTGCTATAATGGGAGCGAAGCCATCTGACGGTTCGCGGGTGTGGATGAACCCAGGGTATAATAGCTAGTAGTGCGACTGGACCCTTCAAAGGTTCCAGAACGCCAACTCCAAAATGACATGAGGCTCGAATAAGAGCGTGCTGGCAAATGTCGAAGAGAAGCGGGACTCGAATATCCTATCTATCGGACTCCCGGAAGCAGGGCAACCTGGAGTTAGGTCACAGGGTTAAGAAAGAGGGTGAATGTCTGAACTGGTAACAAAAGTGAATATCCGTTGAAAGTGTATCACGCGCAAGCTCTACGTTGATAGATAGTACCAAAAAGACGCCGATCCATACCGGCGCAAAGGAGGCTTTGTCAACCAGACCCTTAGAAAACGTCCACCACCGGGAAACCCAAGAACATAAAAAACAAAAAGAGGAAGAAAAGCCCGCTGCAACGCCCGTTTGCCCTAGGAAGTAGTGGAATGTCGAAGAATTGATAAGCAAGGAAAAGTAGTTGGTGGCCTGTTTGGGCCCGTAAGGCTTGGTGGTTGTTGGGGATGAAAGCTCAGGAGTATTGACTGACCCGATGCAGTGCAAAGTGATCAGGAACGATCCGTCGTGGTCATTTCCCTCTTCTCGGACAAGAGAAAATGGTGCAGTCGTCAGTAATGCGTATCGCAGGCTGGTGCAAATGTATGCTGCAAACGACGTTTCCCGCCTACCCGATCTGTGTTGGGTATCCTCTTTTTCCTCTCTCTCTCTCTCTCTCTCTCTCTCTCTCTCTCTCTCTCTCTCTCTCTCTCTCTCTCTCAAGGTCGCTCGTGAATATCACGCCTAGCTGAACGTGACAGCCTTGGGATCCAGAGGCCTTCCATCCGGTCCGATACCGTTGGCCTTGAAGCGCTGCTCCATGTACACCCTGCGCGCGTCATCAAACTTCATGCGGCGCTTCTTCATGATCTTGAGAATCTCCTTCTTGCTTCGATCGTCAAGACCTGCGCGGCTGTCGCCGGATTCGACATTGCCCGCCAAGTCAAAGGTCGAGCTCGAGAGGCCGGCGTCAATGTCGCCGACAAAGGAGGAGGGTAGGCGGGAGTAGATGTAGTCGCGGCCGGGGATGGGGAGGTCAGGAACGAGATGGAGCCAGTGGCCGCGGGTGAAGTAGAGGGCCGTTGCGGTGATGAGGAGGAGGAACGAGACGGAATAGAGAAGGTACGACATTTTGGGCGACTTTTCGCTTCGAGGGCGCGGTCGAGATGGAATGACGTTTGGCTGGTCGCCGATACGCTGGTGTGGTTGCTTCGCGATCGCCGGCTGCTTCGGTAGCTAGGCTCCGAAAAGCTAGTAGTGGTGGTGATCGTCGTGGTTTCGAATGAACAGAACGGAAGGAAAGGGAAGTGAATAGTGTGGAAAAAAGAAGTCACAAAGAGAATAGTGTTTTGGCGCAAACGGTCAGGGACTGCCGTTCGAAAGGATCAAACGATCATGTCGGGACCTGCAAGGAGACGGTCGCGTTTGACTCCAGGCACAGTGAGTTTATGCGGATTGGAAGTGTAAGTGGTGAAGTTCGGCGACGAGCCAGGCGTACCGACCGACGTACGATGATGTGGAGGTGCAGTGGTGCGGGCTGCGTAAGTGCGCTGGACACTAACACCACTCAGGCCCCCCAGTTGGCCTCTTTTGGGAATGGAAGAGAGCCCTCAGAGACTCAGCGTCGCTGAAGGTGGACTCAGGCTGTCACTGCCCCCCGTAATCCCGTCTGATCCTGCAGCTTTTCGACTTCCATGGGGATCCACTTACTAAGATCCTGGGCATGGAGCCAGGAGCATTCGAGGGCATACGTAAGGCTTGGGCGCAGGGCAAACGCAGGGTACCGCGGCAGAGGCCAGGGCCGCAAGGGAGGCCGCTACGGATGCCGACGGGCAAGCTTTATATCACGTGAGCGGTTCAGTCCCCGCCAGCTGGGTCCCCCCGTACTAGCTGCCCGTGCTGCAGCTGCCATGTATCCGTACCTTCCACTGAGAACCAAGCTGGAGACCACTGAATGATCCAAGGGCCGGCGCAGCATTTATATTGCGTCACTGGTCTTCATCGAAGATGACTATGTTGAGAATTCGTTTGATGATTATAGATGAGACTCATCAACTATCTGTGGACATACTCTGCAACATCACTCTTCGTGATTGAGGCCACGCAACGAGGAGATGAAAGGCAATTTGCATGACACACGCAACTAAACCTTTTGCATAATAAAGTCCCAGGAGTTATCCCAAAGCTTGAGCTTTGGAAACTTGACTACCCCCGTAGCTGGGGCGGACTGGCGCTCGCAACTTGGAAACCTTGGTCCGGCCCGAGAAAGGTTTGCTTTTGAGGAGTAAATGTGCCTCAGCTTCAGCATCTACATAGGAATCATTCGTACCTATTCTGGAGTCAATATCACCTTTAAACCCAATGATAAAATATATGTACCTCTGTCACCTATTACTCCATCGGTTGTCTGAAACTTGAACGCAGGGAGCTAACCTCAGAAAAGCAATAGAGCTGCTTTGACATACTGCCTGTGAGACGGTAAGATTTCCGGATATAATCGCGGGGTTCCAAACACATAGATGCAATCCGCCGTTAGGCCATGTATGCCACGATTTTGATATGGAGACGGCATTGTCTCCGTATGGTAGATTGCTGGGATAACACGACGATGGCATGTCCGCAGACGAGAAGTATCGCTGCAAAATCATTTGCCAGACACGTAGATCCTATCCCCTGACGGGAGACCATTGTTGTGCATAAGACATCATCATAGTCCTGCAGCATGGCGATATTGTGTACATAAGAGTGAAAAGCCCCTCAAGAGCGCTCAAGCAGCAACCGTCCTTGCCGCCATTGTCCTTCTGGATGGCTCACGGACAAGAGCATCATAACAATTTGGAATAAATTCTGAAAGAAGACAGTGACCCGGATCAGAGACACAGGCGGGCGGCTATGAACTGCTTAGTATTGTGCACGTATTCAAGGACGAACTAATGTGTCGAGCCAAGTGGTGAAGCTGATTAGAGTGCCTACCTTGGTAGTGCCTCTTACAGACGAGTACATCTGCTCTCACTTACAGAAGAAGATCGACAACTGAATTGAGTGCCTTGAATACTCTTGGGGTTCGCAAAACCGGCCTCTTTGTTAACGTGCTATACCTATTGTAATGAAGTACTACACAATAGACTAGATAGACGCGCTCACAAAAGACCGAGGGGTTTTGTTAATAGGAGATGACATTGAACAGGGCGATCTAGGCCGAATCTCGAACATGTTGTCAACCGGGAAATCAGGACAGACCAGAATGATATAGGAAAGAAGGTCGAACATTACAGGCCTTATCAAAGGACTATGCTTTAGACTATATTGTCTTGCGAATATCAACTTCTTGAGCCTACCCACGGATGTCGGAACTGGCACAATAGTCTACTCTTAAACCCTGAACTGATCGGAGAAAGAGCTTGAACCTGCCGCACACTATTTAGTACGTTTGAGAACTACGGTAAGAGAGCTCCGCAACTGCGGTCGACTTACATGGCGACATCCATTTTCTCTCCAAGGGGACGAGGTTGTACTTGAAGCCGGCTCAGGATTCAAGTGCACCGCCATCACCAGCCACACTCAGACCGGCCCGCCGAGGAGGGCTTTTGTGCCCCGGAGGGGAACTCGGTGTGGCGTCGCCGATTGAATGAGTGGGCCCTAGGGACGCTAGTCCGCAAAGCGACTGCTAAGCGATAGCCCACACATTCAATTCAGGCCATTGAATTCTACGAACACGCAGACCGGCATCAGAGCAATCGTGAAGGTATTCATCAACCATTCCGTGATCCCTCAAATCAGTCAAAATGGCCGCCACTCTGCCCAACGTTTCCGCCGACCTGATCTGGGAGGTCGTCCGTAAGTCTCACCGCGGCGCTCGGCTGCCAGCGATGCCGAACACGGCCTGAATGCGCAATTTGGCTCACAACTGCTTTTTTCTCGATACAGGCGCCCAGAATGCGTTCCTGGTCAACCGCAACGACGCCGGCGGTCTCCAGCTCTCTCGCGACCCCCTTAACCTGGTCAACAAGCACTCCCGCAAGGTATGTAGGGATCGAATCGCCAGAATACTGGCGGGGTTGAAGGGCATCTTTGGCTAACTTAGATCGCAGTACGCCGGTTTCGTCAACGACAAGGTACGATTACACCCCAGGCCGATCGAACTCGATATCCCCCCCTCGCTCGAACGATTCGACCATTCGCAACACCACATAACACCGAGATGACTGACATGTGACGATTAGGCCATCGGCGTTGTCCCCAACGAGAAGGGTGGTGTCAAGGTGATCAGCAAGAACCAGAAGAACTTCAACAAGCCCTCCAAGGGCTACACCGAGGTCACCTACGGCGGCAACAAGTCTTCCCGCAAGTGAGTTTTGGACCTCCGCTTCAACCGCAACTGTGTTGCCGTAATGCGGCGCATGAAACGGGGAAAGCACAAGGATTCAGGAGAACAAACATGACTGACGGCTGTTAAATCATAGGACCTACTCCGCCGTTGCCCGCCAGGCTGCCGCCGGCGGCTACCGTGGCGACCTCCGCGAGGCCGCTGTCCAGCGCGTCTCTGCCATCCGCCGCTCCCAGCGTGCCGTCAAGGCTACCCCCGAGAAGAAGCCCCGCGGTGTCAAGGCCAAGGCCGCCGCCGCTGCCGAGGCTGAGGCATAAATATTGAAATGCTGATTTAGCGGGACGAAAAAAGAGAAAGAAACAGGCTTGGTTTGGGCGTTACGTCGAGCAAATAGAGAATACCTTTTTGAGGGACACAGGCGAAACAAATCAAAAGCTTGAGTCAAAGGCCACAAAATAATGACTGGGACTGGTTTTTCGTTTGTTCTAAAAGAGTGTTGCTGTTTACCCCTTCGCATTTACTTGATGCCATGCGTGTGAGGGGTTTGTGAGGCTTTGGGCCGACGACTTGGGAGGGTGATGATAATGCATGCTGGGGTATACCTTTTCTTACGCCATGACGTGCGCCTTCACAAAAAGGAAAAGCTCGGAGCGGGAGTGGAGTGACGGTGGTCGAACAGGCCCGACATCGAAATAGCAGAGTAGCCGGGTTACGGGTCACGGTGTTGTCGATGCCGTGGTCCTCGGCCATCACCCGGAGTTGCCCGACTAGAGTAGAGGGCGAATTCCTGCTGAACCTCGGGACCACGGGCAAGCATCGGGATGTCGAGGGTGCCGTTCGGCTTTGGCCCATACCGTCTTCCTATTTCACCCCCGAAAAATGTCGTGTAGCGGAGCGGGCTTTTTGATCGTAGAGTGTCGTCGGGGTATTGATGAATGATGACAGATGAGAATGCTTCTGCATCTTGCACGGAGTAAGTCTTCGCCGACATTGACCTGATTGAGATACGTGGAATGGAATTTGTGCATACATGGCGGGGTAATTTTGCCAGCCGGGGTTGTATAGTTGCTCCTAACATGGCATTTCTAACACAATGGTACGTACTCTTGATATTGTGAGTAATTCGTGCCGCAGTGCAGGTAATTCTTACATTTTCCATGAGCAATATCTGAATCTCGTGGAAGCAACGACGAGTGAATATGTATTTTTAGTGAGCTGTCTCGCCCGCCAAAATACCACAGACAGGGCCCGCAACTTATGTTTTGCCGAGCTGTCTCATCGCCGAGGATAGTGATAGCTATCACGGTCTGAGGCACGTCACAGGCTTTCCATAGGAATAACGGGGCCCGCCTTTGCGTTCTCGTTTCTACCGTTCCCGCACCCGAGTTTTGGCTATACATAGGAACAAGCTACCCCTGGAGCTCGGGACGTCGGGACGAGGACGGAGGACCGTTCATCAGCAGGAAAACATCGGAAGGCATTGGTCCAGCTGGCCGGGAGTTGACGGGGCAAATCGAGCTTCGAGTTACCGTGTTAGCCTCGTTCGTCTCTCACATGCATCAGACCGTAGGTGAATCGCGAAAGAAACGGGTTGACGGCGGGTGGTGCAATTGGTTGCAGGAACGTTGGTGGCAGGGGATTGGCGCAATCGGTGCTAGGTATCAAGCAAGCAAGCACTGAGCAATGGACAAGAAACACACAGAGCACCTAAGGTACCTGTAAAATGTCTCTTTATCTTTCCTTCGGCGACTGCTTCCATGGGCTGGGCGTGTCTCAGTGGCCGCCTTTGTTTGGGTTGAATGACGAGGTATCTGCGACAGCTATTCCCTGGTGCGGCAAGCCGAAAGGTACCTTGCACTTGCTTCTGCTTCTCTCTTTGTTCACTCTGCAGCTCTCCGATTCCCGAGACAGCAGCAGCGGCGGCAGCAGCAGCAGCAGCATCAGGGCCATTAAGCAAGCAGCACGCAGTAACTGGTCCGGCTAATAAAGCACCGCAACCGCGCAAGTATAAGCTACAGGATCGGACTTGCTGGGTGCAGCGGCACTGTACATGAGGTACAATGCCGTAACTACCTACACCCGCAGTGCTGCTGTCAAGTCGCTTTTCTGCGCATCACTGGCGCCTGCCGGCGCTACCACTTCGCCTCGAGGAGGAGCGAGGAGCAGGCAAGAGCTACAATGGAAACTTGAGCCCCCCGTGCCTGCCCTGCCTCAGAAGCGGCCCCCCATGGTCCCCTTCTCACCCTCCAAGTTGCCCCTCTTTTTGACCCCTCCATCCAATGATACAGGCAAAGTCCCACGGGACGAGGGGTGGGAAACCAAAGGTCGCAATTCTCCCCGCGGTTGAACCTACGTCCCCGCCGACAGCCTCCGGACTAGGTATCAGCTGGCTCAGACTACTTCTACGTAACCTTGGCTCGGTTTGCTCTCCTCTCTCTCCTCTTCTGGTCTCCCCTTTCATACTAAAACAAACGACCTCCCGCTCTTGTGTAATCCATCTTTACACACTTTCCATCTTACAAGCAAAACCTCCAGTTTACCAAACCACTGTACGTTTGACGATGACCTCTCTTCCCCCCCTCACCTTAGTACTTCGCAAGCTTGGATAATTGTAGCGAGAGCTCCCCACACTTGGTCTCGTACCATGCGCCAGAGCTCGACGTGTTAAGCGAGCAAGCTTCAAGATCACCCCGCTAATCCGCGAGAACCCTTCAGACCACCCTCCTTCTTCATCCATCTTCTCTTCCCAGACCGAATCACAAGAAATCACAATCAAAATGGTCAAGGCCGGTATGTTTCCGCCACCTGTGATTATCGCGCAGAGCCTCGTCAATCTAACCATTTCTCAGTTGTTGCTGGCGCCTCTGGCGGTATTGGACAGGTACAGTGAAGCCGGAACCCCGCGTGGTCCGCAAATAACGTGCGCATTGGCTCACCATCAACCTCTCTACTCTAGCCTCTGTCCCTCCTCCTCAAGCTCTCTCCCCTCGTCGATGAGCTTGCCTTGTACGATGTCGTCAACACCCCCGGCGTCGCCACCGATCTCTCTCACATCTCTTCCAATGCGGTACGTTTCATCGCAGTCTCAATTGCCTCGTGGTACCCGTAGTATCACTTGCTAAACAAAGTCGCCGCAAACAGAAGATCGCCGGCTACCTGCCCAAGGATGATGGCGCTAAGGCCGCCTTCAAGGATGCCGATATCATCGTCATTCCCGCTGGTATTCCTCGTGAGTTACACCTGCGGAGCTTCGCCCGATGCTTCTTTCTAACGGGAAATCCACTCTAGGCAAGCCTGGCATGACCCGCGACGATCTCTTCAATATCAATGCCGGTATCGTCAAGGGCCTCATCGAGGTTGCGGCCGAGGTCGCCCCCAAGGCCTTCATCCTTGTCATCTCCAACCCCGTCAACTCCACCGTCCCTATTTCCGCCGAGGTTCTGAAGGCCAAGGGTGTCTTCAACCCTCAGCGTCTGTTCGGTGTTACCACTCTTGATATTGTCAGAGCCGAGACCTTCGTTGCCGAGATCTCCGGCAAGTCCACCAGCGAGCTCAATGTTCCCGTTATTGGCGGTCACTCTGGCGAGACCATTGTTCCCCTCTTCAGCAAGGTCAAGCCTTCAGTGTCCATCGCCGACGACAAGTACGATGCTCTCGTCAACCGTGTCCAGTTCGGTGGTGACGAGGTTGTCAAGGCCAAGGACGGCGCTGGTTCTGCCACTCTCTCCATGGCCTACGCTGGCTACAGGTAAGAAATGGCACGCTCGACAACCCAAAGGTCAGGGACTGACGTGTGATAGATTCGCCGAGAAGGTCCTCAAGGCCCTTAAGGGCGAGAAGGGTCTTGTTGAGCCTAGCTACGTCTACCTCCCCGGCGTTCCCGGCGGCGAGGAGATTGCCAAGAAGACCGGTGTCGACTTCTTCTCCGTTCCCATCGAGCTTGGCGTAAGTTGCACAGCATTCCATCCTGTCCCCTGTCCAAACCTCAACGGACCCATACTGACATATTCGTAGCCCAACGGCGCTGAGAAGGCCATCGACATTCTTGGCGACATCACAGAGAAGGAGCAGAAGCTTCTGGAGGCTGCGGTTGCGGGATTGAAGGGCAACATTCAGAAGGGTGTCGAGTTCGCCCACAAGGCTCCCCAAAAGTGATTCCCCCCTTTGTACACTTGTTTTCAGCAACAGCCCCCGAACCCCTCTCGAGGAAGCTGCATTACGACAGCTTCCCAAAATGTAGCCAAAAACGGTGATAGATGAAATACAACCGAGGGAGAATTATGGCTGATCGACTCTTCTTTTTCCTAGGCTGTGAGGTGTTGTTGGTCTCGCAAGTGTATGGATGACCAGCGTATATAACACCAGCTGAGATCTCTTGAATCCGCGGTACGTAGGGCAATGGCGTCGGTAATTTTGGATATGGCGATAATTGCTGCTGGTTTATAATTGGAGTTAGACACCTTGGGCATCAACTCGAATGACCAGATCTTTGGTCGATATTCTGCAATAGTCTAGATCTTTCAACGCTTGCATGCTGTGAATGACACTCCCGTATGCTTTCCCACGCGCCGATGGTTTGGGACAGGGGCAACTCGCGTAATGTGTGAAGTTGGGTATTATGTGCTCGACGGCAGTGTCTTGATTTGGAAAATAGCTGCCGGTAGCTCGTTGGTCTCGGCCTGGACGGTGGCGTTGATACCTAACGCCGCCAGCGCTCCGCGCACAATTCCGCACGGGAACCAGAGGAACTGTAGTCAGACAAGTCAGCACCTTGTAGGTTGTCGTATTGATAGATCGGCGTAGGTTTAAACGTACCGGCTGTGCCCGAACAACCGCCTGTCCGCCAGCTTCTGTGCTCATCCTCGAGAACGGTTTGAACGAGTTGTCTGTCAGTACGTAAACGCCCTATTTCAACAGACCGAATTAGCCAGCCAATTCTTAAACCACTCGTTTGGAGTGTCGCCCTTAACCAGAACTTCCGGTAGATAGGTAGGATATCGCCAACGTACCCTGTGATTTGTCTTGAGGTTGTCAATCTGTTTCCTAAACACAAGCGACCAAAGATCCTTGCAGACAAACTTGATGACGTCGAGCGTATCGTTGAATCGCGGCCGGTCTCTAGAGAACCTAAACACCAAGGTCACAGACTGTCAGCTTCCAATCGCTGTATGAGTCCCAATACTGTATCTCCATCCCCCTCTTGCTATCGTCAAAGACGGCGGAGAGAGAGAGAGAAGGGGAGAGGAGGCACAAAAGGAAACATACCTTTCAACAAGTCCCTGCCCAACACGATACCCCAGCGTCTCAAGCCGATAAAACACCGCATCTCGCTCCTCGTCCTCATCCAGTTTCCTGACTGTGCTCCCGCCCGCAGCCCCATCCGCGCTCGACGGCGCGGGGCCCCCGTCTGTTCCCCCGCCCTGGCTGTGGCTCACCGACGACAGCGCGTCAGCTGAAGCACCTCCTCCTGCAGCGGCCGCACCGCCACTGGTCCCACTCGCATCAGTCGGCGCGGCTTCGAGGTCTCTCGTCACGCGAAAGGCCATGGGCACGAGCTCGATGAGGAGGAAGTCTAGACAAGAGGAGTTGAGGAAGGAGGCCGACGGGTCCGTGGCGTTGTACGGCGGCATGACGCTTTCGAAGGACATGGCTTCTTGCTGGGGATTCAACTGTGGTGTGGGCGTGGAAGAATGGTCGCTTTCTTTTCTCGCTTCGTCGAGTAGGGTTTCGCGCGGAGACTGGCTTTCTCGAGTATGGTTCGTTTGATTTGGCTAGAACTTGTTTTGCGATGAAAGCTTGGTGTTGATCCAAGGCAATGGAGAGTGGGCGGCGAAGTTCGTAAGAGTCAGCTCGGCGTGTGATCAGAGATGGCGTGGATGCAATGGCGCTTGCAGGAAATCGCAGGAAGACTTTTGGACTTTGTGTCGTCGAGGCTGATGTGCTGTCCAAGGTAGGTAGCAGATAGCTGGAGGTGGATGAACAATTGTAGGCGCTACCTTAGGTACCTTGACTGAGGTAAAGAGCAAGGCCGGGTACGTACCTGCTTTGACAATGCTGTGGAGCTGGCCTCTGAGCTCCTCAGGGTCCACCCAACAGAGGTTCAATTCCGCCTCGACAGGGATTACAGTAGGCAACTTGAGCGGTACGCTGGCACGCGGTCACGGACGGGTAATGATGGACGTGGACGGGGCGGAAAGTTCTCAGAGTGATTTCATCTTATTGTACGGATGTGATATCCGCAGCGTAGTGTTTGGTATTTGTACCCATGCTTTCCTAAGGTACCAAGTTGGCAAGGTCTCCGAGGCATCTACCTCACATCTTAGTAGAGCTCTGCTCAGACACCTGTTGTCGCCCTGCTTCATGCCTATGGCATAAGGCTATTGGGGCTGTTGGAATATGTTTTGCCTCCTAAACGCCTGGACAGCTATCCATCCGTCCCTTTCCACGCCGAAAGAAATAAACACATACATGAGCCACAAATCCGCCTGCACTAGGTGGGGAAGTATGTACGTGCTGACTGAGGCGGCTAACCTCGTGCTCCGTATCTCGCAGCTCGTCAAGAGGGAATGCCAGGGTAGCCTTCTCAGAACATGCTGCTGCTGTAACCATTGCTGTTGTAGTTACTCGATCCCGGCCCCTGCAATTGCTGTCGCTTTGGAGGCGGAGCGACTGGCTCATCATCGTCTGATAGGGTCAGGTCTATTGTCACCCTATCCGAATGCAATCTCTTGGCACTTGTTGTGGCCACACCCCGCGGCATCGTCGAGCTTTCTCGGGACATCACCGTTGTAGTCGGAGTTGCCGTGCTGGCGACTGACCGGTTGGGAGTTTCGAAGTTTCGACTGCGAACAGGGTTGACCTCCACGATGCCCCAATCGTCGTCATCATCATCGTCATCGTCAACAAGGCCGCTTCCACCATTGGTAGGCCTATTCTCGTCCTGTCCTGTGTTCACTCGCCATTGCCCGTCTGGTTCAATGGTCACTTGATCGAGAGACTTTGATGTGTTCGCTAGGATGTCTCTGACGTACCTTTCACGGCTGTAAGCTTGAGATTGTGGGGATGAGACATGGGACTTACTCGTCAACAGCTAGCTGTGCGTACGGCGCCGGTTTATTGCAAATCGGACAAAGCCACTGAGGGCCCTGCTCTTGCAATTGGAGGTACGACGTTGCGTCGAAACACTGAATGTGCGAGCAGTTGACAGAGCGGCACGGGACATCGAGACGCATGTAAGATAGAGGACATTTGAGAGACAGGACTTGAGATGTCGTGACGATATCCGTGTCCGCCGCTTTCTTGCTAACTGAAAGGGTTTAGCCTCTTATTGATAGTATCGGAGTGAGTCGGCAAAACTTACTCTCCTCAATTACCTTATTTTTGGGGATCTTCTGCCCCTTCTTGATATTGTCGGCCAGATCCTGCGCCGAGGTGATACGGCAGACGTTGAGGACAAGATAGAATTTCTGCAGACAACCCGAGGGTCAGCGAAAAAAGACTGAACAGGATATTTAGATTGGTAAGTTGGAGGAAACACACCTTTTGAGTCAACGCATAAGTGAACTCAACGAGATTTCTGTTATCATTTTTCAGACGCAAATAGCTCGTAATGTCGACTGGCCTCGTGGAGCCTGGCTTGTTCTTCAAGCCTCTGAGATTCGCCTTGACCTCATTGCCGTTGACCTTGATCTCCGACTGATGAGGAAACGCGATGTCTTGGACGCCGTTGCTATCTCCGGCGCAGAAGACCATGATGCGTAATGACTTGTCGTCGATAACTCTGTTGAGATTATGATTATCGCTGACCTTGACTGGAATCGAGACCATGTTTCTATGCTGGCTCATAGCTGATTGGGAAATTAGCAACAGCCAAGATGAAGCATAAAATGGCGACCTACCATCGCACGAGCGCACATCCCCGACCCGGAACTGGATCTCGTAGAAGGGACTGTTTTTGAAGGAAAGCCCTGCATCAAAGTTAGGCGTTTGTTCAGAGAATTTTGAGTGAATGACGCACCGCTTGATCCGTAACCAGGCAGGGCAGGGCCATTCGCACCGCTGGGACGAGCATTGCGCCCCCAGTATTGGTCTTGTCGCATCATTGACACTGGCGGAGTCGCTGTGGCAGGACGTCCGCCCTTCTGAGAGGCGGGCGAAGCGGAGGAGCCGGTTCTTGTGGTCTCGATGCTTCGCTGTATTTGCTGGAAGCGAGTCGCGTCGCTGTTCTTAAAGGCTTCTTCGATAGCTGACGGGCGAAAGATGTTAGCCATGGGTAGTTCTGAGAAGCAAAATTCGCTGCCTAGAGCAATGCTCAGACATCACAGAGCCCGCGAAAGAGCTGAAGCCAGGGAAGGACCGCAAAGGAGGGCATTTAGACGGCCGAAAGGGCTCAAGAAGGAAAAGTACTCACCACTGACGATGCGACTTTGCAGAGCCGCCTTAACGCCGCTGCTAGTGAGCCCGTTGAGCTGGCAGATTTGGGATAATTGGCGATTCAGCAGCTGGTTGCTGTTCACCAGCTTGACCAGAGCCTGGAGCTCATGCCTCTGTATGGAGGTCATGGTTCTCGGGCGAGGTGAAAGGGTTGTGGTGGTGTCTTCGGTGACAGCCTCATGAAGGTTCGCAGGTGCGACGTCGGATCGACTTCGGTTGTTGGTACCTGGAGGCGCCGTCGACAGGCCGTGGGGGTATGTGGCGGATGCTTCTCTGCGTCAAAGTCGTCGGTCGAAGAATATGTGAAAAAACAAAGAAGAGAAGGAGAACGACGGGCCTCAAATGGAAAGAACAGTCATGGGCGCAACCACACGAGGCAGGAGCGACGAGGCTCGTGGTGCGCGCCGACAGGCAAGAGCCAAAAGTGCGTGGGGAAGTTGCAGTCGGATCGGTCGAGGAAGGCAAGGGCAGGGTAGGTAGCTCCTGTCTGTACTGCTTGGTGGTGGTGGTGGTGGTGGTGGTGGCGGCGGCTCTGCTGCTGTGCTGCCCTTCCCGTCTTTTTTTTCTTCTCCTCTCTCTGCTTTGCGACAATGGAGATAGCAATGTTTCCAACTAAGCCAATAATAGCAGATAGCAACCTTGATGCAGGCGAAATGAGTAATGCACTCACTCACCGATACAAACTTTATTGCATCGAGCAGAAAGACGAGTATCACGTCGACACCAAAGGCAAGAGCAACGGTACCAGTTGAGCGGAAGGATGAAGTGAGGTCAAACTAGGCCGTGGGCTATTTCTCGGGTCGGCAAAAGTTTGATGTCATCCGCGACTGGTGTTTTTGGGGCTCTGTGAAGCCGAGAGTCACTGGACGGGTAGGATTCCACCTCGAGCAGCTGAATACCTTGGGACTCTAAGGTAGCGGCAGTTAAGCCTTACTTTGGGTGTGGGCCTATATCAAGGCAAGTGAAGCGTGAACGTGAGTTATCCGAGTGAACTGCTGAGGTGGAATTCACAGTTGGTGAGACTCAATGATGATGTGGACACTGGCCGGGAAGGAGGCAGGGAATGGAGACTCTCTGTGGCTTTTTAGGGGAGAATGTGTAGTTGAGCAGCCCTGTCAGGCAGGTGAGAAGCCTGAACCGATCGCTATCTAGTGGGTGATCCGCCGTTGTTTCAGCATCTGTATCCCCTAAGGACCGGACAACGCGGATGAGAAACCAGAATGCCTGGGCCATCGTCCCATCGTGGAAACCACCGTCAGCCAGAGGCGCCTTCCAGGTGTTTGGACGAATGTGGGGGTGTCAATAGCCGGCAGCCCCCGCGACGGCCCATTGACTGAGGTGAAGGTGGTCTAGCCCATGTGAGTGAGACGCCAGGATGGATTGCTACCGTCCAAAGCGCTGCGGCCTGCATACCCTTCCTGAGTGGACGACTGGATTGGCAGGCGGGGCACGGCTGCAACCACCTGTGTAAAATTTCCTACCATCACTCAGTGAAGGCCGTTTGCTTTCACACAGTCACTTTCACCGACTCAAATCCTCGACGTTTCTCAGTAATCCAAGGGATAGTAAGTAAGGTTGTTTCTCACTCAGCCTCAGCCTGCTGCTCATTTCTTGCCTGTATAAACGCAGCGAGTCGTCACCTCAAATCATTCATAAATTACACGCCAACCGGCACATATCCGCAGCAATGGCCAAAAGCGCAAGAGCAAGCGTTATCAAGAAGAACAATCAGCGACTCAAGGCAAATGTCTTTGGTCCCGTTGAGCAAGCCAGAGCCGAGCGTCTCTCGGCGAAGCTGCTAGAATTGGCAAAGGCCCCCAAGCCTGAGAGGGAGGCAGACATCAAGATGGATGTTGAGGAGCAGGACGACGATGGTGCGTTCCCAGCCATTTTCCAAGGCCATTCCATGAGGCAAGAAAGTTTCGAAACTGACATTTCAAAAGCGGAAATCAACGGTGATGATGAGAAGAAGGAGGCCAAGGCGGATGACTGTAAGCTGAGCTCACACAATGGTTTCCGACTCACAAAGACTGACTCTCGTCACAGCCATGGACGTTGACTCGGCGAAACCCAAGCGTCGCTCTGGAAGAATCCAGAAGCAAAGGAAGAAGACTTCCAAGGTCGTCTTCCCCAAGTACAGCGACCGTCGTGGAGGCTCCAAGGGCGGAGTGTCCAAGAGAAAGTAGAGGCTCGTGTCCTTTCACTGGTGGTTCCCTTCGCCTTTTGCAGCATAATGGGCGAAGAGTCGCGCTCGATCGAGAAAAGACCCAGCGCACTTACGCAGCGAGTCTCGTGATAAGGGACTCATTCCTGGCCATATCCAATTCCTTTTCCGGCGTTCTTGTGAATAGTGGGATACTAAAATTTTCATCGGTTATTTTGGGGGGGTCATTTCACACTTTTCACCCTATTGAGAGAGTACATTGGAGAAGCGGTCAAAAAGTTGATAGACCGGTAGACATGGCACTGGGCATAGCCAAATAGCTGCCAGACGAATAATGAAGAATCACTATCAACCCCCAATATCTTTTTCACGTTATATACTCTTTAAACGCACTCCATTCATTGATACTCAGTCTTGCGCCGGGTGAAGCGGAAGAATGTTGCTCGTACCGGCCGGGGTTCTCTCTGCTCGGACTTTCCTACTAAGTTATGTTCTTGACCAATCACCGTCCAGGCGCAACTCCCTCCATTTCGGTTGCATGTCATCCCTGTGCAAGAGCTGTTACAGTGTCCTCTCAGCTCCCGAGGTCCTGTCACGTCCATCATGCCTAGCGATGTACCAGGGTAATAATCTACCTGATTACTCCGGACCTCGATACCTTACCATCCCTACAGATACCTTACGCATACTCTTTAGCTATTTGCTCCGCCTGCTGTACACTCGCTTTGCCCATTTGGGTCTAAACGACTGGATCCCGAGAACCTTGACGGAACTGCCACCGTTGCCTGCATATTGGCGACTTCACCCGTCTTCCATCTCACCGTGGCTTGCGCGCCGTTCATCCCTTGTCGCATCATGATCGAATAAGCCGACTACTTTCTGAACGTGATGACTTTGTTCTCAAGCCATCAAAACAACTCGACAACTTCAATAACAAACCGAAAGTAAACGTGGCCTTCTTATTGCGATTCTGCGGCCAAAGGTCATCTTGATGGAGACGCGGCGAACATGTCTTTTCGGTACGGCCCGGGCTTCCTGGCAGCTCTTCTCACAATCGCCAACATCCTGATTCCATTGGCGGTTTTCACGTTTGCTACCGGCTTCTTTCCGTACAAGCCGGTTCTACCAGGTTTGGCTCAATATGAGGCCCTTGAATATGGCCCGCCGCCACAGGCACCCTTCGACCGCCTCGTTTTTATGGTCGTCGATGCGTTGCGAAGGTAAATGCTGCTCATGGTACCGCTGGTTTTTCGATAATATTAACAAAATCATAGCGATTTTGTGTACTTGAACGGTACCGGCTTCACATATACTCAAGAGTACGCCGACGAGCATCCTACCGTCTCACTCTCGCCGTATTAACCATGTTATAGGCTCATCCGCGATGGTGCCGCCCTGCCTTTCACGGCGTATGCGCGGTCACCAACCGTCACCATGCCCAGAATCAAAGCCATCACCACTGGCTCGATCCCGTCTTTCCTGGACGTCATCTTGAACCTGGACGAAGCAGATTCGTCCTCGACTCTCGCTGCTCAAGACACCTGGCTTGCCCAGATGAAAGCCAAGGAGACGGGGAAAATGCTCATGTACGGCGATGACACATGGCTGAAGCTCTTCCCGGGCACTTTTGATCGTGCCGATGGCACTGCAAGCTTCTTCGTAGCAGTGCGTCGTCTTCATGATCCATCCCTTGCTGTCCCTCAACTGACTGGCCGAAGGACTTCACCGAAGTGGACAACAATGTCACCAGGCACATAGACAGCGAACTGAAGAATGACGACTGGAGCACGCTAGTTCTCCACTACCTTGGCCTCGATCATATCGGGCATAAATCAGGACCGCGAAGGTAAGATTAGCTTTGGATCGCCCTCGAAACCCCCCTTGCTGACTATTGCCAGTTCGCACATGGTACCGAAACAACATGAGATGGACGGTATCGTGAAGCGTATATACGATGCCATGGAATCACGAGAACATATGTCTTCCACATTGATGGTTCTCTGCGGAGATCACGGTATGAATGATGCCGGCAATCATGGAGCTAGTTCCCCCGGAGAAACCTCCCCGGCGCTCGTTTTCATATCTCCCAAACTGAAGGCCTTGCAACGGAACCTCCAAGCCCCTGTTCCGTTTCGGGATGACTTTTCCTACTACACCAAGATTGAGCAGTCAGATCTGGCACCCACCCTGGGTGCTCTGCTGGGCTTCCCGGTGCCGCAAAACAATCTCGGCGCCTTCATATCCGACTTCCTCCCTTTCTGGCCCGACAGTGAGTTTATACGGACCCCAACTTTGATTGCGTAGTGGCTCACACTTGGCAGGGAATGATCAGATTCAATTACTCGTCCGCAATGCTCGTCAGATACTAAACATTGTGACAGCAACTTTTGGCACCGAGATGTTTGACTTGGGGTCTACCTTTGACCAAAAGGTCTGCTCAAATCCTCAAGATGATGCCCAGGAGCTAGCTTGTGAATGGCACCGCGTCAATGATGCGCTCAAAACCATGAACGGTGAGGCAGAGTTAGATCCAACCTGGCGTGAAGCCATGTCAAAGGTACGTCAACACTCTGACCTCAGTATAGCAAACCATGAATCAGTGCTGACATCCAGCAGTGGCTCAGCAGAGCCCAGGATCTGATGAGTAGTATGGCCAGTAACTACGACATGCGAAGGCTACATATCGGCGAAGCAGTCGTCGGCCTCGTTGCCGGCTCACTGATTTTCGGTGCTCGACTTAGTCTAATACCGCTACTGGCCATCTCAGTCACATACGGCATCATGATGTTCGCGAGCAGCTACGTGGAAGAAGAACACCATTTCTGGTATTGGGCTACTTCGGCCTGGCTGGGCTCTCTGGGCATCAAAAAGATGCAGTCGTAAGTACCAAGCACACAGCTAGCAGGCATAACCACAAACTGACATGGACTACAGCACCCGGTCGCCATCGGGAACACTCGTATCTGTTCTCATCGCTCTGGTAGCAACCAGACTGATCCGAGGATGGAACCAGACAGGCCAGAAGCACGCCGGCGAGCCCGATATCGCCAAGACCTTCATCGTCACACGCCCTCCCGTCCTTTGGACCCTCGTCAGCGTAACCTACCTCTTCCTCTTTGCACAACTACTCAGAAAGCTCCGCGGTCTTCCCCACGCCGCCGTGACAGCTGTATCAGTTCTTCTGGTCCTCTCCGCCTTCACTTTCAAGCTCGCCTTTACCAACGAAGACGCCCCAGAGCTCGTGACCGGCCCCCTAGCAATCCTCAATACCCTCACCCAGCGCATCTCCCTCGTCACCCGAGCTCGCGTTGTCTTCGCCGGCATCGGCGCCGCAGCCCTCTACTCATCCTACCTAGCCCTCGCCAACCCAAAAACCGAAGCACGACACACATCCCCCCTCCTCCACCACCTCATCACGCTCCTCCTCGCAACCCAATCCCGCGTCACAAACATCCCCCTCCTCCTCCTCTTCACCCTCCAACTACCTCTCCTCGCCTCCCTCGATCTCTCCCTTCCCCTCCTATCGACGACCTCCCTCCTCCTCCAGTACGCCTCTTTCTTCGCCTTTGGCGGCACGAACGCAATCTCCTCCGTCGACCTCTCGAGCGCCTATAACGGCGTGGCCGGCTTCAACGTCGTCGCCGTCGGCGCCCTGACATTCGTAAGCAACTGGGTCGGCCCCATCTACTGGGCCTCTGCGACGAACCTGCTACTCCTGCAGTACCGCGGCCGCAGGGCCGGGACCGACGAGGGCAAGCATGTGTTTTTGCGACACGTAGGGCACATGACCTTGTTCACGGCGTGCAGCGCTGCGTTCGTCATGGTGGCGTGCGAGGCGCTGCGGACGCACCTGTTTGTCTGGACCGTCTTTTCGCCAAAGTACCTGTACTGCATGGCCTGGACAATTGCGCAGCATCTCCTCGTCAACGTCGTGTTTGCTGGCTTGCTGTACCGCTTAGGCTCGGCTTGATATACGAAGCGTTCACCACTATTCGCCAACTACCTACCGCAGGTAGCAGCAGGCTTGTAATACTAAACAGGACGCTGAAGAAAATAAAAACAGCAAAGGCATTGTCAATCCTGTCAGGAGTTCATCATTACTAGTACATAGATCATAAATTCTTGTAGAGAAAACCATTCCGCAATGCTCCCGAGACCCGGGGATAGGTATCCGTCAAGCCAAAAACATACCACCCGAATTCAAAGAACCCATCCCATTTGCCATGATACTCACTCACGCGCCCTCCTCATCTGAGAGCAGCTCACTCACAATAGAGTCACCGTCACCCTGCCGCGTGTTCTGAATCACGGTATCATCGCTATTCTCGTCTTCCTCCTTGATATCAGGCTCCATAGTAACAGTCTTGTCCTCGTCGGCATCGTGCAGCCTCGAGGACGCAACGGAACCGGCGACAGACGGCGCCACTGAGTCTGCACGCGACATGGCGACGGAGACACTCCTGCTCATGCGGCGCGGCTCGCCGTCCTGCTGCTCGCCCAGGTTGGCAACGATCTTGCCCAGGCTGACGTGGATCTTGTTGAGGGCGTTGCGGCCGGTGGTATCCGTGACGAGTTTGTCGTTGACGGCGATGGTGATCTCGTCGTAGACCTCCCTGATCTTTTCTTCTGTGCTCGTGGGCGAGATGTACAGCTTTCCGAGGAGAGGTGCAACCACCTTCTTCTCTTCCTCTGAGATTATGGGTTAGCACCGATGTTCTTAACATGGTGGAACACAATAAAATAACTTACTGCTCAAGTTTCCGCCCAAGCGGTCGAGAATATCCAGGGCGAATTCTAGGTGAATATCACCGTTGACAGTCTTCTTCTCCAAGTCAAGCCCAGTAGCAGGGTTGAAGCACTTGCGAGGATCAGTCCAATCCACCAGGCAAGCGCCAATCGTCGTCAGACTCTCCATCTCCTCATTGACATCGGCGTCATCGTCCTCCAAGTTCTCACGGACATTCAACAAGGCATGCAGAGCGTCGAGAGCGACCGTGCGCATGAGATCCTGGTTCTCCGCCCGTGAGTAGCAGAACACGGGCAGGAAATAGTTGAGGGCCTGCCGGACGCTCTGGTTGGAAGCAGTGACGGGGTCGAAGTACTGGACAACCAGCGTCTTGAGCATCTCCGCTGAGGCTTCCTGATCCGTGACAACACGGCCAAGAAGCAGCTTGGATACCGCCAAGGTAGCGGCAGCCTGGACCTCGGGTGATCTGATGCCCGACTTGAGCGCCTTGATGTAGATCTTGAGCAACGCTGGCGTCGAGCTCAATAGCTGCGCGCCATGGACGTTGAGAATATCAGTGAGAATCTGCAACGCGGTGATTTGTAGGGCAGTGTGGCCCTTGGTAAAGAAGTGCATGAAGAGCGTCAAGTTCTCCTCGGCCAGTGACCTATCGAGAAGGGAGCAGAGACCCAAGCAGACGAGACCCCTCTCACGGACAGGTGCTTCGTGGCTTCGTACAGCTGGGACGACAAGATTGTTAAGCATCGACACCAGGTGGTCGTTCTGCTGCAGGTCGCCGGCGACGTTTGATAACATGCACTGCACAATGTGCAGACACTTCATGTTGATCATGATTTCCTTGACTGCCTTTGCCCTGGCCTCTTCTTCACTGAGCTCGGGACTCTTATTCCGGCTCCCACTCCTCGTTGGGGTAGTGTCACCACTAACCTCGGACCTCGCCGAGTGAAAACTGTCATCGGTACGGTCATCAGGCGCTGGGTCGTCAACAATAGTATCGTGAACGTCGGCAACGGCCTCCAACACCACCGAACAGAACTCCTTCTCTCCGGCGTTGTCCGGAGCACAAATGTCTCGGAGAACGTTGATCGTGAGCTTAGTAACGTCGTCAGGGAGCTCAGGGACTGAGAGGGATTGGCGGAGTAGCGCAAACATCTTGCGACGGCCAACCTCATCGGAGTAGTCAAGAGTGATGGCAATGTGGAGCATCTGCTCAACAATGAACTCTTGCTCTACCGTGTCCTCCTCTTCGTCCTCTTCGCTATCTGCCTGAGAGACCCTCTTAATAGCCTCAATCAGGACGCCGAGGTATCTTTCGAGGTAGAATGCGAGTGTAGTTACTTCAGGCAGCTTTTCCTCGACCAGAGACTCGTACTTGCCATTGCCCTCGGTTCTGCAGAAGTCGTTGAAACTGCGAGCGGTGAAGACAGATTCTGCAGAAAGCGTCTCCCAAAAGTTCTTATCAAAGGTGACAGCTTCTCTATAATCGGGTCTACCCTCCCAGAATCCCTTCATCGCCTCGAGGGCAACGCCATTCTCGACACCAGAGTTTACGACATCGATACGCTCCAAGAGCTCGTGAAGCCCGTCGAAGTTTGGTGGTGCAGGTTCAGCGGGTGGCGCCCCCCTCCTCAGGCGGCGGAACACCAGCGCAGTCCTCGATCCAACGTTCGCGGAACAGCCGGCCCGCCGACTTGCGGACATTCTCGTCTCTGTCGCGGAGACCCCATCTGAGGAGCTTCTCTCTCATTGAGAGAGAGAGATGTCGGAAATCGCCGAGGGCGGGTAGCAGTCGTGAGTACACCGCTCTGCGAGTCAGAGCATCCTGATCTCTAGCGCGTTCGAGCAAGTATGGCAGGGTAGATGGGAGAATGGGGAGATTGACGAGAAGTGACCTTCTCACATCTGCGCTTGGATCGTTCTGTATAACCTCTAGCAGCTTCTCGAGAAGGCCGCTAGCCTCGTCATCCTCGCTATCGTCCTCGTTCGCGGCCGCATCAACTTGGTTGCCGGCCAAACGTCCCAGGCCCAGGACCGCCTGTGCACGAACCATCGCCTCCTTGTCACGGATACGCTTAAGAAGACCATGGCGAAGTTTTTGGAAGAGATCGTCGTCGATGGCGTCGAGGGAGTTGATGATGTGAGAGATCAACTGGGTGGACCGGTATCGCACAAACTTGTCCTTGGCCGTCATCAGGGGCAAAATCGTGCTCATGAGATAGCTGGTGAGTCTGGTGCTGGGGGTCTCGGGCATGATGCTAGCATCCTCGTCTACCTCTCCAAGAATCTCGTTGTCTTTATCGTTGGCGTGTCTAAGGAAGAATCCGACAAACCGAATGGTCTTCTCTCTCCAACACTTTCTGCCTTCTTGATAGGCATGACTCTCAGGACACATCGGACGAACTCGGAGTTGAAAGCTTCCTCATCGAAGTCGCTTGCTGCGGTCTTCTTTAAACTGGTCGGTTCGTATGCGCAAGCTTCCTGGATCTTGCGCAATGTGACAACCAACTTGCGGTGCGATGCCGTATTTCTTTGCGCATCGCGGAAAACAGCACATACTTGGCCGCGGAGCTCACTGTCCGGTCTTTCGGTCGGGATATCTGCGGCGACTGATGAGGAGCGGGATGCTGTTGATGCTCGGGAGCCAAGGGTCGCTGCGGAGGATTTGTGCGACACTGCCGCTGAGGTCCTCGTGGACCTTGTCGATACTCGTGCTGGCATGATGAGGTTTGTTGTCGTGTATTGTCGTTATATGGCGGCGGATCGGTCGAGACCGCGTGAAACGTGGGAAAAGTTGTCGTTGTTAATGAAGCCAAAAAATGATGTGTTTGTTGATTAGTCTGGATGATGGATGACAGGCGTCCCGTTCGCGAATAAGCTGCCAACGCACACAATTACAGTGGGTGACTTTAACCCCGGCGCGTTTTTGTTTTTATCCAGTCTGCAACGGGCAAGTCAATAGACTTCCGAAACAGGTATAGCGCGGGGTCGGCCAACTTCATCCCCGCTTCCCGACTCCAAGTGCCCGCACGTGGTGATAAGCTCAGAAAAAAAATCCTTATCGAAGAATTTGGCAGCAGCGAATTGCCAGCCATTTCCTGCGCAAAGAACGAAGCATCTCCACAAACTCCTACGACAGTTGAGGTTTTCGGCTTTTACCTATTTCATTCCTTTTCTCTAAGAATCATTCGCGGGGATTCTGCTTTGTTTTGATTGCTACTTCACAACATGCCCTCTCCTGGCAAGCCGCTTAAGCGGTCACGAGCGGAGGAAGACGAGCACGATGCTCTCGTCGCAGCCGCTGTCGCAGAGAACATCGCCGCAGACGCTGTATCGGAACCGAAAGCCAAGAAGGCCCGAACAGAAGCCAATCGCTCGCTTTTCGTTCGATCTTTGCCTGCGACCGCCACCAGCGAATCTCTCACCGATTTCTTCTCCGAACATTTTCCTGTCAAGCATGCGACCGTCGTTCTCGACAAGGCGACCAAAGCTTCCCGAGGCTATGGCTTCGTTACATTGACAGATGCCGAAGATGCTACGGAAGCCAAGAAGAAGCTCAACAATATTCTGTGGGAGGGACGCCGGATCAAGGTCGATGTCGCCGAAGCTAGAACTCGTGACGCAAAAGAGAGTGCCGTTGGCGCGGCCGCGTCTAGCGCAAAGCAAAAGCGTGCGGACGATCTTGAGGAAGCAAGAAAAGCCCCGAAGTTGATCATTCGCAACCTTCCTTGGTCTATCAAGTCTTCTGCGCAGCTGGGTGCGCTTTTCCGCGCCTATGGGATTGTCAAGTTCGCCGACCTTCCCCAGAACAAGGGCAAGCTCAAAGGATTTGGTTTCGTTACCCTTCGTGGCAGGAAAAATGCTGAAAAGGCTTTGGAGATGAACGGAAAGACCATTGACGGAAGAACCATTGCCGTTGATTGGGCTGTGGGCAAGGACGAATGGGAAAAGGCCAACGGCGCCAGGGAAGAGGAAAGAGATCCAAAGAAGAAGGAGAAGGAGAATGATGATGAGGAAGAGGAGGATCCAGCCGAAGACGAGAATGCCGGCAAGGAGCTCACCGGAGCCGACGCAGATCTGGAAAACTTCATGAAGAACCACATCATGAATCTTGAGGACGAGGACGACGAGAATGAGGACGAAGACGAAGACGAGGATGATGATGAGGAGCTATCCGACGGAGAGGAAGACAGCGAAGACGAGAAAGAGAAGAAGCCCGCCAAGAAAACGCAATCTACCGACAACACATCGACACTATTCATTAGAAACCTGCCCTTCACCGTTACGGACGACCAATTGAAGGAGCATTTCGCCAAGTTCGGCGCCGTCAGGTACGCTCGCGTAGTAATGGATCGGGCTACCGACAGACCGGCGGGTACCGGGTTTGTCTGCTTCGTCAACGAGGAAGACTCAAAGGCCTGCATCAAGGGTGCGCCGCGCACACAAGCCAACACTCTGCCCACAAAGCACTCTGTGTTGCAGGACGAATCCGCAGACTCCGATGGTCGTTACACCTTGGAGGGTCGTCTGTTGCAGGTTGCTCAGGCAGTCAGCAAAGACGATGCCGAGCGCTTGGCTGCCGACGGCAGTGCCAAGAGACGGGAGAAGGACAAGCGTCGTCTTTTCCTGCTCAATGAGGGCCAGCTCGATACTAGATCTGCTCTGTACCACAAGCTCACGCCCAACGAGGTGAAGATGAGAGAGGACAGCGCCAAGCAGCGCAAGAAGCTCGTTCAGAGCAACCCTTCGCTGCACATCAGTCTCACCCGTCTGGCTGTCCGCAACATCCCCCGCAACATCGGCGCCAAGGAGCTCAAGGAGTTGGCCCGCAAGGCCTGCGTCGAGTTCGCCACAGATGTCAAGGAAGGCAGGCGTCAGCCCCTTTCCAAGGAGGAGAAGGTCAGAAGCGCAAAGGAGGATAAGGAGGCTGAACACGACCGCAAGCTTAAGCGCAAGGGTATTGTCCGCCAGGCCAAGATCGAGTTTGAGAGTCGCGAGGGTACCAAGGTCCCTGAGGCGAGCGGCGGCAAGTCCCGCGGATACGGCTTCATCGAGTACTCGTCCCATCGCTGGGCGCTCATGGGCCTGCGTTTCCTCAACGGCTACCAGATGGAGAACGAGCAGGGCAAGAAGCAGCGCCTGATTGTCGAGTTCGCCATTGAGAACGCCTCGGTCGTCGCCCGTCGCAAGGCCAACGAGAAGAACTTGGACCGCAACAAGCCCAACGCGCAGGCGAATCCTCAGGCCGCGCAGAACGGAAAGAAGGGCGGTAAGTTCGACAAGAAGGCCGGCGGCAAGGAGCTGCCCAACATGGCTTCTGTCAAGGACCAGAAGAAGGGCAAGAAGGGGAAGAAGGGCAACATGAACAAGGGACCCAAGACGGAGAAGGAGGAGAACGGAGACAAGTCTGGTGGTGACAAGCCGCCAGCGGGCAAGGTTGATCGGGAAGATGTCAAGCCGCTGCTCATTGCGAGAAAGCGACTGATGAGGAAGAAGAAGGCTTCATCTCGAGGCTAGGTTGTTTCATCAAAGGGCACTTCTTGTGTGGGGAAGGTAATTATGGGCGACTTGTTCCTTAGATGTGTTTTGCATCATCAAGGTTATTCAAAAGTATCAGATTTCAACTTCACACGGCACATACTCTCTGCTCTATCGTGAACCTGCCATCTCCATGGCCACACAGGTAAAAGGACAATTTTATGTTGAAGTAGACTTCATACGCACAAAAAGTACGCACGGATTCCTTATTAACAAAGTGTCTATATACCTACACGGGTTTAACCAAAAAACGAAACCCAAATTCCTTCCACACGCGCCTTGAAAAACGATGGACAGGTGTGATGTGAGCGCGGCATCACTACACGCAGTATTCCGAATTGCAAACTTTCTCTCTACCAGGAACGCCGATATGCAATGCTTGGCGGGAAAAATAATAATGACGCCTCCCTTCCAAAATCCCATCTGAACCCCAAACCTTGGCGGTAATCCGATTGGCCCTTCTTCATACCTCCTCTTCCGGATCTGTACCGCCGTCCCTCCTCTTCTTCTTGACCCTGAAAAAGTCGCCCAGCGTATCACTCAGGCTCCGTTGTCTCCCTGTGACTTGTTCACGAGAAGCGCCCTCGCCCGCCGTACGACTGCGCTCCGCAACGCCACCGTCCTGATCGTCCCCTCTACTTACTAGATTTTCCCTCTCGGCGTCGACGTCTGCGCCCTCGCCATTGTCCTCGGGCATGAAAAGGCTTGCTCTGATGCTGGAACGCAGCCGACGCACCGACGGCCTACGCAGGAGCGGACTCTCTGCGTTCCTGAGAAGAGTGTCCTTGACGACGGCGCTCACGGTAGAGGAGAGGGGGGATGGGGAGAAGAGAGGCCCAGGGTAGTTGTGGCTGTGAGGTCGGGGCGGTAGTGATGTGCGTGGTGTGACGGGTCTGTCTGTTGGATTTGTAGGATATCTAGGTTGGATCTGGCCGTCATAGTAAGGCGTTGTCGGCTCTGACGGGGAGAAGCCGAAGCCAGGGAAGGTATGGATAGACTCGTCTGATATGGTTCTGACGCCTGGCGGAGGGAGAACTTCTTCTGTCGCCGAGTTGCTCCAGGGGTTGGCTAACAGCGGTTCTGATTCGGCGCCCGTAATGTTTCCCGCCGAAGCCGCTGTAGGAACACGTAGAGATGGAATGCCGGAATCACGCTGTAAACTAAACGGCTTTGACCCGTTGTTTGCGTTGTTTCCATTTGAGGCTCGAGACGACCGGCGCGAGATTGACGAGGGAATGGAGGTGGAAGAAGGCGGGAGCGGTTGTGTTGGGCTGTAGCCGTCTTGCTCAGCCAGGCCAATCGTCTCCTCCACGCCATCCACATCAGACATGCCATCATCCATATCTTCCTCAACTCTACCACTAGTAATGAGGAAGACGCCGAAGAAGGTAAGCAAGCAGCCTCCAACGAATTTCCCGGCTTGCTCAGCTGAGGTCCTCTCAAAGTCGCGGTATAGCACGGCGCTGCCAATGATGACGCTGAGAGTGAAGAGGACGAACTGAATGGGGATGACTTGGGTCGAGCTGAATCTCTGCAGCGACTTATTGACGTAGCGCACCTGCATCACTGCCGTGAAGAGCAAGATGAAGATCAGTGCCCATGCGACGGGGGTCTTGAATGCAGCCAGGAGAGTCGTCGATAATATTGAAGACAAGCCCTTGGTCGAAAGAGCTGTGAAGCCGCCTAAAGAAAGTCAAGGTTAGGTTATCATTGTCCGTACGCCCGACCAACATAGACAGTACATACCAAATAGTCCCACCAGGCCCAGATCGATCAGGATAGTCCGGTGGCCATACCTCGGGCTCGCCCACATCAGGATGACAATCAACGAGATCGTTACCGCCAAGTATATTTCGAATGCCAAAGTCGTAATCGCGTCCCATACATCGTCGGGGTCGAGCTTTGTCTCTTCCTGCTTCGCACTCAAGACCACAACGACCACCCCCGCCACGGCGATGACGACACCTCCAAAGTCGCGCCGCCTGAACTTCTCATTGAAGAGTATCGGCGCAATAATGCAGTTGGAAATAAGGGCGACGACGCCCAGGGGCGACACAATGGAGGCGGGCGCGAAGCCATACGCCAGAAAGTTGCCTAGCTCGCCCAATGTAATCAAGATCTGGCCCGCCCACCAGTACGGCGACTGGAGATACGTCGAAGGGGCCTTCTCCTCGTCACCGGAGTAGTCGGAGCCAGCGGACTCTTCGGAACGGAATGATCTCCTAAGAGGCTCGGATTCGCCGGCATCGTGGTCCGTATTCTGTCCGTTCTCTGGTAAGCCTCCATCTGTATCTCCTCCTCTTCCATCTCCGCCAACGGATCCGTAGGGCCCCGTCTGGCCTCCGCTTGGCGCATGCTTCAGAGCCTCTTTCGCCCTACGTCGGACCCGGATGCGTTCACGGTGAAGTCGGAGGTGGGCGTATCGCTGGACGTTGAGAGCGAGTGCGATAAGGACGTTGCCGACGATGGCGGTGATGATGCCGATGAGGGAAGACCAGTTTTGCAGGTCCTTTCCATCGTCGCCCGGTCGTGCCGCTGGCTCGGCAGCGATGACCGCATCAGCTACCGTCATGACGACTCGCTAGGTCGTGTATGTCGAGGCGAGGTTGAATGGGACAATGTCGTATCGCGGTCGGTCGGATCACAAGCTATTTTTTTCGAAGCCGCTGGGGGTTTTTGGTGCTAGTTTGGCGCAGGCTGGAGATAATGACGACGGCGCGAATTGAGTCGCCTGTCATCCAAGCGCGACTTCCAGGTTGGACACGGCCAAGACGCAGTATCATCTGGACGGCGCAAATGATGAGGGGGGCTAAGGACCTCAAGCTCTGCGGGAAAGCAAATCGTCGTAGCCGGCCATGAGGATTTGCGTCAAGAAGATGAGGATTTCAAGGTATTGTCGTAATGTTGGAAGGGTAAAAGATAGCTTATGGTAGGTAGGCAGTAAGAGGGTACTTTGGTACGGGACTGGAATAAGATGGATCAATCAAGATTTTAGTACAGGCGTTTAGTAGCCGCTACTCCGTACTCCGTTCGATGAGGTGTGAGCCTGTGAGGTACTGCTACTTAGGTGACGCTCCTCCTACCGCGACTTTCTCCTCTTCTAGGTCCGACACTCAGTTTCGACACATCGGTCGACAATACAGGCCCGACCCGACCCTGACGCGCGGGTCTGGGCATTTTGGGAGCATGAAAGTGAAAGCACGTTCCCACATTCAATCAGAGGAGGGGGCAATCAATCCCCCGGTCAAAGAGCCCCCAAAACTACGTTCCTCCCAAAGGAGGTCCCTGAAAGAATCAAAGACAGCGAGCATTGAAAGGTGGGGCCCAGATTGATTCTATTAAATGTAAAGTATGGCTCAGGCGACATGTGGGGGTTTCCAGGCTTTCAGCATTTGCTGCTCAATGCTGTCATTTCGTGGATGGTAGAGAAGACTGCAGGCACCTCAGTTGAAAGAGCTCTGAACAATAGGTAGGTAGTAACCTTAGCATGTGAGAGAGCAAAGTGTTCCAAGTATTTTGTTGCCTCTGGATTACCTCAGTCCCGTTCATTCATTCATCTAGCAGCCACACCGAGCAAATGGAACTAACTCTAGCCACAGCTTGAAGTGGGAGGGAGGTATCCGTACGGATACCTTTTCTCAGGCACTCGCCGAGTCACCAGAGACAGCGGCTCGCTTGGAACGTAACCGGCCGGGGCAACCGGGCCAAGCCTCGGGGTCCATCCGCGTATCCGCATTCTTCTAGGCCGACATATTCGTAGCCGTTATCGAGGCGTCTAGTGCCCCGTTTGTACGATTGCACAGTGCACTCGGGCCACTTACCAGAGTTCGCCACCACACGTGCCTGTCACTGCTGCCAGCCTGTGCCTCAGCAGCCATGGACGGGCTGTGGCTTGCGCGTTGGACCCGGCTTCCTCTCGCCATCCACTATCAAGCCGTGCCGTCACCGTGCTCTCCACCAATCCCAGGTTATTGGGAAATTGTCGGAACTTCAGAGCCTCCGACCTATCAATCAACTGCATACCTGATTGGAGACCCCGCCGTTCCCCGATCGCCACTGCCGGGTGACCTGATCTCAAGTCGACAACGTCGTCATTTTCATCGACTGTTTTTTTGTCGTCAATTAGTTCCGCAAACAACATCTCAACTTCTCCTATGTAGGCCTCAAGCCTTTGACTGGTAACCGAGGGCATATTCGCCAACTGCTTACGACAGCAGTAGATCCCACTTATCAACGCGTCTCATCAACTGAGACGCATACGCGCGAAAGTCATCGACTTATAGCCTCGAAACACACCAAATAACCCATCTCATCTTAACCATGTCGAACGGCAACTCTTCAGACAACATCTTCGTCCGCTTCAAACAGAAAGTCGACGACCACGTTGCATCGGCCTTCCAGCGGTTCCTGGGCATTCCCTCGGCCGTATCACGCCTCAACAGCTCATGGCCGGAACCGCCTCTGCCATCCCGTGACAAAGACCTTGAGAACAGAAGGCCGCTCACCGACGACGACACCAGCTTACAGCCCCGTGTGTCATCCACGCAGTACCCGTACCCCACCGTCTTTGACCTCTTCGGCCCTATGTCGTCCATCTCAGCCCTCTTCAAGGCCGAAGAGGTCACCGAGTCTCTGTACCAGCTCATGTGCTTCTCATTCATCATCGACTCGCCCTATTCACCGTTACGACTCCATGATATGCCTCAGCCCGTACCGCGAGACCTGCCTAACGGCGAGGACCCGACCTTGTTCGGATTCGAGGATGCGTTTGAGGATCTGCTCATGGTGAGCAGCGGCCAAGGTCTGCCGGATATTCACGAACGTGTCCGCTTCAGAAAGGAGGTTCGCGACTCGTTCCCTCACGGTCTGCCTCCGATGCTTTGGCTTCACCAGCTCACTCGCCAAGGTCTATGGGATGGATGGGAACCAAGGCCAGAGGTGTTGGATAGGGCAGTGAGCGAGCGTTGGCAACGGTGGTTGCAAGAGCAGAACGACCCTTTCAACGAGAAAAAGTCCAATTCTTCCCGAAACGAGTCGGCTTCAGAGGAGAGGCGGAGGCCTGTCACAGAAGAGAACACGGTACAGGAATCTTCAGGTCGTCCCGAGCAGGACCACACAGAAACGGAAGAGGATTCCTATTTTTCAGTCATGGGGTCAGCTCGTTTGAACACCTCACGGGAAACATCCACATCAACGTCGCCGACCCCCCGAAACTACTCTTCAACGAAGGATCTCTCACCGCAAGGTCTGCCCCAAGGATGGCGCGTCGTCGAGAAGGTGCAAGGACGGGAGGACGGCAAGGGAAACGTACACATCACCAAGACTGTCACGACCTACAATGAGAGCGGCGAGGAGGTTGGTAAGCAGACGGAGAGACAGTCCAACTACATGTGGTCGGCGAGCTTTTCGACTGGCGGCTACAAGAACAGGGACCGTGACCAGCGAGAGGATGACGGAGTTGACGACAAGGGCAGCTGGTTCTGGAAATAGGCAGGATATTTTTGATCTTCTTTTTTTTCACATCATGGCTTAAGGAGTTTCATTGGGCTGTTAACGGGTTAGGAAATGAATAAATCTGTAAGAAAACGCTGCACCGGGGATTTTTCGTGTGTACAGGTCGGGCGAAAATTGAACATCATTGATAGTCAAACAAAATGTGAACACATTGAACCAAGCTTACGAGAAACATCCCCCTCTGATGTGAGAAGATTCACCAGTGTAACTTGCACCGCCTGGCAGCTCGAGATGTGTGTCGTTTCGAGGTCCTTGGCCGAGGATGCCAAGTCTTGTTTGAGAACAAATGGCATCTCAGCTTGATAGAAATAGGATCCAGCATTCAAGTAAAATTGTACGAAACAACACAGACACAGTAAGATGACAGGACATACGCCTAATGATCCAAGATCGTTGTATCAACCCCAATCTAGTGATCCTGAAAAGCGTATTCTGTAGGTACCAGAGGCCAAGTCTAATATCAAGTGATTCTGACTACCAAGTATCAATACCTGTAGATTCAACCCTGAACTATGCCAGAGGCAGAATGCCTCGCTACCATCTGGTGTCAGTATGCTCAGCTAAGCCCTTCCATCGCGGCTGGCGTTTTTATACATGCGAGGTAGATATGCCTCTAGCTTCCTGTTTTTGCGAAAATCTCACAACAACGATTCGGTACCGAGGACGTTTGTCGCTGTCCTGCCCTTCACACAACCAGGGGCGTACAACAGGACTTCACCTAGCTTGCTCGACTCGACCATATAGAAGGGTCACGAGACACTCATCAGCTACCTCTCACCGCCCGCTGACGATGATGGGCCGTTCCTGCTCTAGATGGGCGGCGCGCCCCCTCGATCGCATCCGACGTTGTCAACGTCATGGAGGCTTCAGCACCGGTGATCGCGACTGGGTACCAGTGTTCCTTGACCTGACACTCCTCCAGAGGCTCATCATGAGAGGGTATCCTCATTCCAGGTTGTCTATAGTTGCTTAGGACAGCTCACACTTTGCAAATAAGGCGTTTCTTTACGTAGTGACTTTTCAATGTATGTACAATAGCATCAGAGACTCATCAGTTCGATATAGTCTATTGCTTGACAGTGCTTGGAACTCTGTCTGATATTGAGGATAGGAAACCTGTCTCCAAAAGATCAATAGGTCCTCGTCCTTTTCCGGATACTCAGGGTCCATCCAACTCATGCACTTTCTTTGGCTTTCTTGAGAATACTCACGTCAGAACCCTCCCGTCAGAGCCCCGACCAACCTTTACGCAGGACGCGGATTACTCCGTAGATGATAAAGAGAGAAAACAGTTTTCCTAAATATCGGTGCTTTATTTCGCCATTCCTTCTTTAGGACACCCAAACTTCAACACCATTCGCCCCCAGCCAGTCGTCCACATGCCCCCTCTCCAAACCCAAACAGCCGGTCCAGATACCAAAGTCTCCTTAGCTCTCTCATGAAGGATTTTTCATCGCCGGGTCCTCGTCCTTGGCGTGATGGACCCAACGGAAATTCGAATCCATCTCAAGCCAGACAGCCGATAAAGTTTTGAAGAAGAAAAAAACCGCAAAGAGATTCTCTCACCCCTTTTTCCGTCATCTTCATGTTAGATATGTAAGGGGGGGCGTTTATACTTGCACGAAGGTTTCTATGCAGCTAATTCCCGTCACTCCATTCTATCACGCCACACATTGAACCAAAGCATATCATTGGCAAGTCGCAATGAGCAAGTTTCCCACATGGCTAGCAAAGCTATCTAGCAACCACCGAACGCCTCGCAATCCTCTAGAACCCGAATCAACGGCACAAGTGGCACACCGGAGCATCCCCTCTAGACTCTAGCCACCTTAGCTCCCCATCGCTCCCTCGTTCCCGCGAAGCCAGCCGGTCCTCCCCGTGATGATCCGATGTTTACGGTTTACCTAGTCACCCAGAGTAAGGTAGGAAAAGAGAACAAAGTCCTACCAACACAAACCCAAAGGGGCAAAAAGTACCTGGCACTATTCAATGCAAGCTTGGGAAGCCGTTGCCAATAATCACAAGTTCCGGTTCACCAAGTTCGGTTTCGCAGTTAAGGGTGTCGTGCGCAAGAATATTTCGTCATTTCCACACTAAAGTAGTTTCCAGCGAGGAGACCAAGACTACTGTAGGTAAGTAAACACCATGACCAACACAGCCCAACCAACAGAAAACCTCGGAGAATCGGAAGGGAAACAAACTAAGGCCGACGGAGGGAGGAGGAGGAGGAGGAGGAGGAGTCGCCGTCAAATTGTCGACCGGTTGATTCTAATCTCTTCTCTCCCTCCTCCAAAAGAGTCCAAGGACTCCAAACCATAACCCTACTAGTAACCCAACGCTCGGCATTAGCGTACTTTGCTGTTTCTCCACGAGCGGCCCCCAAAGGACCGCAGACGTAAGTTGAAGCGGTCTAAACCCAAGTCAGATGGTTCAAGAAATGTCCCTCGGGGGGTGCCTGTGCTTGCGGCACACGACTACTCCCCCTCATCCATCCAAAGAGTCCACGAAGGAAGCTCGTGCATCTATCTCGGCTTCTTCGCGGCGCAGAAAAAAACAACTCGGTGGGATGCTGCAGGTCCTGCGTCCTACAGCAACATGTGAAGCCACGGCCGAGTTCACAAGTCCTGCTAGATGTAGCTAAAGCTCTCTGGTCATGAAACAGCCCCAATATCGAGCAGGATCGTCACAAAGTCCCCATCACTCGGCACCACTCTGCCCCCTTCATCCAGACGCCGTTGGCGTTGCCTCAGAGTAAGACATTCCCATCGAGCTATCTCGGGGACAGCTCCGATGAACCCCTGAAGAAGAAGAACGCAGGTTGCGATATCCGCACCTAACCACCGAACCAGTACCACGACTCAAATCCACACGGAACAGGCGAATAGACACAGCCTACTTGACAGCTGTCCGTGGACCCGCGGTCTACTTTGACTTTGGTCCAGCAGCTTCTTAGGCTGTTAGCTGCAGGGTGGCGCGGCGGGCTCGCGTTAGTCACGAGGCTACGGGTACCTTAGCAAAGCCCAACAGTCGTCCTCGTCGTCGTCGTCTTCAAGACGTGAGGGGGCCACAAACGAAAGCCACACTGAGCGGGCAATTCCCCCCTCTCCTTCTCATCTGAATCCTAGCTCAAATAGACCTTCAGTCACATCTCTCTCGTATCTCCAGAGGCTCTTCCAAAAGAAGCGGCGGGCAAAAGAGAGCTCCAAGCTCCAGCAACTGCTAGTCTGCCTCGTAAGTCGTTGGTCGAACTGGCAAGGGCGCGTTCAGCGGCAAGCAGCAGGGCCCCCGTCCGATGCCGACAACGACCCCATCGACAAGATTGCGGGCAAATTTCCATCGCGATAGAAAAGAGAACACGAAGATGCAATCCTGGACACGTCTGTCGATGGTGGCTTGCCCACTTAGAAAGGGCCCCTCACCCCCCGGCTTCTCCCGCATCCCAAGCCAATATCCTCCGAATTTGGGGCGGACGATCCCTCGAATTTGGCCGAAACAGGTCGATCCTTCGCATGGGGGACGTGAAGGGGAGTAGAAGCCTGAAGGGAAGATTGTTCCGCCCACGCCGCGCTCCAATAGTTTACCTGAACCCCAGCGACGAACGCCGGCAGTTGCGCGAGTAAATACGGCACCAACATGCAAACTCAACATTCTCTGTTCGGGTTCCCCATCAACGACACAACCGGCGTCGTCTTCATTGTCTGTGCGAGCGGCTCGAATTGTTCAGTCAGTCCGTCCGTCAGTCTGCTTGTGAGCGGGTTTTGGGCATCAAGCCGTCCCGACTCCCGAGACATACAATTCGCCAGACCCCAACGGGCCGGATACGCACGGCCAGAGTTCGGGCTGTCAAGGGTGCCGGGGGGATCTCGTTGGTTGTATCCGACAAAGGCAGACCCCAAGCAAGTGTGATATCGAATGAGATCAGATATCAAGATGACCCTGCAGGCCACTGTCGACGCCGTCACCGCGTTTGTGTGTACGGAAATGGATGCGCAGTACGTATATTCAAACGTTCTCGCATCAGATCTGCTCTGGGGACATCCATAGGCCAGCACAGGGAATAACGTTGGTGGCGTCAGGTCCAGATCGGGCGGTTTGTCATCGCCCGGGATACCAAACACATTGATGAAGTATCATGAAAGCAGAAAGTGAGACCAGAGAGACAAGAATAGCTGCCGCTGGTTCGACCAGCGTCAGACGTTCGATCTCATGGTCTGGCCTTGGCTGTCGACTGATGTGGTGTTGCCCAAGTATTCGTAGAGGACTGCTACTCTAGGGCAAGGATCGACAGACCCGAGTCTGAGCGCCGGCGGAGAAAACTTTTCTCTCCATCCCACGCCTACCTCCTTCATATTTTCTGCTGATCACTACCGTCCGAGCGTTAGCGGGCAAAGTTTGACAGGACTGCCTCTAGAAACGTTACGCGCTGGTTTGTAGTAGATTGACAAAGAGCCTCTGGGTTGTGCCTAGCTCGTCGATTGACCATCCGAAGGTGGGCGTCCGAAAGCCATACGCCGCTCCCGGGATCGACGGCTTTGGGGGCCGGAGGATGCCCGGGTCGTTTGGAGTATCGATGAGCCGAATCCTCTCTGACGGACGCGGCGATAACCTTGGTTCGCTGTCGCATCGCTTACACACTGCGTCGGCGATGTCCCCATTATCTGCACTCGATAACTCGGTATATATGCCGTCTGTATAAGAAGAGGCTGGTATGCGTCAACGTGATGAAACTCCAACGTGACAGATGAACAGTGTCGGAAACTGCGAGAGACGGACGAGAAAGCGATAGGCAAAGCGCTATAATAGAAAAGCTGCTATTGCAGATATGGACTCCCAGAAGCATGGGCAGAACTCTGGGTCCAAGCAACGCGGAGTTTGACAGGGAACATCATTCGATCCGCGATACCACTTCAACGGTCGTCTGTTTCTGGAGAGGGTTTGCTTGCCGGCAAGGCCTCACGGCGCTCAACTAGGCCGAGCAGATGAAACGACGGTCCATTTCTGGAAAGCTGGACCGCTTGCTATCCAGTAGCAGCATAGCTCGAGTCTGTCTTTCCATTGTCTTCAAGACTCAAGAGCGAAAAACTGGATACAGCTGGACACATCAACATTGAGACTGCAGACGGCATATGAGGAGCCGGCGCCGGTCTGGATAAGCTATCGGGATCCCCCCTGCTCGGGGCGCGGTCGTATTGCGGTTGAAACTCTCGATCGATGACACGATTCCCTTGAAGACTTCTCGCTGTAGTGTTGGTGTGACACTTCCAGCCTTTGCAATAAGATCGACCGTGTTTCTAACACGTCGGTCAGAGGGAAGTTAGTCACGGTTGGGTAATCCGCGGACGGCACTGATGAGGCATGGGGATTAAGAAGTGAGCTGGTGACTGTGGCGTGATGTTGGAAGCATGTTGGGACTTGGGGAGATTGGGGTTATGAGACTACCAGTCTAGAGTCCAAGCTTCTCTGCCAGAATTGACAGCTAATCAGGAGCACTGAACGCGAACCCGTCTCGCCAGCATCTCCCCGGATGGAAGTAGAGGAGAAGTGTGGCACACGGCCCACCGGTTGGTGGTTTGTCCCTGAAGTTGGAAAGTTCCAAGGTTGGTGTAATGATATGTATCCGTACGGGGCATTGTACGATGATTGCTGCCTCGACCTGGAAACTTTGTCCACACTGTAAGACGGGTGTCGTCTACCCCCAGCAAAATTGCTGAGGCTTGGATGACTGTATTGCTCGGCGATTGCCAGTGGTAATACAGGTAGAGGCTGGCATTTTGGCAATATGCTCATGCATGCACGGCGTAGCGTAGGCCGCGAAAACAGGCCATCTGGCCTTCTCTGGGGTTTCCATGTAAGCTTCGCGGGACCTTGCAGACTCGCAAGGCCGATCAGCGCTTCTTTGAGGGCATTGGCAGCACGCAGCAAGCAGTTGGACCGTCACACCGACTGACGAATCTGTCGCTAGCTTATGCTGGTTCAAAGATGTGCTCGATGCCTAGCTGTGGCACTGTGCAGGGTTATGTATCCCAGCGAATCCTCCAGGGACGCGGGGGTTAGAACTCAAGAGTCGGCCATTGATCGCCGGTCCTCAGCAGAGACTCTGTCGAGATATACTCTAGACCGTTCGATCCCAGCATTTGCGAAGTAAAGAAAGGGAAGGGAGTAGGCGGCCCTCGTCGTGTGTACCAGCTTCGGCGATCCTCCAATTTAACCGTTCATTCATTCGCAGGTACGGATAGCAGGAGTGATAATGATTGCGTGAAGCTGCGCCTATTTGCAACCAACGCGACGCTGCTCTGAGGTTGATCGACGGATTACCAATCGCAGTCCTGAGTCAAGAAAAAGAAGGAAATGATGTAGTTCCTCTCCTAGGACATAGGCGCGCCGTCGAGAAAGCGACAGTCGAGCCCTTGAAGATCCGACCCTTGAAAGACGACTTTGAAGACAATGCTGCAGGCATGTGTTCCCCGGGAATCCCATCCTTCTCCGCATTCAAGGCCATAGTCAGGGCAGCCTATTCCGAATTTTGTTCGACGTGCAGCGACGGCACAAGCAATATTGATATACGTCTGCGTTTCGGTTGACCTTTTCTTTGTTGCGCCCGAGGTCTGGAACTAGAGCCTCGGCCGGATGAATATGGCCGGTTATTTCCTCTTCTCGTACCTCAGTTGGCAATGGCCACCCAGTGTTTCTCCAGCATACGGTTAATTGTGTTCTTCGTCTCTATGCCTTCTATGCCCTGTCCCGTGTACTTCGGACCGATCATGCAGTCTGACAGGAGTAGTTGATCGTTGTGGGACCTGTGCGGATATCCGTTGTGTTGAGCGGCACGTCTGCGGATAGAATCGCTGACGGTAGCTCGCGAATGACGGCGTCGGAATCGGCCGTCCTAGCCGACCTGCCGGCCACGGATCTTGAGAGGAGAAATGCACGAAATGTACGAATGCGGCAAAGCCCAACAACATCACAGGGTTTGTGTTCTGGAAATGATGGCGTTGCAACCGCCAAGTTTCAACCCGCGAGACAGCTAGCTATAGCCTACAGTTGAGTTGACAATAGCTGAGTCAGAAGCATGACTTTTCTTCCCTCATATTGCCGGCCGAGGCTGCAAGTCAGCTAGCTAAACGTAAGCTGCATTAGAAACCTAGTTGTTGTCATGTGTGGTTTGATGAAGAACTGCCCCCGGTGTTCTGGCATCCAACTGGCCTGAGACGCGACCCTCCAACTCATTGTATCCAATTTCCCGGCCGCAGGGCAATAGCTCTTGGATGTCCTGCAAGGCAGCATGCGGAAGGATCAGCATAGAGAGAGAAACGGTGGTGATGTCGTGGGACCAACGAGAATGGTCCAGATGAGCGAATAGCAACCAAGGTGGCGACAGGTTGGTCAAGACGCCAACGAGAGATGCTCATATCGGTTAGAAACAAACAAACAAACAAACAAACAAACCAGAGATCGACTGCCATGAACAGCGACCCGTACGAATAACGGCCGACTTCGCTATGATCAGGTAAGGCACTTACTGATGAGGCCAGTGATGCCGAGTATTCTTCAGCAAATTGAGTCAGTGGGATGGGCAAGGTACCTTGTATAGGTACTCAGAGTTGTTCTATCGAGTGTCCACGAGGCGCAACGAGGTGAAGAGTTGACTGGTCCATTTCCAAGTCTTACCAATTGCAATAAGCCTGGATTCGCTTGACTCTCGCCAAAGTAACCTTTTGGTCCGCCTTGTGGCCTTAACAAGACGTCATAAACCTTATTGTTTCCAATTCAATATCAGACCCTAGACGGGACGATAACCTATGGTGACATAGGTCGCCACAAGAAACACAGACAATGTAGCGAAGTGTTGCGTCAAGTAGAGAGTGGGCAGAAGAAACTGCACAAACATGATGAGCATTTGAGAGATTCTCTACCATGTCCGTACTGTACGGGAGTGTCTTGACAGTGGTTTCCTGCTGCCACTGGCAGGTTAGCGCAACCTACCGTGCGTTCGGTTGAGCAAGGTAGCCAAAAAAGACCAGACAAGCTGGTGCTGGAGGGGCGGGAGAGAGCGCCGTCTAGTGTACTGCAGAACATCCTTGACGTCCAACCGTTGCAACGTTGACATGGACCGGCTTCATAGTCCCCGTTTCTTGCGAAGCGGTCTTGCCCATAGTGCATTGAATTCCATAGCACCCGCCCACCCTTCTTCCGTGTGTCGCTCCAATCGAGGGGTCTGACATTCAAGCCAATGGTGGCCTGCAGTAGTATTTGGTGATATAGATGCCGGACTTGGCTTGAGGAAAAGGGTCGCTTGTGAGAAGAGAACCAGGGAGCTGTCTGACAGGCACAGGCACAGGCACATGCGCAAGCACAGGGTTGGCGGGCTCCAACGTCGGGGAGCTTTCCATTGGAACCTTGGCCCGCCAGAAGGATGAGGATGGGGAGGGTGCTGTTGCATTTGTTCTGGGGTAAACGGACCTGTTTCCATTCTGATTCGGGTGAATCTTCCCGCTGTGATACCAAGGTCCTACTTGTAATGGTAAGCTGCTACAGCCTCGACAATCCAAGTCAAGTTGACAATGGGAGTACTGTGAAGTTCGACACGTACTATGTAAGTGTGTGTGTGTGTGTGTGTGTGTGTGTGTGTGTGTGTGTGTGTGTGTGTCGAAAAGGTTAAGATCTCGAATCGCGCTCAACAACCAAGGCTCGCTCTCGGTATCCCGACGACTTAACAACCGTCCGGCCGTCCGTCCGTGGGCCATTGGGGGTTTAGAGGCAAGGCCCGGGAATCTCTCTGACTCTGCAGTTCTGATTAGTGAATATTACGCCGTAGTCCTGTGCCATCCCAGCTCTCAGGTTCCAATCTTGGGCCGAAGAAAAAGCAATGGCCATGGCCTAGAACTCCGTGACCCAGAGATATCGCCGATTACCCCACCTCAGTTACGGCAACGCAAGCCAACCGCCGCTTGTGCCGCCTTGGACTTGAGTCGATTGTAAACATAGGATTTGGACTCTGGAGACATGACTTGGTGACTAAAGGTTGCTCAGGGAGGTGATGAAAACCGCCACAATGATTGAGCGGACAACTCGCGAGCAAATGACCGGCCAGGTACTTTGATAACTTGCATGCGGCCTAAACGGATAGAGAGGGCGAGAAAAAGACCAAAAGACTGACCAGCCTTGGGTTAGTCGTGCCATGAGTTGCAGTTGCAGTTGCAGCTGCAGTTGCAGTTGCCAACCCAAGTTCCTTCCAGGTTCCATGTGTCTGTGGATTCTGGCTACCTCCACTTACTGTGAGGTGGATTGAGCAGGCACGCAGGACCCCTGGGTTCTGGCTGGGTCGAGTGGATCAAGTCGTGGAGTTCAGGGCAGCACGCTGTTATGCCTTCCTTGTCTTGGGACGGCGAAAGTTGAATAATCGCACTGTTGAGAGAGGACTACGTGCTCCGTACCTACACAGTAAGGGTCGAAGGTGCTGCTGCTGCCGATGCTGCTGCTGCTGCCGTTTGCTTGCTTCCTGCAGCAATCCAGGTCTACACAGTACACTAAGGTAAGGCAGGTGCAGATGTGGATACTCTAGATACGCTAGGGCCAACTGGGACTCGTGGGAGAGAACGGTGTGGAGCGACGGCTACTCAACGGCGGAAGGAGTCAAGGACTCAAGGAGACTGATGTTCAAAATGGCAGGCGCAAGATACTTAGACACCCAAGCTCCCGCCGTCAATACACGTACCTTTCTTCGGCACCCTGACTTGCCTTACCTAATAACATACACAAGGTAAGGTAGGTAGGAACGGGCACTACGTACTTACTTTGCAATGAGGAAGACATGCCTTCCTTCCTTGTGCCCCCTCCTTCCCTTTGGACTCTGCCCGTGTCTCTGTTTCTCAAGGTAGGTGGTCCCTATCCCCTCCCCTCCCCGCCGTGCCCGCCTTGGATGTCTCCTTCCTACGCAACGGGTTTCGCTTTCCCGGGCTGCCATGTTTCCCTTGTGTCCGTCTTCCTTCCGGAAACGACCACTTGGACCGACCAGTAAGAGTCATGGCCGCCGGAGCCAAAGCCGGAGCGGAAGGCCATAACCAGATTGCAAGCTGCCGATCCGATAGAGCTGTGATACGCACCTACCTCATAAGTTAATACAAGTTACCTTACCTAAGGTACCTGAGGTTCCTTACCTGCATCTGAGTAAGGTAAGAGAAGGTAAGGTAAGGCTCGAATGCTCATTTGTCAGGGAAGGTACGGGTAGGTAAGTACCTTACGAATAGAGGAATGAAGGATAGGAGAGGAAAATCAAGCAGGTGCAATAATACGAGTATTCACAGTTCCTCTCCCAATGTGGCAGAGAGTTCATCTCATTCTCAATTTCACGACTCCCGTTGCCCACTGCACATTCTCCGCAAGTTCGTACAAACAGCAACGATGGCACTGGGTAATCCCTTTTGTCCCGCCTTCATCCCCCGGTCAGTCGCCATTTGCTAAATTCTCCTCACTTTGTCCCGGGAAGACATGCAATTTACCGGACAGCTGCCAGACAGGCTAGCCATGACTTACTATCCGACCGCCTGGAAAGCTTCATTTCGTTTCTTCAATTCGCCCGCCTTATCCGTCCATGGCTGTACTCTGTTTGGCAAGCCCAATGTCAATCAATTCCCCAATCAGAGAGCCTCATTACAACCGCACTACCAACCCACGAAGCAACGTTCTGAATCAGTCTGCAGCAATTTCCATGCGAGTCTCCAATCCGACTTTCACCTGGCCGTAATCTTCCCAGGAACCCAGAACACAGGATACAGGATACGGGATCCCAACAACCTGAGCACCCGCATCTCTTGTCCCGAACTAAAGGTTCTCACTCGTCGACACATCCCCGGAGCCCTGGATTTCCTTCCCGTCCTCTCGGCCAGCCCTGGTGCCTTCTCCAGCCCGCCGATACTACGTGGAACTCGACCGGGATCTTGTTCTTTTTCTCTTTCCAAAAGAGAACACACCGCGTACGGTCATCTGCGGACTACTGCACATTGCGTCGCCCAGTTGCGTATAGCAGCCAAGGTACGTAATAAGGGCCTGGCAAACTTTCTTTCTCACCGGCTCGACACTGGACAGTCGAAAGCCCCGTTCTGCAGAACCCGGCAGTAGGCTGTACTGATACGGATAGCATCTCTCGGGCTCCGCAGAACCTGACTGCTGCGAAGTGCTCCGTACCTACCGCTAGTTCGGCCATCGCCAGTATCAGAAAGCCAGAACCCAATCGAAGCCACCACCATCACTTCGCGTTTTTGGGACCTTGCTTGCCATGCCCATTGGACATCCAGGCCGTACCTAATCCACTGCCCCTGCAGATGGCCTCGGCTTCCCTTGGCGGCCTACGGATACACTACGCAGTATCAGACAAGCCAAACTCCCATGTGCGCTTGCTTTTGCTCTGCCGCACCGCTGCACCGTGCCGTCCCCGTCCTCCCTTCGCCTCGAAAATGGGACTGGCCTACGTCCGTACCTACGCAGCTCTGGATACGCTGTACTCCTCCGTACTCGCCCTCGGCCCCGCGTTACGTACCCGCCCGCCGTGCTGCGAGACGCGATTGAAAAGCTGACCTGAATTGAGTTGCGGATTACGAAGCTGCATACGTACAGAGATCTACCCTGCATATCTTGCGGTCATGGCCATGGATACCGTCACACTCACTGCTGGTCGCCATACGAGCTGGAAAGACTCCTTTGAGCCACTAACACTACGTACACCATCCCCGGCCCCCGCCTGGTCAAGCCCGCAGCTTTGCTTCTCCATTACCTCTGCCTTTGAGCGAATAGGCAGTCGTCCCGCCTCTGTGGGACAGTGGAAACAGAGAAGAAAAACGGCTCTGGCGCCGTCGTCTGTGCGTTGGGTGTATGCAGGCACGCAACTCTGATCCGCCTTTAGCCAACCCTCAGCGAGTTGCCCAGCAAGGAAAAACGAGGGAAAGAAAAAGGCGCATTCTCGGATCACTTTCTTGGTAGCCAATGCCCGTCGAGAGTTCTGACGAGCTTTGGCAATACCCGGTGCCCGTAATGGAGAAGACACGAGCAACATATGCAAAGGCGGACAGCATGGGGGAAAACAGAGGGTCCAAAAAGCTCGGCTTGTTCGCGACTCAGTCAGTCAGTCCCTCTTTGAGTTCCTCGCATCCATGGGATACTTGACAGACAGATAGACCCGGTCGGCGGACTCGGAAATACCCAAGTTGCTGTTCTTTCTAGTCTCTACCCGGGCTACTGAAAACCCCCTCTCTTCTATTCTTCTATGACTCTAGCAGTCTACCCGAGTGCTAGCTACCCATAGGGTTGAGACCAACGCTCAACTAGTCAGGTACCCAGGCGAGGACTCAGGGGAGCATTGGGGCTTGATAACGCATTTCTCATCATCTTGCACCGCAGTTTGGTTTCTTGATACCCACGGCGACGCACAGCAGCTTTCCAGTCACTCGGCTTGGTCCCTCTTCTCCGTAAACCTTCTGTCAATTCAAGCCAAGCCGAACCCCGCTGTCGTCATCTTCCGGCTCAACGCCTCAAAAATGACATTCTTCACAAAAGGACCTTTCCGGCCGACCTTACTATCTGGGAGGAATGGGTCTTGCGTGGAGCACACAACATGTGTGATAGGAAATAGGATCTGGAAATCAACATGGCAGACAGGCACCAGCTCCGGGAACCCCGTGGAGCAAATGTGGCTGGTCAAGTTCAAGCCCCAGCTGCCAGCTGGACGTAGCCCTGAGCTTGCTTGCCCTGGACAAGGCTCGGCGTCGCCTTGCCTTGCCTCGCCTTGCTCCAAGGTATCCGCACCCTGGCTGGTTTCTTCCGTCCACTGGCGTTTGGGCAACCTAGCTCGAACAGGGTCTGACGGGGAATTCCAGAACCGACCGACCGATAAATATCGACAGGGCAGAAGAGACGCGAGAGAGCTTGTCAGTCGAGTTTGCCCTCTTGCGCCTTGCAGCGCCAATCAACCGTGGATCTGGGGCTAGGGTATCGGCCTTCGGGGGACTGGGAATCTGGCACGCGGGTCGAGAACGAGGTATACCCGTCCCCTCGCGCCTACCCACTGACCGCACTGCCATAATGCCAACAACAGTCGTTGTCTCAAGCTACGCAGAATGACTGGGCTGTCTCAGAGCCCCCGTTACCACCGCAAACCTAACGGTCAGGCCAACGTCGGTCTTGAAACTTGAGACACTCAGTTGTACGGCATTTACTATGGAAGCCGGGGGGCTGGCTCCGTTGTGAGCCTGACCGCTTCGTTTCTCATACGTCGGACGGCGTCCTGCATCTGTCCGATTTCCAGCCGATTGACTGCTACTTGGGTGGCGGATGCCGGATGATGGTACACGGCAGCTCTCGGCAGCTCGCAACCTGCCCCAGGGATGGCCTCTCTTGCGCTGCTGCGCACGAAGAAGCAATACCGTACGGCCGGCAACCTGCAAAGCCCACAATTGCGTGGTCCCTTGTTCATTGTGTCCACTCCAGCATCCATGGACCCAGACCTCCTCACTATTCTGACACTGAGAAAGTCCTCTGGCGGAGACCACAGCCCTCTGGCAGTCGTCGATCATGATCTGTCACAATCTGGATCTAGCGCCGCTCGACGCGCTTTGGAAATCTTCAAACGCCTCACACAGACGAGTATCCACGGACTAGCCACGTCAATGAGGAATAAGAAACCCAAGCTTGAGCTACCCAAACTCGGGCTACGGAGACGTCCCGCGGCCTTTACTTGCCTCCAGATCTGACATCAACGATTTGCTGCTGTGTGGAGCAACTGCATACATCTCACATCATCTCTGCATTGATACGAAATCAGCCTGGGAAGGAGTCACGCAGCGGAAAAGAAGATGATGTGCTACGGATACCGTAGGCCAATATACTGGCTGGACCATCGGCAATCTTGCCAGTAATAGCAGCATCGTGAATTTCATCGCCTGCTCAGTGTTGGTGGAGAACATATCGCCAGCTTACTGAGCTTCCCTAACGTATTGCAACGTCCTCATCCCATGAGCACTTACTGGCCAAAGCTCTCAACCTCGCGTTCACCTTGAGTGCCAAAGTTCAGATGAAAGAGATCAACGTTTTTGTTTTTTTGCCGAGGTAGGGATCTGAAGAGTGTCAGAGCTGCGTTCAGAGCATGGGTTGAAACAGCTGCTCGATGTAACTTCTATCCGTCCATCTCAACGCACGACTCAAGAACCTTAATCTGTGCTTGGGAGGCCAAACAAATGTCTGGCTCGTTCGGATGAAACTGGAAATTTTTTCGACACGTTAGGGTCTGAATGGATTTCCGCCTCCAGAGCTTCTTGGGAGATAAACTCGATCGAGGGCATGTTAAGTTCACTGGGCGGCTTGCCATAACTGGAAAGTGCATGCACGGCCCGTGGAGTTTGCTTGTCGTTTTTCGAGCTTCTGAGACTTGTGTCAACGGGGACGTTCTCGGGTGAAAAAGGCAGAACCTCGTTGGTAGAGAGATCGGCCTGTCATCAGCAATCTTACCACAAACATGCGAGTGGTTTGTGCAAGCAAAGCCCAGAGAGACGGTTTGCCAGCTTGTGGCTAGGATTACCCTGTTCCGACCAACCAGGCCGGTGGTTATGCACAATCACACAGAGGCCTACATCACGCGCGCGTACATACACGACGAGGACCTTGTAGCTGATTCGAATAGTGCATAGGAGTTGGTACCACAGCATACCGAAGCGACACCAGAGTATTGAATCCCTCTCGGCCATTGAGCGTACCGCCATCGTCGGCACATCGTAGCTTCCGAGTCTTGTCAGGCGACGGCGTCAACTTGGGGGCAAGATCGGTTCTAAGACCATCTGCCATCGACCGCTAGCTTCAGGGGCAATCCTCTCAGCTTCGCGCCCAACGCACAGGTCCAAGATCGGTCCTGAACAAAAGAGGCCTGAGAAAAAGAGATGATAGGGAAAGGAAGAAGCAAGTGTATGGAGAAACGCGTCACGCTGAAATCGACAACAAGAACCGCCCACTGAAAACTATGGAAGTCTTCCAGACTTCCGCGCGGTGGACCTCGAAGGCGAAGCAAGCATCATGGCAAACTGCAAATAGAAACTCTGGTCAATGGCCGGTCCACAATCCATACACCGCACTAGTGACCGACTACGCATCTATTCCCTTTGTCACCTCGGAAGCATTTGATGAAGGTGCGCCCAACGAATCTTCGTATCGGAACGCCATGCTGCAACGTTATTGTATGGATATATCAAGGCACACGACATTAGCGGCGAGTATCGACGACACGGCAAATGGACGCCATGGGCAGGAGTGTTCACGGCAGGGCAGACAGACGCGACACACAGTGCATGACAGCCATTAGCTAGCATCTTGACGCGCTCGATTTGTAACTCTTCTTCCACCTACACTTGGCGTATACAATGGTCGGATGCATCAAAGTCTCATTTCCCTCTGTCATTTGGCGTTCCGGCTGAGTTTAGGCCGCCTTTTTCCTCTTGTAGGAATAATTTCACCGACTACCCACTCGCCCATATTCGACTTTTGCTAATAAGTCGTCTCTCATGTCCCTGCATCTCCACCTGTTACAGGAAGTCAGGCAGTCCTGGGGCTACGAGACATTGCCTATTCGCTTTGCCGGAATCGCGCAGTTCAACGATTTGTTCAGTGCATCAAAGTCTACAGAATGACTGCCGGAGTCCAACTATGACCGAATAAGGCAAGGATACGGACATCACATCTATCGTGCCAATCCCGACCGACTGGCCAAATATTGTTCCAAGCGTCTGCCAGCCTGCTTGAGTCTTGGACTCTTCAAACGCGCCGTTTAGTATGCACGACTTCAGCCAGCTGCTCGCGATAATTGCAGCTACTATCGTTGCGTATCTGCATACACACTTTGCCTTTCACCCAATGAATTTAGGCACGCGACTGGGAAGCGACGCAGACGGCTGCTGGTATGCAGTGCGTCGGTCTCTCTGCAGGTTGCAAGCAAAGTCTCAAGCCTCGAGGGGAGGGATAATCAGGACCATTTTTCCCCAGCCAGCATGTCCCGGGCCGTCTATGGCCAGTCCACTCAGGACCGCCACATCCTGCATGCCGCCTCCGAACTCACGCGGCCCATGTTGCTGATGTTTTCGTCGTTGGCAGTGATTGTGGAAGTGGTAGTGGTATTGCGTGGTACTAATGCTGCTGCTACTGTTAACACTGCGTGGCTGCTTGCTTCTTTGCTTGCTGCTGCTGCTGTCTAGTGCATCTATCTCTCCTCTCTGGTCTCTTCGAACCACCAGTGATGCAGCTCGCTTCATGGGTGCGTGAGAGAGTTCGTTTGTACCCTGCTTTACACCCACTCCACCCACATCGGCCGACAGCCCCCCTTCAATCCTCCCAGCAAGGCATCCTGGGCGACCATACCACACCCCCGGCAGCACCTTCAGAGCCAGATCCCTCCATCCCCCCTGACCCCTTGTCTGCATCCTGGAAGAGGGGACATACGGGGGAGGGGGAAGAGATGCTGCGGTGTTGCATTCTGGGACTAGACTCTGCAAGAGACTGTGAGCATTGCACAGGGTAAGGTTGTGACGGGGCGGCGCTGACATCCTCCCCCGGTCTCTGGCTCTGGAGACTGGTCCTCTTCTTTGGTCTGGTCCATGTCCACAGTCCATCTGCGTTGAGCGCTCAAAAAACTCACAGGCTCGACGGATCCCAAGGTTCGGATCCCGACCCCCGGCTCACAACGCATTGAAAACAGCACCATCTTAAATATATTACAGTCCCAAGCGCTTCCCCCACAGTCTAGTTGATCTCTTGTCACCTGTTGCTCTCTTGGGACGAACAAAAGGGCACTGGACGGTTGATGCTGGTTGCTGTTTTCTTGTTGCGCGCGCTCTTCCCTCCTTCTCGGCTCTGCTCAGTCTGTCTATTATTCAAACTTTTCCTACTCGGCGCAACGTAACGCAACGCCTACACACCACAATCCAACCTCTTATTAGTCTTACACAGACCACACACACGTACACACACATTCAAGCAACTCGCACTCCCTCATAACATCCCCGATCCCAACCAGACAAAGATCCAGAGCGGCCCAGTTTTTAAAAAGTAAACAGAAACACCAGCAACAAAAAAGCCTCGACTTGCTCAACCCTGTTCAGAGCACGCTGGAGAAGAAGGGGATCCCTTGAGAGGGGGCACGCCTGGCTTGACGTCGCCCTCTGCATTAAGTCGAAAACAAGATGTGGGCTACCGCTCCACTGCCGTACTACTCGGCCTACAAGCCAACCCGGAGGAAAGAGAGGGCAAGCATCAGCAACAAAGGTGGCTCATCGCCGTCCGCTGCCATCAATTCACAACCTCCTCTTCCTCTTCTCTCAACCCAAGACCATCCCGAAAACATCACAGATTTGTTCGAGCCTGCTCTTGATGGACCGCCCTCACCGGAAAGGATTCGTGCCTTGAGCAAGCAGATGCAGAGGGCCTCGGCCTTGGACAAACACAAGAGCCATACAACCACCTCCTCTGGCTCGACGTCCTCACTGCGCTCACTCAACTCGGACCGGTCGTGGGAACACACCCTGGAAACCATTACTTTGTCAAGACGTTCTTCTGGTCGGTCGACTTCGAGCAGCATGCCTTCCCGAGACCGCCCCGAGAGCGTGCAGCTCTTTGGCAAAACCATCTTCAACCGCAGGGCCAAGATGAAGCGGGAAAGCAGTGGTAACCACAGTTCCTCTGGAAGTTCCTTATACTCTGGTGAGCTTGCCCTGGATGGCCCGGCCTCGACAACAAACAAGGACCACTTCATCCCATCAATTTTTGGCCGTCGCAGAACTCTAAGACAGGACGACTTAGGTGAAGACCCAGTTTCGGGACGCAAGTTGCAAATATCGGGCCCCTACAACTTCCAACATGTCACCCACACCAAGCGGGATCACTTACCGGACCTTCAGCGGGGGAGCCGTGCCGAACTGGTGTCCGAATTCTCAGCCATCCGCGCTGCCCAACGGCCGACCACCGGCCAGCTCAAGGGAATTGACGTTGAAGACTTGCACTTTTCCAACTTTTCATCCGAAGCCTTGCACACGCAGCAGGACAACGCGTTGACGTCCGAAGCCCAGCCAGAGATGCTTTCGAATCGCCCACCTGCCATTGCCCGGCATACCGGCCCGACTTCTGCACCTCGACGGTTGGTCAAACACACACGATCCCAGGAACAACTGCGGTCGAGCCCGCCGCGCCCAGCACCTCCACGGCCACCCCGGTCACCCATCAACGAGGAGATTTTGTCACCAATTCTGCCAGGCTCGCCTGTACCTGTCCCTCCCCCAAGATCGTCAAGCCGTATCATGAAGCATTACACCGTTTCAGAAGACTCGCTCGCTACCATTGATATGTTCCCAGAACGCCCCCAGACTAGCAGCGGTTTTCACTTGCCAGGCACTCTCGAGGCACCGATCGAATTCACTAAATCTACCATTTCCGAAGAAGCAGAGCCTTTCGCAGACCCGAGATTCTCTCATGCTATCACCACTCCCGACGATGCTGCATGGCCACTTACAGCGAGCTCCACTGTCTCTTATGAGATGGCCTTGCCTGATGTGCCTGAAGAGGAGGAGCAGTTCGTTTTGTCTCGGCAGTCTGGCCCGAGCTTGGCCAGCACTCGTTCTTCGCTTCGAGGAAGCCAGTCTGTGCCTGCTCTGCGCCAGAGTGTGCCTCGGATGCCAGAGGACGAATTCAGGCGGCCATCAAGCGGCGCATCGGACACGCTTGGCAGCTTTGACATGCTTGCCGCGCAGAATGCTCTGAAAGAAGCTTTGGAGGTTGATGGGCCGGATGCTATTTCTCACCGAGCCAGCTGGGAGGACGATATTGACTACTGCTATGAGCACGAGGCTGAGGCTGATTGCGACTACGCGTGGGACCGGCCGTCTTTGGACATCGTGAGAGAGGACTCTGTAGAGACTTGCCTTGACAACGATGGCGTCTTCGTCGCACCCCTCTCGGCTGGTCTGAAGCCGGCATTGACGTTGGGACACTCCGATATGCCAGCCCTCAGCCCCGCCAGTCAGACTTCCGTCAACGGACACGAAGCAATCACTCCTACCATCACCGCGCTGCCTGTCAGGTCAAACTTCTCTCATCCAAGAAAGGAGACGAACTACCGGGGCACCTCCCATCTCCATGTGAGAACAGCTTCACGGGCCTCTAGCTTCAAGGAATCTCACGGCTTCAACCTCTCGCCATCTCTTCTCATCCCAACGGATTTCCGCCAGCAAATGTTGGCAGACTCGGACACTGACGCGTATCCCATGGATGTGGGGAGACACGACACCAGCCACTTCGCCTTTGACGAGGAGCCCGTCTTGACGATTGAAACACCTGGACTGTTCGCCAGAGACCGTGCCAGCACCTCAACAACCGGCAGCAACTCGTCTAGCCAAACCAGCCTGACTGAAGCTCGCCATACATCGACCAACTCGACATGGACGGCGCTCACCAGGTACACGGGAAGCACGACCTTTGAGGGTTGGAACCCAAAGTTCGAGGGTAGCGACCATTCGCGTTCCTTCAGTGCCGATGACTTTGCGGATCTTGGGTCGCCCAGAGGACGAAAGTCCACCATGACTCCGTTGCCCGAATCCGAGGAGGTTCTGACCATGTCGCGTTCCACGGGTGACATCCGCGCCGCCTCCGGATGCATCGACGCCAGCTTGTCCCAGGACTCTCTCCCGCTTGCCAAGATGAAGGAGCCGGTGAAGCAGCATCGACGCCAACGTGCGCAAACCCTGAGCGCCCCGCCCCCGCCTGGGCAGTACGCCCTTTTCCCGCCTCTCTATGCCGGCAGCCGCATCTGAACGACTGCTCGCCACTGAGCGCATCTTCCGACCCATGACACCACATTACGACCTCATAGCACATCTCATATATCTTATTGCATAGACACACACACACACACACACACACACACACACACACACACACACATATGGGCGCGCGCGCGCGCGCACTCGCGTATGTTCTCTCCTGCGATGGCGGAGCGACGCACTACACTACCAAACCTTCTACACCTTATTGTTTGTTTCTCGACATATCACGGCGTTTCAAGACGGTCGTGATTCGTATAGACTTTCTTGGCGTATCTCGGAGGAGTTATCACCCTGGGCTCTCATCATTTCGTTCACAACATAGACCAAAATACCGGCTTGGTCATTTCCCGATTCCGACCAACTATCACTCGCTACAAATACACACTCACTCACGCGACCGCCAGAGCAACGCACACAACGATCATCATTTTCCTTACATCTTTTTATAGTCCGCTCCGAAGGATCCACTCTTACTATACTACCACTGCCAGCAATACCGCTGCTACTGCTACTGTTATTTTGTTGTACAAAAAAAAAAAAGAAGGGCGCGAGCACAAAAACCCACCGGAAGGATTTTTCAACCTCCGCCGGGGTTATGATTTGATGGATTATGACAAGACCCCGATTTCTTTTCCAACACGGAAGAAAAAGGGGGAAACGGGAACAGAAAAGCAAAAAAAACACATTGTAAAAAAAAAAAAAAGTTGGGAGGAAAGGGCCACGGAAGAGAGCAAACCCAATGGAGGGATGGTGTTATGCATCTGTTCGATCACGAGAAGGATTATCTGCACCCCTGGAGGGGTACGCAGAGAGACGATGTTTGCCAGCTTTGGAAGTTTTGGGGGTTGCAAAAAAAAAGGAGGGTTACCTTATTTCATCGCGGTTCGGATGCAAGCTTTGATCGCTCCGAAGAAGAATTTCCAACCAAGAAAAGAGACTATTATTACTTGTCCCACATACTCCTGCTATTGACCTCTGTCCCCCAATGAGTAATTTTGTGAAGGATTTGCCAACCGTCGAGTTGGCCGTTCGCCATATGATCAACTTTACATTGGCGATGAAGCATGAACTTGGCGGAAAGGCGGGGTTGAGGACATAGCAACACACCACAAACCGGTTCACGCGATCAAAATGTGCCGAGGTTTTTTCTTGTTACTAAGAAAGGTAGAGTAATGAACCCTTGTGATGCATCGCATGAAAAAGTTGACGATTTTTCGGAGGAAATGCATGCATACACTTTCTTGCAACCATCAGGTTCTGGGATACGGCAGAAGAGCTGTTGGTTGGCGTGCTGCGTCGTAGTTTGGTGATGTGCATTTATGCATTCGGTAGTAGACCACCTCTACTGCGTAGTAGCTTCGACGCGGAGGAGGAGTGAGAACGGGCTAGGTTGGTCTAGACTCGTGCCCGCATTGTGTACACACTCTGCATGACGAACACGTCGACATGTCAAAACTTCGGATGGCTAGGCTGACTAACCTGATGTATTCCATTCCCAACTCTACGAAAGAAGTTCATGAAGAGACTGCGATGTTGACTGTTTCCCACTGAGGTCTGCAGCCAAGCATGGAGGCAACGGCAAAGTCGTGATATTTCTTCTTCTATATACTTTCCTCTGTCCAAATGAAATTCACCTTACCCTAGTTGACAATCCTCCCAGAATTTTAATTTTTTTGGGCAGTTGAAAAATTGGTCCTAAAACCAGTATCACCCTCAATTACAAGTCCCGTCCAGCCCAGATCCTGACGGAAAACATATCCTCAACCTACACACCACACCCTGCTTCCTCCTCCATCCTCCCGAGGCACCTTGTTCATCCCTCTGCCCATCACCCATGTACACGCATAGGTACAGACGTGCACACCACCTCCCTCTCCTCCCGCCTTTCTCTTCCCACCCAAGGTGGCATCTCTGCACCTAACCCCCCCTTCTCTTCCTCGCGATATCCTCCCATGTCCCGCCTGTACTTGTCTCTCATCCACTACTTCGGTCCACAATCTATTCTGACCTCCCCTCCTAAAACCCTAGGCATGCGGGCTGCCGATATCCTGGTAGTCGCCATCTGCGTCCAATCAAGCTAGACTCTTCCCGTCTTTATGAAACTGTTTTCATCCGCCATCATAATTTGTCCGCGGAGAAAAAAAACACCCCAAAATATCCTGACACCAAAAGCAAAACTCAGCGGGACCAAAGGGCAGAAGAAGAGAAGACGAAGAAAAGAAAAGACCCTGGACCCGTCGAGCGGGATGGCACCCTTCTGCGGACCGGCGTCGATATCTGAGACGGGGACAGCAACACCGCCGCGGCCAATGGATAGTTTGACGTTTCTTTCCCCCCCGCGCGCGGCATGTTCTCGGACGGTCGGCGACACTCGAAAGAACCCTTCCCCCCACCACCCCGGCACCCTTGCCTCCGAGATTTTGAGCTCACGCGCTCCCCCTTTCCAGAAGTGCACTGCATTGGCTTCACACCCGCCACCACCACCACCACCATGACTGCCACCAATATCATAGAATAGGCTCACGGCAGGCAGGCAGGCAGACAGGCAGGCAGGGGGTTTCGCACAGGTGTCAACGACACCCACCTCAAGCATTCCTCCACGACGAAGACGGCTCGCCTCTCTCGTCCGGAACCCCTTCGACGTCGAGGAACTCGTCCAAGCGTCCGCCCCCGCCGCCATTCACGGCCGCCTCCCGCTCGAGCGTCTCTAGATTGCGCAGCAGTTCCCCCCTTTCGCGGTGGAGTGTCTCCCGCTCCCGCTCCAGGTTCTGGATGTGGCGGCGGGCCATGTCCAGCACCTCGGCCTTGCTGACCCGCCTTTCTTCATTTGCCGCCGCAGCCGCCTGCGGGTCTGATTCGTCGCCGTCTCCGGCGCCGGCCGGGCCACGGACCTGCTCCGGTAAGGCATTGAGGAGACCTTCGAACTGAGCATTGAGTCGATTACGGTACTGCTTTTCGACCAGGTTATGAGATGCGCGTGTTCGTCGTTCTTCGAGCGACTCGGTCGGCTTTTGCAGTGCGTTTTTGGATGTGCGGGAGGCACTGCGCAGTCGGGGTGCCGGTGCCGTCTTGGTGCTCGATCCGGCGGATGAGGCAACTGAAACCGACTTGACCGATCGGCCGCTGACGCTGGTCCGGCCCGCGGGGCTGGTGGGTTCGTCATCGTCGTCGTTGCCACCGGCTCCGGGATCGGCTACGGCACGGCGCTTGCCCTTGCGCTGCGGCTTCCGGGTCCCGGGCGACGACGACGACGATGTCTTCATTGCCCCGGCCCCGCCCCTTTTATCTTGGGGCTCGTTATCATCGTCATCCCACGAAGGGTCCTTGACGTCGCTATCGGTCTCCATGCTGCTTTTACTGTGCTTGCGGACGTCGTGGTTCAATTCGGCCGCAGCGACGGCTGCAATGTTTGGTGTCAGTGTGACGGAGCTGCTGTCTTGAAGCCGAGGCCGCCATGGCGAAGCATGGAAATCAAAAGTGGTCGTGGGTGGTTGCGGGTGAGCTGTTACAGCTACCGTGGTGGAAAGTGGCGTGATGTCGGCATAGACTCCGCCGCCCAGGAACGACGGCTCACTCGTTGGTGGTAGTGGTGGTGCTGCGAATCCGAATTCGAATAAGTGACCACCGTCAACACCAATATTCTGGCTTCTGCCATCAGTACTCAAGCCGGCCGCTGCAGAAAGAGTGACAGGTGGGTTGACACCTGCTGCTGTTGTGGAGGAGGACGTTGCATCAACATGCTGTTGCGGGTTGTCGTGGTATACCGAGACTCCATATCCGGGCGGAAGCCATGCGGCGGCGTGGGCGGGTGCTCGTTGATGGCCTTGCAAATGGAGATGCGACGACGTCCCCTGTTGATCAGCAGCAATATTAGGCGCAGACGCTGCCGCTGGACCGAATTGGTGCTGAAGACCCTGGTTGCCCTCTGCATGTGTCAACCCCAGAGTACCCAACTCGAGACCCAGGCCCAGGGCTGAAGGATGGAGCTGAGGGTAGTTTTGCTGGTGCTGCTGATTCAGGTGCTGGAGTCCTCCGAGATTGTGAATTTGCGGGAATTGCGCCGTCGGTACAGATCCGGGTCTGGGTAATCCAGGAATACCTGCAATGGCCTGGACCTGATTAAGTGGTGTCGCTCTGGTCGATTCATTGATGGCGTTGGGCCGATTGTGGCCTGGACTCAGCTGGGTGGTCTGATTACCGGTCCGAGTGGCGTGGTGTTGGCGGTCGCCGACGTCGAAAGCCCCTCCGAAAACTTCGGGAGAGAAGTGCGGGGACAACGGCGTCGAAGCTATCATCTGCTGATAGAAATAATCGTCAGACTTTTTTTTCTCTCTCATCAATTCTCTTTTCTTTCTGCGAAAGGACCTGTGGTCCTCGAGAACACGGCCTGCTCTACTCTTTTGCGCCTCATCGCCGTCTGTCTCATCAGTTTGCCGAACGCTTGTTCAGAGAACATCACCTTGCCATCGCCCCATCCCGGGTGGCACACAGACTTTCAGCTCCTTGGTACTCCGCCGCCTCCCGCTCATATCCCATACCAAGCACCGGAGGCGACTACCGACAGACAGAATAATGTAGAGAGTCTTGCATGGTCCTTGAATGGTGGCTTGACTTCTCATTGCGGAGGCCCATGGGGGAGAGGAGGGATCTGGCTCAGCTCGATGCTTCCCGCGTGGCATCATGTACTCACTCGCGCCTTCGATCGCTTGGTCTAGCGCTTGTCTTGTTACATTCGTATGCCGCTCAGGTCGGCACATGAGAAAGGGGGCAACGAGGCATGGTGCGGAATGAGCTGGTCGTTTGATTCGAGGCCTGACCGCAAGAAATGGGAGCCCCTGAAGGCCTCGCTCCGGGGAGGAAGGCACCGAACGGAGAAAAGTGGAATGCAACGCCGGGTGAGATACTTACTTCCGGGTCATCCACGAGATACTCATAGAAGGGAGTGTTGTCGTTTGGCGTATGCGCCATCGTATCGTCTTGCCGGGGGTGGCGAGGGGTCTTGGTTCGATTGGAGAACCCCCTTTCTGAATCCCACCGTCCGGCCCAAAAGCAACGCAAAGCCGTTGGTGATTTATACAGGTTTTGTTTGCTTTTTCGAATCTTCGACCTTGTTCCCGTATCTGCTTTCCAATCCCGGGACCGAGGAAAGGCCTCCTATCCGCGAATGGCCAAGATCGGGCGAGCAAGAGCAAACCAGCCACGATTGGGAGGCTCCGGACTAAGCGTGCGGCCAGACAATCCCAGTGGACGCAGGCCGCCGTAAGAAAGGACCAGACGAGCGTCTGGCCAGTAGTTCCGGAGCGGACGCCACGGCCTTCTCAGGGATTGCCCAAGAACAGTGGGCAATCGGGAGACAACTTGTGGCGCGGGATTCTCCCGTATACCGTCCCCGTGGAGTGACTTTGGTCTCTAGGCGGACCACACCTTCCCAGGACTAGGGTTCCAATAGAGTCAGCCGACCACGACAGCTGCTCAAGTGAATCGACTCTGTCGTAGTGTTCAAAGTAAGACTCGGGTGTCGTACGTACGGCGGCGGGGAGCGCGTTGCAATGCGGCCGGCGCCCAAGACGCCGGTAATCGGGGGGATCGGGGTGGCCTGGATTTATGCCAGAGTCACTCCACTCCAGGGCTGTCGCCAAAAAATCTTTGCTGCTGCGGCGCAGGGTATGCAGGACACACCGAACGAGTTCCGGACGACGTTTCCTCTTTGCTCTGCTTCGCCTATTCGTGTTGGTGGCAATACAATTTATAAATGACCTGTCGTCGATGTCGTTTGTTGCTCCTCTTGAGATCTCGATCTATCTATCTAGACAGGGCAGTCAGTCTCTTCTCATCTTCTTATTTGTACGGCAAGCTAGCCGTGGCTTGTCCGGGGTGCTGAGCATCCTCTCATCCCCCATCTTCCTTTTCCATCGGGCCACTCTTCGTGCCGAGCTTATACGCATCTCCGGTCGAGTCAAGTGGTGAGCCCTCTCTCATCTCTCTTCCTATTCTCCTCCTTTTCTCTCTCTTCTTTCCTTGTCTTATTTCATAGTCGGCTGCTCATGCGACTCGACTTACCGGCTGGGGCAAGTCTAGTAACTCGCTGCCTGAATGGGCTTTCCGCGTCCTCAAAGCTTTGTCAGCTATCACATTCGCAGTATCATCACTGACATTGCCAATGGATGGTGCCTTTGAGACTTGATTTTCTCGGGGAGGGGTTCAGGTGGGCTTTATGAGGACCCGAAGCGACAGATTGATATTCGATAGGGCAATTTCCATGTGAGCTCGGCTTTGGATAACGCAGTCCCCAGACCGCTCGAAAGGATCCGCGATTGCTGGCCGACCTGGACGGCATGGGGCGCCCGGAAGGCCCCCAAAGGCGTGTGCAGCGCCTACATGGATTCTGTCACCCAATCCTGAGCAGGGACTTGCCCGCGCGCCCAAGCTTCCTTGGTCGTAGAAGCAGCTATACCCACAGTGGCCTGCATGATGCAGCTGTTCAGGTCGTGTCTGCGTATTATGCATTCTCGTCCGGGAAAGCTATTCTGCTTAACTTGGCCTTGTGTTTCGCCGGGCTCGGAAAGCTGCTGTCCCCCTCTCTCAAGGAGCATACTGACAGACACGGAGACATAGACAAAGATGAGGTCTGTTGGTTCTCTGTTAGTGGTGGAAAGAGATCGTTGCTTGACAAAACTAGTGGAGGTCTGACTCAAGTGGTCCTGAATCTCGGATGCTCGTATCAGGGGCGGTTAGGTTGGCAACACGTGCCAAGGTTGGGAGTGGACTGACAAGTGTCAGAAGAATCTTCTTTCCACTTTCCTTCGTTGGTCAACCCGTTGCATGACACCTTTGTTCAGTTGAGAGAGAGAGAGATGACCTCAAAGCCAGCTGCATTGGTGCTTAGGTGGCTGGGCCGAATAATCGTGAAGCTGAGGGGCCCTCCCCTCAGCCATCTTCTCGGCTTCTTTCGTAGCCCCAAGGGAAGGCTAGAGGATAAGGGGGGTAATCTTGATCTACATCTGTCGGTGAGGATGCAGCCAAGAGCCTGATGATCTCGGGTCCCGACGAAAAGAAGCCTTTCTCCCAGGGTGAACAGCCGCAGCGTCATCAGGTAATGTCCATTGGGAGTAAACTTGATGTATCGGACGTAGCGAACCCTAGGATGTTCTTTGCTGTTTCCGGGTATTGTCCCGCTAATTCTCCCTCTCAAAATGGGAGGGTTGGGGGCCAGTGCCTTATTCACATCTCCAGGACCCGACAACATTGGGGGCTGAGACCGTTACCCTACGGTCGATGAGGGACTTTGATGTGATCCGTACCGGTCAGAATCTGACTGGTCTCCGTATGGGTTAATTTAAGTTGGCCGAGTGGCTCCATCAAGTTGTCCGTCTGCTGTTCAGGGGATACCCTCCTGGTGTGTTCCCGCCGCCTCGCTTCACGGAATCTCGGATGCCTTTCGCTCGATGACGCCAGCAGCATCGTGCCGTTTCTTCTCCTGTTCTGGTCCCGGGGCCAGGTGACTGGTCACTCTCACTCTCTGGCGTTGCGAACTCGACCGTTGTCTGGTGTCTTGACGTTTGCTTCCAAAGCGCAGAAGCAGGACATGTGACCTGTTCTCCTGATCTCCGTACATGTGGTGTGTGGTTTGTGACAATGTGTCTTCCTTAAGCGAGGGTTCGAGTTGCTTCTCGGGTACCTTACTCTGTACCGTTCGGAGTCTTTTCTCAGTCAGACTTAGGTTGTCTTCTGTGGAAGGTGTTGTGGACTGCCCCTTACCCTAAGACAACGTAGGCAGCAACAGGTTCAGGCAGGCGACTTTCCATGAGGCAAGATGCACCTACCGTATCTTACCTGAAGGTACTTGGGCACATCATCTTACGGTTAGGTACGATGGTGTTGCAGGTTCCGTTCCGCTCCTTCCCCGTCCTGTCAAAACAGCAACCCCTGTCTCTCTTGCCCTACCTCAGGTAGTGGTCCATCCGGTGTCTTTCTTTCTTGTTCTGTTACTGGTTTATTACCGCAGGAAACAAGGTTCAGGGATAAGGAAGAAGAATGTCTACCTGCTTTAGGTCGGTACGTGTCCATGCATGTTCGTCACAGTATCACAGACTACCACTGAGTATATGGAAACGGAGGCTGCGGGAAGGCGCCTTGACCGTTGGGACCGTTAGGACCGTTGACCGTTGCATGTGGCTTTTTCGTCAGGGTTGCCATCCGCATTCGGACAGGTCTCAACTTGAGGTAACCTTCCATCCAGACGAACCACCTCACACTAAGACATGTGGCATAATCACGTGTAAGGTAGTGAGTGGCACTTGATCTTGCTTCTAGGTATCTGATGCACATTCCCCTTCTCCTTCTTGTCTTCCCTCCTTCTACCTTCTCTAACTGCTGCGGCTATCATGCAACAACAACATTAGCCTCGTTTGTCTTCCATGTTTACTCCCTCTTTCCCTTGGCCCATTCCCTCAAGACATTTTTCTTCAGCTTTCCAGTGCTAGTCTTGGGCAGTTCATCAACAACTTCAACCTCCCGAGGCACCATGAACTTGGAGATGTTGCTCTGGTGCTTCGCCCACGAAATCAGGTCTTCCCCTTTCAAACTCTTGCCTTCTTTGACAGTCACATAGGCTTTAGGACGCTCGCCCCAATGCGAATCAGGCACAGCAACTACGGCCGCCTCCAATAGATCAGGGTGTTGTACGAGCATGCCCTCGAGAGCCACCGAAGAAATGTTCTCGCCACCTAGTCTCTCGTTAGTACGATGAGAAGCAACAACTCCACAGGCTGCCGCGTACCTGAAATGATGATGTCCTTTGCTCTATCGAGAATCTGAGCAGATCCATCCGGATGCCAGACTGCGAGATCCCCAGAGTGCAGCGCACCGCCATCGAACAATTTCTTGGTGGCATCGGCATCCTTGAAATACTCCTTGGCGCAGATGTTACCGAAGAATACAATCTCGCCGATTTCCTTTCCGTCCTTGGCGACATCAACAAGAACACCCTCTGGCTGATCTGTCTTGATAATTCGAATGGGAAGACTGGTCAAGAAGCCATGACCCTGACGAGCCATTTTGGCGTATTTCTCATTTGTCGGGAGTGTCTCCCATGATGGCATATGGTATCCTTTGGTGATGGGACCGTAGGTCTCCGTCATGCCATAGACATGAACGGGGAAGAGATTCAGGTTTGTCTAATCACGTCAATACTGTTTCGACGAGTACCGGCAGCCGGATGGGGTGTTACATACCATCTGCTCGAACAAGTGTGCACTGGGTGGACTGGCAGCCACAGTTACCCGCACTTTTTGAGGCAACTTCTCGGCCTCGTTCGCTGAGCATAATAGGGTGTTGACTGTTGGCGCTGCCTGCAAGTGAAGTACTGTGTCAACTATCTGCTCTTCACATGCCGTGGATAGAAATCACTTGCGTTGAAGTGTGTGATGCCCTCTTCCTTGAGCAACTTCCAGATGAGAGGGTAGTCAATCTTCCGCAAGCACACATGCGTTCCACGCACAGCCGTCACCGCCCAAGGGAATCTGTACTATGTCAGTAGGTTCAAACACGACCCAAAGGCCCCAGACTGGAGGGTAGGGCTTCTTACGTCCAACCGACGGCGTGGAACCTAGATATTGTCAGCAAACGACTCTCGACAATACGGCCTGATGTACTTACATGGGTAAAGTCCATAGCTACATGGTAGAAATTTATGATCAGCGAGGTACAGTGAGCATGAGCTGGGCTTGATCATGACTCACATATTTGCAACGGCCAGTGTGATAGTTCAGTCCTGATTCGATGACATTTCCAACGGCTACATATGAATACGGTCAGCCCAACTTGATACCTGTGCAAAAGTCTGAACGGTCCATGGATCCCTTACCAGCCAGATAGGCCCCGCGGTGTGTATAGACTACGCCCTTGGGCCGACTCGTGGTTCCTGAAGTGAAGGGAATTGCAAGCATGTCATCCTCATTACCACACTGTGAGTGAAGGCCAGCCCAACCCTGACCGTGTTGGTGGTCATACTGAAGGCCCTCCAAGACCGCATCATCAAAGGGGCCACTCAAGGCGCCCTCCGTGTAGTCGGTATCAGTGTCAATAATCAAGGGAACTTTGGGGTGCTGCTCCTTGAACTCGTCAAGCAGGTGGACAAACTCCTGGTCGACGATGATTGAGTCGACCTCGGCAAAGTCGAAAATGTAGGTGATGTCATCCGGCTTCAATCTGTAGTTGACACCCACATTAACCCCACCAGCGGCGGCAATACCAAAGATGGACTCGAGAAAGGCGGGTGTGTTGGGCGCGAGAATTCCGACCCTCTTGAAGCCGTGCTTCTTCAGATAATAAGCAAGGCCGCGCGCTCTGTCTGCGAACTCTATGTAAGACCGTCGCAGGGTTCGGCCGTTGGCTGTCACGTGGAAGATGGCTTCTGCATCGGGCTCTATCGCGGCGGCACGCTCTAGAAAGAAGGTTGGTGAAAGCTGGTGTATGTGGTGGTTCGGACGGGGCTCGTCGACCTTGGCTGTGGAGGATGAGAGGAAATGTCCGAGGATGTTCTTGAGACGAGACGGAGGGCTAGACATGGCTACTGTTGACTGGAAGAGCCTTTTCTACAGAACCAGGAGATGAGACAAGGACGAAAGATGAGATTGTCAATTACTGCGTGCTGAATATAAAATCGTTGGCTCGTTTGGAAGTTGGCGTTTACAGACACATGGAGGCAAATGAGGAAGAAATGGTGAGTGAGAGGAAGGACTTGTATGCTGCGATTGAAAGCCAGCCATTCTTGCTACCAGCCACAATCCCTCTTCCACTTACCCGATCCCCGAGCCAGGCCTAGCTGTCCTTGCTGGCATACCCCAATTGTCCAGTATTCTTGAGACACTTTGACGGACCGAACCCGACAGCTCCAGCTCTCAGCTCATGCTTAAGCCCGGCTGTCCTCGGTAGGAAATTACCCCACACTTGGCAAGTGTGCCTCCAGGGCTGCTCCCCACCAGGTTCAAGCTCCCGTCCCAGGCAAGTCGGGGTAGTTGCGCTAAACCGGATTGGACCTCCTCTGTGTTAGGTAAGCAGACCTCACAGAGAAGCGCATAGGCCTGCGCCAGGGGGGTAAAAGAAAGCTCAGCCAGCAACGAGGAAAGGGCCCACTGCACTTAATGAAAGTCGCGTCGTCGCTGTGCCACCGTGCTGTAGCCTTGCGCGACCAGGAAAGTGCAGCGCGAAATGCCAACGCCCGAAATTTTATCACCGACATCAGCGGGACCTCCTTAAGCACCGCCATCTCCATTTCTCCCACCTACCCATCTCGAGCATCAGCGATTCGAGTCATACGTCACTTCCTCGCACATTCTGCCTCGAGTAGAGCTTTCTTTGCGACGGTATCACGACCGACACAGCCGATACTTTCCTCAACCTTCCGACCTCTCGCCAGCAATCATGGCAGCTATGTGAGTGCCCATCGCCCGCTCCTTCTTTCGCACAGATCCCATGCCCATCGAATTGCCGAGAAACCACGCAATTCTTGCGATACATTCAATCTACAACTACGCGCGACTGCTTCTTCTCCGACTTTCTCATGGTGCGATAGCTAACTAGATGCCCGCTCTCAGAGAGAGCTTTGACGGCATTTACTTGGACCTCTCCAAGGAGAGCGGCAAGTGCAGATTTGCCGAGAGCGGTCTCGGTTGGAAGCCCTCCGGCGGTGGCGATACCTTCACTCTCGATCACAGCACAATTGCTTCGGCGCAGTGGAGTCGAGCTGCCAAGGGCTACGAAATCAAGATCCTCAACCGAGACTCGCGCATTATCCAGCTCGATGGTTTCCAACAAGAGGTAAAGAAGCGCGCAAAGGCCGGCAGATACGAGATGAATGGAATGCTGACTTGGTATTTGGCGTGAAGGACTACGAGCGTCTTGCCAAGCTCTTCAAGAACTGGTACAGCACCGCCCTCGAGAACAGGGAGCACGCCCTGAGGGGATGGAACTGGGGCAAGGCCGACTTTGGAAAGGCTGAGCTGTCTTTCAACGTCCAGAGCCGCCCTGCGTTCGAAATCCCCTACTCCGAAATCTCAAACACCAACTTGGCGGGTCGCAACGAGGTCGCGGTCGAATTTTCAGCTCCTACAGACAAGAATGATACTGGCACCAACGGTCACCTGGGCGGTGCGCGCGGAAAGGGCAAGAAGGCGGGTGCTGGCAAGGACCAGCTCGTTGAGATGCGCTTTTACATTCCTGGAACCGTCAAGAAGGAAGTGGAGGGCGACGAGGCTGGTAGCGATGCTGGCGGCGAAGAAGAGAAGAACGCCGTCACTCTGTTCTACGATACCCTGATGGAGAAGGCCGAGATTGGCGAGACCGCAGGCGATACTATCGCTACGTTCCTGGACATTCTCCATCTCACACCCAGGTATGTGCACATCACTGCGGCTACTTATAACTTTATAGCTTCTAACACCGCGACAGAGGTCGTTTCGATATCGACATGTACGATGCGTCTTTCCGTCTCCGTGGTAAGACGTATGACTACAAGATCCAGTACGACGCCATCAAGAAGTTTATGGTGCTTCCCAAGCCAGATGAGACCCATGTGCTTCTTTGCGTTGGCCTGGACCCGCCCCTGCGCCAGGGTCAGACAAGATACCCGTTTATCGTCATGCAATTCAAGAAGGACGAGGAGGTGACGATCGATCTCAACCTCACCGAGGAGCAAATAGACGAGCGGTACAAGGACAGACTCCAGCCTCACTACGAGCAACCTCTTCACCAAGTCATCACCTACATCTTCCGAGGACTTGCTAACAAGAAGATCACAACGCCAGCCAAGGACTTCCAGACGTATGTGTCCTACTGTTTGTGCGAGGGAACCTGTGCTAACATCCACCTAGCCACCGGAACCAGTTTGGTATCAAGTGCTCAATCAAGGCCAGCGAAGGTTTCCTATACTGCCTGGAGAAGGCGTTCATGTTTGTGCCTAAACCTGCGACGTACATTGCCTACGAGCAAACAGCATCCATCACATTCTCTCGTGTTGGCGGTGCCGTTTCTGCGCTGTCAACCTTTGATATCACCGTGCAGATGAAGAACGGTGCTGGCTCATCACAGTTCAGCAACATCAACCGCGAGGATCTCAAGGGGCTCGAGGAATTCTTCAGGCTCAAGGGATTGCGCGTTAAGAACGAAATCGATGAAGAGACCAACCTCATTGCCGCCGCTATGCGCGACCAAGCTATGGACGATTCGGAAGAGGAGGTTGTCGGTGCCGCCAAGGCCGACCGTGGCTCAGCCGACGAAGACGAAGAGAGTGTCGACGAGGACTTCAATGCCGAGAGTGAGAGTGACGTTGCCGAAGAGTTTGACAGTGACCATGAGAGCTCTGGCTCAGGCAGCCAAGAGAGCGACGTGGATAACGACGACGGCGATGATGGCGAGGATGACGAAGAAGAGGAAGAGGAGAGGCCCAAGAAGAAGAAGAAGACGGGCTGATTGCGCTCTTCCGACTTTTGGGTGTGTTTATCGGCTGGGTGGAGAGGCTGCTGGGCGTTTTTATTTGGGTGTCGGATGAAATGTAATACTACGATTATCTACTTTGACGCTGGCCGACTGGGCGTCGCGGCGAAGCAAAAGAGGTTAATATTTTTCTTGGAAGAGACTCCAAGAGACTCCGCGAGTCTTTTGCAACACGAGGAATTACTGAGTGCGTTTCTGTCTATGATTATTGAGTGACTGTTTACTCACGGCATTTTGCATGTGGGGTCCATGTAAGCTTGCCTAGTACCTTACCTTGTACGCACGCCAGTGAGTCAACCAAGCACATGCCATACGGCCACGTAGATGTCATTTTGATGTCTTTGACCATCAACTCCCAGTCGTTTCCCGTTTTGTTTTCTTCTTACAGCCACATGAACAAGCTACGGCGGAACCTACCACATACCTTACACGTACAAACACCACGGAAGAGCCCGTCCCGCTCCCGGGCTCAGGCCCAGGCCCAGGCTCAGGCTTAAGGGTAACGATGCCCCGCCTCGGCCTCGGTGTCTACCGGCTCAGAGGGGAAGAATGCTTCGCGGCCTGTCTGGCGGGATTGGAGGACGGGTACCGGCACATCGATACCGCGCAGCTGTATGGGAATGAAGAGGAGGTCGGGAGGGCTGTTGCGGTGTTTTTGCGACGGCGGCGAGGGGAGGTATTATGGGATGGATGCGATGATGGACGGGGAGTAGAGGGGGAGGGGAAGAGTCAAGAGGAGGATCTGTTTTTGACGACCAAAGTCGGGAAGTGGGAGGGCGATGGGGAGAAGATGTATGAGGGTGTCTTGAGAAGTGTTGCGAGGGTTGCTGGGGAGGAGGAGGAGGGAGGGAGGGTACGTTGACTTGATTCTTGTACATCGTCCCGTTGCGCGGTGGAGGGATATCTGGGGCGTGTTGGGGAGGCTTGTGAGGGAGGGTAGGGCGAGGGCGATTGGGGTGAGTAATTTTGGGATTGGGGCGTTGGAGGAGATGAAGGGTTGCGAGGGGGGGTTGCCGTGTGTGAATCAGATTGAGGTGAGTTTTTTTTTTAGGTTTTTTTTTTCTTTTTTTCTTTGCGGCGTTGGGAGATACCGGTATACTGTGGCAGAAGTTTGCAGAGCAAAGGTTGACAGAGAGATTGCTGATGATTGAAACGCAAGCTTCACCCGTGGTGTCAACAGCGGGAACTAGTCGCCTACTGCCAACAAAACGGCATCGTGGTACAAGCGTACAGCCCTCTCGCGCGCGGGCAACGGTGGGCGGACCCGGTGTTGAGAGAGGTCGTGGACCGGGTCCGGCGCCGTGTCGGTTTCGGTGTCTGGGACGTATCATCCGGACGGATACCGGAGACGAAGCACCGCAATAACAAATATGACCCACAAGACCGGGACACCGCAGAGGAGGAGGCTCTGGCGGGAACGGCAGTCACAGAGGTCACGATCACAGTTACGCCGGCGCAGGTGCTGATACGCTGGTCTCTGCAACGCGGATTCGTGCCACTTCCCAAGAGCGCTGGGGTAGAGAGGATCCGGGAGAATGGGGACGTGTTTTGGTTTGGGCTTGATGAGGTCGAGATGGGCATGTTGGATGGGTTGGATTTGGGGGTTGAAGGGGCGCTGTTTCCGAAGAATGTGGGTTGATGGTGGGATACATCACTCACCTTACCTTAATACTTCTAATGACATACGCCTTAATCGAGATGCCCTGCAAGAGTCTGGTCATGCGGCACGGGTTTAGAGGCAAAGTGTTGAGACTTCATCTGTAAGGTAAAGTACGAAGTAAGGTTGATGGGCTTTCGGTTTCTGCAGGTGATGGCAGGCTGGTTCTATAGAGAGTCCCGGATTCCCTTTCATTGTTCATGGGATAATAGATGTCACAATATTGAGTGCGGCCGAAGCAATACACAGTAGAAGCGTGGATTGTATGCCTGCTAACGAGGTGCCCCACGCGAACAGCGCCTCCCAGCGGCCGGGGCAGGACGGAAGGTTCGCCGAGACCCGAATCGGGACCTTATTCGGGCGCGGGTTGGTGGCGCTGGCGCTGGCGCTGGCGCATGAACTCATCAAGTGGGCGGTGGAACCATTCCAGGGCGGCCAGCACAGGTGCTAGCTTCACCTGGAATCTTCGATGCTCATCCTGGGCCATCCCACCTCACACTGCGCTTGCGGAGGGGCAGTGAAGCAGTGACCTACCTGCTTGCAGCTTGGGGTAAAGATCGCCAAACAAACAAAAAACATCGACAAACGTCTCTGCTCTTTGACCTGCGAGCGCCTGACTTTGACCTTTTAATTCCCTCCAATTCAGCACTTCATCATCGTCATTCCAAATACTTAATCCGCTTCTTAAAGACGACGGCCATGAGCGAAAGTCGCTTTCACCGTCCGTTGCGCGGCGGTTGCCAGTGCGGGCGCAACAGTTACATCATCGAGGTCCCGCAAGGCACCACCGAGAAAGCCCAGGTGCTCTTCCACACAGACTCAATGCACAGTAAGTCGCTTCGTCTGGCCAATTTCTCGTGATATCCATGGGCAGGCCTTCTCAAATAATCCCGCCGTGCATACAGCCGATCATGCCTCACCTCTTCGAGAGCGGAAGCTCCGCTAACCCATGATCTGATGCGCAGGAGTTCCTCTCGCAACCCCACTAGCCGCCATGATCCGAGTGCCACTCTCGTGGTATCACAGCTCAACCCACGCCTTCTACCCGGACGAAAGGCACTCAGCAATTCGCCGTGTCTTCGAATCACCCTCCAACCATCACCCCTCAAGACGAAACTTTTGCGGCTTTTGCGGCACGCCGCTGTCCTACTGGACCGAGAGACCCCTTACCGAGGCAGGGTTCATCCACCTGACCCTTGCGAGCCTGCGAGGCGAAGACCTACGAGATCTGGAAGATCTGGGGCTGATTCCAGAGTTTGAAGAGCCGGAAGAACAGCCCGCTGTTCCGACAACAACCACGGTAATTGGGAGAGAAACCCAGGGCGTCCCTTGGTTCGAGGGCATGATCGAGGGCACCCGTTTGGGCAACCTGCGTCACAGCCAGGTTGTTGATCATAGCAAAGACGGGAAAATCAGGGTTGAGTGGGAGATTGTAGAGTGGACCGAGGGAGATGATGCTCCCGACGTAGCCCCAGCAGCGGAGGGCGACGTTAATATGACAACAAATCATCCCGGAAAACGCAAAATGAACGACCGAGAAGACGAGGATGCGGCTGTCGACGGCATGCATTAAGCCTTGTCCATGCCGTGCATTGCAGCGGCAGGCTAGGTCGTAACGAGTCCAGGGCCGTCTCGAGCTGGGCCGGCTCACCTTCGTCCCGGCTTCCGTACACCTCGGTGAGGCTCCGGATAGAGTCTCCAAGACAACGGCTATGCTATTAACGCAGACTTTGTCCCGTCAGTCTTGGAAAAGTTGGCGTAACGATGTGGCAGTCCCAAAAGGTGGTACGTTTGATTTGCACATATAAGAAGATGTGCTGTGTGGCGGATACGGAAAGAATTGGGATACGGTTCGAAAAGCCAGGCAGGCATGCGCTGTACTGACCGTAACGTCCACAATGATAATAGCAAGGATGAAGGTACCTTGGGATAGCCGTAGACGCGACCATGTACACACATGCCCGAGCAGGAAATGAAAGTTGTAAAATCTCCGATGATCTCCCGGAAGCCGTGTGTTTGTGTGTCCTTTGAGCTTCCGGTACGTTGACCAGAGGCTTGTTGGCTGTAAGTGAAGGCCCCGCCCGCCGGGCAGACGGCTTCGTCAACCGAAATCGAGAAGACAAAAAGTAGTTGCATCATTCCCTTGAATGACCGGGAGAGACGCTGGCCTTCCGCGTAGAAACAACAGATCGGAGGTTCTTCATGTGATACGGCGTGTTGTAATCGCGCAAACTAAGGTGCTTACGCTGGGGCTATCGGGCTTGGAGGGGCGGAATTGGATTTCAAGCAGGATGCAGCTCTTCGTAAAGTCGTACCTGTACATCCATGAGCCGCTTGAGGGAAGCGCCGGACGGAGAAAAAGAAACCACAAGAGGCCTTGAGATAATGCCAGGTGTTCTGAAGTTGAGATGCCGTCTATATTAGAGTCTTGTTATGAAGCTGGGGACGAGAAAGCTGGGTGGTGCGGAGATTATGGGACGATAGCCGGAGTTGGAGAAGCTTACTGGAGTGGCATTGGACGAGCCGGATGTAGATAGAGGTGGAAGGGAGACTCTCCCGTCCGACGTCCGCTCACCGAAAGCGACGGGATTTTCGTTCGCGGAGCCGGGGGTACTCTGTCAATTTGTACTGGGCGTGACCAAAGTAAGGGAAATCATGGCAGCAGCGGCTGGTTACCCGTCGTCTGGGAGTCGAGGAGAGCTCGGGAGGATTCCTCGTGGCCATGGCCGGTCGCCTTATGCGAGCGATTGCGTAGGACGAGACCTTGCAGGGTGTGCTTCGAGCATGTCTGCTACCAGCCGGTCCTGGCGAGGCCATCAGACATTGAGATCAGCTCGAGTTGCGCTAGCGGCCGGCGGCATTGAGCCGTCACCGGAGTTTTGGCGACACCGTTTGACGATATGCATGCCGCCGGCCATCCAGTGTGCGTTTGTGTTAGTACCGTTATGTTTTACACAATCTTTGTGTGATGTGTAAGGACAACTTGGTGCGTGGGCTGCAGAAACTGCAGCGAATTCATGCTGGCGCTTGTGCCGAATAGAGACAAGTGTCCAATCATATAAGTTTGGAGATCGTCAGGTGAGGAATCGAGGTTTGTTCGTGTTTCGAATTGGCTCTTAGAGGCTGGTGCTGGTAAGACGAGCTGGGCAGAGAAAAGGGCATGTTTTGACGGATAGACGGGCCGTCGTGTGGTCTCGAGACTCTAGGAAGCGGCGGAGAGGAGAGAAATGGGGGGCACTTGGGAAAAAGGGGACCCCACGGCGGGGTAATGGATGGCGCCCCTGGCCTAGGCGCAGATGCACTTCCCCTGTTGGGTGTCGGGTCGAAGAAACCCCAAGGAGGGCAAGAAGGGTAGATAGATACTTGCCTATCCGTACCTTCTTTTCCATTGCCTCCAAACTATTTGGAAAGAGGCATCGTGATGAGGACGTGATTGCCTCCTACGGAGTTCCATGTACATGTACATCCAGGTCGCACAAGGTCACTTTACTGGCGGCAGCTGCCGTGGACATAGCCGTGGACATACACTTACTGCCTTCATTCCTTCCATCTCTCCCATAGTCTCTGCTCTAGCGAATGGAACATGACGATGCGCTTCTTTTCGGTGTTCCATGCACATTCTCCTGTAAGAAACTCTCCGCGCCATCTGGGTAACGAGATACACCGCTCAAAGTAGACGCTACTGGCGGGCAAAATAAACCTCACGTTGGACGCCTCATCTTTACGAACCTAAGGTAACTTGTCAGATCACGCCTCCGACCCATCCCCCCAACGCCGACGCCAATGCCAATGCCAACGCCAACACCATCCATCTTCGGACCTTGTTCTAGTCCTAGCTTCTCGGTGTCGACGGTCCGACATTGGAGACATCCAGAGTACCAGATTGACCAAGGCGCTACCTGATACCACGTCCACCTGCCCCATGTCGTTGTCTGATGTGCCCGGTCCGTACCTCACTGCACACCAGCACAGCTGGTATGGATACCTTGACATGATGCGGGTGTTTGTCCCATCTTTTTTTTTTCTTCCCTGCCCTGTCTACCTTAGTTTATTATCCTCGAGTGATCCTTGTATCTGGCTACCTTCACTTTTGCCTAAACCTACCAAGGACGTCTAAGTACCCCCGTCCATCCCAAGGTCACAATGCCGTTTTAAGTGCGCCGCTCTGCTTCCTTCCGTCTTTTTTGCATCTTATAAGTATCGTGGCAGCACCTCAATGCCCATCTGTACGATCCCATCTTGCTACCTCTTCTCTCCGTCGCCTCCTTTTACATCTCATCCCTTCTCTCGACGTCTTTTGGCCACTTGTAATCAAGTGGTTCGTTTCTTGTCGGGGCAAATCATCTACTCTTGGCTGACCCATCATCATCCCACCGTCAAGCCCATCAAAACCCCTCCATCCATCGGTCTTAGCGTAGGTGCCACGCAGACTGCTAACTCTCTGAGAATCATAATACCAACTCTCTTCGCCGTAGCAGTTTCCCCTATAAATCCGTCCATCATGTCTCTTCCCAACGACTTCCTTTGGGGCTTTGCCACCGCATCGTGCGTATTTCATCCCATCATCAACCCGGCTCGGCCCATCCCCAATGCCCTGGTCTGGTTGTTATCACCATGCATATTCGCGCCCTCTTCCGCCGATATCCCGATTTGGATGACTTACAAGCATTCTCCCACCACACTTCGCCCTTCTCCCTCCGTCTTTCCCGTCCCGCCTGCAAATTCCACTTCCCCTCCGAGCTGCCCCCACTCTCATCTTTCCCCTCTCCCCTCATTTAGCGACCACGACGACACAACGTGCGAGACCCCTGCTGACGCTATTTGTCCACCACTACAGTTACCAGATCGAGGGTGCCGCCGAGAAGGACGGCCGTGGCCCCTCCATCTGGGACACCTTCTGCGCCATTCCCGGCAAGATTGCCGATGGCAGCTCCGGTGCCGTCGCCTGCGATTCCTACAACCGCACCGCCGAAGACATTGCCCTGCTCAAGTCCGTAGGCGCAAACACCTACCGCTTTTCTCTTGCCTGGTCGAGAATCATCCCTGTCGGTGGTCGCAACGACCCCATCAACCAGGCCGGCCTTGACCACTACATCAAGTTCGTCGACGACCTCCTTGAGGCTGGCATCACCCCCTTCATCACCCTCTTCCACTGGGATCTCCCCGATGGACTCGACAAGCGCTACGGTGGTCTCTTGAACCGTGAGGAGTTCCCCCTCGACTTTGAGCACTACGCCCGCATCGTCTTCAAGGCCATCCCCAAGTGCAAGAACTGGATCACCTTCAACGAGCCTTGGTGTTCTTCCATTCTCGGCTACAGCAGTGGCTTCTTCGCCCCCGGCCACACCTCAGACCGCAGCAAGTCCGCCATCGGTGACTCTTCCCGTGAACCCTGGATCGTTGGCCACAACCTGCTCGTCGCCCACGGCCGCGCAGTCAAGGTCTACCGCGAGGAGTTCAAGCCCACCAATGGTGGCCAGATCGGTATCACCTTGAACGGTGATGCCACTTACCCCTGGGACCCCGAGGACCCTGAGGACGTCGAGGCCTCTGACCGCAAGATCGAGTTTGCCATCTCCTGGTTCGCTGACCCAATCTACTTCGGCAAGTACCCCGACTCCATGCTCAAGCAGCTTGGGGACCGCCTGCCCGAGTTTACGCCTGAGGAGCTCGCCCTTGTCAAGGGATCCAACGACTTCTACGGCATGAACCACTACACGGCCAACTACATCAAGCACAAGACCACCCCTCCTGAGGAGGACGACTTCCTCGGCAATCTCGAGACCCTCTTTGAGTCCAAGAGCGGCGAAAACATCGGCGAAGAGACCCAGTCTTTCTGGCTGCGTCCCAACCCCCAGGGCTTCCACAACCTCCTTGTCTGGCTCTCTAAGCGCTACGGCTACCCGCCCATCTACGTCACAGAGAACGGTACCTCCCTCAAGGGCGAGAATGACATGCCCCTCGAGCAGATCCTCGAGGACGACTTCCGTGTCAAATACTTCGACGGCTACGTCAAGGCCATGGCCGATGCCCACGAGAAGGACGGTGTCAACGTCAAGGGCTACATGGCGTGGTCCCTCATGGACAACTTCGAGTGGGCCGAGGGCTACGAGACTCGTTTCGGCGTCACCTTTGTCGACTATGAGAACGACCAGAAGAGATATCCCAAGAAGAGCGCCAAGAGCCTTAAGCCCCTCTTTGACAGTCTCATCAAGAAGGCCTAAGCACATATCACCATGTTTGAGTGTTGACGCATTGGAAGAGGAGGGTAAAGGGCATCCATTAAGCTGGGATATGCATATCATTTTATGAAAATGTACAGAGAGCACTGAGCTGCTCATGATGATGTATGAAGATTCTTTTGTTGCGATCCACCATGTAGTTTGGATATGAAATACCGAAATGAGAAGGGCTTAAATTTGATGTTGGTCATGGAGTGAACTGGAATATGAGGGTCGTCTCATTGGATTGTGATTACCGGCTAAACTTCAAATCTTTGGTTGCATTCGAACTCGCTTGGGAGCTTTGTGTAGCCTGTAGATATCACTCAGAACTCAAATGGCTTGTTTACCAGCGATTGAGGTGGCCTTTGTAAGCCATTGAGAACTGCCGAACCAGACTTTGGGCTAGGGTGGTTCCAAGATATAGCAAACACGCCGCGAATCATGTCGGCTCGGCCTTTTTCCCTTCTCACTTTCTCTGTGTCTTTATGTGAACTAGACACCGTAGATGGATGGAGACCTTTCTGGCTGTCATCTATGGCTTGCCTGTATTGATACACCCCTCGTGGTCGCGAATGCCGTCGATGTCACGGATCTCGGGATGCTGGAAATCAGTTATCGACAGAGGAAAGACAAGCACATAGTCATCAGGGTCCGAAGAGGGCTGATGCGCGGCATCGGATGTGCCTGATTTGAGCCGTACACGGTCGACCCAGAATTGGGCCGGCTCGCCGGCCGGGTCAATCCCGACCATCCACTTCTTCATGTTTGGCCGGAACACAATGCCGGACGTGGAGCCGCTGCCGGTCTTCGAGGGCTCGGCGCTGTTGTATGTTCCGGCTTCTGATGCGTAGTAGCGTTTGAGTTATTGAAATCGCAGTAGAAGGGGGAAGAGAGCCCAAAGGGCGGCTCGAGTTGTTTGCTTCAGCATCACCATTGGGCATCACCAGCTCAAAGAGCCTTTGTCTCATGCAAATTGCAACCACAGATATCACCAAAAAAACAAAGGCACTGTCTGAAATCATAAGCATTTCGCTTGCGCGAATTCTTTATTAAGTGGGACTCTGCCCTGCTTGACCTGCAGAGAGCAACAACATCTGGCTTCAGCCAATGGCGTCCAGTTCCAACTGAACGGTTTGAGACAACAAACACCCTGTTTGCTTTTATTTCAGCTTCGGCCGAGAACCCACGCAGAGATTCTTAGGGTACCTGACGCGGTTCAGAAAGATCTCGGTTCGCAAAATGACAGCAAGACAATGTCTCGTCTCGGCGACAGGCCAAGAAGGCCAGATGCCGTTGCCCACGCGGTCCTTGCCGAGGAATCACGGAATCACGGAATCACGCAAGGCATGGCATAAATCGTGACTTTATTTGCCAATCTCTCCAGGGTCAGGGTAAAAAGGCGGCTGGATGGACTTGGCAATGTCTTCCCCGTGGCCTTACCCCCTTGCAGATGTTTAAGCATGTCTCCCAAACTGGGCGAGCCACAGTATTTGTACGCACTTATATCCCCAGTTTGTGTCCCCAGTTCAAGCAACAGTCTGGAATTTTGCGTGTTTCCCTCTCTTCGATCACTGTTTTGGCGGCCAGACCCTCGTTTTTCTTATCATGCCGTTTCAGTGGCTCCGCGGCCACTTTGCCTACACGCCACTCAACCGATGATGCAGCCTCCTCGGGTCCTTCATCACGGAAGGGCAGGCCTTCCCTCCCAGTGTTTGCCCTAAAACAGCTCAAGTTGACCGCATTCACCATTCTTGGGCTGTTGTTGCTATTAGGTGTGGGAGTCTACAACCGTGATCAGATTGAAGCCATTCGAGCAGCTTACTCAACTTCTCAACACGACGGATCACCTGACGTCAAGTCTATAGACTGGTCTCGGTTTGCATACGTCCAGTATGTCACTAATAAAGAATACCTCTGTAACTCGGTCATGTTCTTTGAGAGGCTGAAGCACCTTGAGAGTAAAGCCGACCGAGTTCTGATGTACCCCTCCGTCATGCTCGCTGATCCTCATGAGAAAGAACATGAGGGTTGGTCAGATGATGCCAAACTCCTCATCCTTGCTCGAGAGAGATACAACGTAAAGCTTGATCCAATATCTGTTCAACATCGAACAGGCTCAGATCGTAAGTCGTCCCTCCGGGATCATCATCCTGGTCGACAAGGAGCTGACATGGGCTCTTATCTAGCGACTTGGGCAGACTCCTTTACAAAACTTCTTGCCTTCAACCAGACGAAATACGACCGCGTACTTTCAATCGATTCGGATTCAACTCTCCTACAACACATGGATGAGCTCTTCTCTCTTCCTCCAACCACAGTCGCCATGCCACGTGCATACTGGCTTCACCCAGACAAACACATCTTGTCCTCCCAAGTCATTCTCATACAACCGAGCCAAGTGGAATTTACCCGCATCATATCCAAGATCAACAACGCTGGAAGAAACGATTATGACATGGAGCTTGTCAACGACTTATACCAGGATAGTGCCGTGGTTCTACCGCACCGGCCTTACGATCTCTTAACGGGGGAGTTTAGCAAAGACAACCACCAATGGTACCTTGGCAGCGACGAAGAGGCCTGGGATCCAGTCGCCGTGTATAACGAGGCAAAGTTACTGCATTTCTCGGACTGGCCTTTGCCTAAGCCCTGGTTAGACGCACCCGAGAATTTGGTCCGGGAGAAGGAACCTAAATGTGTGGCATTGATAGACGGGCTTGGAAGTTGCGCTGCAAGAGATATTTGGCGTGGGATCTACGAGGAGTTTAGGGAACGCCGGAAACAATAGAGAATGGTCGCAGACGCCGCCGATCGTGGAGAAGACTGGAGCCATAATTCGGGGTATTTTCTTTCCTTCTTTCTTTCTTTCTCAAAAAATCGTCTCTATGAGTGATGATATCAATGGTAGGCAGATGAGAGAGCTCGGCTGTCACATGGCAACTTGTACACGCTTGAAACTCAAGAATCTAGCTAGATCGCGATCTAAGGGAACATGCAAAGGCGTATTGCAGCAAAAGCACTGGCCAATAAACCAAAGGATCCAATTAATTGATTGAACAAATCATCAATGAAGAATTGAGCGATCATGAGTATAAACACACCGATCAACTCTATTCATATTCTCAAATAATAGGAACCACACGATCCCACACTCCTGATTCGAGTACCTTAGAATTGTCGAGAGCTGTATAGAACAATACCCCTATGAGCAGAGAGCGGAATATGAGGACATCATCTATTATGTCTGGTTTCTCATTCTGCCCATGTCGATTTTCTGAATCAGAATGACAACCCATCACTGTGGCTAATCTGCTCAGTACTTGGTGGGTATTGAAGAAGTTGCTTCGTAGGTTGCATCTGGGTCCTATCAAACTTCTCACCTTGGACCGAGACTCCCACAATTTTCGTTCGAAATTATGTTGATTTTTTCGGTCATCAGAAGTTACTTGCAATGCCATCTGAGTTCGTGAACCAGCGAAGAATTCGTTGCGTAGGTGAGATCGTAGACCTTCAAAGACGTTGAGAGGATCCTCAGCCGACTCATTCACTTCTATCCTGAGGGTGGCTTCAAGGCTTTTTCGGCTGAGATCAAAGCCTCCAATTAGGCATTGTAGGGCTTCAAGCATCTTGAAGTGAGCACTCTGAACTGTTGGCGGTAGTTGCTGCTGCTGCTCAGTTTGCTTTGGATTTGATTTTGCTGTATCCGGAATCTCGAATAAGCCGCTATGTGTCATACTCTCTGCTTGTGAAAAGATTACAGATGTATAAAGTAGATGCTGGTTTCGAAGGGTAAGAAGTCTATCGTCGTTCCCGATCAATGCGAGCCATTTATCTGTCTGCGCCAGCTGCTTGTGTACGGCTTGGCGAAGTTTCTCTCTCTCCTCAAATGGAAACTTTGACATCTTCGCCTGGAGCTCTCGAGGGTCATCGAGAAGGTTCAAACATAGTAAAATAACCTTATACTCGGCGTTGTATAGACCAGACCTGATATCTTCTGCGTAGATCGCTACGTGGCTAAGACTTGTCTCGTAGGGGCGGTGTCGAAATGCTTTAAGCCACCAAAAACGATCCCCGACTGAGGTGTCCGTAATCAAGTCTCCGTCAGGCCATTCTTCCCAGTTTGGCTCTTCAAATCCACGGAGTCTGACTTTCGACCAAAATCTCCCAGAGAGAGCAATCGCTGTGAATGGGTTGTGCCCCCTCCACACTGGTGATGGGAAAATCGACGGAGCGAACTTTGGTGACTTGGCCAAGATGAAGCTGGCTATGTATATTTGGTTTTGGTCGAGGACATCATAGCCCAGTATGAAGCAATCTCGCCCTTGGTGTATGGGAGGGAAACTTTTGAGTACATTTCGCAGTGTCCAGTCACGGCCCGTCTCGCGTGTTCTGAGATTTGGACAAGCATAACCATCGTTCCACGGCGCGATGATACCACGCGAATGCATGACCGCCTCTGCGAGCTTATCCGGAGTAGGTAATATAGCAAGGGGCGTATCTTTGATTCGACGATACTCAGAAAATGCCCCGATGAGGCCGAGAACTGGGTGTTGGCGGAAATCGAATTGAAAGCTGTGGCCAAGGATGACGGGATATGGATCCGTGTCGATATCCAATCGATGCACCCCAGCAGCTGCTGTAATGGTTACAATGGCACCAACCTCGGCCGAAGCAGGGACAGCAATGAGGTCATCTGGTAGATAGTCGGCAGTGGTGGGCGTGAGATCGAAGTCATCAAAATTCTCTAACCCAGTGGATTGAAAAAGACCAAGCCATGTAGCTGGATAGGGTGCTGCCCCCGAGATGCGTCCTTTGGAGCTTCCAGCCTCACCGCGAGACGGCAACGTAGATTGGCGCATAAGCCCGAGCCTTTTCGATTCTTCTCTCGGCTGTTTCTCTTCGGTCGCATTGTGACATTGTTGATACAGACTGCTTAACCTCAGGACAGGAGTGTAGGCGGTATAGCTCCAGCTCATTTCGGAAAATATCCATTTCCTAGTCGTGTACTTCGACCATCTGCCGATGGCTCGAGAATTTGCTCTACGGCCGCCTTTCCCACCTGCAAGAACAGCTTGAAAGACAGTAGCAAGAGCAATCATGGAGGCTACCAATCCAATCAAGAGCGTAAAGCCGAAGGTGATGGGATCCCAATCGATGCCTTCATGTGGTGCTTGCTTTTGCTCAGCGAGGACGTTCAAGAGAGCCCGGAGCAGACAGTCCGTGGAATTTTGGTTCTCGGGACATTTCGCGCCGAATTTGTCCATGATGATCGCGAGACTGAGGGCGAACTTGCTACAGAATTCGGTAGTTCGAAGATGTAGGCTCGAAGATGAGCATCTTTTTCGGTGCACGTCTAACATAGGAACAAGCTTACTACATGTTGCGGAGGGTGCAGGTTCATGTTCGCAATTCTGCCTCGCGGTCGCCTTGCGGTAGCCTGGCGACCCAACGAAAGTGCACATAGTTGAGGCAAAATCGAACTACTGCAGTCTTGCAGGCTTGCAGGAGAAACATCTTGTGGCGCATGCATCGAACGTACATTTGGCGTTACCAGGACTTGATTGGACTGCGACGCCATACTAGCAGCAGTATAATCAGGTCGTGAGTGAGATAGCCTCGGCAAATGTACACGTGTGTTAGATATTTTGACTGATGAGATCAAGGTAGGAAGTGTGTCCAGTTGACTTCGCCTTTGATTCTCTCCATTACCATAAGCCGCGTTGAGTTTGTTACGCTAATTATGATAAAACGTCATATATTAGGTACTATTTCACAGATATAAACTATGTCTCAGAAATGGTCTTGACGGGCACTACATTATTCCCGTCCTTGACCTCTCCGCCCTTCTTCTCGTCATCCCTCTCGCCAGTTGACTTCTCGGACGACCGATCTCCCTCTTTCTCCCCCCTCCCTTGCCCAGCTACACTCACACCCCCAGACCCAACACTGCCCCCTTCCTCATCCCCCTCAGCCTTAGCAGCCCGCCTCAAATACCACTTGAAAACATACACCAAAATCTGCGCCATAAACACCTGCTCAATAGTATACAACAATACCGGAATCTGAATCAGTGCCCTCGTCAAATCATCCGACTGCGTCCACATAGCCGTCGCCAAAGGAATACCAAGTGACGTCGTCTTGGCCGCGCCGCAGAAGCATACGGCAATCATCTGCTCCCTCGGCAGCTGTCGGACTGTCAGGGCACGCCGGAGGAAGTTGGGGACCCAACGGGACTGCAGGGGACGGGAGTCGGCGAGGCGGGGGTTGATTGCGTTGCAGAGCGCTAAGGGAGGGCGGGCGGCGTAGAAGCAAATGAGGGTGAAGAGGGCGTAGAGGGCAACGTTCATGAAGACGTTGAAGATTATGGAGGGGTGGGGGGTTACGTAGAGGGCGCCTGTCTTGAAGGCTGCTGAGAAGGTTGTCCTGTACACGAGTCTTAGTCTCAAAGGCCATGAAGAGATGATGATGGGAAGTGAGGCAAGTCATGAAAAAAGGGGCAACGTCAACTCACCAAACAAGCAGAATAAGACAAAACGTCGACACCTTGGCAAGATAAAATGTCCTCAGCGCCCAATCGACCTTCTTCTCCCAAAACCACCTCACAACCTGTCCCACAGCCAACGGCAACAAAACACTCAGACCCAACTGCTTCAGGACATTGGCGTACATGGCGCCCAGGGTACTCGGATTCGCAGGCTGCCAGTCGGCGAACTCGGGCGTCTTGGGGATGAAGCCGTAAATCAGACCAGGAGAGATGAAGCTGCCCAGCACGTTGCCGATGACGACCTCGATGATGGCGGCGGCGTCGTCGCCGCCCGAGGCGCGGGTCATAACGACGTTGGAGGCGATTGTCGTCGGGAGGCAGGAGGCGACGACCATGCCCACGATGATGGGGGTTGAGAGGGCTTGGGTGCGGAGGCCGCCTGCTGCGATGATGATGTGAACGATAACTTTGGGGGTTGTGTTAGTTTATGTTTGGAGGAGGACGTTTCGTACCATGCTTCCAGTCCATGAGAGGCTTCTGAGCGGCATGTTCGCGCAAGTGAGTTACTTACTTAGTAGGATCACGGGGATGACGATAAAGCTGATCCCCTGAACAATAATATGCAACCGCCAGTTGGCTACGTTCTGCCTCAGCTTCGCATGCGAGAGTTGTAGCCCGCTGACGAGGAAGATGATGGCGATGCCGCCGTAGATGATGGTGTACTCTGACCTGATCGGTCCACCTCTAGCCGCGACATCTTGTAGTTCAGTTTGTTAGTCATGTGCTCAGCTTCAAGTTCATCCTGTCTCCCTCTCTCACTCTCCATCTCACAAAACATATACTCTTAGATGCCAACTTACTCGGGAAAAAATACGCAAAAACACAGCTGAGCGCAAACCCGATAACGAGCCATTGCGCCAAGACGAGCTTGAAAATCTTGACTGCCTTGATACGAATGCGTGCCCACGTCGACGTCGGCGCGGTCGAGGACTGAGGCTTTGCGCTCTCGTCACGGGCGTCCACGGGGCCGGCCATGGCTTTCAAAGAAATATACTCACTTCTCCCGCGCCGGCTCAGGCCGAGTGAGACATCGGAGGCGTGTGCGTGTGTGTGTGTGTTGTCGGGACAGGCGCAAAAGGCGGAGTTCTCTAATGGTGAAATAGTCGGGTTGGTTTAATGTGGTGGCGGGGCCGGAGGACCTCCGTATCTTTGACCGATCTAATTTATCGAGATAAGTATTGTCGAAAGCAGGTTTAGCCTGTAAAGAGTTGCCAAGACTTATATCGAGAGGGTAAGTTGTATTGGATTAAGGTTAAAGCGACTTCATGTCCCAAAACACAACGGGTACGAAAACTCCCTTTCATGTACGGCAAGCCGAACATTTGGCCGTCGCACACAGTAGTAGGTACTCTTTCCCAAACCCCGGACAAGTCTTCCTCCGCAGATACGATTAGGTGATTGATTGCAATGCGCGGGAAAGAGAATGGATGACGCCAACGCCCAGGTCATTCGTTTGAGTCGTTGCTTTCGCGTCGCGAGGGCGGGGCCGGGTTATACCCGGGCGGCGTGGGTGCGGCGAGAATCCCGACATCGGTATCGTCCGAAGGTTGCCATAGGCGAGACTTGCGAGTGTAAGGCTCCCCCATCTTAGACAACTATGGTAAGCTCTAGACTGTGTATAGGTTTGATTAGATTTCGGAGAGACTGCACATTCTTTGATTGAATCGAGTGACTGGAGAGGGCTGGAGAATCGATATCGTGGACGGTATCTCAAGACCTTTAAATTGCATGCTGGATGCACCGTCCTATCATGATCAAATTGTAGCAGTACCCTTGATTTGCTTTCAGCTATCCTGAGGAAGGATGGTTAAAGATCCATTGCCTTAGATAACTACCTAGGTATAGAGGATATGGCATCAACCTACATTCTGCACACCTGCTTCACTTGCGTCCTTTGAAGCCCAGGAAGTTTGGGGTTTCTCCGCATCGGTGTCGTGCCGATTTGGCCGATATTCGTTCCAGGCGTGTAATTGATGAGCTGTAGCACATGTGAATCAGTTGCTCTCGGCCGGACTTTTCTTTCATCTCGGCTCCGCGGCTTTTGATACACCATCCAAAGGTGCTCTCATAGCATCTATCTCCTGTCCCCGGTTCTCCGGTTTCCGCAAAGTCATTGAGAGGAAGACTTAGTATTCGCAATACGAGAGAGCAAGATGAACTCGGATCTTGTGAGCATGGCTTGAGAACAGATTATTTGAATAAGTTGGTTTTACTAATCACGTTTACGACTATCACTAGCGGTCAAACTTATCCCGCCTCAGTCTCTTTCTCCTGTGTCATACACACATTTCCTCTTAACCTCGTATCCCATCATCTAGAGAAGTAATCTTTCCATCTTCTGTATCATGCTGTTATCCTTGACCGGTGTTCCCGACGTGCTGTTTTTCCATGGTTTCCCCCCTAACCTTCTGCGACGTAAACCGTATTTTTCCAAACCAGGGTATCTACCAACCAATATTGTGTAAGAGAGAGTAAAAGAATAAAAAGAATAAAATCAAAAATCAAAAGGATTATGCATCACCCGAAGCATTCCTAGCTTGGTTCTGCATCCTACGCATCGCCTCGCGGTGCAACTCAAACATCTCCCCGCTCTGCATGCTCCTCGTGAAAGCCTGATCAGATCTCTCCTTATCGATCCTCGCCTTCTCCTTGCGCTTCGCCTCTGCCTCCTTCTGGCTCATCATGAAGCTCCGCTGCATATCAATGTTCCTCTGCACCTCAGCCTCGCGCGCGGCCGCCTGGCTAGCAGCCAGGTTCGACGCGCTCGGCGACCGGAACATGCTCAGCGCCATGTCACGGCCGTTGGCGGCGGGCGCGGGGGAGGCCGTGCCGGCACGCAGATCGGCGCGGACCGAGTCCCGAAAGCTCGCGAGCCGGGCGTCGCGGGCGTCTTGCGAGGGGACGTTGGAGTAGCGCATGGGCTGGTGGGAGTCGAATACGAGGTTGTCGGCAGAGACGCTGGGCACGTATGGGCCGCTGGCTGATCTGGAGCCTTCGAGAGAGGATCGCATTGTGCCGAAGCTGCTCTGGCGGCGGATGATCTCCTTGCGCTGGCTCAATGGGAGGTCGTCCAAAGAAGCTGGCGGCATTTGCGACGGGTAGACGGGGTAGTTGTACATGGAGCCGGTTTCGCTGGGTGCTCTATAGGAGGCGGCAGAGATCTCGGGAGTGTTACTGGCGCCAGTCAGGATTCCGTACGTCTTATTACGCAGAGCGACGCTTCTCTGTGCGATCAAGCTCTGGGGACTATCATAAGACATGATACCGGGCGGCGGTGGCGGCGGAACAAAGACAGCCGGGGCTGTTGCTGAAGGAGCGATGCCGGAGGCGCCACTCCTGGTGCTCGCGGCTCGAGAGAGCGCCTGTTGTTCTTCCTCGGCAATGGGCTCGAACTGCGTTTTGCTTGAGGCACGGCGATGTGATTGGTACGAGCTGTTCCTTGAGTGGCCACGATTCGGCGACTGGGTCGACTTGGGTCGGGTCAAGGCCGGCGGAGGTGTCGCGACGGGAGCGGGCGATCTCGAAGGAGCTGGTGCAGGCGCAGGCGTGGCGGACAATGCCGTTTGCTTAAGCTCCTCGACGTGCACAGGAGCTGGGGCTTCCCGGGTCTGCGGTCTGTCGTCTCCGGCCTTCAGGACCTCAGGCTCGGGCGCGTCGGCGTGGCTAAGGTGCTTGGCCCATTCGTTTGTGCGGTAGTGTAGCGCAACGTTGGAGAAGCTGGGCGGCAGACGATCTTGGGTAAGATTCAGGGGCGTGGAATGAAGCGAGGCTGTTGATCTGGCTTGCTGGGAAGGGACGGTGGGCTGTCGACTGTCGTCCGACTTAGACTGCTTCACTGAGCTGTTTTCTCGAGCGACACCATCGACTGCGGTTTCCGGCGCCCTCTCTTCGACAGCAGCAGGAATCGCATCCTTGGCCAGAGACTGTACTGGCATATCAGTGGAAGCTGTCATGGCTGACACTGGCCTAATAGAGTCCCCGTCGGTGATGCTCCGTCGAGATGCCGATGCTGATGTCGTAGTCTCCGGCTTGATGCTCGACTGTTGCTCTCCAGAGAGCTGTGCGTTGATCTCAATGCTGCGCCGGTGCTCACCGCTCACAGATCCGGCGCCGCTATCGCTCTGAGTGTCAACAGTTGCCGCGAGAGAAACAGCGTCGTCATCCCTTGGACGTTGAAGCACCGCCAGCTCCTCATCACCATCTTCTTCCTTACGATGCGACATCGATGTCCGTTGAGAGACCCTCCGCATCAGCTGTACCGAGCTCTGGGAGAGTCGCTTCGCAAAAGAACTCCGCTTGCTGCCGACACCTGCCTGAATCTCTTCATCATCGTCGGCAAAGGTTGCAATCGTGGACCGCTCCTCCCTGTCTCTGGCTAGAGCCTCCTCATCCGGGAACCTGAATGGTAGAGGTACCACTTCAGGAACCGGTGCCACCTCTTGCACAGTCTGAACAACAGCAGCGTCTTTGGAAACTTCTCCCGTCTGATCAGCGGCCTTGTCCGCGGCGACGGCTTTTGGGTGAGTTTCATCCGGAGCGACGCGTACTGTCACAACAACTTCTTTCTCCTTTTCGGAAACCATCAGACCTGGAGATTCTGGCTGTGGGGGAACAGTGGGAGGAACATCCGACCCTTGCATCTCAGCGACGTGAGGGGCGTGTGATCGGGGAGTAGCGGTGCTCTGGCTGTATCGAATAGCCTTCTCGCTCTCACTGTCGCGAGCAAAGCCGGAGTCGTGGTCATCGCTGTCCGGTGTGTAATCTCCGTGTGCTCTTTCCCACGCCCGTCGCTCCAAGGCGGTGCGAGCCTCAAGCTCCCTTCCAATGTTGGCCTCTTCGTCATCACGGGCACGCTGAGCCTCGGCCAATTCCTCTTCCCGCTTCGTGCGTTTATCCTTGATGACGTTCCACAATCTCTTCTGAGAAATGACGCCGATAATGGAAATTACAATTATAGCGGCAACCTCAACGCGAATGCCCTTTGTCAGCGGGTATGTGGTGGTGTCTTGAGGGAATAGGTTTTCGTTCAGATCCCAAATATACGCCCAAAACTCCTTTAGGCCGGCCCGGCTAAAGCAGTCGATTCCGAGCACAGTTGCCGTGGCACCACTGAAGGCGATTGTACACATGAGCGCCCAGTCCCGGGTCCATCGGCTGAAGTACAATGCAAAGCCCACTAGTGAGAAAGCAATGATGAAAATGACTTTGCCGACTCCCGTAAGCAAGCCGCCGTCATGGAGACAAAGCAGCCACATTGAGAAGCAGAATCCGCCGAGAGCACATCCCAGGCATTCCGTGATTTCCTTGAAGAACCAGGAAGCGAGAACGCCAACTGCGACGGCCGGTAAGACTGCTGCGACGACATACGCTCCTTGGGATCCGTTGGAAACAGGAATAACCATGACATAGACGACCAAGACTGTGATACCCAAGCCGACGACGTACGCAACGGAGAAGGCAGTGTGCAGGACTGTATTCTTGATACCAATCAAGCTGTAGATGACCCCGGTGCAGAGCAAGATGACACCAGCTACAGCCCAACCTGGTGTGACTTTTGGCTCAACAGGTAGCTCTCCTTCCGTTATGGTAGCTGTAGCAACTGTCAGCCTTTTCTAGGGATTGATCTGAGCACTTAGTGTTTGATCAGATGTCCACTTACAATTGTCAAGGCTTGAGTTTCCAGAGGTGCTGCCGCTAGTTGGGATGATGGGAGGACTAGAGACCGTAGCGGAAACAGAAGGCGACTCGGTGGTAGCGACTGCCATTGTCCTTATTGAAGATGCCGGTGATGTAGTAGTCTCAGCATCTTGTGCGCTTCGTGACAAAGTAGAAGAGGCAACGGCTGCTGTTGTAGTCCCACTCTCCTGACGTCTGACGGGCACCAAGGCTTGAGCAACAGCCACCTGAAGGAAGATTAAGAGAAGGCCCCATGTGATCAGACGATTCCACCTCGCCATGATGACGAATTGGCCACCAGGTGTTGAATCCAAATTATTGTTCCAGTGTTACTGTTTGGTGTTGTCGAAACAGTTTCCGAGCATCGATAGTTCGTATCCACCTGGAGCACTTGTGACGTGAAGAGAAGAGAAGAGGGGATGCCGGCAAGGAGACAAGAGTCGGTGGAAAACACGGACGAGCTGAAGGGGAGAGCTGGGAGAGAGTAGGTATTATTAGATGAACGAACAATGGTCGTCCAGCATCGACTCGAACCCCAGAGACCAGTAGGGGATTAGGACAAGACAGCTCCCGGGCTGACAGCAGAGAAGGGGAGGGGGGAAGGAAAAGAAGAAAAAAAGGGTACAGACAGGGGCAGGGAACAGCCCAGATGTCATGGGGTGGAGTCGAGACCTGGAGGTGATCAAACTATATAGGACAAGGAGGAGAGTGTGAATGCTGGAGGGGGGAGATCCATGGGAGAGATGCGGACCCGGCTGGTGACACCGAGCAGGGCATCATTGGTGCACGAGTACACGCGGATGGCTTCAGCTACGATGAACTCGTCACAGCGAAGTGTGTAATCCTTCCCACATGACGGAATAGACCTCCGGAACTGAAGTAACAGGCAACGCATGGAACCCTTTGAGATGGCCAAAGACTGTGGAGTGCTTCCTTTCTAGCCACCATGTACAGGGTGAGAGTGAGATCAGACCGAGATTGAAGCTGCCTTGCATGCTCTACAACCTTCTCGCGGGGATGAGCTTCCAGCCTAGCTAGGATGACAAGAACCGTAGCGGCACAGGATCGGAAGAGGAAGTACAAACAAGACGGCGCGCGGGTGCGGGAGATGAATACCACGGACGTTCTGAGAAAAGAAATGCAGGCAGGCAAAGTGAGGGCGGCCAACCGAGAGGGCGAGGTCCCTCTTGGCGGCATCGGATACAAGCGAGTGACCTGCGGCTCTCGGCCAGAAGACGGCCAAGAAGACCAAGTCGAGGGTCCATGGCGTCGAGACGGGACGTGGACAACTAGTCTTCTGACGAGGCCGCGGCCTGGCCAGGCTTCGCGGCGGCAGTCAAGAAGAATCCCGGTCTGCTTGCTGAACCTAATAGCTTATGTCACGGGTTCCAAGGGCGATCGGAAGGGCACCAGAATGTAGCAAACGCAACTGTAGCCAAAGACGACATGAACTGAGAAAAAATGGTGATGAGAAAGCTGTTGGTACTTGGTAATACTGCGTAGGTAAGCAGTCGTCGGAAGTTGAGGCGCGTCCATCCTAAATTACAGGGACAGGGGATAACCCCGGCATACCGCGCTTTAGCGTTTGACTCGGATGGGAATAAGACAATCAGGAACAGCAAGGAAGTTGGAATAACAGCCCGACGAGATGGAGGGGGCAGCCTCTGAGGGAGGGGTGGAGGGGTCCGTGGGGCTTGCGTTGGCTGTGAGGTGAGTGAGGAACGTGGACGGATTGGATGGATGGACGGACGGGAGGGATGAGATGGTGAATTGGATGAGATGAGATGAGAGAGAGAGAGAGGAACAGGATGAGATGGGATCATTGGGATGACCGTGGGGACGCGACACATGGGGGCGTGTTGAGAAGCTCTAGTCTTGCTGCTCTTCGACACCTCCACGACCTCTTTGGTGTCAAAACGACCCGTCCTGTCCAGTCTGTCCTCACGGAAATGCCCGAGACGGGCGCGCGAACGATTTGCATTGGCCGAGCGCCATGTGCAGCACGCAGCCAACAGCACATCGCAGCGCAGAATGAGCTGGCGTCGATGTGCAGCGCATGACTTTGCATCTTGGATATCCGGATCCCCATTCGCAGCCAGATTCTGTCTGACCCAGAACCAGCCAGCCATAGCCGTAGGGTATGTATCCATCCATATTTGGCAGCGTCGTGGTTCGTACGCATCATGATGAGGTGGAAATCATGTTTAACCTTTGCTGCTTTTCCCACGGCCACGTCGTCTGCATTTCCAGAATGGGAGAGTCGACCTGAGCATTTTCAATAGTCTTCTGCCACCCGCATGAATTCGTGTCCAGATGCGGACGTGTAGGTTAACCATATCGCTGTAGGTAATGCGATAAATTGCTTTTTTCCGACAGCGTTGGATAGACGGTAGCGGCGGTGGTTCGGCCGAGGTCGTTCATCAGCTGAGCTCCAAGCCTCCAAGAACGAATAGGGTACACCATCGATGGGGAAAAAAGGAGATTATTGCAAAGTGAATCAGGTCCGCCGCAAGATCGGTGGCGCACCCGAGGCAAGACAAGGCCGGTAGCCGCTGTGCCGCGCAGGACGAACATTGGCTCGTCTTCCTGGATTGGGCCAGTGGCCAATCAAGGAGGGGTGGTATTGTAGTCCATAGCTTCGCTGCACCTGCAAACTGCACCTGCACGTCTCCGGTCGAACGGGATGTGGAGATCTTGAACTTTGAAGACGTTGGAGGGGAAAAGTCGTGATGGACGCGAAATGAAAGAGTTGCACCGACGCAGCGGGACGAGGATGATCTCCAGGTACAAAAGTAGTAGCGTACCTTAAGGTACCACGCACCCACGGTAGTACGGTAGGTACGGATACCCAGCCGGCGCTTTTTGATGAACAGGGCCGCGAAAGCAGGTGCCACTTACGCTAAGCCTTCTCCAGATCCACTAGCCCATCCCGTCTTAGGTCGGTTCCTGCCTTAGCTTAACGGTGAATTCAAGGGAGGAAAGAATCTGGAAGACGAGGATGTAGAAAGGCAAGAGAAAGAGAAACGACATGGACGAGCACTTGCCTTTTAGAAATATCAAACATCGTACGTTTGAGACGTCACTATGTACTAGGTATGTTTTCATTCCGTGAAATTGACTCTGAGTCTTGCAAGTTCTTCTAAGCCTCCAAACAATGAAGGGAACCTTCATCTCACTTCACCACCACACACGACGTCGCTCATCCTTGATTTCATCGAACCACAACCCCCCACCTCGATTCCTCCTAGCATCTTGCTAGACTGGCACGAACGACTAGGCCACGGAAGACCCATGCTTGCGATACCAGACTATGCGCCAATAACTTCCGAAGACGCGCTTTCCGGCAATAGACATGACAGTTGGCCCCGGTATTCTGTCTCCATTGATCGTCATTCAGCTGGTTTTTCCTGTCAGATCTTTTCTACCTCTGCCCGCACATCTACGCTATCCAATCGATCGAGATTACGAGAGGCATTCTCATCGACTTCCATCGCGAACCACGACAACCCGGCGCGATCAGACTACGGGCACGTAGTTTCGGCCTGCATACAATAGTTTGGTAGTTGCGTGCCCCTCTTCGACCAGTCCTAGTTTATCTTTCAGAAACGTACGCGGTCAACACACACGCTCAAGCACGGTGACCTCGAATGATACCGGAACACTTGCTCAACTCTCCCTTCAACCACAACGGACGCCGCACATACATATTAAACTCTTTTGCCGACCAACGAGTCCACCCAGAACCCACTTAAGCTTTGGACGAAACTTTTACCCCCCACATGGGCAGCCCAGTGATACTCTCCACGGCATTGGGTCTGGATTTGGGGCACGTAGATCCATCGTTACGAGACGGCCTGATGGACAATGACGGCTTGACAGATGGGCCCCTGAGTCTGGTTGAGCCTTGCAGTGAGAAAGACAACTTGACTCAGTTGTCTGATTCTGACTCTGGTAAACCAAGAATAGGTGGCAAGCGCGTCCAAATGGTCATGGTCGCGCCCACGATCACAAACTTTGTGACGTCGGCAGTTCTGTTTTCATCTCATCAGCTGACGCCTGCTACTGACTTCGCAAATTCGGCATTGTTTCGAGGCTTGCATCTGGAAACAATGGCTTTCCGACTACTTTGACTGGCAACAAACAGGGTTTCTATTTTCCTTCTCAACACGGTCTCGATTTCTCGATGGAGGTAAAGCACGTCCATCCACTACACTATTCAATGGCTGATCTGGGTCGAAACCGCGCTGCCGGCGCCGCTATTCCTCTAGTCGTGGTCTCGGCCAGGCGCCTATGAAATTGAAGGGTCCACACATTCCTTTGCCCGATCGAACAAGCCAAGGGAGAAGAAATTTCTTTCAGCATCGACTCTTGCCATGTGCTTGATGACAGCACAGGTCACGCAACAGCGGAAGCTTACGAAGCGTTGTTCTCCTCATATTTTTGGGCAGCTGTGGTTGAATGCCCTTGTTCGACTGCGCGACTACCGATGGTATACTTGCAAGTTGCCCCATGTTCTGCGCCTCATCGCATAAAGGGGTCCTCGCATCCCTGCTCGCTTTGATACGAGCAAAGCCTCATTGCATGAGCCTCCCCCATACTGGCGATCCTGAGTTTGCTTCCTTAATTATTTTGTCTTTGATCTCGATACTCTGCGTACTTTTCCGAATATTGGGCTGAACACCCAAGTCGGTAGCTTCTCGTGTGACTCTGGAAAAGCAACAGCTCAATCTCGGCGCCACGATGGCATGCCGCCAACTCCGGACCCTTACGCCTTCCCGCTGCTGTTCGACACAAATCATTGGCGTATTCGTTCCATATTCGGACGCCGTGTCTGCGGACTCCCGCGAGCCACTGGCCACCCAGCTCTTCTTCGTTCCTTGGCATGGCTGGTTATCGGCCATCGTGGGGCAACCTCGTCGAAAAACGATCTCGTACCTGGGGCGGCATGTGGAATGGCCCGGCCGGTTGAAGTGGTTCCCCTGAGCGGTTCGTCCGACGTTGTCTGGAGGGGCAAAATCATGCCGTGACCCGGGAACAGGCCTCCCCTGGTTTACGACTCTATCCCTTTTCAAAGCCGGGCACTGACAAGGACTCAACTAACACCATCCATGTTCTACTAACAACAGCCGATTGGCGTGTTGTGTCGACTCATCTGAGCCTGGGCAACGGCTTCAACTTACTGACGAGGGACATCGTGTAATACCCCTCGGCATGTCGTAGGGAAGAAGCGACGGACGAACCCCCTCGTCTCGCCCAGACGGTCACTTCGTTCCGCGCCGTCCTTGCGAATCCATGAGGATGTGTATCCTTCTGGAGCTGCCCGGTAAAAGTAGCGGACTCCTTTGGTCCTTTGACCGGACCTTTGGCACCAACGTACCTTGGAAGGACCTCATGACGCTTACCATTTCGCTTCGTCGTCTGAGGCATCCGTTTCCCGCATCATCGGTTCAACCTCATCCCACAGAATAAGTGACACTGCTGCGAGAGCCTCCGTGTGGCCACAACCACAATGACATTGTCAACGCTCCCCCGCGACCCAAGCACCTGCAGCCGAATCGGGGCTCTGGACTTCCCCAGCTTTTTCTCCCAGGAGAAATTACCCTCCAGAAGACACTTTGACCGCCGCCGGGCCAGGCAGAGAAGTTCCATGAAACCTTCTAGGACGTGCTGACGTGACTGCACGTGGATGGGCACGGATGTGTTTGTATACATAAACGGATCTCTCCCAACCTCCTCCTGTTCCGGATTTGAGTAATGTTGACCAGTGTTCTGATCAAGGCACTACGCGGCGTCGGAGCCTCGGAAAGAGTTGGTGGCGAGACCACGCAGTCGCCGCTCAGTTGCTGTCTTCGACATTGACTGGTCATTATCTCTGCTGCGAAGTCATCTAGCCCGTCCATGGTGATATTCTCTTCGGGCTCTTCCTCAATTGTCAACGTCACGACGCAACAGTGATCTGTAAGAAGACAGTCGGTTGAATATGGGAACGGTGTTTGCTCTCCTAGCGGAAGGGATGCTATTCTTCTCCCTCGACAGGAGCAGCCGATGGACATTTCTCCAATGACCATGCCACCTGCACTCTCCTTTCTCTCCCATCCATTGATATTCATTACATACAACAGCACTGGCCTGGACACAATCCATCCCTCACGACACCAATCACACAATCTTCTAGGCGAATCCAAGGTGAACATTCTGCTCTCTGGTGTGGAATAGAAACCCAAGCTCGTGCAGAGAATACCCTTGATATCAAATAGCATTGCAATTTCGAGTAGTTGATTTATCCCTGAATGATACGACGTGTTAGTCAGGCTCTGTTTTTGGATGAGTTATCGTGAGGATACCCTGGCATTATATATTTGAGCTTGTGTGTGCAATATTGAGTCTTCTTCTTGACATCATGTACGTCAATCGATATCGCGGGTTTGGGTGATTCTACCTCCACGCCGCAATCAGGCTTTTGAAGCCAACCCTTGATATCATGACCAAGGGACCCCCTTTGCAAGTGATATCCATAGGGGGAAATGTATTGAATCTTGAAGTTCAAACAACCACCCCACAAAACATGACTACAATAATCCACGCTCATCTCTTCTCTTGTCTCCGATATGAAATGCCGTCAAAAAGTAGAATCTACTTCGAAACCGACGACAGACAAAGGATCATAGAGGCTACCTCATGAACATGTACCGACTTATACCACCTTTCCAGCCCAATTGATTCGGAGCTTCCTCTCTTTTCTTGCCCCTTACCCCAGTGGCCAACGCAGAGCTCTGCATTTGATGCCGACCAAATCGAAACGGTTTGACTCCCTCAACGATTCAAGCCCAGCGAAGAGTTCACGGTCACGTCGTACATCATCACGGAATCATGGTAGACGGTGATGAGAATATAATTCGACACGTAACAGTACAGTGTAGGTGTTTTTTCTCCAAACACATCAAAAGCGGTGTCCTCTTGATTGGTTTCGCAGAGGACGTGGTTTCGGAAAACACATCACAACGCCGGCTCGTTTCCCAGCCCCATCCCTCTTATCCCATGGGCGGTATCCATGCCAAAAACCTACTCCTTTTTTCTGGGTACCAGGAGAATGAATATCTTGGAAACCCCCAAGCCCCTCCGCCTTGCCCAAACTTACGCTTCAATATCTTATACGCTTCTCACCTCTTTGAGACGCGGCTTGGCTGTCTGTCTGCCGCCATTCTCCCGTGTCCCATAGCCTTCCCGTTTCGACTAGACTTTGATGTCCTTTCAGGGAGAGACTTCTTACGCTTGAGCAAGCCTCTAACTGTCTTGAAAGGCAGTACTAGCAGAGCGACCACCGCGAAGAAGGGCATCGTGATGATAGCCCACACGGATTCTACGAGCCACTGCATGAAACCCGGCCGAGCGACGCTGTTTTTGGCCGCCGCTGCTGCCAGCGCAATGGCATCGTTCAAGCGGGTATCAACTGCCGCGAAACGTGATTCGGTCTGGAAGGCAAGTACCGTCGCCTTTTTCTCGTATCGCCGCACCGCCCGATTCAGCGCATCCAGATCGGGTTGGATGGCGTTCCGAACATCGCGAGCAATGGCGGCCTCTTGCTTGATTTTAGAATTGTCCGAATTTCCATTGTGCTTCATCGGCGTCGGCTCAGGCCGTGACTCCAGCATTTCCAACCGTGCCATGAGAACCCTCATCTGATCTGACGTGGCGCCATCGTCCTTGTACGGATTTACGTGGACATCCCGCTGCAGCTGAATGGTCCTGCACTGCACAAGCTTCATGAGATGCGAAATCGGTCGTACCTCCGCAGCCAAGAGGAAAATCGTCAAGTTGTAGTTAGAGACCAGGCCCTCCGAGGGCCGACTAAGCTGCGCGCGAATGGCATGCAGCAGATATGCGCCCAGCATAGGAAACATGAAGCATGATACCAGGGCCAGAATTTCGTGCACCCATAGCTCAGCCAATGCGTCCTCCTTCTTGTTTCTTGGCGCCGTCGCCTTGCGTACTCGTTCCTGTACAAAAGACGTAGGCGTTGTCGGTACTTCGGACGCTTCGTCGACGCTTCCGTTAGTTGTGTGGCCGTTGGTCGTCGATGCTGCCGGCGAGGGGCTTCCGACCACCTGCTCCGTCTCGCTCTCATCGTCAATGACGGCGCTCGTGCTGATCTCTGCCCGCTCTCGTACTGCTTGGGCCGAGTGGTACCAATTCCTGGTGGCTAGTGTCAGCGCTCGGATGGTTCTGTTTTCTATCGAGATCGTGCCGGTCACGATATGAGGGGCAATAGAGCGTTAGGCTTACCATGGATGTGTCACGGACCAGTGCAGGAACACGGCCGACAAGCCCAGCAACATGACGTCCGTCACAACGGCGCTGCCATTCTTGAAAAGCAGGCCACCGACCGCGGGTAAGAGTGCAAACGCCAAAGGAACCGAGGCCCAGTTGGACAGTTCGTCAGTCGATGTTGATGGCACACCGTCTCCAGGTCTGGGGTTGAGAAAATCTCTCGCATCGCCAAAGCTATAATCCGACAAGGTCGAGCTCCTCCTCCTCCCAAGGCCTCTCTCGGCGAATGAGTTCTCTGTTGGGATATGGCTGAAAGGTGGCCGCCGGCGCACCTGAGATGTCTCGTCTACCGTCACGGCGCGTTTAAAGGAGTGCCCCGAGGGCGCTGGTGAAGCTGTCGTTCCCGATGACGAAATGGTCTGCTTCCTGCTAGTGTTGCTTGTCGTTGTGAGGGGCGAAGTCGGACTCCGAGAAACGTTCTCGTCCGACATGATGGGCGGCGCAAGTGGTACCAGCTCGAATATTCAAACTTGTTACTGCGTAACGCGGCTCCTATCGTTTCTTCTTGCGTCCTTTTCTATTATTTCATAAGTCGTCGATTGCTGGAAGTTCGATGCGAGAAGTGGGAGTCCGAGCTCGGCACAGGCAATCAAGGGGTTTTTTGAAGGCTCCTCATCCGACACACGCCACGTCCTTGAGAAAACGCCCAGGAGAAATGCTCTTGTAAGACGCGCTTTTGAGCCCGAGTAAAGGAGAGGGAAAGGAAAAAAGGAGGAAAGGAGGAAGAGGGGGGGAGAGAGGGAAGAATGGGCGCTAGGAACAAATGAGGAGCTGCGTGTCTCGCAGCACGCAGTAGGCGTGTTGTAGACACTGCAGCATGTGCGAGTGAGCGAATGTATGTGGTGTGTAGGTATGTGTGACAGAGACAGTCGGGTCAGTCAGTGGTGTGTACCAAGACACCAAAGGGCGAAAAAGGGCGAGAAGTGAAGCGCCACGAGCTGAGGATTCAGGCTGGCGTTCGTTGGTATGTCGCTGGCGGGAATGAGAATGGGATGTGGTTTTAGTCTCTGGTCTGTCTCTACTCTCTAGGCTTGATGTGGTGGCGACTTGACTTGGATCGCCCCTGCCTGCCTTAGCTAGGTAAGGTACCGCGAGGTGATTGGGCGGGGAGGAAACGTCCGGCGACTTTTCTGAGTTGGAACGAGTGGCCGAGGTACCGTGTCCCTGCTCGGCGTCGCGGGTGTCGCAAAGTGGAATGGAGGGACGGGGATCGGGGACGATGAGCATAAAAGTGGAAGAGGACGAGGAGGTTTGAGCAGCGAGGACGAGGAAGAGGAAATGTCGGGGAGATGAATTAAAGACGGAGGAGTTGTGAGGTGGACTTGGCTTAATTAAGGTAAGGTAGACTGACAACTTGTCATTGGGGATCTTTTGGGAAGGAAAGATGAGGTAATGTAAGCTAAGGTACTTGCTTTCAAGATCCAGACGGAAGCACGGCAGACTACCTTACCCTACCTCACCTTACACTACAGTTAGGCTACCTCGAGATAGCTACTGTGGGAAGTACCTTTAGCTGGTGGATGCAACTCCACGTCTGACAGCAGAGGTATGGCAGCTAAGGTACTTGGTCTTGTAGCTGGCCGACCCGTTGCTTGATGTCACCAATCCAAGGCAAGGTACCGGGGCTTGACTGAGTACCTAGAATTGGTGTCTTTTGTACGGATACCTTCACGACAGAGCCTGGAAACAACAAGAAAGTAGCCAAGTTGTCTGAGAAGTAATAGCACCTATGCCAGAGCTAACTTACCTATTCCTAGCCAGCTAGGTAGAGTACATCTCCGTTTCTGGCTTGAAAAGAGCTCGCGCTCACGCTGATGGATGCTGACGACAGGGATGATGATGCAGTGATGCAACCTACCCGTGGGTCCTCTACCCCCATTCCCCCGCTCCCGCTCTGCCCGCATCACATCCCTATCCGCATCCAGCCCTGAGGACCCTGTTTAGATCCACAGTGGACGCCGGAACTGGGCCGGGGGAGAGGGGAAACAGCGGAGGGGGATGGACCTGAGCTTGAGGTCTCGCACTTTCAACTTCAACCGCATCCACTCAAAAGGTATACATCGCGCGCGCGCGCTCGTGCGGCACAACATTGCATTTCCCTGATGGTTCCGTTGCACATGTCTGTTGAGATGCACTGCAAATGTCAGCAATGCGATAAGTAAAACCGAAAGGCTACTGCTCTTGTCCATCATCGCCTCGGCCCATCGCGTTAGGCTAGTGGTACGTGAAACGGCCATCCCATCCCACCACTTCGCCTCTTCGGCGTGCTCATCTATGGATACATACCCAGAGGTACCGTAGGGCCTTGACATCGATATTCCCGTCATCTTCATTGGTAAGAGGTCAAAGACTAGACTGCCCGTCATCTGCCGATGCCAATTTCACCTTATAACCTTATCTGGTCATTCCACCTTGGCCTCTTGATCCGACTCGTCACTTGGCCGCACCAATCTGGACCACGTTCGCATATCAGGAGCAGGACAGGCATCAACAGATGAACGTCTTCTCAAACTCACCAAACATGCCTCGGCCACACCCAACATTTCCTCCTTCACATCGCATAGCATTCCGGGTTGCGTCGACGACCAGTGGACCACGGATCGGCAAAAGCAGCAGACTTTTGTGAACCTCTGTTTGTCTTCCGTCCTGCCGCCCCAACAAACTGAAAGTGCGGGCGATCCAGTAACACCTGTGATGCACCTGCAACCACTTGATTCTTGCCTCTGCTCCGATACGCATGTTGCCTGCAGTCAGTGGTAGCCGGATGGGAGGGAACCACACTGTCTTCCCATTTCATCATTCGTAATTGGTGCTGGCACTCTGTCTGCTATGACCATAACCCCGGAGTAACGGCGAGCGAACAGACGTTGCGACCACTTCGTCATGGATTGATGTCGGGGGCCGCGAGTGCCACGGGGCCTTTGCTGTTGTCTGTGCCATCGTCTAATTCTTGCCGCATCAACTACCCCCCAAGAACAAGGAGCAAAGTCTGCCTGGTTGTGTTGATGTAGGTATCGAGATGACTGCCGCGCCATTGATCTCGGCTGAGCATGCGAGCATGTGGTTCGACCACTTCGCCGAGGTTTGTCATTGCAATGAGCTATAGTCTATCCATGATCTAGCTCTGCCCGTTCTTGTGACGAGCCACCGCGTTTTGGTACAAGATATGTCGATTCTTCTCTCCGCAAGTATAAAGGTTGACAGACATGTAGCCGCTCGTTGATTATTTTGAGCGAGCCGGGACCACTGGGTGTCGCATGCATTTCTATCCCTCGAATGCGTCACGCGTGGCACTACCTATTCAAGATGTATGTTTCGATGTCGTCAGAACCAATTCAACTGAACCAAATGAGGTGCGTCAGTCCAACGCAGGCATGGGCAGTTCCCCTAATGAGAATCAAAAAGACAGATCGATTTCGTAACAAATTGGGATTCCAAAATGTACCTCCACAGGCGCGGTTGCACAGAAAGGGATGGGGGGCTGGCTGAAATATGTCCAAGAGACGGGTGTCAGAAGGAACCCCGCAGTTCTCCATGTCTTTGCGTTTGTCTCGTCGATACTTGTTGCCAGCCATCGATACGACATCTTGAGTGAGACAAGGCATCCACAGGTTCGTGAGATTCCCCCGACCAGAAGGAGATTGCCAAATGAATCATATTCCATGATCCTGCGAGGTCGGATCCTTTCCCCCGGTTGAGCTCTTCCAGGGCATCATTTTCTGCGATGGACATCAGACTGTCAAATAAGTAGAGAGCTAAGAGTGGTTGACTCTCTTGGTTGGGGACCACTGGCATAGCACGCTCGTCCCACTTCAGCTCAGTGGTAAGCCGAGACAATCAAGAAGCTCGTCTCTTCCGCTTGCGAGGTGGATGGTGTTCTTTCGCTCATACAATCCGATTTGTGCAGGGTGCAACAAGTCTCTGTGTGTGTGCAAGGTAGAGGACCATCGAAGTCTGAACGATGGGTGTCGATTCACTCTCAACCTCCTAGTTTCTGCGGGTATTGCTGAGGCTATCTGTGAAAAACTGGCCCTGGATTATGTGATCGTCTTCAACTTATGGTTACCATGTTCCGCAAAAACAAAAGGCAATGCATTCAGAGAGGATGTTGAAAAAGGCGGCTCTGTCGGGAACTGCAAGATCACCGTTAGCACCACAAATTGTCCACTGAACTAGGATCAGCAATGCGTCGCTAGTCCTTCAGGCGTACCGCAACCAAGGTTGTTTGTTTGTAAGCTAGTAAACAGATTGGTGGTATTGGCGCCCCGCTTTCCAAATCTGAACTCTTCAACTGAAGTCCAATCTGCCGTTCTACTCCGTAAAGATGGATCGATTGAACCTCTGAGCATCCGCATTTGGCTGCCTCGTAGATCGGCATTCCCTATTAATGCTTATTTGCCTGGTGATATTGGCATGTCTTGGGTCGGTTGGATAGGCTGATGCAACACGAAGGGAAAGTACTGCGACGCTGGAGTACAGCAATTTCCAACAGAAGTTCCTTGCCGTCCACTTTCACTTTCAGGAACCGTGAGTTTGGGTTGTTTGTCGTTGGCAAAGTCGAAGAGTCTTCACGCACAGACAGAAGAGGTGCGACGGTAGCCGCCTGATCATCGCGAAGAGACAAGACAACGGCCGCGCGATTAGGTGGCTCGGGACCAGTTGACGACCCGGGGGCAATGCTTGTCCGTTGGAAGTTTGCTGGGGACTGATGGCGTGGCACAATGCTGCTGCTTACGAAGCAAGAGTCGACCTGCTGCTCCAGAGTCCAGGCTGTTGTTGAATGGGGTCGCCCACATCGTAGGGAGGGCATGAGAAGGATTGCTCGGAGCCTCGGACGGCAGACTGTTGTCTCCCTCAATCCGACGTCGCGTTGATTCGACGCGCCAGGACGGGAGGGCCACAAAATCCTTTTTCGCAGTTGCGCCGCAATGTGCCATTGGGCAAGACAGGCTAGCCAGCAAGGCGCAAATTGGTGTCTGCCGACGCGGACAACCCGGTCTGAACCCTGGTTTTTGGTGGCCTCAGCGAGCAAGGACAACCAGGATGGTTTGATGGGTCCTGGAGGTTTAGAGTGCGTCACCCGGATCCAAGATTGATGGAGTGCAGTGTCGCCGTCAGGACAAAGGCGAGCCCGGCTAGAAATCTCTGCAGGATCGAAAATAGACAATTTAAAGCACCTTGGACGTTGGCTGGGAAGACAGGGAGGCACCTGCCAGGCTGAACGCCATCGAAGCCAGGTGGGAGCTGTGTGCGAGGCAGGCCGGCGTCATATATTGATGGGCTGGGGACGGGTCGTTGGAGAGGGATCTCGTGTCGTGTTGTGCAGTTTCTAGATTTTCTTTTTTCGCTTTTTTCGCTGTTGGTGCGACTCAAGACCCAAGACCCTCCACAAAACGACGGTTGAAGCACCGGCGGAATCCTCGAGTCCTGTATCTGTCACAGGAACCGCTTCGCAGGGCCATTGGTTATCGATATATCCTGCGCCACTCCGCTTGTAAAGCCTAACGGGAAACTTTGGTTTTAAAATTCATTGATTGTCTCTCTTCAACCCACGATCCCTTCTGCGACAGTTTCCGCGGCCGACGACAAACAGCCCTACTGCTTGTCCGACAGCGTGAGAGCGTGAGAGCGTTTAAGCAACGACGACGACATCGGCGCGGTTGGTTGTTCTTTCTGCTTCTTGTGGAGAAGGACTCTGAAGACCGGCGGATGAGTGAACAGACGTTGGGATAGCTTGGACGACGAAGCAGGATCGAGAAGAGACGACGACAAGAGCGAAAACCGACGACATCGAATATACGACGATTCGACGGTCAAAACGACGGCGACACACTTGTGAAGTGCAGCTTAAGTGAAGTGGGCATTGAGCTGCAGGAACGTTGATCCCGGGCCAACAGGATCCGAACCAAACAATTCGGGCAGCAGGAAGGAGCCAGGAACCACGACGCAGAGTCACAGAGAAAGGACGATCCTGCCGTCCGTTCCTGCGCATCGCGGCACCCAACGAGCAGGAACTTGGGAGGGAGCTAAAGCCTAGCCCGACTTTCCTATCCGTACTCCGTACCTTCTTCCCACGCTTCCGTCCACCTTCCCAACGTTCCGGGCAGAGAAAGCGCAGCTCCTGCCTGCTCACTGGCAACTGCCTGGTAAGAGTGGGCGGGCTTCTCGGGCTCAGGGCAGTGGAGGGAACCTCAAGGAAGGTCCCCCTCCCCCCTGCTTCCCTCCAACCAGCAGCTTCCCAAAATGCTGGGACTGAGAGCCAGAGCCTCCAGGAACCCAATCTCGGCCATCTCCTCCCCCCTGAACGCACTCTCCACTTTTCACGACTCCACGGCCGCCTCACAGTCGCCGCCCAGCTGCAACCTCTGGACAACCTGCTCTCTCATTCGGGCGCAATTATTCACACTATTCACTACTTTCACTTGCAGCAATTATCCATTGCTTCCTCGGCTCAAATCCAACACCACCCTCGCCCTCACCACCACCGTTGCATCCACACGGGCATCCACATCCACAACCACCAAAGCCTTGACCTTCGAGCCTGCTGCTACCAATCACGCTCTTCGTCCGCTTCTCCCTCTGCCATTCACCATTGGACGCTTTGCCCACGCTTGCATTAAAACAACCACCACCACCGTTCAAGCGAAAGCCAAAGCTGCAGTCCGAGCCACCGTCTGCACGTCGTCGCCTACGCATTTCTTTGTCCGGGTCTCCACATATCTAGCTGCTGCAAACCTAATCGTTTTGCACCTACGACAATTGCTGCTGTTGCTGCACCCATTATTCCTGTGCGACGCTTTCCTTGGTCGACTTTTCCCCAATACCATCCCGTCAACCTCCCCTCCAACCCGGCGACCAATTCAATCACCCCGTTCGCTGTCGACATCGCCGCTGCCGTTTTTGCCGTTGCCGCTTAAAGAGGCCCTGGCGACCTCGACGAGCCTGGCCCAGGCGCTGCTGCAAACTCCTCGACAACCAAAAGACCCATTCTCCACCGTGCCCCGTAAGGCCGTCGTCCTCACGGCGGCCTTCGTCGAACCATTCTCCCCACGGCTTCACACGCGAGAAACAAGTCTCCGTCACCGGCCACCGTAGATGCATTCGCAAATCCTCGCATCACAACGCTTTCGCAGCAGCCCACATATCCCGGCGCTTCGCCTGACCTTCAAACTCCAGTAGCCGCCCACGCCGCCGCCCTGCCCCAAGCTCACACTCCATCCCTGCTACGCCAATACGACCCCAAAGAGTACTTCCTGCAGTCTCCCTTTCGCAATCGCGCCGCCTCTTCTGCGGCCCGTCGACTTCCTCACCTTTCCGCTGCTCGTCTCTGGAATCCAACCAACTCTACACCACGCCTTCCCGATAAGCCTACTCTTCGCAAACGACGTCCTTCGACACCGCCTCCTCCCGCCGTTCCTCTTTCGCATCCGACTCTCGATCCGTTGTCCGTTGACCCTGCCGACCCTCTCGGCATCGGCGCAGGCGACTATCCGCTGCTGACTCTTCCGGAGCAGCGCCAAACGCGACATTCGACATCGAATCGAAACAGCCTTCAAATCGATCGCAGTGGGAGTGGTGCCGAGCATCGCATCAGTCTACCACCATCTGTGCGCCATTCATACGACGGACGAAGGTCCGCTGATCCTTCACCAACATTCTTAGATTCCGACGCCCACCCTGCCAACGAGGAAGAAGAAGCACCTGCAGAGCCTCCTGTCGAGACCCGAGTAACCGGCTTGAGGAAACGTGGGCAGAGTATTTCTGACCCAGTCATACGAGATTTCGCCATAACGCTCAACGACAAAGGGAAAGGAAAGGCAACCATGGAGCAAGGCGCTGAGAATCAGGGGCGAGGGGCTTCCAAGGATTTGGAGCGCGGACCAGATGTGCTTCCACGCCATTCAAATGTGTCGGCTGGCGATGGCATGGGTATTGGGTCGGCCATTTCATCTTCCAACTCATCGATTATGGGAGAGGAGCTGCCGCCAGATTTGGGCGAAGAATGGGGTCCGCAACACCCCTGCTTCCCCCATATGAATCCTCACGTTCCTCTCGACTCGCCAGAGTACCACAACACCCGAATCATTCGCATACGCCGAGACTGGTTGATTGAGGGAGACTTGGCCCCGACGTTTTCCAACTTGTATCCTGAAATCTTGGATCCGGCCGGCTTGTCAGAACAAGAGTTCCGAAGGATCATCGACAAGCTCAACGGCGAACTCATTCCTATATTCAGCCCGTACAACTGGAGAAATGTGGTCGATAGCATGCTCGGACTCGTCACGGGTTGGTTGTGGGATGATTTGGGGTTGACGGGTGTCAAAGCTCGGCTGAAGCGCCTGGAACGCTGGATTGACCAGTGGAACAACGAGATGGAAAAGACAATCGGCAATGAAGACAGTTCAATGGCCCCACGAATCATTTCACTAAGAAAGACGGGGTACATGACAGTAAGTTCTAACTCACCGAACCTACATACAATTCTGTACTAACTCGGGGAAAGCTCGACATACAAATCCCAGATCCGGAAATTGCACCTGCTCCTAGCACACCTGGCGGTTCAAGGTCTGGAAGCCTGCCAATGGAGCCTGCAACCGCCGTAATGGCATCATAATTTGGCAAGGCGACTCTTCTGTCTGTCCTCTGCTTAACTACCTTCTTCCCTTCGACTTCGTATTTCATCATACACTCTTTCTAATCACGGATCGGCCGCGGCCTGTGGGACGAACCGACATGAGCTTATACGACCGTAGCCTCACTTCTTCACGAGGCACTCGATATCCATTTACTACTACCCGGGGTTATTTTACTCTTTTCCCATCCCCCACCCCTACTACTACTATTACCTTATACCAAGGCATGGCGCGGCGTTTTAGGATCCCTTGGCTGGGACAGTCACGAAATGTGAAGCAAATGATTTCTACGCGGGTTTTTTTTCGGGGTTCACCTTCTGGGTAAACTCATGTGCTTTATATGCCAGAACGTGCGAATTGGGAGCGATCCTGAAATGAGGGGAACCCGTCTATAGTCGGGATGATGAAGTAGGAGCACTTGAGCTCGGGGGACCCCTGTAATTTGTTTAGATACCTGATGTGCTTAAAACTTCGCTTTTTCCATTATGCAGATCTCTCTGTTGCCTCTCAGTGTGTTGACCCCAAGGTGACACCTCTCAATCTGCGTGAGGCTATTCTAATCCTTGTTCGTTAGCACGGCTAAAGAGCTCCTGCGTATTCCAACGCAGGGATGGGCTGTGTGTGTTGCCCTTGGGGATGCCATATCACTCCCGCCCTGCCTCTTGCTGGGAGTGGTGAGTGGAAGCTTGACCTCACGTGTATTGTCTCCGTGTAGAATATGCATGCTAAGAGCGAGTGAAACCCAAATTCATGGCCTCCGGCAATGGCCGTTTGGCCGAACACCCACTGAGGTGTGTTGGATCTACCTACCTTAGTACCTAAGGCAGGTAGGTACCTGACCAACTTATTCTCGACGCGGGTTGCTCAAAGCCAGCGGCTGTCCTACCTAAGGCATCTATCTACCAAACTGTGGTCCAGCACCGGAATATATACAGGAAATCTGAATACACGCAGGAGGAAAGCCCATATATACCCCCTCAACTCTAGTCCAGTCACCAGCTCAGCAGGCGCCCCTCTAGGTCGGGGGGTCAGGTCAAACTGGCTGGGTGGTGGAATGGTTCATGGTCGCCAATTATTCACGTCAACCAGCCTACTCGACGACAGGCTCAGCACATACGAGTATCCGAGTTCGAATCCCAGCATGAGCACCAAGAGATGTAGCCACACCGGTGGTGAACTCTTTTTTCTTCTTCTTTCTTTCTGTGGTTTTGTACTTGAATTAAAGAATACCGTAAAATCTAAGATAGTATATAGCAGCGAGGAAGGAGGTCGAGATAATTTCCAAGACGATATCGTTATGCGATGCCCTTTAATTATAATAATATCAGCTGGGTGGGCTGCTCAACTACTTAGGCACATACACTTGAGTAAGTAAAATAGCCTTAGAGATAGATTTTGTTGGATAATATAAAGCGCAAGTGTTATTTAAAGTTATTAAAAAAGAAAAATGAAGCAGAATTGTAATGATGGAGATAGTTGGATGATGTGAAGGTTGAATACTCCTCAACCTGTGCACTTCCGGTAAAGCGATTAACTCCGATGATGTAACCCCGGTATAGGAATAAAACCAGATCTAATTTCAGGGGTCAATGCAAAAGCTTTAGGGACCTGGCGCCTTACGCACGAGCCACTTTACAGCGCATCAAGCTGAGATGCCGTTTGCTTCCCCCTGGACCGCGTCGATGGAACGCGCCCACCGCGAACGAAATCGACAGCCCCCACACAGGCACTTTAGCTTCCCCCCCAAACGAGTATCTCGCCAATTTCGACACATCACCACCATCTTTTGCCGTCCTCTACCTAACATTCTTGACACTCCTTCAACCCAAACTCCATTCTTGAATCAAGCAAAAAATGTCTGCCTCCGCCCTCTTCCGCCGCGCCGCCGTCGCCCCGCGCATGGCCTCCGCCGCTCGCGCATTCAGCACCACCCCGTCCAACAACGTCGCCCGCATCACCATCGTCGGCAACCTCGCCGACGCCCCCGAGGTCGTCCCCACCAGCACCGGCCGCGAGATTGTCAGATACGCCGTCGCTAGCAACAGCGGGCCCAAGGATAACCGCCAGACCAGCTGGTTCCGCGTCACGAGCTTCGAGGCTGAGGGCCCCCGTCGGGATTTCCTTCAGAGCTTGCCCAAGGGGTACGCATGCACTCACATCCACACCGCGGTGATAAGCTTAGAGGGAGGCAGAGAGAGGGAGAGAGAGGATGATGGCTACTCGAGGATTTTTAGAGTGTGCTAACGTGTCTTTTTGAAATAGAACTCTCGTCTACGTCGAGGGCGAAGCTGCTATGCGCGCCTACCAAGACGCCGAGGGCAAGAGCCGCAGCTCCCTGAGCATTATCCAGCGTACGTCTGCGTTTTTCCCCCACATACCACCCCATTGGAAATCGGGTTTCGAGTAAGAGATGGAACTAGGCTAACATGAAGTCACAGGCTCTATTGAGGTCCTCAAGCGTCCTTACAACGGCAACAACGGTGGCGAGGCCAGCGAGTAAATGCGCGCCCAATACAACAAACGGAGTTTCTCTTGTGCCATGTACGAAACGAACGACAGACGAGTGTACCTTGAAGAGACTCTGGCCTGAACTGGCCTCCCTCCTCTCTCTATCTCCACTCTATCGAGATTTTCCTTTATCTTTTTTGTGTACAATGACCTGATAAATGGGCTGGTTGAGGCGTGCTGTACGAAAACTCTTTTTTCTAGGACGATAATTGATACCATGGGTTGCTCCTCTCACCTGCGCCTCTACTGTGATCTTGCGCTACATTTGCTGTAGCTGTTCGAACCATTTGTTCCATTTAAATGCTTATCAGGTCAACTCTAATCGCCGGATGTGCTCTCCTTAGACGAGCGTACAGCTATCCATGCATCCAAAGCCCGCGGCGACACCGCCCTCGTTGCTAGTATCGCCCTTAGTGCGGAGCAGATAGCCTGCCTCTTCGTTGTGAACCACCTTGCCGGTGCCCTGATCCCACACCGTAGTGCCGTAGATGCCAAGCTCGCAGATGACGCCGCCTTCTTCGAGGTTGCCGTTGCGGAGGATGATGTTGTCCTGCTTCGGCGGCGTGATGAGCTCCATTAGGATGTACGAACCCCAGTGCGTCTCGGGCGTCTTCTTCAAAAACTCGGGAATGTCCTCGCGGTAATGGTTGTTGCCGCCGCCCTCCCTCTGCGGCTTGAGGACGTAGCTCTTGCACAGCTCCGGGTCCTGCGCGATCTTGCGCGCCTTGAGACCGGCCTCGGAGGTGTCCATCGGGAAGATGTTGGTGAAAGTCTCAAAGACAGCGGCCGTGCTGGGTGCGTCGTCGGGGATGAAGCGGCCAAGGACAGAGGGCGAGGCTCCCCCGGCGGCTGGTCTCGGCGTCGCCAGTACTTGCTGGATCTTCTTGCTGCCGGCCAGCTGGGTCAGGACGGTGGGGCACTTGATGGCAGACGACCTCTCGAGGTGGTAGCGGGCCTCCCAGGCGCTCTCGTCCGGGTAGTCGGACGGGTCGTACCAGCACCGCAGGTACGCGACGGCGACTTCGAACACCTTGCTCGGGTCCCGGGGCAGCTTGTAGAGCAGCTGGCGCTTGGGGGTGTCGGCGACGGTGGTGTGCTGCAGGAGCTCGGAGAAGGGGATGCGGAAGACGGTGACGGGGTCGGCGGCGTCGTTGACGAGGGCGTACTCGAGGTGGCGCTGGTCAAAGATGTTCCTCTCACCGCCCTGGACGACGAAGATGACGCACTTTTTGTGGCCGAGTTCCGATGGGCCGTAGGCGTCGTAAGCGGCGCGGATGCCACCGGAGAGGCCTTGGACGCTCTTGTTCTCGGGCAGGTTGAGGGACCCAGACTCGATGGGGTGATCCAGCAGAGGGTACTCTGCCACGGAAAGGAACCTATGTGCGTTTAGTATCCTAGACTTCCCTCTACTTCTGAGATGTGTAAGATTACTTATGGAGGAGCGAGGTTCGGGATGAAAGGCCGCCAAAGGATGAAGCTATCGTGTTGAACTCGACCTGCTTGACTTGGCGCTTAGGTTCGCCTGAGGAGGTATCCTGGTGGACAAGATAGTCTGATCTGAACAATCCCAGGGAGAGGCGCTATGCATGATTAGTCTCATTGCCTGAAGCATTGGTAGACCACATACTTGAGTATATCCCTCCTTCTTCACTCGCACATGGGTATCCCACAGCTTGCCGATAAAATCGTCGCCTCCCTTGACCCTACGCGTTGTCAGACTTATTCACTACGGTCGTTTAGACTACACTTGATGCGGGACTATCAAGCGGGAGTGGAAACATACACATCCACCATGGCACTCAGAAACTCCTCATCCCTGCTGATGGCGGCATAGAGCTCATTATATGTTTTTTGCACGGCTCTCGCCTGCTCGAAGCATCCCTTAGGGAAAGGACTAGGGAACAGAGTTACGGGTACGTTGACCGCAAGAATACCTTTGGGGTCCGACTCCGGCGTCACGACCGCAGGAGGCGGCCGGACTGATAGGCCATTGCCGATGGCCCAGTCCTTGACGGTCTGGACGAGGGCGTCTTGCTCCGACTGGGAGAGCCGGGGCGGGTACTGTTCCCTCGTCAGCGTCAGAGTTGCCATGCTGCTGGTGAATGCTTTCTTGGAGAGACTGAGTCTGGAGCCCCGACGGCAAGTTACGATGGTCTTAAAGTGGATGTGTTGGTGTTGTTGCGCCTTGGTGATTAATAATTGCAAGTGGATGGAATGAGTCGATTGGGAGCAGAAATGGCGATGGATTGTCAAGGTTAAAACTCTTTGGCGGAAAAGGAAGACAGGCCCGACGTTGGTCTGAAACAGAATGAGACTTCAGCCAATTGTCGAGTCTACTGAGATTTTGTGAGAGTGAGATATCACCGGATGAGGAGCGAGTGTTCATGTCAGTGAGGTATGTCTAGCGGGGGAGTGACGAGAAATCGGCCGCCCCACCATGAGCTTCTTGGTCTAGGTGGATTTCAAATGGCTGGTGCTCTCACTGTACCTTCAGCTGGTTGGTACCTAGGTACGATGCACACAAGACGTGATCAATCCAAGTGGGGAGGACTTTCAAGCACTGACTTGACTTCAGGCTACACGAAAGTTCAATGATATTTGCGACTGGTTGGACATAAAGCGGTGATCGGCTCTAAATCTACCAATATACCTAGGAGCCTTCTCCTACACAAATCCTTCAAGGCAACAGAAGACGTCTCATGGAAATACGAACAAAATGATGGCGGGGTCGGAAGCTTGGAGGTCAGTTCCGTGCCTGCCATTTACCCCTCCATCCCACTCCGATAAGGGACTTCGGTTCTTCGCAGGGCAGGCAGGAACGACCTCTGCTAGGCGCCTTACTTTATGTTAAACCCGAAAGATCGGTCACGTGTGGACTGGGACGTGCTGCAAGTCATCTAACCCTGTTCGGACTAGCCGCGGATACCTAGAGATACTTTGCCTTCATCCAAAGCGTTCAAGGCGACGTACCTACACTGTGGGCCTGCTTGACCAGGGAAGGTGGGGCTTAAGCAGATCCATTGCGACTCCCGCGACATCTCCAGACTAACGCGTCGTGAATTCGACATTGAGAACCCCAGCGGCAATGCCTACAACTTCCTCGAGATTAGTATCACCACTTCCTCCCACCACAACCACCACTTTCCAGACGCCCTCCAACTGACCCGACACAAATTTCGTTGGCTCGTCTCATTCTTCTTTCGGTACTTTCTTTACAAAGTCTTTCCCGTATCCACCAATTAAGTCCTGCTAGTGGCTGGTCTTCTTCACAATCGTCGACTGCCTCTTATTTGGTGGAACAAACGCATACTCATTTTTGTCGAGACTTCTCGGACTGTCTAGGCCTCAGAGATACAGCCTAAGTTACGAAAATAGGCAGTCAACACAGCTTTCTTCTTCTCCCCTGTGTTCGACTCATCCGATCAAGGACTCAAGGACCACTCATGCGCTTTGTTGCCCGTCTCGAAATTCGCCGTAAGTCTAGCTTCACAATTGTTGCCGTCTATTCCTCTCACCAAAGCCCGACACTGGTTCTTTCATCAACATCTTTCACCAGTGGCCCATACCTTTGAGGTCGCTACATATCACTGCAGCTATCTCTCAAGCTTTTCGCCTTTTTCTCCCACAATCTGCCTTCATACACATATTGCTTCAAGCTCGCTGGACCACTAAACCCTGTTTTCACTACCCCCGCTTGAGATCTGTGTCCTTGATACCTCCTTTCCTCTGTCTGGTGCTAACTATTTTCTCATTTTCTAGCCAATCCCATGTCCTAAGCGGCAGCCACCATGGAGGGCAATGAGGATGATCCCTTCAATTGGGACGTTGAACGGCTGGTACATGAGCTATGCACCGCTGAAAGTCGGCCATGGCATCCGAAACTTGCGAGCAAGAGGCCCAACCCGGTGGTGCTCGCAAAAGCGCTACGTGAGCATGATATTGACGGCGAGACGCTTCTCACCTACGAAGATGTCATGCCCCCTCTTGACGGGCTTCTCAGGGACCTCGGCATCGTCAAGATCGTCCACAAGATGACGCTTGTCAAAGCCATCAACTATCTAAAGTCGAGAAGCCACGGTTATCGTCATCAAAAGATTGAAGTGGCAAAAGAGGAGGCAGATAGCCAAGAAGGCTCGCTGGAGCTGCACATCAACGGCGAACCGGAGCTCGCAGCCTTAGATCCTGGTACCACAGAAGACACCCTAACGACCGGCACAACGCAAGACGTCACCATGCGCGGCACTACGAATCAAGATGTATTGGCCTCCGTCGTTGAAGAGAAAGACATACAGACGAGCGAACCACCTCAGAAGAAGAGAAAGATGGCGCCGACTTTGATCACGACCACTGTCACCGGGATTGGCAAAGTGCCCGTCAGTACCGCAGCTGACGATGTTGTTAGTCGGAAACCTGTGACAGCAGATACTCGGCTGCCTTTATCGAATGCGAACCCCAGAAGAAGCAGCGGAAAGACACCCCCGGCCATCCCGACTGAAACAGACGACGCTACCTCTCGGGAGCTCGATAGAGCAAGCATAATGCCTTCTTCCTCGCATACAGCTTCCAGAAGAACCTATGGGGATACTCAGCAAGTGGACCAAAAGCTTGCCTCAAGATACCATTCGCTGGGGGCGTACTTTGGACCCGATGCGCTCATTATCAGCCGTCAAGTCCCTCAGTCAAGTCTTGTACCTGGTGCAAGCTCCGCAGATGAGGATAGCAACACATTTAACTTCGTTGCTAGGGGATTGATTCCCGCCGGACACATTCGGCAAGTCCATCGAGCGTTGCGACGACTACTGCGCACAAATGACAAGTCTGTGATGTTGTTGCGCAACGGTGTATCTCCTTTTGTGGAGCCTGAAGAGGAAGATGAGCTTCTTCCGGTATTTGGAGACTCCGATGACGACGAAGGATACGACACAGAGACAAGGGACGCCATTGAGGAAGAGGAAGAGGAGAAAAAGCAAGAAATGGAACTCAAGTCTCATCACCTGACTTCGGATGATGTTGAACGTGTACTAAAGGAGGAAATACAGCGGATCGAAGCCTCTTGGGAGGAGAGAAAACTACTCAAAAAAGAGTGGAAGGCCAACGCTATCTGGAACAGGGCCCGGCGCACTGGTCTCGTCCGACAAATAGCGAGTGCCACATCTCGACTCGAGGCTCTCAACAACCGCATAGAAAAGCTTTGTCGAGAGATCAAACTAAACGAATGGCCGGCCGAAGATCAGCTGCGCAGACAAGCACGGTGCCTCGAGTCTAGCGTTGAGGACCGGAGAGCTGAAAAGTGGCTTCTCGATACCTTACGAGGACCCGAACCTATCCGACCACTGACGATGCCTAAGCAACGGCCAATTACAGTCCCGCGGCCTGATCTCTCTGACGAGGACGGCGATCTTATTACCAGCGGCGACGACGACGACGACGACTTCGTAATTGACGATGATGATGAATCGGCGATTGACTATGTGAGAAACGAGCTTCAGCTCGTGGCGAGCGGGACTCGCTCAGAAAGCCCTATGGATTTGGACGACCCTGAGGAGGTGCCAATGCAGGAGCCTCAACCTCTGCGATTGCTTAAGGATGAGTCTCCGGTCGACGCTCTGATCAATATGAAATCCGACCTTGGCGTCATCGACTTGACAATGGTTGACTCCGAACCTGAGAACGAACCTGAGAATGAGCCCGCGCCCCCTGAGGATAAGCCTGAGCTTGCGGCTCCTGAGACGGATTTCATCTCTCTAGTCACGCCTGAAAAGCCAAGGGCATCGGCAGCCGCAACACCAGCCCCTGAGAGCGATGGTGACGAGCAGCCACAGCCAACCCAGGAACAGCTAGAAACACCATACGACCAATATGGAAAGATTGGGGACATCGCGCCGACGATATGGAGAAGGCACGGAGACAACAAGAGACTTTTGATCTGTGTCATCTCACGGCTGACTCCGCGATGGAGAGAGGCCTTCTTTCACATTATCCAGAGCATGGATCCAGCTGATATCTGGACGGACTTCGTGATTACAGCACTTGAGGATTCGCCTGAAAATCACAGCCAAGAAAGTGCGGTCGAGCTCGGCACCGTCACTGCCCGTTTGTTCAGAGTCTTTGCACTCTGCAAGCCGGCGGCTGCCAATACCATCACCAGAAGGCTAAACAACAAAATCAAGGTCAGGAAGATAAAGGGTAAGGTAGATCAGTTTGACGACTTCTGCCATTTCGTCAAGACGGGTGTACTGCCCAACTTTCCTGAGGGTACCCGAGCCAGCAGAACTGGCCGCCGTGGAAGCTTCGATACCGGGGAGTCCCAGGGGGATTTTACCGACGACGATATCGAAGATTCTCCGTCTAAGAAACGGAAGACTTTGGTAGCCATGGATCAGACCGCTATAGATCTCCGCGAAAGCGACCGACGCCGGAGAGAAGAGCAGGAGCAGCGACGGAAGGAATTGCGCAAGAAGCTGGCAGCGTCCGACACCATCTCGAGCGACAAGTCGCGTCTCATTATCAACGAAACCAAGGGAGATGACGAAGGCTTGATCTACATTAACAGCGAAATCGGTCAACGCATCAAGGACCACCAGATTGAAGGTGTCCGCTTCCTCTGGAACCAGATCGTCTACGATGCCAAGGTGCGGCAGGGATGTCTCCTCGCTCATACCATGGGACTCGGCAAGACCATGCAGGTCATCACATTACTTGTTGCCATCGCCGAGGCCGCTCGATCAAAAGACGAGTCTGTTCTGTCACAGATTCCAGAGGACCTTAGACAGTCCAAGACTCTGGTACTTTGCCCGGCCTTACTTGTCGACAATTGGATGGATGAGCTGTTAATGTGGGCTCCTGATGGTGTCCTGGGTCACTTCTACAAAATGGAAGCCGTCGTCAATGCACTAGAGAGAGCCCCCATGATCCGGGACTGGGATAAAACCGGCGGCGTCATGATCATTGGCTACGATATGTTCAAGAAATTGGCCGCTCCCTCAGGGGGGGAGATACTGACGCCCCTGGAGAAGTCGATTGCGCACATACTCACAGAAAGCCCTAACCTTGTTGTCGCGGATGAGGCGCACAAAATGAAGAACCCCGATTCGCTGATAGCTATCGCCGCCGGCAAATTCAAAACTCAACGACGCATCGCACTCACCGGTTCACCTCTGGCAAATAATGTGATAGAATTCTATTGCATGATCAACTGGGTCGCACCTAATTATCTGGGTCCCCTGTCAGAATTCAAGGACTACTATGCCGAACCGATTCAGTCTGGCCTCTACGAGGACAGCACCGGGAGTCAGTATCGAAAGGCAAAGAAACAGCTTGCTGTTTTGGAGGCTACTGTAGCGCCCAAGACGAATAGAGCAACGATCAAATCCTGTCTCAAGAACGACCTTCCGCCAAAGATGGAATTTGTACTCACTATTCCCATGACGCCACTTCAGGGCAAGCTCTACGACGCTTTCCTTGCCGCCCTCAACAACGACGCGAGCGTTGCAGGCATCAAGACTCTGGGTGCCAACATCAACTTTAGCCTCATCGTAAATCACCCTCGTTGCTGGCAAAAGAGGCTTATTGAGGAGCGCGCGGCATTGCTAAAGAAAGAGCCGGCTAGCCTAACTCTGTCGAGCACAATCATCAGCGAGGGCCTGAAAATCCTGCAGCGAGAACAGGATGTGCCTTCGCCTGCCTTGTCGTGGAAAGTACAGCTCCTCGTCGGCATTTTGGACCAGTGCGAAAAGATGAAGGAGAAAGTTCTTGTCTTTTCCCAGTCAATCCCAACCCTGGACTATCTGGACAATCTGTTCAGACAGCAGCGGAGAAAGTTCTCTCGGCTGGATGGCAGCACTCCCATCCATAAGAGGCAACAACAAGTCAAAAACTTCAATAGTGGTGAAAACCAAGTCTATTTGATTTCAACGACAGCTGGTGGGGTTGGCCTGAACATTCACGGCGCCAGCCGCGTGGTCATCTTCGACTACAAGTATAATCCCATTCACGAGCAGCAAGCGGTCGGTCGGGCATACCGCATTGGTCAGCGAAAGCCGGTATATGTCTACAAGTTCATAGCTGGCGGGACATACGAACAAGCACTTCACAACAGAAATGTGTTCAAGACCCAACTGGCGTCCCGGGTCGTGGACAGCGAAAATCCGAAGAGATGGTCCAAGAAAGATAACGAGTACGCTAAAACTCGATGGGAGCCCGATCAGGATGACCTCAGTCCATTCGCCGGCAAGGACATTGTTCTCGACAGCCTGTTGACCCACCCAGGCATGTCCCAGGGCATACGCTCGATCATCATGACGGATACCTTTGAAGAGGAAGATACGTCCGAAATCTTAACAGCTGAGGACTTGAAGGATGTGAGGAACCAGGTCTACATGAATTCTATCCGCAATACCGACCCAGAGAAGTATCACGAGATGGAGCTGGCACGGATCGCTAAACTTGGCGCTCCAGCCTTGGTGGGTGCAACATCATTTATGCCACAAACAGTCACCCAGACCTTTGGTGTGGCTAGGAGCAGCGCCCAAACACCGATTCCAGTTCCAACCCTTCCTCAGAGGCCTATCTTCAACACATACCAGGCATTCAGTCCACTGGAGGGCAACGAGGCCTTGCCCGATCCGATGAAGCCGCCGCAGATTACCCCAGTACCGGTACAGGTGCCTGGGGCTCCGACAAGTCAGATCGATGCTGCAGCGATACAACACGCCGCCACTCCCTTAGAGTCGAATCAGCCTGCAAATATCGGTCCCGATTTGCAGACTACGGGGCAATCTGCTGGGCAGACATCAGTAGAGGTAAAGTTTACCTCTAGATTTGTGTGAACATTGCTAACATGAACAAACACCACAGCCTCAAGCAGCTGGTCCTATGCCCATGCCTATGGCCGGTGCCAATACCTTCTTTAGGGCTCAGCAGACACCAGGCTCTCCCCCGCCTGGAGACAAATCTCTCTCATCCCCTGCAGTCAAGAGGTCCAAGAGGCCCGGAATTGCTAATTGGGAGGAGCAGTTCAAGCAAAAGATTCTCGAGTCACTTGACATGATAACGGATTCGGCGATAGCTGATGCGGTCAAGGAGGACAAGACCGTCCTGGCTGAGCGGATCGCAAGCTCGACATCCCTCGTGAGATCCGAGATGAAAGAAGGAGAATTGCCTAACCACTCGCATATGAAGGAGCTGTGCAGCTTGATGACAGACCCCAGATTCGCAGCCGCAGTCATCACAGGACATATTCCTCCTTCCCAGCTCGCGTACGCCTCGATCGATGGACTCAAAAATATTTCGAGCGAGTTGACGGCGCTCCAGGAAGACCAATTCCGCGAAAAACTCAAGCTGGGTCAAGAGACGACTGAGGAGCCTAAAGTATGAGTCCAACGCCTCTCATTCCATTGCTCTGCGATTGCGTTTTTCGTCTTTCAGTACTCACTTATTCAGCAAACCTTTTTGCGGCTAACGACTTGATCAGCAGCATCCGCAGATCGTTTCCGACGTATCCAAACCTTTGCCAAACGTCCGCCGGGTGAATCCTTTCCAAGAAGAAGAAGAAGACGACGACGACGACGACGACGATTTGGATTTGCTTCGAGAGGTTGTGGAAAGAAGGCGACATCGCGCGCCCAGGCTTCCCACATGGGCAAGCAAAGCAGTCGAAGAAGGAAAACTTGGGGAACAACGGCGTACAGGGGAGCCCTCGTCATCAGCAGGGCAAGGTTCGTGAGTGCGCGGGCTAGGCGTTTGTAGGAGACGTTTAGGTTGTTCTTCTTTTAGGGGGGTTTTTCAGGCATCTTGGAAGGCATGGGCGTTTGACGGCATTGCGCGGCTGGCTTTATGATACCCTTTTTGGAGGCGTTCATTCGGAGGTTTTCTGATTTCTCAAGGAGACTCATTAAGGGCGGCATAGGAGCCATATGAGTTGCCAAAAAAGGCGTGCAATAACGCTGAGAGTTGTTACGCCCAGGAATTCGGCTCAAGGCTCACTCGGGGTAATCAGATTTCTCAAAATTAGTGCGAGGTGGCAGATGCAACCGGTGATAGTTTACAGACTACTTGCTGAGACCGCAGAGTTCCGTGTCTCACTTCTTACTTGTGTGGCTGACTGTATCCTCGTATTTATGATGTCGGATGGAACAAGCTGAGATGGCTGCAAGTTACCTCGGCGAATGATGACAACGTACCCGACCGGCTCTTCCTGGCCCCATACTCCATAATTCGTTGGCAGCACCAATATCAGGAGGTGAGCAGAGTACAGTTGAGACATGGGCGGGACATTGGCGATGTGACAGGTGACTAAGGCAACGACAACTGCAGCCCTGAAACATAAAGAATACCTAAGAGTAAAGCTTACGAGTCCGCCTCGTTGCTTACTTGTCTTTGATTTCATGTGTCTCTCGAGCTCATGTGCCCTCTTCTTTTGCCCTCGTACAACACAGTTGTAATCGCGGGAATTGAACCTGGGAAAATACCGCTCTTCGGAAGCGGAAGCTATTACCTATAGGCTATACGGAACGGCTTCTGTCATGTTCGGTCTCGGAAGACACCGGCGCAGTGTTCGTACGATTGATTTTGCAGGATCCACAGCGGTGTTTCCAGAAGAGCAGGGGTCCTTGAAGAAAGGCCATGTGGGCATAAGAAAAAGAAGATGTTGGCTCTTTGGTTAGTAGGCAAATAGGTTCCGCGGAACTCAAGCGAGCAGCAGAGAAGGAAGAGAGAAAAAAAAAAGCCAATAGCAAACACCGAAACTGGGGTGGTATTACCAAGAGAATTAAATAGAAAGGGACAAAAGGGATCTGACCTCAGGTCACTTTCGCATTTGCGCAGCGGTGTTGAGTTGGTCTACCAATCAGGTGTCATCAGAAATTGGCTATAGACGAGCAGTGATTGGTTCAAGTGCCGACTTTCGGTATTCGGAGACCCCACTTTGCGGACTTAGGGGTCCCACCATCAACGCCGTACAAGACAACCCCGGCCCCATGGATGAGGATGTACCTGAGTACCTTACGGCGATGGAAGTTTGGCAGCCCTCTCAGGTCTGCCATCTGGCCCCGAGGGACGCTGAGGATGGGAAATCGCTTGCAGCGGCACCCCCAACCCACCGCCTAGAAACTTAGAGCAAATGCGATGCTTTAGGTTGGATCTCGGGGCGAGCTGCCCAGGCCTGACCTGAATCTCATCAACCACTCACAAGAGTCCCAAAGGCTCCAAAAATGCGCAGGGCCGCACCTACCACACCCTGTGCCGAGTCGCTGGTGCGGCGTGCCGTTGAGGTGGTGCAGCAGTGCAGCGGTGCTGGGGTTCAAACTTCAGCCAGATGGCGGGGCGGCCGGTCGGCACGAGGTACACTGTACCTACCACCTACCTAGACCGTAACCCTTCCACTGCGCCCTTGGGGATTTGGTGTCATGGCGACTCTTCACCGGAGACACTAAAATAAAGCACTTGTCCGGGAATCTGCTCGTTTTTCTCGCTTCCCCTTCCCGTTTTCTCCTCATCTTGCTTAACCTCTCTCTTTCCCCCTTTTTTCTCCTATTTCTGCTCATCACCAGCAGGAATACCGTCCCATTGTCGATCTCAAGTGTCGACCGCTTCTTTCTGCCCATTGACCTGTGTTCAGCCCCTCAGCGCTGATCACTTTTCTCTGGCAAGCCCGCTGACCTCACTCATATCCACGTCTCGCGCGCGCTTTGAGTCGCCACACACCGAAATCTACAAACCGCACACAACAAATCCAGAGTCGCACACCGTTCTGCTCCGAAACAAACCAAACTTGAACAACAACAACCTCGAAAACGAACCGCACGATTAACCTCTGTCAGCCTTCGAAACAACCATGGAGGCTGCCCTGCGTCAATCCAAGGCCATGTGCCCCTTCTTGAAGTCGGCCTCGCCCGCCAAACTGCGCGCGCTGTCTACCTCGGCTCGTCCTCACGCCATTCAGGCGGCGCCCCAGACGACGGCCGTCTCCCCTTGCGGAGGAACAATGTCCCAAGTTGCAGCTCCTCGCCCACCGCTGCCCCGTCATGGGCAAGGCTCTGACTGTACAGTCTGCCCAGTACGGCCATGGACGCCCGGCCAAGATGGGAAACTCGTCTTCTGTTGCTGGTATCCGCGCCTTGAGCACCAACTCCAAGCCCGGCCGCGCCAACATCCACACCAGCCGCAGCAAGGATGCCCGGGCTGTTGATGCCCCCTTGCTCAACAAAGGTATGGAAACCATACTGTGAAGAAGAAAAAGAAGGAATCCTCGTGGCTAACCATTGACGTAGCTCAAGCTCCTCCCGGTATCCCGGCTGCTCGTCAGAGCGCTGCTTCGACTGTTGGCATGGGCAATTCGGACGCTTCCAAGGCCAAGTTTAACTACGAGGCCTACTACAATGCCGAGCTGGAGAAGAAGCACAAGGACAAGTCTTACCGCTACTTCAACAATATCAACCGTCTCGCCAAGGAATTCCCCCGTGCCCATATGGCTGGAAAGGAGGAGAAGGTTACCGTCTGGTGCGCCAATGACTACCTCGGAATGGGCCGCAATTCCCACGTTCTGAAGTCGATGCACGAGACCCTGGACGAGTACGGCGCCGGCGCTGGTGGCACGAGAAATATCTCTGGACACAACAAGCACGCTGTCGAGTTGGAGGGCACGATTGCCAAATTGCATGCCAAGGAGGCCGCTCTGGTCTTCAGCTCATGCTATGTAGCAAACGATGCTACTCTGGCGACTCTGGGTAGCAAGATGCCCGAGTGTGTCATTCTGTCGGACAGTCTGAATCATGCGTCCATGATTCAGGGTATCCGTCATTCCGGAACGAAGAAGATTGTCTTCAAGCACAACGATGTTGCGGATCTCGAGGCCAAGTTGGCGTCGCTGCCGCTTCACGTTCCCAAGTTGATTGCGTTCGAGTCTGTTTACAGCATGTGTGGATCGATCGGCCCCATTGAGGAGATTTGCGACTTGGCCGAGAAGTACGGCGCCATCACGTTCCTCGACGAAGTCCATGCCGTCGGTATGTACGGCCCGCACGGCGCCGGTGTCGCAGAGCACCTGGACTTTGAAGCGCATCAGCAGGGCCGCCCCAAGGGCAGCATCATGGATCGCATTGACATCATCACTGGTACCCTTGGGAAGGCATACGGATGCGTTGGTGGATACATTGCCGGCAGCGCCAAGCTCGTCGACATGATCCGCTCCCTCGCTCCTGGATTCATCTTCACCACGTCACTCCCACCCGCGACCATGGCCGGCGCAAAGACGGCCATTGAGTACCAGATGGACTACGACGGCGACCGTCGCCTTCAGCAGCTTCACACCCGCGCGGTCAAGGAGGCCCTGAACGACCGCGACATCCCCGTCATCCCCAACCCTTCCCACATCATTCCCATCCTGGTTGGCAACGCCGAGCTCGCCAAGCAGGCGTCGGACATGTTGCTCCAGGACTACCAGATCTACGTGCAGTCCATCAACTATCCCACGGTCCCCGTCGGGCAGGAGAGACTGCGCGTCACCCCCACCCCCGGCCACAAGAAGGAGTACCGCGACCAGCTGGTTCAGGCGCTCGACGAGATCTGGACCAAGCTCGGCATCAAGCGCACCTCGGAGTGGGCTGCCGAGGGCGGCTTCATTGGCGTCGGGGAGGCTGACGCTGCCCCCGAGGAGCCCCTGTGGACCGACAACCAGCTTGGCATCGAGCAGGCTGCGAAGGAGATCAAGGCCGCGGGAAACATCAGCAATGGCTTTGTCGAGGCCCTGCTGGAGCGTGAGTCCAAGGCGACGACTGGTCAGGCCGTGAGCTCTGCCATTTGATACATTTCACGTTCTCTGAGGTGGTTTGGTTTTTTCGTATTGGAAAAACCTAGCACCAACCATTTCAACGTTGATATCTGAAAGCAAAGGGGAGCTCATCGGACCTAGACCACGTTCTTTGGAGCGATCAACAAGTTTTTTTGTGTGATTTGAAACCCACGTCCCGTGGCCACAATTGTTCTCTTTCGATTTGAGATTGATGATTTCGTCTATATGATGGGATCTGATTCTCAGTGTTGGTCGCAATAACCAATAGTTTACAAAATATGAATGTCATTTATTGGCACATTTATTCATCAACCTCTGGTTCTTCTCTTCTGGTATATACGTGATATTATCGTGATATTTGTGTTGCTACATCTTACTAAGGGTCATCCGAAGTGGGCAATTAGCCGGCCGGGACACTTCATGCATGGCTGACATTTCGGAATCGCAAAGTTAATTTATGCGAATGCGGTCTTCCCGTCCCCGGAGTCGGCGAGGAAAGCACAGCCCGATGTAAACCCGGCACTTGCCCAGACGGGTCTCCGCGGTGCCCGTCACCTGGGGAAATGAGATCAGAGGGGATGGAATTGCCACGGTGAAGCATGAGGCGTGTGCCACACCTTTGTACTGCGTACACTACCAGAATCCAGCGCGCCAACAACCAGAAGCGGACTTTTCAAGACGTGGCTTGGCCCGCCCAGCGTCTGACTCAGCAACTCCGACGGAGGCCGGCAACGCAGAATTGCTCCGTCTCCGTTCGAGGCAGCCTCCTTTATTGGCTGGTGGAAGGTGGGGGGGGGGGTCCCCTAAGTCCCCGTCATTGCCAGCTGGGGTGGTGTGTGTCGTATGTGTTCCCACCTTTTGACTTACACGCAACTCAGGAGATCGGTCATGAAATAAGGCAGGCAACTCAAATGAGAAAGGATCACGACGCGAATCTTTAGGGGAAATCCTGCTAAGAAAGGAGTTTATTGTTTCATGTCTTATGCTTAAACTCTTGAGCTTGACTGTTTCTTGTTTGATTTCTCCGCAACACATCTTTTCTCGTCACTTGTGAGTGCAAATTGAGAAGGAAAAGACACTAGCTGTTACCACAGAAAAATGGATATTGATCACAGAACCAAAGGCCCGCGAGCCTGTACGACTTGCGCCAAGGCCAAGGCGAGGTGTATTTCGGGGCCGGATGGGAGTAACAAGTGCGAACGGTATGTTACGTCTCTGGTATTCGCACAAATCGCGAGAGCGAGCTCTCTTCATTTTCATTTCACGAGAATACTGACTGGGAGGAACAGATGCCACAGGCTTCGCAAGCCGTGCGGTTCGCAGACCCCTGCGCCGCCCAGGGCGAAGAAGGAACCCAAGCCCACCAAAGTCTCTGAGCTGGAGAAGAGGCTGGATGAGTTGACGACGCAGTTGAGCGCGACGACGCAGCAGGGCGGTGTTAGTAGTGGTAGTGTTGGTGGCAGGCACAGCGGTAGCACCACAGAGATCGCGACGACCGTCGCCAACGGGACCGTCGTAGGGAGCGCAAACTCCCCGCTCCCGCCTAGCGGCAGCATCGCGCCGGCGTCAGCTAAGATTCCGATTAACTGCGACCACCTCTTCCCGCCGGAGGAGGTCATCGTCGTTGGGGGCGAGGGGGGGTGGTCGGACACATCGCCGGCGCCGAGTGCGTCTACGGCGGATGATCACCATACCATTGGGAGCAGCCAGGCCGACAACGGCGCCTCGGGAATGGGGTCTGCGACGACGGCGAACGAATCGCCCTGGCCGCTGAACAACGAGCAGAGCAAAGTTCTCAAGGTATTCCTGGACGACATGCAGCCGCTGTACCCCTTTGTCATTGTACCCCCACACATGGGCCCGACGCAGCTGGCCGCCGAGAGGCCGTTCCTGTGGAAGGGCATCATGATGACGGCGTGCCACCTGGACGCGACGAAGCAGGTTCTATTGGGGGAGGAGCTGTTGCAGGATATCGTGCAGGCCGCGTTCATGAAGCCCAAGAAGAGCCTGGATGTACTGCAGGGGTTGCAGCTCCTGATTGCGTGGTATCACTACAACATCAACAGCTACCAGCTCACGAACCTGCTGTTCCTGGCGCGGTCGATGTGCGTTAGTTTGGGGTTCAAGGATAGTCCCATGCAGCTGGGCGAGCGCGGAGGGAAGGGGACGGGGCTCTGTATTAGTTTTCAGAAGCCGGAGAGCGAGGCGAGAAAGGTGCAGACGCCGGAGCAGATTTCGGCGCAGTTGGAGCTGATGAGGGCTTTTGCTGGGTGTTATTACCTGAATACGCTGTAAGTCACACTTCCTTCGAACGTGGAAAGGGAGATGAACCTAACGATGAGGGGGGGAAAGCGTCTTCACGACGAACAAGCGGCCAGACGCCTTCATGAACACGACGTACCTCGAGTCCTGCTGCCGACAGATCGAGGAGGCGGCAGAGTACCCCAGCGACGCGCTCCTGGTCCACCTCTTCAAGATCCAGCAGCTCGCGCAGACAATCTCCCTCACGCTCGGGACGGAGAGCAAAAGCTTCCAGTCGCTGCAGCTACCCCTGACCATGGTCGTTCAGAGTTTTCAGCAGCAGCTCGACATTTTCAAGACGTCGCTGCCGGAGCACCTCAAGGACAATGGTATGTCAAGATAACCCCTTTGACATGTGTGTTTTGCGGATGGACTATCTAACGAAAAAAAAAACAGTCGGCCTCCTCGCGCATATCAGCATAGCCCAAGTCCTCCTCTACGAAATCGGCATCCCCGAAGCTCAGGGCCCGGCGTCCTTCATCTCCCTCACGGAACGCCTCGAGCTCCTCTGGGGCTGCTGCAGTGCCGCGAAACAGTTTCTCGAGATCCGCTTCCCGCGCAACCACCTCAGCTTGCAGCCGCGCTTCACCTGCCTCAGCTCCTCGGATTTTCTGTACGTCTTCATTGTGTGCCTCAAGCTCATGACGCTCGACCAGGTGCCCGGGTGGGACCTGCCGCTGGTGCAGAAGCACCTCGATCTCGGCGGGGTGGTCGAGAGCCAGGTGGCGCACTTGGAAGTATTTGTGGCGCATCGGAGCGGCAAGTTCAGGAGGGCGGCGGCGGATGCGGCTGCTGCGAGGGGGGGAGAAGATGCAGCGGCGGCGACGGCGGCGACGGATGTTCCCGGTCCGAAGGTGGTTGATCCGTTTGTGAGGTTGACGGAGATGCTGCGGTACTTCAAGGATATCGTAAAGGGCGAGCTGTGCGGGCTCAAGTCGCAGCCGGCGATCCAGGAGCCAATTCAGCTGCCTGCCAACCTGTCGGACGGCACGCAGGCCATGATTCGAGATCTGGATGCGTCGTTTTGGACGGGCGTGCTCGGGGAGGATGCTGCTGGGACGTGGGATGTCGGGAGTATGTTCCCTTCCATGGACTGGACTGCCACTTAAAGTTCATGGGCCGTGGCTGGATCATGCGTCCGGAGGCGAGGGGCCTGGAGGAGACTTTGTGTAACAATACTACCAGCGGAGGACCGACAGGGACTGACGCATATGAATGTGATGAATGATGACATGGAAAGGAGAGAGCTCTCGCCTCGCCTTCTTAGGGGGTTGTTGGCACAGTACCAACGAACAGAGGAACATGGAGGGTGTCTATCGACGGACCATCACTTCTACCGATCTGAAAAGGAGACAAGGGGCGGGCTGCCCTCTACTTAGCGGCTAAGAAAAGAGGTTTTTAAAGGGGGCTTCTCATAAGGAGTCTAGCTGGTACAATCAGGATTTCATACATCTTGTAGTTTAATCTTTATAACACACAGAAATATTGATACCAAATCTCTCAGTAACCGTGCAAACACTGATGTGATGATGACGGCTGCGAAAGATAGCACTGATCAGGTGTGTCTTCTAATGCGTTGAAACGAGTATCTCGATTCTTTAAATTCCGCGAGTTCAATAATAAATCGAACGCTCTCACGAATCTCTATCATGCCTGGCTAAGATTCAGGTGGCATCACAACCGTCAATTCTGCGATTAGCCAAATAGGTAGGTAGTTGATGTCGTCACCGACAACCCCACCAGAACCCGCGTCCCGCAGTCATCGGCGCCATCGGAGAAGCGGCCGTTCCGTCCTCGGCCGCAAGTATCCGCATTTACACACTGAAAAAACCGGCGCCGATCCAACAAACGCAGTCATCCCACCCCCGATTCAATATTCCCTCACCCAGCAACCATTCGACATCTGGTTTTCCCTCTCTTCATCCCATCCTCCCTCTCTCTCTCACTTCTTTAATTCAAAAGTATTATTAAGCCATTCACGATGCCGAAACCAACGGTAGACTACTCCCTCTACCTCGTCACCGACTCCACCCCGGCCATCCTCGGCGACCGCGACCTGTCGTCCGTCGTCGCGGCCGCCGTCCGGGGCGGCGTCACCATCGTGCAGTACCGCAACAAGACGAGCGACACGGGCGAGCTCGTCGTCAACGCCAGGAAGCTGCACGCCGTCTGCCGCGCTGCGGGCGTGCCGCTGCTCATCAACGACCGGGTCGATGTCGCGCTCGCAGTTGGGTGTGAGGGCGTGCATATCGGACAGGATGATATGGGTGAGTATATATTTCCTTTCTTTCTTTCTTTCTTCTTTTCCCTCCGTATATATCTGAAAAGAAAGCGTTCTTCTTGAGCTAGTGACTCGTTTCATTTTTTTCATGAATACGGTCTTGTGCTGCTGAGATGAAGATATTATCTAAGAAAGGGGCATGACTGACGTCCAACTAGAACTCACTGCCGCAAGAAAGATCCTCGGTCCGGACGCCATCATTGGTGTCACGGCCAGCACCATCGAGGAGGCTCTCAAAGCTTGTGAGGATGGAGCAGACTACCTAGGCATCGGCACCGTCTTTGCTACATCAACGTGCGTCCCTCTCACCGCACCTCTCCCCTCTCAGTTTTCCAACTCTATCAAATCAGCACCACATGTCTCGTCAACATAACCAACTCACTTCGAACCCCTGCTACTTCACTCACTGACACACACTCCAGCAAAGAAAACACAAAACACATCATCGGCACCGCAGGCCTCCGCACAATCCTCACCAAGCTCGCCGCAGAAGGCCACCTCCCTCGCGTAAAGACAGTCTGCATCGGCGGCCTCAACCCCTCCAACATCCAGCGCGTCCTCTACCAGTCCGCCAACCCCGACGTATCATCCCCCGCAAGCCTCGACGGCGTCGCCCTCGTCAGCGCCATCGTCGCCGCCCAAGACCCGGAATTCGCGTCCCGCCACCTCCTCGAGCTCGTGAAAACAAGCCCGTCCTACCGGAGCATCACCTCCTCTGATTCCAAGTCCGGTGCCTCCTCCGCCGAATTCGACGTCGCACAACTCCTCGCCCAAATCCCCTCCGTCATAACCCGGGTAGCGACAACCTCCCCCCTCTCCCACAACATGACAAACCTAGTCGTCCAAAACTTTGCCGCAAACGTCGCCCTCGCCGTCGGCGCCTCCCCGATCATGGCAAACTACGGCGCGGAAGCCCCGGACCTCGCCCGCCTAGGCGGCAGCCTCGTCGTGAACATGGGCACCGTCACCCCCGACGGCATCGCAAACTACCTCCTCGCGCTGACCGCCTACAACGCCGCGCGCAGGCCCGTCGTCTTCGACCCCGTCGGCGCGGGCGCCACGTCGATCCGGCGGAACGCAGTCAAGACGATCCTGGCGGGCGGGTACCTGGATCTCATCAAGGGAAACGAGGGGGAGATTGCGACTGTTTGGGGCGAGGGGACGCTGGAGCAGCAAAAGGGGGTTGATTCGTCGTCTACGCTATCCCCCGCGCAGAAAGCGAGGCTGGTGCGGGACCTCGCGAGGAGGGAGAGGAACGTGGTGCTCATGACGGGTAAGACGGATTACCTCTCGGACGGCAGCCGCACGCTGGCCGTGGACAACGGGCACGAGCTTCTGGGCCAGATCACGGGGACCGGGTGTGTCCTGGGCACCACCGTCTCGGCTATGCTGGCGGCGTGGGCGGACGAGGATAAGTTGCTTGCCGTCCTGGCGGGCCTGTTGCACTTTGAGGTCGCGGCCGAGCGGGCTGCTGTGAGGGCGGATGTTCAGGGCCCGGGGACGTTTGTGCCGGCGTTTATTGATGAGCTTGCGAGGGTGAGGAGAGTGACTGTCGAGGGGGATTTGACGTGGTTGCAAGGTGCCAAAGTCAAGGTTGTTGATGTTGAGTGAGGGAGTCCCCAATGTCGTAATTCTCTCTCGATGGATCTGGGAAGTGAAGATAAGAAAAAGCCTGAAATCTTTTGTAGATGTATGTCTATAGCCCACCACATGATCTTTGAAAACCCAGACAACACGAAATCTAAATCTTGGGCGCCAAAGCCTGCAAAACCTCTCTCGTATCCTTGCCTGTATCCTTGACCAACCCAACAACACTCTTGAACTCGGGCCGTGCCGCATCCCCCATCATCTCATAAATCACGCTCTCGCTCGTCGTCACAACCACTCCCTCACACCGCAACCTTGCCAGCGCAATCGGCACCTCCTCGCGGTTACAGCTACTCACCCCGTCCGCGAGCACATACACCTTATGTCCTTCAGCCAACAAATCCAACGCCGTCTGCGTCACGCAGATATGCGACTCGATGCCCACAATCAACACCTCGTGCTTTCCCTTTCCCTCAAATTGCGCAGCAATCTCGGGGACCCACATGCTGAACTTGGTCTTGTCCACGGGCGGGCGCACGAGGTCCGATTCTTTGAGGTACGGAGCGAGCTCGGTGACCGTATCGCCTAGGCGAGCGCGGTTCTGGGTCGTGGTGTAGACTGGGATCTTGAGGGTGTCGGCGGCGCGGAGGAGCTTGGAGGTTGTCTTTACGACCTTGTCGAATTCGAAGATTGCGTTACGGAATTTGTCTTGGAGGTCGCAGACGCTGGTACAACATTATATTTATTAGCAGACCATCGTACTGTAACGGAAGCGTGGAAGCATCTAGGGGGCATCAAACGCACAAAATGACCGGCCTTTGCAGGCGGCGGTTCGCGGGGTCAGACATGCTCGCGGTCGTCAGGTGGCGGGGTCGAAATAAGAGTCCGGACGGTCGAGGTTGGGATATTCGAGCAAAGGATAGATGTATCGAAAGAGTTCTCGCAATCGACATGTCACGGTGGGAGTGAAAGGGGGGAAACAGGCCGTCAATAGAATCAAAGGGGAAAAAAACCCAGCGCAGGTCATCAAAAGTCAGTCATTCCGTGACTCGGAGCTTAGAGACTCGGCACGTCACACTCGGCCTTGGAGTAGTGCGGGGAACCGGCGCATCCAAGTGGGGTAAATTAGTGCCGGACCGGGCCTCTCTGGACACTGCAGACAAGAGGTGCATTGAAGAATTCATGTACGTGACCTCGCAGAGACCCTGGGCTGTCCATGACGGACGGCAACCAACAACTAACCCAGCGCAAAGTACCTGCAGTACAGAACTGGCATTCGTCTCCTGGCTGGTTGGGTAGTTGCAGGTTGGAGAACTGCAGGGTCGGCATCACCTCTGATATATCACTTTCTAGACTTTGGCCCACAGAGGTGGACCAAAAGAAGATCCTCAATGCAGCTAACGCTGTGGGCGTTCTAGTTGCCGATCCGAGTTGGGCGTGGCTACCTGGGGAAATATTGGACACTCTTTGAACTCGTAGATTTTTGTTATTTGGTTTCCGCTGGGAGGAGTTTTCTAGCCATAGTGCCATGAAACCCATGTGTCATGGCATACTACATGGCTACCTACTAGTCGGCTTTGCTTGCGTTGTTTTAAAGCTTGCCGTCTCACCTCTTCATGCTGGAGGGAGTCGTCTTGTGAAAGCAAAGAAAAAGAAGATTACTGCTCTGGCCATGTTCGGCCACATTCGCATCCAGTGCCACCGGGGCTTGCGTTCTCTCCGCTCCAATCACTCCGCCGTCGCCGTGGGCTTTGCCTTGCCAGCCGGGTTCATCCACGAGAAAGCCGAGGCACCACCGATGGGATTCGCCGACCGTGGCAAAGCTGGGCCAGCATTCTTCGCCTCGCGCGGGGCCTTGACTTCCGTTGTGCTGTTGACCGTGGTGCTGCTAACCGACCTCTTGGGTTCCCAGCGAACGTTGGTCGGCGGGTTGCTCTCTGCCGCCACACTGACCTGACTCTTGCGTCGATGCTCTCCGCTGGTTCTGGGTGCTGGCGGCGGCTCGTAAGCAGCTCCGGTTCTGGCAGACGATGATGAACCCGATTTCAGGGGCTTCAACACCTTCATGTTCCGGCTTCCCCGCCCGGCGGGCTGATATCCGCTTAACGGGCCATTGGCGTCCCGTTGCCCGTTCTCGGCACCGTTTGCTGAAGTGCCCTGCCGCCATGAGCCCCAAATGCCGCCCGCGGACTCGCGCCGGCTCCCCTCTCCGCCGGTCGAGTTGTTGTGCGCCGTTGGGTACTCTCTTGCCCCCGATTCGGACCCGCTGGTAGTATCTTTGCCAGGCCGTTCACTCTCCCCGCCACTTTCAGACAGGTTGCTTGCTCCAATCGACTTGTTGGGTACAGAGTGATTGTCCATGGGCGAAAGAGGCCCCTGCGACTCAGCATCCTCAAGCCGCATGCTAGACTGGCTGCTTTCCAATGCGCTTTGCGTTGTTGAGGCCTGAGGCCGTGGGTCTCCAGACACGAAAGGCGCCGCGTTGGCGTTGAGTCGCGGCTTTTCAGGGATGAAGTTGATTGTGCTTATATGCTTGAAGGCAGCTTCGTCCTCTGGGCGTACAAATGGAACAGACAGCTTTTCGCGTTCGCTGCCATAAAGGCACATGCGGTTCTGGGAGAGGAGAATATCGGCTTGATGAGCCCTGAGGGTATCGCTGCCAATGAAGATCTGAATGCCCCTTTTCGGCTCCGCGCCTTCGGATTGCTCCATGCCAGACACCTCAAAGGTTGCGAGGAGGCAGGGCATTGAATGCCCAGGGCTCGATGATCGGCTGCTGCGTTCGGAAACAGTGGCTTCGACTAGGTATACCGGAAGTCGAACTTTGTATGTGCCATCCATGTCGTGTTGAATCTCGTCCAACAGATCGAGATCCCTAAGGACAGAGTAGTCGACCACGGATTTCTGGGAGCCCGTACAAAGATCAGCATATAACACCGTATCGTGGGCGAAGCTTGTTGTAAGCCAGCATCGGATGATGGTCGGTACGGAGCCCAGGAAAAAGAGGCCCGGTGGAGGCTCCGGCATGTCTATCGGAGAGTCGTCTTCATGACTGCTGACCATGAAGTTGGTGTCCAAGCCCAAACTGCTCGCTCTCCCCGATGCCACAGAGTGAAATGAGTGAACAGAGTGACCGGCAGAGCTATGGCGTCCATCCGACTTGTGAGACAAGGACCGCTCCATCATCAACCCGCTGGACGGTCGGGGGGGTCCGAAGTCTCCAGAGTGGCGGTTGCTCTGACTAGACCAGTCGGCCGCTCCCCGTAATGCACTCTCATCGAATCGTACGCTGTTGGCTCGGGAGGCAGCACCCCGGCGGGTAGGCTCCTCCTCCGCAGGTCCTAGGTGAAGAGAGCTCAGCAGGTGCTGGCCTTGCTCGTCGAAATCATCAAACATATCGTTGGGCGAGAGGTGAGTTGGCCCTGGTGAGTGGGACGTTAGCAAAAAGCAATTGCACCTTTAAAGAAGCTGATATTACCTTGCTGAGGGGTTCCGGCAAGGACGCCAGGGAAAGGATGCTGTTGCCACACGGATTTGAGGCTCGCATCTTGTTCCTGACGCCTTTCGAGCCTTACTAGTCTCTCGCCCTGATTACTCTGAACCAGTTGGATTTGCTTCAAATCCATTTGGATGTTGAGGAGATCGTCGCGGGTGATGGGGAACCGATGATCCATTCCCGAAAGCAGTTGTGTGGAACTCAATATAGTGCTCGGACCAAAACAGAATCAAAAGACGTTCGGGAACGTAGGTCTGCAGAGTGTGTGTGAGAGCGAAGGACAACGGCAAGCGAGTGTCTTGAGATCAGTTAATGATCGAGTAGGAGCGCCCGTTGGTGGGTATCGACAAAGCCGTTGGAAGTAAGGATCGTTCGGGAAGGTTATTCACGCCCATGGGTTTATTGTCGAATCCAGGCGCGTTCGAATGACGGGTCGAGGAAGGCTATGGGCTCTTCCGACCTCGATCCCTACGATATCAGTTCACGAGGTCCTCCTCCCCCGCCACATCGCACGGTGAGACCAAATAGGTCGTCAACGGCAGCAGCGGCAGCAGGCACAGGCTTGTATTTTCTTCGTATCGCGGTAGCTTTCTTCTTTCAGAGTCCAGTCGAGTTGTTCGACTGCGGCAGCTAGAGTTCGGTGGTGATGGTATGCTGGTTTTGCACGATGGTCTACAGAGGCGGCTCTGCCCCAGGGACGATGGCTTTGAAAGGTTGCGTGTTTGGTCGAATGTTCTCGACGCCAAGATTGAGGCAAATGACGACTTTGGAGACACGTATATTGGCCGTAGATGGTGTGTATATGGTACGTGGGTGCGATAGACTCTTGGTGCGATGGCAGAAGGGTGTGATGTCGTCACGGTAGAAGCGCTAGAGACGATCCTGAATAGTAGTAGATGCTTCGGTTCGATTGAAGACTCGCAGAGGACTCGATTGATCAGGACGCAGGGTGTCGGCTGTTTCGATGTAACGGTATGAGCCCAGGCAAAAAGGGCTTTTGGAAGAGGCAGGGTACCAAGTGTTTCGTGGAGAGAGGTGAAGAAAGAAGAGTGTTTGATAGAACGGGGGGTTAGACAAACGAAGCCCACCTGGTTAATTTGGACCGGCACGTTGAATTAGTGAAGCGGGCAGGACACGAGCAGAGACGGACGGGCCTGGATGGAGGTGAAGTGAACGGGCAGCAACGGGAGTGGACCAGCCAACGAGAGAGGTGTGGTCCCGGGGGTTTGGCGCATGGGTGAGAGAGAGTACGGAGTATCGCAAAGGTTCTCCCAACTTATCGTTGCGAGGAAGCTGCACACTTCAGGTGGGTACGTCGGTGGATGAGAGCACTGAAAGAGGAGGGTCCGGCTGATGATTTGTGGACTGGCACGACTGGGAACGCTGGACCCAGCCTCGGACAATCTGGTGGTGTACTTGGGAGGTACATGAATGGGCTGCCTGCCGATTGCCTACACCAGTGACCAAGGTACTTTCAGTACATACGTAACAGTGCAACTCAGTGCAGCGCGCCTCACCTTGGTGCCTGCAAAGTCAAGTCGTCGCCCTCCCGCCCATTCACCCGCTGGAACTCGCAACGGGGTAACGGGGTGTGACGCCGTAGGAGGTTCTGATTGGGGCCCGGCGAGCTCACCACCTTACCCCCCAACCCCCCATGCCAGGGACGTGCTGAAGACTTTCAGCGTCACCTCATTCCATCCGCCATTTCCAGTCCACCTAGGTAGTATAAGGTAGGTACCTAAGGTAGTTGGCAATGACAAAGTGACTTCCGCTGTTTCCTCACCTCCTGCACATCTTCAAACTCTAAAGCACCCGAGATGCCAGTGCAGAAACGTCCAAAACCTGCCTTGGGACTGCCAAACTACCAGGATAGTGTCACTTCCTCCGCACTTCAGCTTTGCTTACCCTGCCCCTACCTTGTCCATGTTCTCTGCTATGCAAGGAAGCTTCACCGAGGTCAACGACTGCTTTGGATGCGGGCATTGAATCCGCCAAAGGCAGAGCTGTAGATCTTCAACTGATCACGTAACTGAAGTCAAAATTAGAAACTTTCCCATCTTGACCTTCCTACTCGAAGTCATAGAATACAGTCGTATAAGATAGGGTAAGTCGTATATGTGGTTGACCACCTGTCATTAATCCTCCGATGCTATATCCGTCGCCATTCAGCCCGCAGCGCACCTACCGAGTGAGTATGCGTTGCGGGATACTCCCGAGACCAGTAGCGGCTTTGAATTCTCCTGTCCTTGGCAATTCCCGGTGATGTCTCAGAGAGCGGCATGTCTCCCTATGGCTCGGCACGAAGCGAACGCGAAGACATAGGCCAGGCTACGAGTAGGATAAGCAGAGACAGACGCACAATGTACGCCACCGTCATCACATGCTTTGCTATTTCGGAAGCGTCATCTTGAGTACTCGGGCAGTTTCTTACAAAGAATTCACTTGATTTGAAATGCCTCTGCAGCGTCTCCTGCACAATACATGCAGCATCGCATGGACCGCTCTATTAGCTTCTCCTTCGTCCATGTCAAACTCACTTACGCCGGAGGGTTGAGATCCCGCCAATCTGGAAATACATAGTCCGTACGATCGTCGTCAGGCAGACCGACGTACTCTTGCCCAATGTGAGGCAACACCGTCTGGTAAAATACCCTATACGCCTCGCCGCTCAAGTGGAGGCCGTCCGGCAGGAGGTCCGCGAGCCCGCCCTGCTCGCCAAGCTCCGGGGTGCCGAGCAAGGGCCCTCCGGCCTTGAAGCCAGGCGTCTTGGCGACGGCGTGATCCATGAGGGCCTGCCACAGGTCGATCGAGACCACGCCGGGGACCTCGGCGGCGACCTCGCGGGCCGCTTGGGTGTAGCCTGCGCTGATCTTGGCGGTTCGGGTCGGCTTTGGGTGGCCCCAGGCCAGGTCCAGCTTGGTGATACGAATCTCGTCGATGGGCGGCGGCGTGACCAGGAGGATCTTGGGGTTGTGGGCTGTGATGTTGGGGTGCGTGACAATCTTGGTGAGGTTCTGCTTGTATTCTTCTAGGGGCACATTTTGGGTTGTCGTATGCATGGGCTGAACTGCATCGTTTGCGCCCAGAAGTACCAACTAGGGAGAGTCAGGTTGACATTGAATGCCCATCGGCACGAGGTTTGTACTAACGAGGTACTTCAGCTGTGGCCCTGAAGGTGAAGGAGGGGGAAACATCTCGGGGAGGTATTTCAGCGCATTCGCCGAATTCCACCCGGAAAACCCACGGTTGACAACGTCGTAACGGCGATTCACATCTAAGAAGCAGCGTGTAAGTGTCTGGTCCCGGACCTTGGAAACCTGGTTGTGGTCAACTCACGACATTGAAGCTCGGCCTGGAAGCAAAAGCCTTCAAAGGTCACCACGGACCCTTGGAACAGAGAATCTCCAAAGAGCACAACTTGAGGGTATGGTTTCTTGCAATCGTGGTAAGTAATGTGTAGCGCCTGTATTAATGATAGCACTTACAGCCATGTTGGGGTATCTATTAGGCTACTCTATGTCGCTATACGAAGAGGAATACGCAACCAGCCCATGGTGTTGAGTGGCTTGCCCAGCTTATATGTGTCTCCGTGACTTTGCTGCAGGGAGCCCAAGACACCCTTCTCCTCAATCTCTCAAACACCACCTCGGAGCCACTAACACGGCAGAACATCCCGTCTAGCCGAAAGCACGATATCCTCACTGGGTAGGCTGTGCGAGAGTACCTCCAGTCTGCGGTTGTCGGCCTATCAATTGCACGAGAAGACCGTACCACTAACCGAGTTTTGATGGAGGAGTTGGGTTCCACTCTTTAGACTAACAGCACTGGCAGCGACAGATTGCTCCTGCGTATCCAGCGGTCCATGACCCATTGCCGACGTCCGCCAAGGATTAAATAGTAGATGGTCATCCATTAGTACCCAAACCGAAGCATGGTTTAAATCATCGTCTCTCTGGATATTCGGTCACAACACTTTCCAATAACGAGGCGCATCAGAAGAATGGGATCACATCTCAACCTAGCTGGCAGCCTTAACAAAGGTATCGAGGTGGACTGGCGGGGCTCATCCGTCAACTGGACCCACATTCTTATCTGAAGAGCCTGCGATTCGCTCAATGGCTTATCAGCAAAAAAAAGTCGGCGGAACTAATCCCCGTCAGAAAAAAAAATCCAGAACTCCAGGAAAATGCTGTAAGAGAAAACACCCCCAGTCTCATTGCTCTCCCCCGCCATTGAGTATTCGATCACTGCGGAATGCCGCAAATTTTCTAGACAATGGCGTCCTCTCTTGCTGCGCAATTGGCGCAGATCGCCGCCAACTCGAAGGCATCTTTGGATGTCAGGGCGCAAAAGGCCGCCCACTCAAAGTCTCTCCTCTTCGAGCCGAGAGTGGCCGCGACACAGAGTTACCAGGCGCTCTACACGATATGTTTGGAAGGCTTTGAGGAGTTGTGCGAGCTCGATGGCCGATTCAAGCCGTTTTCTCTGACGCTCTTTAGCGAGCAGAGCATGAGCGAAGACCGCACCCAGATGACCGCTGCTGAGAACGCCGAGCTGGACAAGAAGGTTGAGTCCTTCCTGCGCCTCGTCGGAAGCAGACTGAGGCTTATGCCTTCGCTTCGTGCCCTTGAATGGCTTGTGCGAAGATTCAGGTATATTGGAGCCTCTACTCTCGCCGAAGCCCCCATGCTGACGTTGTCGCAGAATCCACGAGAACAACACAAAGTCTCTCATTATGACCTTCCTTCCGTACCACTCGATCCCCGCCTTTGTTACCTTGCTCTCGATCCTGCCGTCCAAGATCCCCAATGAGTACCGATTCTTGAACCCTTACATCAAGTCGCTCACTTCACCTCCACGATCTGTCCTGGTCCACGAAGCGATCCACAAGGCCGACTTCCTCAGCACCCTCTCCGAATACACCCTCGAGGCCTGCAGAAACCAGCAACAATACCCGACCTTGATCTCGTTCTGGGGCGGAATCATGACGGAGGCCGTGAACGGTCTCCTTGAAAACATGCGCTCAGGTCGCCAGGCTGTTCAGCAGGACAACAACGAAGCTTTCCTCCACCGCGTCGGCCCCACCCTCGCCGAGGCAATGACCATGAAGAAGGTCCCCAACATGCAGATCGCTTCGTACATGGCCGTCACCATTGTTGCGGCCAAGGGAAGCTTCGACGACGCGACTCTGTCGGCTTTCATGGAGCAGATTGTCCACGGTTGGACCAGCGAGACTGTACGCCCTGGCCTGGTGTGCTTGTGCATCCTCGCTCAGTACCGATCCGCGAAACAGCTGTCTGGAAAGGTCACCAAGGCCTTGTTGAAGGTGCAGGACCTTGGAGAGATTCTCGTCGAGCTTGGTCAGGAGAGGAGGGTTGACAAGCTCACCAACGGCCTGTGCATCGCCTTTATCGAAAGACTCTGCAAGAAGGGTGATGCTCGGGGACTACCAATCATTCGGGTAATCTTGATGAGCAAGATCCTGAAGGGGAAGCAAATTGCTGTCATCTTCAAGTCTCTGGTTCTTGCTGCCCACAGACTCGACGACGAGGTCGACAAGGATGGCGAAATTCGCAAAGAGCTTGGCTCGACGCTGATCGATCTTTCGCGCTTTTCTGGAGAGACTAGCGAGATCATCCGGACGGTTCTTGAGGAGGTTGATTTCGATGTGGAGGAGCTGGAGATGAAGCTCGACGTCTCCATTCGCCAGAGAAAGGCACTGCCCGGAACCCAGGAGGATACCGAGATGGACGGATCCCAGCCCGCTGCGCCGACAAAGGAGAACTTGAGAGAGACTATTCAGGAGCTTTCTGGCCAGACGCGTGCGCTCCCATCGTGCATCTCAACTAGCACTGGCGACGTCTACGACGAGTTCAGTAGACTCTTCCTCCGGGTTGTGTCTCAGCAGTCTGAAGACCCGACACTTCTGGCCGATTTTGACCAGCTGCCGTCTTTAAGCCGGCGAACTGCAGTCAGCGATCACACCTACATTACCTTTTTTGTCCGCATCTGGTCCGGCCCGTACCCGACTCTGGCACGCGCCGCTGCTGTCGACACTGTCAGGAGACGTTTAAGCGACGGCGATGGCAACGATCTCGACTTCCAGGCTCTTATCCCTTACTGCCTCGTTGCACTCGTGGACTCCTCAAAGAAGGTTCGCCGTGCTGCGGCCGAGCTTCTCATCCAGATAGGCCACTTTTTCCCTCACCAGTCCAAGGCCGCGAAAGCTTCTGTGTGGGGTGGCAAGAAGCTTTACGACGACAGCGACAAGGTGCAGTGGTTGGATGCCGATACCGTTTCTCGCCTCCTTCACGGCGTCATTCTTCCGGCTCTGGAGGAGTGCATCATGCATGAGGGCCACATTCGCGCCGTCCTCCACTCGACACTCGATAGCAGCGCCAAGGGCGAGAGCAGCGAAGGAAAGAAGGCACTGAGCTCCTCTGGTAGGGCTTCGATTCTCTCGTTCCTTGCCAGCCATGTCGTCGCAACACCGCTCGTTAGGGTCAAGTCCAACCTGCTCTCGATCCTCAACCGCATTAGGGGAGTATCATCCACCTCTAGAACAAAGGTCCTGCTCCCGGCTTTCCGATGGTGGGCGTCGTTGTCTGCCGAGGAAGCGGACCGTCTCGCTGAGGCTGAGGAAGTCGACAAGTCGTTGCTGCACACCACCTTTGCCGAGATTGTCGTACCCAATGACAGCGAAGGCCTCGAGTGTCTCCTCTCTATCATGAAGGATTCCGCCTCCGCCAAGCGTCCGGAGCTGGTCAGATCCATCTCGGCGCGCATTCGTGCCATGTGGGGCTCAATGAAGGCCGACACCAAATTTGATGTCGCCCAGACGATGCTGGAGCTCTCCCAGGCACGACAGGCATCCCAGGACGAAGAGGACATTATTGCTGACGAGGCGGCTGACTTCCTGAGAAACGTTGAGCTCACGACAGAGATCTTGGCCTACTTCCTCGAGTCCATCCAGACCGGCACGAAGCTCATCACCGAGCCCCCTGCCAACAAGCGACGCAGGACCAGCTCCTCCGAGGCCAACCGGGGAGTAGTCAGCGCTCAGGCCAGTGCCGAGCTCAGCGCAACTCTGAGATCCGTCACCTTTGTCCTCCAGCTCGTCGATGGTTCGCAGCCTGCCGCTCACCCCGAGCTACTGGACAGCCTCTTTGGTACCCTCTCCGAGCTTCAGCACTTCCGTACTGTCATCGGATCGGAGCTTGGATACCTGCAAAACCTGGTGCTCACAAGTTTGATTGCTATGGTCCCTGCCTACAGAGACAACAAGAATCTCAAGATCGACAGCTCAGGAGGCCACGGCGATTTGCTTGTCAACTGCATCCAGAAGTCTTCCAGCCCTATTGTGCAAAACTCGGCCCTTCTCCTGATTGCCAGCCTTGCTACTGCCGCGCCTGATCTTGTGCTTCATAGCGTCATGCCCATCTTCACTTTCATGGGTGCCTCTGTCCTCCGCCAGAATGATGATCACTCAGCTCATGTCGTCAACCAGACCATCAAGGAGGTCGTACCGCCGCTGATGGCGTCGCTTAAGAAGGGCAAGAGAAACCCCATTGCGGGTGCCACAGAGTTGCTCCAGAGCTTCGTCACTGCCTACGAGCACATCCCCGCACACCGCAAGCAGGGCCTGTTTGTCGCTCTCATCAACACCCTCGGACCCGATGAGTTCCTGTACGCCCTGTTGGCTATGCTTGTTGATAGATACGGCCCCAACGACAGCCTCATGGCGTTCGCCTCTGAACTCCTCGGCGTCTACAGTGCCGAGGTGCAGCTTCAAACCTTGGCTAAGCTCCTGGACTTGATCAGTGACATTTTCAAGCCCAAGCCAGGCCTTTCAGCCACCCTTTTGGGAGTTGGCGAGGATCTGTCAGAGAAGAAGCCCGAGGCCATTGCTATCCAACAATTGACCGTGTTCCCCGCTCTGCTCTCCAGCAGGAAACTGCGCAAGGAGATTACCATCCTCACCGAGAGGGACGACATGGATTCTTCAAAGATTCGGGACTTGTATGCCATCCTTCTCAGAGACGTCCTGGCCCTTGCGGAGACCGTCAAGCAGCAGAAGGCTCTGCACGAGTGCTGCGGCAACGCCTTAGCCAACCTTCTTAACCTCCTTTCCATCGGCGAGTTTATCAAGTCGGTCGAGAATCTCCTGGACCGCACTGAAATCGACCTCCGTCGCAAGGTCCTCCGTGCCCTCGAGGTCCGCGTGGACCAGGAGGGCGTCGCAGATGTTGCCTCCAGAACGGCACTTCTTGCTTTCCTGCCGCAGCTCACCGCCGCAATCAGGGACACGGACGACCTCAAGTACAAACACACTGCCGTTTCGTGTATCGACAAGATTGCGGAGAAGTACGGCAAGAAGGATATCGAGGCCGTCGCGGGTGCCGCCGCGACCATTGCTGGACCTCACTGCCTCGGCCAGCCCGATGTCAGCCTCCGTGTTATGGCATTGCTTTGCCTTGCCTCTCTCGTTGATGTGCTCCAAGACGGTATTCTGCCTATTGTCAACATTGCTATTTCCCAGGCAATTCTCTACATCGAGCAGAGCGTGGAGAACGACGAGGCCGCCAACGAATTGCACAATGCGGCGTTTGCTTTCATCACTGCTCTCGCGCAGCACTTGCCTTACATGATCTCGGAGAAGCACCTGGACAACATCCTGCTTGCTTCCAACAAGTCAGCCGAGGCTAACCTGGATGACGAAGCCGACGATGAGCGCATCAACTGTCTCAGATTCCTTGCCAGAAAGGTCGAGGCCAAGACAATGTTGGCCAGCCTGCAAAAGAACTGGATCCCGGCCGCCGAGGCTGGCTTTGACGTAAGTCGTTTACCTAGAATGATTTGGAAAGCCCTACTAACAAGCAAGCAGGCCATCGAGGAATGGGTCGACATCTTTGGCGTTGTGGTTGATAGCCAGCCCAAATCTGTTGTCACAAAGAACGTCACTACCTTGTCCACAATTCTGCTTAACTCCTTGGACCTTCGCAGACGGGAGCATATCAAAGGCAGGCTCACAAACGCGACAGCTCAATACGTGGCCAAGATTGAGGCCTCCATCAATGACGTCACGCTCAAGATGATTTACAAGCTCAACGACGCGGCCTTCAGACCCATCTTCACCCAGATCGTCGAGTGGTCCACGCAGCTGCCCAAGCAAGACGCCACAGGACGTACCCTCCGTCGCTTCAGCGTGTACGGCTTCCTCCAGGTCTTCTTCGAGGGCCTCAAGTCCATCGTCACCAACTACGCTACCTACATCGTGGACGACGCCGTCGAGATCATCAACGGCACCGACTTGAAGCTGCCCGAGCAAAAGGAGCTCTGGCAGCGCGTGCTGTCTACGCTGGCGAGGTGCTTCGAGCACGACCAGGACGATTTCTGGCAGGCGCCCGCCCACTTTAGCAAGGTCGCTCCCGTCTTGACCACGCAGTTCCTCCACGCCTCCTCGTCCCTCGATTTGACTGGCGAGCTTATCCCCGCGGTGGTCGAGCTGGCCTCCGCTGCGGACTCACAAGAGCATCAAAAGGAGCTCAACACGGCCATCTTGCGCCACCTCCGCTCCGAGCACGCGCCCGTCCGTCTGGCGGCCGTCAGGTGCCAGCAGCAGCTGGCCGAGAAGCTCGGCGAGGAGTGGCTGTCGGCGCTGCCCGAGATGCTCCCTTACATCAGCGAGCTCCAGGACGACGATGACGAGACCGTTGAGCGGGAGACGCACCAGTGGATCGTCAAGATCGAGGGAGTCCTTGGCGAAAGCTTGGACTCTATGTTGCAGTAGAGAAAGTTTAGACCAAAAATGGAGAGAGAGGGAGAGCGACCCGGAGCCGTGTGGGATATTTTCTACGGACGGAGATTTGTGCGGACAATCCCACCCCGTCCATGTACCTTATTCGACGCATGCGAAAACAAAAAGTGAAATTTTAGGGACGTCATTTGGACAATCAAAGAAAAGAAAAGCGGGAACGCCACACCGGGGCCGCCGGACGGGCAAAAGTGGAGACGGTGGACGTCACTCGTTCCGTCGGCGCCGTGTTAGTAGGTGTTACCAAGGTGCCTCACAGCATTGTGACGTGAGGAAAGATGTAATTGAGTTAGACAAGAATCAACCTTAATTCTACTGTCCAAAAAACAAACCACCTTCCCCTTGACTTCGATTCCTTGGATCAACCATTCCGCTTGTCTACCTTAGCGAACGAAATAAGCGCATTGACTCACTGGTCCCAAGACTTTTTTTTTTTTTCTTCTGATGTCAGGGCCACCCCGATCCCGTCCCGTCCCGTATTAGCACGCGCTCTTTGGCAAGTCTCCGATACACCGAGCGCCCTCGATCCCCATTCCGAGCCATTATCGTGCCCACCTTTCCCAACAGTCAACACCGCCCAAACGCCTACGTTGGGCCATCGGATTTAACCCACCGCCGTAGAACGGCCGTAGAAAACGGGTTCGGAGAACTAGGGGGAAGGGACTGGGAGTCAGAGAAAGGAGTGGGCTGCGCCGTTTTGAGTGAAAGGGTCTTTGCGGTGTTTTATATAGCCAACTACTAGACCCCCGTTTTCTTTTGCCCGTTGGTTTTTTTAGGTGGTGCGATTGTAACCTCATCATGGCCTCATCGAAAGTTGCACAACAATATTGGAGGAGCCTGGCCCGGCCCGGACGCGGACGTCGGGGGCCGGCCGGCACGGCGTTGCAGGTCGAGGCTCTGACTAACACGAGTCTCGTCAACCATCGCAACAGCACGAGTTCGAGCTCGCCGACAGGTACACACCCATCTCATTAAATCCTGCCCTCAACCCCTTTGTATAGATATGACAAAAGAAACACCCACTGACACACAACCGCAGAACCAAAACGTGAAAGAGTCGTCGTCCTGGGCTCAGGCTGGGCAGGCTACGCCTTCGCCCGCGAACTCGACCCCAAAAAATACGAGCGCATCCTCATCTCCCCGCGCTCCTACTTCGTCTTCACCCCCCTGCTGGCCTCCACCTCGGTCGGCACCCTCGAGTTCCGCTCCGTCCTCGAGCCCGTCCGCCGCCTGGAGCTGGACTCGTTCCATCAGGCCTGGGCCGACGATGTGGATTTCACGCGCAAAGTGATCCGGGTCGAAAAGGTCACGTCCGAGGACGCCACGTCCAAGACGCTGCCGGCGCGGGATGCGCACGCGAGGGCCAAGGGGGAGGTGGTTGATGTCGCGTATGACAAGCTTGTTGTCGCGGTGGGGTCGTATTCGCAGACATTTGGGATCGAGGGCGTGAAGGAGTATGCTAATTTCTTGAGGGATATCGGGGATGCGAGGAGTATTCGGTTGAGGGTACTACAGTGTTTTGAAAAGGCGGATTGGCCGACGACGACGGATGAGCAGAGGAAAAAATTGCTTCATTTTGCTGTTGTCGGCGGAGGACCGACGGGTATTGAGGTGAGTTGTACACCCAACCTCCTTTTTTTTCTCAACTCATCAAGCACCCATTTCACCGTAAACTGACGCCCCCATCACAGTTCGCCGCCGAGCTCCACGACCTGATCCACGACGACCTCTCCAAGCTCTACCCGCACCTGATGGAATTCGTCGGCATCACAATCTACGATATCGCGCCCAAGGTCCTGCCCATGTTTGACCAGCAGCTGGCCTCCTACGCCGAGGACCTCTTCCGCCGCCAGGGAATTAAAGTAAAAACCAATCACCACCTGCAGCGCATCCGCCCGGACGAGACGGACCCGCGCGGCGCGCTGCGTCTCAAGATCCAGGAGCACGGCGAGGAGGAGGTCGGCGCGGGTATCGTGGTGTGGAGCACGGGCTTAATGCAGAACCCGCTCGTGCAGACGCTGATGAAGAAGGAGTTGAGGAATCCGCATGCCGCTGCTGCTGCTGTTGATGGTGAAGGGCAGAGTGCTGGTGGTGCTGAGATGGTCAAGATTCTCAAGGCGGAGCGGAGCGGCGGCATCGTCACAGACGCGCATCTGAGGGTCCGCCTCGACGATCCCAAGAACGAGGGCGCCGTGCTGCCAGACGTGTACTCCATGGGCGACTGCTCTGTTCTCGAGGGCCAGACTCTTCCTGCCACGGCGCAGGTTGCGAGTCAGCAGGCAAAGTACCTCGCCAAGGCGCTCAATAAGGCGGCCGCGGCTGGGCTGGAGGAGGGGAAGCCGTTCAAGTTCCGGAATCTCGGGGCCATGGCGTATTTGGGTAGCTGGCGTGCCATCCACCAGAGTTCTGCGGATGAGCTCAAGGGGGAGAGCAGGTATGTTATACTCACTCCTTGCACGTAGTGGGATCTGTATGAGCTAACGAGGTGCTGTGCAGCTTGGATATTGTGGCGGTGTGCTTATTTGACCAAGTCAATGAGTATTCGAAACAAGATCTTGGTCCCGGTGTACTGGTTCGTCACTTGGGTTTTTGGAAGGGATATTTCTCGGTTTTGAGCGTTGTGGGATATGAATTCGTGCGTCAGTCAGTAGAAGAGAGAAAGGGATCATCAAGGACTTGTTAAAAGTGAACAGCGACTGTAAGATGGTGTAAATGATGGCCTTGAGAGGCCAAGGCAACCCACACAATTATTAGCGATAGACATAGACAAAGAAAGGCGACTACCATAGGGATAATAGATTAGATGGGTGGACCTGGATGTCTAGCCCAAATGTAAAGAATCATAGCCATGCGGCCTTCCGTTCAGTATCGTATGAACACATACACACTGCATAGCGTAGTGTAATGTCATTATTATGTGGTGTAGACTCCCCGGAGTAATATACCTATACCTTCGTGTGGGAGGAGGGAACGACTGCAGCTGCCTCACATCACACCCTTTCATCCCAACCATCACCACCAGCCTCATCTGAATACGCTCACCGCCCACCGCCGCCGCCTCCATACCTCTATCATCAGCAAATTTGCTCGATATTATCACCAAGGCCTGTGACTTAGCGGGGAAAGTCCTGAGTGAATTGCCCCGCTTACACAGGTCGCGAGTTCGAGTTTCGTGAAAAATTCCTGCCGCGTTACACCTGAGGAATAGGATGCACAGAGTCGGCAGGGGTTTTCGTAGGCTCCCCGTGAGGGGGCCGAGCTTTTTGCACTTTTGCTATAACTTGGATGTTATCTATCAGTAAATCATTCTTTGTTTTGTGCTTTTGATACTCTTGCTGATTTGAAGTGCAAGATGCCGAAATGGAGAGTAAAGGACCATGACTGCTGCCATTGACAACTCTTCCTACTCCATTCAGGGCAACGAATGCTTGAGACAGCTTAGATGCCATAGTAAGTTTGATGTTTTAGAAATGTATCATCTAGAATGGAAGCAGTCAACTAGATGTTGGTTAGGCGGAAAGAATAAGTTAACACGACATTGGTCGGATAAGTCAAGGTAGATAACAAATATTTATTCATTATTCATGAGGATTGTACATTATGTACTTTTGCGCAGAAATCTATAACTTTTCCCAACCATCTCAGAACTGAGGATATCCCGACTGCGAAACGAAACGAGTGCCGTTCACCCCCTGGATGCCCTGGCCCTGCTGGCCGGCTACAACAGTAGCCTCACGCACGGCACGCGAAACGGTACCCCTCACACGACCCTCCTCGAGCACCAACAGACCACCGATAGTGCACCCACCAGGCGTAGTAACCTTATCGCGGAGGAGGGCGGGGTGGTCACCGTTCTGGACCAAGCCAGCGGCTCCCTTCATAGTCTGCGCCGCCATCCTCGTGGCCTCGGCGCGCGGGAGACCCATGGCGACGGCGCCGTCGATGGCAGCCTCGAGAACCAAAGAGAAAAACGCTGGGCCGGAACCGCAGAGGGCGGTGCTGACGTCCATATTCTCGGCGGGCAGGTAGACGACGTCGCCGATGCGCTTGAAGATCCAGGTGACGAGGTTGGCGGCCTCGCGGGGTAAGGGATAAGTCGGCGCGCCGATGACGGTCATGCTCTCGCGGATGAGGGAGGCGGTGTTGGGGAGGGCGCGGATGATACGGCAGCGGCCATCCTCCTCGGGGTCCTTTGTCGGGACGGCGCCGTGGAGGATCTCCTCGAGGTGCTCCTCGGTGAGGCCGGCGCAGATGCTGATGAGGAGCTTGCCGTGCAGAGCGCGGGTCATGCCCGGTTCGCTGAGGACGTCCTTGACCATGTAGGGCTTGCAGGCGAGGATGACAACGTCGGACTGGGAGACGGAGTTGACGTTGTCGTTTTGGACGACCTTGAGGATGGAGGAGTGCTCCCACAGGGCCTTCTTCACCTTCTTGGCGCTGTCGGAGCGGCGGACGCAGGCGATGAAGCGGGACGGTAGACGATGGGGGACCTCATCGCCCAAGGGGGTGGATGTGCCCGACGCCGAGGGGGTGTGGAGGGTCTGAAGAGGCTTGGGAGCCTGCATTTCCAGTAGGGAAGTGAAGATGCCGTTGAGGATGGCGATACCCATGGTTCCTGTCGAGAGTCAGGATATTTTATCTCATTATAAGTACGAGTGACTTTTACTTACCACAACCGAGAACGGTCATGGTGAGCTCCGAAGAGCTGTGATCTCCCATGACAGACATGATGAAGAAGCGGTATGAGAGAAAATGAGAATGCGGTGTAAGTGATGGATTTCTATTGCACCAAGGATGGTGCTTCTAACTTATAGTCCAAGAAAAAACAACAGCAAAACAGAGTAAAATGAATAACCTCAGTTTCGGAGAAAGGGTCGCTTGGGTGCAAGAACAAAGTTTATCAGACAAAGATAGGAGATGAAGGCTGCGTTACCTTAAAGAATCCCCTGGCCAATATTATTATCCACCTCCTTTTGCAGAAAAAGAAGCTCTCCACTGTTCCGATATCGTCCGTCCACAGGTTTTCGTCCACTGAACTTGGCTTTTCTCCAGCGCTAAGCCCAACTGTGCTTAGCTTGGTATCTCTCGATATTCGCACAGTGCTGACCACACCACAATAATGAGAACACACCCGAAATGGAGGCAACAGCACAGGGCTTCCCTATGGGAAACTTCCCCCAGCGATTTTAGTTGGAAAGAGTGACAGCTCGGATTCGGGTGCCATTGAACAAGCCTTAACTCAGCCCCAGCATCATCCGCCGCTTTTTCAACATCATCCCAAACTCTCACCCCAGACTCAGTTCGCCCGGTTCAAATTTAAATCAAGATCAGTACTGGGACCGAAAGTCCGCTGTAACCCAACATGGCGGACCCTTTCGAGGTTCGGATGCGCTTCAGTAGCTCCCTGCAGCATTTGAATGCGTCCGTCACTTCTGCTCAAAAGGCGGCTCAGTATGCCCTCAAGTATAAGGATATGGACGAGGATCTACACTCTTGTATCCTCGAGCAGCTGGAGCGCGTAAGTGTGACCTACGTGAGAGACTATGAGACAATGGCTGATTATGATTCCTTGTAGAACAATATGAATACGCGCGCCAATATCATGTACTTCATTGAGCATTTCCTTGAGATGGCTCAGAAGGACAAGCACATGGACTATGTCCGCATGATGCAGCGCGACATCATTCGCATCGTTGATGCCGTCGCCCCTGATGACGGATCCGGCGCCGCCAACGTCAAAGTCGTCCGAAGAGTGAGATACTCTCTTGATTCCACGCCCCGCACAAGCTTTGTGTAAAAACTGACGTGAGAAAAACATTTTAGGTCCTCCGAGGTCTCCAGGACAAGGACTTCCTCGAGGCTCGCACAGTCATAGAGATCGAAGAGGTCCTCAAGGAGCGCGAGACGAGCGCCCACGACGCGGGCCTCTCGTCTCCCGTCAACGGCGATGTCGAAATGGGCGACGCGCCTCCCAGCCACGCGATCCCGGCTAACGGCCGGAGCGGAGTCCCGCGCCTGGAGAAGCGCCAGATTGAGCAGCGCATCGAGGAGGACCGCGAGCGCCACAAGCGGCTGCGCGAGAGCATATGGGCCATCCCGCCGCACGGAAACGCAGAGATTGACAAGATTTGGGAGGAGACGAGCGATTTCGGCGACGACGACCACATCCTGGGCAAGGAGGAGTTTGCCGAGTGCTCTCAGGCTATGAAGCACTCGTGTCCTCCTAAGCCGCCGGTCGGTCCTGCCAGTACGCGCATTACGAATGGAAAGAAGAATTGAGTGAGAGCTTGCGGGTTCTCTTCCAAAGCATATCTTGGCGTTTCGGGGAAAAGGGTGGAAAAAACTAGGGCGTTCGAGGGTCAGGTTTCGCGACACGACAAATACCACAGGTAGCACTAGGGTCAATGTCTTTATTTATCAACGTTAGCCAACTTTTTTTTTTTTTTTTTGGGTAGCTTGAGGCATAATCAAGAATTGCAAAAAGAGACCATTTAGTACGGCAATACAAAAAAAGGTGGTGTATGTCTTTGTGATAATATTGTTACATGGGTGTTTATACACTCATACACGTCCGTCTAGACCAATCCGAACCCAGATGTCCGACAACACAATGCTTCCCCCCCCGAGTTTTACATCTCCTCCCAAGTAGAGGGGCCGCGCTCCAGTCTACATCAGCCAGCGAGCCTCAACCAGCCATTAGGGCCATTTTACTCCATGGTGACGGTGGCGCCAAGCTCCTTCATGGCGGCGATGATCTTCTCGGCCTCGTCCTTGGCCACGTTCTCCTTCATCAGCTTCGGCGCGCTCTCGACGAACTTCTTGCTGTCCACCAAGCTCAGACCCAACAGGTTCTTGATCTCCTTGATGACCTTGGGCTTGGAACCGGCCTCGAAGGCCTGGAGCTTGATGTTGAAGACGCTCTTCTCGGCGGCCGCCGGTGCGGCCTCCTCAGCCTCCTCGACAGCGGCGGGAGCTGCTGCAGGGGCGGCGGCGAAGCCACCAACGGGGAGATCGGGGATGTTGAGCTTGGACTGCGATTGGATATGGTCAGCATTCAGCCCATGATCCTTTCCCCCCCCTAAATGCCTATGACGAGTCCATTTGGGGAGAAATTGCGCTCGTCACCTGCTGTTGCTTCAACTAACCTTCAAGCTTGAGACGAGGTCTGCGGTCTCGAGGAGAGTAAGGGTGCTAATTTGGTCGACAATAGCGGCAATCTTGGGGTTCGTGGGGGCAGCAGCCTCGGTTGAGTTGTACCTTCGTGCGGTTGCGGGAGTTCGGGTCTGGAAGAGGGATGTCGAGGCACGCATCGAGCCAGTGGCACGGAGCTGACGGGCGCAGCTCTGGGCTGCGAATCTGCAAGAGAGAGCCATTGTGTGTAGTTGTCGTGTGAGAAAATGAAGAGTGCGGGAGGAGACGAGGCCAATTGGCGTTGTTGAGCGGAGCGGATTGTCGTCGAGAATCGAGTTCGGCCTCAAGCAACAGGGAGGTTTCTTAGCTCGGGATATCTTCTGGCTTGAAGTTTTTCGAGCTCCTGCGAATGAGGTGGTTCCAGTCGCGTGAATGGTGCAGAGTCGTCTCCACTTTGATTGGCTCGGGGGCTCTGTAGCGCCGCCTTCCGCTCCGTGGAGTACCTACACACGCTACACTGCAGGGTCCCCTGTCGAACACACCGCGGCGGGCCCCATCAAAGGGAAAAAAAAGTTGCCTTTTGGCTGGCGCGCGCCGGGAAAGGGTCCTCTGTCTCTTTGGAGTACAGACCAAAAGAAAAAAAAGTTGTAGGTACATGCAAATTGGCCATCCATGAACATCACCGCCGTCAACATATCTCATAATTGAGCCACCACCATGGCTTCCATAGACGTGTCGACGCAGAGGAGCGCTCTCCTGAACGACGCGACCGTTCTGGAGCATTTACCCACCGAAATACTAGAGGTCATCAGAAATCACACCTCTTCACGCCTCCTCGACGCAGTAGCAGAGGCCGCTCTCATTCCCCAACTTACAGATCGAATTTTCATTCACTTTGAGAATGTCTTTCCTGATATCTGTGCCCGTTGGCTCCTCAACCTCGACAACCAAGCCGTCAATGGCAAGAATAGACAAATCATTGCGTCTATTGCGAGGATATTGCCATTTGCTCCGTATTTATCGGAATTCCTGCAGCATGTCATGAGAGACGACTTGACGAAAACGACGCCGGATACCATCCAGACGCTCACCCTCCGATTTCCAAAACTCACCACTTTTTCTCCCACACAAGATTCCGACCTTTTGAAGCTACTATTAGCATCATGGCGGCTCGTCTGTTTCGATCAAAGGACCTACGGCATCCTGGTCTCACCAACACACATGCAGACTCTCTTCTCACATGAGAGCCGCGCCGTTCGGTACTTGGCCATCCGGATTTTCACCCAGCTCCTCCGCGCTGCCGACTCGAAGCTGGAAGCTCTCATCACTGAGCACATCGGGGCGACGGAGGCCGTCCTCGCTGACTTTGATGGGCGCGAGGTAGACTACGGGTTCCTGAGTCTGTATGAAGATGCGCGGATCAAGCAGGTATCGGCCCTGCGCCGGGAGCTCTGCGATGCTTCACAGAGCAATGAAATCCACTCTTTTCCACCGCAATCCCTCACTCCCTATGTTGCGTGCTACGGCAAGACAATACTGCCGAGACCGTCGGGACCGGTCGACAAGAACTCGTCCCTTGTGCTGACGTCCACTACCACCAAAAACCTTGAGAGTCTGGCTGGCCTCCTGAAGAAAGCAAGCCCGATTCTGCTTCATGGCCTGCCCGGCTCTGGAAAGACCTCACTGGTTCATGAAGTTGCAAAGGAGTTTGGAAAGCATTCCGAGATGGTGACATTGCACATCAATGAGCAAACAGATGCAAAGATGCTTATTGGACTCTATTCAACCGACTCAAAACCGGGAACCTTTTCATGGAGGGCCGGTGTGCTGACAACCGCAGTCAGGGAAGGTCGATGGGTTCTCATCGAAGACCTGGACAGAGCACCCAACGAAGTCATCAGCACACTTCTCCCCCTGATCGAGCGCGGCGAGCTCCTCATCCCGAGCAGGGGTGAGCGTATCAAGGCTGCCAATGGATTCCGTCTCTTTGGCACAGTGAGAAGTTCACGTGGCATGCATGGTCGCGAGACGCTTCCTAACCTTCTGGGCATGCGGTTCTGGCAACTTCTCTCGGTACAGACCCCTACAGAGACCGAGCTCCAGGACATCATTGTTGGATCCCACCCCATCTTGCACAAGTTTGCGCCTGGAATTCTTGCTGTATACAAGCGCCTTTCGAAGCCAATGTCCGGCAACGTTCCCCTGTCGTCCAGTCGCGGCATGGCCGACCGTCAAACCAGCTTGCGAGACCTGTTGCGGTGGTGCAGACGCCTTGCAGCGACACTGCACGAGGCAGGCTGCAAAACTGGCGAGGAACCTGTCACTGACACTATTCGAATGAATATGTTCAAGGAGGCCATTGACTGCTTCGTTGCCGGTATTCCCGATATCCAGGCAAGGCAGCACTTCATATTCGGCATCGCTGAGGAGATGCATATGCCGAAGGAGCTAGTCGAGCACCACCTGGGAAGCTATATCCCAGAGCTCGAGCAAAACGACAGTCTATTCAAGATTGGCCGATCAACACTGCGGAAGCGGAAGGACCGCGTGAACAAGGCCGCCCTAGCCAAGAAGCCCTTTGCCAGTACAACACACGCAAAGAAGTTATTGGAGCAGACCGCAGTAGCTGTAAATCTTGGCGAGCCGATCCTCCTCGTCGGTGAGACCGGTATCGGAAAGACGACAGTCGTTCAGCAGCTGGCCGATACGCTGGGTCACAAGCTAGTCGCCATTAATTTGTCCCAGCAGAGTGAAGCCGGAGATCTTCTGGGAGGCTTCAAGCCTGTCAACGTGAGGAGTCTGGCTGTTCCTCTGAAGGAGGAATTTGAGGACCTGTTCTCGGCGACAGGCATCTCGACAACGAAGAACCAGCGCTACCTTGAACAGCTAGGAAAGTCATTCGCCAAGGGGCAGTGGGCGAAAGCGGCCAAGTATTGGCGTGAAGCGCCCAAGATGTTCAAGAAGATCGTCGAGGAGCTTGCCCGGCGCGAGAGGGAGCAGAGCCAAGCCCGTGACGAGGCAGGCCAGCCAACGAAGCGCCGCAAGACCGAGTCCAAGCTTCAGAGCCTCATGGAACTCAGTCCCCGTTGGGACAAGTTCTCCAACAGCCTGGATCAATTCGAGGTGCAACTGTCTGGAGGCTCAACCGCATTCGCATTCTCCTTCGTGGAGGGCAATATTATCAAGGCCGCCCGGAATGGTGACTGGGTGCTCCTCGACGAGATTAATCTGGCATCCCCTGATACTTTGGAAGCCATCGCGGACTTATTGACAGGACCGGTCGAGACCCCCTCGATTCTCTTGTCCGAAACGGGAGAGATCGAGAGGATCAGAGCACACCCGAATTTCCGCATCTTTGGTGCCATGAACCCGGCGACAGATGTGGGCAAGCGTGATCTCCCTATCGGCATCCGGTCTCGGTTCACTGAGCTCTACGTTGACAGCCCTGACAAGGACGTAAAGGACTTGGTCACCATTGTCAAGACGTACCTGAGGAACAGCAGCATCAAGGATGAACATGCCGCAGATGATATTGCGGCGTTGTACATGAACACTAAGAGACACGCCGAGGAGAAGAGGATCGTGGATGGAGCCAACGAAGTGCCGCATTTCAGTCTCCGTACTCTCACCCGAGTCTTAACATTTGTCAACTACATTGCCCCCTTCTACGGCATTCGTCGAGCCTTGTATGAGGGTTTCTCCATGGGATTCCTTACCCTTCTTGACAGGAACTCGGAAAAGATGGTCATGCCATTGATCGACCTCCACCTATTTGGCCGAATCTCCAATCCCCAGTCTTTGCTTTCACAATCGCCAAGACAACCGGACGATGGTAAGCAATATGTGCGATTCCGTAACAAGGCAAAGGATCGTCACTACTGGCTTGCCCAGGGAGAAGAACAGACTCTGGAGCGAACCGACTACATCATCACGCCCTACGTCGAACGAAACCTTCTCAACCTCGTTCGAGCGACATCTACGCGGCGATTCCCCATTCTCATCCAAGGTCCGACATCAGCAGGAAAGACGAGTATGATTGAATATCTTGCCAACTTCACGGGCAACAAGTTTGTGCGCATCAACAATCACGAGCATACGGACCTGCAAGAATACCTGGGAACGTATGTATCGGACTTGTCAGGAAGACTTCGTTTCCAAGAAGGTCTCCTCGTGCAAGCCATGCGACAGGGCCACTGGATCGTCCTGGACGAGCTGAACCTTGCCCCTACCGACGTTCTGGAAGCACTGAACCGTCTGCTCGACGACAACCGAGAGCTCCTGATCCCCGAGACACAGGAAATCGTGCGACCGCACGACAACTTCATGTTGTTCTCCACGCAAAACCCTCCTGGTCTGTACGGTGGCCGCAAGGTGCTTTCGCGTGCGTTCCGTAACCGTTTCTTGGAGCTGCACTTTGACGACATCCCCGAGGACGAGTTGGAGTACATCCTCCAAAACAGAAGCATCAATACTGCACCCTCAGACTGCAAGCGAATCGTCACAGTCTACAAGGAACTCTCTCGTCTCCGCCAGACGAGTCGATTGTTCGAGCAAAAGGACAGTTTCGCAACGCTTCGTGACTTGTTCCGATGGGCCTTGCGAAAAGCAGACACTCGAGAGCAAATTGCCATCAATGGATTCATGCTTCTCGCCGAGCGAGTCCGAGCCGAAGAGGAGCGGACTGCGGTTAGAGAGGTTATCGAGACCGTGTTCAAGGTTAAGATTGATCCGGACGTTCTGTATACTGCCAACTCATCACCAATCTTGACCGAGGTTCTGGGCAAGTCAAACAACCACGGCGTTGTGTGGACTCGCGCTATGCGTCGCCTCTACGTTTTGGTCCATGCTGCCATCCTCAACAACGAGCCAGTCCTTCTCGTGGGAGAGACTGGATGTGGTAAAACCACCGTTTGCCAGATTCTCGGCGACGTACTTGGAAAGGAGTTGCACATCGTCAACGCTCACCAGAATACCGAGACGGGAGATCTCATCGGCTCCCAGAGACCCGTGAGAAATCGCGGCACCATCTCAGAGACTCTCAAGAGTGATTTGAGTGCTCTTCTTGGAGCGCTTGGCGAAGATGCGACAGGCCCGCTGGACGTGCTGCTACAACAGTACCACGGCCTTGCGGCGGATAAGCTGGCCAGGGTCGACGCTGCCACACAGGAGAAGATTGCATCTTTGGAAGCCAAGAGCAAAGCCTTATTCGAGTGGTCTGACGGAAGTCTCGTTCACGCCATGAAGGCTGGTCAATATTTCCTTCTTGATGAAATTTCTCTCGCAGACGACTCGGTCTTGGAGCGTCTGAACTCGGTTCTCGAGCCTGGACGCTCTCTCCTTCTGGCAGAGAAGGGTATCGACAACTCGTTCGTCACCGCGACAGACGGTTTCCAGTTCTTCGCCACCATGAACCCGGGCGGCGATTTCGGTAAGAAAGAACTGTCACCGGCGCTGAGGAACCGTTTCACCGAGATCTGGGTCCCTGCCATGTCTGAGATGGACGACATGCTTGACATTGTCGTTTCGAAGCTGGACCCGTCCTTCCAGGCCTTCGGCAAGCCTGTGGTGCAATTTGCCCATTGGTTTGGCCAGACTTTCAGATCGTCGTCCTCTACCGCCTTCTCAATCCGTGATATCCTCATTTGGGTTAACTTCATCAATCTGTGCGGCCCTGCTGCGCCACAATTTGCTATCGTCCACGGCGCATCGACCGTCTTCATTGACAGCTTGGGTGCTAACCCATCGGCATTACTGGCGATGGACCCCAAGGCGCTCGACTCACAGAGGCAAATATGTCTTGACAAGCTTAGCGAGCTTCTTGGATACGATACCACAGCAGTCTACCGCGCCCAGCCTGAGGTTGTCTTGACCGACGACAGACTGTCCATTGGCGATTTCGGTCTGCCCCGTGAAGCAGGCCGTTCCACGGATCCCAGCTTTGCGTTCAACGCTCCAACCACAAGACTCAACGCCATGCGAGTTATGCGTTCCCTCCAAATGCGGAAGCCCATTCTACTCGAAGGTAGCCCTGGTGTTGGCAAGACGACCCTCGTGGCTGCACTGGCTCGTGTTTGCGGCCGTCCTCTGACTCGTATCAACTTGTCAGACCAGACCGATCTGATGGATCTCTTTGGTACGGATATGCCTGTTGAGGGCGCCGAAGCTGGCAATTTTGCTTGGCGCGATGCTCCTTTCCTCCAGGCCATGCAGAACGGCGAATGGGTGTTGCTGGACGAGATGAACTTGGCCTCTCAGTCTGTTCTGGAAGGTCTCAATGCCTGTCTCGACCATCGTGGCGAGGTATACATCTCAGAGCTTGACCAGGTTTTCAGGAGGCATCCTGATTTCAGGTTGTTCGCTGCACAGAATCCTCATCACCAGGGAGGTGGTAGAAAGGGCCTTCCCAGTTCCTTCGTGAACAGATTCATCGTTGTTTACGCCGACACCTTCACCGCGGAGGACCTCCTGCTAATTGCTCAACACAACTTCCCAACTATCCCGACTGATGTCGTAAGCGGAGTTATTCAGTTCATTTCTCGCCTGGATCACCAAGTCGCGATTGAAAAGGCATTTGGCGCGCACGGTAGCCCCTGGGAGTTCAACTTGAGAGACATCCTGAGATGGCTGCACCTTGTTGCCACTAAGGACCCCCTTCTGGCCACTGGCAAGCCAGATGATTTCCTCGACCTCATCATCCGCCAACGGTTCCGATCTTCCACAGATCGCGAGGAGGTGAACAAGCTCTTTGCCGAGGTCTTTGCCAGAGAGCCGCAAAGTCACAGTCTTTACCACGATACCAACGCGGCCTTCTCTCAAGTCGGAAATGCACTCCTACCCAGAAACCAGACTTCTCAGCCGTTGGAACTGCCAGGCATCGATATCGTCCCGCGCCTACCTGAGATCGAGTCTCTGATGATCTGCATCAAGCAAGACATCCCATGCATCCTCAGCGGACCCTCCGGTAGCGGAAAGTCGGTGCTCCTCGAGCATGTCGCCGCTCTCGTCGGCAAGCCCCTCGTTGTATTCCCTCTGAATGCTGATATTGATACGATGGACTTGGTCGGTGGATTCGAGCAGTCAGACCCTCTTCGCGAAGTCCATGCCACTTTGCGCGAGCTTTACGAGGGCCTACAGACCACAGTCCTGACCCGAGTGCCAAGTCAAGTTCCATCGTCAGCGCTGGCTCTGCTGTACCTTTTGGAGACCTACCGTGGAGACACGGATGACCTGCCCGCCATAAGGAGCGCAGTTGAACAATTGCTCGCGGAAGTGTCGAGTGAGTCGGATATTGGAGCTCTTCTTTTCACGGCTCATTCGGTTCTGCGGAATCCGTTGATTGTCAGCAACCCCCGTTTCGAGTGGCTCGATGGTGTCATTGTCAAGGCCTTGGAGACTGGACAGTGGCTTGTGCTTGACAATGCCAACCTGTGCAACGCCTCCGTTCTGGACAGACTCAACTCGCTACTTGAGCCCAACGGCTTTTTGAGCATCAACGAACATTGCGGACCCAATGGCGAGCCTCGCATCATCAGACCCCACCCAGAGTTCCGTATCTTCCTCACCGTCGATCCCCGGTATGGAGAACTTTCGAGAGCCATGAGAAACAGAGCTATTGAGATCCATCTCAGCGAGAGGAAGACGCAAAATGTCAACAGCTCCGGGTCTCAAGTTCACGTGGAAAGCAGTCTGCAACGATTCTCTTCCTCAAAGGACATTTCCTTCTCGGCCTTGAGCGCGAATGACTCATCCGACGTCAGCCATGCCACGCTTGGAAACCTGTCGCTTAGAGATACAGCACTCATGGAGAGATTCTCTCACTCTCTGCGCCGTGACCTAGTTGTTCCTAGTTGGCCCGGATTCGACAAGTACGAAGGTTCCCTCAATGAGCAACTCGGGTTCCTTGATGCTGCCGATACAGCTAGCCTCCGCGGCGCAATCTCCCAACTCTATGCCAAACTGCCCGGCTCCGACTCGGGTCTCAAAGAAGCCCAACCTCTTAACCCTCTCCACAACGCTTCCATGGTGAGAGTCTTGGGCCGTAACAACGATGAATTGCCTTTCTGGCTGTCTGTCTGCTATGAGTTCCTCTTGGAGGTCCAACGTTGCCAATCTGCCATCTCTGCGCAAGCCACCAAGGCCAAGGCAGTGAAGCTCGCCTCTCTGAACCGACTCCAACGATCCATTGTCTCGGACCGCATCGCAGCAGTAGCAAAGGATTCGACGGTCAGGGTATCGAAGTTCCTGTCAAGAACTCTCCAGGTTATCAAGACCTTCATCCAGGCCAACCTTGCGACAGCCCAAGGCTGGAAGGAACGCGCCCAAATTATCCGGAACATGCTGGACTTCTGGTGGCGAACACTCCACCTGACAACCGGGGACCTATTTGAGGAAGCACGCTTCCAGGCTCACTTGGTCCATGGTGTTGAGGCTGTGCAAAAGCTTCTTTCGTCAGATACACAATCCATCAACAAGCAGCTTGCCGATCGCTATCTTCAGACCGTGGAAGAAGACTTCACCACTGGCTTCCGCCTAACCACTGGCTTGAGCATGGAGGTCATGTGGAAGCGCATCAAGCCGCTCCCCATCATGAGCGAAGAGACCCTCAAAAGAAGTCAAGAAATTGAGCGTTTGGGCATTCGACTTGACGAGCTCAAATGGAAGGTCAGGGCATCCGTCTCTGACCTCGCCAGAGCCATGTCCACCCTCGTCAAGGCGGATCAGATTGTGCGAGGCACTGATCTCGACGCCACCGAGCTCATCCAGGACCTCTCCAAGGAGATTGAACTTTTGGAATCCAAGGTTGGCTCTGAGACCAGCGAAGTGAAACCGTTCTTCGCAGCAGAGTTCGAGACTCTCCGCCAGGCTTCCCTCTTGAAATCCCATGCCGGTCAATACCTCGAGGCTGTGCCATACGGCGCCAACGACGCTGAACTTACGGTCTTGTCAAACCAGAATACCATCGACCAGATCCGCCTAGGCAGCTTCCAGTCTAGAGAAGCGCATTCCCTTACGGTTGGTCAGCTCGCGTCCCAACACCCGGGCACTCATGTATGGAATGGCAGACTCGCAACGTCGCTCTTGTCAAGACTCAACTCGATCCAATCAACTAGTCTGCGCTCCCTGGGTCTCCTGGAGACCGAGCTCCCTGCCTTGGGCCGGTCCGTGGCCGCCTTGGCTCCGGTATTGCAGAAGAATCAAATCGTTGCTCTCAACAGAGTCATCAAGTCACTTATAGCAGATGTCTTCAGCCTGTATAGCGATGAAGGAGGAGTCCACGGTGAGACGCTATACAATAGAATCAACCAAATGTTTGAGGACAACAAAGAAGAGGACACTTTGGGCACTGTGGGAAAAGTCCTAGATCTTGGGTTTGGGAAGGCGCTTCAGTGCAGCGACTGGCCGCAACATCTGCCGCGACTTGTCGAGGACCACTTCAGTACGGCAATGCTTTACGTCGTAGCATCTGACAGGATGTTTGAAAACCCTGATGAGTCCGAGACCCAGGAGGCCTCCATGATGCCTGCGTTTACTGCCATGGCATGGTCCGAATTTGCCAACGGCGCCATCAGGCTCTACGTGCCCGATAAATCTTTCGACCCGCAACTCCGGCCGCAATTCGAAAAGGACGTCCACGACGAGCTGACCAAACAGCTGCAGCATAAGCTCTCGTCTTTGTTGGACTTTGAAACCCAATTCACTGGACAGCAGACCTCTCTTCGCATTCAGCTTGCGCAAGAGGAAGTGACCGCACTGGGACCCGCGCCAGCACCGGCGCAGCTGCTGTACCGACCGGTTCGATCAGAACTCAACTATGTTCAGACAGACTTCAACAACGTCTTGAAAATGGTTAAGGACCAAGATCTCTACAATACCCACACCAGATTCGTCTACTTGCCACCTGGCCATGACCCAGCGCCTGAGATTGGTCTCCTTAAGCAGAACCTGGCTCTGATGATCGACCGCCTTGCTAACCGATTCCATGCCTACCAAGATATGACTCGTCCTCTCGTCAATCTTCTCGGCTGTCTCCAGGTTGGTCTTTCGTTGAGTACTGGACTTGTCACCTTGAGAGGGCATGAGGGATATTTGAGCCCGGAGGAAAACCTCATGTGCCTCACGCCTTTCATTGGCGGCCTGCCATTCCACCATGGGCTCAAAAAGATGCCGAACAAGAGCTTGGAGTTCCTCGACTACATCGGTCTGATCGCGTCAGTCGAGGGCCTATCCAAGTTGAGCGCTGGTATCCGCGAAGCGCTCTTTGAATGCGTCCACAGGTTTTACCAAGAATGGGTCAAGAAACTCGAAGAAGACCGCAAAGCCGAGGAGGCCAGAACGAACCTGTACCGGCACAAGGGAAGCTGGGAGGACGAGGAGGAGGTTGACGAGGAAGAGTTCAATGAGCTCTTCCCCACATATGATCAGGAAGAAGAAGAGAAGCCCGCCATCGGCCACCAGAAGGTTCGCGATGTGTCAGTCCGTCTGGCAGAATCCCATCGCAAGGTCTTCCTGGAGCAAGCTACCCCTTCCGAAGCACTGACGAACGTCTGCAAGAAGGTCGGGAACAGCGTTGCGGCGGATAACAAGGACAAGTACGCCGTCCTGCCGAACGTGACCCGCCGTCTCCTCCCCCTGACCCTCTGGTCCATTGACGAGCAAATGAACACGCTCACCGCGAACGGCGTAAGCGCTACGTACAACTTTTACACCCACGCCAACCTACCCGAGGTTCGTCGCCTGATTGCGCTTGTCGACAAGGTAGAGGCTCGCTTCCGGGATCTCCAACAAGTCGACGAGATCGGTCACATGCAGCCTTTGGCAGATGTGCGCGCAGCTTGCGACCAGCTCCTCCAGCTTACCCACTCGGAGCCCCTGGCCAAGATCCTCCCCAAGCTGGAGCACCTGCACGGCATCGTCTACGAGTGGCAGCACGGAGGCTACGCTCCCGCCATCTACGGAGCCCCTGCCCTCTACACATCGCTGACGGATACCATCATCAGCTGGAGACGCCTGGAACTCTCGACGTGGGCGAAGCTCTTCGACATGGAAGCCCAGAAGTGCACAGCAGACGCCGACTCGTGGTTCTTCGTCGCCTACCAGGTCCTCATTGCCACGCCTCTATCTCTCGTCGATTCCCCTGAGCTCAAGGACTACGCCGTCAACCTCGTCAGAGAGCTCGAGACGTACTTCTCAACCGCAATCGTTGGCCAGTTCTCTGCCCGTCTCAGACTCCTGAGACAGCTGCAAAAACACCTCGAGCTGCTCACAGTCGACTACCCTTCCTTGGCTGTTGTCTCTGACGCGGCTATCAACTTCATTGATTTGTACTCCCGCTTTGAGAAGGTTGTCCACCAAACGATTGTGAAGGGACGGGCGCCGTTCGAGAAGACCATGAAGGAGGTCGTGCTGTTGGCCAGCTGGAAGGATACGAACATCAACGCCCTGCGTGAGAGCGCACGCAAGTCTCACTTGAAGCTCTTCCGTCTTGTTCGTAAATTCCGCACCCTTCTCGGACAGCCGATGAAGCCTATCCTGGACCAAGGCATCCCCGACGAGGACGTTCCCATTTCCCAGGATGCAGTAGCCGCGGACGCGATCGACATCAAGGTTGACCCCGCAGCCATCAAGACCTGCAATCAAGGCTTGCCAGGCTGGCTCGCTGAACACAAGCGCCTCTCCAACGCCTCAAAGACGTTGTCCATCATGGCCAACGTTTCTGTCCAGGCGAACCAGAGCCCCCTCGACGCCACCCAGGAGATCGTCTCGTACGTCAAGGAGCTCAACACCTCCATCGTCGAGCTGCGAAAGGAGACGCCGAGTACCTTGACCGATGAGACCAAGGACCAGGTCAAGCACCTCAAGACGCGCAAGCGCAACCTCTTTGCCGACGTGCTCAAGATGCTGAGGCAGATGGGCTTCCGATACAACCTCGGAACTGACGAGCTGGCCCGACAGGAGTCCGCTGCTGTCGTGCTGGCTGGCTCACCCGCCTCCGCTGTGCGAGAGGGCAGCACTGACGACGCCGCCGAGTACTATTTCCACAAGGTTGTCGACATCGCACCCAAGGTCAGAGCCTCGATCCACGAGTACTCGGGCGATCTTACCGGTGCCGAGATGCAACGAAGCACCGGTTTCATGGAGGGTATGATGGCCGTTCTACTGGGCCAACACAGCTCTCTGTCTTCTGCTCGTAGTGCTGTTGCCTCACTCGACCGCGCTATTGCCACCGTTGAAAGCTTGAAGGGCACAACGATCAGGCACGATATCGACCGCGCGCCCGCAGGCCTCTCTACGAGCTGGATGAAGCCCATTTTGGACTTTGCGATTAGGATTGTGGATATCCACGGCAAGTTGGCATCAGTCGACAACCAACCCATTTCAAACATCCTGCGTACTGCGCTGCAGGAGGTCGAAACCCTTTCGGAGAACTGGTCTACATCCGCTTCAAAGCACAACAAATTCACCAACGAATCGCACGCCGATATGCAGACAAGATACAATTCTGTGGCGGCAACCTTGTACGGCGAGCTTCCTACTAGTCGCCGTGACCTTGACTTCATCTTGGAGCAGGTCAGGGAATGGTTTCACGTTCCAAATGGTTATGGCCGCCAATTGCCGGCCCTCGATGCCACCGCACACAAATTCAAGCATGCAATCTCCAGTCTGTGTGATACCGTCCTGGTCGCGGTTCAAGGATACAAGAAGGCCATGGCTGATCTGCCCAGCTCGTCCGACGATGCAGGCTGGCTGGCAAAGACATCCACCGTCCGCAGCTCCGGACTGAGCGCACTCCACATCAACGCAATCGTAGGCAAGGTCGAGGACTGCTTTTCGGCCTTGGAGCTTGTCGACTTGGACAAGGACCAGATGGGTGCAGTCGCCTCGTCACTCTTCTCCATTGTGCTCCCGATTCTTCAGCAGTACGCCCTCACCTGTCGCCAGAGCCTGTCTAAGCTCCAAAGCCTGCAAGCGGCGACTGGCTACATGACATACAACCTGGCGCAGACTTTTACTCAGCTTGCCGCCAAGGGCTTCTGCTCCCCTCAAGAAAAGTCAGACGAGCAATCTGGCGACTCTGGAAAGATGGAGTCCGGAACGGGTCTTGGAGATGGAGACGGCGCGGAGGACATTAGCAAAGACATTCAACCTGATGAGGACCTCACCGAACTCGCTCAAGAACCCAACAAAGAGAAGGATGGAGAGATGGAGGACGAAAAGGATGCAGTCGACATGGCGGACGAGGAGATGGAAGGAGAAATGGGTAGTGTCAATGGAGATGATGAGGAAGACAAGTCCGACGGAGAAGGCGAAGATGGTGAAAAGGATGATATGGAGGAAGAGGTCGGCGATGTTGATGACTTTGACCCCACTGCTGTCGATGAAAAGATGTGGGATGGAGACAATGAAGAAGAAGCAGAGAAAGACCAGCAAGGCGAGAAGGCCAAGGGTCAAAAGAAGGACGAGCAGATGGCCGCCGATGCCGACGCCAATGCCGACGCCAATGCCGACGAGAATGACGCCGAGGATGACAATAAGATGGACCAGGACGATGAGGAGGAGGCGGAGGACGAAGAGCCTGGGCTGGAGCAAGAGGACGCCAAGTTTGAAGACGATCAAGTCAAGCAAGACCAGAACGTCGAGGAGAACGATGCTCTGGAGATGCCTGAGGAGATGGACTTTGACTTTGAGGAGGAAGGCGAAGATGCCGGCTCCGAGGAGGACGAGCTTGACAAGTTGTCCGACGTTGAAAAGGAAGATGCTAAGGAGCAGCATGAATCCGACATTGAGGACGGAGAAGAGGATACCCAGCGACCAGATGATAAGGGCCCTGAGGAGGAAGATGAGGACGGCAAGGAGGAGGAAGCGCCCGAAGAAGATCTCGCGGGCGAACCCGAGCTCGACACGGAGCCTAAGGCGGAGGAAGAAGAGGAAGAGACCGCCCAGCAAGAGCAGCCCGATGCCCTCGCGGAGCCGCCCAAGGACAACGCCAACGCCGACGCCAACGCTGCGCCGAGCGACGTCAAGGGCGGCGGCCAAGACCAAGATGTCGACCAGATGGATGTCGAAAACGACTTCAACAACAACGCCGCCCAGCGAGACGACGGCGACGCGGGCGAGGGTTCCGCAGAGCAGCAGACGAGTGCCGGAAAGAAGGGCCAGCTCTCCCGGTCCGACGACCAGGCGCAGCCGACCGACCAGGACCAGGACGACTCGACCGAGGAGAAGAGCCGCCAGGACCCCTTCAAGAAGCTCGGCGACGCCCTGGAGCGCTGGCATCGCCAACAGAACGACATCAAGGACCCCGAGAAGCAGGACGGCAAAGAGGACGGTGAGCAGAAGCAGCCGCAGGATACCAGCGCGGACCTCGGGGCCCGGGAGTTCCAGCACCTCGAGGACGACGAGACCGCCGTTGACGCGCAGGCCATGGGATCCGCGTCCGAAGACCAGGTGCAGCCGATCGACGAGGCTATGGCCATTGACGAAGAGAAGGAAGACCCGCAGAGCCGCGTGATGCCCGAGGACCAGGACGTGGATATGGAACAAGACGCCGTCGACAAGATGGATACCGAGGCGGACGTGGCACCCGAGGCTCAGGATAAGGACAGCGGCGCCGACAAGGACGACGGCCGTTCGGGCGTCAAGACGCGACAGGGCAATTTTGACCGCGAGCCGTCGCCCGAGGAAGAAGAGGTCCAGAGGGACGGTGACGACGAGGAGGAGCAAGCCATTGAAGAGACGTCGACGCAGCTCTCGACGACACACATCAGCGAGGACGACAACACCTTACCTCTCGGCGACTTCTCCGAAGCCCTCCAGTCCTGGACGACCTTCCAGACCAAAACCCACCCGCTCTCCCTCTCCCTCACCTCCCAGCTCCGCCTCATCCTCACCCCGTCCCAGTCCACCAAGCTCTCGGGCTCCTATCGCACCGGCAAACGCCTCAACATCAAGAAGATCATCCCTTACATCGCCTCCTCCTACAAGCGCGACAAGATCTGGATGCGCCGCGCCGTGCCCACCAAACGCTCCTACCAGATCCTCCTGGCCGTCGACGACTCCCGCAGCATGGGCGAGTCCTCGTCCGGCAACCTCGCCCTCGAGTCCCTCGTCATGGTCTCCCGCGCCCTGACGATGCTCGAAGTAGGCCAGGTCGGCGTCCTCGGCTTCGGTGCAGGCACCTTTTTAGCGCACGACTTTGCCTCCCCCTTCGCCTCCCACGACGCCGGCGCCAAAGTCCTGCAGCATTTCCACTTCAAGCAGGACCGCACCGACATCGCCCTCCTGGTCCGCCGGACGATCGACCACTTCCGCGCCGCGCGCCTGCAGAACCCGTCGCGTGGCGGCGGCGCCGAGGACCTATGGCAGCTGGCGCTCATCCTGTCGGACGGCCTGACGCCGTCGAACCAGCACGAGCCCATCCGCCGCCTGCTCCGCGAAGCCATGGAGGAGCGCATCATGGTCGTCTTCATCGTCATGGACGACACGGGCAACAAGAAGGGCGACAGCGTGCTGGACCTCAAGGAGGCGAAATTCGTCAAAGACGAGCACGGAGGTAGCCGCGTCGTGATCGAGAGGTATCTCGATACCTTCCCCTTCCAGTACTACTTGATTGTGCACAACCTCGAGGACCTGCCCGGTGCGTTGGCTGGGTTGTTGAGGACCTGGTTTGCCGAGGTCAACTCGTGAAGGAAATAGAAAAGAAAAAAAGGGAAACCAGGAAGAGAAAAGTTTACGTGTTTTTGGTGATTTCGTGATAACATGGAGTTTGGGACAGGATTCATCATTGTTACTTTTGTTATTTGCGAGATTAGGACGGCGTTGAAATGTGCATTTTCAAAAGTTTTAGAGTTAGACAGAAATTAAAACGAGGCATTGCCAATCACATTCCATTGTATTGTGAAGCTAGCCGTTGCCTTCTTATGTGGTATCAACCGGGCCGTAGCCGCCATAGCCAGCGCGTAGAATTGCAAAGAGAGAAAATACACTCCAAGACCACCCATGAACTCCATATCCCAACCGGTCCGTCCTCACGTGCTTTTGGGCCTCAACGAGAGAAATGCAGCACGCTAGGCGCTCTCAACTCTGACCTTCTTGGCCGCACCCTGCTCCTCGCCATCATCCACAGATTTACGCTTGCTACCCGAGTCCTCGGCCGAGGAAGCGGCCATGTTCTTCACCCAGCGAGCGTGCCAATCAAGAATTCTGGCGTACTCGAGCTCGACGCTGACCAAGGCCTCGTTGAGCTTCTCTGACCGCTCAGACTGGTCCAGTTGCCCAAGCACATCGGCGTTCTGCCGGTACAGGCGCTGCTTCACGAACAGCTGCCACAGACGGTACTGATGCTTGTCTTGCTTGGTAGGCGTCGGCTTCTTCTCATCGCCGAATCCTACTCGGACAGACTCGGGAAGCTGTGACATTGTTTGAATCTCAATCAGGCGCTTAAACTGACGCTCTACGATCTTGGTCTTTTGACGGAGATCCTTGAGAAGCTCTTGGTCCACCAGGCCCTTGGGTACGGTGCCGCTGGGAGGGCTAGGGATAGCAATGCTCGTATCGATCTTCACCTTGCTGAACTCTGGCAGTGCCCGCAGGAAGGTGATATCAGCCAAGTCGCGCATATCATCGAAAGCCTCGTTGGGATCCTCCACCGTCAGCTCCAGGGTCTGCGGGTTGTTGTAGTAGTGCTCAAAGATGGTCTTATAGAGGCGGGCACCGATGCCCTTGCCCTGGAAAGGCGGCAAGATCAAGAACTGTGACAGACGAGATCGGCAGGGCAGCTCCTCCAGCAGGTTGAACTCCTCCTTTGGCAGATCCCACTCGGATGACGGCGGCGTCGGCGGCCGGAAACAGAAGAACTTGTAAATAGTGGAGTAACCGACAAAGGTGTACGAAGGCTTCTCGCTGTCCTCTGGAGATGTTTGCTTCCGGTAGAGGAAGAATGTGGTCCAGCGGTTGGCATCCTCGAGGACCTTCCACGGGTCCTCCTCATTTTCCGGATCGCGGGAGACGTACGAGCCACCTTCGATGAACATTGGAACCATAATCTCGACACGGGTGACGATCTGACGGACAGCAGGGTCCGCGAGGCTTCCCTTCCACACCTCGTACGTTCCGTCAGGGCCTTCGAAGCTCGAGTGTAGGCTGCCGGGAGGGGTCCAGTCGGCGGGTTGGCTCTGAGAGCTTGTGTTGAATTCGCGGGCAGGTTGGAAGGCCACTGCCACAGATTCTCGGTTAGCGAAGTGTTGTATTCGCGATGGAGCCGCGTGACTTACCCAACGGCAGGTGCTCTTTCAGAGTTGCATCAACGTCCGCCGCCTCAGTCTCTCCAACGGACTGAAACTTCTTGCCGTAGGATACCTGGACATTAGGGCGCATGTCGAACGTGCGGTAGCGCAGGTTGATCTTGAGATCCTTGTATCCAAAGATGCGCTCATCATCGCCGAAGATGGAGTACGTGAACTTGGGGTTGAAGGTGGCAATCGTCTTTGTAGCCCCGGTAGCAGGTGCGATCAAGCTGATATTCAGCGATTCGGTGGCGTTGGCCGACCCTATCCTGCATGTCAGTGATCGTTGCGACGATGGGGTATGAGAAAGTTGAGATTCATACACTCGTCAGTCTCAGCCATGGTATCGATATTGGTATGGTGGGAGAGACGATGTTGTGAGTATTCTGCGGCGTTCTTGTGTGAACAAGGAAGTATTGCGATGGAAAATTCGTCGTCTCGCGGTTCAGCAAACGGCGCTCGGGATTTTGTTTGCTTGTCGAGGTTGACGTTGAAGGACGATCGAGAGCTTCTTTTTTTTGCGACGAAATCAGTCTTGGGGGAAACGCGCAGTCTAAGGCAGTGTCGCGACAAGACGCGCCTGTAAGTTAATTGAGCCCCGCTGCAGTCGGATTGAGTGGCTCACGACAGTCCAGGTGCTGCCGAGCCCTCTTGGATCAATCGGCTCGAGGGGGCGCTAGTACCTAAAATGCCTTAGCTCTAGTCTATCCTCGCAGCAGCCGCAGAAGGAGCAAGCAGCAAAGCAGGAAGCAGCAACGGGAAAGACCCACTGGATTACGACATGGGGTGACAAGGCCCAGAAGGGGGGGGCCCAGAGCCTAGAGGGGAGGTTCAAGGGCATCAAGGGGGGTCACAGAAAGCGAGCAAGGAACCTTGGAAATGCCAATGGAAATTGTCTAGCGACCAATGATCTTGCGCCCGCTGTCCCGGTAGGTGCGCCTTCCATTGGGAGCCAGCTCAGCTCCCCCAACCTCGACGATAATTCTCCCTGCGCACTCCTCTAGCTCAAATTGAACCTAAAGAGAGAGAAAAAAAGGGAAAAAAGCGTCGAGGGCAGAAGTTCGAGCAGCTCAATCTTTTTAACCATCTGCCGATTTCACATCTCAGCCACCCACGCCAGAGCGAACTGCCGTCGACGATTAAAGAACTTCAAACATGCTGGCGTGATCCAACAAAGCCTCGACCAACCCTCTTCCATTCTCTCTTGCTGCTCTCCCCCTTCTCAACCACCCTCTCCAATTTACGCACACGCCGAATCGCAGTCGGATCGACGCTCTCTACCCGAGTATGGGAGGACTCCTGTTGCTGCTCTTGCTGAGCGTACGTACAACTATTCTCTTACACCAAACTTACCTGCCTTGTCGTCGGGTAGCTTCAGCTCCCAGCAAGGCGGTACACTTTCGAAGGCTATGCACGATGGAAAGCTAACAAATCATCTTCGCGATAGACGGTCATGGCCTTGGCGTAGGTTGCACACGGCGATGCTTGCCCCCCAGCCTTCCGAACCCTCCATAAAACTGACGACGTATCCCGCGATTTCCCAGGTCCTTCTTCGCCGGCTCACTACCACTCGCGATAACCCTCACACAGTCGCAACTCCGATTGATATCAAGTGTTGGCGTCGGTATCTTGGTCGGGACATCCATGATTGTCATCATACCCGAAGGCATCGAAGCCGTTACGACCACCGGCGGGCACTCGCACAGCAAGAGGAGCTTGGCGGGTACAGCTGGAAAGCAAGGGAGGCTGGCTATCCGATGGGCGACAGACGGAGAAATACCCCAATTGGCAGATACTGCCAAATCTGCGCGGACTGTTGAGGAAGAGCTTCATACCATTGGCCGTAATGTGGAATACACTGCAAAGCTGCACAGTCGGGAGGAGCAGGACGAACATGGCCACGAGCAACCCCCGGCAGCCGTCCCCGGCCCCGAACCTCATCGCGACGAGCCGAAGCACGAGAACGAGGTACCGACCTTCTACATCGGCCTGTCCATGATCCTCGGTTTCGTCCTCATGTACCTCATCGACAGGCTGCCCCGCCACGCAGCAGGCGGCGGTGGATCAGAGCCACAGATGCGTCATGTCAGCTTGGATAACCTCGGCGGTTCATCGAGCGCCGGCGACGAGGAGACAGAAGGCTTCCTCGGCCCTCTCGCGCCTCCACCAAAGCAATCCCGCAGCCTAGCCACCACCATCGGTCTGGTGATCCACGCCGCAGCGGACGGCATCGCAATGGGCGCGTCCACGTCCACGTCGAATACCAAGTTGGGGCTTATAATATTCGTCGCCATCATGGTTCACAAGGCACCAGCAGCGTTTGGCCTGACATCGGTGCTTCTGAAGCAGGGGTTGTCCAAACGAACGGCGCGAGGACACCTCATCGTCTTCAGCCTCGCCGCCCCTTTCGGGGCTCTTAGTACCTGGGCCATCATCCGAATCTTGGGCGGTGGAAATTTTGAGGGCGAATCTGGTCAGTGGTGGACGGGTATGCTTTTACTCTTCTCCGCAGGAACGTTTCTGTAAGTTTGGACGACAGCCCATGGTTGGAGCGTGAACAGCTACTGACGATCTGCCAGGTTTGTTGCGATGCATGCCATGCAGGAAGACAGCAGTTCTCCTAAGCACGAACATGGCGGCATGAACGGCTATTCTGACGGAAATGGCGCACAAAGGGGCCAGCAGCGGCCGCAGATGCGTGATACTTTTGCGACAGTTGCTGGCATGCTCCTGCCGCTTCTTACCCAGTTTGGACATCACCACTAAACGATTGCCTGCGCGATTGACAAAGGTCTCTTGTATCTCAAGAAAGAAAGAAAAAGGCATAATGTTGGGACTTCTTGTACGAGTAAATCGTGGCATCGAGAGAGAGAGAGAGAGAGAGCCGGGTCCTTCTGATACATGATGATGATGACTGTGTAGACTTCCATAACTTGTGAGTTCGTCTCTGAATCTGGAGGGAATAAGTCCAGACGATGTATTCTAGGAATCTGTACTTTTAGATCGACCGGAAGCGCTTTCGAATCTCCATAGAACGCATAGTAGTCTCAAAATTTCGCTTCGACGCGTTCCAGAAGCTGCAATTCCGAGTCGAGTGGCTCGGAACCAATTTGAACCTTTCCAACTGACCCGGTGGTCCATTGATCGGGGCCGAGGAGCGCGGCCTATGCGTGCTAGGTATGCTATTGCTGGGTAGGTATTACTGGCGCAAGGATGGGAGGGGCCGGCTCGACGGGCGACAGGGAAGCCCTTGTCGACCGAGCGTCCGTAGTTGAGCTAGGTTTCTGGTCGGGGTGTTTCAAGTTCGTACGACGACCTTGGCTCCAGCGAGGCGCTCATGGCGCCGCCTCCTGGCCACCAGGTTGGCTCAAGAGGGATTGACGGTCCTTGGCATCGCATTCGCTTGTCCTTGTCCGAAGCCAGGGCGCGGAAGATCTTCAGCGACGGGAAGAAGCAAATGGTATTCGTACAGTTCAAGGTTCCTCTGTAGTAGGACGGTCAAGGCCTCAACTCAGAGGTCGACGTTCAAAGGGAGAGAGAGATGTCCGCAGCGTCAACTTTGAGGAAAGATCTGCAAGGCTGAACGCTGTATTCGGATCACTGCGCATCTGCTGGTTTGTTGTCGTTTCTTCAGACCCAGATCATCCCATGAGTAAGCTGACATTACCTGTCCTCTCATTATTGAACAATCCAATGTTTGAGAAGCAAGGAGGACTTGAGTTTCGAGAGAGTGAACCCCCAGCGGGCCCGAGCGCAAGAGGATAACTACACCCCTTCGCTGTAACGTCAAAGTAAATCTGAAGCATCTGAGCCGCCAGCGTCGCAAATGGATGGCCCTCCAGAGACTGTTGCTGCCGCCTGCGCAGTTGCCGGCCATAATTGGCCAACTCTTTTTGTTTTTGCAACTTTTCTCAGTCGCATTCGGTGGACAGTTCAGATGCAGATGTTCTTTTCGTGCCCATGGAACACATGGAGGTAAAAGGTCCTAGTCTTCCAATGTGTCGCAACCATACTAGCAGGGTCAAGAGATAGGCTTGAGGAACGTGGGACCATCAATAGGGCCGCTCCCTTACAGGTAGGGAGGCGTGTTCAATTCGGCAGCGACAGGTACCTACTTGCCTAGACTTAGCGCTCGACTCGGGCACAAGCACGTTTTTTCTTTTCTTGTTCAATTGAAGAGACATCGGTTGTACTGTGGAAAACATGGTGCTGGCTGCCGCTGGTGATACAATTCTCTAAAGCGCAACCTGTTAGGTTCAACCGACAGATTGACAGAGCAAGAAGAAATACCAAAGAGCATCGTAGGTAGTTTAGCGGGTTCTCTTGCTGGCAAGTCAACCATGTCCCGTGCGCTGTCGTAACGACCTGCCTAGTCCCCGTCCGCGAACGTGAACGAGTTGTTGTGTCCATATTCGTAGTGCTGTTGTGTCATTGGGTTCACCAATGATCAGAGAGAGGGCCAGAAGTCGTCTCTTTTCCAATCGAAAAAGCAGTTATCTAGAGGCCAGAGCGCCGTCGCATGCGCATGGCTGCGGTGGAACCTGGGCGGGATTATGGGTCGATAGTTGCAAAGAACGTTGAATATGCGAAATTGGCTGTTCCTGCGAGACCTTGGAAGACAACATCCCAGACAATAGTGCCGACTCTCAGAGTTCATAGATGGGAGGGCGGCTGTGGCTGCCCCCCGAGACCGGGGAAAGACGCAACAAAGTCCTTTTTCAGCTTACACGCCAGACTGCCCATTGCGCCATTGCGCTGTCCCCATCGCAGGTTGAGTGAGGTGTGGGAACTTGAAAGAGCAGAGTCGCAACTTTGGCATAAGTTAACCGATCGACGTCACAAATACCCACTACGGTGCCTCTCAAGTGCAGACGAGGTGGGCACTAGTTGGTGGCATGTACTTCGTAAGCGCCACTAACTCGGACCCTGCAGGCCACCCCGGAGGGCAGAGAGATGTGGTTTATTGTTTGCGGCGACTCCAAAGAATGTGAGACGTGCTCTTGACTCTCTCTGTCAGCTGGTCTTGGTTAGCCCATAAAAGACAATAGACCCGAACGTCGGTCATGCGTAGGTATGTACGGGCAATAATGGTATTTGGAAGTCGGGGAAGTAGTGACAGCGTTTAAATGCCCGATCGCGACCAGCGTTGGAGTATGCAATTGTTGGCTTCGTTACGATCGCAGTCGAACTCTTCCGTGGCGATAACGGGCTGACAGAATCGGCAAGCCAACCGCCAAGACTTACGAGAGAAAGTTGTTAGTTGCCGAGACTGCCCACACCGTCGTCTTCTCCTCGTTTGTAGAGCAGTTTCATAGCCCGTTGGAGGCTATCATTCCAAAGCCGGAGGTAAGAAGAGTGATGACGGGAATGCCCCAAATGTTGATATGCCATTCAAGACGAGCGGCCGATGCTGATATTCCTCGGGGGGGAAGCGAGTGTGCGTGTGTGTACATGTGTACACGGAGTAGCTGGCAGTGGTTCGCCGGTGGTTCAAAGTGTGGTGTGTGTGTGTCCGTAGCTTACTAGTAGTACATGGACAAGGTGTGCCGGGGTGGTGTGCCTTAGACGATGTGCGCTTTGGGTAGATTACCAGGCCGGCTCTCCAGTGTCAAGTGTCAGAGCTGTGAAGGAGGGTTGGTGTCAGTTGAGAGAAGGACAAGACGGAACGAAACAACGCTAGAGAAAGACCCAGAATAAAAATCTGTTTTGTTTGGGAATCATGAGCCTGAGCCTGAGCCTGAGCCTGAGCCTGTGTTGGTGTCTGAAGAGAAAGAAATCCATATTGACGGTGGTTGTGTTGGTGCAAGGCAGGAGGCGGTGTGAGAATGAGTAGGCATTGTCTTTGTGTATATGATTCAACATGAGACGACGTTTCCCTCCCTTCTCGTCTAGAGGCTTGCTTGATTACCTCCATGTCGGGTCGAAGAAGTGTTGTTGGAGTTACCTGTCTTGTACGAAACGATGAGAGCTCTTTGTACCCTGGTCCGGTGTAAAGTAAGGTAGAGTACGTAGCGAGGCGAGGGACTCTGTAAGGTTCTGTGTACGTAGTAAGGTACTCTGAGGATAGGCTGCGCCAAGATCAGTCAACTTCAATGCGCCTTCCATCCATTCTTCGCGGCCCCTTCTTCTCTCCCTCTTCCGTCCATAGTGTGTGCGCGTGTTTCTCTCGCTCTCTCGCGGTTGGCATGTCGGGTCCATAATGTGCCACCTACCAAATCAACCTAGATGGTAGTAACCCGTCACTCAGGACCGTATACAGAGTAGGCTGTAACTTTGGGTTTACCATGTTGGACCCAAGTGGTGAAAGAAGACAAAGAAAGACGAATGCACAGTGACCTGGGTGGCACTGGCACTTGCACTTGCACTTGTCCCGCGGTCAGGTCTGCTTCTTCCCTCCCAAAATGCTCTCTACAACCGGGGAAGGCGCTGTACCTCGTACCTGCGTACCTACCTTTTTTACCCACATCGTCTCGAGCCCAGGCCTTCTTCGGCGCACATCCTCCTAGCGCGGTCCCGTCGTGCCCCTTGCCCTTCCCTGTCCCGTCCTCTTTGCATCCTCCCTCCTTTCCTCCCCCGAAAACCAGGGCCACCCACCGCCTCCGCCTTCGCCTTCGCCTTCACCTTCGCCTCTGAGGTGCGTTACCGTCACATTGCTTCCAGCTTGGTTTATTACCTGCCCAAAGCCAGGTACGGAATAGGTACCGTGCCTTTTCAACTTGGCTCTGCGTCTTGAGCCTTGACTCTCTCTCTGTCTCTCTCTCTCTCTCTCTCGATCTCTCCTTCCGATTTCACCACCTTTGCCTTCCAGTTCTTGGTCTTGCTCGTCACGGTCCCCAAGTCCCAGCTTCTTTCATCCATTTGCTTCCTCTTCTCTTCCCTGTCCGGAACACACACCCATCCCTCCCACACACACCCACCCGGACACACACACACACTCTCTCTCTCTCTCTCTCTCTCTCTCTCTTTTGCAGAGGCGTACCGAGTACATAGACGTGCTCAGAGTCAGTTTGTCTTACCTCAAAGTGCCTGGGCCTATCTCGTCCCTCTCTCCTCCTTCACTCCCTCTTCCCCAAGATCCCCAATCCCGGCCTACAAACACTCTGCAGCTGGATTTCTCCTCTCCAATCCAATCCAATCCCATCCCTTCTCCTCTCTTTCTTCCCCCCTCCTACCCATCTTTACCATCGCTCCCTACAACGACAACCACAAAAAAAAAAAAGGCGAGACACATTACATTGCAGGGAGGTGCAAAAGGCATTTGGGCGTCAATCAAGCGAAATCCTCCGATACCACCGAATAATCCACTTTCTATTGAATCGCCCTGGAGCATTCCACTACAAGGCCCAAGACGACCCACGCTTTCCGCTTGACACCTCCGATTGTTAAGCTTCCCGTCTCCCGCTGGCCCCATACACATACAGCACGTACGCTATTCACTACCGCTGCGGCACTGCCAAACAGAACCTCTCATCGCTCCAAGTCGACTTCCGATCCAGGAATCAACCAACCTCAACTTTTCCCACCCGACGCCGCTACTCCCCCATGGGAGACATCTCGCCGCCTTACCCTAACGCATTCGCACGCATAATTCAATATCGTCGCCGAACCGAGTCATTGCCGTCATCCGAGTCGCTCGATCCCGTGAGACTTGCGCATTGATTTCCAACGTGCAAACGATTTGCCATCACCCCCCTCGTGCCATCGTACAGCCCTCGCCTCGACAGATTCGGCAGACATCGCGTCGACTTCACACTGACCAGCACTTTTTCTTCTCTTCTTTTTCACTTGAGTTAGTTGCGCCAACTTGGACATTATCGAGAGTCCATCCTTGATTTTCGATTATAAATGAACACTCGGTAACGACTCTGCGTACTACGAAACGGCCTCCGAATCCACCTACGTTCGACGACCGCATTACGGGAACTCCTGCCAGCGAACTCTTATTCGCCCACGAATACTCAGTCGACGATAATTCTAAGTACGATTGCTTCATATCACAAGTCATCATGGCTGGCTACAACAATAGACCACTAAGTTTCTCCGAGAGAAGAGGGAGCATGCTCAGCGACGACATGACGCTCAATACCGGATCCAGTTCCAGCAGCACAAGACTCGAGAAGATGCCTCAACGGCCGGGACATATTAGAGGGCCGCCTACACCCAGCATGACTACTCCTGCCGCAGACTTCGACCAGCAGTTGACGGGCTCGCCACCTCCCCCGCCCACACCAGCTGCCTCGCCAGGCCCCTCACATCATCAACTCGACTGGAGCGATGCCGCCGATGACGAAGACTTCTTTCTCGCCAAAGTGCGTCATCACTTCAAGAACTCTGGTGGTCCTCACCGCACTCGCCTCCTGGCCGATCTTCTGAACATGTGCACAAGTCAACAGCTGAGCTTCGTTCACCAGTTCGTCAGCCCCCTTCTCAAGAAGGATCCATTCACGAGCCTTCCTGATGAGCTGTGTTTACGCGTAAGAAAGTCTCAAATTCCCAAATCGGTTCGCTTGGCTGACTTGATCTACTCAAGATTCTTTCCTTCATAGATGACCCCAAGGTCTTGGCTCGTGCCTCGCAAGTGTCCCGGAGATGGAGAGACTTGCTGAGTGATGACATGACGTGGAAGAACCTTTGTGTCAAGCACGACTACGGCAGACGCCTGTCGGAAGTCGCTTCATCGATGGGCAGTGGATCTCGACCTGGTGCCCAGCCTCTATGGGGAGACGACTACGCCAGCAGCAGTTTCCCAGGTGCGCTGCCTATGACGGCTCACGCCTCTGGTTCCCGTAGTCTTGATGGATCCGGCAATTCAAGACCCAAGATGAGGTCTTATAAATCGCACTTCAAGCAGCGATATCTCGTCGAAGCCGCCTGGAGATCTGGCGGCACTAGCACCACAAGGAATATCACTCAGGAGGGTGGTGTAGTTACGAGCTTGCACTTGACGCCCAAGTACATTATCGTGGCCCTTGATAATGCCAAGATCCACGTCTTTGATACCAAAGGCAATCAGCAACGCACTTTGCAGGGCCATGTCATGGGTGTTTGGGCGATGGTTCCTTGGGACGATATCCTCGTCAGCGGTGGGTGCGATCGTGACGTGCGAGTATGGAACTTGGCTACAGGGTACGTTGATTTCAAACGGTACAGCAGCGTAGATATGCTAACTTTGCCAGTGCTTGCCTTCACACTCTACGTGGACATACATCAACGGTTCGGTGTTTGAAGATGTCTGATGCAAACACGGCGATTTCGGGCTCGCGCGATACGACGCTTCGAGTATGGGATATTCGCACCGGTTTATGCAGAAACGTTCTTGTTGGCCACGGCGCCAGTGTTCGATGCCTCGAGATCAAGGGAGACATTGTCGTATCAGGCAGCTATGACACCATGGCGAAGGTCTGGAGTATCTCCGAGGGCAGGTGCATTCAGACGCTTCAGGGTCACTTCAGTCAGATCTACGCCATTGCCTTTGACGGCAAGAGAGTTGTCACTGGCAGTCTCGACACCAACGTCCGCATCTGGGACCCCAGAACAGCGTAAGAGCACTATGTCACAAGTCTTTGTTCTGTTTTGGCATGCTAATCAATTGCAGTGAATGCCTAGCTATTTTGCAGGGTCACACCTCCCTCGTGGGACAGTTGCAGATGCGTGGAGACACCCTTGTTACAGGCGGCTCAGATGGCTCGGTGCGAGTTTGGTCACTGGAGAAGATGTGCCCCATTCATCGACTTGCTGCTCACGATAACAGCGTGACCAGCCTGCAGTTCGATGATACGAGGGTCGTCAGTGGTGGAAGTGACGGCCGGGTTAAGATCTGGGATCTGAAAACAGGTCACTTGGTCAGAGAGCTTATTGCTCAAGGAGAGGCTGTTTGGAGGGTGGCTTTCGAGGACGAGAAGTGTGTCGCTCTCGCTTTGCGACAAAACCGTACCGTCATGGAGGTAAGCCATCATTCTTTCAGAAAATTGGGTTGTTCTCGTTGCTAACCAAGACTCCTAAGGTATGGTCTTTCTCTCCTCCGGAGGATGTTCTCTACGATCGTCCACTCTCTCTTCAACAGCGAGTCCTTCAAGAGGCGCCTAACCGACCCTTGAGCGCCATGCAGCTCGATTACAGACAAACCCAGCCCACTGTCGCTGGGTCCAGTCGAGAAGCTGCCGGAAGTCAAGATATTGACATGAGAGACGCGGGTCCTTCTACAGCCCCGCTTCAGGGCGGCAACAAGACTTTCTTCCATGACGACTAGACGTGGTCGGCCACACATTGAAACCTCCCGCTTGGCGAGTTAAATGGGTCTGAAAGGCGATACGGGTTCGGCCGCAGGTGCACTGAACACTTGCGTTACCAAGGCATTAATGAGGCGTTGCGGTTTATTTAGTGATTGACGAGGTCACACACGTCATGAAACGGCCATCTTTCACAAGCTCCCCAGCCTAGATTGGGGTGGCTCGCGAGACAAAGGCGTCGTCTTTTTTGGAGTTGGTCAGGAAGCATCATGGGCATTTCAAAGGATGGCCAGCATGGGTTTGACAGCATTGGGGATTCAATTTCAGTGGTATAATTGGCAACAATCGAAGGATTAAGACTTCAGGATGCGAGCTCAAGCAAGTTTGAGCATGCGGTTAGCCAAGCCAGACCTTTAATATACCCCGAGGTAGCGTACTGTAGAGTTATATACCACTTCAGAACAAGTGCGATGGACTTGAGGCTTGAGGCTCAAGGCTCGGAGTTCCGGTTGGATCTGTGATGAGTAAGATACCTAATCTGACGTACTTTTTCCTTGTGCCTACATGGACAAAGTACCAAGTAGTTTCCATTGTAGTCTTTGAAATTGTTCTTTGCAATCACGAGACATACATGGCATATGAAAAGGAGGGGGAAATGGCCTCGTTGAATTTGATGACCTGTGGCATCAATCATTCAAGTTCAATGGCATTCCCGGGGACTACGGTACCTCCGATCGGATGCCATATTTTGTTCTAATCAGCTCTTATCAAGGTAACTTATTACGGATAGAGTAAGGTAGGGGTTTGGGTTTTCGCGGCGATTGGACCCAGTGCTGGGCTCTGTTTCCCTGCTATCTCCGAAGGCCGCTCTCGCTGTCCACTGAATGCGAACTCGGTGGGAACCGTGCGAGAATATGACCGACCGTTGGAAGCCGGGCCCGCCAAAGTCACAGCGCGCTCGAAGTTCACACCTCGCAAATCCCGTTGAGGCAGGGTCACGTGAAAGTAAGCTAGCCTCATACGGACTAGTAGTTTTCAACAAGCAGCAGCTCCCTTCCCAACCAACGCCGCGATTTTTCGGAGCTCCAGCGAACAAATAATTTGTTATCACCCTCCTTCCCCCGAACCCTTCTCATCCTCATCGTCCGGAGGCTCCATCATCACCACCCCCACGATGTTCTCCCGCGCGATCAGGTTAAACAGAGCAGTGCCTCTGCGCACTCGCGCCCCGGCCACTTTTGCTGCTGCATCCCGGTCCGTCACCACCAACGCCGCATCCGCAACTTTGGAGAAGGGAGTTCCCCAGGTCAGTTTGCGCTCTTTTCCCGTCGCCACATTCGTCGGACATGCTGCGACAACAAAACGGCCCTGGACATGGAGGCATGCTCAATTGCATCCTGCTAACCCATTACGCCATTCTAGTCCGACGATGAGCCTTTCCAGATCACCCTGAGCGATGAGAGCTTCGAGACCTACCAGCTCGACCCCCCGCCGTACACCCTCGATGTCACGAAGAAGGAACTGAAGCAGATGTACAAGGATATGGTTGTTGTCAGGTACGGACAAATCTGTCTCTCTGCACGAAATGTATTTGTTTTAGCTTTGTTACTCACCGTCTGCGCAGACAACTCGAGATGGCCGCCGATCGCTTGTACAAGGAGAAGAAGATTCGTGGTTTCTGCCATTTGTCCACCGGTCAGGAGGCTGTTGCTGTCGGCATTGAGCACGCTCTTACCCGTGAGGATGACTTGATCACTGCTTACCGTTGCCACGGCTTCGCCTACATGCGTGGAGGTACCGTTCGTTCCATCATTGGTGAGCTGTTGGGCCGCCGCGAGGGTATTGCGTACGGCAAGGGAGGTTCCATGCACATGTTCACCAAGGGCTTCTACGGTGGCAACGGTATTGTCGGTGCACAGGTGCCCGTCGGTGCTGGTCTGGCTTTCGCTCACCAGTACACTGGTCGCAAGAACGCCTCTGTTATCCTGTACGGTGACGGTGCCAGCAACCAGGGCCAGGTCTTCGAGGCTTTCAACATGGCCAAGCTCTGGAACTTGCCCGCCCTGTTCGGCTGCGAGAGTGAGTTCTGAGCGCTACGAAAAGGTTATCGCGTCGGTCATGCTAACGAGCTCCCTCAGACAACAAGTACGGTATGGGTACCGCTGCTGCTCGTTCCTCAGCTCTCACAGATTACTACAAGCGCGGGCAGTACATTCCTGGTCTCAAGGTCAACGGCATGGACGTCCTCGCCGTTAAGGCCGCCGTCAAGTACGGAAAGGACTACACTGTTGCTGAGAACGGACCCCTCGTCCTCGAGTACGTTACCTACCGGTACGGTGGTCACTCCATGTCCGACCCTGGTACCACCTACCGTACCCGTGAGGAGATCCAGCGCATGCGTTCCACCAACGACCCCATCGCCGGTCTCAAGCAGAAGATCATGGACTGGGAGGTTGTCACTGAAGACGAGCTCAAGACCATTGACAAGGAGGCCCGCAGCTTCGTCAACGAGGAGGTTGCCGCTGCTGAGGCCATGGCCGTCCCCGACACCACCCCCAAGATTCTCTACGAGGACATCTACGTCCCTGGTACCGAGCCCCAGTTCATCCGTGGCCGCACCCCTGATGAGACTTACTACTTCAACTAAATTCCTGCGCGTGATGAATAATTGTTTCCTAACCTTTCTGTCCTATTGTACAATACCTACTAGCTAGAGAGGGTGAAGTGGTCACAATCTGAACATGGCCAGGGTCTGCAGATATCCTCCTGGTTCGACACAATCTTAGTTCCTCTTTTGTGACATTTGGCGCACTGTGAAATGGCATGCATGCATGCTACCTAACCTTGCTCATGCCTGATGAAAATTGAAAAGCGTCTCTCGGCATGGCGCACTTACGATAGACCGACAACGGGCAGTCTTCTTCCAGTGCGTTAAGCCCAATCGGGGTGGCTCAGAAAACTTGCCCGAAGCGGCGCAGCAGTGGTCCAGGTCGCTGCCTGCCCACGCTGCCTGGAAAGTTTCTGTGGGCCCGTGCAGCTACGGGTCCTTTTCGCGTCACCAGGCAGGAGCTCTTAACGCGATTCTTCTGCTCCAAGCGCGTCGAGGTTCGCCAGGGTCCTCCTACCACCTTCATGTCTGCTCTTCCCCGCCTTCTGAGCAGCTCAATCGGTCAAAGAAACGCATTTCGGGCAGCGTTTCATACCAATTCTCGACTCTTCACTATCTACACTCGACCAGACATCACCATGGCGCCAAAACAGGCGACGCTGGGGTACGTCAAGCCATCTCAGACAACGTTGGGGTGTGTGAAAGGACAATGCTGCTAGGACTACCGCAGATGCAACCGAATTGTCCAATTCCAGCTATCGTGTGGTTTGCAAGAATGTCTGCTGACAGAGCTATACAGAAAGTTCTTCGGAGCGAAAGGATCCAAGCCTGAGCCACAGCAGAGCAAGCTGAGCTTCGCCACCAAGGCAGCCCCGAAGAAGGAGGTTAAGAAGGAGATCAAAAACGAGGACGATGCAGACAAAGACGCCGTTAAGACACAGAAATCTCCCAGTAGTATGACGTGGCTTCATTCCTTGGACGTCTCCTGTTTCGATTGACTAACGAGTCAATTACAGAGCCACGGAAACGTACCAGAAGCCCGAGCCCCGCCGTACAAGCATCGAGCCCGAAGGTCAAGAATGAGATTGTCGAAGAGGATGAGGACGATGAGCCTGCCACAAAGAGACCGCGAAGAGGCCGCAAACAAGTCATTGAGGACGAGGACGAGGACGAAGTGATGGACGAAGCCCCTAGCAAGTCCCAACCAAAATCACCAAAGACCTCCCAGGCCAAAAAGAACGGCACAGAGAAGTCTGCCAAGGCTGCAAACGCATCCAAGACTGCTCAACCGAAGAAAGCGGCCAAGTCTCCCACGCCTGTCGTTGAGGACGATAAGGAGGATGCAACGGAGTCCGCATCAGAAGACGACGTAGTTGAAGACGACGAAGAGGAGGCCAAGCCTACGGCAGCGAAGAAGAAGGCCTTGGAAAAGGTGCAGATGAAACTGAAGACTCAAACAAAGGACCCGTATCCCGACTGGAAGGCGGGCGAACCAGTTCCCTATGCTGCGCTCTGTACGACCTTCTCCCTAATCGAGCTCACGACCAAGCGGCTCGAGATTATGGCACACTGTTCTCTGTTCCTCCGACAGGTTCTGCGTCTGACCCCCAACGATCTTCTTCCTACTGTTCTGCTCATGATCAACAAGCTAGCTCCTGACTATGCCGGCATTGAGCTGGGCATTGGTGAGTCACTCATCATGAAGTCCATTGGTGAATCTACGGGACGAAGTCTCGCGGTCATCAAGCAGGACCAGAAGGAGATTGGAGATCTCGGTCTTGTTGCCGTCAAGAGTAGATCGACTCAGCCAACCATGTTCAAGCCCAAAGCTTTGACAATACGAGGAGTACACAAGGGTCTCATGGGCATCGCCACTGTTTCTGGCAATGGTGCCCAGGGCCGTAAGGTGGACGCCATCAAGAAGTTGCTCTCAGCAGCCGATTCTCATTCCTCTGGAAAGGTAGATATCACGAAGGACAAAGGCGGACCCAGCGAAGCCAAGTATCTTGTCCGATTCCTCGAGGGTAAACTTCGATTGGGACTGGCAGAGAGGTCTGTTCTTGTGTCTTTGGCACAAGCTGTGGTCTTCCACGAGGCCGACGCCAAAGGTCAGGTACCAAAGACGACAGACGTGGAACAGGCCGAGGCCGTTCTTAAGACAGTCTACAGGTTTGTGGCTCGGTCTCACAATTACCATTTCCTTGTACTAATCATTTATAGTGAACTTCCAAGCTACGATGTCATCATCCCCGCCATGGTAGAACACGGCATCATGAACTTGCGCGAGCATTGTAAGCTAAAGCCCGGCGTACCCCTGAAGCCGATGTTGGCAAAACCAACGAAAGCTATCACTGAAGTTCTGGACCGCTTCGAGGACCAGACCTTCACCTGTGAATACAAGTACGATGGCGAACGAGCGCAGATCCATTACGTTGCGAAGTCCGCAGATGAGGAGATCAGTCAATCTTTGCCAGGAGCTACGACAGCTGCGGCAAATGGTGTTGCTGCCATCTTTTCCCGTAACTCGGAAGATCTCTCCAAGAAGTATCCCGATATCCTTGCCAAACTGCATACTTGGGTCAAGGAGGATACGAAGAGCTTCGTCCTTGACTGTGAGACAGTTGCGTGGGATGTTGACGAGAAGAAAGTCCTTCCTTTCCAGCAGCTGATGACGCGGAAGAAGAAGGACGTCAAAATCGAAGATGTCAAGGTCAAGGTCTGCGTTTTTGCTTTTGACCTCCTCTATCTCAATGGCGAGGCCATTGTTGAGAAGTCGCTCAGGGAGCGTCGCGAGCTCCTGCTGAATGCCTTTACCCCAGTAGAAGGCGAATTTGCCCTTGCTACACATATGGATGGACAGGAGTTGGAGCAGATCCAAGTGTTCCTCGACGAGAGTGTCAAGGCGTCCTGCGAAGGTCTGATGGTAAAGATGTTGGACGGCTCGGAGAGCGGGTATGAGCCCAGCAAGAGGAGCCGAAACTGGCTCAAGGTAAGCCGCTTGGATCCCTTGGAGGTGTCCACTGCGCTGATGATTTGTCGTGCTGACTGCATATTTCTAGATCAAAAAGGATTACTTAAGCGGCATCGGCGACTCGCTTGACCTCGTAGTACTGGGTGCATATTACGGCAAAGGCAAGCGTACATCAGTCTACGGCGCCTTCCTCTTGGCCTGCTATAATCCGTCGTCTGATTCGTATGAAACCGTCTGCAATATCGGCACGGGATTCTCCGAAGCCGTCCTCGAGGAACTGCACAAGCAGCTCTCGGACATTGTCATTGACCGGCCAAAGCCGTTTTACGCACACTCCTCGGGCGGGCAACATCAGCCCGACGTGTGGTTCGAGCCTCGTTACGTCTGGGAGGTCAAGACGGCCGATTTGACGCTCAGCCCGCGCTACAAGGCCGGGTGCAAAGAAGGTGTCGACCCCGGCGGTGAAAAGGGAATCAGTCTGCGCTTCCCGCGCTTCATCAAAGTGCGCGACGACAAGAAGGCTGACGAGGCCACGTCCAGTCGCCAGGTGGCTGAGATGTACCGCAAGCAGGAGAGCGTGACCAAGAGCAAGGGCCCTGCGGTGGATGATGATTTTGAGTATTAATTACAAGGGTTTCAATCTTTGCTAAGAGAATTGGCGAATCATGGCGTTATTACATGGCTGTGGGCGGGATTGCGATATATGCGGGTGCTTCCGCTCATCACGACGGGAAAAGGGGTTAGGTTGAATGAAGCATGGCTTGTGAGTTTACGCAATCGCATATATAGGTACTTGCAAAATGTGTTCAAATCGTTGCGCCACGCAGGAAGAAACACATGCGATTTCTTTCTTCATACCGAACGACATGTGTGTACCTTACTTACCTATTCGTCCCGTGTTTTTGCTCTGTTCCTCTTTTTCTTATCTCGCATGTCTCACGACGGGAGGAGGAAAGCGCAATCCTGCGGGATGTGTAAGCGTATTTAGATTTACTTTGCTTTTGCATGCCGCCGCCGCCGCGCCGGCAGATGCATGTGTGATCTTCGTCATTGTGCCTCTTGCCTCTTGCCTCTTCCCCTTTTTTTTTTTAAAAAAAAAAACCCCCCCTTATGAGAGCATTGCAGCTTGCATTGCCAAGAATAACCTTGCATCGGACATTTCCCACGTACATTATAAATGTGCAGATGACATGTGCTACGCAAGTGCTAGAAGATGATTTCGATTTTAACTTGCACAATATCTAACCATTAAGACATGTTCAATGTTGACCAATGTTGGCAGTAGTTGTGGAAACAAGTCTTATCATATATATATATGTCTGTGATTTGTAGTGCCCTGGTCTATTCTACAAGCTATACAAAGACTCGGCCCCGGGTTATGTAAGTGGTAAAGTGAGGCTCAAGTAACCAATAAATTTCGGCTTTTAACCTTATCCGCTGTACGGATACAAACTCGAAAGGGCCGGACGAAAACTTTCTAGGCTCTAGCGACACCCCCCTTCTTAGTAACATGTTCCTTTGCGACCTTTCCCATACCGATGCCCTTCCTTCGGCCCCGAATCACAGCCTCCAACGCCTTACCGACGGCGGGCATGTCACCGAGCATGGTCAAGTGTCCGCGCTCGGTGCTGACACGCCCACCACGTACCAACTCGTACCCCTCTGGCAGCTGCGCCTCGCGTGCGAGAACCACGCCATCGCCGGCGCGGAAAATGAGGTCGTCGTAGGCTTGTGCGTGGCAGATGGCCTCACGGCTGCTGACCTTGACGGCGTACACGGTGGGGACTTCCTTGCCGTAGATGATGCCGAGAGGAGGGTACGCGTTGGCCTCTGATAGTACTGGGTCGAATTGTGTTTCTTGGCGGAAGCGCTTGATCTCGGAAAGGGTACGCTCGAGGTAGGCGATGTTTCTGGCGCGGTTAGGGGGCGTAGGCGTACCAGGCGCCCCCTTTGTGAATGGTGATGGTTTACTGCCATCTATCTGTGGGTTGATGCCTCCTTCGCGAACGTGCTCTACCTTCCGGGCTGCATCGATTACTGATGGCGGCAAGACATGGTTTTGTTTCTTCTCGCTTGAGCTGCGACTGCGGACTGATAACAGAGAGCTGAGCGTTGTCGACTTTTCCTTTGGTACTAGAGGAGGTAGCGGAGGCTCGATACATGGCGTGAGGCGATATTTGATCCATTCATTTACATCGTGAAAGTCGATATTGTACTCCTCTTTCGTGTCTTTGTTGACGAAACAGAAGCCGTCGTCGGGAAGAAACACGAAGGATGTTCTGAGTGAGAAGTTGACCTGTGCAGTCAGAATCTTCTCGTTGAGGAGGACTGCGTCGCCGTCTCTCAGTGGTCCTAGGACGTTAATGCACCGCTGAGGTGTACCGACGTAGACCACTCCGGAGAACAGATCCGGTCTCTGGTTGACAACGTGGCGGGTGATGAGACCACCGAGGCTGTGGGCCAAAACAAGAGCGCCCCTGGGCTCTTTCGAATCCGCCTGGTTGCATGGCAGCTTTTCCAAGAACTCAACCATTTTACGTGATAGTAAATGAGGGCTCAGTCTCCAGTCGTAGCCATAATCATGCAAACGTAACTTTCCTTTCCGAACGTTTTCGCAAGCGGCAATTTTCTTGAACAGCTTTCTGGAGATGTCGATGGGACCAATGTTCTGGAGCATGCCTGATGGGATGATGCGCTCTTCCATTGACTTTTCGTCTTCGGGGTCAAGGCCGACTTCCAAGTCCGCCTTCCTCATGTTGAGTCCAATTTTGACTGGAGCCCATAGCTGGTGGTGCGGAGGCTCTGCTGATCGTAGGATCGAACCACGGTACCCGCCGAGAATCACTATATCTCCAGTCAAGGTCTCTAGCACTCTGTCTAGAGTCGACAGTCCGTCGTTGTCCGCTTTGGGTGCCGGGGCTTCGGGGATGGCCTTGCCCGTTGCGTCTTCATTGAGTTTGAGTGACGATCCAAGTTTGGGTAGGCTTGGCATTTTGAACGTCGGTCTTTCGGGCAGACTGTCTTTGATCGCCTTCATCCTCACATTGGCCATTTCTCTGACATGATCAAACCTGCCATCGTCATCCCCGATAGAAGATGTGCGAGACAGCGAGTGGTATAGCAGCGAATCATCGGATGTAACTCGCCGCAAAACACGGGGTCTTGTAGTAGAAGGTCTCCCAGATGATACGGACGGACGATTACCGGATGCTTCATTGGCCATCGTCTGCGCACGAGGAAGACCGTTAGCACCACTAGACATGGCAGCGGTGTTGTTATAAGGCCTTCTATTCTGAGCCAGGGGAAATTTCCGCTGTTCAGTTGTCGTCGTCGATCTCGGTTCCGCCTTCTCTGCAGCCGCAGTGAAGAAGGATAAAGAGTTGAAGATTGCTGAAGGAGCCGGGAACGAAGAGAATGCATTCGAAAACTTCTTCAGCGCATCAGCTCCCGTAGATGATGAGCGTTTATGTCTGGTTTGACCAAAAGATACGGATTCGAGGGCGCTCTTGGGCGCCTCGCCGTCCCCACCACCAAATATCATGTTCCGGGGACTCGACTGCCATGGTGATGGCAGGTCTTCCTTTGGAGCTGGCCTAGCTTTTTGAAGCTTTTGAGACTCCCGTCTGCGAGGCGGCGCTGGCGAGATGGGAATGTCCGACTCGGTCTCGAAATTGGTAGGGATCTCGTCGGGGAAGGGCGTTAGTTCTGGCGAGCTAGCGGACTCGTCACTACTCGTGGTACCAGGCAGGAAGAGTCCAGACGACTTTCTCTCCCTCTCTCTCTCCAATGCAGCAGCCTTCTCAGCTTTGGATGTCTGTGGTAGAGTGAGTCGAGTTGCAGCAACACTCAGTGCGGGTTGCATGACGGACTGGGCGCCATCCTGGTCATCATCACCATAAACTGGATCTTCAGACGGGACCTTATCTAGAGTCGGAGACGGAGACCTCCTTCTTTCACTGACGCCTTCTTTTTGAGACATGGCTACCATCGTGAGCTTTCCCGTCGAACGTGCTGAGAGATCGAGTGGTCGGATCGCGGGGTGTATAAGAATTATAAAAGTCGCAATTTGCAGCCGGGTGTTCCGGGTGTTAGCTCAATGGCACATGCTCAATGGCCTTTTTGGGAAGAGTGAGAGTGGACACCTGCTGGTGCTGCACCGAGGTCAGGACGGGAGATTGACCTGAACAAGAGGCCGAAACCGACACGACGAGGTAAAAGAGGACCTCAAGAATCTGGGGAAAAGCTGGGTCGAGAGCTATGTGATCCAGTCAAAGGGAAAAGATAGAAATGTGCCTTGCAGAGGTGTAGTGGATTTAGGTTGTGTGTGACGAGGTGGTGGGATTTAGAAACGATGATTCAGTACAACACTCCGATCTGAGAAGGACGTAGATTTGACAATGACGAACCAGATAATTGGAGCAGGGGTAGGGAAGCACCGCGTAGGTGATATAAGAAAGAGAAGCTAAGGTAGCAGCAGTACCTTAGTAGGGTGCGTAAGGTAGTCGTACCTTTCTGCTTAGAAAAGTAGTGTACCTGACCGCGTATCTATACGAAGGATAACCCACGTGTGCCCACTTGTTCCCGTCCTACCTATTCGTACCCAAGGACTAGGAATGTACCTTACGTTTGACGTGCGTGCGTGCCTTGCCTTGACAGAAACAGAAAACTCGGGTCAGGAAAGGAAAGGCAAGGTACCACCCTCGCCTCAGTCCGAGGTGTGGGTAATAGCCAACACACATAACCGCACAACCTGAAGAATGGAGCATGAAAGGGAAGCTTGCTGATGTTCTTCCCGCTGTGTACCGTAGTAGTTGCGCAGACGGTAGGTGCTAAAGACCAGAAGTCTGATATGCACAGAGCTGCGCCTCCCTCGCCCGAGAACCAGGGGCATCCTTTCTCGGAAGTACATCATAGAGATCTCCAGCAGGAAGGGGCTCAGGCTCAGGCTGCCAGATATCGAATGCGGCTAGACTGGAGATCGCTGTGTGTTCATCTCACTATTGTTTCTTCCGCGCTCGACCGACATTTGCTTTCCAATTGCCATACCGGACCGTCCATTCTGTCAGAGGCACGGATAACGGCATTAAAAGTGGGAGGTTGTTGCGCAGACAGCTGTGCTTTTGCTCTGTCAAGGCCAGTGTGCGGCGCGTGGTCTTGGAAGAAGCCGTGGACATATTCTTATCCTTCTTCGTCTTCATCTTCTTCTCCGCCGTTGCACTGTCTTGCATCAGGGGCGCTCTGGCCGATACAATCGCTAGGTGTCCCTCGTCCTAGGTTGAGGCCGCGATTCGAGCAATGCTTGTTTTTTAGGTGTAGTGGTCAGCGGGCGTATTTTTCTTTCCAAGGTTCTTGTCTATTTCTTCCATTCTCTGCCCAATGCCACTGACATAATCACATGCGCCGTCTGCGTCTTAGCTCCCGCCCCACCATGTCTTAGCCACCAATTGGAACCTGTGTCATTGGCCAATGTCCATGGCCCACTAGGTCGGCCGGCAGCAACGGACCCTGCGGCACCCGATGATCCGGCATTGCCATGTCGATCGGCCCAAGTCAGCTTGTCAGACTTTCCTATCGATTTTGCTGGATGACTTTGATGCCTATAATTGTGGAGGGGATATGGAGAAATGCTACCAGCATCAACGGCTACAGGATGACAGGGAGGACACCAAGTTCATATGTGCCGACATAAGCACCCAGCGTCAATTCATCCTGAATGCACAAATGTGATCTAAGGAGGAGGTGGGTATCTATACCTCTTTGCCTACCTGACATGTCTGCCTTAGGTACGGTACTTGGAAAGCATACAGTCTCGGGTATCTAGGAACATGCAGATACAAGGTATTCTTAGCAAAAGTAAGCTCGGTCAAATGGCCTGATGGTAACCTCAAACTTGCAAACTTTGAGGCTCGAGGATTCAGATTGGCCTGCTTGGACGTTCCATGGTGATTCCAGATTCCGGATTCTTGCTTGGGCTGATCTGATGTACGGCTCGCCCAACGCAGCAATCTATACCGAGCCATCCAGCACAAAGCACGTTTCCACGCTTCGTGGCTTCCAGTTCCACCCACGGACGGACCTGGAGCCTCAGTGCTGTTTGAACGGAGGTGGACTTTGGCCTTTGGCCTTTCCATCAGATAAGAATTCTTATCGCCCCACTAATTACCAGACACATCTGCAGGTGCAGCTAACGACCTTACCCGCGCTTGCACCTGCGTCTCCGAGGTATCTTTGTGCCTATGAGGGACGTCATTGCCAGGCTAAGCCGCCAACCCAATGGAAAGCCTCACCCGCCCGCGACCGCGACTGCCATGTTGGCCCGGCTTCAGTGTCGCATCCCTGCCCCGCGAAATCCAGTGCATCGTCTGCGATTTGCAGTATGGAGTACGTAAGGCAAGCACAAGGTACCTACCTACCTTACCCAACTGCCCTCCAGTATCCAAGGAAGGACAAGGAGGCTCAAGGAGGCTTAGATCAAACCGCCTCGCCAAACAGATTCCCCCAACGTCTCGTCACAAACACAAACAGTTCTCGAGCTTCGTTTCCCACCCTCCATTGCCATTGTCGTCGTCCCATGCATTACCCTGTTTGTTGAGCTTACTCTTTGTGCTCCCCCCGCGGCTGGCCTCGTCTCGCAAGCATTCCTCCGGGCTCCCTGATCTCCCTCATCTACCTATCCGAGCCGTAGAATAATCTCCGAAGCTATGACTACCCTTGAACCTCGCCAACCTTACACCGACACCGAGCTGCGCCAGCTGTACCCTCCACAGCTCAAGCTCCAGCTGGTGCAGATCCTCCTCCGGCACGGCGAACGAACTCCTGTCAACCCTCGGTTTTCCAACACCGGCCTTCCGGAGTACTGGCCCTATTGTAGTGTCGTTCGCCACCTTCGAAATGCTGTTCTCGATCCGGGCACCGGTGAATACTCATACCTTGATTGGAAGAGGCGTCTCGAGGGATTCGGTTCTAGAGATGACAGTCCCATAATCGTTACCGGCCCCAATGGAGAGCTTGACGATATCTGTGATCATGGCATGCTTACGGACCGCGGCCGAGAGACCACTCACCAACTAGGCAGACGCTTTCGTGATCTCTACGTCGATCGACTCGGCTTTTTACCCACAGACCTCACCGACGCGGAGTCTCTGTATCTCAGGTCTACGCCCGTCCCGCGAGCTCTGGAGTCTCTTCAACAAGCCATTTCTGGCCTATATCCGGCTCGGCACCGGGCACCCGATCTCCCTGCACTCACGATCCTAGGGCGGGTACAGCCAGACGAGACTCTCTTTCCCAACGAAGGCCATTGCCGGCGATTCAATATTCTCGCCCGCGCATTCGCCCAGCGAACTGCCGAGCGATGGAACAACACTCCAGAGATGGGCTACTTGAACAAGAAGCTCGGGAAATGGATGGAAGATGGTAAACTCATTGCAGTTGACTCTAAGCCTAGGCTTAGTGGAATCATGGATACCATCAATGCATCACGTGCACACGGCCCGAAGACGAAGCTTCCCTCGGAGTTCTACGATCCCAAGGTACTCTCCATCATTGAGAAAATTGGCGTAGAAGAATGGTATAGCGGATACGGCGAGAGCCAAGAGTATCGCACACTTGGCATAGGTGGCTTGATGGGCGATATTGTTGCTCGTATGGTTGGAAGCGTCGAACACAGCCCGGCAGACGGAGCCTACGAGATCAAGCAAGCTAGCGCAGCTCCCAAGCCCATCAGATTTGGTATGAGCGGCTGCCATGATACCACCCTTGCGGGTATACTAGCCAGCCTGGGTGCCTTTGGTCCAGATAAATGGCCTCCTTTCACGAGCCATATCGCTGTTGAGATGTTCCGCGATCCCCGGGTTCCATCAATTCCAACGCAGGCACCCAAGAAAGCGAGCTGGTTCGGCTCGTGGTTCCCCGCCGGCGGTGCTGGCACGACGGCGCCGGGTACGGCTCCGCCAGGCATTGGTCGCAAGCCGACCCCCGCATTGACCGATACCGAGAAGAAGAAGCTAGACGGCTACTACGTAAGGCTTCGATACAATGACGAGCCGGTGACCATCCCCGGCTGCAAGGCTGTTGGCAACCATCTTGAAGGCGATGAGTCCTTTTGTACTCTGGTAAGCTTCCAGACCTCGTTTGTGAAGTGATTGTGTAGCTGACCCGAGCCCAGGCCGCCTTTAAGTCGATTGTCGACAAGTACACACCTGTTGACTGGAAGAACGAATGCCGTGGGAACCATGATGCGTCCGCTTTCCCGGTCAAGCGCGAGCCGGCAGGATATTAATGGTTTGCGGAACCGCCAAGTGTCACCAAGTTTATCGTTGAGAAATCAGCAGTGGTAATTACCACATAGGATAGAGGAGAAAGTGCTTTGTCCATAGACGAGTGACAGGTCACCGGACCCCGAGTAGTGTCACGATCTACATAGAACCATTGCTTTTCTGTTGAACTTTCTCTTTTTCGTTAACGTCTGGGTTGAGTGTGTCAGGGACCGTCCCTCAAAGGGCGAGGTTATGTATTCGTGTTACATGTCTGTTTAGAGCTAGAGATCTTCCAAGACCCATAATCAGAAATGAACTAGAAGCTTGAAATTCCCTCAAAGAATATAGAGACCGGCGTAGTAATGTCTGGTGGAAGCTTTGACCGATCATGTCATCTTGCACAATTTCGTGCTTGCCATGATGGGATTTTATAGGTGCCAGGAGCTTAAGGACATCTCGGCGTCTCACACATACCAAAAAATCTACTCAAGATGCTTCGCGGTGTCGGAAAGCCAGCCTTAGCATGCATGCTCGCTCGGACAAGGAGCGAGTGGCATCTGCACGCCATATTAGAGCCTAGTTCTGTTGAGCTACGCCCGGGTTACGCTAGATCCTGCATTGCGATTGTTGCATCCTGTAGGGCTAGCGAATAAGTGTACATGATCTTCCGGTTATGAAATATGGAGGTTATCAGCCTCGAGTTGCTGGATGTAAGTGAATAAGGCACGAGTTGCGACGCCAATGTAAGTGGGTTGTTCTCAAGAATGAATCTCCCACGAGACATCCATTGCGCGTTTCCGTGGGGAAAATGTAGGCAAGCGGATTGATGAAGGGCGGCGAATGTCAAGGGTATTTGTTAGCCGTGGTTTGTATATGGCTGGAAAATCGCGGTCCTGTCAAGAAAATGTCAATGAACGGAGCTAGTTCGCATGATTGTCACAAGGCAACTCATCAGAAATCATCTCTTTGCCGTCTTCACGAGTACCCAAGGGAGCTTTCCCCTCGACGGCATCTACAATGTTTTGCGTCGCTCAAGGAGGGAACTCAATAAGGACGGGAAAATGAGGAGGCCGCCAGGAGCGCAGAACGCGCCAGCGGTAAAGGTCATAGCTCCAGACATCGCGGGGTACCTAGATTGTCTTGAAAGAGCTAAGCTCCAAGGCGACATCCAACTACAGAGTCTGTCTACCTTACAACAAAAGAAGCCGGCATGATCTTCCAGCCAAAATCAAAGACATCGCCCTTGCGGGGCCCGCCGATTCGCCGTGCGCACGTGGAGACATAGTTGGACCAGCCAAGAAGTTAGCCAGCTGCAGGTAATATCGCAAACCTCAGCTGGTGATGGTGTCGTTGACGCGGGTTGTGAGGAGTTTCTGCACCCTGAGAGAGAGCGCAGGGCACAGTCAACCCCTGTCGAGCTGGCGGGTGGGGTACCGCCGTACCGGAGTCCAGGCCGATCCACCATCTCCATCCAACCATTGGATGCACAGGTGGGGTTCCAAGTTGACGTCGCCGGCGGCGCCGAATCCGTGGGAGGAAGTCCCAACTGTCCCATTCTTCCGTTAGGGTACCTCACTTTTGGGAAGGAAAGGGACGGGAGGATGGCGAAAAGGGAAAAGGGGGGGGAGGGAGCCCGATTCGTCTCATTCACACCAGCAGTGCTTCCCGATGTGTCTGCTTCCAGACCAATGTGATGCCATGCCGAAAAAAACCGGGTAGTTCAACCTACTGCAGTATTACATGCTACCTACTGCAGCAGGAAAAGACGCCAGCTCTCTCTTGGTACCGTCCCATGTTTGCTCAAATCAGGTTTTCTTGGCAGAGCTAGCGCGCCAAAAGCTCTCGAAGCTCGACACCTTGAGTACCCTGCCTTTTTTTTCTTAGCTGTAGCGGGGTACACGACTAGAGACATCAAGTGTCACCGGCTTTCCTGCGGATGAGACTATTGCGTGCCTTGATCGCACATCATCGCTGGCACGTTGGCGCTGCCGACACGTCAACTGCAAGTCGCAGTATTACGCCCGTCAGGAAAGATGGTGTTTCTCGATCCCACCTTTCCGTCTTGGAGATGCGTTAATGTGTCTCCGGAATGACGACATAATGGTGGACCAGGTGCCAGTTACCCGAGCCCATCAACTCTGCGCCAAACCTCGAGATGATAGCTAACGCTTTGGTTGCTATCATTTCCTCACTCACGACAAGACGCAAAGGACGGCATCTACTCCCGCTCATGACGATGCTTGCCGAGCTGCTTGTCATGAACGCTCTCTTCCTTTTTTTGTCCGCACGTCTCTCGGAAAGGGAAAATCAAGGATCTCGCAGTCCACTTTCATACAGTTCTATCCCGCAGCCTGGTCCTGCTCTGCCCGCCTGGCCATCTAAGACACACCCCTTCAAAGCTGAAGGACAGCATCTTGGTCTAGTCCAACTTGGTCCTAGGAGGACGCATACACAAACGCTTCTCCAATTGACGTGCCAAGTGGCGCGACATGGTCCAACGTCTCCCAGATTACCACCCCATGGTGGTCCCCATCCCCTTCAGCTAGGCAAGGCAAAAGACCGGTTTCTCAGAGTGACCAAACAAGCTTCCCACTACACCTCTCATTCCTTCTTTCCCTGCCCCCAACTCCCGAGCCCCTAACAGGCGGATGACGGGGTCCCAGGTATGGCGTAAACGTGCATCTTCCTAGCGTGCGACCCTCGCTCGATGGACCACTGCCTTGTCGATCGAGGAGGGTCCCGGAGAGTCCTACGGGTAAATGGGGGGGGATGGATGCTTGGAATAACAGGGTCCAACGCATGTGGGAGTGTAATTGGCATCATGGCACAGCCTGAAGTCGATCTAGATTCTTAAATACCCTTCAACCCCTCAATCTCATCGAGCGAGATTGTAGCTAAGCACATTCTCATCATCATCTCATCTCAACTCAACTTACACCCAAAAACCACCTCCCAATCTTTACACATCATGTCTTACGGCGGCAACGACGACGTAAGTGAAATACACCTGGGACACGCCTACCCCCCAAAGCTGCCATTACTAACAATCGTCCCCAGTCCAACTACGGTTCCTCCCGCAGGGACAATGAGGACAGCTACGGCACCTCAGGAACCACTGGCGGCTTCGGCTCCTCCACCCGCGACAACGAGGACTCGTACGGCTCCTCGCGCCGTGACAATGACGACTCGTACGGCTCCTCCAACACGGGCCGCAGCGGCAACGAATCGAGCTACGGCTCGTCGACCCGTCGTGACAACGACACCTCGGACAGCTACGGCTCCTCCGGCCTGAGCTCGTCTCGCAGGGACAACGATACCTCGGACTCGTACGGCTCTTCTCGCCGCGACAACGATACCTCTGACAGCTACGGCTCCTCCCGCAAGTCGGACAACGACACCTACGGCTCCGGCAACAAGACCTCGTCTTACGGAGACGACTCCACCTCCTCCAACCTCGCCGGCGCCGACTCCCTTTCGTACGGCAACACCAGCTCCAGCCGCCGCGATAACGACAACGACAACAGCTACGGCTCTTCCGGCAACACGGGATCCTACGGCTCCTCCCGCAAGGACAACGACAACGATAACAGCTACGGCTCCTCCACCACTCGCCGTGACAACGATGACAGCTACGGATCATCAGGAAACACTGGTTCCTACGGCTCCTCCCGCAAGGATAACGACACCTCGGACAGCTACGGCTCCTCCGGCAACACTGGCTCCTACGGCTCCTCCCGTAAGGACAACGAGGACAGCTACGGCTCCTCCGGCAACACGGGCTCCTACGGCAGCAGCGGCAGAGACAACGACACCTCTGACTCGTACGGCAGCAGCAACAACAAGAGCGGCGGCGACAGCAAGGTCGGCAAGTTCCTCGAGAAGGCGGGCGATTTGCTCAACAGCGACAAGCTCGAGTCCAAGGGCCAGTCGAAGCGGGAGAACGCCGGGTACGGGAACAACGACGACTACTAGATGCTGCTAGTCTAGTGGCTCTCGTCTTTCTTGTATCGTAATGTTTGTGGTGGAAAAAAACGACTCTGTCTTGAAAGGGATGCTTCTGATGTGGGAGTCCCTTTTCATCTTTATGATGATGATTATGTATTAGCGAACCTCTAAATGAGAGATTAATATCATGTGAAACTACGCATCTTTCATTCCAATATGCGCAAGTGAGAAACGATAACTTGTTTGCGTTGTAGTGCCCGATCCTTTACTTTGAAATTACCACCTTTTCCGGTGTCGCTACTTGTTTGTGTCCATCAAACTTGAGATTGAGCCGTGCCATGCTGATGTCGATACCAGATTCACCAGCGACCAACCTAACTTATCTGATGATGAATGATCCGATACTGATTGATATTTGCATTAGGGGGGGGCGAAATCCACAATCTGATAATGATGCTCCAATTTGAATGCTCATAATGCTACGCTATGGAAACACCTCGACCCATTCATACCGTCACCCTCCCAAGAGAAGGGAGGGGACCAGCAAAACTCACGTCAACTTCTTGGTAACCCTCACAAGCACAACTCCGTCCGTCAACCGTCCCTCGCAATCCATGAGATGTACGAACCGGTACCCGGCCCTCAGCCGATCCAACCTAACCGCCGCCCACGCAGCTAAATCATCCCGCCCAATCTCATCGTCCCTAACGGTGAACCTCACAAACGTCAGGGCCTCGACGACACCCGGCACCCCAGCGAACTGTAGGCTCTCCCCCTTGAAATCCGGGTCGACACCGCGGTTCGATTTGGTTTTCGCCTTGTACTCGCTCTCGCGCTCGCGGCCGTCGTCCTTGATGTGCGCGCCCGGGAGACGCTCTTCGGGGGACTCGACGTGGATCTCGACCTTGACGTAGGGCTTGAAGCCCGAGATGCGGGTGTCGCCTGGCGGGAGGGGCAGGTTTTGGGCTGCGAGGACGTCGATTTGGAGGTCGAGGGTTTTGTAGGTGATTTGCGGGGTGGTGGGTGATGATGGGTCTGGAGTAGAGCCGGTTTTGAGGCAACGGTATCCTATGGATTGACGTTAGTTTAATGTTCTTGAGAGATGACAAAAAAAAAAAAAGGATAACCCACCATCAGGCTTCAAAACATAACCCTTGGTACCCGCAAACATGCCCTCGTTGAGCATCATCCCCTCGTCCCAGTTCTGCCAGTTGAGCGCGACAATCTGGATACCCCTGCGCCAAAAGACGGCCGCGTCGAGGTTGGACGACCCAATGCGCAGGCCAGATGGGTACGCGCGCATCAGGTAGTGTCGGTTGTGGTGGAAGAGCGCGTCCCCCTGCTTTTCGTGCACCTCCATGACGCCCTTCTCCGACAGCGAGAAGATGTGCGTCGGCATCGAGGCCTCGGGTTGCGTGAGAGACTTGAAAGACACGCCGCGGGTGTAGACGCCCAGCCTGCTGAGCGCCTGGATGATTTTGGAGGGTTTCGCCGCAGCCTTTTTGCTTGTTGGTGGTGGTGCCGGTGGCGTGGTCTTGCCGTCCTCTTCCGAGTCTTCGTCCTGCGCGCCAGTCACGCCAGCGCCTCCCGGCGGTGGTGCGTACTTGACCTTCACGAGGATCTTGCCCATCAGGTCCGCGGGCCGCGGCAACTCGGGGGCGTCAACGTCGGGTGTGGGGACGAGCAGGCCCGCCCAAGTGTCCTCCATGATCTTCACCATGATCTCCTGCTGCTCGGCGCTGCAGTGCACTTCCAGACTGACAATGAGGGGCGTGTCGGCCGAGTGGAAGCCGTAGTCGCGGATCGTCTCGCAGACGTGCCGGAAGGGCACCTCCTTGGTGAGCGTGTAGCCGTGGAAGACTTGTGGTTCGATGGGGAACATCCTCGGCGAAGGGGTCTTTTGCAGCGGCGGTTGCTCCGTTCTAGGAGCCGTCTCCTTGGGGATGGTTGTGGCGGTGGTGCTCTCCGCGACAGAGGCGGTAGTCGTAGCCGTAGCCGGGGTGGGAGCGGCAGCGGTAACGGCTGACCGGGTGGTGGCCGTCTCCGTCGGCGGGCTCGTAGACTTTTCAATCCTTTCATCCATCTTCTTCCCCAACGAAGTCTTCTCCAGCCTACTCGCCAGCGAACCGGGCATCTTATCCTTGAGCATCGCAAGCTTGCTCCTCTTCTCCTTCTTCGGCTTCGCCTGCCCCGGAGCAGCAGCAGAGGCAACGGCCTCCTCGTCACTGCTACTCACCGACGTGCCATCCTCATTGTCTGAGTCGTCGCCATCCCAGACGTCAATCTCGATACACCGGCACCCCCTCACCAGCACGTTCCTGTACGCGTCGGTGCTCGACTCGCTGTACAGCTGGTTGCCCGTCAGGTAGGTATTGTGGCTGGAGCTGATGAAGTAGCTCGAGAGCGGGTACGACAGGTCCTCCCCGTGAACGGGGCGGGTGATTGCCGAGGCGGACGAGGTCATGTAGTTGAGGAAGCCGTTGAAGTCGAGTTCCTCTGGCGGTGATGCCGCTGCACCTGGTTCAGATGTGTTGGCGACCAGGCACTCGGGCGTCTCCTCGGCCTGGACGTTCTTCACAAACGAGGCAATTTGCTCCTTGTGCCACTTCTTGTCGTCCTGACCGGCGTGGACGTTGAAGATCTTTGTCAGGTGCGGTATGACCGAGTCGCCAAGTGTCTTGACGGTGCGCTCCGTCTCGCTGGCGCCGCCGCCGGCCTGGTATCGCAGCGAGGGTTTGGAGGGATCCGATGTTGCGGACACGATGGTGCCCTGGGGCAGAGGGGCAGCTGCCGGTGCTGTTGCCGCTGCTGGTGCTGTTGGTGCTGCTGTATCCGCCATGATCTGGTTTTGTGTGGTGATGAGTTCGATGAGGCGGTGAAGAGGAGAGACAGAGAGAATGGAACAGAGAAGACGCCAAAAAAGGGTGATCAGGAATAAATTTGCGAAGAATAGCGAGAAAACAAGAATAGTGAGACGATGGTTGACGCAAGCTGAACCACGAGATACAATCCGCGTCTCGTGTCCTGGTATCAATCAGCCACTAGGCATAGGTAGCGCGAGCTTGTGATACTGCAAAGAAAGAAAGGGCAAAGAAGGTTTCCAGGTTCAGAGAGAGAGAGCTAAAGGAGCTACGTAAGTCAAGCCAGAAAGCCAAGCTACTCTAACTAGGTACTCGGCTCGCTGTCCCGAACGTCCTACTTCTCAATATGTGGGCAGTACGTCAACCCGCGCCCCAAGCTCCCCCTTCCCCAGCCTAAAATAAGAGGTCCAGTCGTTGCTTTCCGTGGGTGATGATCCATGGGTAGGGGACCTGGGAACAAAAACGCCATGAGAGGGTGACAATCTTGTTTTTTGACCCGCTACGCCGCTTGGGCAAAAAATAGAGAATCCAGTTACGTTTCAGCTTGGCAAGGGTGGGCAACGGTCACTCCTTTCTCTTCTTCAGGGGGGACCGGTATAAAGCTCGCTCGAGCTTCGACTGGCAGACTGGGCATCGAATCGTGGCAGCTTGTAAGTAGCGGGGACCACGACTGGGAAGTGGTGAGCTGAGGCGTCCAGTCTCCTTTCTCCTTTCTCCCTTCCCCCCCCGGATGATGTGGGATGTCGTCACAGGGTTCGTTCTAGCGGTAAAGAAACAGAAGCAAAAGCCCAGAACCTGACCGCAACGAACCCGACCCCTGGGGACCCCCTTATCGATAGTATCAACCCCGCCAAAAAATGTGAACCCCTCATTGTGTTAGTGCCGGTTCTCTTCGTCTGCAACATCATCCATGTATCCTTTAGCTTCAATCGCCCTCTCCATCTCAAATCGTTGGTCATAGATCTAATACAGTAATAGATACAGACGATACCAACTCATGATATTGATTGCATTCATATGTACTATCTAGTCCTATCATCGGGACCCTGTACCTGTGTTGAATACCGTTCGAACATAATTATCAGGGACGGGCCGCACCGGCTCGGGGTGTGGCCAAACTCATGCTCGCACTCGCGTTCATCCTGGCTCACCCCATCTTGAAGATTCATGTGGTGTAGAATGACAGATTGTCTAATCACTCAATGATCAAACTCACTTATGCTAGTATTACATATGTATATATGTGTCGCTCAAATTTGTTATAATATGGTTCGCTCATAAATGTCGTCAGGTCATAAGGGCGTGATAGCGATAGTTTACACAAAATCCATCCACCATCCACCCACCATCTATATACCCACCTCTTCAGAATGTTAAAGTCAGTCGTTCTCTCTCACAAGCCTCTTTTTGCATCTTCAGTGGGTCTTTCTTCCCCACATGGCCACCACGAGCCATGCCCACCGCCCATCATGGCCGTATGGGCGACGTGACCGAAGTCCAGGTATTCGCCTTGCTCATCGTCCGCTTCCGCATCATGGCCATGATATCAGCCTCCATATGCTCGATATTCCTCTCCAGATCGGCGTCCTCGACGCGGAACTGGCTCTCGCGCCGCCTGTCAAATACGATCCACCCGCCAACGATGAGAATCGTCAGGGGCACGGTGATGGCGAAGTACACCCACAGTTCCTTGGAGATGACAGGGTCGGCATCTACCCTGAAAGTCAGTAAACAAGAAATTTTTCAACCGGAATTACCTAGCCCCCCCCTAAGTCGAGATTGCTGTGTTGTTATGACAAGAAGACCACAATACGTACCTTTGGCAAAGTCGAAAAACGTCATGCTAAAAACAGACGCGAGAAATGTGCCGGGAAGAAAGACGGCACCGAGTAACGAAATCGTCTTCATCGCCGTGCTGTCTCGCTTACTCGCATGCGCAAGTCGTCGCTGCTCACCAGCCATTTGGAACTGAATCTTAGACTCTCGCTGGGAAAGCAGGTTATACAGCTGTCTCAACCGTCAGCATTCAACTCAAAAGAGCATCCCAGCAGCCCCCACCCCCAAAGAAGTAGTGAGCCAGGATGAGGAGTCGAGACAACATACCGCACTACGCTGGATATGCAACCTCTCCAACGTCGTCGCCTGATAATTCTCAATACCCGTCAACTTCAAGCTGTAAAACTGCAATCGCGCCACCATGCTCCGGTGAAGCTTATCAATGAGCGGCGTATCGTGCTCCTTGGGCACCTTCTCCTTAAACTTCACCAGCCCGGCATCAATCTCCTTGACGATGGCCTGGTACGCCTGCGGCCGCTTCCAGAGAACCTGACTGTGGCACTCGACGAGATCACGGCTGATGGCGTCGACCTCGAGGTGCCCGTCCTGGCTGACGTACCCTTCCTCGTCCTCAATCTCGTTGCGCATGCTGACGGCGTGCTCCAGCTTGCGCAGCCAATCGCGCGCGTCGCGCTGCTTCTGGTCTGTCGTCGACGACAGGTCGTGCGAGAGGATGATGATGGGGAGGAGCATCGGGTGGCCGGCCTGCTGGGCGCAAAAGGTGAGGTGCTGGATGGCCGCGACAATGTCGGAGCTCGGGGTGCCCTTGACGTAGCCCGACGTGATGCCGGTGCTGAAGCAGTGGGAGAGCATGAGCTCCCACCCGCGCGTCTTGCCCTTCTTCCGGACGTCGGACTTGCGGAAGATGATTTCTAGAGAGCGGCATTAGTCTATCGATGTAACTCTCTCGACTCAATAGGAAAAAGGACGACACCAACGCAGAGTGGGATCCTCATCGTCCTGGTCGTAGGCGCACCAGAAAAAGGGGCCGACAACGCTGGTACCCTCGATGGCTCTAAACGGCAGTCGCATAGCCCGGACCATGGACTGGTATGCATCCGCAGTGAAGGAAATGGTGTGAGGCGTAAATGTGTCCTTGTGCTTGGCATTCTTTTGAAGCCTGGGATGGGTCAGCTTGAAGCTCTAATGTGAGCAAGATGGATGGGGAGTCGCGGACACCAATCGAATGCCATTGAGCAATTTGACGCCCTCCTTCAGCTTCGGTGGCTCAAAAGCGCCCTGTCAGGTTTACTATGTTAGTGATTCACAGCTCCCATGAAGTTCAATCTCACTGAGCGTGAGCAACAATTACACGGTCCCCGTCCGTACCCGGCGATGCAAGAAGTTATCAAACTCATCCATGGTCAAGGGATGCTCCTCGCACGAATTGTAAAAAGCGTCCTATCAATTGAGTTAGTTTACGCTCATTAACCTCACACCGGTGCCAGGGGCTCTCCATCCCATTGTTCTCTGTTTATTGGAAGGGCGCGTGATTGGCAACTCACCGAGTAATTGAGAATCTCGACATAGTGCGTTGCCTCCGAGACTTGGCGGCACTTGCTGACATGTTCGCGGAACATGTAGTCGTCCATCTTGAACCAATTGAGTCGTTACCCGGCCACGCTTTGATACAATTATTCCACGGGAGAAGGGGGGGAAAGACAAATCAACAACAAGGCTACTTCCAGAAAACGAAAAGAGAAACTAAAGAGCAAAGAGGTCTGGAGGCTCCTGCAGGTTGAGTTCATGGCTCCAGACCGGGCTCCTTTCATAAGCCGCGCCCAGCCCCGTGACTTTGCACCATGTCTGCAGCAAGAAGCAGCAGCGGTGGTGGTCTTTTTCGGGGCCAGGTCCAGTCCGGCCCATGCAACAATCTGCACTCCAAAGTAACCCGCCCTGTAATTGGTCAAGTTTACAGTATCCGTACGGATACCACAACCTCAAATCCCTCCGGTGAAATCGCTCACTGGATACACTCACCTTGCCACAGCTTGACAGCGCATGGTAGCAAGGGCCGAAGGAAAGATTTCGGGGATTTGGGCGGGTTTCCTCATATCGCCTACCAAAGCTTGAAGCCTCTAAGCCCTCTCTGAACATCAGAATCAGGACTGGGCTAGCACTAAGGTCCCCTGAGCGATGGAGCCGACCCGACGACACTATGTCCCGCGGCCCCTGCCCCAATCCCCGCACCTCCACTCTGTCACCGCCAGAACGAACCGCTGTTTCTTTCTGCATTAATAGGCCCGGATAAGGGGCCCATTGGAGCTTGTTTGGACGCTTAGCTCACCCAAGCGTGGGGGGAGGTGGGCGATTTCATCAAGCTGCCACGCTGCACAGGGACATCCGTAGAATCGGGGCGCCAATTCTTACCCACACGCCAGACTGAACCAAACATTGATAACTGCAGCATCATGCACATTCAACGGGAATGCAGATACGTAGATCAGTATGCATGATGCTGCAGCAAAAGCGCTTGCTTACCCGAAAGGCATCACGAGCGTCGAGGTTTGTAGGCCGGAAATCTTATGCACTTTGCACACTTCTGGCCAATCTCCACCTCAACGCCCTGGACATCTCCGTCTAGGCCCATCTCATTTGCCAAGGATTGCATCCGGCGGCCTCAATGTGTGGTACCACAACACCTTGATATCGAACGCTCTGCCGCCAGGCCAATTGGAATATAATCGTTGTTAGGTATTGATGTAACCAAGTGATACGGTGACAAGTCTGCTCTTCTTGCGCTTTGCCATCTTTCCAGGACCGTTCGAGCCTTCAACCCAATGCCCCCCCTTCGTTGCTGTCCTTACCTTTTTTGTTTTCCAAACCTTCGACCGGGCGCCCAAAGCACTGCAGACATCCCTATTGAGACTCTGGCGTCTGCCAGGTACATATACTATTCAAACACTGCTCGTAGACCGGAGCCCACGAGAACACCTTTGATGGCAGCTCAACTCTTGCTCAGGCGAGACATTAGAAGTCGGTAAAAAGATGGCCATATCTGGAGCATAGCGTTAGCAAAGGTCCCAGTCTCAGCAGCTCAAAAAACAACTCACTCGTCATGTCCGGCTGAACCGTATCGTTCGGGATCCTCAGGGTATCTGTCAAACTGGCTGGCATCACCGGCGCCGGCCTTGACCGGGGGAGTGTACGGCGCATCAATATCCTTGCGAGCCAGCCTGTCCCACGTGACCTCGGTGAACCACGGGTGGTTCTTGACATCGTTTGGACCAGCGTACAGGTTACCCAACCGCTTGGTGAGATCCGCTGTAATCAGCTTCTCCAACAGATCCTGCGCATCCGGGTTGATATAGGCAGGGTATTTCACTTTGCCCTTGAGGATATTTTCGTAAATCTTCATTGGCGACCCGCTGTCCCAAAACGGTGTGTACCCGCACAGCATCTCGTATATCAAGATTCCAAGTGACCACCTAAGACCGGGGGGTTAGCAATTGTGAAAGAACTGCAACCTCTTGTGAAAAGGCCACCTCACCAATCTACGGATTTGTTATAGCCCTTGTTCGAAACTACCTCGGGGGCCAGATAGTCTGGAGTACCACAAAGCGTCCATGTCTTGTCCGGCACTCGCTTGGCGAAACCAAAATCTGTTATCTTAAGGTGTCCGTGCCGGTCGAGTAGTAGGTTCTCTGGCTTGAGATCTCGGTAGATGATGTTTCTCGAGTGCATATACTCGAGCGCTAACGTGACTTCGGCGGCGTAAAATTTCGCGACAGGGTTGGGGAAGCGCTGTGGAAAGGGATCAGCTAGGTCAGCTCGGGCCAGTGGGAAAGAAAATCACTTAAGATTACAACTTACCCCGGATTTCCTCAGCAGCGAAAACAGCTCACCACCTTCAACAAAGTCCATCACCATGTACAGGTTTTTTGAGTCCTGGAACGTGCCCCATAGCGTGATCAGAAACGGGTGTTTGACCTCGCCCAACATCTTCCTCTCGTCATTGGTGTGTTCGACCTGCTTCATCTTGACGACCTGCGCTTTCTTCAGCACCTTGACGGCATAGAAGCGCTGGTTGTGCTTGGACTGCACCAGGTGCACTCTTCCGAAACTACCAGTTCCCAACGTTCGCAAGATGTCAAAGTCGGTCAACGTGTATTTTCCCTTGGTCTGACGGACCTGCTGGTCCGAGACCTGTTGTGGCATGCCCTGCTGCTGTTGCTGCTGCTGTTGCTGGCTCTGCTGCTGTTGCTGTTGCTGCTGCTGCTGCTGCTGCTGCTGCTGCTGCTGATGTTGTGGCGGCTGGGGCGGGTGTAACATCGACTGAGCTTGCTGCTGTTGAAGTCGCGCGGGATCGGTTCCGGGGCTCGGGTTCGGCTGGGAGGGTTGGGTCGGCTGGGCTAGGTAATTGTTGTTGGAGGTATGCCCGTTGTTCGAAGCGTCATGCTGAGTCGGATTGATTAGGTTGTTGATGCTTGGGAGGTTCTGTTGCGATCCACCTTGTTGATTGTAGTGCGGCTGGTGAGAGCCCGACTGGTTGGGCGGGTGGACAGTGACAGGATACATCTGCTGCTGCTTGGCCCCGTCGGAAGACGAGGTCAAATCCAAATCTTCCTGCTGCTTCAGTGCAGGCAGGGAAGGCGGCTGGGAGTTTGAGGAGAGGGACGACAAGGTGGTCGAGATGGAACTGTCGAAAGGCTTAGATGAGGTAGGCGTCACCGGGCTGGTAGGTAGACTGGAGCCTTGAGAGTCTTGATTACCCTCCCTCGTCCGCTTTTTCTTGAGAAACCCGAGGGTAGGCATATGAAAGTCGGGGAAAGGAAGAAGGGCTGCGTGCCCCGTGAGGAAATGGCGTAGAAGCGCAGGTCAAGGGCCCACGACGTTTGCAGTTGGATGATGGGGGAGGAACGGTCGCAAAGTGATTCGTCGCTTCAAGGGACAGCCCGGTTGCGCTGGTCGTGTCCTTTTTTTGGGGTGTGAGGTGAGCAGTGAATTGGCCGAAAGAGGAGCGCGGGGAAAGCTGAGAGCTGTGCTTTTGCTTCTTTCCTACTAAAGTACGCTTTCAAGTACAAGTGGGAAAGCCGCGCCTATTGTCGTTAGGAACAATGGGGCCAGGTTTGGCGCATACTTTTTTGATCAAGGGGAAAAAGGTAAACCGGGATGGAAGGGAAGGACGGAAAGCTCTAACAACATCCGATTCAAGGGGAAGAAACGTACAATTCCGAGAGTCCTTCAAGTCAGGTACTACGAGCAGGGAGCAAGCACGCAGGCAAAGCAAACCCGTTCCAATTCAGTTGACCGCGAAATGGCAATCGCAATTGGTATTTGTCCGACTTAGAAGCGGGAAAATCGGGAGCTTTCTATTCTCTTGGGATGCTGCACCCAAAAAGTAGTGTGTAAGTTTACGCCGCAGATGGGAAGTTTAACCAATGAGCAACAGAGTGCAGGGTCAAAGGGCGGGACAAGGCGGCACAGATCCAAGGATAGAGGTTGTGAGAGAAGTGAGTGTGGTGTAGCCACAACAACAAAGAGGGAGAATAAAAGAGGGCAGATTTGAGGAGGAATTGTTGGAGACAGCTGGAATGGAGGGGGAAGGGCGGGGAGACGAACAGATGGATGATTCAAGCTGGCGCACTGCTGCTTCTTCTTCTTCCAGGGGTCTTGTTGCGTCGTAACTTGTGGAAAGGTGACAAGACTCAAGACTCAAGAGGCAAGGCAAAGTGTAAGGCAGGGCCTGATAATGTAGGATGTATCCGGCCTGGTCTGATGTGGGATCTGGTCTTGGCCTTGGTGCTAGCAGGTGCTGGTCAGGCCGTTCGTTGTTGCTTTTTTCCCTGGTCGGAAGTGACAGATGGATGAATGAGCTCGAATGATAGCGGCGGCGGCTGCGTCTGCGTCCGCGTCTGAGGGTTTCGGGGACAAGGGCCCGCTGGATGAGTGAGCAAGGTGCGGGATCTCTTGCTTCGTCTGGGCGAATGGGTGAGCGGAGCAACTGGTGACTGAGTCGTTGCGCGCACCGATAAATGGAGACAAGATGGGACCAAAAGATTAAACGACGGCTCGTGGTGATGAATTGGGTTGTATTGGGGTCGCCAAAGAGCTCAATTGAGTGATGGTGTTTTTGGGCGTCTCGAGGGGAAGCTAGGATTGAGGGATGAGGGAACCACAGGGAGAGGATATGGTAGGTAGAGGTAGAGAAAGAGGGGGACAAGGAAGGGAAGAGAAGAGAAAGAGAGAAAAAGGGAGGAGAAGGGCAGCCAGTGGAAGCTGAGGTCGATGATGATGTAGTAGCAAAAGGGTTAATTGGGAAGAGCAAAGAGCTACTGCAAGCTGCTGCGTACGGATGCCGGAGGGGGAGTGAGTAAGGTAGGCAAGGTAGGTATGCTACATACCTTACTACGAATACATAAGTGGGAAGGTAAGGTACGGTTGAGCTTCTGCTGGCCGCGGCCGTGAAGGTGGGCGGAGGATGTGGGCGTGAAAGTACATACGCAGTAGGTGGGCGGAGGCGGAAGTGGTTCAGTCTGGTTGACGCCCGCGTTTAGACGGGAACGGCGTGGGCAGGGAAGGGCATCGTAACCATTGGCAGGCCGAGGACGGCACCGTCCAATCGGTATCGAGATGGCACAGCCGAGGGCAGCACTCTACGAGCCCAGAAAGGGTCGAGAACAAGCTGGAAAGGACGGCCGATCCTGTTCCCAGTTCAGTCCAAACTCCATAGCCATAGTGGCATAGGTAGGTACATTTTGCAAAAGGCCTGGCTGGGTTACAATAGGATGGGAAGAGAGACACTGAGAGAGACAAGCGGGAGACAGCGTGCATGCACAAGAGCTGATCTTGGACTCGGTTGAACGCGGGGCATCCAACATGGCATGTGTGCATGTCTAGCCATCTGTCTGGTCTATCTGAACTGCCCGTAAGGTACTTGATCCCCCGTCTCTGTATCCGTATATCGGATGATTGTTGAGTCTCTTGGGGTCATTTGACACTGGATCAAGAGAGAGAGGGAGAACAGCTGAAAGTCGTGGTCACAGCAGGTTGGACGGTGACTAGGTAGTAGATCACCGTCCAACCTGCTGTTCTTGTTCTGATGCCACGGACAAGGTACATACAAAGTGCAAATGCTGAGTCTCGCCTCTCCCCCACCAAGATCGAGCAAGGCGCACCGCAGCAATCGAGCAGCAAGCCCATCAGAGGTGGGGTAGGGGCAGGCCAAGTAACCCGACCTGAATCTCGACGGGGTAGTAGTGGCAGCAAACAGAGACAAGCTGCCGGGGCTCGCCAGCATGCTCGACATTGGACTGGATTCCAACCTGAATCGAGCGAGCAATTCTACCCAGCAACACTGGACAAGGTAGGTACTTCTCTTTCTCTCCCTCTCTCATCAATCTCCCTGCCTTGGACGAGTGCGGAAGTGTAAGTGCCAGTGCCAGAGCCAGTGCCAGTGCCCGTACCTAAGGTATCCCACAAGGTGCTGTACATGCATTCATTACCTAAGCTGAGTTCCTACCTACTCCAGGTGCTACAGTAAAGATACCTCAAGGAAGGTACATGCCCGTCCAAGGAAGGCGGGGTGATATTCTGCCCTGGAGCTCTTACCTTTAGTTTGGTGTTATTTACCCCCATCCGGTCAGAGTAGCTGCCAGGTATGGAGCTAGAGCGGATGACCCCTCACTCAAGGCACTCGAGGCGAATTGAAGGACCAGTGACGTGCCGTTGCCGACGACCTCACCTGAAATAGTGGGAAAGGGCCAGACGCAAGGTACCTTCCATTTTACCTTAACTTGGCCAGCCGCCAATCCAGGCACACCTGCCTCTACGGATTACGGAGTAAGTACTTCATCTTCGTCCTGCCCCAACTGCTATCAGAGTGTGAGCCTCGACGGATTGACATTTGATTCCAATTCGTCCCCACCTCTCATGTTCCCATCATCTTCACTCACCAGCTACCAATCCTTTCGCAGTCGCCATCGATCGATCGCAAAGAGAACCCCCCACGCCCACAGGTAATCACATTCGCATTCCTCTCAGGCGCCCAACTCCAATCCCGCGATTTGCGCCAAACTGACACACGTAACAGCCCGACTGGCCGCCGCTACCGTCAATCAACCTCTCAAACAAACCCCCCTTTCCCCAGGCACCTGTCTTGTCCAAACCTTAACCAACTCGAACCCTCCCAGTCCAACGATTCCAAAATATCACACAGACTCTCTTCTGTCCACATTAAGTAAAGCCTGCCCGCTTACATACCACCTAAGCCACCAGTTCAGGAAGTTTATAACTCCTTATCCCGCCCAAAATCGACATGCGCAACATTTGAATCTGGAACTCGGCGGATCTTGATCTGGAACTCAGTAGCCCATCCATCTACATTTTTGCTCTCCATGTCTCGCCTCCCTAGTCAACGCTACCAGCATCGTACCAGCATCGTACCTCAAATCAAATGAAACATAATCGAGGAACGCTCGCGCCTCGTTGGGGCGGGAGGTAGGAACTTATTCGTATAAGTAGGAGCTAGAGCGGGACTGTCTCTCTCGTACGGTTCCAACTTTCCATCCGAGCCCGGGCCTATCAGTCGATTACCCTTCCCGGATCCCGGGTCAACAACGCCCATTCCAATGGGAAGCCCCCTCCAACCACGGATACCTTTCGCCGGGAACGGCCGTGAAAGCTGGAGGCAGATCAAACACGCGCCACTCAACTCTGTCATCCTCACTGCTTCACTGATGTCAAACTATCAAATTCCGAGCGGCGTCGTCCCCACGTCTGCGAGACCCTTGCGCACAAACACACACAATCTGCTCCTGGCCATCCCTCACACTCGGTCACAGATGTGCCTTGGCGTACGGTCAAGTCTACCGTTCAAGCCGATATATCAGTCACTTCCGAAGCAGGTCTCGAGCAATTATCCTCGGATGCAACTCCAGAGGAACTGAAAACCAGCAGATTCCCCAGCACCTCCAACCCACTTTGCTACCTTAACTTACATCTCCGAGGTAATCCTCCGGACAAATCACTACAGTCCGACATGTTAGCGCCATCATGACATGTTCCCCCACCCCCACCTTGCACTCTATATTCAAGCTCGGTTGAATTCCGACCTTGTTGTCTGGACTTTATATCCTTTAAGCTCCTGGGCGGCCGGGTCAACCAAATAACTCCCGCAGCTTTTGCCAAATTATGTCTAGCTTGGTTATTGGCAATGGGCAACCACCATCAATCAAAGCCCGATGGTAAGGGACTACGGTCGGAATAATCGATAGTCACTCATTCCTCCGGTTTCTCACATGTGAACCCATCAACCGGCCAACCGTCATATAATACAATTGATTTCATCTCAGACTGAGTTATTCGTAAACGAGAAGCATGATTTGAGATAGAAAAGTGAGAGACACAGAGAGAAAATAGCAACCATGGAAACTTTGGTTGTTTTCCCCCTCCACCGCCTTCGACCTGCCCCATCATGCAAAAGTCATGACTTTGTGTGTTGCGATGTTGGTATGTACGGTATCAGTCATCTTTTCCCGACCAAATCACCAGCTGCTTTGCCCCCCTTTTTGTCATTCTCTCCCTCAAAAATGATAAAATAAAACCTCCCCATCCCCACGGGCTTGTTTCCCCCTTGATTCTTCTTTTCTCCATCATCGTCAACAACCTGTTTAGAAACGATGTCTCTTGTCATTCTTTGCTCTCCAGGCAGTGTAACCGACGTAGCCGCCGCCGAGGACGCCAAAGAAGAGGAAGACCTTGAAGAAAGTCCACGTCCAGCTGCCGCCGCTGCTGCTGTCCTTCTTGATCGAGGAAGATCCCTTCTTGCCCTTGCCACTGCCGGGGGTCGTCTTACTGGTCCCCTTGCCGGTCTGCGTCGTGTAGAGATTCTTGGCCTGCACCGAGATGATGTCGTGGTTATCGCTAAGCTCGCCCGTCTCGGCGCTGAAGCCGAGGTAGGCGATCTGGGGAATCGCGGGGGGCTCGTTGGTCTCGAAGCAGAGGGTCCAGTCGCCCTCGGTCTTGTACTGCAGCTCCAGCTTGAGGAGCTTGTCCTGGAAGTACGTGACCTTAGCCTTGGTGGGCACGCTGGCGTGGCGGATGCCGCGCGCGGAGCAGCCGGCGAGCTCCGTGTTCTTGCCGTCGTTATCCTTGTCGTAGGAGGTCTTGCCGTCGCCAAACATGGCCATGACGTAGGGGAAGACGGTGCCGGGGCGGTTGTTCTTATACGTGTCGAAGAAGATGCCGAGGCCGTCAAAGTTGTCGGGGCTGCCAAAGACGGGTCCCGCCTGACCGCGGTTCTTGGTGATCCACATGGCGAAGCCGTCGCCGTAGAGCTGGTTCTTGCCGTGGATCTTGAACTCGACCTCAATCTCCCAGTTGGTAGCCGTCAGGGGCACTCTCGAGAAGAGCCAGCCGGTCTGCGACGGGCGGTCGGATGTCAATCGGATGTAGCTGTAATCGTGTCCCTGTGCCTTAGCCTTCGATTCTCTTCCCTCATTCTTCCTGCCACACACAAACACATCTTCAAGCCGATTCGATGGGAAATGAATAGGTGTAAAACGTACGAGTCCGTCCTGATGATTGTGTCTCCGCCAAAGTCGTACCACCGACTTGCCATATCGGAATCGAGGTAGGGCTATCGCAAATAGTCTCAGTAAAGTGCACTCAAGGGTTGTGGCGCATGGGAAGCGCGGGAGTCGCGAACCTGGCTTAGGGAGTGCGTTCGGAGCTAAACAGGATACAGAGAGAAAGTCAGCTTCATCATTCTGTCTACGATATGCGCGCACACTCATGTTACAGCTGAAGGGGAACAAGATGTTAGAACGAACCGCAATGCTCTTGACTTCTCCATCATCCGCCTTTGCGGTGCCCAGGGCGATTGCGGCCAGCCACAGGGCCGAAAGGGACTGCTTGAACCACATGGCTGAGGTTGCTGAAGCTCGAAACGAAGAGAGGAAACCCAAAAGAGAAAAGGAATTAGACGGTGATGCGCGTCGCGAACGAAAGGGGGGAGGAGGAGAAAGGGGCCGCCGGGTGGTGCAAAATGGGTAGAGCCGCAATGTCCAGCGACGGAGAGGGCGTCGTCGTCGTCGTCGTTTCGGCAAAAAGTGTCGAAGGGGGTTGTGGACGTCGTGGTGGTGGCCGGGTGGGTTTTGCTGGCTTGCTCGTGTGTCCCCTTCCCAGGCCGTTAGCTGTCCTCTTTTTTTGGCTGATGGATCCTGATTCCTGGGGTCAGCACGTTTTGGAGCTCCTACCCCTGCTGTACGCTAGAGCCTAGGTGTGCTTCAGGCCAGGCACCCTGCCATTCACCAACTACAGCGCAACTCCGACCGCTATTGGGCGGGCCCTTGGGCTCTCCTTCTCTCACTGAGGTGCGTCACTTCTACTGTGTAGAGGAAAGCCAGCGCATTCCAACCCTGCCTCAGGCTTTTGCGCTTGCGCCACAGCAGCCTTGCAGCACCAGCCACTCCAACTTTTTTTCTCCAGAGTCGGATTCAATGCGAAGCTAGCCGGGTATTTGGGGATCAATTTCGGCGCAACAATCGCAAGTCAAGAACGTCACTACCTTATTCTGGTCAATTCATTACAGTCTTTTCTCTTCCCCAAGTCCATCTCATACCAGATTACAGCTATAGATTTGAGAGACGCAAACAAAAAAAAAAAATGGAGTCCACAACTGTCAAGAATGCCGTCATGAAGCAGGTCCTCCAGGAGGCAAACCTGGCCAACGCCCGCGTCCTCATTGAGGTAGGTCACCCAGCCTTGCTGAAAGCTCTCTACGAAAGATCACGGAGCTAACTACGCAATTGCAAACAGAAACTCCAAGAGAACTGCTTCGAGAAGTGCGTGCCCAAGCCCGGCAGCTCCCTGTCCAGCGGCGAGACGACCTGCATGACGTCGTGCATGGAGAAGTATATGTCGGCGTGGAACCAGGTCAACCAAGCCTACATTGCCCGGATAAAGCAGGAATCCAGCAACCCTAGCTTGTAAATCGACTGAGGCATGAGGAGGAAACTACATTAAGGGAATTTAGGGGGGTATGTGCATTCATGTACGATTACTGTACAACAATACCGAAAAGGAGGGCTTCGTAAAGTCCAATGAAGGCATTCAGGTCAAGGAAGAGATTTCTGAAATAGGGAAAAGCTTCCGATGGCGGAGTGATGCAGCACACTGCGTTAGGGAATCGGGCATCAAACGAAATGTACACAAGATTCGCCATCAAAGAGCATAACGAATGAAAGGGGGATACGCTTAGACATGCTACGGTTGCGCCGAAAAGAGGAACGTAGACGCATATAGAGAAAGGAGCCGTTGTATGCTTCTCAGGGTATCTTGTAGAGGTAGAAATCTTTACTCCGCGAGGCCCTTCTTCTTTGCCTCCTCCGCCTCGCGCTTTCTCGCCAGGTACCGCTCCTTGGCGCTCGAAATCTCCCCCTCCGTCTTCCTCGTCTTCGTAACCCGCTCGACCTTTTCGCGCTCCGCATCCTCCTCCTCGCGGGACCGCTTGAGGGCCGCCTCCAGCTGCGCCTCGAGCATCCTCGTCTGCCGCTCCCGCATCGCGCCCTTGCCGCCGGAGCCGACGAACCCTGTGCCGGCGCTGCGCTCCGGTCTGCTCTCCTTAGGCCGCGCAGCCTCCTCCCTGACCTGCGCTTCCTTCTTGGCCCCGACGTTGAGACCGCCCCTGAGCAGCTGCCGCTTGTCCACCACCTGTCCATCTTCGTTGACGGCGACGGCGCCGCCTTTCTGGTTGATCTCCCGCGCCACATCAGCCTCGGACTTCTCCTTCGATGTATCGTCTTCTTCTTCTTGTACTGTCGGACCAGCCTTGGCCTTGTCCTCGGCCGCTTTCACAACTTCGGCATGCCTCTCTTCGCCCTTGTTCAAGAGATTCTTGTAAAAAGCGCTCATGCCGCCCGTCTTGTTCTTCTTGGCCTCCTCTTCCTCCCGCCTCCTCTCCTCCTCCTCGATCCGTCGGTTCTCCTCCTGCTGCTTCTTATACGCCTCCGTGACGAACTTTTCCTTATCCGCATACTCTTCGCCCTCGGCCTCCCGTTCCCTCGCAATCTTCTTCTCCTCCGCAATAAGCGCGTCCCGTTTCCGCACGTCGGCCGCCGCGAGTAGGCTCTTCATGTACTTGGGCTTCCTCTCCACGTCCTCCTTGGTCGTCTTCTTCTGCGGCTTGAACGATTCGTACACGCCGTCATAGTCGTACACGCTCGGGTCAAGCTCCTCCGCCGCCTCGGCGTGCTTCTTGGACGTGAGCGAGCCCGAGAGGTCGCCGAACATGGCGCTCTCCTGCTTCTTGGCTCTGCTTGCGGGCGGTTGTGTCGGTAGCGCATTTTTGCTTTTGGCCTTGCTCCTCTTGCCTCCGCTGTCCTGTCTGCTGGACGAGGAGTCGACTTCGAAACCGCCTAGCTCGTCTAGCGACTCGATCTTGGTTCCCGAGTTGGGCGCATCGTTGTCGGAGTCGTCGTCGCCGCCGCCAAACGCTGTGGCGCCGAATGGCTTCCGTTTTCCGGGGGCCGGTTTGGATGCGCCGGTCTTTTTGCCTAGGTTGAGGCCGAATGACAAGCCTGGTTTGCTCATTGTGTAATGTGGTGATGTTGGTTGAAGAGTAAAGCCAAGGCGAAAGATGCGTCGCACAACTCATGGCAGACTGTGCACGGTCCACCGGCACATCCACTAATGCATCCGGCTGCTGTACCCCGGCCTCCTGCCGAAGCCGCTGTGGGGCCGGCTGCGTCGGGCAGCTCGTATCACTTAACGACACCGCCAAGGTCGCCTTCAGCGTCGCTATATCCTCGTATTCGAAATCCGGTCGCCAAGTGCGTAGTATTCATTGCAAGCCACAAGACATACTTGAATATTACTTTGATTTCGTGTGGGGAATCTATGGAACGTAATTCTATCTCATGGACAGGTGCTGGGTCTCGCGCCGCTATTAAACCATTCTATTTACCCCTGCCCATTAGGTCCTTTGGGTGACGACCGTATTCCAAAGTCCCGGGCGCGGGAACATCAAGCCAAAACTCCTAACGATGCGTTCTCCCCAGCTCTTGGTAGAGACTCCAAATTTCGTGCAACGTGGTGATACTCAAAAGCAACAAAGGAAAACAAAGGACATCCATCTGTCTGCTGTCCGCGGCAGAAATCACAGCCGGACTCGTCCTTCGCTACTACCACCGCCACCGAACCAGCGTCGAATGTCAGACTCGACCCCACCGCCGCTACCACTGCCGCTACCGTTTCCTGGCTCGTCATCATCGCCACCCATCCACTTGGGTTTCTTGATGTCTTGAAACCACTGCGGAGGCTCAAAAGTGTCCATCGTGTTCTTCATCCGGTGACCCAGAGACTCAAAAAAGTTCTGGTCCTCCTCCGGCTCATCACGGTACGGCCTGTTTCGGGACGATTGGCCTGGCTGGCGATTAGTAGTGGCCCGCACAGGAGACCTTGCTGGAGAGGATGCCAGGCCGTTGCGCCCGCCGGGAATCGTCAGGACAGGAGCGGATCTCCCGCCCGATTCCAGTCTAGCGAAAGCCTCTTCGCGACGACGCAAGGCAGAGTTGCCGCCCAGTTCGCGCTCGATGAGATCGCGACCTTCCCTCCATGACCCTGTGCCAAAGACCCGTCCGTCGCCATTCTCGTCGTCGTCATCGATGAACTCGCCGCCGAAGCCAAACATGCGCTTGACCTTCCCGTATAAGCCAAATAGAGTGGCCGCCACTGGGAGCAGTACAAAAACGGGGAAGAGGTAGTCTGCCCAGCGGCCCAACGGGGTAAAGTTGACCAACGTTCCGAGGAAGCCATAGAATCGCGTCTTCTTGTAGATTTCGCCAGACAGGAAAGTCATAAAGTTGTATGATAGAGGAACGCTGAGCTTCGCAACTTGTCCAGAGTACCAAAATGCTGATTCATAAGCCGTATTGCGCTTTACGAGCGCACGCCCGCGCCAAGTCTTCACCTCCGTCATGGTGATAAAAGTGGCCGCACACATATAAAGAAGCCAGAGAACCGAAATGAGTTGACCAGCGAAACCGACTTGGCCCTTCTCACCAACCCAATGATGGACAACGGTCAGACGAATGACGGACAGCTGAGGGAACGCGGCCTTGACCAGTTCAGACCAGATGATCAAAACTGAAGCGGCTGCCAGAAACACGCCCAAAGCGATGCAGGCATAAGGCTCAAAGTGGTAGTAGTAAATGTATCTGGAGTACGGTGTGTGGACGGTGAATCGATCCCAGAACCCGGCGTGGGGCGAAGGGGCGGCGAATATCAACTTCTTGGAGGCGGCAGAGTCGAGGATTGCTTGCGTGTCAGAGGCATCCTTCAATAAATCGTTCCACTCGTTCACGTAACGGGACCGCGTGTGCCGGGCTCGCATCAGTTTCCTAGACAAGTCCGCCATGAACTTTTCTGTGATAACGGTCGGCAGGGCGCGCGTGTCGCCCACCACGGTGCGCGGCTGGGATTCGGGCATGTTGGCGCTTTCCACGAGCTCGTCGATCCACTCGCTGAATTTGACTGCGCTGCCGGTCTTCCGACGGCCGAGCTCCGATACGTGCAATTCGACGTCCTCCAGGTTCAGCAGGGAATCCTCCATCTTTTCGTATAATTTCGGTGCACGGATTTGTAGTCGACGCAGTCTTCCGCTAATAGATGCGTATCGAAGCAGTCGCCGGGGTACAGAGACCAAACCGTGTCCCATGAGATAGATCGCAAAAACCAAGCCGTAGAAATATGCGAGTGCCATGAAGGAGGCTTTAAACTCGAAGGCGCCAACACCGTATCTGGCGAAAAGGTACGTGAGGCCGATAGCAGCAGTTCCAAACACCATCGCATGGTATTGCGCATTCTGACGGAGTGAGTACTTGAGACTATCTTGGGGTTCGCGGTAGCCGGAGTCGGAGTATTCGCCAAGGATGGGAAGGATGAACCTGGAACACACGTTTAGCAAAATGGCCAAAGGGAACTACTCCAGCGAGCCACGCACCATGTCAGGGCGAAAGTGAGCCAGTAAGTTATCCTCCACGACACCAGCAGCAATCGCTGGGGGAGCCAGATACCGCGCGTGGCCTCATCGTCGGTCCTAGCGCTTGAAGCCAAATCGATCGGAACGAGCAGTACCATGCACGCGGGCAGCCATAATGCGAAGAAGATCGGAACCAGGTAGAAGGCGGGAGTCGTTCGTAGCGGTAGGAAATGGCGCAGAATCAGTAGGACGATGACGGAAATGACGAGGAGCGCAAGGAGCGCAAAGATTTCCGATGGTACCGGCGACGAGGCGCTCACGACGTGGAACATTGTGTCGTGGTCGAGACAGCGTCCATGAGGCGCTGCTTTTCCAACTTGTATCGGTCTTTCGAAGGTTGTCGTCGCAGGTGTCGTATTCCTTTTGTTGTGGTAAAAATAAAAAGAATTTCGTCGGGTGGGAAGGCTTCGTAATGCGCGCCGGAAGACGGGGGAAAGATCTGTAGGCTTCGGAAGACTCTCCAAGAAAGCGCATGCGCACCCTCTACGGATAGGAATGTTTTGACACAGGGGATCGGACTACAATCTACGAGGACCAGGTCATGTGCACGGACCCGGGGTGTTGGAAGGTCCGCAAACGAGCGGGTTTACGTCATCTGCACTGCACTCGCAGGTGTCCACCTTGTGTTCTTCGCTCCAGTTTAATTGATGAAGACCTTCCAGGTCCCAGTCTTCGCTCCCGGCAGATCCGCTTTTTCTCCTGAAGCGGCCGTTCTAGGCGCGGGATTGTACTTCAGATCAAGCTCCATTCCCTGCCTGCTATCGTAAGATAGAGGTAGTCGTAGAGGCGATGGGTTGAGTTTTCGTATTCTGTTCGGTTTCCATCCAATGCCCTGAGCAACACGATATTCTCGTTCCTCTGTATTGACCTCGGAGACTATGTTTAAGCCGCTCAACAGGGTATACTATTTCCAGGAGCCTGCCTGTTTGGTAATGTAATTGACATCTTTAGAGACAGTAGATGTTTCAGTGCCATATTTGCTTTCACTTCTTGGAGAAATTCACTTTGAAGCCATGTTGATCCACCATTTCGAAACAATACATCCCCATAGTAGTTGAACTGGAGACAACTAAATCGAGTCATCACAGTTGCTCAGAATCGATTCCGATAATCGTTCACCTCGACAACCCAATTTAAAACACAGGCTCCCTTAGTTTCGGTCATCAGTAAGAACGAGCACTAGAGCTTGATGGACAGCAAGTTGGTTTCAGCATTTGCTTAGGTATGCAAGTACGGCTTATACGCATCGTCTTCTGTTTCCCATCTCAAGCAAAACAACCGACTTCAAGGTAGGTATAACATTTGGTGTTTGAGTATATGCTTAAATCATCACAATACTCTCATCTTGTGGAAGTAACTCAACGTAAGTAGCCTACGCCTCGTACAGGTGGTAACATCTTCAGAGAGGTTATCGACAAGTGAGAACCATGTCAACACCATTGAGGGATGTTGTCTCGCAGACTTATGAGATAAGGCAGGTAGGTAGTCATCAAGTCACTATCCCGTCGTCAACCCGCCCTGGTCGAAGCTCATCCCGACCAGGAAAAGTCCTCGATAGACTACGAGAGTCACCACAAACCCCTTTGAAGCCAACTCACTTTTTATACAAACAATCGCATCCAAGTCTTCTAGCAAAAGTGTAAATAACCATACTTGCATCTGAATTCCAGTTGTTCCCCCAGTTGCCTCCCTAATCCAGGATATTCACAATAACAATACATGTGTAAGGAGTAAGTATTTCATGCGCTCGTACTCTCTCTCACTTTGACACCACCACCCAGCTCGGGACGCTCTCTCTTCCATTGCCATCTAGAACACCAGATCTTTCCTTCTTGCTCCTTTTCGCGACCCTCGCCGACTCCCAACCGAGGCGTACTGAGAAATTTGTAGTCAAATCCCGATGCCCTTACCCCCCCAACCGTCATCCAGATGAAAAAGCCTTAAACCCGACCCGTTACCGCCGCCGCCGCCGTCCTAGCTTACGGGATGTGATGCTGGAACCAAAGGGGGAAACCCCTTCCCCCAATCCCCAACTCCAGAACGCAATCACCGCATAAACAGACCGGAGAGAGAGAAAACATTGAAACAGAATAAATCTTTTTTGTCGTGAAGAACGAGCCTTTTACTCCCAGCGACTATGAGCTTTTCCACTGAAAGAATAAGGCAGGGTGATGCAGGGGAGCGAACTCTTTCACGTTCCCACCAATGTATAGACAAAGTATGCAAAACCAAAAGCCAGCGTCACGTTAAACCACCTCGGGAAGCAAGTCACCATGGCCAGCCCGCCCAAAAGAAGTCCAACGTGCGCCATATGATTTCCTTGCCCACGCAACCTCAGTCAGGAGTGGTAGAGACATGAAAGTTTACCTGGCGCCCCCAAAGGCAAAGTTGCCAAAGACCCCGCCTCCCCCGCCTGGGGTCATTGGTCCCATGGAGATGCCATTGGTGTTGTGTGCTTGCGCGGCAGGCGTGCTCGCGAGACCGACACTGCCGGTATTGGGCGTACTCGGCCCCCCGTTGTGCTGACCATTAGGGCCGTTATTTTGCGCCGAATCTTGGTTGCCACCGTTGTTACCAAATGGCAATCTCTCCAACACCAGGAGCTCCGGGATACCCAAGCCCCAGACCTTGCCCACATGCTCTTCAGGAATCTCTCCGTTAAAGATCTTGTCGCGCATCTGGAAAAAGACCTTGCCCGTGAGCAAGGAGTCTGAGCCGGCCTGGTGCGCATTTCCCACGCGCTTAATCTTGAGGGAATCGGCGATATTCTCGAGGCCAGACTTGTGCTCAAACTTCTGGAGGATATCGGCGCTGCTAGGATCGCTGGGGGTAAGGAGTCCAGAGTTGTGAAGTCGGATGGCGTGCTTCATCAGATGCTTGACGTCGTAAGCCGACGGGAAATACAGCTTCATGACTTGGTCAAAGTCCGATTCGTCGTTGGGAAGGTCGTTGCAGGTCAGCAACTTGGTAAGGTAGCCAAAGTCGTAGCCTCCGTGGAAGGAGATCCACTTCACGTTGTCAAAGCAAACGAGACCGGATGGGATGAGGAGGGAAGCGAATTCGTGAGGATCGATACCGTCTCTCTCGAGGGACGCAAAGTCGATTCCGGCACTCGATAATGACTCGATCGACTTCTCGTTATACATGTCGTCCTTAACGGAGAACTTGAAGTTGAACTGCCACGCGTATGGGAACGGCCCTTGCGACGCCGCTCTCCGTTGAGCAGCACTTAGCTCGATGTCTTGCTGCGAGTTTGGTCTTGCTGGCGGCGTCTCGCCATCCTCATTGAAGAGCGTCAGTCCGATCTGAATGACCTTGAGCATGTCGACGTTGGTGCGCAGACACTGGTAGTGGTAGTCACTCTTTCCTCTGAAAGAGCCCATTGGCCGTGACACGACGCCTGGGAATTCCGTGTCCTGTGATGTGTCCTGTCAGCAGCAATTCATGATACCGAATACCTTGCATATCTTCTAACCATAGCAATGTACGGGTACTTGTCGACGAGCTCCCGTAGTACCGCCATCTCCTCGTGAAGGTTGTGTTTCCACACCTCCCTTATTCTCCCCTTGTTCTGCGTCGTCCGCGCCGGCGCCGCGCCGTGATCGAGCCCAAAGTTATGTTGTGGCTGCCCGTGCTGCTGCTGTTGCTGCAGGCTGGCCGCGTGCGCAAAGCCCATCCGCGCAGCATGGCTTCCGAGACCGGTGTCGGCGCCGAGGGGGAAGCCGCCATTCAGGCCGGGGGTACCGCCGAGGACATTTCCGTTCGTAGAGAAGGGGCTGATCTGAGCGGCGTTCGCGTTGAGGTAGGAAGGGTTTCCTCCTAGAGGGGGTCCATGATTCGGGCCGTGGCCTTGGGCGTGGGAGGGGAACTGCTGGTGGTATGGCGATATGGTGTTGGGCCCGCCAGGGAACCTAGGTAGCTGTGGCGGCATAACAGACTATGCCTCTCGAGAGGTTCGTACAGTAAAATCGGAAGTTCACCGTGTCGTCGGGCAAGGTCGCGTTGGGTTCTGAGGGGTTGTGGACGGTCCACGGCCCTGCATTTGCGTCTGGAGATACGAGTGAGGGACGGGGTGGTTGGCAGCACAGAAGCACCTTTGTTCTTCCCCGCCGATGGTCGGATTGGCTTGTTTTGAATGTACGAGAAGGGCGATAGTTTCGAGAAGGGATAATTCGTTGCGTTGGGTGATGCTTGCTGAGTGATGCTGATCGTCGTTCTGGGTTCGTGCGGAGCTAAAGCGCTGGCGAGAACGTCTGGTTATCTCGGATTTGGACAGAATGTGTGGATGAGGCCTGAAGGCTTGCTCTGGTTGACCGACCGTGGAGGACGAGGGGTGGTCTGTGCGAGACCACAGTCGGCCAGATACGTACCACGGTACTTTCCGCCGACAACATCTCAAAGATCTCCAATCAGCTTCGCCCCAACTCGACTGACCACCACCAAAGAGTCCATTGTTGTACGGCAAGACGACATTCACACAGCAATTATGCAGCCAACGAGGTAACTGTTCTCCAAAAAGCTCAATTGATATAGTGAGATGGTGAGCAGACGTCTGACGCCCATTTGACACCAGGTTAGCGATGGCGGCCGCCCGCGGCCAGAAGCCCAACATCACCGGCTTCGACATGAGAGCCTTCAAGGAGGCGGCCGGCCAGCCCAGATACGACCCCTGGGAGAGAGCGTGAGTGGCACTTAGCTGCGGAATGCCCGATGAACACCGCGTCATCCGCTGACGATGGAGACTACAGAGAGTCCTGGAGATACAAGGGCCCCTTCACGCGATTCAACCGGTTCAAGGGATCATTCCCCGGCCTCGGCATCGCGACCGTCGCCTTTGCCGGCTACTGCGCCTACGAGTACTTCTTCTTGACCGACGACCACCACCACGGCGATGCCCACGGAAAGGACCACCACTAGACTGCTCAATGGATTGGTTGTGGGGGAGACGGAGAAGGGGAATACTCCGCTGTACATGTACCTCTCGAACCGGCAGACCGGCTCGCTGGAAGGATTTAGATGAGGACGAATTTGGTTTTCCGCTGTCATGATATCGTGTGACTCTTGAAAGTGTTGTGAACAGCAGGCCTGGCTTTGGTACCGGAGGTTACCTGTGAATTTGCTTGCAGAGCGTTGCCACCTCCACTGGCGCATCAACCACTATTGGGGTCCAACCATCAGGTCGATAAGAAGCTGAAAGTCAAGGCTTCAATGATCTCACTAGTAATTGTGGTAGATACCGCGGTTGCTCTTCTTGTTTGTACGGCCACATGCTCCTCCCGGGTCGACGGAGAAGCTGGATGGGCACCTAGAAGCGGGCTACCACCTGCTTTCATCAGCACCAATCAGAGCACTAATTGTATGGTATACAAAACAGACTGAACAATAAAGCATGCCTGAAGGAGACCATATAAAAGGAGTCCAGTCTGGTCTTGATTGTCAGAAGCGGGCTGTCCCCAGACCCACCCAGCGGGCCAAAATGTACTCACGAAAGGAAGAGATGAGCAGGCTACTGGCCTCTGAATCTCAACCCTCAGCTTCGAGAACATACTTGACTTGCATTCTCCCGGTAAATTACAATGAACAACCACAGCAGAATCTACAAAAACCATTGCAACCACCTTTCTGCCCTCCCAAGACCACGTCCTCCTGGCACAGACACCCGTTTCAACCCATCATCCCATAATTCTCACCTGCCCTCTCTCTCACCCGTCCAAGCTTCCTTGGCCTTCTTCCTTTTCAACGCCAGCTTCCCAATCTGAGATTAGGTGTTTATATTCTTTTCCTTTTCGATATAACCCTATTACTCCCAAGTATTTGATCTTACCTGAAGAAGTCACTATAAAATGCGTGATGCGTGGATGCAAGAATGAAGGAAGTATTGCAGTAGCCAGACAGATTTCTTTCATTCTCTACCAAATCATCTACTAGTGACGAGGTATATGCTCCCGTGTCCGCTCTCAAAGATTTCAACAATGCCAGCTCATTGGTATCGGTTTGTCCCATTCATGTCCAAAGAAACTCCTTACTCAAGAAAAAAAAATAGGAAACCCAGAAAACGCCATTCATGCCGCGGATTGTAGCTCACGCGGTTGGGGGTATGCAGATCACACATGACGACACAGTCAGTCAAGTCTAAGCCCGTTGACGACGTCCAACGCACTGTCGACGCAAGTCTCCAGCTCCTCAACACGATGCTTCAATCCACGGTTCTCGTCTTTCAATAGACTGACCGTATCCCACGCGGCCCGCTGGTCCTGCCCGCGACAGTTCGAGCATGATGTCGCACCTCCCTCTTCTTTCGCGGCGTCGCCTGTAACCCCTCTCATAAGTTTCTGGAAGACGCTCGCCTGCTGTGGCGACGGTTTTGATGTCGGCGGCGGCCGTGAGGTTCTCGGGGGGCCGAGCGAATTGGACTTTGATGGGGTTGCTGATGCCTCCGAAATACTGCCCTCGAACACGCTAGGTGCGGCGGTGGTAGGACTTCGTGACCTCGAGAAAACGCTGGCATCCTCAACACTCTCTTCGTCCGTGTCGAATCCCGCGCTCTTTCTCCACTTCCTCCTGGCCTGGTCCTCTTCGGCGCCAAGATCTTCAGATATCGATGACCCCTCGGAAATCGGACGATTCCTTTCACGCATCGCTCTCTCCTCTTGCCTGGCCTTCTTCTCCGCGTTCAGTTCAGTCATGAGCTGCTGCATCGACTGTTCCTGCTCGGCCACCTTGGTTGCCATGTTTTCTAGTTGGACCTTGAGGTGTTGGATTCGTGTGTCCGCCTCATCATTTTCTTCGTTTTGAGCGTCCTTTTCGACTCGTAGTTCTATCAAGGCGGCGTTTTGTCTTTGATAGGCGGTTTGGAACTTTGTTAGTAGGCCAACGGCTGTAGCCTCTAGGTTTTTGAAGGCTGCAGGCGAGAAGGCGTCTCTGTGAGTCGGAGATGTAGGAGGGAACAGCGCTTCCTGGATGTTCAAAGACAATAACTCTTCATCCTGCTGTGGGCTGACTTGGGTCGGGGTGTTCTTGGAGAAGGGTGAGCTGAAGAAGGCGAACCGTGATGTACTTGGCGAAACTCCTTTGGGTGTCGTCTCCGTTGAGCCGGTTTGTCTTCTGCGTAGCCTGTTCGTAGGCGTCCCCTCTATCGTATCGTCGTTCGTCTTGGCTTCCTCTGTATTGTTGGGAGATCCACCTAGCCAGCCGCTCAGTATGCCTCCTCGAGTGGTATCTGAAGGCTTCCTGCTATCTCCCGTGAGAGGCATATTGACCGACAAGGGGCGGCCAGACCCTCGCTCAAGGGATGGCGAGAAGGTGACCTGTGGGACGGAGTTGCTGGTAGAAGGGAAATTTGGAACAGAGTGCTGTCTCTGGTGACCAGAGTGTAGTCGAGGAAAGCTTCGATCGGCTCCAGACGAGCTAATGCGACACGGCTCGGGCTGGACAGGCGGGTTGGTGTTTAAGGCAGCACCGGGGGTAGCGCTCGGGGAAGCAGGATCGTCTTCTGGATCAACGCTCTCAGGCCCATGTGCACGGCGTAGAGTTTGAGTCTTGTCCATTCCAGAGGACTCGGTTGGGCGTGGGAAAGACATCGGGGAGTCGGGTGTGGAGGCGGCGGCGTGACGGCTTAGCATGATAAGTTAATGTTTCGTGTGGGACGGGCAATATGTGTCTCCCAGCTTGAGTCTAGCTATACGGCCGGGGGTATCGCGGGCTTGGGTTGGCAGCCAGACCAGGAACGTAAATGGATCGACTCGGGCCACAAATAACGAAAGGGGAGGGGCGGACGTCGCGAGCTAGGAGCAACCTAGAGTCAAGACGGACTTTTCGAGGGAAGAGCGTTGGAACTTTAGGGTGGTCGGCTGGTGGTGGTCGCCCGCTCGGTAGGGATGGATCGAGCTGGGAGCCTGGGACAAAGGGTAGTGCGAGTCTGCGAGACTTTTTGGCGTGATGAGATGCCAGGTCCCCCTGCAAGCGAGAATGAAGAGCGTCGGTCGGACTAGGGAAAGTTGACAGGCGACGGACGGTCAAGCACAACTCGCATGAACCTCTTGTTGGAATCGATGAAGACGGCCCTTGGGTGCCCGGTCCTTGCAGACTTGCAGTATAGTGAGGTCGCACAGGGATGGTCGCACAGAAAGTAAAGGTGCGCAACCAGCCGTAGATCGTGAACAAAGTGACGAGAGCGTTCGGCTTGGAAGGCGTCGGCGGCGCGGGATGCTGTAAGCCGTCGAAGCTGTCAAAGTCGCAGGTGAGTACACGACTGCGCTTGTGGCTGAGGGCTAGTCGCGACTATCCCGATCCAAGGCTTTATGATATTGATATTCGGGATGCTTCCTCCAATGTTATGACTATGCAAACGTGTCGGGGGGTCGCTCTGTACGAAGTATAGTACAGGCATAAAAAAGCGGAGATATTGGGGTGCTCTGTTCAGTGTTGGATACCGGTCAAAGGAAATGTGATAATACGAGTGGATGGACGAGCCTCCGAGTCAGCATGGGCGTACAGATAGGCAAACGCCGTTTCGTTTCGATTTGTACGTAAGTATCCGTAGTTGCGTGAGGTGCTCCGTAGGGATGGATATCAGACCGCAAGTATCCGTCAGTGTTGAGGCAGGCGTGCGAGGGAGGTGACAAAGAGTACAGCGCGACAGTCGTGAGGCTGCATATAGTCGGTACAATGTATCCGTGTTATGTGCAGATGTCGAAGAAACGGGGAAGACCCCAGGTTTGACACAGACACAGAGAAAAAAAGGTGTGTCTGTTCCCACGAGGCCGGCGCTGCAGGGGGCTTCGACGTTATGACGGCGAGTGACGGAGAGGGAAAAAGCAAATAGCCTTGATTTTCCCCTTTCGATGTGCACAGAAGTGAGGAAAGAGAAATGGAAGATTCAGATCGACAGCCACCAAGACTAAGGAGAGAAAATAAAAGGAACGCCGGGAGGTCCCTGATAAACAAACCGTAGGACCTGGGCAGGAGGCGACGACGTGGGCGACGTCAACATCCAGCAATTGGCGGTGGTTGGGCGGTCTCCATCCCGTCTCCAGCAACTTGGCCGTGGGACCCGTCGACCCGATCACCATTTGGGCAGTGAAAAGCGGACCGGCAGCGAGGTCCAGGCTTGTAGGTCCAGACTTTGTGGCTCTGTGACTCTGAGCAGCGAAGTGAGGCGGCCCTGCAATCGCCATCCAGTGCGTCGTCACTTGACCATGCTAGGTATGCCAACGGGCAACACTCTCTCTCTCGCCTTCCGCCATTTCTCAAACCGTCCAACGCACCGCTGGTTCCCGAACGCTCTTCCCCAATTGATGGTCTTTTCCCTTCCTCTTCTTTTTTTTATGGAGCACGTACCACACGTCCTCCCAAGGTCTGTGCAATCGAAGGTACCTTTCTCTTGGACCCTGGAAATCGCATTGCAACTCGACAAAAAAACCACCAGATGATTCCTCACCACTTTGTTGTGACTCTGGCTTGTGCTTTCCAACCGTGCCCATGACCGTGCCCCGAGAGGCTTGACATCTGAAAGTCCCGATGAGATGTAGACAGGCACAAACACATAACTCCCTCAAAGTGTACTACCTGCTTGTGTATCTAAGCAATAGAGCCATTCCAACCCCCGCCTAGGAATAACAATCGGGTGCCTTCATCTACCGGAAGATCGGCGTCTAGAGTCCGTCCTCGCAGATCTTCGACACCGAGCCTGGAATGCAACCCCAAACCAGTGAAACTTCCAACCGTCCCGAGCTCCCGAATTCCAACTTCGGCGCATATCCCATATATGTAAATCACTAGATAGTGTTATACAGTCAAGTCTAACTACGAACAATCCTCAAAGGGGTCAAAACAGGTAGGCGAGTCAACCTTGGTACCCGCCAGAAACGTAGAATCCTACAGGCTGCGAAAATACGTAGTACCTAGGTAGGGAGATAAAACCAACGACGGCTCAAACCCGCCCTTCCTCCTCCATCCCGCCACGCTCAGACATGCATATAAAAAAGAACCACCAATACTGCATTCCACATTCCACATCCCAAATAGAAAAGACGCCTCAACCGCCACGGTCCATAAACATCACGCGCTTCCCATGCTCCCTTCCTAACCTAGGCAGTACCGACGCAGCCTAATTCATCCCCCCATCCCCCCGTGTGAAATCCCTTGTCTCGTCTGAATATACAAAGAAAAACACACATTCAGCGTCGATAACCGACGGAACATCTCAACTTCTCAAGTACGAGACTCGCACTAGAAGACCCTTTCTCTCACACCCCCCAATTCTGTTGTAGTACGTGGCTGGGCTGAGTCGTGAATACCTGAATCACTCCCATAGTCGAGACCAGAATTCCGTAGTACCCAGCAAATCAAAAGCCTAATCCTCCTTCTCTCTTTCTCTCTCTCTCTCTCTCTCTCTCTCTCTCTCTCTCCCTCTTGAGCCTTCCGCACGCATCATTCTTACTCGACCTTGCTTGTGTTAGTTTTCCCCTCTGCCGATGGCCCCCCTCTCCCTAGCCAGTCAAAGCTTGTTGTTCTTTCCAGACACCTAGTCAGAGATGCTTAAGACGCGGGGAGGGGGACTGGAACTCTGACGACGAAAGGAAAACAGGCACATGCGAAATTTGATAGGCTCCTTCGTTGCAAGGCGGTTAGTTCAGCTCAAAAGGCAAAACAATAGCAATGGAACGCTGGGTTGTGATTCGCTCTTTCGCGGACAATAATCGTCATGACTTAGGACTTCCTGCTCGGGAAACAATACGCACGCGGAATCGCATTCGCTGTTTGAGTTTCTTCAAACTTGAATATCAAGGTTCGTGGTTAGCTTTATTTTTCCTCCGGGGAATAGATCTCATCTGAGCTACACCGAAGCCTGTCCATCATCACCAGTATGGCATTCGTTAATTTTCGCAATCACAGCCTCGATGCGTCGGGAAGCCAGCTAGCACAACAAGATTGAACAAGATTGGGTTCCAAGTGCCCACGTGGGGCTTTTATTCATGCCGGCCATACAGATACATCTGTACTGTACTGAGTGAACCCAAACCCGGCTCACGAGAAGAGCCTACCAAACCATGCTCAACCCAATAAGTGGTATCCCAAACCAACGAAAAACCGACCCAGAAAGTACTCCTGCAGCCAACCGCTCAACATGCAGCTCTCCCTTCCCCCACAGGACCAATCCTTTCTTTAGTAGAAAGACTCGACCATGGTGTCCTTGAGCTTCGTGTTGACGTTGTCCGGACCCAGGCCCTCGCCCAGTCTGAATACACTCTCGATAACACTGAGTTCCGTCGCCGTGGTGTCCAGGCCGGTCACGGCCATCCAGTCGTTGACGACCATACCCGAACCGACAACGTTGCTACCACGGTTGACACTGCCGGCCACGAGGGGCACCTGCAGCAAACTCGACAGCTCGTCCTGATCTTGAATCGACGTCTTGGGATGCACGAGACCGCCCTGGTTCGTGAGCGACATGTACGAGCCGACGAGCACGTTGTCGGCAATGGTCTGGCGGAACACCTCGACGCCGAGTACGTCGGCGATAATCTCCTCCGTCTCGCGCTCCAGGTCTGGGTGGATGAGGGCGATGTGGTCGTTAGCAACAATGACGTTGCCGAGGGCGGAAAGGCGCTCCTCTATTCTTTGGATGCGAACTTCATCTGGCAAGCTATTCCGGAGGTGTTGGAGCTCCTGATCGGACGTTGTGTTGGGAACCAAAAGACCCTTGCGGTTGCTAGAAGTCAAGGCCAGTCAGCAAAACTTGAGCTCTCGACTGGTTGCGGGGCCGTATGCCAAACGCAAGACCCCCCAAAGGATCCATCGCTTGTTGCTTACCCAGCTGTTAACCGGCCGATGATGCGAACACCGGCGATGCTTGCCCTGCAGATAGGGATGACACCCTGCAACTCGGCCTCGAATACGCTGTAGAAGTTCTCGCTGGCACCCGGGGCGACGAGGGCGTAAGAGTTGGTGAGAGTTGCAAAGCAACCAATTCTAAAAAGAAGCAAAAGGTCTCGCGTCAGCACATCTGGTTCTATGCAAGAAGTATCGCGGAGTGCGCGGGCTGTTGGAGCAAAAGCGTGCAGCACAATGGCGGGGTCGATCCGGCGGGGTTCTCTTACTCGTTGGAATTCTCGAATTGCGCGCGCACCGCCATGATTGTGGTTGTTTCGGGGGATACTCGATTACTGATTGTTGGGGTTTTGAAGGTGATGTGACTTTTACGGCTATAAAGGCTCGTAAAAGATGCTTCGTTCGTGAAAAGAGGAAAAACCCTTGGCGCGGTCGTGTGGAAAAATTGTCGTTCGTCAAGGATCTTGTCGTGAGGGTGGTGTTGGTGATGGAATTTTTGCAGTGGCGGAAGTCGCAATTAATAAAAAGCGACAATCGATAGAGAGCAAGGGTGGGGCAATTGCCTTAGCTCACCTCAGGTCGACCGCTGCTGCCAGTCCACTGCTCAGCACCAGTTCTCTACCACACTCAATGGGCCCTGCCTTCTCCGTTCTGGGCTTTCAGGTTTGCTTTCCATTGAGGGAGGGGCGCCGGGCAGTGCGGGGCACACCGAGCGAGCTGTGTGGACCCTGATTCGCCTCAAACCGTCCGGGCTGTACAAAAAGAGTCAATTGTCGCTGTATGGCTGATGAGTCACTCCGCATCAGAACCGCACTACCTCACATTTCCCCGGTTCCTATTACAAACCAAGCAAAAGCCTGCCCTTTCAAGGTCCCTTTCCGCTGCGGCTGCATTGCCACTGTGACTCTTCGTCCTAATCCTGCAATCTTGCAGTCTAGAGTCGGATAGTCTTTGCTCAGGCTAACATAGCTGGCCGTTAGACCGTTGATACCCTGCCGCAGCAATATACAATTGATGAATAGCAGGTGTATCATCTCTCACCGTTTGAATCATCTCATCAGTCACAGTCATAGCATTCATCAATGCATTGTGTTATTATTATGCTAAGCAGGCTCTTTGGGCTCGCTGTCTGCCAATTTCCTTCAATCAGCTCCCTTGACTCCCTCCTTACGTCTTTTTGTGCTGGGTCAAAAACTCGTCTAAATCAACATGTATCCGTAACCCCTTGGATGACATCGTATTGAAAACGGACCGCAGCTCAAACTCGTCCATCACGCTAACAAGTGTCGTATAGGCCTCGAGTGCCAGCTCCTTTGACCACGGACAATGGCGAAGACCTCGGAAGAACACATCCTTTGCCTTGGACCTAAGCTGTTGCCTCGCGTAGCTGAACTTGATGTAGCATCGCCAGAGATCGGGATTGGACCTGCATGTTGGGCTGTCTAGTGCCCGCTCAAAGGCTGCTTGTGTGGAGTACACGTTGCCCCTCTGTAGCTCATATCGAATCGCAAAGACACGGTTGCTAATGCTGTCATTGGCGTTCGTGAGAGCGACTTTTCGGAGGATGTCACGAACAGGGTCGTCAATGCCGAACGTGGTTGACGCCCAAGAGAACAGGCTCAAGAAGCTTGTGTTGCGTGGAAACAATTCAATGCACTGACTGAGCTGATCTCGCAAATACGCACGTCGGAATGGCCTGCCTTGATGTTAGCCTCGAAACATTTGGAGGAGTTGGGACATGCTTACCCTCGGCTTGCATGGTGGTAAAGAAGCCTCGCAGCGACTTGAAGAAGTCTCTCATGCGTCGACGACTTGGCATGACCTTGAGCACACAATTCTGAAGACGCGGTCCAGATTCTCTCCATCGCAGCCGAGACACTTCCTTGCGCCTCTGATGTAGGCTCAGATCCTTCCTGTGCTGTGAGGTAGGCCAGCAATGCCAAGCTCTCCGCGGTAGCTATAGCATCATTGAGCTGCTTCGTAGACATTTGATGCTCCAGAGTAGCTGATAATGATTGATTTACCTTGAGAAGTTGTGAAGGAGAGGGCGTGATTGCAAGGGCATTTCTCCAGGACTCATCTGCCGCAGCACAGATACGCACCAAGGCTTGAGCATTATTCCCTCCGTGGAGCTCCAGCCAAGCCCAGGTATTCCATAACATTGATCCATCGACGTTATTGAAGGTCTGGTAGATGATCATTAGAGCCTGGTCAATAAAATGGACATTGATGCAGTATGAGCACTTACGGTAATCAAGCCGGTCGCTGAACCGACAACTTGGAGACCTATTCCCGCGTTGCCGTTGGAAAATTCGGCGAGAGCATAAGCATTGTATAGCCTGAGATTCGAGGGGTCTTGCTTGATGAGAGCCTTTGCGCGTTTCTTGGTGTTACTGGGATCATTGACGACTTCAATGGCCAGAGAGTATTCGGCCAGTTCCTGACGGCTGCTCGACTTCAGCAGCAACCGAAGAGCATTGGAGACAGTAGCTATGGTGACGGGTCCATCAGACTCTTTGGATGTACTGGTCCATCCGGAAAACGGCGAAAACCATCCGGGGCCAGCAAATAGCAAGTCAGCCGACAGTGCGTACCGAGATGCATCTTGCTTGAATGTCGGAACTCTCTTGGTCTCATCTAGAATGTCGGGTTCGTTGGGCCTTTGAAGCACGTCCTTCTCAAGTAGCCTCATATTGCTCATGATCACTGTGTCGTTCTCTGCAGCTTCCGTCCAGTCACTGGTCCGGAACGCAGTGGGCAAACCGCAGAAGAGCAGGAAAGCATCAACTAGAGGCCTCCAAAGTGAGGGTATGATCTCTGACGGGATCACAAATAGTAACTCCTCAATGTCCGAGAACATAACAACACGGTAAGGATCATCCTCGAGGACATCGTCTGTAGCTCGTGCCGGGTTCCTTGAGTTCGTCGCTCGAAGCTTTTCCGTTGCACCCCAGGACTTGTACACGTCTCGCGACTTGGGGACAGTATCGTCGTCTGTGCGGGGTTCTGGAGGGTCAACAACGCCATCCATCTGGACGTAGTGGTTCCAGCCGAGGGCATTGTCTTCTCCTATTCTTGGTGACTCGTCTTCCCAGAAGTCTTTGAACGAACTGACTATCTGTAGTTCTGCCATGGTGTCGCAGACCGCTGGCCGTTGTAGGTTTAGTTCCAGGAGCGCTTGCCACGCTGCGACTGCGAGCTCACGGAAGCCAGCATCGTACATGAACCTGGTTGTCCTGAGAAAGACATAAACCATCTGCTCGTAGCGCTTAGTCTCTGCATTGCTTGCCAGGCGGCTTGGCCCGGGCGACACTGACACCATGGCTTGCTTGTAGACGGTCTGTAATCGGTCGACCATCAGGACTTTTATGTCGTTGTACTGGAACGCAACCAAATTCGCAAGTTTGTAGTCAATTCTAGCCTTCCACAGACAAAAGCTATCATCGTGCTTCTTTGCCAAATCCGCCCAGCGGCTCTCGAGCTTTGAGGAGGACCAAACCTGTGCTGCTTCCAGCATCAAGCCAAGGAAGAGCCGTTCTTCGTCTTCGAGCTTCTTTGCGTGAGATAGGGCAGACTCGAACATTGATATTTTGATTTCTGCAAAGCTGTGAACCTCGGCTTTGGTGGCATCTCGGTCCAGGCTCCCGCCCGAATTCAGTAGCACGTCTTGGTGATTGATCAGTTCAAACCAGGCTTCAATGTCTCCAGGATGCTCCTTGACCCGGCGGGACAGTTGGATCGACCGTTGCCTCAGGGGATCATCGGACCCAACGTCGAACTCGCCATCTTCGGCATCTGAATCGAAGTCGATATCGCTGTCAGAAAATTCATGAGCCTTGGCCTTGCCTTTGATCGATCTGTACGCCGTCTTCTCGTCCTCTGATGATCCCGGCTCCTCGGCACGCTGTCGCTTCGATGACTTGCTCAGTGGAACAAAGTCCTCCTCAACAAGATGTGCATCGGTGCCACTGGGACTGCTGCGTACGCGTATACGTAACGGCTTTGCACGGTGAGTCTTGGATTGGAAAAGAACTCGATCTCGCAGTGTCGAGGTTCCCTCTCCCGGCTGTTGAATACTGAAGCGCTCCTGCGGACCGTCTCGATGGATGTACAGATATCCACCAGAGCCAAGGACTCGTCCGCGGCCACTGCGGCGGTACAGGGGTACACGAGAACGATCATTGCCGCCGTATCTTCTGATTAAGGGGTCGCCCTTTTTGTCAAAGAAGAAATGGCCATCGCCGGGCTTGTCTTTCAGAAGGGGTGCTACCTCGACTCTCTTGACCAGAGCTCGTTCTTGGCTGGGACTGCGACTCGGACTTCGTTTGCGATGTTGCCGACGATGCTCGGATTCATGCTTCGAACGGTCATTGTGACGCCAAGACTCATGACGAGCTCGTTCTTCTTTAGGCCTCTCTTCTCTATCTCTCTTCCGGTCGCGGGAACGTTCACTTGAAGAAGTTGGTGCTGCTGCCGGGACTTTGGGTTTGAACGACGAGAACTTCGGCACCGTCAACTTTTTATCCCCAGGTTCCGACATATCGACGACGCCGGTCCGCAGCTCACCGAATCATGATTAGCACCCAGGGTGAACTCGATGCCGTGGCTGCCTGCTAATGTAAGCGGCCGACTGGGAGCACGCCGTAAAGTCCAATTGCGCCAAGTTGATATGCGTGGTGTACTTTGACGGCACTTGGCTACGGTGATGAACTACCTAGAAGGACGTCAAGGATACCGTGGCGCGCGTCGCGTTGTCGGCTTGACGGTGGCGGAAACGGGCAATTGTCGGTACTGGAATAGAAACGTGGGGGTTTGGCAGTGATCGACCTCACGCATAAGGTAGAAACTAGAATACATAACACAACCTTATTCGAACGGTAGCAGCCACGCAGCGTCGCGACACCTCACCGTTAAAGAAACCAGGGCACGTGTGGCTTACGGAGCTACGGCTGGTATTGAGCGCCTTCGACGGTACGGAAAACTGGGCACTGGCACCGTGGCATGTGATTGGCTTGCTCGTCTTATGTAAGGCACCTGGGGTTCACTCTGTCTCTGCGAGTGGAAGGACCACGAAAACCGGACCAGGCCCAGGATCTTGGTTCTAATGGGCCTCGGCTCTGTTTCTGAATCCAATTATTCGGAAACGAGGACTAAACGGATCGACCGGTCTGCTTGAAAATAGATGACAGGCAGGAACGGCGATGGCGATGGGTTTGATTGCGTTGGTGTCGTTGTTGATGAGGGTGTCATGTCTTAATCTGACCGACACTGGCTGACTCCTCTTGGGACTAATATAGTGTCAGTCAACATAGGATTAACGCCAAAGCAATCGAAGCACCACACCAAGCTGGAGGGTTGGATGGTTGGATGAAGGATGGGCAGAGTTCGGAACATTCCAGGATGGGGACGTGGAGAGCGACCCGTGACCGAAGACTTGAGGCACTGGAACGGGACAAGGGTGGGATTCGGGATTGACAGTTGCTTGACTCACGCACCTTGCAGACGTGGGATTGGATACGGATTGCACTCGGAATGATGCCCTGGAGGAAGGCGGTATGGAGGATAAGTTGGCATCGGCGCACCGCACGTTGGTAAGTAAGCACGGTGAAATACCTTATACCTTAGGTATGTGCCTTCGGTGCCATCCAGGATGAAAAAAGGCGGTGGAAGGGAGCGGGCAAAAATGGATGAATGGGGGGGGTTTTGGCAATGGAGGAACAATACGTACTCCGTACTTACCTTAGGTAGTGAAAAAGAATGAGGGACGGCCGCAATGGTGCAATCTCAGGGTCCTCGGTCGATCTGACCGTTTCGGCGGGAAATGCGCTAGGCGTCGGCCAATTACTGCGTCTAAATGTCTTACAGAGGCATCCACCCTAAGGGTCACCCGGTGCAAATGACCTCAGAGCCAAGAGCGCCCTCCCACCGCTACGAATTATTTACACACTTTGCGGCACTGCCAAACTGTTCAAGGTGGATCACGCTCTTCCAACTTACCGCGCGTGCCCCCGGCGCAATAACGGTGCACAGCCCAACCTGGCCAACCTTCGGTGTCCCTTGGGGGGCATTCGGGAAAGTGGATGGGCGACAGCTCCATCTCGAGGCCTGCCGCACCTTCTAGCACACGTCTGGGTATTTCGTGCTACGAATAGGTAGGACTACGAAACTATCGGGGCACATTTCTTTGCCTCGCGGCTCTCTCTCCAGCTTCTTTTCAAGTAGATGGCTACTTTTCTTCTTTTCCCCTAAACATCCTCCTCCTCCTCCTTCTTTTTCGTCTTTCCCACCCTCCAGTGTTCTCCCCCGGCCCCGCCGTGTACACACCCGGCGACGCAGTATACACGCCAAGGAACATGTCTCGCCCGCGATAGTCATCCGCCTACACGTTTCGTCGCATCTGACACCGAACCCCACGTCGTGATCCTGTCTCCCGCCTCCCCGAACCTTGCGCTTGCTGTCCTCAAGGTTGTCTGCAGCCTTGGAACTTGGAACACCTACGAAGTTCACTAGGTTCACGTGCTAAAACTTCAGCTTGCTTCAACCTAAAACCATCCAGCTTGCTTGTCAGGACAGCCTTCCTTTCGAGGCTTCCGATGCTACCCCTGATCATCGTTTTCCAAAGCCCAGAGCCTAGACTACTTGACTGCGTCGAATGCTATCCCATCTTTGTTGAAAGCTGCAAGCTTCCGCTCTTTTGCCAACTAACAGCAACCTTGCCTGGCCTGCCGCCAAAAGTTGCTGCTTGAGTCGAAACATTCAGGATTCGAAACAAACTCCAGAACTCAAACGGTTCGAGCCGTCTTCACACACACCTACTGCGTAGTCAGCCCAATTATGGCGGAATTACCGGACGACAACGCGCCTTCGGGCCCTCCCTCACCGATGAGTACGCGACGACCGAGATTCGACTCTCGGAGAAGCTCGGTCGGAGGAGAGCCGGATGAGCGCTCCCCTCTGCTTCTGGGTGGCGCAAGATCAAGAAGACGCCTTCAACAATCCGGTCCGGAGAGCCCAAAGTATCTGACTCCGGGCCTGTCGAGAAATCATAGCACTGCCGGTATGTTGTCCCCATGTTTTCACATGCTGCGTCTGTACCAGGAAACCGAGAATCCAAAAAGGCTAACCTGTACCCTCGCTATCCCAGGAAGCATCAGAAGTTTACACCACAGTCGCAACCCGTCCCTGGGCCAGCGCCTCTCACATGCCTTCTCCGACTTTCCCGATCCGATGAGCGAGTCGAAACGGTCAATACAACCCAACGAGCGCGTATGGTACGATCAGTTTACATCCACCGACTGGGTCCATGATAATATCATAGATGCCCACCGAGTCAAGGCTCTGAAGATGCGCAAGGACTTTCGGGGAAGGTCATATGCCATCTTCGACGCCTCTCAAGGATGGATTTTGAGTGCACTATGCGGCTTCGTTGTCGCCCTTGTCGCCTACGTAGTCAACTTATCGGAAGCGACTGTCTTCGATTATAAGTACGGATATTGTGCGCGGGGCTGGTACATTAGCGAGAGAGTATGTTTTACTGCACCCAAGGACTTTCAGAAGATGCTAACGTTATATATAGAATTGCTGTCCAAAGCAAGGCCCTTGCGAAGATTGGCGGACCTGGTCAGAGGTCCTGAGGTTTTGGCCATTTGGAGATGTAGGCACCGAATTCACCATCTACTTGGTTGGATGCGTCGTCTTGGCAGGTATCGCCTGTGCCATGACTTTGACCACAAAGACCGTGGTGCCCTCGGCATATCGGATGACGACGTTCGACGAAAACCTCGCGGCAGAGCTTGCGCCTTACGCAGACGAACCGACGAGCGACGAAAGCCCGACTCCCCCAGAAGTCGTTGAGGCGATTGAGGCCGCTGTACCTCCCCCAATGGTGTACTACTCTGCTGCCGGAAGTGGAGTGGCCGAAGTGCGTGTCATTCTTAGTGGTTTCGTCTTGCACGGTTTTCTTGGTGTGAAAACCTTGGTAATCAAGTCTGCCGCGCTCATTCTCAGTGTGGCGTCTGGCCTCAGTCTCGGCAAAGAAGGCCCTTACGTGCACATTGCTACCTGCATTGGCAACATTGCTTGCCGCCTCTTTTCCAAGTACGACAAGAACGATGCCAAGAGGCGCGAGGTGTTGTCTGCAGCTGCAGCTGCAGGTGTGGCCGTCGCTTTTGGCGCTCCTCTAGGAGGTGTCCTCTTCGGTCTCGAGGAAGTCTCATATTTCTTCCCAGCGAAGACGCTCTTCCGCACCTTTTTCTGCTGCATCGTGGCCGCACTATCGCTCAAGTTTCTCAACCCCTACGGCACACACAAGATTGTAATGTTCCAAGTCAAGTATGTGGCAGATTGGCACTACTTTGAGATCGTCTTCTACATTGTCATTGGCATCCTCGGTGGTGCTGCTGGTGCTCTTTTCATCAAAGCCTCTAAGCACTGGGCCAAATCGTTCAGGAGAATCACTTTCATCAAGACGTATCCAATGCTCGAGGTACTTCTGGTTGCTGTCGTTACCGGCATCATGAGTTATTGGAACGTCCACACAAAACAGCCTGTTGCCAAGCTGATGCTTAACCTTGCGGCCCCATGTCATGACGGCTCCGATCGCGAAGATTATGGACTTTGCCCGACCGCTATGAAGGACATTCCACCTGTGCTCCTCAGCCTTTTCACTGCGTTTCTCATCAAGGGTTTCTTGACGATCATCACGTTTGGCATTGTAGGTACTTCCATTCCTCAACTTGATCACAACTCTAACACCCTCTCAGAAAGTTCCTGCTGGTATCTACGTTCCGTCCATGGTGGTCGGTGGTCTCATGGGCAGACTTGTCGGCCATGTGGTGCAGTACATGGTTTTGCTTTGGCCCGACTTTGGATTGTGGGGTGCATGTGCCGCGAAGGAGGCGGGATCCTGCATCCAGCCCGGAGTGTACGGTCTCATTGCTGCTGGATCAACCATGTGCGGTGTAACCCGACTCTCTGTGACACTTGCCGTCATTCTGTTCGAGCTTACCGGCAGCTTGGATTATGTTCTACCGTTCTCTCTGGCCATTCTTGTGGCCAAGTGGACTGCGGACGCCATTGAGCCAAACAGTATCTACGTAAGTTACAGAAATGCGCTGAGTTTGGGTGGCTACTGATTTGATTATGATAGGACCTTCTGACGAACATGAACTCATACCCCTTCTTGGACAACAAGCACAAGCCCATTTTCACTTCGGATCTTGCCGACATCGTTCCTCGTGTCCGACGTGAACGTGTTATTGATATCAGTGCCTCTCCTGTGGTGTCTGCAGTCAGCCTTCGCAGCAAGTTGCAGACCCTCCACAGAGCTGGAGAGATTGATGGAGGTCTACCCATTATTCGGGACGGAATCCTCGTTGGCTTAATCCCCGCTCCAGACTTGGAATTTGCCCTCGATAATTTGGATGACGAAGCATCAAGCATGTGCTTGATGGCTCAAGTTGCAACCATTGAGGACTCTGATGATGATGATGGGGAGACGGACAAGACTGATTTCACCCCATACATCGACCCTGTAAGTAGCCACTCGACCTGGCGAGGGATATCAATGCTAATTGTCAACAGGCACCTGTAGCTTTGGACATGCGATCTCCCATGGATCTCGTTTACGAGTGTTTCGTCAAGCTGGGTCTGCGCTTCGTGTGTGTGCTGAAGAATGGACGTTACGCAGGAATGGTGTGTAAAATTATGATCTTTTGATGAGTTCGGTGGCTAACTTCATTTCAGGTACACAAGAAGAGCTTCGTAAGATACATGCGGGAGCTTGAGGAGAAGGAGGGCCACTGATCTAGTGTCCATTTCTGGAGCAACGAACCAGAGGAGTTTTTTTTGGCTCAGATCAATTTTGCATCACGTTTTTGCACCTTGCCAGCATTTTCACCTCCGACATATTTCGATATATTGTCAGAGACGGGGGAAGTCTGTTTTAGTTTTTGCATACCGCCCACGTTTCGATACTTGCGGCTTAGCGTTCCCTGGTCTGGCGTTCACATAATGTTTTTCTTTCACCTTCTTTCAACTACTGTCTCCTAGAGCATTCCTAGGTGGTCGACTGTGCTCGAACCTGGATATATAGCATTTTCTCTTTGGCTGGGAAAGAAGGACAGAATACTTGGGAAAGGCTAGATTGATTATTGTGCACATAAAGAGCATCGTCGCAACGAATGCGCGAAAGTAATTTCAGCGGACAGAGATACATTTCATGATCTTTCAAGACCACATTGATTGAAATACTTGCGATACGACAGGGCCGAATGGGCGTTTCAATCAACCGGCCAAAGTCCTCCACAGGCCGGGCAATGGCAAGTCATCCAAGGCGACCCTCGGCATCCGGCACGCATCCCCCCGGGCGCCGAAGTGGGGTCATCCATCCGGGTTCGAGCCGACCTGATCCAGTTTGGGCTTGTCGCCATCGGACAAAACAATTGCATTCGGAGCGGGAGGTTAATGCGAGTCCTGTGACTTTGCAATTTTAGTGCTCTTCGTTATACACTCAATCATGCAGGCAGTTCGTGCCGACGACGAGAGGGGGCGGAATTCAATCTTTTAGGTCCTAAGTTATGGCGCGAGAACCGGCAACGTTTCCCGGTTCCGGTCCTCCGGTCCTGTCATCGGCTGGTGGGCTTTTTGTTTCGGCGGAGCGCTAAGCGTAGTATAGATAGTCCCCAGATGTTCGCCCCTGGAGGTGGAGATGTTGGTTTCCACTTTGGGGGGGGGATTTATTCTCCATTCTTATCAAGGTATCTGTATCATTGGGGCTTCCTCTTATCGCCTGATGTGTGTGTATGATTGCAGTACAACGGATCCTCGCCGAGGGGTCGGGGGATCTATTGAGAGGATGATATCACTAAATCCGGGGGAAAGAGGATTGATGTGGCGAAAAGTAGTTGAAAATGCTCATGAGGCTGAAGATGTGGCAAAGACGGCATAAAAGTCCAACATGAAGGCGATTGGAGGCGATTGCGCGCAAAGCGAACCGATTGGGCGAAATCTGGGGTACGTTCACCGCGGTAGCGCGCTTCCTGTGCCCAGGAGGACAAGAAGATACCTGCTGCACCCAAGCTCCAACAGCGTTTCGTCGTATCAGGATGAACATGGCCGAGCTTCTTGCCTTGTAACGAATGCATGCTACCTACCACCTACCGAATGTGTTGATTCTTGGAACCAAAGGGCATGTCTTCCCGAGTGTAATGTTCTCAGATCTGAAGATTACCTACTTAATGTGATAAGTTTTTGCCTATTCACGCCGTTTACGCGAGCCGCTGCTGGCTTGCCGCAGGTTATCTACGAGGGGAGTAAGGTACTTGGGGGAAGAGAAGGTGGTGGCGGCGTAAACGGCGTAAATTACCCCTCCAAACCAAGGCCCGTGTGTAAGGCAAGGTACCTCAGCAAGGCAGTGTGTCACTGCTATGTGTGTGTGAGGTCAGGCCCAAGGACCCCAGCTTTCAATCTGCCCCGCATTTCCCTCGACTGGCACGTAATCTTGGCAGGTCTCCCCGTCATTGCATTCGCTGGGAGTTGAGAGACCTTGCCGGACTTGCATTAGCTACCTTACCTTAGCCCTTCGTGCCAGCTCCTTCCCCTCCGTACTACATATACTAGATAGGCAAGGTAGCTGAGGAAGTGGCGCTCGGTCTGGTCGTTGCGGTCAGGAAACCCAAGGGCAAAGGTACCTTACCTCGACTCAACACCGGACCAGGGGACCAAAGCTCAAAACAAGACACATCCGTACTACATACGCTACTGCTGCAGCTGCTACTATCTATCTAAGGTGTATCCGTACTTGCTCTCCACCACCGGCAACGGCAACGCGGCGTCGAGTTACGTTAGATTATACAAGTGATAAGCCGCTGCCACCCGTAATCTATAAACTTGGTCCCCCCCGCCTCGCAGGACATTGTTTACAGCCTTCCTTCTTCTCTTTGCTCATCTTTCTTTTGCGATTGACCAATTGATACCCCTCTCTTCCCTCCTGCCCCTCCGATATCGCACAAAGCTTCCGACTCGACATTGCCTCTCTACACACACCCCAGAGAAAGCCGTCTCACTCGGTTGGTGACACGGCGACAGAGGAGCTTCAGTACTTGACTGAAGGAGAGAACTCGCACACAATCACACACACACACACATTCACACACCAGACACAATGGCCCTCCTCAGAGCCTCTGCGTCCCTGGCGCGTCCCGCCGCCCGCGCGGCTCGCACACCCACCGCGCGCAGAGCATTCTGCCTTTCCGCTCCGCGCATGGCCGCCGCCCCGAGCCTGTTCGCCGGCGAGCCCTCCGGCCCGGCCCTCAAGACCGACATTCCCGGCCCCGCGTCTAAGAAGGCCACCGAGGACCTGCACAAGGTCTTTGACACCCGGAGCTTGAACATGCTCACCGACTACAAGAAGAGTTTGGGCAACTACATTGCCGACGCCGACGGCAACGTTCTCCTCGATGTGTAAGTGAAACGGAGTAGAGGAGAGAGATTATAGCTTCATGTAGATCCAAGAGCTTACAAAGTGTTGACAGGTACGCTCAAATCGCTTCTATCCCCTTGGGCTACAACAACCCGGCCCTCGCAAAGGTCGCCCAGACTCCCGAGATGGTCAACGCTATCATCAACCGTCCCGCCCTGGGCAACTTCCCCCCCGAAGACTGGGCCGAGGTCCTCCGCACCGGCATCCTCAAGGTAGCGCCCAAGGGTCTCGACCAGGTCTTCACCGCCATGGCCGGTTCCGACGCAAACGAGACGGCCTACAAGGCCGCCTTCATGTGGCGCCGCCAGCAGGAGCGCGGCGGCCCGGACGTCGAGTTCACCGCAGAGGAGACCTCCTCCGCCATGAACAATCAGTCCCCCGGCGCCTCCGACCTCTCTATCCTCTCCTTCAAGACGGGCTTCCACGGTCGCCTTTTCGGCTCCCTCTCCACCACCCGCTCCAAGCCCATCCACAAGCTCGACATCCCCGCCTTTGACTGGCCCCAGGCGACTTTCCCCTTGCTCAAGTACCCGCTCGAGGAGCACGTCGAGGAGAACGCCGCCGCCGAGAAGGCCGCCCTCGATGAGGTGGAGCACCTCATCAAGAACTACCACATCCCCCTCGCCGCGGTTATCGTCGAGCCCATCCAATCCGAGGGCGGCGACAACCACGCCTCCCCCGCCTTCTTCCGCGGCCTCCGCGAGGTGACCAAGAAGCACAACGTCCTCCTCATCGTCGACGAGGTCCAGACCGGTGTCGGCGCCACCGGCAAGTTCTGGGCCCACGACCACTGGGACCTCCCTACCCCTCCCGACATGGTCACCTTTAGCAAAAAGGCCCAGACGGCAGGCTACTACTTTGGCAACCCCGAGCTGCGCCCCAACAAGCCCTACCGCCAGTTCAACACCTGGATGGGCGACCCGGCGCGCGCCATCCTCTTCCGCGCCATCGTCGACGAGATTGAACGCCTCGACCTCGTCAACAACACGGCCCGCGTCGGCGACTACCTCTTTGGCAAGCTCGAGGGCTTGGCGAGCAAATACCCCGGCCAATTCGCTAACCTCCGCGGAAAGGGCCAGGGCACCTTCATCGCCTTTGATAACCCGCGCCGCGACGAGTTCCTCAAGAAGGCAAAGGGCCTGGGCATCAACATTGGCGGATCGGGCGAGAGCGCCGTCCGTCTGAGGCCCATGCTCATCTTCCAGGAGCACCACGCTGATATCCTCATCGAGGCCCTGGAGAAGATTGTCAAGTCTTGGTAAAATGGCGGGAAAAGAGTTCCAAGTAAATTGGTTGATATGTGATTCATGTTGTTCGGGGGTTTTTTTTTTATATGGAAGCATCATCTGCGACTGGGGTTTTCGTCTGGTCAATATCATGATTTAGCGTATAGGTATTAGTCTCAGAACAAAACAAGTTCACAAGAGGATACTTTGAAAGAAACGATTTCTCAAATAATACCGATCCCTCATAGTACATGACTTTTCGTGTCCAGCACCTGGCGATCCGAACTGTGCAGCTCCCTCAAAATGTGCATGCCCATCCCGTGTTCCGATCCCGTGTAGGAATGGGGCCATATTCCCAAGTCCTATCATATCGTACATGTCGTTCCCCATCGTGCCCAGTCCATGTACCTCGTCCCGCGGTTACACATCTCTGTCTCCCCGAACTCCTTGAACCAGATGAAGAAACAAAAAGCCAACTCTAACCGCCCTGTTCCGTCCATGGCCGGTATATGCAAGATAAAATAAAATAAAACGTCCGACAACGCCATAAGCTCTAGAAATACACATCCATTGTACCAGACAACTGCTGCACAGGATGAGCCAAACAGGTCTTGTACGAAGCCATCACTGGCAAATCACGGGCCGTATAACGGTAATGATGAGATTTTGCCTTTTCAGGCCCTGTGGCTTCGAAGGTGTGGCGGTGGATGGATGGGTTCGAGTCGTCATCGCTCCACGCTCGTCAAGAACTGCTAACTCGCTAGCCCTTCTTGTTGTAAGTGGCCAATATTCGGGATGGCCTTTTCCTTTTGCGAATCCGACACATTTTCGTCCTCGTTGTAGGCGTCTCGGGGTATATCATCAGATTGCTGGCGCGATGATTCACTTGGTGTTGATCGTCCAGACTCTGTCTTGGTTTGTTCGCCTGTAGAAGTGCCCTAGGGTACGGATCAGGACTTTGAATCATCTTGCAAAACCCTGTCCACTCACCAACTGTGTCCTGCCAAACGACTTTGGCCGACCTCGTCCTCGCCTTATTGGCTCGTTCGTAGCCTCCGAAGCTGGACCGGGCGATAATCTGTACACAGCGAAATCTCCTGGTGTTGTTGGGCTTTCCCTAGCTATTGGCCGGGGCGCCGGTGCTAGAGGCGTAAGGTGCTGCGGCAACAAAGGTCGCAGTTGTCTCGCCTTGTCTGCCCGTGATGGTCGACCCCGTTTCCGCGGGAGTGGCGCTTGCTGTTGTTGGCCAGGGCTTCGAGAGCCGTTGGCCACCCCGGCGATCTCCATGCCGGCGGGTCGCGGCTGTATGTTGGCGAGCTGCTGATTATGCAGCTGCGGAGGGACTGGCAATAACGAGGATACGGGCATCGAGCTTGAGTAGGTTGCGAGGCCTTGAGTTGCTGAGGCCAAGGGTGGTAATTGCGCTGGTGGCTCCATAGGCGATGCGGCAGCCAAACGCTTTGGTGGTTGTTCGAGAAGGTCGTTCATGGACTTCCGCTTGAGGTCTGGGACCCGCATGGGGCCTTGGAACATCTGCTCGGTGACTGCGAGGCATTGTCCCATAGTGCGGCCTGTGTCGTAGATGTCAGCATGAAACTTTGAGTTCGTCAAGGTTGGCGATCCGTACCGCTGGGCAGCTGCATCTTAAGCCAGTCTGGCTCGACATTGTGCGTTTTCAAAAACCCCACTAAGAGGCCAACATCCAGGCTGCTGTTTTTGATGGCTTCCGCGAGGATGAACCTCTGCCGTCGAGATGCGCGTCAGTGTCGATGGTCCGTGACCGGATGGAGACCAGCTACTTACCTTTTCCTCCTCTGTAAAGGAGTAAGCCATCGCGAGAAGGGCTGGTTACTACCCGTACGGATTTCATAAAAGAGAGGGATCTTGGACCGGAGAGGAGACGAGATAGGCATCTGCGACGCGGGGTTCTAGCAAACGAGCGGCTCGGCTGTGCTAGCCGGTGGTGACGGGCGAAGAGTTACTGGGTAAACAACTATGGCAAGAGACAGGACGCAAAGCGCGCGACCGGTGTCGACAGAGCCGGCACCGTCGACTAGAAGAGTCCTGTGACCAAGCAATCACCCTATATGAAAGGCAAACGCGGCGGCGGAGAGCAAGAGCTCGCGGCAAAGACGGAGAATAAGCGACGCCAGTAGTAGGCCTTCCTCCGACACCGTTAGAAATGAACGTCAACGGCTGCGTCTATAAAGACAAGACGCAGTGAGGAGGCAGAAACGGGTGGCGAAGAGGAAAGCGATCAGGCCGGCGCAAGCGCGCGTTCTCGACCTGAAGCCACCGTGAAGAAGGCCTCGCACCACAACGAAGTTGACGGGATGTTGGACGAGGCGCAATGAGGGGGGTAGCACAGCCTGGACAGGCCGTGTAGGAGGAAGTGTAGGCTTCGATTGTTTCGTTTGCTTCTGGACCTAGGCCACTTTGCGACGAGGGCCTGCACGGCGCGCACTCGGGGACTGGCTGGTGCGACTAGGGTCGGGGTCGCATTTATGAGGCGTGTTTTGCGCGCGAGAGAGCCTGGGGGAAACAAGCGAGACAGGTTTGCCGAGAAGTCAGTTACGCGTTAGACCTGTCTGGGAGACCTTCCAGGGTACTGGTTCAGTTGAAGTCTGGTGTCGGAACGGTAAGTTGGATCGGCTGCTCGCAGCAAGGTTTAGAGGTCGGAGAGTTGGAAGATGTTAGTACTAGGAGTTAGCCTCGGACTCGAACGAGGTGCGAGGCGCACACTTTGTGTGTTAAGATCCGTGATGACGAGAGGGGAGTGTGTTCTGGTCATTCGTGATTTCTGAGAAACCTTTCGAGGCAACGATATCATGCGCAAAATGGATAAATCAGTCGTATCTCCAAAAGTGCCTTTGCCTTGTTGGATGACCCTAGTGTAGAGTTGCAGTGTCCGAGCGAGGGTGGCTGGGGAATGCCCGCAGATCTATCGACTGATGGCGATGACTGTCAAAAGACGGCAGGCTGCGGCTCATTCATTAGGGCTCCGTCTGGAATGAGCAACGCCTAGACCGGCGCGGAGGAGTGTCTGCTTAGGCGACGAAGTCGAGGCCGAAATGGAGTGCAGAAGATCGAATAGGAACGCAGGCCGACTTAGCGTTTCCGGGAGTATTGTCAAGGCCGCTTCGTCTTGGACGGCAAAACAGCTCTTTTCCGCTCGCCAACCGTTGAGGATAGACTATCACTGCACCGCCGATCTAGTCGGAACTTGACGCTAGGCAGTGCACACACAGGAAGAGAGGGAGGTGGGTTGAGTTGGTGGGTGGTATGGATGCTGAAAGTTGGCGCAAGCTGCGTGTAGGCGCATACGAACAGTCGAGAATCCAGAGGCTAGAATCAGGTTGAGAGCGCAACGACGAAGTGTGGTGGTGTGGTGTGGTGTGGGAGCGATGAGTATGTTTGACTGGCGTCGTAGTCATCATCCGCATCGGCTGCTCTTTGGATACGTCTTTGTCCATGTCAGGATGTCGTTGAGAAGCTCCTGTCTGCTTTTGTCATTGTCGCCGTCGCCGTCGCTGCCGCTGATGCCTCTTAAAACCCCATGCTACCCTATCTCGTCAGAATTTCCCGTCCCTGGGCTGGGCTGTCTCTTGCGGCTGGCTTCTTTCATCTTCCCCGGCAGTGGCTTTATCCCACGCGCCTCTCGCGCCTCCGATTCCGTCGCCGCTTTCTTGCTTTTTCGTCGGCAACCAACCGCATCCCTCTTGGCCATTTTCCCTGCGCATGTCTCACCAGTCCCCAAAGTGGAAGAGGTTCCATTTGGTTGGCCGATAGGCACACCAAGAGGGCCTCAACTGGGCCTCTTTCGATCGCATTCGAGTTCGAGAATGGAGTCCGTCTCTCGTAAAAGCTCGTAGGTTGATTCTCACTGGAGGTATCGGTAGCCACCCATCATATCACATATGACTGCATACGCTGTAGCTGTAGCTGTGTGCAACGCGCTGCGCTCTGTTGCGCGCTCTCCTCTTCCTCTGGTCTCTAATATGCAATCGACAGAGCATCCATCCCTGTCTCCCGCCCGTCCTGCACACATGCTTCGCTGCAGCACGGTCCCTCTGCCATGGTGCTAGTGGCCTAGCACTGGGCTGAGATGAGCCAGATGCAGCAGCGGTTCTCTGCGGAATGGGAGAGCAGCGTGCAGATGCACAAGCAGATGCAGTGCGATTCAAGGCTCTCCCTGGAGGTTGCGTCCGCTGGCCAATCCGGTGGATCGGCATGGAGCGCCTGACTCTGGGTCGCTGCCACTTGCAGGACGTCATTGTCGTGGTGTTGGCCGAAAGCATGATACTCCCTGCTTGGTCATAATAAGAGACGTAAGCTTAAATGAGAGGTAGAGTCGACCGTGAGGGTATTCGTCAGCACTAGCCAACAGTTGTGATTATGTCTGCGAGTGTTGAGGTCAAGTAGGTAGAGAAATAAGTACCGTAGGAAACGTCACTGCTATCGCCAGTGACCGACTTCAGTCCAGCGTGTATTCGATTCGGCACCACAAGGAAGGTGTGCTTGAATTGGGATGCGCCGGCCCCTCCTTCCCTCCCCCACCAACTTCGGCGAGTGTTCCGTCAGCAGGCGTCGCTTCTCGTCGCTCCTTCCCATCAAAGGCCGGCAGTGCGTCATCCCATTCTGCCTTCACAAAATGCGCGCTGTTTGCCCCCAATATTGGAACATCGGACGTCTTTTTTGACGACAGACAGCAAAGAAAAGAAAAGAAATAGATCGACGTACGACCGAATAAGGATATCTGGGCATGCTAGTGCCCGCGACAAATTGGCAGTTCATCGCCCTCATTGGCCGCAGCACACTCAGGCCCAGTCCTCTGCCGACTCTGGCAGGAAACCACTGGATTCCCTCTGCGCCAATCATGGACCAAAACCGGCATACAAGCCAGCACAGGGCACGGGTTCGTCACATTGTTTCCGCTTGTCAGAGAGAGCCGCAGCAAAAGACAGCGCCGCATCTCAGTGGGCAATGGACCAAAGGCTGAATCTCCCTCCCGCTGATTGCTGCGGGCGGGGCGGCGGCCCAATATGTGACCCCAAGACAAAGAATGTCGATGTATCCGCGGGGGGGGCTGAATCAGCAAAAATCCCAAGAAGCTTCACAACTTGCTCTCGACAACGACAACAACAACAAAAATGATGAGACCAGGTCGAATGAGAGTCGGATTGCACGAGTCGACTGATTGAATTTCACATTACTGGGTCGCTGCGTTCGTCCACCGCCTCTTTATACTTACTGCCCACCTTGGCCACTTCATCCGGCTTCAGCGACGTCTTTGCTGCACAATGAGCTGGCATCCTCCCACTGGAAGGCCCCACCCATGTACAACACGTCCATGTAAATGGCTCCGCCGTTTCCAGATGGCAGCAAACTACCCAGGCCGGCCGTCGCTAGCAGTCGAGCATGCCCAAAGCTGGGTACGGCCACTACGTGGTCTTTCCATGCGACGGCATCATTGCCACACAGTGAGGTCTGCATCGCATCGCTGGGTTTCGTGCATTATGTTGCTTCAAACTACCCTTACCCTTTGGCTCCTGCTCACATCCTTTCGGCAGCTAATATTCGGTACACTAGCAACCCCGTCGGGCTGCGCAGGTTGCACTCGACTAGTTGACCATCGGTTGAACATGGCTTAGTGACAATGTTCTTCCATGGAGAGGACGATCGGTTGGCTCGACTGTAGGTCTAAGTAGTCTATTCTGGGTCTCCTCCACGATGCATTTTGACTGAATTTTGGCAGATGCTCGATACCACGTGGCAGTAGTAGTATTAGTAGAGGCGAATGAATATTCACCGACTCGCCGTCTCCGCATAATACCACCTGGCCCAGATAAGCCTCCGACCCAAACTGGTACATACTCTCAATGCTCAGGGGTGTTTCTTATGTGGGATATAATAGAGACCAGGTGGATTCAAAGTGTCGGTGAGGAATAACCCAAAACTGAGTTTCCTGCTTGCGATGAACCCCGGCTTACGCATAAATTTGCCGATTGGTGCGCCTTTCTCGACCGTGCCGTCTCTCACCTTTATATTTATCGATGTTTGCATAGCTCTTGCATTCTTTGGGCTGTATTTCTGGAAAATATCGAACTTATTATCACGGGTTTCCAATCTACGTCAGCTTGCCTACACGCAGAACGAGAAACAAGCCAACATGCATGCAACATGTACGATTTCCAAGGTCACAAATGAAGACCTCCACTAGAGAGCCTCGTAGGAAAGAACACGACCACTACAATCAAACATGTCCTAGAGTTGGTTCGAAGGTAAAGCAAGGCTTGCTCTTTCGGAACAATGCATTGGGTAATTGGGCAATCATGGATTCGTTGTGGCTTCAGTGACGTGGGACTCAACAAGAGAGACATCCCGTTCGTGAGTACCTTTGTACCTACCAGCTGGGGTCCGATGGTGGGGTTTATTTAGACGCAGCCATTGGGCAGATCTCCCGCATGCTATTCCTGGGGAAGCTGCGATCGGATTTCAAAAAGCCAGACCTCGGGGCCCGGCGGTAGATATGATCCGAGCAACTTGCACCGCCGGTCGGATCGGGTCGCTGGCCGTGATTGACAATGGCTTACAGCTGTCGGCGGCGCTCCCAGGCTCAACCACAGGGAAGTGGCTAGGCTCTTAGACCCCAAGCCCGAGCGCGACGAGCTGAGTGGCTGCGCACCTTCGGAAACTGCTGTGAGATAATCCTCGCCAGTGTCCGCCGTCCTTTGCGACTTCGTTCTGGACTCACTACACTTTTTTTTTCTCCTTCTCCGGGTGCTCTGCCAGCCGAACCAACAGACCTTCTCTGGCATACTCTATATCACGCAAGACCTCAACAGTCCCAATTGTATCTCCGGCACGTCGAGCGACTGTCTGCAATGCCGAGAATCTCTGGTTCCAACTAGTAATCGCTTCACTACGCAACGCGCCGTCGCCGCCTCTCGCAACTCGTCCCCCCGTTTTCTCTCTCGCCTTCCCGTTCCTTCTTTCCTTCCCCACCCAACACAACAGCTCTTGCCCCTACATGCGCACCGACTCGGCTGAATCGCAAATTGCTCTTTTCCCACCTCTCGAATTTTCTCTGAGCAACCGTCGCTCCTCGAGGCTTTGGACGATACGAACCGCAAATACCGTTACACATCCCTCGTCTCGCGCACTCGCCCTACCGAGGGTTCCCGTACTTGCTTGATGGAGGATGAAGCGCTGGCGACGGTGAAGATGGAGGAGGTAAAGATTGAGGATGGTGTCGCGCCAAACGGGATCAATATGGAGCAAGATCCAAGCAGGGCATCGGCGCAGAAGAAGAGTAACCAGGGGTCTCGCTCCGCTAGCATGTCGCCCAGTGAGGGCATGGTCAACGGCGAAGGCATCTCGACGCCAGGAGGCACGCAGCGACCGAAACTTTCACGCAAAGCATCACAGAAGCCCGTCAAGCGCGAGTCGCCTCTATTCCACGATCTGCCAGACGTCACGGAGCAGTCGTGCAGTACCTTTCAGGTCATACCCGATTGTCTGTATGGATCCAAGCACATGGGCTCGACCGACAACGATGCTCTCGACTGCGACTGCCGTTCCGAGTGGCGTAAGTTTTCCCGCCCTCCTTCACTCCTGTGCGAAACCGTCGCGAGCGCTCCCTAACTGAAAATCGCCCGTCTGCAGATGAAGGAAAAAATTTATCGTGCGGCGAAGACTCCGACTGCATCAACAGGGCGACGAAGATGGAGTGCCTTGCTGGCGGCGGCAACTGTGGCGATGGCTGCCAGAATCAGAGATTTCAGCGGAAGCAGTTCGCCGATGTTTCAGTCATCAAGACGGAGAAGAAGGGCTTCGGACTTCGTGCCAACGTCGATATGCAGGCTAACGACTTCATTTTCGAGTACATTGGCGAGGTCATTAACGAGCCAACCTTCCGACGACGGATGATACAGTACGATGACGAGGGCATCAAGCATTTTTACTTCATGTCGCTGACCAAGCACGAATTCGTCGATGCGACAAAGAAGGGCAACCTGGGGCGTTTTTGCAACCACTCATGCAACCCGAATTGCTACGTCGACAAATGGGTCGTCGGAGAAAAGCTGCGCATGGGCATTTTCTCCTCACGCAAAATCAAAGCCGGTGAGGAGTTGGTGTTCAACTACAATGTTGACCGCTATGGAGCCGACCCCCAACCCTGCTACTGTGGCGAGTCGAATTGCACTGGATTCATTGGTGGCAAGACCCAGACCGAGCGGGCGACCAAGTTGCCCCTTACTACAGTGGAGGCGCTCGGCATTGACGACGGTGATGCCTGGGACACAGCGGTGGCCAAGAAGCCGCGCAAAAAGAAGCCAGAAGAAGACGACGAGGAGTACGTTAACAGCGTGCAGGCTAGAAGCCTCGACGATGATGATGCGCGCAAGGTCATGGCGACTCTTATGCAGTGCAAGGAGAAATGGATTGCTGTCAAGCTGTTGCAGCGTATTCAGCAGTGTGAGGATGAGCGGGTGATCCACTCCGTCATGCGCATGCACGCCTACCAAATTCTCAAGACAACGCTCAACACCTTTATCGACGACCACAACGTCGTTCTCCAGGCTCTCGATATTCTCGATAAGTTCCCGCGACTGACCCGAAACAAGATTGAGGGCTCCAAGATTGAAGCCACCATTGGTGTACTTACTCAGTCTGAACATGAAGAGGTCAGCGCGAAGTCGAAGAAGTTGTTAGACGAATGGTCCAAATTGGAGCTTGGTTACCGCATCGGGAAGCGAAAGTTTGACCCCAACACATCTGCCACGAATTCCTTCCAAGAGAGGCGCAACATGGACCGCGAAGAGGATGTGACTGCGAAATCGACTCCTGACCCCCTTCAGAATGTCGAAATCCCCAAAGGACCTCGAAGCAACATTCCGCAACGAAACACACATTTCTTCAATGGCCCTCCGCGCCAACGAAGACACCAAAACTTCAATGGTCATGGAGCATTACCACTCGGATGGTTTACAGCGACGGATCAGCGCGGGAACACGTACTTTTATAGCAAGAGCGGTGCTACGACCTGGCAACGTCCCACCAAGCCCGCTGACGCTCAAAAGTCGACACCCAAGGCGTTGCAAGAGCAGCAGCTGCTCAAGAACATTATCGACCAAGTCACGAAGGAGCAAACTCCCAGGCCTTCGGCATCACAGACACCGCAACGCGCAGAGACTCCCGTTCAGGAGAACAAGCAGGAAAAGTGGCGATCTCTTAGCATCGACAAACAGATGAAGATCTATGAGAATACGGTATGTGTGACTGCGTTTGAGCTCCTGGCCGCCTGCTAATCTTCCCTGCAGCTCTTCCCCCACGTCAAGTATGTCGTCGATAAGTACAGACACAAGCTTCCCAAGGATGATCTTAAGCGACTTGGCAAGGATGTTTGCAAGAAACTTGTGTCATCAGACTACAAGCGCAATCGAATCCAAGACCCCACGACTCCACTTGACCAGAAGCAAGCTAGAAAGGTCAAGGCTTATGTGAAGGACTTTTTGGACAAGGCTATTGTGAAGTTCAGACATCTCGAGAAGGAGAAGGCGACTCCCGAAGGCGACATGGACAAGTCCAAGGACTCTGCCACTTCGACCAACAAGGAGATTGATTCACCAGCCGACGACGTTGTGCTGTCCGACAATGAGGAAGGCGGATCAGTGGGTAGTCCTGAGCGCAAGCGCAAGCGTGAGGAGGAGGTAGCTGAGTTACAAACCCTGACTCCCTCAGATGAGCCATCTGTGAAGCGCCTTAGGGAGTTTGATGCGGATGGTGCAACACCACCGCCTCCTCCCCCGCCACCTCCTGCTGATCCGGCACCTACTGCTACCCCCTGAGGAGCCGCTGTCAGAAGAACAAAGGGCCCTGAAGGAGCAGGAGGAGGCTCTAATGCGAGAGAACGAAGAGTCTGAACGTCTGGAAGAAGAAGAGCTTACCAAAGCTATGGACATCGGAAGCACCTTGAACGGTCACCCCCCCGTTAATGTGGGAGGAGCTGTCGATCAGTCTGCCATTGCCAACACCGGGAATGAAGTGGCTCGGCAGCAAGAGGTTATGGGTCACTAGACACAGCCACGACACAACGCCTGAATCAGGCTTGAGACGTTGTACCTTGAAGCTAGGGATACCCAGATTGTGCGATTTCCAACGGAGGGTGGGGCGTCAACTAAGTGAACAAGCCGAAGTGAAGGAACTCTCTCGGCCTCGTATGTATAAGCAGGCATGTTGCATTTTTCTCGTTCTGGAAGGGAATCAGCAGACCCCCACCCAAACAAAACAAAGGATCTCTCAGATACTTTGGTTTCTGTTTAGGGTGTTTTGTTACGATTATAATGTGGATATTTTTGGTCATGGAAAAGAACAAAAACTGGTCGTGGCCAAGTGAAAAAAGCTGTACCTAGGCCATTGTGTCCTTTTTTTTTTTCCTCCTCTTCTTCTTTCTTTTTTTCTTCACCAACCCCCCAGCATATGTTGGTTTTTTGGTGTGATGGGAAGTGATGGGAACAGGGCGGCATGGCATCATCCCCAAAGGCGGGCGGGCATTGGGTTCCCTTTTTTTTTTCAATCAGATTTGGGCATCATGACGAACAAAAAGTCACACCAGGCAATCGGCGTTTTTGTACAAAAGGAAAAAGGCAGATAAGAAACATAACTTGAACTAGTAGTAATGGATGTGAATGGAGACCTCGACGTTTAAACAAAGAACCACGTTTTCTAATGTGCGCCGCTAGGTGATATCTACACACATCGTGGATTGAGGACATAAGATGGACTCAAGCATCGATATTATTGCTAATTTCCCTTTCTCTCCTTGTTACCCCGAGGGCCTTGAGGCATCCATTTTGCTTCTATAAACCAGATAACTTTTTTTTTCTTACTCTCAGAGACTGACTTGACCATCCCGTGATGAACGCCGTGCCATACATGCCAAGTGCGAGATGCCACTAGAAAAAGTAGCAGATCCGATACCACATATCCTCTCCTCATGGACCTGGGTCTTTCACCTCCTCTACCCGGGGGTTTCAGTCCTCGCCAACCTGAGAATCTAAAGTGGTTGAGATGGTTGGAACAGGTAGAGCGGAACCAAAAAAAAGAATGAGCTGCCCGTGACTTTATGTAGGGCCACCAAATTTCGAACTTGCGTTGTCTGCCGGTCCCAGGCATTATCTTCCTCCACTAGGCCATCTATACTTCAGGTACTGCTCATGCCTTCATTCTGCACTTTCGTTGTCCATGAAGGGTTCGTCCTCGGACCCTCTCTACTGTCAGACATGGTCAGGCCCTCCTCTCCGCTTCTGTCGTTGGACTATTCCTGCCCAACCCAGCCCCCCGTTTCATCAAAGGGCTCCTCCATCTCCACCTCAGAAACCTCATCCTCACTATCACTCTCCTCCCCGCCGCGCTTCCTCTTCTTCTTGGCAGCAGGTTGCGCCTCGGGCGCCTCGTCCTTGCGCATAAACACAAAACTCCGCGCCGCCCTCTCCTCCCCTTCCACGCGGCCCCGCTCGCCTCCCCGTCTTCTTCTCCCGTATAACCCCCGCCGTCCGGGCATGTTTGTAGCCCGGGTACGCGCGGGAATGGAACTTGAAACTCTCCAGCGCCTGCAGGCCCGCGTGCCGGCCAAGGTCTTTGACGTTCCAGAGGGTGTACGGGTCGCCTTCGAAAAGGGTCACGACGATGGTGCCCTTGGGCGCCAGGCTGGGGAGCGCCGAGGTGAAGAAGGCGACGAGGAGCTCCTGGTTGTAGCGGACCTGGCGGTTGCGGTCGGTGGACTTGCCGCCGACGTGGGGGAAGTTAAAGAGGATGCGGTTGAAGATGCCCGTCTTTGTCGGGGCCGACATGTGGAAGCCGCGGTGGTTCGGGGCGGATTTGCGGGTGAAGGGTTTCATGGAGCGGGCGTCGATGTTGTAGAGGACCCTGTTGTTGTTCTGGACGGGGGGTTTGTATTTCTCGTTGTCGTCTTCGTCGATTTCCTCCTCCTCCTCCTCCTCTTCCTCTCCTGCTTCCGGTGACTCGGCCTCGGCGGGTTCCTTGCTGTCGTTCTCGTCATCCTCGGCATCGGCATCGCCCTCGCTCTTTGCTGCTTTTGACTTGGTAGGTTTTGTGGTAGCGGCGGTCCCGTTGATCTGCGCAATGTTCTCCGCGGCCTGGGGGTACTTCTCCAGCAACTCCCGCTCGTTCTTCTCGAGGACCGTCGCTGTCAGGTTACGGCAGCCGTGGTGTGTCGCGAGGCTCGCTGCGAAGCTGAGGTCGCCCTCGCCGATCAGCAGGATGGCGTCTTCCTTGGAGAATGGGATCACGGGCTCTTGGTTCTGGTGGTACTGCTGTTGCGCCTTCTTCTTCTTGGCGTCGCTCTCAATGGCTTGAGCGCTCTTTGGGTTCTTCTTCTTGTTGTTGTTCTTGCCGTTGTTGTTCTGTGGTGCGCCGCCAGTCTTCTTCTTCACCGTGTCCACGAAGTGGCTCTTGTGGTTGACTGACCCGAGCTTCCGCTTCTTGGCCATGGCGGGCGAGGGGCTGTGAGAAAGGCTGGTGGCTCGGCGGAGGGAGTATGCGGCGCAATGGGTAGCCGAGTTCGCGGTCCGGACCGTTTTGCGGTGGTCGTAAACTGGGTTAGGTTTTCGAGGTGACGTCCGGCGTACGGCGTGTGTCGCAGTGCAAAGTGGGATGTGGTGGTCGGCGGCGGTGCTGCTGCTACCCGTGTCGGCGCCCGGGGGGGTGGGAAGGGTGTGTAAGGTATGTACCCCACGCTCTGTTGTACCGCGACTGAGAAACTTTTTTTTGCCCTTCTCCCCGGGGCTCTCTTTCTGCCGTACCTTTTGACTTTTGCGACGCTACGGCGGTGAGCAGGCATGGCGCGCTCCAGCGGCTCGGGAATAGACGAGGTTCAGCCGTGGAACCCTTCGCTTTTTTTTTTTTTTCCAAGCTCGTCAAGTGTCAGTGGCCTCCTTAGAAACCGACCCCTAGTACCCGTACGGGGGAGTGGATTGGGCGACACCGGACTATGGATAACCACAGGGGGGCGGATGAGAAAGAGGGCGGCGGGAGACGGGACCTGGGAGGTATCCAGTACATTTGGTACGTGGGAGGAAGAGTGTGCTGTTCAGGCGCCAGGGGGACTCGTGGGCCACGCGCACCCCGGGCGTGCGCCGTGAGATGGACCTTCGAGTTTGCAGATGCTGCAGGGAGGAGAGGGTAAGGAGCTGACTACCTTGGATCTATCGAACTTGGAAGACACCTCGTCGTCCTTCGTGGGAGTATTACTCTTGATAGCACTGAGGGCTGGCCCAGACTCATCTCTATGTGATCTATTGGACTCATTGCTTTTGTATGCATCTTTTGGTGTGAAGTGTCTGATGGTGGTTGTTGTTCGTCTCTTCTTCTTAGCGTGGCTCTTATTAGCTAAGTGGGCCGGTACTTGGATGTATGAGGCTTATCTGGCACTCCCGAACCTTGAGCAACTGGCGACTTGCTGCGTACGGAGTACGGATAGTAGTACCTGGGGTACGCAGACGTAAGGGAGGCGAGCATGCCAGTGCTATGATTGTGTACAGCCCTCCAGGAAAGAATGACCATCAATTGCTGGCCGTCACCAGATCGTGAGTAACGGAGCAGTGTGTATAGCACTGCCGTGTGCTTCAACATATACGTAATTGAATTTCGTTTATCGTTGCATCAAGCCCAGAATACTCATCGGTGAGCCAGCCGTACCAGCCACGGAACAACAACACAATGCTGCACCTCACTGGGTCCTGAGAAAGAACTTGCAGCCGTCCGGCTGGAGTTCGGGATCTGGTTTAACAACAGGCCCACCCGGACGGGACCAGGACTTGTAAAAGTCGCCCCGTCCGACAGGCTGTCCGACTCGTCCGAATAGCCTGAGGAACCCGAGATTGAGGCAAGAATATCTGCTTCGCCAAGTTTGATTGAGACGACACTGTCCAGAAACAGTAAGAAAGACAGATACCATTGGAAGATGTGTAAAGCAAGGAAGATGATTGTATGAAAAATACTGCTTACATTTGGTGCACGTTCATCAAATGGCGGGTGGTATTTACAAAGTGGCTTCGTCATGTAAGAACACCTAGAGCTAGTTGTACATGGACAATTAGGAGGAGGCGGGCATGGGTGACGAGGAAAGGGAGTCGGGACCGGCCGGCCTCATTGCTATTGTCTCCAGATCGTCGTCACGATGGCGAGCGCGCTTGAGAAATGCTGCCTCTGCTCAAGGTGACAGGTTGAACGTTCGGGAGAAGCGGACAAGAAGTCACGCCTTGGTCTATGGGTATTCGAGTACGTACAGAGTAGTCATAGGTAGGTACGCGTTTAAGGAAAGCCATCACACAAGGGGAACACAAACGCAGAAGCAGGCAGCCATATGAGTAAGGTAGGTATTCATCGGTGCAGGGAGGTTTTGTTAGTTAGAACAGTGAGACCGCAGGCATTCATCATTGCTTACAGACGCAATGCTGGCATGCTCGCCTGTTGGCCTGCCAAGTCGCAAATGCTCGTTACGAAGACCCGAGCGAGCCAGCTCTTGGAAAAAAAGGCTTGCACTCAGATACGTGCAAGGCACGGAGTAAGGTACGCCGCAAAGTACGTGACAGCAGCACCTTGGACGGCCAGATAGCAGAATCGTTATGTACCGGGTACCTCTTACCCTTTTTTGCCGACAGGGGTAGAAGGCTATTTGCGGTCGTCGGATTTTCTAGTCCTCCGGACGAATCAGGGCGCGGAAAATCATGCCTACTCCTACCAGATCGGTGTAAGTGTGTGCAGCACAGTGCTGGGCTGGGCCTTGCCTTCCGCCTCGCTGTAGCAGGGTGGTCACGTCTGTTCCTGCCTTTGCTGCGCTCCGCCTGGTATTATTTGCAAAAGGCAGGAAGGGGAAAAAAGCGAAGCAATCTTCGTTCCACGCTCCCAATTCAACACCTCATTCACGCTGGCTCACTCTTACAACCATTTCTGCGCACGAGTCTCATCTTCACCCTGATTCCACTTACCCCCTTCTCAAGCTGGTCTCTCATTGAGGTATTCCGCTCGTTGCAGAGAGAGGCCAGCCGGCTGTCATTTTCTTAGCCCACACCACTACCATCCCCGTCCAACCCACACACCTTGGTCCTGTTCTCCGAACAGCCAACAACCTACAGACATCTTCAAGCCAAAGCACTTTCTTGACCCCGAGCAATCGCGCCTGCTCACGCCTTTTCTGAGATTGACCGAGGATTCCTCGGCCGCATCATATCTCAATTTTCCCACCCGTACCGCGCCTCTACCTTACTCTACCCATCTCACAGACGCCCCCATCTCATTACACCATACCCGCTCTCACTTTTGCCTCCACATACCCCCATTTCTCCTGCCTTCACGTCTCTTTCATGAACGGCCATCGCCATCATGTCAGACGTTGAGACACCGGAGCAGTCTTTTTCGACTCCGACGCCTCAGCTCACTCCCAAGGCCAAGGGCCGTGGTAGAGGCCGGGGCAGAAAAGCTGTCGCGCCTAAGAAGGAGCCTCCCAAACCCGCAGCCACTGCCGGCACTGGTCGACGCGGCCGCTTCAAGCAGTTCTCAGACGACAAAGTCCAGGCAAATTATGAACGGCAACGCGAGCTCAAGGCACAGTACGCGGCTCTCGCTAATGCCGTGAAGCCAGCGCTACAAGATCTGGCTTCGCGCTCCATCGACACACTCACAAATGACAAGGACTACCACAAAACGGTGCCGGAATTCAAGGTCATTGAGGACAATCTCGGCGCCCGCTTCGAAAGATCCCTTCTTTACTTGGAAAACAAACTGGCGACTGCGGCCAGAACCGTCTTCAAGTCCAAACATGCCAAGCTCGGCGCCGTTCGCGATATTTTCAAGGTTCGTGAGGCCCCGACTGATATGTCATGTTTTTTTCCCTTCCCTGGTCATCTGCTAACGTCACCCGCGGCATTAGAACGGAGTTGAAGATGCGGAAGACAGATTTTTGGATGCGCAGCTTCATCGTCTCAACCTTCTGGAATATCTTCATGATCATGGTCTTCCTGTTGACGTAAGTTCATTCTGTTCTTCATTTCAATTTTTTTCTGCGTGTCTCGTTTATTCACACTGGCCTCAGCTCGTCGACGCCGGCTGGAATTATAAGCAAATTTCGGACAAGGAAGCCCAAGAATTCGGCCTCTATGAAGTCTACGTTGACGGAGCACTCGTTCCCTATCCTCAACTTGTCGAAGGCACCGAAGCCCATGCCCTGAGACAGGCTGCCTGGGCGGAGCCACAGACGGCGAAGGAGACCCTGGCGCCACCCTCCGCGCCGGCGACTGGAGGACGAACCAGCAAGCGCAAAGCCAACCAACAACCGGATGGCCAGCCGGTCTCCAAGAGGTCTGCTGCCGATGTCGCGCCCGTCCGCCACATTGCCGGTATCATGTCGGCTCAGCATGCTCCCATTGAAGACGAATCAAATGAGAGCACGCCGGTACCTGAGGGTCCATTGACCGCTGACCAGAGAGAGCCTGCCTTGCCGGCAAAGGCTTCAGAGCCAGATGAATACGGGTGCAGACAAGTCAACCGGCCGACAGCCAAGAATGGAGCGAGCATCGCGAATCGTCTCATTGTCCCTCCATCATTCCAGTTCGATGATGACGAGATTGGATTCCGTGATTCGACCAACTCCCCTAGGCATGGAGCCACGCTCGCTAAGCGTGGAAAGTATCTCGGCAAGCCGAACTCGAACACCTGGCACTTTGATCCTCTGCTTGCCCGTTGGGATGCTAGAGATCTCGACGAAGAAGACTACGACGTGGAACTTGTCCAGAAGCACGGTACTCACCCCCGATTGGGTTGCTTCCTGCCCACGAGCAAGAATGACCCTGAGCCGCCAAAGCCAGAAGCAGAGCCGATGCATCCCACTGTTTTCCTTACTCCCTCAGGCAAGACCATCCATGCGTCTCGTGTCGTCCCCGTCGCAAAGGTCGAGATTGCTCTAGCCGACAAGCCATACTCGGAAAGAATGGGTGCACTTCTCTCTTCTATCTGTGAAAAGGAGGACATCTCTCCTGAAGACATTGAGGGACCTGAGCTCAAGGCTCTGAAGGAGATTTCGGAAGAATATGCCGTGCAACGACTCATCGCCGAGTCTGTCAAGGAGTCCGAGCCAGCGAGTCTGGAAGATACGCCTGCCACTTCGCCCCTCCCTATGAACGACTCTGCCCTCAACATTGCTGGTTTGGAGGAGCTAGTCGTGGCTGCGGAAGCCGTCGAGGCAGAGGCCAAGGTCGTGGAATCTGTCGAGGAGAAGCCGGTGATCCTCCCCGCTCCGACTCCAGTCAGACCTGCTACCCGTGCTTATGACGCTATTCGCGACATATTTGGAGGGTCCGAGTCAGCTGCCGTTGAGCCTCCAGCTCCCGTTCTGGTGCCAGAGCCCATCGACACTACTGCGCTCGCAATCCTCGCCGATGCGTCTACTTCCACGTACCCTTCTCAGCCCGTCGACCTAATCATGGCCGATGCTCCCATCAGCCAACCCATTCCAGTTGACGGTCCTCCCCCTCCCCATTCCCATCATCATCATCACATCGACTCGGGTTATGTGGTTCAGCCCATACCCGCTGAATTCCGCATCCAGGCCGCTCCTTCAAACGATAGTGTCGGCTGGATCGAACCCCGAATCGCTTCACCAGGTGCAGACAGTCGGATTCACCCATCTATCGAGACTCCGTCGATGAGAGATCCGTACTCAAACCAATTACCCCCTGCTCGCCCAGTCGAGATGTCTCAAATGAGGTCCTCGATCGACGCCACCAATGATACCCGCCGGCACTCCATGTACCACGAGCACAGTGCTTCGTCGGCCTACAGCGAGCAGCACTTGCCTCATCCGCACAACCAGCAACACCTGCCGCAAGCAGACCCCATGATTGACCCACGTCTTTACTCTGCACCGATGGACGCTTCGGCCGCACATCATGAATATCAACAACAGGCTTACGGTCAGAGCCAGCAAGGCTACCAATTGCCCAGCATGCCTATGCAAGGAGGACCAATGTCACAAGCCTCTCCTCAGCTGCAACAATCTGGCTCTTCATCCCGTATGCCATTCACGAACCCTTCTCAGGACAGGAGCTCGCCGCTTCCGCCCTTGCGACCGTCTCGTGGCCGCAAGAGTGCTCCCGCTGCACCGGAGCAGGGTGTTCAGATCGAACAACATCAGATTCAGCAGCAGCAGCAGCAGCAGCAGCAACAGCAACAGCAACAGCAACAACAACAACAACAACAACAACAACAACAGCAACAGCCGCCGCCGCCACCTTATATGAGCACCAACAGTGGCTCATTCTACCCTCCTGGTCCACCCAGGCCATACCACAATGGATACACACAGGAGCAGCCTGGGTTGCCACCCATGATGAACCAGTATCCACCCTACCCAGGCTCGCAACCTCCACCACCACCTTTGCAGCAGCAGCAGCAACCGCCGCCTTATGGGCACCCAGGCATGTCTCCCACTTACTCATCCATTGCTCCGGCACAAAGCCCTCCGAATCTTCAGTTCGTTCCACAGCAACCCGGCGAACCGTCTAGAAGTCGGGCTGGGAGTGGCTCGTCAACTCCAAGTGCACAGGGAAACAGCAAATACCCCAAGCTGGCCCCCGCTCCCCTGCCTGCTCACAGAGTAGGCTGGCCTCAAGGCCCTGAACTGCGAACCGTTCAGTATGACTACAAGGAAAACATCAAAGATTATGCGCCTACAGAACCCCCTCCGCGTCGCGGTCCTGTCCAAATTCGGGGCTGGAACATAAACAATAATAGGATTCAGCGCCAGAAGACAGATGAGAATGGCGACGAGCGACGCGGGTCCCGCTAGGAGCAGAACCTCAAGTTGCCAGAGCTGAAGCCAAGTAAGGAAGGTCTAACAGGCGCGGGAGTGAAGAAGCCGGCTGCCAAGAAGCCAGCCGCTAAGAAGACAGCTGCCAGGAAGGCGACTACGAAGAAGGCGGTCGCTAAGAAGACGACTGCCAATAAGCCAGGTCCCAAGAAAACCTGAATGGGATCCGAGAATCATGTTGCAAGCGGATCGGGACAAGCGAAAAGAGCATGTATTATTATCACATCACGGACGTTGATCTTCCACATATGAAGATCTTTTGTCCGCATCATCCCTATGCGGGTGAAAGAGAGAGAGAAAGAGAGAGAAGGCTGAGCTGAAAAACCAGGTGGAGAAGCTCATTGAATGAAATTAGAGCTAGGGCCGAGAAGCCGGGTTCAATGGTGCCCCAGCATATTTGGAATGATAATGAATACGAAAAGAAGAATTGGTTTTGAGAAATGTGCTCCTGATCGTGCCTTGTTGAGTGAAGTCGTGATCCATCTGTTTCCCGTGTATGCCGTACGGTCCGGTAAGTGATACTACCAACATCTTTAGTAATTAATCGAGGGTGAGCCTGTCGATTGCTTGAAGGCGGAATCGGAAAGCTGCTATAAGTTTGTGATGGTTCCTTGCCCTTGGTTGCAACTGACTCCTTTTGTGCTTTTAGGATAATCACATGTACCATATAGACGAAGTCGAGGAGTAGCTTTAGGGAGTGGTTTTCCATTATTCCTTAATCATAGAGAGAGAACTCAGAAACGGTTGCTTGTTTGTTCATATGAGAGGTACTACCCACAGCTTTCCTAAGCCACAGATAAGATTCGGCATCATTATGGCAGCCTTGCATTTTAGGAGAAAGCGGCATTGCTCGGAGTTCGAGAGGTCCTTGAGGAGAACTTGAGTTAAAGTGCTCAAAGGTCACATAATTTGAGGAAGAGAATAGTATGCAAATGGAGCGTGAGCCTCTTCAATCTTTGTGTTTTGATTACAGTGTATCTGATATTACATGTATCCGAGCCATTTTGGTTTCTTCCGTAACAGAGAAAGGGGATGCGCGGGACGATTCCCTCTACCTTAATCTCCGCCTCCTCGCGAGAAATTGTTATACACATACACACAACCGCAAATGTTTAAAACCACTCCCGGGCAAAACTGGTCTACTGAGTGAGGATCTGGTGGTTGAAGTCTACCGCACCGTCCATGTTCATCATCATGCCGGGATCGGCGGGCATCAGGCCCCCGCCATTCGGCATGAGACCGCCGGGCGCAGCGAGCGAGAGGAGGCCGCGTCCCAGCTCGCCGACGGGATGGAGCGGGAGGACTGACGCCTCCATGGTGTTTCCGTCAAAGATGACCATGTTCTGAATGGGCTGCTGGGTCTGGCCGAGGACGTTGATGACGTCCTGCGCGAGCTGGCCTCCGAGGATGGCGGTGACCGGGGCCATCTCGCTGCCGATATTCTGTAGGAAGCCGCGTAGGACCTCGGAGCGCAGCGTCTCCGAGGGCAGGCCGAGCTGGGCGTGCTTGGCCGTGGCGAGCTTGGTGAAGAGGCCGAGGTCCTCCTTTGTGTGGCTGGGGAGGCGGCCGCTGTTGAGGACTTGGAAGTCCCAGAGGGCACGCAGGCATGAGATGACAGGGCTGACGGCCTTTTTCCTGCGCGCGCTCTTGGCGTACTCGTCGGGCAAGGTGGCGCCGTCGCTGGCGAGGTACCAGGTCGAGTAGAGCTCGCGCTTGGTCACCATCTCGATGGTCTTGCCCCCTTCCTTTTTGGTGTTGACGGCAACGACACTGCGGGTCCGCGTCTCGGGCGCGAGCTTGGTGGCGACGTTGCCGAGGTCGCGCTCAATGACGTAGTCGTGCTCGATGAGGTCGGAGAAGATGAAGCCGTAGAGGCCCTGGGTGCCAGCGGCGTAGAAGGCGCGCTGGTGCAGGCGGGTGGCAGTGTTGATGATATTGAGGGAGTCCGGGTCGAGATCGGTGGCGATGACGATGTCGAACGCGGAGAAGTAGCTCGTGCCCTTGGACTTGATGCCCTCGGCGTCGACATGGACGCGGACGCGCGGGTTGAGCTTCTGGATGGCGGCGGCGGCGGCCTGGGCGCGGTTCTGGCCGACGTGGTGCTCCTCTTCGGAGAGGAAGAACTGGGAGCCCAGATCTGATTCCGAGACGGGGGCGCCGTCGAGGATGGTGAGGGAGCCGATGCCGGCGAGGACGAGGTTCTTTGCGATTTCGTTGGCGAGGGCCTTCATTGTGATGAGAAGGATGTTGGCGTTGCGGATCTTTTCCTGTGCCTTTATGCCCCAGAGGCGGATTTGACGGTCGTAGAGCGCAATCTCATCTGGTGCAAAGAGTCAGTCCGTCCGTATGGTCTCATGTAGGTAGATGGCTCAGGCGTACGCACCTGCGCTCATGCCCGGTGCCGGAGCTGGCATGTTTGGAAGCATATCGTTGCCCATGAAGATTTGCTGCTGTCCGTTTTGCTGGAGGATCTGAGGCATGAACATCTCGCCGGTGGGCAACATGCCGGGGAGGATGCCGGGCATGGCTCCGGGGATGACCTCCTGCAACGCTTCCGGGAGTACTTGGTCCATTGGCGCGGCTTGCATGCTGGGATCGAACCCGTTGGAGGGATTGGGGAAAGGCATGTGAGGCAGAGCCGTTTCCTGAGCTGGCGCGTTGCTACTCGGGACTGTGGTCTCTTGTGCGGGTTGCTGTGCTGGCTGCTGCGCCTGCGTCTCTTGCACCGGCGTCTCCTTTGGTTGCGTTTGCTCCTCCATGATGAAGTCGCGAGATGAGAGTGGCGTTGACCGATGAGGGTTTATGGATCGCAAAAGAATAGTATCCTCGTTTTCTGCGTAATGGAGTCGCGAATCGTCAGGGCAGCTCAGTAAGTCATGCGCGTCGTCGTTTGGCTTGTGAGATGAGTTGGCGCAATGAAGCGAAAGGTGAGAGCTGAGACCGCGTCAAGTGAGACCGGTCTTGGGTCCGTCGTAAGAGATGAAAAGGGGGTATCGCAGATTGAGCTCATCCAATGACGGAAGCAGCAAAAAAGTTGATGGATTTTCCACAAGGTAAAATCCCAGACAGAAGGAAGTGATGGCGATATATGAGTATGATCTCTCACCTCACAAAGCAAGGCTGAGGACGGGATGGGTTCACTTTGAGGTCGAGGCTAAGGTACCTAGGCAGGTAACAGAGCAAGCTTGGACAAGGAAGGCAGCTTCAACAAAAGAATTGTTAGGTAACGCGGCGGCCCTGGTCCGGTAAGGTAGGAACGCTCGCATGGAACGTAGTCCTCGGCGTCCCTAACACGGATAATGCGCTAAAGCCACGCTTAAGTGGTACCTTTGGTTGGCGGAGCGTTGCATACTAACAGATGTATCTCGTAGCATTTTGGTGCCGACGCCCCTCTCTCTCCCCCGTTGCCTCACTGGTTCTTACAGGTACGAAACCCCGCGATGGGCAGGGCCAGGTGGGGGGGGGTCTCTCTTTAGCGGGTGCAGCAGGGCGATCCCACCGCTGTCACTGGCTGTCTGCTCATTTGCTCGCCTCCTGTCGAGGGGGACTTGGAACGGAAATCCAAGCACCAGCACCAGCACCAGCGGTCAGCGGCACTTCAGTCCAACTCCAACTTGTATCATCAACCAACCATCTTTGCTTTTCCGCCGACCTGCTGACGACACAACCCGAGCTGCATCGACGGCCGTTCGCGCCAGCTCCGTCTGGCCCTCTTGTCTACACTCATACTCTGCCCGCTTCTGCCACCCACAGCACGAAAACCAAGCTCCAGACTCCCATTATTCTTCGATTTACTATTTGCGACGAGGGTCAAAACTTGGGCTAGCGACCTCCCTTCGCATACGCCACCTTTGTGAGTACAATCCTGGTCGAGGCAGCTCAGCCCGTACGACCAAGTTATACTCCTACGGGCTGCTACGCCTTGCATTCTCTTCTGTGCTACGATCTCGCCTTATCTGCTGGCTACTGACACTTCTACACTCTTCTAGTCGCCGCCCCGGTCGATAACCCTCCAGGTAGCTGGACGACGAATCACTACCAGTCGCCCACCTTCACTCGATCCTACTAAACCCCATAATTCGCACCCCTCAAACCGGCGCTCCCGCTCCCGCCGTCGCCTATCTCACGTCGACAGTAACGAGCGGAGCACCAGGAGACTTTCACAGACTGGTTTGTCTCCTGGCGCGTGCGTCGCTGAGTCCTTGAAACCTTTGCCAACGAAGCATGTCGTCACAACGGCCAGACCCGAGCCAACGTACCCAGAGGCACGACGACGACGACGAAGACGACGACGGCTACCCGCCCCTGCCACCACATCGCAGGCTTCCCCCACTACCGCCGATTTCTAGAGACACGAGTCGCCTCACCTTCTCCCCAAACACCTCACGACGACACCCCTGGGAGCCCGAGCCTTATACTACGCAGGACCAGGCCGAAACCTACTACCAGCTCACGCGGCACATGGCTGATCGGAATTTCCAGGCCGAGTACGACGAGCTCGTGGGCAACAGTTTGAGTGGCTTCACGGCATTCATGTCCCAAGCGCAGGACGACTTTGGCTTCTCCCGAAACAACAACCTTGGCTGGAGCCAAAACTCAAATTTGCTAGATATCTTGCAAAACGACCAGAACGACCAGCGAGACGACGACGATAACGCCCGGCGCCAACCCCTCCAGTTGCCCCCAGTCTTTGGGTACAGGACAGTCAGGACAATCAGCGGCCGTCAACGAACTGACGGCACAGAAGACGACTTGGAAGCAGTCAGAGCTCTGTGGAATAGGAGAGCCCAGTACAGCTCCTCACCCTTTTCGCCGCCCAGGATGCCTCCCAATCAATCCCCGCCAAATCTTTCGCCTCTACCTCCATCGGAGGAGTACCCAGAGGAGAATCGGAGGGTGAAGAGGAGAAAGCTGGACTCTGAACGAATTGCCCAGAGCTTCACGGGGTTTCGATATGGACGATATGGCCAGGTCGAGTCAGGTCAACTAAAGATGGAAATCATGAGCTGTGATGGGGGACTTTATGAGAACACCACCCTTCACGCCCACGAAAACATCCTCAAGGACGACAAGACTGTATACTGCACACAGTCTAACCGCTGCAACATCATTCTGCGGCACCAAGGCGGTACTGCTTTCAGCTTGAAGGAACTTGTCATCAAGGCACCGGCATCGAATTACTCTTCACCGTGAGTATCTCGAAGTCTACCCTATTTTCTGGAAGCCGTATCTGACACATGTATGTAGCGTGCGGGAGGGTATGATATTTGTCTCCATGAATCAGGATGAGCTTCTTAGGCGAACGGCGGAATACGAAATACAATATGCTCCGCAGAGATCAGGTCACGCAACGGCCACCAGAGCACTCGCCCCGATAATCTCAATACGGCATCACGAAGACGGGACGACTGTGACTAGAACGCACACTCGGCAGAGACGGCTGTACAGTCTGGGACACGATGACGATGAAAATGAGAGTCGGACAGCACAGATCCCGGCGGAGTTCACCACACACTTGCCGCCCTTCAACATCACCACCGAATGCAGTTACGAAGAGACCGACGACGATGATACACCTAGAATCATTGCGAATCGGACAGCCCCCAATAGAATTGGGTCCTTGCCGTTTGAGAGTGACAGCAGCGACGACGGCAATCCATTTGCATCCGACTTTGAAGATTATTCTTTCACGAACAGGCGCCGTGACCCTAATGACATGTCACTGGCAGAGGCTGTTGAGGCGAATCAGATGGCAACGCAAGAGGCTGTTCGGGCTGTCGGTGGTGGGCGTGGGCTATTGGCGCCGCATGCCAAGTTCTTTATCGAGAAGGACAAGAGCAAATGCACAATACGCTTTGATCCGCCGGTTGCTGGAAGATTCATACTCTTAAAGATGTGGAGTAGTAGTCGTGCGGCTGGCAGTAATATCGATATACAAGCGGTCCTTGCCAAAGGGTTCGCTGGACCGCGGTATTTCCCTTCAGTGGAATTGAGATGAAGGGCTGTGTGGTAGACCAGTGAACGAAAGGAAGGGAATTTATGAATTCTTAATGATGGGCGTATGGTTGTATTCTCAGGATGACTTTCTCGAGCAATACGTCGACGGCGTTCAGGTTCTGTGGCCAGCAACGGCTAGGCTGGTTAAGTGTGACTCGGAAGTCACTTATATTATACCAAGTGCGAATATACCAGGATTGGGAGATCGAGGAATTTCCATGTGCCTCAGATTGTACAGTGCATGATGTGACATATCTGACGCTGCCTGGTCCAGCGAGTAGTTCTAAAGAGTTCTTGTATCAAGAACTTACTAACATATCCATAATCCAGGAGGATGAGATCTGCCGTAGAAATAGGATTCTAATGTTCAAAGACTTGGAGACCGGACTTGGTTTGTCGTAAATATGGTTGTTAGTGGTGAATTGCTTTCATTGTTACCTTTGATTCGACATTCCGTACGAGCCCACCAATCGGCCGGCACCAATTGTCACTCACCTAGCGCAAAACTCAGAGTGAACCACACACCTCACACTTACACTTACACTCCTAACCCAAGGTAACAGAGTACCTACACTACATCACTCTCGGAGCCAGTCTACTTTTTTGCCCTCATTCTTTGGCGAATTATCCGGGCCTAGAGAACGACTTATTCGTCGATAGGCAGAACAGCGTTTGAAAAAAAGGGAGGAAAGCCTTCCCCACTCACTAGAGAGTCATCATGAGCCACGAACTCACACTCATCGTCGCGGCAACGCGCAACATGGGTATCGGCGCCAAGGGTGGCCTGCCGTGGACGGGACTAAAGAAGGAGATGGCTTACTTTGCGCGCGTGACGAAGAGGCTTCCTCCACAGGTACGTAGAGGGTCATGTCTTGCTTCTTTCGCTCAACTCGCTTCATGCGTCATGGGAGCCTTGAACAATTCTTGAAGCCTGGTCTCACCGGCGGCTATTGCGACAAGATACTGCATGAACCTCATCACAATGCACAAGCACTATTCGATTGCTAACAATATAATTGGGCACTAGGCACCCTCAGACGCCCGCAACGCCGTCATCATGGGCCGCAAGACGTGGGACAGCATCCCGCCGCGCTTCAGACCCCTCAAAGGCCGCCTCAACATCGTCATCAGCCGCTCTCATGATGCTTCGTCGGGCCCGGCCGCGGCCACGGATTTCGAAAAGGACGCGGTCAAGGTCTCCTCCCTTGACCAGGCCCTCACGTTCCTCCGCTCCGATGCCAGCGGGGCCGCGGCTGGCAAGCTGGGGAGGGTGTTTGTCATTGGCGGCGCGCAAATTTACGGCGCGGCGCTCGAGGTTCCTGAAGCCAAGAGGGTTCTGTTGACGAGGGTGATGGGGGAGTTTGAATGTGATGCGTTTTTTCCGCTGAAGCTCGGCGGCGACGGCGGCGAGGGGCAATGGGCCCAGGTTGAGAAGAAGGGGCTTGACGAGTGGGTTGGTGAGGAGGTTGAGGGGGGTGAGATTGAGGAGAATGGGACGAGGTATGAGTTCCAGATGTGGGAGAAGATTTGACCTCGTATCTGTTTGGTCATGGATATTCTTTTTCCTTTGCTCATCTCCACTTACGGGAAGGAGTAATGAGATGACTACATTTACAAAACAAATGAACTTGATGGAATCTTGTTCGTAAATCCTCCATTCCGTCTCGAAACCTCTAATATGCGTTGGTGATTGTACAAAATTACAAGGCCTGCAGCATCTCCCTTCCCCATGCCAGGCTCTACAGTCTGCGACGTCCGTCAATGCTGTACATGATTCTCATCACCTTCCCCAAAATCGATACACTACAGCGACCCACGGATCCTTCGGATTGTCTGATCCGCCGCCATACGACTCCTCCCCGCTGCTTCTCTCTCATCTTTCCCTTACGCCTTCGCTGCCGTCGCCTGCTCCTGATCGCCCCCAAGCTTAGCAACATCCCCCTTAACCTGCGGCCCAACAGCATCAACAAGAGCAAACATCTCCCTCACATCCCTCTTGAACACTTTAGCCGGCGCAACCAGGATATCCTCCACGGGTGCCGACTCGAGGTCCTGCAGCGTAGCGCGCATCCACCCGACCACAGCAGCGACTTGTCTGAGATCGGCGTCCTCGCGGCTCTTGAACAGGTTCCGCCACACGGCGGCGCCGAGGACTTTGTCGTCCTTGATGACGCCCTCGTCGTAGGCGGCGATGAGACCGCGCCACTGGACAAAGATCTCTTTGAGGTAGCGCTGGCGGAGGGCGGACGAGGTCATGCCGTGGTTGAGGTGCATCATGCGCTCGCAGTCGAAGAAGAACTGGTCGATGAACTGGTGCTGCAGGTTGCGGGAGCTGTCGCGGTCGAGGCAGCGCAGGCGGGCGAGGACGAGATACATGTGCAGCATCGTGGCTTGGGACCAGGAGCTGAAGCCGGGTTGGAGATCGAGGACTGTTGTGTTGGAGGATGTGTCAGTATCAATGCAATCATAACTCGAACATGAGGGGCTTTCTGCCATCACAAGGTGGGAGCCGGAAAGGAAATAGTTGAAACGCACATTGCAACCACGGCCCAATGGGGTCTCCAACCTCCTCTCCCTCAGCTGTCATGCGCACCATATCCTTGGCGCGCTCCTGCTCCGAGATTTTGTACAGCGCCGGCGAGGAGCAGATCTTGTACAGCGCCTCGAGGCGGGAGGTGGTCAGGGTCGCGGCCATGGTCTTTGGCGCGGCAGCCATCATGCCCGATGCGATGGCCTGTTTGAGCCCGCCCGACGACGGCGCCGCGTCCCGCCGCGTCGCCGTCTGGCTGAAGTGCCTCCTTCCCATGGCAGTCGCCGTAGTCGCGGCCGAGCCGGTCTTGGATGTCGTCAGTGCCGTTCGGCGCGACGTCGCGGCGATGGAGGGCTGCTGGAACGGCGATGCGGAGGCGAGGTCGGCGGTGGCGCGCAGGCTCCGGGCCAGGAGTCTTGCCTGGTAGCGGCAGCTTTGGCAGGCCATCTTGAAAGGATTGCTGATTCGGAATATCAGGGATATCAGGGAAAGGATCGGGTTTCGTGTCTTATCTCGGAATGTCGCGTGGGTGATAAGCGTAAAGGGGGTCGTCGATTGTTCCGAAAGTGTATGCGGTCAGTCGAGGCCTCGTGAGCCGGTTAATCGGGGTATTGGACGTTGACCAGCAGCTTGGGCCCAAAAACGCGGAGCTCACAAAAAGTCTGGACGTCATCCAAAAAAAGTTCATGAACACATCGAATTGGAAATTTCGAGCTAGCACATGCCAGGTCGGCGGAACTTCGGGCCATGTCCACCGCACCTGGGTACCGTGCTTCTCTAGAGGGTCTGTACACTGTAGGCGAACACCACTCAACTCCTTTGGATTGGCAATGCCGCGATGCTCAATTACCTTACCTTTGGTCTTGGCGTTTAGCATTATGTAGTTTAGAAACAGGCATCGGCTATTTCTCTTCTTTACAGGTGTCTTCTAGCTTCATTGGTATTGTGTAGAGCGGACTCTCACTATAAGCCTCACTCAAGGCTCGTTACTTTGCACCCAAAGCCATTTTAAGCCCTGGAAACGCTCGTATCCGATGTTAAAGGAGAGATTAAGCTCGTAGTGGCCGCGTACGTATGTCGGCAATTCTATCTCTTACAATTCTCGTAACCAATCATACATCAAGTCTTACAATGCGAAGCTTTCCATAAAGCCTCTCCTGTGGTCTGTACAAAGTCTGAGTCTAAGCCAGAGCCAATTTAGACATTCCGCGGGCGCAGCCGTCATCGCATGGTTCTTCTGATTCCATCGGCACGGCTGTCCTCAATTAACGTAGTTTGGAAAAAACCAGCGAGGCATTCGTCCCGCCAAAGCCAAAGCTGTTCGAAATAGCAACGTTAACCTGTTTCGCTTGTGCCTCGAGGGGTACCATGTTCATGGATCCCCCGACATTTGGGTTCTCGAGGTTCAGCGTAGGCGGCACGATATCCTTTTGATTAAGAGTCAGAGGAAAAGGTTCGGTTGGGCAGAAAAAGACAAGAAAGTCTGGGGAAGATAAGGTTCTGGTTTCAGAAACCCAATAGCCGCGACTCACCTCTGCAACCGATAGCACGGCGAACAGGGCCTCAATGGCGCCAGCCGCCCCTAGCAGATGGCCAACGGCGCCTTTGGTGCTGCTCACAGTCACCTGCGACTCGTCTGCGTAACCCTCCTCGCCTGTCATGATGCTTCGTATCGCGGAAGCTTCTGCCGCATCGCCAACCTGTGTCCCTGTTGCGTGCGCGTTGATGTAGCTCACCTCGGCCGGTCGAACTTCCGCGTTCTTCAGAGCAAGCTTCATGGCGCGGAAGGCTCCGTGTCCGTCCTCCCGCGGGGCCGTCATGTGATGCGCGTCGCCGCTGCAGCCGTAGCCCCTCACCTCCGCGTAGATGTTGGCGCCGCGGGCCTTGGCGTGCTCAAGTTCCTCCAGGACAAGGACTGCCGACCCCTCCGAAACGACGAAACCATTGCGGTCGCGGTCGAAGGGACGACAGCTGGCGTGGGGGTTGTGGTTGTAAGCTGTGGAGAGGGACCTTGCCCTCCCGAAACCAGCAAAGGTCAGGGGATGGATGCAGGATTCCGTTCCGCCAGCAACCATGACGCCGGCATCCCCAAAAGCAATGAATCGCATCGCATCTCCAATGGAATGAGCACCCGTTGTACAGGCGGTAGTGACGGAATGGTTGGGGCCTTGTAATCCGTACTTCATTGAGATATGGCCGGCAGCCAAGTTGATGAGAATCTTGGGAACGAAGAGTGGTGAAACCTTCTTGTAGCCCTACCAGAACAGACTTTAGCTTGGCTTCGCTTGTCGATCACTGCAGCGAGATCTCACTTGTTGGTTGAAGGCCAAGCTCGTCTCGTAAATCTCCTCCAGATTTCCTATACCGCTGCCAAGGCACACACCTGTGGCCTCCTTGTCCTCTTGGCTCTGCGGATTCCACCCGGCATCTTTCATTGCCATGTCGGCGCATGCTACAGCGTACTGGGCAAACTTGGACATGCGACGTTGTTCCGTGGCGTCCAGCCAGTCGCCCGGCCGCCACTGATCGGGACCTGAGCCATGACTGGGGACTACGCCAGCAACTGTGCTCGTCAGATCTTTCCAGCGGTTTTGCGGCTCAAAGTCAGCCACACTGGTGATGGCTGATTCTCCAGCCAACAGACGTTTCCACGTGGTACGCACGCCAACACCGAAGGGCGAAATGGCGCCGAGCCCTGTCACGACAACTCGTCGCATGACTCTTGTGCCATAGCCAGGGTCAATATCTGTGTGTCGTTTTGTACTACAGACGCACCAACATGTAAATGGTTGGAATAAGGTAGCAAACGACAAAGTGGAAAGGGCGGGGATGAAAAGGGAACAGGCTGCGCTGGGGCGATATGTCTATGGCTGGTAGAGATGATGGCAAGTCGATGCGGTAGGGTCCTCCGTGTCAATGGCTAAGTCGGCAGCGACGGTGAAGGATGGTTGAGTGGTCTGTAGGACAGTTGAAGTCTGAACAATGTTACGGATAGGTAGAGACGTAGGAAAAAGCGCGGTCGGGTCGCTTCTGCTGCGCCGCACAGATGCAGTTTAGCGCGTTCTTGACGGGAGAGTACGTACTCGGCATTCGCTAGGTACCTCAGCTGAGGTGTCGATAAGTGCAGATTGTCGACCTGTCGCTGCAGGGGCTGCATGCAAACACTGTGCTGTCAGGGGCTGTCAAAGCGAAGAATGAACAGCCAAAAAGGGGGCCTTTCGGTGCTGAGGCCACAGTGTCGGGATCTCAGTAGCGCATGGTACCTTATCTTGAGTTCCATTGACCCCCTTCTGGGCGAATGCCCTGGGCCTAAAAGGCGGGCAACTGCAGCGGGAAGCGGGGGACACTAACGTCGCCTCAATGGGGGTTTTGGGTCTGGAATTCTGGATTCAGCCTCTTAGGTGTCAGATGATTGGTCAGAACCGGGGACCTTGGCCTCTGCGTCGGAAACGCAACGCAACGCTGCGCAACGACACACGTTGCGACTGGCGCATGCGCTCTCACTCTCACTCACTCTTTCTTTCACTCACTTCCTGTCTTTCCTAGGTATCTTTCTCTGAGTTACACGTACAGTAGTCTCCCACAAGCCGACGCTTCTTCCATGTAGAAGAAGCTTTTCTTAACTTGCTTCTCTATTGCAGCCTCATGAGACTAGGAGGTAACATCCTCTACCGCACCATCGGATCATCCTGCTCAACTTCACTCCAGGAGGTGAACTAGTCCAGCCATTCAAAGATCGCCAATCCCTGGAGGACGACATCTCATCTCACCAACCGTTCCATTGAGCCACGTTTCAGACATCGACGTCTTCCCGGCATTCCAAATCGTTATCATCGCCAGGTTGAGCAACCAAGAGAAACAAACGAGCCCGCCAGGAACACAGAGACACAGGAACTCAGGAACTCAGGGCACACTCGGAAGCCTGGCCATCCCGCCTTGCAGGGTCTCCCATCGCATCTCGGCATCTGCAAAACTCAACGTCCGCCTTCATCAAGTCCATCCCCGCAAACTTGCGGCTCTGTATCCGGGCCTCGAGTCGCCACACCACACTGCATCTGTGCTGAGTTGTGCCGCAGCTTGGTTTCAGCGTCGCATTTGTTTCCCTTCTTATCATCAATGACCACTCGTCCTATGAGAACTCTGCAACCACTTCGAGCCCAATCTTCTTGTCCGAGCAGTGTCACCAGTCGGGAAACTCGCCTTCCTTGAGACTAGCCCCCATTCATGCCTTTGCCCTCGTCTTTCTCTCGACTTCTCTGGCCGTCCGATCATCCCACAGCATCACACCCCTCCACCATCATTCGCTCCAGTCATCGCCCTCACCCTCGCCATCCTTCAGTCTGATCCCAGTCTGCGGATCGCCCGTCCTTTCCTGCCGAGCATCACCCTGTTTCTGCGAGCACGGGGTCGGCCCTCCTGTGTACCACGCACTACTAAGCACCTGCGAGGTTGATTCATTCGAGTCCCAGGTCCAATCACGCCACACTCACTGTAGGCCTCGAAAGAGACTCTGTACATACCAGAGGCTTATCGAGTACAACCAGAGGCTCAATTTTAGCCTTTGCTTCATGTTGGTCTGGGATCGGCGCTCGTAGCTCGTACCTCAGCGGGTTCCCGTCTCCCGCCTCTCTCCCTCTCTCTCCCAACGCCATACGCCTAGACACTTTAGACTCTTCCCCCCCTATATAGAAACCCACTGCCTCCTCCTGCTTTTGGACGTTTTGACCCTGTCGTCGATGATTGTGCTCCCACACTCCTGGGAATACTATCAACATGCCCCAACCATCTAATGGCAAGTCGTCTGGTACGGCTTCAGGACCCATGATGGCGGACAACGATCGCGGGCTCGATACCAAAGCGGAGGTGGAGGTCAGTGGGCGCGAGATCAATCCCGCCGACTCTACCACCTCAAGATTCTCAGACCGTGACCCGGTCGAAGACTTGAAAGAGAGGCTCTCGCAATGGGGTGAGTCAAGTGTCTATCACGGCTATGATGATGAAGATGAGCAAGGGTCCGAACATGAACTTCTCTTAGATCCGAACCTGCCCGAAGAGTACGAGACGAGAATTCGTAATGCGGCATCGACACCAACCGAAGAGGTCGACGATGAGTTGGCTATGAAGAGGGAGGAGGAGGAGGACTCACCGTATCCCGAAGTACGCGCAGCCGTTCGCAACTACGACGAAGATATGCCCTGCAACACCATCCGAGCCTGGACTATTGGTCTCATGCTGGTCACTGTTGGTGCCTCAATGAACACATTGTTCTCACTACGACAGCCTTCCATTGGTCTTGGTCCTCTAATTGCGCAGATTATTGCATGGCCTATCGGTCAGGGTTGGGCCAAGGTGATGCCTACGAAGCAATTCAAGACCTTTGGCATCAAGTGGAGCTTGAACCCGGGACCATTCAACATCAAGGGAGCACTCCATCATTGTCGTGATGGCCGGTGTATCCTTTTCGGTTGCCTACGCCACCGACATTATTCTGGCCCAGCTGGTGTTCTACAAGCAGGACTTTGGCATCGTCTTTCAACTGCTTCTCACCATTTCCACCCAGTCCTTGGGCTACGGAATCGCCGGCATCATGCGAAAGTTCCTCGGTGCGTACTCACCTAGAAAGCTAAGGTTCAGGTTTGCTAACTCTACTGTTAGTCTACCCGGCTGCTATGATCTGGCCCGGAAACTTGGTCTCTGTCACTCTGATGAATGCCATGTATGAGACGAATGACAGGCCCGATCCCACTTTCATCGGTGGCAGCATGCCCCGATACAAGTGGTTCGGCATCATTGTTCTGGGCTCGTTCTGCTACTACTGGATCCCCGGGTTCCTCGCCCAATTCCTTAGTATCATGGCATTTGCCACCTGGATTGCCCCGAACAACGTTATCATTAACCAGCTGTTTGGTGGAACGAGCGGTCTGTCTCTTCTGCCGTTGACTCTCGACTGGACTCAGATCTCCGGATTCGTCGGCTCCCCGCTCATTCCCCCATGGCACGCCATTGCCAACACCCTCATCGGTGTTGTCACCTTCTTCATCATCGGCTGCTCTGTCTTCCACTACAGCGGTGTGTGGTACGCTCAGTTCCTGCCCATGAGCGATTCGGGCACGTACGACAACACGGGTAACCCGTACAACACATCTCGCATCCTCACCCCTCAGCTTACACTGAACGAGGAGGCGTACAAGAACTACTCACCGCTGTTCATCAGCACGACGTTCGCCATGTCTTACGGTCTGTCATTCGCTGCCATCGCTTCTCTAATCGTCTACACTATCTGCACAACGGAAAGCAGATTTGGGCCCAATACAGGAACAGCAACAAGGAGCAGCCCGATATCCACATGAAGCTCATGAAGAAGTACAAGGAGGCGCCGACTTGCTGGTACATGGGCCTGTTCGTGATCGTGAGTAACTTTCCTAGGTTTTGTGGTTGTCGCCATGCACTAACACGCGTGTAGATGCTTGGTCTCGGTTTCGTGACCGTCTTGTACTACCCAACTAATCTCACCTGGTGGGCCTTCCTTTTGGCGGTTGCCATTTCCTTCGGCTTCTCGCTGCCCATTGGTATCATCCAGGCCGTCACGAACAACCAGATTGGTTTGAACGTGTTGACGGAGTTCATCTACGGTTACATCCAACCTGGGCGACCTCTCGCACTCATGATGTAAGTATCACTGTGCTACGATTTCATCAATTCTTCTCGTGCTGACAACTTGCACAGTTTCAAGACCTTTGGCTACATCACCATGTCTCAGTCCCTCAGCTTCGTCTCTGACTTGAAGTTTGGCCACTACATGAAGATCCCGCCAAGAACCATGTTCATGTGCCAAGTCGTTGCAACCACCTTCTCCTGCTTCATCCAGATTGCCGTGCTCAACGCCGCATTGAAGAACATCCCCGATGTCTGCACGCCGCACCAGGAGAACAAGTTCTCTTGCCCGGGTGGCCGCGTCTTCTTTGCCGGTACGTCGTCCGCACCCAACCCCTCAAACCCATTTCCCTCCCGTATCAAGCAGAACTAACAGCCTTCGTACAGCATCCGTAATCTGGGGTCTCATCGGTCCCGCTCGTATGTTCTCCCCGGGCCAGGTCTACTCCGGCCTCTTTATCTTCTTCGGCCTCGGCGCCATCCTGCCCGTAATCTTTTACTTCGCCGCCCTCAAGTGGCCCAAATCCCCCGTCAAGTACCTCATGGCCCCCCTTATCTTTGGCGGTGCCGGCGCCATCCCTCCCGCAACGCCCCTCAACTACCTCTCCTGGGGTATCGTCGGCTACGTCTTCCAGCACCACATTCGCAAGAAGCACTTTGGCTGGTGGTCGCGCCTCAACTATCTCACCTCGTCCGGTCTCGACCTCGGCCTGGCGCTCGCCACGCTCGTCATCTTCTTGGCTTTCACGCTTAACAAGATTGAGCCGCCTAAATGGTGGGGCAATGATATCGTGACTGCAACGATGGACGCGCAGGGCACGGCTATCCAGGCCACGCCCGCGCCTGGAACAAAGTTTGGTCCGACAAGCTGGTGAGTATCGACAAGGGCGTCAAAACAGGTTTAAAAAGAGGAACTTTGTATCACTAAAGAGCCGTAAAACACAGGGAACATTAGGAGAGAGACATGGAGATACGTTCCATATTGCTCCTGCATATTTCCCCCCAACTTTGTAAAGGGGGTTTACTCGGAAAGACCCGTTGGACAATGGATATGGATGGTCAAATGGGTAGAAGGGCTGGTTACCACGAATATTAAGGATGGATTATTTATTGTGTATACTCTCTATTTCACGCGAGTTGAGTCTAATTTCTACTTTCCGTTTTACAGCATTCCTAGGGAAAAGATTCGTGCATGTGTATGTAAGAGAGGACGCTACGTCCAAGTGCTTCTGCATGACTTCCTTTTCGCACAACAACACAAGAAAGTGAGGTACGTCGTAAGAACAGCACTTTGTGAGAGCAAGCAATCGGAGCCGTCATCGGTTGCGTCCACTTTTGATGAGTATCTCCCCTGCTTCGCTCGAAATCAGAAATTGGTGGAAATATCCATCACACACTGAGCGCATTCATTCCAGCCCAGAACCCGTCTTGATACCGGTGAAGCTACCTGGTCGACATGAACGCTGGCGAGCCATCTTGCCAAAATTTGGCTAGAGTTCCCAGTAGGGAGACTCGCGGTACGACCGTGACACCTCGTTAATTTTAGACTGCTGACGGCAGAAAAAGGGGTTTTAAAAGGTGGTTTGGGCCGTTGCAAACAGCCCTTTCCCCTTACTTCTACCCGAGGGAGGAATTGTAGGCTACCTACGCCCACAGCTTCCTCCTTCCACATACATACGCAGTTCAATACAGATTATTGGACTTCATACCGGCTGAAAGACCTTGCCGTGCTGGCGTGTATACCAACATACCCCCTTACACCCACGCCTCGGGACCACATCGGCCGATGTCCTTCGCCCAAGGGCTGCGCCTCGACGCCACAAGACAGCCCAGGAGCATACAAAGTGACGACCGGCCGAGCCCGCCGTAACTTGGCCATCTCTCAGCTCAGGCAGCACCATGGACTAGTATCATCGCATGGCTAGTCCGCACTATGGATAAGGTAGTCCATGAGTATCTCACTTGAGTCTCAGGCCCTACTGCAAGCTCGGTATTCCGAGTCCGAGAGTGGGAGGGAGAGCGAGAGAGAAACACGCAGATCTCACATCTAGGATCTCGGGGGCCCGAAACCAACGACGTCGCAGCGGTAGTGGGCAGATAATGTGTTTACCGCACGCTCCTCCTCCTCCTCCTCCTCCTCCTCCTCCTCCTCCTCCTCCTCCTCCTTCTCCACCACCACCACCTTGTCATGGAGATGGGCAACCTGGGCAATAGAAACGGAGAAAGGAAAGGGGTGGGGGAGTCGATTTTTGACAGGTGCAACCCGGGCGCGAAATGTCCAACGCGCGCGGCGGGTTATTTATTGGCGCTAACGGTTCGGGGTCTTGAGCCGCCGGGGCCGTTGGATGGGTCCTTTACGGGGGCAGCCGCGGTCGGGCGGGGCGGAGCGCGGGCAAAACGCGCCTCGCAGGGACCCGACCTGGACGTCGTAGTGTGAGTGGGGGAAGCACCAATTCTTTTTTGTTTGCCGTTCCATTTGAGTGGCACCGGTGGGCAGAGTGGGGTTGCTTTTTTGTCGGGGGCGAAAAGTGCTAGTGGGAAACGGAGTCGCTTTGAGTGGAGCTTGCTCTCTGTTTCGAGCGTTGTTTCCTGTAAGCAGATCATGTTTAAGTCCGGGAGAAGGGTTTCCATCAGAAAGAGTGCGAGCATTGATTAGCATACAAAGAAACGGGGTGTGATGTCGTTGTCCTCGGGGGCCTGAGCGAGCTGTCAGGTTGGACTTTGTGTCATTGAGGCTTGACACCCTAGAGTAATCCGTGAGGCTCCTCAATAAGGGCAGAACTTCTTCCAAACAGGACACAAATATCCGTACTTCAACCGAGCCAGGGAAAGCTTTTTTTCTGCTTGCGGAGAGTCCGCGCTTGTCCACGCTCCGTCGAGTGCAGTTTCCAAGATTTCAAAAGTCTGATATATTGCCAAGAAAATGATGGAATTGCCAGTGCCCCAAAAATCCAATGCCGCGATACGAAATACCGGCCGAAAGGGTGGAGCCCGCTATAGCTGACATCGTCTTTTCGAATTGTCATTACGAATCACCTGCAGACTTGAGAGATGCCGGCCGGAGTGGGGGTAGGAGAAGATTTCCATGGGCTTTTCAAAGTTCAAGCTTCTTGATGTGGGCTTTCGGCAACAGTAGCTTCTTCGGGGATCCAACAGCCGCAAAGCTCCCCCAATCTTTTCTATTCCTTGTTGGCTGCCGTTGATGCCAATGTTGCATTCTTTATTTCGCCGAGTTTGCCCATCGTCGAGATGGAGCGAGTTGGAAGTTGGTGAACGCCGTTGCAGGCCCTGTCAAAAGTCTGCGAACCGGGTACAGCAATCAACGGCAGTTTTGACTAGTCCCCGTGTCGTAACCCCCGGCGGCCTCACTTGGAGCTCATGATGTAAGCTGTGTAAAGTCGTTCGATGCATACACTACATACGTGACTGCATATACCCCTTTGACCGAGTGTTCCCAGGGGCAGGCAATAACGGCCACAATGATGCGGCCTACTGTGATGCAACTTCGGTCCGGCCACTTTTTCCCACTTTATTTTGACATCCGGTCTACAGAGCTAGAGTAGAGTACTGCAGCATTGTTTGCACTTTTGTCATATGCTCGAACCATGTCACACATGTTTGCATGCCACCATGTCGTAGAATCCAGATGCAAAAAGGATCAGGATCAGGATCGGTGCTAACAACCCTCCCTTGCATGACAGATTCAACCCACCTCCAGTTTCTCCCTCTGTTTCTAGAACCATGTCTGGAATGCCACCGAATGCACAGCTTGCTTTCCCCCCCCCCCCCTTTTTTTCCGTTTTTTTCTGCCCGAGTCTCCGCGGCGGTATGCACAGATCGTACGAAGAATTATAGGGCCGAGACTTTTCTCAAATTTGGGGATTCACTGATCAGTGATCACGGATTGGCTGTAACCTCACGGGTTCGCCGTTGGACCACCACCACCACCACCAGTCTCACACCGCCCTCCCCGGTCCCAACGCCGCCCAGAAACGGGCTCCTCCGAGGAAAGCTATCAGTCGCGCGCGGCTCACACTAATTAGTCACAGGATAGAGAGGAGGAAGCTAATTTGCCCTCCCGATACCACACTCCGTATCTGGATGACATTCCAACCGAAGCTGCCGCTAAAACCATCGCGGACTCCCGCGAGATTCGAGAAGACGATGCCCCCCCCCCTTCACCTCCCCTGTCATGTCTTGCTTGTTGTCTTCCCAGATGTCTCACCGTGAAGAAGGAGCGTAGAAAGAAGTAGACAGGTCGAAGGAACTTGAAAGAAGGCTGAGGAGGAGAGGGCTGGAGTTTGAGACAAGCGGCGGTGATCTATCGTAATCCCGCGCAACTAAGGGGGGCGGATCTTCCGCGGGGTCCTCGGGGCTCCCAATTGATTGTTGACGTCCCTGGTAATATCAACGTCGTCGTACGAACTAAGAATCGTGAACAACAGCAGGTGTCCGCAGGGGAAATGACACCATGGACGGAATCCAGCTGTCAGCCTCATCTCCAACTGCATTAGTGTGACTTGATAGTGTTGGGCTGCTGAGCAGTTGAATCATTGCCACAGGGCTGATGCTCCTCCTGGCGCTAGATATGCGTTAGCCCTCTTCGTGGCCTCCGAGGGGACCGCCTTCTACGCCACGCATCAAGTCCCAACGGGAGTCTAGACTCCGCCAGAGCGCTGTGGCGGCCACGCGCTTCATCGTGCCGGAAACTTTCTTCCTAAGCCGGTCCCCAACAGTGCGGCTCAAGTCCACAGTATTCGAAGATAGCACAGGTTGAGAATATTCGGGCGCCGTCAAGCCGCTGGTGCGAAAAAGGAGGGGAGGGAATCCGGGCTGGCCGGCTCGGAGTTTTGACGGCCAGCCGGTCAAAAGCACTACCACCTCCTGGGCTGGGTTTCCCGTAGTAAATCTAGCTACTAGATATGGTTCCCGAAAACGAGAAGAGAGTAATCGCATCTAGCTTACCATATCGTTCGCCTTCTTGCCTCTACTCTGTCCTCGTTGAGCAATAGTCCCTTCACGTCACCCTCCAGAACCTGGATATCTTTTTTGGAGTTGTGGTTCTCTAACAAAGGAAACTGATCTCTTCATCTCGCTCAGCAGACGAGCCTCGTCTTGATCCCAAGACGCACATCCCTACACATTTCGCGCTCGATAGAAGAGCTCTCGATAGAACGAAGAGGCCACCAGTGAAGCTTACTAATTCAACTAGACGAATCGACTCGGCGCAGATACTGTTCCTTACCCCCCATAACGAACGAAACGAAACAAAACGAAAACCAACTCCTCTTCGATACCCTCGGCCCTTGAGGCCCCTCGTCGACGAAGTTGCTTTGATCGAATCTCTCTGGCCGAAGAGAACGACGGCCTCCTCCTCCTCCTTCTCCTCCTTCTCCTCCTCCTCCTCGACTCAATCCCTCCGCTCTCCTCGGCCCCTTTACGCCGCCACGGTACAACCCCTTGAGAACAACCAGTATCTGGACGACGACGACGACGACGGCGGTGGCGGTGGCAATAATACAGTCCCTTGGGGCCAATAATCCATCGAGTATACACAAACATACCTTGAAGATGGAATTTTGCCCCCTTGCAATGAGGGACGGGTACGCTTGCTAGTAAGACAGCCAGTCAGTCGCTTGTTGGCCGAGACCATGGGCAGCATCAAGTCGGCCACGGCGCAATCTCGCTGTCAATCCGATCCCCCATAGACACTGATAAAGTGACAAAGGAGAGTATTTCAACATCCTCCATAGCTACAAAAGTAATTGTTTAGTTGGGCACGCAACCTTCTTCTTGTCGGTCGCCGAAATACAAGTAGATAACATAGAACTTTTTGGTATTCTCTGGCCCGGCGTGGAGCTTTTTCCTTTAGTGTTTCCCCCTAACCTTGTTGCTTGGCATTATTCGTTCCTTTCCCCCTCGTTTCCAACTTCTATCATCGCGGCCGGTAGTCCGGCCCTCGTAGCAGTACAATACAGTATCCGTCACAATGTTCACTCCGAAATGAATCAGAAGTCAACCCGTCGACGTTAAGCACCCCTTTGTTTCCCCCTAATCTAAGTTTTGTTAGAAAGAAATGATTGCCTTCCTCGTCATCCTCTGGGTATCTTTGCTTCCTCCCAAAATCATTTTTCTGTGCCCCCAGGCTTGGTTCGACAAATATGCTACTTGCTGTGATAACCACTGCAGACCAGGTACCCCAAAATGCTTCCAGAACTACCCATACTAGGAGTATTCTGCCGGAACGTACATTGGTACACTGGGAGCCGTGTACCCCGGAGGCCCGGCCGCCGGCACCGCAGCACCATTAGGACCGCCAGGCACAACGTAGTTCGCAAAGCCTTGAAACTGCTGCTGGCCGGGGCCTTGAGTAGAGAACACGGGTGCGTTCACGGTCGGAGCTGCAACCCCAGCTACCGCGACGGGAGGCATCGCGGCGCCAGCTGGCAACGCTGGCCCCGAAGCAAGAGGCCCTCGAGAATTTGCATTGGGCACAGCTGACCAGCCCCAAAGCTGATCAAACTCGAGCTCTCCATCACCTGTGTCCGAGTCACCACCCATCCGCGCACTTTGGTCGCCCTGTGACATGCTGGGGGTACTACCCGCTGGCGAGGCGACGGCTGACGGTCCTGTAGACGTGGGAAAGCTATGGTCCGTCTTCATTGACAGCGGCGGCGGTGCCATTGGTTTAGCTTTGTTTCCTGTCATGCCCGATACAGTGGCGGCCAGCGAATTTTTACGAGAAGACTTGAAGATGGTGCCAATGGGGTCGTTGAGGGATGTCGGGGATAGCGTCGGGGGCGCGGGCATGGCTGGCTGCTCTGTCTTCTTCTGTTGTAATTCGTAGACGACGTTGCGGAAAGATGTGAGGATGAAGAGGAGTCGACTGGCCTGAGGGTCGCTAGTAGCACAATACCGCATGATAGCAATGGTATTGGATATCGAGGCCCCGTAAGTCGGGTTGGGGTATATAGATGCAAATTCGTTACTCAGGATAACGAGTGAAGCTGCGAAGAGAAAATAGCTGCGGGAGGTGTTAGCACAATGCATTTTGAAGTCTAGTATCGTAGTTACATACAGAACAAAAGGGTTTCGTTGGGGGAGGTAGTTGCTCTCAAACGCCTTTTGCACGTAGATGATAGTCTGGTTAGAAGCGTGTAAGCATGCCTCGCAGTACTTGGACATGCGGTTGATCCAGCGGGGGACCGGGAGAGCAAGGCCGCTACGCTCGCCGTGAACCTTGCTCAAAAGACAGAGGAAGAATGGACGAGTCAGTAAAAGAATAGAGTGGCAGTATAAGAGGTTGACATGAAGAGCCGCGATACCCTGCGCTGGGTTGTTGGGATCGGCGGCCACCCGGTCACCCGCCAATTCGGGGCTCAGAGTTGTGTACCAGGTGTTGCACTGCTCCCAGATCTCTTGAGAGAGGCGGACGGAAATTCGCCGGCGGGCGTAAATCTTTTTGAGAATCTGTCCAACGATTCGACAGGATCGCACGGCGGCGTCAAGCCCATTGTCGGGATCCGTAACACGGATCAATTCCCCTTGGGAGTTCTTTTCAAACACCAAAAGCGCATCTACAGAGCACTCTTCTTCGTCAATGGCAACCGGTCGGCCTAGTGACGCCGCGAGAAACCGATCGAGAACGAACAGACTTCTCCAGAGGTTACGGCGGAGCCGGATCTCCTCGCCTTTGAAAATAAAGTGGTTCTCGTGGACCCTGTGTAAGCCAAGCGCAAAGCCAGAACGGACCGCCATTCCTAAGAGTGAAAGCATTAGCTATGATATTCCGCACAGAACAACAAATTATGGCCTCACCAAAGTAGGCGTATGCTGCGTTACGTTTTGATATCGCTAGCATATAAACAGCCATCAATGACAGTGCCTGCACAGACCAAAAGTCCGCGTCTTCGAATCCGGAAATGGGGTCACCAAGTGCTTTGGCACTCCTGAAGAATAGCTCGGCGCGGTCATATCGACTTGCTCGAAGCTTTTTGAAAATCACGTCTTCTTTGCTACCGGGAAGTGGTGTGCCCAAGACAGTGCCGATAGCAAAGGTCAAATGCAATAAGCAGAGGAAAGAAGATTGCGCTGCCAGTGGATCTGTGTAGCAGGCCTCCACGGACTTTTCAAATGCTGCTCTGTTGAAGACCTCGATCAGGCCGTGAGTCTGTAACAAGTCAGCGACCAAACTTTATAAGCGTCGGACTAAGTACTCAAGGGAATCACATACATTCGTAAAGAAGGAGTCGAGCAGTGCGTTAGCTGTATCTCTGTCGGGCAGAATATGTGGAGGCCGAATGTTATCCGGAATAGCACTGGTGGCCTCCATTATCTTGTGGCGGCTAGGATCCATGGTAAAGTCGCTGGGCCCAACGCTCGCCTCCACAATCATTCGTATGAGCTGTAGATAAGCCAACGAGGCCGAGTCGCCAACATAGACTGATTACATGGTTAGCAATAAAAGCAATACAACGCTCTGGCATAGGGTACATACGGAGTCTGCCTGTAGGGTCCTGCAACATTCTGGTAGATTGCATGAGCGAGGTCTCTTCATCAGGTCCTGAAGCGGTGCTGTGCCTGGAGCGAATACCGAATTCGCGGTCTACTCCCAGCATTTCATGATCCTGTTCGATGGATGGCTTTATATCAAACCCGGCTGCTGGTTTCGCATCGTTGACTGGTTGGTTCGGTCTCGAGTCCCATGGGGTCGTGGCCGCCGCGGGGCTCTCAGATGTGAGTGAGCCATCCGGGGCGGCTGGCTTCACCGTCGGTAGTTCTTCAATATTGCGACGCTTGGAAGGAGAAGCTAATTGGTCCGGGGTGGTCTGCTCGGAGCCATTGCTAGTCGTGTAGGTACACTGAAGACTCCTCTTGGTACAAGTGCCGCAAGGGCGAGCACCGTTGCACTGTCAAGTATCGGTCAGCGACTGGAAGTGACTTGGCGACTAACGTGATGCGGGAGGGGGACGGGACAAGGTCTCGGAAAATTGCAAATAGCTAGCATTTGCCGAGCTTGAGGTCATCCAGATAGACCGGGATGCGGTGTACACGAGACCGGCAAGGCGGTAACCCGTTGTAGATCGATACTGGGGCACTTCATGGGATGAACCAATGATCCTGGGAAGTCTGTGACCAGATCGTCGGGTTGCCCACAAAGACATGCTCTGACGAGGGGCACCCTGGGTGCTCGAGGAGATGCCCCGTTTAAGGGTCCAGCGAATTCAGCAATGAGTGCGAAATGTTCTACGAGAAACAGCTCGGAAAACAGATGGAGAATGGTGTATCTGCATGGATGCCCATCACCCACTTGGATGGACCGGACTTAGTTGGCAACGTAACATTGACAATCAAGGCAGAGAGGGGAGCTTCCATGGGTAGGCACGATTAAAGTGTAATTTTGGTCGAATTGCGAGGCCACGATCAACGTGGTTAGAGGATCCGTCGCTATATCGGACCGGAGAATTGCCCAACAAGAGATAATTTCCGATACATAAGCTAGGTATTGAATGATGGGCAGTCTGAACTCCCATTCATGGTAATTGGGATGGGATTGTACTTGGTCCTTCTGGCGACTAGCCAAGACCGGCACGAGGAAATGGTGGGGAGCTGTCAAGACGGTTTGGCAACGCCGCGGAGGGGGGGGGCTCTGGCTATGCCGGTACTGAGAGCACTAACAGGATGGACAGCTGGGGTAAAACGTGATGGACTGGGAAGCGAGCAGGACAGGGTGGGAAGAGACGACAACAAAGAGTAACGATAGTACTGATCGGCCAGGTTTGGACTTGGGCTCTGCCACGAAAAAGAAACAAAACCAGGGCACATCGGGTAGATTGGGGATGGGGAAAAGAGGATGCTTACCTTTTGCTTTCGTCGCTTACACGTGTCACAGGCCTGTGCAGTCCGTTGGCGCTTGTCCTCTGGGACCTTGGGTCGGGTCATTGTCGAGGATGTTGATGCATCAGCCGACAGTCCATGGACCCTGGATGATGCCCGTTATCCGACCAGAAGACGATGTGGAGTTGGAGATCGGAGCAGCAGCGGCCGCACCTACACCAAAAACGTCGCAGCGGCGGGGATGGCGGGGGAGGGCGGAACTGGGCGGGAGCTGTTTCGAAGGTACCGGTATAGACTACAGCCTACAGGTGACTGTAAGTGTACAAGCTGTCCCGGAAGGTGAACTGTAGAGAGGCGGATAGCAGCAGACAGCAGGTGCGGATAAGTGTAAGCATAGGTATGCTCATGCTTCCCTCTCACTGCTGTACGTTGACGGGAATGACGGGCGAAGGCAGCGGGTAGGAGATGAGGGTGCGGAAGCCGCAGCCGCAGAGACGGTTCCGTGCTCTGCCCCCGGGGGGCGGGAAGCTAGTAAGGGTCGGTTCTTCAAGCAAGCTTTTCTGACATGTTCCGACGACGGACAAGCAAGCTCGCTGGGCGATGATGGGCAGGCGAGGACAACCGTAAGTGGGGAAGCTTGGGCTTTCGGGTATGGGGGGGGTTGTTACTTTAAAGAGCAACACCTCGAGGTACGTGATAGTGAGATGTGACGAGGGAAGCAGCAGATCTCAACCTGTGTTATGCCGCGCCAGGTTGGCTCGCTGCGGGTGGGCAGGAAAGGATAGTGCTGGACAGGACTGGACAGCTGGGCAGGACAAGACCGGTGGGATGGTATGGGAAAGAGATGGAGGGGACCGCCGTTGCGGCAGGCGGAAATCGGCGATGGCGGGGAACGACGGGTGGAAGGACGGACGTGGATGTGGACGTGGAGGCGAGAGACAAGTAGAGCAAGGCCGGACGAGAATGAGGAAAGGGTAGAGAGAGGACTGGGCGGGCGAGGGAGGGAAGGACGAGACTTTGATCGGATATGGGACAGGCGACCAGTCCAAGAGACTCATCAAAAAATGGGCAAAAGTACGAAGGACGCGCGCTTGTTACGCCCAACGCAAGTCAGGCCAGGTGAATGGGGACGGGGACGGGGGAGTCGGGGACTGGGGTGAGCGAGCGTCTTTGGACTGGAGCCCTTCAGGGAAGCAGGGTCGTGGAGTCAAAGTCGAGCCGGAGCCGCAGGCAAAGGCAAGGTCAAGGTGGTCAATAAGCTCGAGGCGAGTCGAGTCGCGCAACCAAGATGCGATGCGAAGCGGGGACTCTGAGAGAGGGTCGAGGATGCAGGCCAGGGAACTCTGAGAGGAGGGGGTGAGGGCCCACGCAGGATTCAGCTTAAAGCTAGGACCGCATTGTAGGGCAAGGGGGGGTTTCCTTCAAGACGGGAGCAATGGGAAATCCGGGCCCCCGTCATGTCATCTGGATCAAAGTCGGATTGGGAGAATTCGAGAGGGGCTCAAAGTCGTGTTCAAGGGGGTGGGCGAACCAAGATTGACTCACCTTTGTTCCTGATCTTCTGAAGAAGGCGAGACCCTAATGTCCCGTTCCAGCAGAACAGACAAGACCAGGTCCAGGCCAAAAACGGCTTTGACGGGACAGCATGGGGGTTCAATATGCCCATGTGCGCGGTATGCGTCTAGAGACAACCAGAACGGCGCCGCCGGCTTATATAATGCTTCAGTACAGCACGTAGGAGGGACGGAGATAGTAGGTCCACGCCGGCCGAGTCTACTGCAAGCTCGACCCCAAGATTTCCGAGGGAGGTATGTGTACTTGCATATCCTATGTTATGGATTGACATGCATGGCAAGTGATGCTTCGATGATGATAACGATGATGAACCATCCTGAGCGGAACATATCTCTGGCCGTCGCGCTTGACCTTTTCTTGCCACAAATGTCCGATAGAAGAATTTGGTCTGGTCTACTTGAGAGTTTTGGGGTGACAGCAACGCATGGACGGTAAGGAGCTGTCAGAGCTGCGGCTCGTAATCTTAGGAGGAGCCAGTGAGTGGTTGAATCAAGGGGAACACAGCATTCGACTGGGCGCAGCCGAGAAGTGCTGGTCTCATGTTCAGAGGGTTAAACGTTCAAGACTCCTCCGTGTGTACGATGTGACGAAGCGCCGGTGTGCGACGCTATTCAAGGCTCGTTTGATGAGGTTCAGAGTTCAGACGCACGAATAGATGTCCCCCATGTGCGTGGCACAGACACTTTGCAGCCAAGCAGTCGTCTCGCAGATCTTTCTTGCAGAGCTCATGCAGAGAAGAAGCATGGCATTCATCGCGGAGCTGGATCAATGTTTTGCAAGCCTCCAAAGCCAGTGGCGCCACCGCTCACTAGCGTTGGATGAGAAAAGCAAGAGGCCCCGAGACATGCTTTTGCGATTTAGCGGCGGCGTTTGCTGCCTGCCCTGTCACTTCACTGTGACCCTGGACTGGTGGCTGTCTGCCATGCATAAGATGCACGAGCTCGCCGTAGGGCGAGTGCCGGAGGTGTGGCTGGACCTCGAGAGGCCACGGCTCGGCCGAACGTCTTTGGGCTGGGCTAGACTGGGCTGGAATCTGCTGGGCCCCCAGGCTACAGTGAGCACGCGAGACGGGCGAGGCTTGCAGAAGCGTGTCCAAGATGTGAAACCATCATTCTTCTCCCTTTTCCCTGGGCCTTGGAGCCGACATGACCGGAGATTTCCATCTCACATCGGCGTAGGCGACTAATCCATTGAGACAACGTGCTTCGATTGGAATGGTTCCGACAGCGTGGTAAGGCACCATCTCTCTCAAATCGACTAACGTGCCGTGCGTGCTTCCCGAAGGATGGTTCGCTGGAGCTGAATCGACTAAGCACCTGGGTGACATTCTCCGCGGCGTTCTAATTTTCGCCTATACCAACGTTAGCCCTGGTTACACTTTGCGATAGCTATGGCTCAGGGCTTACTGAGGCGCTCATATTGATTGAGGAGCTGAAGGCGGCAGTCGATACGCATGAATGAAGTTTGGATCGGACTTGAAGGTGCGAAGGCGCATCGTGTATTGACGCAGCAAAAGTTGGTGATGGTGAGTGATGGTGGCGAATGATACTGCATAACACGGACGATGTAACGGGTGGGAAATGCCACAATGAAGCATCTCGATTGCTTGGTTAGGAGATGCAGAGAAGAAGTTTGTTGATTGCAACCTGGAAGTTACTAAGGTAGATACGGATACCCAAAACAGAAACAGGTGGTACCTAAGGTATGAGCAGAGCTACGTATGCCGTCCTCGGTGCCTCCTTCCAATGTCTTCTTTTGTTGCACAGTGCTCCTTGCTCCTTCTCCCCCCACGCCCGGCGACGCCCGGCGCCTTGCTTCCTGCCTTCCGGAACCAAAGCCGGGTCGGAAGGAACTGCGTCGGTACCAAGGCCGGCCCGGCACTGATACAAATGCATGTCCAGTAAGGTGCAAGCCCCCGCACCGATGCAGTCGCAATCGGGTCCCCAGAAAATGCTCCTTCGGGAGAACTAATCGTTTTCTCGTTTCCCCCGCGCCCTTCGAAATTTCGTGGCTGCTGGACAGCGGGTTTTTTGTGTTTTCATCCCAGTACGGAAATCCACACCTACACCGTCGCGTCATCGGATAGTGCACTCCCCAAAGTCAAACATGAATCGCAACACAGAACCATTCATTCGCACGCCATTCCGTACGGTACTTATACTCCAAATCCCGTACTCGAAAGTAACTTACTACACACCCAGATGCCTTACCCAGTCATTCTGATTCCCCTGCAGCAGCCTCCTCATCTCAACTTGTCTTGTTAAATCTTATTCTGTTAGCATTCATATTCATGAGATGGCAGCAGGCCGATCGATGTTTGATTTGGGCAGGTTGCCACAACACAGACTTGCCTATCACAGGGCAGCACATGGCCCTGCAGATGCTGCAGGTTTTTACATCCTGGATATAGCTGGGTCTGCAGGCGAGTTCTTTACCGCAAACGGCCTTGGTCGGACAGCGCACTCACATATCATTCCTCATCGTCATTGAATTGCCGTTTCCGGGGATAGTCTGCCTTACCCAGACCCGACCGTCTGGGAGCATTTCCACCACCCCCTCTGACCCTCAAATCTCTTCTTGTACACATCTCGCATTTCGACTACAGTAGTACCTGCCATCTGCGCTTGACCTCTTCTTTCTCGCCTTACAACTCTCTTGTCGCAGAGTCCTCCTTTTTAGATCGGCATAGGCTCTAGCATGAGAAAATTCTGCCTATCGTTTGTTGCTTACCACTCGCATCGCTATAGCAGCCTTTACATGATATGGGTCATGGGGTGATCTCATTTACAAGATCATGGTGGATTACCTGCTAGGTGGACGTTCGAGACAGTTTCCGTCAGATTGCAAACATCGCTACTCAAAACCAAGTAGACGACTCTCTTATGTCAGGTTGGCCGCCCTGCTTGCTCCAGGTTCTCGCTATGGTAGGTCTGAACAAAACTCGCTCTTCATTGTGTCTATGCTGTCTCGACTTTTCCCAACGCGTAGTGTGCTAGATGACGTTCGCTTTACTCATCTAGTCCTAACGTGGAATCTTCTCCTACATCAGTTCCCCTCAGTCAGGTAGAACGTGGCTGCTATCAACTCTTCCAGTCTTGACCTCCCGAATTTATCACATATACAGATTACTATTCTTATATACTGTCGTCTGTTGAAAAATGACCTTCAGATGCTTCCCAAGGTAGGTCATCCACTCATGAAGGCTGTAGGAATGCTTCGATTCCTAGCCACCGCATAGCAAAGGTAGCGCTCCTGATTCCATCAAACATCCTCCACTTGACATTTCCTTCATATCGTGAGGAAATGGGGCCTGGAATAGAGAGAGAAACTGTAGTCAGTGTGACCCGCGTATGGCATGGTTCCCATGATTGTTCGCATCACCACAAAGGGGTATCAGCTTGCAATCTTTAGACACAGATTAGAGCCTAGTATCTGAACTCCAACTGGTGTTGTATGACACCAGGAGATCTAATGAATCTTTCTGCTTCCAGGTGTGACTCGAGGCTGAACCGACCTCGAGAAGAGTAGGACCTCCTGCATGAGGTTCCAACCTACAGCACATGCATCAAAACGATCAAGGCCTTGGTCTGACGGTTGTTCCGCTGGAACACTGTGTGCTTGGAACTAGTATAAAAGCATATGAGTAACAAGACTTGTCTAGACCAAAGTCCACGCAGTTGATTGTTCTCTCAGTCCTAGTCACACCATAACTGCCCATCAAATATTGCTCCAGTATAGGATTTATGTGACCAGCTGGAGCCACTGGCCATCGATTTATATCGTCTGCAGCTTCCCAATCCTTGTACTCCTTTTCGGGCTCGTCATCAGCCCCGACTGTTAACAGTCTTTCCTCTTCGCCACGGCACCCGAGGCACAGTCTCCTTGGCACGATAAAGCTTCTAACCTTCATTATAAGACTCCAGTAAGAAGCTATGCCGCCTTAATGGCCCTCGGTGCGTGTGGAACCATCTCTCACTATGTTACAAGATTCGAACAGAATCTTTCCGCGGATGAAGAAAAGGGTGGAGCGCCACCCGAAGAATACTGAGTGCGATGATCGGAAGGTCAAGCTGAAGCTGGTAGTCATGTTATCAGCTATCGACATCCCGATCCGTTGCTCTATTGATCTGTCTTTGTATGATCGGCACCCGACGCTCGAATGGCAAGACTCAATCAGTACTCGACACTTGGTTTTCTGTTTCACTTACTCAGATGAGATGTAATTTCTGGCATCTGGTAGTAATTGATGATCGTATCAGCAGACTGGCACAATCGAATACCGCAGTAGACGAGCGCCACCGGATCGGCGACTCGGGAGCGAAAAGATGCGCGAGTTGGCAGCACTGGTAGATACCACCTCGTACAGATCACTTCATCCCACACAACCATCATACTTCTATTCCCACCGCCATAACTATACTCAAACGGAACATAACGCAGAATATGTTGGTCAGCGAAGCCTAGGCAAGCTTTGGATGTGATATCAGGGTGGGTTCCCGCCGCGTTTTGCAACGCTGCGATATGGAGGTCCGGGAGAAGAGCAGTAGCACCTAACTCCTATGAATTCATGCCGAGCTTACATGGGAACAAAGCATATGACTCTCGTAAGTCATCTTAGTTCACGTTGAGAGACACAGGGCCGCTCTTGGTGACTATTCAGATGGAGGTGACGAGAAAGAGCCCTCCTGTAAACGAGGAGGTCATTTACACTCTCCAAGCATTGAGGTCTGAAGCTTGGGGTGTAATGTGCTTATAGGAAATGACCCAAACTATTCGTCAGGCGGTCTTGCATTATTTTGGGTTGTTATCGGCATGGATTGTTGTCGAGTGAAGGTATTTAAAACGCCTTACCTGGATGCGGAGTGTTGCTGGTTACGGCTTTGAGCTACAGAAGTACTGACCAAATTTTTCGGGAATTATAATGGAACACACTTCATCGGAGCCGTAGCAGAAGCAAACGCTATCTCATCATCAGCTATACTCCAAGAGATATATGGCTCATAATCATCGATTCCTTCTGTCCCGTTGTTCACACCCGAATATCGGTCAGGCAGGTAGGTACTTGGAGAAAGCGTGAGTGAAATCGGCCTTGACTTGACTCCAAAGTTTTGGAGTCGACATTACTAGGGTGCACAATAACAGGCACGCCAGTTTTCTCCCAAGACTGTATTTTTATCAATTCTTCTCACAGGACTAAGTGCGTGTCCGACGTAGAAGATCCCATCCCGTCGCAATACTGACTTGAATCATATACCAGTACTTTCCCATACATTCTCAGGATAGAGCCCTCCTAGCCTTGGGTGGTCGTACTATTGTGAGGTTACGTACAAAAGAGTAAACGTGTCTAAGGAGGAATAATATTTCGTCCCTAACACCGCCACCCTTCAGACACGTTTCCATTTAAACGTCTTGATGGCACCAACACAGCAAACCCAAGGTATCCTATAAACCCAAAGACAGGGTCTCAAAGACGTGGACCCAAAGTTAGACCCTCATCTGTGATCCCTGATTGTTCAACTATGGATATTTGTCCAAACTTCCCCCAGTCCCCGGACATGAAGGTGGAAAAGAAAAGCATCTGGATCACTAACAACAAACGGCAAACCTCTTAGATGTTGCCATGGGCTATCCCAAGAGGGTTTCTTAACAATATAATATCACCAAAAAGAGTTCCTGGGACCACAAACAAAACCTTGCGTCAGAGAAGATGCCAGGAGAGCACGAAAGCCACCAAACCACTCGCGCCTGAGCCGGAAAACCGAACACAACGTCAGAATTTAGGTGCGCGCGAACCATGCCTTGTCATTACTTTACCCAGGTAACATACTTTGGGGGAGGCGCAGCACCATCCACACTCGAGGAATCCATTCTCTTCAGAAATGGCTCATCAGTTTTCCCTGCATGTAAACACAATCGCTGCTCCCGAGCTGCGGCTGAACGGGTAAATCAGGCAGAGGAACTCCCCCTTCCCCCTTCCCACGGTGATGTGAATCTGGAAATCAGTTCACTGGGGTCTGTGTCGTTTGAGTCTGCCATTCATCCTTTGAGCGGCCACTTCTTCACAATTAGTCGACTTGACGGGAGCGCTGGCTACAGTCTTCAGTCACATCATGAACCAAGATAACATGTAGAGTAGCAGAGCATGGGGCTTCAGCCATGCGACGCCATTGTCTTTCAGATCGAACAGACTGAGTGTGTCCACCACGAACAATGGATGTGTCACAGATATATCACATTGCGAGGAACAGCGAATGGAGCATCGTCAATGAAGTATGCGTTTCATCATGTATTAGAAGCCATCCGCCAGCTTGTCTTATGGACAAGTATTCATCTACCATAACCAAACACACAATGCAACTCATGCGGGATTTTTTTCGTGCCCCATGAAACCAGAAATGACTAAAGCCACTCGAGATGTGTTTCCGCCAACGCCAAATTGAAACCTGCAATATGAAAAGAAAACGAGTCTTGAGAAGAGAAAGATGCCTTCGCGCGCAATGTCACTCGCTTTTTGTCCCTCCCATCCCCGTGATACCCGAGAGTGACCTCTGTACCGAAGTCGCGCTGAGAAACCAAACAGACGGGAAAGCGACAAGATCTACTGTGGCCTTCTACCACCTCAGGCGGTGCAATCAGTATCAAGAGAAAAATGCGTAGACTGAAGCCAGCTGACCGCCAAACCAGAACGCCTTGTACGCTATGCTCTACCATGCTAAAAAAAAAAAATAAGTGACGAATAACACAATGGTTGGAGGTGAAGCCAACGTCCATGCTCGTGGCAATGCCATGTGCAATGCTGCAGAAGGAGAATTCAAGAAAGCAGCCCAACGGTAGAATCGAACCTCAAGAGGGGGGTGGGGGTATCATGAAGGGTATCATGTAGAAAGGGCAAGTTTTTTTTCTTTAGCCAAGGGTGCGGCCACTGTGAATGGCCGCGGGGTGGTGATGGGAGTTAGTCCGAGGGGTGGTAGGACTGGGCCGAACTGTCGAGGCTGGGCTGAAGTCTGGCACCGAGTATGTTGGCGGACGAGAGGGATCCCAGCCCTCCTCACTGAGCACACTGAGGTAACCATTTCCAACCTTGTCTCGCAATGCTTCGATCTTCCGGCGGTACATTTCCCCGCTGACATCCCAGTCCTGGGAGTCTGATGGAGTATCGCGGGTTGTGTAGATGGGGGGAAGTTCGGGAACCACGCTAGTGTCTATGCGGGGCACTTCAGGTTGGGAATTGGCCTTTCGATTTTCGGCCAGAACGGCGGAGGGAAGTGGAGGAATCTCAGGGGCCTGCGAGATACGGTAGTTGTTGGTGTCTGAACCGACTGCGGTGGCTGTGGCCTCGGAAGCAAGCACTTTGATGTCCGCAGGGGGTGGCGGCGCGATACCAGGAGTCACCGTCACAGAGGCGTCCGTGGTAGATAGGTCCACTATCCGTCTCTTCGGTGTTTTGCGGCGGCGAGTAGAACTAGTGTTCACCTCGCTAGTAACAGCTTTGGGAATAGGCCGCTCCTTGCGAAGAACAGAAGGCTCCTTGGGGATGTCGTAGATGATGGCTGGCTTGCTGACGTCGACAGCCGGGATGTCGGCGGGTGCGGGCTTCACGACCGGCACGGCGGCGGGCACCGGAGTACGCTCCACCAAGTATCTCCTCTCCGAGTACGTGGGACCGCAGTTGTCAATGACAACGTCCTCGGTGTAGCCTGGGGTCTTGCGGAAGAGGTTGAAAATTGTGATGCGGTAATCCTTGTGGGTGCGGGTGAAGGGGTTGCCCTCAACCCAGATCTCCCGGATGTCAGGGATTCCAGTGAGTCTGGCCAGCTCCATAGGGTCTGACAGACGATTGTCTCGAAGGTCCAATCGCTCGAGAGGATAGAGCTTCTCAATGCCGGCGATTGATTGCAGGCGGTTGGCGCGGAGGTTGAGAGCCGAGATGGCCGGGAGGGGGTTGCGCGTCAAGGAGTGGAGCCCATCAATCATGCAGTGAGAGAGGTTAAGTGCGCGAAGTGCGGTAAGGGTAGCCAGACTGTCGGGGATCTGAGTGAACAGATTGGATGACAAGTCCAGGGAGTGAAGGGTGTTTGCGAGGGGAACCAAGCTGGTGGCAGGGATGGAGGTCATGGAGTTGTCGGCCAGACTGAGGTGCTTCAAGAACCGCCACTTTGATGCTGGAAGAATACCCATGCTCAAGAGATTCGAGGAGCTGTTGGCGCGGCTATGGTGCCACGAGTCCGAAAGACTCGAATGCGAGCTGCCAGAGCCGGAGCGACGAACCTTGTGACCTCCTCTCATGTGAGAAGGATTGCGGGAGCTGACTGGGCGAGTAGGCGAATTGCTACGCGGTCTTGATCCCTTTGGGGGCGACATGGCTTCGAACGTTTCCGCCCGAGCCAGAGATGGCCGTCTGCCCTCACCGTGAACATCGTCCACAGCATGGTCTTGTGTGCTTAGAGAACCAATGCCCAGGTCACCAATCGAGTTGCGCGGGTCTGGTGAGCCCGGCGTCGAGGGTGACTTGTGAAGTTCAGCGTGAGGAATGGTGGGACTTCTGCGAGGGCTAGAACTTGCGGGCCAAGGGGTAGTCGGCGATGATTGTTGCTTCGACGTCCTTCTCCGTCGCTTGTCCATATCGTCAAGTACAATATCAATCAGGATATCCGCAGGGTCCTCAACACCAGCACGCTTGAGCGTCAGCGATCTCAGCTGCTCGGCCATGCGGTCCCATCCAAAGAATTGTCGGAAGTCGATGCTGTTCACCTCGAGAGCTTGAACATTCTTGAAGACGTATAGCGGTACTGCTGAGTCGAACGGGAACTCTTCATAGCCGCGGATCAGCCGGGCGCGCCAGTCGGGGGCAAGGCGAAGGCAAGGAATCTTGGTGAAGGCCGAGTAGAGGTATTTCAGGTCGGCCTGTGTGGCCGCCTTTTGCCGCTCGGTACGGGCGGCCGAAATGCTCGCACCGATGCCAAAACTCGTCCAAAGTGCCGACATGCCCGACATGACGCTTCGAACGCTGGATACGGAATGGATGGATCCGACATCAGAGCCGCGGCTTCGGGATCGCTGGGTGTTGCTCAAAAAGGAGACATAGTTGGCGGATGTTGAGCTATCGTGTAGGTTCTCGAGACGAATCTTCATAGGGCCAACGGGAATGGCGAGTTCTTCGAATCGAGATAGTAGGTAAAACAGATGGTGCGGCGTCAAGGCTAACTTCGCCGACTTGACAGTATGCGAGGTGAAGTTCAGAGAACCGAGAGAAAGAGCGGATGCGAGTCCGCTCGAAGTTGAGGCCGAAGTCGAGGGTCTCTCGGGAACGACCGGTGATTGAGGCGTGGGAATGGAGCTGACGCTCTGAGAGGAGCCATGGCGAGAGGCAGCCTGTCTTCGAAATTGCAAGGCGTTGGCGAGAGCCTTTTCGTGCGTGCGCACAAAGCTGGCCAGTTGCTGTAGACGACGATGTTAGTACAACCAGCACAGCAAACCAGGCAGCGCAGCCTGGCGGCAAAGACATGATAATATGGCTCTTCCATAGTAGCGTACCTTTATGAACAACTCCCCGTCTTCCGAATCCATGATCAAGGACGCATCAGGGGCAGACGGAGTACAGGGTATGAGTATCTTGGGGGTTGAAAAGGAGGGAAACGGCGAGTATCGGCGTCTAATATGGTCGTAGGAGGTATCGTTCGTCTGTAGCACCAGATATCGCTGATAAGTCGGACGACGGATGCCAGTCGTGACCGGTTACACCGCAGGCTGTACGAGGAGGATTAGTATGTCGTTGATGCGTGGCTAAGTGCTTTCAAGCAGGTGAGAATGGGAAAGTCGGAGTGAAGAGTCGAGGAGAACAAGAAGCGCCGTTGCGACACTCTGCGCAGGCAGCACAGTCGGAAGAAGTGAGGAGGCTCGTGAGAGGGACCACGAGCAATGTATTGCCGTTGCAGATGCTGCAGGAGCGGTCTTGTCTCACAACGCTGGAATTTTGAGGGGGGAAGTACAAGACGCCGAGGACAACGAGGGGAATGTGAAGTGGTGTTGCCAACTCTCGAAAACACGGGGCGGCCGACGGTGGTGAGTGACAGATGATACAGGCAAAGGCAAACACAGGCAGACAGTGAATATGACAGCCAACAGCAAAGCAAGTGAGTGGTGCAGGATGCAAAGTGCAGTGTGCGAGGCAGAGATTTCCCCTTCTCGTTTCCTCTCCTCCAACGAGGCGGCAAGATAAGCAGGCAGTGTAGTGAGGAGTCACAAAAACGAGGCAACAAGCTGGGCAAGAGGCAAAAGGCAGCGGTCAAGAACCATGGCACTGGTTTCCTGGTGTTGTTGTTCTCCTGAAGGGTGGCCAAACAGAGGGTACTCACTTTTTTTTCTCCTTGGTGTTTCTGGCGGGAAGCGAGATAGAGGTAGCTCACCGGGGACAGTGGCTCTCTTTTCTCGGGTTGTAGATTTCGGAGTGCTCCTCGTACGAAGACAGAGGAGGTTCGAAGTCGGGTCGGGAGGATAAGGAGGAGGTTGAGGGTATTCGGAATGGTGATTCGAGGTCGAGGAAGCTATTTCCAAACTCCTCACGACAACTCTGCACGACACAGAGAAAGGAGTGTGAGGGAAACCGAGAAGGGTCTTTCTTAGATGGAAGGGGGGTGGTCGGACGGGGTCCGGGTTTAATAATAACAAATGGTCGCCAACCCAGGCTGCTGATGGTGGTGGTAGCGGTGCTAGGAGGGGAGGTAACAGGTATCGGTGGGAGTGGGAGAAAGAGAGAGAGAGAACCGAGAGGTGTGGTGCGCGGGTTAGAGCGGTAGGCGGTACGAGAGGAGGTACGCACCCACGCTCTTCTCTCTCTCTTTCCTTCCCTCTGGCCTTGGATACCTAGATACCTGATAGGTCTAGGTACCGGGTAGTGTACATGGATGTCCAGAGACTCGGTACGTACTCAGACAGCCCACCTCGAATCGACCCACCCGCACCCACACCCTCAATCCACCAGATGCAGCGAACAGAGAGGACCAGCGGCCAGCCTTCCCTGACGGGTGACCCTTGACCAGGACATGCTGGTTTGAATATCGACAAGGGACTTGATGGCCCATCTCAGTCTCCCACTTTTCAAAGGTGGATACAGATACTGGAGACTGGAGACTGGAGCATCCATGATCCAGCAACATGCCATTGCAAGTATCTGAACATGGAAGAGAAAGAAACCCCACAGACTCCAAGGACACCCTGATCGTCCAAGACTACGGAGTACGTCTGCTTTTCTTTACCTTAGCATCCCATCCCCCCAGCACCCGAGAACGCCCATGTTCAACATAGCACCGCTCACTTTTTCTCTTAGTCGACCCTGAAGTCCGCACCCTGCCACAGGAGGCGCCAAGGAGGGTTCGCCAGCGGCAGCCATGAGCAAAATGGAGTGAGAGAGCTGGGCCAAGAAGACGACGGTTGGTTGTGGATGGTGGTGGACGATGGGAGAGAAACGCTCGCCAGAGGCAGAGACTGGGTGAGAAGGAGACAAGGTTGGAGTGATTGGAAGCTGGGGTCACCCCTGTTTCGTGGCGGCGGGTCATTCACTCAAAGCAGACCAAAGTACCAGGTACAAGCTGGAGCGCCATTTCCATTTCGACTGCAACTGCCTTTGCCTTTTTTTTCTTCTTTTTATTTTTTATTTTTTTTACGATCCCCTCCTCCTTCCTCGTCTCACTCAACTCAACCGTTGGCGTGGCAGGCGTGGCAGGCGTGGCAGGTGAGGCAGGAAACAAGAGGAACTCACGATGCCTGCACCTGCCTCCTGTCTATCATCAGCCTACTCCGTATCTACCTTACGCCGTAACCACGCCTGCCTCGCAACACAAGATGACGAATTGCAACATGGCTTAGCTAATACCATTTACTCGATACTGAGTCTCTTCTTCCATTCTCTCTCTCTCTCGTTGCCTCTTGCATCTTGCAGAGCAGACTTGCAGAGACGTGCAGCACGGCCTGCAAGTCGATGCCTCCGTGTGTTTCTGTTTGTCTCTAAACTCTGCTCATCACATTCTTTCCCTGCCGCCGCGACTGCCTGCTGCGCTGCACGCCTGGTTGACTTGCACCTTCAGTTTTAAGACGTGCATCGCAAGCGTAGTAGGCGGCGACAGGGTGCAGTTGCACCTCAGTCGACAGGCTGATTTCTGGCCCATGTTCTTTCTTTTTTCTGTCTCTTTCTCCTCATCCTCGACTCTCCCGGTCTCCGTGCCTTTGGCACCTTGCCGATGCTTCTCCCAGCGCAACCAACCCATCCCCCCGGAACTTGATCGTATCCTCCTTGACCACGGCTACGACTCGAACCGGCCATCTCCTGCTGTTGCGACTTGGTCACCAATGCCGCCGTCTCCACGCTGCCCGACCCCCCGACGAGCCCCGTTCTCCTTGTCCCCTATTTCTTACATGCTTTGCTCCGTACTGCGTACTATCCGTACTCGATTTTGTCCCACGACTTACGACAACCTAAGATGACATGCACGTGTGTCCCGTATCTAGTATCGCAGATACTGCCCGGCTCCAGACAGATGGCTACATTAAGCGTCCAATCCGTCGAGCTCTCCGGCGCACGGTCGCTCCATCATCTCCCACCTCTGCCCGGCCCTGACAAGCCTGAGTAGTGTCTCCGTAGTAGGTACCCTTGTTTTTCAAGTCACCCTTCCTTCTCTTTTCCCTTCTTTTAATTCTCCGTGGCAGCACACATCAAAACAGTCAAAACATCCATCGTCTTGCGCCTCCGTCACCATCTTCTCCGTTGCTTGTCTCGCCATCGGTTACTGGGCGACCAACGGGCGGGCGTGCGGTAGCGACGGTCAGATGACACCCGTCGCCCTCACTCGGAATGGAACACCTGCGAATAGACACGATTGTTCGCTGCACTCTGTTGGTCACCGGCCACAGTGAGACTGACGGCTGACGGGCGCGAGGCAAAGAAACTGTCCAATGGTACTTCGTACTCTGTACAAGCCCACTCCAGACCTCTCGCCCGTTTGTCGCCGAGATTTCGGAGCTCGTCTGGGGTGTCTAAGGAGGGGTCCACCGACAGAGTGATCCTGGCTTGCGGCTGGGGCTTGCGCTTGGCCCCAAACGTGTGACAAGCGACGAGCAGCACCTCGTCAGTACGGGTATTGGAGGTAGCACGAAGAAAAGGAAAAGGCATGGTATGTCTCTGCCCCCGAATAATATCAAATCGTCGGCCAAGTCTCCACCATGAACCGGCGCGTCTCACTCGGTATGTCTGCACCTCTGGAATTCGTCAAAGGATTTCATCACGATCAACAAGCACCAAGTGTATCGGGATTCTCTAGCAGTCGCATTCCTAGCACACGAGACAATCACATCATCGCGACCCCATCCGGATCCAGCGCATTGGGATGGCCGGGCGAGTGTGAGCCTTGCGCCTCCAACCTCTAGAGCAGGAGCCAATTCGCTTCCCCAACTTGCCGGCCTCGGGTCCGGCTGGTGCGCATTTCCACCTCATTTTGTTCATGCGAACTAGCATCAAGGATCTCCAAAAATCGGTCCAACCGCCAATTGCCATGGTATTTTTTTGTTTACACCATGGAAGGTGGTTGTTTTTGTTGACGGGTTCCCCGTCCAACTTGTCAATTTGTGCTGTACGGAGTAGTGTCAATCGCCTGCGCTTCTTATCAGTCTGTTGTCTCCACGGGGTCGTCTGAAGGCCGCTGCCATCTAGCAGGAGAAGCCAAGCCCAGCAAGACCACGGGCCGTTGATAACGCATTCCAGCGAACATGGCCGACTCGTCATGCAAAGGACATTAAACTATAATGCCGTTGCCCGTTGCAAAATGGACTGATTACGCCATTGTTGTCGGACGGATAAGGTCCACGTTGACAATGCGATCTGCTGCAGCTTGATGCCGTGTCAATATATCTGCCTTTGAGGTGTTGTCGTTGTCGTCAATGTTTGACGCGACAAGACGCGGCGCGAGGGTTGCGAAGTTGCGATGCGGCATTACTTTTGGCGAATGCACAAGGTAACGTCGCGGGGTGTTTATACCATACCATTGCTATGGGACAATACTTCGTACTCGGTAGTTTTAGCCTGGAGAAGACATGGGCGCCAACATCGTCAAGGCATATACTCGGTATGGTAGTTGATATTGACATGAAGGACGATTCAATAGCTCGAGTAGGCGACTGCAAAAGAAAAGCATAGTAAGATTGCAGCGGCTCAAGAGACCCAATGAAGCGCATGGATGGTCACGGCGACACTGGATCGTGGCGGAGAGGTCAATCTCGTCTTTTCATCGCCTGTTTCGCCTGGCGGTCCACTGGAAGCCCCCAGCACGGTCATCCCATGTCGTGCGCTAAGGGATCCCGGGCAATATGGCACCCTGCAGGCCACCCCACTCAAGGACCCTCCATCGTCTTTTTGAGAAGCGTCGAGGGTACCTTGTACTTGGAAGTGTATGGATGGTGGCGCCTTCCTACCTCGAGCAATGGGTAAAAGATGAATCTCACTCTCATGCGCAAACAAATCTCACTGGCTAGGATTGTTGCCATGTCCGTGCACTGCGCTCGTCAGACTTAGCGTCTTGGACTATGAACTTGCCTGCCTTTGGTACCGGTACTTTACGGAGTAGGTACCTCCACCTCATGAGGAGCAGGAGCAGAGGTACGTACTGCATTTGGAGGTGGAAGGTCGACAGGGAAGCCATGGAATATCGGGCCAGCACAGAAAGGCATTCCTTCTTCGCGGCTGCATCTCCTCCACAATGATACAGCGATATTCAACGGCTGCTATCGCCACCCGAAAGAAGAAAAAGGTGGTCCCTTAATCAGTCCGAATCCATGACTCTGTCTCTTCGCGACTATGGCCGCCTGTAACTCGACATCAGATATATGAGCCTCATCTAAGTACGTCGTTGATTCGTACTGCGGGAATACCAAGGGCCACCTTAATGAAAACCGGTCGTTGGTGAGAATAAGCGGTGCAGTGTATCGAAATAGCTGAACCGTTGCGACGCTGAGGCAATGTCGAGGCAACTTTAACCTTCTTGTTTCTGTCTTCCCCCAGATCATCCATCTAACCGTTTCTCCAGTTTCCAAGGGTTAGATTGAATGTTTGCCACTACGTTTTTAGAAACTGGGCTGAAGAATCGACACCTTACCCAAAACCAGAATTTAAAAAAAAACCCGGGGTAGTAAAACCAAGATTCTAGAGGGCTGAGAAACATGTTCTGGATGGAACGTTTGCCCATGCCAATACCCAACTCAGATAGATATGTTTTGCGCCTCAAACAAGACTTTGACCGGACTAGAATAGCACACTGCTTCGACTCTGGCTGGGCAACTTGGGTAAAAGCATGTTGATGATAAATCCAAACGAAGAAACTAAAGTGTTACCAAACAACACCAACCACCACGTTTGTTGACTTAAGAGTAGGTAAGTACTTGCAATGGCGCACGTTTTCTCTCTGAACCAACCTAGTCCTCCTCCTCCTCGGCGCGCGAACCCTTCGGACCCGACTCTGAAGCCAAAGAGATCCGCGCTACTATTTCGAGAACGAACACGGTCAACAACCCGGCCTTTCTCCAACGACATGACATGTGCCCTGCGCTTAGTACCGTTTATCCGCACTGAGGCGTGGTAATTAACCTGCCTTTTTGTCTTGATTAACCAACCTTGCAGATATTCTAGGTATAAGCCTAAACACAGCCCTTTGGGACATTATCTGCCTTACAGACATCGATAGTATCCAGTGTTTCTCATCTTCTCCTTTTTCTTCTTCAGTGTCTCTTGAGCCTTGACCATTACTTCAGGTAGGCATGAGAAAGGGCCAAGGTATACCTACAGAAACCTGACTCCTAAAGAGACAAGATGCCGGGTCAGCCGTTCATGCCTACCTCTTCAACTCCAAATTCATCCATGTCTCTTACCATATGAACGTCCCTCAGTTAAGGTACCTTACTACACGTAATTCAACGTGCTATTGTCAAACGTGCCCATCTTTCTCCGAGCGCCACGCCGAATGAAAGTCACGGTGATCATCTACAGAAGTACACAGTCGTGTACAGATGCTCTTTACCCCATGTCAGTCAACCAGTTACAGACTCGTCCCGCTGTTTCCGCTCGTCGATCTTGGTGCGGTACCTATACTTTTGTTGCGCGTGCACCCATTCCCATTATCATTCTCCAAATCTCCAGCTGCCCCTCTCCGCTCCATCGTCCAATTAGGCCATTGGCGCCATCCCATTGCTCCCTTCCATGTGCCATCGTCACTTGTACCGAAACATAGCAAAGAAGATCTTTGCCTTTCCCTCCTCGGCCGAATTGCACATCACCTTGTTTCCTCCCACCTTTTTTGCTAACATGCATGCAACAGGTCGGCAACGCACATTTTCTTCCAGCACATATCACATACCAGAGAATCGAATCAAGCAGGATGAAGATGGGGCCCGAATTGTCAAAGAATGCGTTCCGCCGACACGGAGCCAATCCGAGCAAGGTTTGTAGCTGCATCCTGGGCGGAAACGGAGCAGCAATTATGTCATAACTCCACCAGCTCGAGGGGCTGCGATGCCTCCTGATTGGGAACACAGAAAAAGCACCACAGCGCAACTTCGCAACGGACCTCGTCGTCGATGCGAGGGCATGTCATCCTGCCTATGACCCTCCGCCCTTCATCCCTGCAGACAGCCAACGACCCTCCACTAGGCGATCCCTCCCACGGCCATTCTTCACAACCTCGCCCCCACTTCACCCTTCTTTTCTTCCGCCTGGCTGCCAATCTGAAAGGGAAGACGCCGAATTGTGGATGGCATCCCCCAGTGCTAGCGGTCTATTCCTCTTCGGGGACACACCTGGTTCATTCTTCACCACCATCATGCTGTTCCGCTCCATCCAATGCGCAGGCGCGGGCAAGACAGAGAGAGTAAATTGGCCAGAGGAGACCACGCCCGCCGTCCCCGTGGGACATTTACATCGTGGCAGACGCGCGTGGAATATCATCGTGCACCGACATGCAGCACCACATCGTTCACTCTACCAACCAACAACCCATGTCGTCTTCGGGCCCTCTCTTTCGCTCCATACGCTGGGCCTCTTTCCCATCGTCCCATGTCCACGGCCCCGATGCTATGCTTCAACTCTGTCATGACGCATGCTCTTTCACGTCGCGGCTCGACGTTTGGTCGCTATCTATGCGCGCTCTCTAGACTGTCCCTCATGAGCCGGGATGCTGACGCGCTGTTACATAACCGCACCCGCTCGGCATTCATCATTGTGGATTCAGGGACGGGGACTCCATCGTCAAGCAGCCTCATTTTGCGAATAGCTGCATTTTCCATTCAGATTAACGACAGCCTCAACGGAGGAATCGTACGGCGGCGCTACGGATACAGCCTGAGACTTTCTCGACCGGGACCGTTGCAACAATGTCGGTCAGCCGGCGGAGTGCACGGCCGACCATCTTGCGCGGGTGCTTGCAGCGACGGAGGTGTGTGTGCACGCTACATCTGTCGCTCAGAGGTAGACGATACATGCCAACTTTGGTGTACGTGGGATACACTACACTACACCCTCAACTTACTCTTCCTGCACGTACAATGGGTGGGTTGATGGCGACGAATACCTATTGAATCTCGCCTACCTCCAACCGCCAATCGCCAATCTGTCCGCTTCCCCTGCTCTACCACTCGCTCGATGCGATGCCGCGCAGCCCCTCATTTTCACTCCGTAGACTACCACCATGCGCGACGAATCTCTCACACTCTGCAACACATTTCTTTGCGCCTTCATGTCGTCGCTGCTCTTCACCGCTTCTCCGCTGTTCATCGGAATGGTCTGGAATGAGGCAAACGAGGAACGGGCAAAGATGAACAATACGACTGTTCTTCCGTGTCTCGCGCACTGGTTGCAACGCTGAACACCTTTTTGATCACATTGAACCTTTGCCCCGTCGCATTCTCAGGTGTCGTCGTCTGGCGGGGTCAGCCTCAGTGCCATGTGCCCCGCGCGGGAGTGGTAATGAGCCAGATCATTCATCATGTGGGCGTGGCTGGACGGCGCCGCGACGTTCTCCGAGGCACCGACACTGATAGCTAGGTAGGTAGTCGTTGGGGTTCATTACCCAACCCTTTCCCTGCCGTCACGAACGGCGGTTCCTCTGGCGGTCTTAGATATGTGAGACCTGGAACCGGAATAAGGGCGAGGCCGGAAAGGCGCAATCGCTGTAAAGCGAGTCAGTCCCATATCTCAGACGACTACTGATATTCTGGCGTCTGCGCTGACCCAGGCACGAGAGAAGCGATCATCAGGCACTTGAGGCTCGGTCTCAGGGATGGCTCTTGTTTGGTGTGGTTCGCTGCACAGAGAAGGGCGGTGGGAGGATGCAGGTGGTGCACTACCAGACTACACTACAGCACCATCTCGGGCCTAAAAGACATGATGGAGGGCAGATGCCGTTTCCTCATTCGACGTTGGTTCGTCCATATCAGTGAAACATGGGCCAGACCGAACCAGGCCGCATACGAGGTTCGCGACTGTTGACCTGCAGGCGTCGAAATCATTTGACATTCAGACATCTTTCTCCGCATCCTAATCGGGGTGCGTGGTCTTGTCCGTGGGTCCAGACCTGCAGACGGGAAGAAACCGCCTTTAATCGTGGACGAGGTTCTGATACTATATCGTTGAGTCCGAGCCGAGAACAATGCACAACGACGGCCAACCACCGAATTCGCAGATGCCTTGAAAGTTGGAACGGGTTCTGATGCCAAGGGAATATCGCCAATGGACTAGGGATGAGCGGCGCCGCTGCGAGCATATGAGCCCATCCATGGCGCAACGGAGCCGCCCACCAATGATGTGCCGGACATGCGAGGCTGGAGAGTCTGTGAGTCTGGGGACCGGGGGGCGGGAGGACCGCTGACTCGCCAGCCAAGAGAGATCGTCCAGCTGTGCGATTCACGTTTGACACCTTGAGTCGTTCTTTTGATACTCACCGTTGAGCGGTGGACTGCCGAACAGCCGTCGATCTCACCGGACTTGGGCTACCGACGAGGTTCCATAAGTGACCGAGTCTTGCGACTTGGAAACTTGACGTGTCGACTGCAAAGGGGATCCCGACGAACCAAGGCCCCCGCTATTCAGCTAGGGAAGACTGAATTGCCTTCTTTATTGACGAGTTCCTCACACAAGCCGGGAACAAGTGGCTTGCCTTTCGCCAGGGAACTCTCGACGGATGACCGGATGAGCATAGCATCACACAGCTACACTATGTCTGAGGTGTCGTTCACGCCAGCCACAGCACTACTGCAACTTTGCCATTTACACTAGCAAGCTGATTTGTATAAGCTGCAGCAGGACCCACGACTTCACCTGAAGTCTGACGTTTGTTTATACACCAAGATTGGTGACCATGGATCCGGACTCTGAATTCTGTTCTCGTCTTGAAGATGCAAAAGATTGGAATTCCGCTATTACCGTACTACGAATACGGGTATGAACAATGGCGCTACTCTCGCAGCAAGGTTCGATTCAGATCTAGGGTGCGAAAAACAAGGCTGCTTGAACCCTGAAGATCCTCCAAGAATGCGCCGACTACCTTACCGAGCTCGCCGAGAGCTGGAACTCAACCGCTTATACGTGACACTAGAGTTGAGGCACATGATTTGAAGACGCAGCCGCTTCTGGGAGGTGAGGAATGCACATTTTTCGTCTCGTCAGGGGGGGGAAGAAAGACTACAGGGAGGCGATACGCCGATTGCTCGCTCACCGCTCCGTCGCGAAAATTCTCTTTTTCCTGCAGGCTCGCACACCTTTTTTTGTCTTATGCGAGAAAGACTGCAAAGAGTGGATTCTCAGAGACGCACGACTGGAAGACGACCAGGGTGGTCAACGGGACTTGTTCCACTAGGAAAGCAGTGGAGGAGTGACGCTATTCCCAGTACGTCTTAGAGCAGGAAGCTGGGATTGCTTGAACCAGTTGACCTCTCGACTGTCGACTTCAACCTTGACTTCAACCCTGACTTACATGAGGGCCGTGATGGTCTGTGCTCGTGCTGTTGGCGGCTCATGACGAGCAGTGCCACGGTCAAGTGTACACACCATCACGGGCTGTCTGTATCTCTACCTATCTCTGCGCGTCGCTGCGGTCTGGTGCAAGAAAAGGAGGGGCATTGATTCGGACCCCTGGAGCTGCCCCTCGATCTCGTGGGGAATTGACGATGACCGTTGACTGCGACCAACCAAACGCCATTCCCGCCTGCACCACGCAACCCGAGTACGCATCCTCATTCTCCCGCTTTCTCCCTGTCCTTGGACCGCAAATAGACGCCCTCAAGCGTCGCCTACCTGCTTTGGCAGGTTCCCAGTTCAACTTCCATCTGATCTCATGGCGGTCGGCATGGAAGCGAAACTCGGCGGAGCCTCATGAGGCCCTGTCGAACGGGGTCCATTGTGAAGCCTCAATCCATCTCATACCCCTAGTTGCCGTACAGATACAAGGCTTTGCCTCATGCAGACACTTGTTGACGCATGTACCGAGAAAGGTACGGGATACGCCATCTTTAACCTTTACTCGGCTGAGGTATGATGGAGGTTTAGAGGCTCCATTTCTCTTGTATTTGCACTGCCGGCAGCACACCGCAACTGCTCCATTCGAGATGCCACACTATCAGCTGTCCTATCAATCAAGTCCGCATTGTTTACTGCGTATCCGGACTGGCCTACTGTCGAATGCTATCTATCGGAAGGTCGCTCATTCCCTTCCCCCCACACTAAGGTATTAGGTATGTTCATCTCGGGAGCCTGCACCACATAATAATTACACTACACTAACACGATGAGTGCACTAATACCTGGTAGGCTCCTGTCAGACCCCGGACCTTGTCTCTCGCGCTATCCTCTGCTACGGCCTCCGCTCTCGCACGTCAACAACCAGGTAGTCGAGGACCCAATTTGCAGCCGTGGATTTTTTGTTTCTTTTTTGCGGGCATCGTATGAACTGCCTTCGAACGATAATGAGCTGATGATCTGACGCCTCTACAGCCACCAGCCATGACGGGCGTCATGCTGTGATGGAGGATCGTGGGGAGACCTCATCCATCGCTTCATGCTTGACACATTCCCTACACTTACCCGCAGGCATGCGCCAGTCAACTTCGGGACATATCTGGTATTCAGACTTGGGGCAGAGGCTCGAGGACCCCTCATTGAGTCTTTGCAATTTCCCGCACCGCAAATGCGATCCGTACTTTTTGTACGACTTCAGTGTTGCCTCAAACTGTGGTGCAACCCACCTAAGATTTTATCATTTTCTTTGAATAATGGAATAGTTGCAGGCGACCTGCCCTCGTGCTTCTTATTCTTTGAACGGGCAGAGAGCACACGCTCACTGTATGCAGGCGCCCGGAATCAGGCACTCGGCGGCCTTCATGCCGGCGTCCGGGGCCGCCATCTCGGCCGGTGGAGAATGCGATCGAGTCCTGCTGCGTGTTCCCCCTATTTACTCCGTACAACGGCCAGCCATTGCCCGAGTTCGGTCTGCCGCCGGCGCAGGCTCCGCTACACTGTGCGATGCGATATAGCGATACCAACAATCAGAGTGATATGGGGCATGAGTCGTTCCACTCAGTTCGGTGGAGACTTGGACCCCCCCCCCCCCCATCAGCCAACATCACGCATTATCGCTCAACCCTGGCCATTGTTGGACGACCGACTCGAGGGATGATGACGACATTGTTTGAAAGGCGGGGTGGAACGAAGGATAATTCCTGAGCGCGAGGTGGCCGCCAGACCAAACCACCAAAGCCCACGACATCTCCTCTCCTCCAATCCTCCGTCCGGCAGCGGAGGCAAATGTCGGAAACCATTCGTCGCAACCAATCCCGCACAGTGAGAAGGCCGCTTACCATCACACCGCTCAGCAAGCGCCCGGCAGTGTGTCCTCTACATCACCACTTTGTTACGTCTCTCTACTGGTTCCTGGGAATGGCCTCACCCGCGGTCTGTACCCCGCCTGCTGCAACTCCCCCTCTCTCCAAAGGCGAGGCGATCGACAGGTCCTTCTCTGGCACAGGACGAACGCTCAGCAGCTCGCCAGAGGGGGAGAGGGATGATCTTGCGTTTCTTCAGTTGCCCCTCACTACGCCATTTGGAAAATGTCTGTTGATCAGCCGTTGAAGGTTCGACGTGGCTTCTGGCAGGCAGGGATAGCCTCGTTTCGCCCTCGTAAACTCTGAGGCTGACTGACCGCCATAGATCGCCCGCCAGCCGATTTATACACTATTCGACCTTGCCAAGTGGGACTTGGTAGCCGCCAACTAGACCAGCACCAGCCTTGCCAGCCAACTTTTTTTTCTGGAAGTTTTGTTTTTCCTTCATCGGACTTCTTTGCAACCGCTGGGCACTTACACGGACAGAACTTACACAGGCTTCACCCCAGCCACCACTGCCAAACAATCACGCTATCGGTGGTTCGCGATGCGATTTCCTAGGCGTTTCCTCGATCTGCACCTACCGTGACATCCTGCTTATTGACATGCGCTAGCCGTTGGCTCAGTCCACAGTCCACGTATCCCGCCCCAAAGACCTCTCGACTGCTTCCAGCTTCCGAATTCCCACAAATGCCATCCATCTTCTGGACCCGGAACCATGGACATCAAGGAAAATGCCCGCTGCGGCGGTTGGGTCGGAGTCGACTCCGCGAGGTTGGGGCGTCGAGACGCCGTGTGTACACACTACTTTCTCATCTTCCGATGCACGCCATATAGGACAAGGACAAGGCGAGACACACTCGGTTGCCAAACATAGCAATGGGTCGTCCTAATATGTCCGATCATCAGGGACACCAGAGAGGGCCGATCAGGGGCACTATGCCGATCTGTGCCTATGGCCTTCTACCCCTCCCGTTCTGTACGTGGTGAATATTAGAGAGCTTTTTTTTCTTCTTCGAGTGAAGCGGCGCTCTGAGACACATGGAGGGGTAACGGTAAGGCTGTAAGGGGCGGTCTGGTGAAGATGTTGACTTGGCCCCTCGGGATGCACGTACGCCTCGCTGGAATCAAGGCAGTTGCGTTTCTTGCCATGCCAGGCCCACGCTTTGTGCTGGATCGAGATGCGTTTTGCGGGTTCCGAGAGGGGAGCTCTGTAGGGCAGCTTAGATTCCGTCGGTCTGGGCCCAGTTGAAGCAAGCAGCATGACTGTGTGGGATCGACGATATTATCGACGATTTCTTACTCCTGCGCCACGAAGAGGATGCTGTGGATGGGTACGTTTGGCGGGGGTTCGCCAGCAATATGCGCCAAAAGCGCGTCTCTGAGTTCAGCGTGATTTGAAGAGATTTTGAGACGCGAGGTCGGTGACATTTACGCTATGAGTTGGCTTTGGAGGAGAACACTGGCATCGGGTAGCCTTGAGGTCTGCCGTCTCGGGGCAGGCTGGTCCTCCTCTTCGGTTCTGGCCGGGTCTTCTGAGTGATACACCGCGTCTGCGCTGAGGGCATAACATGGCGAGTAAGGTTCGTGTGATGTGTAAATCGTCTCATTATATGTCGTGGGTGCAAGGTACTCTGGATGTCAGAGGTGAGTTACTGCGCGACACTGGTCCAGTATCTGCTGTGAATGTTTGGGATATCAGTTTTGTCTAGTTTTCTCTTGGCTATCTTGTTCATGGAGACACTTCTTTCCAACGTTTTGAACATTTTTCTCTGCTAGAATATCGTCTACATTGGGTTTCAATCATGATACAGTATTGTACAACCTCGTTCCAGGATAGGAGAGCAGCTAACCCTTCCTACCAGGACAAATTCTCCCCTCATCCACAACCCATTGTTCACGCCCCAACCTTGACAAGACGATCAATAGCCCGTCCATCATCCAGCGCCCAGCCCGTAGAGATATCCAGCTTGAGCTTCTCCCCGCCCGCCTCCATCCTCATAAACCCTTCCTTGGTGATGGCCCTTCGGACGCCGTACCACGCCGCCTTGAACCCTTTACTCGCGTGCCGGAACGGCGTCGTCATGAGGTGTCCCTTGTCGTACTCCCAGTCGGCTCTCGCCTGCACCTGCCTCTGCCGCGCGGCGGCCCTCTCCATGGCAGGCGTAGGTGTCACGAGGGGCGAGTAGATGCGGCACGGGATGGTGACCTGCTCCGGCGCGACGAGTAGTTTTTTAGGGGTTCCCGGGAGGATGCGCTCGCATGTGATTTCGAGTACGACGGGCGTTGCTTTTGCGCTGGTCACGCCGAGGGGAAGAACTTCAGCAGATGCCTTGCCGCCCGCGGACTTTAGGAGAGAGGCTGTCGGCACGGCGCGGATGATCTTGATAATGTTGCGGGCGTTGAAGAGGAAGTAGGAGCCGAAGCCGGCGGTGGCGACGCAGATGAAGGCGAAGGCGTGCGGGACCCAGGCGGCGAGGTCGGGCGGGGGGTCGAGGAGGGTGAAGTAGTAGTTTATGCCGGCGTAGCAGTAGAACATTGTAGCGGCGGACCAGGCTGATACCTTCATCCAGAGGTGGGAGGCGGCTTCGTAGAGGACTGTTGGTTGCGGGCGCTGGGCGAGGGTTGTTGCGAGGGCGTAGGCTGAGCCTGCGGTGGCGCCGGCGCCGGTGGTGCCTGGTGATGATGATGCTGTCGCGGGGTTCGTTGTCGTCTTGGGGGATGTTGATGGGAGGGGAGACTTCGAAGGAGGAGGTTTGGAGACGGCGCTACGGGTGAGGTTACTTGGGATCGTTGTCGTGCGCGAGGGTTTTGCGGCGTATCGGAGAGGGTTCAGGGAGCTGAAGAGTCGGCGGGGAGGAGGGGTTGTATCGTTGCCGTCGTCGTTGCGCAGAGGGGGCCGGGTCGGGAGGCGAGGAGAAGGCAGAGGCTCATGCCTCTCGAGGAGGCTGCCATGGTTGCGGATTGCTAATGCTGGTGATAGATGACCGAAGAAATGAAGCCAATAATACAGAAAAAGAGGAATAAATGGCCGTAGAGATTTGCGCCGAGGTGGCCGTGGCTCAATTGGTCCCGGCAGGAATCCGTCAAACAGTCGGGATATCGTACGTGGAAATTGAAGCTATCCAGAAAAGTTTCTGTGGAGCATCAGACGTCTTGACGACAGGGGTGGGAAATGTCTCCACTATCAAAATGCGACGTCCAATCTGCAGCAGGGGACCCTTTTTTCTTTTTTTTGTCCTTGCCCGCCCGTGCTGTAAGGTGAGGTGCAGTCGGAGAGCGGCGCAACGATAAGGCGCCACAGATGTTTAAAACCGCTCAAAAAAAGCGAGTACGTACTTTTTGGTTGTCATCCGATATAACGGGCGAGGAAGGGGCCAATGAGACCAACAAATTGGCGGCATTTCCTTGGTCCGTGCTTGCTCAGCGTCCCCGTCCGCCGCCAAAATTCGGCGATAAGCCACACCAGGCCCAGCCCGGTTCCACCCCAACAGGTCCATGATTGCTGGCGCTAGAGGAAGCTCACCCAACGGAGCTCGACAATTTTATCCTTGCGCGAGAGAGAGACACGCAGAGAGCACAAGGCGCCGCCCCGGGTTCGCTTTTTCGACCACCGACACCGACCACGCCCGAACGGACAAGCCTTCGTTCAACCCACTTTGGCGATTTCCTCTTCTTTTTTTCCCACTTGTCCACCATCCTCCGTCCGCCTCCGAAGACCGAGTTGCCTACGCCCTCTTGTCTTGTGGTCCGACTACGGAAAATCAATTGAGGAGATTTTTTTTCCGGGAACTTCTCCCTCAATTGCACCGATCCGAACCCGCTCCGCTCCCTACGCATCCCCGAATAAAGCTCCGGCTCCGACCAACGGTTCCCGTGAATCGTAAAGATGGCTTCCCTTGCGACGGCGGCTCGTCTTTCTGCGAGGGTTGCTGGCCGGAGAATACCCGCAGAGTCCACAGCTCGAGGTCCGTAGATCACTCCGTTCCCTCTCAGAGATGCTGTAGCTGTCAGCAGATATGTCCTTTTTGCTGTCCCTCTGCAACGACGTGAAACCGAGAGACAGAACCGGAGCTGACCACTCTTCGACCCCCCGAAAACAGGCTTCCGGACTTCAGCACGATGCCTCGCGGCCCAGAACTTCTCCATGCCTGCCCTCTCCCCAACCATGACGGAGGGTAGCATCGCCAGCTGGAAGGTCAAGGAGGGCGAATCCTTCTCCGCCGGCGACGTGCTCCTCGAGATCGAGACGGATAAGGCCACCATGGACGTCGAGGCTCAGGACGACGGCGTCATGTTCAAGATCACCACCGGTGACGGCGCCAAGGCCGTCCAGGTCGGCACCCGTATCGCCGTCATCGCCGAGCCCGGTGACGACCTCTCCTCTCTCGAGGTTCCCGCTGAAGACAACACCTCCTCCTCGAAGCCCGCCCCCGCCGCCGAGAAGCCAGCACCCAAGAGCGACGGTCCCGCGGCGGCGTCGACCCCCTCGCAGCAAAAGGGCGGCGCGGCCAAGACTTCCGGCTCCAAGGCCCGCGAGCAGCGATACCCACTCCTCCCCTCCGTCCAGGCCCTCGTCAACGGCCACGGCCTCGACAAGGACGCCGTCAACCAGATCGAGCCCACGGGCCCCAACGGCCGCCTCCTCAAGGGTGACGTCCTCGCCTACCTGGGCACCATCAACGCCGAAACTCCCTCCAAGATCATGGACCGCGCCGTCAAGATGTCCCACCTCGACCTGAGCAACATCAAGGTCGCGCCTAAGAAGGAGGCCCCCGCTCCCGCCCCCCAAGAAGGCCGAGGCCCCCGCCGCGCCTGTTGACTCCGAGGTCGCCCTCCCCGTCTCCCTCGCAAAGGTCCTCGAGGCCCAGAAGCGCATCCAGTCCACCCTTGGTGTCTTCATGCCCGTCTCCACCTTTGTCGCCCGCGCCGCCGAGGTCGCCAACGACGACCTGCCCCCCCTCGGCCCGCAAGGCCACCGCCGACGAGCTCTTCAACCAGGTCCTCGGCCTCGACAAGCTGGCACCCCGCGGCTCGCGCGGATACTACATGCCCCAGATCTCCGCCCTGCCCGAGTCTTCGCTCCTGGCTCCCCGCGCGTCCAAGAGATCGTCCTCGGCTGATATTATCGACCTCCTCGCCGCACCCGCCAAGAACGCTGCTGCTAAGAAGCCGGTCGCTGCTGCTGCTGCTCACCATACCCCTGGCATGTCGTCAGGAAGCAACCTGTTCACCGTGACGGTGCCGCAGGGCGATGAGAAGCGCGCCAAGGTGTTTTTGGAGAGGGTCAAGGTGATTTTGGAGGAGGAGCCTGGCAGACTTGTTCTGTGAGTTGCCCGTACTTGTGAGGAAGAAATAGACTGAGACACCTTGGGAGAACCCGTGGGGGTTTGGTGGAGGAGATGGGAACGAAATAATCCATCGACGCCCAAACGTAGGAGACCGATAGAGATTTTTTCTTACACCCGACGCGGTGGGAAGAGAATGTACTTGTAGCGTGTTGTGGAAGTGGGACACAGTTGAAAACGTCATATACATCTATACACCATCCCGAATTCAGCTTTGGAAATGATATTGCTATACTTGCTGGTCGCCAAGAGCAATATCCGTCTCGCATCTACTAACTTTTGTCTTCTCGCAGCTGTGATGATAAATTGAGAAATTGTTGATAAGGACCTGGGTACATATGACGTCTAAAGACTTTGCGTCTTCTTTTCTACAACAATGAGCGTCAAACTCGCACACCGAGGCTTTGAGTTTGAAGTTTCTTCTTGTCGCATATCATCAAGTCCGCGCTAGGCGTTCGCGGTCCTAGGTAACTCCTCAGAATAGAACAACATCCTAACAAGAGCCAAGCTAATGTGGACTGGGTCTGTATGTAATAGGTTGGAAGTTTGTCTCCTCGAGCCGCGCTATATATGCCCCCTCGCGGCCACTTTGCTCAAGTGTTTAGTTTGTTCTTTCCCAGTGGAAAAAGTGGAAAAGGCAGGTAAAAATTGCTGGGTATAGATTCAGTTAGGCATCTTTAACAGATCGTATGTTTCTTGCCAGTAAAGCGCCAAGTGGCCTTCCGCTTCTTCTTGACATCGTAAAACCGGGCTCCAGCTTAAGAATTGGGGACTTTTGTTGTCCATGAGACTGAATGATAGATGTTCATTTATTCCATCCTGCTGAAACTCGATTAGATTCACTCCATCTACTCTTGCTAACTCTTGGTATCTATCTGCATAGTATTCCAACGTGAATACGAGCACAGGGGCGAGTTCCAGGGTTGAGTACCTGGTCTCTCCCATTGGCATTGCCGCCATGTAGAAGTATCGCTGGCGATCTTAGCCTCCTGATAGCTCGGAACGGATTCAGATTTTACAAGATGGCATCAATCTCACTCATTCCTCATTCCCTTGACATCGTCGGATTAGTTCGCAGCAACGACACAGATAGACTTCCGAGGATTGAAATGGCCGGAAGCCGGGGACTTGCTACGTTTCGTCAGTATTTATAACCTAACCTTTGAGTTGAACGTCCAACGCCTGGAATATCGGAGTTCTTGCCAGCTTTTTGAGAGGTTCACCAATCGCATCAAAGCCCCATTGCATGAGGCGGACAACGTTGAGAATCCCGGGCACTTTGATGTAGACTGTACCCTGAAGCCGTGTCGGCTGCCTCGATGTCGCCGTCCCCGCTGATATTTCGGGTCTCTATGAGAGTGGTATGGTGCTGAAGCCCACGCCTGCGCCCGTATCCTCTGGCGCTATCACTCGTCACTTCTAGAAGCTAAGTATTGTTTCCAAGACCTTGAGATTTTGATTGGTAACTATCGAACCCGTGGAGAATGTCCATGATCTCGACTTTGCTTTCTACAATAGTCTATCATAGAAAATCTAGCAACAATAGAGTAGCGGAACGTAAACCCTAAGCTTGTGATGAATGGCGTAGATTAAGGCGTCATATTTCTGCTCTATATGTATACTACTTCATGGCGATTCCTACTTCAACGTGTCTCTTGGCACGACCTACAAGACTGCTTGAAGGTATCATAAGTCGCAACTGCTACTTGATGTGTGCATTAAGGGGCTGACAGTCATGAATCAGAGAGAAGAACTATGTTTTACAAACCCCATAATTCAGTGTCTTAATTATGACTATCGAATAACCTGCAGCATTCTTCCTGCATCCGGCGACGGTAAGTGTCTGCTAGAGCAGAAATCGGCTTTTGGTCTGCAATCTGGTCGAGCCACCGCTTTCATTACACAGCATTTTCGTACTCGTTGTAGTATTTCATTTTGCTTCCCAGCAAATTGCCAGCTCCATGAAATCCCTCCCGTAATTCAGCCACTTGTTCCTGCAGGTTGCGACTCAAGTATTTCCTGTGCTCTCTTAGGAAGCCTTCAGGTTTCGAGAACCAGGACTCGTCGACGAAGCAAGGACAAAAGTTCCGCGGTATTCGCGCTCCCAGATACGTAACACGCCTTTACCGAAGATAGATACTGACCAAGAGTCGACTTGCGATAGGGACTCACCAGGATTGTATCGCCTTCTTGGACACGGCCAGGGAAGCATGCTTCATGCCTGGATCTCTGCAGTCGCTTAACTCATGCTTACTCACGAATAATGGTAAATCAAGCGTGACAAAGCTATCTGAGGATAGGCTCTATGTACCAATCCTGTTCGGAATCTAACGTCCGTTTCTTACATACAACTCCTCTGCCTTCCCCGGAAAAAACGCGCCACCGAAGTTTAGTGGCTTACGTCACTTGATGCCCAGGCACTAAGTAATATAAAAGCAACCATCTTGTTCTCAATTCCGCCCACTCGGTATGATGTTGGCGAGAAGTGAATGTGAAACATTTGAGAAAGACTCGTGACATCCTACAAGCGAGTCGCGGCTGAGTCTGACTCATCGCTTTGTGATGCACTGGTAAGGATGATGTCCTGTATTACTAGTCAAGTCAGAACTATGCTACTGCTCCACACTTCCGTCCTTTCGTTGGATATTTCATGAGAATACATAGATGAAAAGTAGAACTTCCCAAAGGCGGGCTTGTTGACATGATATCCATCCAACGATTTAGCCCATGAATGTCATGGTGCTCAGTAGGGGTATGGGTATACTCGAGTTTCCATGGTGTTACCAGTATGTTCCTTCAATATCAGAAGACTGGACTTCTGAAGACATGATCTGTGGAAGAGGGAGAAAAAAATAACAACGAAATGTTACGTCACGTCTTATATAGGAATCTTTCCAACAGAGCTTACCGTCAACATGACACCTCGAACTATGAGCTTGGAAGTTCATAACATTCCTAGACGTAACTTCACCATGTTTCCCTTTTGATTCGCTGGCCTTGCTCTTCTGGCCTTTCTAGGTTAGGCTGCTGCTCTTACTTGGTAGCCATCTGCCTGTGTACATCCACCACAGCTGGCAAGACGTCTCACCTCCTTATCCTTCCCTCGGCGCTGAGGTCTAGACTTCACGGAAGATCCGGCGACCCTGGTTTTCAAGAGTATCGCATATGAAAAAGGCCCTTGACGGCAAGTGCCGGAGCCGAGTTGGCTTTGCGATTCTCTTGAACTGCGGACTTGTAGTATCATGTCGATCCATGGCCGCGATGTCTTTCACAACATTCCTCTTTAGAGATAAGAAAATTTTACTATAACTGAAGCCCACGATATTCAGACGAGGTTTGCATACTGAATCTCTAGTACAGGCTATTCCTAAGCCAAAATTATCATCAGCAAAGGCGTTCCACTCATCTCGAGTCCTATTTCATTGAGTGCCACCTCACTAGAAATACGACCCTTCAACGGCGGCGGCGGAGGTTGAAGATAGGCAGGGAAGCGATCGAGTGGCTCGCTCATCTTAAAGAGATTGTTCGAGTATTATCGCTGTTCACACAGTACGTTAAGAGGGTATCCGTTCATCTCGCGATACCGAAGACTTGATTTCGACCGATTCGGTGAGTCTACGTAGAGGCACCTCGTTGTCAAGACAACTGCTCTATATCGTTGAGTTCAAAGCATCGAACTGCGAGAGTTGTTCATCTATCAAAAATGCAGCCTCAGACATTGGCCACCTTATGAATAGTAGGTGCGCAAGATATCGTGAGGCGTTATCACGTAACGAATGGCAAGCTTGCAAATCTTGGTCGCAGGTGAAAGACTTGGACGGGCTTCGCCAACGTCGCAAAGCGGGTCAAGAAGCTTGCCGAGGTCGGTAGTCAGTGAGAACCCCGGACATGCTAGTTGACTCGTGTGAGAAGCTCCCAGAAGCACCATAAGCCCAAATGCTTGTCGCCACCATTCAGAGAGAAATTCTGTGCCTCAATTCGGCGATCCTTGCTCTCTGCACCTATACCGCCGCTTACCTTATGCATGGCGAAAAGTAATGTTAAAGCAGATGCTTTGACGCCGACGAAACAGACCTAGAGCGCGATCCTGGTGATTGAGCGGACTGTCACAAGGGGACTAGGAGATAAGCTTGCCAGTAAGCAGTCGTTATACCACATAGAGTGGTTCCTGATGGATGATGAGCGGGCTCCAACACAACGCCCTTTCATGAGGGCTATTGCGGAAGGACTTTAAGGTAGTTAAGCCGAAAAATAACAACTTGCTTGGACGTGGTTGTGAAGTAATGAATTGTTGACTGTAAGTCGTGCCCTGATCTGCTGTGATTAGTTGATTGATTGTTTAGGTTATCTCTGTCAAACTGCACAGAAGCAACTGTCTCAAGTTCCTGAGCAAGAAGTGCGATTTTTTCTGAAGAGCGAGTCAAACAGAATATGCCCCGGGGACCAGATAGAGTTGCGACAGTAACAGGAATCAGAGAAGCGGTGGCAGGAGATTCATGATTGCGTAAGGTAAGGTAGAACGCCATAGCTTATCCGCTGAGAAAGTTGGTAAGCGAGGCCAGCGACACAAAAGCAAAAACCAAATGGCGAAGGGGGCAAAGATCTCGTTAGTGGGGTTCCACAGGTGCACACCGATGGAGATTGTTCCCACCGTCTTACCGAAGGTGAGCTTGTCGAAGCAAATGATAGCGCCTATGCACGTCAGATGAAGTTTGCATTTGGGAACAACGGACTATTTGTGAGTAAGATGAGATCCATGTGTCTGGATAGCACGTCGGCGGTTTTATGTGTGTGAGGTAAGCCGATGGGATGGCGTTGCAAACGAGGCGATGTGTCGTTTGAGAGCTCTGCGACAATGTGGTATCGCTCGCTTTTGTTTCTTTCGCGGACTTACAGATGGTGGCTAAGCAGGTTATGAGTGCGCCGCTCACCTACCTTAAAATCGTGACGTTGCGCAACCCTCTGAATGCCTTGTGGCATAGCTAGGCTCATCGCAAGTCGTTCAAAAGCTGGATCTCATGAATCCGCGAGGCATAGTCACTGTCTAATTGATCATCGTCCGTATGGAAGGCAGAACACCATGGCATGCGTGAGAGCCAGCTGAATCACACGATCTCGTTGAGGCTGGAGCTGGGTAGCACATTCTCAATGAGGTCGAATCTCCCGGTCGGGGACGGGGAAAGGTAGAAAACCAGGAAGGCCGGCACGCACAAATCCCATGAGTTAGCCAAGTACCAGGCGACGATCCGAATCATGTTAAAACCTCTGGAGGAAGGGGAAAGCGATATGCCGAGGCCATAGGTAGGTTCAAAGAAACGTAAAGCAGAGGAAGAGAAAGCATAGCAGGATGAAGCAGGTGTAAGTCAAAATGGAGCAGGCCGACCCCTGGACTTCACAAGCCGGGTCTCCCAAATCGTGCCTGACTAGATCTCTGACCGTAAGATGTCTAGCTGAGATTGGACCCTGAAAGCCAACCAAGTTTGAACGGTAAACAAGCAGGGAGGCCATGTGGCGGTGGACCAGCGGTGGCCGATCGAGGAGGGGCGGCAAAGCACATTGGCCGCTTGGCCGCCTCGGAAAGGGGCCCGAAAATGTGGAGAGGCATCCGGGGTAGAGGAGCGGTGACATCAATGCCGGTCGCAAGTCTAGCGGCTCAGAGATTCGCGAACGATGCGCTGACATGCGCCACCGGAGCCAGAGAGAAGGATTGTGCACAGATTATATCTCAAGTTGCGCGAACTACCCAGTCTCAGCCATGGTGTAGTTCATTGAATTGCGCCAACGGGCTTTTCGGCCGAGTCGACGGGCTCGTTCGGTTGTTTATAGCGATCTTCAATTGACTTTGGATTCTGCTTTTAAAACATGGAAATAATGACTCGCTGCATCCGAACTTGTGGAGAGACAAAACATGTGTTTGGGTGTCTTCAATTCGCCTCCAGACATAATGTGAAGACATCATGAAGTTGCCGTATCAATTGAACAACGCACGACAGAACAACATCATTGTAGGGGGGAAGCGATGAGTTAATAGTTCTTGATGCCGTGATGCGAACGAAGACGAAATTGGTATAGAGAGCAGCTATGCGTAATTTAGCAAGGGATTGTGGCCCTGTAGAGGACTTTCCATTTTGATCTGATAGAATAAAGAAGGAGCAATCGGCCCAATCAACGGCGACGGGTACAGAGTAAGGTGCTAGTGGCAAGTGCAAAGGTGAAAGGTGGATGCGGGTGCGGCTGCCCCTCAAGGCCCCTTGTTCCTTCCCCGAAACCTGAAGCGAACCCCAAGGCCCCAATGCCCCAATGCGGCGCGCGCCCCATCCTAATCCACCCCTGCAACTGCCCTGCCAGATGTTCACGGATGACTAATGGCGCGTTCCCCCTGCGGCTAACAATGGTATCCAGGTCCGTGCGTTTCAACTTCACGCGTTGTCTGTTTTTCGCACCCGTAACTCTGAGCCGCAGATTCGACTTCACCTCGTCTCCTGATGACCTGTTCAACTCTTTTCCATTGCAGCATCACCTTCGCAACTGCACTGTAACCTTGTTGCGTGCCGGAGATACGTGCGCGGTACCGTTTCGCCAATGCCCCGCCCCTTCCTCCAGCCGTACCACCACTCCGCGCGCCACCTCCTCCTGACGCGCTGATTTCCGACCACCTTTCTTAATCACCATCGAAAGAAGCCCTAATACTGGGCCAATAATCGCGAAACATGCCTTCAAAGCCTTCAACACCGAGGCGATCCTTTACCGGCCGAAAACGCGGACGTCCTCCAGGTACAACCAATGCCACACGCAGTGCGCGCGATCTCGAAGATTCCCCCGCACCACCTCCCTCCGGCCGATCTACGCGCGACCACGCCACCCCTTCCGCAGTTCCTCATACCGAGCCGGCGCCTAAGAGAAGAAGATATATTCCTGGAGGTGCTGGTGGTGGAGGACGTTTCATCGACGATGATGGAACTGAGACGCCCATCGCAGCAGTGCGGAGACCGCCAAGGGAGCCGCGCAGCGTGTCGGCGATAGTTCCCAGACGAGAACGAAGCGCAAGATTACGAACCGCTGCGGACCGAGAAGACATGGAATTCAGTTCGGCTGCGGCTGTCGCAGCGGCCGTTGCAGAAAACGAAGGATACAAGCCCAGAGAAGAACGGGGCTGGGAGGAATTCCATCCCAAGCTCGATATCGATGCCACATTCATGATGTTCCGCTCTGAAGAAGTCGATGGACTCCCTCTCCCTGTCGCCAAATCGCCTCCGAGGACACCAGCAGGAATACGGCCATCCAGCCCAATGAATGGATCCAATACGCCCTTGAGAGAAATGAACCCGGCTTCGACGGGCAATACACCAGCGCCCACCACAAATTCCTACTTCAGCCTTCCCGTTGCTGGAAGTGAAACACCGCAGAAGCGTCGCACGAGACCACCCCGTGAATCTGTCTCTTTCCTCGGTCGGGATCTGGCCCCAGCAGCGACACCAAGACTACCCCAAGTCCTGCCTATCCGGAATCAAACCCCAAAAGAGCGTCTGGACCTTAAGGCACCTTCTTATCGCAGATCCGATCAGGTTGAGCAATTCGAGAGCAAGAGTTTTGGCCAAGCGCGATACGTAGACAAGTCGATGATGAATGTAGGATATCAGGAGACTGATCGTTACATGCGTCCCGAGGGCAGGCTTATCAAAGCGGCGGAGCCAAATCTGGAGGACGACCTCGAACAATCAGCGGCCAAGGTCGATGGTGAAGCGCCCCTGATATCTGGCACCAATGTTGGACGTGTTGAGTACGATATGGATGAGCAGGATGACAAGTGGTTGGAGGTGTACAACAGGGAACAAAGGAAGGGCAACGAACTGGAACCAATAACCCGCGAAGTATTTGAGATTGCCATTACGAAAATCGAAAAAGAATGGCATGCTTTGGAAAAACGTATACCAAAGCCCAATCCTAAACCGCCTCAGACCCATCGGCCGCGGTCTAGTTCGGCCGCGGCCGTCAATGGCGAACCACAAGTTGGGGAGGAGCAAGACAGCAAATGCGCGATTTGCGATGACGGCGACTGCGAAAACACCAATGCTATTGTCTTCTGCGACGGATGCGACCTCGCAGTCCATCAGGAGTGTTACGGTGTGCCCTTCATTCCAGAAGGCCAATGGCTTTGCAGGAAGTGTCAGCTCATCGGCCGAGGCGTACCGGTAAGATTTTCTCCCGCGCCATTTTACTTCCTTGACAGCATTACTAAACTGCTCCACAGACTTGCATCTTCTGCCCCAACACAGACGGCGCTTTCAAGCAGACCAATTCATCAAAGTGGGCGCACCTTCTCTGCGCAATGTGGATTCCTGAAGTGTCCCTGGGTAATGCCACTTTCATGGAGCCTGTCATGGATGTGGAAAAAGTGCCCAAGACGCGCTGGAAGTTGAATTGCTATATCTGCAATCAAAAGATGGGTGCCTGCATACAGTGCAGTAACAAATCTTGCTACCAAGCGTTTCACGTAACGTGCGCCCGACGATCGCGCCTCTTCCTCAAGATGAAGAATAGTCACGGGGCGCTTGCAGTTCTTGATAACAGCATGATACTGAAGGCCTTTTGCGACAAACACTGTCCTCCCGACTATTCCAAAGACAACGGCGTCGCTCAAGCAGCGCGAGAAGCTAAAAAGTTCTACAAGAGGGCAATGAAGGGACGGATCTGGGCAGACAGCCAGGCAACAGCTCACGCGCTGGCTGCAAATCACCGCAATGCTCTAACGGAGCACCCGCCTGACGAAAGTCAAATGACGGGGGCCAAATTTGCGTCCTATGTTGGCGGGGACAAGAAGAAGGGGCAACCCGGAAAGCAGATCTGGAAGCTGCCTTCAGGGGCGCCCATCATTCCCCAAGCTGTCTTTGAGATCGTCGAACAGGCGCTTTCTCGGTTCCCGTTCCGCAAGCGCAAGGATTTCGTCAGTGAAGCATGTCGCTACTGGACGCTTAAGCGGGAGGCCCGCCGTGGTGCGGCGCTTCTCAAGCGACTGCAGTTGCAGATGGAGACCTTCTCATCGATGGAGCTCACAAGGCGGAACTTTGCGCAAATGGGTCCATCTGGGAAAGCCCGTCTTTCACGGCGTGTCGAATTCGCCGAGGTGTTGCTTAAGGACCTCTGGGAACTGAAGCTTCTCTCGGAAAGCGTCGTCCAGAGAGAGCAAGAGAAGCTCGACGCTGCAGAGCTCGAGCAAGAATTTGTGGACACTTGCTATTTCCCAATCGCCAAGCTGCTGGGACCGGTTGTTGAAAAGGCGGTTTTGTAAGTGATGCCATCTGCCTTGTCGAACAATATTGCTAACTAGACTTGAAGCCTCGACAAGAACATCTTTAAAGAAGGCCTCTTGGAACTCCAGGAGAAACTGGAGTGCCGATTCTATACAAACACCCTCGTCTTCACCCATGACTTGTGTGAAGTGATTCATGTCGGTATCAATACGGAGCCTACCCACCTTGAAAACCCCTCCCAAGGCGGCACTCTCTCGCCTGTAAAGCAGAACTTCCACGACCCGAGGCAGAGGAAAACGCTCGGCAAACGAATCCTCAAGGCTGTCCAGCCACAACTTGAGACGGCCCTGAAAACAGAGGCCGAAATCACGCACAAGCCGTATGAGACTCTGGCCAAGGAGTTCGAGGGTATGCTGGAAGCCAGCATCGAATTCCGTCAGCCATCCATCAACGTCTCCCGCACAGAGGAGAGCACCGAACCCAGCCAGGATACTATCATGGTGGATGCTGCTACTGAGCAGATCACCGTCGCAAACGACGAGGGCGTCAAGGGTGCAGGTGCTACAGCCGGCGCGGCAGCAGACGAGATGGACGTCGATGCCGAAGGAGAAGAAGATGACGGCAATATTGAAGTCAACACTTCAACTTTGGACAAGCCAAGCGACGTCCACTCATCGAATTCATCGGTGGCGGGGCATGAGGGCAACGGCAAGGCTGCTGTCAAGATAGAAGGGTCAGTGGCTCCGACTGTTCAGCCCACAGACACGCCGCCTGAGGCCGGCTATGTGCCTGCTAGCAGACCAACGCAGCCAGCGCCTCCAACGCCTCCGCAGTCCAACGGCAGCCTGGGAAATGAGTCCACGGATCCATTGTCCGAGGGCGGCGTCCCCTGGTACTTTTCCGACTTCAAGCCCAAGGGAACGACCATTGTCGAGGAGACGTGGACCGGCCGCGAGGCGCTCCGGAGTCTTAGCGAGGACCTCACCGACATGGACGAGCAGGAGCTCGAGGGCCTGGCCTTTGATGTGGAGGACAGTACTATCACTGCATCGCCAACCGTCAACGACGAAGTGGCGGACACGATTGTCAGCAAGGCCAAGTCGAGCAACAACAACAAAGTTCGCAAGCGCACGAGTGCCCGAGCATCTGCCAGGAGGAGATAGATGTGCTTTTTGCCCTCTCTCTGGCTTTCTCAACGACAACACCCTCTCCTCACGGAGAGTCGCAACGCCCGTCTGTTATGAAATCTTGTGTTTTTTAACGAAATTGTATTTGTACAAGAGAAGACCCCGACGACATGTCCCGATTGTTTCTCCCCCTTGCTTGCTTTTCATTTTCCAGACAACTACGCCTCGCGTCACGATTCCCCCAACTTTACACAGTATCCTTTAACTACACCCCGTGCGTCGCGTCTACTATAGCGAGGCCGCGTGCCTATTACTACCATCAATACTTTTTCTTCCTGTTTCTTGCTTGACTTTATTCAGTGGGTTGAATCACAAGGCGTTTAAGAAGTTGAGGGAATGCTCCCTGCGAACTTTCACCAAACATAGCTTTGGCTTCAAGGGCGTTTTCGGATCAAGGAAGAGTTTTTATTAGGCTAGCGAAGGAGGGGGGGTAGGGGAGGCTTCACGCACACACAAACACACCGTTATACCGCCCACGCGAGATCGGAGAGGCTTTTCTTCTTTAGCTTAGCTAGTATTGAGAGAGACTTCTTCTTTTTTACTTCTTCCTTTTAAGTCATGAGTATGAAATGTTTCGAGAGTGATGAAGGAAAGAAGAGATGTTGTCGTTGTTTCCAAATTTTTCCTGCTTATCGGTGTTCCTGACCATATCTCTTGAAGGATAGAGCGATGGGGGAAGGTGTTTTGAAGTTGGACCTATCCGAGACCTTTGTATGTAGTGTGAATGGTATGGGCATGACGTCGAATAAGACGTTTCCGAGTGTGCAACATGAAAGTGCGCGCGCGTGTTGAAAATATACTACGTCTTCCTTATATCCTGATGTTTTGAAGTTCTTGGACGATCTGTCATCCGTGTTATATCCAATTATGGAAACTGTCCCATGACTGGGGTTGATGAAATGTAAGTTATCTACCTCGCCTTGATTTCAAGATTCCTTTGAAGTGTCTAAAACTACTCCGTGTTAGATGTTCACCTACATGGAGGTTGGAACGTGAACAATGGGGGATTTGACGTTCATCTCAGAGTGTACGTCAGGAACTCCAAGATGGATGGCTATGTTGTTGTTGTACATGGATAAGCACTACGGGGTATTTGACTTCCCAGAGGAGAGATGTAGGAGTAAACACAAACCTGCTTATTTGACATAACATCACAACGCCCAGGCTCTACTGCCACCATGTGAGTTGCTGAGGACCCCAGGCGCGCCATCTATGAGATGGCGGAGTTCCGCCCACAGACGAGCAAATCGGTCACAAGCACCCGGTATCCCATCAATCGCAAGATAGCGCCACTACATATGTACGTACTTTCCCAGGGGCTGATAGTAAGTCACATATCTATCTACACCTGATTTCCCTTGTATCTGTCTATGAGTAGTTTCGAAATAAAGTGCAAGTTAGAGAAAGACTGGAGCCGGATGTACTAACGCCTTGTAGCATTTGATGAGATGGGTCGTGAAAATGGTCAGGGACACTACTTTCTACAAGCGAGCTTACTACCTAGACTCAACGGAGCCTCATCCCTAAGCGGCTATCACGCTTAAGGGAACCTCAAAACTTCATGCAAAGAAACTCAAGAGCCTCAAACCATTAGCTGAGAGTATAACGATTGAACTGCAACTTCAGAAACATGACAAGGCTGCGCGGAAGTGAGAGTCCACATGTTCTGTCTGCCTAGGCACACGTCCACGAGGGGCAGGAGGGAGGGTGGGCACTAGGGATGCGCTGCCACGTCGCTCAGTCTGTGGTGGAGGGGCATTGAATCGGTGAGGAATGACGACCACCACGACCAACCCACCACTGCGTAGAAGTGAGTGTGTGTGTGTGTGAGTGTGCCTGATGGCGGGACGTCGCGGGGCAGTCATGTGATGCGTACCCACCCCCGAAAAGTTGGGGGTATTAACCAGGAGGAAGATGGACTTGAAAAGGCCTTCATCTGAATGGAAAAGCAGAATTGCGTGGCTTGTACCCATTCGAAGCCATGGCTGACGGGCTTTTCTCATTGGACGCTGGAAAGGGCAGAGGTCAGCCAGCGAGCGGGGGGAGGGACGTCGGTATGGATGGGGGCGTCGCCAATTGGATCACGTAAACTACTTGACTTGATGTAACTGGGCCACTTTTCCCCGACTGCCCCTCCCTCTCCCCCTACTCATCGACTGAGAGCGGCGGCCATGGCATCTCTTGGATAGGAGGGGCACCCGTACTCAGATGTAGATCTTTCGGTCCTGGCCGACGGCCGCGAGCGTGTCTGTAGTCGATGGGCTCAACTGATTACCTTACCTATCAAGCAGAATGCCTAGTAAATACAAAGGAGGATGTGCTGCACGACATGACCTGACGCAATCTTCATACACTTACATGCTGCACAGCTTCCGTGGATGCAGGCTGACTGACAGGCAGACAGACACATGACTGACGTAGTTGGCATACTTTTGCTGCGGTCGAAGTCTTTTGCCGTTCGTTCCGTAGCTTGCGTCTCCCCACAGTCACTTTCTTGTTGAACATTTCGGCCCTGACGTGACGTGAGGTCCCGTTTCGTCCACATTTTCAGCAGAGAGAAATTGAACGGCATGTGCCGGAATTCACTCAAAGATCGGCTGGGAAATTTTCCAATGCAATAAGGCTACCCCAATATTTTACAGGCCAGACAATTTTCGATTTTCGGGTGATATCTCTCCATTGAGTGCCCGTGCCAAATCTTCGCCTTGACCGCTTCAAGTCTCGGTCGTCAGAACCTAGAGCGCATTGGTGGGTGTGGTTAAAAGCCACCGTCAGCCTCTGGTTGGCAACTAAGAGCTGGGCAAGGCTCTGGACGAGGGAACGAATAGGCATCGAGCCGGTCAAAGGAATGGGGTCAGTTAGCCCATCTTAGCAGCTCCACAGCCCTGTCTGATGAAGAGTATGCTTAGTTGGCCTTTGATGTAAGTTAGGTAGGGAAATATCACTATGCCTTTGGTTGGTTGCTGCCCTTGAAAGTCCTTGACCCGATTCAAGCCGTTTTGTGAGAGTATAATGCTCGGATTCTCAACGGTAGCAGTTGGCTGGGTTGATGCTGGCACCTAACGGTGGTTGCAGTGGTGTCAGAACCACGCTTCTGTCGATACCGCGATATGATCGACGCTAGATTGGTATGTCTTGATCTGACTCACTGGGTTTGTTGCCTCGCGGGTTTGATATTTCGAACGAGTCGTCAAATGTTCGGGCCGGATGTGAGGCCTGGGAGAGAGCCAAAAAGGACGGAAAGAATGTCCTGCATCGAGCTGGCTTGCATGTCTCTTCAGCTGATCTTCGAAGCGTTGGCGTTTTCCCTCAGGTGGCCGTGCCACGCGGGGAAGCTTTTGAGTATTGAGTAGAGGCTAATCTTGGCATCTATTGAGTGGTGAGACGGAGAAGTCTTTGGAGGGTTGGGGTATAGGCGGGTGGTGTCTGAAAGCGAACGTGGACCGAGAGCGTCACTCATTGAACAAGGCAGACACAGGACTCGAGTGTCACTGTCTCATATTCTACTGCCATGGAGCAGCGCCTGCGAACAATTGGATGCTTGAGGATTTCCGACGTATAGATGTTGACTGTCCCTGGACGCGGAAACATGGAGCGTCTGGTCTGCGTACGATTCGCCGTCGTCTTCAGCAGCATTGATAAAGTTCCGGTGCGAGAAACACACGACACGTACACACGATGACTAGCGGTAATGTAGGTTGTGTCGAGCGCGAGCGGCTTCAGATGAATGCGGTGAATGGTGGTATTGGCGAGCGCCTTGACTTGTGTGGCCACCCGGTAGACCGTCTGACATGGCGTTACTCAGGGGCCTATTCGGGGTCGGACCCTGATGATCATGTTGCTATGATTGAGGAGTGACACTCAGAAACCAGCTCGCAGGCGGAGACGAGGAAGGGAGATGCCGAGGGAGGGCGGCATGGATGGGATTGCTTCCGTTGCGCTGTTGAAGGGAAGGCACAAGCTGAGCGTTGGGGGAACCATCGGTCCAGAAGGGGTCATCGCTGTCCGTCGTCGGTCTCGTTCAAGCCTGTCGGCTCAGCGTCGCAGAGGCTGCAACATGTGGAATTTCGAGTGCTATACATAGAGTAGAGTTGAAACGGAAGACTAGTGATTTGTTTGGCAAACGACTATCGCCCTGTTTGTGGGTTTTCTGGCCCGAGATGTCTTGCAATCTAGACTTGTGGATGATGGACGGAAACGGTGGTGGCAGACGTCTTTCTGTGTTGTAAGGTGCCAGTGGGTAATCAGCGTCAGGTCTGTGGCAGGCTTGGGGACGAGGGACAGATCTTACAAAGCAAATGCCAAGATGTATGAAGGCAAAGCTTAAGGTAAGAAGGAAATCAAGCTCAGCGCCTGCGCAAGCCACAGGTGGAAGGAAAGAGAGACAGTCGAGTGAGTGACAGAATAATCTTCCGCTCGACTTGTCTAGATCCCTGCTACTATCATTACCATTTCCTTTTTCTTTGCCCCCTATTGATTCTATGAAAAATACTTGAAGAAAAAAGCATAAAGAGAGATAATAGAAAAGACAAGTACTTCGTACAATATGAAAGACAGCATCGATAGGGCGGTAGGCGATGGAACGTGCCTACCTTAGTATGTTGGGGTATTGGCCGGCATACTATTTTGTCCAGTGACGTATGGAAGGCCTCAGGCGGCAGACCGGCACACAAACATACCTTCCCTACCGGACACCTTTCCGAGGCAAATAATCCAGAGACGCTCGTTAATGGTACCTACCTAAGATAGGTAGAGTTGCATGGAATCAGAACAGGTGTATCAATAAACTGCATGCATAGGAAGGAAGTTATCACAATGCAATGCCAATGACCTACTGCGCGTATTACCTAGGTACGTAAGGTTGGGCAGATAATCTCCGTCCAAATGTTTGACTCGCATGGGCCGCACTGTTAGTTTGCAAGCCGGATATCTGGTTGCAAGGGAGGGAAAGGACTCTCACTCGGGGATTTGGAGAAACATTTCTGGATGTAAACAAACCAGATGTGGGTACCAAGGCCCGAGCAGCAAATATAGTTGGGCGATGACTTTGGCACTAGACGCTCGGGATTATCAAGGGGGAGGCTGAGCCGGATGTGATATTCGGCGGAACGCCGCCATGATACAAGTTTAGAACAGCCGTAGCTCCAGCTCCAGCTCCAGCTCCCGCGGCGGGTCCCGTCGATTCGATGACTTGGACCATGGTCAACAGCCAGTCGGTCCGGCGGGTGGGGTTTTTCATCTCTTCATGACCCCCGGTGCGTGACACCTTCATCCACCAGTACCACGTCCAAGGCCCCCAGCCCAACGTCCACTACCACGGCATACGGAGACGGCCCACAGGCTTCCGCGCTCATGGAGTGTTACCACTCCCAACTGAGGAGCTTCACCTCCAGCAAGCTTTCAGGCTCGATGAGGCCCCTGTGGCTGACCCTTGCCGCTGGGTCGTGGATTTGTTCTCTGTGTTCCACGGGTGGACAATGCCCCAGACTGGCACTTCAGGGACAATACCATGACAGATTTGCCATCATGCTTCCTTGGATAAGGTAGAGTAGGTATCCTTATGGAGCATCTCCCAGCAGCACCTTCTGGCTTCAATACCTTAATAAATATAAAAAGCCCTTGCCTAAGATGATGTTGCACATACCTTACCTTACTTACCTATACCTAGGTATGAAAGATATCGAAACCAACCATCCTACTTACTATGTATGCCATACAGATGTATCTGACCCAAGGTGAGGCAGGTAGGCGTGTTACGGTAGTTGCCGTGGCCGGCAAGACGGGTAAGGTGAGAGGCAAGCAAGGGAAGGCGCGAACAAAACCCAAGGGCAGGCACCCCCTGCCGCAGCTAGGTACCCTACCAGTCAGTACCTTACGCATGCCCTGGGTCGCGCTTTCCCATTCCTCCCGTCGCCGAGAAAAACGTGCCTGCCACTCCTGCCCAACCTGAAGCTCCCTGGCTGGTCGGCGGGTGGGCGACTGGCGTGCTGAGAAACGGACAACGGGAGGCGCTTGCTGATGCAAAGATGCAGTGATGCACCAAAATGTGCCAATCCCACCAGGGACACGCTTCAAAACACCACACCCTCACTTCCTTGCTGGTGTGCTTACCTTACCTATGGAGGGAGGGCAACTCTTCCTTAGCAGGCGGGAGGACGTGGAGCGATGCGCGTACGTACCTTAGTCGGGGGCGGCATCTACCTAGTTGGCAGGCGCGAGAGGAAAAAAACAAAAAGAAACGTAGATACGGATTAGACGGGGACTGAGGAAGAAAAAAAAAAGTCGAGACCACACACTACTTCGACCCCAATTTTATCCTGTACAGATCTCCCTCTCTTTAATTTTTTTTTCCCCTTCTCTTCGCCCTCCGCCTTGCCTCATTTCTGACCACGATCCTCGGCTTCGCTTTTCATTTTCATATTCTTGAAGCCGCTTGTCCGTTCTGGAGCGACATAGTGAAGCAGCGGAAACGCGAACAGAAGAAGAGACAAAACAACATAAGCAGACATAACATGACATCCGCTCTCACCTTGTTTTCCCTCTTGCACCCTAGATATCCGTACAAAGTGCAAATTCATCTCAAAGGCAACCTAATTTAATTTTCTCCGTCGCCTCTGGGTTTGCCATCTCTTTTTTCTTGCCCATCCTGCCTGCCTTTAACGCTTCCAGAGCCCATAATATCTGCACCACCCACACCCATCAGCGATCACTTAGTGCCCATAGCACTATCCCTCTTTAGCCTTCCCCCCTGTAGTACGAGTGACCCCCCTCACGCTTTTCTCACCCAGACGCAGGCAGAGGAGACCAATCCCTCCACACCTCTCACTTTTCCTCTCCCATTTTCTGCGCTCCTCCTGCCGACTCCTGCCTTTCCGACCGAGCAGCCCGCCGCCGCCCAACACAAAACACGAAAATCCTCCTCAAACCCACCCTCACCTCTCCCTCCCCCAAAGCCTCTTTTTTCCCCCACGAGGCCACCTCTTGACCCAACGGCGACGATACGTCTATTCAAGACGACAACGCGATCTAGAGATTTCCATCTCTTCAACACATTCAAAACAACGACGATCAATCAAACAGACGAACTCCGCATCGCTGTTTACGGCAAGAGCGGTACCTGCTGAAAAAAAGGCGAAGCTATCAACAGACGGCCCTATCTCCAGCGGCGAATCCCACCCCATACAGGCGAACTCGATCCCGCACAGGGACGACGAAAATTTTCTCAACGACGACGCGAGACGCTACCACACTTTCTGGTCTGCGAATAATCCATAACGTCGAGCATTTCTGTCGTCGCTTTCTCTTCCCCGGAAAGAAAGGCCTACAAGAGCTGAGATCACTTCGCCGTAAGTCTCTTGCCCTGTCCCGCTCGCGCTTCCCCTCTCCTGCCTACTCACCACCACTTTGCCCTCAACCTCCCCGCGCGCTTCCCAAAAAAAAGCAGCCAAATAAGCATTTCGCCATCTTGCGGCATACTGACCACGCGTTTCTTGAATAGACACGAGAAGTGCATCATTCCCGTAAACTGGGCATTCTTTGTCTCTGGCCGCTGCAAAGTATACCCCCACTCAGTACTCTCGCTTTGCCGCAGTCGCGAACAATCCCCTCGGTATCAGCGGGCCATCTCTCTGGCTGGTGAGGATTAAAGATGGCGGACCAACATGAGGTCGACCTTGACTCGATAATCGACCGCCTCCTCGAGGTTCGTGGAAGCCGTCCCGGTAAGCAGGTGCAGCTTCTCGAGGCCGAGATCCGCTACCTGTGCACCAAGGCTCGTGAGATCTTCATCTCCCAGCCCATTCTTCTTGAGCTTGAGGCTCCCATCAAGGTACGCTCAGTCTTTTGGCCTGGCTAGGTCGTCTTGCTTCCCTATGCGTTGCCTTCCCCGAGTTGCACAGACCTGCTGACGCCAACCCCTCACCCAGATCTGCGGTGATATCCACGGACAATATTACGACTTGCTGCGTCTCTTCGAGTATGGCGGCTTCCCTCCCGAGGCCAACTACCTCTTCCTGGGTGATTACGTCGATCGTGGCAAGCAATCGCTCGAGACCATCTGCTTGTTGCTCGCCTACAAGATCAAGTACCCCGAGAACTTCTTCATTCTCCGCGGCAACCACGAGTGCGCCTCCATCAACCGTATCTACGGTTTCTACGACGAGTGCAAGCGCCGCTACAACATCAAGCTATGGAAGACATTTACGGACTGCTTCAACTGCCTGCCTATCGCCGCTATCATCGACGAGAAGATTTTCACCATGCACGGCGGTCTCAGCCCTGATCTGAACTCCATGGAGCAGATTCGCCGCGTCATGCGACCCACTGACGTATGGTTGCACTCCTCACGAGGCCAAGTGTTGGCCTCGTCTCGATTTTGCTTGTAGACTAACGTTTCGAACCACAGATTCCTGATTGCGGTCTTCTCTGCGATCTGTTGTGGTCTGATCCCGACAAGGACATCACAGGCTGGAGCGAAAACGACAGAGGTGTCTCTTTCACTTTCGGTCCCGACGTTGTGTCCCGGTTCCTCCAGAAGCACGATATGGATCTGATCTGCCGTGCCCACCAAGTCGTGGAAGACGGCTACGAGTTCTTCTCCAAGCGCCAGCTCGTGACCCTGTTCAGTGCACCGAACTACTGCGGAGAATTCGACAATGCCGGAGCCATGATGAGTGTGGACGAGAGCTTGCTCTGCTCGTTTCAGGTGAGAAGACGACGATAGAAATTTTACTGTACCGACCAAGTAAACTGACGAGACTCTCCCACAGATTCTGAAACCTGCTGAGAAGAAACAAAAGTACGTCCCTGGTGGTTTCGGAGGCAACAGCCGACCCGTCATCTCTCCCCGGAAGTCCGCTTCCAAGTGAAATTAAGAGTTTATACGAACATGCGCATCTTTCTAGGTTTGGCCGTCGTTAAGTGCCTCCCGCCCATATCGACCGCTCTACTTTTACGTCCACCGATGCGGGTCTCTCGCGACCCCCTCACACCGTCCTCCCGCTTTCTCGATCCTCTGAGTCACCCTCCGTCAACTCTTCGACTTGTCCGATTCTTCCCGAGCCCACCCACCGACTACAACCCGCGCAAACTGTTCACGATTACGGCTGTCTGGTAGCAGAAGATAAACACACAAAAACACTGGAATTTGCAATGGCCATCACAACGTCTCACGTGCCTCTGTGCGAAGCCCCTCGGTGGACATGAACTCACCCAGGGCTGTAATAATGAGTGATTTGTACGCCAATAACGCGTCAAGAGCAGCCTCGATGTACTGTTCCATTGTGGGAATACTTGTCCCACCAGCCGCCACTGCCACAAAGGCTTTGTCCAAAAGTCATCGTGCTGAGGCGCCAATTGGCAATATCCATCGTGGTCACGGGGATCACATGAACTTGAACATCCACTCTTGTGCCCTCGAGCTTGCGTCGCGGCCGTAGGGGGCCGTGTCTCAGCTCAATGTCGCGGTGGCACTTGTAAGACTATAATTTACTCGGCATAGGCAGAAACAAGCCCGTCGTGGGGTTGGTATTCTGGTTTCTCAAAGGAGGCATTGCTCATCGGCCGGGCAACAGGGGGAGGCTCGTCATCATCTTTGGGGGGTTGAGTGTCGCTTTTCACTTCTCTTTTTGCTTGTACTATTCTACATTGACTCTGGTCTTTTTTTCCTTCTTTTCTTGTAACGCTGGAGGAAAAGGGGCGTATGGTCGGCAGAGGTCCGTTACTGAGACATGCGTTCAGGGGATCGCTGCACAGCTCACTGTGTGTACGATCTTGGAATGAGGGGGTCTAACAATCCGGCTCCGAGTTGATGGTCTCTGTAAACAATTCGCTCTAGGCATTCCTGTGGGGTTGACCCGGCGTGGTCAGGTTCACGTTGAGTGCTGTCGCAAAGGAGGATGCTGCGGCTAGTGATTGCAATGAAAAGCCAACCTTTATACATTTTGATCAACCTGACTGGACATTTGGATGCGGACGTGACATGTTCGTTGTGTATATTGATTGTGTTTACTGACGATTGTAAGCTCCCACTGACAGACCAGAATGCTCTTGAAATCATGCAATGCATATTTTGTACCGTCTAGTTAAACGCTCCATGCCCACGCGTACCACAGAGATGCCGCGTAGACGTTCCCGTCCGTGCCGATCCCCAGGTCCGCATCGCTAGTAATCCCTGTTCACATTCCAAAGCCCTTCCTTACCGCCCCCAACTTCTACAGCCACCGGACAACAGATATTGCGAGACATTTCGAATACCTAGGGGTAGCAGTCGGGGCAACCTTTGCGAGCTTGGTATCCCGTGACCTTGGTGCAACCTACGGCTGGTCCCGCGCTCCGGGCCTCCGCGCGCCAGGCCTGGCTAGCAGGGCTGGCCACACCAGAGAAAGGCAGGGCAGGGCTGAAGGACATCGACCTGCCAGACCAGGTGCCGGCTGTATCTATAGGGATTTCGGGCCTTTTCAAGCACAGTCCTCGCACTTCTCCTTGTTGAACTTGGCCGGCGCATCGGCATACTGTTGACCAGGCAGCTGGCCTGCGGGCGAGATCTCAGCCTTGGCTTGCTGTCCCTTGTTCGCGCGGGCTGCACCGATGGCGTCTCGGGCTGCGTCGCTTAGAGAGGAGGAGGAGCTCTGTTCTTTGCTCTCGGAGGTGGATTTCGTTTCGCCAGCGGTCGGGGAGTGGCCTGCGTTGGCGGGGTGCTTCTTGAGCTGGGAGACCACGTCCGAGGCGGCTGCGGAGGAAGGCATCGTCATTGTCGGCGCCGTGGCGAGTGCGTCGGAGGCTAAGGTCGGGGTTTCTTGGGTAGAGGTTTCGGGTGTGATTGCTGTTGTCGTCGTCGTTGTAGGCTTGGAGTGTTTCCGGTCGACGTGGCCGAGGTCTCTGTCGGGTTGGATGACGTCGCGGAGACGGCGCTTGAGCTCCTTGGTCTCGGGGAAGCTTCCTTCGGTCTTGCGGTCCCAGAGAATCGTTGAGGAGGTCGTTGTCGCGTCCGGGGTTTGGTGGGTCAGCGTCACGGTGAAGGTGCCGCCTGTGGAGGGTTGTAGGGCGACCTCGCCGATGGAGGTTCCGAATGTCGATAGGAGCTCTTGGGCGAACTGTTTGTGGTGTGAGAGAGGTGTTCTTACTGAGTTATGTAGACCTAGCTTTTGCGTAGGTAGAAGGGACGGATGATGGGCTTGAATTACGGAGGAAAGGGGGAACACTAGGCCAAGCACGAGTTGGAGGGGTTGGAAGAGTAGGTTGAAGGTGTCAGGGATGTTGCCGAGCATGAGGTCATCAACAGTCACCTCCCGTATAGAGGTAGGACCCGTGTAAGTGTGGCCTGCCTCGCGCGGCAGACAAAGGTAGGTGTTTACAAATGAGGAAAGGCAGAAAATGAAGATGGATGGCCAAAGACCAGGCAGCGAGGTGCCCCCCTCCTGCCCTTTGGCTTGTACTTACATATGCTGCGCGAAGCATCCACTTACACTGGGTGCAGAACTGGATCGCGACGCGGGGCAGCGGCGTTGAGGTCGACGCCGACTGCGGGTTGGTAGATGATTCGGCCATTTCGGGATCGTTGCTGTAACCTGGGATAAGGAACAGGAGTGTAGACTAATATGTGTAGGCTTTTGGTCTCTCCCGCTCGTAGTGATCAGGTAGGCTGCACGAGGAGAGGATGGGATGGTGTGGGAAATGGCGTCTATTCTCATGTTCTTCCTGCGTCATTGGCGGCCAGCCAGTACTTTTTTGGGATTGGGGAAGAGGGGGAGGAGAGGGGCGGTTGGTGCCATCCCAGCTTTCCTCTGATGATCAGGTAAGCGTACAGGAAGCTGTGGCCATGTCGCCGGTACCTCCATTGGGATTGGGAGAGGGGAAAGGGGAAAAGCCACACTTGCTGGCTTACGAAACAAAAAAGGGACCCGGCGGAAGCGTGCACGGGAGATGGAGGGTCCTATTGTAAGAAGCTGTTCGGATCCGAACTCGCACTCGGAAGCAGAGTAGCACACTGGCCAGCCGGCCAGAGCCATGCTCTCAGCTGGGGGCATCTGGCTACACGTCCCATTTAGCAACCAAAAGAGAAAAGTCAGGCACACGCCAGAAAAGAGAGAATAACGGGCCCGCATATGAACTTCCCTCCCAGGACATTCCCCCCCGTCTATCCCCCAGCACCCAGCACGTCGGTGGCAGCAAGTGGCTCGAACGCCCTGCAGCAATTCAGGTACGGGTGGGCCAGCACCAGGGATCAGGGCCGGCAGGGCTTTTTTTTCGGACTTGTCCTGTGCTGCAAAATAGGAGCACCAGACGGGGAGTGAGTCGTGCGGAAACAGTGCTGTTGTTTTGGGACGCGTTTGCGCGCCGGGCCCTTTCTCGAATGACGACGTTGGGAAAAGCCGGTTCCTGACTCCTGGGTAAAAGTACGTACGGGTACGTGTGCATAAAGTGCGCAATACATACTCCGGACCAGCGAGACATTTTTTGGAAACGTGTGTACCTGTGGGACCCGTGGAAAGTGATTTCCGGAATTTCCTGACTGTTGAGGTGAGGTTTCTTACTGCATAGTGATACAGCCAGCGCCTGCAAAAGCCCAAACGTGAACACTGGCGGCGGGCATTTAGCCTTGATCTTGGGGTTTGGTGGGAGGAGAAGACGGTAATCACCCGCCTCGGGTACAGCAGCAACCTCGGTATAGGGGGGGCGCAGCAACAGGGGTGATGAAGTACGGAGCCCCGTCCGGCAACGAACACCAGAAGGCAAGATACCTTGGACAAGGAGAATTGAAACGAGAGAATTCGGGTGCTGCAGCGGCGAGAGCGAGAGGGCGATAGGGGAAGGAGAGCAGTAGAAGTAGTAGTCATCATTCAGTATCTGGACACAGTAAACACCATAGGAAGCAAATCAGATCACTGGACCTCATCTAACCAGCGTTTTATCGAGCGCCGTACGTACAGGCTTCGGATACAACAACTCCAATTGGCAATAGCGGCTCACCGACGGTCCAACGAACAACCACAGGTCCACCACCACTCTTTCTTAATCCCCCTTCCCCCGGTAGCCGAAGCGAAGGGGGAAAAAAAAGATGAGTTGACAGGCGGGCCAGGCCCGATGTAATCCTCGGGAAATGAACGTTGGTGTTCTTGCAGCTCTTTTCGGCCTCGAACAGCGGAGTGTAGTAACCTCCCCCAATCGGCAGCATCCAATGATCCAATTCCAGGATTTCAAAGTCGGCGCCGGACGGTTCATCATACCCCCAGTCTCGGCCAGGGGGGCATGAATCCATAAATCTGGCTTTATTCACAATTTCACAGTGAGAGAATGGAAGTGAGGACAAGATGAAAAAACAAAAGGAACGCTGCATATGTCTCAGATTCCTCCTCTCACCTGTGACCTGAAGTGGCACCCGCCAACCGTACTCCCAAGAAAGACAGACCGCAAGGCGAGGAGGGGGGAGTAAGAAAAATGCCACACGAAAAAGCTTGTCCCCCATTCCCGTTTTCAATCCCTCATTGCTTTTTTGCCCCTCAGAGGCCTGTCTCTCTATCCGTAAGGTAAATGGCCTGATGTGGACTGGTTTACAATGTCTCGCGTTGTTTCCCTACTTCCAGGACTCTGGGTCACAACCCTCACCTCCCCCTCCTCTTTCCCTTGCTTACCAATACGCGATCGGGTTGCCATCATTTCGGAGATGCGATGCGGAAATCTGGCTCAGGTCACGGGAGTTCCTATTCCTACTGCGTAAGGTAGTAAACCGTAAGGAAAAGGTCACGTTCTTTCTCAACCTGGCCCCAAAATGGATTGGCTGTCCCCCGGGGTCCCGCCAATGCGGCCATTGGTTGGCCGAAATGACCTGATATGGGACCACCACAGATGCGAGTGATTTCGTGGCTCCACGGGGGGCGCGCGACACAGGCTTGAGGAGGGTTTTGGTGATCTGCCCTCCTGTGAAACCCCCCTTCAGGCTTCAGGTATCCGTAACATGCACATCACTTTGTATGATTTATCGTTTATCGCATTGCTGGCCATGATTGCCGCCGCCTATCCGCCCCTTACTTACCCCAGTGATCGATCAACTGCATGGCATCAAGCACCCCCTGACATCAAAATACGCGACCGTAAACCGTGATAATTGCTCAAATTGTTATTGTGTTTTTCGGGGAGACCAGGGAATTGATGGATTGAAGCTATTCACACACTCGGTGCGGGATATAGTGGATAAGGGGGAGACCCGAGAAGGAAAAAGAGTACAGGACATCAAGAGAATTATTACATGCTGAAGAGCTGCCCGCCAAAAAGCCCTGCCTCCCCAACGATAACCTCCCAATAACAACAGAAAAAGAACAACATAGAAACCATTATCGTAGCGGGGTCCGTTGCCTCTTCACTCTCAAGCATCTCCCCTCGCTTCTTCTCACCCACCTCCTCCACTGACTGAGCTTGCTTGCTTCTCTCTCACTCTCTCAAGTATTACTAACCCGTATTGCTGCCCGTGGCTTTTCGTTTTGATCCTTCAAAAGGGACAAGGTATCTGTCGTTTGGCTGGCATTGTAGAACCCCCTCGACCCTTCCTAACCCCAGGGAACTTTTGTTTGCTTTTCCTCTTCGACTCCGTGCTGGTCCAGGGCTTTTTCTGGGACTCCGATGATTCCACGACCGCGTAAAAGGATAATCAGCATGTGTCCTCTGTTTTCTTTTCCGGTTCTTCGAGAAGAAATAATCGTTCGCTGTTTACGGAAGGTTGCTGCATTCCCGATGCCCTCGGGGGGTCTTGGTATTCCACGCGTAAAATAGAAAAATGACAATCCGATCGGAGCATATCGACTGTTCCGATATCAACATCGCTAACCCATGATATACGTTGCTCTACATCACCAAGCAGCATCCGCCGCTTTGTTGTGGTGCGTAAGGGTCTTCGCCGCGGGGGACAGCGCCCCAAACCGATGGAACCATGTAGTCCCTCGTGCTGTTGCAGTAGGCAATGATGCTAAAAGTGACATGAATTAGTCGCTGGTTCGACCGATGGCGATGCGATCAATGGTTGATGGGGCTGCATTGATTTGCATGGATGATGATTATTGATAATCCGAGACCTACCTCTTAGAAGCATTGCTGACCGGAATCCGTTCCCTTTCAAGATCCTCGCGCAGGCGGTTGTTGAGTTCCGTCAATCGTCTCAGCTTGAGATCGGCCATCGACTGCTTGTTCTTCTTGATCTGCGATGGGTCGCCGACATCGCGGGAGGTGTATTGAGGCATTGCTGTTGCGGATCGGGGGGCTGGAGATTTTGATGAAGAAGGTGTCGCGGGGGACGAGGAGGCGGCGACGGCGACAGAGGCTTCAGCGGCGGCGGGTTGTCGTCGTGATTGTTTGTCGTCGGAACGAGGCTGTTGGACCTGATCCTGCCGCTGGCGAGAAATGGGAGAATTGGCTGTGGTGGCTACAGCAGATGTTTCGGCGGTGGTAGGAGAGGTGGTGGTGGTGGTGGTGTTGTGAGAAGGACGTTCCTGATGAGAGAGCATATCGTGTCAGTTTGATTAAAGTTTCCCTCCTTTGACTCCGCTTTGGCGGTGGTTGCCGCGTTTTCCCACCACCCCGTGGTACGAGCTCAGGATCGGAAGCGGGATGGGGAGGATTTATGGTCAGTAGGGGGGCGAAAAAACTCACAGCAGCGAGAACGGCGGGGAATTGAGAGAGTGATCAAGGCCGGTTTCGATCGAAGCGAATCGACAAAGGAAAGAGCGTCAGGGGGTGATTGGATTTGGGGGGAGGATTACGGGTGTGTTGGAAGAGATGGGTAGGTTGGTTGCTCGGATAATGGGTTTGGATTTGGGAAAGCAAAGGAGAGGACGGGACGGGCGATGGGCGACGGGGAAGGAGGAGGGAGTGAGTGGAAAGAAAGGCAGAGAGGTAGAGGTAGAGGAAGGTAGGTAGGTGCAGGCAAGCCGCAGGTGCAGTTGGGAATTGGGAATTGAGTGAGAGAGAGGACGGGAGAGAAGTCACCTACTCCTAGTGTCTGGGAGACGGGCTGGGACTAGGAATTGGGACTGGGACTGGGACTGGGACTGGGACTGGGACTGGGACTGGGACTGGAAAAGCTGGGATTGGATTGGATTGCGGAGCCCTTGGGAAAGGTTCCCCTAACGTGAAAGGAAAGGTCAAAGGTCAATGGACGCAAGGTTACCTTCTTGCGCTAGGGCCACCAGGCGCGCCATGGAAGCAACGACCGCCGCCCCGTCCCTGGAGGGTACCGAGCCGCATTGCATCTTTGCGGTACGGAGTATGTACTGCGCGCGGATTTTTATGAAGCGAAGCGAAGCGAGAGTACTTGCCAGCTGCTGCCAGACCATTGCAGTTCGACATGCTGGGGTTTATGTGTGTGCTTGTGTGCATGTTTGTGCATTTGTACAGGCTGCATGCTGCACTGCTGCAGGTCAAGTGTGTTTGCGTTGCTGGTGGCCGCACCCTCCCCTGGTGGAGTGCGGTACCTGACAGTGTGTTCCAAGCGGTTGAAGGTACATCCACTTTCTTCGCCTTAGTCATCATTGTGGCTTTTGGATTGGACAGCGGACGGGTCGGCAAGGGTGGGTGACTGGACCCGGCGCCAGCGGGGGTGTTCGCTGAGGTTCCAGTCGCCTCACAAGAAAGAGGGAAATTTTAAAGAAGCGACACTTCGCACGGACCCCATCTGGTGCAGACCAGCATTGGCGGGATTGGTTGGAAATTGGCCGGAGCGGGCAATCTCCCACATTTGGGTTTCCCCTAGTTGACCGGCACCCCGATTGCGCCCATAGAACACGGATACAGTCATGGCGACGAGCACGAGACGCGACATCACGACTGTACAGAGTACTCCAAGTCCCAGCATGTGGTGTTGATGACGATGGATGAGCTGCACATCTTGGGCATCAGATGTGGCGAACCCAACCTTTGGCCTTCGTTTTTCTTCCCCCTTTCTTTTGCTCTTCCCGTGCCCAACTGCCATACCAAGACCCGGCATCTCGATCAGACTTTGACTACTTTATGCACTGCCGACTCTTACAGCAGTCTACCATATATCGTGCGGCACTCTCTATCCGGCTCGCCTCGCTGCCGAAGCCAATAGATGTCGCGAAGTGTTTGCGAGGACCGCCGTATGTATGATAGGGTGTCAACGACATTTTTGCTTTTAACATCGAGACGTGCCATGGAACTCTCCCTCATGACGTTTTCAGTTGAGCTGACGACCCTTGGCCCTCGGCCAGACAAAGAACGGAGAGCTGCCGAGGGGCTAGCTGAAAGAACAGGCTCGTGAGAGATGCCCACCGCGCCATTCTCTATATCAGGAATGTTCATAGGAGATGTACCAATCTATATCGGTCCTTTTCTAGTTCTGTCCAACGTGGACTTTTTGCCAGCTCAACCAAAGTGACGACACGTTCATACTTACGCAAGAGGTACTAATAACTTGTACGCCTCTCCGGGAGACTAATTCATACTGCTGCCCCAGCCGTTCAATAATGTATAACTATGCACATGCCCCCTGTGCCTGTAAGTTGGAAGTGAGGAGATACGATTCAAGATCGGTGATTCTCGATCTTCCCGCTCTACCGAAAAAAAATGTGTGTGAAGTTACCGTCTACCTCGGTCTCGGTGGAGTACCACGGGAGCATGCCCCCGTCTGTATCCGGGATTAAAGAAAGTTCGGGGAGGCTTTGGACTAGAAACCGACAAGGCTGGCAAGTAAGTCTGAAAATCACGGTTGGGACCTATCAAATGAAGTGACGGGAAGGAAGGTTTCGAGGAGACTTAGCGCAACGGCAAGCGCAATGTTCACTCGAATTGGACATCATCTCAACAATGTAATCGGCGACCTCGTTCCCGTCACTGTAATGGGCCATACACAACAACAAATGACCTCGGAGGTACCTCAGTCCTTTCGTGCCTGGTGATTTGGGACGGGACGACTGCACTGAAGGGACGGGAAGGTGCAGCAGGCCTCGAATAAACCAGTCAGCCTCGGCTGACATAATCCAAGACCACGTGATCTCCGTTTCGCACAACGCACGGACGTTCGGAGCCCCTCAGGACTCGCATAGCGGCCACACACGAAATTGAAAAATTCGTCTTTGCTGTGTATAGCATCAACGCCAACGCACCGAGCGACAGCCAAGTCAATATCCCGCTCGCACGAAAAGGCTTGCGCTGCAACTCCTCAAACCAAGGACCCTCTCGAGAATAGTATTTTCCCGCAGAGGAGGTTGCCCATCATGGTGAGTTCCTCTATTCGCTTTGTCGACCTCTGGGCCCGCCTGCCCAAAACTTCCCACATGGATTTGACGCTACCCCTCTCCGACCTTGCTATCACGGGGCGTCATCTTGGTTGCCGTTGTTGTCGAACTGAAGTACTGACAATAAGCTATAGCCTCCTCCACCTCACCAGAAGCCGGAGAACGTCCTCAAGCGTGCCCACGAGCTCATCGGCGTCAACCAAGTCCCAGCCGCCCTTACCCTCCTCCACGAGCACATCACCTCGAAGAGAAGCCGAAATGTTCCCATCGCGTCGCTGGAGCCGGTGATGCTCCTGTTGGTGGAGCTCTCCGTCGAACAGAAGAAGGGAAAGCTGGCCAAGGATGCCCTTTACCAGTACAAGAACATCAGCCAGAACACCAATATCGGCACCATCGAGGTAAGCCGTCTCGCCGCCTTAAAAATGGGTTAGGGCAACCGTTGCTAACAGGGATATGCGCAGCTGGTTCTCAAGAAGTTCATCGAGCTCGCCGCCGAGAAGGTCACTGTTGCCCAGGCCAAGGCCGATGAGGTCCAGTCCAGCATCGAGGCCAACACCTCCACCACCAACGTCGACGACTTGGAGGCTAGCGAAACACCCGAGTCCATCCTCCTTGCCACCGTCTCCGGCGAGCAGTCCCGCGACCGTACTGACCGTGCCATCGTCACCCCGTGGCTCAAGTTCCTCTGGGAGGCATACCGCACCGTTCTCGACATCCTCCGCAACAATGCCCGTCTCGAGATCCTCTACCAGAGCACTGCCATGCAGGCCTTCGACTTCTGCCTGAAGTATACCCGCAAGACCGAGTTCCGCAGACTCTGCGAGCTGCTCCGCAACCATGTTCAGACTGCCGCCAAGTACTCTGCGCAGATGCACGCCATCAACCTTAGCGACCCCGACACCCTGCAGCGTCACCTGGAGACCCGTTTCCAGCAGCTCAACGTTGCCGTCGAGTTGGAGCTCTGGCAGGAGGCCTTCCGCTCCGTTGAGGACATCCACACTCTCCTCAACCTCAGCAAGCGCCCTCCCAAGAACATCATGATGGCCAACTACTACGAGAAGCTCACCCGTATCTTCCTTGTCGGCGAGAACTACCTCTTCCACGCCGCCGCCTGGTCCAGATACTACACCCTTCTCCGCCAGTCCGCCGCTGTCGTTGCCAGCGGACAGGGCAAGAAGGCCGACAACCCTCCCGCTACGGAGAACGACCTTCAGAAGGCCGCCTCTTTCGTCCTGTTGTCTGCTCTCGCCATCCCTGTCATTAGCACCACCCGCTCCCGCGGTGCCATGGTTGACTTCGATGAGTCCCGCAAGAACAAGAACGCCCGCCTTACGCACCTGCTCGGCATGGGCCAGGCCCCTACCCGTGCTGGCCTCTTCCGCGATGCCCTCGCTAAGCAGATGCTGAAGCGCGCTCGCCCTGAGATCCGCGATCTGTACAACATCCTCGAGGTTGACTTCCACCCTCTCTCCATTTGCCAGAAGATCTCCCCTATTCTCACCAAGATCGGTGACGATGCCGAAATGGAGAAGTACATCCTGCCTCTGCAGCAGGTCATCCTCACCAGACTCTTCCAGCAGCTCTCCCAGGTGTACGAGACTGTTGACTTGGCCTTTGTTGAGAAGCTTGCTCAGTTCCCCGAGCCTTTCCAGGTTACTCGCGGCACCATTGAGAAGTTCATCATGAACGGTAACAAGAAGGGTGACTTGGCCATCCGCATGGACCACGCCACCGGCGTCCTCAGCTTTGACAACGATGTCTTCTCCTCCGCCAAGGCTGCCCATGCTGGATCTTCCGCCGGCTCAGCTGAGGCTGACGGCAGCTCTGTCCAGCGTCTCCAGAGCACTCCCTCTGAGATTGTCCGCTCTCAGCTTACCCGCCTCGTCAAGTCTCTTCACACTACCTGCTTCTACATCGACCCTACGTACAACCAGTCTCTTGTTGCCGCAAGAGAAGCCGCGCTAGAGCGTGCCCGTGCCGGTGCTGAACAGGAACACCACTCCATTCTCGCAAGGAAGGAGGTCATCCACAAGCGCAAGGAGGAGGCTTCTGAGGCTCAGGCTCGTAAGGAGAGAGAGAATGCCCGCCAGAAGCGTCTTCGTGAGCAGCTGCTCCAGGAGGCCGAGGACAAGCGTCTCGCCGCTGAGCAGAAGGAGCGTGAAGAGAAGCGCATGAAGGCTGAGCGCGACCGCGTCCGCAAGGAGGAGCTGAAGAAGCAGATTGCCGACCTTAAGATTGGCAGCAAGACGATTGACATCGACATGGACAACTTGGAGAACCTCGACTCCAGTGCCATCCATGCCATCAAGCTGGAGCAGCTCAAGCGCGAGAAGAACGACGTCTCCGAGAAGCTCCGCATTGTCTGGAAGCGTATCGACCACTTGGAGCGTGCCTTCAGAAAGGAGGAGGCCAAGAAGCTGCCCGAGGACTACAAGAAGCAGACGGAACAGGACCGGGCAACTTACGAGGCCGTCAAGGCTCAGACCCTGAAGGAGGCCGAGATCAAGCACAAGGAGAGCGTCGAGCTGAAGCACCGCCTCACCCGCCTGATGCCCGAGTACGAGTCCTTCCGCGCCAACCTTCACGAGCGTCGCCGCGACGAGTTCGAGAAGCGCCGCAGAGACGCAGAGAGGGAACTGGAGAAGCAGATCGCCGCTCGCAAGAAGGAGTACCGCGACCGCAAGCTTCGCGAGAAGCGCGAGCGTGAGGAGCAGGAGAGAGTCCTCCGCGAGGCCGAGGAGCGTGCCGCCAGAGAGAAGGAGGAGCAGGAGAGACGTGCCGAGGCCAAGAGAGCCGAGATGCAGCGCCTCAAGGAGCAGCGCGAGCAGGAGCGCCAGGAGGGTCTCGAGAAGGCTGCCCTCCAGGCGAGACGCGAGGAGGAGGCCCTGGCCCGTCGCAAGGCCGAGAGAGAGTCTCAGCGTGCCGCACCACCTTCCCGCGCTCCCGAGCGTGGCACCGATTCCGTCCCCGAGGGTCGTCGCCCGCTCAACCTGCCCGGTGCCGGAAAGTGGCGCGAGCGCGAGGCCGCCAACAAGGCCGCCTCCCCGCCAACGCCGATGCCGCGCCCGCTGCCCGCGCTCCCCCTTCCCGTGCCCCGGAGCGTTCCGAGCGCCCCGAGCGTTCTGAGCGTTATGAGCGTCCTTCTGAGCGTGCTGAGCGTTCTGAGCGTTCTGAGCGTTCTGAGCGCCCCGAACGTTCAGAGGACCGCCCCAGTGCCGGTGGCCCGCCTCGTCTCGCCCTCGCCGGCAACAAGCCCAGCTGGCGTGAGCGTGAGGCCGCCAAGGCCGCCTCTGGTGGTGGCGCGTCGTCTGACAGCGCGCCCCCGCCGCCCCGCGCCTCCGGCGACCGTGGCGGTGCCCCCCTTAACCGTGGAGGCTCCGGACGGGAAGATCGTGAGAACGGCCGCCCCGACCGGACCGCCTCGCCTGCCACGCCGGCAGAGCCCCTCAAGGCTTCCGGCGCTCCCGGCAAGTGGGTTCCCCGTCACCTCCGCGACAAGGCCTAAATGTTTGTGTCGGTAAAGACACCTACCACGGCCAAAGTCACATAGGAAGGACAGAGAAAAATGTGGGGGAAAAGAAGAGAGAGGAGGAGTAGTAGATGGAAGTGAAGAAGTGGTTACCGCAAGTTCTGCATCGGCGTTCTAGGTTAGGCAGGAAGTTGTTTTAAAAAGGATGTAACTCTAGAAGCCCCCCCGGGAAGGATGGTTTCTTCTCTAAACCCGCTCCTTTAACAGAGGGGGCAAGCTAGAATGGAAGTAACAGATAGCCTTTAATCGTCGATCAGGACGGGGGTGAAATGTAACATGACTTTTTTGGCATAGCTCCTGGCTTGAATTGAATTATTTTTTGTGCACTTGAAGCCATCTCCTGTTTTCCTTCGATATAGTGATGCTAGACAATGTTGACGCCCATGTTTGTCAGTGGTCTGCAGTGAGCCAACTTCACGACAGTGCCCCGGCAAGTCGCTGCCAACGGCCTGGAGGAAAAGCATTCGTAGCGGTAGTCGACGCAGCAGGGCATCGGCACGGTGTGGTGTACAGACAGCAGCTTGGTCCGGTTCGTTGCCTGATATCTCCAACACTCAACTGTCAACTTGATGAAGGCCTCATGAACTCTTAGCACCTATTCCCAGCAGTGGCTTGGTTGACAGTTATCACGAAGCAGCCTCGATTTGGGTTCCAAATGAACATGTGCGATGGAGGAAAGTCTACTAGGAAGTGAGGAAGTCAAGCAAGACGAGAGGAAGACGGGAAAGGAGCAGAGAATATCTCCATAGTTCATCCAGCTAAATCGGAAGTCCCGAAATTTCCAAACCTTTACTTAGTCCATGTAAGTCTAGGCCTTTTGAAAAGTCCAAGTCAGGGGGTAAGGTAAGCGATGGCTATGGCGATCCCGATGATCTGCCCAGAGCCTCGTCAGGGGTGGCCATCCTACATCTGCTCAGAAGCGGTCGGCATCGCGCCGGACTCCGCATTCGCATCGAACAGATCTCGGAGGATCGTATGAGATCCACGGGACGCCGCGGGTTCCCTGGGCTGAACCGTCGTCGGTCTCCCGTCGATACGAGGTTCAGCTTTGCCCCCTCAAGGGTGGAGTTGAGGATCAAACCCTGTGGAGTCACTTGGTGAGAAGCCATCACGGGGTTAAGACTTAGACCCATCACGAAGACGATACCGAGAGCCGAAAGGATGGCCTTGGCATCCACGGTGTGGCGCCGGCGACCATCAGCGTTGTTGAAGAACTCAAGAAGCCGTTTTGGTTGGGCGCAGGTTTTCGACCGAGCAACCATTATTCTCAGTTGATGGGCGGTCGGACTTTTGCAGACTAAACAGTCTAAAGCTAGCTTTCCTAGCTTAGCTTCCCTTGGGAAAGGGGGGTTTACTCGTTAGCCCATATTCTCAGGTGGGCATGGTTCAGTTGCATTGGCATTTGGGCCGGCGCCGTCGACGGGAGAATGGGGCGCAGCTCTTTCCTTCCAACGTCCTCCATCTTTGATTGTAAGAACTGCAAAGAGGTTATCAATAAGCTTGTTGATTGTACAAAGGAGCCGTTGCCTCGGGAGAACCCTGTGTTGCGATTTCAATCTGTGGCCCGTATGAAGTAACAGAATGAGGAAAAGTCGAGCTGCTGGCGTAGACAATTCGTTCCTTTCCTCGGCTGCTTGCACTAGGAACGTTCAAACACCGCGGGTTTTTGGTCAGCCAGGCAAAGAGAAGGCGCCCTCATCTCAAGTTTGCAGTCCCTGCAACAGAGATCATGGGAGCTGAATAGAGGGCTTTTTGCCCATGATCAGTTTGTCGACGAGTACTTCGGTCAGTAGCTCGTTGAGTCATGCAATATCGATTGCAAAACACAATAACCAAATTGATCGTCTGCAATGAGGTATTTCCCTCTGCTACGGCCGATGGGAAGACTGATTTGATGTTTTCCCTTGAGATTCGCTGCTCACTCGTATTCCGTGTTGACTTTGCATTTGAGGGTCCGACTGTGCTCACCTGCAGTTGAGAGGTCTGTGTCTCGTCGTTCATCGCGCGGTTCTTGTTGGCAGACCTGACAGCCTTGCTAGGTAGAGGAGGCAGCCTACCCCTGTTGGCGGGAGTGCCCTTGATCTGCGGTCCTCTATCTCAAGCACCACCATATTGGATCAAGACCACCCCGCATACGATCGACAGCTGAAGTGTCCGAGATACAGTTGTTTATTCGCACCGACGCCGGAGACCCGAGACCTTGGAAGGGAGAAGGGATACGAGGCACGGAACATGAAGTTTGCGCGAGCAGATGCCAGAGCATATTTCTGGATTTTCGTCCGAGGTTCATTGTGTTTTCCTGTAAAAGCCGGGAACGTTGCATCGACGTTCAATATTTTGTCCGAGCGGATGCATGTTGCGAGGCCCTGCAGCAATTGCCCTGTGCTCTGAGACGGTGCCCACTGCCAGCGGCTGAATTGTTGTCGACTGCAGAAGTAAAAAAAAAATCGACGGAGGATCCTATCAAAGCCCTAGTCGGTGTCTTTAGTCAACCGGGGTAGAGTTCAATATTGCAACCCGACTGCATTATGCATAGTTGAGAGGGGCGCAGCGAACAGCGAGCGACTGTGCGGATCCTGACAGGTCGACCGGCCTAGACGCACGAGCAAAGGACTGCTGGTACGATGTTGAGCTTGGAGTTTGCGCTGCTAAGAGCCTAAGAGGGTACAGTCCACCACGGCCATGACCTGGAAATGAGAACGACGCTGGGACGCAGAGACGAGAAGAGAAGAGGGGAGGAGAGGGGGAGGTTCCGGCCCGAGTCAGTGCCTCTGTCGGGTATCTTTGGGGTGAGGACAAGAAGAGCGGTCGACGATGGAGGCTTCTGGGCGTTGGGCTGGTCGTTCTTGGAAGGCATTGAATGACAAAAAGATATTCTTAGCAAAAGCAAAAGCCGATTACCCCTGATTCAGATTGCATGAAAGATGAAGCATATTCCAAAAGCCACGTTCGACGTCGGTGGCTAATGTGTGCTTGGAAAAAGGTGATTCCAAGGAGATTGAATCTGACAGCATGCTAGAGACTAGGAAAGCTGGCCAGCTCAAGCTTGTTTAGGACACTTTTTTTGGGAAAGCGGCAGATGGAATACGTAGGGTAGTGGAAGGTCAGATGCTCAAGACTCAAGAGTCTCAAAAGTCTCTACTCTAGGAACGAGAGGGAAAGAGGGCGAGAGATGAGATTAGCAGTCAAGGAGAAAGCGGCCTAATGCAGGTACGGACTTTGTGAGCCCCCCCCCCCCCTGTTCGCCTGTCGGACGGGGTGAACTGGCGAGACTGGGATCAAATTGAGCTTAACACTTGCTGTGGCCAATAAGACTGGGCCCTTGCCCCGGGTATGGGGCCGTCATCCTTCCCGATTGGGAGGTACCCTGGTTCCTGCCTGGGCTGCCCGGTTTTTGTTTTGTTTCCTTCCTCGCAGACTCTCTTTTCATTCAGTCTTTGTGTGTTTTAGCCCTGGGAAGTTGGAACTGCAGCCAAGGTAGGTACCCATGAATCCTCCCACCGTCATCCGACGACTTCCGCCGATCCAAAAAGAGCCTGGTCTATTCCTTCACTTTTAACTCTATTCCATTTCTGGCGTGGGCTACCTTTGCTCGGACTCTTCGACTTTGCCCTTTTGCACCTGTCCGGCCCCAACTGGGCGGGTAATCCAACATCAGAGCATCTCGGCCCTTGCCTCTTGACCCAAAGAAGCATGGCATTCGCTGACTTGGGTCCGTAGAGCTGACTACTGGCGCAGGTGAGGATACACCGACCGCCGCCCCCCTAACGTTGCTGTCTAAACTTGTATCCCTCTTCCCCTCGAGGCGCCGCCCACTTCTGTCACCTTGCCGAGTCTATTCTAGCTTTTCACGACCTGGCATCACGGGCTCGATGTGACTGTCCCCGTCCCCGTCACCGTGGCTTCCGTGAAAGACGTGTATGCTAACCAACAGTTCCAAACAATGTCTGCCAAGGCACCGTTCACGCTGGCCATCTTCCATGCTTTACTCTAGATATCCCACTAACGCTCTAGTCGTGGCGCTCTGCCCCCGTCCAACCTGACACCACTCTATCGGCCGCTACTCGCATCACCCGTCGAGGTTGTTCCCCTGATTGTGACTCTGCTGACCGGGATGTCTATCAATCAATCTTGAGCTCCCGATATGATCAAATTTCACTATATATGATGGGCTTCGATGCCCCTCATCCCCGTCTTTCTTTCAGCTCATCACTCACAACCCAATCCGGGAAGACATTCGCTCACTCTTGCACACTCGTTTCTTGCAAAGAGATACTACATTCTTTCCAATATCTAATATACACCATCGTTCACAATGGCTCCCATCATCCGGGCCCTCGCTGCTCTTGCAGCTGCCACCCTCTTTAACCAGGTCACCGCGACCACCACCGAGCTGCCGCCTTGCCTCGACGAGTTCCAACCCTTCACCTACCAGGGATGTTTCAAGGATAAGGGTACCAAGAATGAGGATGCTCTTGACTTCCGCTCCAGTCTCAACCAACAGAACATGACCATCGAGACATGTGTTGATGCCTGCAAGGGTAAGCTGTCCTGACCATGCTTGATATTTGACACGAAAGCCTAACACGAGGACAGGTAATGGATACCGCTACGCCGGTCTCACCTACTACGGCGTCTGCTACTGCAGCGCTACCATTAACAGCCCTACCCTCGACGAGTCCGTTTGCAACTACCAGTGCACTGGCAACAGCTCCGAGACCTGCGGTGGTCCCTCGGCTTTCTCTGTCTGGCAAGATCCCACGTTCCCCTCTGGCGGTGCCACCGTCGACGACTACACCTCCATTGGCTGCTACACCGACGACACCAACCATGGCCGTACCATTGCTGAGCGCCAAGACTCTGTTGACTCTGCCACCATGACTCCCTCCACCTGTCTCGCCGCTTGCGCCAGCGAGGGATACGCCTTTGCCGGTGTTGAGTACGGTGGCGAGTGCTACTGCGGTGTCGTGATGGGCAACTACACCACCGCCACTACCATGGACAAGTGCAACAAGCCTTGCAACGGCGACAGCACCAAGAACTGCGGTGGCTCTGCCGTTATGGAGATCTACGTCGCCAGCAAGCTCAAATCTCTTGAGCCCTGCGGATATGTCCCTCCCGTGAACTCGGTCTCATCTTCATCCACCATTTCCATCAGCACTTCGGCCACTATCCCGTCCATCAGCATTCCTCCGACTACCTCCACCACCTCCACCACCGTCTCTAACCAGGCTCCTCCTTCCACCACCACTGCTCCCGTCACGACTTCTCAGCCTCCCGTCACCACGTCAAAGCCTCCCACTACCATTGCGACCACCACTGCTCCCGCTGTCTGCACTACCACCATTGTTACTCCCGCCACTTGCGAGTATGGCTGCGGCAGCTGGTGCAACAAGAACCTTCCCGACTTTGACGACAACGACAGCTGCACCAAGGCCCACAACAGCTGCAAGCTCCAGGTCAGTGCCTGCCTGAAGAACGCTGGATGGCCCGGCTCTGCCAGCTGCATGGACTTCAAGGCCTGGTGCAGCGACGTCAGCAGCTACTGCTCCAGCTCTTGCAAGGGCAAGGGATCCTGCTCCAAGAAGGACTGCTTCGCAAAGAAGGCTCCCAAGGGTTACAAGCCCGGTACCACTTCCGTGTCTACCTTCCCTTGCCCCTCCAAGCCCACCACGACCTCCACCCCGGTCACCGTCGTCCCTCCTCCTCCTACCGGTGTCTGCAAGCAGCCTTCCAGCTGGTGGTTCGGATACGGCCCTGGCAACCCCGTCGGTGGCATCGAGATCCCCATCGTTACCTGCAACGACATCGCCGTTGACTTCCAGGCCGGCAACCAGTTCAAGCTCTACCTCCAGGCCGACACCAAGCTCTGCAAGTCCTTTGGCCGCGGCAGCGTCGCCAGTGTCTGCCAGGATGCCTGCAAGGAGCAATACAACGCTTGCCAGAACACCTACGCCCAGGGCTGCAAGACCTGGAACAACCGCCGCGGCCGCCGTGACGACGCTGCCGTCTACGCCCGCGCTCCCGAGTTCGCCAAGCGCTGGTTCTTCTCGGACAACTTCAGCGTCGCCATCAACAAGTGCACTGTGCAGTACACTGACTGCCTTTCTGAGAACCGCAACTCCTATGCGGCCAGCAAGTGCGGCTCCTTCGGCACCGGCTACTAGAGAGCTTGCTCGGCTCGTTCTCTCGGAGATGATGCTCACGAGTAGATGTGATAGATGGGGAGTTTGATTTTTAGTAAAAAAGGCATTGGCGGCAACTTTACACTCTTTAGATGGTTGAAACCTTATCGGTACTTAATGGCTAGTCTTCTTAATATAATCGGGCCTCGGCTCCTGTTCATACTCATTTCTGTTCAAGATGCTTTCGAAAAGGTGATAGAAACGCCAGTGCCATTTTAAGCAACCGGTGACCACTCTATAAGTTGTGGCAGCGTGCTATATATATACTGTGTGAGCCCGGTGCCCAGAGACAGTATTATCATCATGACCATGCCTACCTTCACTACCACCAATTTTCAACTTGTGTCATTTCCTGGAGATTTTCACTCATTGAAGATCATCTTGGGTTCTAGAAGACCTCGACGTCAATCTAACCGAGGTGGGTTATTTGGGAACTAGATCTTGCGCTTGAAATAGAAGCTAGTCAGCCTGTGGCGTAATACTAAACCGTGGTAAATTGGATACTAATGAACTTCCGAGGTAAAGTTCAAAGTCAAAGTGATCTCAAGTATAACATACGGAATCCAGCACGCGAGAAAGCCATTGTAGGCGAGCGCAGATCGAAAAACCCAAGAAACTGGGAAGTGAGACCTGAGGAAAAACCCTTTCTGAGTATGGAGGCGGGCAATGAGGTGAGGTCCGACGCGATGACCCGCCGGCGGCAACGGAGGGGACTGCCTACTCTGGGAGAGAGATTGATAGTGGCTTGTGCGGCTTCGCCGTTGCATCGCACAACTCGCCAGCATGGCCAAGTGGTAAGGCATCGCACTTGTAATGCGGGGATCCTGTGTTCGATCCACAGTGTTGGCACTGCACGAGAGCTGGTTATCACTAGCTCTTGTTCTTTTGACTTTTCTTGATATAAGTCCAATGTTTTTTTTGGTGTTTGGCTTGATGATCGGTAAGGGATGGGGGATGTCATTCGATGCTTTCAGTTCAAGGATTGTATTGTTGTCTTTGAGTTTGGGGTGATGTACGTGGTATTGGGGTTGCTGGGAACTTTGAGTTGGATGTCATGTGAGGGGCAGGAACTTGGGGAGACCATGACTGGCTGGCTGTAAGACTCGCAACCATGGATGTGGACGAGGGCAAAGACACGCAAGGGTTCTTTCTCTGATCATGTCTCGGTATTGAGATTCCGCTGCTGGGGTTGATGCTGTCGTAGATGATCATCTGTCCGAGTAGCCTCAGTGATTACCCAAACAATATGTTTGCTTCTTGAGCCTTGGGCTTCTTTTCCTCTCCTCTCACAGCTCGGAGATAATGCGAAGAGTCACGGCATGATGTTCCTTAAGGTCCTTGGCTGAGACGGAATCCGATTCCGAGTCAAGTTCTTGACAGGATGGATTTCGACCAGGTTGTCGATCTTTTCAAGGATCTTTTCAAGGATCTTTTCAAGGGAGGACTTGGAATTTCGCAGTTGTTACCGCCAGTACGAAGGCACACTGTCATGTTGCACCGTGAGTTTTGAATGTCCTTCACCATAACGGCGGAGTAATATGCCAGGTTGCGTCTTGTACGGCGAGTAACACGACTTGACATCACTGCAAGCTTGGGACATATCTACATGTCACAACATCAAAGGGGCATGTGATGTACACGACGTAAAAATGTACAGACATCGTCACACCGAGTACACCGGCATGGCAGCTGCGAGCTTGCGAGGTGGTGAGCCCGGTCTGCAAGCGTTGCTCGAGTCGACAACAGTCCCAATGGGGATTGAGTTCGCCGTCTTCCCCAGCTTTGTGGAGCTTCGCGCTCAGATGGCATTGGCCGTCATCGGATAGCCACCGAGGAGGCTTGGCTCGCATCTCGCGGCGGGGTGAATACGGTGTGTGTGTGCTTCGACACCGAGAAATGGGTTTCAAGAGCTGGTAGGTCAGGGCAGAGAGGGGCACCGAGCTCCCTCATTGACCACTCTGAACCTGCCCCGCACCATGTCATGCTCTCTTGGGATTTTTGGAAACCGACGATGTCGGTTGAACTGTTGGCAGCAGCGGCAGCAGCGGGCAGCAGCGATAAACGACAGCGACAGCGGCAGCGAATACGGATGAGAGAGTTCGGCGCTCGGTTTGGTTCCCGTTTCGGAGCCGGGGGCGCCGGCTGGCATAAGATAAGGAGCGATTGGTTGCCTTACGAAGAGGATGTGCCGAGGATCCCGCCCCGCCTTCATGATTGTTCTTCCTCACAGTGGTTCTCACTTTCTCGGTCCTCGCGCAAGGAGAATAGACCTGGAATTTTGGGTTATGCTAGAGCGAAGTTTGGTTGAGTCGAATGATTCGGGACCGGAGACCGGGACCTCAGATTGGCCGAAGCCGTCGCGACGGGAGCTAGCAAGGTGAACCAAGGTTTGAGCGGCGTGATGGGCAAAAGGTGAGGTAAGAAGGTACTTGGTGAGGTACCTAAGGTGAGGGGGAAAAAACGAGGCCGGCGCGTCTAGAACCCTAAACACGGCAGGTTGTTCACACTGAAATTGGTAGGCACGGCACACAAAATTGGAGGTCAGAAGAATTGCTAAGCGAGCCGGGAACGCAGAGCGATGATCTCACACCAAAACCGCCCTTTGCTGGGTGGAAAAGACAGTGCCCTTTCCCCCCTTCTACAGGGCACAGCGCTCTGCTCCCAGCGTGTGCAATGCCCGTGCTGAAGCCATTTCCGGGCTGCCATTGGGTGAAGGGAGCACAGCGTGCCCTTTCTGCCTGACCTAATTTGCTCTGTGCTTTCCCGTCGCTTCCCTCTCTTGCGCTGTGTGTGGTGCTTTGATTTGTCCCGCCCGGAACCCCAGTGGCCCCATCGTGCGCAGTTTCTTCACCTCAGGTCCCATCCGTAACATCACCAGAGCACCGGCACCAATTGGTCCCATACCCCCCCATTGAGCATCACCACCACCGCCAGGTCATGGTGTTCTAACCTTGTCTCTTACCCCAATCATCATCCTAGACTAGGTCGCTATTGTACACCACAATCCAGGCGACAAGATGTCGGTCGCAAGCAAGGTAAGCTGAACTTCTGTCTCTATTCTCGATGTCGTTTTGCGTTTTATTTTGGTGCCAGTTGTTTGTCGAATGAGTTGTTGTGTGTTTGTGCGTTGACCTCGTCGGCCTTGTCATCGCCCTTGCCGGCGGCCTCCTTCTCCATGTTGTTTTGCTCGACTATTTTTCTGGCTTCGCTCCTGCTATACATGCCCTTGGGCTTCAAAGACAATGAAAACTAACAAGCCTACCTGTGCAGAACCTGTTCGAGCTCCTCGGTATGAGTCCCCCGAATGAACGAACCGACAAGTCGTACCTATGAGCCAATGCCCTAACCTCCCACAACAGGCAACGATGCCGAGGATGATACTCCTCAGGCGCCCGTGAAGACGGTTGAGAAGAACTCTCTGCGCTCAACCAAGCGCGGCGTCGAGCCCGAGGCCCCTTCCCGTGCCCCTGCTGCCGGTGGTGCCCGTCGCAACAACGCCTCTGGCAACGAGGCTGGTGAGTCTGCTCCATCATCAATTTGCAGACCTCGGGAATGCAGACCCCGCTTTGGACCTTGACCCGCTGACAAGGCTTCTTTCGCCCTTAGCCTTCCGTGACCGCGGTGCTGGCAGCGACCGCAACCGTGGCAAGACCACCGACGAGCCTGCTAGAGGCGGCCCTCGTGGCGGCTACGGTGCCCGCGCCCGTGGAGGTTCGTGATATCCCGCCGTCCCCATGCCTTGACGTCGCATGCGTGGAGAAAGGTTGGAACCATTCGCGTACTAACAAACACAATTAGGTCGTGGTGGACGTTTCCCCCGAGAGCGTGATGACCGCCAGTCTAAGGGTCTCGCCAGGTAATTTGAACCGATTCACGCATAACACTTCACGTACTTACTCGTCGCAGCGGCTCCGAGAAGCAGGCTGCCCAGTCTTGGGGCGCCACCGAGGGTGAGGCTGAGCGCAAGGACGAGGTTGCCGGCGAGGCCATTGCCCAGGCTGAGGCTAAGGATGCTGAGGCCGAGGCCGCCGCTCCCCTTGAGCCCGAAGAGCCCGAGGAGAAGCAGGTCTCCTACACCGAGTACCTCGCCCAGCTTGCCGAGAAGAAGCTCGCCATCGAGGGCAACACCAAGGTCCGCGAGGCCAACGAGGGCACCAAGCTCAAGAAGGAGTGGGCTTCTGCCAAGGAGGTCTCCCGCGATGACGATGAGAACTTCATGATCGGCACCGGAGGCAAGACCAAGCGCGAGCGTGAGCGCAAGACCAAGCAGCTCCTGGATATCGACCAGCGTTACGTCGAGCCCGAGCGCTCTTCCCGCGGCGGTGCCGGTGGCCCCCGTGGTGGCCGTGGTGGTCCTCGCGGCGGTGCCCGTGGTGGTGACCGTGGTGACCGTGGCGGTCGCGGACGCGGCGACGGTGCCCGCGGTGCCCCCCGTGGTGGTGCCCCCCGCGGCGGCCGTCCCCAGGGCGCGCAGATCAACACTAAGGACGAGTCTGCGTTCCCCAGCCTCGGCGGCAAATAAATGCCCACCATAGGTCGCCTATATTCGCCCACATATAGGTTGAGAAAATGTGCTCCGACACATATATCCGGCTCTAGTCAACGATGGAGAACGGAAGGGAAGGACCAGTTTTCGGGGAAAATTTGCAGAAGGATTGGTTGCGTCAAGGTTTCCGAGGACTGGGCCGGCTGATTTCTGGTCGTTGCACGATAAATGAAAGGCTTTTTTCTATCTAGGTACTCATGGACGGTATCGTTCAAAAAAGTCAAAAATGGTCTCGTTTGCATTGGTTTTTTCAAAGAAGAGAGTAAAATGTCTCATCTACTATCATGCGTTACCTGATGGCTCGGTCTTGCAATGTTTTGATCAAACATTGTGTGTTTGTGACAGCGAGGTAAGTGGCTGAGGATATTGTTTTGTTGAGAGGGAGTCCTTGTGCCTGTCTGTCACATCTCTTCCGGATACATCTGACATGATCATCAGTCTGTGTGTCTCTGATTGGGGATGGTCATCATGTTGGGCAGCTTCATCCACGGACCATCAGCCCAGTAGCTCCCACTCGGTGCTGACAGATCAACATAGAGCTTGGTTTACCAGAAGCCTAGTTGGCTCTCTTCACTCAATGTTTTACGTTCCGCGACGAATCTACCTCATCGATCTGTTGATCATTAATTTTCGGAAGAGCTTGGGCTCGTCAAATCAACTCTGTGAACGCGAGATCTCGCTCGTATTGGTATCAGTGACTAGTCGATGGATGTTGATATCGGCAGCGGTATCGACGGCGCTTGTTTGGTCTTCAGGTGTCCTCGCCCTGGGGAGATCATGAAGTACGTTGCAAGTGGATCATGGAAAAAGTGTTTCCTGACAATTCAACAGTATGTAGACACTTGAGAAGAGTCACCCCCAGATAAAAAAAGCGCACTGTTTTGATGGTGTAAGGGGTCCACGATCTTGAACTCTGGTAGGTTTCTTGTTCTACCAGCCAGTTGAGCCGCTGAGATATCGACGACGTTTGAGCTGTTTTCTGGCGCTATCTCAGAGAGAAACATTTGCGCCTACTTCACGTTCAACTATCAGATGAGGCTGGAGATGATGTGAATCGATGTGTCTATTTATATCACTTGCGAGGAGGGGCGGAAAGTAGGTTTCCTCCAGACCATGAACATTGTTGGACGCAGTCGTGAAGTTCTTGAATATCTTGTAGGTGTAGAATTTGGGATTCAAGTCCGGCGTTAAGAGTAGCAATCGTGGAATTATCCCCGAAAGTAGGAAACAAGCCAGCATCAGCCCGTACATATGGCCCTATACCCTCTCACAGCTTTGCGGTTGTGTGTGTTCCAGAGTGAATACGCTGCGACCTGACGGAAAGACAACCCAGAGCGACACGCTATTATTCGCTAGTAGCGCGGGAACCAAAGCTGCAAAAAATAAATAATTCAGGACCTGGAGTTAAATGAATTTTTGAATATCGGCCGTTGGGTTTGTATATCGTTCACAGGCTATGCGTGGAATAATCAACATTGAATGGGACTTAGTCGAGGCGGGAAGTGTGACTACAGTACTTGAAAACTTAGTAAAATATTTTTGAGGTGGAGGGTAGGTGTCTGATATTGAACGCGCCTAAAGCTCTGCAAGACACCTTGGGACAACCTACTCCGTGAGGTCTGGTAGCAAGCCTGCGGACGTAATATCTTTCGTTGAACATAACACTACCTAGACAATGATAGACCGCAGGGCTTATTTATGGCCCGTGGCAAGTGGTAACGGGCTCACCTGCTGTGTCTTTAAACCTCCCATTGATATAAGTAGCATGCCTTGAAGACACAGTTTCAAGCACATGGGCAGCCTTCAATCTCTCGTTTCTGTCCAAGCAGTTCGAGCATGGAGAAAATGCCCCATCGACGATGTCTTTAGTTTTCTCGTCATAGTTGCTTTCCGCAAGTTAAGAAGAGGAATTAGCAAGGGAGGAAGAGACGGCTTTCCAACGTAAGAGTGCACATTGTTCGACAGTCCATAGCTGTATCGTATCTCATGACGAATAAGTCATTGATGTTGAAGATACGTCAGAGCGGGCAGTTAGAAGACGATTAAAACTGGGACTACGACGCGGTTGAAATGCTATGTGCTCTGGGCTGTCAATAATGCTGGACATCCTACGAAAGGAGCATACGACAAGGGAGCACATGGGCATACCGGGAAAATCCACAAATAAGTGGCGGCTGTGAGCTAAGCCCCACGGCATCTCAATAGTGCTAGGATTCGCTACGGAACCATAAACAGGCCGGGATACAAGGAGGGCGAGCATGTGCGCTTGGCGGCCCTACACTCTGAGGTTTGTTCTAAAGTCATGGTAGGTCGGTAGCATAGCCAAGTTCTCGAGGAGAAGGCAGCTGTAGTAATTTTGATCCACTGCTAAATCACGCTTTGTTCGAAGGAAGAAGAGCCGCTGTTTGCGCTTGTTTTCTTGGGGGACAAGAATTCAGAGAGTTGGGTTCTTTTATGTGTCTTGAGTCCTCGACTTGCCGTCCAGCGCCATACGTACACGTTGAAGCCAGCCGTAGCGGGTGAGCGTGACGTTACTGGACATAATTGTAGCAAGGATTCATCGATTCCCGTTGCTGGTGTTCCCAAGGAACGCCATCTCGGACAAGAAGTCTGTCCGTTCTCTTTCTTTGTGTTTTTGTTATTTCGGGGGGCAACGCCTGTATGAGTCGCCATCCAGAAGCAATATATCAGTTCTTCTGGCTCGAGAAGGATAACGAAAAAAATACCTTGAAAGATCGAGTACCAGTGACCACTTTTGGAACATTGGGAACGTCGGGAGCGATCTGGTTAAAAGCGAAGAGAAGTCGATTTTGCGTGAGAGACCCTGTGTGATATGTGCTGTTGGAAACCAGTGGTTCGAGGTACTTAATTGCCCGTCCTTATCAAGATGCAACGTAGATTTTCAAGACACAATCACAGAAGAGCCCTGACATGCAAGTGGTTCAAGCCTACAGATCTTAGGTGTCAGTCAGTCTGGTCCAACGGTGTATAAGTGATCCAGCGTACAGTTGTAGCATCATTTGGCAATACTCGTGCCATACTTCTTCAGCCCGTGATTCTTCAGTAGCGCTTGGAAGAAGATTTTTTTCTCTGTACTGCGGTGGCCACAGATCTTTCCAATATGATTTCCCGGTTTGGTCACTTTACCTAAGCTTGGGTAGTGGCCAAAGACTCTGGAGCCTTAGTTTGGAACTCGACAATACGGATGCAAAATGCGATCATCTTGGCCCTAGTCCAATGCCGTAAGATTCGCAGCAAGCTTTGGGCAATCAACAAGTAAGTGTCGCCTCGAAGATCGTAGAAGAGACACGTAATGTCGTAGAAGATTCTCATCAATCGTTCTTTAAACTCCAATCGTGTCCGTTTTGTACTCCTCGAACATAGAACATAAGTGAAAGACAGATAATTTAAAATACTCGATTTGCAAGGCGACATTGTGAAGACCTTGTAGCGAAACAGATCCTCAATACAAGCTAAGAAACGGTACTGGTCTGTCACAATAAAGAGACTTGATGTTCAACACATAATCTTTGCAAGGAACATTGAGGCTTAAAACCACGGTCCCTCGTGAAAGTCATGGAGGACCCATAAAGCATCATCTGTTTCCTCAAACAAAGGACTTGGCCTACCGATGTTCCTGTTCAATACAGAGGGATATGTAACACCGTGACTGTGTTACCGAATATACAAGAATGCACTTGTCCTCAACGTCTTTGATGGGCTCATTACAAAAGACAATGCAGCAGGCCTGCGGTCCGGATCCATGCGAGCATTGATGAATACATAGAAACACTTGAGAACCCCATCTAAGGTACTGCAAAAGCCACTGGACTTGTCGACCATCCTCCTCATGATACACTCGACTCACTGACCACGACGAATACATTCACTTACACAGGCCTCGCTGATACCTTGCCCCTGTATCAGCCCTCTCCAAATGAACACGTCTCCTTACATCCACAACTGCGACGACTCAAAGGGACCCTGGACCGTCAGCAAGCGATGCTCACTCTGCAATCCAGCCCGCAAAGACGCAGGCAAAAAGCCCGGCAAGTCCGCCGCCTTTACCCACCACCTCCGCCGCGCCACTAACAAGCTCAAACGCCGCATACCACGGCCGTCACATTCCATCTGCTCAGAGTGCGGCGACGAGGGCCGCGCGATAGTGACACTCGCCGAACCAGACTGGAACCCGGCGCCAGAAGCCGAGTCAGAATCATCGTCATCCGGTTTTGCTGCTACTACTACCCGCCAACGACCAGTTGACAACATAGGTCCCATGAACGAAACCCCAGACGACTTCGTATACAAGTCGTTGATTCCGGAAGATCACGAGTACCACGACGCGAAACCCGCCGGAGTGGACGAGTGGTTCTGGAGCAGCGGTTCCGGAGAGAGCTACGACACCCGGTTCCTTCCCCCCTCGCTCGCAAAGAGACTCATCTACAGGTTCTGTTGCTTCTGTGTCGTCAGCATGGTTGCGCCGAAGCTCCTGAAGCTGGCGGAATCGGAGCGCCGCAAGAGGGAGGAGGGTTGGGACAGACTCCAGCGGGCTAAACGCCGTTCTCGCCCCTGGATCCGGATGAGCGATTGGAAGGCTATCCGGGCCGCCGAGGAGGAGCAGCGACAGCGTGCAAAAGATGAGGTCGACGTAGCTAGTGGTCTCGATACTATCGTAGAGGAGACAGTGGCTGAAGACGAATGCGAATTAGTCCAATCAGGGGTTTTCGACTCGGACAGGCGGGCTTCACGGTAGAACATCAGGATTCGTGGAAACGGGAGGTAGTATTTTGCAATCTGCACAAAACCAGGATTAGATATATAGCTGGGCTCATGGGAGACAACCGCACAGCATATATATGTTTCTTAAATAAATAGACAGTTCACAGACACAATAATGATACATCAAGATAACAATACGTGTATTTCGTAAGTCACACCATCACTGCTTGTCCCTGTAAAAACGAGCAGCATCAATGCCCAGACTGGCAAAGAAGAGGATGGCATTGAAGGAAGCCATCATGTAAAACGGGGCGCCGTTAGACACCGCGTCAAATAAGTAGCCTCCTAGCTTGGTAAGGAGCAAAATAGCTGCTCCTCCAAACCAGGAGTACATGCCGGCGATGGAGCCCTTGAGCCGCACTCGCGACACGGCATCCACGCTAGCATTGTGTTGTAATAGAGGCGCAGACTCTGGTGAAGTCTCCATGGCTTCTGCCGAGTCTTCGACCGTGTCAATGACCTGAGACTTGGGGATATCTGCAGTCAGGACGCCACGGCCAAGGAAACCGAGACTGCAGACAATGGCACCGATCTGGCTGATGCCGATTAGGATCACGATTAGGAAAATGGCGGGGCTGCCGCCACGGCCATCAACGTTCTTGTATTCCGGGCTCTGCAACTGTGGCAGGATAATGTAGCCGACGATACCGAAAGCAGTCGCAAGGAGAATAGGGTAGTTGACACGACCGCGTCTTCTGTTGAAGTATCCGAACGCAGGCGCGGCAAAGAGACCAAAGAGCTGAGCCACGCCGGTCAGGATTGACGAAAGAAGGTAGGCGGCCCGGCACTCCTTCTTCAGCTCTGGCGAGGGGTCATGCGGGGAGCCCTGGCAGAAGCCGTTACTAATATAGTAAGTGTTGATGTAAAGGGGGATGAAGAGCGAAATGGCAACAGTGGATGCGCGAGCCACAAAGCCGCCCAGGTACCCCAGAGCGATCTGAGAATCCGTGAAACCGAGAGTCACAGAGTCGCGCAGGAGGCGAAAGTACGGGAGCACCTTCTGGAAAACGTCAGCAATTTCTCCAGGAATATTCACTAGGTAACGTACCGGCCGTGTTGGGTGGTCTGACCCGTTCTCTTCAGACTCATCTTCCGAGTCCAAGTTCGTCTTCAAACCCAACAAGACACTCCAGCCCTTGCCTTCCTCGCCCTTGAGGTTTCTCAACCCAAAGAAGACAAACACCGAGATCACAAATGCCACGATGCCCACTACATAGAAGCTGTCCGCGACAGCTGTGGCAGGCGTGATGCCATCAATCTCCCCAAATCGGGCGGGAAGCGGGAGGAACAGGGAAAGCGCAACCAGCGCGCCACATCCTGTGAATAGCCCAACGTAGCCCGCCAATGAAGAAGGCCTTCCAGCCTTTGCCTCCTCTCTCTCACTCGCTGTCGCGGTTTGTCCGTCTCCGCTGAAACCATGGAAACGCGCCGGGGTGATTGTCATGTCGGACTCGAGGGACATGGCCACACTGTTGCGGGGGTTATGTGTCGGTTTATTCGCAGTGTCCGCGGAGCTGTCGGGATTGTCGCCATCGTCCGTCAATGAAGGCAGAATAGCCGTTACCATGGTGGCGCTGATGGAAGTATATTAGCACCTGCTGCCGGCTCTCGACCTCTGTTGGTCACTTACGACGCTGTAGCACCAATGGCGAAGAAGATGCGCGCCAGGAGTAGCTGCGGATAGACATTCTTTGCCTGGACGAAAAGAAGCAATGCTGCGCCGATGACGGCATACCCGATGACAGCCACCCATCTCACACCGAGCCGATCCGAGACGAGACCCCAGACCGGACATGCGACGAGAGCAACGAGCTCGTCTACGAAGCCGAGGGTGCCGACAATGTCGCCGACGCCATCCTTGACGCCAATTAGGTCGGTAATAACGAAGGATATGCTGCTGTTGAGGAAGACGAGGAAGGAAATAGAAAAGAGAGATATGCCGAGAAGGTATGTCACTGCTTGCAGCGTAGTAGTTGCCTCGGAGAAGGGCAGGTATCGGGAGAGAACCGCCATGGTAGAAAAGTCGAGCGCCGTGGTATTCCGTCGAGCAATTGAGTTGATTCTCGTTGTTTGCCGCAGACCACCGTTCAGCTCCAAGCTTACATCTCGCGGCGGACGGAGGAGACGCTAGGAACGTTGGGCGGTTTTGTTTGTTGTTGTTGTTGATCACAAGGGAGACGTGAATTAAGGTAAGAAGTGGGTGGGTAGCTGTGCACCTGCGGTAGTGGGTGCCGGTGCGGGACGTTGGGTGAGCATCATACTTCGTACACGTGAATCGACTGATCTGAGCTCGCTGCTCTAAACTCCGGTCGAGCCGCCTTACGTAAGCCCCTCAATGGTAGTCCAGAACGACGACCTTGTCATGACCGCCTTATTATTACCGGTGTACACGCTTCCGGACACCCGCTGCCGTGCGGACCCCGTGGCCGCTGACATTAATAATTCCGATCAGTGAGTGCGTGCTACGTTTAGATTTATGAAGCTCACTTAACTCAAGTACTTGAGAGAGACTACCAATCGCCTCGACTTTACGGATACTTCGATACACTTTCTCACAATACCCCAAAAGTTTAACTCCGGAAAGTAGTCTTTCGTTTTGACACCAAACGCCAGTGGCTGCTAGACGTTCCTTACGACTTTTGCCTCCATAAATGCCAGTTCCCGAGTGCCATTGTTCATTCCCCGACTCCATTGCTTTCTCGTGATCGCATCCTCCGTTAAGATGTTTTGCCGTTGTCCTTTCAATCTACCATGACCAGAGCACCTTGTGGTGCAGCACGCGAGCCCCCAGTCGTTCGAACTCGAAGGGCGTGACCCAAGAGTCGTTGGCCGGGAGTTTGGCGAAGACGCTAGCCCCCTTCCAAGTCACAACCTGCTCGTCCATATCCCTGGCACTTCGACTGACCAAAATGCGATCGAAGAGGTCAGGTCGCCGTGCCTTGAGCTTCTCCTCTAGCACGACAGTGAATTGGGGCGTCTTCGAACCACCTCCGATGACCATGATACTGCCCAGGTAATCACGCAGCTTCTTGTCGTCACTCTTGGCTGCGTTGTAAATGCTGGTCAAAATAGCAAGATCCAACGGTGCAGTGGGCAGAACGCCGTCGCGTTCAATTGCTATGGCCTTGGCGCTGCGCGCAGAGGCGTCAACGAACATGCCCGGGGGCGGCTGTGGAACAGCTGTGCCGTTCGGGCCCGGTGTACCGCCATTCCTCACGGGGGGGGCGGGGCTTCCTCCGTTGACGCCCTCCTTGCTTCCGCCAAACACGAAAGGGGCTGGCACAGGCGTGCTGACACCCTCCGGCGCTGGCGATGGAGCATTGGATCCAGATGGAGTGCCGTTGATGCCGTTCTCGCCCCGCTTCAAGAAGTCAAACGGCTGTAGCCTTTCCTTTACCGGCGTCGATACATCGTTCTGCGATTGGGTAAAGCCATTGGTAGACGCAGAATTCAATGATGGCTTGACGAGAGCCAGAATTCCAAACTGGGCTGCTGATGTCGGATCGTCGGGGATATCCACGTCGTATGCATTGTAAGATCGGTCAAGCAACTTCCTCCGGCCTCTTATCTTGGTGCTGTTGTCGAAAATGGCCGGATCATAGAAGCCCATAGGAGCTAGAATGACCTCATCATACGTCTTGAATTGGTACTTGTGCGTCGGTTGGTTCGGGGCTCGCAGATGGAACTGGTATAACTGGACAGAAATGTCCGCTTGCGCCATCGTGCAGTGCTTCATCTTGAGCTCCTCAGCCAGAAGAAAGTCATGTCGCCTCCTGAGATTGATGTCTTGATAGGGGAAGTTGTCGTAGAGTAGCATCTTGACAAAGGTCTCCGTCACATCGTAGCCCCCGTATTTCAAGTTGATCCGAGAGTCTTCGACGCAAAGGCCATCTTCAACGCAGGTGATAGATGTCTTTTGCGCCCCGACATCGACGACGCAGGCCTGAGTGTAGCCCGCACCGAACGTAGCAGCCATGCCTTCCTGAATGAAACATACGCGGTTGAACTCGAACCATGTCATGCAAGATCGAAGCACTTGCTCCACATACTTCTTGTCGTAGAGGTCTGGGATGACGAAGACGCAGCTGTACTGTCTCCAGGTGCTGTTCTTGGTCAGGCCAAGCTCCTGTCTGATTGCCTTGTCGAGGAGGGTCTCGAGATCGTCAAACATGTGTTCAGCGTTCAGGTACTCATCCTCATTCATGTGTCCATGCTGAATGGGCCACCAGAGCTTGAATTTAGGTTGAGAATCGTCTGGCACTCTTTGCGCTTGATGCCCGATGAAACAAGACGCGGATGACTTGGGGTCGTCGAGATTGTTGATATCGGTCCAGTCGATTTGGAGGGGGTCGTTGTGTGTTTGAATAATTTCAGGCTCGGTCCGACGGTTGTAGTTCAAGACAAGTTCCTTGGAGTTGGGGAGAACTTTGCGCTTGTTTGCGCGCATCTCCAACTTGAGATCGCTGCACATTTTGGTGTATTTCTTTGACCACTCCTCGCCATATTGTTGGTCTTGTGTCTTTGCTTCGAATTGGCGCCGGGGGAGCGCTTCATGCATTTCCGCTTCGGTCTGAGGGAACTTTGTCGCAAGTGTCATGGGGATTGATTTTGGAAGTGCGTCGCTGGCGAACCCAATTCGGAGGTTTTGACTGCCAGGATGAATGACGATGACTTTGGAAGGATCGAGGCCGGCATTGGCATCGGCAGGTGCTTCGTCAGGCTGAAGTTCGGGTATAACGAGAGGAACCTCGGCGCGCCCGCTTTGCGCAAGAGCACGATCTCTGTCCTTAGCAGCTTGAACGATTCTGTCGCGGGTGGCATCGCCTTGAAGTCGCAAAGCGAGAATCTGGTCATCGCGCTTCATATAATCCCTGTTAAACGGAGAATTGTTAGCATCGCCGCGATGAAGAAGTGCGAGGAAGTCTGTTATTGAAGACGTACGTGTAATAATTCTTCTGATTGATCGGTGTGACGTCTGGCCAGCTGGTCTGCTTCATTCCATTGTCGGTTCTCTCCAAGCCTATGATACACGGTCAGCGAGCCGCCCTCAAGGATGAAAGCATTTCCACTTACCCTCCCGAAGGAGAACCCTCTCACTGACTTTCCCTACCATACTGTCGGCTTACTCCACGGAATTGGAGCCAGAGAGCGAGCTGGCGTTGGTGTTATGGGTTTCCAAGCGGAAAAGTAGTACGGATCGCCAGCCTCAAGGTTCGGATAGCTCTCAGCCTCCTACATGCAGCCAGCCATCGCGTCTGGCAGCCCGCTGGCCCGTGCAGAAAGATGTGGCTGGTGTTATTATCTCGGAAGACCTGTGGCTCAGCACGCTGGAGCGGAAGCACAAAAGCCCGAGGAATCTCTATTATGTAATGTTCTCAATGCCGTCAGGTCCCGCCGCTGTGCCTTCTTCGCGCGGTGTATGCCCAAATGAACAACGTCGACACGTCGCATGTCACGTCTCGACTCTACTCTACGACATAAACACATTTCTTGGCGCGGCACAAAGTGTGTCTGGTGCAAGCTGCTCTATTGACCACATTGGCATAATGGTCACCAGGCGATCCTTGTGGGATCGTTGCATTGAGTGCACAGTTGGGCACAGCTAAGGTCAAGTCAGGTCATCAACGATATGATTCCGTTTTCTCGTCCAAAGAAGCTTAGATTCGCGACTCAGGACGGTCCAAGCACTACGCGGTAGCAGACCATTTTGCGGCTCCAGAAGCAGCAAACCATTGGTCATGAGCTGGGTTGCTCGGACTCGGCCTTGATGTTTGGTTGCTTGATGCTTTGCAGCTCAGCTGTTGCTTGTTTTGCATGAGCGATCACTGAGTGGATGAACTTGACACGACTTGCGCCGAATCAAGATTCCAAACAACACGATTCGACACCAGCATCTCCCGGAAGCCTTGGCGGGAGCCGTTCAACTTATTGAAGGTTTCCGCGTTGCAATTGCATTTCTTTGCCAGGATGTGGCTTTTCGTAAGCGATGCTGCATCAGCTTCTGCGACTTTGATTTCAACATTCAGCAGCTTCCTCTATCGACTTTAGTGTAAGGTGCCTAGTGGCCCATTGTTTACTTTTCTCTTTGTTCACCTAGTTACGATGATGACTTTGTCTCCTCTCAAGGCGATGCGCCCTTCTTCTTTCCAGGGCAGCAATGAGTCTACTTAGGCCATCGGTGCCTTACGCACTCACCTTTCAGGTCAAGGCATTTGACTACCAAAATGGTAGGCAGTCCCTCGCCTTGAGTCACCTGACATCGCCCCAACCACCAAGCAATGACGTCGTCACGTAAGGTTTCGCCTGCCAGATGGGAAACCACTCATTGTGCCACGTTTGCTTCATGACTCCGAGCCGACTTCAGACACATCTCACCGAGAAAGCTCGCGATCTCGCCAATTTCAACTAAAACCCTCCAATAGCCTAGACATTTCCTACCGTTCGCAGGCCAAAACCCCACAGCTTAGCCCCCTCTCATACCTTGGCCAAGAGCATCATCATCATCAGCCATGCCTGCCATTCCCATCTTCAAGGACACTCCGATCAACGCCTCCAAGGCATCGGGAGCCACTCCGCAGACCGAGGAACCACAAGCCAAGGACTATTCCCATAACGTCGCCGAGTTATCGCAAAGTCAAGTCGGCGCACCCGCACCATCATCCACCCGCCAGCAGCCATACCCGCCGGCACAGCCTGGCGCCGCCCCGTCTCTCCCTGTCCAGACAGCTTCCGCACAAGCATATCCTGCTCCGCGGCCAACTCCAACTCAGAAGACGAATGATGTCAGTCCTCCGCCGCCCCAGCCAGGTGCTGCCCCCGTGCCGGTAGCGGGCACGTCGACTCTGCCTCCTCCGCCGAAGGCAGGCCAGACCTACCAGCCTCCAGCCCCAACACCCGCCACTGCCACCGTTTCTTACCCTCCACAAATGGGTATCCCTCCTCCAACCATGTCACACGCGGTGTTGCGAGGATCTTCCACGTCTACTACTAATGGACCTCAGATGACTGGGCCGCGACCTGTCCCACTGGGAGGCGATCCTCCACTCAGCCTTGAACACCCTCCAGGATACCAGCAAGACGTTAGTGCGTCTGAATTCAGTAGCCATCAAAGAGCTGCTCACCAAGCTGCGGTAACATCATCGGCAGAAAAAGGCTATCAAAGTCAACCGGAAGAAGGAGTATGGGACACTGCCAAGAAATGGGCGCAAGCTGCTGGTGGCAGTTTGGCTGCGGCCGAGCAAGAAGTCTGGCGAAGAATCAACAAAGACTAGAATAGTCAGTCATGAGTCTTTCGTGTCACCGTATCAATCAACTTCACACTATCAAATACAAGCCCATCACTTTGAGCTCTAGCCCTTTGTGGATTCGATGAGGATCGATTCGAAGCCTTGCCATCGGCTGTTCTGCACCATCTCGGCCAGGTGCAGCTGGCGATATGTTGTCAGTCTCCAACTGTAGGCATCAGTCGCCTAGCTTTTTAGGCCCCTCACCCTTACTCACCTCTTTCCCAGGTTGATCCATTCTAACACCTCGCACCAGTAGACTTGCTAGCGCAGGTTTCTTCGGCTTCGCGATTTGTCTCCCTGATCACTGCTAGTGGTTCTGCCTGAGTTACTTTCTTTTTGAGAAACCGAGACTTGCCCGGGTCACGATGTGGCAACAGCGCGTGCAAGACCGAAGGCCAACACAGTCTATGTCACTTCCAACCTTCTATTTCCGTCGTTGCCATCGTTGTTGCTAAACTTGCACTAACGTCAGCCGGAATTCCTACCTTGTCGAGCACGTTATTTCCTAGCCGTCCCGTCAGAGAGCTGGAATCGTTCTAGCTATGGTAAACATCAAACACATCGATAAGACTGATAAAACGCCGACTAACATAGCGTACTGGAAAGAGTTCATCGCTACCCTGTTCGCCGCCCCTTTTCCCCTTGCGGCTGCAGATGTGATCTTGTCAGCCTCCCCAATGATCCGCCTGATGTCTGGTGCACAGTATCGAGACAAGTCGACAAGCAACCGATGGCGGGGTAAAGTCGCGTCATCATTGGTCTATGATCTCCATAAGAGCCGAGCTATAGACAGCGGCCACGGCTGGAGAGTTGGCGTAATTTCCCAAAACGTCCGAGGTTATTATGCAAGCTGGACAGCCACTCCTTGTCGGCGGCCAGTCCGGAGGATCCACAGAACAACTCATCGAAGGCTCGGTAGAAGGTGACCAGCGGATACTGGGGGTTCTTGGAGGCCACCGGCGCGAGACGTTGCATCTTCGCACAGACAAAATCGTCAAAGACGGCCTTGTATGTGATTGCTCTCAGATTCGCACGTCTGATCTAACGGGAGTGTCGTTTGTCGAGATGCTCTACGGCGTACGATGGCGTCGAGATGGAGACCCGCGACCGTTGCCCGACTGAGGAAGGCAACGCTAAGTTTCACTAACGCTGTACAACACACAGAGCCCTACGACAGAGTTTTTGACGGACAAGCGATGTGCGTCGTTAGCGCCACGTCAATATTTACGGCGGGCAGACTGTCGCCAACGGATTCGCTCAACAAGCTTTAACAGCACACGGCCTTCTTCCTAGCGACGAATGATGGAAGGCGGGAGCCACTTTACGCGTGTACAATCCGTGCCGGATGGCGGTCCCCGGGCGTCAAGTCGCGCCCGCAATCTGGATAGCGATGACGGGAGCTGGCGACCGTCTTAGGCGAGAGCATTATGGGTTCTATCAAGGACATCCATGGTTGTAGGAGCTATAGCGGGTGACCATTATATGGATGAACGACTCTCCACCAACAGCACGAATAGAGCACCAAAGGCCAGAGGCATTAACGTGACGCGTGTTATTGCCGCCAAGTCGCCTGTAAGTTGCTGAATGATTGGTCTTTTCTTGACTGATTCTTAGATACAGGAACACGAAGTTCCTTTTCCCGTTTACGCTGGTCTTCAGCCGGCTTTCAGCCCGACCCATGGCTGTCAAACCCGAGTCTCTTTGGCCATGATCCACATCAGCCCATCGTGGTAGTATAGGTGCCTAGAGGGGGAACTTTGTGTGCACACTAGAGCAGACGATGGAGCGAATCACAGGCTGCGGGCGGCGAGGTGGGCGCGGCTCACAAACAGGTGTGTTAATGAATGACAACTCGGGTTGAATGTGAGGGGAAAGAGGAGGAACAGCCAGTCGCGTAGTCAGACGTGTTGGATCGCCAGCCCCGGTGAACCCTCTTGGCGGAACAGCCAAACCGACCTTGTCTCTACGGGTACAGCAGGCACACACGTCAAGGGGGAAAAAAGGTTTGAGTTGCGGCACCCAGAAGAATTGGTTGAGTAAACGGACAAGTCACGATATGCGGGACAGAAGGCACGTCGAAGCAGGTGGACTTGAGCCGAGCTCACACTGGGTTCCGTCCTGAAATGACCAGTTCTGGACAAGTCTCACGTCTCATACAAAAGCCCAAACGCCATCATCTGTGCGGCGTATTTGAATTTGAGTCCATCTTGATTTGATTTCCGTCAAAGCTAAAATATTGGCAGAGTCTCAAAGAGGACAGTTCTCAAGAAATAACAGTGGATGGGGACGAACCTCATGGACAGCGCCGCACATGTCTGACTTGGGACCAAGCAGGGCGTGCTACAGCTGATTGATGGCCTTCGCAAATGAAGTATAGGTGCAAATGAAAGCGAACAGGGTTAGAATGAAGCCGGACAGCACTTGAGAGCAGCTGCTGTAGGCGTGGCGTGGCAGATGCAGGGCCAGCCGGCTATGTATGGAAGCAAATGAGACGAGGTAGGCATCCAGATGCTAGACAGATCGATCTTAGACGGGGTGACAGGCGACGGATCGCTAGAGTTCAAGGCACTACGGATCTGTGTGGGAGGAATAGTTATTTGGTGATGCGGGAGATAGTGCCGCACGAAGATATCTAGCAACATATTCTAATTTCGAGCACCTCCATACTGGCAACCTCTTATCAAGATGTTGCGCGAGACGAGACGGCACATAGCCGTTTCCTTGTGTTCTTCGCAGCAACACGATTGATTTCCTCTGGCAGCTGGCAAGATTGTCGAGATGAGGTCTGGCGGGCCAGAGACATACGAAAGGCGCGGAGAAAGCAAAAGATGCGAGAGGCAGGTCGTCCCGGCGGGGATGATGGCGACAGTGACAGACTCGCAAAGAGAGGGACTGCGGTCAACGGTCAACCCAGTCGAGGGGCTGAAGCGAGACAAGGGTGTGTCGTTCTGCGACAGATCTGAGACAGCTTCTGCCCCTGCTCAACCCCTGGCACAGCCCCCGCGTCCCCGGTGGACTTGCAGTAGGCCGGACCCAAATTCAGCGAGTCACGACCACGAGTCAGCGGCGAGTGGGTGGGATTTCGACACGCTGTACAAGAGGGTAGTGTCCCACTATCAGAAGCCGGACAGGTTTTCCGTATGGCGTACCGTGGTTCTCAATCTAGTGTACCGCGATGTGTCACTGTCAACGCCTGGACATGGCCAGTGACCCGCGGAATGGAGAGGACGCTACGCTACGCTACAGGGTGAGAACGAGGCGAGAGTCGGATGAGATCAAAGACATGGCAACAACTGGCCAAAAGATGAGAAGGCGGCCTAGAGGGCCCAGCGGGAGCATATCGGAGGACAAGACGGGATCGAGACCGGAGAACGTTGAGAGTGTTCGGCACCGAATAGGACGCAAAGTTTGGCCAGTCGATTTGAGAGATGGATCGCATGAGAGAATGATGAACTTCCATCATGATTATCCGCATCATCCATCCGTTCGTAACTTTCAGGCTCAAGAAAAGTATGGATGGTTGGAGCAACAGGCACGTATGAGCTATGGATGAACAACTTCAGTACGGGCAGAGTACGGATATTCGCAGGTAGACGTGCCAACACTGCAGTCTGCAAGGCACGCCGCACCATACCTACAGCACGACACACCATACACACACACACGATCATCCACACACTGGTGCATCCATCACCGAGTCTGACGAGGCACGCGGCACGCCGCACAAGAAGCAGAAAGACGGGAGAGGGGACGAGCCCAGTGGGGGTACGTACTATCGTCAGGAACGGAACAACGGGACAGGAAGAAACCAAGGCCAAGACCAACCAGCCCACACACCCGCAGGCTGCAGCAGGTGCAGCACCCTCCCACCCCCTAAACAACCCCCCTGCAGATGCTTACCTCAGCGACAAATCATATTGCGCCGCCGGGCAGCTCAAAGTCAACTTCAAACGTGCTTGCTCCGTGCCACCACCAGCAACGGCAGTAACAGCACCACCCTCACCCTCACCCTCACCCTCACCATCATTACCACCACCATCACCACCACGTCTGCCGACGAACAATGTCGACGATGTTGACGACGTCCCAGCTCCATCATGGCGCACTCATATACCCTCCTTAATTGTTGATTACGGGCACGCCTACCTATGACCTCTCCCCCCTCCCCCTTTTTGAGAGGCGTCTTTTGGTCTGGTAATACCCGCGTGGTCTGGTCTCCCTCTCCTTTGCATCCCAGGCACAAGAAGGTTTCTGTGCGGCAGCGTGTCGTCCTTTTTGGAGACGCGATGCCTGTCGCGTGAACATTCTCCATGTTCGGCTCGTGCTCACAGTCACTGCTGCTGCTCAGCAACTGCGGTTGACTCCTCTCACTCGACCATGTCCAAAACATTCGAATCCACTCGCTATCCTAGGCAGACAGCCCAAAGATTCCATTTCTTCGACGGATCGCCTCAGGATACCAACAAATGGACTGGCCTGGAAACTGCAACTGGAACTGGAACTGGAGCTGCGACTGGAACTTCTTCGTCTGACCCCCTCATCCACATGGTCCCGAGGCTCCCTCCTCTCGGCAACCCTCCGCTCCTGAATCCCCTGCAGCCCTTCCGGAACGCAGCCAGACAGATACCTAGACCAACAGACAGGCAGACAGACGACATATGGAGAGACGAACAAACTGTCATCCACTCGCCGCAACCTTTCACGCATTTTCTCCGATCTCCAGCCGTGTGTGCTCTGCATGCTGCAGCTAGCCACGCTAGCTTAGCTCAAGCTCAGCTAGCTAAATCAAGCTGCGACTGAAGGCAATCTCTCCTTCTCCGCAGCCGCCGCTGCCTCCGTCGCCGAGCCATAAGCCTATCTGAAAACTGACATTTCTGTACGCATCGACCCAGAAGCACATACCTACATCTGTGCTGCTTTATGCCTGCCGCTCCTGTTTTCGCCATTGGCACAACGGCCGAACAAGAAAAAAGAAGCCCGAGAGCGGATCTGCTGGAAAGGATAGGATGCCAGGTTCATCATGTGGGGAACCAGGGATTTGACAAAACAGGAACAGGTGTCATCCCTGCACCGCACTCGCTGCCAAAACAAGAGCCCGACGTCAGGATTCTCTTGCTTCTCCTGCCAAACACTCTCGTTCATGATCTTCATACCCGAGCTTGATTGGCCCCAGGTACTCGTGGGTAAAATCTCAGGTTTCCACACCAGTCGCTCTGCAGTCTCTGCCCGAGGCCCCTCCCCATGGCCCCCATGCCCCATTGGCCTGGGACGGGATGAGGGACTGGGCCTTGTACCGCGGCGGATTTACCTTGCAGACGTGCCGTACTCGGCCTACTGACACTCCAGACCAAGTCGTATCGTATCATTCCGATACTGGACTGAGGTTCGTCCGTGAACCCTGCCTTTTCCTTGGTTTCCGCTGCGAAAGGTTGGAACGCAACGCAAAACTTGTCCGCTAAAAGAGATGAGGGAAGAAGGGTATGTAGAGTTACGGACAAGGGGTGGAGAAGAGAATTCCTCATTATTTTGAGTGTCAGTGACCCTGTGGTTACTGGAAACCGTAAAGGAAGGAAACCAACAACGATGACTGAGTTGAGGCCTGCTCCAGATCAGGCCCAGTCCAGGTGGTTTCGGCTCCGCGCCCACTTCTCACTAATCATACATTCTGCAAATTCAACTTACCGGCCGCCGGCTGCAAGCCACTAGCAGTAGCCGTGATCCATTCCGCTGCCTCACTTTCTTCCTCCCCGATGCTCCTCTTCTAGACTCTGCTCTCTGCCCTCGGCCCCTGGGGCCATGTCGCCACATGTGGGTGTATGGGATGAGACAAGCCACCTCCTCGGGAACTATTTCCTTCGGATCGCTAGGGTCCTCGCCAATTCTCAGCCCTGAATAACTGACGGCCCTAGTCGGAGACCACCGAAAGTGCCCTTCTAGCTCATACGTCAAGTGCGGTTATCGTCGATACAGGGCGATCAAGTGGATGACCTTTGGTCCAAGTTTGGTCCTGTATTTCGTCACGACGAATTTCTCTGCTACAAATCCACAGCTGCACCGCCGCCGTGGGCTGCACAGTATGGCGAGGGGACGAGGAGGTGAGGGGGCTAAAAGGTCTAGAAGGGGAGGGGTCTTGACAAGGTCTTGCAGGTGTATCCGTATGGAAGTGAATGGGTGGATGAGTGGATGGAGAACCAGGCCAGACTCCAGAGTAAGTGAGAAGGGAAGTATCCCATAGCCCATGGTTAGGTGCAAGTGAACCTCCTCCACACGTTATGGCAATTGATTGTCTTTCCTACCGTCTACCCTCTTTCTTTCCATCCCATCGCTGCTCTCTTCCTGACTGGCTAGTTTTGCCATGTTCATGGGCTATTCCTTACACTTTTTTTTCACTCCCACTCTCCATATCTCTCTTTTTCTCTCTTACTGGCTCTCTCTCTCGGCTTTTCTGTCTGTCTGTCTTTTTGGTCCTCCACCCCCCTCCGACTCTCAGTCCCTCGGACTCTCCACACCACCATCAGCCCTTCTCCCCTCTGCTTCCATCATACTCTCTATCCGGACCTCTCTCTGCCTCTTCCTCAACTATATTTCCCATCACGCTCTCATCGCGGACCCGAGTTCGTGCCATGTACATAGTTTATGAGCATACATCCGTCATCTGGGTACAGCCCTGTCGGCGTGTTTGATCCTTGTCCCCGTCTTCCAAAAGCAGTCGGGAGTAGGCCGCTCCCTGGTTCATCGGCATCTTACTCCCACACATCCACATCGACGAACAGATGTTACCTTGTCCACCACCATAAGGAACCCCCCCCTGCAACTCTTGCCCTCTTGCTGAGCCAGGCCAAGTAGATTCTCGCACACCTGCCTCTGGCCCCAAGTTCACAGACAGGAAGAGGTTTGTATCAGGGAAATCCGGCTTAGCTCCAACCGACGTTCCGAACCTGACCGTGCTGACTTATTGGTCCGTTCATGGATGATGCTTCTTTTTCCACACTACTTCTTTTATACCTCCAGGATCCGTCTGCACCGCCCCTCGACCTGTCTTCTTTTTTGCTCTCCTTTCGCGTCCCACTTACCAAGGCCTCACTGCCCTTGATTCTCTGCTAGTCACTCCTTTTTTCGAGCCTTGTAACCTATAATACTTTTTTTCCTTTTTCGAGGGGGCTGCCTCTTCGCATCTATAATACCTACTCTCCGGGAGCTGGCTCTCTTCATCCCGCCAGGAACCAGGACGACCAGCTGCGCGCTCCAACACTCACACACACACACACACACACACGCCTTCAGCCATCAAAGCACCAAACGAGGTTGCCGATTATTGCAAACTCACCACGCTCCTTTACTGCCTCTGTGGATCGTTCGCATACATACATACAATATAAATACAGAGTACCCAACACAAACTCTTATTACAAAAGATCCTCAACCGCGCTGTCTAGCTGAGGACGGGAATCCCTACCGTCTCCATCTATACACCACCACTAGCCTCATCGCGAGGGCCCGCTGTCCTTAACGCTCATCATCGTCCACCCGTCCCCGAGGGAAAGAGACCGGAAAGGGATCAAGAGGAAGCAGAAAGAGAAAGGAGCCCAAGAAGGGAAAGGAAAAAAATCTACGCGTCCCCTGGCCCCAACAAACATAACCACTCACGTCGCCGCCCATTACTCGTCTGGTCCGGAGATTATTTGTCTCTCTCCGCTCAGGTTGGCCACTGCGCCAGATTCTTCCAAGTAAGTTCCTGGAAGCCCTTCTCTGTCGGCCTGCCGGATCGCGCTCGTCGATACGTGGGCAGTGTGGATCCCCCTCACCCCCCGACTGCCGTCAGATACAACTGCCACCCTTGATGTCCCTCGTCCGAGGATCAATGCTAACAACCCACCGTCCCCGTTCAGCATCAACCCGATAATTGATTAACCGCACGCTCCCTTGTTCCTGTATAAGCACCATGGACTCTGGTCAGGCACAGCTGTAGGCCCCATCCCGTCCCTGCAGCTTCCGGCATACATGACTTACAAGTACAATTTAGTCGGCAACAAATACACACACCTTCCTTCACCTTCAACCCTAACAACAAGTTCAGAAGAGACGTCCCGCCTCGTACAACGACCATCATCAACATGAACGGTAATGATATGCCCATCAAACAAGAGGGCGTGGGAGCACCCGCCGGTGTATGGACAACTCCAACGTCTCAAGGCATGAGGCCCAGACCTGCCACCATCCACGAAGGCTTCTCCTACAGCATGGGCGATGACTACGGCACCCTCCCATCGTGGGATTCTTCGCCACTGCCGATGCAGCAGACTCCCAGCGATGCCATGTCCCGACCGGTATCAGTTCATCAACAAGATTTCTACCCCGTCACCACCATGGAGAACAGTGAGTCAACCTCATCAGAGATTAACCCGTATGCTAATCATTTCCATCAGACTGGCAACAAAAGCCATGCGAAGACACTTTTGAGTTCCATGGATTGGACACAGAGATGATTGGCCAGGCATACACCACCGATGAAGCCATTCCTGTGCTTGATCTGAGGTACCAGCAACAGGACAACGAACCGTTCAACTTTGACTGTGGTCCCAACCCGCGACGCATGTCTGGCTCATCTTTCACCATGTCCACGTCCGGTGCCCTTTCGGACATGCCTTCGTACGAAGACTTCTCAGCTGCACTGTCAGAGGCGCCATCATTCAGTTCAGACTACCCGCCGCCGTCTAACCGCAACTCATTGATGTCGTCGACCCAATTGTCGCCGGTTGCCTCTCCTCGGATGACTCCCCAGAGCCGATCTGAACTTGTTAGGACTCAAAGCCGTGGTCGTGCTTCTCCATCGCCTCGCCCAGGCATGCGATCTGCTCCCTACAGCGTCGAGCGTGGAACGACAAAGAGATGGTCGACGGGATCGTACGGAACTCAACAGAACAGACGTCAGACACCGTTCGTGTTTCATCAGGGGCACGATGCATTCGGTGCCCACCAGCGCATGTCTTCGAGACACTCATCGCCGACGATCCAGCACCAGCAGGTCCCATTGAACTTCACCAATCTCCAGGCCGCCCAGCAGCATCCCTTTATGATGGCCGCACCGCCGCAGTACCAGAGAAACAGCATGAACAGCATGCTTTTGCCGTCGCAATTGCCCTCCAATGGCTTCCATCCCGATGCTCACCACTTCGAGGCCCCGCCGCCGCTTCTGTCCCATGGCCTCTTCCGCATGCTCCAGAGCAACGCCGATCCTCACTCGCTTCACAGCCACTACACGGATCTGTCCGACCCGCCCGATTTGTACGCTTCACTTCACGAGGAGCAGATCCCACCGCCTCCCGAGGATATGAACCCGTCTGACCCCGATCTTGTTCCTCACGAGCAAGAGTTGCGGTTTGAGGGTGACCTGTACACGCCCAGATGGGTGAGAGGTCACGGTAACAAGCGCGAGGGATGGTGTGGAATCTGCAAGCCGGGCCGTTGGCTGGTGCTGAAGAACTCGGCCTTCTGGTACGATAAGTCGTTCACTCACGGTATCAGCGCCGCCACGGGCAATCCATTCCAAGAGCCTCAAGAGACGCGACGAATGGACGGCAACCCGGATGTATGGGAAGGTTTGTGTGGTAGCTGCAACGATTGGATCGCGCTCGTCAGCAGCAAGAAGAAGGGCACCACATGGTTCAGGCACGCGTACAAGGTATGTGACACGGCATCGATCGTGAAGGGTTTTTAAATCGTTGCACGGCAGGCTAACAGTCATGTAGTGTCACACCCACCCCAAGATCAAGGATGCGCCAAAGCGTCGACGTGAGAGCAATCACAACCGCAATCTTGCAGCATCTCAGATGGCCAAGCCGAAGGTTGAGCCTCAACAGCCACAGCAAGCACCTCCAATGCCGCAGCAGACTCCAATCACGCCTCAAACTTCGTCGGCATCCGTCACAAGCACGCCTACGCCCGCGCAGATGCAACACCAGCACCAACACCAGCATCAGGTTCAACAACACCAACACCTTCAACAGGTGCCGCCGCCCATGCCTCAGATGAACCAAGGGCAGATGGGACAGAGCCAAGTCCAACAGAGGAACGTCATTAATCCTATGGAAGGCATGCCTGGCATGATTTGATGCGGTTCCTTGATCTTGATATGGCAGAGAAACAACACACAAACACGACTGATACCACCTTTTTTCTGTTATTTTTTTCCTTTGTCACGCAGACTTACCCCCGCCGCAGCGCGTGCCTGTGGTACACTACCGAAACGTCGTCACGAAAAACAACGAACCTTTTCCTGACCTACCTTTTTATAGACTTGGGCATCACGGGATACCTGTGGAGGATGGGACAAAATTTTGGGAGGGTGCTAAAGGGTGTTGGAATCTTTTTGGACGAGTCAAGAGAAAAAAACAAACAAAAGAAAAACTCCGAAACTACTTCCCCCCGGATGACAGAGAGAAAAGGGACAATGTGTCATGACGACTTTCCAAACAATCTTACTACCTTTATCACCATCACAATATCCATCACTACCACCATCCACGATTGATCTTTTCTATCTCCTTTCCTTTTCCTATCTCGAGTTCCGCTTCTTGACCGACGTTTCTGAATTCACTTGAGCACGACCACTCATGCTTTTATGCCCCGAAAGAGGAGGATACCAACTGTTTAGTTTTCGCACTTTGGCCTTTCCGCCATGTGCAAAACATGACATGACACCAGAGTGCAGGATTTTCTTAATGGCCCAGCTTTCATCATTTCATCAACACCCAACGGAAGAGACATGAGGGGGAAATTTGGTGGGGGCAAGTTTTGTTCCGTTCTGTTTGTTCGCTTCTTCTTCTTTTCGATTCTCTGATTCTTGCTCAATCCTTGCTGTTTCTTTGATCTTTCCTTTCTCTATAGTTTCTGATCCGCCCCACCATTCCTTTCCCCTTTTTTTTTTTACATGCTCTTCCCCACAACTTAATCGTAGATAGTTAAATAGTGAGACCCCCAACGACTGTGTAAATGCAGTCGTAGTTTTGAATTTTTTTTTTGAGGAGGACATACCAATGATATCAAGGGGAGGAAAAGGTGGAATAGGGAATTGGGAAAACAATGGACCAGGGCGAAATCAGGCCGCGACAGGAAGGAGGAGGAGGAGGAGGAAGGCATTTTTTTTTACGACGGTCTTGAAGGACTGTTCTGGAGGAAGGGAGATGGGGGCCAAAAATGGGACAAAATTCGTTTGTTATCGTTGGGAAACAAAACCTCGGGGGCAAAGCCAGTACTAGTTAGATTTTTCGTTTAACCTGCGCAGAATGAGGAATACACGGTCATTTCAGAATGAAGTCCTTGATGTTATTGAGCTCGGTGATTCATCATTCACTAACATCTTTGTTCACATTGCGTATCACGAATCTTGAGGAAGAGTGGCATGGCTGTGCGACTTCCGGGCACCTTCCGCCGACAGTTGGAGAGGAGGGGGGCTTCTGATCTGTTCCGTCAAAGACCCGGGAGTGACAGAGGACCCGAACGTCTCTCTCTCATGCCGAACTGCCATGCCATGACTCCTTGAACCCCCTGCTCCCCCTTGCCTTGCCCCCCTCTTAGTCAAGAACTCAACGCTCGCTAGCACCAACCACTCCCAAGTCCATATCCCGACCGTTGGAATGACGATGAGGGATGGATGGATGGGGCTCGTGGGAAGAACGAGAAAGATGTGCCGCAGAAACACATGGAAGACAAGATAGGGGACAATGGGAGTCAGGGGAGGGAAAACGGCGCGCGGGATGGGTTCAGGGGGTTTTTCTTGGGCATCGTACAGTAGACTCGTAGAGCTGGGATGGAGGGGGGCTTGAAGACGTGGCATTGCCCAAAGGGGAAGGACGAAGAGCAGGAGACGAGGGAAAGGAGCAGGAGGCCAGGCCGCCGCCGGCGGGAGGTGACTCTCGACTTCGACGTTGCGCGGGATCCGGGGACAAGGCAGGGGGGGTGAGGGATACCCCGACCCCCGATGCCGATGGGTTGAAGATCGGTGGGGTCCTTGGAGGGGCAGGTCGTTCATTCACACACACACACACACAGCCGGACGGTTGGCACATAGCAGACAAGGGGCCTGGGCCAGAGCCAGAGCCAAGGACGGGTGAATGTGCTGCGGCCTTTGGGGTTGGATAGTGGCAGGGCAAGGCGAGGGCAGTTGGTACCGCGTTTGTGAGCGTGTGCTTCCGTGTGGGTATCTGTACTCCGTACATACTGCGCATGCTTCCCGTACCTACATATCCCGTACCCTGCGTGCGTCCTCTTCTCCCGTGCCTGGTCCAGGAACACGGTCAACTGCCGATGGGGACGGCGGTGGTGGGGTAGGACGGACGATGGGGTGGTATTCCGTAGGACCACGACGTTTTCTTGGCTCTTTGTTGGGTCCTGCGCTACGAAGTACTTTGGTCCCTTTCTGCTTCACTGTCTGAATTCTGGAGTGAGGAGGAGTCACAGCCTTCTGGGGGCTTGGAAGAAGCACGAGAAGAAGCCTCAATGCTCGTGGGTTTACCGGGGTGGTGGTGGTGGTGGTGGTGGTGGTGGTATTGCAGGGGAGTTTGGGTATGTGGGCGAGGAGAGCGGGTATGTGTAGGCTACGGATACCACACATATACTCGCCCACGCACTTACATGGACAGATACGGAAAGTACTTGTCATCGTCGAGGGACCACGCTACAGTGGATGAAAGATGCCAGGGTTTTCCGGCTTGGGAGCAGGGGGAGGGAGGGGAGGAAAAAGATCAGACCAGGAACCGGAACCAGACCATACCACGATGTGGTGTTAGGCGGAAAGCTGAATAACAAGGGGAGCCTCCAAAACGGAAACCCGGCGTGTCCGGTGGAGGTGGATGTGGATGATGCTCTCGCCCCGGAGGAGGAAGCCGGGGGCCTCTTCGCTTCGATTACCTGCCCGCCGGGGAGAGAGGCGCGGGGAGGGGGGCAGAGGGCATAAAGTATGACTACGGGTGGATGCTTTGGACCTTCCTTTTTGCTATGGGCTTGGGACTCTGGAAGGGGATTTCAGCTGGCAGGGGGATAGATACCGGCTGAGCGAGCCGCCTATAGATGTTTTGGATCTTGTGGTAAGGGTGTTGTTTGTGATGGTTGTATGGGAGAGAAATGTTCTGTTCTGCTGTTTACAGCGTGGGAGGGAAACAGAACGGTGTTTCGACTCTTACACAAACACTCTGGCACCACACTTGAGGTGACGGCGGCTGCTGTGACGAAATATCGCATAGTTGGGACGGAAAACCCTCGCGGCGATGCGATAGACATACGACTAGACGGACGTTAAGATGGATGGGCGCCGTGAATCATGGCTGGCCTATTTGACGTACAACCGAGGGCCATTCGTCTTTGGTCTTCGGATGTCGGAGAACGGCCGCTCCAGCTTTGCCTTTGCCTTAACCTCTTCCTCCTTCTCCTCCTGCTTAGTCTGTCGCCCGGAGAGAGCCCGGGTTTGACAGTCCGTCTAATCAAGGATCTTCCAGGATACTCGGTCTCTAGCAAGAACTTCCTTCTTTTCTTCTGTGACTAGTGTAGTCCTGGTTCTCCCCCTCCCCCCTGGGTCCCTGACATGTCTTTGGGTTTCTCTCGTTCTACGGAGTACTCACGGTTGTTTCGGTTCGGCGGAGCATCCCAGAGAGAGAGTCTCTACATCCCGGAAGAAGATCCATTTAGGCAAAGGGCAGAAGATCAACCCGGGAATCCTGTTGGTTCGTGACGGGCGCGATGGGAAAAGGAGCAGAACAAGAAAATAACCCAGAACCCCCCTTCACTGGGGCCCCCGAAAGAAAAAAAAAAAGGAGGAATAAGAGCCAGAGAACTGCAAAGGAGTGTTCCTGAGAGGGCTGCATGCGTATGTGCGTAATCTCCCGGAATTCATGCATCTCGACTGGGAGACCCCGCCACTATATATCTCCCCTGCGGCTTGCACCAGGGGGGAGGACTCTGAGGAGGGGCAGAGCGCGCCGCGCACAGGCTTTTCCCATCTATTTTCCCGGCGCCGGCGGGGGTCAATGATTGGCGGGCGATCGTGCTTATTCTTCTCTTGCCCTACGGAAGTATCCATATTCCCCTATGGGACACGGCAAAAGCTGCAGAAAGGGAAAGAAAAGTGACGCAAAGAACTGGGGGGTTGAAGGAAGAAGTGGAGAGAGTTGTATCCGTAGGTTCAACCGCTGGCCGTCGTCGGCCGGACGAGGTTCCAAGTTTGTGGTAAAGTCCCGGGCGGCCTGATGTCCACTACACCGTGAAGGTAGGCATGTATCTACCGTAGTCCGAGGTCGTATCCGGATTCTTTTTTCTGGGCGCAGTGTCGGCCGCGGGAGGGGAGAAGTGAGAAATGGCGGGATATTGCCGGGAAGGAAAAGGGGGGATAAACCACATGCTGGAATGATTGACGACTCATGAGTTAGTTTTGGCCTTGACGTCGATGTCGTGCTTCCTGCTTCCCTTCCCTGCCCTGGTTCCTCGCAAGACCCAATAAAGCTTCTCCAGCTTGCGAGGTCTTTAGCGACGCTACAACTCTCGCATCGCACGATGGCCGAGGATTCAAGCAGGGGGGGGGATCTACCTCGGAGCTGACGATGGACTCTACAACTCCCACAGTCCTGATAGAGGGAGGGGGAAACCCAGATGTTCGGCGTCGGCTCAAAAAGAAGCCAGACCCAACCAATTACGTTCAACTGCAAGCACTTAAAACCCCTTGCAGCTTGCAGTGACAACGAGCCAATCGTTCGTCAGCACGACACCCTTCTCTCAACCAACTCACTCCCGGAGTCTCCAGCCACTTTCTTATCTGTAGCATCCAGGAACACAGTCACAATTGCTGCTAGGGAAGCCATCTCATCCAATCGTTTGTTTGCGAGTATTTCCTCATGTCACGGTCTAAGTTGACTCTCCCCTGAAGTCTACTAGAACCTTGGTTTGCGAGTTGAGTCATCGCTAAGAGGGCGCTGTTTGAACTTCTCTGAGAAGATGCCGCGCTTTTCTTACGTTCTTGTTTATTCTCGTGGTTATACTCCATCGCATTGTTGTCGATGGAATCCCGTAACGCGTACATGACTTATTGCCATATAGTGCTGTGTTGGTACTATACTGTTCGCTCGAACAGTATTCTAATATTTGACTCAGTCGGAAATTCCAACTATGGGTTCTATGAAGACATGATGCCCGAACATACGATCATGCTATGGAAGCAGTCGGTCATTCTGAGTGTCAAAAAATTGATGATTGATTATAGGGGTTGATAGACCTACCACGCACTGAGTGTAGAAGTCGTCATTCGCGCAAGACCCCTCACGCTCAAAGAAGATGAATACCCGCTGACAATCCGGTGCAGGCCTCATCGATATTATCGCGGCGTTCCTGACGCTCGTGTTGATTTACAGACACCTCTGGTCAGACATGATTCCACCGCGATAGTTCGTCCGATGGGAAGGTCTACTTGTTATTCAAACTCCTGGATAGGCCGAGTTGACGTCGGTCATCAGTCCGGATCTATTCAGCGCGGTATTAATAGTGTCAAGTTTGGCCCAAAAATGCAATATCAGACCCGCTTTGTCCAGAATATGTGCCTCTCCGGCACTTACACTGTCGTGCTCGGTGACAAGGTATCGTAGTGGATTCTGGGCGAGAATGGCATGGTCGCGAAGAGGTCCCCCTCACATTGCGTTGTTGGGATCGGCCGTAAAAAGTCGATTGCCTAGCAAGGCCAAGTTGACGCCAGTCATCACACCGAGTCATCACACCGAATCTATTCAGCGCGGAATAGTGTCAAGTCTGGTCACAAGGACGCTGCGCAATGCGGAGCCCAGGAGGACGAAGTTGTAGATATTCCACGAGAAGATAACAACTGTCCTGACTTTCGCGGAGAGTCCAGAAAGCACAACAGCTGGCCAGGAACCCAAGCAAACCTGACCACAGCCGAGGCCAAGCTTTCGCTAAATCAGACATTGGCAACTTTGGCTGCATTCGTTCGCATCAAAGCTTATATAGAGACATTGACGAGGTCCGTTGCCCAATGCTAGCGCAGTGGGAAGCAAGACCATGGCAAAATCGCTCGGAAGATTACCCCTGAGCTCAGAAAGAGAGGCATCTTCGTGACGGCCTTGCACAACCAGACACAAAAAGGACTCCGAAATGTCTGAGGGAGAGGAAGCACAATGCACGATCAGCGATTCAACTCTCGTCGATCGTATAGGAAACGACGTTGGCTTGGGTCAGGCGAGGCGAACTTTGCTTGCGAAGTCGCAATCAGTTGCAAATAGCTTCATATTGCCGCACCGGGCCACCCCCAGGCCTTACCTGCCTCTACCCCTCTTCCGATGAGCCTTTCGGGAGAAATCACGAGGCAACACTGCGCGCTTGCTTGGAATGATTTGCCGACCGAGGTGAAACTGGGTAAGAAACGTGTAGCGGGATTCCTCGACGTGGTCTTGGCATCATCAACGCTGAGACGCCGTGGTTCCCAGCAGCCGCGACCGTTACGATTGTGAAGTAAGCGTCCTCGTGCAAATTTTACGTTGTGTTTTCTCAAACAGATTGACACAGTTCTAGGTCTACTGAATATGGACCGCTGGGCTTCGTGTCTGGAAGTCGGCATCTAGGAGAGGGCGGCCGAAACAGAGTGGACAAGAGAGGTTGCCGACTTCAAGCATCGGGTGTGTGATGTTTGTTGCGGATTGTTATACCGTTAGGGGATTTCGAAGGAGCTAAGATCTAGCCGGCCAGCAACACAGACATGTTCCGCAACGGCGGCGGTTGTCTTTGTATCAACTACTGGGTTGGCAAAGGAGCCATCGACTCATCATAGAGAGGAACCAAAGGTAGGAGAGTTTAGCTACCGAACAAATAGTTCGGGGGTTGAGATGGAGACGACACCGCTGCTGGATGTCGATGATTGAGCCAGGGGAAAAGAAAGTGTCTCCCCCCATGCGCCCTCTTGACCCGGGTCCGTTCGGCAGATGCGCACTACATCTTGCAAGTTCCAAACCGTCTGAAACTCTGGATGATGGACGGGGCAAGCGGGAGCGGGAACGTCTAAAAGAGGCTCGTAGGTCCGAAGCACAATCGCTCCATCGGATATCGGACGGAATGTTGCCCGGTTTTGCTCGCGTTGTCTCTCCAACCGATCGATCTGGGGAGTTTGAAAGATGAGAAAGACTTGAGGTTTGCTCAGCGAGGTTTCAGGCATGCAAAGAGGACCAGAAACCTCCCTGCCCCGCCCCTGGCGAGGCGCAACTCAAGCGAGCTGAGGTCCGGCCCCGAAACAGTGGGGCTCTAATCGGAGCGCGGAGGGAACGGCGCAGGTTGCGGATTGATGTGGGCATCATCAGTGACGGTTCATGGTTCACCAAAGTTTTGTAGGTGAGACGATGGGCGGATATTGGTGATACGGCAACGTGAATCGAGTTCCAGAGGAGCGCCTTTTTTTCTCGTTCAGCGCACAGATGACATCCTGTAGTCAGGTGCTGATGCAAGCTTGGAGGAGGATGGACGAGTACTAGTTTTCGGTAGCGCAGCGCCGCGTTGACTCACCAGTCTTGCCGCTTACATGCCTTGCCTCCCGGGGCCCCAGGAGTCTCTGATGACCTACCAAACATAACTTCCGAGGCTTCGACGGGTGCTGGTTGCTGGGCTATCTGGGAGACGGGAGGTATCCGTGGGAATGAGTTGGTGGTTGACTGACGTGATGTGCATTGCATAAGTAAGAAAGATGGGCTCGGTGAGAGAGAAGGAGGGTGAAATTGTCTTGCTCACAGGGCTGCAGAGACTTTCTGCATTCGAAATTATTTCGTCATGACTGCATCGAGCAACAAGGTTCAGAGTTGCCGCTGTGTGGATGAGCATTATTGAATGGTATTTGGCAGCTGTCATGTCGGTTTCTACTGCAGTTTGCACTTCCGTTGTTGGCTCGTTTTTGACAGATATCGCTCATCCTATCATCGCCTGCCCGCCCAGAGCCCATAGGTTGCCCGCTATGCACCTGCAGTAAGACTACAGCGAGACTATGGCCCGGATCGGCATGGCGCTCTGCAAGCAGTTCCTGCTTCCCTGTCCACAAGAACGAACGGGAGAGGACTGTCCTGGAGATTCCCTCCTCTCCCTCTCCCTCGCTGGCTGGCCAAGGTTTGTGCCTTGCCATGGAGCCCCCCGCCTTATGGTGCAGTCGCGAAAGATGTGGCTGCCTTTGCTCAAGTACCTTGCATGGGCTCTCTGCAGACGATCCTTCCTCGCATCGCATTCTACATTTCGCTTCACTGGATAGCCGAGCCCCGTTGCAACCAGCAACCGGCCAACTTGTCTCGGCAACCGCATCAGCAACTGCCATCAGCAACTCTTGGGACAGAGCAGCAAGAATGCGGAAACGACTTTAATAACCTATCGTTACAGATAGCTGAGACGTAGATGGTGACTTTCACCATTCTGACGGAATGTGTGGATCGAGGTTCGGAGACCGAGTGAGTGAGAGACGGGAAAGACTAGGGGAGGACAGCTTACAGGGCTCAGATCGAGGGGCAAGTCAGACCAAGATCAGGCCAGGGCAATTCCCATGTGGTTAGACAGATGCTGATTTGCATGCCTTTACTCCCATTTCCCTCCTCCCCATCCCCATCCCCGAGACATGCCCATTTCGAGCAGGAACATCCTTGAATCAAGCCTATCTTCAGCCTCCCTACTCCTACATAGTACAGAGGGCCTGGAGGGGGGTTCATCGCATATCTCGTCGGCAAAGTGTACGAATAGGTGCACCGTACACGAGCTGCTCTCCCATCGCCGAAGCAACACAGCATTTGACCATAGCCACTAACAGTAGTACATTGGCTCTGTTAGCCGCCGCCCGGATCAAGCATGAACCTCAGCAGACCACCACACCACCCACGACTGTGCCCGTGCCTGTCAAGCCCGTTCATGCCATCTGATTGCGCCATTCCCTTTAGACGGGCCCTCGAAGGTCGTTGGTTCGCCGTATTCTCTAGCTTGGCTCCCCAGGACGACGACGCCGGTTGAAGCTTGTGTGCCGCCATCATCCCGTGTTTGCTCATGTTGAAACCCTAGATAGGCGCTGGCGTCTGTCCGAGGAGAAGAGTATCTTGACAACGACACATCTGGTCACCAAGCAAGATACAGACTGGAGGCAGGGTAAAGAACCCCTTTTGCAGTTGGTATCGTGGGTTGTTTCAGTTGGCACAAGTTGCGCTCTGGCTCGGCGATCAGAGCCTACAGAGTATCTTAGTCACAACCTCTGCTATCTGTACTTACCTTACCTATCACCCAGCGCTACAGCTGTCAGCATAGGTGCCCCAGGACACCCTTCTGGCCTCCCTGTCGAGCCACGTTGGCCTATCTATTTTCCATGGCGTTGGCCGAGTTTCCCCCTCATCGGCCTGCTTCTAGCCTGGAAGCCAACGCCGTTAGGGGGCGTCATGGCGATCTGATCAGACTGGACTCGACACATGTGGCTTTCCCTCTGGTCTTTGTCTTTTGTGGAAGAGAAGCAGAGAGAGAGAGAGAGAGAGAGAGAGAGAGAGAGAAAGAAACAGAATATCTAGGGCAAGGCACGTGTAGTCAGAGATTGTTTCGTTTAGCTAATTGGCCCTATAACCTAATTACGACACAGCAGAGCCCTCAACAGTCTATCCACCGGGAAGCTCCCAGCAACACAGACAGTCAGTCGGAAGAAGCGCCCTGCGACTTTCGCATCTGAGTTTTAATGGTAAATTGTAGGCGAGCAGCGCAGTCTCACCAAGTGCGCTGTGCTCTGCTGGACAGTGCTCCCATCCCGCTATCTTGTCAGGCCTTGCCCAATGAGATATGCTGACTGCTAGGGATACGTACCGTCCATGACCTTAACTCGAGGTACTTACTTCCATTCCCACCCCAGGTTGTTCCTCTCTCTGTGTTTCTGCATCCCTACGGAAATGAATTAAGAAATAAATAAAAAATCGGCCATCTCCAACGAGAGAGAGAGAGAGAGAGAGAACAGGCCATCTCTGCCTGCCTTAAGGTGTACCTTAGCTTGCGGCTTGCCATCTGCCATCTGCCAACTGCCAATATCTACGTACCCAGTACCTAGCATTGAGGCACAATTGTGTGCCGTCCTGAGGTTACCTTTCCTCACCTGCTTATGCAGTAACTTGCCATTGGTTACTGCATCGGCTGCGGCTGCTGCTAGGTACCTTACCTGACCATTTTGTTTCCCAGGTGTTGGTGTTCTTCACACTCTATCCTCTTCCTCCCACAAAGTGAACGATTGGTTCCTGGACGCTCCTTAGCACTTCTTCACCATCTCTCTTCTCCCCCTTCTTGTACTGCCTCTTCTGGATCCTGCCTTCTCCTTAGACCAGGAAGCGCCCTTCGCTGCAGACCAATCTTCGCATCTGCCGTGTTACGATTCTGACGACTAGATTTCCATCTGCTTCTGTAATCACGCTCCCAGGGCTATACAGAGAGTCCCGATACGCTTTCCGCGCTGCACCTCACGGACCTCCCTTTTCACAAACTTCCCCTCGACTCCCAACCTCCCCCAGGCTCGAGTTCCTCCGACACCTTACGCATACAACCCTCTTGCTCACGCCAACTCTTCGTCATTCGGTGTAATCCTTTTTCTCTCCATGAAATTGCCGTCTTGGACCTTCTGTAATGATCAATGATATACGCATCTGACGTCGCCCCCGCCTGATATCTACCTACCTACCTAACATTCACGGACCGACCAATCGTCAGCACTCGCTCTTCGCTTCCCCCGACTCCAAAGCCGCCGATTGCACCCCTGGTCTTCTTTTGGCTGTCCTCTGAACTCCTCGATATCCTCAAACTTGCACAATTCCGTTTGTTAGGGTGGTTCATGTCATGTTCAAGTTAGGGTTGTGTGAACTACAGTAGAATTGCTATGAGTGGGGATCAGCTGGCGTCCAGGCAAGAATTCTACCAAACCCGCCCCGTTCACGTTCGTCTTTCTGTTTCTGCCTCTCGACCAGGTCGCAAAGATTGGCAGGCCGGACAATCTACCAAAATGCCATTGTGCTAACTAGAAACTCTGACTACAGCTTTGGAAACCCAAACGCTCAGCCGCCCACCCCCAAACAGACTCCCACTTCCGCCGTTTTCCCGAGCCCCGTTTTCGAAACTCCCAAGCAGTCCCAGGGTCACTTTGACGACGCTGGCGGTTGGACGCCTCGCTTTGCAGAGGAATACTCCGTCTTTAACACAACCCCAGGCAACCTTCGAGGCTCTCCGGGTTCCTTTCCCGACTTTTCCACAGGTGCTACTACGTTCCCTGCTTCGGCAAGCCTCAAGAGGCCACTGTCCGCCGAGAGCCTCGCTGCTCAGATAGCAACACATGCCAACCACTTCTCTCCCAACACGAACCTACCTCTACCCCCGGTCACCGCAGCTCGACGACTGCCCTCTTCTCCCAGGCCCCCGATCGAACAAGCAGACTTTTCCAGCCAGGAAGGCGGTTCGGCCAGTCCAGAGCAGGCGTCACAAGACAACATCGTAAAAAGTTCACAAGGAAGGGAGAGCGTGGCGGATTTGAACGGGCAAACGGCAACTCCTCCCCCATCCTCCCACAAGGGTGGCCGGAAGCTTGCTCCTAAGCTACAGGACGACAACATGCAGAATGACCATGGCTACGGCCAGCCTGACTTTTCTGGAAACCCACAACATCCCAACATGGCGGCCTTTGTGACTGCTACCGACATGTTCGGATATCCCATGTCGGCTCCGGCAAACGCTTCCGCAAGCTTCTGGGACCCGAGTGCCGACATGTCGGGCATGGAAATCGACTTCTCCTTTGGTCCTAATGTCTTTCAAACTTCGGGACATCGCCATATGCCTTCCTTTGACGCCTCGCAAATGTTTCAAGAGTCTGCTGCCTTGCCGCCGTCAGGTAGCCAAGAGACTGCCCAGCCCATCAAACGGACACGGCCCCTGGCTCCCAAACCTGTCATGAACAATGTCCAGTCCAGCTCGACAGATATCTCCATGGTGACGAACTCGTTCTCAACCCCAATGGACGACCCCTTCGGTATTATGAGTCCCGGCGGAGTCGATCCTGGTGTCTTATTCGGTCGACCGCTATCTGCAAACATGGGTGCGAACATTCCCGTCACACAAGGCTCGGCACAGTTTGCCCTTGCAGCGGCTGCTGAATCACAATCGAGAGCGCCTATGCACGGCGATATTCGCCGCTCCCTCAGTACCAAAGAGCTGGGTCAAGGAAGGCCATCCGGTCATGCTTCTATAAGTTCTCCGGTCAAATTGAATGGGAGGCTCAACGGATTGCAACGGAGTGCCAGTGAGAATCGTGGAAGACGCGGACTGGCAAAGCCGTCGTTACCCAAGCTCGCTCCAGCCATACAGCCGAGGTCCCAGGTGGCCAATGGTCCCATTGCCGGCCCAAGTAGGCCACCGAGCCGCCCGTCTGGCAGAATCTCGCCCCTGAAACAGCAGCACTCTCGCCTCTCAAGCTTGACGTCGATACCTGAGTCGGCACCTCCGCGACCTCGCACGGCTGTGAAGTTCACGATCGACTCGAGAGGCAGGGCGCGGGCCGAGACCACCATGGTGATGGATGAGCCGCGACTGGAGGAGGTACGGAGACTACCGGTGACACGGGAAATGCCGCGCAGGGAGAAGAGCTGGGAATCCGAGGACGACGACTCTTCGACAGACGACGAACCAATCATTATTCCCAGCCGAAATACCTCGTTCGCATTACCAGATCCTCGTCGACCGTCGTCAGCCTCCATGTTCCATTCGTCTCGAAGGAGCGTTAGTGAACACAGCTCGAGTAGCTTGGGCGCGTCGGTTTCGCAGCACGAGGCTGAGAGCGAGGCGGAAACCGTGATGAACGAGGCACAGGGAAAGGGGGGTGACGCAGCAAGCGAGCTGCGGAAGCTTGTTGAGAGCCGCCAAAAGCGTGGACATCAGGCACCTGGCAGTCAACGATCACAGCGATATACGTCGGGCAGTTTCCAGGATCACCTCGGGGGTATAATGTCTCCGACGGGTTTCACGGAGGCCAGCCTACCCTCGCCGACGAAAGCGACGTACAACGTTCGATGCGTCTGCAGGAACAGCACCGATAGACAGGGAGAGTACATGGTCCAATGGTATGACACCGTCCCCAGTCTGGCTCGTCAAGATCGCCAGCCATCACCTATGATGCTTCACTAGTGCTAACATTCCACAAGTGAGTCCTGCGAAATGTGGCTTCATGGATCGTGCATCAACATATCCAAGCGAACACTTCCATCTGTGTACATATGTGCCTTCTGTTCAAACACACCCAACATGCGAGGCGGTCGACTCCGGGGTAATGGCCCTGCACTGGGACCGCCCGGGGCGAGCCCGTTAGCCCGCAAATCATTCAGGTAATACGTGAGTGCATTTTGAGCACAACGATAATGACCGGCCCCGAAAAGTCGATGACGGCACGCGAGGAAAAGAAAAGGTTTAGAAAGAGAAACGGGGCAATCCGTCATCACGTCATCTTGGATATTGATGAGTATATATAATTCCCGAGTACATACCTTGCGGTTTAATGATGAATAACAAACGAGAGGATGCTAAGAAAAGACAATACTGAAGCTATCATGAGATGACTTGAATTTCGCAGAAAGTGACCAAAGAAGCGAGCTGAAGATGGATCTACCGACCTTCGGAATTCTCAGTGAAAATTTTAGACCCCGGACCTCGGCGGCATCGCTGGCTTTATGTAGACTAGCGATGCTGTCGTTGCTGAGCTGACCAAATTTCTCGAGGCATCAGTGAGGGCGTGGGTCACTCGAATGAATGGTTGGTTTACATTTCACACGGCATGGTCTGAGAGGACCATCCCACACGCCAACGCGGCATAATCTTCTCTGTTGGATTTTGCTCCTTCGTTATTACAATCTGCATTCGAAGAAGAGTGCCATCCTGATGTGACTTCTGCCCGCCATGACCGTCCTAAAGTATCTTTGAGCTTGATCCAACACAGCTCCCTCAAAGAGACCATCAACAGAAGGAAGTATTGATGTGCGTGTATCCGTACGCCTGGAGCACAAGTCAGCCGGTCGTACCGTCGAATGTCAAAATTTTGGAGGACCATCCTACCTTTTTCCATCCAGGAATCGAGAGGTAGGCTATACCATTTTGAAAGTCAGCACGTCCATGCACCTTTACACATCCCTACAAGACTTCTACATCAAACACTGGGAGGAGAAGAAGAAGAAGAAGGAGAAGAAAACTCACCACCCTCCATGAATCCATCCCCATTCCTGCCCCCACAACCCCTGGCAGCCCACTCGACGGCATCAACCCACTCCTGCACAACACACGGGTTCCCGCCGTTCCTCCCGTTGCCCACGTCCCCGCTACCCGCATACGAGCACATCTACGCCACCGCATCGCCCCAATGGCCGTAGATTTTCTCGCGGTAGCCGAGACGTTTGCCGTTGAGGGCGGCGCACTGTGCTGCGAAGGCGATGCGGGCGCCGTTGGGGTGGGAGGTGAAGGCGGCGGTGGTGATCCAGGGGCTATCGGAGCAGAGCGGTTTGGTGTCGGAGGGCCAGGATGTTGTGTCGCGGCGGGGGAAGGGGAGGTGTGGTGGTATGCTGTTTGGGTTTGGGATCGAGGAAATGTCGATATCGGGAATGTTGAAGATTCGGGTGTGGATTTCTTCGCCTTTTGGGGCGAGGGTCACGATGTAGGTTCCTTGTTGGGAGCCGTGGGGCACGAGAGTTGAGAGGGTTGGTCCGGCTGATGCTATGAGGATGATTAGGTGGTGGAAGGGCGTGGAGATCATATTTGCTTGCTGTTGATGGTCAGGGGATAAGAAGTGCGAGATGGAGAGTTCTCGGTGATGTGAAGCCGCATCAGATTGTGAGAATATCCAGCCAGAAGGGGTTTTGCTTATAATTCATTGACTTCATGTTCGTTGCCTTTACCCGAAATCTGTGTTTCGTCACATCCGTTCCGTATCTGGCAGTTACTCGTCCTCAAATCGCGATGGACCGATCCTGCTGTTTAAGTTGCGGATGTTCCCTACCGCCGTAACGGTTGCCAATCATAACGATAGGTATGGTAGTTGTGGAAACCAACGATAGATGGCACCAAGTGCTCACTCGTACCATATATGGTCACGAGGTTAGACTCGAGGAACCTGATCGAAGATGCAGCCCGGCACCGATGAACACTGAATGAACGAGTGGCACAGGTAGAACGAAGAAAACGAACGATTTCTCGTTGTACATTAATCGGCTGTCTCACTCTCGTCCTACAACCAAGATTGTAGGTTGTATCTCTTTGGTCTATTTCTTTCCTCTCCAGTTTGTCCCATGTGTCGTAATCGTAAAACGCCCCTCTCATCTATCATCATCCCCTCTTCACCAAACAGGCGACAGTCGTCGGTGACACGTTCAACATGGAGATTAAGTCCTCGTGCTCGTGGTCGTAGACCAGAGCATTGCACCTGATGTTGAACTTATTCTGCATCGAGTCGTCTACGATGATGGTCTCCTCATCCTCACCGTCTTTGCCGCCGGATCTCACGGAGATGTGCCACTCTGCTGGGTCGCGGTGCCGCGGCAGTAACCTCACCGCGTGGAAGTTTGTCTGTTGTAATGAAGATACCTGGACGAGCACTTCGCGGTCCCAGGCTTGGTTGTCTGTTACTTCACGACCCTAGAAAGAAGTTTGTGGTGTCAAATCATGCAATGATGAGGTAGGAGCGGTGTAGACGAAAGGGGTATGGGAGCTTGAGCACAAAACAGACACCAACTTGGCGCCAGGCGAAGAACAGGGTAATATAAATACTAAGCATAAATAGCCCATAGGGGAGAAATTACATTTGATGACGTTGGTGAAGAACCGTCACAGTCTGATTTTGACTTTGAATGAGCTTCATTTTGCAGACGGCGAGTACCGCGCCTTGAAGGGTTCAGCCTCCAATCTTCGGAATGCATGACATCGACCGTCTGGAAGTAAATCTTCATCTTTATGGAGCGAGTTGGCGGACGAATGGGGGTATCGCGGAGCTTTTGTGGATTAGATGCTGGAAAAGGAGATACACACACGATGTTGGTTCACAACTTCATCAGGGGCTCACCGGGGCAGTCGGCGGCTTTAAGTCCCCACAACGAAGCTCATCCCGCCGGAGGTGGGTAAGTCCCGTTGGGTCAACAGATTCTCGACGCTACCCGTATATCGGTACCGGCTTGCGGGGTGCGATGCGGCGAGGCGTCGTTCTGCAGCCCCGGCGCACCATCCTTTAGGTCTTACCGTCTTTAGCCAAAGCATTACCTTTGAATGGCGGTAGACCGTGGACCGTGTGCCGTGGACAGAATACCCCACTTGCCTCGGTCTGAACCGCGGCAAGGAATTTGGCACGAAACTCGGCCGTACAACAACATGTTGCTTGATATATTCGTCCGGACGGTATCTCACGTTCTTGATACGCATCGCAAACTGGGCCATGCGGATGGATGGTTAGACCGAAGGCCCCGCCGATTTGTAGATCTAGAACGTCAAACCGCGTCTGGCGGATACACCGTTCCAAGAACACTACGTAATGACCGACAATGAGAGAGCTACTAGGTGTGGATCGTTGACATACACTCATCTCGGACTTTGAAGCGACTGTGAGCACTTGCTTCTCAAAACGTTGAGCGCCTTCTAAGCTGTAGAAGCTGCGGAAAACATATCCCGCCGTGACCTGTCAAATGGCAAGAGACACTCACTGCTGGAGGTATGCGTCGACACATCTTCACCCACTTGCAGCCGGTGGGATGGTGAAACGAACATGACCAATTGGCAAACAATCGCCTCTTGAAATGGAGGTTCTCCAATTCAGAGCCTCGGCCGGGTACCGTCCAATGTTTGTATAAGTAAAGATTGAGTGTGTCCAATCGGCAATGGATTTCCAGTAGTCAGTAGGTCAAGTCAACATTTGGAGAACTTCAATCACGCAAACCACTCATACAAACAACGCGATGTCTCAGGCCCTCCCTCTTCAGAGCAAAGACATCTTCCGCAACTTGCCAACTTTCCCATCGGATATCACAGACTTGACAGCCCTCATCACCGGCGCCAATGGCATCAGCGGGTTTCACACTCTCAGAGTCCTCGTCGACGCACCACAGCGATGGAAGAAAGTCTGGATAGTGTCGAGAAGCCCCCTCTCAGAGAAGATGATGAGCTTCTTCTCTGCCGAGCAGCAAGCGCGCATCGAACACATCTCGCTCGACTTCCTGTCGGACGCGGACGTCATCGCGCAGGGTTTAAAAGAGCGTCAAGTCACGGCAGACTATGTCTTTTTCTATTCCTACCTCCAGCCCAAACCTGAGCCTGGAGCCGCGGCTTGGTCCAACGCTGAAGCTCTCGTCAAAGTCAACTGTCAGTCCATTCAAGCCCTTTTTTCTTTCCCAAGGAGAAAGATTGCGCTTCTTAACACCCTTTGCCAGCGGCCTTGCTCCGAAACTTCCTAGGCGGACTCGAAAAGTCCTCCATCCGCCCCAAACGCATTGTCCTACAGACCGGCGCCAAAAACTACGGCGGCCACATCGGCCAGGCCGTCTCGCCCTTTGTAGAATCAGCGCAGCGCGTGACCAGCGAGCCAAACTTCTACTACCCGCAGGAAGACGCCCTCTTTGACCACTGCGCCAGGACGGGCGCAAAATGGAACGTTTTCCGCCCTTCCTGGATCATCGGCGCCGTGGAGAACGCGCAGATGAATGCGTTTTACGGTCTCGGCGTCTACGCCGCCGTGCAGGCTCACCTCGGCAGGCCGCTCGAGTTCCCCGGCACGATGGCAGCTTGGCTCAAGGACCACGCGCACTCGCATGCTCACCTTACCGGGTACTTATCCGAGTGGGCTGTTTTGAATGAGCATTGCGGGAATGAGGCGTTCAACTCGAGTGATCAGGGATCGTTTAGCTATGCATTGTTCTGGCCTGAGCTTGCGAAATGGTTTGGTATCTCGAAAATCGGGAGACCTGAGTTGGACGAGTCCAAGATGCAGACGATTTCCATGCCTGGCCAGCCGCCTATCGGGTACGTGTCTCTGATTGTTGCGAGGATGAAGCCCTTGGCTGACTTTTTTCCGTGTCTAGTTTTGGCCCCCGTGGAAGCATGAAGTTCTCCTGGTCCTTCGTCGCCTGGGCCAAGGAGCCCGAGAATCACGAAGCCTGGAAGGAGATTATGAAGAAGCATAACCTGCTGAATGATCCTTTCGAGGACCCCGAGGGCCAGTTCATGTTCACGGACGTCGCTGTGCTGCCCGATGCCTACGGCCGCCTTAGCCCGAATAAGGCCCGCGTAATGGGTTGGAACGGATTCGTTGACACGGCGGAGGGAATCTTTGCGACGTACCGCGAGTTTGGCAAGCTTGGAATGCTGCCGCCGATGGCTGTGGACGAGGCTCGACCGTTGATCTAAGAGACGGTGGGGTGTGCTGTCGATTGTCACGCAGCTCGAGGGGTATAGTAGTGTGTGAAGCAAACAAAATGGATGGAGCGGGTTGATGAACACAGCAAAAGTTTTATCTGGACTATTTAGTATGGGAATGGTGTTCGTGAATGCTTGCTTTTTTGTTTGCTTCGCGATGAGAAAACGGACAGAGAATGTGGAGTCCGACAAGACACCCCCAACGGCCTTGGAACATATTGGAGAAATCTCAACTAAGTTTGATTTAACATGGCTATTTTCTATCAAACCCAATTATGTTATGAATGTGGCCGGAGGGGCAATGAGAGATAATAAAGGCCCCGACAGAATGCAACCTAGGGCCTGCAAGACATGAACCTATTTCTAGACAGGGTTGGTTGGGACGGCGCCCGCGAGAACTTGCAGATTGAAGAGAACTCCGACAGAGATGGAAGCAACTCCTGTGGAGCTCGCCGGCGTCGAAGGGGTGCCAGATGAAGTAGGAGATCGACTGGTAGACGGAGTGGTGGACGGACCAGGGAAGGCTAGACCGATGGACGGGTCGTAGACTCCCCTTGTATCGGAAGTTAACGTAGGCGAGACGACAACGGAAGAGGATGACGACGACGGAGGGAGAGTGGTGAGAGAGCTGGTCAAAGAGCTGGAAGTTGAAATTAGGACAGCTGAGGAATTGCTTGGTAGGATAGAACCCGAGATTGTGGGCACACTGCTCGAGGGGAGAGAGAGCAAGGAGGTGCTGCTGCTGCTGCTGCTGATGCCGCCGAGAGTGCTGCTGATGCTGAGAAGGCTCGTGGCCAGGCTACTCAGAGATGTGCTGCTGGAAGACGACGTTGTCAAGCTGCTGGTCAAGGAATTTCCCGAAAAGCTGGCCGAAGAGGTTCCAGAGCTGACCGTTGACGAGCTTCCTAGGCTGCCGGTGGACGAGCTAGTGCTACTAGCAGATGCTGTGCTGCCGGTGTCTGCAGTAGATGAGCTGAAGCTGGATGTGGTGGGCGTAGCAGTGGTGCTTCCGCCGGAGCTTGAACTGCTTGAGCTTGAGGAAGTAGGACTGTCTGTGCTAGACGAAGCCGTGTCGGTGCTAGAGGATGAAGAGCTTGTTATTGTCGGTGCGTCGGTAGATGAAGACGAGGTAGAAGAGGATGTTGTTAGGATTAAGGTAGTAGAAGAATCAGTCGAAGTAGAAGAGTCGGTAGAAGTGGAGGAGGTAGAAGAGGACGTCGTAAGAGTAGGCATGGTGGAGGATGGTGAAGAAGACGAAGTTGAAGTGTGACCCGAATGCTCGGTATCACACAGCAAGACAGAACCGTTGAGTAATGTATGTCGAGGTACAAGCATAGCTACTTTCAACGGGCCGTTTTCAAAACCACCAGAAAGAGATGGAGTAATGATTTCTCAAACTTTTGATCAAGCACAGTTCATTTGACAAGATCAGGACCCCTTGGAATTTCCGCATGAGATGATGGAGATCAACTTGAGCAATGGAGCTGTCACGTTTGCGGATCTGAGAGAGTTCTACGGGCCGGGGCGACATGTGGTTTTGTCCCTCTTCGGCCCGGAGATTAAATGAACTACGGATACAGGCTTCGGTATCAGAAGCGTTTTCTCTAATGAAATCATTTTGTTGCATTCCTCGGCTGATGGGTGGCGAGACAGCCGTCGGGAAGCCGACATTTGGTTTTACGTGCCAGCGAAGCCCTAGGCCAATGGTCAACGTCATGATACAGAAAACTAACGCGCACCACAGATTTCCAGCTATGGATCTTCAGAGTTGCTGAGGGATAGGTCTATAAAGAAGAATGCTTGCTTGCTAGATACCTACTTAAGCTTAAAGGATCAAGCGCCATTCCAGATACGAGTCTTAAAACCCGACACAAGCCAAAGTGGATGTAGCAAATACAGGCAGCAAAACGATAATTGACCGCCGCAAATGAAAATTTATCTTAAGATAGTTCAAGAATAATGAAGCTTTCGTTCGAACTAGCATTCCAATCCTAGACTTCTTTCATCCCGCGGAGCCGGATCAAGGGGGCCGGAGGCGAACGGTCGAGAGACCCGCTTTTCCCGGTGTGAGGGGCGGAGGCGGCATTTCCCCAACCGGGGACTAGTCCGAGGGAGCACTGCGAACTGAACTCGTAACGAGTGAGTAGCAACATGTCGCCGTGACTCTAGGGCTAGAACAAAGCCTTAAATTCGAATGCTTAGCTCATGATTTTTCGATTCTCATGGCCTCGAAATCAAGTCGCGCCACGGACTTCGACTCAGAAATTTCGCCTGCAGAGTGATTATTCAGCGATGAGCCAATTTCTAAGCTTGAGCTTGAGCGAAAAGGAGTCTGCTTGAGATTTATCCACTGGGAATACCCACTTCACTGTTATCTGGTTTCTTTTGTATATATTCACACGGACAGTCACATCCTAAATGCTTTAGCCAATCCTTTAGTCAAGATGAAGGTTCGGGGGTCAACAGTGATTGAATCCGGGTTTAGATGTGAATTAACCTATAGGTCCATCGTAATGCTCCTACACTTTCCTGGCGTATGACGCATCAAAGAGATTACAACGACTGTCGATCACATTTGAATCTGTCATAGATACTCCGTCCCCGACAATACCACCCAAGTTTCCTAGGTCCATCGCACCAGGCTTGCCAGAAAATTGCGTCCACGCAGGTACTCCGGGCCCATTGGCCGGGTTCTTGGCAAAATTGGCCCACGCTGTCTGCATGAACTTGCTCAAGGCAAGAGCTTGATTAGGCGTCGCCGGCGGCGGTGGGAGATTGCCAAAGACGAAGCTGATCTCTGAGCCGTGTACCGGACGAGACAAGATACCTCCGGGTGTTGGTGGGAATGAGGTGGAGTTGAAGAGGTATCTCCAAGTCGGCACCCCGGCTTGGGCCGAGAGACGAGCTTCATGTGCAATGCTGCAGCTCCAATCCAAGTCCGTGGCGAACTGTGTGATTGCATCCTTGGGAGTCGGGAAAGGCATCCCGGCTCCGACTGGATATCCGGCAGTCACAGTCTTTTGCAGCGCATCATCGCCGGGGAATGTCGCAGCGACAAAGGCATCCAATGCAGTCGGTGGCTGACCCATGGTGAAGATGTCGGCTTCTCTAAGATTCGTTCCTATCATCATGGGTATCTTAGAAACCTTGCCGGAAGCCCGTGTAGCATCAGGTGAGGTCGGTACGTTTGCGTCTCCGTCGGCTACAGGTGGGAAGTTGAAAGGACCTTTCGAGAGTACGGACACAAGGGCGTCGACCGGGGCGGCTCTAACGCAATCAAGCGCCTTTTGACTGCCGCAATTAAGCGAAGCTGCAAGAGTTTGAAAGGGGGTCGTCATGTTTGGTCTGCCCAAGAGGCCGGTCATGAGTCCGACGATATCTCCGCCTGCCTGGGGTCCTGTTACGAGATATGCGGTTCCAGACTCGGTGATTACCGCACGAAACGGAGGCTGGGCACCGCTTGTGAGCAGTAAGAGATCGACTGATGAGCCGCCAGCTGACTCTCCGAATAAAGTCACCTTATTTGGGTCGCCACCGAAGGCTTTAATATTACGCTGAACCCATTGAAGCGCTAATTTCTGGTCCATCAGACCAACGTTGCGCATTTGTGGAGGTATGCCTTCGACATCGCCTGGGAATCCGAAGACTGCAGTCAAAGTGATCAGCAACGCCTAATTCCAGAGGCAGAGAGATGATTTTTCCAAGTGATCGATGAATACTCACCACTCGTTCGGTAGTTTGGCGTCACAACGATCACGTCTTGATTCTGTGCAAAGCTCGAGCCATCGTACATAGGTGTATTGGCAGATCCAAACTGGAAGCCTCCACCATAGTACCATACCATGACAGTTCTTCCTTCGGCGGGCGGTGGAGAAGAAGGTGCGAAGACATTGAGGAATAAGCAATCTTCGCTTTCCGGACCGGACGGCATCATGGCAGCAATCGCAGCTTTTGGAAGTCAATGCCACGATCAACAGGAGTGAAGCCCCAGACGAGCTCCGATGTGTAGTAGGGGACTTTCACTCACCAGGTATAGCTTGAACACAGGATGGAGCGAAGGCTGTCGCGTTCATTACGTCGTTGTGAGGCGCCATCGAAGCAGCCACCGGCGGTGCAAAGCGTTGTGGTGGTGCCGCATACCGAACGCCCAAGAATTTGTTGACGCCATTCGCTGTCAAACCAGAGTATGATCCATCGTCCAGCTTGACTTGTACTGGTTGTTGCGCATTCACAAGTGTAAGTAAAGTGAGCAAAGTGATGCCGATAGTCGTCGATCGAGGAGACCAGCCCCTTCGTGAAAACTCCATAATTGGCTTATTAGTACGTAACACGGCCGAGATTACGAGATTAAAAGAGAGTATATTGTCGTCAATATTCGTTTAGATCCCACAGTATGTCACTGTCTTACGAGACCTGGGCTTAGTTCCTTTATGTCTTCGACCCTCAGCAGGGGTTAACTTGGATCTCTCGGCTTTTCCGTAGTCTTTCCATATTCCGACTATCTACTAGATGCAACTTGCTACTGTGTAGGTTATTTTCCTTAAGACCCAGGCGTTTGGAGAGAAAATAAGCTCGGTGGAGAAGCCGCAAGGAAGACCCGAGAGCTTGGATTCGGCCCATTATCTTATTGGAGACAATGGACGGACGAAACATCAAGTGGCACGGTGAGCGGATGTACCGGTGGGATAAACATTTTTGTTCATATTCATAGGAAGTCTATCAGTCGCGTCCACCCCGCACGTGTCGTTTCACACCTTTGCTAGGTGGACGGCCGTCAAAATGGGTAATGGCGAACGACGGCTATAATGCGTTGTGCTACATTTCACCAGCAATGTCCAAAGGTTGAAATGATTGCTAAACGGAAGACCCGGCTCTTACAAGACTAGTAGTAAGCATTGGGTAATGAAACATATTCAGCCGCAGAAAACGAGCAATGAATTTGAGAAGTGGAAACGGGAAGGAGAGTTCCGAGAGTCCCATGGTGAGTAAACCAAGGCGCTCGCTACCTGTAGACGGCGATCAGTGGCCATCGTCAATCTTTGCTCTGGCAATGAGAGTAAGCCGAGTGTCAGCCTTACTTGTGTTGCATGGGATAAAAGATGCCAGTAACCCTATAAAAAGAGAGGCATTGCCTTAGAACAAGCAATATGTTGGGCGCTTTTCTCTTTCCTCGCCCTCATTATGTTGCTAGTTAAGGTGAATCGTTCACCCGGCCCGAGCGAGAGTCCGGGGTTTCTGCGCCACCAGCTAGATCTGTCACATCAATCCATTCGTTCTGGGTTGGCGCGATTAATTCTGCGCGATAGCATCGTCAGAACGCGAGCTTTCCATTGCCCCGAGTGAATGGCTCACCCGCGCCTCGACGGCCCACGCGAAAGCCAACGTGCGGATTCTTGAGCTACCTAGAAGTAATTTACCTATCATAAGAAAAAGAGGTGGTGCACGTATAAGCACGCCATAAGAAATGAACAATTTTGTTCGCACTGGTGTCATGATTGGATCAAGTACTTACTACGCAAGTGTCTCGGGCGCACCCCCGGTCTCCGGGGGTGCGGTGCCAAATCTCACCGGCCGGTCGGCCCCACAAACCCGGCATGTAACCCCGCTTTGGGTACTGCTGAGAATGTTACTGCCCCGATATGGCCAACTCCCCAAGGCCTTATGGCCATCGAGATTCGTCGCGATATTCAGAAACTACGCGTTGGGGAAGGTAATGTACGTAGCAGGGAATGGAAAGTACGGCCGGAACAGTTCTGAGGCAAGGAGCACGAAACAAGAACTAAACAACGACGGTTGCCGTAATGCCTAGTGGTGCTGCCAACACCCACTCCTCATCGTAGCCGGTGAGGAGATGAACCCGGCGAATTGAAAGCATCGCGCGACTTTGTTTTCTCCTGGCAAAGAGTAGCACGGACGGAGGCGTTGCACATCGAGGTTTCTTCCTGTTCTTTCACGTTCGTGTCGGAATAAAGGGTGTAAGCTGACCACATTATCTCCGAGTGGATTGCCCTACGCCAAGGCCGCCAACCGAAGCTCATCAGTTCTTTTAAGCTTCACCACTCCGCCAAGGACCGTCTTTGACTCCGCCAAGTAACGCTCAGTAGAAAATTGCAGGCTGTGCTGGTGAGCAGCGGGTCGACAATGGGTTTAGCCTCACATGATCGGAACCCTGCTAACTTATCGCAGATGAAATACTCACCATAGTCTGGTATTTGTGTTATAATACGACTACCACAATGAAGGATTCATTATCTGGCCTGCTCAGCCACCTATCCTCGCGTTTGTCACAGCATGCGCAATGAGTACCTGGACGATGATGATCAAAACTTGGCAGACACTGTGACGACGCATCTAAGTTGCGCGTCTCATGCTGGATACCTGCTTCCCAACGGTGATGCTTTGCCCACTTATAGAACTACTGTTGCAATGATCTTGGCATCATGGTGTATATAAGAGCAGTGTCAAGCCAGTGCAATGCAATGTTTCGATATAACAGATACGAACACAGTAATTGAACATTATTCAGATACGATGATGAAGCTTTTTTCTTTCGTCTTCTTCCTACTACTCAGTGGCTCCACCACTGCGAGTCCTCTCAACGATACAGCTTATGACTATGTTGTCGTTGGCTCAGGACCTGGAGGTGGCACTCTAGCGTAAGGATTTTGCCTCCGACTACCCCCCTTATTGCTAATATTTCCCAGCGCAAGCCTTGCACGCGAGGGTCATTCTGTCTTTCTCATTGAGGCTGGAGGCAATATGGGTGATACTAATCTCCAACAAATCCCCGGCTTGTGAGTTTCCGGACCGCTCAATATACAAAGCTATGTGCTTATACTATACAGAGCGGACGTCAACTCGGAACACCCCGCTATGTCTGGGCAGTTTTCGTGTCTCACTACCAGAACGAGACTCAAGCCCGTCGCGATCGTTACTTCACCTACCGTCTTTCAAATGGCACTCTCTGGTACGGCGTTGATGCCCCCGAGGATGCAACTCCGTGAGTCATGCACCAAACCATTGGTTGGATGAACATTAATCGCCGATTCAGACTGGGCATATACTATCCCAGAGGAGCTACGGTTGGTGGCTCTGCTATAGCGAATGCTATGAATGTGGTTCTACCACCCGACAGCGACTGGAATCACTTCGCCGAGGTTACAGGGGATAAGTCCTGGGGCCCTGAAAATATGAGATCAATGTTCATCGAGCTTGAGAGGAATACCTATACGCCTGAAGGGACGCTAGGTCATGGTTTCGACGGATATGTTTCGGTGAGAGGATCATCAGCCGCAGTGGCAATTCAACTGATAGGAAATAGACGAACAAAAACAACATTTCTTATGTTGTCGATCGTCCGGGCGTGCTTCGTGTGGTTCAGAACGCCATCTCCCAAACCGAAGGCATCGAAGCAGCCGACTCCGAACAAGTCATCGAGCTAATGGAAAGAGACCTGAACCGCCCTGATAGCGATCGCTACGAAGTCCCGGGCCTGTATCAAATACCACTACATATTGACGAGAACCGCCGCAGAAGCAGCCCCTGGAATTACATCACGGATACTTTGGCTTCGAAACGTGAAGATGGAACGCCGCGATACCCGTTGACCTTGAGCACCCACAGCCTCGCGACTCGCATTCTGATGAAGAATGCTGAGGCCGGGCTGAAAGCTTATGGGGTGGATTTCATGGATGGGAAAGGTCTTTATGAGGCAGATCGACGATACGACCCCTCGGTCGAACCCCAAGTGCGCACTGTCAGGGCTAAGAAGGAGATCATCATCTCAGGCGGTGCATTCAACACCCCTCAGCTTCTCAAGCTCAGTGGAATTGGGCCTCGAGAAGAGTTGGAGAGATTCAGCATCCCAGTTGTTGTCGATCTTCCTGCCGTGGTAAGCATGGGCTCTCTTTTAAGAAGTCAAGGTCTCTCTATACTAATGAATCTTCCAGGGCGAGTTCCTGCAGGATAACTACGAGATTGGCATCAACGTTCGTTCAAACATCGCATGGGAGAATAGTCCATTCGCAGAATGCACGCCTGATAGCCCTGAGACAGATCCCTGTCTTGCACAATGGGAAGCCGGCTAGGGTGCATACGGCGAGGCCGCTGCTCCCATTTTCATGCTGCATCGTAGCAACCAGTCCAGGAACGCGGATTGCGACCTCATCATCTTTGGTGCAGCCGGTGGTGTGTTCGACGGTCACTATCCCGGGTTCAGCGAAGTTGCATGGCCGCCAACATCCTTCTTTTGGGCCGTCGTGAAGATGCAAAACGGCAATCCGACGGGCACCGTGAGACTTCGATCGTCTGATCCCCGAGAGGCCCCGGAGATCAACTTCAATTTCTATCAAGAGGACGCCGACGTCGATATTGCTGCTCTTTCCGAGGGCATTGAACGTCTCATGTCCATCATGAACGTCACGGGAGAGCCGTATCAGCCCTTCCAGGTCATCGACCCCCCTGCAGATCGTTCACTTGAGCAACATATCCGAGATCACACTGGGAGCCATCATGCCGCTGGTAGCTGCAGAATGGGCAAGACAAATCTGGACAGTTGTGTTGACTCAAAGTTCCGAGTTCATGGTGTTCAGGGGCTCAGAGTTGTCGATGGCTCAGTCTTTCCGAGAGTGCCCGGCGGGTTCCCTGTTGGTGCGACATACGATGCCAGTCGTAAGGCATTCCACGATATAGTCAACAACGAAGGAAAGTGATAGTGTTGCCTATCTTGTCTGTTGTATCTGACTCGGACTGAGCTTTCACAACGATATGGCTATGGGTGCTCTTTTTGTTCTTCATCCCCGGGAAGTCAATAGAGGATCGTTTTAGGTAACCGCACACACACATCTAGGACTTCGTATGCAGCGTCTCTCTCTTGTTTCAAAAGTTCATCACACCATTGGCTTTTTCATTACTTTAGATTCCACAGGTGATGTTCAATTAGACTCTAGCGCAGTGACAACGCAGTCATCTCGCTCCTAAGGATGGTGTTCAAGCAACTGCTCTGGATAAGAAACATGCTTTATTAAACAAGAATATGATAATAGATGATAATAAGAAGACTGCAGTGACAATAAAAGCAAGCTCCCTCGGTTGAGCACAACCCAGAAGCTCCGTTCCATTATGACAGCATCAAGAAGTGAAACAGACTTGCCCCTTGATTCAAAACAAGCCTATATTTGATCGTTCAAAGGCTAATAGGCAGATCATTTAGTTGAGTTTAAGGCCCTCGTAGCGGTCAATTGTAGTGGTGATGGTTCCGGTGAGCATGCTGGCCTGTACCTGGAGGTCGGTGGCTCTGCTCTGCACGGCAGCGATGAGGGCAAATGCGACAGCCTTGTGGTATAAGAGGGTCAGCCAAACTTTTCCGCATCTTTGAAACTTTGGAGACACCTTGAGGGGGCGGGCGGGAGGGTAAGGCTCACATCGACGACACTTTCGACCTGTCTGAGGACGGCGGCAATGGGCGCTCCGATGAGGGGCAGGGTCGAAAAGAGACCAGCCTTGCCAATGAGCACATTGAGAAGCATCTGATGGATTCGCACGAACTCGCGGAACGCCTCAAAGATGGCGTCGGATTGGGCGCCGGCCGGAACGGGAGGCATTCCCTTCATCTGGGCGAGGGCTAGGGTGACGGTGCTGACAATGTCTACGAAGCCGGTGATGATTTGCTTTGGAGGGGAAGATCGTGTCAGCTCCAGTACTTGGACTACAGTCTATATGCGGCAACAGCCGAGGCTCGACTTACCGGGAAAGGTCCTAGGCCGACGATGAGCAATGGACCACTGACGAGGTCGATCTTTTTCGCGGGGGCGATGAGAGCGTTGGACTTTGTGGTGACCATGTCGATGTTTTGGACGACTTGGGCTGGGGTTGTTTGGCCGAGGACGGAGTCGCTGCAAATTGCCAGAGCGGCGACGGCAAACTTGAGGATGGAGAACTGCATTTTGGTGATGAGGAAGAGGCGAGCTTAGTCGGAAAGGTTGAAGAAGATAGGCGAGGCTGTGTTGAGAAGATGAGATGGTGATGAGAGCTGTGGTGAGTATAGAGATATTGCCGGGAGACGACCAAGTTCTTATACTTGGTTTTGGGCGACAGCTCTATGTTTGGACGCATCTTCAAGTTCACTCAAGACAACTTCAGACTTTGCGTGCTTCTCTTGCCGGTTGAGATCTTGACGCGCTCATGGTTTTTTACTTACACTGCCGTTTTCATGCCAGCAAACTTAGGCACAATATTTGCCAAGCTCCTCCATTAGGAACGATCAGCAACTTCACAGGTATCTTCATCTCGATAGGAAATTTTGATTCCAGGCTAATTTTCCGTAGTCATCCTGGCAAGTAAAGGTTAAGAATCACGGGCTTGAGCGAAAGAGCTTCAATTACGAGCCATCATCAAATGTTGCCAAGACACCTAGTATGTGTGTAATCAGAGACATTTAAGATCCGAGACAACCAGATCACCCAAGTTCTTTAGCTCAAGAAAGTTGCCTCCTAAATAGGCAACATCTCAAAGTTCAAAGTGCTCCCTTCCGGATTCTTCAAAGTGGATATTTTCCAGTAACCCAAATCAAAGCCGGCACCGCGGTGGAGCGAGCAAGTCGGGTGTTCAATCTCATAACACCAAGATCTACAACGGTTTCACTCAAAAATCCCGACTAACCTTCCTCCTAGTCCCGCCGAAGACCACCGAGAAACCGCTTCAGGGAACGTCTCGTCAGATGAAGCCCAGTGCAATCTGGATTGGCGTTTAGATAGCGCGGCTAAAGCTTGTGAGAGAGACAACATGAAGACGTAAGTGGCATCTTGGCAGTAGAAGCTCTACCTCTAAGAGCCGGAGCCAACCCACTTTCGGCGATCTTGGAAACTTTACGTGGTGTAAGCATAAGCATTCCCGAACCGTTGTCGTAACTTGGCGTTTGGCATTTGACATTGGCGTGGGCTAGGGCGGAAGCTTGATTAGATCCCGAGGGGGTACTCGATTAGAATGCGGGACAGGCCGCCGTCAGTCGAGTCCCTCTCACTTCAACCTCCGTCGTATATTATGTCGCCAACGCCCGTGCTCAAGCCATCTCAAAGGGTGGCAGACGGAGATTGGAGACAGAGAGGAAGCCCGTTATCGTTCTGTGAAGACTTTAATTCAGTCGATGTTTCTTCGGACCTTCAAATTAATACCGACCTACTTCATCCGTCCCCTGGTCCCGTTCCTGAAATTGGCCCGCCAGGTTTCAGAGTCTTCAATCCCAGCCAGAACGGACGTATGCTAGCTTGGCACCGATTTACCGCTTCAGGCTTAACGGTGTTTCTCCGCACGAGATTTTAGATCTCGGGCTGGAGACGTGCCGGGCAGTTAGGGGCATTCCAAGGGCCGCTTGGCAGAAATCCCCCCGACTCCAGGGCAGTGGGGAGTGAGACACGCTGTGGAGCCCGCGGCGACGATCTTCCCGATGATTTGCATATCTCGACAACGGCGTCTTGCTACAGTCGGAAGCCGAGGTAGGGAAAGCAATTTTTCTGCGGATTCAGAGAGAAAGTTCTCTTCTTCCCGAGATAAACCACAGTATGATACCTTTGGCTCAAATACGGCCACTGTGCGAAGAGAAAAGATGCATCTGACGCTAATTCATCCAATTTTTTGGGCGACTCGGAGTCGTTCTCATACTTACAGTGGAATATTCGGAAACGGCCTCTGAAGACGATTACCTAAGGTAGGTAAGGTACCTTGGCTCAACTGGCTAACTTGGAGAAACGGTATCCCTTCGAGACTACGGCGACTGCCAGGAGAAAGCAGGTAGTTGTCCATTCATTGTCTCCGAATCCCAAGTTTGAGAGTGGATTGCCGTCTGTGTCACCAGCGAACAGCCATTCCCGCCAGCCTCACTCGCGGTCCGGAAATCGGGCGAGTCGTCGCCGGCGCATCTATAGGACCGTTGAGTCGAAGCATGGACGTCGTCAATGTCTGGCTAAATTTTCACTCCATATCGAAACATTACTGGCAATTTAATAACTGATTCGAAAGTTCGTCGATGAGGCTTGATTCACAAAAAAACGAGAGCGGGCTTGGAGACATCGGGATCCACACTCCCGGTGCCCCGCACCAAAATCCCGATGATGGACCCATTTATCCGGGGATTCAGCGGCTGTGCCCGGGAAACCATCTCACAGGGCCCCGCCGCAGGTTCCACTGGGTCAAAGACCACACACTTCCCGGGAAACTACTTCCCCAGATTCTCACCCTCCCCTGCCACCATTACAACTCAGAGGATGACGTCCAATCCTACTACACCACACCACCAGCCCCTCCCGCAATTGACAACCACACTATGTGACTATTTACCGCACCACACCGCTCGCCGCCGGCCAAGAGCCACAGGGTCACATTGGGCATCCCCGACACGAGGTGACATCGCTCCGATCGACGGCCAACACATAAACAATGCGAGCAATGCAACGAGGTCCGGGGGGTTGAGGGGGAAATCCAGCAAATCGTCACCATCCAGTCATTCTCACCAGCGGATAGTCATGTTTTCTTTGCTTACGAAAATGAGATGTGCTACATTATATCGATAAGGCTCATATAGCCTCCTCTGCATCATCAAGGCCTCCTCTGTAAACCAGACTGTCTATGTACATGAAGTGAACTTTAGGTCTGCTGCAGTTAGAGTTGCTTACTTTCTGAGAGAATTTGCATAACCTTTTGCTGTCAAATAGGATTACCCTCCATATCCGTTCGCCTAGAATATCATTACTCCAGTAATCTGAATGCCGTGTGTTTCCTCTCATCATTCCAGTCCTTCCTTTTCCTGGTTTATCATCAGTGAGTGTAAGGGGTATATTTGTATATCCGTGCCGTCGTAGCATTGAGCTTGTCGTCAAAATCGTAATGGATCACATCCATTTATTAAAGACCCGTTCGTCCCAGAAGAAACAAATGACTCTATAGTCAGCCGGGCATGAGTGTAGAAAGAAGGTCACCATCGACCTCAGAGAAGTAAAATGAAAGAAGAAAAAGTCCAGAAACAGATGATCCATCTTCCAGGACCAAGTGTCTAGAGGAGCGCAACGGCACCAAAGAGACCAGCCAGCAAGGCAGCCCCCGGCGCTCTGCGGGCGTCGGCGGCAGCGGTAGGCACAACCACCGGAGCCTGGCTCGATACCGTGACCGGGGGAAGGGTCACGGCGCTGGTTGTAGGGAGGACGAGGGTGCTGGCGGGCCGGGTCTGCGTAGCGAACACGGTTCCCGATACGGTGACATAGACCCATGACTTCTGCGTCACGACACTCTCGCCTCCCACGGTCACGGCCTGGGTGACCTCGACGTGTGCCGTCTTGGTCTCAACGATGACTTCAGTGAGGGTGTGGACCTTTTCGACGGTAATGGTCTTGGTGCCTGTGGCGGTGACCCAAACCGTCTCTCCGTGCTCAATGGTCTGATATGTCGTGACGGGTTTTGTAATGGTCTCATAGACTTCCGTAGAAAGGTGTTGAGTGGTTTTTACGGTCGTCCAGACGTCCACTTTGGTGGGAACTTCCGTAACGATTGTAGAGGTGGAAGTGTAAGTGACAACTACGGTCTCTCCGCCAATAGTCTTGGTCTCGGTCTAGCCATTTTGTTAGCTCGGGAAGGCTTGGCTGAGGGAGGGGGTTCTGAAGACTCACCACAGGGCAAAGAGAAGTGATGGTGGTGTACTCGACGTCCTTCTCCGTCTTGGTGACGTCTGGGAGCTTCTCAGTCTGCCAGACCTTGGTAGGGACGTGAGTCACAATGGTGGACGTGGTGGTGTACGTCTTGGTCCAGGTCTTGCCGCCCTCGGTGTAGGTCTCTGTGACCGGGAAGAGGCTGGTGAGGGTGGTAAGTTGGACATCCGTGGCCGTGACTACGGCCGTGGGACCCGGAACGGTCTCGACGATCTTGGTCGGCTTCTTTTCGATGACGGTACTGAGTGTGGTGTACACCACGGTCTTTGTGGTGCCTTCTCCAACGATCGTCTCTGTCTGTATGGGGTGTTAGTCAGGATGTCCTTTGCTTGGAGGCTTTGCTTGGAGGGAGTACTTACAATCGGGCAGTAGGTAGTGTAGGTGGTGTAGTCGGTGTCGATCTCCGTCACGACTTCCGTGGCGCCTGGAAGGGTCTCATAGATCGTCGTGGGGTGCTTCTCTACGACGGTAGAAGTAGTCGTAATGGTCTCATACTGAGTGGTGTGTTCGCCGGGCTTGGTGATTGTCTACCATGGGGCGTCAGCTCCGCGGCAAACAGAGGGCTCGAGGTCTACTTACAACAGGGCACACGGTCGTGTACGTAGTCAAGACTTCCGTGACAATAGTCTTGGTCTTGTCCTTACCCCAGTCGTGGTCCTCGGTTGCAAGGGCAGTGGTGGCCAGAGCCAGCAGAGCAGTGGTGAACTTCATGGCTGCGAGTAGAGGCGAGATTGAGAGCTTTCAAACGAGAGATACTCTTGAAACGATGGGCGGAGGAAGCGAGAGCTTTGACTTGAGCGAGAGTCTCTTAAGTAACCTTAACGAACGAGTTACTTGATAGCACAAGACCACGAATAAGTGGTTGGCTGGGAGATGGAGAGAGGCTGGTGAGGGCTGCAAGAGGATGGAGAAGCAAGGAGAAAAGGCTCGGGCAAGGAAGAGATGGCTGGGTAAGCTTATATCTTGAGGCCATGAACGGGTGGCCGGCATGACCGGTCTGCCTGCAGGCGAACGGGCGAGGAGAAGAGGAAGCAGAGTGCGAGGGATGAGATGACATCTCTGCTCGTCGACCAACAGAGGTTGACGATCTCCACTGCGGCTTGCAGTAGTCTTGGGCCATGTGGACAGCAGACCGGCTGCGGCCTGGTTCACGGAAGAAAACCATGAGTAGGGTGTAGAGGACGAGCACGCCAAGTGTGTGATACGAGGAAAGGCGATCTTGGAGATGCAGCCTAGCAGTTGGGAAGAACCTGGAGCTCACTGAGTGCCTGGAGGAGAGCTCGATGGGATAGGTGAGGACGCTGGTGTAGGACGAGTCCTGTGGTGTGTATAGATGAACGACTTAGTCTCGGCCGAATGGCGACACGGCAGCCAAAGGCGCAACTTTGACTCGAAATCGGAAGATGAGGCATACACCACCCGGTGTGCGTAGTGCAACTGCAGCCAAGAGACGAGGTTGGACGACGACGACGGCAGACGAGGACGGCGAGGCTCGACAAGGTTCAGCGGCACCCATGTCACTTTTGACCGTCAGACAGGTAGCTTATGTGATGACTTGAACGAATAAGAGCGCGAGTGTTGACTAGGGCCGATGGCATTGCAGCTTGCAGAAAGACTAGGCAGACCGCCGCCCCCCGGCTGGCCATGTTGCCCCGGTCATGATGCCGTTGTAAAGGCTGTCAGCCCAGGCCTTGATATCCTAGCCGGTTGGTATCGGTAGTGGCCGACTGACAATGACGGCACAAGGAGGGGCATTTAATATAATCCAGGTGTCTTATGTGGTGAGCTTTGGGAATCCCTTGGCCCATTGGTAGCCGTATTGACACGACACTGGCTGCGAGCAAGGCAAGAAGCCAACATTTCCAGGGCTTTTCGTCAATCCTGTCTGACTAGATGCTCGAAAAGGCGGGCAAGGCAGCACTGCAGGCCGCGAGGTGACGAAAATATTCGCTGGCGATCGAAGAAACCCCCTCACTTTGGCCCATCTATGCCTTAGTTGCTTCACACAACCGCGTTCCGTCTTGAGTCTTGACCGATCAAGTGTACCCGAATAGCAATAAAGTTGAGAGCCAGCAAGGAGCGGCGTCTTCGTATCGCTGATAGGTGTTGGACCTTGCGCTGTCAGTTCTTTTCTAGCCGCATCCACTTTTGATTAAATTTCCGCCGTCAGAAGCTGGGTATGAGGCGGACTCGACCGATGCATAAGTTTCTCAATGTCGGACAAACGTAGCTCGATGCTTGTTGTGTCCTCGAGGGGGGCTCGTGTCCATGTCGTGGCACCAAGCTCAAGACCTGCAGGTCGCGGGAAACATCCAATTGAGAGACGCACCAGTGCTGCAGTCCAAGTCGTTGGTGTACAGGAACGCGTCCAACCAGATCCAGGGGCCGGCTCCGAATGAGCACAAAACTTGTTTTGGTGTGGCCGCCAAAATTCTGGAAAAGAGCCGGGACTGCGGTAACCAGGCCAGCGCCGGGCAAATCCAAGAAAAAAATGGTGTTTACAAACTAGACCTCGGTCATCAATTTACTAGCCTTGCTTGGAAGATGCATGTCTTTTGAAATCCTCCAAAAACCATCGTGGAATTGGGCAGAACAGGCTGAGCCATTGCCCGACTGTGCCCAGTTGGCAGCCAAGACGTGACGCCGCGTACTGCCCGTGTAGCCGGCGTGTTCGTGGGTTGACAGCTCAAGCTCGGCACAAGTTCCCCAAGTGCCGCCATTGCCAGAGTACGGTCCAGTGATCGTCCAAGTGGCCCAATGTTTCCCGCGGGGTACCCCTGACTCGCCCCAGTTAGGACGAGCCGCCCTAGACTGAAGTCTGAAGTGTTGGTTTCTATCAGGAATAGCAACAACTAATACGGATAGCCCCGGAACATGGCCCCGGGAGGGCAGACACTTGCTGGTGCAAGACGCCGGCGACTTTAGAGTGGATGGAGAGGCTATCTGATAAGTAAAGCACGCCATAATGGCTCAGGTATGTTAGTCGCGTGTCGGCTGGGGTGACTGACAAGGAGCGGCTCAAGAGCATTGAGCATCGATAATCGAGAATCGAAGCTATGACAAACGGATCAGACGGTGCATGCGGCAAAGCCTCCAGCCTCTTGGAAGCTGTGCGAATAAGCCGCGTCGGGGTGGCGCCATGGAATATGGGTGAGAGCTGACGGTCAGCAAGAAGTTGGCTACTTCACATTGTTGTCGCATGCCCCGCCATTTTGTGTTGACGGTTGACGAGGAGTCGAGGGCGCGGGGTCAGTGGCTTCGACTGTGTCTCTTCTGCGGGCACTTGCGCAGTCAATATTTCTTTTCGTACGCCATTGCCAAAAAATAGCCAACGACTTGCAGAACAGGGAATAGGCAATTGAATCTGGGGAACTTTGGTATTGAGGGAATTTCCAATGGTCAGGTGCGTCAGATCTTCTGGAAAGTAAGCCAGCTGGCAAGCCGATGCCATGGGTGCCCATCCTTCTCCAGAGCAAGGTCTCCGGGCAAAGGACTTCCCTGGCAACAGAGCGGCACAGCTGTCGGTAGGAGCCCCGCGATGGTCGTGAAAGATGGCTGGCGTGATGATGATGATGATGATGGACGGCTCGGGAGCGGCACAGTTGCCCAGACCTCGACCAAAGCGAGGACCCGGAACTGGCTCCCAGTCGCCATGCACAAGACGACGCCGGGCCGGGTACAGGGGTTGAGCGGGAGAAAAGAGTGGGTTGAGTAAGGCGTTCAAATCCGATGCATGATGCACATCGGCGTGGGCATCGGCGAGAGGGATGTGTGGAGAGGAAGAGGGAAATATTGGAACTAAGGGCGGTACGAAGAGGTGAGAAGTGATGAACAGACAAGTTGGAGCGAGCCATCGACATCGACGAGGTTGAAGGGAAAGCGCATTGGATGAAGCGGAAAGGAGAAGAGACGAGGGAAGGTTGGGTTCAGATGATGGCTGCTGCCCTCCTCCCTTCTACCTTCTACTGTGTACAAGTAAGCATCCCATGCAGAGGACTTTCTCCCCACATCGTTCCCACTTGGCGACAGCACATGGATCCAATTTACAGTTCTGGCCCCCAAACCTAATGACAACGGACGCTGTAAGGCGGGAGCGCAGCGTGTCGTCTGGACTCTCGGCATTGTCTGCAGCCACAATGCAGCTCGACTCAAGAGTGAACAGGCAGGTAGTCACGCAATCTATCAGCCATGTGAATTGCATGAAACGCATATTCAAATTATATATACGATAAAGAGAGGGAAGACCTGGAGTCTGATGGGCAGGTAAGGTAGGCAGGCACAAAGGCAAATTGGACGACAGTGGGGAGCGGGGTAGGATTTACATAGCATACCGGTATCTAGGTCCCCCCATCGCCCCTCCCGACACATTTCCCAGCAGGTACCGCCTGCCCTACTCTGCAAGTTTACTAGCTTTGCCAGGCCTGAAGCGATAGAAAGATGCTACGTACCTTACAAGAGGATCCTGCCGGGGGCTTGGTGGCAGCAAAACGAGGTGTGGCGAGCGCGTAGCAGATGTCACTTGGATCGAGATGGAAACGTGTGGCTTCGGTCAGGGACCTCCAACTGATCGTTATCAAACTGCAACGGGAGTCTCGGCCGAGCCAGATAAGAAGCCACCCCGGGACAGCGGAATCCTCGGCCGATCCAGAGGTTGATATTCGTCTGCCATGGAGATTTTGACCTGTTTGTACTTCATCAAGAGGAAGTGAAGTGCAGAAATAAGACAGCGAGGCTCACCTCAATTGCGTTCAAAGGTTCGAAAACGATTACGCCGAGCGGCAAGAGGCTATTGTCGACTTATTCCAATACTTCAAACAATGTCCCCCTTGAATTATCTTCCAGCAGACTGGGACAGCCCTTTGCGTCTGGTGGCTCTTTCACTGTCAGGGCCCATCATCGTTTTCCTGTTATGGGTTCTTGTTTCTTATGGTCGTGTGTTGTACTTGAGGTCTCGCATGCCACCCGGCCCGTTCCCATATCCCATCGTTGGAAACATCGGACGTGTGCCCGCAGCGAAGCCTTATCTCATCTTTGAAAAATGGTCACAGGAATACGATAGCCCTCTGATCACTATCTGGACGGGAAATCGTCCTACGGTCGTTGTAAACGATTGTTGGGCAGCGTCGGACTTAATGGACAAACGAGCCCAAATTTATTCGTCGCGTCCACATTCCTACCTAGCCGATGCATTTGACGAAACAGAAAACAATCAGACCAGCCTCGTATACGGAGATAAATGGCGCTTACATCGACGTATCACAGTCAGTTGCCTATTGCGATGTTGTTGCTACCTGCGGTGTCCTCTTATTGACGACTTTTCAGCATACCGTAGTTGGCGGCCAAGCCGTTCGGGGATACCGAACATTCCAGGCCAATGAGTCCAAGATATTGGCTCGTGATATCATGGAGACCCAGCAGTTTGTCTCGGCTATTGAGCGATACGCATGCTCAGTTGCCGCCATAATCGGATGGGGCCGTCGAGTTCGATCGATGGATGACGATCTTGCTAAGCTTGCGTTGTCATTCGTGCAGACAGGAGCTGGCTTTTCCGCACCGGCTCAATATTTAGTCGAAGCTTATCCATGGATCAGCAAGCTTCCTAAACGGATCTACCCATTGCCTTCCATGATATGGGACGAGGGGCAAAAGTTGTTGAAATACTTCTATGCCCTCACTGTCGAAGGGGCACAACTTGAACAGGATAGCTTCTCCAAGCGTCTCATCCATGACCAGGAGAAAAACAACAACTTATCTCCCAAAGAAATTGCCAGTCTAACAGGTAATTTGATCGGAGGTGGCGTAGATACCACGACGACCACTATTATCGTCTTCATCTTTGCCATGTGTGCCTTCCCGCGCGTTCAGCAGAAGGCGCAGGAGGAAATTGATCGTGTCCTAGCAGGCGAACCCCCTACTTGGGCAGATGAGGACTCTCTTCCATACTGCAACGCGCTTCTTACGGAAATATTCCGCTGGCGAGCCGCGATTGCACTTGGAGGTCCTCCTCATGCACCTGTTCGCGACGATTCCTATAAGGGCATGTTTATTCCCAGAGGTACTTCGATCATTGGAAACCTTTGGGCCATCCATCGCAACCCACGAGACTATCCTTCCCCCGATGAGGTACGACCTGAGAGGTTCTTGGAAGAGCGACAGCCTAATCCTAGCAAAAAGGGCATCTTCACCTTTGGTTGGGGCCGGCGCCTTTGTAGCGGGCAACCCCTTGCTGAACAAGGCATTTGGTTCACCATCGTGGAATTACTTTGGTCATTCAGAATGCGATCTACCGATGAACATGTGAGCCAGCTGTGGATTCGCCGCAATGCGCTAATTGATCAATTGCTGATGATTTGACTCAATGCAGGGAAATTCGAAGGAGCTGGATATTTTCGCATTCAATGATAGCCCAGCCCCAAGGCCATTGCCATTCACGGTGGAGTTTAAGCCCCGGACTAGTACTACTAAGAGTATCATTCAAGCTGCAGCTTTGAAAGCCGAAGACGAGCTGCGCAAATACGAAGTCAATAGCAACGTGGCGATAGAGAACTTCCAGTAGATACGCAAGTAGTGTTTCCGGGCGAACTTTCCAGTACAGTAACGAGGTGTGGGGGGGGGGGGTTGTTTCTTGGCATATACAGCATTCTTTGCAAGCAACTCAATCAACCATGAGGACCGAACTGAATTTGATTTTGACAATGTTATGACCTGGTTCATTGAAATGAATTATCGAATACTTGCTAACTGAATCTTTCCAGACCTACTGCGAGACAGAACTCGGCCCCGGACCCAACGCCCGCATACCGGCCCGAATCCTGTCTTTACTAATGTAAGGAATCGGCCACACCACTTTGTAGTCAGGTACGCCTGGAGCTCGTAGTTAGACTGATCAGGCTGCCTTCACGCATTTCAAGTTATTATCAATCTGCCATGTTGGCATTGATATTGTCGTTATCTCTCCTGACTACAACCAGCCATTAGAATCCGAGATAGCTTAGGCTAGAACAGGACATGTGACGTTCTTGATCTGGATAGGATCTTCATTGGTCAGAGTGTTACAGACCAAACTCATGCTTCTTTAATGAAATACAGTTTTCTGCCATCAGGCATTCGATATCAGACACCCCCAATGCTTCTGCCTCAAGGATTTGGAGCTGATGCACTTCATAGTCGTCCTATCGTGTATTATCATTATTCAATCCGATCAATCAGTGACAGTCTGCCGAAGATGAGTATGATAGCAAAGCCCGGCATAGAGCGAAACTCATGGATAGTTGACAGTGCTCGGCCGACTCCAACGCCTCGGTAGGTTAAGGAAGTTCGGGAAATCCGGGGAAATACACCGATAGAATATAATAAACGTCAATCACGGTTCCTTGATTGGCTGAAGCTGGACCGTAGGCTTCTCTCTAGCTGTTAAGCTGCCAGGTGTTTGGTTAGATTTACTTGTTTTCTTGGGGAAAGCCACTCATAAAGCTACGATAACTCGGGCCTAGCTACGGCTTTATCTCCCTAACCCTGGACATTAATTCCAGGCTCTGCCGTACGCTATGCTTATCTAGCTGAATGGAGAGGGGTTCGTAACGAGGCAAGTCGTGCTCTACTCCCAAGCCGTCGAAGCTATGACTATAAGATAAGCCCATCTTGGGTGTCGCTTCCATGCCACATTAGTTGAGGCTATCTACACTTGCCACATCTTTGGAAACCCAAGCACTGTCTGTGATTTAATCGAAACCTTTTATCGAAATCGATGAGACACGGTCATCTGCAACACGCGACGCCATCATGGCTTCGCTGAAGCTAGGCAGTACTCTTTCACATGCGCTGATCTTTTGCGAGGCCATCTTCAGCATTTGCATTATCTCCTACGATGCCGCCATGATCAACAACCTGAACGCCGTCGTGCCGTACCGACAACGTGGGTTGACTAACATGATATCTAGTATGAAATGAGATACCTTAGCTGACAAACTGAAACAGATTTTGAACTCAATAGTGATATGGACGGTCTCAATGCTGCCATCATCAGCGCCGGATGCATCATCGGCGCTCCCGTTGTTGGCTACCTTGCTGATCGCTGGGGACGCAAGGCTGGTCTTGGGCTAGGCGCTATGAGCATCATCGTAGGCGTCATATTAGAAGCATCCGCAACTAAAGGTGAGTGCGCCACGCCGGCCTCTCTCACCAGAACCTTCGCTTACACACATGTTCCCCAGTCGCACAGCTCGTCTGCGGTCGCTTTCTCATCGGCTTTGCTACTTTGATCAACGGTTCTGTGCCTCCCATGTGGATTATGGAGCTGGGAGCGCCCAGATATAGATCCATGCTGGCCAACGCCGTGTTAGTCTCCGCGCCATTTACCGCATTTTTCACTACATGCATCTTTTTAGGGATATGGAGTAAGCAGTCGGACTGGGCATGGCGTGGAATCATACTTGTGAGTGACGATGATGACGACTCAGACCGTAGCTGACTTGTTGCATCAAGGGAGAAGCGGTGCCATCGGTCCTTGCTTTATGCCTCTTACCCTTCGTTGACGAGAGCCCACGATGGCTCTTTCACAAGGGCCGTACTGAAGAAGTAGGTAGCCGCGTCTTTATATACGCCGACCCCTTGTATTGAAAGCTGTTCAGGCCATCGAAATTCTCGCTCGTCTGCATGCCAACGGAGATCGCCAACATCCCTTGGTGATCGCAGAGACTCAGGAGATCATGGGAACTTTGGAACATGAAGAGCAACACAACGGTGGCTGGAAAGACCTCATCTCGCCTGGTAAAGTGGACCCTTGTTCCTCTATCCAGGTCTCAGACGTCTAACATCGAATGAAAGCTTCCAACCTGAAAAGATTCATCATCGCCGTGCTGGTCAATATTTGCTATCAAATTATAGGAGCAAATGTCATCCTGTAAGTCCATACATCCTTCCAATGATGCGCGAGCTGCCACCGACTTATGTCCGCTCAGATACTTCTCATCCTTCCTTATTGCCGGACTTGGAATTGAAGACTACGGTACCATCATCCAGGTGAATATGGGCCTACTGTTATGGAACGCTTTTTGCAGCCTTGCAGGCGTCTTCGTCATCGACAAGATCGGCACTCGTAAGGCTCTTAGTAAGTTTTGCTACATTGATCCGCGTGACGCACACGATTCACAGAACATACCCAGTCTTTGGCACAGCTGCCACCGTCGTCCTCTTTGCTATTCTTTCCGGCCTTTCGTACCTTGCAGACCAGTACCCCGACGACCACAGATATGCCATCGGTGCCATCGCTGTTGTGAGCTTATTTCTTCTGGCCGTGTCTTTCAGCTGGTAAGCCTCGTTGTAGCCTCGAAGACGATGTAGATCAAACTAACACGGTCGGAGGATGCTCCTTGCTTACACATATCCACCCGAGATCTTGAAATACTCACAGCGGTCTAAGGGAGTGGCAATTTCTCAGGCAATTGGCTATGCTTTCAGCTTTCTCAATCTCTACACGGCGCCGATGGTTATGGAGAAGATTGGCTGGCGCTACTTTGCCATTAACGGCGGGTGGAACGTTGCAATCTTGGCTACTGCGATATGGTTGTTCGTTGACACAAAGGGCAGAACTCTGGAGGAAATTGATGAGATCTTTGACGGTATTGGTCATGCCGATGGCGTGATCATAGGAACGAATATTGCTCAGGGCTTTGAGCTAGATACGACGGGCGAAGTAGGGGATATTGCTAAGGAGAAGCCTGCAATGGCCTCTGCCATCATGACCTAAGCATGCCATGGGGGGGAAGATACAAACATAGGGAGACGTCTGGATTAAGGTACCAGGTTGAATCTTTGGTCCACTTCGTTTCGGTCGATGCAAATAATTGGATTTCTTCATCCCCTTTGATTAGCTTTCGATCCGATGCACAGGGTTTGCCCACAAAATTATGGAGGTTCTTCTCTAGGCGAAAGAGAGTTGAATGAGCGATGTAGGCCAGACCACGCGTTCAGATGACCATCAAATGCTCCTGGCAGATCAAAAGCACCATTTCCGCACCCCAAAACGTCGTCGCCTCAGAGCTTAGCACAAGGGAACCATGTCGGCCGGGGTTGTGGCTGCTATACGGAGCAGGTGGGGCCGAGCCCGGGCACTTGACGCACATCACCTTAATTCTGGCCAAGCTACGCACCTCACCTTCCATCCTATTAAACCACCTACTTTACAGGATAAAGAGACGGAAAATTTGGAGTATGATGGGCAGGTAAGTAGGCATATAGGCAAAATGGATGATGGTGGACAGCGGGGTAGGATTTACATCCATAGCATATCTAGGTCCCCATCGCCCCTCCCGGCACATTTTCCAGCAGGTACCACCTGCCTTACGCTCCACCTTAGGTTTACTAGCGTTGCCGGTCGAGAGGCTTCTGCGTCTACTCCGTACGGTACCAAGGTAGCTAACTTCCAGGTAACCTTTGGGGACAGCAACACGAGGTTTGGTTGACGCGTGGCAGATGTCACTCGAGGTGGAAGAACCGGCGGCTGGGGGGACGGGGACATGGGACTGGGATGAATCCCGGTGAGACGGGTCTTAATTTAAGCCTGTGCACTGAAGCACCTACCTCACCTTAAGTTCAAGTCGTTCTCACTTCAAATGCTTCATTCTCCATCCCCTTTCCCCTGGCTTTCTCCGCCGACTCCTACTGGCCCTCCCCCAGCTTAACAAGTCGATGCATCGATTTGCCTAAGGTAGCGTTTTCCATGGCGATGGAGAGAAACTCTACAAATACAACGAATTTATTGCAGTCACCTTACTTTTGCATCTTGCGTGTTCAACATCTTGTCTTTGGTTTATTTACAGTGCAGTGGTCACATCACCGCTTCGGCAAGTACTACGTTGGCCTAAGGTACCTAGGTCTTGATCGATCGAAAGTCACGATCTCATCTCACGTTCTTGGCTGGCCATCAACCATGGAAAAAGAGAATAATCAGATTTTCGTATCGCTAAGCGCCGCGTATCTAGGTAATGCCTTTCCCCTCCTCCCAGTGACTCCAGGTTTGGTCCCGCTACGCTGCGTTCTCTGGTTTAGGACTACAGGATCCTCATACTCGCCTCAACAGCCCTATCCCACGCTTCCCCATCAACATTACGAAGATCCTCCTCATGTGCACGCTTCCGTCCGAGATTGCCAGAAGGTTCGTCGGAAACCGTACTTGGCTGATTCAATGTTGTCCCAGAAATAGTCGAGCCTGGGCGCTGAGGACTTTTGTGACCATGGATGGACAAGACCTCAGCCAGGTTTGACGGTGATGATGGCTCCCGTCCTCGTGTATTTTCATCTTCGATTGCCATCTGACCGCTTGCAACTTTTGCGGATAATTCTGAAGCCATTTCAATGAAATCTTTCTCGCTGGCGCGCCAATCAGTTTGGCGTGGGACCTCGCCATGCTGGACAGCTGCTTCCGCCCGGGATCTGAAGACGAATCGTGCAAGGCTTTCAATCTGCTTTTCCCCAAGCCGGATAACTTCTTGCGGCGGGGAGTTGACGTCGGGGGTTGGAGGCGCTTCGACCTTCTCAGGATGTAGGTTTTTGCTAGGTGGAGTAGCTTCGCGAGACAGTGGGTTGACAAAGGAGTCCAAGAGCGTTTCGCGCTCTTCCGGAGTGAGATCCTCGCAGTCTGTAAAGGATATGAGTTATGCACAACTACCGGCGCAGACCCTTAGGAGATTTAAACAGAAACATACAAGGTGACTTTGGCCCAAGACCGGAGTTAGGAAATAGGATGCGCCAAACGGCTCTGATCCTTTTCTGATGCCCTAGGAAAGCATTCTTGGTGTTCATTCTGGGTTTCTTCTTGTCAATTATGTCGAGGTCCTCTTCAATATCTTTCCAGTCTTGTTTCGACATGTACAGCTCGGATCTCTCATTGATCGAAGGACTTTTGCAGTGCCTGACACGTAAATGATCTCTGATATTTCAAGTTAGATAAACTAAAGCTTTTTGAGGAGCCAAGGAGGCCACTCACTTCAATGCACTGAAGTTCTTAAATGAAGTCGGCAATCGACAAGCTTTCGTGACCCGGCGTGGGTACTTCACGCCGTAGGGACAGAGCCAGTGTTTTTCGGACATATTTTCCCAAAGGGCTTCGGTTAGTGGTTCCCTTTCGCCATCATTCCCATCATTACTCTCATCTCTATCGCCATTGTACTGGGGCAGCGCGGCCGGATTCGTAGCTGGCGTCGATGTGCCCACTCTAGCTTCGTTGCTAGTCCTCTCCTCCGCCGACGATGCTCTTTGGCCGTCAGCCTCATATTCTTCCTGATTACTCAAGGTAAGGAGAGAGGCGTGGTGGAATGATGACCGCTGTGGAGAATCGTGGCGGTATGTCGTGATACTTGGAATTGGACGATGGAGCGTGGTGTTTTCCGGCTTAGCAGACGACAACCCTTGGATATCAGCTTCCGAATCGTCATCAGACAACTCAAGCTCCTCATCTTGGTCAAGCTTTTCTTCAAACAAATCATCCTTGCTACTGCTGCCATTTTGGGACTGTTCTTGTTGGGTCGGCTCTACGAAAGGGTCATTAGGGGCCAAGTTCGCAGCCGTGCTCGCACGGGAAGCTTCGTCGGTCCAAGATCCAATGTCGACCAGGTCGTCAGGTTTTCTGGAAGCCGGCTGTGCCTGCAATTGCCCATTCCTTGTAGCCGATTGACTAGAAAGCAGTATCAGCATGTATTCTGTAGTCGCACTATGTAGGATTCCAAACGGAGAAACCGACACATTGGGGCTGGGTTGCTGTTGGCGCTCGGCGCCTGCTCCCCGGATGTTGTTGGTCCAGTCCTTTCGATTCGAGGTGGCATCTGCGAAAGCTGCGTCTTGCTCCGCGATATGCTCCTTGCTGAGCGCTTGATAGCAGGTTCTTCTGCCACGAGTGTCCGGATTGTTGAGTAAGGAGTCTCGCAGAGGATCCCAGTGTCCCACAAATTCTGTCAAATTGTTCTGGAATGGATCCTAATGCAGCACAAAAGTGAGTCTAGTGAATTGTCCCCAAAAGAAGGTGCCTTTGTTGGGTTCAACGTACCATATCGTCTCCCGCTGCACGGTCCCTGGGTGTGAGTGGTCTCTGGGCCCCAGCTTGGATCCCTTCGTTATCCGAAATGCGTTCGATCGGGGGTTCTGCTGCCTTTCGCACTGCCGGGGATAACCGCGCCTTCAGGAGGACGCAAGGGAGGAGTATTGTCGCCTTAGAACACTTTCTTCGTTTCTTTTGAGGTAGAGTAATTGAGGCAGGCTGACAAGTATGTTTGAATATGTTCAAACGTCGGCGGCGATGGGACCACGGGATGACGGCGGAGGGACGAGCCCCAGGTCAAGTGCAAACCATCGCCTTGGTTATGTATTAGCGGGAAACATGATAGCCATCTCGACTTGTCTGAAATCGCGGAGAAGACCGCTTGTCCAGATTCGCGGAGAAGACTGTTGATTGGCCTATGGGCTGGACCTCAGCTTGTCCGTAAGGTACCTAAGGTACAAGGTACTCAGATAAGAAGCCACTGGCTGAGACCGTCAACCGGCACCCCTATCTGGCTTGACGTCTGTATTTTCTGGACCGAGCCTCTGGGTTATCATAAAGAACTACTCCATGACCTGGCAATTGAATTCGCTGGAGAAGATGCCGCTGCGGGCATCAACAATTCGAAATGAGGTCACTCAATTACTCGATCATTGAAGAGATGAATTTTCATCTTTGGTCTCACAGACTGCTCAGTTTTGCTCTGCCTCTGCGTTGCTCAGGGGGTTTTCGCCAACGGGCCCTGCCCCAATCCTCTGGCGTTGGTGGCGCGCAACGAATACTGACAGTTCGGCTCATTCCTGGCTTCGAGTCGTCTTGGCGTAAGATCCTCTTCCTCTGTAGATGTACGGAAATGGGGGAAAGGCCATCTTCACCACTCATATCGCGCGTCTCAGATGCACTGGCCCCACTGCCCACGTCGAGGTACGAATACGGGCCGCCCAGTGTCATGTGTCAACCTGCTGGGCTGTGTCAAAGAACTGGATAGATAAAAACGTCTTTCATGAGACCAAAGATGAACGCCAATGTCGAAGTCCCTGCTTCATTTGACGTCATGACACTTCGTCTGAAGGAGAAGTCTTGGCATGAGCTTATTTCCCCATCTGGCGCCTAAAAGAGTAAGGTGTCCCATTGTTTGTTGTCTCTCGGGACAACTTCACCGGGGCTATAATCCGTGTTCCTGTACTCCCCAATGTAAGATCCAATCAAGAAGAGCCAACACTTTACTTAGCAGTGGAAGCTCGGATCTTGGGTTCAACTGAGAGTTCCATTCGTTATGAGGAGATCCATGTATCTTGAGCCTAGACTAGACCCAATCAGTAAAATCTCGGACATATTGAGTAATTCGGACATAGGTTTGAACTGCCACGCCATGATATTCATCGATATCTCCAGAATCGCGTTGAAAACTCGGGCAGTCCCGATTACGCCTGGCACTCTGCTATGGCAAAGGTGTAGAAAGTAGATAACCCTCACATGGCACACTCGGTCAACTTAAAAGGCCCCCTTACGCCCTCCATGAAATGAAAAAGCAGACGAATCTTGCAAACAACCAAAGACAAGCCTGCCTGACATACATCGCACGCGGACACCACAACCAGAAACGATGACTAAATCATGCCTCCTTCTCTACATGTTCTCTGCAACGGAACACCTCACTGCAGACATCATTCCCATCGCCTCGGACGCGAACGCGCAAGCGCAAATCTAGACAATGCGCAATAAGATCTTGACGAACACCAGTAAGAGCAGACTCTTCTTCAACAAATACGTCTTGTTCCGGAAGCCATCGGTATGGATCGCTACACTGCGCCCGGTATGTCTACTCTCGCTATGCACCTTATATCTTCTCACCCATACTGACAACTTCCCTTATCAGATCAGAGTTAATGATCTCACGGCGCTTCCTCCCACCGATGCGTTGATCCAGAATACCGCTCTCGACAAAGCCCTATCAAAAGCCATCAACGATCCTGCGTCGCCAGGATGGGCCTTCTACAATAACATGTACGGCCTCTACAAGGATGTCTTTGTTGAACTGGATGAGCAAGATGGCACCATTGCACTGCCACATCAAGCCTTGCTGGTCCGATACCAAACATCGCCAGCAGTGAAACGTGCTGTAGCGGGTGTCGGATCCGTGGTCTCCGTGATCGGGGGGTTGGTCGCCACGGCTGTCAGGCTCGGAGAAGAGTCTTAGAATCTATGACCAACTCGACTGGACAATTTTGACAAGGATAGTATCGCCACAGTTCTATCTGCGACTAGGAATTTGACTATGTTGGCACGATACGGCGCAGGTCTCGTTGTGAGAGGAAGCCGATGAGGATGTGGGGTGGTAGGGCGCGAACAAGGTCACTGACGGTTGAACTTTGCTTTGGTAATATCTTTATGTTCATAGACTTCCTTATCCTTCTTCACGTGTTTAACCTGGGGGGGTATATACTTTGAAAAACCGGAGTAATGTCTATAATAGCTCTATTCACAAATACCGCCTCGCCAATCTCCCTGTCCTTAATATCGGCACTAGAACCGTGTGAACAAGTGGATACGGGTGTCCAACTGGTTCGACTTGGTGCTTTAGGAGTCTAATAGCCAGTTTCCCGGACGTTGAATCGAAAGGTCTGTGGCTCCCGTGAACAGCCAGGGTAGCCCTTTACTCCGCGCTCTCTACGCTTGGTACATTGAAGATTATCTCTTTTGCATCGAACAGACAGCCGCCAGCCACAGCAACGTGGTCAAGGCCACCTACGACGCAAATTTGAGAGCGCCAACGCATTGGTAACCGTGGTATGGGTCAACAAGGACGATCCGAGTTGGTTTAACGCCGCTTTCGGCTCCGGAGGCTGGGCCAGTCCGGCCGAGACCAGGTTCCCGCGCCAGAATCCGGGGGCACGGGATGGTCTATTTTCGGCGCCACTGGAAATCCCACTAGGACCATAAACGGGCAAGGCGTCGCGGTCAGTATTGGTGCACCGGATCGCATATAGGCGGCGGTGCTGTTGTTCTTCTTGTCCGGCGGTTGATGGTGGGAAGGCTCCTTCGCGAGAGTGATTCTTACGTGTGTATATTTTACACACATTTATTCTCATAGCTTCATTTTTGTAAATACCCCTTATAAGTATGTAGAGAAAGGGTAGAAGCGGCGAAAATGAATACACACATGAACATATATATGAGTCTAGAATCTACATTTGACGAGTCAACTTTTAACAGCATGTGGAACATATGCAGACTGCTGGAACAAATGGGTTGAGTAAGCTTCCAAGGCCTGTGTTCCTCCTTGAAGTTCTAAGGTAATCCCCACGGTCAAGTGTGAAGAAGCGTGCCCGCCTCTTCCGAAATTACTAAGTTCCGGCTGGCGACTCTGCCCGGAGGTAAAGGCGAGCAGAGGGTCTATCTAGCCTGCATCGGCAAGTCCACTCGATCGACCGCTCCACGTTCACGAGCCTTCTCTCTTTCAAAATCGAATACGCCGTCGGGGATGAAATGCTGATAAAGAGTATCTACTCCATATCGCCAGGAACCCAACGCTGACGGTCCCAGCATTTCAAACGCGACTTTGTCCCAGTAGAGTGGCGGTGTTTCTTCGTCCTCCTCATCATCGTCCTGATCGCGAGGCCGCCAGTCGACCAGCAACCCTCTTCCGTACGGGCTGCTATCGGCCCTCTCCACCCTATTTATATCCGGGTTTCTTGCTTCGCTTGGAAGAGTCTGTATCCAGGCAAGCGCCTCCTGCTAACGGATAAGGCCGGGCGGGTTGTTGGGTTTCTCATTAAGCCTATCAACAACCACAATGCGACGGGTATAGTAGGCGTTGCTTAATCCTTCTGGAAGGTACCACGAAACCGCCTCCGCCCTGTCCTCGATGGCCAGACGATTCTGGACTTCCCGCTCATGATGAAGTATGCAAGCTGCGGCGTGCTGGAGACAGTGTGCGTCCTGAGGGTCCCGCGACGCGCGTGCGGCGAGACGGGCATACCAGGGGCTCTCTTGTGAAAGGACGAGGTCAAGCCCCACGTCCTCGGCAGAATACGAGGTCCCAGTCTCAGGCAGAGGCGGGAGGGGCATAGCAAAGACCTCGACTCTGTCCCGCAGCCCGCAAGGGCTGCGGTTGTTCTCGGTGCCGTCGAAGATGGAGCGGGCCAGGTCCTCGGCGCGTCCCGGATTAAGCGCGCCCGGAGAAGTGTCATAAAAGACGTAGGCGTACGCCGGGCGCAAGGGCGTCAGGTCGGCATCCTCCGGAGTGTCTGCGGGGACTGAGTAGGCCACGACAGCCGGGATGCCGTCATGGCTAGGCGCCGAGTGAACGATGGTCTTGGGGTTCGGTCGGAGCTTCTTTCGAGGCGCCGGCCTGTCAAAGTCTATTGGCTGCGGCAGCGGATCCTCGTCCTCCCGGTCGTGCACTGGGTCAGGCGGGGGCGAGGGTTCCGCGAAGCCAAGTCTGCGGCAACCATAACACATTGTTTCGATTTTCTTCGGCAGTCCAAGCGAGCATTGAAACCTAGTTAATGAGCCGTTATTGACGATGAAACGGGTTTAACAAGGTGTGTGTAAAATTAAATTTCCCGAACAATGCTGACTAATCCTAAGAAATCTTCCTAACTTTAACAGAAGCGGAATCTTGAACAATGTTTGCGGTTCTTGATCTATTAGAGATTGTCATTCTTCCCGGTTCCCCATATCTCAGACGCCAGAACCTAATTGTCTCTATTTTTCATATCATCAACACGTGTATCTGTTCTCACCCACTTGTGCCTCTACATGTGTGCGTCATACATGTTGAAGAACTCTTGCCATGGGTCTTCGGTATCCTCGTCTGATTGAAAGAATGGTAATTGTTCCCAAGCTGCCGAAGTACTCGCTGGATCTTCCTGCGTCCCATCCTCCCATTTAAAGTCGAATTCAGTATCAAAAAGCATCGAACCTTCCATCATCTGGCCTCGAAAATAGGTTTCCGACTCCTGCAGTTGATGAGATGTGGCTGGATCAGATGACGGGGCCTCGGTATGAGATGCCGGTGAACGACAATTGCCCATAGACTTCGAAGACTCCGGTTTAGTGTGTAAGGAGCCCGTTCCATCAGGTGACCACACAGACTCGCTGTGGAGTGGTCCCGGGTCCAGGTACGTCGTCAGCATTGCTGGTTCTGTGTTGAATTGCAGGATTGTAGGCTCAATGCCCTGTTGAGGTCCCTGATCATCGACCTTGAATGCACCAGCGAAATCTGAGACTGGATAGGATGAGCTCGTTTGCGGCGAGTTCCCGCTGCCGGAATGAGATGAAGTAGCTGTCAGCTCTGATGATTCTGCAGATTCCCACATCAGGGCATCTTCAGCGGTGCGTGAAGGGCCGGGCTCCTCATCAACAGAAGTTTGAGGCAGCACCATCTGATGACCATTGATTATGCCTGAAGCGGTGGATGCGACGAGATCCTGGACCAGGTCTGCGATTTCGGGCCTATAGTCTGCAACGATTGCAAATAGTTGTTGCATGCTCTCGGTGAACTCTGCGCGGTTTGCACGATATTCATTCGGAGTAGAAATTTCTCCGCGTTCGAAGGCCTGTTGTGACCGCGAGTCGAAGATCGAGTCAGAAAGCATTCTGATCTCATCAATAATGAAGTCTTCACAAACTAGAAAGTTGTTAGACCCTCACAGAAGTTTCAAGACAGAGTCGCCTTCGGTTTTCATGGAGACTTACAAGGAGACTTTGGTCCAGGGCCGGCATTTGGAAACAGTATGCGCCAGACGGCCCGGAATATTCCCAGCTGCTTTTCAAAAGAAGCTTCGGTGCCTTGTTTGGGCCTTTTCTTACTGGCTTCATTAGCCACGATCTCGATGTCGTTCCACTGCTGATTGGACATGTACAGCTCAGGACGTCTGGACCCTTCCCCATCCTGAGAGCCGATGAAGTGTCTCGAACGCAGATGCAATCTATTTTGAGTCAGATAACTTGATGGCTTTCGGGATACGAGGGGCTCAACTCACTTCAGCTCGCTAAACGATCTGAACTTAGTCGGCGTTCGACAAGCTCCAGTCGCCCACTTCTGATACCTCACACCATATGGACAGAGCCAGTGTTTTCCCGACATGATGTGACAAGGCTTCTTGTTCTTGGAAAATTTCTGAGGGTCTTTCTCATCGTTTTCCCTCTCTCTTTTAAGAGAAATGGGTGTTTGACTCGGTACGGCCCAGCCCGTCGGTATCACTGTCGATGAGCTCCCCGCTCTTACTCCAGTATCAGTCGTCCCCTTTCCCGCCAAACAGCTTCTATTGTTGAAGGCCCCGCATTCTGAACGATCATACAGACGCTGGAAAGCGTTGGCGAGGAGCGCTGGTAAATCCGAAGCATCGCGATTTCGTGAAGCGAGTCCTCGAAGTTGACGGTCGAAGGCAACAACTATGGCTTCAGCGTATTGTGGATTACTTGGAAGTACTCGGCGAATAGAAACTCCAATGGTGTGATTGTCATTATTCGTCTTCGGTTCCTCCTCTTGTACAGAATTTGCTTCAGAAGCACCTGCACCAGAGCCTTGTTGGGGCAGTTCTCTAGAAAATGTGTCCTTGACGGATCCGTTGAAGACAGAGGCCGGGCTCGTGATTGAACCAGCAATCTGCTTGGAATTTATGTCGTCGTCGAGAGCCGAGCGTTCATGCTTTCGCGAGCGTTTCGTCCACGATCCAGCTTCTGTCAGTAGTTGGCCTGCCAGCGCTTGCTGGTGTGTTATTATGGGCTGCCTGGACGACGAACTCAGCATAGTGTTCTTCTAATTGCTTGAACCAATAGTAAGGGGAAACTAACGTTCTGCCATCAACGTATCGTTGGCGACGGAGGCTTGAGTTGGCTTCAGGGAATGCAGAGTTAACCTTGGCAACTACACTCGAGACCAGTTCGATCCGTTGCTCATGTCTGGTCAGACTGTCCCCATTGTTGAGAAAGGAGTCATGTAGGAAGTTGCCGTTGTCCATAAATAATTCCGAAGAAACCCCCGGAAACTAGAGCAAGAAGATCTCCTCTTAGTGAAACGGACTTTCACAAATTGTGCAAGCTTCTGGTAAAGGATTGTAACATACCTCTGACTTCTCTCCTTTCTTGCCATCTTCTATTGCAGGCTCCCGGGCCGAAGCTGGTATGTCTTCGCTACAGGCGTGGAGGGGCATTGTTGCCGATGCCTGCACCGTCGCACTCAATGGGTACGTCTCACTCGACTCATGTGACCCAGGGTATCCTGCAGTCGACGAGTGTTTCCAAGTGTATGCCGCACTCAAAGAGTATATTTTACCCCCTCTGGTTATCTTTCTCTTTCTACTGCAATCTGGCGGCATCTTTATATTCTTACGCGGCTGAGGTATATGGTTGCTAAAGAGAAGCCACCCTTTCGTTCCCTTGTTCACAAACTATGTCATCATGAAAGACTATGGTGACAAGAGAGACACTTACATGACCAAGCGAGGCTCATAGCTTTATGTGCTGGTGGTAGACAGGGGCATGATCTTAGCTTCTCCGGAAACTGGGAGAAGACTGCTGATTGGTCTAGATGTCGCGCCGCGGCTTTCTCGAGCCAAGATTGATCGTTGACCAGCTGAGACACTCCAAGAGTGCTTTCATTGGCTAAACACGCCCATTTTTTTTCTCGTCAATGGCATGGGCTATAACACGTCCAAGTGTACTCGATTATGGAGAAGTTGATCTTCAGCACTGACTCAACTATCCAGCAAGCGGCAAATTCTGGTCCTCTTGTTGAGTTGCATCATTAGACTTGTATATGTACCTTCCGTCGGGCCCTTTCTAGAAATCAAGATGGAGTGGATGTAGTGCCATGAATCGTCGTCTTCTCACTTCCTTTCCAGTCATCTGCGTCAGTCAAGAAGTAGGTGTGGGCTTACGAGTCACATCAGGTTAGCTATTACTAGGCCTTTGTGCACTCGAATATGCATGTGAGACTCTTCCACGCCTCTCTATCAATTCTTTTCGATCTGTCTACAAGCCAGACATAACTAGCCTCCTGATCTGATTCCTAAACCGCCAGCATTTCCGTGGCCGATAGCGGTACGAAGTTGGTGCGGTTCAAAATGTGAGATGGTTGGACTCACTACCACGCACTTGGAGAGTCGATCTGATTCAAGACCACGTCCGAGGGCCCTTGGACATCTTCGGCGAGGAAGGCCATGCTGAGGTAGTCGAGGGAAGAATCCAAGTCAAAGTTGCCCTCTATAGATCCCGGAAACCCTGGGTTATACTCAGTCTGCCGGCCTTGACTTGGTCCAATCTCGAGATACCGTGGGTCGATGGTAGCGTTTGAATTTGGTGGAGCTGGGGTCCCCTCTTGTGATATTAAAGGAAAATCCTCTTCACGAGTCCAATGCAGTGATGAATCCTTGTGGCTCCGTATGACCTAAAGATCTTCCGTTATTTCATTCCGATTCCGAGGGAGACTCCTGCAATCCTGAGGCAATTTGGCACACCATATGACATTTTTGGAGGACTTTTCAGGTGTACTTACAGCGTGACTTGAGTCTGCAAGTGTTAATGCTAGCTGACTTCCCTCACTGACCAAGACGAGAGTGTCAGACTGCGAAGTCAGAGCTGTAGCAGGTGGAATTGAAGTTGCAGTTCCAGTTGCAGGAAAGCTGAATGTCTGTTCCACGATTTCCGGGGAGACATCAGCCATGATTGAGTACGTGTCGCGGAACATCTCATTGAAGTCTTCCCGTGTTGGCCGATATTCACTCGTCTCAGTTATCTCACCGCTCTCAAAGGCTCGGTCCGCCCAGACACTGAACATCGCGTTTGGTATGATTGCAATATTCCGTTTGAGAAGATCCTCGCAGACTTATACCCCGAGTTGTCAGATGATTCCATGGTCGCGTTGTATACAATCACTTACAGGGAGTTCGGGGGTTGAGCTCAGCTTCCGGGAAGAGGAAATCGCAAAGCTCTTTGAACACCAGAAGGCTTTTGTGGAAAGAGGCAGAAGAGTTCTGAGCCTCTCGTCTCTTGGAGTCCTCTTCTGTTGTCTTTTCGATCTCTGACCACTGATTGTTCGACATGAATAGGAAGGCTGTGCTCTCATGGTCTGAACTCTTACGGCGGTGCTTCGATTTCAGATGACGTCTATAACTCATAGACGGTTGCTAGTCACGCAAACTACTAACACCAGTACGACTACGCTGACTTACTGAAGATCGCTAAGCGTTTTAAAAGTCGTGGGAGAACGGCACGCCCCTAATATATGGCGAGGGTACCTGTGAGAGTAAGCACTCATCCAAGTCTTAGAATGCTTTGTTGTCTTCTTGCTCTTCCGTGGGTTGTCTGTAACCGAAGATGGCGTGGAGGATACTGAGGGTCCTCCCTGAGCCCCATTTCCGGACCTGACGGTCTTTCTGCCTGGGACTCGCCTCGACGGACAACACCATAGCTCAAGCTGCGGTAGCTTCTTTCATTGTGACCACTCTTTGAGGGGCTTCAACCCCTTCTAGATTCATGACTGGGTACAGGAAGCTGTCGCGTTTGATCTGATAGTTCCTGAACAGCTCTGATGGTTTTCTGGACGTACTCGGCATCTGTGGAAAAGACCCTTCGAATGGATGAAAAGAGATGATCTGTGCCGTATTTCTCAGACTGCGGTTCTTTTCTAGTTGGAAGTGAGGCAGGTGTATTGGCATCTTTGACAACTCTTCGCCTGAAGCGTTTCTGCGAAGATGGTGGCATCGCGGTGTCGGACCCTGTGATGGAGAGAGCTTGGAATTCTGGGGCACTGAGCGACTGCTGTGTCAATACAATGTGACATGCCCTTACTCAGAATTTGGTGGGATGTAGCGTACAGTGGCAGGGACGGCTTCTCGACACTTCTCTGTCTAGCGCATGATGCGTCCCGAATTCCATCAGCTTTATGGACGCATGAACTCTGAATACGGTCCATCAATCCTCCCATGGTAATATAATCCGTCACAGTAGGCGTATGTATGAAGGTCTCCAGCGGGTCTCCGGCCCATCTTCTCGCTACATCTATGCGTGAACAGATTGCTGTGAAGTGTGCAAGCTTACAATCGCTGATGAACCTTGATCAAGAAATCATGTGGAACAGAAATTTTTCGTTGAATGAGTTCCAATATAACATGGGGGGATTGGCTTACCTCGGGAGGCGCCATTCTATTCCTCCCAGGGACGAAGGCGCCCAGATTCGTCGAAACATCAGGCGGCATTGCGGCGGATCAACACTCAGTTTGAGTCTGTATATGGGAGCATGCAATGAGTGGAAACATGATTATAGGAGCGAAATCCCATGTTTTCCTCAGGTCGATATTATTGAAACTCAGTTGGGGTCGGCTTGGTTGAGCTTCCCCGTGAACGCGGGCATGCTTTCTCATTGGCTCTGCGGCACCCCTCTGCCAACAGCACGTCTGAATGGCCCGATGCGAGAGGGAAAACATTTTTGTCAAGTCATTGGCTAGAAGTGATCTAGTTTATCTCAACGCATCGACAACTACGCATTCTCGGACCTTTATTGAGTCACTGTCCTGTACAGCCCTCAAACTTGATGAACTCACCAAGGCAATGTTTCGGCACGGAAGTACCAAGTTCTTGCTTCTCTTAGAAGATTGTCAAGGAAACCGCCTGACTGCGGATATCATCCAACTTGCCTTTGACTCAGACCCGCAAGCCCAAATCAAGACAATTCGTACCAAGCTCCTTGATAGCACCAGTAAGAGCAGGCGCTTCTTCAACAAATACGTCTTGTTACAGAAGCCCTCGGTCGGTGTGGGTAGCCACGCTGCGATCTGTAAGCTCATCTTCACTAAGCGTCCTTTACTCAGTACTAAATCTAACAGTATCACAGACAAGGCCAAGGTACCTAATCTCAAGGCAATTCCTCCTCTGAATTCGCTAATCAGGAACGCCACCTTTGATGAGGCCTTGTCAGAGGCCATCAACAATCCAGATTCACCAGGTCACGCCTTCTACCAACGCACGTACGCTCTCTATAAGGACGTCATTTTTTTTTTTTTACTTTGACGAGAAGGATGATACCATTGTTTTGCCGCAGCAGGCCTTGTCAGTCCGATATTCTACGTCGCTGAGAGTTAAACGTGCCGTGGCAGGCATTGGGTCGGAAGCTCTTTCCTAGGTTTTCACTGTCATCGGTGGAGAAATGCATTAAAGTTCATGACTACCTCTGTGGTAGATCTACATACCGAACTTGAAAGGATCAAAGTATATACGGGTTGGCATTTTCTACACGTACCTGAATGTGAAACAGACTGCTGTATGCTAAGAAATAAGGTCGAAATGGGATCTTCAGTAAAGGTAGCTTGATACTGAATCCCAAAGCCTTCGTCTCTCTCGATATCCGTATTGTTCTAAGTACGATTTACTCCATCGACCGGAAGGAAGTCCTCAGAGCCCTTTTCGTAGGGCTCTTTCCTTCCACTAACGACTCACTGGCTTCGCCGTCTTCTTCCTCAAGTCAGAGATCATGTAAGATATAGAAGTGACTTTTTGACCCAATCTCGGAGGCCGGCTGTGTCTGCTGCGCATGTAAAACAGCGAGTCTATTCCTAAACTAGACCTCTCTACTTCGGTACTCCGCGGGCCAACAGCATACGTGATCAGAAAGTATTTAACCTGTCGCAAGTACATCAGTATCAACGCTGCCAATTCTCATTATCAAGACAGACTTACAGCCTGGCTGGGGCTTGCAGCACTTCATCGTCTCCATACCAACGGTGCCGGGCTCAGATCGCTGCCTCTCACCAGTGATCTCACAAGCCGTCTGGCAGGGCAAGTCTTCGGGAAGATCGCAGACCCAGCCGTTGGTGAGGCCTCGCGAGATAGGACCGACGTCCGACTTGCAGACTTCGGGAGCGTGGCGGCAGCCTGCCATGACGCCGAGGGACATGGAAGCAATAACGAATGCCTGGGTGAACTTCATGATGACTGATTTCTGGGTAGAATAAGGATTGAATATGATATTATTGCAAGATCGACTCGATGTGGTTAGCGGGTAGTTACTATCACATCTATAGAGCTCGAGCTCTACTACTTATACCTGGAAGCTACCCGCTTAAGTATAAGTTGGTGTCCGCGTACCTCCGATCCCTAGTTTGTCTTCTCGAGTCTAATAGATTGGCTGGTCGTGAGTTCTGGCCTCATGCTGGCTTCACGCTGTTGATCATAATCCCCATGGACTTTTGATTCATGATCCGCTATTCTTCTCCGTACTGGCGAGTCATTGGCAATGAGACGAACGGGTCATCCCACGCGGCGACAAGCGAGTCATTGTACGTCGTTAAGCATCACCAGACTCTGATGCTTCATGCTGGCCCTGACTACGGCAGGCTGGCCAATCGATCTTGCAAAATCCCACAGGGACTGAGGGTCACGATGTGGCTCTCATGATGTTCCACTCATAGTCTCAGGGTATAGTTGTCCTATGGGGTAGTCTAGGGTTGCAAGGGGTTGAGTGTAGTGTTGATCTCCTCATACCCGTGTAATTCTGTCTCTTCCTCCATTGATATACAAGATAGTATTAAGCCCCTCTTATCATGATTCAGAACTTGGATCATTCTATACCGCCTCGAACGACGTTGTAACGGGTCAAGATACGGTGCCCAAGTATCTGTGCAAAGTTAGAGTTCATCTCACACCCGTATCTGATAGATGAACGGGGCAATGCTGCGGGCCGCTCGCGGACGGTTAAGGTTACTGCAGTTTCGGCTATAACCAAGTGTCCATATTTGCGGCTCAACAACGTCCCGCGTACTAGTGAGCCCGGCCGCAACCAAAAGGAAGACATCGTGAATCCACTTTGACCCACCAAAACTTCAAAAACATACAACACCAGGTATTCGCTGGTCGTCACCGACCCAACTACTAATCCGGCCCTCATTGGCTTATCTATGGGAGAGCGGACGGGATCCCGAGTTTTCCAATGGGTATGGTCGTATGTGGTGGTTAAGGATGGCAGGACAGTCCATAACAGCAGTTGCAAGTCGTGGAGGCTGGATGCGGCTGCACTTCTGTCCGCACAGCGCCACTCAAGCTGCAGGCAAACAAAAGTCCTGCCCCACAAGACCATATAAGCGCTCATCTCGATTTCCTTATGCAAAGTTCCAGAAATCGGGATAAGTAAGGCGCACTCGAATTCGTTACTCAAGCGTCGCGCTGGCTTTGAAGAATGAGTGAAGCTGGAGCTTCATCCTATTTCACTGGTCTCATTGGCCAATCGACTTTCCTTGCACACCTGCCTCTCGGGTCAGCGTTCTCAATGCTACCCAACCTTAGCAGGGGTTAGGTGCTGCGCTAGTGGGGCCGACTGGACATCTAAGAATGGCCGCCGCTGCCCCCGAACGGCGGGGGCGGGGACGGTGCTCCCCGAGAAACTTGCGTGGTAAGTTTCCATTTATGACACCAGTGCGGAAGAGGAGTCACTAGACTCTTGAAATTACATTCCAAGCGCTTCACGTGCCTCCGACATAACTGAGCGTCCCTGAACCTAGTTGTAGTTGATTAGTCGGAGTTTGATGAAGTGTGTGTTTGAAGATAGAATTGATGGCTTTGTACTACATCAGCCCGGCAACCCTTTCAATAACGTCCCGCGGACTGCCGAAAGCCAGTCAGGCCAGACTCAAGTCGTTAATTCAAACTGCACATCCTCAAAATCTAGCGCTGTAAGTTTGTCTTTCTATAGCGCAAAGCTTGCTGGTTATCAATTACGGTGAGGATTAGCTCACAGCACTGAGGCTAGATACTTATATGCATCGATCTTTCATCATACAACGAGCACTGTCATCCATGAGCCAGAAGTGATACCGATCATGATAACCTTTGAAGATGAGCGTGTGCTTTCCTGACGGTCTTCCGCCAGAGATCCTTCATGGTATACTAAAGGTCCTCACGTCGATATCCAATCCTCAAGATTACTGAACCATGATACCAAAACAACTAACACACTGTAGCATCTAAGAAAGCACGACCTCTGCAACTTGCGCTTAGCAAGCCGCACATACGCAGCCTTCGGCCTCCCCTACGTCCTCAAGCTCATCGCGCCAAAACTTTAAGAGTCTCCAAAGAAGCAAGTCGAACCGCCATCCTACCTCCACCGGTTGACAAAGTACTGCTTCCACGAGATAATCGAGTCCCTCCTCAAGCTCGGCGCACCTCCCGACGAGTTCGACGTGCAGGGCGAAGCGGCACTGCACGTGGCGGCCCGCCGTGGCTGCGTAAGTGATTGCATCCGGATCCTGTTGGCTGTATCCGCGAACCCGGACGTGGAGAGCCGTCTTGGGTAGACGCCGCTCATGATTGCGACGAGGTACGGTCATGTTGAGGCTATCACAGAGTTGGTACGCGGCGGGGCGCGGCTGGATCGGAGAGGATTCCATGGCTGGACAGCTCTGCACGTCGCAGGCCGGAGCGGCCGGGAGGAGGCTTCTGAATTGCTTGTCAGTGCAGGCGCAACTTTGGGAATTGTCGACAATGATGGCTTGAAGGCGAATGATACTCCTGTGGGAAGGATGAGCAGTCATCTCCTGTGCCAATACTCGAGAAGGCAACAGAAGCCGCTCGTTTCCTCTGGTATCCTAACGCCATGATTCTGGAACAAGACGAATCCGCGCTCAGCTCTCAGGTGTGAACCAAAGGTGAATACATACAATTGGCATTGCAGCTAGCTGCCTTCATCATCCAAGAGTAGTGTGCACATGTGTGCGTGCCTCGCCGAGCCAAGAATAAAGCGTGCTCTCCCCTCATGATTAGTGATCTATTGTTTCTGCTGAATCAATCTTTGAATTCTGGATTCTTCACCGAGACCTTCGCTGAACATTACATGCCATCGCTAACTCGACGTAAACTGAGACCGGTTACTCTGAGAAATGCGGACACACGTGCAAAAGTGCACGGTACCGCTGAGTCAACAAGCCAGCTGCAACGTCAGACTCTCATCTCGCCGAATTAAGCAAAACGCCGTAGTGTGTACATTTATTCCCCAGACCGGGATCAGTAATCCCCTCACCTCCGGGAAGGATTTGCCTGACGCAGGGGAAAAGCACCGGCAGCCCCATAATTCGGTCCGTCTTACAGCATTAGCTTGCCCGATTGATCTCCGGATACACTGTCCCACATCGCGGGACGTGGCTTTATTTTGTCTCACAATTGCGAGCGGGGCACCGGGGCTTAGCCTATCGGGGCACGCCGTCGCGGCCGCTAGGGCCCTGTATAGCATATGATTCATCGCGGCTATGCAATTCCAGGTGCAGATCACCCGTCGGATGGTTCTTCTGCCTTGTGGACAGAAGAACATTCCAACGCTAGTAGTGTGTACTGTATCTGATCTCATCGTGGAAAGTAGAAATAGCCATTGACTTCTCTTCATTCTTGACGTCTACCTACCCCCATTGCTCCATAGCCTACATCGAGAATCACATGAACGCCACATCAACACAATTTGACAATCAGCACTCCAGTACAGTTTCGCCCAACATGGACGCCTCTAACAAGCCCACAATCACCTTCTACGATATCATCCTCGACCCGAAAGCCTACCCAATGGCGCCGAACCCGTGGAAGACGCGGTACGTATAACACCCTCCCTCCTTTGCCACATCTCATTCTCGGGAGGCTTGGGGTGAAAATTGACTTCAGACCACAAGACTGACATTCTACAGCTTCGCGCTCAACTTCGCAAAGGTCCCCTACCGCACAACCTGGGTCCCTCTCAACGCCGTCGCCGAGACGCGCAACTCGCTCCAGCTCCCCGCCAACCGCAAGCACGACGACGGCACCGACTTCCCCACCCTGCCCATCATCCGCGACCCCCTCGTCTCTTCCTCCAGCTCAGGAGAGAAGAATGAGGAGATAGTGGGCGACTCATTCGACATCGCGCTGCACCTACAGAGAAACTACCTCGCCGGCAAGAAAGACCAACTCTTCCAGGACGGAGGAAACGGCAGCAGCACGGTATCCCTACACCGCGTCTTCAACGCCCTCGTAGACCAAGTCTTCAGCCAATATGGCGCCCCGCTCGGCGGCTTCTACATGCCCCTCGACCCGCGCACCGTCGAGGCCGACAGGAAGTCGTTCCTGGACCGGTTTCCGGGCAAGAAGTGGGAGGACCTCGAGATTCCACCCGGCTCGGAGGTCAGGAAGAAGATGTTAGCGGATTTCGAGACGAACTTGGACGCGAAGCTCGGTCCCTGTTTTCCTGCCGGGGGAGCGGGTCCCTTTATGGACGGGCGCGAGAGCCCCGTGTATGCGGACTTTATCGTTGGCGGCTGGTTGCAGTTCATGAGGGGGTGTTTGCCCGAGTGGGATGCGTTGAGGAATGAGTGGTCTGGTGGGAAATGGGGGAGGCTGTTTGATGCGCTTCAGGAGTGGACGGGCGTAGATGGGCGAGAGGGCGTCGTCCCGGCGAGGCCATGAGAAGACAGTTTTCTGGTAGGCAATGGTCTTCTTGGCAGGTGTTCATTATGCATTTCTAGAAATTCGGAATTCGTGGTCGAAGGGACAGGAACGGCTTCAAAATGTACGCGGCTTTTATGGATCTAATGTTTACTTGCTTCAGATATTGTCCTTGCCATGAATCATTCGTGGTATGTCCAAAGATCACTCCATATTTCATCAACATAAGCCTGCGAGCAAGTCTTGATACGTTTCCATGATCAATAGAGCATTTTCGACCAATATCTCAACATCTGATGGGACCCAAGCAAGACGCAGCAGCCTTCAAACCTTCCCCCTTTCCCCCCTCCGCCACACTTATGCGGCACCGCAGTAAGCGCTCTTCCACAACAATCCATTCGAGCTCCTAGAAGCAACACAGCCTCCGGAGCCGCTATTAAACCCAATGCGCCCCTTGGCGCCGCCGCAGTTGTATCCGTCATACAAATCGCACCCGCCGCCCGTCTGGGCCCCGTTGCCCCGCCACGCGCCGGCGACGTTGAGACTCCCGCTGGCGCCCGGCATACCGAGCGAGAAGCAGTCGCCCGCGCTGCCGCCGTTGACGTACTCGGCTGCGCGCGGGGAGCGGGTCCACCACGCCGCCGTCTCGCTGGTGTAGGCGGAGCAGCCGGAGTTGGAGTAGAAGTTGATCTGCACTGCTTTGCCGGATTCATAGTTTGCTGAAACGGGGGTTGCCAGATGGAGGGCTGCTGCTGCGAGCAGCGTGAGGATGGATGGGGTGTACATTTTGGGTGGTGGAGGAGCAGGTTTGTTCGATAGTCGTTTGTGAGAGATGGAGGAGTTGATGATGGGCAATAGGAAGTTTGCTTGAACTGGATGGCTAAGGGCTGGATGGTAGGTACTACAACCGCCCGAAGCTGAGGTTATATGCAAATCCTGCTCTCGAGATTTGAGGCTGCTAGCTGCCATTACAAAACCATCGACTCCATTCTATGAAGCAGACAGACATTGAACCAGAAGTTGGCGCCTAGACTAATGGAATTCCGACTGGCTTCTTAGTAAGGACTGTCTTGGTACACTCTACTAGACAAGTCCGCCTTCCAGTCTCGTCCCTAAGAGCCCGTCATCGTGGGGACTCTCCTGAGTGGGCGCTGATTCAGCTAATCCTTTGATGCAACTTAGACTCGACGGGATGAACCACGCGGGAGGACCCGTCCCGCTTATTTCGGGCTGCAGCATGTACGGACAAGGGTGTACCCTGCGAGTTCGGTAGCGGAACTCCGCCGGCTTTGGAGTAATCGAGAAATGGAGGACACTAGACTTTGTTTCTATGAATATTCGATCGAGGCAACGGCCATGGGACTCGAGAATAAACAGAAAGCTGTCTTGGACTACCGGCAAAAGTGCCAGAGTCACGAGATTACATCGCAGACCCCATGTTGTGAGAAATTGGAGACACATAGAGCTATCTTCGTTCTCTGCAAATCCTGCTACATTGACCAGGATTGTCTGCCACGTCTTGAACATTGCAACTGTCTAAGTCTCGCCGACGTCGACAAAATTGATAACAGTATTGAATCGAAGCCATTGTTTGAAAGCCAATTCTCGCCAACACCCGTACACGCATCTTTTCGACTCCGTCCATCACATGTAGTCCATAAACCACAGCTTACACCAAAACCTCACTTCAAGCCCTCACAAATCATCAATAAGAGGACTCAACCCCTGCGCCGTCCCAATCTTATCCTCAAAAAACAACTTCAACCGCTCAACACGCACCCGGTCCCCCATAAACCTCTCAAACTCAACCGGATTCGTCGTCTCGACATCCATAATCCCGGGATACCCCGCCGGCGGCGCCACATCCTTCCTCACACTCCATGACCCCGCCATCGCCGTCGTAGACTGGTACTCGTCGCTCAGCATAAAGTTGTGAAGCAACTTCGCGCCCTCCGGATGCGGCGCGTCCCTGAAGATAGCCGCTCTCTGCGCCCATGTCACAAAGGTGCCATTAGTGGGTATGGACACGTTCAGCGGCGCCGGGGGAGCGAGGCCGATGCCCGCGGTGAAGGTGGCGGAGAGGGTGGTATTGGGCGAAGTTAAGAGAGTGACGGGCGTGCCGGTGCCGCGGACCCAGCGCGGGTTCTGGGCGAGGAGCTTCTCGAACCATGCGTAGCCGAAATGCTGCATGCTGTTGAAGGGGTGAGCTTGCTGTCAGCTGTGGTCTGCTTGGATAGGAACGCTTTTTTGGTTCTGGTAGGAGGGAAAAACCCCCCCTTCGGAAGTCTTGTCAACTCACATCAGATCAAACGCGTACAGCACCGCGTCATCATCATTAGGATACGTAAGAACAAGCCGATCCTTAAACCTAGGCTCCAAGAAATCCGCAAACTCCCTAGGCCCATCCCCTTCCCGGTCCGTATTCCAGATAAACGTCCACGCAAAAATCGAAACCCCGTACCACGCACCGCGAACGTCCCGGAACGACGGGTGGATCTTGTCAAAGTTGACGGGCTGGTAGTGCAGCAGCGCGCCCTCGAGGTCCCAGCGCGGGTAATCGTGCAAGGTCTGCAGGATCGCCGTGTCGACGTACAGCGCGCCCGGTCTGCCGGGGGCGGAGAGCGCGAGCTGGCGGTCGATATTCCCGTCGTGGAACTTGGAGACGTCGACGGTGATATTGAGCGTCATGCCGGGGAACCGGGTCTCAAAGGCCTTCTTCAGGCCGTCTTGTTGGTTGGTCTCGTCACCTCCGTGCCAGGCCGTCACGATGCCGCCCTCGCCGAGGGCGGCTTGGTGGATCTCGTCGAGGGTGCGGGTTTCGATGATAGGGGCGCCGTTGAAGCCGAAAGTTGTGTCATATGCTGCTGCCATGGTGGCGAGGCTGGTGGCGGCCAGCAGAGTTGAGCCGATCATCATGGTGAGGGGGGGGGGGTGTAAGTTAAAGACGAGGAGTGAGGTGTGTAGAAGCAGAAGTAAAGTCCTGGATGAAAGCTGAGGATAGTGAGGACGATGGTCTGATCAGAGGTCATACTACGTGGGATGCTAATCTCCTATATACTCAAGTCAAACATCAGCTCCATTGCTTGGAAACATCTTGCCGTGTAAGGCAGAACGAGACTACGGCCCGGTCAACAGTATTGATCTTCACACGACATGTCTATTCATGCCACTCCTCTGCTGAATAATTCAAAATCATCTAGCCAATGCTACCTTCGAGGGCGCAAAACCTGCCATGTTCTGGCTCGACCCAAATCGTGACAACCTCAAGACTTGGTAAGCCATCGTCATCACGAGTAGTGTTTACACTAGAAAAGGTGGTGAAATAAAAGAGCCGACGCGCGCGGTAGACTTACAAACCCAGTGGGGACCTCCAGCCCCGGCTGACCCACCTCATGAGATAATGTCACCAAACATGCCAACTTGCTTGTTCCTAGCGTCTTCTCCCCTTACTACATCAGCCATGTCGCTTTTTCTTGTGATTTTTTGGGAAAGAGTTCTTGCTCCCCCTGTCTCCGTAACCGGATGAATACGAAGAGGGCGAAGTTGGCGGCAGGGTTGAGTCTACAATCCACGTTACATGACGAACTGGGCCCGTCCCAAATTTAAGCAATAAGCTTATTCCAATGAACGTCCCCCAAAAAGATTATGTTCTACGTATACACTTGCTGGACGGCATATAGCTCGGGACCGAAAACCCTAAAACCTCTAACCAGCCAAAGACATCGTGGACATGGCCCGGAGATGAGTGGACTGACCAGTTAGTTCAGTACTGTAAGAATAGTGATAGCCGCTGCGGTGAACATAGTTGTACTTGTCGTTCTCGTAACCATAGTTGTAAAATTTCCCATTTGGGAAACATGTTTTCCCTGGATGGACAACCCTGGTTCCTCGACATCGTGCTCGTTCTCGGATCATCGGGCATTTGTGGGCTGAAGATGGGTGGGGATCCCCTTCCGCGGCTTGGTCAGCATCGCATGATATCTGGGCAACAAGACTTTCCCGGTCGGAGATTGGCGTCGGAAGCGGGCAGTGCCATCGGATAAGGGTCGCGTGTTTCTATAAGACCACTTTACTGACAAAAGCAGAGACGTGAGTGTTGTAGATTTTTTGAAGAATAGTTGTCAGGTACTTGTAGTGATAGTAGGAGCGAGGACGAGCTTGAGCTGACAACAGAGGACGGAGAATACAATGCCAATCTATTAATTTAATACCATATTTCGAAAACAGCCAAACGCCAAAGCTATGCTACGAGGGAAGGGGGGTATCTCAGCGCCGTGCCATGCTACAACACCTAGCACTAGCTGCTCTCTGCTTCGAGAGCGCGCTTAGTGCCCTCCTTTGATGCCACATACTGATACACATTGGGGTCACCGCCGGTCAACTTCAACAGGTGACGCTCGTACGGCCCCAGGGGCTCCTCGACCAAGGTCCTCCCGTTGGGACTTGTGGGAGCATTCTCATTAGGGCCGCAGTACTCCCAAACCCAGCGACCATCAGAGTCGGCGTCGGCAGGATGCTTCATACACTCTTGCTGATCCGACTCAGGTTCCCAGACTGGATGGTGCGGGACCGGGTCTTCATAAGCCGCATTCGAGTAGACAAGCCGCCAATTCTTCTTCATAGCCGGGTTGTCCCACTCTCCAAGGTCATTCAACCCCAGGCCCTTGCAAGCCAGACGGATGCGGACCGATGAATGGATGCGCTCGTTCGTGTCCGTAAGGAAAGTAGCGGTTCGAGCATCCGTATGAGCATTGACTTGTTTGTACAAGCCAGGCGAGCGAATGATCTTTCCGGCCAAGGTGTAGAGAAGGTTCGATGTCTTCTGAATAGAACCGAGACCCCAAGGCCGGAGTGGGTGGTTCTGGCCGTAGACGGGCTCCATTGCCCACTTGATGCTCTTGTCCTTGATTTGGGCTCTGTAAAACGAATTTGACTGCTGCACGCAGCGTTCGAGGGCGAGGTGGTTAAACTCGACGCCAATGGATGCCAGCTGATCCATCATCCCTGTTTCCCAATGTTAGTCGATGATTAGAGACATCATGGACATAGACTTACAGGCAAGAGTGATGTTAGAAATCCCCTGATCGTTCCAGCCGCCACCACAGTTTGAATGGTTTCCCGGGAACCAGACTTGTCGAAGATCAGTCGTATGCTTGTTAGCCTTAAGGCGTTCCCAGACAGCTGGCTGGAAAGAGTAGCGCGTCTCGTCGAGAGCCAGAGCCTGAAATGCGTGTTCGACTCTGTCAGACAGGCTCGTGTCCCAGAATCTGAACTCGCGGTTCGATGCGTAGATCCCGAGCTTGTTCAACCAGGCAATTTGGGGGATGCCAAGGCTACCGACAGTGTCCCAGACGGCTGTTTTTGGTGTTAGTTTTGGAGTTTCACCAGGAATGCGGGTTCCTTACCAACTGCTTTGACCTTGATGATATCCCCTTGGCCCTCATTCTGTTTGACACGGGTCATGCCGAGCTATGCAGGTTAGCGTCCAGCTTCCTTCATCACGGAGAACGTCGGATTTACCTTTTCCAACCTGGCCCTGTACACCTCCGCTGCTCCCTCGCCCTTCGGCTTGTTGTCGAACGGCATTGTGGGGAACTCATCGCGGTAGCGGTGGTTGTTCCAGTTCTCCATGTCTTTGAAGATGGGCCAAAAGTGCTCGACGCCTTCACGGGTCAAGAGTCCTAGGTCGGAAATCATGCCAGCGACGGAACGAACAATGTAAGCGCCGCGAGAAAACCCGACAAGAATGATCTCGTCACCGTCGCAGTAATTGGCGCAAAGGAAGCTGTAGATGTTGCGAACTCGCTGTCGTGTATGTTAGCACTCGGCCAACCCCCCCTAGTCAGACAGAAAAAGGAGACGCATACCTCTCCGAGACCGAGGCCGAAAGCACCGCCAGTAAGGGTGTCGAGAGTATTGCTGCCCGTGCCGACGCCAGACTCGTACTCGATGACTTGCATCCGGCCATCGCTGCACCTTCGGCGAAAACACCTCGAGATGCGAGTCACGTTTGAGGGGATCTGCAGCGACCCCTTGGGCTTGAGAAGCGTGGGCTTAACGTATGCACTCTCTCTATGGGATTTCAGTCAGCAAACAAGATCAATGATACTAGGCTGGTGAAATCGATTTGGTGACATACGAATTCATCCAGGTGCCGTCGCAGCACACGATCAGTCTCTTTGGAGAGTAGCTCATGTTAGCGGCTGGGGCGGCCATGTTGAGCAGTGACCTGTCAGCAAGAGGGAGGAAGACGGTGTTGTCTCGTAGGTTCTAGGTGTAGGTAACGAAATGGGAGAGTAGAAGAACGGACGGCAATGAGGCGGTGAACAGAGGGATGAACGTCAAATCAGAGTAGAAGGGAGAAATAGAAGCCAAGGGGGGATCCCGGATCAGTTGCCGAGTGTTTGGTTGAGCCTGGGTTTCTTTGAACGTTGAGTGGATATCGTGAGACTTGCAATCCTCACCTTCCCATGATGCGGAAGCGGCTGCTCCCTTCTTTATAACAACAGGGGGGCGAACGATGGGAAGCAAAAAGTACCGGACAAGGTATGCAGGAGGCACAGAAGAGGCGTGAGGAAACAGAGCTAGAAAACCTCGTAAGGCTACCCTATAAGGAGCTGACGGGAGGCATTCGCGAGTGAGATGCGGACATTCCAGAGAGAGAGACACACACATAGACGAGAGAAAGGGACCTCGAAGCGCGCATGTGCGCTCTTCTCCCGCATCGCTCGCTTCCTTCCACCGCAGTTGCTAACTTGCGCGAGAAGGGTGGGAAGGAAAACGGCCAAGAACGAGGCTGAAGTCTGACATTGGGAGCACAAAGTAGGTAATAGGGAAGGGCCAGGCAGGCGTTGCGGTGAGGGATGACTCTTGTGGCTATTTGTTGAGCAAGAGCCCGGGGGGCACAGCATTGCAGAAGAGAGGCGGGGCAAGAAGCAGTCCAGGCACCAGAATAAGAGTTTGTAGTATTCAATACCTACCTTTGCGGCATTGGATGGTTTTGCCGCCTTGATTGGCCGCCTTGCGGCTTACATCGTGTTTGGGCAATGTACCTACCCTTGGGAAGGTGAGCACCTAAGGTAGGTAAGGTAGGCAATGTAAGCGGGAGAGAGCAAATGTGGTGTTCTTGTCATCATTTGAGTGGATCGTGGGGGTGGGTGGTTGCACAGGGCAGGACTGTCTTGGCGGGGGGGCCGCCTTCCCATCGTTCAGTACTCACTTTTCGGTGGCTTCTTGTGCATTGGTGGTACAGAGTTACGGCAGGAGGAAAGGAGCCTATTGACCGCTCCCATCCAAAGACTCAAACAAGAAGGACGAATCTTGGAGTCACTGATCGTGGAGGCGCTCAGCCTCGATGACAGTACAAGTCACCTGCTCTCTCCGGATGACTGAGGGAAACGAGTGTGAGCTTAGGGTAGTAGAGGAATCAAATCCATCGTCAATTGGATTAGAAGGGGGCTGCAATTGAATGACAAAGCCTCCACAACTGACGATTTTAGGAATTTGCTGTATCATTTGAGCCGCCTCTCATAGGTCAACTTCTTCAATCGCTAAAGAGGTTATGGAAATGAGCAAGCGGGCAGTGCCGCTCATCTGCATCCCGCTGAGCCATTGAAGAGGCGCCCGGGCATTGGCAAGGAAGGGACGGTACAGGGGAGAGCGACTTGCTCTTGCCTCTTGAGGCAGGTGACTGGGACTTCATTTCCACCAGAGGCGAAGAGCAGGCGAACCAATTGACTGCAGGCCTGTTGAGACTCGAGAGAGGTGCCTTATTGAAGGCAACCGTTCTGAGGCTCTCGACCCGGACAGTTTTACAGCAGAATGGCATTCTTACTAGGTAGGTTATTGACATACGAATACAGTTGCACCAATTCGGACTATACAAATGTCGTGGGATGGGCAGTAGGTTGAATTGACTAAAGAAGTGACGACAATAATGACAGAATCAAAGTTAAAAGGTATCAAATCATCCGCCTGCCATTCACCGGGCATTTGACTCTCAATCTTCCACCACCTTAGCTTTACGGGAAGGCCGTTGTGCATACCCCGCCAAAAAATGACTACATCAAAGCATCAGCTGTAGGACCAGACGCATCAACACCCGTCCATCCATCCAACCAGCCCAGCCCTACTACGATCGGGATCGCCCAGTCCCGCATCTCACCTCAGATTTCAGAACCACCCTCTGCTGTCCCAGACCAACCCTCACGAACCCTCGTGATCATCAATAGCTGCACACTGCAAACACCCGCCGTGAGACCCCTGCCTCCAAATCAGACTTTGGGAGCCGCATTACCTTAGACTCTGCGAAGTCAAGGCGGGAGCGGGCATGCCGAATCATGGGATGAACCATCCAAACCTTGAACAAACATTCAGCCATAGAAACTGTACCAATCACTTTTTTTTATTTTCCTACCAGAAATGTTCTTTCTCTCAAGGAATCGAATCACTGAAAAATGCGCACCGGCGCAAGTGCTCACGCAAAAACATTTCAATATTCAACCACTCCCCCACAAAGCCTCCGCCACAAAACCCGTATCCCGTCTGACTGTACTCTGCAGCCCAAACATCCACAAAACCACGAATGACTCCCGTCTTACTCCCCCCTCCAGCCAAGAACCTTACCTTGGCCTCCAATCACCCAATCCCCATCTGCCTTCTTCCCTCTCCCTTCCCAAATCTCCAAACCTCTCAAAAGTTGCCCATATGAAGATCCCCGAATTCCTCACGATGTAGAACCCATCCACTAAGCACCCAACTAACCCACCACTCCCCCCACAACCGCAAGCAAAACCCACCCGTAACCCACCACGATGCTTACCTGAGTCGACTCCTCCCTCCTTTTCTCTCATCAACTCGCCCAGATCGTCTAGTTGGTTAGGATGATACGTTGTGGTTCTTCTATACAGCGATCCGTGTTGACGGCGGTTCGAATCCGCCTCTGGGCAGTAGCAGTCGTTCAAAAACGGCTGTCTTCATTTTTTCCCTCTTCCATACTTTGAGATTTTGAAGCTTTCTTTTATGTCTTTTCTTTTTTCTTTCTTTCTTCCTTTTGCGCATATTCATGCTTAACTCAGTCGAGTCTCAATCCCAAATCCAGCCTCACTTCAAAACCTGTCTCAGAATCAACCGCTTACTCACTCCCTTGATGCATCGCAGCCTAAATCCGTCACGTCACAAGACTCCCAGGTTACTAGATTCACAAAAATAAAAATAAAACGCCAAAGTCTCGTCCTCCAAAGGCAACACCAAACCCGACCAAGTACCTACTCCAGGCAATTGGCCGCGGCCTGAACGGTCTTGGCAAGTTTCCGAACCGCCGCCTCCGCCGCCGCCTGAGAAGTTAGTTACGACGCCATCAGCCGTGACCTCCCAACCAATCACGCCGAGAAAGTGACCCCAATACCATCCAGATTCGGAAAGACAAAAACAAGAACCAAACCTCAGCTACCTGACTCCTGCAAGGAACCAAGCTGCCAACCAACAAACCCAAAAACCTTAATTGTCGAAAAGTAGGGCGTTTCTCGGACCGCGCCATCTCAATCTTCCCAAACAGTCTAGTCTGCCTAGTCACCTCAGCTACTGCGAAACATGCCGCTCAATAGTTCTCTTCTGAATCCCCAGCCCTACATCAGGTCCGAACAATAGTAGGCGGCGGCGGCGGCGGCGTCGGAAGCAGGGAGAGGAGAGTCAAACTCGACTTCATCTCGTTGGGGCAAGCCCGAGACAGCCAAGGCTGTTGTTTTAGACACGTCCAGTCACCGGATGATCCATCACAACACTTTCAGTTGATCTCAAAAGCTGAAATGTCTTGGAATTTACCGCCCATCGTTCTGACGGCGGTCTGTCTATTGCTTCCTAGTCGCTATGCTTTACGTACTCAAACACGATATCAGACATCGCTGAGATATGTGAATAAAAAACAGACACACACAAACATTGTGGGTATTACATCTTGGTATGCTGAGCACAACATGTAAATCCGGCCGTTTCATTTTTGTTGTAGTACGGATACTCTTGTTCCAGTACTGATTGCAAGCAGCTCTTATGCTGCGAATCTAGTGCAGGCGGTTCCCTTGAAACCTGCACCGTATTTTCCAGACCTCGTAAACCCAAGGTGCTTAAATATGCTCAAACCAAGTAACGCGCGAGAAAAACCTCCCGTTCCCTCCACGGAGAACCCTCACTCAATCTTCACCAAACAGAATACCGTGATGCTCTGCGCACAGCTGGTCGAATCCAGCCAATACACGGTCCCGTTGTCGTTGGCAGTGTCTGACCAGGCACCGCCATCGTTCTCCCGAATGTCCTTGGGATACGGGTGTGCGGGGTACCACACTCGGCCGTCAATCAGCTCAGGCATGTAGTGTTCTTCCTGCTGGAACCAATTGATGGCGGAACGGATCAGTGAGCGGCCGTAGGGGAAGAACCACATCCGAGGCCAGAACACGTCCAAGGCTCCCTTCTCTCCGGTGACGTGCAGCAGCGGGAACGTCTGCTTGGTCACAATGTTGGCGCCGAATTCGGACTTGCGGATCAGCTCGTTCACCGTCGCGCCCATGGTCTCGTCCTCGGTTGTGTTGAAGATGCGCTTGAGCGACTTCATGCCGTCCGCTTGCATATGCAAGCTCCAGGGCACAAAGGTAGAACTGTTGCGATAGTTTTGTGAGATTTCGACCGAGTACAGGGGGCGGTCAAATTTGCGCCAGTCCACCCACTCGCCATAGCCAGCCCATGTCTGGAACATCAAACTCCAATAATCCATGGCGATGTGGAAGTTGTAGCTGTACGCGGGCTCCAACTCGGGGACCCAGCCATCTTCCGGAGGCAGCATGACGGCGGCATCGGGATTTTCCTCCTTTTGCATCTGGATTCTCTCGAGCTCCTGCAGACCCCAGACATCGCTCATGTAGAATTGATCGCTCTCCCTGAATTCGTATTCCGGGTTGTACACTTCGTTGATCAGGTCGAGAGTGGCTCGGAACATCTCGCGGATCTCTTTGATGGGACCAATAATGGTACCGCTGTTGAGCCATCGGGGGTGGTTGAAGGCCATGTCCTCGCCAGTGTTTGTGAGAGGGCCGAACTCGTGGCCGTCCATGTTGGGCACCGGAGGAACCGCCCAGCAAGCCGGACGCCGCCAGTCCACGGGCCAGCAGACCTTGTCGGCGCCGAAGAAGATATGTCGGCCCATGGGACCAGCCAGACTCTGGGCCCTCTCGGGTCCCAGCTGCTGAATGATTCGCTCGTCTTCCTTGGCCGCCGCCTTGAAGTATCTCTCAATCAAGACATCGGGACCAAACTGGAGAAGGACGTCATAGCCGTCAATCATCATGAACAGATCATCGTTGCTGGATTCGGGCAAGTCCTCGAGGTACTTGGTGACGACGCGAATCTTGGCCAAGTGGGACTGGGCAGCATCGTTCTCGCCGGTGCCGTTCCATCCCGCAATGACTGGCGCGCCGAAGCGGTTGGCGGTGGACGAAACGAGGGCGCGGCAGAACTGCAAGTTCGGGGCGCTGGCGGCGATCAGGAAATGGAAACGGCCGGTGCCTGCGCGGGCGGGTTTGGCCCCCTTGGTGGATGGCGCGGAGGATTTACTTCCGGTGGGGAGAGAAGCTGAGATGTCGGACTGTGGGAGGAAGCCATTGTCAGTTCAAATGTCAAGCGCAAACAGCTACAACGGGTGTCTCAGAGTCCCGCATCGAGGAGTTCGGTCGAAGTTTCAGCTCAAGTCGGCACGTGGGTGCGCATTCTTCCTCTCCTGGGGGGAAAACTGCCCCAGTAGACGGGGGACTTGCGACGGCGATCAAAAAACGACAAGAAGTTTGAAGTAACGACAGGAAACAAAAAGGAAGGAATGAAGCTTACCCAGCTCAGATTCTCCGGGTAGAGAGACTGTGAGAAGATAAGAAGCGCCGAAACGATGACGAAGGCGGCCAGCAGAACGAGTCTGCGGCCTTTCAGAGCCATCAACATGGGTGCGACTCGGGTTTCATTTAGCTGCCGGATTGGCTTGAGATCCAGGTTGGGCGATTTTGGGGGGTTGACAAGCGGACCAGCGAGCTAGTGCAGTGCAGTGCGAAGTTGGTTGGCGACGGCGGCGATGAAGCGATATCCACGAGAGAGAATAGGTCGAAAGTGCAGCTTGGGGTATTAGAAAGACGGTAACGAACCAAATGAACACCTAAGGGCCGGCAGTAACGAGAGTAAGGAAGGAAAGTAGAGAAGAACATGCACACTCCCAGGACTCGAGGATCGTCGTTGTTAAGGGGTTGGAGGGTAAAAGAGAAGGGGAAGAAATGAGTGGAAGAGGTCGACTGTGGCAAGAAATGCTAGGTGACAGATGGCGGATGGAGATGGGCGGGGAGTTATTTTTTCCCTGGGTTCAGGTTGAGGGTCATGAATTGCCAAGGCCAAGTGCCAAAGTCAGTATTTCCAAGAGCTGTCAGGCCAGAGGAACAAGAGACGTCCGCTGCCGCTGAGAATGCTCCTTTCTTCCCACCCTCGTGGTCGAACCCCTTGGTCTCGGTATCGTCTACTTTTGTCTTGAGGGGCTGCTCTTCTCGGTAAAGACAGGCGTGTGGGTGGTCAGGTGTCGACGCGGAAGAGAGATGGAGAGAGACACAGGCTGTCGACCGATATGGCTGTGATTTGAGCCGCACTGAAGTTTGAGTTGGTGAATTCCGGTTTAGGTACCTCTAGATCCTTGGGACAGGTACGGATAGTGGACTAGACTCCGAGAGCGTCGATAGTCCTTTCGAGTCCGGGGAAGAAGCGGCGGAAAGGAAATTGAAAGCAGGGTCTGGCTATGTGGACCAGCTGCACGGGATGATTCGTCCAAGATTGGATTGGACGAGCGGGAGTCTCGAGGGGGGAGGCAGAGGTCAAAAAAGAAGAATTGTAATAATACAGGACGGAATAAAAGGGAGGATTAGGGAAGAAGGAAGGACGGACCCGGAGTGACGACGACTTGGAGGGGCCAAGATTGAGCTAAGACCAAGGTACTTTTTGGTGATTGAAGTGTTGACCAAGTATCAAAGTATCCCGTCCTTAGGGTGGTAAGGTACGGATATTGGATTGTTGTTGTTGTTGCTGCTGATGCGGCGGTGCGGTGTCCCAATTGATTACCTTACCATGTACCTCCTGTTCAGCGCATGGCAGGAAGGAAGGGATGGGTGGGCGGCACTAAGAGAGGAGGGCGTCGGAGCGGGAAGCAGCCACGCAGCCCCAGATGAGATGCGGAAGGAGCAGGGAGGCGCTGGTGAAAGTTGCGGTGCAGGTGCGAGGAAAGGTACTAATGCGAGGTACCTTCCTCGGATAGCAATTTAGGGGGGAGGGAATGTGCAGCGTGGCGTAGCGGGCGGGACGCCGGGACTGGCGGAGAGGGAGAGGTCATCTCACCGTCCGCCTTTCAACACTCTTGGGCTATTTGATTCATCAGGTCGGGTACATGATAATCAACTTGACCGTCACATCAATCTCCTTTCTCATGGTACGCATGTCTTGAAGGGTTGATAGACAGAAGGGAGTCCCTCGCGTCCTGGGCGATGCGAGGAGAGGGACACGCACACAGGCGTCTCAAAGTTGCCGTCCCGCCCAGACACTCACACACACTTTAGCGGTGGACGTCGCGACGTCGCATGGCATGGGCTGGGCTTGTCATTGTTCTGTGTTCTCCGTGTGTCCGTCGGTACGCCAGTACGCGTGTTAGGAAATAGCCTACTGGGTCCAGTCATGGGCACCCAAGGATCTTGGGACCATCGGAATATCAAGCCATGGGGAGGCACGGAAGGGGGGGCGCTGACAAGCGCCGGATGGCATTGGCTAGCTCAGGGCCGGGCTGACGGTGACGGTCTGATGTTGGTGGTTCAGTGGGTGAGGTGGGTGATGACCCAAGATATCAGACTTGCCGTGTCGTCCGGCTTGGATCCTTGGTATCGCCGCATCGGTGCCGCATCGGTGACGGTTGAGACCTTAGCCGTGCTGCGTCTTGTCTTGTCTGCAGCCAGCATGGCGGAACTCGATTGACTGGCTGTCTGACTGACTGCCTTAGCCCAGCAGTCTGCAGCTGTTCGTGCTACCTGTAAATACGCACAGAAGGTTTCCAAAGTCGTACACGGGGATACTCCGTACTGCTGTCGTTGCATAGCAGAGTCGGACTCAGACAGAGTGAAAGACAACCCTCGTCCCTGGTGGCCTTTGGCTTGGCGCATTGCTTTATTTTCCTACCTTACATCGCCGCTTGCCTTACGCACGGCAGTCGACAGGGAGCAAGCAACATGTTCCATTGCCATACGGATAAAATTCGAGACTTTTTCACGGCGCTGGGCACTTAGGAGGGCGCACTGTCCACTGCTCAGTAACTCCCGTCGTCGATTGTGGCTGTCCCGGAAGAGCCGTTGCCAGTTGACCAGTTTTAGCACGGTAACTAAGTGTGTAACACCGCTCCCGCCAAGAGAGGCCGCTGCTAAGTGGCTGAATTTCCATGTTGTCTGAGATGGGCTACCGACCGTTGCAGACGCCACCGCCCTCGTCGATTCGTCCCTTGTGCTCCCTTTGTGCTTGGAGAGTCTTGGAGTCTTGGAGTACCTATCGGAAGGTAGGTATTGTCGGTGCATGCTCTGCTCCTACCGGGACTTCTCTCTGGGTCGATACATCACACGTTGTGCGCTGCCTCGTGGATGGATACCTACTGTGTCCTGGATGGACATTGATGACCTGGAATAGATGCTGTTAATTGCGAGCGGCACTTGTATCCCCACGACGGTTTCATTGTGTAAATCTACTTGGCGCAAGAAGCGAAACTGTGGGTTCCAATGGGAAAGAGATAAGATGCGAATTGCGTGCTGAGGTAAGCGGGGCGACGTTAATTTGCGATTCTGCGCAGTTGTAACTTGCACAGTTGCACCTTCCATTCCGTCAGTGACCTCACGACGAAGAAAATAGAAAGATGACATAATGGCCCCTGATACGTACTTTTCTACATCGAACTGGAAGTGTTCCCGCTGCCATCCTGAGGTCACACCGTCTCCACCGCATCCCGTCCGTTCCCCTTTTCCATTCCCACGGCGCAGCCACAATCCTCCTCCACTTCAGTGTTCTCTGCTGCAATTGCTGTCATGAGCCCCAGTGTCTTGGTTCGACGATGCTGCTTGTGCTGGAGCTGGTGCCATGCTTGGCTCGACCATAGGGTACCTACGACCTAATACTGAGCTTTGCTTCTTGGTCCTCATTTCCAGCCCTGCATCTCTCCTCAGCCAGTCGCATCCAATGTCTTTCGAGTGTGAAGGCTGCTTCCCGCTCGGGCTTTCTCTGGTTTGCCTGCAGCACCACGCGGCTTGGCTCTGTCGCCGTCCCCTATTTGCTGTCATCAACGATCACCCTCTCCACCGAGCTTCCACCGTTCCGCTCCTCCTCCCTCCCCCAAAAAAGCCAAGGGAGGGAACCAAACCCAAAATAAGAAGGAAAAAAGGCTGGGCATCGCCAGACTTCGGATTCATCGGCTTCTCTTTCTTGTCAGCACACTGCAGCAAAGCGGATTGCGCCCAGCTGATCAGCCAACTCAATTATCCGAACACAGTATGTGCAGGGCAGCTTCCATCGCGCCCCCTCCCCCCTTCCGTGCGGCGGCTGCAGGGCCACAGACGAGATAGGCACAGAATGAGAGAAACATGAGACAGGCATCGCCATGCTGCCACGCGCACGTCTTTCTATTGGAGCCCTGCCTAACACTTGTCCCTTACCTAAACCTAGAGTGAGACCTGCCAAATAACCCTCCCGTGCCATGACAGACCACACGGTAGGGTACTTACTGATGATAATCAATGGGCCGAAACTGTGAGCAGCCGCAGACAGAAAACGAATTATCCAGATAGATTAGGTACTGCTCTTCAGACTTCTCCGACAGCCCCTACATCATTACGGAGTACGGATACTTGACCTTCGGCTTGCTCGCATCTCATCAAGCTAGATTATCCTCCTTGGATGCTGGACCCTGCCTAGAGCCGCATTTAAATGAGATCGGCCAGTGATAATGACTCTCTTACCCACGCGCTAGAAACGTATACCTGAGTATTCGTACCAAGCACACACAGAACTGGAGTCGCTTTTCCCCCACTTTTCCGTCTGCTTTTTTTGTTTTTGGCTTTTTTCTTGATATGAAGAAGGGACGACAGCTGGAGTCTTGGAGAGTCAGTCTCCAAAGTCTATTCAGAAAGCTCGTGCATACGCAAGCCTTGTAGCTAGTTCTACGGGAATACCCAAGTGCGTAGGGTCTGAGGCTTTTTAGATCAAGAATTGATAGCAACGCGACAAAGATGCAATTGCCAATCATGCACCAGCAGCGGCCGCTCAACTGGAATCAACCATCTGTGGAATTTCTCCAAGTGATCCAAATAGACCAGACTTTGAGACATCAACAGGACCCGCCGCCTAAACGCAATTAAACGTGTTCTAGAGCTCGATGGACTGATCCAGCTCTTGCCTGTGATCCTCCCAGACCTCCCACCTCAGCTACCTAACTGGAGCTCGCTCGCTAGCTAAGGTAGGTGTGCTCCAAGAAAATGCTTCCATTCCACTTTATCCAGGTTTCTTCATGATTGATCCGCCGACCCCGGCCGGACACAATCCCACCCCTTCTTGATGATGTTCTTCCAAGTTCCTTATTCTAGTATGTACCACCCCCCGGTCTGACAGAGATAATTGCTGCCCTCCCTCCAATTGAACCGCATCCCCGGTCTCTCATCCCGCAATTACACTGTATCTGGCTCCTCTCCTTTATTAACTGGCCCCGTTTCGCTAGGTACTTGCCATAGAATTCTTGTGCCCCCCCACTTCTCCCCCTTCCCTTGCCGTCCGGCCGCACCAGGATGAATCAGGGCCCCAGGCTTACGCGGCTGCCAAGGGGGGGGGTTATGGGGGCGCTCTTTTCTTCCCAAGACTTTCTCCAAGACAAAGCTCAACTTCGGACGCAAAATCCCACCCGCCACCGCACTGTACAAAATACATCCCACCGCATCTTTGGTCCGTCGGGCTTGTTCATCCCGCCCACCAGTCACAGAGCTGTATCCGTACGGTCTATCACAGGTTGAGTGACTTTCACTCTTTCCCAGACCCGCGAGACCCTCCAACCACCCCGGCCAGTCTCCAGACTAGAAATGAGGATAGATGACGATGATGACCTGGCAGCCACTGATCGATAATGGAGACTATACCCCGAAGCCCTGTCGCCCCCATCTAAACCAGCACCACCTCATCCAGAATGAGTGAGAGCGCACTCATCCCAATGTGTAGGTAATCAACCCGTGAAAGCAGAGGATCCCGAATGGGAAACACGGGACATCCGCTCTACTTTATGTAGAGCAGCCGCCAGCACGCTCGCTGTAAAACGAAGCGGCGTCACGGTGAGCCGGCCGTCGGTAGGACTGGACTGCACTGGAGTCTGGTGAGAGAGCCCGGCTACTAGCTGCCGTTTAGCTCAAACGGGCGGGCAGATTCCCTCACAATGTACATCACACACACACGCGCCGGCGGCGGCGGCCCAGCACCACCAGCGACTGCGTTAGCACCAAAGCGACAGCGACAGAGCGATCGACTACGAGAGGCCGTTCGAGAACGATGGGGTCGCATCGAGACTAGAGCAAGCCGAACCGGCCAGATTTTGCCGATGTAATTATCCCCAAACGCGCAAGCCTGAGTTTGATAGGCGGGTTGACATTCAGACTTTTGAGTTTTGTTGTATGAAGTGTGAGAAAAGCCGTTGCGTACGCGAGCGTGTCCACGACGCCCTCTGTCCACTATTGAGTATCGCCTCGTGACAGAAGATGCCGTATCGCCCGTGGCCGTGGCTGAGTCCTGCGTTCGCTCCCTTACTGTGGTAGACACGTCGTAAGCTCTCTCATATGAGGGCGGGGGCGATAAAGCGATGAAGCCAAAGTGTATGAGATGAGAAGCCGTGATGCCGGGTTTCGTTTCCATTCAATAGACTCGGGAGAAACCCAGACAGATCTGAGAGGACCCCTTACTGCATACCTGCACTGCTACTCTACGTACGGATAGTGGCGGAGGATCAAGTCTTGTTTCTGGGTTATTTTTTTTTTTCTCTTCTGTCTCTACGTGGTGTGCTCCTGATCCCCGAGCCTCGAAGTACCCTTACTGTTTGAGGAAGCTCCCTTGGGTTAGCCAGACTAGCCCAGGTACGTGTGTAATTTATCGTGTGCCGGGGCCGGGAGATGGTTGTAAGTCACCCAACTCACTCACCCAGTCCACTTACTCATTCGCTCAATCATTCACTCATTCATGTCATTCTCATTCACTCACCATTGGAGGATGCGTCTAACGTCTGTTGTTGGTGAGTATTTCGAGTGAGAGTCTGGTAGTCCGGTATCCGTACTTCCTAACTTCTACTTCGTACACCGCAACGGCAAATGGACAAGAAGGGGACTCGAGAAAAGGAGGACTGGGCAATGAGCAATGCCGCCAGCCGAAACGTCATTGATGCCAAGCGCGGAAGCGAGAAAGATGCCCGTTTGAGTATCTCGGCATCCTCTGCTTCCTCTTCTTGTCCTTCCACCCCGGTGGGTCAAGTCTCCTCTGCCATGATCCATCCCTCCCTCCCCTCTCCACCCTGCGCCTGTCCTCAATCCCGTGTGTTCACTCTCTCTGAGATACTCAGTCTCCGTACCGTGCTTCCCACTCCTATTCCCACCCTCTCTGCCGTCCTTCACCTGGGCTATCTGTCTTGCCGTGTGCCCGCCTCACCACCACGTCCACCGTCCAGTCCACCACTCACTTCACTCCCCCATTCCTTTTCTCTCCACACGTCCTTTCAACCCTTCCGGTTCCTGTTGTTCCCTTTCTAAAAACTTACCTTAATCCTGCCCTACCCCCCTGTTCCCAGACCCTTTATGAATACATTGCTGCATCGGATTTAGCTGACGCCTGGCAAAGCCCGCGATCCGAAGTCTTGGGTTCATTTACAGCCTGTTCCACTGAGCAAACGCCCTTGCCTTGTGCCTTGTACCTCCCGTCTCTACTATCCGCCCCCCCAATTACCACACCTCACACCTCACCTACCTCCCTCCATCTATCCAGGTCCCTATTTTCTTTTATTCCTTCTTCCTTCATTCATATCGTGAACCACACACTCCTTCGATCGCTCTGCTTCTCGTTTGGACCTTTTCCCTCTTCTATTTACACTTTATCCGCATCGTCCGCAGCCGTTCCTCCATTCGTCGCTTTTTAGTCCGATATTTTTTAAGCTCGACTACCTGACGCACGCCCGTTTGCCGCCCAAATCCCCCCGCCCGCTCGGGACCGATCTACGTCGTGAAACCAGGACAGTCGTCAGCTTCTCGACTTAAACCCCCCTAAGCGACAGGGAACCTGTGGACGAACACACGGTCTCTAAACAAATAAACGAAAGAGGATTCCAACACCTTCCGACGAAAACGGAAAACCCAAAAGGCTCAACCTCTTTTCAACAACGACCCAAACGCCAAAAACCCACCGCTTTCCACCCCTACCGTCCCGACGACGAAGCCTTTTGGAAGCAATGGCGGAATCCAGCAACCTCAAGAACGAGGCTCGACGGAGCGAGGAGGGCCACGGCCTCCTCAACGGCGATGAGAAGCGAATCGAAGAGAGCTATGATCTCGAGGCCAACAGCACCGCCGCCACCGAACAACAGGCCAACGCCGATAGAGTCCGCAACCCCGTCGAGTACACCATCTCACCTCAGGTCAAGTTTGGCTGGTTGAGCGCCTATTTCATGTTCAGCTTGGTTTTGACCCTCTACAACAAGCTGATCCTCGGAGCGGTATGTGAAGAGCGCTTCTATTTATCTATGCATCTGTGAGCTCCGAATCTTCGTCAGAAATGTCGAGAAAATGAGTGAGCAGCGATGAAATGATGAAAAAAAGGCACCCTTTCCCGATGAGCTTCCTCTAACATTCACTCTAGTTCCCCTTCCCGTGGCTTCTCACCTCACTTCACGCCACGTGCGCGAGTTTGGGTTGCTATTGCTTGCTGCAATGCGGCTACTTCACCATGTCCCACCTGGGACGCCGCGAAAACCTCATTCTCCTCGCCTTCAGCTTGCTCTTCACCACCAACATCGCCGTGTCTAACCTGTCACTGTAAGTAATCAAAAAGCCTTCCTCTTTGGGCCTGTTCTGTGCTGCGCCGCATGATGGCGCACATTCCGCCCACACCTCCGCCGCGGCCGGAAGGGGCGGAACTCGAACAAACTCGACGAGCAATGATGCTAACTCACCACGCAGTGCCATGGTCTCCGTGCCATTCTACCAGGTCCTCCGAACTACCGTCCCCGTGTTCACGGTTCTCATCTACCGCGTTGTCTTTGGTCGCACTTATGAGAACATGACCTACCTGACGCTGGTTCCCATCATGATTGGTGCTGCTCTGACAACGATTGGCGAGTACACTTTCACCGACCTGGGTTTCTTGCTCACCTTTGCGGGCGTGGTGCTTGCTGCGGTCAAGGTACGTTATTTTGGGTTTGCCCATCTCCCGTCCATCATCCGAAATACAACGCTTTGTCGAGTTTGCGGAGAGTGGTCCCGGCGACTCCAATTGGGTCCGCCATCTCCGCCCTCTGCGCCCTCTGAAACTCGGCCAGCAAACCTTCGTCCCATTTACAGTGCTACTATCAATGCATTTACAGTTGGCTAACGAACATGTTAACAGACCGTTGCTACCAACCGCATTATGACTGGCCCCCTGGCCCTCCCCGCTATGGAGGTCCTGCTGCGCATGTCGCCCTTTGCGGCTATGCAGTCTTTGGCCTGCGCCATCGCCGCCGGCGAGCTCGGAAACCTCAACACCATGCGTGTGGAGGGTAACATCAGCCTCGCCACCCTTATCGCTCTTCTCGGCAACGGCATCCTCGCATTCGCCCTCAACGTTGCTTCGTTCCAGACGAACAAGGTTGCTGGTGCCCTGACGATGAGCATCTGCGGTAACCTGAAGCAGTGCTTGACGGTTGGCCTCGGCATCATCGCCTTTGGCGTCGAAGTCCACCTCTTCAACGGCTCCGGCATGATCCTCACCATGATTGGTGCTGCGTGGTACAGCAAGGTCGAGCTCGACCGCAGAGCCCGCAAATAAACTGGCTCACATGGATTGGCGAGCTGCGCAGATCACACTGCGCGTGTAACGAATATCAGTAACGGCCGAATATCATATAGAACCGGGCGCAGGCAGAGCCGAGTCAGCCTGTGAGAGGGTGTTGGGATGTATCGGGAAGGCGTGTGGTCAAGTCAACCACTGGAGCCGCGGTCGACGCCGTCCAACAACCACGGAGCTACAAGACAGGACAGGACGATCTGCCGCACATCGCGGCGTTGGGAAACCCGGATGGATTAGGGCGGCGCCGGCGGAAGCCGATCAAAGCTGGCGTCACAAAAGCCGGTAGCACTTCCGCCCTCTTCCCTCCTTTCCGCTGAGGAGTTTCCCTTACCGACGCACCGCACTCTGGACAAGATGATGCCGCGTGTAAGATGGAGGAGCCGAGTGCACCGACGAAACAAGAGCATGCATGCCGCGGCCATAGGGTTCGCGCATCGATTTATACCCTTCGCATGGAGTAAAAGGACACGGGCATAAACACGGGATGTTTTCATCAAAAAAGGGCTAGGGAAAAGACTTCATTTGTCCTCTAGAAACCCTGGGCTCTTCTTTTTTCTTCTCTTTTCTCTTCACCCACTTCTAAATTTACCGTCAGGTAATAATACAAACTTACCATTCAAAGATGAATTTTGATTTTGCATTTGACGTGAGGCAGTCCCTAAGTCATGTGTGATTATTCCCGAGCTTAGATGATGGAGCCATGATGGCCTAGTCATCTGCAAGACACCACCCCACGCGGGCGCATCCCGTGGGCAGAGTGGGTGTGGTCGGAATTGTTCATCCCCCCCCTCCACCCCTTCCTCTCCTCATACTCTGTTTCCCCGAAAAAGGGCCATCTGCTTGTTGCTGCAGAACAAATAACACATGCGCGCGCGCTGACCGAGAAACGCAGGCGGGAAAACCTGCTGATGGTGCCGTCATGTGAACTCAATTGGGGACCCCATTTTCCCCCACATGCACCACTCAGCTCACTTCACCCCGAGGATAGATGGAGATCTAATAAACACTCCTTTCGATCCGCTATCGATCATTTTCTATCCGCGCATTTCTCATGAAGGGGGGGGTGTTGTAATGTTTATTGTATAATGGCAGTTTGGAAACCACCGCCTTGAGATAACCAAAAACCGAAAGGAAAGAGAAAAGAAACCATGTCGATTGATACCCAACCCCGCAAAGATGACGACGACGGCGACGACAATCACGTCGCCGCGAATGCTGCGAGACAAGGAGGCGGGATTGCTTCGATGAACTTACCGTCGATTCTATACGATGCGGCAGAGACAAACCCAGTTCTGGGTTCCGTGGCCAAGGAACCGGATGGACAAGAAACCACCGACGGCAAAAACGCAGACACTAAAGACACTGAGACCAGAGACGACAACGACGACGACGACGACGGCAAAGTCGCAGCGTTCCTGGAGAGAAACCGACTCCACCCCTCCGCCATCACGGCAGCGCACGAGTTCGCGCAGGCAATGTTCCCCAGGTGCGAGGTGGGGAGGGCGCCGTTTCAGGGGTACTGCTCTTACACGCTTCTCCTGAGGCCGCTTGCCGGCGGTAGTCGTGTAAGCCAGGAAACTACAGCTACAGGAAGACGCCGGCGGGATAGCGGGGTCGAGGCCGGCGGAGGGGAAGGGGGAGGAAGTGAAGGGAGCGGAGAGATCCAGAGCCAGAGCGAGAGCGGTACGAGTTGGAAGAGCGGCGGCAGCGGCGGCAGCGGCGGCGGCGGTGGTGGAAGACTCGTTCAGTTCCGGCCTAGGAGGCACGGTATCGATTTTGAGATGTGTGGCGAGGCTAGGGGTGTGCTTGGGGATGGGGTCGTGCCGGGCGTGGAGGAGCTTGGTGTTTTGGAGGGGCTGGAGACGATGACTCCGGCGGCGGCGGCGGCGGCCCGTGGCGGGAAGGGGAAGAAGGACGGGGAGTTGTGCGCGTATCTTCTCGAGAGGGTCGGCGGTGTCTCGTTGACGGGGTTCCGGAGTCTATCCGCGGGTCTGGAGACGGAATCGAGGGCTTCGAGGCGGAGGCTCGTTGCTGATCTTGCTGTTGTCTTTGCGGATTCGTGGAGGGGCAGGCGGGAGGGTTTCGATGATGGACACGGACACGGGCACGGCCATGGGGATGCGGGCGGCAGAGGGCGCGTGGGAGGGAGTTTGGCGTGGCGGTTGGAGATTATGGAAAAGGGGTTGCCGTCGGAGTTTAGAGACGTTGTGAGGGAGGTCAGGAGGGATCTAGGGGATATCGAGGGCTTGCCTTGGGTTGTCACGCATGGGGACCTCGTGCCGGATAATATAATGGTTCATCCGCCGCGTGACGATGGCGAGGGCGAGGGAGAGGGTGGCGGCGAGGCGTGGGTGAGGCGGAAGCTGGGTTGGGGAAGGGAGGAGAGGGCCGGCGGGCTGGTTGGGTTGATTGACTGGGCCGAGGCGGAGTGGTTGCCGTTCGGGGTGGGGATGTACGGGCTCGAGGAGGTGTTGGGGGAGGATGTTGTCGTTGATGGGAGCTGTGATGTTGACTTTGTTGGTGGTGGTGGTGGTGGTGGTGGTGGAAGTGCTGCTACTACGATTACGACTACGGCAACAACTACGACGATAAGGACGTCGTCGATGACGAGATTCGAGTACTACCCCGAAGCAGCCTCCCTCCGCGCACTCTTCTGGGACGAGGTCGGACGTGTGGTGGGTGATGAGGAGGTCATTCGCCGGGCGAAGAGGGCTCAGGTCCTCGGGGTACTGCTCTGGAGGGCATTGCCTTTGATGATGGTGCGCTGGAGAGAGTCGTGGACGGGGAGAGGGACGGGTGGGACTTGCAACGCTTGCGGGTTTGGGCTTTTGAGGATGGGGGCTCGGGTTGACTCGTGGGGAAACCGAGGTTGAGGTGGTTCGGGGAGGAGGAAGGGCGAGAATAGAGGTAATAGACGGTTGTTGAAGAGAGTCATGGGATGGATCAGAGGGTGCTTTAGGGGGTTGTGAGATGGCTCATGTGGGTGTTTTGGCTGAATACTTTATAGAATGGGGTGGCTAGACTACGGAGTTCTGGGTGATCATTGAGGGCTTCCGAGAATCCGAGGCAGACTTAATCAATTCATTGCTTGCAATGAAGCATCGTGATGCCATGTTGGAAATGTGATTTCGACGTCAAGTGCTCGCAAACGCGTATAGAGATCCCCTCTGTTCACCCAACCCACTCGGTCGTCTCTATAGACGACGTTGCCTTGAGTCATTTTCTCATAAGTTCAAAGATCATTTGCTACTCCACTTTAGCTTACTCTCGTGTTTATACCTTGGCTTCAAAAACTAGTCCAAACCGAGGGTGAATATGAGTATAGGACATCCCTTGGTCTATTTTTCAAATATGAATAGCAGATACGGATGAGCCTGGGGAGGCCGAGAAGGATCTCATGAGCTTTGGAACCTGGAGTGTTGATGAAAGTGTTCCAACTTCCCTCCTGTCAGCAGCATCTCTGGTGATAAAAAGTTAGCAGGCTATATTTGTAAACAAAAGTGGATAAGCAAGAAAGATCTCGGATGTAACATCTCAGAATCCACGAGTATTGGTATAGGGGTAAGGAAGGTGAGGTTTTTGTCCCAATTTAGTCGTGACGTTAGACGCAAATATGTAAATGATCTTCTCTTCATGACTCAGGCTGACCATCAATATCACTAGAGAACCAAATTGCGAACTCGGCAAGTAGCAGCAAGCGCCAAGCAGTTCAACTCATTTACACATTTTCCTACTCTTCTCGTCTGGAAATTTGGCATCTAGATGAGTGGTCAAATGGGGCCGAGGGTTTACAGATTGTGCTTGTACGCAGAGGCATCATTCGTGTTACCCAAAGTTATAGAAGGTCCGGAGACTCTCGTGAGAATGTTCCTCGCATAGGGGACTTTGACAGATTGAACAGAAATTGACTAGGGCCAAGTATCACAGAACTGGCCAAGGATTGTTGGGCCTCTGCTCCTTTCATTACTCCATCACTTGTCTGTGTAAGTGCGTTGCCTCTATCCCAATACAACTCAAATAGAAGCGGGGATGAATCGTGTTACTAGACAAAGCTAGCCATATCTCCCGTCTTATGCGATACCGGATGAACAAGAGGGCCGTGTTCCTGTGATCAACACATTTACCGAAAACCTATTACAACAACTGAGACGAGAGCTTTCATCACACTCGCCTACGTGACCTACGAAGTAAGTTTGATTATAATTACACCGTCAAATAGTCAGGCCATCGTCTTGTTATCTTAAATACTTCATTACATAGGTTTCCAGTCCCGATTCAACTAAACCAAGCCCATTAATACCGTACGACTGTTCAAACCCAAAGTCAATCCCCACCGCCCCTTTTCGAATATCACACATCCACCCCCGGACCATCCCATATTCAGCCAACTTTCTTCAAAGAAGCCCCTAGTCCGATTAGATATATATATACCGCAGTAGATCAAACTAGCTACATTCCTCGTCTATTCGGAAGAGCTCGCTAGAAGCACAACGACAGGTAAGAATACACGCATCAAATGGCGACGGCCACCACATCACGCTGATCACGATACAGTAGCCTCGTGAGCAGAGAGCAAAACCCTACAAGCTTCACACGGAGGATGGAAAGATTGGGTAAAGACACGGCTGAGACCACAAGAGTGCTCGGACTGGGGAAAGTTCATTCGCCGTCACGGTGAAGGTCGCGGGTCGGGCTGGCTAGATGTAGCCTGAGATGCGGGTAGGTAGGCCAACTATCATAGTGAATGGGACCAACACCAACGAGGAGAAGGATGAGGCGTTTGTAATTCAATGCTTCGTGATGAGAAGATGGAGATCGACCGGATTTCTGGGGTAGCGGGAATCCCCTTATATACGCGAATCCAAGCAGGCAGGCGAACCTCGTTTCCCACTTGCTTCATACGATCAGCGTCAGCCACACCAGGCGAACCAGGCGGACCAGCACCAACACCCACCCGCACCAGATCTAAGCCATGATCAGGCTGTCGCCGAACTACCTCACAACGAATATGCATGCACATTGGTAGAGATGGAATTTACACATGCCCTGTACAAATCACATTTCCACTTCCCTCATCGACATCTATTCTTCTTACCTCGACCATTCAAGAAAAGAAAGCCTAGAGCCGATGTCTCGAGACGAAAGAGACAGGCTGAGAACCAGTATCACCAAAGACCACCTTAGGTAGCTACTGCATTTCCCAATTCCAGCCAGCCAACACGGCAAGACACATCCAGGCGCTTCGAGATACAAAAGTCGGGTTATAACAAGGCAGCTTGCAGGCAGGCAGACAGGAGAGAAGCCTACAGCCTGCCGTGGTGTTGCAGCTGGGCTTGCAGCCTGCAGAGCCGCCCGCCCCCAAAGATGTAACTGCGCCTCGACGGGCCGCCTTACACTTACCTTTCACAAGAAAGACAGGAATGCGTTGTAAGCCTCACTTTGGCCGGGCGCAGCGGGCGGGAAGACGCAGTGTGCTGATCCTCGCTCAGCTTGCATGTGGCATGCATCTCTGGAAACCCCAATAGGGGTTGTGCTTAGGGTGTGACCTTGTGAATGGTACCCTCGAATGAATTATCCCAAGGCACCTTGTGTCTCGAGGGTTGAGCCGCTGCTTTACGCCCACATACCTTATGCCATCGGGAGCGGCTGGCAGTTAATCCGATTGATACGGCCCGTCATACTGCACCGTATCGAGCAATCCCGCAACACTGTACAACAAGTAACCCCTGCTCTCACCCAAATCGCAGCTTACAACAACCACTCCGCATACACCGGCCATGCCACGGCCTGCCTTACGACGACGACGATGATGGTTGCTCTCTCAGCCTTGCCGCCGGCCCAATGGTGCCAGATATTCTTCGGGCTTTCAACAGCAGTAGTTTTGGCCATCCAGGTAGTCCCAAAGACAACTCAGCGCCTTCTGCTTGACTACGGTGCCCGCTCGCCGGCTAATGCCACCGACACCGACGACCGGACGAAGGGTGTCACTGTTCCCAATGGATTGGACTTCTTCACCCAAGCCGCCAAAGCCGTGACGTCCTTTGGACAAATCCCACACGCGTGGTTCATGCACTTCTACGTCGCGTCCGTTGCAGGTTCGGCTTTCTGGGCATGGCAGTATATTCAAAGCGGCTCAGCCATGGCCGTCATCTCAGCTCAGCAGGCGGCTTCGGGCGGCCCGTTTGTGAGCTTCGAGCAGACAGTTCTCGTCTGGACATTGATGGCGCTGCAAGGCACGAGGAGATTGTACGAGTGTCTCTTCGTGATGAGGCCGGGGTCTTCTAAAATGTGGTTCGTGCATTGGCTGCTCGGGTTGGGTTTCTATCTCTGCATGAGTGTATCCGTCTGGGTTGACGGCTCAGGTGAGCACAGTCAATTTCCACTTTAAGATACACACTCACCTTTCCCAGCGGCCTTGAGGCAAGAAGCAAGACCGAATTTGGAGAGCCTTTTGTCGACTGGAGTCGTCGCTGGGACCGTCGCGTACCTCTACGGATGGTCTAACCAGCATAAATGCCACAAACACCTGGCCAGCCTCAAGAAGTATTCATTGCCAGAGCAGGGTCTTTTTCGGTATCTCATCTGCCCTCATTACACTTGCGAATGCCTGATCTATTTGGGCCTTGCCATGATAGCCGCGCCAAAGGGTTACGTCGTCAACCGCACCCTCATGGGTGCTTTGTGGTTCATTGTCGCCAATTTGGGCACAACGGCAGATGGTACCAAGCAGTGGTACGCGCAGAAGTTTGGTGCTGAAAAGGTCGCCAGCAAATGGAGGATGATACCCTTTGTCTTCTAGACACACTTGCGCCTCGAATGTCACTTCTTTCCAAACAAGCCAAACTTGGCTCCGAGTTTCGACACCTGCATGACGTCCCGATATGTCAGACTCGTCCTGGTCGCACGCGCGCTTCGGCCGGCAGAAAAGTCATTTTGCGACCGCAAAAGGTCCCAATTCACGATCGTCTCGGCAGACAGCTCGACGTCCTCTTCGATATCGGCAATGCCGTGGAGGTAATCGGTGTAGAGGTCGTCGGTAGTGATGAGAAGACTCCTGGGCTCCTGAAGAATGCGTCCCACAGGCTCTGGTTCCATGACTCCATCTTCCTTGGTTTGGTATAGGTTCAGACATAGACTTGCTCCAAGACTGATAGTACACACAACTGGATGATAGGCAGCCCCGTCCTATAGCCAGCATGAGATTCAAAGCTCTTCACGTGAACACCTACCATGTACTCAACTTATGCGGCATGATTCCGACTCCAGGAGGATACTCGTTTATCAGCACGTGGTTCGGTCGTTTGTGAGGACTGCCAGCGAAGAGATTGGACGAATCAGGATCGGCGGCAAGAGGTAAGGAAAGAATTCGCGAGATCACAGGCTCTTGCAACCACTGTGGCAAGGGAGCATCGATCAGCTTGTTGTTGACAAGATCGGACGGCCATGTTTGGAGACGTCGATGAGTCAGTTGCTTCCAACGGGGTTTCGGCGCCTCAGCTATCTGTTGGTTGCAAGGGCAAGTCAGTCACAGTTTTTTTTTTGGCTTGACAGACGTCGTCGAAATAAGTTTTCCGTACCTTTTGTAGAATCAAGCGTTCCTCCTCCTCTGATATGAAATCTGCAATGTAGTAAGAGGATGGCGGAAGCTTCTTGACTCTGACGTCGTCGAGGGAGGCAGGTAAGTTCACGGCTCCCAAAGGCATATTGCTGGCTTCGCCTCGCAGCTGTGTTGTCGCAGACGTTTGATAGTTGGGACACGGGTGGTGTGATCTGGGGCTGCGCCCAACTTTATGGATGGGGATCCCAAACGAAGTGACGTGATGTTGGATGAAGAGGTCGGGAACCTAGATACGTCGAAGCTTGTTGCAAGTCGGCGCGAGGTGCGCAAATGTCGTCGACGTAAGATCCAAGCTCCGGCTGCAAAGCGGCATAAGAAGCCAAGGGTCAAACGGTTCTGCGTCCAGCTGGGAGGATCCAGGCAACGATGGGACCGACGAGGATGGCAAGGTTGGGTGGAGAAGCAAGGACGGGAGCTGCTGGATCATGGATGGATGGAAGCGACGGGCAAGAAGATGTCCAACTCCAGTCTCCAACCTAAGGCTTGAGCGCGCCTGCTTGAGCTTGTCAGACACGCCAAACCTGAGGTCGCCAGTTGCCTCAAGCAGTCAAGGATGGGAGGTCTTGCACTAATAACAAGAGAAGGCGAGAACGGACGCCTGCTTAGAACACGCTAGGTCTAATCGGGAAACGGCAGGTCGATTAGTCACAGACAGCGTGTGACTGACGGTAAGGTGTCCGTTCCCAGTGGCAGTGGTGCTATCCGCCACAGAAAGTGATTGGCTGCTCTGGTCCCGCTTCATGAGCTCTCCGTTTTCAATGTCGCTCATGATTCGCCGTTAGAATTCAAGATGCGACGGCCGGGGAGGGGGAAGAGGAGCCTGCTGCGACTCTGGAGGGGGCTGGGATTGGCCGAGGTGGGGTCCTGGGAATTTGAAGGCTTCGATACGTACCTTTCGAGTCGCACCAAGAACACGCACCGGGCAGATTCGAGGTTTCCCACCAGCAGGAGAAAGACGAGTTTTTGGACTAGCAAACCACAAAAAAAAACCTTGGATGGACGGACTACTCGTTTTGCATTGGAACCAGAGGAGATTTCCGCAGGTTGGTGTGTCCAGGGTCAGGTGGCCCAACGACAACGTGCAGCCAGTGATGCAGCTTGCGAGGAGAAAGACGACGGCGTTGCTATCTCAATCTCACCCTATCTTTCTGAAGCAAGGTGGGTGCCGGGGCTAACGTCCAGGTTGAATCCTAGGCCGTTTAGTCTGCCACCCAAGGAGGCAGCGTGCTTGTCGTCGAGGATGGGTACTTGTAGATGCTGCAAAATTTTGCCAGAGTTCCAAGTACCGCTTGTCGAATTCGACCCGAGTACGTACCTAGTGCCGACTGCTGGCTGATGTGGCCACCTCAGTCGTCAGGCTGCCACTGCCAGTGCCGCTACCACCAGGTGCACACCTCTCACTTTCCATAGCCTGCTGCTTGCCTCAGGGCTGCGTGCTGTGTGCTGAGTGCTGCGTGCCTGCTTGCCTGATGCCCGGCTGCTGCTACTGCTTTCTCTGTCTCCCGTCTCCTTTGCTGGTTGTGGCTGTTCCGTGTCCCGTATTCTCGAGCAAGTCCCTTCCCCCCTGGTCGGGCCCAATCAAAGAGGTGGCGATCAGACTTTTTGACTCTGAAGACTCGCTCGCGGCCCCATTTCCACCTTTCAGCCAAATCGAAGCATCAAGCGTCACCAACAGTCCCTTTTCCCGCATTCTCTACCAACGCCCGCCTCCATCCATCTTGCACGCATTATTCTGTCCCGGCCAGGCGCTTTCTTAGTCGTTTTTCTGTTCCTTTCATCCTCGACGTGATCCGATATCCAATACGCAACATTTTCCTCTCCGTCCGACACCACCCACGCCCAACGCCTTTCGCGCGCGCACCCCCCGTGACTGACCTGGCCACTTTCTCTTAGGGGGGTCACCTCGAGCGACTGAGAAATAGTCTACCGGCCGCCTTCAATTCAGTCCCGTCTCTCTAACCCTCTTTTTCGCGGCCGACCTTTGGCCAGGATGGTGCTGGCCAGTTTTTCGACCTCTAGATAAATGATATGGATGCGCAGAATGCTGCCGGGTCCGACAAGTCGAAGCCCGTCGCTGCGGCGGAGAAGCGACCGGGCAATCACCAACCTGACGAGTCTCACGAGTTCAACAGCAAACCGACCAAGAACGTGGACGATTCCATCAAATCCCCGCCTCATCTACCCAAAGACGTCAAGCCTAGCGTAATCGTATCTCGCGCCCCTCCCGTAGCCGACGACGCTCCTGTCGACCGAGATTCTGATGCTGAGACCATCGTACTGCCTGGTAAGGATGGCCACTCACCCTCCAAGGCGAGGAAGGTAAAGCACGAGGACCGCAGCGATGGAGAGCCCCCGGTTCTCCCAGTTCCCCTGGTCCCCCGGAAAAATCGTGATGCCAGTGCTAGCAGAGACGGCGACAAGGAAAAGACGGCCAACCCTGTCCGTCTGTCCGAAACGGCTTCCTCTCTCGGCTTGAAGAAGAAGCGCCTTCACGATCAATCGGCCAGGAGTAAAGATGGTTCCAGCGGCCTCAGCTCGGCTCCTGCATCCCCTCCCCACCACAGGCGTCGATCTGGTGGGCACTCCGATTCCGATACGGGCGCTGACCGTAGGAAATCCCCCAAGCTGTCCCTGAAAGACCGGGCAAAGTCCATCGACAGAATTCCCCACAAACGCAAAGCTTCCAGGGCAGACTCGGATGATGAGGCGGAAAATCGAAAGGTCCGACGGCAACGAATCTCGGATCACAACACCATAGAAGCTCGCGCTCGCCTACCCAAGGAACCAAAGTCTTCGTCTTCGTCTAGGAGAGAACACGACGGCCACTCAGGATCACGCACCAGATCCGTCTCCCCACACCACCCACGTGCCCACAGGCGGAGCGTCTCGACCCAACTTCCCGCAAACTCGTCTAATGGCCTGAGCTACAAGAAGAAACGTCTGCCTCCTCCGCTGCAATCTACAGACTATCACTCGGATGAATCCTCTGCCAGTGGTAGCCCTCATCCTCGGAGCTCCAAGCTGCGGAACCTCTCCACCCCCGCTACCGCCGAGTCAAATATGTCGCCGGCCAAGATTGCACCACACAAGAAACACCTCGACGCCCACGGCCAAACCTTCCTCGCTAGGGCATGCGCCCGAGGCGAGTACGACCTGGCCAAGCAAAGACTAGGAGAGCGACCCGAGGATCTCAACGTGGCCGACTATGCTGGCAACACGCCACTTCAGATTGCTGCGATTAACGGATACGAGGACATCGTCAAGCTTCTCATCGACGCGGGCTGCAACTTGGATTGTGTCAATTATGACAAAGACACACCATTGTTAGACGCTGTTGACAACGGTCACTTGGGAGTGGTCAAGCTATTGCTGAATGCGGGAGTGAACCCAAGGAAAGCCAACCTAAGCGGAGAGGAACCCTTGGATCGTGTCAGCGACGACTTGGAGAATGCAGACGACTTCAGAGCCGCATTAACCGAAGCCAAGTCACGGCAAGGAGAACGCAGACGTACATCTGAAGACCACCATCCTACCGACCAGTTCGATAGTAGGTCATCTCATGGCCCAGACAGCCCTCGCCGGTCACCTGCACCATCTGCGTCCAACGCCAGCGGTCGGCGAGCCGGCACCGTCAGGGCAAACAAGACAAGCAATCATCTCTTGTACATGTCACTTGACGACAAAACGTTACGACAAGCTGCAGGAAAGGGTGACGAGGAGACTGTAACGCGCATTTTGCAGGTCAAGGACGGCTGCGATGACTCAGAAGCCATGGTTGCCGCTGCTCGTGGTGGGCACGAAGTAGTGATCCAACTGCTCCTGGCTCTTGGTGGAGCGAACCCAGATCCTGCACCTGTCTCGAGCATGCCACCCGAATTTGCCACCCCTATGCTGGCGGCAATCGGCCAGGAAAATATCAAGGTCGTCAGACTACTCTTGGACCAGGGTAATTTTGATCCGACTCGCCGATTTAAAGGCGAGACCTACCATGAAATCGCCCGCCGTCGACAGGGAACGAATTGGAAAGACGAGGAGCACATGCTCAAGGAGTCTTACGATGCCTATAGAAAGTCACACCGCGACATTTCAAAGACGAAATCTCCTGGCAGACGCGAGCGAGAAAAGGAACGCGAAAGGGAACGCGATAGAGAACAGGACCGTGAAACAAAGCGCCAAGGTCGAAATGAGCTCAAAGACGAAGCACGTGCACACAAGCGCAACCTTTCGAGCCCATCCCGTGACCCGGAGAAAAGAAAGAAACTTTCTTCTGGACGATCCATCACAAGCCCAAAGGAGAAACGTAGGGCGGACTCATTTCACGAAGATCAAATCTCACCGAAGCGTGGTCCTGGCAGGCCGCGGAAGGAAGAACGAGTACCTACGATTGCTGTTTCAGACCGGGAGGCTTCACCCGCACTTTCGCAGAAGCAGGCTGCTAAAGCAGCGAAACGAGCCGAGTCTGACGTGGCCGCAATGTCCTCTGAAGGAGAGGCAGCTAAGCCGCGCCGTAAACTCGTATCCAAGGGGGAGCTTCGAGGCGAGAGAGAGAAGAACCGACGAGCGAGCATGGTGTCCACCACATCATCATTGAAAGATCCTTCGAGTCCGCGCGACCCAAAACTTGATGATCATCCCGAAAAGCCCAAGGGCGAGCCACTGTCAGAGAAGTACCACGATCGCACGAAAGCTCTCAAGAGGGACGAGTCTAGGGATCGGCTATCAGTGTCTGGCGACAATTCGTCCAAACGACACCGCTCTAGTGTAACGCCACCACACTCGAGCACGGGAGACAAGGATGATGGCGAGGCGCCCGTGAAGCGTAGGCGGCTTGATGTTGAAGGCAAGGAGCGACGACCTAAATCGACCGCCTCACCCGATGATCCTCACAGGACACCTCGTGATGGCCCGCCTCGATCAAAGTCCAGCTTGAGAGACCACGACGACAGCGATCGGAGACCGACCAAGGCTAAGGCAGATGCCGATGGCTACAGACGAGAATCCGGGAAATCGAGCAACAGTGACAAGTCTAGTATCCACGTTAAATCTGAGGATTTTGACATCGAGATGCCAGATGCGTCGGATGTAAAGGACACAGTGGAAGCAGAACCACGCATCAAGAAAGAGCGCGACGATGAGAAGCGACGTCTCGAAGAGAAGGAGAGGCGGAGAGAAGAGAAGCGTCAAGAAGAACGAAAGCGCCGCGAAGCCGAGGCCGAAGAAACCCGCAGAAAGGAGGAAACTCGTCAACGCGAACGCGAGGCCGAAGAGAAGAAGCGAGAGGCCGAGCAGAAGAAACGTGAAGCTGAGCAGAAACAGCGGGAGCGCGAGGCTGAGGAGAAACGCTTGAAGGAAGAGGAAGTAACCAGACAGCGTGAGGAGCAGGAACGTAAGCGCAAGGCCGAGCTCGAAAAGAAACGCCAGGAGGAAGAAGAACGGCAGCGGCGCGAGGCCGAAGAGAAGAAGCAACGCGAGCGTGAAGAAGAAGAACGAAGGCTCCGCGAGGAAGAGGAGAAGAAGCGACGTGAGGAGGAAGAAACGAAGAGGAGGGAGGAGGAAGCTCGCAAGCAGCGAGAGGAAAAGGAAAGACTCCGCAAGGAACGCATCGAGCGAGAAGCTGCCGAGGAAGCCAAGCGAGTCCGCGAAGAGGAGGAACGACAAGAGCGTGAGCGCAAGGAGCGACTCGAACGCGAGGAGATGGAGCGCAAGCGAGCTGCTAAAGAGGCCGAGCAGCGCCGTATCCTCGAGGAGCAAGAACGCTTGCGCCTGGCGAAGTTGCCTCCTCTATTGCGCTGGCTAGACGCTTGCCCGAACCCCAAGACCTCGGAATACGCCACCAAGTTCAAGCATATGCAAGGCGTGCGGTTCGACACCATTCACCCACAAGCAAATGGCACGGTAAATGGCAGAGAACAGTGGGTGCTGAACACCCATGTTGCGCTACTCCTCGGGGAGAAGGACCTCTCCTTGTCAAGATGTAAGTGCTCGTATGATCTATCCACGTTGCTCATCACTAACGGAAAATCAGACACGACTTGGGAACATATTCCCGTGTCTGACCTTGCTAAAAAGGTCATCTGGAGACTCGAGTCGGATTGGTACGCCTTGCTTAAGGAGAACTTCTACGAGCTCGGGACTGGCCTTCCTGATTATTACGGAGAAGGCGAGGATCCCTTCAAGATGAGCTTTCGCTTGAAGGAAAAGCTCCGTGGCGAGGCTCGTGAGAAGTTCTTGAAGATGGACATGTTCTTTGTCAAGGTACGTTTGAAGTTTATCCGGTGATATTGATGGATGGCTGGGTTGACTCAGAATATAGGTGTCAGATTTGATGTCGATTGCTCAGGACGTTCCGCATCTTCGGGGCCTCAAGATGAGCGTCGAGTATCGCGAACTCCCAGACAATGAAGGCCAACTTTACGGATGGCAAGTCCCGCAGAAATGGAAACAGGACCCCGACGCTGATCGATTCTTTGGATTCGCGCCGAGGAACAAATATTACATCAACGGTGTCATGGTCGAGGAGCAGATGCCTGGACTGTCTGCCACAAGCAGCACACCCTTTCCCGAGAAGCGGGTCCCCCGAAAGGGACTGCAGCAGGTTTTCCCTGGCGACCCCGACTATGCCCGCGTATGCAAAGAACAAGGGCTTGATTTCCTTCTGAATGGCACAAAAATGCCGTCGATGCCCAACGGCGGACATTTGTCGCCACGGAGCCAGTCGAATGCCACAGAAGCAATGGCCGAGACCGTCAATGATACCCAGCCGGCAGCTTCCGCTACTGCGCCAGTGTTGACCGAGCCGAGACTTGTTCCTAATGGCGTTAACGGCGTATCGGCCGCAAGCACCAACTGAGTTGAGTTGGATCACAAGTAGATCGAACGAACCAATATTTAATATACACATGTACACAATGCTACAGCAATCCCCGGGTCGTTACGCACTGAGTGCCGACGGAACGTACCAAGGGACCGCTGTGCACCATCGAAGATAGACCCAGCTGCCTATCTGCTCTTCCACTTGCCTTGCGATCCTTACGTTAGGGGGAATTGCTCGTCTTCAACATAGGTCTGATGGATGCTAAAGGTGTGTTGCTCACGCCACTTTGTGGTCGGCAACACAGTTGCATCGATTCTTAGGCCCTGGTGGGCGACAAGACACTATATCGACAGATGAAACTTTTATCAAGTCGAAATTCAATGAGCACCAGAGTCAGCTCTTGTGTGTGTTTAGGTGATGAACAACGGATTGGATGGCCACAATTAGGTCTGGAGGAGAGCCGAGAATCAAGAGCTTGGGAGCCTGGGAGGCATTACTAGTTGGGATGGAACACAGGGATAGGGAAGGTAGATAACGAAAATAACATTTTCAAAATGCTGTCTGTCCAGATCATCGCTTCGTGCTTTTTCCGTGTTCTAAAGAACTGTTGCACATCATCAATCACGAAACTCTAGTGTTGGCTTTCCTTACCTAAGATGTGGAAGACTTTTGATTGAATGATTCAGGTTTCTGACATCACTGCGTTCAAAAACCCGTGCAGCCAATGAGGACGGAGCATTCCCACCAAGCCCCGGTGAAATTTCATGTGCAGTACCTTAGCCTTTTCGCACAAGGTGCCAGTGTCCCCGCCATTTTGCACCCCAAAACCCACCACCGGGTGCACAACCGGAATCACCAACTGCCAGAACCATCAACCCAAACTTGGGCAGCGAGACAGAAGTTGGACGACGACGAACGTTACTTATTTGATACCCCCGCAAATTCTGCGAGCCACGGCAAATTTTCGCTTCGCTTTGCCTTCTGCCCGCGCCTTGGACATCAAACGTCGCAATCGGAAAAGCTAGCCATCCATAAATTGAACCCCTCCATACAGCGCAGGAACGTCTCGAGTGACGAAAAACCGCAATCATGGCGACCACAGTTGACAAGGTAATGTTTCTCGCGGAGGCCTTCACAGGCGACAAGACTGAATCTCCCATCCTACCCACCTTATAGGCTATTCGCGAGGACACCACCTTGACTAACACCTTTGTTCATGCAGATCAAAGATATTGAGGCCGAAGTACGTGTCCAACCCCTCCTCCCCCTCCGCCTTCAAACCGAGGGCAACCCTCGTCCCGCTCCCTTTGCCGTCGTCGACGATGTCGAGAAACCTCGAAGGCTGTCTCTGTCTATGACCTGAATGAGGAAGCATGCGTTCGTGACGTTGTCGGCAGACAGACAATCACCTACAAGAAACCCAAATCTTCGACCCGACGACATCAGGAAAAGCCCTCCCTCCACCCTCTACACAGAAAAACCACATAAGAATGCGACGCGCAAATCAGCAAGCTGACGGAATGCTCTCTCCTCCCTCACATAGATGGCCAAGACCCAAAAGAACAAGGCTACGTCCTTCCATTTGGGTCAACTGAAAGCCAAGCTCGCCAAGCTCAAGCGTGAGCTCCTGACGCCCTCGGGCGGTGGCGGCGGCGGCGGTGCCGGCTTCGATGTTGCGCGTACGGGTGTAGCGAGTATCGGCTTCATCGGCTTCCCGTCCGTGGGAAAGAGTACCCTGATGAGCAAGTTGACGGGTCAGCACTCCGAGGCCGCGGCGTACGAGTTCACGACGTTGACGTCCGTTCCGGGTCAGGTCACTTACAATGGTACGTTTTGACCGATATTTGGTGTTCCGGGATAGGAAGGTGGCAAGAGAAGAGGAATGAGGACTTGAAAAGTTGAAAACGCTGACATTATGTTTCGTTGCCTAGGTGCGCCGCTGCAAATCATTGATTTGCCGGGTATCATTGAAGGAGCTAAGGACGGCCGCGGTCGTGGTCGCCAGGTCATCGCCGTCGCAAAGACGTGCCATCTCATCTTCATCGTCCTCGACGTCAACAAGCCTCTGACGGACAAGCGCGTCATCGAGACGGAACTCGAAGGCTTTGGCATCCGCATCAACAAGTCGCCGCCAAACATCACCTTCAAGAAGAAGGAAAAGGGCGGCCTCAACATCACGAGCACCGTGCCCCTCACCCACATTGACCACGACGAGATCAAGGCTGTCATGAATGAGTACCGCATCAACTCGGCTGACATTGCCATCCGCTGCGACGCCACCGTCGACGACCTCATTGACGTCCTCGAGGCGAGGAGCAGAAACTACATCCCCGTCATCTACGTCCTGAACAAGATTGACGCCATCAGTATCGAGGAGCTCGACTTGCTCTACCGTATCCCCAACGCCGTGCCGATCAGTTCGGAGCAGGGCTGGAACATTGATGAGCTGATGGAGGCAATGTAAGGAGTTTCTAACTTTGTTCCCCCCTTGTCTTCATTTCCTCATTAGCCGTCGGACCCTCGGCCGGTTCTCGTCTCCCGGAGCGACACGATCGTCGTCCACGACAAGGATCAACCCGCTACCCCTAAAATTGCCCTCACAAAACCAGAGAAGCTAACGTTTTTGATTTCTTTTCCTTGGCGTATAGGTGGGATAAGCTCAAGCTGGTTCGCGTTTATACGAAGCCAAAGGGCAAACTGCCAGATTACTCTCAGCCCGTTGTGCTCCGTTCAAACAGGTGCACGGTCGAAGATTTCGTGAGTAGCCGGTCCTCCGCGTGACATTGCGTCTCGTCCCGAGCGAACCCGTGTCGTAGGGTGAACCTTGTTTTCTCTTCTCTGCGACAAAGGGGCGCGGCGATAGTGGACGGACGGAGCGCATGTTGCTGCGGTTTTCTCTTGCTCGCTGTGTTTAGCTAACCGGTTCGTGTTTCCGTCTAGTGTAACCAAATTCACAGGAGTATTCTCGAACAGTTCAAGACCGCCATTGTGTACGGCAAGTCCGTAAAGCATCAGCCTCAGCGCGTCGGTCTATCTCACGAGCTAGCCGACGAGGATATCGGTACGTTTTCATCTTGTGTCGAGGAACCCCCCCACAATCCTGAATTTCCCTGGTCGTCGTCGTCATCATCATCATCTCAAAACCTTCGTTTGCCGCCGAGCTACTTTGAAAGAGCTGGCGGGAAAGTGATCATGCCTCAGTCAAGTGAAGTTCGGTTAAGGGAAAGCAAACAATGGCACTAACATATTCAAACTACTCGCAGTCACAATCGTCAAGCGCTGACGAACGCGGCGACGAGCTAAAACTCGGCGGCGCATGGCGGCCGTTTGTCGTCATGCTCTCCCCCCGCCGCCTCAAAATGCCTTGCCTGGCCCAAGGAGAAACAAGCCCAGCCCAGCCCAGACCCAGACCTCAGCCCGCCTTCGGGGTCTCCTCGTCCGCAAACCCCCATTTTGGCGAGGGAACACAAAATTCAAGCCACTTGCCTCTTTCCTCCGCCATCTTCTCCTCTACGCCCCCTTCCTTCAAGTCATCTGCCGCGATCTCACTCGAGTCCCGATTCCATGGCATCGTGTGCAAACTCAAAAAAGAAAGAAGCACGCTACCCTACCTCCTTTCAAAAGTGAACATTGAAACCAAAGGAAACCGACCGATCCAACTGCATCTTACGCGCGTAAGCTCTAAGCCAAGGCCGGGAAACACAATGGTACCGTTTGGTTGCGACTCTCTCTCCTTTTTTCCCCCACGGAACAAGGCTGAGCTGAGAGAGTGAAAGAGTGTGTGGGGTTTTTGCTGTCTTGGTACGCTACTTTTCCTTACCGAGCATGGGATGTGGGAATGTGTATTGGCCGCAAGCAGACATTTTCGTGGCGGGTGGGGGAAAAGGCGAGGTTAGGTCCCCCTTTGATGGACGGCGTCAAGGTATATTCCCTGCTGTCTATCTTGTTTTCTTGCCGCCGAGATTTCGATGGGAGATGGGGGGGGATGGATGGGGAAAGGTGTTGACAGGGGGATCAAGGGCAATGTTGGTTTCTGCAGTCCAGGCAAGCGTTTACATGGTATCATCATGCTACTTTTGCATTATAGAGGAGAGAAAGAGAGGGGGGAGAAAAGGGGGGGATGGAGTTCAGGCTTGTAACGAAAAAGTGATTTGTTCTCAATCAAAACGGCTTCTGGCAGCAGAGAGAAAACCGATTTTCGTCTCCATCTTTGGTGCGCCCAACTCGTTTCCCCCCATCTGGGATTATCCGTCGATTACCTCAGGAAAGAAACGTTGCGTCCATTGTATGCGATCATTGTGATGAATCTGGGTTGGATTGGGAATGGATGGACCGGTCCAGTTCCCGTTAGGGTCCAGACTCCACGGTATACGGTAGTGAAGCCAAAGCCCACGCTACCTTGCCTTGAATGCCCATCCCATCCATAATAGTTCAAGTATCCGTGGTTCCCTCCTCGCCACGAAGCCGTCGGGCACTAAAAGCTGGCTGCCGGGCGGCGCGTGCCTGACAGGACAAGCCCGCCGTGCCGCCCAAAAAAAAAAGAAGGGCTTTCTCTCTCTCGCCGGTCTACAATCCGTGTGGATACGGAGGAGCGTGGCTTCTAGCTTCTTTTTTGTTAGCCAGCCGTGCCAGCCTCGCGCGTGCGCGCGCATACGTAGCACCACCATCGTCTTGTGTCGTCCGCTTTCGCGTGGTTGTCTCCAAAACGTCGGCGTCGAAGGGGGCGAAAAACGAGATTTTGGATGGAGTACGGATATGGATAGACTGTCGTTGGAAAGCTGCCCCCATCTCCGCCCCGTCCCTACCCCACACGCGCCACCATCTGAAGTTCACGCAGCAGCAGCAACAACCCAAGGGGAAAAAAACAGTCACGAAGCCCAAATCGTGGGCGAACCTGCATAGCCGAGGGCCTCTTGTCCTGCGGCCGCAGATGCCTCCCAAGAGAAGCGTGGGTTGCATATTCTTCTTTCTGTAAGAAGGCTCAACACATGTGCCCGTACTGGGCGTGTATCCCCTTGGCCAGCTTACACTACTTTGCTCCGCGTGCGAATGGGAAAAGAAGAGGTGGTAGAAAAGAGATAGAGGGAGAGGAACTAGAGGAATAGGTACCGTGGACAAGACCATGCAGCTTCCGCGCGCGCGCACACACACACACACACATATCCGTAGACACACACTCTCTTCTTCTTCTTCTTCTGCCTCACTCCTCCTACAGTACATGGGGTAACAGGCCGAGGAGGGTGGGGATGGCGGGCAGGGTGTGTGTGGGTGAGCCAGACGGGGGACTCCCTGGATCAAGGGCAACGTCGGCGCTTAAAGCAGAGCTAAGACGACGCCCTTCTCTGCTCTCTGCGATGTTACTCTTCATAACTCCGCCTTTTCCTCTACTCTCATCCCGCTGGTGCTGACGCTTGTCTCGAGACGGACTCGGCACTACTGGCGCGATGCACTTCACTGCAATTCCCCGACGAGAAACGTGCCCGGCGGAATCGCAGCAGCCACGGACCTGGTTTTCCTCAGTAGAACGAAAATAAAAGAGGGGGGATGGAGGGCTTCACCACCAGTCAGATGCGAATCCTCCTCTTCCGCCTGCCTTTCACAAGGCTTGCTTTACCGCCCATGTCTCGTGGTCTCTTTTATCTCCCCTTCCTCTCCCAAGTCCCAGTTTTTGTTTGCTACTGCTGGGCGGGACGTGCTGGTTAGTGGTGGGTCGGTCGCGGCCCTCGCAGCGAGCCGTGATCTCATCTCATCTTATCCTCGGAGGATGATGGGAGGAGCTTGGACGAGGGGTTCCGGGTCCGAGTCCGCGATATGCGAAGCAAGGAAAGGTCGATTGCGGAGTATGGTAGCAGTCGACATCCATCCAGCGATCTTGGCCCTTTCGTCTCGACTTCGACTCGAGATTGCTCGCGGGCAGATGAGTGTATCCGTACCTTGCATCAAATACAGATGAGGCGAACGGCGGGCGATAGGACACAGACCACGGGAGAACGGCTGCAGGGAAGGGTAAATAGGCGCAGGGGCAACACAGACGGCGGCGGCGGATGCTGCGCTGCAATGTTGCTCGTGCTGCCCAGGTCCCCTGCTCCCTCCAAGACGACATGAGTCGACCAGCCCAGTCAGTTCCAGCGGGTTTGGGGGGAGGGCTCGGGAACAAGCAAGCTGTGCCCCACCCGAGCACTGACGCAGCTCTCATCTCCTAGACTCCTCCAAGAGTGCTGCTCAAAAGAGCAGAGTTGGTAAAAACGTCCCGCGTGTGCAGGCGTAGGTCGCACTTCCAGGAAGACCAAATGCAGCCTTGGTCGGAGGTAGTCTGCCAAAGGACCAGTCGCTGAAGCAGGCGTCGAGGAGGGCAATGGCCGACTGGCATACTGCCCATCATGTTCGCCGAGACATGTTGACGTGGATGCGGTCATCCGCTGGGTCAAACGACGAAAGTCCTCGTGTCTGGCTGAATTGCCAAAGCCTAAGCTCCTCATGGCTTGAAACAATGGCTTGGTTGTGAATTCCTGCTACTTTGACCGGGTAGGGCAGCTAAACGTGATTAGCCACGGCTGACAGCCACTGACGAGGCGAGCACCAGAGCCTGAGATTTCCCCTCGTATCCGAAAGCTTCTGAAATAAAGTTGGCGGGCAGACTGCTCTCATCGTCGTACTAGCATGGCTTCAATAGTGATATCGTCAGCCTGGCTAAGACGCGTCAGTGATGAACTCATGGAAAACCCTTACCCTACCTAGCGGCGGGAAGACGCCAAGGGAACGATGGAGTAGATGGGTCTCCGAATCAGCCTTCTTTCCTGTTTAGTCTTTTCCCCGGCCCGCCCATCATCATTATGCATGTTGATTGCCCAACGTTGTCGTAAAATGAGAGGCCCTTTTCATGACTGATGCGAAGCTACTGTTAGAGCGATCAGATACTGCTTCGGGTGAGGGTTGAGTCGGGGGTGCTGTGGTATCAATTCAGCCTGGCCTAGGATACCGTCGGCAGGGCCCGCTTCATATTGAGAACGGCACACGTTGCGGGCCAACGCGGGTGGATGCTGGTCAACGACCCTGGATGGAAACCTGGATTATGCCCCAATCATCGTTGTACCCTCCAGCCATGCTCTCCTCTCCGTTGAAGTATTCACTTTTGTGCGCCATTGCGTCGAGGCTTGGCCAGACCATCACTTAACGAAGCCTTTCGTGGATGGACCCACGGTTTCGCAAGTCTCTGTATCCGTACGTGACCATCTGACCAACTGGGAATCGGTCCGGGTCTCTCAATGGCCTCGCTAGGACCGCCTCATGCGAAAGAAGTCTTTTCCATCCAATGACCAATGCGAAACTGGTGATGAACCCGGAATTTATGTCCAATGGGAACGCCGAAAACGATTTGAGCGCTGCTGTTGGTCAGCAATCCTCCTTCGACTCTTGGTTCCCTAGACCGATATGGCGCTTGCGCTTGTCTTCTGACTGCCATATCAAGTCTTGTGACGACTACAAAGGTGACCATGGAGCTGGAGCTATCCAAAGAGCAATGGAGTTCAATGCCTCGCAAAAGTGGACCGGATATTGGCGAATGTACCCTGTTCTTGACCCATTGGGTGTAAAATGAGTGTAAAGGTCTGGCCCATGATGAGCTAGCCAGATCTACCAAAACTGTATCGACTTGAATCTCCAACCGCATGACCGCGGCAGGCTCAGCTGGATGGGAGATGGCTCAGATGGGCCACAAGATGGACGGCATGGACCGATAATCTAACCGAGTACAACAAACCATGATTAATAAGAGAGAGCATTGCATTCAGTGTTGGAAGAAGGGGAGGCGCCCATCGCGATCGTCTGGCCGTCCAACGAGGGGCGTTGGTTGTTGAACGACGCTCCACGATGAGTGTGACGGTGGTGGATGCCAATTCCATGAATGTTGAATTGCGTCGCGAGGAGTCCTTGTACTTTTTACGGAAAGCTGTCGGGAACGGCTTTGGCGATGTCGTGGCGGGTGCGTCAGAGTGGTTCGGGTAGTTCTTAGTTCAACATCGGGCAGCAGCAAGGCTTGACAGACTGCCATTGACGTCGCATATCAAACTTGAAATTAGAGATCAAAGCGTTCGGCAGACCTTGGCTTGTTTGACGTTGGAATTCTGGTGGGATTTGAGTGCTCGCAGATAGGTTTTGGCGGGAAGTGGTTTGAAGGAATCGGACCAGACTGAAGAGGTCCCTGTGGTAGAATGCATTGATCGCCATAAACTGCCGCAGACATTTATGCTGGCAACGCCCGGTTGACTTGATTTGAACAGACCGAGGCTGACAGAATGGCACGCTATTTTGATATTTGCTGACAAGGACCTGAGGGTTGCTCGACAGGCGATAGCAGTCCGCGAGTGAACGACCGGATATCCGCAACAGGTTCTAGGTCAATCAAACCACACCCCCTCCCCAGACGGTCAATGGTCATGTATCCGTACTTTGAACGGCTCAGAGAAGGGTGGGACGTCGGGGTTGCCCCCTCCTTCCCCCCTGACAGCGCCAGGCAGGGATGGGTCAGGTCGCCGGCGGGCCATTTCTCGTAGCATCAGTCGATCGCTTGACAGCTTGGACGGACCGGAGACAGCCAAGTAGGCTTGTTACTTGCACGGCGTGGTAGGGTCGGGGCGATGTATCCGCGAGGCGTTTGCGAGTTGGGTAACTAGGTAGATTTGGAGAAGGGCGAGAGCAAGAGGGGAAAGGCAAGTTTCGCGGTTGGCGTGCGGCGTGCCGAGTTAGGCGCACATTGTATCGGTGAGAGAGAAGACTATCTATACAGCTCTAAGCTAATAGGCCGTGGTGGAAACAAGGCGCGATGGGAGGACCATGTACCTAGCACGGAAGGCGCCTCTTGGTAAAGTATTCGCGCATCTCAGGCTCTTGGACTCGTATCCATGGAGGAATGGCGAATCGAGGTTATAACGAAGTGTCGGTCAGGAATCAGGATTGGTATCCGTAGCGGGAGTGTCAGATGATGAGGCCGTTGAGTGGATGTGTTTCTGGCAGGTCGTTTAGATTGTATTCGTCCATCATCCATAGGTAGGTAGCTTGGTAAGTATGGATAGTGCGCGGATAGCTTGGTGGGAGCGGCTGGAGACGTGGAGGCAGGCGGCCGAGCGGTCGAATGAAAGTCTAAGGTGCCGAGGGACTAAGGCAGCGGGAAGGTAAGAAAGTTGGAGCCCCGATCCAGTCAGGGTCTTTGAAGTGCAAATGAGACTGTTACTGGCTCGTTGTCGATGCCCCTGCGACGATGTCTGAGTAAGGTATACGTACGGAGTAGAAGATGCTTGTTGACAAAATGGGAGGAGCGTAAGGTACTCCATAAGGTAAGGTACCCTAGGGGAAAGAGCCAGGCGAGTATCCGTGAAAATGAAGGCATGGAGCTTCATGAGTCGCAATGAAGGAGCATTGGGCAGCGATGGCCCTATGGGAAGCAACAGCAGCAAAAGGCGACCCCTCATAAGCTGGCCGGGGTATCATGGAAATGGAAGGCAAGAACGGGATAGGACCTTGGTGGTTTACCACTTGCTACTTCCTTTTACTTTTTGCTCTCCGCCCAGGGCAGGCAGGTCCCCCAGTCACCAAGTGTTTTTTTTTTTTTTGTCCATCTCTTGCCCTCCACTGTTTGGACTTTGAAGCTCGTTCATTCGGGGAAGGTACGGACCATAGCGGTAAAAGGTGGACCCGAATGCTTAAAGTGGGGTCCACCTTGAGGTTAAGAAGGTGGAAGGTCAAGGTCAAGGTCTTCCTGCCATCCTAGAGGGAGCAGTGGAGGTTGTCTCTTGACGGGATGCAGGCTGCAGGTTGAGATGGGAAGGAAGCAAAGATTGCAGAGTTCACAGTGCACTTGTTGCTCCTGCTCTCTCCCGCTTGAGTGAGAGTCTCCCTCCCCCTGCTCAGATATCCCTGCCCCGTGCGTCCTTAGGGCTTGTGGTGGAGCAGGGAATGGACGGGTGAGCCAGTCAACGCTTGCCCGCCGGTCCACTGCCCAAGATGGGACGACGTTGTTTCCTTCCTTTCCTTTTGGCGTCCGTATCCGTCCAAGTCGTTTCCCTCCATGCCGCCCGTTCATCTCAGGACGAGTGGTCGACTCCAAAAGAACGGGCAAGTCTGAATCATCCGCGTGCTGAGGCAGGCACGGCAGACACCTTATCCAAGACCGCTACTCCGAGAAACATGGCACTGGTATGGAAACGAAGCGAGGAATGCAAGTACCGTTACATGTCAGATACCTTCCATTCCAAACTTCAACCACGCACCGGTAGTTCTGACCTACTTCGTACCTACCTTACCATAACAGTCGTTAAGTAAGCTGCCTTCAGTTGACAATGGAACCGTGAGGGAATGCGTTACTGCCCAGCTTCCGGCAGCTACCTCAGCACACTTCCATTAGCTTACCTTTTTTCACCCTGGAGAACAGCTAGGTAGAGATAGAAACGGCGGCTTCATCTACGAATACCAGACCAACACCCTTTCTCATTTGCTTCTCCATGTCTCGTCTTTTGCCTCGTCTCGTCTCGTCCTACTCACTTTTCACATTGGAATGATCCCTTCATCCACCATCGCTCACACTCCTCTGTACGGATACCTCAACGTTCCGCCTTGTCCTGGCAACATCCCCACGCAAGCCGCCGCACCGTTCATCTATGTCCCCCTCTGCTCAATCTAACCCCCTGTCGGGGCAACACTCGCCAGTACCCATCGATACTTTGTACCCATCGCGGAAGCAGAGGGAAGAGGGGAGGAGAGCAGAGGAACCGACCGTCACACCATGTACGAATACCTACTGCGGCGAGCGAGCAAGGCAACGAACCCGCCCTTCTCGCCTAGGCCCCGTCTCCGACTAACCCGATCTCGTTCTCAGTCTCTCCTCTCACGCAACTATAGCCCGTCAAGGGTGCAAATGCTCCGTCCGTCTTGGTGATCAAGACCTCTCGTCGTCTCTTCTCCGACCACTACCTACCGTACTACGTACACAGTACTCCAGTGAGCATGTTACCTAGTACGTGTGTGTGTGCGTGTCGTGTGGGTGGTAATCTCAGCGCAAAGCAGGTCCTGATGTCAGCTAATTGGCGCGCGATTCTTCCGTTTCTCGACCCCGACTCGGCTTTTCCTGATTATTGAGCACCCAAGCAACCGTTTTCTGTAACATCTCGTTTTCCACCCTTTCTTCTTTGTTTTTTCCTCTTCCCATCCGTCGGCTCCAGACTCGCTACCGTCTGGCATTGTATTCTCTGGGTGATACAAATTCGGCTTTTCCTACAGAATCTCCCTATTCCGCACCATCGGGCCATCCATCCCATCTGCTGTCATCATCTCGCAGGAGGCCGACATACTCAGCTCCACAACCCAGGGGCCAAGGATATGGCTAATCTCGACTCTCAAGAGGCCAGAGGCAACCGCAAGTCGCAAAAGAGGGCAGCATTTCTCGCCCCGAGTGGCTAGTAGCCGTTCGCCTACCAGCCAGCGTTGGAGGAATAATAAGACATCAGCAAAGTCGAGGCGAGCCGCGAGGCCTGGTCTAGACAAGGCGCTATAGGACGAGACGAGACGAGACGAGACGGAAGCAAATCAGCATCCCAACTAGTGTCTGTGTGTGGCTTGTCCCATTCCCGTCGACAGCGTTTTCCATATGGTCCGTCGTTTCTTCCCATGCGGTAACGGAGACAAACTGAGCCAGTGGCTTCTTCTAGCTCCTCCTCAATACCCTAGCCGTGGCGGTTGTCAGTGGTCTAGACATGAATTCTAGGCCGACTATGATGTCTTCATTGATGAAAACACTCACACCATCGCGCAAGATACGCAACCTCGTCAACGTCAACAATCATCCCCCAGATGTCTGGAACTCAGTTTTACGGCATTTGCCTCGTTCCCGTTCTTCCTTTCTCATTCAATCCCGCCGGTTGCAAAGGGTCTCGTTACTGCCCTCGCGGAAACCATTCTCCATTCTACTCTGTCTCATTCCCTGCCAATATCATGATGCTTCATGCATAAGACTGTGCTGTACTCGAGTCCTGACGTCGCACCTTTGCGGCTTTACCATTCTTTTAGGCCTATCACAACCACTCTCGTTGCCGGGCGCTTTCTTCTGACAGGCAAGCTGCATTTGCATTTTTATTGTCCTGATCAACACATCGCTCATTAACCAGACTTTTACCTGGCCGACGTTCCGCGTGTCTACTCTATTCCTCTATCGTCTCTCAGCGTCTACCTAATGACCACGCGGTTGTGGTACATAGAGAACTTCATCTTATCCTTCGCAAAGTCTAGTCTACTACCTACCACACACCCCGAGGGGCCGAGTCGAGACCCCGGCTCTACTTAGATTCAATCATACCCACCACACCCTCAGGAGAAGACGAGACACACACCCCAGACCCTTGCCGGTAGTGTACTTACATGGGCATGGGAAGCATCCGCCGTCGCTTTGCCTGCAGAGCTTCTACATATGTACACTGCGGCCCACCGCCGCCCACACAACCTTCATCCTTCCGTGCGCATGATAGTATTACTATCTAGACAAGCCCGCCTACCCCAACCTCGACCTGCTAGCTTTGTCCTTCAAGCCTTGCCTCGTGCGTCGCGGCGTCTGATTCTTGCAGCATACCGCTGTCTGATTCTCCCCTTCTGAGTGGCCCGATCCGACTTTCCAGTCCTGTCAGGCTCGTTCGCCATCACCCTCAACTGGCCGACCGAATAGACAGACAAGCCTTCTCCCCGGGAACAGCAGTCTTTCAACGGTCGATTATTCCTCGAACATCCCTCTTTCCTCCCATCCTTAATTTGTTGTTGCGAGGCGTGTCCTCGCTAGAACTCGGCCAGCTCGCCAAAGACCAGCACAACAGCTCAGCCCTGGTTAACATAGGTATTTCCAAAGCGCAATACGGTCAGGAAACCCCCTAGAACAGACTCTGAGGACTAGCTGGGGGTTCTTGTTACGGTAAAGGACCAACTTGGTTGTTGCCGCGACAGGAAAGGGTTGTTGGTGTTGCACCCGCATTCTAAGCACGACCTCGAACTCCAACTCCAGAACCCGCACACCAGACCGGCACTTCTCGTTTGAGAAACCCACGGAGAGACATACGGCTAGTTGATCCGTCCAACTCATAGACGACGTTGCCCCCGACACCTCTCTGCAGCCTGCAACGCACTTGCATCGAGTCACCTTGAGAGGCCCAGGGCTTCTTGACCTACAAAGCAGACCGCCTGCACGGCGCGCCTTCAGGAACCAATTGGCCACCTCTGCCATGCATGGTGTCTTCCTTTCTTGAAGCCAAACCCACCAACATCTGTCGGGACCAGCAATCCCCACCCTTGGCCTAAGTGTCATCCCATCAGTCAAGGCGAAGCCTTCGGCGCGACCCCCTCCTCGCATTCACCAACCTGGAACCTGGATTTTACGACAACAGGCCAGCCAGACAGTCTCGTTTTGAGTACTGCCAAGTTGGATTTTGGGGATCGAATACACATCTAACAGTTGTTTAAGCAATGAACAACTCCATCGTGGGGACCGCCACCATGGACCAGGACAACCACCTAACCCAGGACGAAGACACTCATATGGGTCACAACCACACAACCTTCGGCGCCGAGAGTTGGGGAGACATGAGTCCATACGGCCATCAGAACAGCATGTCGGATTTCGGAGGCTTCACCTTCATGCCATCAGTCACCCATGGGTTACCGTCTGAGTCAATCGGCAGAATGCCTCCTCCGCCAGCTCCTGTGCAGCCGATGCAGTCTCATCATCAACAGTCTCATGCCCAGCTACCGATGCTCATGATACCATCTCAGCCAACGTGGCCCAGCATGTTGACCAATCCCAACAGCTATTCGGCACCTCCTTTGGGAATGACACCTGTCGTTGCCCCAGCTCCTTCAAGGCCTACACGGCTGACAAACGGCCCGCAGCCGCAACAGCGAAGGGTCCTGACCGACGACGACCGGAAGAAAATGTGTCAGTATGCTGCTGAACATCCCAACGTGAAGCAGACGGATATCGGCGCCATGTTTGGCGTTGAACGAAGGTGGGTTCAAGCATTTGCATGGAGAGTGCGTTGAAGTTCTAACCTTGACATCCCAGCACCGTTTCCAAAGTTCTCCGCAACAAGGAGAAGTACCTGAATCCAGAGGCAGACAGAAGTCAATCTCCCGCTGGCAGGCGGCACACCAAGGGAAAGTTTCCGGACATCGATCGGGCCGTTGCGGCATGGGTCAGGAGACAGCAACAAGCCGGGTTAACACCTAGCGACGATGAGATTCTCGATCAAGCAAAGCACTTCTCTCGTACCACCAACGGCGGACCTGAAGCCAGCCAGATGAAGTCCATCAACACCACTTGGTTGGAGAGATTCAAGCAGAGGAACATTCTGGTATCGGGAAAGCTCTTGCGAAGAGCATCGGAAACGAACATCACAGACCACGCGAAACTCTCTGGCTCTCCGTCTCTCGGAGCATCAGGCGTCTCACCCGCGTCGCCAACAGGACATCCATCACCACTTTCGGCCGACAGGAGTGATGAGGACGCTGTGCATGGTCTCGGTTTTGTCGGATACGGTGATGGAGGCGCCTACAAACACACCAACTCGCAAAGCACTACATCCCTCAACAGCGCGTTAACCGATGCAGGAAACTCGTCCTTTTCGGGAAGCGCGATGAGTCCCACGGCCACGTTCACGTTCTCCCCTGATCCCAACGCTGGCCAGTTTCTCCCCAGCGATACATCCCGCCAACTGCATGGAGGGTCCGCTTCAAACTTCCAGAGACCAAGGAGCCAAACCTTTCCCACTCTCGATCTGGAATACATGAACCAGGCCGCATCAACAGAGCCCATGACTCCCAAGTACCACCCGGCGTCTACGGCGCCTTCTTCTGCGTTGGAATCGCCGGTTCACGAAATGGCAGCACCCCACTTTGGCTTAGATACCGCCATTACTTCATCGCCGCACCTGCACCATAGCAGTAGCAACAGTAGCATGGCTGGCCGATCAGCCACGACTCCAGCCGGGTCATCTCCGACATCGCCGACACAGGAGGATGCTCGAAAGGCTGCGGACACGTTGCTGAGTTACATCCAAAGCACCAATGGAGGAGCCTTGTTGGACCAAACGGAGTATGTGGTGATGGTCAGGTTGACGGAGAAATTGCGCCTACAGCAGCATCAGCTTGCGAAATCCGGAGTACCTCAATCCCTAGGCATTTTGGATCGGATACCTGAAGGAGACGCCGAGATGGCACCGCAACACGTTCACTCGATGTCGCTAGGGATCAAATCCGAGCCCGTCGTAACTCAATGAGCACCCGGCCCGATGCTTCAGCAAATCACTTTGCAAAGCAAAACCATATCAGATTGCGTATCATTCTCCTTGTTCGGCAAGAATATTCTTCGTCATTCTTCAAGGCGTTTATTTGTTTGTTTGTTTGCTTTGATTCTGGACTGGATTGGGAAACAGGCCATCCCGCGCATGGTATGCGTGGACATCTACAACAGGACGACGACCTTCATTTTGGTCACACCAATCTCTAGACCCGACGAGAGTTCTGCAAAGAGCATACTCCCCTCGCCGGGACCGGATTTTCGATTTTTGGGAAAACAAGAACCCACTTCACAATGGCGATACCTATCATGGGGAATACGACACCCCAGGAATACACGGTCAATGTCTCACGACAGCCCCGAGGCTTTTCTCAATTGGACCTTGAGGTTTCAGACCCCGCGACAATAATCTCGGGCCCCTGTGTGTTCCCGCCGCCGGTCCACAGTCTCACGACAGTTGGAAAGATGGGCAAGTAATTATAACTTATCAATATAGGACCGGGGTGAACACTGGCCAGAGACGACGGCGCGGAGACATTTTCTCTATTACTTGAAACAACAGCATCACTATTATCCCTCCTACTCGAAATTTCAGTCGAGACATCCATATACCCCATTCTTATCAACGCTCACGCTCCCCTCAAGGGAAGACCTTTCCGCTCACGCGAAACACCGCAAAATTCCCCACGCGCCACATCGATTCAAGCCTGGTTTTCAATAGTCATCTTTTCCTTATCCGGTTTTTTTTTCCTTTCGGTTCATGTTTATCTCTCTTCATAGCTTCCCCGAGCGCAAAATTTTCAACCATTTCACCATTTCAATACTGTATTATCCTAGCCTTCTCTTATACACTCTCTGCATCTGTGAGGCGACAAGGATAGGAAGTAAGGAGGGGGTTCCGGTCGGTTGGTTGGTGGCCGGTCAGCCAGGCACAGTATCTACAAGGGGCGGGTGTCACGGAAAGGGGCAAAGGCTTTGAGCCAGGCACGGGTTATCATAATTGATCAACGGGCTAGGAACGAAGCAAGGCAAGAGGTCGAGAAGACACACACAAGGCAGAGGGATGCTCAAGGAACGTTGAGGGGGAAAGCACGATGCAAAACGTACGCAAAGACTTGTCGTCTAGCCCCGGCTAGAGACTTTGCGTGGGAAAAAAAAACGAAAAAAAAGGGCGGCCCCTTTTTGCATTTGATTTCCTAGGGATATGCCCCTTTTTTTTCCTTCTTCATTCTCTTCCCCCTTTCCCCCTCCCGACCGGTCTGCGAATACACGAACATCACAAAACCATTTGTCTCCTGCCTTTCACCATCAAAAGTGCATTTGTGACTGCCACTGACCATGTGTCATATCATGAGATTCCAATGAGGAACGTTATCTGAGAATGAGTACATTGCTTCATCATGCAGAATTACAAAATGCGTTTCTCAGACTAACAAGGGTATCTAAAAGACAGGAAGGCATAGAACTCGTTCATAATTAATCCGTCACAGGCTCAGACGCTCCTCCCAGAGCTCAACGACGCCCTTCTCTGCCAGCTCCGGCATCAGCCTCACCAGAATCAGCTCCAAGATGCTGTACACCAAGTGCTTGTTGCAGTATTCGTCTGAGAAGATATCGAGTATGCCCTCTTCGATCTCGGCCAGCATTCGCTGCTGATTCTCGTCCTCGTCCCCTTTACTTCCATTTCCTAAATCGTTAGTCCTGTTATCGTTAGTGGCACCACCCCTGCCAGGAACATCGGCCTCGCTCTCGCTCATGGCCAAAGCAGCAGCAGCATCATCACCAGCACCAGCCCTTGAATCCGGTCCGGACCGCCACCGGAAGCCAAGGCCTCGCCCGCCAAGATACAGACCAGTCAACCAAGGCGGGATGCTGGCTAGCATGGCGCTAGCGCACCTGCGGCGTAAGGCACGCAGCTGCTCGTCGGATGAGGGGGCCACCAAGGTCGAGACGCCGGGGGCGTTGTTGGGGAAGAGAGCGGCGCGGATGGAGCGGAGAACGGTTGGCAGGTATGCGGCGTCGAGAAGACGTTGGTGAATGGTGTGCGAAATGAGCCTGTATTTCGACGCGGCAAGCGCTCCATGTCAGCTTTCTTTCCGGGTATGCTTCCGGCTCGGACAGTCGCGACGGTCAAGTGTGTGGGGGTTGCAGGGGCTTTTGTGTGAACCGACAAAGGGAAGCAACGATCTGCGGGAGGGGAAGTGAGAGAATGGGGGATGTCAGGCCAAGGTAACACGAGGTTGAGAGCAGGGGTAGCTGAGCGCCCCCGATGACGAGATTGCGACGGATGTTGTTGTCTTTGGTTATTGAGATGGCTCAATAGCTTCCTATATTGATGAGCCGGCGGATCTGGATTTCCAGGCCATTTGCTGGCGATGGAGACAGTCTGTAAGGCTCGGACTTGGTCCTGGATTCGGAGGCGCGTGGATGATATTGGTCCTAATGTCGAGATGTCTTCCCTTCGATTGCGATCCATTGAGGTATATGTGAGCACATGACAATGCGCAGAGACCCAGAAATGCCAGCCAGGATAGCTAAGCTCGAGTCCGGCCAAGCTTCGCATCGTTCCATAGATGGCAGGCAATTAGGCGCTGAGCGGGGACCGGCAAGCTGCCAGCCCGTTTATCGGGACGGGTCGAGTGACTGCCCATGGCCTGGACCGCTCCGGCCTGATTATACGCATCGGCTGGTGGTCAGGGGCGGAAGTTTGCAATCAGCCCCAGCATGACCCAGATGGTGAAAGAGGCCGTGCAGGTAGGATTTGCGTCCTGACATGCGCGGTCGCTTTCACCACCAACTTCGCAGCGGGGCGTCAAGAAGCGAGCAAGACCAACAGCTTTCCGTAGGTGACCAAGCGTCGTATTTTCCTAGGCGTGCGCTGGGCAAAGAAGATGACGGTGATGGAAATGAACCCCTGCAAAGTGATGCTCGCTGTTGGACTTGGGCGCGTAAATGAGGCTTGCTGGTGGATGGAAGCGCAGCCCCGCGAGGGCCCATCAAGCAATCGGAGGCGAGCAACGTTAACGCCAGCTGCGATTGGTCGGAAGCCACGAGGTCCTTGGGATGCAACCGTATGTTTCGAGGAATCGGGCGGACGAGGTCAACTCAGGGTTGGGTCGCAGAATGGGCCGGGTGTGAGTGTCACACAGCATATTTCGGCTTTTTCGCGCAGTCCTGCAAGAGACTCAACCCCCATCGCTGCGTGCACCCCAAGGTGTGTGTCGCCATGGCCCGTATCAACTCATCAACACATCCATCCACGGTGCTGCCCACTAGGCTATCGTGGGAAGAGCCATCCCGTCTTCCTCATTCGCCTGATGGGGCGCTGCTGATTGCTCACTAGAGCTGGTTGAGATCCAGTGACTTGAACCTCATGCGGCGTGACGTGAGATTGCTAGAGAAGGAGAGAGAGAAACAAAATGATGGTTGCCTACCTGTCCATGGCTCCATTGAGACCAGCAATGCGTCCTGGGCCGCTCATTGCCCCGAGCTGGAAAAGTGACATGATTCCGCTCAACCAAGGCATGCGAGAGTCCATTTCGATCAGATCTGCTACGCAACTCCATAGCTTGAAGGCAGCAATGGGCGTTTTGACAGGCTGAACTTCGTTCGAGCTAGCTGGAGGATTCAACATCTTCGAATGCGATATTTGACCAGTCACTTGGTCCTTTTCATTCAGCTCGCCGTCTGACCTTGGTGGCAGGGATGAAGACATTGCGAGAGTGACGACGAGGAAGCGGATAGTCGAGAAAGCGAGAAATGACCATTGTACGAGCGACCAGAACGCGCCTTGGATGGACCAACTGCGACGAACAGGCCTGGGGAGGGCGGATGTTGACCCGGCCTGCAACGCCTCCGCCACCCCCTCTTCGATAGGCTCTGATGCTTTCCTGTCGAGAAGTCTGGTGAGGATGATAAATATTTCGTAAATGAGCCATGGTTGCGAAAGACGATTGGCGAGGACGTTGCCAACGATGAGCTCGGAGAAGATTTGGCCAACCAGAGAGGTCAGGCAATCGTTTTCGAGGTCTTCGGTTGGTAGGAGAACAGCCAGGACGCCCTGCACTAATAGCTGACGATAAAGCGTCTCGTTCTCTTGCTGTCTCGCAATAGACGAGGGGTCTCCGGGGCGAGGTATGGGCGTCAAAGGAGCCAAAGGGCATAGCGAGTGATAGACTTCTCGTGGGTCTATTTCGGTTGGTGGTCGAGACACCGGATCATGCGCCGCGCGGTAGGCTATCGAGTGGACGTTAGTGAAAGACTGACCTAATAATTCGCACGTCTTGACCCACCGAGGATATGTCTATCCAGTAAATCGGGAAGCTCGTCAAACAAAAGGCTTTCTAGATCGACCTTTCGGAGTCTCTGCTCCAGGGCCCTTGTACAATGGGCGATTATTTGGACTATTTCGTCTACAAATGTGTCATCGGGTGTGATTTTGCTGTACCACACTTGTACGTATTCCCTTAGAATCACAGATATGAGTGCGTATAGCTGAAGATCGACATCGTTTCGGCTGGTCAGGGGTGGTAGTAGTTCCTCGATCGGGGATGGGGTTGCCCTCCCCCTTTCGGCGAGGTGCTTGGAGCACAGGACACGGCGGATGAAGGCGGCGGTTGCTTTGTCGGAGAGGTAGTCTGTAGGAGTAGGTCGAGCAGATCGGCGAGCGGAAGGATTGGTCTGTAGCGGAGGGCGGTTTCGTTCGGCGACGGGGGTGGCCAAAGGTGTAGGAACGGCCGCGGCCGGGTCGTTCAAGAAGCTGACGGTCGCGGGGGCTTTCGGTCGCGGCGTCGGAGCGCGAGGGGTAGCGACAGCTGCCATGGCCGTCTATGATTGAAGCGACCACACTCTCATGGTACGAAGCTTCGAAGTCGGTAGCGTGGGACCCTTTGGCGGTGACAGTCAAGAGTCGCGAGAGTGAGTTGTCGTCAAGTTTGACTTGCAGCGAGCCAGATTTCGGACGACGCTGATCTATGAGGTGGTCGAGTGACGGCAGGCGGAAACTGGGGACCTGCCCCCCGGTGCTGGTCGGTTACAAGGAAGGGCTTGTCTCCCGGTGCAGGTGCGTTTAGCGGCTCAACGGCCGTGGCCCTGTGCGCTGCAGGCCGCTAGGACCCCGGGGCGGGCGCCTTACATAAGGTACCTTGCCTTAGGCCCCTTCCATTCCATTAAAGAGGCACCTGCCGGAGTGGCCCGCATCTGCAGAGGACAACCCGGCACTTGCCCCGGCCACCGGACCCGACCTGCCGGAACATTTGACAACGCATGCGCTTGTCTTGCCTTGCTAATGCGAGTCAGCCTACCTACCTTGCCTTTCGTGCAAGGTTGGCACAATAGAATACGTCTAGAATCGCCACATCTTGGCACCGCGCAGTAGCATGACTGAGTGGTACGCCCATCATGAAGTCGACTCCTGTGCAGCATTGTTTTCAACCGCAGCTGCCCTGAACTCTGTGATCTTGGTGCGCCATGATCCTTGCAGTAGCTTCGGTACAGGCAATGCAGGTCTTGGCTTGGACAGTCGGTCATGAAGAGGAGGTAGGTCACATTTTACAGCAAAGTTAATCACAGAGTCGACTTGGTCTTGATTTTTCTTCCCCCTTCTGTGTTATACAATGCACATGCCGGTGAATATGATACACTTATTTACAGAACCTCTATAAGTGGTCCAACTTCATTCCCAATTTGGTTCATCAGCAATGTGACGAGCATCTACTCGTCATCCTTCTTAGTCGTCTCATACCTAGGTATTCCTTGTTAGCGACGGATCACATTAACGGCTAGTACGCATTGCATACCTCTTTCCACGGAACGCCCACACTCCCCAGTTTCCACAGCTGACGTCCTGGGGATCCAGGTCATTCAGATCCCACCTCAAGCTGCGGAAAAGATTTTCGCCAGGCTCCAACAGAACGTCAAATTCGCCAGCAGCGGTCTTTCTGACCCATTCGATATCTCTCTCCATATCAAACTGGGTGTAACCTGTAGCAATGATAGGGACCTTGGTCTCTAGAAGCATAGGAAGCGTTTCGGTCCACTCGTGGCTGCTTGCGGGATGGCCCAAACCAGGATGGAAGAGGCAGAAGCAGTCAAAGTATGGATCGTAAGGCGCAAAGTATCCGGTCTTGTGGATGGTGTGGTAGTAGTCCACGATGGTGCTGATCTTCATCTTGTGCGATATCCGGTCCTCGATCACCATACCAAATGGGTTCTCGGGCGTCCGTTGTGGCAAAGGAAATTCATCGTCTCGGTTAGCCATGCTTTCGGGGCCAATGAAGATCAGATGAATCTTGCTCTCTGGGAAGAGATGAGCAAGCTGGAGCCAGACGTTTCTGGGCAGGGATGATTCGGCACGCGCTCCCAAGCAGAAGACTCTCACGGGAGGAGCCTCAGGACGAAGTTCCTTCATGGTAGTACCCTTTCCGGAGAGAGGGGGATGAAGAGTATATCGCAAAGCTGCCTTCTTGTCAGTTCGTCGCACTTGTGAAACCATGCAACTGACTCACCACTCAAACTCTTCAAACCCTCGCTCGTCAACCTCTCCCCCTGCTTGACGCTGTAAGGGCTCAACTCATGCAGAACACTGCCAATTGTGATGGGGTATGTGAGCATCTTCGTGACCTGCCGCATGCTGCGCTCATCATTGATAGCCTCAAATTCGCGGCTGTACATGAAGGTGTCCCAGTTGGTCATGTTGACGACTGCCTCGGGCATCTGATCATCTGCCATAACGAACTCCGGGAAGGTCCGGCCAGATCGTAGATCATGGTCATCCTCGTTGATCTCCCTCAAAGTGTCGCAGATCTCGAGGTGAGCCTCATAATCGTCCATCCAGTGCTCCTTGCTGCAGGAGACGGGAATTCCACAATCAGGACACTCGAAATCGACGTGCGCCGGCGCAAGCTGGCCTGTTTGCGATTGTTTCTCCTCACCATGGGGTGCGACGGTCGGAACCCTTGTCGCGCGATGATCGGGGTGAGAACAGTAGGCATGTTGGCGCATGAAAGCCGCACGTCGTCGAATCTCCGGGATGGGGGAATTCGTGAAAGAGTGAAACAGGTCATCTGATCGGAGCTTGGGGGTCGACGATTCGTTGGTGGCGGGCTTTACAGCTGCCGCCTCGCTCGAGGCTTTCGGGGACGAAGAGAACTGTCTCGTGGGCACATTGATGGCCTTCGATCTCCTAGAAACGGTGGAATGGAGGCTTCGGGTCGAGTGGGCTGATGCGATGCGAGGGGTGATTCTGGGAACTCCGTTGGCAATCAATTGCCTTCTCAAGGCAGCAGAGCATTGCCCGCAAGCGCTTGACGCTGCTCTTCTAAAAGCCGGCTCCATGACACCCGATGGTATACGTAAGTCCAGTTGCGGCCTGCGTTGCTACCAAGAATGCTCCTTCTCTCACAAGCTTCCATAGAGCTCTGTATCGACGACGGGGCCGACCCAAAATTTCGGGGAGCTCGGATCAACAAGATGCCGACGCCGCGGGTCTCCACCACGCAGGTCTCAGGCGTCAAGTGGTAACCTGGAGCTTCTGAAATTTTGTGCTGGAGCTTTCCAGCCTCCCAACCCACCATCACTCCAAAAACACCATCGCGTCTTGTGCATCGCCCATCCATTCGAGCTCGAATTTTGAGGCCGCGCAGGCTATCTGCGCTCACCTGCAAACATGGCGACGACCTCAAACATGTTTCTTTACTCCCTGACCCTTCAATCGCCTACCAATGTCACACAGGCGGTGCTGGGTCAGTTCTCTGGCACCAAGGAGCAGAACATTGTGACAGCATCGGGGTCGCGATTGACTTTGCTTCGCCCGGATCCGTCACAGGGAAAAGTCATCACACTCCTCTCGCACGATATCTTCGGCATCATCAGGTCTATGGCCGCCTTCCGCTTGGCTGGAAGCAACAAAGGTATGTCTCGTGCCCCACATTCCATTTTAAGCTTCACTTAGTGATTTGAGAAGCTTGCCGGTCGCGACAGGCGTCAATGCAGTCAATGTCGCTCGACCTCGGATGCGAGACTTGATTGCCGAAGGACTATGCTGACCTTGCGTCAAGACTATCTCATCCTTGCGACTGACTCTGGAAGGATCACCATCGTCGAGTACATTCCCGCGCAGAATCGGTTTCAGCGTTTGCATCTGGAGACTTTTGGCAAGTCCGGGGTACGACGCGTCATACCTGGAGAATATCTTGCATGTGATCCGAAAGGCAGAGCGTGTATGATCGCGTCAGTGGAGAAGAACAAGCTCGTATACGTTCTCAACCGCAATTCGCAGGCCGAGCTTACGATCTCTTCGCCTCTCGAGGCACACAAGCCCGGAGTCCTGGTGCTGTGCATGGTCGCGTTGGACGTCGGCTATGCCAACCCGGTCTTTGCTGCGCTCGAGATCGAGTACACTGAGGCAGACCAAGATCCTACAGGAGAGGCAGCCCGGGAAGCAGAGGCTCAACTGGTTTACTACGAGTTGGACTTGGGATTGAACCACGTCGTCCGGAAATGGTCCGAACCTGTCGATCCCACGGCTTCACTGCTCTTCCAAGTCCCGGGTGGTCAAGATGGCCCCAGTGGAGTCTTGGTTTGTGGAGAAGAAAACATCACATACAGGCACTCCAACCAGGAAGCTTTCCGTGTGCCCATTCCGCGCCGTAAAGGTGCAACGGAAGACCCTTCCAGGAAGCGGCACGTGGTATCTGGCGTCATGCACAAGCTGAAAGGTAGTGCTGGCGCCTTCTTCTTCCTCCTGCAGACCGAGGATGGGGACCTCTTCAAGGCCACCCTCGATATGGTTGAGGATGTAGATGGCAATCCCACTGGCGAAGTGAAGCGGCTTAAGATCAAGTACTTCGACACGGTACCGGTATCATCCAGCCTCTGCATTCTCAAGAGCGGTTTCCTCTACGCTGCCAGCCAGTTTGGCAACCACCAATTTTACCAGTTCGAGAAGCTCGGAGACGACGATGAGGAACTGGAATTCTCAAGCGACGACTTCCCAACAGACCCTAGGGCTGGTTACGAAGCGGTCTACTTCCATCCCAGACCGCTAGAGAATCTTGCTCTGGTCGAGAGTATTGACTCTATGAACCCCCTTCTCGACTGCAAGGTGGCCAATCTGACTGGTGAGGACGCGCCACAAATCTACACAGCCTGCGGCAACGGTGCTCGTAGCACATTCAGGATGCTGAAGCATGGCTTGGAAGTAAACGAGATTGTCGCATCCGAACTGCCCGGCATTCCCTCGGCGGTTTGGACTCTCAAACTGAGCCGCGGCGACCAATACGATGCGTACATTGTGTTGTCCTTCACCAACGGAACTCTTGTTTTGAGTATCGGTGAAACTGTCGAGGAGGTCAGCGATTCCGGTTTCTTGACTTCTGTGCCGACCTTGGCAGCGCAGTTGCTGGGCGAAGACGGCCTCATTCAGGTCCATCCCAAAGGCATTCGCCACATCCGACATGGCCAAGTCAACGAATGGGCCGCACCGCAGCACAGATCCATCGTCGCGGCAACCACCAATGAACATCAGGTAGCAGTTGCACTCAGCTCGGGTGAGATTGTCTATTTCGAGATGGATGGTGACGGATCCCTAGCCGAGTACGATGAGAAGAAGGAAATGTTCGGAACTGTCACATGCCTGAGCTTGGGTGAGATCCCCGAAGGACGCCTGCGAAGTTCATTCCTGGCTGTGGGATGTGATGACAGCACTGTACGCGTCCTGTCGTTAGACCCCGAGTCGACGCTGGAGAGCAAATCAGTCCAAGCCTTGACTGCTCCTCCGTCATCCCTTGCAATCATTGCCATGAATGACTCCTCGTCCGGAGGCTCAACACTCTACCTCCACATTGGCCTTCACTCTGGAGTCTACCTCCGTACAGTGTTGGACGAAATCACTGGAGAGCTTACGGATACGAGGCAGAAGTTCCTCGGTCCCAAGCCGGTGCGGCTTTTCCAAGCTACTGTTCAAGGACGGACCTGCGTGATAGGGTTGAGCTCCCGTCCCTGGCTTGGCTATTCTGATCCCATCACTCGAGGTTTCCTGGTGACGCCCTTGAACTACGTTGACCTCGAATGGGTCTGGAATTTCAGCAGCGAGCAGTGTGAAGAAGGTGTCGTTGGCATTCAGGGCCAATCATTAAGGTAAGCAAGTATCACGATTTTCTTCACTCGTTCGTTTCCTTTACATGACATGATGAGAAATTTGGGATCCTATGCCAAAGCGCTATGAGGTCTTACGCAACATACCAATTGTTCCTACTGAGTCATTTTTCGACCTTGTTGTTCCCTGAGCCAAATCCCTTGACCAATAGCTGACGCAAAGGATTAGAATTTTTGCCATTGAGAACCTCGGAGACACCATTACACAAAAGTCGATACCCCTCACCTACACTCCGAGACGTCTTCTCAAGCATCCTGAACACCCCATGTTTTACACGGTCGAGGCAGACAACAACACGCTACCACCCGACCTACGGGCCAAGCTCATCGCAGAACCTGGTGTCGTCAATGGCGATGCTGTGGTGCTCCCGCCTGATGAGTTTGGGTACCCCAAGGGCAAAGGCCGCTGGGCTTCTTGCATCAGCGTCATCGACCCCTTATCAGAGGATCAGCGAGTTCTGCAGACTGTTGACCTCGACAACAACGAAGCGGCTGTCAGCGCTGCAATCGTCTCGTTTGCTAGCCAGGACAATGAAAGCTTTCTGATTGTTGGCACCGGCAAGGATATGGTTGTCAACCCTCGCCAGTTCTCTGAAGGCTACATTCACGTCTACCGCTTTAGCGAGGATGGCCACGAGCTGGAATTCATTCACAAAACAAAGGTCGAGGAGCCTCCATCAGCGCTCCTTGGCTTCCAAGGCAGACTACTTGCGGGCGTTGGCAAGACCTTGAGGATTTACGACCTCGGCCTGAGACAGATGCTCAGAAAGGCCCAAGCCGACGTAGCCCCGCAACTGATTGTATCTCTGAGCACACAAGGAAGCCGTATCGTCGTCGGCGACGTCCAGCATGGCATCACGTATGTCGTCTACAAGGCGACGACGAACAAGCTCATTCCCTTCGTCGACGACACCATTTCCAGATGGGTCACATGCACCGCAATGGTGGACTACGAATCGGTTGTTGGAGGCGACAAGTTCGGCAACATGTTCCTCGTCCGCTGCCCTGAGAAGGCAAGTCAAGAAGCCGACGAGGAGTCAGGCGGCCTCCATCTCCTCAACACGAGAGACTACCTCCACGGCACACCACACCGCCTCAACCTCCTAGGCCACTCCTACACTCAAGATGTTCCTACCAGCATCACCAAAACAAGTTTGGTTGTTGGTGGTCAGGACGTTCTGCTCTGGAGCGGTATCAACGGTACCATCGGCGTCTTCATTCCGTTTGTGACCCGCGAGGACGTGGACTTTTTCCAGAACCTCGAGCAGCACATGCGTACCGAGGACGCGCCGCTCGCCGGAAGGGATCACCTCATGTACCGCAGTTACTACGTCCCCGTAAAGGGTGTCATTGACGGTGATTTGTGTGAGAGGTACACCCTTCTGCCCAGTGAAAAGAAGCAGATGATTGCCGGTGAACTCGACCGCTCAGTGAGAGAGATCGAGAGGAAGATATCGGACATTCGAACGAGGTCTGCCTTCTAAAGGCTGCCTTGCCAGCAGGGGATCTTGTTTTTTTCCATTTGCGGACATAGTCACCGATCGAGTACGTCTCGCATAGGAGATATCGGGACGTGTCACGTGTATTGTGTACAAAGCTTACAACGGTATATGGTAGCGGCGTTTTCATACAGGCCAAACAGAGCCATATAGGTGGTTAAGGACATGATGACGATGCAATGAAGAAGAGCTCTAATAATACCAAAAATGCCCAAACGCCGGTTCCCCATTTCCGTCTCGTGCCTGGTGAGGCCAAGTGGGCAAACGAATCAAACTCCCACTCATCCTACTCCGTACATCCAACCCCTGTTACGCAGAACCCCTCCAAAACGGCCCCCGATTCCGCGGTGCAGCTTTGGCCTTGTTCTTACCCCTGCCGCCACCGCCGCCCCCGTCCTGGACGGGATGACTCTTTTCCCACGCCTCGTCGTCGGCGTACGCCTCCATGGCGGCGGCGAGGTCGTAGCCGACCTGCTCGAGGTACAGCACGGCGACGTCGTAGTCGGAGACTTTGCAGCCCGTCATGAAGCGGCGGATGCGGCTCTTGCGCAGCTCCTCCTCCTCGCCCTCGACGGGCCGCGGGGAGAGGCTGACGCCGGCGGCGTAGTAGGCGCCCGGGATGAGGACGGTGCGGCGGCCATGGAGGAGGTGGTCACTGGTGATGTTGTTGCTGCGGCGGAGGACGCCGGCGGGGACGCCATAGCGGAGGGAGAGGGAGGCGATTGTGTCCGTGTCGTGGTTGAGGAAGTGGAGGGTGTCCTCTGGGGGCGTGGCGGTTGAGGAGGAGGAGGAGGAGCCGCTGCTCTTTTCGTTGAGATCTTCGGCGCCGGCGTCGGGTGAGGTGTATGTGTACGGTGGGGGGCAGGGGCCGCCGGGGCGCCGGAGGAGAGGTGGTGGGTTGGCGGGAAGGAGGTGTATGACGGCGGGTCTTTGAGGTTCAGGGGCAGCACTGAGGGCGCTGTGGATGTCTGGCAGTATGGGCAGTAGGATGCGAAGCGGGTGTTTTCCTGTATTACTGGTCAGCGTCCTGTTTGCAGTGGCGGGATTCGTAAAATATGAGCATTGCCTGGCGGACGCACATGGATACAGTTCCCGCAGATTACACGAGCGCAGCACTCGAGTCGCCTGTCGTCCGGGAGAGGCTTCTCGGTGGCGGCGCTGTACCTCGGCACGGAGCTGAGGAGCTTCGCGCAGGTACAGCAAGCTTCATCGGATGCGTTTATGGCCGCGTCGGTGACCTTCATGATTTTGGAGATGGCCGGGGGGTTTACGATTATTTCGCTTCTTCGTCTACCTTGAGTATTCCAGCAAGATGGTCAAGAAAGCCTGCATGACGCGTTTCCTGCGAATTCAAGGAGATATCGACGGGCCGGGAAGTTGCGTGAACCTTAGTCCGCAACGATGAGCCGTTGAACGGCCTGGTGTCACGGGCTCGAGGGACCCCATCCCCGCTGTCTTGCCACCCCCACTACTCCACACCGCCACCGCGGCCGAGTCGGCCGGCGTTTCGACTGGCGTCTTCCATCCGGTCGGGCAATTCAGCTAGCCACTGATAAGCGAGCACAGACTGAACGGGTGGCTCGTCCTCTGCGTAAGACGATGATAACCCTTTTACGCTTGATCAATTTCCGAGCTGACGATGGCTGTGCCTGGACTACAGGTTCGATCCTTTCAACGACTTGTTCAACGCGGTGCATGATAACCTAGAAATGAGATGCGTATGAATATTCTGAGTCTGCTTTGGTATGGCACTGGGCAGAAGACATGCGGTGTAAAAATGGTTTCAAGAAATGGTGAAAGACTTCACGACGTAAGTAAGTAGCTAGGGAATGAACAAGATACGTGCAATGTGTTCCTCAACTCGACAGTATCCGGAAAGGGTGATCTACGGATTTTTCTCGCACCTTTATTTTCCATATTGTCTGTCTTATGCGCTGCCTCACATGGCTTCGATCAACTATCGATTGTGCCCATATAGAATTATCAGCGGCCAGCCAGCTAGCTCTCAATTCCCGCGTCGTCATTTCTCAGCGCGGCCTTGGACTGATTCAAAAGTTAGCATTGTGAGAGGGAGTGGAAGATGGTGTAAGGAAAAAAAGAAAAGAAAACGAAGATTAAAGGGACAAGGTGAAATAGAATAAAAGACTATCATCCATAGGGAATCGACCAAAGGATAGCTTAAGTGAGACTCGACGGTTTCTGAGTTAGTACATCGACTCTCCCCAGGTACCCCTCGGCCATGTTCCCCTTGTGTCTCTTATGACAAGAGACAAAGATGAATCGACCCAAGTACCTCACTTCCTCCTTCCCTGGCAGCAGTAGATGAATACACGCTGGACGGTATACTTGTGCTGGATACTAGGTGTACCCCACGCAAAAGGAATTGATCGGGTGCTTGAAACATGGAAACACCATCATTACCTGGTATGTACTATAGCCAACACTGAATCTCTCGATGATTCTAAACATTACTGGATGAAAGTATTTCAAGCATTCGCGCTCACATCTTGCACCGGTTTATCAGACCTGCGAGAGGCCCTCCACATCCCACCTCCCCGAGAGCTTGCCCCTTACCATGAGAGAAACCAGCGACTCGCCTTCGCTGGACACTTGATTCATCCAGCTCATTCTCTAGACCTAGAACCGTATCAAACTCCCTCGCCGACGTTACTACACAAGCGGTTGATTAACCACGTCACGAATACCAAGCAACACGCCTCCTTGGCCTCTTGCGAGCCAAGTTTCTCTACGTACGTACGTCCGTCCGTCCCAACCAACATCTTGAATCCCAGACCCAGCCCAGACCCAAGAGCGCCTCTTCTTTCAAGCCGACCGCCGTTCCGAAACCCCGTCTCCACCGCCCGGACCTCCCGGGCTCCTGAGTCCTGACGCCTCCCCTTCCTTCCGTGAGTGTTCCGGAATCCATTCCCCGTTCACCTTGACCCCCCCCTCTTGGTTCTCCATCTCTGCAACTATCTGCCCCAAACAGGCATCTCTCTTACAAACCTTGCATGCAAGAAGAGAAAAAACGTCCCCAGTCTCACACATTGAACAAGCCAACCATCCTCTCTACAGTCAAATAAAAGTCCTACTTACGTAATTCCGGATGCCTTCAGTGGGAACGACTAGACCTGAGCCCAACCTCCTCTCTCTCTCTACCGCCCCCAATGATCCATCTCCCGCAGTTACGGTGGACCAGGTTTCTCAGCTTCGAATGGGTTGTCATTAGGTGATGGAAATTACCCACTTGCCCCGGTCACAAGACAGACGCACGAACCGTAACCCACTGTAGCAAGGGCAGCAATGATATGCAATCACTCAAATCAAACAAAACGGGGGGGTCCAGTGCCCCAGATTCTTTCCCCGTCTTTCTAATATCAATCTCACAAAGGTTCCAGACCGGGGGGGGGGGGCACAGCCGTTTCCATACGTACACTACTCCGTACACCTTGTCACCTACCAATAGACCCGCCACTTTCAATGTAGGCAGGCACGGCGGGCAGGTTCCATGTCAGTGAGTGCCGAACTCACAGTCATCACTTGTCCAAAACAGCCCTCTCTCTCAGACACTTGGCACCGTGAAATATGCTCTTACTAAACCAGAATCTCGCATGTGTCACTTCCAAATCAGCTTACCGAAACCCGACAAGCCAAGAAAACGCAAATATGTAATCCTTACCGCAGGGGGGGAAAAGGTCCCAAACGTCTTGGGAACGAAAAAGGTTCATATGATTCCAAACCCTTTCACATTCTATGACCAAAAAGAATCCAGGAACACGCAGCTCGGATCAAGGAACCCCCCGGCCCCTTCCCCTTCATCCGGGCTCGTCCCTTTCGATCCGAGTAGAGAGAGAGAGAGAGAGAGAGAGAGAGAGAGAGAGAGGCTCATCGGGACTCGTAATGCTAAGGAAACGATACACACCCAGAAAATTTTTGGTAAAAACCTGAAGCTCCCAGTCCCATTTCCCCTAGCCTTTCCGCTCCGCACATTATCCTGTATACCTTATGCTCTCCTCCACGTGTCTTCACCCTCGCTTCGAACCCAACCAGGAAAAGCTCTTGGCCATTACCTAAACCCCCAATAAAGACGTCACATGAATGTGACCAACACTGCTTCCTTTGGTCGCAGATGCCGAGATAAGAAGCCAATCGAACTACAAGAACGAAATCCGTAACAGCAAACACGCAATCCTCGCCGGCTCGCTCGTAATAATGACGCCTTTCTCACAAAATAAGGTAGTATCATATTCACAGTGAAGAAAGGTATACCAAAAAAAAAAAGCTTGAGCAAAAAAGGTAGTCACTTCAACTCAATCCAAGCCAATAAAGACCCTATATACGGAACCGAGTCCGATGCCCGTTCGCCCCGTCTTGTCCCAGACGCGCGGCAGCCACAAGTGGGCGCGGGTTTGTCCATTTCCCTTCCAGATGCCTCCGTGTTCCCACATCTTCCGCCGTCGGCCGATTTGGACCTCACGCCGGGGGGCCCCTGGCAACGACAAGCCATCAGTCCCAAAACCATAGACACCTTGCAAATGATGAGTGACGCTTGCTTCACGGAGAAGATTTCAAACAATATCCATTTCACCCAAAAGTTGAAGACTCTTTTTTTTTTTGAAATCCGAAATAGAAAAACTTTTTTTGGTTCCGCCTGTATCCTATACACCATCAACTATGCGATGTGTTTGTGAATGATGATGAAAAACAAACGCCATTAAAAACAAGCGCGGGGCTCCTTTACGGAAAACTTCCCGGCATATAAAAACATGAAAATAAAAGACAAGTACTGCAGGCCGCCTAACCTCCCGTGGGGTATTTCCGCCGCCCAGTTTTGACTGTCCATATTTCGAAAGAGACAAAAAATGATTTTGTTGGTAACTTTTTTATGTCGTGATCGCATTTCCCCGTAGATGACCGCACAGCGCGGGTATTGGAAGCCATCTTGAAATTTTTGTTTCCCCTCGCTGGTGTTTGTTGTAGTTAAGGACGCCGCCGTAGGCTTCGCCCAGAAAACAATCTCGCCGTCCGAATGCTGATGTCGTGTCGTCTCGGGTATCGAGTTTTCTTCGCTCCCCGCAAACCTCCCATGTTCACATGATTAAATTTCCTTTTTTTTCTTTCTTTTTTGAACCATGACAGCGACCATATAGGCCTTCTGAAAACAAATTTGGACAAATCCTCCTCTTTGATCACACCGATCTCCATCCATGTGTAGGTGTCGAAGATTTCGATTCTTACACCGAGGGGGCGTAAGGTTACCGCATGTTGCTCGTATCGAAAGAGAATTGTGATGGGAAGGCCATGCTGGCGCTCAGTCCGAAGGGATCCCAATCAATGCCGGTATCCAAGAGCTGCGTCATGGAGGGGTATGCACCCTGGGTGGTGTGGGCAGGTTGTGTAGGCTCGGCCTGAGACGTCATGTGCTGGCCGTGGCCGGGACCAACGGAGTTTGGCGAAGTCATCATGTGCTGTGGTGCGTCGCCAGAGAAGCCGCTGGGATATGGTCCAGGTCCGCTTGGTGTGTCGATCTCGGAATCTTCGATCATGTCCGCTGGAGCATCATACTCTTGTTCTAAGCTTGGTGTTAGGAATAAGACGGCAAGATTCATCGATAGATAAGGGCAGTTGACTTACCTAGCTGCTCAATGTGGTTCTGGAACCCAGGTGTTGGGTAGTATGAACCGTTGTTGCCGACGCGAGGAGGGCCGCCAGACATCATGTGAGCTCGAGCGGCGGGGTTCATAGGACCCATGGGGCTGAGCTGAGACTTCATGGACGGTGCCATGCCAGGACGAAGCGGTCCATGGTCAGAGGCTGCCGGCGAAAGCGCTTGCTGGCCGCCATACGGCGCCGTGCTTGATGGCGAGTTGGAGTGTGATGAAGGGGTGGGCCGGCCCTTTGGTGAAGCAGCAGAGTGGGCTGCTTGTATCGGCGGAGGCAGAGGGCTGATGCCGGGCTCCAGCTTTGGGGCGATGCTCGAATTGGATCGGCGGGACTGGTGATGTCGGTTCAGGATAGCTCGCTGGATAGGCGGTGGCTGGACCATGTTTTGAGGAGCATGAGTCGGCCCCAAGTTGGGGCTGCCAGTTTTGGCACGAAGCTCAGCTTGAACATCGATGCCTGATAGACTGTTAATACCAAAGGCATCTCAAGCAATTGAAGCAATGTCGACGTACCTTTCTCCAAGAGGATGCGTTCCAACAAGGAGTTCTTGTAGCGCAGCATCAGACACTCATCGGCAGCAGTGCGATGAGCGGCCTGAAGGTTGTGCAGGTTGGACTCATGAACACGGATGGCTTCCTCGAGCTGTTTGATGTACTCCGTGCGACGCTCGCGGAAGGCAGCTTGAGCCTGGCGGTTGCGTTGCTTACGCTCCTCGGATGTAGCGTAGATCTTGGGGTAAACAGTTAGCCTTCCTGTCGAGCGGGAGTTGAGATAGGACCAAACAAGGTTTCGTCCCAGGTGAAACCTTAAGATTGTGTGACACAGACGAAAGTCTGGGGAAGTTGTGGTGTTGATAGGGAACAATGGACACACACAAAAGGTCGCACACTTAAGTGAAGGTGTTGATGCTGAGATATGTAATGAGGGAGTAGGAGTTACTCACAGGCTTACGGCCACCCTTTCGCTTTGGTTGCTGGCCCTCGGCAGCACCATTGGCATTGTTTGAAGTGCCATTAGGCGCAGGCTGGTGTTCGCCCTCGGGACTAGAACCCACGGTCTCTGGAGTATCCTCCTTGACGGGATCTTTGTTGTCGATGGACATCTTATCTGCCATGCCTTATCTGGTCCGGGGGTTGAGGCAGGTTGCCGGTCGGCGTAGGCGGCAGCGGCAGCGGCAGCGTGAGCGGCGGCGGCAACGCAAGTACGGGAGGATCTGGATCTGGATCTGTAGATAGGACGCCGTTGTGACGTCGCGTGTTCCACACTCCCAGCCCTACGATGTTCTGGAAGTGTTCGTTGTATGGGTGTTTGGCACTTCTCGCGCGTGGTTGCGGGCGCAAAAGAGATGACAAGCAGGGACGGGGTCGTAAAAAATTGCCCGAAAAAGGGATATCCGGGGGAGAAGTTGCCAGTGGCGCCTACGAGCGCCCGCACGGGAATTGGGGCGAAACCGCCAGCGTGGTAGAGGGGGACTTGGAAAGGGTGGGAGAATCTAAACAGCCGCGAGATAAGGTACGGAGCGGTGCGCTGCTGAGACTGTGACTGGGGAGAAAGGCATCCAAGCGGGCGCAATTGAGCTTCAGTTGAATCTTTGACAGCTTGTTTTTGCCAGCCCAGAGATAAGGGACGCAGCGATGAGAGGTTGCAGTGTGTAAGGAAATGGAAGAGAGCGGCGGTCTTTTATGTAATGATAATAAACTGGCAGCTTGAGGGGGGGCGCACTCCAGCCATTCGCCTAGACCCAGACTTTGCGGCTTGCTAGACACCACCGAGCAGGGCCGCCGGCGTGGGAGTGGGCGTGCAGCGACGAGCGGAGAGGGGTGAGTGATGAGGGATGGATGGGATGGGATGGGTGACTGGTGACAGTGAGAAGAGACGGTGGGGATGGAGGGGATTCAAGGAGGAGGAGGAGGGGGGTGTGAGTACGGATACGTATGAATGTCCTTCTTGAGAGGAGAGATCAGGAGAAGACTTCCGACTGTGAGAGAGAGAGGGAACGAGGGGGTGTGTGGGGAACAGGCTGTAGGCCAAGCCTGACCGGGTCGTTGTTCCTGTTAAAAAGGACGGGATGTTCTGCTTCACAACGTCCACACAGCTTGACAGGATGGGACCTGCTTGTCTCTTCTCTTTTCCTTGCGGTTTGTGTGTCTTGGTTCTCTCCCACGGTCTTCCCCACGTTTTGGTGCAGATGCTGTGCAGACACACAGACAACCGGATGTTCAATTCGTATGGGTGAGAGGACCAAGCCTCTTTTTTCTCTCACCTAGGGTCTCTGTAACTGGTTGTCTCGATCTCTCTAGACCACGCACACACGCACACACACACACACACTTATGAGAGCTGAGTGGCTGGTTGAGTTGGATTGGTGGTGGCTGCTCCGAAACGTGAGATGGCGAAACAGAGAGAGGAAAGAGGATCGGGTGAGCAGCAGCAGACGACGAACGATGAAGGGTGTGCGGTGGCAGAATCTGTTGCCTCTTTCTCTCTTTCGACGATCCAAACGCAGCTGGGGTCGGTATGTTGTGGCACCTTTGACGACGACCAGCCAGCAAGCACGAGACGATGATGCTTGAAGGATGGATGGATGAGAGGGTCAATGGGACGATATGTCGCTCCAATGGTGAAGGTAACCCAACAAGGGAAAGAGGGAACAGGAAGGTCAACTCGGGCCTGGTGCTGGTGCTGGTGCTGGTGCTGGTGGACGGTTTGCTGCAAAAAGCCCCCCAACCGATGCTTCGCGCCCCTCGCCTCAGCTTCCCGAACTCAGCTCCAACGACGATGCAGTTCGCTGGACTGGATAAGTTGCGCGGATGCTGCGCCAGCTCAGTTGAACCCCGCTTCTCACGCTCACGGTGGAGGGAAGGGGATGTGGAAGGTGAGAGGGGTTGTAGAGGTAGGTGTGCGTCTCTTTTCTCTGGGCTCCGGCTCTGGGCGTGATGATGGCTTGCTGCACGATGTCGCTGTAGCGCTGTCTCGGCCTCCCGTCGTTCGTTTGGTTGTAGACTTGTTGACGGCTCGTACGGATTTCAACGGCGTTTCGATGTGCCCTGCATCCCTTCTTTGGGTACTCGCAGATCAGGTGTCCTTTCTCCAAGGACCAAAGGTCAAGTTCAATGATGTATAGAATCGTTTGGGAAGGCCAGAAAAGCTTTTCAAAACCCTTTTCCACCAACAACCTGCCAACGGGGTGGGACTCTTCTTGGTTATATGGCATTGGAGAACCCAGGACGGGTGCGGAGTACTTGATTGGAAGTCACTTTTGCTGTCCAGCTGTTACTGCGTACCTAGAATGTGGCCCCCCCTAGAACCACACACACCCCTGGCCAAGTTCCCAACTGGCATGTTTTTGTGGCACACGAAGCATTAACATGAGCATTCGTCCCGTGGAAAAAAAGGTGGGAAGCTGGGCCAGAAACCAAGGCACTTGCCTCGTCCTGTAAAGTGGGCAATTATTGGCCCAGAACCTCCTTTTCATCCAAGGCAGTCCAAGGCCAAGGGTGTCAGCGACGACCACCGGTCTGAAGTCTTTGGGAGGAGTCTGTGGGCAGGAGCCACTGCCTACTATGCAGCACTTCGTAGCATGTACTCCGTACACTAGGAGCCTGAGCCTGAGCCTGAGCCTGAGGTGGCTGTTGAGCTGTTCATCGCGCCCTACGCGATATTGTGCCGGGCAGCCTATTTCCTTTGACGGCTTGACCAGTGACCACCACCAAAAAGCTTGAGTTCCTCGATTCTCATCACGTTCCTGAAGTAATTCGAGGTCCCGTGCCGTCTGACCAGGACCTGCCCGCACCATCTCTTGGCTTTTTGGGCTCCCATTGCTCTCTCTCTCTCTCTCTCTCTCTTGAAGTCGAAGCTCAAGGAAGGGGTCATGTTGGGGAACCTTGCCCCCAATCACCGTCACGACACCCCCAAAAGAGAGGTCTTCTTCGTCGGATCGTTGCGGCAAGGTTCGAATACGGCACACTTTGCCAAGCCTAGACATGCAACGCAACACCTGCTCCAGGGAAACTAATTGCTGACTCGGAGATGTGAGTTTTGCGGTTGCATTCGTGACAGACATGGACAGTATCCATAGGTTGATGTGCTTGCGCGGTTGCCAACCTGATACCATACCAAAGGTCAATCAAGTCCATCCAGTAGACCGGAATCGAGCATCCATCCGCGCGTGTAAGAAAGGGGGCGGCAGTAGGTACGGATACTTCGTACGGCTACTCGAAATGCATCGTTGATGCAAGATGCAATTGCCCGCCATTTGACCCATCTGCCCAGGTCCACCGTTCAAGGCTGGCGGATTGTGATGATCGCAGAGGAACCCAAACAGTGATGCAATGTTAAACTTCCATCAAGACCAATCTCCCACACTCCGATTCGGAGATGCTCCACAGGCATTTCCCTGCGTAGCCAAAATTCGTCAACAAGACCAAGTGACACAGACTGGTTCTGTCATTGAACCACGGTTGAGGCATCATCACCACGATCGACCATCCTTGGCGCAAAGGAAAAAGAGGTCATTTCACCCAGCCCTTCCAGACGCAGAACGTCCCAGGCCAGGCGTGCCCTCGCGGCAGGCCGGCGTCGCTGGCGACTGGTCGCACTCGCTGGGCTTGGGGTCATCAGACGAAGCTGGGGCCGGGCTTTGAACAGGAGCGGAGCCACGTTCGCAATCGATCAAATTTTTAGATCACCTGAGCTCCAGCCAGGCATCCGGGCGGCGGAGAGCTCCAACCTCAGACCTGGTTGTTGTCCAGTCCAGTTGCGCGGCACTCTCACACACACCAAAAACCAGCGCCCCTCCATCAATGTGGCATTTCTGGAGGTACCTGCGCAAGATGTACCTCTGGCTGGCGAAACGTTAGAAACGTTTCGATGGCCGTCAACAAAACAAAGGGTGCGGGTGTGGTGCCTGTCGGTCTCTGCGAAAAAAGCTGCGTAGATATTTCCGAGTTGTGTCCTCCAGTCGGAATGAGGCTGAGATGCATGATTTGGGAACCGGAGCCCCCATAAACTTGAAGATAAGAAGCATTCAAAAAAAACCTATCCTTACCCCAGCTGATGATCGCCAATTGGGGGTCTTCGACAAGGCAGAAGGAGCATTTGTTAGATTGGCATCCTTTCCCCCCCACGGTCTGAAGGCTGAAGGCTGAAGCATCTGGTGGACCGTCTAGGCGTTGGCATCACACCCAGGCTTCGACCACGGCGGTACCGATGCGGTGATCAGCGACGGGCAGCATTGGGAAGTGCTGTAGGTTGCAACAGCCCTGAAAGCGTTTTTGCAGGCTTGTTGGCTTGCAGCACAGATTGGCACGAATTGGCAGCCCCCAAAAGGCCTAGCGACATTTGGACGGTATCCCTGCGAGACTGCGCGGTAAGGCAACGTTAGCGACCACACTAACGGATGCCTGCCTCAGATCCTTGAGAATGCAGAATTTGCATCTCCGCGGAGCACCCCTCTTCAGTCGTGACGCAGGCTACAGCAGGTCGAACGCGGTTGAAGTTGGTGTGGTGGTCTATCCTGGTGTGGGAAAGGTTTGGGAGAACAGGAAAAAAAAGGAAAAAAAAGAATTGGCGGCCAATAATTGAACGATTTTGTTGCCCATCCAAGACAAAACGCACGCCTCTCATTGTTACGGCAGGACCCGAGCATTCGGGAGAGGGCGATGGCGGCGGCGTTTCGTCACACCTTCATTCATGCTACAGCTGCGATGTTGAAATATTTTTCCAACCCTCCGTCATGCTTGGAGATGTTCTCCAAAAAACAACCCCCAACGCTTGATACACTCCAACTCTTTGGTTTGGGTTGGCGGCTGGTCCGACCTCGTCTGACTTTTTTCGAGCATAGCCGCCAAAGTTCGTCTTTTCGCCATAGATTGGGACACCGTCACCAGCACGGAAGCCAAGACTTGTCGGTCGCAAACGACTTGTTGAGTTGGCAGTCGATCAGACCGTGCAAGTGCAGTAATTGCATCGTCCGTCGTTCGTCGTCCGTCGTCCGTCGTCTGTCGTCTGTCGTCTGTTGGTCGACGGTCACGGGAAAGTCGCCCACCTCATTTGGTGGCTCCGTTCAGGTGACCGTCTGGACGAATTGGTCCTGGCGTCGGATCGGGGGCCCGGGTGGTCCGAGCTTTTGTATGTACGGATATGTGATGCATCTGAAAAAACTGAGCAAAATAAAGAGTGGGGACGTTCCCATGTTCTAGAAAACTTCTAGTCTCGAGACTAAACCGGGCAAGTTGCCAAGTCCTCTTAGTCTCCGAGTTCCGGACCATTTCCGCGCAGCGCGGTCCTGCCATCGTTCGCCGCGGCATCCGAACATCGGAAAGCCAATGGTCTGACACAAAAGCCAAAAGGACCTTCCGCCGCGTCGCATTCAGTCGCACTCGTTCCTCCCACGCTCCCTTCCCTCCTCTGTTCCAAGTTCCTGCAACGTAACTCATCCCATCCCGAACTTGGTACGCGAAGCCCTAGGGCGGGGCGCTCTCCTCTGTGCCAGTGCCTCAGCCAGTGCCTCTCTACCACGGTGGACCGCGCTGGTGGAGTAGGGAAGACGGGGAGGGTATTCCTTCAGACGCAAGTCTTGTCGTTTCATTGCCTCTTTGGGCCAAGCTCATCGAGGTGTGTGGGAGGGGGTAGCTGGCCGCCGGCCGCTGCTGCTCATGTCAGCACCTGGCACGCCGCACGTAGTGTAGCACTCCAACGGTCATCGCAAACACCATGTGCAGCAGTCAATAGTCTAGACTGCAGCGCGGTTACGTCGGTCAGTCAGGTGACGAGGTTGACGAGGATCGCGAAGCCCCCAGGTACCAACACAGATACCCGTCAAGGTTCGCGAGATCGTCACTTTCGGGCGCTGCGGAGGGCGTTCCGGGGAGGCATGAATGAATACCTGCACACTGCAGTACGCAGTAATTAGACATTTGGCATTCCATGGGAACCTTTGTCACGTCGCGATGCTTGGCTTGATGCCTCACAAATAGGCGTTCGGACTACATCCGGGATTTTGCCAAGAGATGTCGATGCCGCCGCGTCCGATGTTCTTAATCTTCAGGCAACACACACACACACCAGTGACACCACCTCAATGTGAAACCTGGTCCGTACCGTGGGACGAAGAGAGATGGTTCGGGAAAATCTGCTCAAATCCCTTTCGTTTCTTTGGGCCAGAGTCATTGTGTTTGGCTCCGTTCGTGATGAGTTTGACGTTGAGCGAGTCAAAGTCAAATCACTGTTTCGAGGAAAGAGATCGCGAGTTAGTGATTCGGCGGCATGTCGGGCAATTCTTCAACGTCTTTTGAGTTCTCAACTGGGCAAGGTCGGTCAACTCTCTAGAGCTCTCTATTAAGTTAAGGGTCGGCGCATTGGCGGCTCAATGCCAACCATGGGTTTCTCTACGTGAACCCTGTCTCCCGACTGTGGACAGCAACTCTCAAGTCGACTGTGGAAGCTTGCAACAGATTCAGCTTTACGATCAAGTCAACACGATGTTACCCGCCATCAAACTGGTCCAGAAATCAAGCAGTTCATAGCCGTCTGAGGAACACAGAAAAGAACCGTGCCGTCAATGCATATCCCACCAACCCCCAGCATGCCGCTAGTCATCCTAGTGAAGAAACAACCAATCACAAACATCCAGCTACCTATATATACTCATTATTGGTCGTAAGAAATCAATCCGGCATGGTGTAGCGGTTAGCATACTCCGCTTTCAATCAATCAAACGATTTAAAGTCCCGGAGAGATCCGAGTTCGACTCTCGGTGTCGGAACACCAAATCTTTTGCCGTTCTCTCGAAGTTCACTTTTTGGCGTTTGTTGGTTTGCGTACATGTTTTTGGGGAATAGGTTGGATGATAACAGCTTAGAGAGCATGGATTGGGGTTAAGGTTTGGCGCTGAGCCGAGTTCGCGTCTTTTGACTCTTACTTATACGTCTCTTGCGCGACTTGATCTAGGCATCATTAGCGAGGTTCTTTGCTACTTCAGTGAGGGACATGCATTCGCATGTGAGCACAATGAGTCTATAATCTAGCCATGTTAGTTGAGCGACCTTGACGTAGGGTCAATTGTTCGGGAATCACTAGCTTGCAGATCTCATACGGGAAGTGGCTATTGACTACGTCCCGGATGAGCATTTCAACTGGGAATCCCTAACTCTTTGGCTCAACTACGTTCAATATGCAGAGTTCCGACCGCCTTAGGTTTCTGCTAGAGAATGATATTATCATTCAGCATCGCCTGGCATTCCCTCGCTTTCAGCCTGAACAATGCAGTAATGAGGCAGGAGTTGTCGCCTCATTGAATCTTGGTGGCAGACTACTGCCGTCCGATACGTGAGGTGTTCAACAAATATAAGCCACCCCGATCATGAAAGTGGTTGGATTAGTAGTTCATGGTGTTCAAGTGACGGTCCTAGATCGCAGTGCTTCTTGACACACACAACCCGGCACGTCCATAGAATCATGTGGAAGGCGAACCCCTGTTGGTCTGGATCAAGGCTTCAGGTTGTCGATCCGCTCCGACTACTGTCAGCCTGGTATTTTGCTGCTGGATCTCGGAATACTTCGATCCATATCTGAGGTGTGCGATTACCTAGGTTCACGTGAGGGGCAGCTTCAGTAGACCATCTCCTACAAATGCAGTGATTTTGAGAATGAAAGATGTAAGGTCTATCAATTATTGGCATCCATTACGATTCGAACCAGTGCTTTTTGCGTTGGTTTTCTGACCAGATGAACTAAATGCTCAGCTCCTCTCCCATGATACGCTTCTCAGGGTATGTCTCTGTCCAGATGCGAAAAGGTATAGCAACCATCTAGAGCGATCAACGAGTTGATCGCTGAGAAGCTGTAGAGATGATCTGTACTGTCAAGGGCCAGTCAAGTACCCTTTGTAACTCAAGAGTTCCCTATTACCAGCTACAAATTCCTGAGGTTCATATTTAAGCAAACACGGACGAACATGAGATTCGATCCGCCCACGTGGAGGAGATCATGGTTGCAAACTTTTTACCACCGTCGTTCCATTCTGTTGCTATAGCATGCTAAATTGTCACTTGTGTACAAATCAAGTAGAGAGTGAGTTTAGATACTGTCGAGTAGAGGAGATCTAATTGCTGATACCATAGGTCTTTCAAAGAAGCTTCTTGGCTACATGTAATCAATCGCCCGGTTTCCTTGACTATGTAAAACCATTGCAGTATAGCATCAACGGCTACCGAGCAAGTGCAAGACCGACCATGTGAATAGGAAAACAAGTCATCAAATCTTGGGGATAATATACACACGCAGATAACTATTCGGAACAAAGAGAGGACGGGGATGAAGCATGCTCGTAGCGTACGATCGGTTCTTCCTCCCGCACCATGATGTTTTAATCGCTCCTTCCTTCTCACAATTCACAAAACAAAACCTCACTTTTTTCTCTCTGCCTCACCAAAGAGAAATCCGCCCCTTGAACCAAAAACAAGGGATTACAAACTCCTACAACATCTCTTTATCCTCCGCATCGCCGCCGACCTACTACCTCTCACATTATCCTCACCAACATCACCACCACCCATCACTCGTCACAACTTTCTACCTTTACGCACCAAAACACACCTCCACCACCACAAAGATGAAGACCAAACGAGCCAACGCCGCCAAAGGCCCCTCGGAAATCCTCTCCGACGCACCAGAAATCACCCGCCAGGAACGCATCGTCATCACCCGCCTCCTCGGCGGCCGCCAGTCCTTCCACGTCAACCCGCTCACAGACAAGGAGATGGCCGTCTTGAAGACCGTAGTCCCGCGCCTCATCAAGGCGTCAAAGGACCCGCGCATGCCGGACGCCGACAGCTTCTTTGACCGCAGCTTTGAGACGCACTTCTTCATCTTTGACGACGCGCTCAGGGTCGTCATGCAGTTGAAGAAGTGGTATGGACCTGTGGTGTCTCACTGAGATGTTTTGATTTTTGATGATAATTTGGGCTTTGCTTTCGATGCCCTTGTCTTCTTGGTCTTTTTTCTTTCTTTCTTTTTCCTTGCGAGGAGAAAAAAATGGGCTGGATTGCTTGCTTTGGCTACTGCTTGTACACGTGTTGGGGGGTTTTCTCACGATTGTTCTGGTAAGTCGAGGCAATGGACCTCAATCTTTTACAAGATCATGCTTCTAACCACTGATAAGCAGGCATCCTGCTCTGCTCGCATTGAAACAAACCTCGGATACGACGGGAACCTCGCGAGGATCATGAGCATCGGGTGGAGGGCACGCAGGGTACCAACCAGGGGAAGTGGGAAAACAACATTGCAGAACCACGACTATTGGGAGGGACTACGGAAGCAGGAGTTAGGCGATACATCCCCACTGTATGCGATCGGCGGGATACAAATACGGAACATCGGTTTAATGAATGTGGTGACTTTGTCCCGTGATGTATGTCCACCTCGAGAAACTTCATATGGGGGAAATGTGACGCTTGCAGGCAACCTGATTTTAATTGTAACCTCCTTCCCAGTTGCGTGAGATTCGCTACATGTGTGTGGGTGTACATCGAGCCCTCTCGTCAGGGAGAGCATTTACTTGATATGTCACGGGTGCGATGATTGCAAAATTTGGATTTGACAGTCCTGGAGTTGAACTCCCGCCGCTCATACTATTTTTCATTCTACATGATATGTCATCTCATTACCGCTCGGATATACACAAAATAAAACCACACGCTTCTCTCAGACCAAAGTCTTACAGCCTACTCGACTTACTCTCATCCATAATCGCACCGCTCATCAACGGCATCTGCTGCTGCTGCTGCTGCTGCTGCTGTTGTTGTTGCAGCACCTGATCCCTCCCGACAACAAGCTCCCGCCCGCCCTTGGTAGTCCACCACGCAACCCCAATCGTAGCCCTCTCGACATCCATCTCGCCACTCACCAGCACCTCCCAGAACCGGTCCCTCACAGGCCGCCGCACTGCCGGGTCCGCGATCTCATTCATCGCCTGCGCCGTCAGCGTCAACCAGTCCTCTACCAATGGCAGCGGCAGGAACGGCAGCGAGTCCACCAGCGTCAGCACGAGCGAGCTCTGCTCCGATAGGACCTCGTCTTGCTCGGCGGTCGCCTCGAGGCCCTTCTCGGCCTGCGCGAGCGCGTCGTGCGTGGCGGGCAGCGGCGCCGTGCCCGCGCCCAGCGCCTTGAAGCGCACCATTTCGAGGAGCGTCTCGGAGAGCTGCGGCTCCGCGAGGGAGATGGGGAAGGGCGGCGAGACAATCTGCATGACCGTCTTGAAGGCCACGCGGAACTGCCGCGTCGAGATTTGCGCCGGGAACGAGGCGAAGAGGGCGTCGATGTAGAAGGGGACGAGGGTGACGGTCAGGGCGCTGTTGTGCGGGCACGAGAGCACCGAGAGGACGGCGCTGTGGGCTGCTTCAAAGAGCTCGACCGTCGTCGCTGTGAGGGCGCCCGTGTGGGTGAGGTAGGCTGTCGCCGGCCGGACAACCAGCGCGTCGCAGGCTTCTGTGGGCATGTTGAGGGGCAGGTGTTCGGCGACGTTGAGGTAGAATAGGTCTAGTGTCCGGTCTAGGGGGCCAGGAGGCACCACCCCGGCGTGAGGTGGCTTCGTCTCCGTGAGGAAAGAGACGGAAGCATCTCCGAATCGTGCGAGGATATCGAGAGAGGTGAGATAGGTAAAGGTATACGCCTGGAAAGCGCTGGCTCCGTGTCTCGACGAGATGAAGAACAGAAACCTCAGAGTGAGCAGTGTCTTGGTCGCGACCTGGGGTCCCATGATATCGTTCCTCATGCGCGGATCAAGAAGACTACGCCCAACAATGGACTGCAGAACAGCGACCGTGGCGTACATTGTCTTCTTCAGCGTCCCCCAGAGAACCGGCCATGTCCCTTCGAGCGTGTTGTGCTCCAACCGCGCCGTCTCATCCGCGGCGTCGACCGTCGACAACGGGTTGCGTTGCCATTGCTGAAACAGCTTTTGCGCAAACTCGAGCAGCGAGTCCTGCGCTTCGAGCACGGCCAATGATTCTGTCGCATTCGTGACAGCAAAGGCCGCCAACCGGGACAGCGGTCCCATGCCGCCCATCAGCGGCTTGCTCTCCATCGCCTGCTGCAGCCTGAACGACGGCGAGGTGGGAGACCACTCCACGAACGGACCATTCTGCTTCACGTCCCTCCGGACGTCCTCCAAGAACCCGCCATCCTGGAACCCGTCCTCTCCCGTGATGGCGAGCACGGCGATGGGTAGTAGTGCGTTGCAGTTGATGGCGGACTGGTGGAACTCGGAGAGGAACGGAAAGACGTAGTTAAGCGCAAGCACGATGGACGCCGAGGCGAAGGACCCGTCCTGGCGCTCCAGCGCGAGGTTCGCGGCCGTGACGACGGCTTCTTCTAGGGTATTGCGCAGACCCCGCGACAGCGAGCGCTTATCGTTGCCCTCCATGCCCATCAGGATACCCGTCAGAACCAGGAGATGCTGCCACCTGTTGGAGCGGTCATCGGCGCCCTTGACCACAGCCCGAACCCACGTCTCGCTGCCGAGTCCGCCACCCTGCCTCGTAGTCGGCGTATGGATCGTGCGGGAATCATTGTTGGCGGCGGAGGCCTTTGCGTCGTCGAGCTCGTTCTGCCGCACCCGTATCGCGGCGCTGTTGTAGATTGAAATGATGCGCAGGCTCGTGCGTAGGCCGTCGCGGCGGTGCCAGATGGCGGGGGCGATGAGGAGCTGGGAGGTGAGGACGCCGAGGTTCAGCGGGTTCGAGAGGGAGGCGAGGAGGTTCACGGTCGAGCCGACGATCTGGTCCGTCTTGCGGTCGTCGTGGACGTTTTGGTACAGCTGCAAGACCGTGTTGAGGAGTCTGTCGGCCGGCATCGTGTCGGGTCGTGTCGTATCGTATCGCGAGAATGGTGAATCATTCGGCGAATATGCTGAGAGATGGAATGAACTCGAGACGGGAGGGGGGTGAATCACGCGACGGGAAGAGACGGTGGTGGAAGAAAAGGTGCGGCGGGTGATGTTGCCGGTGGATTGCGATATCGAAGCCGGTGCCAATAGCAGGACGTTCAGTGGGCGGCGCATTTGCCGAGGCACCTGGAGACCGACGGGACCGCCCCTAAAGCCACACCTCGAGCTTAAGCTGCACCATCCCTGCAACCCCAATTGGCACCTGAAGATCGTCCACTCAACCCTAGCAACATCGTCACCGCGCGCGAACTGCAACTACCTACACACCAACAACCTCCGAAAACCTCGAACAAAAGTCGACGACCTCGTACTACCCTACAACACTAAACCGCATAAATCCTCACCTTCTTCCAACGTCGAATCGAATCGAACCGAAACAGAACACCCGACGCCCCGAACAATGTCGCAAACGGCGCGTGACTACCCGCCGACAAACTACAAGACCCCCTCGTTCCCCAGCATCAACTGGCAGCTCCGCGACCTGACGGACGACCACCGCTGGAGCCTCTTCTACATCGAAGACATTTGGCGCTTCACCGTACTATGGACGACAATCATCTACAGCGTCGTGCACCTCGGCGCCGCGGCCATCACCATCGCCATGCACACCAACAAGCGCGGGTCGCTGACGTACATCTGGGCTGTGCCGCTGCTGTACCTCATCGTGTCGGGCGTGCAGGCGCTGGTCGCGGGCAGTGTTGTTGGGCTGATGTAAGTCTCTGTCTTGTATCTAGCATTCGGGTCAAAGATATGAGTGGAGGGGAGACACAGACAGAGAGAGAGAGTAAGAGAGAGAGGCTAACTTGGGATATTTTGTCACAGCCTAGCTGCGGTTTACCGTGCCGGTTTCTTCTCCATGTCGACTTGGATCCCGTTACTATGGGGCGTCATCAATGTCCTCGTCCTCATCATCGCGTCCTTCACCATTCAAGGTGGTCTATGAACAAGGATACGTACGGCATGAATACACACAAACACCTGTACAAACTACACACACGTTGAAGACCTAGGCACGCGAAAACTGCATTACTACATAGTAGAGCTAGGAACGATTCTGTTCGACACCTCGTTCGACGGCTTTGTTGTCGTCGGCTGCGACTGCTCGACAGTCTTGATTACCCGCGCCGGGTTGCCCGCCACGCATACGAAATCCGGCACGTCCTTGGTCACGACGCTCCCCGCGCCGACGGTCACGCCCTTGCCGATGGTGATCCCGGGAAGCACGATGACGTTGCCTCCGAGCCAGCAGTCCTCACCGATGGTGATTGGCTTGCCCGATTCTGGCCCGCGGGTGCCGTTGCGGAGACGGGGTTCCAGCGGATGTGTGCCGCTGTAGACTTTTTGAGAGGTCAGCATAGGTAATTCGCGGGTCGCGGGTTGCGCCTGATGGGGTATAGCAGAAGAGAGGGGAGGGGAGGGGACTTACACGAGCAGTTTGGACCGATGAGGGTGCGGTCGCCCACGGTTATGAGGCAGGTGTCTATCCATGTGCTGTTGGAGTTGACGTAGACATTCTCACCAAGCCTATGAGGCGGTGAGTACGAGATAAGCTTCACTTGGCTGTGGAGGTCCGGGGGTGGTGGTGGTGTCACATACTTGACGTTGTAGCCATAGTCCATCTTTATCGGGGTATCGATCCACGGATAGTCCTCAAGGAGGGCATCGTCCTCGTGATGGCGAAGACGTGGCGGAGGGAGAGGGATCGTGTCCCGGTTGATGCTGGGCGGGTTTTCACGTCAGATTCGTTCACTCTTTATGCTAGGTCCGGAGTACACATGAGGTAATGCAAAGTTGCGGGTGACAAGGGAAGCTCTCATAAGGTCATGAACGTGCCGATATCTAAATGATGCGGGGACATGGCGATACGCGCAAAGAGAACCGGGGGGTGGAGATAGTGAAACAGAAAAAATAGAGAAAAGAGAGAAGAAGACTCACTCTTTCCACATGCCGACGAGGGTACGGCGGCTGACATCGCCAGCGTTATTCAGCTTGTCGCAGGCGGCCTTGCAGCGTTTCCTGTCGGCGATGAGATCCGGGGTAAAGGCCCAGTAGAGCTCGCCGTTTCTCATGCGCCTCCGGTTTTCTTCCTTATCGATGGTGCGGATATCCATGGCTACGTCTTGGAGGATAAGCATGTGGGAAATATCTTTTGTGCGCGGTAGCGCGTATGTATGTGCTGCCCAGTACGTGTGTATGAGTTGAAGTGTGTTTATGTTTGCCAAGCTTGTGTAAGGCGAGGTAAAGCGAGGTGAGGTGAGGTGAGGTGAGTTCAGAATGGGGGTTAGGGGAACTTGGGGTGGAAACAACCGACTTGTCGGTGAGTATAGATATCCACAAAGATGGACAAGGGGGGAGGAAAGGGAAATGTAATTGATGGGAGTAAGAAGCGAGAACAAGGTGTTTCTATTGAAGACAGGGTCGTTTGGGGAAACCTAGAGAGAGCACACCCCAAGACTTTTTGTATGATGAGGATGGGGAGAGAAAAGGGCCTCTCTCTCTCTATGGCGGGTAGTGTACGAAGTAGGTACGGAGAGTAGGTAGTGTGTATTGGATCTCGGATGCCAATTGCCGGCCGTTATCGAGCTACGGCAGTAGTCTGGTAGTTTAATTCACGAGCTGCCAACCCTGAAGAAGAGGCATTAAAGCATCAAGTGACCAATTGAGGCAATGGAGCTAGGAAGAAGAAGGGAAAGGAAGAGAGCAGAGGTTACGCAGTAGGGGAGCTAAAGGTGGATGATCTGGTCGGTGAACCCGAAGCAAGGTACGTGTAAACGGCCCGGGGGAGGAACGAGGAAAGAAGGGGACCAGACCTGGACCATGTTGGTTGCTGGTGCTGCTGCTCCTCCCCAGCGCAGTACCAGTGCCCCCTTCCCAAAAGGGGAAAACGAAGAAGCAGCTGCCAGCACCAGCAGTACGACACCTAAAAGCAGTGCTGGTACGAAGTACCTATCCCCCGTAGGTGTTCAAAGGTGTTCAAAGCGCATCGATGGCCGCGGGGGCTCCACGCACTTGCGTCACCCGCCCCCCTTAACTCGGCCCGCGCTCGCGCTTGGCCTTACCCGCGTCAACTGTGTGTGCATCAGACACGACGCACTCACTCCAGGTCATCCTCTCTGTCTGTCTCTATCTGTCAGCCACAGCAAAACATTGTTTGGGCAGATCCTGTTTCTTCCGTCCCTCTCTCTTACGCTTCCTGCTCGCTGAATACCTAGGACAAGCGGGCCGGCCTGTTGAAGAACCCATTGAGTAAAACGGTTTCACCTCACATCGCATCGGGAATAACCTCAGCATCCTCTCCTAGCTGGGCTGAGGTGGAGAGACTAATGCTGGTGAGAAAAGGTGGGGGACGACATCTATACAAATTCTGCATCTTGGATTCCACAGTCTACCTATGCAGTACAGATAATGATCCAACGTCTGTGCCGTCTCACGTCCAACATCTCCACGATTTTCACTGCACACTACTCGAATACCTCCGAGAATTGCAGCAAACGCCCGAGAGAACCTGGAACCCACACTGGACGTCGGAGTCTCGCAATTCACGAATCCGAGAGACTCCGTTTCCACGCATGTGGCTGACGAACGTCTACTTCATACTTCACTGCTACTACCTAATTCAGATTCACTCCCATCGTAAAGCCCACCGCCACAGAAAACGCTATGATCTGAACTCGAACAGAGTCACCAGCACTGCCAATTTTTTTTTATTTTTTCTGCTTCTCTCTCTCTCCCTTTCTCTCTCTCCCTCCTTCTTTTCCCTTTCGTCGCAACTACCTATCCATAAACGTCTGTGTCAGTGTTGCAAAAACGGTAACCTCGCTCGCATTGGTTCTTCTCGCATGGAAATGACGGCACAAAAGAAGCTAGAGCCAACTTGCCCCGCCACAACAGCGCTCTCCAGTCTCAACGTCGTTCCGGCTCGTTGAGGCTCTGTCTTTTTTTTTCTTCCCGCAACGACGTAGACTCTGCCACACTTGCATCTGCCTTTTGCCGTATCCCGCATCCCGCGGCCACCACCACCACCACCACCACAGCTCTGCCAGTGGGCTCCCGAGTGGCTCAATCGACCTGCCTGAAATTCACAGAAACATCGGATCAACCCATCTTCACACAAATCAGCCACAACCATGTCGACTTTCCGCCGGGTGTAAGTATCTATCCACCTTACCTAGTACTCTTCCCTACCTTGATTACCTTGCTATCTGTCATCTTCCCTTTCCTATGCCTTCCCTCCCCAGTCTTGCTTTTACCATAGCCGCAAACTCAGCCACACCATCCTCGGTCCCGGCATCAAATCACAAGAATACCGCCCCCGATCTCCCGTACCTTCGCCCCGTCTCCTCCCCGCACATGTCCGGTCCCGGTACCGTCCTGTTCTATTCTCTTCTACCTATCCCTAATGTGGTGTGAGGTGAACTGAGGCGAACAAGTGTGGCTGCGACCTCGACGTCCTCGGACGCCTCCAAGGACGTCCAGTTCAGCGAATCTACCTCTGCCCCTCAACACCAAGACCCCCCCACCATCGCGATGTCTTTCCGCACGCCTGTGAACCCCCTCTACTCCCAACCATCAAACCTCTTGAACCGCAACCACAACCACCAAAATGATTCCCAACCAACTAACATCTCCCCTCCAAGCGACGCCCGCCCCCAGGACCCCCCAATCCCAGGAAAAGAATACTACCCAAACCAACCAAAATCTCTCGCCGGCATCGCCCTCCGCGCCTTCCTCCTCGGCGCAACCTTCACCCTCGGCCTCCTCTCCCTAACCCTCCTCCTCCTCACAACCTCATCACCGCTCTGGCGCCTCCCCTTCTTCCTCTCCGCCCTCTCCCTCTTCCACTTCCTCGAATTCTACACAACAGCAGCCTACAACACCCCACAAGCAACAGTCCACGCCTACCTCCTAACAGCAAACTGGCCCGCCTACGCAATCGCCCACGCCACAGCCTTCCTCGAGTGTCTCGTCACGAACCTCGTCTTCCCAAACACCGTCTGGGCACCTTTCGGCCTCCGCCCCCTCTTCCTGCTCACAGGTTTGCTTCTGGTCGGCGTGGGCCAGACCGTCCGCTCCGCGGCCATGGTCACGGCGGGACAGAGCTTCAACCACACCATCCAGCACTACCGCGCAGAGTCTCACACCCTCGTCACGGGCGGCGTGTACGCCTACTTTCGGCACCCTTCGTACTTTGGCTTCTTCTGGTGGGCCATTGGCACACAGCTCGTCATGGGAAATGTGGTGTCCCTCGTGGCGTACGCCGTCGTGCTGTGGTACTTTTTTTCAAAGAGGATACGCCATGAGGAGGAGCTGTTGGTCAGGTTCTTTGGACGGGATTATGAAGACTATCGCAAGCGTGTCGGGACCATGATTCCCTTTTGCGGGTAGTTTGGACTCGTCTTCTTGGCATGTCAACTAGAAAGAAAGGACTGCTGTTGAGCCGAGAAAGCCAATTATTGTTTTGTTGTCTAAAACCCAAAGATCATAGTGTACATAGAAAAAAATTACCAAGGCCAACGCCGGACCGCCCCATTCAACGTTTGCTTTCGCTAGTTACGAGCTTGCAACCGAATTCCAGGCCATTTGCCTACTGACGCTGCCGTACTTGGCCTGCCACGCGTAAAAGTACATTAAAGCTGCAAAGGGCTGTCCAAGGATGGTAAAGGACACCCAGAAAATGCAGTTGCCGAGCATGCGACCCGTGGGAGACTGCATCTTTTCCAAAGGGGTGGTGAGGGCAATAAGGGGAAGTTGGAAGAACATGCCCGCAAAAGCAACACCTGTTGTTGTTTGTTAGCCGACGGACTGTGCGAGTGTTTCCCCCGGGACGGCCTACCAATAATGTTATGTGTCGGGATACCAACAAGAACCTCGTGCAGGACAGCAGACGCAAAGAAGACGGCCAGCTGCGCGGCCCTCGGGCTCCATCCTCGACCGATCAGGGGTGAGTAGACATGACGCTTGAAGTACTGGTATACGGGCTTGTTCCACAACCGCCAGTATGCACCCAAGCTCTCGCTGTTCCACCAGTCCTCGTAGAAACACCGGTCACCGAACCGGGTAACTTCGGCAAGGGCGTTAAGAAACGATTGGAATAGGGCAAAGAAGCCGGCGAGCCAGATGACCAGGGAAATCGTTGAGAGCTTCATCAGCCGCTCGAGAATCTTGGGGACGTCTAGTGACGCAATCTTGTCGAGAGAATTGATGAGAACAGGGGCGGCGTACTGGGCGCTGGCGAACCAGATAAAGACACCCAGACCAAACACCTCTGCCATGCGCTTCGCGACAAAGACCCACCTGATCTTGTCCGTCCTCGGGTACGCGGGCTGGTAGACCAATGTAGGGGCCCACCAGAAGTACGCCAGGTTGTGCATCGAAATGTTCTGAGGGTAAGGGCACTGCTGATAGATTTCGGGCATGGCGGCGAGCTCGCCCTTGACGGGATGCAAGTAGGCATGACGCAAGTCTCGGTTGGTAAAGGCGTACGACGCCGTCTTGAGCCACACGATGATGGCGTGGAGCTCAGTCAGGGTGCCGATCAACGGGTGGTGAATGTGGAAGTACACGACATAGGATGTAACGGTCAGAGCGAGGGTGATGTTAACGGCGTGGATCCAAGCGATAACCTTCCAAGTTGAGTTGAACCTCGAGCGCTGATCCTCTGTTGGGCTGGCGGCTCCGTCTTTTGATTTCGCCCGCAAGCCCCTTGCTTGCTGGGCGGCAGCCAGTTCGATCAGGTACGCGGCGAACAGATGACAAGGGATGAGGAGATATAAGCCCAAGCCGAGAGCGAGATCTTGCTGGCGGAAATCGTGACAGCGAACACAGATCAAGACTCCATACTACAATGCCTGATTAGTGACTTGGGTCTACACATTAAGAACAACTCATTGAAGCCTACTTTTTGAATGTTCTCCATCATCAGACGAAGATTACCGACAACTATACTTGGTTAGCCAATGCCATTGAAACAGCCCCGCCATCGGCTCGACGTACTTAATACAATAATCATTAAGTTCCTGAAGCCAATGAAGCTCGGGGCCGAGTTAGAGTCATGGCTCAGGGTTGATGGGCGCGATTTAGAGTGGACGGCAGCGACGTGTCTGTATTTCTTTTGAATAGCCCTCCTCAGCTCGTCGGTCGTACGGTTGGTCTCGGGTGTAGTCGGCTTGAGGGCGGCTTTGGGGTTGGAGTTGCCATTGGAGGTGCCATTGTGCTTATTACGCAGAGAGGAGGAGGAGGAGGAGGCGGTGGTGCTTGAGCTCTCAAGGCTCGTCACCGTGGCCGTGTTCATGGCGGGTAGGACGTCCTAGGAGCTATTGGGTCCTCAACAAGAATGTAAGAGAGAAGAGGAGGAGAAAGGAAAAGCTTCCGTAGTGGATGACGAGGGGAAAAGATGGGTGAAAGTATAAATGTGAGGAGACGTGTAGGTAGGCTGTCAAGGAAGAGCTATGTATATGCAATGCAGGGAGCGAAGTGGTGGCAAGCGCGATAAGATATCGGACTCGTTAGCAGAGATCTCTAATGCAAGACACCGCGCGCGGCCGGGTCAGGCAAGGAAAAGAGTACGGATTGACTTTGTAGCCGGTGTTTCCAAGGGGAAAACGGACGGCGCCCGCGAATCGATCTGAGCTCCTTTCAGAACTGAGGAGAAGCTATTTTATCTGGATTGGACGGTCCAGGTAGGGCGCATTGGCTTTTTGGCTGTGCCTGGTGAGGGGCAATGGCTGAGGTGCAGGAAAATGATTGAGTGGTGAGGTAGCTTTAGAGAAGGGGGTACGTCAAGGCACAAGGGGGAGAAAGGTAAGTGAGGTGTGTAAGGTAGTCGGAGGGAAAACCAGGTGGAGGAAGCTAGGCCGACGCCATCAGACCTTGTAGCGTGGGGATTCGTTCATCAACGTGGAGGAATGATGGAAGAGGAGGCGCGCTGACGACAAGAATGCAGACGGCGTGCAGGACGGGCCAGTTGAAGAGATGCGATGCAGAGAACTGATCAGAGACATGAAAATGCAGGAGAGATGAAGTAAACAAAACAGAATTACGGAAAAGAGAGAGAATCGAGTGACGACGGGCCAAGGTGCTAAGGTAAGGTAGATAGATGATGGCACGGCCCATTGGGGCGGGATTGGAAGGGGGGACCTTGAGAATGTCAGGGTCGTTGAGCTGTCTGACCCGGAACCTGGCTGGATCAACGGAGAGCGCCTCAAAGCCAGCGCTAATGCATGACCGCAGAGAAAGAGACAGCAGAGGAGACGGGTCAGAATGAGAGAGAGAAAAAAGCCCGTTGTGTTTAAAATCACCCAACACATCCTGCATCCTGACGCCGCCAGCCTAGGCAAGTTGAGGCCGCGAGAGAGAAAAGTTGCATGCAACCGATGCACGCCAAGGGTCTCTACGGCTCCACGGATAGTGACGGCGATCCCCGGTGGCAGCTCTGAGTGGTCCAACCTGGGGTTCACCTCGTGGGTCCAGGGAACTTAGGAGTCAGAGTCTCAAGAAAAATCGCAGCCGGAGCCGTGGCTTTGCAACTGAAAATCACATGTGAAAGTGCCTGACTGACTGGGCAGTGGGGAGAGGGGCCATGAGAAATCGCACCTTGCCATAAATTATCACCTCACGAAGAATCGCGGGATATTTTTGGGCATTCGCGGCATGGGAAATTTGGGACATGGGCGTCCCGATATTGGCCCGGATAAGAAAACCGATAAAAACCGTGGGCCGTGGGCCGTGGACCTTCCCGGGAACCTGAGTGACTTGGAGGTGGTGCGTGAACGGGTACGTACCCAGGCTGCATTAGCTCATCGACGGAAATTGACGACGTTGGAAGGGACGTGCCTCCGTGCCTTCTTCCATGAGTTCACAGCACAGCTCCTCAGCTCCCAGCTCTCAGCTCACTGGGTCATGTGACTGCGAGAAAGGTAGCTGGCCTGTGCACGCGTCGCGGTCGTTTTCACTGTGATTGGCGACGAACCAGCCTCGTGCAACCGAACAATGCTGAAGCTCCATCACCAACAAGCGCCAAATACACATTTTACTGAAATTTCGGGGTTTAGTTCATCAGCCATAAACTACATATGAGCTTAATACCAACAAAGCGAGATTGTCAAACCCTCATGAGAGTTTAAAGATGGCGTATGATCCTCGAGGGGATCACCATGGCAGGAGAGGAGGAGGAGGCCCAGGCGGCGATGGAGACGGTCAAGATGGCGGTTTTGTGAGAGCAAGGGGTCGACGTGAGTTTTTACCTAGATTCTCTAGCACAAGCTCATGCGTAGAATACCCAGAGTGGAAGTGCTCAGGCTACATGATGAGAGACAGCGGCGAACACCATCTGGATTTTCTCATCTCACACTCTCACGCGCTTGAGACAAGGACTAGCTTCCACGAGCATATAGCTGACATCCCCAGGTCCTGTTACTGATTATGGCTCAACCGTCGCCAATTGGATGCGCCATCGCTCGCCACTTGACGGCGATGCATACACAGGAGAAGTCGAGAGGCCTAGTGCCAGCTTCATCGTTGACGTGAGTCCTCTCTACAAGGTCGCTTTCTCCTCATCCGCATCTCTGGCACTAACATACTCACAGTTCATACCACCCGCCGCGAGGAGGACAGATCCTGGCGACACAATCCCAGTGAAGCACCTCCACTCATCACTGAACAAGATCAAGCACCCGGTCAACGTCGTCCGGTGGACGCCAGAAGGCCGTCGTCTGTTGACCGCGTCGAGCAGTGGAGAGTTCACATTATGGAACGGCACCGGATTCAACTTCGAGACCATTATGCAGGCCCACGATTCCGCCATCAGAGCCCTCGCCTACTCTCACAACGACGACTGGCTCATCTCTGCCGACCACGACGGAAGCGTCAAGTACTGGCAGCCCAACTTCAACAATCTCCAGAGCATCGCTGCGCATAACGATCCGGTTAGAGACCTCGCGTTCAGCCCCAACGACTCCAAATTCGTGACAGCATGCGACGACTCGACGCTCAAGATTTTTGATTTTGCTGGAGGAGTGGAGGAGTCGACCCTCAAGGGCCACGGCTGGGACGCCAAGAGCTGCGACTGGCATCCGACAAAGGGCTTGTTAGTATCGGGCTCAAAAGACCATCTGGTCAAGCTGTGGGATCCCAGGACAGGCCGATGCCTGACCACCCTCCACGGCCACAAAAACACAATCACGAAAACGCTGTTCGAAAAGGTCCAGGGCGACTGCCTGGCAACGTCAGCACGAGACCAGACGGCTCGCGTTTTTGATCTCCGAATGATGCGCGATATCTGCCTGCTCAAGGGACACGAAAAGGACATTTCGACCATCGCCTGGCACCCAGTCCACTCCAATCTCCTCAGCACAGGCGGTCACGACGGCTCCTTGTACCACTACATCCTAGACGAGCCCAACACGCCCGCCGGCCACGCAAACTCCGTAGCGCCTTACGACAGCTCCGACCCGTCGACGACCCCGGCGCAGACGATACACCCCGCCCACAAGGTCCCCTTTGCCCACGACTTTGCCATCTGGTCCCTCGACTGGCACCCGCTCGGCCACATCCTCGCCTCGGGCTCAAACGACCGCATCACGCGCTTCTGGTCCCGCAAGCGGCCCGGCGACGCCGACGTCTTCCAGGACCGCTACCACGTCGGCGAGGCCGCTGCCGAGGCCAACGGCACATGGGACCGCCGGGGCGGGCGCCGCCAGCGCCAGGAGGAGGAGGAAATGGAGATGGAAGATGAGATGGACGGCCTCGTCGACCAGAAGATGCCCCTCAAGCAGCCCATGGTCCCCGGATTCCCAGGCCTCCCTGGTCTACCGGGACTGCCGGGCCTGCCGGGCCTCTCGATGCCGCAAAACGGCGGCGCAGGCGGTCCTGTCCCGCCACCGCCCATGATCCCGGGCGTCGGCGGCGCAGGCGGCGCCCCCCTCCGCCCCTGCCATTCCCCCTGCCCGGCCTCAACGGTGCGCCGCCGCCGCCCATGATTCCAGGTCTACCGGGCGGCATCGACCCGAGTAACCCGGCCGACCTGGCCAAGATTGCCGAAATGATTCAAAAGGCGGGCGGCACCTTACCTCCCCCCGCCACCGGGCGGCTTCGCGCCGCCGCCTGGTATGGTGCCGCCGCCGAATTTCGTGCCGCCGCCGGGCTTCCCGCCCATGCCCATGTCCATGCCGCCGCCTCCTGGCGCGAATAACAACCATAGAGATCGTGACGACCACGGTGGTCGTGGTGGTAGGCGGGCTCCGCTTCCTAGTCAGGAGGAGAGTCTTAAGCAAGAGCAGCGACGGGGAAACTACACGCGGTCCCGTTAGGAGAGCAAAAGCAGACTTGACACTGAATGGAAGCCGCATGTAAGCCGTAAAGGGGGGGGGGGGGAGGCAAAAACGATTCGGAAGCTGTCGATTTTGATTTACTCCGGCCCTCGGCAGTGCTATTTGTACGATTAGAGGCTTTGAGGAGGACAAAATGGGTTGATGATACCCTGGCGTTGGAAGGGGAACCCCAAAAAAACACAAACAAGTCAAGTCACAGTACTCGAGGTATTTTCATCTTTGGATAATGTGATGATGCATGTGTGTATGTGAAGGCATGCTGTCGGCAACTGCCGACTGACCAGGCTTGTCTAGTGTACATGTGCCTCGCTGCTTGTGGTCTGAATCTCTTCGCATGCTGCTTGTGTCGTAGCTCTGTGTATGCAAATATGCGATGCAGCCAACTCCTATTCTGTGTGCCTCTCTCGTTGGTTGCCTTCCCCCTTCCAAAGCACAGTAATGGTACATACGTGAAAGCAAAGGAGAACGGTCGAAAGCCAAGCTGACTGACCTCATTGCTAAATCCCCGCCAAATAGAAGAAATCCCAAAGGTAGCGGAAAGCAGCCTCCCCCGCGCGCTCCTCCGTGGTCCTTCAGCAACCCCACCGATCCATTCTATGAACGGCCCTTGCCGCCGCCACCACCACCAATCTGCTTCTGCCTATCCGCGTACTCCTTGACGACAATGGCGCACGTCGCCTCGGTGCAGAGCCTTTTGCGGCGCTGCGGCGCAAGCTTGCTCGCAAACTCGAGCCCCGCGGCGCGCTCGACGGCCTCGAGCGGCATCTCAAACTCGGACAGCGGCTTGGAGTTGGGGATGGGCGCGTTGGGCATCACAAAGGCGCCAATGGCGACGTTGCCGCCGACCTTGCCGTCCTCGGCGAAGATGACCTTGTAAAAGTGCGTCGGCACGGCGACGTTGGGCGGGTTGCCGATGACCTCGTATTTGGTGTACCACTTGCCGTCGACGGGGTCGCGCTTGGGGAGGTAAAGCGGCCCCGTGACGATGCGGACGGACGGGTACCGCGTCGTCAGGCGGCGGCAAAAGTCCTCAAAGTGGGCCCAGTAGTCGCGGTTGAAGCCGTCGCCGACCTGCGGGCACATGTTTGTGAGGTAAAATGTGTCGTCCATGGCCTTTTGGGACCACTTGCAGTCGGCGGCGGGGACCTGGTGGCCGCGGTCGTAGCCGCTGCGGAAGTAGTCCTTGAGCTTGGCCTGGAACTTTTCGGGGACGGATGCGTCTTCGAGGAAGACGCTGTGTTTGCGATCGCCATCGCGCTGGGCGAGGGAGGCGGGTGTGATGTGCTCGACGACGTAGTGCGGGTTGCGGGTGCGGCGGTCGAAGGAGGAGACGAGACCCTGCCGAGTCGCGAGGTCGGCTACGGGACCCGGGAAGCCGTATTCAAAGATGCCTGCTGGGTCGACGGGACTGCCTGACGCAACGGGGATGGGGCCCGGGCCGCCCGAGGGTGAGGGAGGGAGAGGGACGGCGTTGGGGTTGGCGAAGACTTGGGTGCTGGGGACGGGGACAGTGGGAGCTGTCGAGAAGGAGGAGGTTGTCGTCGGTGCCGTTGTCGTTGCGGTGGGAGGCTGCTTTTGGGAGCGCATGGAGTAGATCGAGGCCGTGAGCGCGGCGCCGCCTCCGGCGCCTAGCGCCATGAGGGCGAGGGAAGTGGTTTTCGACATGGCGACGGTTCGGTTCGTGGGGAGACGGTTTCGGCCTTCTTGGGTTTGTCTCTTGCAACTGGCACGGTAGGATAGTGGGAAAGAAAGTTGGAAAAGCTACCCAATTTCAAGGATCCGCCGTTGCTGACACTCCTCTAGCCACGGGGCAAGCAGAAAAGGGCATGTGATGATGTTGCTGGTGTTGGTGTGGTGGGTGTCTCACCTCACGGGACGGGGATCTGGAGCTCGGAGCTGGAAAATTTTGGGCAACGGTCGGCAACGCATAGCCCGGGGCAGCGATTTCCAGGGACCTGTTCGGAAAGGGAACAGCTCAGTGCGGCAGCCGGCAGGAGATGCAGCCACGCAGCTTCCTTGTCCCGAGTATTTGCCGACGTGAGGTAGGTGGACCGTGGGATGTGGGGTGGGAAGGAATTCAGAGCAGGGGCCCATGAGAAAAGTTGAGGTCGGTGACTTCGGTGTGACATACTCACCGAGATCTGTGTCTCGGTGAGGGAATGGGCCTGCGGATGACCAAATCCCAGTCTCCGATTCGCGGCGCATTTCTGCCCTGCGCGCGCGACGTAAACTCTCTTTTTGAAGACGGATCCTGGCCTACTGGCATCAAGCATTCAAATAAGACACAACAATAGCATACCGCTTCAACCACAATCGCAAAACAGACCTTTCACGTGTTGCGCAGTCTTCTCTTTTAGCAAGGCGCTTCGGGCGGCTTCAGTGAGTTGGCGGCTAGCGCACATCACGGGGCTCGAGGGAATACTTTGTAAGGTCAGGTAAGGTACGTGGATACCTCGTCCCGCCATCCGGGTTCTCAAAGCCAAGACTTGATTCATTCACGGACGTGAGCTGTCAACATGCCTTGACTCGGTCTGGGACATGGGCGAGGGATCCCTAATAAAGGGGCGATCAATAGCACAGTTCTGTGTTGTTTTGTGACTTTGTCGCGCTCAGCAGGATAGAAACAAATTCCCAGTGTACCTAGTGTTAGCTTGTTCATCGCTTCAACTCTCGTTAGAAAAAGAGCCGCATGTTTCCTGCAGCAGAAAGGAAGAAAAGGTGGGTTGCTTTCGGGGAGGGTCAGACGGCAAGCTGCAGGGCGGCAGTCGACCAAAAGAAGGATGAATAAACCTAGCAACACCAGTCTGTAGGTACGAGACCAGAACAGAAGAAAGCATGCAAGTAAGAATGAAAGGGAAACGGACTCTGTCGGGGCGTGAGACTCCCTCATAATACTGAGGTGACTACTCCGTAGTCTGACTGGGAAAAGCCATCAAGGTTCTCAGAATCCGGTGCAAGAAAAAAAAGCCCATGAAAAAGGAAGGCCGATAAGGGGCCCCCCTCCCCAGCCATGGGTCATCAACTCACTAGGAAACAACGCACCGGCCCCGCCAACAGAGCCAGATCTAGCGCCCCCGAATCCACGTCCCACGCAGGTGGAAAGCTTAAGGCGCACAAGTTTCTCCCAGTCTCCCCACCAGTCTGCGCGCAAAGACGCATTTGATCCCACTAGCGGCCATCGACATCACTACCTTACCTTATTCTCTCTGCAACATCACCGTACACTCCTTCGTTCCCTAGACCTACGCCTTCACTTCTCCTCCTCGCTCCTCTCCTCTTCTCACCAACCCGTGGCGAATACCTCGAAGGCCTCACCTTAGCACCTTGATATCCTTTCATACGCCATCTATCCTACCTACGTCTTCCACGACCAACCTACATACTGTACACCACTGGTAATCCAACCGGGTCCTTGCGCACGTACAACCTCACCCTACGTCAGAGGCCAGCCGCTCTGCCGCGGAACGAAACGCAGCCATCCAAACCATATACCGTATCCAATCTACTGGGATTGCGACAGCACTCGAGAACCAGATAGATCGAATCGCATACGAGAAGAATATCAAATCACGCATCCCTTTCTGCATGCGCCGAGCACACAGACATCATACAACCATCGATTGGGGGTGTTGAGCTGAGCTGCCCATCATGGAGTCGACAGAACTCGACAACGATATCAGAGGGTGGATCATGTGCATTGTGAGCGGAATAGGTGGGTGATCAAACATACACACGGCGTCCTGTCTTGGCCTCCTACAACGAAGATTGGCTAACCTGTTGCCTGCTTGACAGCTTGTGTCGTGGGCGCATCTATCATCTGTGTCGACCTCGTTATACGATACCTCCCCGGTAAACGCAACTTTAGGATACAAGACAGCAATGCCTTCCTGGCATGCTCTCTAAGTCTGAGTTTCGGTGTCATGGTGGGTTAAACCCCGGAAGCTCTACGCAATTGGATTCTGGCGAACGCATACTGACTTTGTTCTTGCAAAACAGCTTTACTCAGCGTTAAACAACATGCTCCCATCCGCAAAACAATACCTTAAGGAGGATGGTTTCCAAGACCAGATCGCTGGGTTCCTTATTATGGCCTGCTTCATTGGAGGCTTTGTTGGCATTCAGGTCATTTCACGCCTACTGCATCAGTACATGCCATCTCACGTTGTCGATTGCGACCACACGCATGACCATAATGAGACCGATACCCGATCGCGCAGCCAGAGCAGAAAGACTTCTTTGTATAACTCTAGTCGCCGCTCTTCTCGACGACCGCTGGTTGAAACAATAGCAAAGAATGGCCACGCCACCGAGTCTACACCCCTTCTGAATGGAGAGGTTGCACACGAGAACGGCGCACCACCCATGGCGAAGCGCCATGCCTCGAGTAGGGGCAACCTGAGCCTCAACACCAACCACGCTACTCCCACGACCCGAACCTCGCGAAGCCGTGGCCCCACCGTTGATAGACGACCGTCCATGGCCCAAGTCCAACAGCGGGTCATGTCCTTCGTCAAAGACACGAAGACGAATTGCGACGAAGAGGGGCCATGCTTTGGATACACGGATCCTTGTGGTCAGGAATGCTTCAAGCACCTGAGCAGCCGCTCGACATCCACATCAAAGCCTCCGGCTATCCTGCGCACAAATACAGGGCACTTTTACGCTCATAGCCATACGGATTTGGAAGACTTGGAAGAGGGTGGTTCCTCGTGTAACTCTCCAATCAGTGGGACAATGCGAACCAGCCGCGCAGCTTCGAGGGAACCTCTGCCAGAGCGCGATGAGACGCATCACCACGACGACCACAGTCACAGTCATGACCACGATCACTCGCATCACGACCATGACGCTTACGGTGACGGCGAACACGCGGACGAAGATGTCGAGGCGCAACATCATCATCACGTACCTACCAATGCCTTCCTCTCCCTCGGCTTGCAGACTTCAATCGCCATTGCGCTTCACAAGTTCCCAGAGGGTTTCATTACCTACGCAACGAACCACGCAAATCCGGCACTGGGTTTCAATGTCTTCATGGCCCTGTTCGTTCATAACATCACTGAAGGATTTGCCATGGCACTGCCGTTGTACATGGCGCTTGGGAGCCGCATGAGGGCTATGTTCTGGGCCGCGATCCTCGGTGGCCTTAGCCAGCCTCTGGGTGCGGGCATTGCTGTGTTGTGGTTCAAACTCGCGAAGCATACTCATCTCACGCCGAATGCTGTCTCTTACGCTTGCATGTTTGCCATAACGGCTGGAATCATGGTGAGCGTCGGCCTTCAGCTCTTTGTCGAGGCACTGAGTTTGAACCACAATCGGAATCTCTGCATCTTTTTTGGGTTCATGGGAATGGCCTTGCTGGGCATCACGGGTGCCATCGCTTCTACGCATTGAAAAGGCGGCATGGCATTGGTAGGATCATCAAAATGAGAAATCAAACCACTCTCAATCGTCGGCGTTTAGGAATGTTTGTTTATATTGGCGGGTACACATTTCAACAAGGATGGGCATGGACAAGGGTGGCAGGGCACACATGCATTTTACCATAGGAATGGTCTACGGCTGTGCGGGTTCCAACTTTATAGACTGGATAGGTGGCTCAACATTGGGACCTCTCGTGAGCATTGGGCCTCTGGCTCTAACAGGTTGGATTGGGATCTGCTGCAGCGCATCGACGACCGCTCGGAATTATAGATAATGGCCATCGAAGAATGATGTTCGAAATCATATTGACCTAATTTTTAACTTCAAGAGTGATGTGAGATCGTGTAATCCGAGTACTAACTTTGAAAGCAAGCGTTCGCTAATTAATCTCTGATGGTAATATGCGTGATAAAGATCAAGGTCAATATGTGCTTGTGGAAGCCTATGTACGAGGCAACATTGCAGACATATTTCACTACGACACAACATGAAAGCAAGAGAATTTCAAGTATCGCTGAACATTAGCCCTCCGACAAGGCCAAGAACCAGAACTGAGAAGCAGAGGCAGGGACTGTTCCCCACGGAATTGGCACCGGTCTCAATCTGCGCAGTAGATACCGACGAGAATTGAGTTCCGAGCGGGCCATTGTGGCTCACGCTCGGCTTGGGCCATGCCTTCGGCATTGCTTAGATCCAACGGTCTCTTTGCACCGCATTCCTTGAGATAAGAGAGACGGGAGCACGTGGAAGGCCTGCTATGGTAGATAGGCGATAGGCAGTGTGCGGATACGACATGCCATCATGCCATGGATCAAACAAGATGAGATGCGTCGGTTCTCTTGAAACAAGAGAGGGTTCGAGAATAAGTGGCCGTGGGTCCCTAGCCACGCGCTCCCCTTGTTTTCTGACCCACGAGGAGCACGTCGAGGGTCATCCAAGTAAACACTGGGCGTACTGTAATCGTGAAGAGAAGAAGCACCACGAAATTTCCACTGTGAAATCGCAGCCAAAAGGGGGTAGAAATGCATAGCTTCTCTGAACTCTCACTGTGCCCCCCACTTTCATCCCGCCAAAGGTCCCAAAGCCAAGGGGTCTAGAGCTTGGGCCGTCCTTCAACTGTCATCCAATCAGAGCTTAGATCTCCGCGCGCAATGTAAACAAACGAAGCGGCCCCTCTCTCCAAAATATCCCCGTCGCGCTCTACGTACCGCAACCGCAGCCCGGAACCCCCATCCACTTCACTCTCGCCTGACATCATCAACCCTTCCTCCTCCAAACCAGGGACTCGCTGGCTCGACTTCTTCCGTCTCTTCGCTCTCCTCTCGATCATCACCGATATTCACGCATACGAAATTGACGATTCTCACTCGCAAACAGTCAACATGTCGTCGCCACCTCGCCGTCGTTCGGCCCGGTTGGCCAGCACCAACACGCCCAAGGTAAGCAAACAGGCTACGCTCTTTGACCGCTTCTGTAAACAAACGGCGCGGCGCCTAACTCACACAATTTTTTTTTTCTTTATCTATAGCCCAAGGCCAAATCCACCCTCGCCTCTGTTGCCGAACGCGATGATACTCCTCCTGCTCAAGAGGTCGCTGAGAGTCTGAATGCGCTCGTCGTCCCGAATCACGACCCCGCGACGCCCTCTTCTCACTCGAACCTCAAGGCCCCGTTGTCAGAAATGCACCCGAGCAAGGTTCACCCCACCGCAGCACCTCCCTCCGCTACCTGGCTCGGCTTCAGAGATATGGACCCATCCGACAAGAAGGCCGATCCTCAGGCGACGCCTTCCAAGACGCCATTCAAGTCCACGGGCGTCCCCGAGTCGCCCTTCACCTTCCGCGTCGCCCAGCCTACCGGAGACAATGGCTTGAGCAGCGATGCCCAGCAGATGATGAACGAGCTGCGTGAGGAGGCGGCCAGAATTAAGGCCGAACTGCTCGCCAAGCGCGAGCTGGAGAGAGAGGACGAAGAGATCAACGGCCGCAGGATTGCCAAGGCCAGAGGCAAGTCTGGCCGCTTCAGCGCTGTCCACATGGCCGAGTTCAAGAAGATGGACTCTATCGAAGGTCATCCTTCAGCGTTCCGAGCCCAGCCTGGCCGGGTCACTCCTCTCAAGAGCCTGAAGCGGACTCAGTCCAAGGCGAACCTGGACGATACGCCTACGCAACCCAAGTCTAGCCTGAAGCGATCGCCCTCCAAGGCTAACTTGGACGACACTCCGACGCAGCCCAAATCTATCCTGAAGCGATCTCAATCCAAGCCGAACGTTGACGATACGCCCACTCACCCGAAGTCGATCTTGAAGAAGCCGTCCAAGATCAACCTGGGCATCCCCGATACACCCTCGCAGCAGAAGTCTAGTCTCAAGCGCTCTCCGTCCAAGGCCAACCTGGATGACGCGGACTCCAACAGTTCCACAAAGTCGTCTCTTGGACCTCGACCCAAGTCTCGCATCTTTGCCAACATTGAACCGCCCTCGTCAGTCAAGCGTATGCGACAGCGCTTCGAGGATGATGCTACCACTGCTCGGCCAGTTTCTCGCGACGGTAGCTCCCTCCCGCGCCCCAAGTCAAGCGGAACAGATGCGCCTGCTGGCCTTCGATCTCAGCCCAGTCTGGCATCCCTCACGAGCCCCACTGCATCTTCCCTGGCTCGTGCTGCTGGTTCTAAGATGCCCTTGCCTGGCACTCTCACCAAGTCAGCCAGCAAGCCTGATTTGGGATCGCTCGTCAAGTCGCCCTCAAAGCCCGAGCTTGGAAGTCTCAGAAAGTCGCCCTCGAAGCCTGATCTGGGTGGCCTCACAAAGTCTGCCACCACCAACAACCTTGGTGCGCTGGAGAAGACGGCCGAGCTGAAACGCCGAATTGTGAGCCCCGGTCGCTTCGAAAGAGTCAAGTCGATTCTTCGTGGCGGAAAGGGAGTCTTGAACCAGACGAAGAGTGCTCTTCCCAAGCCCGCTGCTAGCATCTCCCAGACTCCTGCACCGCAGGCTGCAGAAAAGACAATTCCCGCCGTTCCATTCACGACTCCGCGAAGAAAGTTGTTTAAGAGAGTCGACTTCACTCCGGACACTAACCGAGCTGCTGATGTTCCGAATACCGTTGCACACCGAGCCTTTGCAAGCATGAGCCCTATCCGTAAGAATGGAGAGGTTGAGTACCCCAGCCTCGACGCCATGCTCGGAAACGGCAATGTTACCCAGCGAAAGAAGGGCGAGAATCTGTATCCCGAACTCAATATTGGAAGCCCGTCTGAGAAGGCGACCGAGAACGCCAGCGAGAGCATCAAGCCTCTGCCTCCGACTGTACCTGGCACATTCACTTTCCGCAGCGACCACACCATCCGATTCGGTAGCGCCTCTCCTACTGGTTTCGGTTCGACTGCTGGACAAGCCAGTGTCCGTCACGTGCGGGCCTCGCTTGACATGCCGGGCAGCTTCCCCACTGGCCACGAGTTCACCTCCAACAAGGAGAACAGATCTCCCATGCAGTTTCTGGCTGGAAAGCCCCACGGAATGACCAACAAGAAGCGGGCTCGAGCTCGTGAAGAGGAAGGAGACCTTGAGGTGGATTCTGGCGATAGGGCCGGCAAGAGGCGCAAGGCCGAGCATGTGCCCGAAGGCGATGCTCTCCTGGCCCCCAGACTGATGGGCGCTACCCCGGGCACTATCGGCAAGAAGCTACAGAGCCCTCGCGTTGCTCAATCGCCGAGCCCCACGAAGAAGCGTGGCGGTATGAGTCTCAGCCGACTCAACATGCTGGCGAAGCCAAAGGCTCGCAACTAAGGATGTTGACGGGAAACGCCCCTAGCAACATGGCTGATCGAAAGGCACACAACCACTTACATTGGCCTTGTTGGATTTGTATAATATGACGAAGATTGCGGACGTTTGGCGAACTGGACACGCTGCTGTCGATTGCATGGGATCTTCAGTAGTGCTGATTCAGAGGAAAGGATCACGACCGGCGTAACAAGGATGGCTTACGGATGGATTAGGCTGGACCAACGGCGGTTGCATGGAGGGGGGGCATATGGACTGGTCTTGGCGTTGTGTTTTGCTTTATTGTTGTACAATACCTACTCGGCGTTGGGATGAGGTTGTCTTTTTTTACTTTAGTTCTCGGCCGGTGGTTCTCTACCTTTGCTGGGCTTCAGGTCTATGAAAAGTTGCACTTCATTACGTACAGAGACATATTCCTTCAATGGTCTGCTCATGGGAAACCTAGCTTCAGTTTTGACATGGTGAAAAGGTCGATGAGCCAACGACACTTCCCTTCACACACCTACCCAGCCTGGCTCCGTCGCGAGCCTGTGTGAGAACTATGGGATGAGCAGGCGGTCTGTAAACCGGATCTAAACTCGACCAGGAGTTGGGATACGAGTCAAGCATGCATTTCTTCCATCGTCAAGAATGTCGAAAACGAGGCCAACGAACGAACAATAGCATGAGTCCGGAGAACTACTCCGGGGTCGAGTACAGGCTGGGTTGAGACGCCCGAGCGTACGAGCGATTCCCGTTCGCCGTCGTTGCGGGTGTAGTTCTCTCAACTCCCACACAGGGGATAACCTGGTTCTACCAAATGCCCGGGCATGCCGGCCCGTCCGGAGGTTTTGCATGACGTTCGTGCCGTCATGAACCCAAACAACCGGAGGTGCCACTTTGCGGCCCGTCACCCGAGCGATCTCTTCCGGTTCGTCCGCCTTGGAGGGGCAATCGCGACGAACCACAGGCCAGATGCGGACGTGTCGGGTGCGGGACTGGGCTCCGTCTACAAAGGGCGGCTTCATGCTTCCATGCCTCTTCTAGCCCGAGTCTTTTGCAGCATTTTGCTGGTGGTTGAGGTTCAGCGAACGCGAATTCTGCTCCCATGTCTGTGCCAGACTAGATCATAGGCCCGGCGAGGCGGTTGATTCGTTCAGTTAGGCAGTCCGTTGCGCGATTTGGCATATTGTATGTAAGCAATAGAGCTGTTGACGTGAGTGCTGTGACTGCCTTTTTGAATGCCCAGCAGCAGCCACATTCTGGTCCATTTTCGCGATCGTCTGGTACGAAACCTAGTGGACCAGCGCATACTCAAACCAGTCTTGGCATTCTGATCACAGGAAGCCCGTCATCCATAGAAAACCTCGAGGCTCTTGTCTCTTGTCGCCTTGCTGACGACGGCGTGTCTCCATCTCCAAACCTCCAAGGCCTCCAATATAGTCGTCCGAACTCGAAATCATAAAACGGTGTGAATCATGGACTGCTCTCTCGCATTCTCGTGGGCGGGGCGCCTGCCTCGCTTTCCCTCGCGTGGTTTCGTTCGAGAATGCGTGGAACGGACACTCACTCGGCTCCCGGGCCCTCTGCGAGTCCATCCCAACTGTCGTCCCTGTGACAAGACAGCATGAACCTCTCGGATGCAGGTTTGCGCTCGGTGGTAGCGGATCTGGCATACGCTTGTGGTGGCTACTCGCTCCTAATCGCTGCAGAATTAGAGTCTAGCTTTGGTATGCAGGCAGCTTATGGCATGCTTCTAGCAAGCCGTCTGGTGGTTAGATTTGCTGACAGCTTGTGAAGGCCATGTAGAAGAGCAAATCGTCATTGGCCTTCCGTAAGATGTGGTTAGTCGTCGTCCACTTTGAGTAGCTATAGAATGAAGAGCTCGCGGTGGGAGGCAAGCTCGCCATCCATCCATCAAAGCTGCTCCTCATGAAGTGAACTTTGGTGTGTGCCGCCAACCCGCCATGTCCGACGGCTTGTTCGACAATGCCTTTTCGGCAAGGACCAGCCGATCCTTCGAAATCGAGTTCACATCGAGTTCACATGTTGACCAATGCTTGGGAACCGGGCATGCTCACTAAGCCCAGAAGGATACGGCCAATATACACCAAACCATGATGCAAAAGTTTCAATGCCTTGAGTCGGGACTTTGGCTTTCCGCGCACTGAGCGTTCCCTCAAGAGATGTTTACGGTAGTACAGCAGAGGAGAGAGAAAGAGAAATTACGTGACTGGAAAGGGTGAGGCTGTTGTATTGTTCGCATAGCATCGAATGGTGTGAGGTAGCGAATCGTGATGGTTGAAAGTTGATACTTGATGAAAAAAGAACCAAGTTCTGCCAGTAACTCGGAAGGGAGCTGTCATTCTGGGGGACCACTCTGCTTTCGGGATAGCTACCGAACGTTGGGACCGAATTATAAGCAACAGCGGGTACCTTCCCGGGAAAGCGTCTCCTGGGCTTGCCCCTCCATGCCGACAGCTGATGACGCACACCCCACCTCACCTTACTAGTTTCAATGGTTGGTTGTCAAGGTAGGTTCAACCTCACTGCCCAAAGATAACTGCCACCCACTGCAGAGAAAGCTCTCCTCTCACACACACTCTCTCTCTCCGGTCCCGCAGGAACAATGCGGGGTTCGTCGCAGCAGAGAGCATGAAGTGAAAAGACCTCGCACCCACACAATGCATTACAAACGCAAACTGGACCGCCGGGCGATAGGTGAAGTAGCTTAGGTAGCTGTAGGCTGTAGCTTTACCTAGCTGTACGTAAGTACTTCCCTTTGCCGGGTAGCTTTACCACCTTTGGCATGCTATACGCCTAGCAGCACTTGTACACGGCACACCTAGCTTGCTGGGTGAGACCTTGGAGGGGTTCGCTCCTGCATCCCTGCTGGGCGTTCGGCGGTCCATGGTGGGGTAAAATTGGCATCATGATGAAGGAGGGACAAACGGTTTGGTCAATGGCAGGACGAGACGAAGGAAGGAGGGGGGTAGAGATGAATCCAAGCCAAGCCAAGCTCCCTCTCTCGTCCTCCTCCACTTCTCCGATCTGATCTCGAGTGGACTTAACTCGGTGTTTTTATTTATTTGACCTCCTCAGATGCCGCCCTCCCTCTTGATAGCCCCCAGGTCCTCTCTTTTTTCCTTTCTTCCAGGCATAGAATAATTCCAAGCTCTTCTTCTTCCGCCCCCCCCCTCATCATCTCTCGTCTTGCTTCGTAACGAACAGCATTATACCCCCCTTTCAACACCAATTGACACATAGTTGATACCCAAAAACAACAAAATAGCAACAATGGCCACCGCAGTCTTCCAAACCAAGGCGACCATCACCTCCTTCGGGGGCCAGCTCCTCAAGCTCTCCCATAAGTCAAACTCCACCGGCACCGACATGGCCGTGAACCTCTACCTACCCCCGCAGGCAACCACCCGCGCCGTCCCCGTCCTCTTCTACCTCTCGGGCCTGACCTGCACCCCGGACAACTGCACCGAAAAGGGCTTCTTCCAATCCCAGGCGTCCGCCCGTGGCCTCGCCGTCGTCTACCCCGACACCTCCCCGCGTGGCCTCGACCTCGCCGGCGAGCGCGATTCCTGGGATTTCGGCGAGGCGGCCTCCTTCTACGTCGACGCCACCCGCGAGCCCTTCCGCCAAAACTACAAAATGGAGACCTACATCACAAAGGAGCTCCCCGAGCTGCTCTTCCGCGAGTTCGCCGGCAAGCTCGACCGCTCCCGCGTCTCCATCACCGGCCACTCCATGGGCGGCCACGGCGCGCTGTCGCTCTACCTCCGCCACCCGGGCATGTACCGCTCCGTCAGCGCCTTCGCCCCCATCGCCAACCCGTCAAAGTGCCCTTGGGGCGAGAAGGCCTTCACGGGATACCTCGGCGACGACCGCGCCGAGTGGGCCAAGCACGACTCCACCGAGCTCGTCAAGAACTGGAGCTACGGTCCCTTGAACGCCCTCATTGATGTCGTAAGTTTCTTGAGCTCATCTCAAAACGACGCATATTAGGGAGTAGGCAACTAATACAAAGGACCTAGGGCCTCGGTGACAACTTTTACATCCAGAAGCAACTGCTGCCCGAGAACTTTGAAAAGGTTGTCAAGGAGAAGAACCTTCAGGGTCTGAGCCTGAGATACCACTACGTAAGTTGAACGCAATTCATTGTCATCTCAAAACCATTCAGACACTAACAAGCTCTTATCATTAGGGCTACGACCACTCCTACTTCTTCATGGCTTCTTTCGCCAAGGATCACGTAGACCACGCTGCTAAGCACCTGGGTCTCGGCTCCGCGTGACTCGAAGGTCGGACAAGACTGTAAACAAAGTAAACGATAACGTTGAAGTCGATGATCAGGGAGCACGTAGTGAGGGAGCGAAAGAAACCAAAGGCCAAGCCGAGTTGAAATACCAAAGATGTGGAGAGGACAGAGAGACGTTGCGTGCGCGCAGTCGGCATGTAGTTCTTCTTTTTAAGTAGGGTAGTAGGTTGCTGCTGAGATTCTTGAAATTTGAGAATAATAATCGACGTTTCATCCACCCCGTTCCAATCATGACCTTCGTGAAGAGAAAAACAAAAAACCCCCCAAAGCACCTATTCTCCTACCGCATGGAGTATCTTGCGCATGGCATGAGTGTGATAGAGCAGAAACGCCAGTGTCGGGTAATGAGAGAGAGAGAGAGAGAGAAAAAGAGCGCCGGCCGTGGTGGGAGTATATCTAGTAAGATGCAACCGAAGAAGTCAGGAAAAGCGCCTAGCTGACCCGTTTCTCCACCTCGGGACTCAAGCCCTCCTTTTCGAGCTTCGCCCGCATCTCGGCGTCCATCTCCTTGCGAATGCGGTTATAGGCCAGTTTCTCGAACCGGCTGAGGGCCTTCCACCAGTGCTGCCCCGCCTCGTGCTCACCAATGCGTTCCAACAGGTCGGCCGTCTTGAGGCGCACTTCGCGGTCCTTGTGGAAGAGGCCTAGTGCGACGTAGAACAGACCAGCATGTGACTCTGGCGCAACGCTCAACAACAAACAGATCTCGTCGTAAGAGTGGACATATTTGTGAAACGCTGCGTAGATTTCCTTGCTTTGCATCGGGTTGAGCCGTTGTGTACGTAGTCGGTCATGCATGTGGTGTAAGTCGAGTCCCTTCAAAGGCCTCACTGTGTAAAGCAGTGCGAGATCCTACGACGATTAGTTCAAATCTCTAGGAACAGCGACTGATTCCGCGGCTCCCTTACCTGAATAAAGCTGTAGTAGCTCCTTGTGTTTCTCCACCCTTCGATTCTCGTCACATTGCCCGCAAGCTCCTTGTGTTTCGATTGTTCATCAGGCCACACGTAGCCGTGCCCGTTCACGCCCACCGGGCCCATCTCCAGTTCGTCGCCGCCAATGTAAAGGGCACTTGCGCCGTACACACTTTCCTCAAATGCAGCTGCAATTCGCGTGAATTTGATAACCCAGTCTCGCCATTTGGCGCGTATTACTCTCTCACCGTGCCTTGCCGCAATACTTCGTAGGATATCTTGCATAAAAGCCGCGTCGCCTGTCAGATCACTTTCGGCCGCGACCTTGGAGGTGCCTCCGACAAGCCCAGCATATGATGGGTTTTGCTGTTGAAAGTAGACCATTCCCTCCGTGACCGGGGCTGAGTCGATCTTGCTACTGATCTTGACTCGACCTGTGGGCAAGTCGCACAAGACATCCCACCACTCGGGATGCAGTTCGAACGTTGGGTTGGTGACTCCAGCAATGAAGCCGGGAACATTGAGGAGATCATCAATTTTGGTCAAGTCGGTATAAGGGAATGCGTGTCGCGTGAAGCCCCTGAGCGTACCGCCGGATGCCAAGGCGCAAGCCGCCAAGACTGCCTCCGCAACCTCGCCTGATGGCATATTGTGCCCCAGGAAGATCACCCGCTTCTGCGTCAACAACGCATTGACCAATACAATGATGGGGTGCGTATGCGGGCCGTTTGTCGTCAATTGCGGATGCAGGGGGAACGGTTGTGGCGCCTTGCCTTGTGGCTCCGAAAACTTCTGGATCAGTTTGATCAAAGAAAAGTCGCCCACCGTTTCCGGCATGACGGCGACGGGGACTTTGATGGGAATTGGTATGCCCTTGTACATGACTCTGCTTTCAAACTCGTGCGTGTCCCTTGGAACCGAATACTGCGAAGCACCTTCGACGTGCGCTTTTGTTCCTGCTCTCGAAACGCCAGGCAGTTTTGGAGGGTCTCGACTTGCATCGAAAGGCTGGTCTGAGAGGTGTTCGCCGCGGTCCTCAGCTATCCGCATCTGAATCATTTGTTCAAACTTTTCCACGAACAGATCTTTGTTGTCACTGGCCAAAAGCAGATGCCTCTCAAGCAGGCTAAGCTTCGGCATGAGAGATAGGTCCATTGCGTTGACGGCATCGTAGAGCATCGCCAGCGTCTCGGGAACGGGCGCCTTGAAGTACTCATCCAAGGCAAGCAACAAAAGGGGCTGATATAAGTAAGCCGGCTGATCAAGCGAAGGGAGCGGGAAGCTAGCAAAATCTCACCTTGTATATATGCAGGAAGGGATGCCTCGTGCAGATTGCCATCGCCTTGACAACAGCACCTCTCTTGACCGTCTTATCCTGCTTTGTGTTGACCAAGTTCAGAACATAGATCAACGGCGGGCCTTCTCCGCCTTCGGGTTCGCCGTCGTCCGAATCTTCCTCGTCGTATTCGTCCAAGTCATCAAGGTCCCCCTCTTCCTCATCCAAGTCCGCGCCGTCATCTTCCTCATCGACGATGCCAGCAGCGCGATTGCGCAAACGCCTTCTTCTCTTCTTCCTGGCCTCTTTCGCCTTACGTTCCTCGTCCTCTTCCTCTTGGCTCGTGTCCTTGTGTAAGAAGAAAATGGTCCAGTCTTGATTCCGAACATGGGCTTGATCGGGCAACATGAGTTCTGCGAGCATGTGTTCGTCGCCGGTAATGGAAACAGGGTACTGGTGCTCCATTACCGGGCCACGATCTATATCGAACGAGGCCACCAAGATGTACTCGACATGGTTCTCGGTGGAACCTCGCGGGTATTGCGAGCGCAACTTGCGGGGAGGATGCGCATCCGGATTGTATCGCCTCGGGGCGGACAGCGACGAGTGTTGTGACGAGACGCCAGTGGACGGTGTCTTTGACTTTGAGCTCGGGTTCGAGGAGCGGTCCGTCTCGGCAATGGGAGGCGGCTGGGGAGATCGGGACGGGCGAGATGTGTTGGACATTGACGAAGGCGATCGCGAAGCTGGGAAACTGGAGAGTGAAGTGCGACGACTGGGCCAAGGGCCGTTGGGCGGTGGAGGGTACTGGGTCTGCGTGTTTGAATAGTTGCGCGTGAGGAACGGCAGCGCAGCTTGGGTTGAAGCCATGCTTGTGAGAGCAATGTTAAATTGCGGATTCGTTCAACAAGTCGGTAGTTGGGGGGTTCAAAGTGTTGCGCAGGCTGCCGGTAGCCACAGCCATCCAAATGCAGTCGAGAGGTCCGTTCGGGGAGGTGCAGCAAAAGTAGGTTTGTCTCCGATCGAGAAATGCGACGATGGTGGGAGCCCTTTGCTGACAATTACCCAGAAAGATTAACGGCTCGCGGCCAACGACATTCGATGGTGATGCTGCGACATTAACAAGGGCAATCAAGTGATTATCTGCCGGGTCGTCGTCGCTGGAATCGTACAATAGGTGATTGAAGGCCGGGCAAGTCCTTGAAGCCAAGTGCAAGTGGATGGGCCAGGATGCAAGATGCGAGATGGAGGGGGGGAAGGGCGGCGACAGAAGGGGAGATGGGTACGAAGTACGGAGTACGAGGGGAGGACGGAGTTGGCGAGGCGGTATAGTACGTAGTTGTATCCTTAGGTGCAAGGTAGTCCAGGAGCGGTATTCGTAAGGTGGTGTAGGTATGGCGGTAGGTAACCGTATTCAAGTCCAGGGTAGCGCGTGGAGGCGTTCTCAGACGATAGCCGAATGCGCTCTTCGAAACGTCAGATGCAGGCGAGTGACTGACATTTACCAGTCTTTGCCAACGAGCGGAAACAGGATGGCCCCTCGGGCACACGAGGGGGAGAGAGAGCAGGTATATCCTGTTGGGGACAGATGCAGAAAGCGTCAATGCGTGGAAGAGAAAATCACCGAGACATGATCTGCTTCGACGTTTGGTCTGGTCTTCTGGTCTCGTCGGTTCTTGTAGGCTTGCTCACAGGTGTTCTTGGTATCCTTGACCTCTTAAAGGTAGGTTTCCGTACGGAGTAGTGCGTACAGAAAGGTTTCTGGGAGTCCCAAACCAGGCAGGACTCCTGACAGGGGATAGTTGATAGTGCGGTGCTTCTTTTTCCTCTTTTTTAAAATTGTGCAATCCAATTCGATCCCCCACCGGCTCGAATAATGCTCAGCTAAGGCGCGCCGAAGCAAGGTACACACCTCTTGGTGCGAACCAAACAGGGTGTCGGATTGAGATGGAGGGGGGAGGTCTTGCAGTGTGCCCCTGGATGGATTGCCGCGACAAGGACCTCTGGTTGGTGCTCGCCGGACACTGGCGGCCCTCCGCGTGTCGCTCGGGGCTAGTTAAAGGTGACGAGTAGAGCAGGTCGTGGTTACGGATAGATTCAGATTCAGAAGTCTTCAGCGCGCGTACCTCGGAGGAGCCAGGCAAGCCAGGGCCAACTGATGGGCAATCGACCGACACACAGACGGGCAATCTGTCAGTCAAGTCAGACACTCAGCCCCGGGGGCAGACAAAGAGGGAAGAACAGACACGAGGCGGCCTTACGTTGCTGTTAGTGTGTGGTAGGCAGGTGGTTGACAGTGTGGGCTTTGGTAGGTTGGGATCCGTATCCGTGAGCCAAGTGGGCAGTGTCTGCGAGAGAAAGCGAGAAAGCGTTGGACGAATGCGTCGGGAGTAATGCTGATCACGGATTCTCAGTGTCCTCTTTTCCCTCCCAAAATCCCTCTCAAGTCCCCCTCCTTTTGCGGCTCGCCCACCACCTGGCATCGGTGACCACCCACCGACGAATGCCTTCCCTTGCTATGGAACTGGAAAGGCAGGGCCTTCTTTTCTCGGCAGCCCCCAAGGGCCCCCTTGGTCCCCTCCTTCCTCTTCCCCTTTCCACGTTCCTCCCCCGCCTTCCCTTGTCCTTTATGCTTTCCCCTTTTGAGAAAATGGTGGTCCGAGCTGTCGCTCTCAACCTAAATTTTGCTTAGCGCCCCAAGGGACCTTACATGAAACCCATGTGGCTGGAGAGAGGCAATTTGGCATCTAACGCAGGGAATTGTGGTCAAGCCACATGTCGACAGCCACACTTCCTTCCCCCTCCCCAAGGGATGAGGCTCTCCCCCCCTTCCCCCCGGGATTGCCATGCACGGACGGGAGGGTCATGCAAGGCTACGGTTGTCACGGAGAAGACGCCTCTGTTTACATTCATCTGTCACCCAAAGCCGCCTATTGTCTCTGCTCTGGATCAGACCTTTCCACAATTGAACTGCAACGCCATTTTAAAACCAACGCAGAACTATTCATCAATACACTCTATTCGATACTGGTACCGGAAACGCAGCACGCAATTTTAGCAATTGCTTTTCTTCTTTACATTGCCGTCCTCTACTCTTCTCTTCCACGCTCCCCGTCGTCTTTCGGCCCAATCTCCATATTTCTCATTGTTTACTTCGCTGCCAAGTGGGCGCGCGGCATCAAAGGTCCAGAGCAAGGCACTCCCTATTTCCCACCCACAGCTGCTCCGGCCCCGAATACCCTTTCGATATGGTAGGCTAGGGCCCATTTCACGCGCGGATCATCAAATCTCTTGGAAAGTCGCATGAATTTTGACCTAAAGAACCCACAACAGGCAATGCCCGTTGGCTACAAACCTTCCCCACTAGGGCCTCATGGCTCTCCTCGCAGTTCTCCATTCAGAAGACCAGAATCTCCAGCATCACCATCAGCAGTCCGACAGACCTCGACGACCCAAGTCACCCAAGTGACGCCTTTCGGGTCGCCCACCAAGGCATCCTACGCTACGAATAACGGACGCTTCGGCAACCCAACCACCCCAACAGACACGGCCGAGAGCAAGACGCCGCGAGTGCGAACACCAACAGCCGAAACCACCACCATGGCCTCGCCACAGCCTCTTCGGCCGGGTTTGAAGAAGACAATGAGCCACGGGAACGCCATATCGCATCTACAGCCTGCGCAAGTTAGACAGCTTCGAGAGGGCTTCGAGGTCTTGGATCGCGACAGTGATGGCGTCATCAATAGGGAAGATGTGGCCGACATGCTGAATCAGTTGGGTAAGATTGGAAAACTCAAGATGTCAACCAAGTTCCCTCGTTCTAACAGATCTCCCAGGCCTGCCGTCCAAACCCTCCGACGTGTCAAACTTTTTCCCGCCATCAACGCCGCAAACGATGACGATGGCTGCTTTCCTGAATTCCCTTGCCACGATGCTAGCTTCTTTATCACCACAATCTGAGTTGCTGTCTGCTTTCTCAGCGTTTGACGACGACGACAGCGGACAGATCGACCTCGCGGAGCTGCGGGATGCGCTTCTGCACACCGCGCCAGAGCCCGGCGAGCGACCGCTTACAGAGGCCGAGGTTGAAAAGGTAATTGAGGGATTCACCGGCAGACGAGCTTTCAATCGCAACATGCAAGGCGGTTTGGGAAATCGCCGTGAGGTGTTTAGATACCAGGACTTTGTCAACTCCATCATGGGTAGCAATACAACATCCGAAGCCGCATCAGCTGAGGGATCTGAGGATTGAGCTTATTTCAGGCAAGGTACGCGGCGCATAGGGGACTAATTGATGGTGACGACATGAGCGAATGGCACGTGGGGACAGTCCTCGCAGAGACGAGAGCACAAATACGTTGGAACGAGAACTGACGAACGAGTTTGGACATGACTGTACTTTATTCGCATCAAGCACATAGGAGCACGGTGGTAACAGGTATAATTTCGGCTGAGTTTCACAGCATGGCAGTTTGGGTTCCGTTTAGCGCCGAGTCCAGGGTAACAACGCGCTGCCGCAGGCATCTGATGTGACCACCCACAACATGAAAGTTGAGGAAATAAGACGTGTGACCGAGATCGGGTGGGCGTGGCTCCCCGAAGTTCGACCACATTATCCAAGCTCGCAAATCGAGACGCGATATGGGATTCTGGGTAATGGGAAAGGCTGGGAGACAAGCCCCCGTTGAACGGGCAGTGCATGCACGATGTATGACTCTGGCTTCGACCTGCATGCGTGAGAGACTTTGACGACCCGCTCGCTCCGCTATACTTCTGTAGCCCTTGACTTTGAGAGAGAGCAACGAAATCTGGCAAGAAGGCGGAAATTGTGAACCGGCAAAGAGGGCGGCATGGGATGGGCCATGGTGATGCCATCAGCTCGGTCTGCAGGAGGTTGGGGATGGGATTGCTGCAAATCAGCCAGTGCCAGGCCCCCTTCTGCAGCCTGCACTCGCACCCGCAGTGCAGCGCACATATTTCCAAGGGGCGGGCGGTAGTGGCGACTAGACATGGGTCCTTAGTCGCTGCGTGCCCAAAAACTAGGGACTTTTCATCAGACCTGATACTGTCAGACTATCCGTGGTCCGTCAGACGTACAGAACAGAACAGAGAGGAGTCTGACCTGAGGCGTGAGGGCCTTCTCCCACGCACCTCACCCACGGTGCAGGAAGTGGTCGGGTGTCATCAGAGACGGTAACGCTTTTCTTCGGGCGGTTCGGCGGACCCCCAAGCAGCCTCCAAGGGTTCCATGACAGGCGGCCAACGGTCGAGGCTGATTCGCTGACTTTGCAGGGTCCCGAGGCGGGGCCCCACCGAACCTTCTCGAACCGGCCCGCTGGGTTGCAGCGAAAGAGAAAGAAGGAGTCACCGTTGGTTGCAAACGCCCCGATATACTGATTTTCGTCTGTATCCGAGCCGGGACGTCGGACGGACAAGACATGAGGTGACGGCAGGCGCCTTTGGGCTAGTACCTACCTTCAGGTACTGTAGGATTTTAGGCTTTTACGCTGCTGTCAGTTGGGAGCCAATTCAGATGTATTGTTGCCCGTCGACAACAACTTCACTGAGTCCATGAAATCCGTATGGTGACATCCGATCTTCTGTTCGTCCTTCCATAGTTCTACCCGTCACATTCACTGTAGCTTTTTAGACAGGTCATTTGGGTCCCTGCAAACGCCTTGACGCCATCGCCCTCTGGGGGTCCCGTCTGGAGATGGAGACCCTCTCAATGGAGGCTGAACAGCTCAAGCTCCCCTCTCGCGAAACTAAAGCCTAGCCATCATCCTAGTCTATTTCTATTTTCTAGTCAGTGGAAAGTTCAGGTCCCATATTCGTATCTTTCCATACAGACATGCGGAGACACGATACGGATACCCAGACGACTTTCAACCTGGGCCCCTTGGCAAGCTCGGCGAGAGTTCTTGCGCCTGGTATACCATTGGTCATCGGCCACCAGAGAAAAAAGACAACAAGAAATAGGGTGGCTAGGAGACGACAGCATACCAGGTCAACACTTCAACAACGGTCCAGTGGCGGTCGTCCGACGATCCCCTTCATCCACTACTGTGCAGGTATCACGGTAAACAAGTTGCGGTCCCCAAGCGTACCATTGGCTCCGCGGGGACTGCCAGTAGTCAACGGGAGACGGGACTGGGCCGTTTGGACAAGCTTCTTGTGGGGTTGGGTTTAGTGGCGGGCGTATCTTTTTTTTCCTGTCTTGGTGCTTGAGGTGAGTTGAGGTAAGGTATTTGGTAGATGCCAGGTGGTGCTTGGTTACATCTACCTCGCATGCAGAGCTCAGCACACGCAAGTAACACGCAGTTCTGCATGTACTCGATACCGAGTTGGGTTGACTGCCGTTGGTGATGGCCTCTCCCCAATGGGAGCTGCCATGTGCCAGTTACCCAGCAGGGCCGTTATTGTGCATCCACGTTTGAGTTTCTCTGCGGTCCTGCTTGTGCACTGGTCCAGGGAATGATATCTCCTGTGCCTGCCGGGTAGCTTGTGGGCGTAAGTTTTGTACCATAATCCGTATAATGTACCTATTTTTGCATGGCAAGCCGTGTATGGACAGCTACCTAGCTAGCACATTTTCCACATCACGCATAGCCAGCCCAGCACATGGGCATACGGTGACCTTGTCCAGTCTCCGTCTCCCCCGTAATCCATAAGACACTGGACAGTGGACGGATAGGCAGACCAGTCAACAGGCCTGGCAGGCGGGAAAAAGCAACAAGATGAGGATGGAAGAGTGGGAGGGGGGGGAAATTGTGCACAGCTGATAAATCTACACGAGTCCCTCTCCCCGGGGGTGGGAGAGACAGCAGCCACAGCTAAGGCTCGTCTCGCTTGATGAATCCTGGGATTTTCGGTATTTCACCTTTGGCCTTTCTTGTCCCCCTGCCTTGGATTACCGAAAGATGACAACAGAAAAGCAACTTTGTGCATCCCGCTCCTAAAGCTTCTTCTTCCTGCTTTGCTTGCATCGTTACTTGCCTCTTCCTCTCGAATCTTTTGCACTCTCTCGCTCTCTCTCCACAGATCCCGCCCCTCCCCTCCTCTATCCATCGGCTTTGCCCAAAAGTCACAGATACTTTTTTTTTTCCTACTCTGCTTCCTCACTCGAAAAGCACCCTGCAGCTTGCGCCGGCTGTATCTCCCCTCCAGTGCCCACTCCGATGGGCTGTGTGTCTTCTCGCCGAGCCTCTTCTCAATAGCCTGGGCTTCCTTCCTCCTTTCCCTCCTCATCCGCCCTCACCTTACCTTGCCCTCCGGGAGCAGCCAATCCGTCTTCCTCTTCTCTCCTAACTTACTCTTACTCACACTTCAACTCTCTCTCGCTCACTCACACCACACTGCCTCATCATCGTTGTATTCGTCGGGATTCTTCGATACGAACGAATAAATTGGGACGGCCATCTGCAATCAACTTCCGCACCAGCCGCTCTCTCCCGCATTCATCCATCCGAGTCAAGGCAAGGTTCCGCTGCCTTCCACTGGACGCACCCAAGCAGCCCAGAAAAAAAAAAGTAGCAGGTGCTTTTTTTCCGCACTCTTGCCTGCCTGCCCTCCTTCACTAGGCCCGTTATTGTGGTTTGGGGAATCTGGTGCACAAGCATAACCTTGCATCGAGGTGTACCGACCCTCCTTACCTAATTAACCAACAAAAAAATAAGCCTGCGCATTCTTTGGTTCCCCTCAGAGGGTCGCTTGCTTTATCAATGAAGCTCTTCGCAAAGAAATCGTCCAAGAAGCAAGGCCAGGACGACGACGACAACCACCAAGAATCGAGCTACTTCCCCTCCTCTGAGGCCTCTTCTCCCACAAAGTCGCCCACAAAGCCCCGGTCGCCCATCAAGTCGCCGACAAAATCCCCCACCAAAAAACCCTCCCAACCTGCATCCCCAGGCCCTCGGGAGATAAAGCCGTCGCGCACTTCCCGCACCTTTGGCCGACACCCCACCGATCCCGGCTCACGAAGGAGCAGCAAAATCGACCTCGATTCTCACCCCCTCAATCTTCCTCCTGAAGAACGTGCAAAGAGACTTTCTGCACTCTCAGCCATGAGTGGAAACGCCATGGATATCGACCGTGAGTCGAGCGCGGCGCCTTCTTCGCCTCCTGCTGCTGCCGCTGCCGCTGCTGCTTCACCCCAACCCTCTGCGCAGACTTCCTTCTCCGTCCCCAAGCCAAATGGCATCAACACCAATATTAACGGCAACGGCGATGCTCCAGCCCCTCCCCCTCACAAGTCCAACCCCTCCAGTCCAGTCCCCACGACTGAGGACGAGGCCGAGGCCTACAAGGCTGCTGGCAACAAGTTTTTCAAGGAGAAGGACTACAAGAATGCCATTCTTCAATACTCCAAGGGTAAGTGTTGTCGATTGCAAATTTGTATAGGCTATAAATTGACAAGTCTGCTCCAGCCATCGAGTTGGTCCCCGATTCGGCTACCTATCTGAGCAACCGCGCTGCTGCATACATGTCCAACACCCAGTACGAGTATGCCCTCGATGATTGCACCCGTGCTTCCGACCTGGACCCCGAGAACCCCAAGATCCTCCTCCGACTCGCTCGCATCTATACCAGCTTGGGTCAGCCCCAAGAGGCCCTGCTCGTTTTCGGCCGCATCAACCCTCCTCCTTCGGCCAAGGACCAGGCTCCGGCCAAGGAGATGCTGAAGCACGTCAACGCTGCACAGGGTGCCCTGAGAGACGGCACTGCTGGATCAATGGTGCTCCACGCCCTTGACCAGGCCGAGCGTCAGCTTGGCTTCGGAGCCTCCAGACCCCGCAAGTGGCAACTGATGCGTGGTGAGGCTTACCTCAAGATGGGTACCGTCAACGCCCTCGGCGAGGCGCAGAACCTTGCCATGGGCCTGCTGAGAGGCAACAGCCAGGACCCCGAGGCCCTGGTGCTCCGCGGTCGTGCCCTCTACGCTCAGGGCGAGAACGACAAGGCTGTCAGCCACTTCCGCAAGGCCATCAGCTGCGACCCCGACATGCGGGATGCGGTTAAGTACCTCAGAATCGTCCAGAAGCTCGACCGCATGAAGGAGGAGGGTAACCAGGACTACAAGATGGGTCGTTGGCAGTCCGCCATCGAGAAGTACAGCGCCGCGCTCGAGGTTGATCCTGCCAACCGTGGCACCAACTCCAAGATCCTGCAGAACAGAGCGTTGTGCAAGATCAAGCTCAAGGAGTACGACGCGGCCATTGCTGACTGTGAGCGCGCCATCAGCTTGGACTCAACATACCTCAAGGCTCGCAAGACCAAGGCCAACGCATATGGCCAGGCAGGCAAATGGGAGGATGCCGTGAAGGAGTGGAAGAACATCCAGGAATTGGATCCTGAGGACCGCAGCATCGCTAAGGAGGTGCGCCGGGCCGAGCTGGAACTGAAGAAGAGCCAGCGCAAGGACTACTACAAGATCCTCGGGGTTGAGAAGGACGCGGATGACAATCAGATCAAGAAGGCCTACCGCAAGCTGGCCATCATTCACCACCCGGACAAGAACCCCAACGACGAACAAGCTGCTGAGCGCTTCAAGGATATTGGAGAAGCCTACGAAACCCTAAGTGACTCTCAGTAAGTTGATACGTGTGTACATTGTCCAACATTTGCTAACCACGTCTGCAGGAAGCGTGCCAGCTATGATAGCGGCGAGGACCTCATGGACCCGTCTGACATGTTCAGCCACGGTGGTGGTATGGGCGGTATGGGAGGCATGGGTGGCATGCACGGCGGCATCGACCCCGAGATCCTCTTCAACATGATGGGAGGTGGCGGCGGCTTCGGCGGCGGTGGCGGCTTCAATGGAGGCGGCTTCCCCGGCGGAGGTGGTGGTGGTGCGCACTTCAACTTTGCCGACGGTGGTGGCCGCCCTCGCGGAGGTGGCGGTGCCGGCGGCTTCGGCGGACGCGGTTTCAACTTCTCGACCTGACAATCCGAGTCGGAGGAAGAAGCAGAAAGATCCGACGAGTCAGCAGAGTCGGGGCGAAATACGGGCGGCTCATTCGCTGCAAAGCCGATGAAGAGCCACACGAAGCGGCGCCAAGAAGAAGGCGACCGGATTGTGGACAAGATTCGCCAGTATGGAATCTGGATCGTGGCCGCCCTGGTCCTGGTCCCGTTCCAGCTCCTGTTGCTGGTAGCGGCAGCTATGGGATTCGTGTACATTTGCATCATAGGGGCCCGGAAGCTGGGCATACGGCTCCGTGGCGGGGAATAAGTTTTGTGTTGTCTTTTTTTTTCGACTGCAGATCCGGATAGACTACAAACGCACAGAAAAAGTGTCACGGGCGGCGTTTTTTACCCAGGCATCGATCGATCCAAATCGTCCCTATTTTCGTTTCTCCTTACCACAACTTTTGTTTTCCTTTGCACACCTTTACAACCCCTTTTTGTAGAGACATACCAGGGAGAGAGAGGGAAGAGGAACAGAGAAAGAGAGAAGAAGAGTTCACGACCAAACAATATCCCCAGAAACCAATCTGAATTTCATGACCGAACCTGGGGAAAGGATGGGTTGGAAGGCGTCTTGCATATCTCTTTGAAAGGGGCTTGAGTGATGATGCCCGACAAAATTTTGTCATGTGTTTCTTTTTTTTTTGCGCGCGAAGTTAGGCATAGTTGATCAGCTGGTAATTAACTCTGCAAATGTCGCGTGGAATAGACATGTGCTAGCACTCAGGCTTGATTTTGTTGTCATTTATATCCGTTATGACTCTTCCGTGTGATATGCTTTTCATACGCCTGTCTGTCTCTGGGTATCAAACTCCATGCGCCTTCCTTACCAGTGGGCACCCAACTCTGGCCCCTTTCTTTTTCCAACTTGTGCTTCTTTTGTCCGCCCGATTTATCTCTAGACCTCTCCTGAAGCTCGTAAATCAGATACCTCCAACAACAGCGCACCTCACAGCCCACCAGGCTTCCCACTCCCAACAACCTTTCCCCCTCCAGCACCCGCCCAACATCCTCCCTCAACTCCGGCATCCCCCTCTCGACATGATCCGCAAGGACATCCCGAAACTGCGCAAACGCATTCATTTTCCCCTTCATGAGCTGATTCCCGCGCCTCACAAGCTCCACAAACTCGCGCGTGTAGATATCCGGGTTCCGCCCGTTCTCGACGTACTGCACCAGCTCGGGCGGGATTTTGGGAAGCGCGCCGGGGAGATCGGGGAGGGCGGAGCGCCTGCTGTGGCGGTCATGTGGACGCGCTGGAGGGAGTGCGATAAGGCTTGGACCGAGTCTGCGAGGGCAGGGGGCGGTGGGCGCGGAAGGGGTTGCGTTGTAGGTGGTTACTTGGACTAGGATTTGGTAGAGGTCTTGGATTGTATCTTTGAGTTGCTCTGTTTTTTTGGGGGATGTGTGTGTTAGTGTATGCTTGTTTGTTCGGAGGACGGGTTGATGGAAAAGGTGGGAGATGGAGTGTTGTACGTACGTTCCAGCTCTTCGGGGGTCGGTTTGTCTAGCGGCGCCATTTTGGGATGCTGGTTTTCGCGATGCCTCGCTGCGTTTTTGACTTATGTGTAGTTCGTCGTAGCTAGATGGAGGGTAGCAATGCGGCGCGGATGGGAGAAGCGGCTCAGTTGAGAAACGGTTGATGGAAGTTGTGGTGGGTGAAAGTGAGGTTGCGCTGTGAGAGACGAGGCTGAGAAATTCACGGGATGCAGTGGAAAGTAATCAAGGTCGAAGTTGCGTTTGGACCGGATTGATGGTTGGATGGATGGGTGGATGGAATTGGTGCTAGCCAGTTAGCGGGATGGGCCGGTGGCACACACCTTGTGGGTGAGTGTGGGGGCACTTGCAGGGATGTCAAGTGCGACTGCAGACGGGGTCCCTTGCGCGACCAAGGCCGTTATGTCGTGACCCCGGTCTTTATTTGTGAAGGAGCTTTTCAGTCTTACAACCCCTCTACATAAATATCAGAGACATGTTGTTATGGCCAGCTGGCTTACTTATGCTTCTTGACTCAGCTATGCTGTTAATGCTCTGGGCAGAACTCAAAAGGTTGTGAGACTAGCATGGAGGCCTCTATTGCTAAAGATACATCCTATTCTCGAATGTTTCCCGCATTCCGCACTATCACTAGTGCTAAAAGATACTTGCCCGAGTGCTATTCCGTCTCTAAGGCCGGCATGTTTGCCCCGCCGATTTGCTCACTTCCCGCTGAACAGCTTCCGTAAAGCCTGCAGATTCCTCTTCTTCACTGCTTCACCGGGCGAGTTGGCCCCATCCGAGAGAAGCCCCTCCGTGCTCTCGTTCGGGCCGGGAGTCGGACTGCTACCATCATCCTCAGTCGCATGAGCTGTATTCCTCGACACCACCAAGCTGGCCCTGGCATGACTGGGCGGACTGAACGCTGACATGACTGGCCGTGTGATTCGTGGTCGCGGCGACGGGGACCGGATGGGATTGTACCGCTCCAGGTACTCGGACGACTGAGGCGGGGGCGTTCGACGCATGGCGTGACGCCGTGGGACACGAGCAGGAACCAGTGGGCTCTGCGGCCGCACGCGCCGTAGCTGCGGCTGCGGCGGCGGCGGTGGGGTATTGTACCGCGTCTGCTGCTCGGAGGGCGTCTCTGGCGGAGTGACATAACCTGACGACGTCGTCGTGTCCGACTTCTCGAGGCGGGACGCAAATCGAGAGGACGGCCGCTTGAGGGGCTCGTTGCTGACCCACGAGAGAGGCGGTGCCAGTCGGATCTCTGACGGCGTCCAGATCGAATGAGACCTGGGTGGTGTTTGCGGCGGCGAGGCGGAGCGGACCGGCGTAGTTGGTCTGATGGTCGGTGTAAGTGAATTTGATGACCCCATCGAAGGGGTCCCGGAGATTGACGTCGCCGGGGTCCGCGAGAGTCCAGATAGTGGATGAGACGCATGAATTTCTTTCTGTTCTTCGCTGACCACTTGCTCAAGGCCCCGAAATGGCTGCATCCATATCGGTATAGGCTTCGTCGGACTTGGCTTGAACGCAGGCTGGCCGATGGGATCGTTGATGGAGACGTATATCGTAGAGTCTCCGGGTGGTGTTGCCAGATACCCTCTACTCTCGTCGTGGGATCCGTCTCCTATTCGGCGGAATAATGACGAGTCTGGGCTGAGAGACCGGATAGACTGGTGTAAAGTCAGCATCAACCCCCTCGTCATACTTAGACAACTTACCGCCGGAGCCCTCCTCAACAGCCCAGCTCTGCTCTCACCAGCACCCCATCTCGCACGACCAAGCCCCCCATCAACCCTTTCAACCCTCTTCAACCCCTTTTGCACCACGTCCTCCCCCTCCGTACCAACACAACATGCAGCACAAAGCGGCACCACCTCCACCTCCTTCATGTTCCCCTTGCCCTCCGTCCCAGCAACCCTGCCAGCCATGCTCCTCCCATCCACACCGGCATTGCGACCCTCGTCAAAGAGGTCCAGCACAGACAGCCCTCGGTAGATGAGCTTGCTCCCGTAAAACATACACCCGTAACACGCGCGATGCCAGAAGCACTACCCCAAGCTGACGCAGTCGTCCCCGCGGTAGACGATCTCGCCGCAGACCCAGCAGATGGCCAGGTCGATCAGCGCGGCGTAGCAGGGCGAGCAGCTTAGGCGGGCTTCCCGGCCAATGACGTGTGAAGGGCCGTCCGAGGGCTGGAAGCAGAAGGTACAAGTAAACAGGGTAGGCGCCGTTGATGCCATATCTTGTGGAGGATGTCCTGGTCTAAGACGGTCATGAATAATCCCTGTTGTAATAATGAATGGACGTCGGCACTGAAGTCTGCGGAGAAGTCTAAAGAGAAAATTCACCGGCAGCATAAGAGTACGTCAGGAACTGTCTCTTCAGAGGCAAGTACCTCGGAGACAGGCAGTGGTTGTAACTGCTATAACAATCCGCACGTTGTCCCTTCTCATGTGTCCGATCAAGCCGCCCATCGCAGCTGCTGCAATTTGACAAAGGTCATTTGTCACTAACCCGGTGCAAGACATCAACAATCAACAGTTTCTTCTCTATTATCTTTGTCTATCTTACACATATGCCCCGCTATTATGAGAAAATGAGATAATGTTATATCGCAACTAGTCAACACAGACAGACTCGATGCTCCCCAAAGTTCGCCTGGCATAGCGCCATTTCCTTAGTCCGATGCGTATACATAGCAGAAGGGGCCGTTCACGGTATCCATGGCATCGCGAAGGGACAATTCGGCGCCCAGAGGTCCCATGTACATCGCATCGTCGAGCGTCACATTGGCGCTAGCCGGCTGGTTCATGGTGGTGTTGGTACCGAAAATGGTCTATGGCTGAAGTTAGTGTCACGTTCATTGATCATCACAAGGTAGGGAAAAGATAATGAGCGGAAAACAAGTAAGTGAAAGCAGAGACTGTGGGTTGAAAACTTACCTGGCGATTCTGCCAGTCCAAGTTCTGCCAGATCCAGTAGAGACGGTCCATCTGAGCGTGGTGAAGGTAGAACACGGGATCACCGGGGCTGAGGTAGACGTCGCTCGAAGGGTCCCCTCCCAGCGCATAGTGTCCGCCCCCGTGGACGCCAAGCTGGCCTGTGCCGACATATCGCGAATCCCCCTGCGCGACAGCTTGGAATCTCTCAATGTCACCAGCGTCACGGATCAGGTCCGTCGTGTTGCGGAGGCTGGCCCAGCGCTGGAGCGGATAGACGTTGAGATCGCGACGCAGGCAGCGCGGATTATCGTCGGTAGGCGTGGCCGAGTTGTAGGAGGTGACGTTGCCGTAGTCCGGCATGGCTTGCGGGCCGAGGTGGACCGTTTGGTTGGCAAAGGGCGCCGATGTTGAAGCCAGGCACCCGCCGCCCGTACCGGCGGGGAGGACTGTCGTGGTGTTATCCCACGCGTTGACGAGGACAAGCCCTTGGTGGGGAGTCGGGACGCCGTCGCTGCCCATCGAAGTCGCGGAGCCGTCGAAGACGGGGCTCGTGGAGAGATTGGCTGTGTCGAAGCCCCATTCCCAGTAGGGGAAGGATCCTGGCGTAATGTTAGTCGTGCTTCTCTCGCTTTGATGTTCAAGTGTGTGTCTCAAAAGCGACGAGCGTACCGTTGTAGCCGCACTCCGACTCCAGCTTGTTCTCGTATGTCCAGATATAGTAACGGTGCCAGAGGAAGAACGTTGCCTGAGATGAGTACTCTGATTAGCCGGGGGTTCTCCCACACATACAAGAAAATGCTTCGTATGGGTTGATAACCTACCGACAGGTGGACGTAAAGCGTCGCTGCCTGATGCAAGGCCACAAAGTCATCAAACATTGACTTGGAGCCGGCGATCTCGGTGTACAACTCCGGCTGCTGCTGGAGGCAGGTCACGGCATCGGTGTACCTAATACGCTCCTCATCCGGCATGTTTCTCCTGTAAAGGAACGCACAGTCATTATCAGTCAACAAGTTACTTCCCTATCAAATGGCTTTGTCCATCTTCTTTCCTCTTTCCACAAGACTGGGCCATGAACAAATCAGATCCAAAAGACTGGGATCAAGAGACTCACCACTCGCGACGGACTCTGACATTGTCTCTTGTGCACTGGGCGGTCCCGTTTTGACCGGACGCTGTCGCGTTCCCGAGACGAGCGAGGACGTTGCTGTAGGCCTGCTTGTTGAGATCAGACAGCACGGCGCCCGAGTCGATGGCTTCTTGGGTGTAGTTCGTCGCCCTGGGCGCCACCACGAGACCGGAGACGCCTCCTGGGAGCAGCAGCGTGAGCGCTGGCAAGAGGGCCGCGAGAACGGATGCTTGAGGGAGCATTGTGAGATCGAGAAGGGGAGTGTTGGCCTAAGCGGAAAGGAACGTTCTAGAAAAGAAGCGAGCGTGTGCCGGCTTGGTATGGCTCTCTACTGCTAATAGAATATACCGAAAAAGGGTATGTGGGGAGCTAGACCGAGGATTGAAATGTCTTGCTTGTCCAAGCATCTTCCTCTCGTCGAAAGAGTGGTGACTGGCTCTACTCTTTATACTGAGTTGGGAATCCGTAGTATCTTGCCAAGAGAAAGGGTAAACATGTCGTGTCATGGGCTCGGCGATGATCAACCCGTTCGAAGCTTCATTTGCCCCTCTGCTACCCTTCTTCTTCTTCTCCTTCCTCCTCTTTCAGAGGGGTTGACAAGCACAACCAGCTGCAAAGCTACCCGGCTAGTCGGGATACAGGCCCACCGGGATCACGACGTACAAGGGGGGAAGGGGAGGAAAATAGACAGACATGACGACGCTTTCATGGCTGTGAGTATACGTGTACAGGTCCATAGGAAAAAGAGGGTAAAGACGGAAAACGCCAAGGAGGGTGGTTAAGAAGCGCGGCGTAGTGTTGGAAGTGAAGCGGAGCCAAGAGAAGTATGTGAAGGGCCCGCCGGTTGGGCGAGGGCCAAGCCGGACAGCCGCGGTCTCGCGTTCGGGAGCTGAGGTGTGGTGTGGGCGGGATGGTGGTGGTTCTAGTCTTCCGGGTGATGGGAGAAGTCCGTGATGGACGGCGTGATTCGAGAAGCCAGGCGGGGGAGAAAGGCAGAGTAGTAGTGAAGGCTGTGAAGCAGACAGGATAAACCGCATGCTTCGTGGACGGTGGACATTGAAGACGTGGTCGGCCGAGCGAGGCGGAGGAGGTCCGAGCCAAGACGATGGGAGAGTGATGTGCGATGTGCAAAAGGAAACGAAAGGCTGCAAAGGAGAGAAGACCGCCATGTTAGCAAGCGCCGTCCGTCCTCGTCCCCCTCCTTCGTTTTCGCTCTCTGCTCACAGTCAAAGTCTAGGAAAATAGATGATGCTGGACGTCATGGTGGTTGCGGCCGGCTCGATCCGTTGCGGTATTCAGATATCCTTCGTGCCAAGAAAAAGGCGATTGAAGGGCTGCGTGTGTATTCGCTGATAGCAATATAGAGTGTGAACTAGTCTAGTAGACATGTTTGGACCGCGGATCGAACCACGATTGCCAAAAGCTTGGATCATTCGGTAGGCTGCTCGGCGTCAATTACCCTTTGACGAGCGTCTTAGCCAATGAGGAAGAGGTCCAGGACGTCGTTAAAGTATGGTCTTGGCTAACCTTTTCCCTCTCGGTCTTCTATCCCCCCCTCTCCAGCTTGCCCGCCAGCCTCAGCCTCAGGTGCAGGCCAAGTCGTCGCCCATAACCTTCTTCATGCCCCCCCAGCAAGCCTTAGTTGAAAGAAGGAAGGAGGTACATGGGGGCAGTGGAGATGTCAGGAAGACAGAAACAACCTTGTAGGTTAAGTTGTGAGATATCGGACGAAAGGTGGGACCTGGGGTGAACGGGGCTGTGTAAGCTCAGATAGAAGGACGAAAACGTTGTTGTTTACGTTGACGTTGCCGATCCTCATCGATAAGGGGACAGCTCCACGGCTCCACGGCGCCGAGGTCCGTGGCCCGTCGCGCTCCGGAAGGCGGGAGGCTCGCGGCCGGGAAGGAAGCGACGATCGGTTCGCTGACTCGCCAAGCCGGACACCTCGCTTATTTTCGGCGGGGGGTTGGTAGGGACGCTTCTCGTTGTTGGGAAGGTGCGTACCGGTTCGTCTCCCACTCTCCCACTGGTTACACTGCAGGCTGCCACTCGAAGCGAGGATCTGAGCAGGACCACGTAATCCTGTGATGAATCACTGCAATCCGCTCTTTTGAGCCCGGAAAAGCGAATGGGAAAAAAAGGAAGAAAGTGACGAGAGTACGAGAATTGGGATTTGAGGTTTTCTTCTCACAATTGAGACGGTTCTTTGATGTCTGAAAATTCCAATTTCTTTCCTAGAAAACGCCACGCTCAATGCAAAATCAAAGTACAGCACACTAACCCCTTTGGTGTGTCTTCTTTTTATAACGGTTTTTGGATGGAACATCTCTTCTCAAGCTTGCCTGCGAGCGTCTAGGCTCAACGGCGAAGCGAGCTGGTAACGAGATCCATGGTAGGAAACTCTGCTCGGACATTTGACTACTCTTGAGGCAACGACGATAGGAGATGGGTATAAGGTGCCTTGCATCTAGTCGCGCGTCTTTCTTTGTCCCCCGCAAAGTTTGGAGAGAAAAAAGTCAGTAGTCCCCTCACTGGAGAAGCTCCTCGCAGGTCCAATCCTCGTAGCTATTGGCGCGCAAGGTCAGCCGGGCATGGTTCAAGATAACGGTGCAGAATGTCCACGAAGCTTGCGTGGACAGCCCCGGGGAGGGGTTTGTCGTCCGGCACTTACTATCCGTCGGGCATGTAGCGGCGCACAATGAGAGGAATCTTCTTCTCTCGGAGCTCCTTGATCGCGATTTGAAGAGGATCCGTCTCTCCTTCCAAGTCCACCAACACCGGTGCATTCATACTAATCCCATGCATTAGCTTGTTTCTGTCCTGGTGCATCGCGAGGATTTCATCGCGGGGTATCTGCTTTTGGTGGGATTGCGGTTGTACGAACCTGATCTGCAGGGCGCGGGTGCCCAGGATGCGGGCGCGCTCGTACTTTGTCATGTAGGGAGTCGTCGTGCGCTGGTCATCGGGAATCTTCTTGTCGCGGTGCGACTTCTCGTTGCCCTTGCCTGCGTTCGCTGCCGCAGAGGGGTCACCCGATGCAACGACATTGTCCGCGTCCTCCTCGTCGCCCTCTGCCCTTCCAACTTCTTCGTCGTCCGCAGGAACCTCGGGATCCCAGTAGTCAGCAGCCTCGTCCTCGTACATGGTCTCGTCGCTGTATCACGGTTAGCAGTCGCGCCGCAGCCTGAAAGTGCACGTATTCTTACCCTCCGCCAACATCGTCATCGCCGAAGTCAGACATCTTGAGGTTTCAATTGATGGGGTTGATGACTTCCGGAGTGGTGTGATTCGTTGCTGCGTCCTGGTTCCTACGTTCGTCGCGTGTTGTTGGGTTGTCGCAAGCGGACCGTTTGCTGGATCCAGCCGTGAAAAAATATTGACGAGGCTGCTGCGATGGACAGAGTCCCCCCTGGTGGGTCCGCACTAGTCTTATCAGCAAAAGGAAAAAGCTTATCCGGACCGAGTCGACCCCGGCCCCTCGTGCCGTGGCTGGTGCAGCGCACAAAATTTCGCCAGACCGCCTGGGAATCCGCCAATTCTGCCAGGAAATAAGTTCACCAGCTCTCGAAAACTTTGGCAATCGATGCTCTTTTTCTCTTCGCCAAGGCAAGGCAGGCAATGCTCGATCTCAATCTCTCCTCATGACGAAACGGAAGGTCCAAGAGGCGGAAGCCTCCCCGGATCTGAAAAGATCCAAGGTAGCGGCGCTGGAAGACACCGGTTGGTGAGCCCGCTGTCGAACTACAACTGGTGCGATTTGGCTAACAGGATGGGAGGGAAAGCTGCCAGCGACGACGACGACTACGATGATACTGCCAGCAATTCCGGCTCGACCGCCGACGCCGAGGTGGAATCTGTCATGACAGGCCAGACCTCCGTCACCACTCGATCCCGCAAATTCCCCTCAGATCTCAAGACCATCCCATGCACGTATCCAGACTGCGACAAGACGTTCAACCGGCCCGCCCGCCTGGCCGCCCACCTCCGTTCCCACACGGATGACCGACCGTTCAAGTGCACCTACCCCGGCTGCGACAAAGACTACCGCGAGGAGAAGCACCTCCGCCAGCACGTCAAGGGCTCCCACACCCAGGAGCGGGCCTACGTCTGCACCCACGAAGACTGCGGCAAGTCCTTCCTGACGGCGACGAGACTGCGCCGTCACCAGGACGTCCACGCAGGCCAGGAGCGCTTCCGGTGCCGCGACTTCCCGCCGTGCGCCCAGAGCTTCCGCAAGCACAACACCCTCCAGCGACACATCCGGTCGGAACACCTGGGCACGCACGCATACCCGTGCACGGCACCCGGCTGCGGCGCCGGCTTCGACTCCCAGGGGGCTCTCCGGAACCACACCAAGCGCGACCACAGCGAACCGCAGTTCTGGTGCGAAGAATGCGGCGGCGGCGACGGCGAGACAAAGGTCGGCTTCACGTCCATCTCGCTGCTCCAGGCACACATTCGTAAGGAACACCTCAACTGCATCTTCTGCGAGTACAAGTGCACCGGGCAGTGGGAGCTGGAGAGGCACGTCGAGATGCGCCACTCGGGCATCCCCGTCGACGCCCGCAAGACGGTCCCCTGCACGTGGGAGGGCTGCGACAAGAAGTTCACAAAGAAACACAATCTCACCGTCCACATCCGCACCGCGCACGAAGGATTCCGCTTCGTCTGCGGCGAGGTCGACGTCGCAGGCTCCCCTGACCTGGAGACCTGGTCCAACGACCAGGGCTGCGGCGGAGGCTTCGTCACAAAGGCCAACCTCGAGGACCACATCCGCTATGTCCACCTGGGTTTGGAACGTCCGGTGCCGAACCAGAAGCCACCCAACATCATTGACGATCTCGCCGGCACCAAGCGCACGATCCTCTGCACAATACCCGGCTGCGGCGCCCGCTTCATCCGCCACCACGACCTCCAAGTCCATCTCGAGGACCATCCTCCACCGGTGGGGGCCGCCGGCGACGGTGACCCGCAGATGGACATCGACGCAGCCCTCGCCAGCTTCGCAGCAGGCAACCCCAACGGCGAAGCCGACCTCGCGCCCTTTGACGGCAACCGCGAGATGCCGGAACTACCCCTATACGGCATCATCCCCGGCGTCACAGACTTTGTAGGCGGCGACCCAGGTGGGCCGAACGACGACTTCTGGATCGGTGCCGCCGACGACTTTGGCACGCCGCCGCAGACGTGGCAGGAGGAAGAAGCAGCCATGCGCGCGCTCATCGACGAGGACTTTTCCCAGTTTGTCGACCCTGCGCTAGGAAACATCGTCTGATAGGGGGAGGCGGGAAGCAGACAAATGAAGAAGACCCAGCAATTTGCAACATGATTTTGATGACAGTATTAGATACCCGGCCACGGAAAAGGTGAGCCACGACAAAAAAAGAAGCCTGATAGATAAAAACGAGAGGGCCACCAAAAAGTTTGTTGCTTTTTAACTTGATGAATACTATGTGTATAACTATAAAGGACGAAAATGGAGGAGGTGCTTAGCTACTAGCGCTCAAAAGATATCAAGAATACTGCGTTGAGTCCAGCCGTTTACCACTCTAGTTATTTTCGTCTTTCCGAAAGGCAGAAAAGTATCAAGAGGAAACATTCGAAACCCGGCCTCGAAGCAAAATACTACTGCGGGCGGGATGCCTGCTTGCTAAGAAAAGATACGGGCCAACTACTCATCGATCGACTTACCCTTGCATAGTCCATATACTCGGTACACAGTTCACTTTGAAGAGGAAACAAAGTTTGCAAACAGAGATTCGCTTGCATTTGTCCAGGGAATCCATGCTTTTCCTGAAGTGCGCTCTAATAGACATACAAGTGATTGATGCTGGCCCATGAAGCCAGCATCGCCTCCTTCTGCTATATCCTTTGTCTCCCTCCCCAGACCTGAGCCAGCCCCCTCTCATTTCCGTTCCACATTGGCGACAGATCGTGACTGCCGTGTTCCAGGCAGATCATAATCTGGTATCTGCTGCTATGTTCGACCACAATCATATGCATGAAAGAGGTGGTGCCAAAATTTTGTGTGGTAAGTCTCCCCCGAGCTCTGGGATCGAGAAAACAGCCCCTGACCACTTTGCCAAACCGGCGATGAAATTATAGATGAGAAGAGACAAAAAATGAAAATAGAATCAAGAATCAAGGATGAAGTGAGAAGACGTCAGATGCAATTACAACAATTAACCAATCTTTACGCTATGTTCCTTTTGCATCATGTGCAGGGGTTGAGAAGAGCGCTGAGAAGGACGCTGTGATAGGTTGGGTACCTCTAGTTGGCAACCTCCTCTTCGACCCAGCCGTTCAGGCCACCTTGAATGGCAAGACCGTAGCCAGCGCCCATGCCGCCGAAGCTAGCCTGGTACTGGTGTCCACGACGTTGCTCGCCATCGTGGCCCGAAGGGACGCCGCCGTTCTCGAAACCGGGGTTCAAAGCAGGCAAGCTGACGGCACGGTTGTGTTGGCCGCGACCGTTGCCAGGAGCCAGAAGACCACCAATGGTAGTGGGTCCGGGACCGGAGGCACTCTGAGGATATCCGTTTGAGATGCTGGCCGACTGCTGGTGCCCAGAGATGGGACCCTGGGATTGCATGTCGATGGATAGCTCACTAGGTGATGACTGGGCTGTGCCGAACAAAGCCTGTTGCTGAACAGCAAGTTGCTGGTGCTGCTGATGTTGTTGATGTTGCGCTTGCTGAGAGACGTGGTTCAGGTACATCGTAAGGGGATGGTTGTTTGAACCAAACATCGTCGCTGACTGCTGGGGGGTGTTGCCGTTGGTGGGAGAACCAGAGTTCTGGGAACCATTGGGCGGCGGCGACGAAACACCATCGGTACGAGGAGACTGCGCCTGTTGCTGGAGCTGACGGGGTGCGTTTCCGCAGCGATCCTTGCCGAAGTTAACCTTGAACTTCTTGTACTCGTCCTTGCTGCGGATGGCCTCGATAGCCTTGATAGCGTTGGCAATGTTGGTAAAGTTGACAAAGGCGCAGCTCTTCTCTCTCAGAGTGTTGACCAGCTCGATCTCGCCGAATTCCGAGAAGTCCTGTCTCAGTCGCTCCTCAGTCCAGGTCTCATCGAGGTTACCAATGTAGACGTTGCGAGAAGCTCCTCCGCTGACAGCGAGGGCGATGGCAGGCGGCAAAGCACCAGAGTGCTTGCCCCAGCCAATCTTGAGCCTACGGTTGTGGATCATCAAGCCCTGAAGGTTGCTCAGAGCGTAGAAAGACGCCGCGGCCGTGGGATCGATGAAGGTAACGAAGCAGATGTGCTTGTCAGGGATGTAACGGATGTGGTGTAGAAGACCTCCGCGCACAACGTTGCAAATCTCCTCAATGGTCGTCTCGGGGTGGATGTTGCCCAGGTAGATGGTGCGGTTTCCGAGGTTGTTGATACCACCGGCGGTCGTCGCGACAGCAGCTGCCGCAACAGATTGTTGAGCCAGTGCATTGGAGATCACGTCGCGGTCTGCACCAGTAAGCATGTGCGCATAGCCAGGCGCGATACCCAGGTATTGAGCAGCGTTCTGCTGCTGAGTCTTTGAAACGTAGGCGCAACGGTCCTTGCCATAGTAGACGCGACGAGGAGCCTGCCACTTTGGCTCCTGAGGAAGCTGGGAAACAGCCTTGATCGCATTGGCAATGGACAGGAAGTGAATGAAGGCAATGCTCTTCTCACGAACAATTTTGACCGTGTCAATAGCACCGAACTTTCCAAGGTCCTCACGAAGCTCCTCCTCGGCAATATCCTCCGGCAAGTTACCCAAGTACACGTTACGGGAAGCACCAGACTGCTGAACAGCCAGGGCCACAGAGGTGGGAACCTGCGAAGGCTTGCCCCAGCCGACCTTGATGTCCTGACCCTTGATGCAGAGCTTTTTCAAGATGGCATCAGAGTGGAAGTGGGTTGCGGAGCTGGCGTCGAGGAAAGAGATGAAGGCACAGTTCTTATCGGGCAGAAGACGGACGGACTCAATTTGCCCGCTACGAACGTGACCCAGAATCTCCTCAGCTGAAGTGTCGGGAGGAATGTTGCCGAGGTAGACGGTGCGGCTGGTACCAGTGACCATACCAGGGCCCATTGAAACGGGAGAGCTGGGCTGCATGGGAATCTGCATGTTGTTGAAGCTTCCACCGGTGGGAGACTGAGGCTGGAAGAACTGAGGAGCGCCGTAGGTCGAAGGAGAAACCATGGCCTGGTACTGCTGAGGAGACATGTTCTGCTGAACAGGGCTCTGCAGGCCATTGTGCTGCTGCTGCTGCTGGCTCTGGTGCTGGGCTTGCTGGAAGCTCTGCAGGTTCTGGAACTGAGGGCTAGCGAAGGCCGCGGGGGTTCCAGGCTGGAAGGGGCTTCCGAGCAATAGCTGGGAGGGAAGAAGAGGCGTAAACTGCATGTCGAAAGCGGTGCCAGGAGTGGCCATGTCGGCGGCGGAAGGGGGCGCCTGGTGCTGGTGCTGATGCTGATGCTGGAGCTGGTTCAGGGGCTGAGTGTTGATGGTGGGAATGTTTCCACGACGAGGGTGTCTGTCAGCGAAGCCAGAGATGTTGGAAGTGAAAGCTCCGTGAGAGAAGCCAGTTTCGCTGTTGGAAGGCTTGGAGGCGTGACCGAAGCGGTTCCCAGGAGCACTGGGGCCGCCTTGGCCGACGGGTCCTTGAATTTCCTGCATCCCGAGTAGATGCGGAGGGACAAGGCTGTCCCGACCGATTTGAGATAGAATCGCCGTTTTGAAAGATTAGACGTGCCCTTAGCAGGCACGAAGAATCGAAGATTGGCGCGTTGGAATGCTACGATATCCGAGGAATACCGTAGTTTTCAACGTGTGATTGGGTATGTCTCAAAATCCGTCCAAGGGGCAGGCCAACGATGTCAGAGTGCAAGACAAAGGGTGGAGCGAGACTGGTGGTGCTAGCTTGGTTAAACCAAACTATCAACGGGCCGTTTGGTGAAGTGTGTGGCGAAAGGGTGCCTGGTGCCAAAGTCGAAGTTTGTGAATTATATGGATCGAAGCAACAAAACCTGATCAGGTGGCGGCAAGATTGAGGCAGCGGCGTCAGATTGCGACTAGAAGCCTCAGTATCTCCGTTGTTGCTGTAGAAAGCAATGTGGTGCAAAGTATTCCGAGTGAGTTTGTCGGGGTCGGAGCAATGTTGGCCTGAAGCAAGTCGTAGAGCAAGTAGGTTGAAGCAACAATTTGCAGGCGGTCAGCGAGCGTCGAGGATTCGGATCGGATCGGTGTTGAGATAGGCGCTGAGACTGATCACTCCTCGCAGGCAGACCGGGTGAAGGTCAAATAATTATGGACGAAGGATATACGGGCAACGAATGTAGGAGCCAAGGTGAAGTGTCGATCAACACAACAGCAGCGGTAACGATCGCATAGGCCAGTGAGTCGACGGCGGCGACGAGCGAAATAGCCGAAAGGGTGAAGAATAGAAGATGTAAGAATAAGGATGAAGGCGGTCGGAGGGAGGAGGTGAAGAGGAGGAAGAGGATGTAGAAGGGAGGTATAGGTGATGGAGACGGGAGGGTGAAGAGGAGAAAGAGGTGAGGTTAGGTTAGGGGGGGTAGAAGTCTAAGGGTGGAGGTAGGAATAGGAGGGAGACAAGTAAGGTTAGGTAACAAGAATAGGAGCAGGGAAGAGCCAGTAGAAGGAGAGAAGAAAGAAGGATAGAAAAGCTCAAGGAAGCGAGAGTGAGAGAGCGTGAGAGAGAGAGAGAGGAGTACGCACACACGCGCAAGGTGGAAGGGATGGAAGGAGAAAAAAAAAAAAAAAAAAAAAGGTGAGCAAAGGCGGGAAAGCGGAGTGAGGAGGAGTAGGTAAGGTACGGACCACAGTACAGCGTAAGGTAAGGTACGTGAGGTACCTACTCCATATGTGAGGTACGGGAGGAGAGGTAAGGGTAGCAGGAGGGCGAGTGGTGGACTATGGGAGACCAGGAGAGAGTGGACGGGGGGTTCGTGTAGGCGGTAGATTACCCAAAAGGGTCGAAAGTAGAATTGGCTGCGCTAAGTTTAATGAGACGGGCCAGGGATTACGGCAGGAGAACCCACAGCACGAGAGCCCACCAGTCACCAGAGGAGAGAGAGATTCAGATCAGAGAGAAGCCAGAGAGACTAAGAACTACGAGCCCGGGGGGGATGGGTTGGATCATGGACAAGGACAAGGCCAGTCTCTGTCTCGGTCTGCTTCTGCTGTCTTTCCAACTGCTAAGGTACGGAGTACTGGTGATGGGTGATGGGTGCTGATCTCTGTTCTGAGGGTTCAAAAGACCTAACGACAGCTGACAGTTGCAACAGAGAGGGGGGTGGAATGGCAGAATAAGTGACAGGCTGTTTGATTGATAGCCCTTGATCTTTCACCCTGACCATCAATGGCCGAGGCTGTCGTCGAAGAGACTGGCTCTGGGCCAAAGAGAAGAAAACATGATGAAAGAGGAGAGCTGCGCAGGGCACCCAGAGCCCAGAGGCGAAAGGTACTCAGTGCTTTGTGAAGTGTGCTATGATTCAACGCCCCATGTTGCCATGTATCTTTGCTTCCTTTCTCTCCCATTCACCCACTGCACGGTTCTGCTGGTACAACATGGATGACTTGGCTCTGCTCTGGTCCGGTCTGGTCTCCTCCGAGCCTGCTCTGCTTGCGTCTTCTCCTTCCTCTCTTGCATTGCTCTTTCGTTGGCTCGGCTTTGGCTCTGAGCAGCATCTGGTCCATCCGCCCACCCATCACGAGTTCCCCCATGACAGGAACCTGACACTGTCGGTCCGTGGTATCTTTGCCCTGGACAACGGACAACTGACGTCCCTTTGGCCTACCTATACCTGACGGTTAGACAGCAGGACCACAAGCCCTAAAGAGGTGCCCTGATGATCGATGAACGGCTTGCCGGACCGCCCGACTTCTGTGTCTAGTCTCTTCATTTCCAGGCCAATACCTATAGAGCATTTGCCAAGTGACATTTCCCATGCCAACGGGCCCTTCCCCATGTGCATAAGACGGCCCCCTTCTTCTCTCGTGTACCTCGCTCTGGAAATTGTATATCAAAGATACTTTCAACGGCGTGATGGCCCCTTCTGGGCGCTATGCACGGTTGCATTTTAGGGGAAAGAGCAAAAAAGGGGGGGCACATGTTGCGATACGGGGGCCAATAAGACGAGTCATCTTAGCTCAAGGTACCTTCTCGTGGTACAGATACCTCTCCATACCTTACCTGACCTCACAACACTGACAGTGCAGTGAGGGACGAGGATGAGCTTGCAGTGAATTGTGTCCTGTCTGTCCGCTGTCCGTGTCCAGTGCGAGTCTTCCACCTAGAGGAGAAGATGGGACCAGCTAAGGAAACGAACTCATCGCGGACTGTCGGTACGTACTGCTCACAGCATGTTCCTGGCTGAGCAGGCCGATCTGCACAATTATAGAGCCCCTGGCAAGGTACATCCGTACATGGCATATACACTGCATAAGGCAAGATGGCAAGCAAGCAAAGTCGACTCTGGAGAAGTCAGAATAGCCGCAGCTCGCCCCATTTCCCTCAGGTACCCTCCGATCTTCAAGGCGGCAATCGTCGAACTGATGCTATCAACTGTCAAGTCTGGAACGACTGGCAGGCAGTCAACCACCTTCATCCTTATTGGGGTCTACCTATCCGTATACAGGTCTGCGTTGTAGACCACTGTAGCAAACACCACCTTGAAAGGTTTACGGATACCTTCATCAGTGGTAGTATCTTGGTACAAGGTGAGGTAGGTACAAAGGCTCTCAGGTGGACCAAATCAGACTCACCAACTCCAATGTCTGACTCTGTGTCCGTAGGTAACTACATACCTACTTATCGACTTACGCGGTGTGCCTGACTTGTCTCGATGAACCAGAAACTAATCGAGAATCGTGAGGTGCCAGACATTGGTAGCTGCAGCCGCCGTCAATTTTAGCCAGCTGCGGCGGGTAGGGCCAGCCACAACCACGAGACTCGAGCATCGACCGTCACCGTGGTATTTTGGCGTACGCCAATGCCGCCGGTCCAACTTGTCGAATCATGAACGGAGAAACGGGGGCTCCCACCTACCTTAGCCTTCCCTTTCACAGTAAGGTACCGGTAGGTTCCTACGATACCGCTTGGTGATGGCCAAGGCTCAAGGGAACCAACGAACGAAACATGCTCACTCTCCCATTCGCTCGCTCGCTCGCTGGTTCATCCTCTTGGAGAGAGACAGAGTTATATCAACTCAGCTATGACTGGTACGGGGTGCCGTGCCAGTCTCGTCTTGGCCGATCAAGTTGATATTGCGAGCGCTGAAGATGGGACAGCACTGAACATTCATTCACACAACACGGATAATCACCAGCCTTTCCCATCTGGCCATCAGCACTTCTTCTCATTCACAGATTAGCCAAGTGCCAGTCCGGATACATCTCCATACTGCGTACACCCGTTCTCCGCCCACCCGTCCGTTGTCACCAGCCATGCCACGCCTCGATTTCTTAGTCTTGCTTATCCACATGAGCAGCTTTCATCTCCCCCTGTTTGGTCCCTTTTTTGGCACCCCATCCCTCGGATTGCCCCTCGGTCTGATCCCCCATTTTCGATGCTCGGAGTCGAAGACAGGACGCAACCAGAGCCTTGTGTTAAACGTTCGAGCCGATAACTGGCCTGGAGCAGAGTGACGTTGGCTGGAGCTCCGGCCGTAGGCTTTTGGTTTGGGATCTGAGCAAACAAAGGGGCATTCCGCGGAACTTTGCTTTGAATAGAGTCGATTCCATTCCCCATGGTATCAGTATATCCGTACGTCGTACTGTCCTGGGATACATAATACCGTGAGCTTCCGATCTGGACGGAGATTTTGTGCTATTGCACAGCCAAGATGCGGATATTGCATTCCAACTATATGAGGGGCCCTTCTTTCGCGCAGATTCCCGACCCCTGCTCATACTACATGGCAAGCCTGCAAGGTACATACTCTCTTTCCCCTGGCCTAACCGAAGACACCACACCGCACTCGACATGGCACATTGGCACGCTACTTTGACGGTACATTGCCGTGAAGCTCCTCACTCTGTGCGGGTGGCCCCCCTGGAAACACGAACCTTCCTATCCCCCTCCACCTGGCCCCTTCCAGCCTCCCATCCCTACCCTTCCCCTTGCCTCCCACCTGGCCGACAAGCATAGCCAGGGGAAGGCACCACCCATTCTGGCTTGGTCTATCTTCTTCTGAACAGCCTCCCCGATCCATCCTCCAAGCCTCCAAGGGTTCATCTTGCTCTCTCCCTCCACCCCAAGCCGATGGATCATGGAACTGAAAGCCGCCTTTGCCAGCAACAGCATCCAGAACATCGCAACACCCAAACTTGCCAGAGCTCACTGTTCACAGTTCACAGTTCACAGCCTCTGGCAGGCAGGCTCACGTCGCTCCACCCCTTTTCTTCGCTTTCCGTTGCTGGGGTCATCGTTAGCAGGTACCTGTACACTACCTACTTACGCAGCGCGAGCATGTATTCGTAGCCTCGCTGCTTTGCACTTCGCTACGAGTTGGGCAGACTTCGTACCCCAATGTTATAATGCAACAGAAAGGTGGCCGTTCTTCACTCTCTTGCCCTCTAAGACTCCTCTCATTATTGACAGACGGCAGTTGGTATCTCATTCATCATGGCCACAGATAGTTGCCTTCAGATATACCGACTATGGTGCTCATCAGCTGATACAACGTTCTGCTTTCTGACTCCGGAAAAAGGTACTTGTTACAAGACGCGGATCTGGCAGTATGCGAAGTCTGGAGCGTCAGGCATGCAGCTGCCCGGCAGCCCGGCATGCTGTCCAGCTGTCGTTCGTTCTTTCGCTCGTTCGGATTCCCCATATTGCAAGTGTCCCCTCCTTCGCCCAAGCCGCGCCCCCATAGGCCCTGTCTTGCATCGACTCTGATGAAGAATTGAAATTGCATCAGCTGCATCTCAATCTCATCCACCACACTCTTGGACGTTCGCCTTGCCCATCACGCTCTCGGTTCTCCATTTCTTACGAGGCTCGCACAGCATTATCCGACTCCACGCTACATATTGCCAAAAGTCGTCGCCGTGCCAGACCCAGCATTGCTCGATAGGTACACTATGGATACAGTCTACTAATCACACGCTGAGCCTGCTTCCCCACGGTACGACGGGTTTCGCAGACTAAAGTAGAGCCTCCAACTACGGACACTTTTCGCTGTACCTTGCACAGGTGTAAGCTAGTGGCTTTGCACTATGCAAGGAACAGCATTCATCGGCCCTTACGAATACCCTGAACGGACACTTCTAATATGATACAATGGTGCACAAGAATACGGATCGCCAGCAGCTTTGTCGTCGGAATAGCCTCCTCCTTTAACCTTGCAGCCGCTTTTACTCCTTGCAATTGTGGTTGCTGCATCCGTGTTCCCATATCGAACCCCCTAACCTCCACCTCTCTCCAGCTATTCGGATGAAACACTGCTGCAGGGAGCCTAGGTTCGTCGAAAATAACCCCAGACTGTCACAGAAGCTTTAGGACAATCAAGTACGGAGTACGGGTTAGAAGCTCGCGACTTCAAACCTGTCAATCGGCCTGGCCCTGTCCCTTGTGGCTCAGCTTTTCGATTGTGTCTGCCATCCGAGGCCAGCCTGGCCTGGACTGGCAACGAGAGAAACAAAAGGCAGAGCCAAGTTTGAAAGCGAGATACGGACACAAACCTCGAAACTGCTTGGCACCAAGCATTGCCAAGGGGCAGTTGAGCACTGCATACTTTAGCTGGCGACAACGGCACACGATCGCCATCTCTGACCGTTCGAAAGACTTCCGAGCTCACCGCTACCTGAAGCGTTTTATCTTTGACCTACCTCGCCCACAAGTCATCATGGCTGCAAACCTTGCCCTCGGGATCAGCCCGAACCATAAACCAACTTTTTTCATCTGTATCGTTGTAGTCTCCCTGAGCCATTCAGTGAACTCTGTCGACGGTACACACACAACTTTTATCGATGCTCCCTCGCACTTCTTAAATGCGCTTACGTTCCACGCTTCGCCGACCGCCTGCAAAGGAAAAGAAGACAGAAGTGAGTAAGAAAGGTCTGTCGCTCATGGGTGTGCCTTACGTAGCCGCGACGTGTATTCGTCCTGCATGGCACCAAGGCAGTTCACTGCCGCCGGTCCAGAAACCCGAGCACAACGGTCATGTCCCCTAGAGGGAAGTTTGAGCCGGCAACCAACTACAAGCAGGATCCGCAGCGCCGCGTTAGATCCGCCTTGCATCAAGTCATTCCTGATCCAATTAATTCTGACATCGGATCATCAACAGACCACACAACTGTCTATCTTACCTGTATCCTGTGGAGTGTCGACGATTCCCTGATCTACATTCTCCCGAAAACACACTACTTTGCACCGGATACGCGCCTCGTCTTTGGAAAATTAGGACAGGGCTGGCTTTATGACTGGCCTCGAGTCAAGAATATGGCCATCATTATTCAATATTCAGCAGCGTCGAGCTGATTGGTGCTTTAGTCCGGCATGCGCCCAAGAAGCTCTCCGTCAGCAGCGACTATTGCTGTGGTGTCTGCAAGGCTTGAGGTTTAAGCTTCGCAATTAGCCTCTCTGAATACTACGCTGCAGGCCTCCTTTCTCGACCAACTAGTCATGTCTACAGAGCCAACCAATACTGACAACCACAAGCCAGAGTTTCAACCGACGGCGCCTGGTCGCCTATTGCTTACAAGACCTGACTGAGATACTGTTCAGTAAGTATCTACGTGCTCGATTATATAGTCTTCCCTTACCTGTTGATGTTGCTGGCCGTCACCTTAACACACAACTTGGGGCGATCGCCAGAGATGCGATCTGCGCGTGTTTGTATGCGAATGCAATGGTAGATTGATGTTTCCATGCACGACGGTTGAGCCACCGCTTTGGGCCTCATCACCTCTGGGTCGGGTTCGATATTCGGGCGTCAGACATTCCAGAAAGTATAAGATGTTTTCTTGAATGTTCAAGCTCTAGGACCTCTGATGCAGGACAGATGGGTTGAGAGATACGCGAGGTTATCACAATGTCTCATTGGGCCACTCACACCTCTCTTCACTCATGGTCAACGCTCAGCTCCCAGCACGACCCTGTTTGCACAGACATGGTCTGAATACAGACAGCCTGTACTCGTCGGCCGCCCACATTCCTTTTGAGATGGGAGAGCATCGAGACCTTCTAGAAGGAGGTCTGATGTGTGGTGGCTTCAAACGCAAGATCGGCCGAGCAAGCACGAGCTGCGAAGGCTCTTTGACCATGATCGGACACAACAGCCCGCCTACGCGCACGACGAACACGGATCATGGAGTCTCACGAGGCCAATTGTCGACCATTGCGGCGCGCACCATCCCATTCGGAGCCGGGGCCTCGGTCTGGCAATGATTCAAGACTCTTGCACACCATCAAACATTAGATGAAGGGAGGAAAAGGGAGAAGGAGAGTTCGTCTCTGACACTTCCTACCGGCAGTTCACGTTAGGTTCGATCTAGGCGCGCTGTGTCTCACGACTTTGGCTTCGACTTTGACAGCTGCTTCTTCGTGCTCTCACCTCGCGGAGGGCATGGATCCCTGGAGGAGAAAAGGCTATGCTGTCGTCGTCGGCCAGAGGACGCGATTTGCTGGGTATTGGAACGTCCGATGACCGGCCGAGAATAAACGCAAAGCAACACACATAGCCGAGGTGACTGACTGCCTTCCTACACCATTGCGAGACTCCCAAACCATCTGGTCACAATCTCTGCTCGCTTGCTTGAATCCCCATGCCGGATAGCTCAATCATTTTTGTTCTCTTTCTCACTGGAGTTCAGCGCTCCGATGGAGGTTGTGGTTGTGATATTCCGTTAAACTCCTATCTAAGCCCACCGATATCGTCTCTGGTTACCCTTTTGCAGCAAACCGCTGTCAAAAAACCATTTGCAAAGCCCCCACTTCGAAACCCTGATTGATCTCGCTCATGCCTCTGCCGCAGTGCTTTTTCCAAAGCACGCCGGGCTTCATGTTTTCCCTTTCTTTCCCTATCTCATTCCTCTTCTTCTTGCTCGTATCTATGTCTTTCTTCCTCTCAACACCGGACCGCACACACTGGTCATTTCTCTAAGGCTTGCAACGTCCCATGTAGCGGGGGTACAAGCATGTCGTGCGGACGGTGTGCTGGTTGGCCAACCAGGCCAGGAAACGCTCGAGGCCGAGACCGTAGCCGCCGTGGGGAGAGGTGCCGTACCTAAAGCAATGTTGTCAGCAAAATCCTCCTTTTTTTTTTTGAGATTCATAAAATAGCTCCGAGATCTAAAAACTCACTTTCTCTGGTCAGTGTACCAGTAGTAGTCCTTTGACGGGATTCCCTCTCTGTCGTAGGCGGCGAGGAGCTCGTCGTAGCCCTCCATTCTCATAGATCCACCTACAATCTCTCCGACGCCGGGCATCAAGCAGTCGACGCTCTCGGTGACGCGCGGGTCGTTGGGGTCCTTCTTCATGTAGAATGCCTTGATCTCGGTAGGGAAGTGGGTGAGGAAGATGGGCTTGTTGATGATATCGGTCATCCTGCGCTCGGCAGCCTCGGCAATGTCGTCGCCAAACTTGTGAGTCTCGCCGTCTTCGTTGAGGATAGGGGGGTCTTGGGCGTTGAGCCAGTCAATGGCGTCGGTGTACTTCATGCGCAAGAAGGGGCGGACGGGCTTCTTGAAGTCGGGGTTGAGCTCCTTGACGTAGGCGGCGATCTCCTCGTCGGCGAGGACGTTGTCGATGACGCGGCACATGACCTCCTCGAGATGGGCGAGCAGGTCGGGGAACTCGATGAAGTCGAGCTCCGCCTCGACGTGGGTGTACTCGGACAAGTGTCTGCGGGTCAAGCTGCGCTCGGCACGGAAGGACTTTTCGATGCAGTAGACGCTTCCCAAGCTGGGGAGGACGGTCTCGAGGTAAAGCTGGGAGGACTGGGTGAGGTAGGCAGCTTCGTCGTAGTAGGGGACGGAGAAGAGCGTGGAACCGCCCTCGACCTGGGTCTGGACCAGAGCCGGGGGAGAGACCTTTGTGATCTTGAGGTCCTTGTAGGTCTTGGTGAAGGCCCACTCGACGGCGGCGCGGATCTTCATGATGGCGGAGGCGTTGTCGCCGCGGAGAACCAGGTGGCGGTTGTCCAGCATCTGGGAGTCCCACTGGTTCTGCAGCAGCGAGACCTTGTTGGTGATGGCATCCTCGTCCGTAGGCGACGTGCCAATGACCTTGTAGTAGTCGACGTGGAGTTCACGGTTGTCCGGGGCCGTCTGGCCCTCGGGGACCTTCTTGAGCTCGCCGTAGACCCAGAGGGAGGTTCCCTGGGCAAAGGTGAGGGCGTCGTACGTCTTTGTGAGGTCGCCGGCCTGGAGCACGCACTGGAGGTGTCCGTAGCCGTCGACGAGGGTGATGAAGGTGGCCTGCTTCTGGGCGCGCAGCCTGTGAATGCGGCCGGCAATCTTGACGCGGTCGCCCTTCTTATCGCCCTCGCCCAGCACGACGGTTTTGTCGGCGATGGTGATGCGCTTCGCCTCGGGAAGGGACTCGTCCTCCTTGATGACGATCTGCTTGGCAGCCTCGAGAGCCTGCTGGCGGGCCTTCTTCTGCTCCTCCTCCTTGGCCTCGATCTGAGCCTGCTTAACGAGCTTCTTGCGGTGGGCGTCGAGGGCGGACTGGGCCTTTTTCACGGCGCTCTTTGCGGGCTCCTTCCACTCGAGGCGGGCGGCCTCGTCGTCGCCCGTCTTAGAGGCGCGGGTGAGGAACTGGCGCGATATGACGGACTCGTTGTTGGCGATGTACGCGGCGGCGAGGGACTTGAAGGGGGAGGACTCGGTACCCTGGGTCGAGGGCTCGTCGGCGCCGGCGTCGGTGTCGATGTAGACCTTGTCCTCCGTCTTGGGACGTTCGGCCAACTCCTGAGGGGCGGCCATGGTTTGTGGTCGGGGGTTTTGTGACGTGTAGAGAGAGGAAAGAGTTACGTCCGTCGACTGTTGACTCAAAAGCCGGTTGTTTGTGTACAGTCGAAGTTTTGGGAAATTTTTGGAATGGTTTCTGGATGGCGGGGTAAATTATTCGGATTGAGTTGGTGGGAGGGACGGAGGGGTGAGGGGAGAGGGTGACCTGGTCTGATGTACAGCGTCGGGTATCTTTTTTTTTTTTGTGACTGTGCTGCGTGAGTCACTTGCAACCGCAAAGGCAACAACAGTTGGGAGAGGGAGAGAGAGAAAATAATCAGGAATTGGTATTACAGGCAAAAGTCTTGCAATTGGGCTCAGTCAAAGGCAGAGCCCTTTTTTATTTAACACAGACTATCCGAACCTGACCTGACATGTTGCTCGAAGCTGTGAGTCACCTCTGCTGGCTTCCAGTGTCTGGGGTTTGTTACAGTGCAATTACACCTACCCCCTTATTACCTTTGCTCCCTGAGATCACCGCCCGGCGCCCGGCGGTGGAGGGGCACCGGGACCTGAGGTGCTGTTCGAAAAGACATTACCCTTCCCAATTCCCAATTGAGCGTTGTAATTGCTCAGAGATAAGGGAGCTCGGACCTTACCTTATGGGGGCCCTCTTTCTTTTATGAGCGCCCGCCCGTTTTGGCATTTGCTGAGGTTGGGTTCCGAAGATAGGCGGGTGCGTATCCGTATCTACCTTACATCTGCTGGGTCCCTCCCCCCCTTGACTCGGGCATCTGAAGGACAAAGCGACGGTGAGGCGGTTTGCGTACTTACCTTGGGGTGGCGGTGAGAATGCTGGAAACAGTGAACTAGATAAAGTCTTGTTGTTTGGTTCAAGGGTAGAGGGTGTAGAATGAACGGTATACTATACTAAGGTACTGCGTACGGTACATTATTTGTGATGAGAGCTCTAAATTGCCCGCAACTGTTATAAGTCGAGGGTCATTACCTTAGGCTGTGGATGAGATTCGGGAAAGGGGAATCTTGATATTGGGAAGCTTCACAATGCACCTATTGAGATATACTTGCGGAGCAAGAATCACTCGGGGGTGTCCTAGTTGGTGCTATCTCATATGGTGTATCGTCAATGATTATTGTCTATTTCATGTATTCATTCTTGTCATTCTTCGTATAAAGATGACTGGCGTGACAACTCGCCCCAAGAAACCCAGCGTTTGATAGACGTCCATAATGCCCAACTCAAGCTTATGCCGTTCCGGTGAATATGCCAGAGTCCACCAAGTCCTCCTGCTTCTTCCACTTGTCTTTCTGGCATCCAGAGACCTGCGTTCTGGATCTTACCAGCGAACGAACCCCCCTTCTCACCCCCCTTTTCAAATGCCAAACTCCATCTCATCCGAATCAACCAGCTCACAACTCATCCTTCTCATCATCAACAACAGCAGCAGCAGCCTTACCCCTCTTTTCCCATCCCCTCAAGCCCCTTCTTCACCATCGAGCTGAGAACCTCATACACAACCTGCGCCGCCGCCAACGCCGTCTCCTCCCCAGCATTCTGATACGCAGGGCTCACCTCCACAACATCAGCGCCGACCAGGTTCAACCCCTCGATCCCTCTCAGAATCCGAATCAGCTCGCGCGTCGTCCAGCCACCGGGCTCAGGCGTGCCCGTACCAGGCGCGAACGCCGGGTCCAGCACGTCGATATCGATGGACAGGTACACGGGATCTTCGGTGCCCAGCGTCTCCATGATGGACTTTACGATACCCGCGGTGCCAATCTCGTCGATATCATCGGCGGCGATGCGCACCCAGTTCTGCGCCGTGTCGTCGTCGTGGTCGGTGAAGTCGGTGCCAGAGAGGCGGGTGCGCAGGCCCGCGTGGACCGAGGGCTGGCTTGAGGCGTTGGAGAGGAGGCCTTCGTTGCCGGCCATCCAGAACATGGAGCCGTGGTTGAATTGCGTTGCGGTCCAGTAGGATGGGTACTTTGCTGGGTGCCAGGTGTCTAGGTGGGCTGCCGTTCGTAATATATGTCAGCTGTGCCACTCTCTCTCAGAGTGTTTTGCGTGAACTTTTTCCCCGTCGTATTCTTGTCGCTACTACTCCCCACCTTTTACCACTCGAGGGGACACAAAACTCACCATCAAAATGCAACACCCTCAGCGGCGCCCCGTACGCCTCCCTAAGCGCCCTCAGCGCAGGGAGCGCGAGACTGTGATCGCCGCCGAGGGTGATGAGCTTCGGCCTGCTCAGCGAGCTCGACACGGGCCTGCGCTGACCCAGCTCCTTGAAGGCGGCCGACATCTGCTCCACGGCGACGACGTTGTCCATGGGCGTGACGGGTATGTCGCCGCAGTCGAGGATCGTGGCCCAGTTGGCGTACGGGTTGATGCTAGCGCGCGGGTTGAAGCCGCGGAACGACGTCTGTCTGCTCGAGGCCTGGCGGATAGCGCGGGGGCCGAAGCGGGCGCCTTTTTGGTTGGATTTTTTGTCAGTATTGGCAAATGGCAGTCGTTGTGAGGTTGCTGAGATGTGCCGTTGCGGTGTGAAAGTATGGGGGGTGTTTCCTGCTCACCTGGCCTATAGCTTACAGCCGTGTCGAACGGCGCGCCGATGATGGCGATATCGTACAACTCGGACGGCGTTGTCAGGCATTTGACATGCTTAAGATGAGCGAAAGAGCCGATGCCCGTGAATCCTAAATCGACCTCGTGAGCCTCCAACATTCTCTTCTCATACCCCATTCGCTCTCCAGTGACTGTTACTAACCCCACTAATCAAGTATCAAGTTAGCCTCCATTCCCTCATCTCATCTCATCTCGTCACCAAGCAGCAAGTCAATGGCTTGTGTAGACATCCATCCGACGTACCTCGAAACCCCACTTGGCCTCCAACTCATCCAGCTCAGCCTTGGTCCACTCCTTGTCATCGCCGTGGTTGCCGCACGCGGCGGCCAGCAGGGCTGACGAGCAGCCTAGCAGGAGAGACGTCAACTTCATGACGGTTAGGTCGATGTTGTTCTGTTTCCCTTGTGATGTTTCCTGCACCGAGTCGTTGCAACAATCACAAAGTACAAACGTTCGTGAGAGGGGGTTATCAGGTTGCGATGAGAAAGCAAGAATGAGAGAATCCTCGATTTCGGAGAAGTCTATCAGAAAGGAAAAAAAGCAACTCTTTAAGAAGAAAAATGAGGAAACCGGGCCAAGGTATATCGGGGACCGGAAGCGTTCAGAACGGGTCACACACCTCGACCGGCCCGGCGCGGGCCCTTTGTGGTTGTCCAATTCGAATTGGATGGCTAGACCGACAACTCGCTCCACGTGTATTCGAGGGATAATGGATCTTCAAGGTGCAATGATGCCCGCCTATTGCTCCCTCATAATTGGCCAATGGGCATTGCATATGCCGACATTTTCCTTACTTGAGCCCCTCAAAGTTATGAGCTTACTTTACGTACACGGTGGGACATAGTATCAGATCCGGACTATCACCAGGAAATCCGGGATTAAGGCAAGTATGACTTGTGTCATTCGTGCCATTCATTCACTCAGCGGAGAACGTCCGGCGGGGAAGGTCTACCATGTGTGGGGGTTGAGAGCTTTCCTCGACCAGTCGATAACGGGTATCTATCGTCCGAAAAGAGTGCGAAGAGCCCCGCCGATGCCGGTAGTGTAGACTGAGTGAGGAAATAAATTGTCAACGAATGCATTAGACTAAAATGCTTGGATGCGGCGCGCCGGGCTCTCTCCAGGATGCCAGTAGTAAGGTAAAGGTAGACCGCACTGCGTAGTATGGCGGGCAATGCGGGGGTCGGTGGTGCTGCGTTCCTGGCCGCCGGCGCGCGGTGGGGATCATGAGCCCGGATATGTAACTATACAGTATCCGATCTCCTCCCGGGAGGTGGGGTCCCCCGTTACAGATGGGCACGCTGGATGGGTGGACACACCCCCGAGAGAGAGAGAGAGTGTGAAAAACGTCCAATCGCAAAAGTGCGATGTTAGGTGCCCGTTTATTCCATCATCTTCAGCATCCAAAGTTGTGGTCCGTGAATGAGGTGGAGATGGAAGGGGGGGCTGCAGAAGGTCCCTGAACCGTACGCTCAGAGAACCTAATACCATACCTCACATACAAAAGCGACTCTGCCCCCGAGCAACAAACTCCTCAGATCCCTCGAATCCTGAACCACATCCGGATCTTCTATTGTTCCTCTGGAACCCCTTTGTCTACCTCCATTACTTGAGTACTTTAATACCCTCTGCCCTCCCCGCCCCAAATTCTCCAGATTCCCCAGGGAAACCCCATGAACGCCCTCGTGGCGTTCGCAACGCGTCTCGAACATGGCCTCCGTCACGCTACCTAGGCTAGGTAGATACGCGGCACCACAGGTAAGTAAGTAGGTAAAGCAAGGTCGCAACTTGCAACGAGACCTTGGAAAGGGGAATGGTGTCTGCGCGTGCGTGTGGCTTCGGGGGCGGGTAAGACAACAACGCCTCCTTCTACCCTCTCTCTCTGTCTCTATCTCCCGTCTCACTGTCTACGCCAATCCATCAGCCGTTCCATCTCTCTTGAAAGAAAGAAAAAAGGCACTTAGACAAAACGATAGTAAATCCCCACACGTAGAGAGAGAGAAAGGCCCGGGAGTCCCTGGGGCGTAAGCGTTTTGAACACCATACCAACGCCGCAAAACCCATTGGGGGGAGGGAAGACATGACGGTACACTGTTCAAGTTTCCTTAACCGCATCTGTCTCGCATTGATGACCGATTCCATCGGATGGACGACGGTACGCTGAGGCTGCGACGTCATTCTTTTATGCGGTTCCCTCTCCACCCTCGATCCTCCCCCTCTCTACCACCACCTAGTCATCCCCCCCAAACCCGTCTTCTTTAAACCCAGACACCTCCAAGGACTGTTGCCCAAAAGGTTGGGCGGGCACACGCTCAATCCGACAGATAGGCAGGCGCGGCCACTAAGAGTGAGGGGTCGTTGGTGGCCTTTGCGCTAGCCATTTCGCGCAGTGGAAAATAAAAAAGTCAAGTAGAGTTTAAAGAGGGCGCAGCTGGACAATAAAGAACATTCCAACGATAGGATTGGCAACGTCAGGCATCCCATATGAGAGTCCTGGGCAGACGGAACGAACGTTGGCTAGCTCGCTAGCACCATAGTTGAGCATGCTTTTGGAACGAAAAGCTACTGCCCACCGTCCATTACTTGCGGCTTCCAACATACGTGCCTTGCTTGCCACGCCTCTTCTTTTCCCCCCACAACGTGCTGAAGAGAAAAGACGTGGGTGAACGGATGGCGTGTACGGAGACGGGCAGCAAGTGGGAATGACTCGCCTTGTCGATCCGATGTTGGAGGCTCTGTTCCGCCCACGCATGTTAAACATCAATAGTCAGTGGGTGGTGATCCCCACGGGGTCATGCCCTCCAGTTGATCGGTGCTCGCTCCGCGCGGGCTGTGGCTGTAGATGAAGGTCGTGCGCGTACAGACACTTTGGGGGTTCAGCGCGAAGAAAAAAAGACCATCGATTTAAAGTGCACTCCAATCGCCAAACTGTCCTATCGAAATATTCCTGCCTGCGTGATGAATTTACCCATCCCTAAATGTAGAAAGAAGCAAGAAAGACCACCAAGATCCGGGCCACGGCAAGGCGTATTGGGGATGCGAGAGGGATGAGGGGCTGGATTTAGTAAGAGGGTAATGATATGGGGGAGAACTTTGGGAATTTGTGAACAGAATATGGAAGGGGGGGAAACACAGCCCGTCAACTTGCCCATTCGTCCTCCTCGCAGTCTCCAACCAAGATGTGCCTAGAAGCCCGGACCGCCGCGGCCAGATGATCCAATCCAAACCCACGTTGTCGCTGAACCAGGAAGTCCAATCCATTAATTCGCGAGGAATGACCGTTCCTGATCGGTCCATAGCTGTGGCTGATCAAGACCTAAGCGTGTCCAATGCCATGCGCGCTGCAAAAAATAGGTCCAAAAAAAAGGTCCAAAATGCCGTTCAAAGATGGAAACCCAGAACCGTTTGCGCGCGCATCTGGATGGCAAGAGAAAATGTCCAAGCCTGGTTCTCGACCTTTCCACTCACCGCCAGAGCCAGAACTGGGTGGGCATGGCGGGAGGAAAGCAAGACCCATGCGCCAAGGGGTCCCACGATCAAAGCACAAGACACTTGTGTGACTTCTTCTTCGGGGCAGGAGGCTCCAGAGCCGCAACAATTGCCTGGGGTGGTATGTCAGTATCAGATCTAGGACTGCGATAGAGGCAGGTGTAGGAGGGGGGAGAGTAAAACAGCAGATCCAACGGGAGAATGCATACCTCGTCGAAGACGTCCTTCAGCTTGTACTGCGTCAGAGCACTGCACTCGACGTACTTGACCGCACCCAAATCCTTCGCCATTCGCTCGCCGTCCTCTTTCCGTACCGGAGACATCTTCTGCTTAGAAAGCTTCTCGCGGACGCTGGGGTCCTCGCGCAGATCGACCTGGGTGCCGACGATAAGGCAAGGGACGCCGGGGCAGTGGTGATGTACCTCGGGGAACCACTTCTCGCGGACGTTCTCGAAGGAGGCGGGTGATGTGACGCTGAAGCAGACGAGGAAGACGTCGGTCTGGGGATACGAAAGGGGGCGGAGTCTGTCGTAATCTTCCTGACCGGCGGTATCGAACAGTCCCAGTGTGTAAGGCTCGTCACCGATCCTGCGTAAGAGAAAAATCCACCATTAGCGAAACGGCCTGCCAAAAAGTCCAGCAACTTCTTGTCTCTTTCGATATCTTTTCTTCTCCCCCCGAATCCCCATTGTTTTTAATTCATCCATTCGTTGACTCATCCGCCCTTTGACCATCTCTTGAGAAGACCTTTTTGCCGATGCTTTGTGGAACCCGATCTTGGATTGCTTTGGAGGTGTTGCAGAAGAGAACTCACATAACAGTGACGGCATAGTTGTCGAAGACGGTCGGAACGTATTCGGAGGGAAACTTGTTCGTCGTGTAGCTGATGAGAAGGCATGTCTTTCCGACCGCACCGTCACCGACGACAACACACCTAGAAGAGGAGAGAGAGAGAGAGAGTCAGTTTTGTTGCAAACAAAAGTGGCTAGTGACATGCGCGCTTTGATGGCTGCCCATTTGCCGATCGTCAAGTTCAAGTCAGGATTGGCAACGGTGAAGGGAAGGCCTTCTCCAAGCCCCCAGCAACAGGGAGCAGTGGAATCCGACAGCAACAGCGACGATGCAGACAGGGCAGCAGCAGGCAGGCGGAACAGTGGAAAGGGCGACGACAAGCCGTCAGTTGTCAAATGTCGGGAAGGGGGGAAAAGTGAGAAAATGAAGCCTAGCGAAAAGAGGCTCAAAATGTACGCACTTGATAGTAGCGACGACCATTGTCTAGATCAATGATGTTCCTGTGCAGGAACAGAGACCTGTGGAAAGAAAAATTAAGACCGGTCTCTCAGTCTCTCCCTTATCGCGCGGCGCGTCGTGTCGTGTCGAGTGTCTTGTCTTGTCGAGGTCGGGGTCGGAGTCGGGTGTGATTTCCAGGCGCAGGTAGTTGGGGGTTAGAGTGGCAGCGGGCAAGAGGAGTCGAGTCGGGTGGTAGGTAAAGTGTGGTGGTAGTGGCAGTGGTAGTGGTAATAGTAGTAGTATCGGTACGGAGCAAGGTATGGAGGAGACTAGGAGCAGTGGCAGTGGTGGTTGCCGTTGCTGCAGGGCGGAAAGATGAGGTGGGTAGTGGAGACGGAGAACGGGGTCGAGGTCGAAATGGGGGGGCGGCGACGAAGGGGAAGAAAAGACGTGGATTGGGTCGGGAGCCGGTGTGATGGTTTTTTTCTTCTTTTTTTCTGTCTTCGGTGCAGTAAGGTAGGTGGTGGTAAGGAGGTGAAGGACGAGAGCGAGGCAAGGGACAACCTGAGGTGACGAGGTGACGGCGAGGGACACACAGCAAGGTAAATGGAAGAGTAAGGCGAGGATAACGGAGCCAAGGTAGGGAAGGAGCGAGTGAGAGAAGGAGGCGACGACGGGACGGGACCCAACTAAGTCAAAGCCGCAAGGTCAAGGACGTCCATCTTACGGAGTAGGTAGGTACGGTCTGGGAGGTCACAAGTGAGATGTCGTCGGGGTTTTTTTTATTTTTTATTTTTTATCTTAGCAGGGTAGCGATGGCGTCGGCGGTGGTCTCGACACACGCTGCAGTGGTGCACCAGCGGCAGAACACACGCGGGAAAGTGGGACACCTCAGCAGACTACCAGACTGAACCTCAGACTGAACCTGGGAATAGAAGGGGGAGGATGGGGTCGGGTAAGGTAGTAGCAAACTTGGCCTTGCGTTAGGGGTTTTGAATCTTTGAACCTCCTGTTTTTTTTTTCTTTCTTTTTTCCGTCAAATGAGGCGAGCAGCTGGGTGAGAGGAGAGCGAGGGGAGAACAAGAAAAGAAGAAGGATTTAGGTACCTGAAGGTAGGTTGAGTCAAAAGACGGGTGGAATTGACGAGTGTCAGTTGGTGTCAGTGTCAAGGCAAGGCGAGGCAAGGCAATGGGAGGCTGCAGGAAGAGAACCTTGCACACACCACACGTAAGTCAGGCAAGGTGCAGAGACAGACAAGTCCGAAAGAGCTGTATGAGGCGCGCGTGGCAAGCTATGTGTTGTACGCTGAGGTATTGTATGTCTTGACGCTCTCAAAATGAAGACACTGGATAAGTATCATGTACACCTTTCATGTTGTCGTCCTTGATTTGAATACAAGGAAACTCAAGACAACATCTGCCCTGGGTTGCTTCGGTCAACTATCTATCCGGCGACAACGACACCCACAAGTAGCTAATCTAAAGTACCGTCTCCTTTAGGCTTAATGAATGGAAGGACGAACAAAGACGTCCATCATCTATGGCAGTTGACAGCAAGAACTTGGGCAAAAAGTACAGCCAGCCAGCACAGGGCAACTGGAAGTGCAAAGGGATCCAGCTGCAGCATATACAAGAACCGTCCCTTCCTGTCTGCTTTGTTAGTAGATTTCCCAGATTCTCAGCATAGACGTAGACCCCAAGGTGCTTTACAGATACCTCGTAGAGAACCATCCTCACAAAATAATCACTGTCCAAGGCAATTCGGAATGCCTCACGAGGGCAGCAAGCCCCCAATGAGTGACAGGGCCATGAAAAGGAGAGAGAGAGAGAGAGAGAGAAGGGGGGACCCCTCGTCTCTAATCAATGGGCAGTGGAAAAGCAAAGCAACTCCAAAGTCTTCCGTCTCATCTTTTTCCTAATCAAAGTGACTTGTTGCTGGACCAAGTGCCTCGTACCTCGTGCCCTGAGCCTGGACGGGAGGGTGAGCCAGGCTGGGGGCGGGTAGAAATTGGAGAGTGCCCGTGTCAGGAGGGTCCCTCCAGGTCTCCGGTCTGTTTACCACCACAAGTCCATAACCGCCGCCTCCTCTTCCTCCTGCTCCCGCATCAACATCAGCGTATTAATTTGGTGTTTGCAACGCTGGTCTTTGCAATGATTGGGGTTGGAAGGGGTCGTACTGGTCAGTGTTCCAGAGGGATGGATGGCGCCTGATCGGTTGGCGTTGGGGTGCTTGAGATAGCCTGGTGCAGTGCTAGCTGGAGGACATGGCCTAACCCGGAAGGTCGAGAATGTCCAGCCATGTTCCCTTGGACCTTGGATTGTGCGGAAAGCAAGAGTGCATCCGTGGACCGTACGTAGCCCGTAAGGTATATAGGTACTCCGTATTCCGTAGGCTCCAAGGTATCGAATAACCCAGGGCAGGCCACAGATGTGGGTTGATGCCGCTGCTGGATTCTGGAACGAATAGCCTGGTCGTGGGTGAGCGGGGCCATCTTCACCAATCTTCCACCTCGCCGGCTTCCATTTCCTTTAATTTGTTCGACGCTCACCTCAACGTCCAGGGGTTACGTAGCCAGCGTCGGTGCCATGCCCCGGTCTGCTCATCTCAGTCTCAAGGGCGGTTCCTCCCTCCTGTGCTTTCCGCTAATATCAGAAGGGAATGAGATGCGGTATACGGATGGGAGTGCAAGCAGCCACCCTTTTGCCGTCTATTTCGTGTCAAGGAGAAGGAGGCACCAAGCCAACCCCTCAGGCGCTTGTCTTTGATACCGAGAGGTGCGTTTGTTGGTGCCATTGCCGATGTTGCCCGGTACAGCGTAGTTCTGCCCACCCCTCCGCACCAAGAAACTGGCCCAACGCTCTCCAGCAACTGCCAGCAAACCGACCCAAGCAGACCTAGGTAAGGTGGTAAGGTAGGCGCGCGGCCACGGTGGTGATGAGTTGGACAAAAGTCTTGGAACTCTCGGCTTGATGGTTCCGTCTGGCTCTGGGTTGGGGGCGCGGGGCATTCGTAGCTTGCTTCTCCTCGTTGTCGTCTTGATCCTTCACCGCCCTCACCGACCACTTTTTTAACCCGTAAAGAGTGGATCGTCCCCCGTCTTTGAAAGAACGGCATCCGCTGGTCGGGTTGAGCTGAGTAGATCTTTGGACCGGCTTCGACTCCAGCAGCACTGGCGTTGCAGCTTGCGACTGCTACTGGCAGCAAGGGACGTGGGGACCAAAGCCACAAGGTGTTGGAGGGCGAAGCGGTGCCAGTTGTCAGCAGAAGCTGTTTGTGCTTGGGGTGCCAAGTGGTGTTGCGTCTATTGTACCCGAAGTGTCGAGTCTCGACAGTCCTCCAGGTGAGGTGAGGAAGGTATCCGTATTACCTTGAGGAACCCTCGTCACCTCTGCGCACATTGGGCAGAGTGACTTTGGGCCTGAGGCTTTAGAATCCCGTCCCCCACCATTCTCATGTTAAGAATGCATGTGCTTTCACATCGACTAAAGTATACGTGACTACGTACCTGGTAAGCGCGAGGAGGAAGGTGCAAGTGCAGAGGTAGAGGCAACCACCTGCCTGTGTTCCTCAGGTACCTTACCTTACCTTGCACTTTTAATCCGCGTAGGGACGCTTACCTGAATTTGTCTCCTTGGATGAACGTCTACATGGCAGGCAGAAGACATCATTGTTAAATTCCTACTCGGTCCATCATCCAAGCTTCTGCAGCAAGTCCCAAGAAGCACACCTTTAGAGTACTCCTGCACCAACAAGGCAAGAGCATACCTTAAAGTAGGTAGGCACTGTGTGTGCATCACGGTCCTGGCATCACGCCAGCAAACCCGCATATCGCATTGGCCCTTTCCAATAGGTACGCTTCCCAACGCACATCTCGCCAAGTGCCGTCTGCCAACGGCTCAAATGTCTCCCTCGCACCTACCATCGAGGGACCATTCTCGTCCAACCTAACTCTTTCGCAGCGGAACGAGGTGGAATGTGACCCTTTCTGTCAGTGTTGTGCTCTTGCCACTTTGCAGAACCGCTCTTTCACCAGAGCAAAATCAGACGATAATAGCCCGCCACCTTAACCGTACTCCGTAGATAACGTACCTACCTTAGGTTTCCTTAACGCATGAAAAAGAAAGGAATGCCCTCATGTCATCAACAACTCAGCCCAGCCCAGGTTTGTCCAGCAGAGTTTTCACCAAACTTTGCCTAATCTATTTTTCTTCACGTAATCATCCCATGCCTCTATCCCCTCCCTAGAACCGATCCGTAGTGACGCCTCCTCATATCAGCATGGGAATCGTAAGTTCAACCACCAACGTCGGCGACCTCCCGCCACTCGCGGCCTGCAGCGGCCATTTATCGAGATGGGAAGGGGCACCGGATCCAGACCATACATTGCTGCTCTTCGTCAATGCTGCAATGCACTGCGGGATCTAAGCTACTGGGCCCCACCGTCTCAGACCGACACTAATTAATGATCGACCTGGACCTGAGATGGTCTTCTCGGGCGGATCCGCACCTCCATCAAAAGCAACGCAGACCCAGAATAATGTGCCATTGGATCTCGACTTGTCGACTTCGCCTTACGGTTCACATCGAAGCATGTTCGTCAATGCCATCCGAGTAAGACAGGCGTGATACTTACGCTGTCGGGCATTACCTGTCGCCGCAAAAACCCGAGAACTACCTAGGCTGAATGATACTTGGAAGCGCGGACTGACTCCATGCGTGGCTCATTAACCCAGAAATCTAGCGGGCTGTCCCTTCTATATCTTCAGCTCGACCACAAGGTCTTGAACCTCGACGTTTGACACTGACACGCCGCCATCGCGTCGCTCGCTCGTGGCGTACAGTGTCAATTTGACTCCAACCCCTATGCAAGTCTTTCTTCTGCAGTTTGCCGTCCCAGATGCTACCCTCGCTTCGCGCTGTCAAAGTGGGCATCGAAACACTGTCAGGCCCGCGAAGTAGCTCTGGGGTTGGACGATGCCTTCCAAGTCTTATGGACGACACGCGTTTGAGGCAGTCTCTCACGTACAGGGAATAAGCTAGACGGGAACCCGCAGACTTCTTTAATGCTTCGATCCATTCGTCGCTCCCGTCTATCGCGATGGCCCGGTTTGCTTTCCGTTTTGCATTGCGTTGTACGGGCTGTTCTCGATTATTCCTCCTGGTCTTCATCCAAGTCTCATCATCATTCTGGGCTTCTGAACAAAAACCAAGCACTCCGAATGCCTGTTTTCCCGACCATCCTACTCAGTTCCACCTGCATCCATCGCTCAGGGTTCCGCGTGATCGATCACCGGGATCACCGACATAAAAGGACCATGCCCGGCTCGTGCTCCACGGATTGGCGCTGACAACGGGAAATTCAAATAGGTCCCAACAGACAGTTGGACCCCATGGCAGTGTCGGTCCGTGTGGCCATCAGTTATCCTGATTCCTGACAATCATGTCTCCCTTTCAGACGGCATTCTTCCCTGCTGGGCGCATGGCAGCATTCGACAGCAAATCGTACCCATCAATGTCGAAAGCTGAAACAGGAAGCTATGCCAGAAAGGTCGCATTGGTACGAACGCATTACAAACAACCACCGACCCGACGGCCATCCGACAGTAAGGTACATGGCAGGGCATGACAGGACCCAAAGGACCAAAGGAAAGATGTATCCGTATTACTGAACCCATGCCCTCCATCCATCCATCTTTGTTCCCGCTTTGTTTGCCGCCGAGCCTCGACATCGCCTCAGTCCCTTTGTACGTGTGTTCTCACGTCACCGTTGCTGTTACATTTTACATCACATTTTCTTGCACGCTTATTTGCTCAGCCGTTTTCTCTCTTATCTTGTTTTGGGAAGCGTTGTCTTGGCAGGTGGCATTACCCGTTGGAATGTCTTGACTGTGGGATCGTCGCATGTCAAGAACTTGCACGGGGAGTTATTTTGATTAAAAGTCGCTGGGCTGATGGCTCATGGCGGACAAGCCCAAAGTAGAGTGACTTGATGCTAATGATATCAGGCATGGAAATCCGCCAAAGACGGCGCAAGTAAAGTACAGGTACTCATTGCCACAGACTTGGGTCTCGCAGTCCCTAGGTACCTAAGGTAGCTCAGGGCTACCCCTGCATGAGAGTGCCGTTCCTTCTACGCAGATCATCGCTCAAGCCACAAATTTCCAACGCATGTGAGGCTACAGCCAACAATCAACCTCCTGCATAGCCCTACCGGACCATCTCATCTTCATCGCTCAGAGTCAGCTGCAAAGGCAACCTCGGCGACACCACGACAGTCCTTCACCTACATGCTTTGAGCCCCTTCAGCCGCACAACTCAGCCACAGCAAACCGATCCCTTGCATCTTTCAGCCTCTCTCTCTCTCATCCCGCCTTTGCTCAACCTTGAACCCTCCGCAGCCACATCTCATATCCCACACACCTCGCAACTCACACAAATACGCTAGGGTAGACAGGACAATGGAGACGAACCACATCGACAGCCTCCTGGAGCGCTACCTCGTCCTGCTGGACGAGTACACAGCCTTGCGCGAGCACCTCAGCGGGACTCAGGCGGGCATGTATCAGAACATTGCACGAGCCAACTTCTCCGCGGAGAGGGGTGTCCGTTACGGGCCGGATTACTACGACGAGCGCATGCGGGCTTCGAGGACCCTCGAGCTGGCTGTGGATGACAGGGGTGTCCCCCGCTTTGAGGTTGTCAAGGTTGTGGAGGGGGGTGATGCTGTGACGGAGCCGAAGAGGGAGAGCACGGAGGCTGCCGCGGCGGCGAAGAATGATGATGATGATGTCGATGAGGCCTCGGGCACGGAGCCGGAAGCGGCGACCTCTGTCGATGGGCAGCAGACGGAGAAAGAAGCCAAGAAGGAGGAGGAGGAGGAGGAGGAGACGGAGAAAGAGAAGGAAAAGGCGAAGCAAAAGACGAAGAAGAAGAGCAATGATCCTCTCCGATGGTTCGGGATCCTCGCGCCGATGCCTTTGAGACAGGCGCAAACGCTCTCGGTGCAGGTCGTGCAGGAAACCATCCCCCGATTAGTCTCGGTGGACGCCGAGATGAAGGATATCGAGATCGAGGTCCGCCGGGCGAGGAAGAGGAGGGCCAAGGCTGAGGCTGCGGCGGCGTTGAAGAGGGCCGATGTAGAGGAGGGCGCGGAAGCTGTTCGAAGGGAGACGCAAGCTCCAGTGGCTGCTATTTGAATCGATGTGAAGGGGATGCATTCCTTTTTTTTTTCTTTTTTCGATGGAGGTTTCGATATTAGTCTGAGCTCATCGATAGGAAGTTTCCTCTCGAGCCGGGACTGCTACGAACTCTACAAATCTATTGTCCCTCGCGAAGATATGGTTCTGGGCTGAAGACCATAACAGATCTCTTTCAGAAAAACATGTGAATCATGAACCTGCTAAACACCTTGCTCGGGGAGAACGATATTCAACTGTGATTTCTCTTTCCCTACATTCAACCACGTGCTCTCGAAAGACGTAACTCAGTTAAAGGTCACTCCTACAACAATCGAGGAGGTAGTTAGTGCGTAGGTCGGTCACCTAACTTTATCAGTCAACTTGATCTAGAGTTCCATCATATTTAGCTGAATTAGATTCTGGCACTACGCATGCCGTATGGTCCATATTTCACATACCCGGGTGATTAATAGAAGCTCGTGTTTTGGTTTTACAGACGCATCAGAGTGAGTACTTTGCCTGATTGATGTCTTCATTCTTAAGCCTCGAAGCTTCAAGGCCAGGCTTTCTAAGTCTCACTTGAACAGAGAATCATTCAAACGTTTGTCGGATGATTATAAGTCTCTCGCCACGTGTGTCGGGACACTTGGGTTCGCCGGATAAGAAAGAGCTAGTTGTCTATGAAATTGGAAAACTAGCGAAGTCTATCTAGCGTCTGCAGCACATCATCCAAAGACTCCCTCAGCGGGTCATTGGAGCCCACATGCTTCTCAAGCTGCCCGGCTATGCCCAGCACGGCGCTGATAGAGTGTACGTAGCGCTGCCTCATACCATACGGCGCGCCCACCAGCAACGCAGTGGTGAGCTGTAGAGCTGCGATGTGACCCTCCTGTACCAGCGCGGGCTGCTTGGCTTCGGGAGCGTGCCAGGCGGCCACGGTCGTCACGAAAGCCATCCACTCTTCCCTTGAGCCGGTTTCCTCGCCCTCCACGATCGGCAGAAGGATGCGGACAATCTCAATGGCGCGCGCGGCTTCGCTTTCGTCGCTTGACGTGGTTGTAGATTGTAGAACGGCGACGAGGTCTTTGGTCAAGACGTCCCAGCCGTTGTGTGTCGTGAACTCTTCCAGCCCAGCCTTCTCGACCAGGATTCCCTCCAGGCCTACTAGGATTGGTGACCGGAAGTCGAGACTTGACGGGGAGCTCGACTTGTAGAGGTCGAGGAGCATGTCCGTCAGCCCTGCTGCTTCCTTTCTCAGCAGGTCGTTGTCGTCCTCGCGAAGCCAAATGGCGAGAGCTTTGACAGCTGCCAGTATTAGAGGGTCTTCGTGAACGTTGCTCTTCTTTGACTCCCAAGAGATTGTCAGCCTCTTCCCCATGGAGGTGTCGGTCTCCTTTGCACGCGCTTCGGGGTGCAGACCAAAAGCACCTGCCACGGACGCATCCCACCTGTCTCGGAGGAACTCGATGGCGAGAGATAGGGCCTCCGAAATCGTCCGACGGATCTTGAGCAGAAAGTCGGGAGGCATCACTAGGGCAGCTGACGATGAACTCTCATCGTCGAGGCTCTTCACTAGATAGCCAATGAAGTGCGTTGTGACATCAAAGGCCGAGCCCAACCGTTGTGCGATGGCTGGGTAGATGGGATCATTGAGAAGCTCCAAGAGGCGGGGAAGACTGGCCCTGGTATCGGTGAGGAGGAGAGTGATGAATAGGTACGAGAACGGTTTATCATCCTTTTCATCGCTGGTGAACAATAGTTTTGATGCTTCCGAGGGGTATACCTCAAGCAAGGATGCAGCCGCAACGGTGTAGGCGTTCCTTGCCTCTGGCGTGGGCCGGCTCGTAAGAAGTTTCTTGATGAAGTCGGTGGAGGATTTGATCCACTTTGGGTTTGAAGGTAGGGACTATTCAAGTGTAAGTCAGCTGCCTGTATTGTCGTAGAAGGGGGACTACCTTGGGATCCGAGTTTCGCAGAAATTTGCCAAGAAATTCGAGCAAAGTAACGCCATCCGTGCCGTTGAAGGTCGACACCAGGGCTTGAATGGTTCTGTCTATCTTGGACTTCAGTACGGGTCTATCTTCTGCGATGTCCATGCAGTTGATCCAAGCAAAAGAAAAGATCTCGAGAGCAGATGGGTTGTTTGGGGCAACCTCAACGAGAGGAGTTACATCGTCAATGTCGAAGAACATCTTTGCTCCTTCAGGAAAAGCGGACAGGGTGAGAAGAGTCTGAATAATCATTACAGAAGTTTCTCCAGAGCTACATTGATGGTAAGTGCAAGTGTACGTTCCAAAGTTGTCTAGGTAGTGTATTGGCATACCTTCGTAGCAAACTGGACACCAGAAGAGGCATTCTCCCAACGAGGCGTTTGTCTCTTTTTGCTTGATCTGGTAGAAGCAAAACAAAAGTATGGATAACTGATACTGAAAGATCCAGCATGTTTTTTGCGTCCTTCTGGCCAGATTGTGTAGATGAGCCTGTCTTCAGCAGCCGGTCCAGGAACTTGGGGGATATGGAACCCCAAAGACCCGACACGGTGTCTGCATCGTTGCGCAGCTCCTCCGAGTTGTCGAGTACACTTTTCAACAGAGCTAAGCCAACGAATCTAGAGGTATCATCTTTGGCCTTCAACATACTCTGGATTTGGTCGAGCGATGCAGTTTGCTGCGTTCCCGACGTCGACTGGGAGACACCAGGAGGTGCCTGCGCCGCGGCGAACTCTGCAGGAGCTTTGTCTGCCATATTTACGTCTCCTTATGTTCGTTGATGTTCCTGGAGTCCTGCGTTGACGCGATCAACAAGCTCTGCGAATGCCAAAGGCGGGTAAGACAGCGTGTAAGTCGAGTGTCCGAGTTCTAGGGTTGGAAATCCGGTAGGCATCAAAGCCGAAGACGGCACGTGCTACAACCTAGTCTCTTGAAAATAACGTGCTGCTCTGTTGGGAAAGAGTACGATAATTGCAGGCTGTCAACCCCACAAGAAATGAGCAAGATGCCAAGATCAGACGAAAGGATGCCGTCGTGAAAAATTGCCCCGCGCTGAAAGACCCAGATCACTGAAGGAAACCCCCCACCGTCAGATGCATTCCATCAACAAGACCCCTGCAGGTGGTCCCCTTGGCCACTTGCCCCGGCGTCGCATCAGCCGCAAGACAGACCGCAAAGAGGCCCGAGCTTCCACACCGAGTCAGCCACGCGCGGCTCGTCACCGTACAGGTATCCATCCGGCGACGGGGAGGTGATACCGTTTCCGTCCTGTTGAAGAGAACCTTGAAACGACAACAGGATGGCTATGATCTGAGGATACTGGGAGTCAATGTCGCCAGATTCGCACCATGGCCGGTCCTGTACACTATGATTCGTCCGCCTCGTCCTCATCGCGTCCGCTGAACAGCGGCGCCGGCAACAGCAACAGCAATACAGACCCCGCCGATCGAGACGAATTGGACTTCTGGAGCGAAGACGAAGACGTCGCCGATGTCCTGATCGAGGACCCAATCCACGAGGACCTCGACGAACCCTTCTCCTTTAAGCGAAAACAGAAACAGAACGCTCTGTCAGCTCCAAGCCGCCTCTTGTCCGCCTTCACCGGTTCGCGATCAGGCACTGCCTCCCCTCACTCCTCGCCGCGAGCGCGAACGCCTACCCACGATCCAAATCGATCACCGCGGAGGGCAGGCGCACATGGCGCTGCGAGCCAGGGTACCAAAGATGGCGCGCCACTAGATTGGTACGTGGAAGGGCCGGGAAGAAGAGTGGGATACGAGGATTTGACGGCCATCGATTGGATTTTCGAATACACAAAGGAGCGTCAGCGTCTGCGCGTCCTTCACTCAGGGGCGCAAGGGTTGCTTGGGCTGTTCAAACAGCTCGTAGATGCCAGTGAGGTCTGGATCATCCTGATATTGACTGGTATGGCTGTTGGCGCTGTTGCTGCTGGCATCGATATTACGACCGACTGGCTTGGCGACCTGAAAACAGGGTACTGCTCCAGCGGCCCAGAAGGAGGCGCATTCTACCTGAACAAGAACTTCTGCTGCTGGGGTTACAACGAGATGTCAAAGTGCGGCGGCTGGACACCCTGGGCGAAGGCTTTGGGTGTTTCTTCCGCCGGTGGAAAATGGTTCATAGAGTACTTCTTCTTTCTCGTACTCTCTGTAAGTCTCGCGCTCTCACAACCTCGCGCCTCTTTGCTGATGATTTGGAGGTCATTTTGGCATCTGCCGCAGCTATTCTGGTTCAGGAGTACGGAATGTATGCCAAACACAGCGGAATACCAGAGATCAAGACGGTGTTGGGGGGTTTCATCATCCGAAGGTTTCTTGGCAGCTGGACTTTGATCACCAAGTCGTTAGGTTTGGTAAGTTATAAGTTCTCTCTTCTCTTTCGTGCCATGTCGACTAACTCATGCAGTGTCTTGCGGTTGGTTCGGGCATGTGGCTAGGCAAAGAGGGACCTCTAGTCCACGTTGCTTGTTGTTGCGCCAATCTCTTTATCAAGCTCTTCAAGAATATCAACGACAACGAGGGTGAGCCAAGCCTGCAAGGAAAATCGTGTACTTTACTGATGTCTCGACAGCTCGAAAAAGGGAGGTTCTCTCTGCTGCCGCTGCCTCTGGAATTTCGGTGGCTTTTGGCTCGCCAATCGGAGGAGTGTTGTTCAGTCTAGAGGTTGGTACGACCGGGATTGCTCCCTGTCCCATGCTAATCGCATACTAGCAACTCTCATACTACTTTCCGGACAAGACAATGTGGCAGAGTTTCGTCTGTGCCATGACTGCTGCCGTCGTTCTGCAGGCATTTGATCCGTTTCGCACTGGGCAGCTTGTCATGTACCAGGTCAAATTCAGCACGGGATGGCACGGCTTTGAACTGATTCCATTTGTCTTCCTTGGTATCCTTGGTGTAAGTGCATACCGTCGTTAGCCCATGACCTCAACTGACAGTCTGACAGGGAATCTACGGTGGCCTCTTCATCAAAGCGAACATGGCTGTAGCACGATGGAAGAAGAACACGCCGTGGCTCCCGGGGCCCATTACCCAAGTCGCTGCGATTGCCCTTCTGACGGCGCTCATCAACTATCCCAACCATTACATGAAGTTCCAGACATCGGAGCTTGTCTCCAACTTGTTCGTCGAGTGCTCCAAGTACGTCGACGACCAAATCGGCCTCTGTAAGACTGGGGCTGCATCGGCACCAACGATTGTTCTTCTCATATTTGGGGCTATCCTTGGTTTCTTCCTCGCCACCATCACATTTGGCCTTCAGCTGCCTGCTGGCATTATTCTGCCTTCAATGGCTATCGGAGCCCTGACCGGCAGAGCCGTGGGTATTGTTATGGAGATTTGGGTTACAAACCACCCTACGTTCTTCGCATTTGCCTCCTGCGAACCAGATGTTCCTTGCGTAACACCGGGAACATATGCCATTATCGGTGCGGCAGCGACGCTTGCCGGCGTCACTCGAATGACGGTCTCAATTGTTGTCATCATGTTCGAGCTGACAGGAGCTCTGACCTATGTTCTCCCCATCATGATCGCCGTCATGCTGTCTAAATGGGTGGGAGATGCGTTCTCCCGGAAGGGAATTTACGAAGCGTGGATCCACTTCAATGAGTATCCCTTCCTAGATAACAGCGAGGAGATGGTCATCCCCGATATTCCTGCGTCGCAAATCATGACTCGCATCGAGGACTTGGTTGTGCTCACCGCGACGGGCCACACTATTGGCAGCTTAAAGAACATTCTCGACACGCACACCTACCGAGGGTTTCCTGTTATTTCAGATCCCCGCGAAGCCATTCTGCTGGGATACATCTCCCGTGCAGAGCTCACCTACAACTTGCAAATGTGTTCGCAGCCACCGCGATCGCTTCCGCCAGAGACAGAGGCCTTCTTCTCTCACCAGCCCCTCGCGGACCCCCGTACGACTCTTGATCTTCGGCCGTGGATGGACCAGACGCCCATCACTATGGCTTCGAGATCTAACCTGCATCTTGCCGTCAGCTATTTTCAGAAGCTTGGCTTGCGCTATGTCCTGTTCAGTGACCGCGGTGCTCTGCAGGGTCTCTTGACCAAGAAGGACGTGTGGTACGTCCTCAACGGCGCAGAGGAGACGCGGCGGACGAGTGGGTTGTCGAGAGGTATGGGTGTCGAGACCGGCCTCACGAGAGAAGGCGGCGGTGGCGAGCATCAGGGTCTGTTAAGGGATGACGGACATGAGGAGGGAATTAGCCCTGCAGAAGACCGGGGACCGATTTTATAAGATAGAGCGTGATCTCGTGATAGTGAATGATTGTACGGATACTTTAGACACATATATGCATAAATGGGAACTTGGAACTTTGGTAACTTGTAGTTCGCATGGCATAATTCAGTTCCTGTTAATAGGGTATACTCACTCATCCGGGATTCCATCTCCTCTCCGAAGATCAAGCCAATGATCGGTGCAATGCCAGCAGATGATAGATCAATGGATTGTGTGGTGGTTCTTGCACCTTGTTGCGGGGGCCAAAGACCCTGCCGCGAAGTTGAGATTTGGTTTCACTTATGGACAAGAGTTCATCTGGCGTTGTCTACTTTGAGTAGTCAATGTGCTTGGGTTTGGAAGCAGGCCTTCTTTCCTTCCCACGCTAGTGCTCATTCACTACAGGGCGCGTACCTTAGAGCCTCTTCACGACCCTCTCGAGGCTCTCCAGTTGGCGCAATGTGCTGGGCTGCGATTCGGATGTAACAACGAAGACCCAGCTCGAGCGTGTTGATGGGTTCGGAGGACTGATGCTCCGTGGGAACATGGACCTTCTCGATTTGTTTGGTCGGTACACTGCACAATCTTTTGTCCAAGGTTCCCTCCCTCCCGCGTCTCCCTCTGTCACCGTTTGTTCCGCCACACCACTGTCCAGATGATCAAGGACGGAGTGTTCGAGGTAGCAAGGTGCTGCCCACGTACTAGCTGAATTGTTTTGAAAGGCCGGAAGAACCCAATACGTTACCCAAAAGCCTGCAGGCAATGGCTCTCTTTTGGAAGGTCACTTGGGAGACAGGAATTCGTCTGCCCAGCGTTTTGGCTATTACAAGGTACGGAAAACCAACCTCCTCAACTGCTGTTTCTGGCATTGATGCTTTCCACGATCTACCGCAGTAAATAAAGCGTCTGAATCTCATGCCCGAGTTCAAGAAGATCCGGGGATGAAACTGTCGAAATTGGCAGTGTAATTGCTTGAATTCTTGCGCTGCTCGGCACAAAAACATCGCCATGAACTCCAAATTTGAGGCTTAGAATGTTCTTCCCTGTCTCGCAGGTTCAACTAGATGCGCGTCATTGTTTGGAAGGTCTTATGTCATTTCCATGATACACCCGCAGTTCCCAACGGCGTCCTTCTAAACTAATCCCATGTAGTTGATCTACAAGATGCAGTCTCTGAAGATACTACTATTCTGCACAGTAGAATACTTCTCTCGGTACACCACGTACCGAAGGTGTGGATGGACGAGACCAAGATCTTTGTGCCTGAAAGCGAATTTGCCCATCTTATGAAGGTATTGTAGTCATTGTATCTAGATGGATCTTCGTTGAATAAACAGCCTTACATACTTGATCTACCTTACGCATGTGGCGTTTGTCTCCAACAGACATCATTTAATAATTATAACGAGTACCCATCGAAGCTCAAGACGCGAGTTACGACATTTTCCATATAACCCTTCAAAGATACCACTTCGGAAATTCCAAAATCCGCCCTAGTAGGCTCTTACGGGACCAACCGAGGCGGTGGCGAGCATTATCCTAATCCGGGCTCAACTTTCGACAAACGATTCAAACATCACGCCACTCCTTGCGTCTTTGTCTCAGCAGATGTACGGGACAGCCAGGTCGTTGTCGCCCCCTTCCCCCCCACATCACACAACATTTGAACATGATGGCATTGAAAATGTCCGAGGTTTTATCCGATGTACATCACACTAGCTAGCATGGCAAAGGGGGGTTAAACATTTTGAGAGGAAGGGTTAGGGGATGGAAGTCTTGCTGAACATATTGTCGTATGGTATTCACATGCGTTTCTTGTACATTTCACTGCCTCAAGTGAGTAGTCGTTCAGTACCCTGACGAACTAGCACTCGTCCAAAAGATAATAACTAGTGAGATCAAGAATATGGATTCAATATCTATTCCCTTCAATGGCGAGGTTTGGGTAGAGCGATAACCCATGTCAGTTTTCTCTGTGTGATAAAAGAATTAAAAACAAATCGCTTGTTCCGGCTTGACACGGTTGGCAACCCTCATTCACATGGCTCGTAAATGCTCCCTATCAATACAAAGCTGATACGATTTCTTCGCCATCAATTGCTAGTGTTCCACGACGCTTAAATAACAGAAAAGACAAAAGGGGTATCTTGAAATGCAGTCTGACCAGCCCAATACAGAGTCTTGAAGTTCATGCTCGCGGCAGATCCACCTCCCTGCCCGTAGAAAAAGGCGGACGTGCTATTGACGCCTTGCCGTAAAGAAGAGAACCGGGGGTTTTGAATACGCTGGTCCGTAAAACCCTCATCATTTGAAGTGATCCCGGGGAGGCTACGTCGACCCGAGAGCCATAATACACCACCGCGGCGGCGTCCAGTCCGGAAATAAGTCGCAAACGGCCTTCATCGCCGCCTCCATTTGCCTCGCCATCTGCTGCTTGAGCAAGCCGTTCGGATTCGCAGGCACCAACTCGACCTCGTCGTTGTAGACAGGATTTTCGTCCCGCGGCACGAAGACCAGCTCTTCCAGCTTGGGCATACGCGCGCGGACCTGCTTGAGGACCTCCACCGTTAGGTTGGCGGCGCTCATGGACTGGTACATTGTGTCGACCCAGAAAAGCGAGTCGTTGATGGCGAGGCGGCGCACTTGTGAGATGTCTTCGGGATCGCAGAGGGCCATGACGGTGCGGAACTGTGCCTCGGAGGCCATGTAGCCGTCACGGGCGCCAAAGTAGAGGACATCGTGGGCCTTGTCAAAGAAGATTTGGCCCGGGTTGCGCGTCATGCCGAAGCTGAGATGGTACGACTTGAGGGCCTCGAGGCGGGATTCATGGCAAGCGTGGAGGTTGGTGGGTACGGCTGTGTACGAGGTACACCCGCTCGACGAGGGCCTTGGTGACTGGGCGTGTGAGGCGAAGGAGAGAGACTTGGCACCGCACCGGATGGGCACAACCCTAGGTGGTGGAAGGTTGAGGTTCCAGATCTTGAGCCGGAGTTCTACTGGCAGCCTTGGAAAGAGATGCTGTGATGGCTTCGGTCAACGGGGCTGGGCGCGGCTATGGGGTACACGGGAGATCGACGGATCTAAACGTACAAATTGATCGAGAGCTCGAGGTGGTATCGCTTGCGCGGGGCAGCCGGTTGTTCGCGTTCTTGGAGCGGAGGTTATCGTGATGGTTGACATGATCTGTACAAACCGAGGGCTGGCGCGAGACTAGAAGAATGGGTTTGCAACGTTGAAGTCCCGCAGTGTGGAAATGGATGCCGAGAAACGAACGAATGTGTTTGTTAGGCCAGTGCGGGACACGATGACAGGTTGTCGGAGGGGTGGCAAGCGTGAGTGGTTATTATATCGGCCACGACGCCGCGGGTACCAGCGCTATCCCGGGCAAACGATACAAAGGATAAAGGATATGCCTGCCAGGCTACGTCCCACAAGGTCCAAGGCGACCCGAGACATCATTAGACTTCTTTGACAAATACCCAGCCCCGGTTCTCCTCACAACAGAACGCTGGGGTAGGAGGGAAAGCTATGTGCATACCATATTTTTCGTGATTCATGACCACTTGACGAACACACCCCCCAGACTGCATATGTGTGTCAGGGAAGAAAGTGTGGCGGCCCAGAACCCGAGGCTTTGGGTCGGGGCGACCAGGGGTGTTCGCGCTGCTCGCAGGATTCTGACGGTCATTTCTCCCTTTCCGGTTAGAGTGTCACCGGTGACAGAGTACTCCGTACTCCGTAGTCAATTGTCAAAGTGGTCGGGAAGTTTGAGGGCGGGGTGCCGATCCAAGGGATGGTCAATATCCGTCTGTACAACAGAACTGCAGAGGTGTCGGCACTGAGCCATGGCTTCAGGACTCTTGTAATTATAACGATATTCCGCCGTATTCGAGCCAATGACGTTTGATGTACCCTTGAAGATGGAATATTCGTTAATCTCAACATGAGAGAAGAGTGTGAGAGGTTCTCTGTAATGCAGGTGAAATGTAGAAGCCTTGGGAGTCTCGAATTCGGGCCAAGGGGTGCAGATCTGCGGGAGTGCTGCTGGGAAAGCCAAAGCGGTGCGAATTGTGATGGGCCGGACCCATCAGGCACATGTGAATATGCTGTGGTCCTGTGGATAGACAAGGAGGGCTTGCCTGGCCTGACAAGCACCTGGGTGGGCAGTCAGGATTCCCGTCCGCTGTTACCTGCTTTCCTGAATTTTGTGTGCCTGTTTGGTTCTCCCGGATGTCGAAAGAAAGGAATTCGACCGGCCCGGCCGTAAGCTGGTCTGTAGATCATCAGAATGCAATGACGGGTGATGAGCGCCTGGTTGGTTCCAGTCAGTTGGGCTGAGCCAGGGGTCAGGGGTCTGGACAGGGGATGTCTCGGTGGTCGCTGCAGTCTGCTTATGCTGGAGTCTGTGTGTCCGTGTGTTGAACCAGGGCCTTTCTGATGAACCATTGAATTTGAGTGGTTCTCAAGCGTCGTATCCCTCGCTTGGCTATAGACAATCTCAGCTGAAGCGGAGTACGTAGTCCCGTCCTGGTCCGGACTTTTAAAGTTGCTGTATTGGACGACATTCAGAGAAACCCTGCTGCAAGGAGGACAAGGTCGCCTGTCAAAACCCAATGATACTCTGTAATTCGCACAAAGAGGCAGAAAGAATATCGTGTCTACCATGCGGTACATGGATCAACAACTGACTGACCGCCTGCAATGCATCTTGATGGTGCAACAGGAGTCAACCCGAGCATCTGGGACACCCAAACCCGGAGGGATGGACTTGGGAGCCGTGCCGCAGTGAATCCCCGTGGCGCCACAGTGAGACTTGAGTCCGTGATTCGACCTGTCACTTCGCAGTCGACTTGATGGGCGAACCGTCACCCCACAGTCTCTGGCTGCCGAACTCCGAGTCCTGGTCCAATACTTGCAGTAGCCAGCTGAGGAGCCGTGGTGCTGTTGTTGTCAACCTTGAGACCTTTGGCTTTCGCTAATGCGCTGACGATGGCTTGCTTGACATTCCACACCCCGTGGACGTTGAGGGCCAAGCACCTAAACTCTCGCTTCCTGCCGATGTGCAGTCACGTCTGCCAAGTTCGTCGTTCGCCAACTGAAGACTGGTTCGCTAGTCTGTCCAAACTGTTCTGACACCCTGGACGAGCTGGGGCATCAGCTAGGTTCGGCCGCTGGCCCGCTACTTTGTCCGTTAATGGCCCGCCAGCTAGTGCAGACAATTGTTGACATGCGGAGCAGTCGGCCCTACCCGGCGGACGCCAATGTCTCTTGCAGTGGAGGCCAAGAACTAGGCCGGACTGGGCCCAGAGAAATGTCTACCTGTAAAAGACCTTGGGACGAGGCTGGAGCCGCAAAGAGCTTCGTGTGCAGGCGACAAACCGACAGGGAGTTCGGACCAATGCTATCTCAGATCATACAATGGTCGCTACCCGTGTCTAAGGGGCCGCTGTAGGCAGTCGTTATTGCTAGTCCTACAGGCCGGTTTGTTGAAGGCTGCAGAGTTTTGACAGCCCCAACATCAGTTTGATCACCGCAGCCGGCTGCAAGGTTGGTACAGCCTCATCTGCAAGCCTGCTCTTCTTCTTGTTGTATGTACGGATACAATTGCTTGCTTAGCTCACCCTTTCGTGGAGGGGTCTGATACCCTGTCGTCCAGACGCCCCTGGTGATGTGGAATCATTGCCATCGCTCTCGGAAGGTGGAAACGCCATTGACTGAGCAGTGTGCTGCATGTCGCAGCTCAGAGATGAGACACACTCGTGGCCATAGAGAGTTCATCGCAATCCAGCCTTCAGGAACGAGCATGTCGGACAACGTCGCAGTGACCATCAGTTGTCTCGTCCAATCTCCGTGCCCGTACTCTGCAAGTTTGAAGTTCCGTGTCCGTATGCGTCGTCAGGCCTCAAAGAAGAGAGACTACAGCGGGCTTCACAGTATGACGCTCAAGTTGGGCAGCTTTTTGTGAAATCCAGCTGGCGAAGTGGTATATTGGTTTTGCAGATACGAAGGAGCGCGTTTCTTTTTCGTCGGCGTCGGCGTGGGATGGGATGGCAAGCCATATCACTACGGAAATGAGCAAGGTTAACTTGGGTGCTTGGCTCCACAGCTGGTAACGCTGCTAACCAGTTGTCAATGAGCAAATGAGAAAAGTATCACGTGATAAGCCCATTTCCTCCACGGCTCTTCCCGCTCATCAGGTGAAAAGCAAAAAGAAGCTTACCTAAGGCAAGTCGCCTGGCCTGGATCAAGGATGCCGGGATTGCTTTTCATCTCCACTCTTCCCGCTTGACGTGAGCTTAGTCCTCGGATTCCTTTCGACAGCGGCGGCAAATAAGAACCTCCAACGTCGAAATCTCATTCTATTATCACTGACTTGCAGCAACCTCGATTGTGGTCACATCCCGGTCAGCGAATAATCGTTCTTGTTTCGATTTTCAAAACGAGGTTATCTGCACCTCATCATTGGCCTCCTCCATGGCCCTCCCGCCATTTTAAGCGCTGGGGATGACCGCCAATGGGACCAGCATCTGCGGGCTTCTGACCAATGTAAAGCTCGCCGGCTGTTCAGGGGTGTCCGCTGATCTCCTCTCTCAGAGCCCCGAGATGTCGCAAGCGCGGCTATCTTGCATCGGCGCAACGCTTGTCACGATAAATTTGGACATCACCTTTCTTCCCCATATGTGTTCAAGATTACGTGCCGTGTCTAGACTCGGCACACGGCGCGTATCCAGGCTATAGAGAGGCTGTATATGTACGCTTCATGATCGCCCTTCCGTAGGTCTGTGATACTGGAAAACCATACAGCTACCTAGCTCCCAGCCCGCTTTCTCTTTTCTTACGTGTTTTCTTTCCTGGAGATCGTTTCTGACATTACGTTTGGTCATTCTTCACTTGTAATTACACCTCATTTTACGACAATATTTCACGACTTTCTCTACAGCCATGTCTTCCGATCTGAAGAACGTCACGCAAACCTCGGACTTCGAGGTCGATTCTTATGACGCTCACTGCCCTTCTCACGCACGTCTTCTCAAGACAGTGGATACCGCAAGAGTCAGTCTGACGGCTGTGGCCCTTCTCATGAGCATCACCATCCTTGGTACATCAGCAGATGCCCTAGCTGTCTACGATGCCACCCACGTACCAGCCGGCTTCATGCTTCCGCTGTGGCCGGATGCCTTCGACTTGCGTCCAACAGTCGCACTCGTGGTTGGGAGCTCTATTCTCATCATTGTCAATCTCGTCTCTCTCCTTTTCAGTCGAGTTCAAAGTGTAAGTCAAATCTGCTTTTTGACATCGTACCTCTGAGGAGTCAGCCCACACTGACATCAAAAAGCTGCGGGCTCAAACTCTCATTCACAACTCATTGGCAGTGGCCGTCCCATCGGTTGGGTTGGTGGCATCGATCATTGCCATGTCCTTCTTCTACAGCATCAACGCGTCGATCACGGTCGACACACTACAAAGCTGGAGCTGCCGCTGGTCCGATGTTGTGATGATGACGAGGCCGCATTTCGGCACCCTCTGCAAGCAAAGCAAGGCGGGCCTCTACCTGTCCATCCTGCTGATCCCGATCGAGGCCATCATCATGGGAATGGGCGGCTATCAGATGATGCTCGAGCGGAACATCAGTAAGACCAACAGAGTGGTACTGGAACAGCGCAAGGCTGGGAGCCCGGTGCCTTCATCAGTCCGCGACGTCGAGGGCGATCACCACTGAGAAGAGCGACTGAGTGTTCGTGCAAGAGACCTTGGTCAACGGTCTTCGTCTGCTATGCATCCACAGGTTGGGTCGAGGGAATAAAGAGGGCGCCGGAAACGGAAGTTTTCCATTCTAGTAATCAGGCGTTAAGGATGTGTAGTATTAGCAGAGGTGGGAGCCAACTACGTCACGTACCAGCGTAGGTATCCAATTATTCAATGCTTTCTGGGAAATTCGCGTCCCTCGTCTGCAGAAGTGAATGGCACTTCTCGATTTGCCGGTAGCGACTCAGGATTTGATCCGATTTTCATCCTTTTAGCAGCTATGCTCCTCGATCGAAGGCCGCATGCGGCATTCACCGAGGTCTAGCAGCTTGAAGCTTGAAGCCACCAGGGAATCTACGAGCCGCCATTCGAGTGTCCGCTGACGCAGGTGTATCCTCAACGTGAATCTAAGTTGGTGAAACCTGAGAAGTTCCTCGATTATAACCGTTTGCGGACGAATTGCTACTGCACTGAAGTGGATTAGGGTCGATGGAGCTGGACCGCCACGGCTCCGGCACGGTAGCTTAGCCGCCCCTCTGAGGGTATCGGCATCTGTATTTTTATTTTTTTCTACTTATCGATGTAATCTTCGAGTCTAGGCAAAGTAGCACGCGAGGGTTTAGGCCATAGGCGAATGAGTTTCAAGCTTATACTCTGGTCAGCAAATGAGTCAAGGTGAAGTCTCGCTCAGACAGTTTGAACCCTTTGATAGAGTACTGCTGTAAGTCACTTTGGTCCTGGATAGCACTCTCCTATCCTTTTGAGGGCTTGTCCCCTATCTCTGAGTTTCAGTAAGAAGCCTTCAAGCCACCAAAGACTCGAGAGCCAGCCCAACCGGAGCGAAGGGTCGCCGGGGTGGGGGGACTCGGGAGGCACTACAACAAGTTAGATGCACGACTGACGACCACGACTAGGGCGGCTAGGGGCTGCCGGGCGACAGGTCGACGCGGAACGATTGGCCCGAAAGCACAGCGCGTGCAGTGTGCTTGGTGAAGTTGGTCTTGGGGACTTGGGATGAACATGGAAGAATCAAAATGAGCGCCGCTTTGGCCTTCGACTAACAGAAAGTGGCCGTGAATTCTGCCCATGACCCCATCCTTAGCGCGCCCCATCTTCCATCTTTTCTCCGGTACGTACTCTAGCCTATCTGCACCTGCAGTTTGCTCCAGTGCCCACTGCCCACGGTTTCCATTCCCATTTCCCATGTTTTAGACTACTCGGAAACATGGCCATTCCGTCCAATCTTTACCAACTCCGTCTGTTGCTAATCACTGTCTCCATTGTATTGACTTATTCGTCTTTGACCCGGTCTCGTTCCTGTCAAGACGGCGCAAGCAGGACCGAAGGATGGAGCCAGACGGACGTGACGGACTCGACGACCTCGGACCAGCCCTCAAGCCGTGCCAGCAAGTCTAGACGGCTCCAGAGTCTAGAGGAAGCAGATTTACCCCCCACAAACCACACGAAATCAGCAAACAACACAACTTCTTCCTCCCCCTCTTTTCAGCGCTTTCCGGATGTCGCACAGTCCATGATGCGGCTGGCCGAGCAGCTGGCTGCGGCGTGCCTTTGGCCTTACCCTTCTCGCTCTCGTCTACCGACATCTCAGGCACCACAATCTACTACCGAAGTACCGTAAACCGATTTAGGCGCTGCAACATTCCAGAGCGGCTCTCATGTCCTGAACCCTGAATCTTTGGTATCCAGACTGCCTTTGAACATGTCTCTGGCCCATGCCACATTAGCACTGACGGCAGCGGGAAGGCTCCAGACCTGCGGAATCCCAAGCAATTTCTCGTGTCGCAGACATGCAGCTTGATAAGGTCAGGGCCGTAGCGGGCAACACAGCCGAGAATGGCAGAGGTAAGGTATGAATGAACGAAGGCACGGTAGGATGATTGCGGGTTTCCAGGTTGTTCATGTCGTGTGCCACCCACATCCAAACTCCACGGTCGCAATCAACGGAGAACCCTGGCAACACACACGTTGTAGCCTAGCCGTAGACAAGTTTAGGTAACACGGCCATGCCTCGCCTCCAGATATCGCGTGGACAATCGACATGAGGTGCAGCCCTCCCACACATTCACTACAAAGTAAGTAGTTAAAGTAGTTTGTTACCTGGCCACATAAGTTACGGTCTGCTACCGAATCTTCCCATACCAACCTAAGTACTAGATGAGGCAAGTTGCCCTACCTACGTAACGTACCTTGAAATCAGAGCACCGGTATCTAAGTGAGGCAAAAGAGGATGCGAGCTTGGGCAAGCTTCGCCCAGTCCAGTCCAGTCCAGCCCGCTTTCTTTCTCCATCTTTCCTCCTTCCGTTCGTTCTGATCGACCTGTCTTGCGTTGAAACCGGGCTTCGTCAAGTGGGAAGAAAGGCGTGGAGTGCGCATCTGGCCTTGGCTCTTTCCGTTTTCAACCATTTCCTCGCGTTTCTGGGTGGCTAACCGCCTCTGCATCGATTCCGTCCCAACGACTCGCGTCCCCATAGCTCCTCCGGCTGACGACCAGCAACAGCTAGCACCACCAATCTTCACCTCATATAATAGTCCCCCGAGTCACCAGGCAGTCGGATCCTGTTTTTTTTGTTCATTTGTTCAGTTGGTTGTTACCCGTATCAAACACCCTCGGAACTCCGCTTGTTTTCCGCCCAGCGCGTCTCGTCTCCTCGCCACATCTTGTAAGATCGGCAGCCAGACTTCTCTCAGTGGCTGGTCCTTTGCATCGACCTTCTGCGCCTTTATCATCCTTTCGGCGACTGTTTCCAGCCCTAGCCGCCTCGAGTACGAGAGACTCCGTGCGCGTCGACCGCTCGACCTATCTACACTGCATTCTTGACAGCTGAACATATTACGCCAAGTCCAAGGGGAATCTAGTCGTCCAGACTTGCTCAGGTCGCCATCACTCGACAACAGCGGTTGGTCTCTATTCGGTATGTGTCGAGCTAGGTGATTTCTGGGCGATGGGCGACACTAACACGGCCGCTACTAGTGAAAGACGCCGTTCCCAGACAGCCACGTCTGATACATCAGCCCAATTCTTAAGCACCGTCGAAACACCTTTATCTCAGCTTCGGGCCTTCGAACATCGTCGCAGAAATGGCTGACCCTGTCTCCCCGCCTTCTTCCCCTCCCGCGGATTCTGTCACCCCTAGCACGACCAACTCTCACCCACCCGTCACCCCCGAAAACAAACGTCTTTCGCAGGTCGGCGGCATGTCTTTTGCTGAGAGACGGATGAGCCGTCGTCCCTCCACCGCACCCACTCCTATTGTTGAGGGGGACGGCCTTACTAGAGACGTCATTCACTCTTTGCCCGGCGATACTCGCAACAACAACAATAGAAAGTCCAAGACGCAAGCCGATATGGCCAAACGCCGCAGCTCTTACTACGAGGAGGCTTTCCAGGGCGACAGGGAGTCCAATGTTATCAAGGACCGCGCTTATGCGGAGGCCATCGTAATGGCAGAGCTTCGCACCAACGTCATTGTATGTGCTCTGCTCAGGTTATTAGTAGAGATTTCCGACTAATTCATTTGCACAGATCAATGACGAGTTCAGCTTTATCACGGACTTTTCATACCAGCTGTCGGTTAGGTACCAGCGGCCAGTAACTTCGATCGTGGTCAACCTGCAACATGGGGCTTGCATGCTCTTTGGAGGCACTTTTGAACCGGCTTACACGATGTCGATCCACGCATTACCGCTCGAGGTCGGCGTGACCAAGAACAAGAGAAACACAGCTCTGCTCCAGAAGCACCTCCACGAAGCTCTTGGCGTTGCGCCTGTTCGTGGATTCGTCAAGTTCGTCGAAGTCCCAGCGGAGAACATGGCTGTTAACAGCAAGACCACCGCCTCTCACATTGCGGAGATGACTGGCGAAGAGGAAGAGACCATTGCTGAGCGTCGTGGTCGCAACCGCAAGAGTATCAGTGGCAAGGTACGTATATGAGAACTATGAGTCGTTAGGGGGGATGCTAACAGCCTTGCAGTCTATGTCAGCTCTGCGCCACGGCTCCATTGTCGGAGGCAGGAAGGGCTCTGTCTTCGACTTTAGAAGAGAATCTGTTGCTCCTCGCAAAGATTCAGTTATGCCTCCTCCCCATGAGCTCACTCCTCCGCACAGCGCGACCGATGCTCCCCCGATTCCTCCCATCCCTGAGGCCCACACTAACAAGACTACGGCCGCGGTTCCCGATGAGAAGTCGGATGCTCCTATCAAGGAAGTTGAGAAGGCGCCTACAAACACTTCGGCATCTCTCAAGAAGTCCAAGGTTGCAAAGCGCAAGAGCAGCTTCGTCACTTCACTGTTCTCTCGCTCTCCCAGGAGCACGCCCGCGCCCATGCCCACCGTAGCATCGTAGACGGTGGCTCTACTCCCCTCTCGCCACTGAAGTCCCTCTTTCTCTTTGTTTTGTATTGTGCTTATTATCGAGTCTGGAGCAGTGGTCAAATTGGAAACTTGACGAGGTCAAGAAACAGAGCATTGCATCGATAAAAAGGGAGACGGAGTTCTGCATTACAGCCCGTAGGGCATGCTGGAGTCACAGTCTTGGAATTCTATCATTTGTAATCCTATCTGTTCTGTCTAATTGCAGGAGTTATGGTTGAGAGACAGATTGATCTGTATTCATCTCAATCAAACTCATGCATGCCAAAACTAGGCATTCACTAATTACATCAAACTTACCATTAACCATCTTTTGGCCCATGTTCTTTGCGTTCTAAGTGACAGTCAATAAGTGACCAATAGAACTTGAGGCATCAAGTGTAATAACTTGCTCGATGACATATATATATCCATTATCTGAGCCCACTGGGTTTCATAAAGCTTCATAGTAGACATGAACGATAGAATTAGGTATGGCCATCTCATGGCCGACCTCATCAACTCATCAATAGAGGTGGTGGTGAATGCAAGCAAGTGTACCTTTTGTGACGAGATGAACGGGGTGACAGTTCACTGTGAGTACCTACAGATACCTACCCTTGCTTGGAACCTGGAAGGTGGAGTCTCGCTTAAATTGCCAGCGCTGTGCCAGTTCAAACGCGCTGCTCAAACGCACTCAGCACGGGGTTTTCATCGACTCAGTGTTTACCTTATCTTATCGCTGCTCCTGCATCGTCATTTCTCCCCTACCACCTTACCACTTACCTTAGGTACGCAGTACTCCGTACGGATAGTGCTCGATTGCCTCGCCCGCTCCCCACGTCCGATATGCAACCTGGAAACGGTCACGGCATACAGATACGCACTCAGTGATAGGCCAGACGTACCTTCAACACCCCGTACCCAACGGAACAGGCTTCTTTGCGCAGCTTCTCTACAACCATTGTCGGAGGGTCGGAAGGGATTTTACCAAGCAAGAGAGCGGCACATATTTTCCGCACCTGCCTGTGTCAGCGTCCATTCCGGGAAACGAGGGGTCCTATCAGCGGCCGTCGCTGTGGAGTGAGGCGACCCAACGACTGAGGCTCGACGACGATTGACCTGCTCAACGGCGCAAGGCAGGCTCGTCCCGTAAACTAGACGACAGGACTTGAAGGAAACAGTCTGGGGAGTCTTGGTGGAAAATGGAAGTGAGTTCTTGCATTTTCTTAAGGTCGTGGTCTTCTTTTTCTACCCAAGCTACTGCGGCTCTTTTTGCCCTGCCTTTTCATACATCCTTTACGCTCCCCCGATGAGGCTTCGACACACGAGTCGCGAACACAAGATGAACCAACCATATGACTATCTGGGACACGCCTACTGAGGGCTCTTGGTTCGAATGCTCGATCCAAGCTCGTTTGAGGACACACATTCACTTCTTACACGGGATGGAAGTTCTGAGCGACTCGGACATCATCAGCATACGCAACGCGTCGACCTTCTGCGTCACCTCAGTGGTCATGCCGGGGAGGTCATCGGACAACAGGAGAGCCAGCATAGTTCGTCCGCGGGAACGGGTAGTCAAGTCGCTGTCCCTCGTCAGATCAAGCGGGAAGGGCTGAGCCACGGTGTCATGGATGATGTGGTGTCTGTACGACAGTGAGATCAGCATCGAGTCAAAGCTGGTTCAACCCTCATGGGCATCGACGTATGATTCTTCTCGAAAGGAGCCCGCATGAACGCCAAATTTTCTCAACTTCCCCCCCTGCTTTCCAGCCACGTTTTCTGTTACGAAGATGCGCCAGACCTCGAGCCGGCAGATCTCTCCTGCGTGTGTCCGTCGATGGCGGTCGTATTCTTTCGACGTGTCTGAGAAAAACAAGCTTTTCAGCTTGGGACATCTTGGAGAGGCCGCAAGCGAGTTGATGCGAGGATTTGGTGGCAGGCCAGCCAGGGAAGCGGGAGCTTTTAGGGCCTCGCTGGTAAAAGTTTCGTTTGAGGGACTCGGCCCCATTCCCGTTGCCAGGTTTGAAATCCGGTCGACCTCATCAAAGAACCCGCGCAAACATCGAGTGTCCCCTCGGTCTGTGGCATCCATCTTCCCGAGACAGCAACAAACAAAGAAAAGCAAGCAGTCGATGGTCTTGCAGCGAGCTCGGCGATACGATATCTCGCTCACACTCAAGCTCTCGTGACTGGTCTCTTTACACGAGTGACGCTTCCAAGAAAGCTGGTTGCCTTTCAACACCATTCCCCCTCTCCACAAGTTAAGAAATGGACAAATCGCCCCGTTCTATCGATTCCATGCTGTCCCAAGCGGTAGATGGCTTGGGTGTTTCTTCCTATGGGAGCTCTTTGCGAACAAACGGCCGTTTAAGTCCAGCCAGGCTAACACTCCAGCGTGTCTACGATCAGAGTCAAGGAGTGCAGCCGCAGGATGCGAGCAAGATGGTGGAGATGCCTCCGGGCCCCCCTGCAAAGGGGAAGCCCAGACTCCTTCTGATGGGTCAGAGAAGGTATGCCATCCCTTCATCCCGGTGCTTCATGTGAATTACACACTGACTACCATGGCAGGAGCGGCAAGTCATCAATATCGAGCGTCGTCTTTCATAAGCTCCCGCCAAATGAGACGCTTTTCCTAGAGTCGACAGCTCGTATCCAGAAGGACTCCATGGCGTAAGGCCTCAAACCAAGCCAATGTGGCAAGAAACCTGACATACTGACTTTCTTTATCAGATCCTTCATGGACTACCAGGTCTGGGACTTTCCTGGCCAGATTGACTTCTTCGAGAACCCAAACTTTGACATGGACGCCATCTTTGGTGAGATTGGTGCCCTCATCTGGGTCATTGACGCGCAGGACGACTACCTCGAAGCCGTAGCCCGCCTCAACGCCACCGTCCTAAACCTTCAGCGCTTCTACCCGAACATCAATATCGAGGTCTTTATCCACAAGGTCGACGGTCTTTCGGACGACTACAAGCTCGACATTCAGCGCGACATCACCATCCGCATCCAGGACGAGCTCTCTGACCACGGCTTCGAAAATGCTCCCGTCACGTTCCACCTGACATCCATCTACAACCACTCCATCTTTGAGGCCTTTTCCAAGGTCATCCAGAAGCTCATCCCCCAGCTCGGCACCCTCGAGGCTATGCTCACCAACCTGTGCCGAACCTGCCGCTTCGAAAAGGCCTATCTCTTTGACGTGCTCTCCAAGATTTACATCGCCACCGACTCCGCCACGGCCGACATGGCCTCGTACGAGATCTGCTCCGACTACATTGACGTCATCATCGACATCACCGAGGTCTACGGCTCCTGGCCGCGGTCCGATGGTCAGCGCAAGCGTCTCGAGGCCGAGCCCTGGAATGCCAAAGTCGAGGACCAGGTCGCGTGCAACTGGGCCGAGAGCTGTATGGTCCTGCACGACTCGCAGCGGCCTATCATGCTGCGCGAGGTCGATCGGTACCTGGCTCTCGTGGCGATTATGAAGGAGGACTCATATGACCGCATGCCGCTCGTAAATATGAATGTGGAGGCTGTCGTGCAGGGCGTCACCGAGTTCTTTGAGATTACAAAGTCGAGAAAGTGAAACTGGTCTGGAGAGCGTGTGTAGCCTGTAGGGATTGAGCATGTGTTAGCCACGTGTGGCTGTGGTATAGCCATGGGGCTTAGATATATATACATATTCATCCTTGACGCAACTTCCAAGCCTCTGGGCTAGAATCTCATGTGACTAATCAATCTTAGTAAGAGTCTTTGGAGCTTAAACTCCTAAGCAGAACGGATTGGGGGTTATAGCCCGTGAGGGTCTCTAAGACTTCGCAATGTGACTTGGCCCATGTTCGGGGTCCGATAATGCTAATGTTGGCTGGTTGTCGATGACGGAGCTGGCGTCTGCATCTCTGTCTGGGTGGTCGACGACTTCGTCCATGTCGTGGTTGGGTCCGTATTCGAACATGAATACTATCTTGATGAAGAGAGAAAATTTATGCCGTCGTGATCGTTTGGTTTTGGTTGAATTTGTACGGTGTGTGCCGCCAGTGAACCGAGACTGACAAATGTCTCCGAAGAAGATAACTGTCATCGAACCCTGGAGTATGGTCGGCATCGAGTTCATGGGAGAGAACACTCCTACGGCAGTGGGACGGATACAAATACGTCTCGCTACATATGAGACATGATTCCTTAAATAGAGAGGCTTCGTAACCTTGATTCTATGATGTTTATCTCCGTAACCGTGGCCCAGCACACAGCTAGGTTATGTGCCTTGCTAGAGTACCGAGCAATGTTCATTGTAACCATTTCCTAAGACCTTGACAGATCGTGCGTGGCTGAACTTGCCGCCTTTGCAAAACTTTACGGCAGCTAGACCGAGAAGCCCTCGTTCCACGCTGTCCATGTAACTTGTTATCAAGGACACCCAAACGATTTTTGTGTGAGTCACAAGTACGAAAATGCAGTTTGAATAAAACAGTGTAGTGCCTTACCCAGCAATTCCACGCCTGCCAAGGTTGATGATGCAGGAAAAGGAGGGCTCGTGCAATGCTTTCCCAGTAGAAGACTCTCATTCACCCATTCGCCTACCCCAAGTCATGAAGATTAGGTAACTTCAACCCGTCCCACTCTAACAAGCCTACTCTCGATGAAATAGCTCATCTAGCCTGGCAGCTTCTAGCCTTCGCATATCCAGCACAGCCATGCGTTTCTTGCTCCGCGGCGTAAACCGCTTTGGCGGCACCCTGAACATGTTACCCGGCGACAGGGGCACGGGCAACTTCTAATCGCTGCGCGCCGCTGCCGCTGCCACAGCCGTCTTTCGCGGAGCATCCTTGTCGTCATGGCCGGACGCGAGACTGAAAACCTTGTAGACCGAGCGGTTGGCGCCGAGGAGGCACACGCGTGCCGGGACTTCGCCGCGAGCGTTCGTGGAATTTTGTACGTCCATCCGCATCGGCGTGAAGGACTGGTCTTCGGGGAGTGTGGTCGTGACGAGCCCTGCCTGAAGTTGTTTGGATAGGGGTGTAGAGACTGGCAGATTGTTCTCTTGGTAGGGTACATAGCTGATGCCGGGAGACTGTATAGGTACCATGATGACATTGGCGGGTTTTCCTAGAGAGAGGATTAGTGGAAGTCTTACTGAATGAGCTACAAGATACAAGGGTATGTGCATACCTTGTCTATTCACGAGCAGGACCAACGTGGTGCTGTCCATGAACTTGACCTCAGCGATCCTGCCATTGTCAACAGACAGAGCAGCAACTGTCGTGGCAACACTACTGCTGATACCGTTAATCATGCGGATAGATGTTCGGAAGATGAAGACTATCAAGCTGTTGATTAGTGTGAGACTCGAGTGGCTGTTGCGAGAAAGTACTGACACTCTTGATCCCGGCCCTCTTCGGTTACTGCGGTAAAGGTGAGGCCATCGACTTCGTCCTACAAGAATGTCAATTGAACGTATTGCCAACCGGGAAATTCCAAGACCTACGCCTCGTCTTTCCGAGCACATGGTGGAGTCGATCTTCGCAATTTTCTGGCCCAGCCCAATCTTTGTCGGCTGACCAAATCGAACGCTCCTCTTTTGTGCTTCGGCAATATCCTTGAACACTCCATTTACGCGAGCAGTCAGGTAGTCGACGAGGAAGCCAACGTTCGGAAAGGCCTTCAAATATGCTTGTCCCTCTTCCTGGCGTTTGAGCTGTGTATCTAGCTCATCGAGCATTGACGTTCCGTTTTCAGCTCGTTCCCAGTTCGCCGAGTAATCGTCTGTGGCTACTTCGTCCAGAAATATGGCCATGGGGCTCTCGACGAGGTAGCGCTGCACGTAGACAAGAACCTTGCTGTTCTCCATTGTAGCCTCCTTCTCTGTCAATTCTTCGCTTGCCGAGTTCGGGGCTGCAAAACGGTCAATCTGGAACCGCATCCATGTAGAGAAGGCATGGAACAGGTCCAATTCGTCCATGACATTTAGGAGAATCTTGTGTCCGACCATTGTAAGGCAAGACACAATATCCATGGCGCGGGTGATTTGAGCCACAGAGAACCCAATGTCGTCGCGCGAGTCGTAAAACTGAGCAAGCCCACGCAGGCGGCTGAGAATAATGGCACATCTTTCTAACGACGGAAGCAGGTTTTCATGGATCAAACCGCGCAGATTCTCCAGCCCCGCCGTCACGGCCTTATCCCATCGCTTGTGACCCTTGAAAAGTTGTCAGTAATGAAAATTATGGCGAGAATAGCGTCTACTTACACGCTCAGCTAAACTGTCGACCAGCCATTCTCGGAGGGGCTCATGCGCATGGCCAGTGACAACTGTATGGAAAAGAGCTTGGACAATGTTCGTCGGCCCATGTGCTATCTGTTCCAAGTCTCCTTCGACACTGCGCAAGAACTTGGACGGTAGTTCTCTTGTGTTCTTATACTCTACTTGTATGTGGAGCTGTGTCTGCTTCACGTAACGCAGCAGCTTCTGTAGCGTAGTGAGTTTTGATGCTAGGAGAGAGATATTGATGGGGGATGAGGGTATAAAGGGCAGATCCATGGGAACCAAGTACACTGCCTGGTCGTTGTCGGCTGAGGATTTCAGGAGGAGTGTGTGAGTGGAAACTTCTGGATGAGAGGCATGTTGGATGAGCTGAAGGACGCCTGGTCTGTACATGGAGCTTGGAAGCGTGTATCGGAAGTCGCCGATGACGAAGGAATCGTAGATGCTGAGATGGAGGCGCCCGTCGCTCGTGCCTACCACCATGACGAAGACTTGGTCGATATCCTCTGTGTTGAAAGGCTGGAACAGAAAGTCTATGCCAGTTCTTAATGTAAACACCAGGCCATCTTCGCTAAAGCCACAGTCAGTAACAATATCTGAAGCATGGTAGACGTCACTCACCCTGCACCGGCGCTGGAACTAGGTAGAGGACTGATCTTTGGCAACGCAGAGTCTACCTCCAAGAAGGTGAGTTCTCGGGGTAGATCCAATGGGGCCGGGCTGCCGGGCAAATTCAGCTCCTCTGACATGAGTTTTTGCCATGGCTGTGCAGGCGACTGCCGGGCATTCTTCTGCGATCTGCCCACAGTGTTGCGCGACCAACCGATGTGGGTGATGTTTGGCGCCGCTGTGTCATCTCCACAAACGCGAATGTGATGTGCAGCCTTGTTGTTCTCCAGGCCCATCAACCTCACGTACCCGTCGCTCCAGCCCACAGCAAGGAACTGACCTGTGATCAAATTAAAAAAAAAACGTTCTCTAGATAGATCGAGGGCATCTTCGTACCATCTGGTTTCCATCTTACAGCTTGGGGCTCGGGGGCCTGTTGACCGGGCTTCGCGAACTGGTGGATTTTGGACACAACGTGTTCTCTGGGGCGGTAAATCAAAAGATTTTTCCCATGTGCGTCCCAACTGACCGAGAGGTCAACGGTTGGATTACTGCATGGAAAGCCTTCGGCGACACGGTGGTCGAATTTGGTATCGCTGTAGTGCCGTAGCTGCATAGTTTCATCCATTTCGAATATACGAAGCTATCCGGATTGACAGGGGGGTGGTGAATCCTCGAAGGATCATTGCTAGTCCCGTGGGACGATTTGTTGACAGAAACTACCAGACGTTTGGTTGTTGACTTTCATGAAATCGAGCTGTGCGATCCGTAGTTCAATTAGGTATCGGCGAATCTGCTTCGCGCAGATAGCTGTTGTTGTTTGGAAAGTTCACTCACGACTTTCACAAAATTCGAAGTGAGTTGAGGTACATCAGGCAGGTAACTCCGTACCTCTCAGTCGGATGTTCGTTCTGTGGGAACCGCACCCAGCGTTGTACCTGCCACTGACAAGGATGGGCTAGCGCGCCGCGCGATACTGTCACTGCAAGACGTGGTGGATCAGCACCTCGATCGAAATGGAACACTTTCGTCACAGTGCAGCAGTAAATTCCAGGGCAAAGGTGATGTTGGTCGATAAATAACTTCTTTTACTCGGAGCTTTCGCATCCCCTGGACTCTCTAAGATACGTTTCATTTCATGCAGCCAAATATCATGGCCGTTTCCCAGCGCCACAAGTAAACCCGCTGTTTGGAAAACTCATCAGTTGGCGCCGAGCTTTTGCTACCCCTGACTATCCCGCTCCAATCTCAATCTAAAAGCAGCTGCATTCTATTCGATTAAGAAGTTGTCTGCGTGAGACTTGATCTCCTTCGAGAAGGTGACCTCCTCATCCTCTTCAATCAAAGAGACAGTGGTGACCTAGCATGTGCATTAGCTTTCTGGTACATAAACCTGCTAGAGTCGTGACTTACATCAACATCGATGAAGGGAGAGGTCTTTGAGAACCTGACTGTCATTGGGAAGAAGTCGTTCTCATCATTGGTCTCGGCCTCGAACTCGAAAGACCCGCTAGGGTTCTCATCCGAAACCGTGCCAATGTTCCACTCCAGCGAGTCGCCAGAAACCTCGTAGGAGGCATCGAAGCTCGATACCACAGGTTCACTGGCCTGGTAAGGAATGATCACGCTAACGTCCTTCAACGTGTCGCCGCCCGTCAGCTCGTACTCGACGGTCATGTTGTACTTGTCTGCATCCTTATTGATCCAAACAGTGAATGTAATGGGGCAAGCGCTGGTATCGTCTGCCTTGGCCGTTGCTCTCCAGCGCAGCACGCCGACGGACTGGTTGGTAGGGAAGCCACGAGCAGTGTTGCTCATCTGGATGGTCTTGGAGCTGTTGAAGAGGTTCTTGTCGACGTTGGGGTGCGTGCGGAACTGAGCACCGTGGGAGGCGTTGGCAGTCAGGTTCAGCTTGACCTTGGTCAAGCTTGGGTCCGAGATACGAAGGTTCAAGTCACCGCTTATCGCAAGAGAGTTCAGGGCGCCCTCTCTCGACAGCTTAGCACTAATAGCTTCGTTGACCACGATGTGAATGGCGTCCCGGTCAAGAGTAGAGGAAACACGAGACTCTGCCGCAGGCTCGGGAACGTGAGCCGGGGTTGGTGTAACAAGTGGCGTATCATCGACTTCAGCCCCCATCTCGCCTCGAACGCGCTCGAACATGTCGGTGGTCTTCGACTTCTTGCCGAGTTGCATACCCTTGCCCTTCGGGGCACTCAGCCTGTGGATGTTAGCCAGCAGCCCCCGCCACGCATATTCAAGGATCACTTACTTGTTGAAGGTCTTATTCTTCTCAGCTTCGTACGAGTCGTACGTATCCGTCGGGGTTGGGCGCGTAGGGGGAGTGTAAGTCGGGTAGTTGGGTGTTCTGGGCATTCCACCACCGACACGACCGGCTCGAGCCGACTCTTTCCGCTGCATCTCCAGCTGCTTGGCCTTCCGCTTGCGCTCCTCTGTCGCCTCCAGCTCCTTGTTCTATTATCACAATCAGTATGATGTATCCCAATATGCTGGGTATCGGCTAGACGGACTCGTGCGATGATCTCCTGGATCCGCTCTTCGTGACTCTCCATCTCGAGGAAGGTCTTGATCTGGCTGATGGTCAAGTTCTCGCGGTATCCAAGCGTCACCAGCTCATCGAAGGCGCTGAGAAGCTCGTAGGCATTCTTCAAAATCTCTCTCTCGTCGAGGCTCTTGCATGTGCTGGTCACAACCTGAGCGAACAAGTGCAAGGAATCGATGTCTTGGAGGATATTGGATTGACGGTTGGTAATGAGTACCATGTAAAGCTCGTCCAGAGGCTGATAGACGAAGCGCACATTGTCTTGTTCGACGGTCGTGTGTTGGGTACCGCTGTCGGCGAGCTTCGGGAAGGACGCGAGGAGGGCTTCAATGCGGGATCGTGGCATCTCCCTGAACTGGCGGGAGAGGACAGCTTTCCCGCCGCGGGTGCAAATCGAAGCTGCGAGGACGACCTGGAGGAGTTAGCATGTCGATACGGAAAGTGCTGCAGCCGAAAGGTTCTTCTTACCATTTTGGCAGAGTATGGTGACAGGTGTAGGACGAATTGGAGATGTAGGTGGACTGTCGCAACTCGACTTCAAGGTCCACGTCGAAGGAGGGACCACACTGGGAGCTTGAATATTGAGGTCGGAATTGTGAATCTGGCCAGTGCACGGACCACACGACCTTACGTACAGCAGCTGGCGCTACTCCATAAAGAGTAAAGCGGCAGCTGCCTCCAGAAGGCGCGTCAACCTGCGCTTACGGCACGTAGAGGGGTGGATGGGCTGCACCTGGCACCTTTTTTTTAAATTCCCACGCGCTTTGGTCAACTCCACCTCATCCGCACTGCTTGGCCTCACCTCGCCATATCCATACTCTTTGATTTACCAAAGCTCCCTTTCCTCCCTCAGTCCATACCCACGAGGACAGCCTTGAAAAAACAGCACACCGGAAGCTCAGATCTCTAGACATACGAATCACTACCGACGTGACATCCAACTGATATCTGACTATTTGACTCTCGTCAGCGTCATCGAGCGGACATCCGAATTCTCACAACCCGAACCTGCCAGACAAAGAGACAAGCGTCCCGACAGAGGCAACGGAATCTTTACCGCGAGACCAACCATTGCTCTACGACTTCCCAGTTGTAGCAGGGATGACTGCCGAAGCAGCCCCAGCCCTGGGCCTTGAGGGCCAACTCCATGAGGAGTATATTGACTACTCGGAAGACGATTCGGCAGCTCCTGCTGCCGTCGCAGAAGGCTCTCACATCACTTCATTTCCTGCCAACGCCCATTTTGTCACCGATGAAGTGGACTACACTGGAACGAGCGCATTAGGGCCGGGCCACCAGACCATCGACCAACAGGTCGATGCGGAGATTGATGTTATTTCTGTTGCCGCCGATACATCACTACAGCCAGGCGACCTAGATCCCACTGATGGGCTTGAAGTCGACGGCGTTGATTCTATTAGCGCGATAGAAGCTGAAGACTCTTACATGAACGAAGATGAATCTCTTACCTACGCCGATGTTGCCGAACCTGAATATGGATTGGTCGCGGAGAATGAGATTAGTTGGGAAGACGGTCCGGCCAACGAGGAAGACGTAACCCAGAACGAGGAAAATGAGCACGAGGACAACGAGGTCGAGAACAGTCAGGACGAAGACAACCAGGACGAAGACAACCAAGACGAGAGCCACATTTCTCTTGAGAAAGATGAATGGCAACTGGTGGCAGCGAAGGAAGGCCTCTCACAGGGCGGCATGAGCCCTGCGAACAGTGCTGGGGAAGAAGAACCGGAAGCTCACGAGGTCGATCAAGGGCTTGCGGACTCTTCAAACGACGCTAATAACTTGGATGCGAATCTTGATGTATTTGACGTGGCCGATGTTGATGCTGGCCTCGATGAACAGCAAGTTGCCGAACCCCACACCACGGAAGTCAATGACCTGCACGAGATAGACTTCAACGATGGCGGCAACGTAGCAATTATCGATGCTGTAGTGGGAACCAGCGATACGCGTTCAGAGAATCCTCCAGACTACCAAGAGACCGACGGCGATTTCCCGACGGAACAAGATGCCGAGGATCATCCCATGGGCGTAGACACGGAATCGCAGCCTGAGGATGAGATTGAGAGCATTATGGCTGTTGCCAACGCTGACCAGACCAATGTTGAGGAGACCCATGATGATGTCGTCAACGCCGAAGACTATGACGCAGTTGCTGAAGATTCGTCTGTTCGCGAGCACGTGGAATTCGATGACGAAGTTCTTGCCGACGCGCGATCGTCTGTATCGGCTGAGACGCCGATTCACGAAGAGATGGAAATCCCCGTTATCACTGTCTCGTACAAGGGCATCGACTATCCTTTCTTCTATGGGTCTCCAGACAGTCAGGGCAAAGAGTGTTTCTTCAATGATCTGACTCTATTACACTGCAAAATGGAGGGTGTATTGGCAGGCTTCCGTCGAGAGCTTGCCAATGAGTTGGGCCCTTTTGACGAACTTGTGTTCCAAATCGATGAGCTTGGCCTTGAGTTCACTGAAGTAAGTTTTCATCCGCCTGGAACACAAGCCCTGCTAACATATTCGAAGTCCAGCCAAGCAGAGGTCTTCTCGGACATCACGTTGGGCCAGATAATTTCCGTGTTCGACTCACTGGTCAAAAACCAGAATGCCGATGCATCCAAGCCCCTCTATGCGTACTTGACTACGCGGCCGAACTGCAAGAAGCGCTGGCTTTCGCTTGTCGACGATGCCTACAATGGCAAAGGACTCGATGAGATTAGCTATTATTTCGCGTCTCGCGCACAGAGCGAGGTACCCGAGATCATGGATGATGAGCCTGACCTGATAGGAGAAGAAGATAACGCCGATGCTGCCGCTTGGCCGCAATCTCCCGCCGAAAGCGGACATGGTGAGCACAAATTGCATGAGGCTGAAAGCGAAAATGAGGAGATCAACGAAGACGACGATGTTGGCGATGGCATCACCGGAGATGACGATGCCCAGTCGCAGAACGGGATTGAGGAGAGTTCCTTGCAGCCAGACGAGAGCGCTATATCGATGCCAGACGCTGAGACTGCCATTGTTGATGCCGAAGTTTCTCTGATGGACAAATCCACCGCAGTTGCAGACCCGAGCGTTGTTGAAGACGGCGGCGACGAGGAAGATGCAATGGAGGATCAGCAGCCCCAAGAGAATGGGGAGGCAGGTAATGACGACCTTTCTCAAGTCACTCTATGCTTCTTCCCTAATTTCTGTCTCTGCGCCACTTGTACTTCGACGTTTGTCGCAGATCAGATGGCGGAGGAAGACGATTTTCGATTCGAGTCTTTGGTGCGAGTGGCCAAGGAGTCTGCTCGACAGCGAGGGCGCTCTCCCTCTAGTAATTCGCATTTGGCACTTCCCGAAAGACTCCTTTCGCGAAGATCGTCCCGCCACTTGCATTCTTATTCAGATTCCAGCATTACGTTTCCTTCGACTGCAGACGCTGACGCTAGAACCCAAGCTTCAGAGATCGATGAACCCGACCCACTCGCCTCGGAAACGCAACACGCAGCTGTTCACAGCACTGCTATTGACGCACAGAACATATTTGACGACGAAGACGCAGCAATCATCGCAGATCAGGTCGTCGAAAACGCCAATGAGAATTTCGCAGAAAAGGTAACCCCTGATACCAGTGCCACGTCTACCTTGAACGGCGACGAAGAGGTCACCTACGAGAACGAGCTTGATCTTAACGCCGACCTACATGAAACGGAGGATGTTGAAGCCGAGGTTGTCGTCGAAGATGATGGGCTAGCGGAGATTGACTGGAGAGAATTCTCCGGGCAAGGGGATGACGAGATTGCCGTAGAGTCCCCTTCAGCCTCTGGCAAACGCCAGAGGTCGGATGTGGACGACCTGCTGGATGCTGAAGCTCAACAAGGTACGATCAAGAGGTTCAAAAGACTCTGAACATAATGAGCTAACTTTGTGCTAGACGTCAAGCGTCGTCGCCCATGAGCTTTGGGCAACATCCCAACTAACCCCCTTCTGGTGTGTCACTCAACGCGACCGGATCTAGGTCCACGGGGCTTCCCCTTCTCGACGTAGACCAGTCCGGTGACTAGGCCACAACACAGCCCGATTTCATGATCACCGACATTTCGAAAACATGGATGATACACCCGGCAAGTAGGGGTATCGCAATCGGAGCGACCACATAGCCCTCGAGGTAGGTTTCCAAAATTGTTATTCCCACTAACCCACAGCTTTCCCAATTTCCAACCATCCCCAGGCGGTGACCTGGCAATTCCATGAACGCCATACCCTTAATGCCGTCCTTCCCTGGAGCTTTTCGATACCCCCTCTGTTCTCTTGCGATATTGGTGGATTCTGGCGTAAAATGCGGCTCAAAAGCAATGCGATTATCTTCGTGGTTATGGTCGATCTTTCTTGTACAATAAGACGTCTCAAGGATTTGAAGGGTGGTCATGGATTTGGTCACCAAGAACGGCCTGCTCAGCAAAGTGAAGTGTATGTCTGCCTTTTTGAGAAAGAGTTGGACGGGATCAACATCTGCATCCGTCGGGATATCTACTTGATGATCAGTCGCTTTTGGACTCTGGCTTGAAGGAAGATATTTCAGGGCATCGAGCTGAGGCGTTGATTTTCTCGAAAGGAGCAACCGGCATAGTCATACCTGAGTTATCTGACGAAGAACACGCATATTTTACTTGACTTAAATGATGGGCTCTGCGTGTAATATTCTAAACAAGCGGCTACATTCGCGCATAAACTTCGTTTTCCTCAAATGTCATCACAGTTCTTGTCTGGCCGTTGATGATCCAAGCCAATACTGAAAAGGCTGTTTTGCGCAAGCGCTTCTTTCTCGTCTCATAGTGCGCCTCTATGGTTTCTCGAGGCTTTTTGAGACTCCCTAGTAGACGTCCAAGAGCCATGACAGCATGAAGACTGGCACGGGGATATAAACAGTCGGCCCCCCACACCCCTTGCAAGGACAGAGCTCCAGCGGTTCCTGCAGGTAATTAAGAGCTAGCAATCACTGGTGAGGGAAAGCATGTCACGGTTTGGGGTGATTTAGCTGGTAAGATTAAGGTCTGTCAGTGATGGAAGGTTTTCTGGCCTTGTTGGAACTTTGTGTATGGTAGTACGGGCACAAACACAGAGTCACACACGCTAATGACTATCCGACCTTGGACTGACTACCTATATTAAAAACGCCGAAGACGTGTCGATCAGGTACGGAGAGTGATAGAGTTTCCCTTACGTAGCTTGCTGCCGTTGGAAACTTGGACGGCCACACCCTGAACGGTAGAAGACGTGGGAATCCCCGCATTTGTTCTTTCTGGTTTTGGTTTTTGTTGCGACAAACGCTCGTTCTTCTTCTTCTGTCCCGCTTCTCCAATTCTTACTTAAGAGGACACATAATGGCAGACTTACGGGTAGGTCGCCTCCGTAACCGAACTTTTTGTGTGGTGTGCTTCGTTTCGACGACCGTTCGCGCTCAATGCGCTATCTCTACCATGGGTGCCGCATTGCTTGAGCCCCCTTCTCTACTCCACCTGTCTTAATGGGCAGCGGCGGAAGAAACGAGCTGTCAATTGACGGACAGGCTCCTCTTGTTGTATTGTTTCTAACGGCTCGGATGGGGGATCCGGGGGGCTACTAGGACGATGAGGGGACCAGCCAGAGATATTGGCAGGGGGAGCGGACGGTCTTCAATTTTTGAATTAAGTGAATGACACTACGGTTACTTTGCCGTTTTTGTCACTTGTGTTGAGCTCAGTTCGTGTTACTTGGGGCCGACGGTCTCACATGAAAAGAAAAGGCGTTGGTCGCGAGTTACGGCATGGTATTGCGCCTTTCATTCCTGTTGTCGTGGGCACTCTTACCTAAGATATGGTAAGGGAAATCCAGGGTTTGACACGACGAAAGGGCTTGGAAGGGCTTGGGATGTATGGAGGGGGAAGGGGGGCAGACGGGCATAGTCTCCAGTCATCTGCTTCATGGCCGACTGATGAGTGATACCTGAGTCTCTTTATCCAACAGTCTTTTCGTGCGGATAAGAAGAGACAGATGCAGAGAAACGGCGGACCGTCCGCCGGCTTCGGGCCCTATCGGCAAAGCGGACTCGAGATATTCCCGTCCGCTGGGTGACAGACTGGCAAGACGGGCAGTGACACTGACGAGTGACGACGACGGCCACCGCAGTAAGGATGCGCGGTAAGGATGGCCAAAGAGTGAGATGGTGGCTGTGGCTGTTGGTTTAATTAACGAGGGCCAGTTTTGGGTGGTCGTGTCGAGACTTGTAGGTGCCAGTGTGGGTTCGGAGGGGGAACTGGGAGAGGGCGGACGGTGGTGTCCAGGGGAGGGGGGAGGCAGCAGTCACCACCTGCAGTCACAGTGTCATTCGTAATGAACCTGTTTCAATGGGACCCCACATGGGTTGTGAGAGAAAAATAGAAATGCCGATTTCTCTCGTGGATCGGATCTTCGTATGGAGATTTGCAGGGGGGAGGGGAAGCACTGACTTGTTCTGTACGGATAGTGTCGACTGATGACCGAGAGGACCAAGCCTCCCGCCATTTTTCGTACAGGCCATGCTGTTCACATGGGAGAAGGATAATATTCCTCTGCTGTGTACCCGTACATAACACTGAAGACTTTTATGCCATCGGGTGTTCATTGAAGGTTGAGTGAGAGCCTCCCGTAGGCTGTACTCTGCTGACTGCTGTCCGTTTCGTTCAGGGGTTCGTGGGCTCAGCGTGGATCGAGGACGAGACTAACCAAGGAACCGCCCCTCAAGACTGACACTCCAGGAGGAGAAGGCCTGGAGACTTGGGGAGACTTTGGGGAGTCTGCTGCCAACCATGGCCCCCCTGCGGACAGAGGTGGTGTCCTCCTTTGGCGCCCTTAACACCCCTGTCGGAGTTGAGTCGAGTTGCGTTAGCACAGGGACCATTTTCCAGTTATGACTTGTGAGTCCCTGCTTGCTGCCTCTGTGATGACCTAAGTGATGATAGGAGTTAGTATGCTAAGTGTGAAGACATTGTGAGATGCTTCGATAGTCAGCAGAGCGGACAGACGGTGAGATATGTTGAATGCATGGGCAGATGAAGGAGAGGAATAAGAGAGTTTGAACACATGAGAAGAAACGGTACGGACGAAGAAGCAACGAAGTCTTGGCGTCCCTGTCAGGAAATCGCCTTCCGTCCAAAATCGCATGCGAAGCCTGTTCCATCCTCTCTGGATTCCGTCCGACATCCGTCCAAGGCTTCTGGTTCGCGCTGGTGTGCCCAAGGTGTATAAGATTCAAGTATTGGCCACTGCCCATAACTCGCTGCATATTGTATCAGTCCAAGGCATGTTTGTACAACATGATGGTCTGTTTAATAAGAATTTGACCAAACCAAGTCGGGCCAAACCCACCAGGCTGAGCATTTGGTGATGACAGAAAAATTCGATGCTGCCCCCCCGGGCCTCGAAGGCGTGCCCACTGCAAGGTCCAAAATGGACAGCTTGGCCTGGCCCTTTCCTCTACGAAGTAGGGGCAGTAGCCCCCCATCCGGTCGGCCTCAGCCCCTCGACCCTCTCTCCCGTCCGGTCGACGCGCAGGTACCTGTTCAGTCAGGTATCCGTAGCCAAGGTACCTTGGTCCACCCCACCTGCACTCAACAAGTCTGGCGTCCGCGGCCAAGTTCGTTCCCGTCCTTTCGCGCAGGCCCGTCTGGTATTTTTAGGTACAAAATCACCTTTTGGGTCTGTATTTCCACAGGTACCTCTCAATGGTAGCGCTAGGTAGTTATTCGCCTAGTTACTATTTGAGCACCACGACGACCCCAGCTGAATAGCACGAGGAAAAAGAAGAAGAGAAAGTGCGCTATCGTGAAGAACGCGTACGCTCTAATCTGCCAGACCAGGTTTGCACAGGAGTGCGATACCCGGGTTACCTGCCAGGTAATGGACAAAAGTGATTGGGAGCATAGCAATACCAAACACCTCAGTCTGTATGGATCAGATACCTAGGTGACCTGACCTGCTTCACATCTCGCTGCAGGGCACCTCTTCAACCCTTCCCAGGGGCCTCTGAAACTCAAACCTGTCCCTATCTGGCTGGTTGGCATTCCTCGACACGCACCTACCCACCGGGAAGTCAGACAAGACCACCTTTTTCCTGCACCTCTGTCTTTCCAGATTCCCACCACTTGCTTGCCTTACCTAAGAAAAGGTACCTATCTACACACTCTTGACACCAAGATACGGAGTACTGGACGGATACCTGACGTACCTCACTTATCGACCGACGCAGCAAAAGATACCTTGCCCTTCCGTTACCGCCAATACCTTGCTTGCCTCTGCATCGCCTCGCCTTACGGTATTGCCGCACCTCGAGAACCCTCGAAAGGTACCTGTCACGCTACGTACCGCTCTCACAGTTTTATCTGCAAAATCCCACGAAACACTCTCCCTCCCCTTTCGGCTTTCCATTTGCGCCAACCAACCATCCCCGACCCCGACACACCTCTCATTGACACCAAGACCACGACGACTCCCTCGACTCGCTTCGAATCCCCTCCACTCGAACCCGACGACGAACGGCCACGATCCATCACGAGCGCCCATCTCCTCACTCTCTGCTCAACTGCGACTCCCCAACTACCTAGAGTCCCCCGGGTCCCAGATTCCATGTGTCGCTGCTGACGAGGTTCGACCTACCACTCCAAATCTCTCTAACTCGCCCGGCGCGAGCCTCGCAAGCTTCCCTTCACGGGACACGACACTCTCTACAGCGACCGCACTTGCCTCGGCGCACACCTCTAATTACCACCGACGCTCTTTTCGCTGTCCGTCGCAGTCGACGCGCTCATTTTTTTGTGGCAAGATGATGTTGGACGAGAAGTACGTTTGCGACTTGGTCGGCCTTTTGGTCGCCCTCCAGGCCCTGCCCATACGTCCACCTGGCCTCGGAACCCGAAATCGCTGACAGACCACCCGCGCAGATACATTGGCCTAGGCCTCGCCATGGCATCCAGTTTAGCCATTGGTATGCATTACTCTTCCATGGTTTCTCGTAGGCTACATCGCTGACAATGATCGCCTCACAGGTATTAGTTTCGTGGTTACGAAAAAGGTACGCGCGGTTCCCGATCGCCAGCGTAGCCCTTGGCACTACTTACAACTGGCTTTACAACGAACGGGAGCTAATCCTCAACTTTAGGGTCTCATGCAAGCAGAAGAACGTCACGGTTTCGAGGGTGACGGATTCGTATACCTCAAGAGCCCGGTTTGGTGGGCTGGTATCTCAACTTGTGAGTCTGCATTAGGACCTCGACCCTCGACGAAAGGCGACGAAACGGCTAACACTTGCGTAGTGGTCGTTGGAGAAATCTGCAATTTTGCTGCCTATGCATTCGCGCCAGCCATTCTCGTTACACCTCTTGGAGCTCTCTCTGTCCTGATCGGTGCTGTTCTGGGTTCATACTTCCTGAAGGAAGAGCTTGGAGTTCTGGGTCGCCTGGGCAGTGCAATCTGTCTAATCGGCGCCGTCATCATTGTGCTGCATGCGCCTCCAGATGAAGATATCCAGACTGTTGACCAGATCCTGCACTACGCTATTCAGCCGGGTATGTCGACAATTCTGCATAACAATGCGACTGAGAACTAATCTCTTTGTCAGGCTTTTTGTTATACGCCTTCACTGTTACCATCTTCGCAGTCGTCATGATTTACAGAGTCGCGCCGCTCCACGGAAAGAAGAACCCGATCATTTACCTCTCCATTTGCTCAACGGTTGGATCAGTCTCGGTCATGTCTGTCAAGGCCTTTGGAATCGCCCTCAAGCTCACCTTCGCCGGAAACAATCAGTTCAGCCACCCTTCGACTTACGTTTTCATGATCCTCACCACCGTTTGTATTCTGACGCAGATGAACTACTTCAACAAGGCTCTTGCTCAGTTCCCCACCAACATGTAAGTCAAAGAACGCCGAGCCTGTGATTGCCAAATGGCGCTAATTGGTGACCATGTAGTGTCAACCCTCTCTACTACGTAACCTTCACGACAATGACCCTATGCGCCTCCTTCATCCTTTTCGGCGGTTTCAACACTACCGACACGGTCAACACGATATCCCTTCTCTGCGGTTTCCTGGTTACCTTCACCGGCGTCTACCTATTGAACCTGTCGAGATCGGACCCGAACGGACACAAGTATGTTGCAGGCCGCGGCGGCGACGATGCCACCGGCACGGATATGATCTCTACAATTCAGACTCGTTTGAGTATGCAGGCACGCCGGAGTGGAGATCCCCACCGGATGAGCATTGGCAGCCGTCACGGCGATACAACGGGGTTGATGAGGGCCTACGATGAGGAGGCTGGTGCCGAATTCGGGCTCACCGATCTAGCCGACGAGAGCGACGACGAGAATGACCGCCACAGAGCCAACGGGTCCGCCAACGGCCACTCGAAAACATACAATGAGACAATTGAGCTTCAGAACCAGAGGTCCGACAGATGAGGGACCTGGAGGATTAAACCGTCTGTTTTCTAGCTGTCGGCTAACGCCGAGGCGGTGATTGTCTTTTTTCTTCGAAGCATTTCTTACCAGGGGCCCGAATGGGGGCAGCATTGTACATTTTCGCGAAAGTCAAATGACTGAGAAGTTTTCCACGACATGATCGGATTCATGAAAGAGGCAAAGACCCACGGAACAAGGCGCGCGCCCTGAGTGAGGGAGGGGAAAGCATCAAAGGGAAAACCCAGAATCGAGCTTTTTCCTACACTATTTCACTTCTGCCACGGCACGAGGAGTATTCACTGGGCAATGGGAGGGATCACTACTTGGGGGCGTTTATCGGGGTTTCCAATGGATACTGGGTGCGCGGAAAGCACCTCTTGTTGTACGATTAAGGGCAAGGCGAATGGGAGAGAGGTGTATGTGGGCGAGAGGGAGAGGGAGAGGGAGAGGCACACCCTGGTTCGCCTGGAGACTGGCATCTTCTGTTCACTGTCCAAAGCATTTCAAACCATAGACGTAGGCTGAGGCCTAGAGCCTCGCGAATTGAGCATCATGGACCGACCACAATTCGCTATCATGTAGCAACATAGTGTTCGAATTGGCGAGGAGAAGCAGTTTGCAGTCCTGCGGTAGACAATGTGTACAGATGACAGTGAGGTGGCTCCTCGCTTAGATGGCAGGACCTCTGCTCGAGGCCCGTGGATTATACATGGCGTCACGTATTGGGCATGCGGTTTACTTTTTTAATGATTTCGTTGCTCATTTCATGGTTTGTTCTACCATTACAAGCCAGTCGCAACTATCCGAATTCCCTTTCGCAGAGTAATGCAAATGTTGATCAAGACGCCTGAGTAGTTATTCCACCCCCGTCCTCCCTTTTTTGCTGGTCTTTTCGCGCGAAACACCCCGTTTTTTGTATTCCCCTAGTCTGGTATTGGAAGAAAACTAGAGTGAACTAGAAGACAGAAGCGTGCGACAAAAAAAGAAGCAGACTCGAAAAATCCCCCCTTCACGCTGAACAGTTTTCCAGTCCCCTTTTGTGTGTTTACCAACCGGCGGGGCTGGAAGAGTCAGCCTGCTCGAAAGAAACCTGCAGCTCGCCAGTCTCCTACGACTGAGCCTCGGCCTCCTCGCCAGCCTCGGGCTGCTGCTCCGCTTGTTGCGCCTCAGCGGCGGCCTGGGCCTGGGCGGCCTTAGCGCCGTAGTCCTGGGACATGGGCTGGACGACGGACTGCTCCTCCTTGGGCTCGAGGATGGAGACGGCGTCGGGGAGAGTCTTCTGGGGGCCGGCCTTGCCCTCGGGGTCGGAGCCGCGCATGATCTTGACCTTGATGCCGAGAACACCCTGGCGGAGGAGGACGTGGCGGGTGGCGTGGTCGATGAAGTCCTTGGCGGGCTGACCAGAGTGGATCATGAAGCCGTCGGTGAACTTCATGGACTTGGCGCGAGCAGCACGGAGCTTGCCGGAGACGACGACCTCGCAACCCTTGGCGCCGGACTCCATGATGAAGCGGAGGACACCGTAGCAGGCGCGACGGACGGCGAGACCGTTGAGGAGCTTGTAGCGGAGGGACTCGCACTGGGCGACGGCGGAGAGACCGCGGTTCTGGACCTTGGCGGCGTAGAGGGAGACGGAGTTCTCGGGGAACTTGAAGCGCTTCTGGATGAGCGAGGTGAGCTCGCGGATGCGGCGGCCCTGCTCGCCGAGAACCTCCTGGGTGTGGGTGGCGCGGATGATGATGTCGGTTACCGTGGGGGTGACGCGGACCTCGACGCCGGAATAGCCCTCCTCGGCCAGCTCGCGCTGGAAGAACTCGTTGAGCTCAGCGTAGAAGACGCCATCGGCGACGAACTTTCTGCGCTTGGAGCTATATGGGGGAAAAAAGACGAATCATCAGCAAAGACTGTTCCTCCAAATGTTCATTTGTTTTCCTCGCAACATTCCCATCCCGCAGAGCATTTCCATCCATCGGGGGGAATTCGAAATTGGCGAAATTTAGGCGATAGGCGGGAAGGAGGGATCTCGAGGAAATGTTGCAGAGGTAAAGCCACCATTGGAAACAGAGGAAGGACAATTCTTACATCTGAGTGCCTGGAACAGCCATCTTGACTTTCGTGTGCCCGGGTTTGTCGAGAGGGGGGGGATAGTTGGACGAATTGTTGGAGTGTCGACGGTTTCGTTCGGCGGAGGGGCGGAAGGTTGAGAAGTGAGGTTGTTCGAGTAGTCCACACTTGCCCAATCGTCAGTGCCCCGGATCGATTTTGCGCTGCAAAAATTGAGCAAATTCTGTGTGCCCTAGAGAGGCGGGCGATAAGGGGAAACCTTTGGCCTTTTGTGGTCTGTGCTCTACTCTTATCGAGACGCGCCATTCGGACCCCACTTGCCAGCTGTGATGGCCTGCCAGGCGTAAAGTGCATTTTCCTCCCGTCTGCCCAGGTGGTCAGCAAAATCGATACGTACCCCATTCGAGTGCTTTGCACGTGCTGGCTGGCTGATCATCGGGCCATCGGGAGAGAGAGCTCCGTCGGCCGGTAGTGGGGTTTCAAGGGGCCAGCTTCGGCCTGGTGGGGACCAGAGTCGCGGGAATTTGGAGGTCCCCTGTTAGGTTGCAGGCTTGCAGCGTGCTGGCCACGACGGTGACGGTCACAGGGGAGCTGAGAGCGTCAGGTGGGTGACATTTGATGCTTGGGATCCAGACCAAAGTGCGATACATTCCCATACACAAAACTTTGCTACCTTGCCTCTTCGTGATAAATTCAGCAGATAGACCTTATATAACAATCATCAGATAGTATCTAGTAGGTAGTCCATGATCATCTAAGAGTTTAACTTCTTGAAAGCGTATTCAAGTTCCTTTGGGGAAAGAAAAGGCTACATCACCCAATTTTTCCTGTCTGCAAGAGGGCACTCAAGCACTGACTCTGAAAGCCGTGACGTCGCCTCTCTGTTCTCAGCCCCGCGCTAAGCTAAGGGACCAGGTAGATGGTGTGGATCAGCCGTTCCTTCTCTTCCTGCTGCTCCTGCTCTTTGCGACTGCGCAGCAGCAAAATCAACCCCAGACAGCCGACCTCTGACCTGACAACCGCAACCGTCCCTCCCCACGTTACCTGACCTTGCCTCCAAACCTTACCCAGCCCAACCCTCCGACCTCCAACATCGTGTGGTTGCATTGATTTTCTTTGGTCTCTTCTTTTTCCTATTCAACTTTTCTACCTTTACGGAAGTTGCGCAGCTTTTCTGCTGCTCTTCTTCCAGTGAACTTATTCACCTACAAACACTTACGTCCCGGACCTTCCGCATTTGCGCGCGGCCATGCTCTAGTAGCTCAAAGAAGCATCATCTTCCACACTGCACTTCATCATGGAGGCTAGGAAGGTAAGCCATGCGCCTTCTTTTACAGACTGAATTCTCTCACGCGATATGGCATGAAAGGGGAAGGCTGATCATGCTGTGATTGCAAAAATACAGGTAGTCGAAAACGTCCAGTGCATCAACGGAGGACTCACCTCGGTTGGCACCTTGCGCTTGACCGATTTCCACCTTGTCTTCTGCGCGCCACCACCTCCTCTCAAGAATCAGACCGCCGATCAAGCCGATAAACCTCCCCCGAAACCTCGAGAATCATGGATCACCTATCCTATTCTATCGCAGTGCATACTCCGACTCCTGCCTCCAACCCATGGCATCCACAGCTCTATCCGCATCCGCTGTCGTGACTTCATCTTTGTCACGTTCAACTTTGAGGACAATAACGTCGCTCGGGACGTCTTTGAGTTTGTGAAGCTCAGAACTTGCAAGCTGGGCACCATCGAGAGGCTCTTTGCTTTCAGCCACAAGCCCTCCAAGGCCGAGCGACAGATCAATGGCTGGAGCATCTACGACCCCAAAGCCGAGTTCCGGCGCCAGGGCATTAGCGAGAAGTCGTCGGACAAGGGATGGAGAATCACCAATATCAACAAGGACTTTACTTTCTGCGACACTTATCCCGCCGTTCTGGTGGTCCCCTCTTGCATCTCAGACAACGTTTTGAAATATGCCAAGGAGTATCGTTCTAGACACAGAATTCCGGCCCTGAGTTACATTCACGCAGACAATAACTGTACTATCACCCGCAGCTCGCAGCCTCTCTCAGGCATTACCAGGAAGAACAATGTGCAAGACGAGAAGCTCGTATTGGCTTCATTTGCACCCATCATGCCCCGAAGCAGCATTGACCAAGACCAGCCTCCTCGCCTGAGCCAGTCAGATATCTCTGAAAAGTCGTCCACAGATGGAGAGCTCTCTGAGCAGATTGTCGCAGACGATGAGCCCAAGATGTTTGATGAAAACGGCAAACGCCTCATCTATGGTGCCCAACAAGCCAACATGATTGTCGACGCCAGACCTACTGTGAATGCTATGGTCAATCAGATTGGAGGAATGGGGTCAGAGCCCATGGACCGCTACCCAGGTGCCAAGAAAGCCTTCATGAACATCGAGAACATCCATGTGATGAGAAAGTCGTTGGAGAGCGTTATGCTTTGTCTCAAGGATGCCGACCTGTCTCCTCTATCTCCCGACCAGAACGCCCTGGCTGCAACCAACTGGCTGAAACACACGCAAGCTGTTTTGAATGGAGCTGATATCGTCGCCAAGCAAGTATGGCTGAAGCAATCACACGTCCTCATTCACTGCTCCGATGGCTGGGACCGAACCAGTCAGCTTAGTGCTCTTGCACAGATCATGTTGGACCCTTTCTTCCGAACTATCGAAGGGTTCATTGTCCTTGTCGAGAAGGACTGGCTTGCCTTTGGCCATATGTTTAGGCTTCGATGTGGCCACCTGAACCACGAGGACAACTTCAAGGTCCAGAACGACTCGATGGCAGGCTCAACCATTCAGCCTGGAGAGAATGACGGCCGCGCAGATGCCTTCCAGAACGTCTTCACTGGTGCCAGGCAGCTGTTCAATCCCAGCAAGGAGGACAAGGCTGAACTCGATGCCATTACCGAAGGCTCTACCGGAAAAGTCGCGAAAGACGAGGCTACTGTTCCTAAGATGGTCAGCCCTGTGTTCCACCAATTTGTGGACTGCGTCTATCAGCTTCTCCGCCAGAACCCAGCCAAATTTGAGTTCAACGAGAGATTCCTTCGTCGACTAATCTATCATCTCTACTCCTGTCAATATGGTACCTTCCTCTACAACTCCGAGAAGCAAAGACACGAGGCTCGAGCCTCTGAGCGCACTTCTTCGGTCTGGGACTACTTCTTGTCCCGCAAGCCAGAGTTCACCAACAAGGACTATGATCCGACCTTCGATGAGTATGTTAAGGGCCGCAGCCGCATCATAGTGCCTGATATGAGCAACATCCGCTGGTGGCACCAACTCTTCAATCGGACCGACGAGGAGATGAACTCGCATCTCAACGCTGTGGCGACCGCTGCAGCCAACAGAGCCACGGCCATGAACGAGTTGCACCCAACTACGGAGGATTCTTACGCAAATAGCCAGCCTGGTACCCCGCCCCAATCCACCGCAAGTCCCAAGCCGCCATCTCTCCCTACCAGCCAGTCGGTTCTGGGAGGTGTAGAGAACACGCACACTACGTTGACGCCAAATTATCAAGAGCGACAGGCCCCCGTTCTGCGTCGGAGTGTGTCGGCAGAAAATTCCAATGCCTTCAGCGCAGTGAGGGATGGAATCGCTGGCTTGAACATCGGCAAAAACGTCAGCGGAATGCTGAACAATCTGGCCGGACGTAACGCCAGTCCTGCTTCCACTTCGAGGGTTACAAGTCGCAGCGAGCAAGAGCTCCGGGAGATGACATAGGGCGTCATGTCCGAACGAATGCACGAAGCACCTTACACCGTCGAGGTGACTAGTGCTACAATGAAACTCGACGCCGAGCTCTTCTACCAGGAGAATTGGGCTGACTCAACTTATACGTTGAGCAACTGGGGCGATTCAACAATCTGGGAATGGGGTACCAAAGCCGTCGCCAACGTCGCCAATTTAAGCACAGACTGGTCAAACTTGACCGATGGTTTAGCCGAGGACACCCCTCATGGAGATGCCTGTGCTGACAATATCGCCCGCGATGATGATGGCGTCTGTGTCACTGGAGATGCGTCAACCGACATTTGCGCTGGTTTCGACACGTTCTCGGTTCATTCTCTCGATCGTGTCTCGACGGAGGATATCGCCGATGTTGGTAACTTCATTTTGGTGAACTCGAGCACGGAGGACCTATCTGCCGAGAACGGCGGATCTGTAACTCCTTGCCACCAGCCGCACAAGACTTTCTAGTTCGACATTTCAGGAGTTTAGCATGGACTCGCTGCATTTTCACCGCGCGACTACGAAGGGCACGAAAGAAATGGGGTCTCTCAGCAAATGCAATTCGTACACGTTTGCTTCGGAGGGGTCGAACTGATTTACGGCTTTTCATGACAGCGAGCCGGAGTTTTGTACAATTATTACGACTTTTTTCTTCTTTTTTGACGCATTCGCCCCTTTTGCTCTTGACCTTCGTCATGCTGGATACACAGCAATTCTTTTCCCCCGAGCTCTGTTTTCCGGCGTCCAAGAGGTATGGTTTGAAGACAAACTTTTTGCGTCCAAGCAAGACTGGTAAAGGGAGGGTTCAAAACGGGATAAGGGGATGAAATGGGTTCGTTCATACGGCAGCCACGCGGTTTGGAGGGGCATGGGGCAAGAGAAAAGTTTGCGTGAATGGAAGCACGCACAGGGAGACAAGAGAGCAAAACAGAAAACGAGAGACGAGAGATGGGAGAGAGATGGAGAGGCTTGGGGGTCCGTCATATAGATCCACTTGGATTTTCAAACTCCTGTGTACTCTCGATTCCATAATTCTAATCAGTCTGAAGTTAACCTTCGTTCCCGTAATGATGTACGCAATGACAAGCAATGGCCGCCAGACGCGTATGGCATATCAAGCTTTCATGGCTTATAAGAAGCCTACCCTGAGCACTCAGTAAACAGGTCACGATGGGTTCCTCATCTTGTTTGATCTTTTTTTTGTTATTCTTGGGTGCCCGTTGCCTCATCTAGCTCGCCTAGTGTAAAGAAAAAAGTCTATATCCGACCGCCTTACGTCTAGCAAAGCCTTTTTTACGTTTTTGAAAAAGTATCCGTAGCCATTCATCATGCCCATATCCCATCATGCTTCATCACTACAAGAAGACCTCGAGGTTGATCTCGAGGGTGCTCACAGGGTATCTGTCGTCAACGTTAGCATCCAATGGTGATTTATCGTGATTGAAGAGGGAAGAGGGGGAGGGCTGTGCGGTATTACCTCAAGTCAAACTTCTCCAACACAGTAGGGTGCAAGATGCCGAACTCGCCGATGCGCGCCTCCTTGCCGCCCAGGCGCAGGTAGATGGCAGCCGCGTGGCCAGCGAAGAAGGTGGCCTCATCAATCTCCTCGATCCAGTAGCCGTCAGGCTTGCTGGGGTTCTCGACGACCTTGAAATCGACGCTCTTGCCTGCCTTCAGTCCCTCGTCATGAGTGAGGAAAGCTGTACGGAGCATCAAGAGAACGCGGTCCAGAAGACCGTGAACAACCTCGAAACCACTGGTCTTACCGTACCAGGCAGCAGCGAAGTGGCGCTCGTTGCGAGCTTTACGCTCCAGAGACTCGTCCTTGAAGACGACGTCCGCTGACTCGAAGATCTTAATGGGGACGCTGTGTTTCTTGTTCTCGCGGATGGTCTTGAGAAGACCAGGAACCAGGGATGTCCGCACAACCTGGTACTCGGCGGTCTTGGGGTTGGCAAGCTTGACAGCAGTCTTGCCGTCATCCTTGCGGTTCAGCCAGCCGAAGTTCTCATCGTGGCTGCACAGAATCAAGGGCATAACCTCGCTCCAGCCAGACATGGCGGCCTCTGTCCGCACGATATCAGCGAGCTTGTTGATCATGAGAGGCGCTCCGATGGTAGCGCTCTTATTGGGGGAAGATCTGGGAAGGTTGTTGTAGCCGTAGCAGATAGCCAGGTCCTCCATGACGTCGCATTGGTGGAGCACATCAGCACGGGTGACGGGAATTGACACGCTGAGAAGGTTGCTGTCCTTGTCGGAGGGCTTGGCGATGTACGCCATCTTGTTGAGGAGCTGGCACATCTTCTCGGGTGTCTCGCTAAGGCCTGTGCAGGCGTTGAGGTAGTCGATCTCGACATCGATGGTGCGGGGGGCGAGGGTTGGTGTCGTTCTTGATGCGCCGTTGTGCTCGGAAACGATCTTGACGGGTTCAACGGTGAAGGGCTCGGAGCAGTACTGTGAGAACATTGTGACCATCATGTCGCAGACAATATCGAGCTTAGTGGCGTCCGTCGCTGTCATCTCGATGAAGACGTTCTTGGTGTTGACGGTGATCTTGGAGTGGTCGCCGTTGATAATGGGCGGCAGCGAGCAGACAGTCCTGTTCTTGTCGTAGATGACGGGGTAGACGGGGGAATCCTTGATGATGTGCAGGTACCTGCCGAGATGCTTGTCGCTCTCGTAGAACTGCATCAGCTCCTCGCCGTTCATCTCCTTGGTCTGGTTCAGGGGCTTGAACTTGATGTCCTTGGCGGGCAGGGCCTCATATGTGAAGGGGCCTTCTATCGTGTCGAGGTCGTGGGTTCCAATGGCCACCAATGTTCTTTGTCTCGCTAAGTTCATGTGCAGCTTGTCCTGGAGGCCGATGAAGGAGTCGTAACTCTCCTGGGTGAACTTGATATTTCTGAGAATGGCACCAGCAACGAGGGGTCGGATCTTGCTGGTGTCCTGGGCGACGGTAATGACGGAGGCTTCGGGGTTCTTGGGTTCTACGACCTTGTAGTTGGGTGCGGCAACCTTCTCTCTGAAGATGTTGAGCATGAGCGCGATACCCTCGAAGCACAGCATGTCGTATCGGTTGGCGGGGATCTCGATCTTCAGCTGGGGCGGCTCCTGCACGCCATTGACAATCGGTCGGTCGTCGTTCTCGGTGTCCTCGTCGAGCTCGATGCCGAATTCGAAGCATAGGTCTTCGAACTCTTGAGTGGTGAAGCTGTGCGGCTAACGATCAGCAAAAGGCAGTCTGGGGATGGCGGGGTCAAGATGTCCAGATCGGGGTGGACGATGCCAGCACGGCGCAACTCACTTTTGGCCTAGGGCCTTGTACAAATCGTACTTGTTGACGGATATGGTAGGCATTGTGAGGATTGACGAGAGTCTCTCGAGGTTGCAGAGGTCTGGCTGGCGTCAGGGGCAAGAGAGGCTTCAAGCAATGATCAATTTCCGTCTCCAATATGGCCTTGAGTCACAGAAATTTTGGGGATACACGGAGGTGAAGCAACTGACTGCATGCACGCATGGAAGGTTCGCCGGGGCGGGATGAAGTTGCTGCTTTAAGCTGAAGGTAAGAGTCATTTCGGCTTTATCGCACCCGTTGGAGGGGCTGCGGGGTTGAGGGACAGCAAAAGCAGCGGTCGCACTCGGCATCTCAATTTTCCAGGGTCCGATGTAAGAGAGTGGTCCGTGTCAACCGACACCGGGACGGGCAGCAGCACAGCACATCGCAGACAGGAGAAATGGAAGCCATAAATCACCATATGCCTCTTCGGTGCAGGCCCATCGACAGCTGGCGGCCAGTGCACACAGCCGTGCGCACATTTCAGCCACGACATGTTTCGCCGCTGGTGGAAGGTGGGAGGGACATGCCATCGGCACCTGAGCTGTTTGCTGGTAACGGGAAAGTTTGGCAGGTGCCTCACTGACAGCTCGTATCTAGCTACCTACGGCTGTGACTGAAGGTAAGAAAGGCACTTTAGGTGGTGGTCGAATATCTCGCAGCGCAGAAAGTGCTGCATTCCGATTTAGTGCCTCAATCACAATCATGCGTTTCCGAATACCCAGACTCGGAAAGACGTTAAATATGATGTAGCTGTCCCATATCCCCTCCTCCATGAACGTGGTGCATACTAAGTACCTATGGTGAGGGAGCTTAGCTGCATGCTGGATGACCCCTCCTTGGCTGGTCACCCGGGGAACATCTCATCAGGCCAAGATGGAATGAAGCCGGACTTGAAAGTCAAGATGTCTTAACATAGGTAGGAGAGTGCTACCTATGGTGCTAATTGCATTGGCGACAGAGGGCGCAGAAAGTTCCAAGGAACGTGAGGAAGTTGGAAGAGCGATACGTCAGTTAGTACCTTACCTAAGGTACTGCAAATCTGCTTTTCAGCTGCTACGAAGATGCAGCAGCAAACAGCAAGCAGACAGCCCCTCATCAGAAGAAAGGAAAGAGCACCTCCTCCTGGCTACTGCACCCCTGCCTTACGACATCCACCACCAAGAAGTCCAAGGTACGTACCTCCCCTCTGCCAGACCTTGCCCAAGGCGGTCACAGATACAGGCTCTCGTAGGCGCCTGGAAATGCTGTTGCCCATCACCTAACGACTGAGGTGGCCACCGCAGCTGATAATTTAGGTGCGGTAAGGTAGCCCATTTCTGGTCGGGTGGGACAGGACCTGGAGCAGAAGCGAAAGACGAACCTCAGAAACAGCACGTCAAACTTCCCTTCCCATGCCTCGTGCTCCCACTATCTATCTCAAATCAACACCCGACCACGCTTCTCCTCCACCACTGCCACACGAACTTCACCACGACAACTAGCTGTGCCTTTCGCCAACCTGACGTCGGATCGTTGGCATGGTCTGCATGCCCGCAACCTCCTGATAATATCTGCCATACCACTATCCCGGTTGCGTCGTCTCAGATTTTAGAGCCCCCCCAATCCCACAACGACCGCCGCTCGCCCTCAACCAACCCATTGCATCACCCGCACGCGATCCACTCCGATCGCTCACAACTACGACGTCAACTCTCCTGAACATCATCCGACCCTCCCATCGATAGACGCGCCTGCGCAACCTCGCTCGCCATGGCAGACGCGCCGAATACCCAGGACGAGCTCTACCCCATCGCCGTCCTCATCGACGAGCTAAAGGTATGGCGGTGACTCTGCCTGTCTAGCCCAGCCCCGACGTCAGCCTTCAGCCGCCAGCGCACAATACATTGCTAACCTTTCGCGATCCAGCACGACGATGTCCTCCTGCGTCTCAATGCCATCCACCGCCTCTCCACCATCGCCCTCGCCCTAGGCGCCGAGCGCACGCGTGAGGAATTGATTCCCTTCCTCGACGGTATGTCTAGCGCATCCATCCCTCCATGAGCCAATATCTTAACTTTTAATCAGAGTCCGTTGAGGACGAGGATGAGGTGCTAGTTGCTCTCAGCGGCGAGCTGGGCAACTTCATCGAGTATGTCGGAGGCGCCCAATGGGGACATGTCCTCCTCTCCCCCCTCGAGAACCTCGCTGCCATCGAGGAGCCCGTCGTGCGGGACAAGGTAGCTATTGCCCCCTGCTCCACCCGCCAGTCACATCGCCTAATCAAAGCAGGCCGTCGAGTCCCTCAACAAGATCTGCGAGGAGTTGTCCTCCCAGCAAGTCGAAGAATACTTCATCCCCTTGACCATCCGACTTTCAAAAGCAGACTGGTTCACTTCCAAGGTGTCTGGCTGCGGTCTGTACACATCACCCTACAAGAAGGTGTCCCCGGGCATTCAAGAAGACCTCCGAAAGCAGTTTGGACAGCTTGTCCACGATGAGACACCCATGGTCAGACGCCAAGCTGCCACTAACCTGGCAAAGTTCGTCAAGGAGATGCCGGCCGCTATTGTTGTTGAAGAGATGATACCCCTTTTCCAGCACCTCGCCCAGGACGACCAGGACAGCGTCCGCCTACTTACCGTCGAGATCCTCATTTCCATCGCCGAGGTCGTACCCAAGGAGCAGCAGTCGAGTCACGGCGTTCTACTCACTTCTCTGCGAAACCTGATCGAGGACAAGAGCTGGAGGGTTCGGTACATGATTGCAGACAGATTTGAGAAGGTTGGCAGAAACAAATACGCTCGTATGGAGGGCCACGCTAATGCGCAAGCAGATTTCCAAGGCTGTTGATGAGGAAGTCGTCTCAAGGGATCTGGTGCCGTCTTTCGTGAAGCTCCTCAAGGACAACGAGGCAGAAGTCCGAACCGCGATCGCTGGACAAATACCAGGATTCTGTGCGCTTGTTGACCGCACTGTCCTACTGAATGATATCATGAGCAGCGTGGAGGATCTCGTTTCCGACACCTCCCAGCATGTCAGAGCTGCTCTCGGTACTCAGATCAGCGGTCTCGCACCCATCTTGGGAAAGCAAGAGTAGGTTCTATAAAGGCTACACCTGTGCCACAAGCGACTAACCTGTCACAGAACTATCGACCACCTCCTGCCCATGTTCTTGCAAATGCTGAAGGACGAGTTCCCCGAGGTTCGCCTCCACATTATTTCCAAGCTTGAGCTCGTCAACCAGGGTATGTGCTAGCTTCATGAAACAAAAGCATCTTCTTACTAACCCCTCTGCAGTCATCGGCATTGACTTGCTCTCCCAGTCTCTTTTGCCCGCTATTGTGCAGCTTGCTGAGGACAAGCAGTGGCGTGTGAGACTGGCCATCATCGAGTACATTCCTCTTCTTGCCAGCCAGCTCGGAGTTAAGTTCTTCGATGAGAAGTTGAGCAACCTCTGCATGAGCTGGTTGGGCGATACCGTCTTCTCAATTCGCGAGGCGGCGACGCACAACCTGAAGAAGCTTACAGAGGTTTTTGGAGTCGAGTGGGCGAGCGAGGCGATCATTCCCAAGGTTATGGCCATGGGCAACCATCCCAACTACCTCTACCGAATGACAACCGCCTTCGCCATCACCGTAAGTTGAGGTCCTCGCCTCTGTCGTACTAGAGATGCTAATGATTGCAGACCCTTGCTTCTGTTGTGAGCCTTGATGTCATTGCTGACAAGATCCTGCCCATGTTGGACAAGCTCGTCGACGATGAGATTCCCAACATTCGCTTCAACGTCGCTAAGACATATGGCGTTCTGATTGACGTCCTCCGCCGTTTGCCTGAAGAGGGCACAATTTACTCCCTGGAGAAGGAGGGCGGCAGCTTCACCGCATCTTCTAGGGGCATGGAGCTGATCCAAACACGCGTCATTCCTAAGCTCGAGAAGCTGCAGAAGGACGACGACGTCGACGTGCGGTACTTTGCGACAACGTCTGCGAACCAAGTGTCTGGACCTTCTTCTGGCGAACCTATGAATACATCACCATAGATGAGAGACGTAATGAAGCAATTCCCAATCTTTTTATCAGGACCGTCCCAAGTCTCTTACATTGCATGCTTCGACTAAACGCTACACGGTGTCGGGTGCTACTCCGGTTTCCCTGTCAGGCTTTACACAAAAAAAGAAGACTAACTAGACAGAGAGAGGCGAGGTTTTTACTAGCGGTTCAGGTGAGGAGAGATGTCTCCAAGGGTACGGAAGCGCCCGTAGATGGGGCAAAATGGAGGACGTGCGTGGTTGAGCGTAGGTGACATTGCCTGACATTCCCCCATTAAAGAAACACATTGTATGATACACCAGCAGCCGTCAGAGAAACGAGATGCAATAACGAAGAATGTTATCTAGTACCGTCGTGACCGACGTTCTTTTTCGGGGTATCTTGAAAGTCTTGTCATTCGTCTAACTCGTCGTTGCATGATGCTCTACCTTGGCTATGCCTGTCTCTGGAAGCACAAACTGCTTATGGTCTGGCCCTTGGCTCCGCCAAAGGTAAAGCTAGGGTAATCCACCTTGCCCACAGCAACAAACTTGCCCGCATCTCCCTCGTTGGAAGGGCCCTCGAACCATTTCCTGAGCTCCTCCTCTGTCCAATTGCAGCTCGTGATGAGGAGCAGGCCGCCAGGCTTGACGAGGCGAAGCGCGCGGCCCCTGTAGCCCTCACAAATGCGCCGGCCCTGCGCGTCCTTTTCGTCGCTGAGGCAGATTGCGTCAAAAGTGCCCTTGTCGAGAACGACGTCCCATCCGTCCTTTTGGGGCCCGTTGAGCACGGTTTCCCAGGGTCCGTTTAGGACATCCCACTCTTCAAACTCTGGCTCTCTGGCGTCTACCTCCTCATCGTCCTCCCCGGGCTGCGGTGCATCGGACATGTCCTCATCCTCCTTGGTGGCAGCAGCAGCTTGCTGTCTCTGCTCCGCGATCCGGCGCGCGAGCTCGACGCTCTGCGGGGCATAGTCCACGCCGAGGGCGCGGCCGGCCCAGCCCTCGTCGCGGAGGGCGAAGAGGAGGGAGCCGTTGCCGCAGCCGAGGTCGAGGAAGGTGGCGTCGGCTTGGCGGAGGGAGTGGTCGAAGGGGGCGGACTCTGTGAGGTCCTCAAGGTAGGTCAGCAGCTTTGACTCGGCGTCCGAGTCGTCGAACCAGACTGTGCCGCGGTCTTCTGGGTTCTGGGCGTTGTTTGTGAGTTCGGTTGTGTAGAGGGAGGCCCAGCTGTTTAGTGGACCCGTTAGTTGAGGATATTCCTTGGTAAGGGAGTCGAGTGTTGTGCGATGTGTGTTATCTTATTCATTCGTGGCGTGGAGGGGTGATGATTTGAGTGACGAACTATTCTTTTGTCCCGAGCTTGGAGGGCTCCAGGTGTGCTGGGGTAGATGCCATTTTGGGCGGTGTTGTGGTCAGAATCGGAGTTCGAGATGTAGTGTAACAGCTCGGTAAAGGGGGAGGTCGTTATGCCGAGAAAATGGAAAATGATCAGCTATCCTTCAACCTGACACTTTGGATCCCAAATTTGATGCCATCGCGAAAGAAGTTTGGCGGGGTGTTGTGCCGTTTTCGACCCGGAGTGGAAGGCGGTGAGGCTCTGATGGCTTGTAGGTGGGACACCCCCACTTCCTGGCCTGGTTTCTGTTCTGTTCTGGCTCGGAGGTGCTAGGGATCCTTGCCCTGGCAATGGAGGGGTTAACCGGAAAGTTGTTGTAGGGTCAAAAGGTTCTGGCATCTGGCAGCTCAACATTGGTTGGTTGATTGGGTTTTGGAAGAGCAAAAACCTAAATCGAAAGGGCGGTTATGAGCGAGCTGTGGGGTAGAATCTGATGTAAAAAGATGAGGGCAAACAACTGATTTGTATTTGATAGATTGATGAAGTTGGGTAGATGACACTGCTTTGTCAACCGGTTCTTCAGGAAATTTGATCCGTTTCTACTTTCTCAAAGAATCAGACCAAAGAGTAGAAGTAAACAGATAGGACAGTGGGAGCATTGACGTTTCCAAAATAGTTGGTGCGGTGCCAATGGTAGAACAAACACCAGACAAGCTACTGCACCCACACGAGCCTCTCCCCCCTCAGTCTCCTACGCCTACAAATTCTCTCGCAGCCCGCGAAATGCAAAACCGTTTCGACAGCAATGTAACCACGCGCGTCGAGGGGTTAGAGAAGTATAGATTACATATAAGCTGAGAAATAACGCACAGTTGGTACGTGATGACTTCTATGGACAAGAGAGAGAGAGAGAGAGAGAGAGAGAGAGAGAGAGAGAGAGAGAGAGAGAGAGAGAGAGAGAGGTCTGTGTTCTACATGGCCTATTTACCTGGTGACCTAAGTACCTCCTACACCAGAGGAGAACCTCGCCACAAATGTGTTTGCTTGCTGTGATACTTTTCGTCTCAAATATCCATGTTTAAAGAGCACGACCGCGCGCTGCTGACAGAGAAGAGGAGGGGGTTTGGGGAAGGGGGAAGAGAGGAGAAAGGTGACGTTTCGTCTGGTGTCGTGAAGTTCGTTCATATACAGACATACGGCGCACACTGACACCGTAGCAGCCCGTCGCCCTTCTTTCCTTCATCCACTCGTTCTCTTCTTCTCTACGGCGAATCGCCAAACTCACGTCGGAGACTTTTAATTTGAGAGTCAGCTCTTGGCGCTCGCTCTATACAAATCAAATACGATAATCATTATTCAAAAACCTGAGGAACTTCTGCCACTCATCGAATAGGAACTCAACTAGGCTCCAGGGTTACATTTGCAACTTCTCGGAACAAACGAGAACAACAATGTACAACTTCCACTTCCTCCTCAGCCTCGCCCTCTTCCTCTTCCTAGCTCTCAGCGCAAGCGGCGCCGTCGCGCCAGCAGACCATATCGACCGCCGTCAGGTTCATCTCGGAGCGAGACAGACTCCGGGTCAGGAAGAGACCAGAACCAGAGGTGTAAGACTTTCCTATATAGACCCGGGCACACATATCAAAAAATCGTTCTTGAAGGCTGATATCGCTTTGCAACAGACTTGTACGCAGATGAGCAACAAATGTAACTTGACAGGACGAGATGCCCAGGTCTGCCCGGCGGACTACAACAGAGTCAGTCACCCACCTTGAAATATCACGAACGTGACAGCACGTCCAAGTCGCACGAGCTAACATCAGCCCGCAGTGTCCCTTTGACGGCGCATCGTGTGTCCTGATCGAGCCAAAGGGAGATTCCAGCCGCAAGCCTGAGGTGCGTTGCGGCTATCTGGGCAGCACACGGTCGTGATTCGGGAACGGGATGATTGTGAGAAACGGCAAGAAAGCAAGCAACTTGTGAAGGTACCCTGGAGACTATCTGGGCTCTCTGTTTTCAATAGCGAGCAGACATCCAAGCGTTCCTTCTGGTATGAATGTGAATCTTCAGTCATGAGTTCCGCCCCTTTCCATCCGCATTGTTGATGGTGACTCCTGTCCCCTTCCTTTTGGCCAAGGTCCTTCAACCAGTATGGACCTCTCTCCATGCCAGTAACGCAGCAAATTCGATTGGAAATACTGCTCATCTACATGGACTGCCATCTTTCTTCGCACTCGGCTTATCTGACATACGCTCAAAGTGCCCAAACAGTCGCCTTGACAAGAACCTGGCGACCACGAACTTCCACTACCGGGAAGCCCGCAAGTCGCACCGTGCTGTTGTCCTTAGGGGGAAGAGCTGAAGGAAGGGCGGTATCAGTACTTGTGCCAACGATTGACGACGCAGTGCTGCCCTTGCGGCCCGCCTGCGGTCCACCGCTGAGTATATTTGTGAACATACCGCTCTTGGTCTTGTCCGCCCGTTGGTTCTTGCCGCTCTTGTCTTTATCGCCTTCGTCAGCCTCTGCTTCGCCCTCCGCTTTTTGAATTTCCAAAGGCGGAAGCGGCGTCTTCTCGACATCCATGATGTTAAGTTGAATCGGGTCTCCAGGTAGGGGATAGTTGATTGCGACATCTCTGCTCTCTAGCGGCAGGTTGGCTGCGATGCCCACGGCCAATTCAACAATCATGGATGCGCTGCCGTCCACTCCAGCTGGCGGCGGGTCTGTCATGTACTGGAAAAGTGTCGCCGTGAGGTTCGATGTACACATCCGGGTAAAGTCCGCCCTGTTATCTGCACTCTCCGGAGAGTTGAGAACTCTCTGCAGACCCTCAAGAGTAGCCATTCGCCAGCTCACGACCTTATTTGTCAATGCATCGAACTCTTCTTGGCTGCTCATCGTGTACGAGAAACGGCGGATGTTGAGCTCAATCTCCTTCAGCTGCCGGCTGAGCTCGAAGTTGAGGCCGGGGTGAAAGCACTTGTTGAAGATCTCTTCTACAATCCACCTGGTAATGACGGCACGACCAACGGCTGTCATCTCTTGTTTTCCGGTCTTAAGAGCATCAATGCTGACGAACATGTCTAACCACTGCGGTACTGTACGCCAATCTTTTCTGATATTGAACGAGAGGTTGTTGATAGCACCATTCAGACGGCTGAATCTCGTTATATACTCGCTGTCGTCGAGGGCAGTCCGCGACTGTGACATTCGCTGGTTGGCGACTGCATTTTGCAGCACCTCAATTTGAGAGTTGAGGTTATCGATCTGGGTCTTGCCGTCAAAGTACAACCGCTTAACATTCTTATACTTAGTTACTGTGACTTGTTAGTACACTTCCAACACAGCAGTCATGTCCTCCTTACGAAGCTCCTTGAATTTGTCGGGATCTGTGCCATCGCGATCGGGGTTGGAGGGCTGTGGACTGTTCCGGCCTTGCTCTCCGGTGGCGCCTTCGAACTGCCGCGAGTCTGCAGCACCGCCGGGTCGGAAGGCAGCGTTGGCGCTGCCAGTGGTGGGAGGCATGGTCTGGCTTTGTCTGTAACCGGGAGGGCCTGCAGATGCGTCGACCTGACTGCGCAATGCCTTCTCTGTCTCTTGGGATCGTCTGTTCGGGGGAGGGCCGCCAGAGGGAGGGGCCATATTCTGCTGCTGCGGCGGCTGCTGCTGGGCTTGAGGTCCTCCTTGCTGGGCAGGAGGGAGCGTGGGAGGCAGCGGGCTGTCTGTGGTCTGTACGGCGTACCTCACTGCGGGGGAGGTTTGGTTGGAATGTACGTTTGCCGACAGAGCGTCTGAATCAGTGATGGGTGATTCATGCGACAACTGGGAAACAGTCTCGGGGTTTTGATGCGAACCGGCACCCAAGTGACTAGTGTAGATCGTGGGTGGTCCAGCTTGGTACTGACCCGGCTGCTGGTTGGAGTATTGTTGCTGGTACTGCTGCTGTGAGGGGTCGTAAGCAGGCTGCTGACCGTGTTGGTGCTGTTCCTGTACGGTCGGGATCTGCTGTGGCTGGCGATCTCCGTAGTCGGCTTCTTCGTAGGGGGTATTGTCGAAGTCGGTCGGGATGTAGCGAATGGAGTTGCGATTGGAATCGGGGTTCTGTAGACGAGGGTCTCTGTTAGGGTCTTGTGCAAATTGGTGATGTTCGGTCTCGCCGACGCCCTGTAAGGGGGAGGGTTGTTGATGAGGTGCCGTAAGTGGCCAGTCGACAGATTGTTGGTCCAAGGACTGCTGAGATGGCTGCTGGGACAAAGTAATTCTTGCGGGTGGTGGGTTGCTCACTCTTTTGGACGGTCGGCGAGCAAGACCACCGGTGTTATCGTAGGAACTTGGCGGGGAGTAGGTTGGGGGGCGGGGTGTTGTGATGATCGCGGCCCGATCCGCCCAAAATGTTCCTGAGCAGCTTTCGTGCAGATCGCTTTTCGGGGACAGGGGGCGGGTTGCTGTTGCGGAAGAGGTGAAGTTGCTTGAGGTTGAGCGGAGGCGGGAGCAGATGAGGTGCTGTTGACGGAAGTTCTGAGGTTGTCGACGGAGCTAGATGCAGCGCCGGGTTTGGCGTTGTTGGAGTAGGGGGCCACGCCGGGCGGGTAGCGCTGTGACTGGGAGCGGGAGACGGAGTCGGTGTAATCCTGCTGACTCCTCTGGCGCAAATCAGCTATGGGTGGATTGTGGTGCTGCAATAGGAGGGAGTTGCGCGAGGTCGAGGCAGGAGGATGGTAATCGTGGGGCTGCTGCAGTGGAGATGGCCCTTGCTGCCCTTGCTGCTGGTGTTGTTGTTGTTGAAGGAGTTGCTGCTGCTGTTGCTGTTGGAGCTGATGTTGTTGATGAGCGGCCAGCTGGTTTGGGTGGATGTCAAAGGATTCGCTGGAGCTGAAGGCGGTCGACGAGGCTGAATGGGGGGTAATTTGATTGAGACTATTAGCGCCGGCGGCGTTGTTGGCCGTGGTTGTGCCAGAGCCTGCACTCAAGGCAGGAGCGAGGGAGGAGGAGTGAGAGTGAGATGAGGAGGAAGGAGCACCGGCGGCACCAGCAGGGCCGGAAGGACCAGGCGTGGGATGTGATGCCGCTGAACCTCCTGAACCTGAGCCAGATCCAGCAGCAACCTCTCCGCCCGGTTCAACAAGTGCTTGCTGCGAGCGGTTGTGGTGCCTTCCAATGCGACCGAAGGCCGGCATTATAACACTGTGATGTCGTTGTGCGCAGCCGCCGCAGTCCAGCCTGGCTTCTTCTTTTTTTTGTTTATTGGGCTTTTTCTTGTTCCCTTGTTGCTTGTTTGGGACGCTTGCCCTCCACTGGAACACTGCGGGTAAAAAGGGAGCAAGCAGATCGATCGTCCTAGGTATGCTAAACGGCACAGCCCGTGGGTTGACTGACTGACTGGCTGAACAGACTGAAAATGAGAGAAAGCAGAGACAAGACAGATACACGAGACCGGATGGTGGACCGAACGCGCAGCTTGCTTGCTTGCTTGCTTGCTTGCTTCCGGGGGTACGCAGCAACGTAGCGGGACAGGCTTCGCTTCAGCTCAGCTTGGCTCAGTCAAATGTCGGCTCGAATCTTGTCTGTCCGTCGATGTGCAAGGTCGAGATGCAGTGGCAGAAGCAATGACAGCTAGCAACCAGCGGCAAGCAAGAAAGGGAAGCAAGAGGATGGCAAGACGAGAGATTGATCAGCCCGTCCTGCTGGTCCCTGTTCCTATTTTTTGCGCGCCTGCGCCTGCGCCTGCGGTTCTGCGTCTGCAAGACCCTGTCTGTCCACTTCTCACCCAAGTTCAATCTAACCTACGTGTGCAGGTGCCCGCCAAAGGAAGCACCACCACCAGAGCAACAGGCAGAAGAACAGATGGATTGGTTGGGATTGGCTACCCAATCTGCAGAAGCGGATGCCGCGCTGGGCGACTGGGTCTAGGTCTGGGTTCCTTGGAGGGGCTTCCTTGGGGCTGTGCACAAGTCAACCCAGGTCGCCGTACGGATACTCCTCACGAGCTGGGGAGCTGGATTCGCTGATGGCTTGATGCTAGGGTGCTGCTGATGGCTGCTTTGATGGAGGCTGTCAGAGTCTGTCTGTCTGTCCGTCCAGTCCTGGCGTGCAACGCTATACCATTCTCGACCAGCAATCGCAGGCCAAAGACGAATAGCTATAGGAAAGGATTGGAGAGACGCGCTTTCTCCTCCGTCGAGTCTTTCTGCCGGGTCTCTCCTTCGGCTGCCTCTATGTATCACTGGCTGGGGTTACCTCTCTTCAGACGAACAGCGGTTAAGGCTCGATTCTCGTGGGGGACGATGAGCGACACGCTACAGCTGCTGTGGGGGAGGGATCTGGGGTCGTTTGGTGAAACACAGGCTGGTTTCGATCCGCGTCGTCAGGGGTCGTCGTTCGAGGTCTTGTCATCGGCAACCCAAAGATAAAGCCTCGAAAGCCAAGCGGTTGGATGGCAAAGTCGAACGATGAGCGGTAGAACAACGAATTGATAACGGGCGAGACTAGCGGGTTGCTCAATGGTCAGTTGTGGATGTCAACGGTAAATTCGATTCAACCCGATGGAAATGGGCGGAATGTGGAAGAGGGGGACGTAATCAGAACTGAGGAGGTGAATGGTGTCGTGGTGGGATCCCACGCCAGGATAGGGCTGATCAATTGCCTTTTCACCAATTGACCTTCTTCTCCCCACTGGGAACGAGCTACAGACACGAGAAAGTGCCTCGCGAAACGAATTATCGGATGGGGAACTGACTATTCGAAGGAAGCCTTGAGAGAGACAGCTAAGGAAACGACACCAGATCCCACGTCTTCCTCGCTCCGGTTCTGAGCTTACTTACATGTAGTGTTTCTGTCCGGAGCTCGCGGCAAGTAAGCCAACTTCAAGGCTAACAAATGCTTGCCATCTGTCAGCAACAGCGATGTATCTGATGGTTATTAGGATGGTGGCACGGGCTCGAGCATTCTCAACATCAGATCTTTCGAGAATTCAGCTCAAGACTGGACGTAATAGGCTTAAACATCGTTGGGCTTCAAATCTACACAAGCCTTCATCCGAAGTACAACCACGAGCTCATTCGTCCTTCATCAGCAACGACGACCCTTCATGGTTCAGCAGCATCCTCGTTCGCCTTCAGTCACCTTCTTGGCCACTCGGTATTGCGGGAGAGCTGCTGCCACCCTGCACCAAGCAGGCCAAACCCGGCCCAGACTAGCCGGCCCTTGGCCTGCATCCCCGTTGTCAAAAATCACCGACCGCGCAATAACGCTGCGGCCCTGCGGCTGACACCCAGCCCCGAACAGCATGCGTAGACGGGGAAAGCGGACCACCCATAATCCGTGAGTTGCCCAAGCTGAGTGGTATAGTGCAGAAGGGAGGGGCAGAGAGGGTTGCCGAATCCCAGGCTTTGCACCCAAGCATTGGGCTACGACTTTCCCGACAGCATTGAGCACTCACTTACGTCTACCCTGCAAGCATGTAGAAAGGTGCACGTCTCTTGCGGCCGTTCTTCATCTCAAAAAAAAGTCAGGAGGTAATGCGAACCCTCGTCGATGTCTTGGTACTTGGGACAGATTCAACAGGCTTGGGCATACAATTTTGGCAATCTGGGAAATGACGACATTTCACAGCAAACAACAGAGTTCATGGTGGGCATCTGGAAATACTCTTTCCAGAGGCCATGCAATAGTCAACGTGAGTACCACCTACCTTATCCCCGCCGAACAGGCGCAGCTCGGAAAGCTCAGCCCTAACGGAACCTTGTTCGTGGGCATAACTGTCCAGGTGCGGCGTGCCAAGGTGGTTTTTCTTCGTGTGTTCTCCTCTATCACTTTAACTGCAAATGAGCAGTGGGGAGCTCTCTCACCTTATTCTCGGCGAAGGCTTGCCCGTGTGGTCTCCTCCCCCACCTCACGATGCTTTGTCTCCCTTCGATATGAGACGGCTTCACGCCCATGAGACTTTAGCTCCATATTCGCAGAGGTGGTATCATTAACTTATCAGCAAGCATACGGATATCTGCAGCATGAACAAGCCATCGCACCTATAACGATACGTCCGGCTTGGCATTCCTTAAGCCGTGTTTGCAAGAAACTAAGCTCCAGTCTTTCGACCGTCTCAAGATGCTTATCAGCTGTTCTAGTCTCCGGTCCCTTTATGCATCATCGGCGATGGGACGTTTCCTCTAGACGCGCAGAGCTATTTTCAGGGTATAAACAGGAGATGCGGTGGCCATGATATCCTACTTTGCTGCAACTAACAGGACTAACCTCATAGCTAGATGCTATCTTTACAACCGAGCAAATGAGTTCTGGCAAATCGATGAACCTCGAGCCTAGAGAGCTTAGGTGGAGCCGTCTCCAGAGCAAGATGAAGCTACCAATCATCCTGCTGGGGACAGAGAAAACAGGGCCAACAGTAAGCTCAGTAGAGTTCTTCATGTTGAATGAAGTACAGGTGCCGCATACGTAGTACAGTTCATGGCAAATGATAAACACGTGTGCTTTTGCAGTGAAGCTACCGGGGGGTGAGTCATGGTGCGTCATTTGAATCAAATCGTGAGAAATGACATTCTACTGTAGATGAAATAGAGTCCACAAAGTTACTTTGTCGCTCTAGAGCAACAGTTCAAGGCCCGTGTCTCCGGACCCCATGTTCTGAAGTGGGACTCAAACGAGAACTTGACGAAGAATATAACTTATGTTCACGTCGTCTTCTTCACCCGTGCTACCGACTGCAGTGCCCTTTGAGCTTGACTTTCTGCCATTCAACCCGGGCAGTTGTTCAGAGACTCGCATACAGCTGGGAGAAGCATGCAGACGGCCGGCCAAGCAATCCAATGTCGGCAAGGGTCTTGCACAAAAAATGGGGTGGAGGGGGAGGGGGGGAGGGGAGACCCTTTTGCTTCAAGCTCCTCTGCAAAAAAAAGTTTGTTTGGCGTGGTTAAGGTCTATTAATAGCCCCCGTCGTACTGAGAGAGGATGGAAAGGGGGTCCCCCGACCCTGGAGAGGGCAAATCCGACTCGTCCATTAGTGCCATTCCAGACTCGCAGTCTCTAGAGAGCGGACTTCCATTGGCGGTGGGAGGCGACTCGCTCTCTCCCTCTGTCTTTACAGGTATCTCTCTCCGCAACTGGACTTATCCGAATCAGGGATGGCTCGGGCTTTTTCCAGCTCACCTCACCTAAGACAAGCGAAAGGGGGGCCAAGCAGGAGGAGGAGGGGCTCCGCAGTCCACCAGGTTCACCACTCCATGTTCAACAATGGCTGCTGGGGACCGCAGATCTCGCCGCCATCCACAATGACACGACACCACAATGCCATCTGACCTTTTATGCTGATCCCTGGGGAATCAGCAGATCAAGCCATACCTACTGCATTCGTGACTGCCAGCAAACTTTTGTACGGGATACAAGTCCAGGAAATGCTGGCTTTCAAGTTGGGAGAAAGTGCCTTGCGATGGAATCGAGACGTGGTGATCTCCATGCCTGACGTTTCTCGGTGTAGAGCTTTTACTGCTCGAGTCGTGACAAGAAAAGCAGCAGTATTATCTGTAGACCTCTTCACCAACAACCGATTGTGTTTCAGCGGACATTTGTTGGAGTGCCGAAGGTGCCCTTGTCGTTCTTGTCATATGCATCATGCAAGGCTGATGTGAAGGTATGCAGGTAATCATCATCATGGCTGAGTCCAATAGATCCGGGATCTCGGCCGAAGTATTGATTTTCTGCAGGAGTTCTAGAACCGAATGCTGCCAAGAGGGAATACGACACATTAGTACTAAGTCTCGTTTGCTTGGCAAGCAATCATTGTTGGTCTGATGGATGCTTTAGAATGATCGATAACCACTTCTCGCGATCCCTCAAGGCAAGGCGCTCCAGGGCAACACGGGAATGTCCGTAACCCCAAAAAATGGGAAATAATTCGGCGAGAGGCCGCGATGGAGTCAACCCATCACTAATATTACCTTGAAAATGTCTTTGATATCTGGAGCCCAGAATAGCACTGTGGTACTTAGGACCGAGGGGGTTCCTCCTCGGGACGCCTGCGGTTCCGTCCCGTATAAGTTCCCGTGGTCCGCGGCCCGCGGTTTACTCAGCGGCCCCGGCAGATACTATCAGTCAGCGGGGCCTGCCATCCGCGACTCGAGACTCGGCTCTGTCAAGGACGTGATTGTATGTTGAGACGTGAATGATGCGGGCCATGACAGCCTTGGTTATGGTTTGCGCTGGTTCGTTTCAGGAGGTGATTCTTCTACCCCGTGTCTTCTGCGTAGTGGAACGACTATAAAGGTCGAGGTTACTAATAATCGTCATAGCTAGGTAGAGCTTGGTGATGCGGAAAATTGCGTTGCTATCAAGAATCGGTAATGAGCTAAATAAAAAGTAAATAAAACAAAATGCCATCGCTTCCGAGTTGATCATTTTGAGTGTGACTGCAGGGAAGGCCCAGTCTCTGGGGCGAGTCCAGAAAAGAGGACCAACAACGTCAGTTCTTGATTACTGCAATTATGACGCTGACTCTGCAGGATTGTGATGAGCTAGATAAAGCGACAGCTTACAAGAGTATACCGAATTTCAGACCACGTTGTGAGACAGAACTTGAGGTCCGGCTGATGGTGAACTCACTAGGCTTAGTAGTTGGCATTGATTGTCCCAGTAATTACGAAGAGGCAATGACTAACTTGGAGATGAGGCGAAGAGTTTTGAGTTCCCAAGAATAACGAAAGAGCTGTTTTGACATGACGTTTGTAGTCGTTCTCGGCCCAGATTCATAGACGTAGGACCATTGACTTCAAAAGGATAACACAGATAATCAAAGTACTCGAAAGCAATCGAGACATGCTTAGGCGTCGTAATTTCATCTCAAGATATGTACTAGTAATTGCTCCCTTGAGCTCCTTCTCTTTCACTTCTAAGACGACGATCCACTTCACGAATATTTAATTACAGCTTGGCCAGCGTATTCTCTGATGGCCCGCGGTGGTTAAATGGGACTATGATGTGGCTTGTTCAAGATGACACGGCTGATCACTGGCTGTGCTCGTACTTTCTGCCACGTAATGATGCCATTGATTCCGAACTATTCGCATATTTGCTCCCAATAGGATCTAGTAGAGGTCTCGTGCAAATAGTCGACTCAATAACTTATACACCGCCGTTAATTCGAGTGGCATCAGAAGTGAGATACAATGACTTCGATATCATATGCAGGCGAGATTCAAAGTACTATACTGCAGCTAGAGGTTAGAGTCCGGGATTCGAAGTCTCGAGACGGCCTTTCCACTGCCAGAAATGGGTGACCCATCTTCGTTGCGCCGTCCATCAGGCACCAGACCACAATGAAGTCTTCGGTTGTATCAAGAAGAATGTACAGGCATTGACCATACCGCCTTCGTCTAATCTCAGCTGCCAGAGCAAGTCCTCATTTCACGAAGAAGCCGGTAAGACCCAAGGCGAAATGCGCGCCTTATTGTGTGAAAGGTCTGTTTAACCTTTGCCAAGCTGTTGCTTCAAGACACTCAACAACACCAACGTCGTCTGTCGTTTGCCTGTCACGAGTGGAGCCGTCAAAGAGACTAGTCTGTGCCTACATTCCACCGTCCAACCTTCAGTCCTCGTGGCAACAGGTCCCGTTGGGTTTCTCAATATCAATCCTGGTCACATCATGGGCCGGCAACACGAAGCTTAGTTACCCAGGATGGTTTCCTGAGCAGCTACATGAACCGGTTACACGAGTGCTCTGCACAAAACGCTGTGATTACTTCATCGTATTGTGAATCGTATAGACAACATAATTGTGTGAAGAGCGGTGTGAGGCCTGCTGGACTGTCATTATTATCCTTGGATATCAGAGCAGGGTAGTCTGTTGAACATGATGTTACTGTCTTTCGACTACGAGCCGTAGGGCAACCAGATAAATGCCAAGTCAACGATAGCTGTGCTGCCTTCCAACGGCTTCACCTCGGAGATCGACAACGGACGCACCGCCAGCATTGCCAAAACCAGCCTCGTATATCTATTGGATGTTCGAATAAGCATCTCACCGCTCGATCGCTGCCTCCCATACCCGAAGAGGAACCATCAAGCGACCGCTGACAACAGCGTGATAAGTCCATGAGCGGTATCACACCAAATATGCGTTGGCCTCAAGGGCGGCAAGTCTTCGGTTCACTGCTCTGCAGCAGCCGTTACTCGATCTGTCTGGAAAGGAATGGGTGCCCAAATTCGGCTCGACAGTTCGCCCTTTCCGGCTCAAGGGCGCAGCATCGTCAGCTGGATGGCTGCAGTTGATCACGCTAGTAGCTTGAATTTCCAGGAGACTGGATATGCTTCTTGTTGGAGTGCCGATGTTCCGTGAACTAACAGAGGTGGGACGAGGGAAGGAGCGTGTATCAAGCAAACAACTGTGTGCGGCATCTCTTCCGCTATCCAGACGAACGAAGTTGTGCCGTAAAGACAGAGAGGCAATTTGCCACTCCCGGTAGCACAAGGAAAATCATCTGTGATCTGCCGTTGCATATATGTCATTTGATACGTCGGTATCCCTTGGCCAAAGACGCATGATATTCCATGGAAGATGTACGATCAGGACTAACTCGGCCTGGTACACAAAATGGAAAAATTTCTGCTGAATGGACGCCATAGGTGTCGGCGGGCCGAGCGGACACGGCTGTCAATCATGACAAGTGATAAGGCCATCGAACTCCTGGGCGGTACTACGTGGTCGTTGAGATTCTTGTAGCCCTTTTGTGTGTTTAAGGCCATGGTTTCTCTTCCTGTTCCTTCGGCCGCCTTACTTTGACCGCATTAGCGATTGAACGTTACGGTAAGCCATGGCTACTTTTTGATCGCAAAGGCTATCACGAGGGGCTTCTTGTAGACTACGTAACTTCTGTCAACCGTCGGTAGCTCTTATTACTTGCTAGAGCTGTTTTGCCTCGAACAACTCTATGACTGTGGCCTAAGATTAATAGCGATCCGGATGTGTTCAGGCACATCCCCTCAATCCTGTGCCTTCCGCATTTATCATTCCCTGGCTATACTGCCAGCTTTATCTGGCCATGGTTGATATCTCGTATAATCAACAATCGTCATGGTGTACTACCATGCACAACCGCGGATGCTCGCACCGGGCCGCGTGAGCATACCGTCGGTTGCTTGCATCATGATCCGTCTTTGATGGCAACCCGGTCAAGGGCGGTCTGGGCATATGATATGCTACCGCCCTGAAGACCAGCAAGGTCGTCACAGGCTGTCTTCCCGGGATTCTATAAAGCTCTTCCAAGGACTCACCTCGATCCTATGCCTGGTTCCAAAGGCTAAGTGGCATAAATTCGAGTCTACGATATTGCGAAGCTCCCAAGACATCTCTCAGCAAGCCAGGTATCTATACTCGAGCTCTCTTTCAACACTCATCATGAGATTCCTCACGTTGTTTGTGCTGTTGTCTTTACATTCTTTCGCGTCAGCACTGCCAGTACTAGAGACACAGGAAGCTACCAAGTTCCGGTATCCATGGAAAGACTTCACTCTCAGCAACCTCGAATCCGTCTGCCGCAAACAGGACGGAGACCAGCGATACACTTGCACCCTCAAATGTGAGTAGTCATCAAACCCGGTTGATCATCAAAACCGCATCCGCGCAATGCGTGGCCTGGGCCGGTTGCACGCAATCCTTCAAGACTAACTTTCGGGGCGGCCGTCTATCCTATCTAGTCGACGTTTACGATTTCAACACGGAAGACGTCGTAGAAGTCAGCGGAGCACACTGCGGCGCGGCCTGGCAATGGGACGGCGTCACCCCAAACCAGGGCCCGGATAACAACTACCCCAGCAACGGTGTCCTCTGCTGGAGCGCCGGTTCAGACGCCTTCCAGTTCAGGGTGGCAAAGTTTCGTTCCGCCTCGAACTTTGAAGTCTACGTCAACCACTTTTACAGGGACACGCGGTGAGTTTGTACCCGGCCAAACCTTGCATTCGTACTTGCAAGTCATTTCTGAGTTTTGTTCTCCATTCGTTTGGCTGACGAGTCGAAAATATCAACATTGTGCAGATACTTCAAGCCGCCGTATGACGGGAGAAAGGCTCTGGTGAATATTGTCATACCCGACGCCCATCCCCTTCCTCCAGTGGCTCCGTATGTGCCTCCTGTGAATCAATTTGAATTCATCGCGACGGCAACGATCTCGAGGCGCACAGACGGGTTGTCATAGCGAGACTGAGTGTTGGTGCTGATGGTGTTGTATCAGTCCCCTGTGCCGTTTTTAGAAAGTTGTACTGGTTCGTCGTGAGGGAGCTAGGTCGGAAGAACTTTCCGTCGTGTTTCAGCACCGCCTCGTGTTGCGGAAGTTGAGATGGTTTCTTCGACCCTTGACCGGAATGTTTATGGGATAATGTGTAGTTTACCAGAGAGGAATGGGGAAATGAAATGAGCCCAAATAAAGTATTCATGGAGACCGCGCTAAGCAATCATGGCTGTGAAGTTTCAAAGTCAAGATAAGTCCACATTGCTCGTTATCTTGCCTGTTACTCATTGATGGACATTGTCGAGGAATAACGAAAATGGGTTGGCGTAAAAGGAGTATAGCTCGGACTCGTAGTTACACTTGCCGCAAGGCCACCCTTGGGCTTTTGAACTCCTCATGTTTCCAAACAAGCGCCAGAGAACATGCAATTAAGCTCGCTAGAACGAAGAAAGGTTTTTCTGAACTTGTTAGACATTGGGGTTTTGATATCTGCGGGCGGAGCCATAGCTGGTCGATACGTTCTCGAACGAGACTATACGCGCGTCTGGCATGAACATGATCGACGGACGAGAGAGCGGCACGATTGCTTATCACCGACGATTTGCGGGGATGTTTCTCGGTAGTCGGTAACGCGCACTAAGCTTTTTGGAATCGCCAAGAGATGCAACCCCATATCTTGTTCTTTCTTGGCTTGTTTTGACCATCACACTGGCGATCGGTTCATCCTCCATCCCCGCAAACTACGGGGAAAGCTGCCTTCTCCCCATGGGCCAGAACAGCGGAAAGAAAGCGAAAGAAATATCGATCATGATGAAGGGCGGATGATCGACAAATTATATTTCAAGAGACCTTGTGCTGGCATTAGACGCTGCTCTGCTGTCTACACCGACATGGCTGACCAATTACAAGCTCAGACCCAGGAGCGAGTAGACCATGGGGCTTGAGGATGGCAACCCACAGACGAGATAGCATACGACGACCAAGTGGGAATTTGTGTATTGTTCGTCGAAAGAAGGTTAACTGTTCCTGCATTATACTCCTCCAAGGCCCATGACTAGTTGTAGTCTCCCGCCGGTAAGTTGCGAAGACGGCACTGGACGGGTAAGGGGCAGGGTTCGTGTGTTGAAACGTGCAGATTTGCAATTGTTTTGGAAACCTGTAACCTTAAGTCGGATCAAAACGCGAGCAGAAATGATGGGACGAAGAAGGCCTCCGCCGCGAAGATCCTACGACAAGTTCTGTCACAACTGTCGCACCTGTCCCAGTTGAAGCATTAAGTTCTTCGAGGGGAGATTCAGTTCTCGGCGGTAAGGGGGAACCTTTCGATGCCCGGCCGAGACGTGTTCCCTGGCGAGACGGGCACTTCCGTTTGGTAAGACCTGGATCCCTTTCTGTTGACTCGTGATCGGTTTCGTCCCAATCGGCTCCTCTTACGTTTTCTCAGCCCGTTATACAAGCTGGTCCCGTAATCCGCATGTGCTTCTGGCTTCCCTTCCCTCCATAGCTGGGCTATCTGGTTTCTTGTTTTCTCCGCCGCGCTCTCTCACGTTCGGACCTCTGCGAGACACGAACGAACGGCGCTCGATAATATCACCAATCCATCTTCGTGCTCCTCACAGCAAAAGAGACAAGGAAGGCCAATCAGAATGGCTCCTCTCAAAACCCTTCTGGCCCTAGCGGCCGCCTTCACCGGCATCGAAGCCCGCCTCATGTCCAGGGCAGCCGCGCTCGCCAACGGTGTCCAGATGACGAACATGGCCGCCGACGACCAGCAGATCAACCTACAGATCGGCATCAAGCTGCAAAACATAGACAAGCTGGAACCCATGCTCAGGGACGTCTCCGACCCAGACAGCCCCAACTACGGCAAGTACCTGACGGCGGCTCAGGTCAACGACATGTTCAAGCCGGCCGAGGCCTCGGTCAAGGCCATCCAGACCTGGCTCGCCAACGAGAACGTCACGGACGTCTCGTATACGGACAACGGCCGCTTCGTCAACTTTGCGACTAACGTCGGCACGGCGAACAAGATGCTTGGCGCCACTTTTGCGTACTATGACGTCCAGGGCACCATGAAGCTGCGGACGACCGAGTACTCCCTCCCAAACGCGATGACGGAGCACATTGAGCTGGTGACACCGACGACGTACTTTGGCAACATGAAGTCCGACCCGGCATTCACAAACGCCCAGCTGCCGCAGATGCCCGCGCCGCTCTCCCGCAGACAGGGCACCGGGCCCGGCGCGACCGCCAACTGCTCCAAGGTCTTCACACCGGCGTGCTTCGAGCTGGCCTACAACTACGGCGCCTACCAGGCCGACCCGGCGGCAGGCAGCCGCGTCGGCTTCGCCAGCTTCCTCAACCAGTCCGCCCGCCAGGACGATCTCACGGCCTTTCTGGGCAGGTTCCAGCTGCCGCCCCAAAAGTTCACCAGTATTCTTGTCAACGGCGGACAAGATCACCAGGACCCTAAGGGCGCCATCGGCGAGGCCAACCTCGACGCCCAAGTCATGGCCGCCGCCGTCAAGACCCTTCCGATCACGCAATACCTCACAGGCGGCAAGCCGCCCCTGGTCCCCAACCTTCGCACACCGACGCAGGCAGACAACCAGAACGAGCCGTTCCTTGACTTTTACCAGTTCATGATGACGCAGGAGAACGAGAAGATCCCGCAAGTGCTCTCCGTCTCGTACGGCGACGACGAGCAGACCGTCCCCATCGAGTACGCCACACGCGTGTGCAACCTCATCGGCATGATGGGCCTGCGCGGCGTCAGCGTCCTCGAGTCCAGCGGCGACACGGGCGTCGGCGCGCCGTGCCGCGCCAACGACGGCAGCAACCAACCGCAATTCACGCCGCAATTCCCCGCGACGTGCCCGTACATCACAGCCGTCGGCGGGACCCAGGCGTTCGGGCCCGAGACCACGTGGGTGGCGTCCGGCAGCGGCTTCAGCAACTACTTCAAACAGGCGTGGTACCAGGAGACGATGGTGGCCCAGTACCTCCAGACTGGCATCCCCGCCGACGTGAAGGCGTACTACCAGCCCTTTGCCAACTTCACCGGCCGCGGGTTCCCTGATATCGCAGCCCATTCCGCCAGCCCCCCGTTCGCCATCGTCAACGCCAACAAGCTTGTCGGAACCGGTGGCACATCAGCTTCTGCCCCGTTGATGGCCGGCCTCGTCGGACTCCTCAACGATGCTAGAATCCGCGCTGGACAGCCGACCATGGGCTTCATGAACCCGTGGCTATACAAGAGAGGCTTCAAGGGCCTCACCGACGTCACGACCGGCGTCGCCCAGGGTTGCGGCGGTACAGACTTGCAGTCGGGCAAGCCGTTGCAGGGCTCCGGTGTGATTCCCTTTGCGACGTGGAACGGTACTCAGGGCTGGGATCCCGTGACGGGACTGGGCCTTCCCAATTTTGAGGAGATGAAGAAAATTGCTCTTACTAAATAGAAATGCTTTGCCTTCTCTGACCCCGGAATGATTGGCACTTGGGAGTTCATTTCAGAGGCTGGCTAGCCTAATCGTAAATACACTTGAATTACTGTTACCATCTCATTCTCCTGACAAAAACCTGTTTTGACATGCGGCGATCTGTGATAGAAGCACGATGTCCAGTAACTTCAGTTGTGCCTTGCCAAGCTGAACAGAAGGAATTAGCCACGAGAGAATCACCACTTCGCCAAGGATGCTTGCAAAACTCTTGTGATGTTGCTCGCGTGGCATCCCGCAGCGCTTGCGAGAGCATCTTGACTAATGATAGCCTTGTCCGAACCGTAACTAGGCAACTTTGCCGAACCATTGGGGTGTTTCTTCTGATAGCCACTTGACCATCATAGACGAGACCAAGAATAGATAGGTAGGCAAAATGCGAGATCAGACGTTGACGATTGAGAGGTCTGATTCGTCGGATTCCGACGAAAAGGAAGCGTTTCCTCAAGATAGGGCTGGGAAGCTGGGGATGAGAGACAAGAGAATAGACAGAGTGAAACAAGACTCTCTTGCTCGACTTTCCCCAAAAAGAACCTAGTTTCAAGGGTCCTGCGATGTGATCCCGAGACCGTGGAAAAGGCTTCGCACGCATCTAACGAGCCCGGCTATTCTCGTCGCGTGGCTTGCCTGACAGATTCGATTTCCCGAATTTGACCATAGGTCGTCTTCGAGTTTCGATAGCGTGCTCTCGGCGCGTGGCAAGGTCCAAGGTCCGAGCCCCGCGCCAGTCTCGCGGATGGCTGACAGCTGAAGTCTTGGCGCCAAAATAGAGGCTTTTCAGGGGTAAATTCGATCCTCCTGAGGAGCCTCTGTGAAAATCTTGAGGTGCAAAATTCTTTCAATATGGCTGTCTTTTCAGCTGGCCTTTCCAGATATGGAGATGTTGCCGCGTATTCTCTCGCAAAATGCAGCGAACCGCACTGTCCAAGACGTGAGCGCTATGTTGATCCGATGCCCCCGCGACGTTACGACGGATGATTCAGCCAGCTGTCAAAGTCCCATGTCGAGGGTCGACACTTTGTCTGGATGCGAGATTGCTTCTCGCCATTTTCATCGTGTCTCTTGCTGATTCGAGGGGTTTGGCAACAACCAAGAATAGAGTCTTGACCGGCACATGCTGGCCGAGGCGGGAACGAAGCTGCTAAAGTGACCAGAGTCTTATCATTTGACGAAGTCGATATGATATCGACAATCCAGGGCGGATGGTCACATAAAGCGGAAACCAGGCTGCGAAGTGCAGGACGAATCCATCTCATCTGGGCGGCCGCATTATCAGTGTGATGAACTCGTTCTGGCCTGCAGCAACTAAACAGAAATTTCTTCCTTTCGATCGCGCGGCCTATTTGCCTGTCTGTCGCAAGACTGCTTGACGTCTCTCCCGAGATGAAGACATTTCAGTCTAATTATGTTGCGTATGCCAAGGTGGATTCTATCGGGAAGAGCAATGGTCCAGCAGCCCTGGGCGCAAAAACGAAAGAGAAACTAGTGAATAAGGGTCTGCCACTTTTCGAAGTTTCTGCCGGCGTTCTCGATGTTGGTCACAGCGCTGCTAGATGCCGCGAGCCTGGTCTCGACCTTTCGACGCAGTCTGACGTGGGAGCAGCTAAGGCCCGAAAGGACGGAGGCTGCTCTAGAGAGTTCAGGGCTACAACCCTTGCAATCTTTCACGATGTCCTGAACAACTGGACGGCAACCCAGCTCTGGCTGAAAAGTATGAGTTCGTGAGGTCGGCGAGACGGGGTCGTTGCAAGGATTCGATTGGACGGTTTTGGGGCGGAGATATCGTGAACCGGGAAAATTGTATGCGGGATGGCAATAGTCGAAGACGGGATCTGCGCAGGCTCAGGGGTTGGCTAGATAGGCAGTACAGAGTTCAGACACGCCGAAAGCTGAACTTAATGCATAAGGATGACCGGTATTAGGGCTCGCTACGCGAAGAGAATGCAATTGCCACCTCCATCGTCAATCCGATAGAGATAATGCGCAGAAAGCTGAAGCCGACATGTGTTGAATAGTCTTTGCTCGCAAGTTGAGACAGAGACTATTCGTACAACCGTTGGGCTGAGAGTCTTGTCGTCCATTGTTAGGCAGCCCACAGCGGACGCGGGCAACAAGACCGCGTCCTGGGCAGTGACGATCCAGAAGAGAGCCCAGAGACTTGACTAATTCCGGGTAGAAGGCCGACACTTGCGTTTCTTGTTTCCTTTCAGCAAATTCGGCGTCATGGAGCCTTTCGTGTCAAAGTCGGTCGCGTCTTTGTTGGGATTCGCCGCACCCATTGTTCAACCTGTTCGGCCTGCTCAGGCGTCTAGCGCAGAATTTGGCCGGGATGGCGAAACGACTGCATAGACCCAAGTCGAAAGATGAGGCGATGATACCCAAGTGGGTTTGAAGTAGCTGAGGTCATGGGAAAGACCGAAAAAGCGCCACAGTCGGGATGAATGGAAATCGGCGCGACCAGGCGTTGGGAACTTCAGACCAATATTCCTCATTGTGCAGCATTGCAGCACAAACGTAGCTGAATGTCGAGGGCTGGACGTATCATAGTCGAGTCTGTTGCCTAGAAAAGCAAGATAGTCGTATGCAGCCACATGGTATCTGCAGCGTTGCAGTGGGTGTTGCGGGCGAGAGATTTCAATGTGTGATTGTCGTGACCCCGAGGCGGAAAGGACCAGTAACACAGCTTACAGGCCGGCCGCTTCCCGAAGAGCCCGATAGGACGTTGCGGATATGGGAATATGCCATTCACAGTGCATATGTTCTGGATCACGTCATCCAATGGGGGACTTCTCTATGGTAACGAGCACGCAGCTAAACAGCACAACGAGCTATACGTACAATGACATGCTCGTTTCTGCAAGGTACAGGCGGGAGGGAAGGTGCCGGTGGAAGGATGCCGCCGAAGCAACCAAGACAAGACACCACCTCAAGACACAACTTCATCTAACCAAATGCAGAAGCGACATTCACAATCTGCCGCCATCCGTGACTGCGCTTCCGCTGCATTGCAATCTGCATTGCCATCAACACCATGGGCGGCGTACCAGCTCGCCAACCAAACGTGCCAACGTGCCTAGCTCTCCCGTCCCTCCTCCATCCTCTTTCATTCGGATTCCGTCGTTTGCCTTTGCCGGCTTCCTTCAGCCACCACTGTACGACCAACACATCTATCTACGACGTACATGGGATGGGCTTGGTCTACGGAGTACACACAAACACTGTTTGTACCGTTGTACGCCATACCACCCCTGGAAATCGGCAGGACCAGGCAATGTCACAGGTTCAGCAAGCCACTCTCGCCCACCTAATCTCTAGCCATCTCATCTCAATCATCCCATATTAACAATTCCGCCCGAACCTCGCCACTACTTGGGATGACGATGGTTTCCCGTCTTACGCCCAAATCCTCTCCAGTCATTCTGCAAGTTACCGTCATGCATGGCTCTCGGACGAGACAATGAATGAGAGCACACCATTCCCGAAACATTGTTACATGCTTTCGTGGAAAACACCGTATTGCTCCCAAAAAGCAAGCAACAACGGGAAGCCAACTCCATTGGGGTTAACGAGGCAAGAATCCACCTCCACACCGCCAGAGGTGTGCTTCAGGTCGGCCCCCATACATGATTTTTCACCACCGCTCACAACCTTCACCGTGGCTAGTGCCAAGCAGAGAACTTTGAATGCCCACCAATCTTAGATGTAGGCACCCAAACACTCTTCTACGGAGTACTTCCTCTAAAAGACCGTTACCTCGTTCTAAAGCCGAGACACACAAACCTTCTGGGAGGACTCGGTCTGAAGATCGCTGCTATTATACGAGCGTCCTCCCCCCACCCACGACGCAGAGACAACGGGAAGCCTAGAGAGGCACTCGGCCCGGTCAGCGTTATGTCTCTCCCAAAGTGAAATGTCCTCGCAATCCCAGGGTTGCTCGCCCAAGTGGTCGACGAATAAGGTTACCAAGACCTCGGAAGGCTCTGCCAGCTTGCCGTGACCAGGATTCAGGGACGAAAGTGGCTAGACGCTCAAAACCAGTTGTCCTGCAGCTTGCGGTATGCCAATTTTAGCGCCCACAACCAACTTCGCCGGCGCAAGCCAAGTAAACGAGCGGAGGTTTTCAATGGTCAAAGACCTCTCGAAGGCTCGCTTTGCGGCAAGGCTAAGCTTGGTCAGGAAAGGGCTGGAAAAAAAGACCTTTTCCTCTATCGGCTGTTGATATCAGCTAGCCGTCTTGCGCTTCTTTGCTTACACGACTTCCTTGAAAGCACAATCTAGAGCCTCAGGAGATGGCCGATTTAGACCACGCTAAGTCAGGACGACTATGGTCGTTCCTGAGCTAGACTGCCCCATCATCCGCCGTTCTTCTGTCTCTAACCTTTTGTTTTGCTAGCATAGTGCTGATCACCAGCATCACTGGGATTTTCTCTGGCCGGTTCCGACTATCGTGTCTCCGGCGTGGGCGAGTGCCCTGATCAACACTGTTGTGGCCGGTGTCTGTTCACAGGCAGTTTCCCGGCTCGATGAGAAGAACTCTTTCGCGATCTTCCCGTGTCGTCCCGTTGGCCCAGTGGCCTGTAATCAACTCGCCTATCCCAGATCGGCATCATCATCATGATGGTACTCGACCAAGGCAATGCCGATGAGCTAGCATACCTTTGCCTTCGCAGGGGTGTTTATGGCTGTTTCTCAGTCTAACGGCTTGGCCATGCAACGCTTGGGGAAGCATCGCTCGTGCGATAAGGCCTCGACTCTCCTTTGTCGCCTCAATCCACGCTACCCCCTCACGATGGGGGAAAGCTTCTCTCCTTCTTTGTACCTGACTACCGGCTTTCCACCCAACGCACGGGTGGCGCCAGCTTTTCAAGCACCAGAGTCAGGAATAATGCCGCTTGTCACCAGTCCCATCTCAGCTAGGAGTCCGTCCTGAACGAACGACTTAGGCTTGTGGGACCCAGGTTTGCGTGCGTGGTCGACCGGCGAGTGTTGGCGAGGCCAACCGTTGTTTGTCCCCCCCTCCTCGATACGATCCTTGACTAACGCCTTTCATTGCCGCACTGGAGGCGTCCATGGCCGCCCATATCGCTTTTGGCGTACTCAGCTAGACCAGACAATATTGCTCTCAGCTCCCGGTGGTCCCGTGTATGCGGCTTGACTAGACCTTTGTCCCCAGGATGGATGCCCTCCGCGCTTGCAGAGTCTCTACTATGGTCCCGTCTCACATATCTTAAACCGATTTCCCGTCCCCCTGGACTACTGGTTACCCTGATCAACACTCATTCCATTCGCTCACAATCAACCATCCTGTCCCCTCTTCACCTCAAGGCGGGAAGTGGTTTGACCAGTTTGTGGTTCGTTCGTTTCATAGTCTCCACAAGATGAAGGCTTTCAAGACCTATTTCACGCCCGACCAGGCGTCGGGCCAACCCGCGACCGAAACGTCGAAGCCGAATACGTTGCAACCAATTGCACCGCAGCCGAAGCCGCAGGCGGCCGAGAGACCGGCTCCTTACCGGACACACAGCGCCAGAACATCCGCTCGACAGTCGACAGTGAGCTTGGCGCTCACTGCCGGTATGAGGGACAAGCATGCCAGCAGTATCATCGATCTCAGGGCAGATGTCACTGTACACAGCATCTACCAGGACCAGCTCAGGAAGATGTATGCTTCGGCATGGAACTTGGGTGAGGGTGTTGTTCTCAAGAAGGGTCGAAACGATTATGTCTGCGCTCCTCCTCAGCTATCCACTGTACCCAATGGTTTCTTCGACATGGTCACCCAGTTGAACGTCAGCGTAAGTAATCGCAGGCACTCGGCATAGTAGCCAATTCTAACCACGTGCTTAGTGTGCCATGACCGTCAACACACCTGTCATCCAGTCCATCATTCACGGACTCTTGAACAGTGGTGAACCCTTGAACTCAATTCCTCTCGCAGGAGGCTTGCAGCTTCAAGTCCTCCAGAGGATGACCGATCTACCCAGATGTCAGAAGCATCACTTTGCAGCCTTTATTCTCGACCCTCCCGTGCTCACCGTCTGGGATGATGATGCTAACAGACTGCATGCTCGCGCGGAGAGCCTGGAGCACATGATCATCTCTTACATCTGGCGTAACGAGGGAGGTGACGAGGAGGATGGCGACGAGAAGAACGAGAAGCAGCCCGGCGTCAACATCGAGGAACTCTCACCTGCCGCGCTTGAGGAGGCCCTCAAGGCTGAGGTTAGACCAGTCCGGCTCACCAGTTCCATCATGGTTTCAGCGGCGCTTTGCTTGTCTGTGGCGTGCTTGGGTCTCGGTTACCGTAACCTGGCCCTGGAGTCTACCATCGACGGCAGCTATACGCGTTGGGCACTTCTGGCCGTTACCCCGCTTACGCTGTTCATTAGTCTTGTGAGTATCGTGAAGCTGAATTGCCTGATTGCCTAAAACTAACGTACCGCAAGTTCTTCTTCTTGTCTATTTCCGGAAATATCTTCCAGATCCTCGGTCCCATCTCATCGGTTCACGCAAACTCCAAGAACTACTCTGGAAAGGCACCGCGCCGTCTTGGCCCTCACCGTGGCGAGCTTCCCCACGTCACCATCCAGATGCCTGTCTACAAGGAGGGTCTGAACGCTGTCATCAAGCCCACGGTTCTCTCTCTCAAGACTGCCATCTCCACCTACGAGATGCAGGGTGGCTCTGCCAGCATCTTTGTCAACGACGACGGTATGCAGCTCATCAGCGAGGACGAAGCTTCGGCCCGTAGGGAGTTCTACGAGGAGCACAACATGGGATGGGTCGCTCGCCCTGGCCACAACCCCAAGCCTGCAGACCCCAGTGTTCAGCCTTTCATCCGCAGAGGCAGATTCAAGAAGGCCTCCAACATGAACTACGCCCTGATGACTAGCAACAAGGTCGAGGAGAAGCTCAAGCAGATCAACCGCGGAAGTAGATGGAGTCAGGATAGTGAGGATCAGGCTTACGAGCAAGCTCTTGCTGAGGTTCTTGAGGAGTCCGAGGGCCGAACATGGGCTGAGGGCAACATCCGCATGGGTGACTACATTCTCCTTATCGATTCCGACACCCGTGTTCCCCGCGACTGCTTCTTGGATGCTGTCAGTGAGATGGAGGCTTCTCCCGAGGTTGCCATCATTCAGTACACCTCCGGTGTCATGCAGGTTTCCGACTCATTCTTTGAGAAGGCGTAAGTTGATTCGAGCCATCATTCCAAACGCACACCAGCTAATATCTTCTTCCAGTGTCACATGGTTCACGCAGATGATTTACACCATGATCACCTTTGCCGTCGCCAACGGTGATATCTCCCCCTTCGTCGGTCACAACGCTATCCTCCGCTGGTCTGCTCTACAAGACGCCGCTTCCTACATGGAGGATGGCTACGAGAAGTTCTGGTCCGAGTCTCACGTCTCCGAGGATTTCGATATGGCCTTGCGTCTTCAGACTTCCGGTTACTCTATCCGTTATGGTGCTTACACCGGCGATGGCTTTAAAGAGGGTGTCTCTCTCACTGTCTACGACGAGTTGGCCCGCTGGGAGAAGTATGCCTACGGATGTAACGAGCTGCTGTTCCACCCCTTCCGTTTCTGGCTTACTCGTGGCCCCTTCACGCCCCTTTTCAGACGGTTTGTCTTCTCCAACATTGCCTTCTACAGGAAGGTTACGATTTTGTCCTACATCGGCACCTACTACGCTATCGGAGCATCTTGGATTCTTACCCTGATGAACTACTTCCTGACTGGATGGTTCTTTGGCTACTACGACAAGTACTACCTCGATTCGTTCGCCATTTTCTTCTCCATCATCGTCGTTTTCCCTCTTGCTGGCAACGTTGCCCTGGCTGTGCTTAGGTACAGACTGGGCCAGAAGTCCCTCCTTGGAGCCCGTAAGTTTCCCTCTCATTTAATGCACCGACATCAGACAGCTAATCCTTGCATATGCAGTCTGGGACAACTTCAAGTGGATGCCAGTATTCACCATCTTCCTCGGCGGCATTTCGCTCCACGTCTCCAAGGCTTTGCTCTGCCATTTCTTCGAGATTGACATCCAGTGGGGCGCCACTTCCAAGGAAGTCGAGAACTGCAACTTCATGGAGGAGATCCCCAAGATCATCAAGAGCTTCGCGGGCACGTTCATCTTCACAGCCTTGGGAATCGCTCTCATCGTCTGCGGATACTACGTCTTCCCCGTCCAGTGGCAGATTCGCTACTTTGCGACAATCTTCCCCGTGGCTATCTCCATCACTTCGCACTTCTGCCTTCCGGTGCTCCTCAACCCCGCTTTGATGAAGTTCACCTTCTAAACTGGCACTCACTTTACGCGACCATTTAATGAACATACCATTTGCTTATTCTTAGAAATGGGATCTATAGACGGAGTTTAATTTGGCAGAAGGGTTTCTCCATGGAGGTATAGACTGTGGCAGCGTTTTCGATGGGTCTTTTACTCACTTTTGTTTTTTAATTCCATCTGGTCTTGATGATGACGAGCATCGTTATGGATACAACAGGATTTAATGTTTTCAATCTCTATATACCTTATACCAGGCATATCTACAGATATCCAATAAAAGAAGATAACTAAAAGCGTTCCTAAACAGAACAGTGGCAGTGCTCTAAAACCTCACTTCGCTCCTCCTCAGTTTACTTGGCATCCGACTACTTATTCCATGATCTTTGCGAAAGTAGAAGTGGAATCGACGAGCCAACTCCGGAGCAGGTTTAACCAGTAGATTCGACTGTTCAAGCCTGCACTGAATTAACGACACTCGCAGGTTTAGAATTCTGTTTTCGAACCCGACATCAATGAGCCGTATGGTACAAGGCAAATAAATCAAATAGAGGCCAGCCGATGTAACTAACCGCGAGGATCTCAATATTATCATCAAGCCACCACGTACGAGAACATTTGGTTTCTCTAGACCTCAAGAAAAGAAACCTGATATGGCAGTCGATAAAATTTCGCAATATTTGCTAGACAGCAGGTCTTCGTAGACTCAGATCCTGGAGACCTAAGTTAACAACAGCTAACTGCGTATTCTTCCCCCAAAGTAAAAACGATCAAACTTGCCCATGGCTATCACAGTAAAACGCCGTGTAGAAAATGCCCCGCCGTTCTTCAAGCTCTTCTTTTTTTGGTGAACCCAAAACGCCGTTCCAATGTGCCAAACATGAAAATCCAGAGGGTATCGAGAGCAGCAGCAGCAGCGCAACCACCACAGCCATAACCTCCCACGACCCTCACACCCCTCCTCTTTGAATCTCTCATGACGACCGACTCGTCTAACTGTTCGTCGCAAAGAGGGTATCCTCGTCACGCAGGTACTCGCCGGCGTCGGATTGCCTGAAGCAGACAACACCGGTGGGATCGAGACGGCGCGCTTCGGCCGTGGAGCGGGCAGTGACGCCGAAGCCGAGGGGCTTGTCGTCCATGGCGTAGACGATGACGCCCTGGTGCTCGGGGCAGTCGTCGGACCAGCGGCCGACGTGGGCCTTTACGATGTTGCCGCCGTACAGGAAGGGCATTTCTCCGTTGGGCTGAAAGATTTTCCCCCGTTAGCAATGCTTGTCCCACTATACACACTTTCCATGTGCGGACTGGAACTCGAACGGATTGAGGAAAGGATTCCATTTGACATACCTTGACCCAAATCTTGTATCTTGCGTGCTCGCTGAGGACGGGGAGAGCGGTGACATGCAAGCGGAACTTGCCAGTCTTTGTGAACTTTCCTATATTGTGCAACAACAGAGTGGTGATTAGTCCATGTGTGCGCAAAGAAGTTGTCGAGGAGGTTTGGCTTGGCTTTGCGCGCAGCAACATACCGAGGCAGATACCGATGCTGAGAAGCTTATCGCGGGCGATGCTGGTCGCCAGGTTGGCGACGGAGAGGCGCACATAGTAGACACGGTCCTTGATCATGCGGAAGACGTAACGGTCGGGCTCGGGGCCGTTGTCGAGCGGGGCGATGAGGTTCTTCAGCGAGCTGCCCATGTAGCTGGCCAACTTGTTGAAGAGGGTCTCGGTCTCTTTTTCGGTGAGGGGACGCATTTTGGGCTTTCTGGGAGTGTTTTGGTCTCGCTTCGAATGTGCTCGGTTCGGTATCGGAGTGATTGTGTTGGGAATTGGCGAGCTTTGTCAGACAGAATCTTTCACAGTAGAGGTGCCGTTGCCGAAAGGTGGGATGCAGGTGCATCGCGATGCGAAAAAGGTTGGAGTAGCGGCAGAAACCCAAAAACTTTCGGGCGGTCTGAGGGTATTCCGGGGTTTCTATTGGCTCAATGGCCAAAACCTCCACTAAAAAGTTCTCGATGGTCCCTCTTCCCACTGTTGGCGGTCCCAGGGCCCCCAATTCAATCCCACCGTACATCGAGAAATCTCTCTTTCAGCGAAGACGAGAGTATTTCGGAAACCAACGAAGCGCCGCCGCCGAAATTCTCTTCAAAGTGTTGTATTTTCTTCTGATTGACAGTCCAAACAAACCTTCTATTCCACAATGTCCTCTAGAGCTTCAAAACGCCGCAGGCTCACGCCGCCGCCCGAAGACGAAAACGACCACACTGGCAAGTCGTCCAAGAAGATCCAAAAGTCCTTCTTTAAGAGCGCCGCCGGCTGGAACCTGGAGCAGGACTACGAGAGCCGCCCCCGAAAGGGAAAGAAGGACAAGAAGGAGAGCACTCGCCTGCCCATCAAGACTGCCGACGGCCGCCTCGAACAGTACCAGTCCCTGCAGGGCGACGATATCAACGACGATGCCGACTCGGTCGGGAGCGACGGCGAGTGGCTCGAGGGCCGCGAAGACGAGGAGGCCACCGCAGAAGCGGCCGCCGAACGGCTGCGCCAGGATCGTAGGAAAGAAGAGGAGGAATCGGACCTGCCCGAGCCCGTCCAGATTCACCAGGCCAAAGAGGAGCTCGCCAAGATCGCCATGGCGCTGAACGAGGATCCGGAGGAGAACGTCTCGGCCTTCAAGGCCATTGCAAAAATTGGCCAATCGCGCATCCAGGCCATCCAGAAGCTCGCGCTGGCCACCCAGCTCGCCGTCTACAAGGACGTCATCCCAGGCTACCGCATCCGGCCCGTCGCCGAGGACGCCCCCGTCGAAAAGCTCTCCAAGGAGGTCCGGAAGCTGCGCGCCTTTGAGCAGGCCCTTGTCTCCGGTTACCAGGGCTACGTGAAGGAGCTCGCGAAATGGGCAAAGGCCGATATACCGACCACGAGGAAAACGGGGCAGAGCATTTCGAGTGTCGCCATCTCGTGCGCCTGCACGCTCGTCAACGCCGTCCCGCACTTCAACTTCCGCAACGACCTCCTCAAAATCCTCGTCAGCAAGCTCTCCAAGCGCAAGATTGACGCCGACTTCCACAAGTGCCGCCGCGCGCTCGAGACGCTCTTCGTCGACGACGAGGAGGGCCGTCCCTCCATGGAGGCCGTCTCCCTGCTCGCCAAGATGATGAAGGCCCGCAACTTTGGCGTCGATGAGAGCGTGCTCAATCTCTTCCTCCACCTGCGCCTACTCGACGAGTTCGCGGGCAAGGCCTCGCAGGACCGTGTCGACCGCGACCGCGACCCGGGCGCCCCGCCACCGCAGTCGCGCAAGAACTTCAAAAAGGAGTTCCGCACCAAGAAGGAGCGCAAGATGCTCAAGGAGCAGAGGGCCATCCAAAAGGACATGGAGCAGGCCGACGCCCTCGTCAGCCACGAGGAGCGCGAGCGCATGCAGTCCGAGACGCTGAAGCTCGTCTTCGCATCCTACTTCCGCATCCTCAAAATGCGCGTGCCGTGGCTCATGGGCGCCGTGCTCGAGGGCCTGGCCAAGTACGCCCACCTCATCAACCAGGACTTCTTTGGCGATCTCCTGGAGGCCCTCAAGGACCTCATCCGCCATGCCCAAGAGGACGCGGAGGGCAACAACCGCGAGGATGACGACGACGAAGAGAACCAAGACGAACAAGAAGACGACGATGACGACGACCTCGGCGGCGCGTCCCGCAACACGAGCCGCGAAGCCCTCCTCTGCACAGTCACAGCCTTCGCCCTCCTCGCAGGCCAAGACGCGCACAACTCCCGCTCCGCACTGCACCTCGACCTCTCCCACTTTGTTACCCATCTCTTCACCTCCCTCCTCTCCCTCTCCCTCAACCCGGACCTCGAACTCACCTCCAAATCCCTCCACATCCGCCCCGCCCAGGCCGCCGCCACCCGCGACAACCGCGTCAACCTGCAAACCACCACCGTCCTCCTCCTGCGCTGCCTCACGGCCGTCCTCCTCCCAGCCTACCAGATCCGCTCCGTCCCGCCCCTGCGCCTCGCGGCTTTCAGCAAGCAAATCATGTCCGCGGCGCTGCACATGCCTGACAAGTCGGCGCAGGCGGCGCTAGCGCTCATGCAGGACGTCGGACACACCCACGGAAAGAAGATTGCCGCGCTGTGGTGCACCGAGGAGCGCAAGGGTGACGGCAACTACAATGCTCTCAGCGACAGCGTCGAGGGCAGCAACCCGTTTGCGACGACGGTGTGGGAGGGCGAGCTTTTGCGGAGGCACTTTTCGCCAAAGGTTAGGGAAGGTGTCAAGTTATTAGAAAAGGAGATTAATAGCGCATGAGCATGAGGATGAGGTGTAGTTGGTTGGAGGCATTAGTCGAATGAAATCTGAAAAGGAGTTGGGAAATATGGGAAAAAGTGAAAAAAAAGGGGTTACCTTTTTTTATGGGTGTTGCGGGCTTTGGCATTTAGAGACCACATACATATTACATACACCACCCATGAACACAAGAGCCATCTTCAGGTTCGATCATGATACCTACCCCAGTAGTGTCGATATGTCTCATGTTGAATCGAGCCCTGGCATTCATGGAATTTTGAAAAACGGGTGGATTGACTATCTACCTAGACTGCCTGTGAGATATCATTCCTGAGCAAAGTGACCTGGGCAGCGGACTCTCTAATACCTCCAGAAGCACAGGGCGGCTTCTGTACGAGATATCCCGTTCCGCGCCCCCAAGTCGAGAAACCCCCAAAGCCAATATCAAAGTCAACTTTCCATCATCATCATCATCAAAAGTCTCTCTGCCGCGTTGAATCTCGACTATTTTCCGACGCTGATGCTAAGTGGCGTCCTCCTTGCCCTTCTCTATAGCAGCTCCAGGTCTTGCCGCTATAAGGCATCATTAAAGAGTGCTGAGAGAGATCAGAGACGTTGTCATAACTTCAACAATCTGAGGACCTGGCTGCGAAAGTTTGCCTATCCTTACCGCGTCCATTTCTTGTCAAGGTAGTGCCCCTCAGAGGATTCGCAATCGTTGCCCTATCACAATGGGGCAACGATTAAAATATTTCAGAGTTGGCAACGGTGAAAAATGTGTCTCGATAACGATTTAGGCCCACATCGAGTCGTTGATGCCTCTGCAGCGGCGGACAGGCGGCTGTGGGACTGGAGCACCAGCCAAAGGAGGACCGGACGAGTTGTTGAAGGCGACAGCCAAGTTATTCGAAGCGCCGGGCAAGTTGTTCTTATGACCAGACGAATTGATCTTCCGAACGGGCACGCTGCTCGAGGGACCGGATAAGCCGTTCGAATCCTTCCATTGGATGACCTGGAGATGATCATCGGGGTCATCTACAACGGCTGGGCTAGCGCCGAAGTGCAGAGGAAATTTGGCAGCAGCCTGAAGCAGCTTGGGGCAGTCGGGGTTCGAGTGCTCGTGGAGGATAACGTTGACTGCGAATTTGTTCTTCACTGCATCCGACGCACCTTTCATACGAACGAGGTCATGATCGCCGTCAGAATCCGTGTTGTAGCATGAAGCCGCCAAGCCAATAATTGGGTGGCTTCTCTTAGGGCAGTTGCAGTCAAGTTCCTTCATCAGAGGCTCCGCTGCTTTCTCCTCCTTAGTTGTCTCTTGTTGTTGCTTGATGACGGACTCAGTCTTGTTGATAGTTCCAGAGTGAGCATCAGGGACGGACACAGCGCCAGACTTGTGTCCGACTTCCTGAGCCTTCCGAGCGTGGAACTCATGGTGGCCAGGAAGTTCACGACCACTTTCGAGCTGCGCCAGAGCCCATTGGACAGTGCCGAACTCTGGCTCTGGTTTAACAGCAGAGGCCTCAGTCTTCGTGGAGGAGGATGCCCGAGCATCTTGCTTGTTGTCAACGGTTCCAAGAAGGCGAGGAGCCTGTCCATTGTGGTTAGACTGCGGCTGTGGCATCAACTCAACGCCTTTGGCAAGAATAGCGGAAGCTCTGGCATTCAAGTTGGAACTAGCAGTAGTTTCCACTCCACTCGCGTTGTTCTGCTCCCTAAGGACTTTCGCCTCGTGAGCAATCCGCAAGCTCTTTCCTAAGCTACTGGGTCTTGAATGGACGGTCGTCTCAGGAGAGGCGAGAGCCTCCTTCTTCAGAGAAGGCGGGGGAGCGTTGGACTGAGAGACGGCTTGAGTGTTTCCAGGAACGGCGGCTTTCGGTGTCTCGGGGCTATCAATCTTGGTGACAGGTGTGCTTGACGAGGCACGGCTGACCGGAGTCTCCTTGGGAGGAGCGGCAACCGGGCTAGGCTTGGGCGTAAGCCAGCTGGCGAGGTCCTGATCGATTCTTTTCTGAGCGTCAGAGCGAGCAGGAACCGTGTTCGCGGGCATCGCGGGCATCTCAGGCGTCGCAGGCGTCGCGGGGCCAGGCTGAGGAGTCTTTGAGCCTGCCAACCAACCCGCGAGAGTGGCATCGACGCGAGTGACGGCGGAAGGCTGGACTCTGGCCCGATTGACTTCAGCCGGTGTGAAGACAACACGCGACGAAGATGGCACAGGACGGTCTGCGAGAATTAGCAAACTGAACAGTGGACTCTCAAGGAGTCAACGCACTCATCTGAGCCGGTGGAGCATCGAATCGAGTAGTGACGGCTGCTCTTCCGATGCCGCCAGGCCTGCTGCCACTACCTCCATCATTCATGCGTCCTCGTCCGCTGCTCCTGCCCCGACCACTGCTTCCCTTAGCTTTGCCGAACTCCGCGGCAAGAAGTCTTGCTGCTGCCATCTGTTCAGCCTGCTTTTGGGGGTCCATGTTGGCAAACATCTTGGTAGCACGACCTCTGTAGACTTATGAGGCTGATGTTCGGGAATTTTCTCTAATAGATTTCTATTGATTTGATTAGCATCAAAGCCCTCCTTGATCCTGGCCAGAGCCGGGAATATCTGTCGGTCAATGGTGTTCAAACGCAATGCAGAAGATGTAGAAAGTGTTGGAGTCGAATAGTCCAGCACTGAGTGCCATAATTGTGGAAGACATAAATCGACGAAAAAGCACAGGCGCCAGGAAAATCAAGCTCTTTATCTTAAGGAAGGGGCATTCGGGGAGAAATACCCCCAACCCAGTAGATGAACCTTGACAAGGAGCAAGGAAGAAAATGTCTAGTACTGACCTTGCTTCGGTAGACCTTTATCGGCCGCTGGAAAGAGAAAACTTGTCTGTCGGTGTCCTGCCAAATACGGCGACAATGTGGATGTTGGCTAGAGACGGCGCCCAAGGTGGGAATCCTGATGTGTTTGGATAAGAATTTGGGGAGGCAAAGAGAGCGCTGAAAAAGAGACAGTCAAGCCCAAGGGCACTAGACCGTCTATGAGATGTAGAAAAGGAATCTTGCCTAGTGGTTTAGTGAGGAAGGACAGCTTGGCTTGCCAACTTGGAGAGATGGGAAGGTAAGGTTGCTGGAGCAGGTGGCCTTTGAGGAAGGCAAGAGTTTGGGGGGAAATCCAGGAGTCAAGAGGCAGGTACAGGTGGGTTGCTCTGGAGAAAATTTCAGAGTAAACAAACCAGATTCACCCGGCTTAAGGTAAAGAGGAAAGTGAGACGGCAACATGTATTGGGACGGAATGGGTATTTGGGACGGTAGCTGGGACGAGTAGCTGAGACGAGTATATGGCACGGAAGGAGTCTATCAGTTGGCACGGTGTGAGGATTATCACCGGATGACGTTGAAGAATTGAAGGATGCTGCTATTATTCTCTCATGAGGCCACTGATTCATGCGGGAAGGCTTGACTGGCTGCTGGGCTGGGCGTGAAGGGCTAGAACATGGCTGCAGCAGAGGTAACAAAAAGAGAGAAATCATAGGGTGCTTTGTTGAATAGCCACCTTACCTGGCACTCGTCAGCTGAGGGTCATGTTGTTGAAGAAGAATTCGTCTGCTTAAGATATCGAGCAGAAAGCCAATACAGTTCCAAAGCACCTGTATAAGACAATCTTCGCTCACATTTATGGGCGCTGCACTTCCTCTGCAGTCCTATGGATGGAGTGGGGGAAGCACATGAACTGACAGTCGGTCCTTTCTTTAGCCATTAGATTCGGCGTATACACACCTCGAAGTAATAGCCAATTCTGCATGACAAAACCTGGCAACGTCTCGGACTTCACACTGGTAGGTAGACTTGCATTGCTGGGCAGGCTGTGGGTATCCCATCTTCATTTTTATTTTCTGCAAGAATGCTCCGAAGTCAAGTGGAGAGTTGGCGGTTCCGATTATCTCACGCCTTGCCACTCTTCTTGGCCGGTATCATCTTTTCTTCCACCTTCAACTGTGTGGAACGGTAGACAGCATCTTTTGCCTCGTCCAACCAAGCGACGTGGATAGGAGAGACGTTCTTCTGAACGTAGTCGACCAGCGCCTTCGACATTGGGGCGCCCATCCGGATTCCAATCGACGAAACCCTCGGGATACCGACAGCAGCGCTGAGTTTCTCGGCACATGGCTTGGAGTATCCAACCAGTCTTGTTGCAGGCGCTGGTGCAGTATTATTGGAAGCAACGGCTACCATCTGGGGCAGTTGACAGTTGAAGGCTGATGACTGGCCGGAGCGGGCGACGAAAATAAGGGCGTAAGGAGCAGGAGGGACTACCGCCATGCTGGGGCTGTCGGTGTCTGGTTCTGAGCCTTGCGGCGTCGGTGCGAGTCTTTCGAGGTTGCGGGTGATGCTTGCTAGACCAACGTCGACGAAAGAGGCGATTTCTGGCAGTGGTGGACGCTCGCTCTTTCCGACTTCCTTGCCAGCAGCTCCCTCTTCCTTTCTCTTCCTTTTGGCGGCCCGTTTGCCTTCCGAAGGTTTGACGTGCCTTTGGCGGTGTTGACCCAGCGGTGTCAACAGACTGTGTGTCTGGTCAGTTCAATTCCAATATAGACACGTGCCAGTAGCCCGGATATGAAACTCAAAGACGTACCTGCAAAGTAATTCCAGAATGGTGTCTTGATCTTCAGAGGTGACCTCAGGCCTATGGTATGTAAGCAAATTTGAGTACCTGAATAGACCTCTCACAGGCTATCCTACCATTGTACTGTTGAGAATGGTGTGTCAACTGAATACGCCAACTTTTTACGCAGTTGGTTTGCCATTTTGGTGTATTGCTCGACGTGACTAGACGTCACGATTGGTCGTTTGAAATATAAGTCAAGGACTTGAGCCAAGAGCGAACTTCGTACCGTGCCCCAGAAGATGAGTTTTCAGGCGAAGCAGCCGAATGGAGCAGATGAGTAGAGCGTGGTGGTAGCCCTGAGAATCTCAGTTGCAACTGAAAGACGCTGGATTTGATGGTCCACGGTCCACTGGAAGTAAGGTAGTTCTGGGGCTGGCAGACTAAGACTTGAAAGTTGGAGTTGGGTGGCTGGTGCTCGAGAAGCTCAAATGAAGGATGTGTATTGGTCCGTAAGGCCTGGTCGATGCTTAGAGAAAGCAGCAAATAAGCGAAATAAACTTGGATTTGTGAATCGGGATAATGATAACAGGAGGTGCAAGGCAATTAGTTGTTGACCAAGATGCACGGCTGGAAGGATCAATACCACCACTTTGTGAGTCGAGTCCATACTTCGGAGAAAAGAAATAATTACAAAAATAAAACTCGTCAGTTGGAAACAACCAGGGGACTAATTGGCCTTAGCGGCCGATAGACAGATAAGCGAGGTGGCACTAGCGCCACACGATGGATCGTCAGAGGGGAAGAAAACGGATGAACGAACATCGAAAGCTTCAACTTTGGGAGTTGGAGGGTGATGATGAGTCGGGTCAGCAGCTTGGCGGACGGCTGGTAAGTAGGGAGTGACAGAGGTCGGCCCTTGACTCGGGCCTTCGTACACCCTCTTGAGCTCTCTGAGGTACCTGATCCCAATAATGTCGATGCAGGTAGTCGGCTGAACGTCGACGTTGGGGTCGTTGAGGCGAGTTTGCATGGACATGGGCCGCTAAGAATACCGGCCCCGCATGAGCTCCAAGCCCCTCGGGGGGCACGGACAGACAGCTATGAGTGGAAGAGCCGGGTCGCGCAAGGGTCGCCGAGAGGCCGAATGCGACGTTGAGTTGTGACCAAAGTGACGGAAGCTTTCCATGTGTCATCTGGTCGATTCCAATACGAGACTGGACTTCAAGAGAGAGCATACGAGTCGACTCAGATCTGACATTGCTCCGGGCCGGGTCGGAGGGTGCTCTACCTAGGTACTTTACCCTGAGCGCACCTAAGGTCGCTGAAGTGATAACAGCCTAAGCTGGGGATCCGGCTGATTCCGTCCAGATGCTTGTATGAATGGGACTGGGACTGAATCGGAACATGGAGAGGCCCAGCTTTGGGTCGCTGCCTGCTATGCGCAGACGGTGAGCCAAGCTGCCCATCCAGGATCGCCTCTCACCCAGAGAAGTGTTCTCTCTCGGCTCTCGAGAACTTCTATCTCGTGCTCTTCAATGGACCTCGGTATTGGAGACGATGCTGTTCGAGCTTTCGTAGGCGCATCTTGCAATGTCAAGTAATGTGGATTAACTAAATCTGGTCGGTGGATGCTGAAGAGTGATTATGGCATTTGACCGCACGCCATCGGCCAAGATTCCTTTGGCGCATATCCAGGGCCCAGGCCGAACTTGGGGATACGAGCACATTCGCTTTCAAGTCACATTTGGGCTTTGGAATGTCCTTGACAAGGTGCCCCACTGCCAATGTCCTGTCCACCGGGCCCTGTTTTTAGATGCATTGATCAACCACAATGCCTCATCTTTTTTTGTCTCGCGTTGCTCGCGAGCATGGCCTTTCCTTCCTTAAGCTGGATGTGAAAGAAGGACCGAGTCGTCTCCCTAAGGAGAGACTAGGAAAGAAGTTTCTCAAACAATTGACCGCCACTTGTTATTACCATATCGTTCTTATCCTGTCAATTTGTGTAACTCAATTTAGGCAGGTACAGACAACAATCTGTAAGAAGCAAGGCAACCTGTTTCTCCCTCGCCCATTAGCCACAAACTGTAGACCAATTAGAGCAATCATTCCATTACCTAAGCAGAGTTGCCCACTCGTCTGGTACCAATTCATCAGATTGTAATTATTCTCTAAAGCAAAACATGGAACACCTCGGATATGTAGCAACAATGTATCCTAAAGCAAAAACAAGGTGATGGCCAGTAAAAAGAAAGGCTGCTTGATGTCGCCGTCACCTTCCATGTGTCGCGGGAGCTTGATGTGCAACTTGCAAGGTACTTTACGTACCTACTGTGTAGGTACACTAGGTAGGTACGTCTGGAAGGTCCCGTCTTCTCTGGCCGTCTCCACTTTCGTCTCTGGTGCCTCAGATACCTTGGTACCCTGAATATTCGTACCAGTATTCTCCTCGAGCTTGAGCCACACGGGCACCAAAGACCTCGCATTGCACCAGCACCCCACCCCGCACCTATTATCTCGAGGACCTTATCGTCCAAAAGCTTCTGGCAGCACCTCAACCTCAACCAGTCTGACCAGCGGGTGCTGTTCCTAGGCAAGCCAAAGAGGCCCATAAAGGTATGCTCTTGGTCTGTCACATAGGTAAGGAGAAAAAACTCTGTAAAGGCAAGGCATCCGATATTCATCTAACACCTCTTTTCAGACTAAACAGCGCTCTTTTCACCCCCGTACATCTTTCACCTACGCATCGCCCTGATAAGGTACCTACTTTCTACCTTAGCCCAGCTCCTAGAGGTACATCGTCAAGCCATCGTAGCTACACGTCTTACAGGGTACCTTATCTCATAAAGCGAGCCAAGATTCACCAGAAGTTCAAAGCTTCGATTTCTCACATACGGGAGCTGCAACCACCAACACTCCCACCAGACAACCACCAGTACCACCACCACCACCACCACCAAAAGGTAAGGTACATGCCGCAAATGCCCTGCTCCAACAAATCATACACCAAAGCAGGTACCTAGGTCTCTGCCTCCCATTATTCCTCATTACCTCATCTCTCTTCCCCCCAATCCGCTGGTCTCCAAAACAGACGAGTCCCCCCTCCCCCTCCAAAGCTCTTAGCTCTAGTGGATTCACGTCCTCCACGTCTGCACCGCGTCTCTTTTAAGCACCCGAAAGGACCGACGTGCAACCCCTGCTCCCTCCCCCAAAAAGCCCACCTTCGACACGCCGCCGTGTGCCTTCCATTTGACGTTCCTGCTGCGTTAGACCTCAGCCTGCACGTTGCTATCGTCACTGTCACCCTCACCTTGACATCTTAGCGCCGACCTCCCCGACTTTTTCACCTTACCTTCTCTCGCCTTTACTTTGAGGGATCAAGCTGCTGCAGCCTGATCACCCATCTTTTACCCACTTCTCCAAGAGGAAAAAAAATTCCCATTCATCACTGCGCCAACATACCTCCATCGCGGTTCCAATCATCACTACCAGCCGACAACAGAACCCACATGCTAATTTTGACCAGCTGCTACCGAGTCGTCTCTCGCGCCCGAGTGACGTCTCTGGAGCTCCAGGACCCGCGCTGCAATACCTCATTGCATCAACCAGATGGACCTACCAACAGGATCCTCGGAAGCACCAGATCGCGCGGTCTCTTCAGAGCCTAGCTCAACGAGGCCGAACCCCTTCACCGACGGTGACGATTCTTCTAGGAAACGACGCCGAACGTCCATGTCTGGTGGCTCCCGGAGCCTCTCCGTCGACAGCACCAAACTGAGCATCGATACCTCAAGCTCACCAGCTGCAAACCACCCCGACGAAGCTGCCACACAAGACTCCGCCATGAAGATAGACACACATTCCTCTACCCCGCAAACACCAGAGCGACAGTCGACAGCTCAAGAGCCTCCGACAGAACCTTCCTCTAGCCGGGTCACGATAAACCTACGCAATGCCGCCCGAACCGACCCTCCATCCTCCTCTCCTGTCTCGCCGACACCCCGAAACGTACCGGACCAGACGACTGAACTTTCCGAAGGTGTGAAGAAGAGCGTTGAAGACTTGGACGAAGTCGACATGGCGCAAGCTCCTATCGAGATCACAGATACCCCACCTTCCTCGTCGTCAAGCCCACAGAGCCCCGAGGTCGAGGTGGTTGCAATAACCGACGATGACCAGGATGCTCCGTACGACGACGATGTCAGCATCATTCGCGAGGATGCTGCATCCTTCGACCCGACCCCCGACTTCCCGTACCACGAGGCCCACGAGTCACTTCCTGATACTGTCACGAAGCTAGTTCAGTACCTAAGTTCCCGTAAGTGTCATGCAGCTCAAGAAAGCTTGTGCCGTTCTGACTGAATATAGAAGCGCCCCCGGAAGAAGCTGTGCTAGAGTCTCTGTATGCCTGGATGGTCTCATACGTTAAATACGTTGGCCTTGTTGGTGGCAGGGTCGCTTACGAGTCCCAAGTGGCTTATCACACCTTTTGGCACATGTTTCCCGAAATCGCCTGGGCGTTGGCGACTAGAAAGTTAGTACTATGATTTGTCTTATTGAAACGATTGTTTGCTCACACATCTTCTTCAGACATCCTATTCCACTAGAAACCCGGCAAACGATTGGCCAATTTTTTCACGCCTATGCCAGGATGACCGCTCATTTTGTCGAATTTGATTTCATCACAGCCCAGGCTTTTCAAATGTCCCCAGGCGACGAACGGCGCCAACCAGAATTCCTTCTATTCCGCTTTTTGCAGCCCTTAACGTCATTCGCGAAGAGAGAACATAGCCGGGCTCAGAACGGTCAAATACCTGACGAAGAGCTGCTCAGCACCGACATGCTGAACACTTTTCAAGCGGGAATTGGCGGTATCAAAGGGTTGATCAAGCTAGCTCAGATGCACCTGAGCAATGCGCCAAGATATCAACATTTGATGGACGTTCTCGCACCGATATGCAGCGTCGCTGCACATATCCTTCAAAAGGTTGTTCAGGGTATCCACCGAGAAGCCTCTCCCCAGAGCCTAGAGATGGCGAAAGTCAGAGTGGCAGACGGCCATCTGCTATACAACCTAGCTTCCAACGCGTTTTCCGCAACAATAGAGAACAAGGTAACTCAGCTCTCAAACGACACGACAACAAATCTCATCCATTCGCTTTCGGAAGTCTTCAAAATCTGCCTAAATGGGGAACACAGACTGGCCACAGAGCGTCTGAGAGCGTACCAACAAAAACATCCTGAGTTGCCCCCCAAATTCATTCCAGAGGCCATTTCGCTGGAATGGCGACTTGGAATATACGGAAAGCTCATCACATCGAGTCAGATGCAGTTGCGTGTCTTGGCAGCATCGAACATGTGCCATGATCTGGTTACTTGCTGGAAGAGGTACAGCGATAATGAAGATGAGGAGTGCAAGCAGTTTTTGAACTACGTGGCCGAGTACCTTCTTCGAACCAAGCTAGTCGACTACATCTTGGGACCGACATGTCATCCCGAAATCACAGTCGAGAGCGGTAATATCGTCGGGTTCTTGGTCGTTACTCGCCTATATCGTAGCGGGCAAACCGATCTGCTATGGCAGACCATCACCACTGCTCAAGATCCACGAGTTTCAGAGGCGTTGATTCGCATGACTACAGGAATCACAAACTTATTCTCCAAGGAGGAGCTGCATTACTTATGCGAGAAGATGCAAACATTGCCCATTGAGAATTTCACCGCATCCTTACGGGGACTTTGCGACCAAAGCCTGAAGTCTCTCCAGCACAAAACCCAAATTGCGGGTGAGTCGCAGAGCGTGCTGCCGTTGAGCATCTGCATCCGGCTTCTGCGAGAATCCTCGATATATGTTTCGGACTCGGTCGTTGCTTACCCAGACGTTCATCACTTTGCAATGACCAAGTTCAGAGAATTAGTGAGAGACGGCATTGAACCCGAAGTGAGGAAGGAGATCTACCTCGACTGCATCAAAGATATCGCTGCAAAGACACCGACGACATTGGGCACTCTATCATGTCTCTCAATGGCGTTACGGCCTGCTGTGGCGTCCGAGCTACGAACCTTGACAACAGACCATAACTTGACGTCATTGCTTATTGACGAACTTGAGCATGCGATTGAGCAAGGGAAGCAAACTGGCATCAGAAGGACCCTCGGCGGAGCGGTTAACCATTCTCGAAGGGATCTCATTGCCAATATCCTGGCTTACGAGCCGTCAACAGTCACATCAGACCTTGGTCCACGCCTTTGGGATATGCTTGTGGGCCATGGCGCAGCGAGTCAAGACGATCGGGACGACGGTTGGAAAATCATGAACTCCCTCCCCAAAACGGCATTTGGCAACTCGTTCCTATCAGTCTGCTTCAGCGACTACCTACCGAATCTTCCCCGCGATTGTCTCTGCGGAGGAGCATTGGAATTCGTCAGAAACGCCGTTCTTCCCCGTGTCAATGATATCAATGATATCATACTGGACGACGTCGAGAGTCTTGCGCAGAGCGGAGTCGAACAGCTTTGGCGCATGATTCTTGACGCTGAAGATGGAGTAGTGGTTGCCAAGGATCTGCCATTCGTGGATGCTGCGATTCAGACGCTCGTAGGTGACATTTATGTCGATAGTAAGTCTATCATGGCATACCCTCATCACAGAGCTTGCCAGGTTCATCTAGGTCTCGTAAATCGATGCCTCGAGCAGATGCTAGACGCTGCGAAGCGGTTGGAGGCTTTCGACGGTAGCAAACCTAGCGACGATGAGTCTATGGCTATCATCTCAACCGAGGAGCAGACTCTGGAACAAGAGCGAACTTTCAGTCGATCTCTTGCGGTTCTGCGGCACTTCATGAAAGCTCACCAAGCCAAGGACCACTTCTCTGCCCCCGACCTGCGCGCCTTAACACCTGGCTCACCGAGCATAGCTGAAGGAGAGTCAGCTGAGCTCAAAGTCCAGTCGTTTGATGGGACCAAGCAGACAGACATCATTCCTCTCGAGGTCGGACGACAGAACACAGCCGCCTCCCTTTTAGCAAGTATCAGGCAAGCAACTGGCTTCGATAACTACCGTATTTACTACCGCGGCCACCCGTTTGCACCCAACGAAAACAACGTTTGTCAGTCTCTTGAAGACTTGAAGATCCACGATGGTCTCATCCTGGTCAAACGGGAGGAGAATGGTACAGCCATGGCGTCTAGAATCAAGCCAGGTGCCTCCCTCTTGGAAATAGAAATCCTGGGCCACTTCGAGCAGCTTTGGGACTATCTAAGTATGAAAGAGGCCATTGCCACAGAGGTATGCATTTGAGTCGTCCAGGGCTGATTTTAATGAGCTAATTCGGTCACAGATGCACACGTTTCTCATCGGATTGCCTGCCGATACACACATGTTGGCTACCTTCGATTCGCCAGATACCTCATATCGACAAGTTTTCCCATCGGGCCAGCCATTCAAGTCGCTGTATGCCCTGTATGCTATGACTGAGTACATAGGCGCTGCCGGCCGTCGACTGAACGAGGCTACGGTGACACTTACCGATGCCGTCGATGCAGATATTGACGCATATCTAGACGCGCTTGTCAGGGTGAGGGCGCTGGTTGTGGCGGCGATCTCCGATCGTGAGATTCTTGGTGACTGTGCCTCTGGTACTCTCCAGAACCGTCTGACTTACAACTTGATGAACGTCTACGGACTGACTTTCAGAGGTGAGTTGCGGGAGCCTTTAAGACTGGGACTATCTAACGTCGCGATAGACCCTGACATCGACGAGCTCGATGTACGCCCCAAGCCGGTGGCTATGGCGCCTGCAGATCGCCTCGTCGAGATTCTTCGGTCAGCGGTGTCTGCTCCTAGCCACAACGGCTTGATTCCCCTTATCGCCTCGACGTTTTCGGCCATTCTTCGAAGCGCAGCTGTCGATTCTGCCTTCTGGATGTCTCTGAAGGCGTTGCCTGATCTCGAAGAGTTGATGGGAATCTTGCTCCTCGATGAACCTTCAGATGCAATTCGTGCAAACGTCGCCAAGCTGTTGGAAGAAAGAGTCATCATGCCCTACGAGTACGTGTTGCATACTGGCGAGCATCTACCAAGCTCTGACACGTCAAACAGGTCCAACACGAACACTAATTCGTTCTGCACATTCCTGTGGCCAATTTTGCACCGACTGATCATCAGAGCAGCAAAATTTCCCAAACAGTGCCAGCAGGTGTTTGACTTGTCACTTGCCCTGCTACGTGAGATGGCATTTGATGAAGCTGCCGTTGTGGACATTCCTGTTTTGGCCAGCGACTGTGGCAGGCTCCTGCTCGAGCACGATTCTACCGAGGTAAGCAGCGCTGCTACGGACCGTTTGAAATAATGTGCTGACCACGTCAAGCGACTCGGGCAAGCCGGGACTGAAGACGCCGTGGCCAATGGTTTAGTGAAACTTATCCAGAGTTGCCTTAACGAGGGATCGGGCGTGGATTTGGAAAGCTGCCTTCCAGCGTAAGTGAACAACAAGGTACCGTGCAATACTCCGCATCGATATTGACTATCAACACAGAGACCTTGGCCGAAAGCTGTTCTGGAGACACCTATTTCCGCAACCAGGGCAGCACAGCCTGAGTTCGATCCGAAATTTTCTCCTGTCGACGAATACTAGAGGAATTCTCGCCGAGATAATCTTCGACCTAGTACGCGATCGGGAATTCGAGTTCCTCGCTTTGATTGAAGCCCTTGAATCCCTGGTTCCGTTCGATGAGTTTGATAACGGTTTTCTCACCCATTCCTTTACTACTGAGGGGCGCGGCTTATACAGAAGAACAGATCCATATCTCTACGAACTGCAACCTTCATTCGACAGGATGTCTGCCGTGAGGGCTCCTTGTGGCTACGCCGGCCTCCGCAATCTGTCCAACACTTGCTATCTGAACTCGCTCTTCACACAGCTCTTCATGAATACAGGATTCCGTCGATTCATGATGAACGCCCGCATCCCAGCCCAATCCAACACCCACGGCCTGCTCAGAGAGACGCGCAAACTCTTCGCCTTCATGCAGGAGAGCTCTCGAAAATTCATCGATCCTAACCTCCTTGTCGGGTCTATCAAGACATATGAAGAGACAGTCATCGACGTTCACAACCAAATGGATGTTGATGAGTTCTATAACCTGCTTTTTGATCGCTGGGAAGGACAGCTTTCGACGGCAGAGGATAGAAGAACACTAAGATCCTTTTACGGCGGTCAGCTCGTACAGCAAGTCGCCTCCAAGGAGTGCGAACACGTTTCTGACCGACTAGAGCCATTCTCGGCGATTCAGTGCGACATCAAGGGGAAAAGCACCCTACAAGATAGTCTTCAGGCTTATGTCGACGGGGAGATTATGGAAGGAGACAACAAGTATAAATGCTCGAGCTGTGACCGACATGTGGACGCAGTGAAGAGGGCTTGTTTGAAGGACATTCCGGATAATCTGATTTTTCATCTCAAACGGTTCGATTTCAACCTACGGACTCTTATGAGAAGCAAGATCAACGATTACTTTTCATTCCCCACCAAAATCGACATGCGACCATACACTGTTGGACACCTTGACTCTCCTTCCGAGCCTGGCGAAGAGGACATGTTCGAGTTAGTCGGTGTGCTCGTTCACGCTGGTACGGCAGAATCCGGTCATTACTACTCATACATCCGGGAAAGACCAACTATGGCCTCCTCAGAGGCTTGGTTCGAGTTCAATGACGACCTTGTCACACCTTGGGATCCAGTCAAGATGGAAGAGTCGACTTTTGGTGGCACGGATGGGTCTCTGGAAACCGGCATAGCTTACGACAAGACGTACAGTGCATACATGCTCTTCTACCAACGGTCTTCGGTATTGAAAGCAGAGCAAGAGGAGTTGCAGCGCCAGTCCATCCCGACCCCATTAAAGGTCGAGGTCCCGCTCGAAGTCGTCGACCATATCAACGGGGAGAATACGTTGCTCCTACGAAGACACTGTCTTTACGACCCAAACCACTCGAAATTCGTTCTCCGAATGTTTCAACATGCCATGATGCGAAACGGTGGGAAATGTTCTGACACACACGTCGTTGAGCAGCATGCGATGTTCATGTTCCTTGGCCACCTGGACCAAGTTGCATCCCGAACCAAAGACCTCCCCGACTTTGAAGAATATCGAGACGAGATTGAGCATGCCATTGTCAACTGTGCTAATTGCGCTGCGGACTTCTTCGATTACTTTCAGGAGAGGCACGAAGCATTCCGGCAACTTTTGCAGAGAAACCCGGACCCTGCCATCAGATACTCGATCGGCAGCCTCTTCCTCACAGCCTTGCGGCAGATCAAAACTTCTAGGCCAGAGATGTGGGGGCTATCACAGGACGAGCTGGTCGAAGACCCTGTCATCATGCAGTGCGTTCAGCTGCTCGAGGCGTTGTGGAACAATTTCCACGCTAACATCAGGTCATGGCCTGAAGTTTTCCAAACTATTCTGGCCTTTGCGCAAATGGGCACATTGGAAACTGCTGTGCTCATGGCGGAAAATTGGTTCTACAGGGTGCTACGCATTGTCTTTGCTGATGCCAACATGGACCTTCCAAGCAACTACGCTCGAATGCTTACGAATGTTATTCGTCGGATCAGCAATACGCGCTCAACATCGTACGAAATGATCATCCAGCTAATTGATCACTTCATGGACGCTCTAGAGGATGTCCTTGACGTTCACACAATCGTGGAAAGTGCTGAGATGCGATTGGACATCTACATGGAACATCAGGCCCCGAAAATGTCATGGACCCCAGAAGAGATCAACGTCTTAACCCACGAGTGGAAACAGGACGCAGGCAGTACTTTTGTCAAAAAGCTGATCGATATCGACCAAGAGCCTACTTACACAACATCAATCATCAAAAGGATCATCAACCTGAGCCACGACATGGATAACAGAGTCCTCACACTCCTCAGAAATACGATTACTGGCGGCGCAGTACAGTATTCCAACGCGCCCTACATCAGAGCAGCTGCGATATACTCCCAAGAGAGCAGAAACACAGCCAACATCCAGACCCTCTTCCGCACCATCGCTTTTCAGTGCAGGGCACTGCAAAACACGGATGGGCAGGCCTTTCTGGAGTTTTTCCGACTTGCCTTTGTGCATCTGCAGAACGAAAGAGAGGAGATTCGGGTTATGCGGTATCCTCAATACATCGAGTTTATCCCTATGTGGGCGCCTCCTCTATTGGGCTACTACGACGCAGACGTGCGACAGGGCACGGAGACTCTCCTATATATGTGGTTCGAAAACCATGACTTGCTCGATGACGAAGACGAGAGTTTGGCGGTTGCTATGAACGCGACGGCACGGAAGCTGGCTATGAGCTGCCTGGTATACCTTCAGGAATACTTTGTCAAGCGACGTGCTCAGGTGGCAAAGCATTCCACCGAACATCTGCAGGCCATTATTGCCAAGTGCGAACCCTTCTTTGGGGTTGACTTGGGGCTCGAAAATGATCGCCTCATTACCTTTGCAGAATACCAAAACCTCTACCACTGTAAGTAATTAAGGTGTTTGATGATGGGGTTCCTACTAACACTTAATGTTAGCTGTCCTTGAGCCATTGCGCCGCATGACGGTTGAAGAATTGGAGGATGAGGGCTCCGGTATGTCTCCAGGACTCTACAGTGATTCAGACACCCTCGGCTCGGAACCGTGACGGCTGACTGAACGGCCGTCAAGACTGGGAAAATTCGTGCGGGTCCTCTGAGCAGCTGGAAAGCATTGCAGACATCAGTATGCAGGCGGCTGGCGACCTTCCAGAGTCAGACCTCCAGTGACGGAAACCACCGGCGACCCTGATGAATTGAACGACTACGACATTACTTGTGAACATAATCTGGTGCGACGTGGTAGGAAACAGGCCAACCGCGTAAGGCGTCTAGGAGACGAGGGACGGGTTCTGAAATTAGCAGCAGAGAGCGCTATACAAGGACGACGGCGGAAGCTTCTTGCATTTACATGGCGTGAAGGCGTTTGAGGGCCCAGGGAAGGGTAAAAGTTTTCCAAGTCCAGCAGATGGGCAGTAACGGCCGAAGGGACAGGGTATCACGGTCTGGTTCACACATGGCCTTTGACGAATTGCTGTAAACTGGGTCCTTTTTTTATTGGACGGATGACTAGGCGGATGCGGAGATTGCGAGGAAGTGTGTGATAGAGCCAGAGATGGGTCTTGATGCCGAGATCAGCGGTATCAGCAAGACCCTCGCAGCCAGGTCTCATAGAGAGATATCAAGTCTAGGAATTATTTTTGGCACACTTGCCTAGTCGAAGAAGAGTAAAGTCAAAAGCTGAGAGCTACACATTGACTGGTGAGGCTAGATGAGAGAGGATCAAGTAGCATCCGGCGGCTTTTGCTAGCGAGTGGATATAGAGTCAGGTAATGTGATGATGAGCGGTCAATATAGTGATGATGCTACGGAAGTGTTCCAATATTAGTTCTTTCCGAGCGGCTTAACAGGAGTTTAAAGTGACGGTGACGGGAGCACTATTGGGTCACGGTGGTATTCTGTGGCTTCCTCGTAGCCGCCGGGCAATGGAAGGGGGAGGGGTAAGTGAGGAGTTCCTAGACCGGGGGGTCTACTTGCAGAAAGTGGCAGTCTGGGTTCGATTTCATTGGTGAGGAACAGGGATTGCTCGGCATGGTTGTCGGGTGGGCACGTGGAGAGATTGACGAATTTCCTCTTGGAGACAGAGATGGATTGGAAAATAAGAAGAACAAATCAGGATCTGGAGATGGGGAGGCTCCTTTCTCCCCCTTTGAAAATAGAGGAGGGGCATGTTAGGCTTAGATGTAACGGGGCCGTTGGGTAGAGGTTGACCATTGGCTACGGGGTATTTAGACCCAAGGTTGGGGAGACTGGCACAATGCCGCGGCAGTGATTTCATGACGTGCGGCTGAAGGGCCGGAATTAGACCTCTGATGATGACATGGTGTATGGTGTACGGGACGAGAGGTGGTTGTTTCTCGTTTCTCGTTTGGCCGAGGGCCGCGCAGGTCGCAGGTCGCAGGTCAGCGGGCCCCCCCCCGCGCGATGAGTGAGAAGCAAAGCACCGATGGAGGGGTGGTCCGAGGATGATTTCACGGAAGTGGATGTTGGAGGTTTTGCAACTTCACGCCGAGAGGGAGGTAAGTGCCAGGATCTTGGCGAAGTAAGGTAACGATGAGGAGGGTTTCTTGGAAGGGGTAGAGAGGGGAGGAACATTGGTCGCTGGCTGCGATTGATGTGATTTACGAGAATATTGGTTGACGAGGAGAAGGAGGGGTAACCCGTCCGATGTTTTCGTAAAAGGGATGACAAGTGACGTTTACGGTGTATGAGAAAGCGAGTTTTTTTTTGGGGGACGGGGCTTCGATGGGCTAGCCTGGACTTTGAAGCTCGTCAGGATCGGTGCATATCGGGGACCCGGCGAGCTTGCAAAGTCCTGGGGGCGGGGGAACGGGGTGGTTTCGGGGGTGTTGTTGCTTTGGCGGGACCGTCGGCATGTTGTGAGAGTTTGAAGAATTACTGTGATGGTGGGAGATGAAGTCATCTCGTGATGTCCATCTGTTTCTGTCGGATGAATCGGTGGCGGGGAGGGGGGTTTCTGAAAATGTGGCGATGGTGGTGCTAGTACGTTGTGGAATCGACTGGTTTTTTCGTCGCGGGGTAGAGGAGCGATTTCCTGGCGGGCGTTTGGCTGGGCGAAACAAAGTTGGTGATGTTCGCGTGGGGAGGGGTTGAGAGGGAGGGAGGGATGGATGGATGGATGCTGACGCAGGCAACAGCTGATGATGAGCGGGGAGTAGGCACCGTAGAATTCGAGAAGCTAGTAGTCGGGATAGTAGAAGAAGAAGGGAAAAAAAGCAGGTTTTGGCGGGTTGTTTGATGGTTTCGTGTGGTTGCTATCAAAATGGCAGGATGATGGGATGAGGCTCTCGGCTCACTCGCTTTACACTACCTTGCCTCTGAGCTGCTGTGCATGAACTGAAGGGGAAGGGGGGAGAGTTGAAGTGACGTGCTTCAGAGTTTTGGTGTACCACACCACCGGGAGGAGGTGAGAAGTTCTAGTGTACTGCGTAAGGTAGGTAGGAAAGAGAAGTTGGACGTGGTTAATTACTAAGAACTTCAGATGAAGGCGAGGCGCAGTCGCGGGGAAAGCTGCCGGTGGGTGGTGGTGGTGGTGGTGGGAGCGAAGTTTAAGGCAAGCTAAGGTAGTTGGAGATTCGTTTTCTCGATCCGATGTGATGTGTGAGTTGTCTGACTGACAAGATCTTGGCAAGCTGTTTGAGCCAAGAAGGAAGTACACCGCGGCGAAAGAGAATGAGAAGGCGATGCTGGTGTATACTGTTTACACGAGGATTAGAATAGTGGTGGAATTAGTCTTGATCTCGATCGCGATACGGTATGGGATGATGATGGGGTGTAGTTGAGATGATAACGTCATGAGATGTTCGAAAATGAGCCAAGATGAGGAGTTGTGGCTTTTGCGACGGATTCGAGGGAAACCTTCTTTTTTTTTTTTTTTTTTGCTGCCTGCTATCGACTCGGAGAATTTACAATTTTATAGTGTCCGTTTCTTGTCTCTTGGTGTTATTCTGGTGGTGTTTCTCATTTGGTCCTTGCTTACCTTGCCTAAATGGTGGTCCAGCGCAAATTGTATGTATCCTCGACAAGAATTGCTTCCAACGGTGACGGACAAGAAGAGTCCAATACGCCAAGCTCCTTGGCCCCGTTTCCAGTTGCCCCTCGTCACTGACCCTCCCGCTGTTTTCTCTTCCTACAGGCTACAGAGTACTCTATCTGTATGCAACTCGTCTCTTCTTTTTCATCGTCGCAATCTCGATGAATGACCTTGAGGTTGATCGACTGCCAAGCCTCATCGTCGCAGCCCGGCAACATGGTAAAAGGTGGAGTGAACGAAGGGAGCGGGGGCAATTTATCTCGAGCGGCATCTCGAGACGAGACGTTGTCACTGCGAAAAGGTTTGTTTTCCTGGAGTAGATTGGATTGGATTGCTTTTATTTTCCCGTGGCCCTACTACCACTACCACAAGTTGAAGTCCTGTTACGGCCAACCGTCAAGTAAATTGAGTGAAGCTTAACACATTCCCCACGTCCATTGAAGGCATCTTGGCATAGACATAACAGCGAAGAAATTAATTTACTTCCCGCCCGTCGCACTAGCGATTCCCTCTTTTGGCCACCCCCAATGATCCCGAAGCGTTCGGACTAAAGAGAAAGGCAAAAAAGGTAAGCGATGGTTGTACGATTTACTTTGCGGTGAGCAGTCCCGCCAAAGTTTGAAGATTGTTGTGCCATTGTTTGAGCGAAAGAAAGGGAACCCGCTTTACCCAAGCGGCTCTTTGTTGCATGTTCTTTCGACGTTGACGATCCTCGTTTACGTGTTTACCGTGACGAACGTCGGAAATGCCACCCCCCGTTCTTCTGTTCCAGCGTTCCGCAAAGAACAAAGGAGTTCGCCGTTACTGGCGGCCACGCCTCCCACGAGTTCGCCATCGCCGGCTCCCACATTGGAAACGGTCTACTCCACCCCTATTCTAGTGTCCACCCAGCAGGCTGGCCTCGCCGAAGCGTTGGGTGAGGTAAGACCATAAGAGAGAGGCGGCGAGGGTAAAGAGAAAGAAAGAGATGCCATGCGGTGCCACGCGCCATGCCACGCCACGCAGTAATCTATTTTTGCGACGCTGGCGAGAACGGCGGGCCCGCGCAAGGTTCAAGCAGAAGATCCACCTGGCACCATGGGATCCTTGAGATGGGATGGGAAAATCATGGGATAGGTGATGGCCCATGGATCATAGGGAGCAGCACAGGAAGACCCCCCACAATCATCATGCACGTACACCCCTGCACTGGCACACAGCGCCCACCCACGTCGATCCAAAAGTCGATCCCCGCGCTCCGCTAGAATGACACATGATTGGTCTGTTGCGTCCGGACGGCCAGTGACAGATTGCTCAAAATAGCAGCGTAGCCGCCCAGAGGGACGGGACAAGGTGACGCTAGAGCAGTGATGCAGCTGGGGGAAATTCTACGATTGGACGAAGGTATTGAAATCATGAATTTCACACCAGAAGCTCAAGAAGCAGGCCGGACAGACGGCTGGTTTTTTTTTCTTTCTCTCTCTCTCGTTCAAATGACTGTTGTCCGGGGGAAAAACGCATGCGCTCGCAGCGGTGCATCTGATCTGGGCTGCATCTTGGGTCCGGAGAATAAGGCAGCATTCGGAATGGTTGATTCGCTCTTTCAACTCTCCAATCTGGTTTATTTCTGGAATTCTTATTTCTCGTTCTTCATTTTTAGGTACGGGGACGCGGTCATGTCGTGTGATGGAAGTGCAGTAGCTTCCATTGAGGCAACTCCGTTTCTGCACTCAACTTATTTGCCTTGTCGACTCTCGATTTAGAACTTGACTGAGAAAATGAGACTCCATCTCAACCACTCCAGTCTTATCGCCCAGGCAAGGTAAGGTAGTGAGGCAGCTCACCGGGCGGCATGAAGTCGTACGCGTAGGTCATCAGGTAGTTCGAGCTTAGCTCACCTCACCTATCGGGGACAACGGCCGACGGCTTTCTCAACTTGAACGGCCTGCCCTCACAATAATTAGTATGCCTCGGGTTATGGTGCTAGGTCAAGGGTCGAGAACGCGTGGTATGGCTGGCGGCTCGTTTGATGACGGGCTGAGATAGATGACAGGCGGGGGCCCTCTCGGTTGCTGTTTCCAGGTTTCCCCACCGCTCTCTTTCTTCTACTGTGTACGTACTTCTCTTTCGCAGGTCTTCACTCGCGTCTCCCACATTCCTTGGCAGAAAGCTCGTTGTCGCCTTCGCGTTGATGTCACTCCATGTCCGGGTTCTAGGTAGGTACCTGTGTGGAGGGGACGGGAAGGGCATGATGGAAAGGTGGTGCTGCGTGCATGGTATGCAAACTAAAGACGAGAAAACGAGGAAGATCATGAAACAAATCCTCGCTCGCCTATCCATAGCTCCCCTTTTACGCTGGTCTCTTGGCCGCCGTCCGCCCTCCCCTTTGGGAACCCCTGCTTCTTCCGTAGGTGTAGGTACCCCCTACCATGACCATGACCATGACCAAAAAGCCAGAGCCACGATACGCACGCGGCGCACCACGTCGTCCAACATTGTCATCTAGAAGAGACGGGTTTCATCTTTCTTTGGCGCTGAATGAGTAGCCCACGCACCTTACGTAGTCGACGGTAGAGTTTCCCTTGTCACATACGCCACGCCACGCCACGCCAAACCTTTTTTTATCCCACTTTTTTCGATCTACCTCTTCCATGTCTCCCATCATCGTGACCGCCGTAGTATTGTAGGTTTTCCATGCCCCTTTCTCACCACATCTCTATGCGACGGGTACCTCATGTGATAGCCATTGTGGTGTGCATTTCCAAGGTACCTCACCAGCCGGCATCTGCGGGGGGAGGAAAAGAGACGACCCATGTCCAAGGTACCTATTCGTAAGTGCCAGTGGGGTCAACGTCCGAGGTATCTCATCCACACCTCGTGTACAAAGTACATCGGCAGATAGCTGCTTTCCCCTTCGGGACTATGGGGGGACTTACACCAGAGGAGGAGGAGGCGGCGGCGGCGGCCACACGCCCACCTCATTCTTCCTCTTTACCCATAAGGCTGTTTTGAGTTGTATCGCAGCAGCAACAAGACGGGCTTACAAGGGGGGGTTCCTCCTGCATACGAGTGTGCTCTTCTGCGTCTTGTTTCAGATTTTTTTGGGTAAACCCTTTTAACCCTTTTTGGGGGGGTGATACATGCAGATTGCCAACACGCCGGTTTTGTTGATTGATATAACATCATCCATCCTCCCCCCTCCTCCAAGATGTAGAAGATTGTTCAGCAGTAGTATTTTGGTGTTTGTGTTTTCTCAACATTCGCGCAAATCTAAGCCTGGCGCTCAGTGTCTCCTTATCACACTCTCTTCGAATAGTTCCTTTTTAAACTTGTAACTTTCATCGACCTGGCGTCACCTATTTCGGCTTTCTACTACTACTTTGTTCCGATCGACAACGGAAGAAAATTCATAACAAAAACCCACAACAACGCAATGGATCTCAAGAGTCGCATCTCGTCGCCTCTGGAGGCCGGCACCTCCATTCTCGATGTCCAGCACTTGCCGCCCCATCTCAACGAGGCTCTCGAGTACGCCTCCAAGCGCCTCGCCAGAAAGGCTCTTCACGTCACCCTCGTCGTCGCCCGCCGCGAGTACCAGCTCCCCACCCTCCTCCCTTCCTCCGCCGCCTCTTCGGCGTGCTCCTCGGTCCTCTCCTCGCCGACAATGTCGCCCGTCCCGGGCTCGGCATCCAGCACCTCCTCAGTCTCGTCGTCGTCCTCCCGCTTCAACTTCTCTACAAAATCGCCTGTCTCCTCCTTCAAGAAGCTCGTCCGCACAAACACCGGCTCCAGCGTCTCTTCCGTCTCCTCCGTCTCATCGGCCGGCAGCAACGCCCCCGAGAGCTTCGTCTTCACGCCCTCGTTCCTCATGGACACCAACGGCCCGAGGCTGAGGTGGCCTCTGTCGCCCGGCATCCCCCTCTCGCCGCCGCCCATGACGCCCTCGACGGCGTCTTCCACCATCACCGACGCCTCCGGCCCCATGTCGCCCAATCCCTTTGGTATCCGTCTCATCCACGCCGATCTGCTCACCGACAAGCAAGAGAGGACTCTGCGCCAGACCATTGATCGGGCAGAGAGGAAGTTCCGCATTGGGTACGTTCTTTTACTCCATGAAACTCCAACCCAGCCCACTAACACATCCTTCCCTCCAGAACTGAATGGCTTCCCCCGGTAGTAGACGGCTCCGCCTGCGGCCTCACAAGCAGCCTCATCCGCCGCTCCATCGTCCAAAACGAAGTCCTCTTCGCCTCAGAGGGCCTTACACTCGTCTCCCTCGACCGCCTCTACACATTCAAGGCCGCCCTCTCAAGCTACTCCCGCACAAACGCCCCTCTCCGCCTCGAAGACGCCGTCGACGAGCTCCGCCGTCTCGTCCTCTCCCGCGCCGGCAACAAGGTCGCAAAGGCGGACATCCTCCGCTCCTACGACTGGCTCAGCGTCACCGACGTCGCGCTCGCGGACGTCGACAAGATGTACCGCAGGGCCTACGGCGGCCCGGACAGGGTAGGCGCCATCGAGGGCGTCGGCGCCGCGGCGCAGGTGGCGAGGACGGTGAGGGAACTCGAGCGCGAGGTCGACGAGACGCTGGCTGGCACGGTAGCCGCAACGGACGACTTCATCCGCATCGCCAAGCCGCCTTCGCCGCCAAAGGGCCCCGTCCTGAAGCTGCAGACAAACTTTGACGTCCGCAACATGGTGGCTGCGCCGATGGAGGTCGCGGAGGAGGACGAGGACCTCACGGCCCGCCCGGAGCGTCAGCCGCCTGTGTCCATCTGGAGCCCCGTCTCCATCGCCGAGGTCCTGCACGAGGACCGTCGCAGCCAGTCAGGCCCGATGACGCCCAACGGCTACGATGATATCTCACCGATCACCCGCGGCGAGTGGGGTTTCCTCATGGGACCTGCCGGTGTGGGCGGCGGTCGCACTGCCCCTGTCATGACTTGCTGAGCGGCAATTTTGTCCGTTTTCTTGCTGCATTTGAATTATGTGAAAAAGACGTAGGAGCGGTTTGGTGCATTCTTCTGTGTGTGTGTAAGATAGTTTTTTTTTTTTTTCTTCAAAGTGTAACGACCTTTACGAGTACATTTTTTCTTCTGGGGATACCAAGTCGGGGCGATGCCAGACATCATGTAAATTACCTGCATTAAAATGGCAAAAAGGGCAAAAGCCCCTCAAGTTCAATCAAGAACACGAACATTTCTCGTCCATAAAATCTTTCATCATTTCGGGTATCATACTTGCGTCTCTTCTCTCTACCATCCATAGCGACTCGACGCCTCCTTCCTGTTGCTCTTCCCCTTGGCGAAGCTGTCCTCGAGAGCCTCGCGCTGGTTCTGCACCTGGTTAACGAGCTGCTGCAGGCTGTGCTTGCCCGGCGCGATGGCCCGCACGGGGTTGTGGATCTGCTGCTGACCCGCGGCGCGGATCTCCTCGTTGTGCCTGTACTCCTGGTCCGTGTTGAAGTTGATGACCCTCGACGCCGTCTGTGGCGCGGCACCGACGTTGCCGCCCTTTTGCCGGCCGAATAGCTCGCGCCTGGCTGCCGCTGAGAGGTTGAGGTCGTTGGCAATGGTGTCGAGGGAGTCTGACGTGTTGGGCGCCGTCGTTGGGGCCGTGAAGTGTGCTTGCGCTGCGTAGTCTGCGTAGCCGTTGTCCGCTGCTGCCGGCTGATCTGTTTCGAAGAGAGGTTCGTATGCGCCGCTGGTCCCTGCCGTCGTGGTGTCTGTAGATGTCTCTTCAGTCTCGATGGAGAACAGGGAAACCTTCTTCGGCGCTGGTGCCGGTGCGGGAGCGGGTGCCGCCTCTGGCTGGATAGTCGCAGTCGATGCGGGTTTTAGTGTCGTAGCTCCTGGGGGAATAGAGTTCACTGTCTTCTTCTTGGGCTTCCTGGCCACGGAGAGAGGCTTGAACATCATTGGCTTTCCCACCAGCTTGACCTCATCCGCAGGCTTCATCCCCTCTGGTATCGACGGTTGCGCTTGGCTTTTGGGCGGGGGCAGACTGAGCCCGCCGGCGCCGGAGCCTGGCAGCCCATCCGTATCTGATCCTCCTCTTTCTCTGCTGAATCCAGGTTCAGCCCCTGTTTTGAGTTGGAACGCCGGCCGCGACGAAGTGTTGCTGCCGCTGCTTTGCGCCGAAGCAGCCGCCTTTACAGCAGCATTCTTGGGAGCTGGGAGGAAAGAGTTGAAGCCGCTGAATCGACCACCCCCGTTTCCTGTGCGCGCGCGCTTCGCTGGAGGTTCGTCGTGAGGGAGCGAACCCTTCGAGGCTTCGGTTTGTGTTGATGGCAGACTGACGACGATCTTGCCTGGGTTCGATCGGTCGACGACTTTTTGGAATGGCTTCTTGCCCGTGGCAGTGGACGTTGACTTGGAGACGGTTGGCTTGACAGGTGCCTCGTCCTCTGATCCTGATGATTCTGAGTAGTCGACCAAGCCCATCTTCGCTAAAGCTTAAGTCGTTTCGGTGGATATGGATTCGAGGTAACAAAAATGCGTTGATCGCAAAGTGAAGTGCTGAAGGTCAACAAGGTGCAAAGTGCAGCACTGCAAGGCTGGTCGCCTAGTCCAGGACCGTGCGTCATTGTCGTGCACGAGCCACATCTTCAACACTGCTGTTTCACAAGGCTGAGGGAGGTACGACTGCATCTCGCAGCTACCCCTCGGCGGCCAGTTGCTTCCTTCTCCTCACATTTCCCACCAAACTTCCTTTGCCATTCTGTGAGCTGAGCTCGCAATTATGTTCTTTTCCCGATCGCGGGCGTGGCTTCTTTCGATCTGACAGCCCATGGGATGATCTGTTGCTGACCATTTCCTTTCATTCCCCGTTGACCGGTAGCTGCCCATTATGTCGGTCATTCAGAACGAAGAGTAAGTGGACATTACATTCTACAGCAGAAAGGCTTTACTCATTGTTACTTGAACAGGCTAGTTGCTTATCAGCTACGCTGTGGATACCTCACTGAGATCGCCGATGGAGTCGGAGAGCGACTAATCACCCTTAATGAGGGGTTCATGAACTCTTCGGCTTTCAAGGCGGTCGCATGGCAAGCCAACCCCGATCTCGTCAAACGATGTTATTCCCCTCCGATTCCAACCGCGATTGCCTCCGAGTATTTCCAAGCGCCACGACAGGCTGGAGTAACCCTCGAAGATGAGCCCGACGAAGCTGGAATGTTGACCGGAGGAGGCACCGATACGCTTGGCCCGGGTCTTGCTACAAGAAGAAGGAGACGGCGGGAAAACTTGGAGGATGACGATAGTAGCGATCTGAGCGATGAGAGTGATGACGACGATGCTGGCCAGCGAGCGGCCCAGCAAATTAAGTTCGCCAAGATGCCCGTTCGATCGAGGGCCGGCTCCAGTCCGATTCAGTCATCGCAAATCAAGCAATCCCCAGCCATGTCTCCTCGCGCAGCCCCTGGCGCACGTCGAGGTTCGCAATCTGCGTTGGAAGTCGTCAAAGAAAGAGCACGGAGAGATACAGTGACCAGCAGTGAGGTTTCATCCGAAAACGAGTTTGACGCGTCAGGGTTCCATAAGCAGCGAGAGGCTGCCAGAGCTGCCGCCAAGTCAGTCAAGCTCCAGGCTAAGATTCTGGAGGAACCTAGCCTTGGAATCAAGCGCGTTGGCACGCAGTTGCTACCGGAGGAGGAAGAGGATGATTCCGACGGATCAGACATGTCTGGCGCCTACATCGAAAGTATCGACTCGGCCTCTATTCTGGATGCCGTTGAGAACCCGGAGCCTCCCCCGCACAAGCAAGTCGTGGGAACGCCTCCCCGAGAGTTCACGAGAACCTCGACTATTCGGAAGTCGCAAGCGCCACCTCGGATTCTGCAGGCTCTACCGCCGCCTCGTCCCATGAGCACGATTCGACCCATGAGCATGATCCAACCCAAGAGTCTGCTTTCTGCCGCTCTCAGGGCTAGAAAAACAAAGCCAAAGGTTCCTTTCGAGGGATTTGCAGCGCTTTCTGGCCAGGGCGAGAACAATCCCATTGCTGTTCGCATCTATGCTGCCTTCTCTGAAAGCCCTACCAAACCGTTTGAAGTTCCCATCAGACGTATGGTGCATCATGGCGAGGGTGGTGATCGGCCCGTTACTGTGGCAGATCTCATTGGCCTGGCACTCTGGAGATACAACGAGGAAAAACGACAGCCGCCTATACCTACCGATAAAGCCAACATCAACTGGTTCACGCTGAGAATGGTGGAAGAGGACGGAGAGGTCGATGATGACTTCCCGCCCTTTGAGCGCAATAAGGCCTTGACGTCTTTCACCACAGCAAATAACCGAGCTGCCGGAAGAATGCGAGCCAACTCCAAGACTTATGATAACTTTGGATTGGTCCAAGCGAGTCAATCCGAATACGCCGAAAACCAGAGCATCACTCCACAAGAGGAGGAAGAGCCGGCCGAGGAAGTTGACGAGGACTTGACTCCGCGCAATACTCCACAGCCGAATCTCAACTCATTCCTTCCCGTCGCCACAGAGCCGCGCCCGAACCCCGTCACGAATACTACGTATCGTCAACAGCATAGTATGTTCGCCGACGCACCTCAGGCGCCAGCCGCGGCGCCCAACACGAGCCGGGGTCAACAGAAGCTTTTGCGTGTACACCTCCACTCGACCGATGTGGCTCCCGGTCAGCTTGTCACCCTGGACACCACGACGGAGACGTACATGGCCGAGGTGCTGGACATGGTCTGCCGTAAGAGACAGCTGGACAAGGCCAATCATGTCCTCAAGATGCCTGGCGGAGGCCCCGTCATCTTGCTTGACACCAAGGTCGCGGCAATCGGTAGCTTGTCGGATCTAGAGCTGCATCGACGCCGCTTCGCTACAGATGGCCCACTCGCCATGACTGGATCCCCTGGCAGTGCTTCGCCGAAGCTTCTCCCCTTTGTGGGCGATCAGCCTGGTCGCAAGTCCAAGAAGCCGCATATCATGGGAAGTCACCCGCTGGCTCAAGAGGCCATCAAGCAGGCAGAGCTTACCAGTGCATATCACAAGGCTTGGGTCGTCTGGCGTTTGCGCACCGTCCGGATGATAACACAATCCGAAAAGCGATTCGAAATCGATGGAGAGTACGTGCACATCAAACCCACGACGAGAGATTCCAAAACGACCACGGCGCATATTTCTCAAGTAATTGGATGCAAGGTGTCTAGCAAGCACCCGAACCAGTTCAAGGTGAGTTGGCACGCACATTGCCCGGCGGTCTGCCGCATGGCGATCATAAGCTGACTAGAGACTTCAATAGCTGTTCATCTATCGGGACACCGAGAGTAAGCGCTACGACTTCGAAGCCAAGTCGGTGGAAGAAGCGCATGAGATCGTCAACGAACTTAAGAAGGGAGTTGCACAGGTTATGGGCTGAGCACCTCGAACACACTTCGCATGATCTGATGCATACGGGTTGCATCACGTCTGAGCTGTCTTGTTTCCGCCACAACACTACGCCACGTATACACCGCCACACACACCAACTGTCCAGTGACGTTGCGGAAGAAGCGGCCTGGAACATTTGGATGGGCTGAGTGAAGATCCACTCCAATTGCTGACTTCAACGGGAATTGGTTGGTCGGGATAAATCCGCCCTCCGTGCCGCATGCCGGACACGGTGATTACGCGTCACCGCCATTGGGGGGTGGCCACCCTCGCGCTGCTTAAGGTAGCGGTATTTTAGCAGGGGAAACTTGCTGTCACTGCGGACTCTTCGCCTTCTTCACCACTGGGGAACGAGAATTATGTAATATGTACCACGACCGGAGGAGCCAAAGAGACAAACAGAATTGGGCCCCTTGAGGTAGAAAATGTGGAAAGGGATGGAAATGGGGATGGTCAGTCTCTTTCTAGGTGTGGGGTACATGTCCAATTAAGGTTCGCATCCTGGCTTCTGCGTCATGCAGATCAATACGATTGGAGTCGCGGGCCGGGATGCTTGTCGCCGCGGTCGCGCTCCCTGCTTTGGTCGGGCTCGGCAAGGCTAGGCACATTTCGGTTATGAAGGGGAAGTCTGGTACACCTGAGGTCTGGACACAAGGCCAGGGAGAGAGGATGATGGCACGATGGATGAGCGAGATGAGGCAATCAGCGGCCAGGGAATTGGGAGAAGGGGGAGGGGATTGTCGGTACATGAGCTGATACCTTTTCCCTCCTCGCGGTAGGTATGATTCCCCCTTCTCCGGCCCTATCCTCTTCCTCTAATGCACTTCGAGTACCTTAGACTAAGCAATCAAGAGAACGTATTTCAAAAGAACTTGAAACGACGGAGAGGCGGCCGCGTCAAGGCTGACTGCCTCGTCACGCTCATCTGCATCTTCTGCCTGCCTGCCTGCCTGCCTACGGAATAGACTGTTTCGTCAGGCTGACACAGCAGCCTCCGAATCCTGATTCGCGGTAGTCTCCCAGGTGAGGCGCGTACAACATATGCTTATTGTTATGCCTGGTATAATTACATGACGCCACTGGGGAGGGCGCGAACGGTCGGACAAAGCCCCATTTTATCCTCTAATCCATGGGTGCAATCACCCGAAGACGGGGAGAACTTTGAGAGAGAAGACCCGAATTTTTGATGATTTACAGATATGTCCCGTACTCTTGTTCAGTGGAACGGTTTCATTGACAGGACGAAGCCTCATTGATCTTCTGTGCGCCCGTTTTTGCCTCGTCTTGCACATGCAAAGACGGTACGACGGTGGCCAGGCGGCGGGCAAGCAGGCACAGGCAGGAAGAGATGCAGAGTAGGTAGAGCTGAGGATGAAAGTTCGAGGCTTCGAATTTTGAAGCGGTTTGAGCCATCTTCGTTCTTGGCGGGGTCTCACGTGTCTCAAGGGGGGTGTGAGGTAGGTCGTACAATACCGTTCGCGTTGCCAGTGCCAGTTGTGCCACACGATTTTCAGTCGGATCACATTCCCGCGAGCAAAACTTCTACTTCTATTTTGAGGATCTCCTGATGTTTCTCTGTTGGTCCCCGAAAGTGGAAACCCACAGGAGCACACAGTAGGTAGCAGACATTCACGACATTGGAAACTCGCAGCGCTTGTGCCACCTCAAAAAGAAGAACACGAAGACACCGAGGGTCATCCGGTTCGCAGATTGACTTTCTAGCCTGATTGCCGTGGGCAAAGAAAAAAAAAACCTTCTGCATTGACCTCACCTTAATCCGAACTTTCAAATGAAAGAGGCGACGGCGCCGTCACCCAAAAAGAAGTGTGGTTTCGAAACGAACGGTAGGTAACCTCCATCCATGGCTGTTGACATCCTGTGACGCAATTTGATCCTCTTTCCTCTTCCTTTCCGAGCCATGGAAGTTCGGGGTTAGGAATCTGCTGTTACTGCTTTGGATTCGGGAACACGCCCCCTCCCCTCCCTCCTTCCCCCCAATATGCTAGCAAGGCTGCAAACAGATACTCATTTCCCACGCGCTTCCTTTCCAATCTCATCATGGCTCACGGGACTTTACCAGTCTGTGCGCTCTAGTTGTCGAGACTGGATGCGCGTGCATGAAGTTGCAGCCAGACAGACGCAGGAGTTCGTTCTCCCGTCTGCAATTGCTCGTACGTCTGATCTGGATTTCAGATTTCATTTTCTCCCCCTTACGCATGGCACGGCATTGGCGCGGGCTGTCGCCAAGGGTTTGACACCGTCGAGATTCGGGAAAGGCCAAACTTCAAAAAGACGAGGGTTCTGCCATGGAACTTAGAGATTGAAAGACGGCACGTCGGGAAAGCTTCGACCGTTCGAGACCGTCACACCTCTCTCACGCTTCTCAAATTCATCCACCCAGTAAACGGTCGAGACTCATAATAGCCCCCTACTTACAACCTGTAGGAGTCTAGAGTCTTGGGGCTTGCAAGCTAGGTAGCGAGCTCCCAATTTCCAACGGCCGGAACCCCAAACAAGGAGCTCCCCGCAAAACCCCCCGTCTTCTCCATGGTCTAACAGACCAAGCGAAGCCATATGGTCATAATCATGCTTCGAGGCTGCGAACCAGCATGAACAGTCCAGAACCGGAGAGACGGGAGATGCCATCTTTTTACTCCGTCTCATCTTGCATAATTCTTCCGGGCTCCGAATGTGATGCTCCATGATGATTGGGCCTGCGAGTGGAACCTCCCCAATGGCAGGGGACAGCGACATTCATACGTCATAGCAATAAATCAAACAGAGGCCCACCCCCTTCCGCGGATGACGGCTCATACCATGTACGCATACAGCGAAGTTCGGCTCGCGACACTGTCCTCTTTTCGCTCTAGGCTCTGGGGGTGGGTGATGTTCTGACTTCATCTCCAGACAGGACGTGACAGGCTAAAGAATCCAGCTCTCAGATGGCAATATTAGGATTGGAAATAAGGGTTCAATCAGCAGAGAGAAATATGAGATCAGCGCTGTTTGAGAACCTTTCGAAAGGGCCCGTGAGAAGAAGCATGATGCCTAGCGGCTTGCATTGACCTTGCCTTGCCTGTGCCTGCCCACGTCAGTGCATCAAGCTTCCGGGTAAGCGTAAAAATCCTTGGCAGATCAGATTCCACGGGCAGAAAGAAAGTTTGCTCGTCTTTTCCCACGCCTGTCAAGAGACGCAACGAAAGACCTCTCTCTCTTTTTTGAGTTTTAAGTTTGAGCTGGCAGGCTGGCAGGCTGGCAGAGGCTTGTTGTAGACTTGGAGTGAAAGATGGGACACACCTCACTCATAGGCTGGCTGGCTGGCTGATTGATAGGCGGCGGGGGATGTTCAGTGTTTGGTACAGCTCCTTCTCAGCTGCGCCAGCTGGCAGCCTCAACAGGACCCAACGAAAAGAAAGTGTCGATCCGGGGGGCCCGACAGTCAGTGAAGCTCCGCCCTCTCACTCATACTATGTACACAAGGCTCATCCTCTGGGTCTCTGGTGTGTTCCATGGCGCTTCCTCCTGCTCGTCCTCCTAGGCTTCCATCGAAGCGAAGCCTGGCCTTCTGCCGTGAAACTGTGAAACTGTGGAACGACACCTCAGGCAATTGGCCGAGAGCATTGGACAAACAGTTCGATTGTCCGGACGACTCTCACTCATGTCACCGTCTCTTTCTTTTTTCCCCTTGCCCATTTCCCTTTCCCTTACGTCTCGTGACTCCGTGACTTGATCCACGTTGGAGAGAGGTATCCATTAGTAACACAGTGAGGTGCAGGTACGTGCCCGTATCCGATGTCGACGGGACTTTCGAATGGCGGGTGGTTTCTCCATACGGAATATGGGCCCTGTGGGGGGGCTGTAGGCGCGGGAATAACCACCTTTGGCGAATCACACCCCTCTATTCTCTTCTCCACCTCCTGTCGATCTCCTCCTCGCCGCCGTCGCAGCGCCCAAGTCCTTGGCCCATGGTGTCATTGCATCCGCGGGAAGGTACCTACCTCCACCACCCATGTCCATGTCTCTTTCTTTCCGGGCTACCCAGGTACCTTCTCCAAAAAGAACCCCCGGTTTTTGTTATTGTTGATGACATGTTGCTATTCCTTTTTGCATTTGTTTGCTTGGACAGCATGGGCCATGGGGAACCTCGTTCCTCCCCGTCCATCACCGCCTCATCCGAACCCACAATACATTTTGCCAATTGACTCGCTTCTCCCTGCTGAAAACAAAATGGAAAAGCGGACGGCGATGCAAGAAAAGCGGACTTGTTTCTCCGGTATTGATGTACACATGCAATTGAGCATCCAAGCATCGCATCGAGCCGAGGGCTGACGTTGTGGATATGGCGGGATAGCATTGTCTTCCTCCCCGTCAATGCCTCATCCTGCTGCTCCACGCTGTTGGCTGTGTACGTCCCGCGTGGCTTGCGAGCATAATCACTGCTGCTATCTTTGGGATCTCCAAAGTCAAGAAGGCATAGCATAGCTGTTGACGGAATTCAGGTGCCTAACAGCTGTTAGCTATCAGTCGTGCGGCTAGCCAGGCTAACCCTTTGATGCTTTCATAGAGCCAAACCGTTAGCCACGCAGAGCGCCACCGTCGTCGTCCGCCTCCGCCTCCTCGGCCATCGTCCTCGTAACCGTCGACCTTACGGCTGCCGCTCGAGCCTAGCCACATATCCACACGTCTCGAACGTGGGCTAGATTCAAGTCCGTTTGGCTAAGAAGTCCGGCCCAATGTGGCGCTTGTTTTTCGTTGAGGGTGGACGACATCATTACCCATCCCAATTGGAAATGTCGCCTCTCTCTCGGCATCGGATTCTTCGACGGTTCCTGCGCGGTTTTCTCTGCTCTGGAACATACGTACACTACAGCTGCGTCAAGCGTGGCAATCCAGCGTTTTGTCCTGCAGGGTGCTCACGGTGCTAGTGCTTGCTGGTCCGTAAGAAGCTTCCCCCCAATGAAGAGTGGCTAGTAGAGACAGAAGGGGTGGCACAGATTCAGCACACCAGACAGCAGGCTACCTCGAAATTCCTGATCTTTCCCAAGATGGGGTCATGATCCCCGGTATCCCCAGTCTCAGACATGCAGGCTTGCCAGAGGGGCAGTTAGGAAGAGCTTTCCGCTTTGCCAGTGCCGACCATGCAGCCTGTCACGCCTGTCCGTATGCCCACCGGCCAGCAGTGCCAACTCAGTCAGCTCAGCGATAGCCTGGTATCGTTCTCATAGCTGCTACAGCTGGCCACCATCGATTGGACCTAGTTGCCAGAGTCTACTGCGTAGAGTGAGAAAGAGTCCCGAGGAGGCAGTTGGGAAACTGCATGTTACCGCGGGGATGACGTGAGGAAGTGGGTCTTTGTCGTTCGCCCTTTGGTCCTACAAAGCCACAGCCCACAGAGACAGACGCAAACCACGAATAGAGCACACCTCCCTCGCGACTGGGAGTCTTGCACCCACGCATTCTGGGAAGTCTGGGATATCCGAACATGGGTCTTCCCTCCCCAGCTTCGACCTTGGCCGGGGTACGTAGTATCAAGTCTCGGAGTGCCACCCGCGGTCCGCTAGACTAGCACCAACCTAACCAAGTACTCCCCTAGCCTCCTTGGACTGACCTCCACCCCCTGGTTCCGCCTCTCGGCCTTCTCGCCCAAACAAAAGGAGGCGAAAACGGGGAAAGGAATCCCATCATCGCACCGCCCGCGCCTCGGGTACGGTGTACGGAGTACCTCCCCTTACCTACCACAACACACCAACGCGCCTAGTATTCTTGGTGCTAGGCTTGCGTGCCCGGCGTTTGGTGGAGGATTCTTGTGGTGGTGCCTGGCCTCTCTCGACGTGAGGGGGGGTGTGAGATGGATATGTGAATGACGAACGGTCCATTGGGGGCGTGAGGTAAGGAGAGGAAGAGAGGTGAGTGAGAGGATGAACGGGGACAGGCAGCTCGGCTTGGCTCTCTTTTACCAGTACTCCCCTCTGGATGGTCTCATCAGAAGATATATAAGACCTCTGTCCATCAGCCCATCCTCCAGTCGTCTCCCTTCCTCCCACCCAATCCAATTAACCCAATCCAATACAAATACCCAGTCCTCGACTATCCAATACCTAATTCAATAACTTCAATCTTTAAACCCCAAAACCAACAACCTTAAATTAGCCAAAATGCGTTTCTCCGCCGCCACCGTCTTCGCCCTGGTCTCCCTGGTCGCTGTAAGTTGAAAAGCATCACGACACACTCTCCTAACAGCTTGCTGATAGAAACTTCAATAGGCCCAGGATGCTTCCTCCACCACCCCCGCCGTCCCCGGCGCCTCTGAGGTCAGCTCCCTCATCGGTTCTGCTTCCAGCGCCATTGCCTCCGAGGCTTCCTCCATCCTGAGCGGTGCCTCCTCTGCTGCCGGTGCCGCCTCTTCGGCCATCGCCTCCATCACTTCCTCTGCCGGTGCTGAGGCTAGTTCCCTGAGCCAGCAGCTCACCTCCGCCACCGACGCCGCCGGCTCCGCCTCCATTTCCTCCAAGATCGCTTCTGTTTCCAGCAAGGCCGCCTCCGCCGCCTCCAGCGTCGCCTCTGCTCAGAGCACCTCTGCTCCTGGCGCCGCCCCCGCCCAGACTGCTGCTGTTGCTCTCGGTGCTCTCTTCGGTGGTGCTGCTCTTGTTGCCAACCTGTAAATCGGGAATCTAAAACTATGATTACGGGAACCATGGAACGAAATGGCTTAGCGGAAACGATTGAAATTTCCGGTGCGTGGTAAAGGGGACTACACAGCATTGTTTGGGCTTTTTTGGGATTATCAGAGATATCAAGATGTAATATCAGTACGAATTGTACATCAATCCAACATGAATTGTATATTCAATCATTTGATCTTCCAATTCGTGATCTGTCCACTTTTTGATGGTAGTGAGTTCTTGTAGAAAAGGCCTGTGTTGAGGAGTGTTATGGGAGGTTTTTCCTGTTGCCAGAATGAAAACTATCACACCGCAGCCGATATTGTAAGGCGTCATTTCCGGGGATGAGATGTGCAACGGTATCATTTGGTACCCTACTAAATGGCGCTTTGCCCCAACAGCAAAATGGTGCGGCAGGCCACGCTTGTCCTGCACCATACTTCGTATCCGAACCATGCATACCTACTAGTGCAAACGCCGTAGCCAGCCACTCTCCAGATGGGGCAGGCCCAGGCAAGGCAAGGCAAGGCAAGGCAAGCAATGGTGCATTTCAGTTCCCGCCACACTGCCTCACCCAATGTTTCACCGTGGGAAAAGCAAAGTAGAACATAGAATTGATTGCTTGCGATCGCGATCGCACCTGGCCTCTCCCAAGACAGTCAAAACAAAACACCCCGTACCTGGAAAATCCTGTTTGCTATTGCGCCGTGTTAATGATCTAATGGTCGGAAGGGCTCTGTCCGCATATGCTATGCTCAAACTACGCCTTCGACCGGGTATCTGCCCATAATTTATCAATGATTTGGAAAATCGCCGTAATATCCTTCATGACCTCGTCGTCCACCTGTCCGCCAAGCTTCTGCTGCATCTTGTCAGGATGCCACCGCACGCGCTCCTCGCGCAGCTTTGCAGCGAACTCCTTTTCGCCAATGTCGTCGAGGCCGAGACCGTTGACGATAAACCGTCGGACTTCCTTTTCGTTGATGTCTCTCCGTCGCCCGCTTTCTACAGGCCAGGGAATCTTGTCCACGCTGTTGGCCCACTCTGTCCAGCCTCGGGTGTAGTCTTCCCACAGCTGGACCCACGCTCTCTTCTTGCGCCGCTCCTCTCCGCGACGCAGGCTCCGCTCCATGTCCTCTTGGAGCTTCCTATTAATCTTTTCCTCTTCCTTTTTGCGTTTCCGTGCTTCTTCCCGACGCGCCCTCTCTTCTAGTAAGCCTTGGTGCGTCTTCTCCCACATCTTCTGCCTGACGTGCTGGGAGTATTCTTCGTCCGTCATTCGTTCTAGCTCGCCCTCTGGGCCCGGCCGCTCGTTCGAGTAGACGTGTATCGGCTGCCCGTACACGCCTTGCCAGTATGCCGCACCCTCGTCGTCCGCCATCGCGTCGAAGAGGGACTCGCGGAATGCGGCGTCTGGGTCCAGGGCCTGGGGTTCGTAAGGGTTCGATGGCGTCGGGGATCGTGATCGTCTGCGATGTCGCCGGCTGCTGTGGTGGTGGTGGCGGCGGCTGTGGCGGTATTCTGAGCGGGAATTGTCATCGTCGGCGGCGTCTGCATCATGGTCGCGGTCTCGGTGACGATGCGATCGGCTCGACTTTGAGTGTTTGGATTTTAATCGGATTCGGGATGATCTAGGTCGCAAGTTTTCGCCGTCGCCTGTTTCTGCTTGCGCTTGCGCTTCTGCTCCCACGTCTGTTGAACCAGGCGACGACTTGCGCTTGGTTGGCTCTGGTGTGCGCTCGTGACCCTCGCCGGGATTGACAGACGAAAGGATATGTCGCCGTCGCGGCGATGCCGGCGAACTGGTCATCGTGTTTTCTTTCGCCGGCACGCAGCAGCGACTAGATAATCTCTGTCAAAAAGCTGACACCGGTGAGTAAGGTAGTTGAACAAAGTTTGGAGGAAGGACAGTTGTTGGAGGGGCCGTCCTAGATTGACGTCGTTGGATTTTGGCTTATCTTATCTCGCGCGGTGCTGGTGGTTTCCTGCTTGCGGGCCTTGGCATCCCGCGTGCCTGGATCATTCCTGCCACTCCTGCGAGATAAGCTTAAACCCATGCGATAGCCCGCCTTCCCCAGACAAGGAAGGCAGGTACTTTTCTCATCGTATCTTGAGGCTCAGCAGACTGCAACGTCATCTAGGGTATCTTATCAAGCTGATCCGTACAGATAAGAAAGGTAAGGTACTCTGACGACCCCTGGCTGACGTTTCTGTCCTAATATTATTCGCGGAGGAAAACACCAACATCCTGTTCACGATGTCTGCTTTCGTATGGCGTCATTCACTTAGGTTGTGAAGCCAATTAGAGGCATGGAAATACTCCATCTCATCAACTCTACCTCTGCAATGTACAATCAGATGGGCAGAGACATACAGCCCTGGGCAAGATAGGAGAGATATCCAATAGACGACTACACACAAACGACATTGTCATTTATGTAATACCTGATCTTGAGAGGCTTGTCAGGCTTGGCCGCGAGCTCTTGCGCCACGGGATGGGTGGCAACGTCGGGGCCCTTCGCCATGGCTCACAAGACAAGATGCCATCCATAAAGGCTTCGATTGTAGAGAGACTGGATACCAGAGGACCGTCCACATGTGGTGCAATAAATTCGCATTTGGTGCCGCGCCACTCTCGTCGGTCAATGGTTCTCAAGACAACAAAGCGATCGAACGCTGAGAGGAAGCAACTTGCCTCGACTCGCCGAACGGTAGTTGGCCAACAGTCGATTCCAGCCGGTACAATCCCTGCAGAGCTGCTGTGATACGTACGGAACCGCCGGTGTCTGTCCCGGACCCGACCAAGCTACCGTGACAACCTATGAGTGCCGCTTCGCCACCTGAGCTGCCACTAGAGATCAGCTCATGGTTGAGTGAGTTCAAAGATTATTGGAAAACATGATTGTAGGAGTCTGAAAGCTGACGATCTAATTTATAACCACAAGGTGTCTCAAACCCCGAAGTGAAAGGGGCGTGGGAACCCCCGCGGCGTCAAATACGACTTGAATCACGCGAGAGGTGGACAGTGTATCAGTCATAGCTTTTTCCCTGCGAAGGCTACAGACAACGGGCTGTCTGGAGGACATCTCATTTCACGGACGTGCCGCCTTCCAGTGTTCTCGGCCAGCGGCCTTTGACTGACGGCCCCATCTTGATCGACCTACCTTACACGGCGGCCTCTCGGCGGAAGATACTCTCGAGAGACCAGCAAGCTGAAGTCGACGATTCAAACTGGACTACTCAATATTTCAAGTATCTCGATCACTTTCGTGAGAAGATAAACCATATCCAGACCGACGGGCAGCAACCAGGCGATACCATAACCGACGATTCCCTGTCCGGCATATGGTTCTTTGCATGGAAGCGAATGAGGCAAAGCATTCCTGCGGATAATCGGACGAAGAATATGCCTTGTGTCATACTGCTGCTGTAGAAGCACTGCTTCAATCCGTGGATCGAAAGGGGATCAAAGCTATCTTCGGCATCGCGACCTTTGCCTTTATAGACGTGTACAAGGAAACCTTCGCAGCCTGGTAGCGGCATCTGAGAGGAGCCCGAGCGGTTCTCGACCTGCATAGCGCAACACCAGAACGCTTTGTAGACCTCTGCTCTGAAACCAGCGGCCTTCAGGAGGCCGTGTCTCTTCTTTGCTGGTATGACACCACCGGGTTGATGATCAGGCGGGATCGAGGATAATCTTTGAGGATTGGCATCGAGATTTGGTGGACGATAAGCTATTTGACGTTGTAGGATGTCTATAGGACGTCTTCCAGGTATTCACCGTAGTCGCGAAAGAGGGCTTCGAATGCGAATCGAGGCATCCTGACTTGTACTTTTCTGCAACGGAACAACTACTCAAGACATCACGCGGTAATCGCTACCACGGAGACCTTTGGCGGGACGCTTGGAGATACTCCACGATGATGGCCATCTATGAAGCGGAGTCAAGTGTAAAAAAGTCAGGTTCAAAGCCATCGGGTAGGAGCTGGCAGACCGCACTTGCGACATTCTACAGGTAACAACGGCGGGATCGGCAAAGTATCGCGCCATCTGTCATTTGCTGCTTTCATGGTCGGCCGTCTTTCCCAGTCTTCTGATCACTCTCAGGCCGCCCAAAGATATTGGGAAACATGCAATTCTCTGGACGATCCAATATACTCTAGCGGTGACCACATGTCTATGGAACCCATGAATAGGTCTACATAGCCACTCCAAGTATCTATACGTAGGGGTACGTGATGTCAGCTTACGTTGTTTGAAGTCTGTCATGGCATCTGGCACACAGGCAAGGCGAGTTTCTTTGTACTGTACATGGGGTCCTCGAGAGTGTTTATATTTGCTTGAAGCCATCCGAGTCCAAAGAGGCCGGCACTGCAATCATATACTGCTGTGACAGCGATTTCATGGATTATCATAAAGCCTAGTTGGCGTCTGCCATTGCCTTCTCTTCCCACACCCTCAATCTCAGTTCTTTCTCCCTTGCTGGTATTATTCCAGGCGTAATAGAGAGGTGTCATATCTTATCTCATCAAATAATACATATCGAGCTCGGGGCCAATGTACAGTTCCTACAAAGCTGTAGCAGTATCGTCGGGTCTAGAGGCCTCTATGGCGGCAATGATGCCTTCCAGCCGCTGCTTCAGAGAATTGCTGGCTTGAGCCAGCATCCATTCTCCTGCTTTCCTGGGGATCCACGGTGGCAGTGAACAAGGAACCCAGTCTTTGTGGACAACGCTTCCCCAGATGGCCTGGTTACGGCGGCGGTGGTGATAGTAGAAATATTGAACAAGGTGCATACAGGATGGGCAGCATAGCCTACTCGAAGGCATGATGACAATATCGTCTTGGAATAGATCCGTGACTTCTTTGTCTGGGAGGACTATGCCGCTGTTGATCGAAGCCGGACTGAGGTTGTCTCGTTCTCTGGCGAGGAGCTGCAAGCAGAGCATCGTGCTTTCGCAGTGGCATCCGCCACTGGAGTAGGTACTGTCGAAATCGTACTCGCCGACCGTGAGGTTTTTGCTTTTGTTTTCCGAGTTGATCCATTCCAGGATCTCGCCCAGGGGATCGGGGTGCTCTGGGTCTTCCTCACCAGTAAACCCTAACTCTTCCTCCAAGACTTTCCTGATGGACATCATATTGTGATCATTTTATAAAGCCTGTTTCCCAACAAGTGGGAGTCTCAATTTGGGAACCTGGTAGCCCGAAACATTGATCAATTTATTTCCTATTCTAATATTCGCGACTACTTTTTACGGACTTCTCTTGGCCATCTCCCGTGCATATAAGAAGTTGGCGAGCTTGCCTTGTCCGTAGAGAGAGGATTATCCTAGAGTTGCGTACTTCCTCTGCTTCTTCTTCTTCTTCTTGTCGTTGTTGCCTTCGTTCGTGTCTGCTATAGAGCTTGAAGAACCCGGTATCGGGCTCTGTGAAGCTTGCATAGAGCTTGAAGGACCAGGAGTTGGACTTGAGGAAGCCGTAGCAGAATTTGGAGGGGGGCCGCCCATGAATAGCTGCCTTGCAGCTGAATTTCCATGCTCTTCGACTCTGCGGAGAAACTCGGCGGGCATTGTAGCAGAGTCATCCAGAATCTTGTAACTCTTGACTAAGTAGTCGCTCTTGAACTGTTCCCAAAGCATCCACTCTTGGGTTCCCTCCTTGTAGCCAGGCCTTGGATAGTATGGGTCATTTTCCCAGAATGCTTTGACAGCATCATCAATGCCCTTGGGAGTGGGCGGCATTCTTCTGCATTGATTGAAATCCAGTAGGAAGATGCTCACGCTGCGTCGGAGAAAGTTGATGCCGCTTGATTTCGATTCATCCATATTCCACGTCGTGATGATATCCCCTTCAAGGTCAATTGAGTCCAGGGTTTGAGCAGATATGCGACGCTCGGGAGAACTGCCAAGAACGAATTCGACATCTGCACCATCAATCTGAGCAGCCCAGTGCATGACCGCCAAAGCCTCAGCCATTGGCTGAACATATTGCTGGGGGTCTACACCCAAGATCTCCATCTTGTCGAGCGTGAGTTCAAAGTTTCGCAGAGAGAATTTGTTTTCGACTCGTTGATTCATGCGTCTGCGTCCAAGGTAAAGGCGTATCAAGCAATGCTTGTTTGCTGGGTTGTTTGAAGCGTCGGCTTTCATGTCGGACGGACAGAAGACGGACACAAGCGCTTCGCGAATGCTTCGAGGTAGTGGGAGAATGCGTTCAGATACCATGATCGCGCTGGGATCGAAGAAAAATCCTGAGTGACTCTTGATCTCCTTGCGGTGAGCAATCTTCCAAGCTTGAAGGTCCTCGACTTGTACGATATATCCAGGTCTTGGCATGGCGTAAGACTTTGTGGTTTTCGAAGCCTCCCACATCTTGACGTGAGCCACATGATCAGCCCACATCTCTTGCTTTTTGTTTGATCTACCGGCCTTGATGATGAGTCCCCTGCTAGGGAAGTCGTATATCACACCGCAAAATCCTTCTCCGATGACTTGAAGCGGAAGATCTTGCTCTGCCGCTTGTTGTTGGCGGATAGCAAATGACGATGCTGTGCTCAGAACTGCGTTTACCGAAAGAAAACGTTGGAGAGTCGTAGTGCAGGATTCATCATGTTGATCAATCTCTATAGCGTCGCCTTGCTGGACATACTTGGTCGCGATGGTAAGGTTTTCGAAAAGCGATGGTGAAATGGAGTATCCCGACTCGTCGGTTTTGTTCCCCTCGCGTCTTTTCCGGGGATCTGACATCCTGATGATAGTTTTATGAAGCTCTCTCTGTGTGATCGAGAATGCAGGTATGATCAGCTTCGAATTAGTATTGTGAAATGTCTGGGGGAGGGAGTTGAGGTGGGAGAGAGGAAGAATTGAGAGAGAAGTGTAAGAAGAAAGGGTGGGAAGAAATCTGAGAAGGAGGTATAGAGGTTTCCTTCCTACTTTGCAAGCGAGTCGATTTGTTCCTGCCGAAGTAAGAGAAAAAAAAAAAGAAGCTGGAGGCGTGAGGCAGGTCCTTCTTGTATAGAGGAGGCAAGACCGTATCGGAGAAAGAGCTCTTGACAAGCTCAGGAAGGTGGGCGGTAGGCACCACAAAGGTCATCTTGCTCATAAGAATCTCAACAACCTGCACAACCGCCAGAGTTCACCATAGTGGCATTCCTCTCCTCTCTGCATCGCCGCTATAACATGTCTATAGACGCGAGTAAATAGCGCTACAATATAGCGGAAGTATATCTTAACAACGCCCGCCAACTTAAGTTATTTAGCTCTGTTAATAAGCGTTTAATAAACACAAGCTTTTAATAATAATATTGAATAGAGGGAACGTTATAATGACCCTTATACCTTATATACCCTTATAACCCCGTCGACTCACCACCACCCCGCAACAAGCTCGTAAACAATGAGCCTTCAACATTGTCTGAAGCAGCCTGTTATATTATTGTCTTGGTTACTCGAATCTTGCCCGAATCTTGTTGTCAAGGCGAACAGGTCAATGTTCTTCGCGAAAATGCATGTGTACCTGTGAGGCACGGCTCGGGACATGATATCTTTCTCAAGACACCTGGTCGGATTTCTTCGTTAGTAGGAGTCAGAGACACCTCGTGTTCAAGTCTATGGTTGTATCGAGAGGCTGATTCCGGACGATAGGTTTGATCTTTCTCTAGGTCGTAGACTCATTTCCTCCTCTGCGCGCCTTCAAACTCATGAGTCCAGAGCCATCACTCTCGAGGTATTCGATTGTGACAGGATGAGTAGTGAATTTGTCCCACGGCATTCAGTAATACCAAATATTGGGTCAACGAACATTGGTCACAGCGCCGAAAGCTGTAAGTTCACTCGGCGACGGAGTGCTCTGGAGAGCCGCGGAACCTGAAAAGGTTCTTCGGAAGCACGGCCGGATAATGCCCTACATATTACGGTAGCGGACAGCAAGGTAGGGTCAGTCGTGGTATAGGGGCAGCCTATAGGGGCAGCCCTTTTTTCGAGAATCTGTAAGAGCTTGGGACTTCTGGTTGCGGACAGTCAATTACCCCGCGAAAACGCCGCGAAACGGGTAAGACATGTTTGATCCGCAACGGGTTCTAGATTCCATTGCCGCTCTGGAACCAGTCTTTGACTGAATGTGTAGATCGAAACCGAAGCCGAGACCAGCTGGATGGTAATTCACTTCTCTGGCTTCACCGTTGCAAAGACTGCAATTCAATGTGCGCTGACCTTGTGATTCCAGATTCACCATAATGGGGCGAGAGAGACTTGTTCACAGGAGGCAAATTAGCTGCCTGGCGGAAGAGCGTGTAGTGGCGTGGGAATGTGGCTTTCTGACACGCCAGGCAGATGGGAGCGCCTGGCCGTTAGCAGCCACCGCATTTCAAGTCCATGATAACCATGTCGATTTCAATGTTTCATGGTTGTACATGAGTCGCGGGAAACAGAGGCAATTGAAACTCCCGACCATCGCATCGCGATAAACGCGAAGGTGCTGTCTACACTACAGAGTCAAAGGTTTCACCGAACTCTGAATGTCACGGATCGGGGAAATAAGAAAAGCAATGTTGCATGCAACGTCCCGCAATGTGTTTCTGTCTTGGCCATCCGGGGAAACAAGGCTTGTGAGTTGTGACACCTTGAGGTAGGTAGCTTGCCAAAGCCTGCTTATGTAAGGCAAGGTACCGGAGCTATGGTGCACTACCTATGGTAAAAGCCGTCTGTGCTTCAGGTTATGCATCTCATCAATTATTCATTGTGATCCATACCTACCTACATCGAAGATTGCTCCGTTATCGCATTGGACCCTCTTTGCTGACGAAGGACGCAAGGCGTGGCAGGATGCGGTAAGCGGTGCACGCAAAATACGGCAATACGCGGCACCTGGTGCCGGACTGAATTATCCGAGCGTGTTATCTGAAAAGACTGAGATGCAAGACGCTGACACGCGGGACCCTCGTTTACAAGGAACATGTCTCCTACACTACTCCACGACGTTAGCGAGTGATGGCTCTGCGAGCACTGAGTTGTGCATGCATCGGAGGTACCGGAAAAGTATCGCGAAAAAGCCGAATGCGGGACAAGGCTGCAATGCAGGTCGTCATAGCTCCCCACCTTTCCGTGAGCTAAACTACGGTGAGCCCTGTGGTTGGGTAAGCCGCGGGTTGGCTCTCCGAACCCGAAGGTGTGAGACATGGACCAGTCACCAGTGACTGCGACGGGGAGGTGCCAGGTGCTTCTTTCCCCAGGGCCCAGCGTCCACAAAGCTGACAAACCATGCAGCGGAAGTGGGAGGGCAGCAGCGTCACTCGCACTCTGGAACCACAAGAGCAACACCGAGCTGGCTCTCCACCACAGAGCACCTCCCCCGTCCACTTCACGGTACGTCGCATGCGTTTACTCCGACTCGGTCGCCCGCCCTCAAAACTTTTCCCACGTCGCCAACGTCGCCCCCGTGACAATTTCCTGATCCCTCTTCCAGTGTATACGTCTAATTGCGCTGCTCGACAATTCCGATCAGCCAATTTCAACCCTACTACGAGAGGCCCCACGAACGCCCGACCGACAACTTCCCTTCCGAGTAGTACTTCTGTCTAGCATGCGTTAAACAGGCGGGTTGGGGGAAACCGCAGAAGAGCAATCGCCATGGACTACTCCGATTACTCGCCGCAGCGCATCTTGCATACAGGCTCGTTCACCGGATTCCATCGCCTGGGACAGCTCGGTAGCAATTATCTCTCTGCGACTGCAGAGATCAAGCAACCGCTATGCGGTAACGAAGAGGGTTGGGGCCCGCTGAGCCCCATCCGATATGACTTTACACCCTGCTTCATCGATGTCTGGATCGCTTCTGTGGCAGCGTTTGGTCTCGTCTTTGGATCTCTGGCCATTGTATGGCTCATCCAGCGCAGGAAACCTTCCGATGCCCCTAAAGATTGGCACTTTTGGGTTAAGCAGGTAAGTGCTCTCTCGCGGGCTCTCTTATCCAGTCCGTAGCTGACCAGCCGCCCCTCACAGACACTCCTCGGATTGATCATTGCCAACGTAACAGTACAACTTGCTTTGCAAATCGTCAATTACCCCGATGTTTGGTTTGGCGACTTCCGATTTTGGACAACGGCTGCGACAATCCTTTCTCTGGGCGTCATCTTTGCCATTCAATGGCTTGAGCATGCGCGCCTGCGTAACCCCAATGGCGTCGTCCTCTTCTACTGGCTTTTTCTCTTGATTGCATACTCAGTCAAACTCCGATCCTTGATCTCTCAGCAGCTCTACGAGACTAGCCCAGCCTACTTCATCACTTACACTGTCGGCTTCGGCCTCTCTGTGGCCGAATTCCTGGTCGAGTGGTTATGGCCAAGGAAAGTCAGTGCATACGAGGCTCTGATCGACGAGGAAGAATGTCCCATTGAATACGCCACAGTATTCTCCCAGTTGACATTCTCCTGGATGACTCCTCTGATGCGCTATGGATACAAGCAATACTTGACTGAAGATGATCTTTGGGGGCTCGCTCAAAAAGACCAGACCAAGAACACTGGTGACGCGTTCAACAAAGCTTGGGAGTACGAGCTCAAGCACCACAAGAATCCGTCTCTGTGGCTGGCCATGTTCCGTGCGTACGGTGGTCCATACGCCATAGCTGCGCTCTTCAAGGCTGTTAACGATGTTACGCAGTATCTTCAGCCACAACTTTTGAAGTATCTTATTGCATTCATAGCTTCGTACGACACTGAGAATGATGAGAAGGAGCAACCTCCGATCAAGGGTGCTTCAATCGCCTTGGCAATGTTTGCTTGCGCCGTTTTGCAAACCTCCATGATCGTGAGTTCCCCATTGTAAAAGTTAGCAAGACGAGGCTCCACTAACACGCGCCAGCATCAATATTTCCAGCTAGCATTCGTCACCGGTATGCGGATCAAGGGTGGTCTGGCATCGGCCATTTATAAGAAGTCAATGAGACTGTCCAATGAGGGACGCGCATCCAAGTCGACCGGCGATATCGTGAACTACATGGCCGTCGATGCCCAGCGTCTACAAGATCTGACCCAATTTGCTCAGCAGGTCTGGTCTGCTCCCTTCCAGATTGTTATCTGCATGGTGTCATTGTACCAATTGGTTGGCTGGTCAATGCTTGCTGGTATTGGTGTCATGATTATCATGATGCCTGCGCATGGTTTCATTGCCAGAATCATGAGAAACTTGCAAAAGGAGCAAATGAAGAACAAGGATAAGAGGAGTCGCCTGATCAACGAGATCATCAACAACATGAAGAGCATCAAGCTTTACGCTTGGGGTGCCGCGTTCATGAACAAGCTGAATTTCGTTCGCAACGATCTCGAGCTCAAGAATCTTCGTAAGATTGGAGCAACCCAAGCTTTCGCCAACTTCACATGGAGTACTGCTCCATTTTTTGTATCTTGTTCCACCTTTGCCGTGTTTGTTATGACGCAGGACAAGCCTCTGACCACCGAAATCGTCTTCCCTGCGCTCGGTAAGTTCCGTTCACCTATTTTGAGTGCTAAACGCTGACTCTTGTGACTTAGCTCTGTTTAACTTGCTCACGTTTCCCTTGGCGGTTCTGCCCATGGTCATTACCTCTATTGTGGAAGCGAGTGTTGCTGTCGGTCGTTTGACCTCCTTCCTTACTGCCGAAGAGATCCAGCCCGATGCGATTACGATCAAGCCAGCGCCGGAAGAGATGGGAGAGGAGACAGTCATCATCCGGAACGGAACCTTCTCCTGGAACCGTCATGAAGACAAGGAGGCTCTGAAGGACATTGACTTCACCGCCTACAAGGGAGAACTTTCCTGCGTTGTCGGTAGAGTTGGCGCTGGCAAGTCATCATTCTTGCAGAGCATCCTGGGCGATCTTTGGAAAATCAGAGGTCAAGTTGAAGTCCACGGAACCACAGCCTATGTCGCACAGGGAGCTTGGATTCTCAACGCAACTGTGAAGGAGAACATCATCTTTGGCTACAGATACGACCCGGATTTCTACGAAAAGACGATCAAGGCATGCGCTCTCGTCGATGACTTTGCCCAACTTCCCGATGGCGACGAGACGGTTGTGGGCGAAAGAGGCATCTCCCTGAGTGGTGGACAGAAGGCGCGCGTGGCCTTGGCTCGCGCCGTCTACGCCAGAGCCGACATCTACCTCCTCGACGATGTCCTGTCAGCTGTAGACTCCCATGTTGGAAGACACATTATTGAGAATGTTCTTGGTCCCAGAGGTCTTTTGAACACAAAGACCCGAATCCTCGCCACGAACGCCATTGCCGTGCTTACGGAGGCCAGCTACATCACTATGATCAGAGATGGCGAGATTGCCGAGCGTGGAACGTACAAACAACTCGTGGCAATGAAGGGCATGGTGAACGATCTCATTAAGACTGCCGGTCAAGATTCAGGCCCTTCTTCTTCGGCCAACTCTAGCGGCTCCAGCAGCGAAACCTCCACAATCATCGAGGCCGAGGGCAGCAGTCAAGAAAAGGCCGAGTTGGAAGAGGCCCAGGAGCAGCTTCCTGAAATGGAACCTATCAAGACCGGCGTTTCGGTGAAGAACAAGAAGCGATCTTCGAGCATGGCAACGCTGCGCCGCGCTAGTACCGCCAGCTTCCGGGGACCTCGGGGCAAGCTCACTGATGAGGAAGTCGCTGGCAGCAAGTCCAAGCAAACCAAGGAGCATATTGAGCAAGGAAAGGTCAAGTGGAATGTGTACATTGAGTATGCCAAAAACAGCAACATTATTGCTGTCGCCATCTACATGGGTGCTCTGCTGGCTTCTCAAACGGCCAACATTGGTGGCTCCGTATGGCTCAAGACATGGTCAGAGCAAAACGCAAAATCACACACCAACGACAATGTGGGCTACTACATCGGCATTTACTTCGCCTTCGGTATTGGTTCTTCCCTCCTGACCGTCATCCAGACTCTCATTCTGTGGATTTTCTGCTCGATTGAGGCGTCAAGGAAGCTGCATGAACGGATGGCCAACGCCATTTTCAGATCACCCATGTCATTCTTCGACACCACACCTACTGGTCGCATTCTCAACAGATTCTCCAGTGACATTTACAGAGTCGACGAGGTCCTCGCCAGGACCTTCAACATGCTCTTTGTCAATGCCGCTCGGTCAGGCTTCACTTTGGCTGTCATTTCGATCACGACCCCTCCGTTCGCCGCGCTCATCATTCCAATTACTCTGATCTACTACTGGATCCAGCGGTACTACCTGCGCACTTCTCGTGAGCTCAAGAGACTTGACAGCGTAACCCGAAGTCCCGTATACGCCCACTTCCAGGAATCACTCGGAGGCATTTCGACGATCCGAGCATACCGCCAACAGCAGAGGTTTGAGCTGGAAAACGAGTGGCGTGTCGATGCCAACCTCAAAGCCTACTTCCCATCTATCAGCGCGAATCGTTGGCTTGCGGTCCGTCTCGAGTTCATTGGTGGTATCGTCATTCTTGCGGCTGCCGGATTTGCCGTTGTCACTGTCGCGAACCACGTTCCTTTGAGCCCTGGTCTTGTCGGTCTTGCCATGTCTTACGCTCTGCAGATCACAACGTCGCTCAATTGGATCGTGCGCCAGACCGTCGAGGTTGAGACAAACATTGTGTCAGTTGAGCGTGTTCTCGAATATGCGCGCCTGCCAAGTGAAGCTCCCGAAATCATCAAGAGCAATCGCCCGCCTGTCGCCTGGCCATCCAAGGGCTCTCTTGAGTTCAAGAACTACAGCACTCGGTACCGCGAGGGCCTGGACAACGTGCTGAAGAACATCAACTTGGATATCAAGACTCACGAAAAGATCGGCGTAGTTGGGCGGACGGGAGCTGGCAAGTCTTCGTTGACCCTCGCTCTTTTCCGCATCATCGAGCCGACTGCTGGCCACATCAGTATTGACCAGATCAACACATCTTCCATCGGGTTGCTAGACCTGCGCAGAAGACTGGCCATTATTCCGCAGGATGCGGCGCTATTCGAGGGCACCATCCGGGATAATTTGGATCCCGCCAACGTGCATGATGACACTGAGCTATGGAGCGTACTGGGTAAGTAATACAAGCGGACGACCAGCGCCCCCTCCCCTCTCACCGATCCTTTGTCATCTATCCCCCGCACACGCCTTCAGGAGAGGGTGCTTCTGCCCCTCCGCCTTCAAAAGATTGGAGCTAATGCGCAACGCTATCACAGAACACGCCCGACTAAAGGACCACGTTACAAGCATGGAAGGCGGCCTAGACGCAAAGGTCAATGAAGGAGGTGAGTCACGGCCTATGATTTTCTTCCGCTTTCTGTCGGCTCTAGTCTTGGGCCATCAACATCAGTTATCACGGCTCTTTGCACTTGTGTACAACGGGACTTTGGCGGATGTCGAGTTGCTGTGTCGGACTCAAAGTATCCATCAGCACCGTCATCTTTCACATGCATGCATCGCTTCGTTAAGAGTCCCCTGCATGATCTCCCCGCATGCAGTCGAAGTCTCGTGCTAGCTCCTCTTCCTCTGCCTACCATGTTTTCTCGTTGCTTTGCCGACTTTGACTATTGATAAGCCGCATACTTGAATAGTGGTGCTGACTCATTCGTGCTTAGGTTCCAACCTCTCACAAGGTCAGCGGCAGCTCGTGTCGCTCGCCCGTGCAATGCTGACGCCTTCCAACATCCTCGTGCTGGACGAGGCAACCGCGGCTGTCGACGTCGAGACAGACGCCATGCTGCAGACCACTCTTCGTTCGCCAATGTTTGCCAACCGTACCATCATCACCGTCGCTCACCGCATCAACACCATCCTCGACAGCGACCGTGTCGTCGTACTAGACAAGGGCGAGGTGGTGGAGTTTGACACACCGCAGGCGCTCATCAAGAAGCAGGGTGTCTTTCACGGATTGGTGAAGCAGGCCGGTCTCGACACCTCGGAGTCCTCGTAGAAGAGAGGACGAAGACGGGGGACAGCAGCTTGTGTGACGATCTAAGAGAATTTCGGCGAATGAAAAAGTGGTGACGGCGGCGGCGGCGGAGGGGCAAGAGAATAAGACCGTGTAGTCTATTGTGTAACTACACCGAGTTGTTTTCCCTCTTTGAACTAAAATGTAAAGGGCAAAGCCCGGAGCGAGAAGTGAGCGCGGGCGGTAGCGTGGATTGGAATGCATTATCGGCATCTGTAGATTTACTCGAAAAGACTTTGCATCTACTTGAACTGTACCGCGATAGTACAATGTGACACTTCTCGCGGTTGCATTGGACGAGGCCGCTGTTGTCCGACACCGATAGTAGACCGTTGTGTGTCTTGTTCCCTTCCCGGTCGCGTTACCCTGCTGTCTCCCTCAATCACTCACTCATTCGGCAGACTGCCTCCCCAAGAACATTGACTTGCCTCACTTCTTCGTCGCATCCCGAGAGGCAGGTTGTCGGGTGTTGGACTTGCCCACCCTCCTTTCCCCACACCCTTGTCGCGCCTCCATCGACGAATTTCCTTGGCGGAGATAACAATTGGAGAGGAGGGGAAGGCGGAATACTTTTTCTTTTGTGCAACCTGAGATGGGCAGACGCGGCAATTGATGGCTCAACGGTCTCTCGGTGAAGGGCTTGGACGATGATTGGGTGAGCTGCTCGGTTGGTGGTTAGGGCTGTCGGGGAAGGGAAGCCGAATGGGCGTGGAGAAGGGGAGGGCGAGAGGCAACAGTGTTGTGGAACGATTGAGGATGGGTAGATGGATTGGTTGATGGAGGGGGTGTTGTGGTGGCCGCTGGGGAATGCGACGGCATTGGATTGGTTTGTTACCTTTGGTGAAGATAATCTACTCGTAGGATGGATCGTGATGATCAGGTTGGGCAGAGCGTTGGTCCAAAGATTTTGGATTGAGCCGTATGTTGGCATTGTTTTATCCTATCTTCTCATTTGGTCTTGTGATGACAGATTTGTTAGCTGTCTTGACTTTTCGTCAAGGGCCGTCTCTTCGAGGGATCCTTGAGCGCGAGGATATGGCAATCACCATTCCGGATCACTTCTACTGCGTCTGTGTCTTTATGGGTGTTCCTGACTCCAGGCGACGTTTGTGAGGATCAGACTAAACGAGAAGGCTTTCTCTAATTCGCGCCGGCCAGCTAGCCACTTGATGAGACTCTTGGAGTATTTTGAATTTAGCGTCAATCGCATCATCAGGATACTGACGTTCCTAGTGAAACACTTAACGATGGGCTACTATCATTAGCATGATGAAGAGTCGTGTCGAACGCTCCGGACAGGATGATTCCTCCAAGGCCTTTTTGTCACAACGGAGGATACGCCGCATACAGATACTAGTGATCGCGACTGTAGAACGAAGGACGCCTGTACTCTGAGTCGTATCTCGCAGAAGAGGTATCGAATATCTAACCCAAAGTTGTACTGGGTGACCGAGATGTGTTGGTTTGGCGATGTTGTAAGTGGTCTCACAGAGAATAAAAACTGTGATTATCCATGCTGAATCTCACAAACGTACCACCATAATGAATGCCGTAGCTTAAGGGACATTCTCGTCAAATTCATTATTGAAAAATAAGCTGAGTTCAGTAGAATCAATACCTCAAGAATCCAGGCAAAGATGGTGATATCTGAGCATCGTAACAGATCTTTTTTGTTTAGATGTTATACAAACCCTAGCACACCCTCTTCACCCTTTTCACCACTGATAGGCTCTGATCCGTTCTATAAGAATCTCGGATTTATCATCTCATATAGTGAATAAATTGGCAAATAGATAACGGCAGTACCCATGGAATCTATATCATAGTGGGATGCTTCTTTCATCCCGTCATGGTTCCGTACTACTCTTTCTATCTCTGGGCTCATCAGACAACTTGTAAGACCAATATTGCATTTTCTCACTCGCAATCTGGATGTGGTCTTCAGCTTCGAATAACTTGTCCTTCTTTGTTCATCCAGCTACCGTTAAGGACGCTTGGTAAAGATTGATGGCATATAAGAGATATCCGAGAGTACAACTACATATGTAAGTCAATAGAACAAGAGGAACCGCGCTGTCGTGAACCCATTTGCTTTCCGCTCTTTTGAAGCGACAGAACCCATGAACCAAACTCTCTAGGAGAAGATAACTGACCACTGAGCTCAGTCGGTATCTCCAGAGTCGATCATCAACACGCCCAAAATCCGCCTTAGAGTAACCCCCTTTCCCTATCATGCTTTCGACTAAAAGAACCCCGAGTCCGAATCACAAACGGCCCATACGCTCTCTCCTTCTCTTCTACGCTGCCGGGTTATTTACCCGCCACCGACGGGATGCATGCGTCGTAACTCGGAAAACAAACGACATGCCAACATCTGCCGGCGTCCGAACAGTGCTGTCCCTCCTCCTCTATTCTTCTGATAGACTGCGGCTAGACGCCTTTCTGCGCTGCATGTTCAGATCCCGATGCAGTCCAGACCCCGATGAGAGAGCTACCTGAGTTCGGCATGGAGGGTCCTTGAAGCCATCGGCGGGGGTTGTCGTACCAAAGAATGGTCAAGCACTATCGACGGAATCGAGTCGGTGAAGGATAGTGAGTCTGTGTGAGAGAATATTTGTCGCCTTGTTGATAACCAGGGGGCTATTGGTCATTTTCAACCTCCAATGTACCTGGTCCATCGAACGTGGTGATACCATTGATTTGGTTTCCTGCAGTGTGGACATAGCTGAGTAGACTCGATACCGCATACAGAAGCATCAGAACCAGGATTCGGTCTGTAAACAGCCTCAGACGGTCTACTTGCCGCAAATCTACGTTGAAAAGTTAATCTAGTAGAACCAAGAGCCTTTAGGACGGAATATACTGCTTAGTACCAAGGGTTGGTTCACAGCCGCAGCTGCTCCGCACTGTTGCGTATAAGAGTCTTGTCTACAGGATTTCCAAAGGAGCATTGGGTTTTCCGATGATGGCCGTGGAAAATAAGCCGGGCGGGTAGTCAATTCGAGTGACCAGAGGACTTGACCAGGGCGTGTAATCGGGATAGAAGGAGAGCGAGCATCATGTCTAATCATTGTGACATTAGACTACAGGCCATCTTCAAATGAAGAGTTTGGGTCGTCCGAGCACGAGAGAAGAACTAGGCTGCCGCATCAAGACATCGCCAGCTGGCGACATTCGATTCTTCTCACAGTCTGGGGACAGCACTGCAATCGCGCACTATACGCGTCTATGAACTTGGTACACCGGAGTCCGGCCTGGTGGAGGGGTACATGAAGTCGAGCTCTCTACTGCTGCATAATACACAACACACACGAGTCCCGTGGCCTCACACGATAACCATGTGGCCTTTGCGACATAGGTAAGCATGAAACGGTCGGCATCCTCTTCATTCTCTGCGGAGGCTAGCAGGAGAAACGCGTGCGATCATCTCACGTGCGGCTAGGAGCTGAGAGGGAGTATCAGTGTTTCAAGCTTTAGCACTTTTCATGGGAGCAGTCATCGTCAATGTGCACACCATCTCAGCTCCCTGTGTCTTGGGCTATATCAATTCCATAATGTACCCGTCATGACTTGACTCTCGGGTGGCCGCCACGATTCGTATTTCCCATTCTCGGCCCTGGATCTGGACTTCATATCAGATACACACACGCGCGCGCGCGCCCTCCTCTCGGCGACCAGCAGCCGCAGGCTGACTCGGATCGCTCATAGGGAACGAGCAGACATTCATCAACCTACACAGGGAAAGATCTGGCGTTCATGTGGAGTCATTGCATCAAGAAGAGATCTTCACCGGAAGAGAGAGCAAAGGAAAAACACAATGCTAAGCGGGCTTCGTAGAGGAATGGTGTCGTTCATGCGCCGCATTTTCATCCGTATTAGGTCGAGTCGTCAGCCACGTCCCATCCCCCGTTCCCCCTCTTTCGCCATAGATGCTTGATGATTACAGTCTGACCAGATAAAGATTCCGCACCCTGCTTAGTTAGGCCATGTCCAAGGAGATCAGCAAATCTACCCACCCCATTTTGGTCATCATCCACCAGCTTGGCCTGCATCGTCCACGGAAATAGTGTCTTTTGCCTTATTGCAAATACACCACACCTATATATTGATCTCACCACCGCACGTGGAATTGGTCCCAACAAGAATGCAGCAAAAGGGCCTGTCAGAGTCGTATCCAGCCGCTGCATAGGCCCCTCGAGACCTCGAAACATATCAAAAAAAGCCGTAAAGCACGGGAAAGAAGAAACCCGTGTCATGATACAACCAAACACAAAGATACGTTTCGTGATTCAAAACAGCGACCCAATGGAAATTGAAGCTGGACGCCAGCGCTCAGGCAACACTTCTCTCCTTGAGCGCCGGATCTTAATACACCGTTTAAGAGCCGGGGTGTGTAAATGGTGTGGGAGGGAGGAGGTCAAGCAGGTGGAAATCCGAACTGTGCAAAATGACGAATCATCCATCTCTTTCGCAGGAGAGCCTGGACGTAGGGGCCTGGTCGGTGGTGAGCTTTCCTCACATCACTTCCCGATGTCACCCAGGAGGTGGTGTGGGTGTGTGTAGTCGAGCACCCAACGGCCGGAGCTGGGTTACTGTTGCGTTTTCCTTTCCCACAATCGAGTGAAGGGGCAAGGGGCAAGGGGCGAGAACCTTCGAAGAGAGAAGTATGGTAGCCGCTTAAGCTGTTGTGTCACCGCCGATGCTGTGTAACGCCAGAAGAGTATGCGGATTCGACCGCTGTTTACAAGGCGCTGGGTGAGAGAAGGAGTAGGAGGACAATAGGCCACGCATTCCGTTATTGTGTTACCGTATTTTTGTGACTCTGTGTTCTTGATTACTTGATACTATCCTCGGAAACATCGTAAAGGCCTTGAGAATAATCCAGTCTCAATCGTTACTTTATTTCCAGCTGGCTGCATCGCAAAATTTTGGAACATCTTGATATTGCGACACCTGCAACATTATCAAACCCGAAGACATAGCCATGGTGTAGAACGGCATTCGTTAGACGTGATCGATACAACAAGAGCACATCATGTAGCAGTAGCTCGTCACAGGCGTCTGACAAGGTAGTTGCTCACACTACGATGAAGGGGCTTTATCATCAAGGTGATCTAAGCCACGCCCCGATATTTGGGTTCAACCTAATGGACTTCGTGAAGGTATCTTCATTTATGCTGGCCCATTGAATGCCATGTTGCTCCAGGAAAGGCGGCCCTGGTGAAGCCATGACCATGACGATGACTAGCCCAAATCCCCTCAATTTGGCTGGGTGTTTGTGTGACGTGAGAGACCTTTGTGAGCCTGGCAATATCTAAATCTATAGTCTACGACTGTTCCCAATGTGTCCAGGGAAGAATTCATCGGGTTGAAGAGTCCTGATAAGGCCTCTTACGATCTTTTCCTCTGTCATGTACATCTCATCGCCGTTGGACGCGACAATTCAGACAGCCATGGCTGATGCGGCTTTGAAAGGAAACGAACTCCGTTGACATCGGAGGTCACGTCAAATCAGGCCGAGAACTCGTAAAGCAAACTTGGTACGCCCTCGCAGCCCCCCAGTCCATAAGCTCCCGAATGATCTTTGCTCCAGACTCCGAGACAGCCTGGCCCGGAGAGTGACGACAAAAGTAGATTAGAACAAAGATGGGCCCGGGATTCGGGGATGATCTTGGCTTTTGTCCCCTTTCTCCTGGTCTTTGAGCTATTGACAGGCTTCCCGGTCGGTTCTGGGGGGAGGCGTCTTGTGTACATATCAATGGAGGGGAACTCAGTTGGCTTGCGGTCCTCGTTACCACTTCGTTGGTAAATGACCAAGAGATAACAGTAACGGTTGCGGCGTAGCAAATAACGGCGTAGCAAGCAAACACTTGTCAATCACATGCCTGGAAGTATTGCTGTGCCCGTGAGCCTATTAGTCCCGACCTGGCTGGCAATTGAGAAAAGGCTGGCGTTATCGTCGATGTTGAAATAGAGTTGAACGTAGAAAACGACAAAATGACAGAGCTAATACAGAAGCGTCAAGTCAGTCTGGGAAAGTGAGGTTGACATAGAATTTGCTGGCGCACAGCTCCCGGATCAAGCAAAGCGTCCGGCAGCGAACCCGGCAACACGGACACTGAGCTAAACTTTGCAATCAAAGCAACGCCTTGCCGCCGCAATCTTTTGCTCAGGAATTACGGAGGAACGTAGACAGCTGGGCACCGGCAGGCAAGAATCGATTGACGTATCGGATGCAACCGCCATGCCCATTCATCAAGTCGTCCGCGACGCCCCGAGTAAGGTGACGAAAAAAAGAAGGGATTGGGGGTGGAGATGGCTCCAATTGTGAGGTGAATTGAGCTGTCAGAACCGGGCTGTATCCGTAATGGCAGGTAAGGTACGGTTATAAGTGGAGAGGCCAGCCGGGGACCTCCAGTGTGAAATGTGCGAATACCAACGGCCTTCCGGGGACTCTCCAGGGCCATCCCCTGATCCGCACAGCAGCTGCTGGATGAGTGCGTGGCTAGGTGATGTGACTGTAGGTGGTGGTGGTGGTTGTGGTGACGGAATTGGACGCCCGTGATCCCTGTAATGAGGACGAATCACGGCACGGAAGCCAGGGGAATTGTCAAAGATTTTACGAATCACAGCTTCGATTCAAGTCCGAGACCCCATGCTTAGCTTCAAAAGGGCGTAAAGATTGGTGATGTTGTTGGAACTTGGAGCGATGATATCCTGACAGCCAGTCTGTTAGAGATTCAGTTGGCTGAGGCGGGCGGAACAACCCCGCTTCTGCGTTCCTTGTGTAATCTACTTAGGCGTAATGCTTGCGCCTGGCTCAAAAGTATCGTCGTTCTTGTCTCCGAGGTCCGCCTGGTCCATGGGGCCGCCGCGGTCGCCGCCGAATTTTCAACCTGAGAAGTGTCGAGTCAGGATGTGCCTGGAGTTCTCTGGCAGCCCGACTTATAGTCGGCCATGTGTCTACAACGATTTTCACCGAATGTTGTCGCGACGATCCCGAAGGCATTTAGTTCATCGCGAAGCATTAAGAAGGCAGTCGGGTGAAGGATGCCAAGAAGCTCTATCTGGGGCGCATGGTGGGAAGCCGAGGATGAAGCTAGCAAATAGTTGATGTAACCCCTCTTGGTGCGGTACGCCCTGCCAGACTTAGCTGGCAGGCAGGCCAACACCGACCTATCGACCGTCCCAAGGGAGTGGTATAGTCTTTTTTCTTCACGCCGGCCGCTCTGTGCAGACGGAACAGCGGAAAGTGACCAGAGAGGTCGAAACGTGCATACCTGCTCCACGAGGCGTTCACTCACATTGTCTTGCCATTGCGAACTGCTGGTCAGCGTCCGGGAATCCTGCATGGCCTCTAGCGGCGACTGGGCGTTAGCAACAAGTGGCGTAGCAATAACCAACGTTTCCCGTCGACTGGAACAGACACTTGCGGCGTCTGGGTAATGTCATGTTAGGTGTGTCTCGTCTCCTGGAGGATACCGAAACCGGATACGATCGAGACACATCCAAGTGGTGCGGGTCTTGATCAACGCATCGCCGCTTGTCGGTGATGTGGTTGCCATCCAGAAATCGGGGCGTCAGCAGCACGGCTAGTCTTTACCAAAAGATTGAACTAGCGTTGAGCTCATGCAGCCTACGACCGGCCCTAAGCGGCTGCTTGGCCCAGAATGCAGAGGTCATTGAATCGGGAGAAACAAACGACCCGATCGTTGCGCGCTCTTCGGCGGAGTAACTGCCGTCTCAGAGGAAAAAGCAAGCAAGACAACAGGTGGTCGTTGGCTTTATTGCTTTTTATTGTGATGATAGACTGTAGCGGCGGGGGTTTCGTGTTGTACGCCGAGACGTCGAGTTTTCCCACTAACCACATTGCCTCAGACATGCTTTTCACCATGATGGCCATGGGATTAATGGTTGGCTGGTAAGTGTGCGAGTATCTGGACGACGGCCGCAAAAAAGGTGGTGGTCTCGGAGCATGAGCATGCATAGCTGCAGCAGCTGCAGCACTGCAAGGCCTTCTTTAGCGTGGTGGAGTCATGGGTTTGTCCAGGCCGGCAGTTTTGGATCGATAGGATGTGACGATATCTTGCTTTTATCCTATCGCTCGAGACGAGCCGGTGGAATATGTGACAAAGTAGGCCGAGCGAGCCCTCCAATGTAGGGCGGTAGGCTCCAGGTGAGTCGACGGGCGATGTGTGTGAGTACTGCTGCAGTGTTCAAGCAGAACGAAGCATTGATGGGCCAATGTGGAGGCACAAATGGGTTGGATCGGCCCCGGCTGACCACCTCAAGTCAGTAAGCAATGCTTTTCCAGCGCCATTTCCAGGGAGGAGTTGGTTCTGCACAGGAGCGTGGACAGCCTGCTGTGTAACTGGAATCGACCAGATGCATATGTATCCAGGAATGGACAGCGTCATCACCTCTTTCTTGAAGAGCGCAGGTAGGTGTCCAATGCATCCGCAGTGCCTGGGTCGGAAGTGTTATGTTGCTTCAGGCGAACAAGACGGGGGGTTACGGATCCAGGGCACCCTAACTTTGCTGTGCTGAAGCTCCTAATTCAAGGAGATGCGTAGATGAGTGAGGCGTTAGGGAGTAAGACATGCCGTAGATGAGGGATGGAAACGATAGAGTTGCAGAGGAGCTCGTCATGGACCCCGTGATGGATCTCGACCAGGTTAAGAAAGGAGTAGCGCGAGCCAGACAGACGAGGATGACGAGAGGCCGCGCGATGTGATGATGTAGGTAGGAAACATCGGTAACACTGGCGGGATCATGAGGTTGGCAAGAGGCGGACCTGTCTGAAAAGAAAGGTGAGACCTCGGCGACCAATGAGACGTTGTCTTGCTCACGTCTTGGGATTGGAACTTGTAGAATAAAGAGGGGGCAGTTGTCGTTGGTGATAATCGGGACCTGGAAATGGCGAGAAACATGGAAGACAAGGCACGCTGGTGGCGGGGCACCTTTCTCCCTGCAGTAGTCTAACCGAATTGGCGACCTGAAGTAAGCGGAAAAAGACAAATGCATCTTGGTGCCTTCCAGTCTGGGTCGACCTTGCCTCTGAACTGGAATCATCTACCTTAGTAAGGCAAGATATTTGACATTTGGGGCAAGTAGATCCGGGTAAAGAAAATCAGGACACCCAAGGCGGCGTGATACACCTACTTCATCTCCATTTCTGACCTCGGGGCTGGTCATGCTTAGTGTCTACGGAGTATCGTCCGAGAAAAAACAAGAGGCACGACCTACCTACCTTAGCCTAGAACTGTGCAAGGACCTGGCTGGGGCGGGAGTCTGAATTTTGGGCCGAAAGTTGGACCCTAGAAAGATCGTGGGCCCTTCCAACGCATTCTTAGTCGTCAAAGTTATGTAGAGCACCAGACTTGGTCACTTGGTCATTAAACCAGCTTCTAGCAATATGCCAACCATATCCAGCCTCGTGTGTCCGTGCCTCGCAAGCATGCCACAACTATTGGCAGACGGGGATGATCAGTAAGTAAAAATAAGGGATGTTCATGATAGCAAAGTTTCTTCCATCTTGTTGTCATGAGGTATCTAGCCCGCTAGCTAACCTAACTTGACCCATTTGCTATACTCCGTACTGTGTAGAGGTTGAGAGGGTCACGCAGGACTCGACCTACACTATTCGACATGGTCGTCGATGCAGGCAGTGAGTGAGCCGAACTCTCGGCAATAGGCATGACAAACTATCAGACCACGCGTTCCCCCCATAGCCCTCAAAACGGGGCCGAAGAAACTAGGGCAAAGGTTGTTTTTTTATTGGTTTTCCCCAACTCTTTCTTCTTGCCCGACGAGTCCGTCCGAGTCCGCCAGAGTTGACAAAAGGCGCAGTCGACATTGGACGGGCCTAAGGTAGAGTACCTAGGTATAAGAGATAAACCTCATCGTAACAGTAGGTTAGAGACGGTCGATGGCCGGTGCCACCGGCGTGACGATCGGGCCGTTCCTAGCATATTGTCTACTTCAAGCCCGTACCGATGCCGTGGACCCCGACCGAAAACCTCCACAGGCCGGCGGGAGGGAAAATTCATTTACCAGTGTTTTCACCAATGCAGCAAGCAAGAACTAGCTGGCCACGGGTGCATATTCTAGTACCGGGCAGGCTCTTGGGAATGGACGAAAAGAATGAGGAAACCAAAGGGTCCAAGTCTGCACCCGCGTCAAGCAGGTACCACGGTTCATGCTTATTGTTGGCGTTAGCAAAAGTTCCCTCGAACCTCTCAGGAAGCGGGTACGATTACTCGAGCCTGTCACCAAGGCTAATGGCTCGCCCAAACATCATTCAAAGGAGGAGCGACGCTGATCTCAGGGGAGAAGCTTAAACACACTGCATTGTCGATTGCACGAATTTGTATTTGTACCTAAGGTACTCCGTACTCCGTACCTGTAGCACGTATTACCGTCCAAATTTGCTGATTGGTCGAGGTACCTTACCAACTTCCGAAGTTATCCCCGACCTACCTTACGCCTCAGATAAACGGTGCCAGCACGCAACAAATCCGGACTTAACGTCGTTTGTCTGCCGTGCGAGTCCCCCACACTCCCATTAGAATGCCAGAATGATAATCCAACAGAGAGGAATTACCTTGAAGTTGGAAAGCCGTTGATCTTGGTCTTGGTTTGTACTTACTTCTAATCCTGGTTCGGCTTGGCGGCGTACGGCATGCGGCATGCCAGACTGTCCCTTGAGCCTGACATAACGCTCAGTACCCCCATGCCTCCTGCTGTGGGAAGGGGAATCGCGACAAAACGTGAGAGAGTGAAGGAGGGAGGTGCGGATAGCTTATCCCGGCAAGGCGACAAGGTTCGTACGGACGCTACCTTACCTCACGGCTTGGTACAGTACGACGGTGCAAGAGCGGGCAGTAGTGGTGGACTGGTCCATGGGCGAGTGGTGCATTGCGAGATACTTTGGTCTTTGTATTTCCAGGTTGGCTCCGACGCTCCGTGCAGCGCGCCTGTCCTTTTCAATTAGTGGAGAAGATGGGCGGCCGCACCCTGTCCCCATCCGGAACGTGCTCCTACGATACGTACCTCTCGGTTCACCATGGAACTTGGATTGGACGTTCCCGTCTGTCCCCAGAAAACGGGACGGCCAAACTTCAAAGATTGGCTGACGGTCAGTCAATCACCACTCCGTTGCCGCTTTTCCCCCCAATCCAAGGCAATCCATCTAGTCCAATCCAGTCCCGTCTAATTCGGTCCAATCCTCATCCCCGCCATTTTACCCGAACTTCATGATCGGCCTCCAACAGTTTTCTTTTCTCGACTCAAACTCCGACTCCTCCAGGCCCTCCCTCCCCTTCGGTCACCCGCCCATCAGCATCAACCGAAGCTTGCCTACCGACGCCTCTGGCTCCAAACTATGGCCTACGAATATAGTCTACTCCCTACTCCGTACAGTACACCTCATCGGTGGCTCAACCTGCCATCGCGTACGGGTACTGTGCGGGAACATTACACCCCGATATTCCGCTGCCCACGTTCCTTCGTCCCACGCACTGCTCCGTGCACCCTCGAAGCCTGGCCCAGGCCCGCTGCTAATCACCCATCTACCAACCACCTCCCTTGTACCTTTTCGTAGAGGGAGCAAACATGCGTTCTTTGGCTTCAACGTTTACTGCATTCCTGCGCCGCCTCCAGCACATATCGATACCTACCTCTTGAACCCTGGAATGGAGCCGTTGAACGATAGCCACGTTAACTCCCAACTGTCCTTGTCCTCGTCGCCTTGTCTGTTGTCTCGTTGACGTCGACATCTTTCAAGCCGCGCTGGACGAGCTACGATGATAGTCTCACAGTTCCTCGTCGTTCGCTGCATACGGTCGCAACTGTGCTGTAACGCCAAGTTGTTAACCTTGGCCATTATGACCATCCGTACAGTATTTATCCGCATGCCTGAAAACCTACCGGACGGCGCTGACAATCTCACAAGCAGACGCACAAACACCTCCAGTCAAGGATCGGACGCCTCTGGCATGCGACAAGACGCCAGGGCAGGACGCCAAACAGGTCACCCCCCGTTCGGAACCCATCCCCGACCGCGCCATGCTTGGTTCTGATCCGCTCCCTATGCAGGCTTCATCCCATCTTGCGGCCCCGGCCTTACAGCATGCCCTAACCACCCGTCTGACGACGTCCCATTGAGCACGGCCAGCGGAGCGGCCTTCTTGCTGGCAATCCAGCACCCAGCCATGCTCGGCCCTCTTCCACTCTCCCTGCCCAAGGCCTTCTCCTAGCAAGAGCAAACAAACCGTCTGAATGGACATGCACCTTGCCATTCTACCACGGTTAACGACGAATGAGAGCCATCCCCCGCATGTTCCGATGGGGCACCGAATCCCCATCAAAATTTGTTTGCTTGCCATGCCAACGTACTAACTTCCGCGCCGTACCGCTTCCCGCAGGTGGCCCTGAACTGTCAAAATTTTCGTCAAGCTCCGAGTCAACGCAACGGAGTCATACACCGCGGCCTCTGCCTCCTTAGGTCCCCGCTCGACCCCGTCTGGAAGCAAGGGCGAACCTAAGCGCTAGAAATGGATGCTACGAACACCATGACACTTTGAAAGCCACACAAAACGCGCCCGCGCTGGCATGGCGAGGCTAGCGGGGCACTCAACACGGCTACTTGGGGGTCAGTTCCGTTCCTACGAAACTTCGGGATACCACAACGATGATGATTGCTACCGGCAGAAAACGCCCGATTCCGTGTCATTGACCTTCGAAGAGACCTCTGGGCTAAGAGAGCGCTTGGTCGAAATTATGTTGAGTAGCCTGGGCAGTTATTGTCATGTTGGCAACTCGATCTGTAACCAAGCGGCGGCGATCTTGGATGGCACAGTCCTCCTAACTCACAGATCTCCAGAGTGAAGCTTCCCGAAGGCCACTCACCTCAACCGGCGAATCACTCTAGTTGCTTTTGTCGTCTCGCTAGAGTTAGACAGCACGCCAGCCGTACAATAGTCGAAAGCCTTAATTACTCGAAACAGGCGATGTGGCAGTACCACTTTTGTCCTTGATATATCCGCACGCGATAGCATCTCTAGTCTTGAGTCCAGCACGACCTTATACCAACTGGTTTCTACTATCTCCTACTCTGACAACGACCCACCATTCGATATTTCCTACCAGCAGTCCTAGCTTTACAGACCGCAAAAATCTGAGTGGACATTCATTATTTCACGCTTAGGTATCTTGCAGTCTCCGTACCATCAATAAGATGATGATACGAATACATGATATGAATACTTTATGAAGCTTTTCAAAAGTAATTCGGGTGCCCCATAGAGTCTTACAAGACTTGCTTAGCGTGCAACAGCATCACGAGAGGAAAAGAAAGTCCTGAGACGAACAGCGCGGCCTCGAATGATGCAATGGCCATCCAGAGATGCAGCCAATGCCATGTAATCAACGGAGACCCGTATAACTGGCAAGGCTTTTGCCGACCGATGCGCCGTTCAGCCCGGCCCACCGCTGTCTCACTTCGACCCCTGCTCTTCGACATGGGCTGTCTCCCACACCTTCATGCACTCACACAAAATATGATTTTTAACTGTTCTGACCTTTTGCAACAGCTGGCTACTCAGCTCAACTGAGGATGGATAGAACGGTCAACGCTTCGACGAATCTAGCACAGGCGCTCTCGCGAATCTCGCACCAGACAGGCGTTTGAATTGCTACCGTTACCACAGAAAGGAATTTGCCCTTCGCTTTATGGTCCCCGGTGCCAATCTGTCCTCATCTGCCGCAAGTTCATACTTTGAGAGGCCAACCTCGTCATCTTATTTGAGGCGAGTGGAAACCAGAGAAATGAAGAGACATGTGCAAATCCAGACACTCCGGGCTCTGGCCGATCAGAGCCTTCAACTTGCGGGCCATTGCAGCAGTATTGCTCGGTCTGCAGACGGTTGGCAGCGGGGGTGCCTGGGGAGAATGACCAGGGCTACGAGGATCGCCCTCCGCAACCCTCGCACTCAGTGACAGCACATGGTGGGTTTCTGGCCGGGAGGACTACGACTAGGGTCTCCGTTCGACCACATCTGGCTGTGTTTGGTCTGGTACAGGCCATATATGCACGAAGATGCGTACTGTCCATGTCTGGTACAGTACATATTCGACTTGGTCTACTCACAGTAGTGCAAACACCATGGATGAGCTTGGGGGGTTGCCTCGGGAGGGGGTGGGTGTGAACTGTGGTCTCCTGCAGACCACCTGTTGGGATGTCGAGCTGCGGCATTGGATGGGATGGTGGTGTATCCGTACGGGGAACTCTTAACTCTTGAGCACACTCTCCCTCCTGGCTGGCACCTGCCACACCTTATCATTGCGGACCAGGGAGGGAGGGGAGGGAGGGTTAACCTAGTCCCTTGCACAGCTTCACAAGTATCCGTACAGATACCCTGACCACATTCCACCACGTCCACACCTAAAGGCTTACCTGAGAAAGCCTTTTTATTCTATCCCGCCCCCCTTCTTTACTCCACTGTCGTCAATCCCGCGCCGGAAAGACTTGCTGTTCTGCTTCAGGCGTGTGTACTCACCCGTTTTTCTTACCTTTTCATATGGCACTCAGACGGACACGTCCATTCCATATTACTTCGGCTCAGTAGTCCCCGGTTCTCTCAACCTGCAGTCCAGCCAAGAGCTGAAGGAGGGTAGAAGCTCACGTTGACTAGACCAGGGTGCCTCCTGGTCTGACTTCCTGCTTTTCTGCTCGTTCATGTTTCCACAACTGCGGATGCCGGTCTCGCTGCCCCTCGACCTCAAGTCGTCTGCGCGGCCTCTCTGCTCAAACCCCCCTCGCTTGCGGGACACTGCTTCTCGCCCGCACTCCTCAGCTGGCTGTCACATACCACGGCAACAATCGAGATACACTAAAAAGCCCTAACTCAGATCATTACGAGAGGAACGGGACCCGTCAACAAGCTCGACTCGCCTCCGCCTTGCAGGTCCATCCTTCCTCCAAGATCCACCTCAGCCGCGAGCCTTGAACTCATCTAGGGCCCTCACCCTCCACTGCTCCAGTTCGTGGTCATTGGCTCTTTCCTTCTCCTCTGATTCTCTTCCGAAGACAGCCGTATCCGTCTTCCTCATTTCGGCCTTGGAAACATCGCAAACGCGTTCTAGTTGGCTGCTTTACTCTCTCCTCCTTCCCACTTCTCAGCATCGCCTCTTTCTTGGCCTACAGTCTATACTACACATCACCCTTCCCTCCCCGAGACATTGCGTGGAGAGTTGCGCTCTAAGACAAAACCGCGAACCAGTGGAGAGGCTCTCCCCCCCGATGTCTCAAGCCGTCTTGAAAACAAAGAGGACTTTGAGGTCCGCCCTGGCGCCCAGTCTCGCGAACTGATAGATTTGTTTGAACCACCCGGTCCCGCTCTCTCCGCCGACCTTTTTCTCCCAAAACCCCGTAACGCCCTGACGGGTCACGAACCTCTTGCTTTGTCGTATCTTTCACTTGGAACGTCAATTTCGTCTCTTCAGCCACGAAACATCATCTAGCAATCTCTCTGCACCAAGATCCACGCTCAGAAGCTATTTGCCCAGCCAACACTTACGGTCCGACGCAGGATCCCGCTCCTTTTCTGTTGGTCTGCTCTGGATTCCAATCTGGCTGGTATTCTTCGGCTGGACTTTGCAATATCTACTGAGCCATCCGCTAGACAAACGTCGGGGCGAGTCTGGCTCTCTACTGCATCTACCCTCGCGCAGTCATTTCGACATATCACAGCCAAGCCCCCAAAACATCCCGTGGGCACCAGGCTTGAATCGCCCCCATAACAACACAGTCTTGCCTTGTGCTAGGCTTGATCACGCCGGGGTCACATTGAGGTCTGACTTTGTTGGTCCCTTCCTACACGCATACTTCTGTTCCACAACAATCATCTCTCAGAAGTCCCACCCTCTACCGCAGCTTGTAGGATATTCGAATGCAGATATTAGCACATCAATGTTGTCTAACCATTGCTTAGTTACACATCGTATTCACCCCATCACCTTCTGCTTTTGGTCGGTAGCGGTACACGCCAAAATCGCTTACGGTAACCTCTTAAAACTCGCTCATTCGACGACTCGGTTCTCCTGGCTTAAGAAGCGGACGCACTTTTCCTTCCTGCCGGCTTGCCCACTGAGCTAATTGTGCCGTGGCCATGGTCCGGGACTACAATCGGGAGCCTTACCCTCGGCAATGGCCCCCCGAAAGATTTCCAATTGACCATCCACCCCCCGAGGATGGTAGATACCACGAAGCTCGTGACGCTCGCAGACCTCCGATGGTGAGTAGTCGCAACGCTATCGACATCTGGCGTAGATCACTTACTTTCATTAGGATATCGAGAAGGCCCTCCGTGATCACTGCAACATTCCAGCCAAGAGATTCTTTATGGTAGCTGTATTGGATGATGGTTCTACGCAGATGTTTATGAACACACCAGAAAGACAACCAAATGCTTACAGCAAGTTCTTCAACTTGAAGAATTTCGTTCGTCATGTGAACAACGTCAGCCACGGGAGTGGTGTGCGTCCTGGTGGGTTCTTATCCAATCTTCACCGTACTAGACGAATACTAAACCCCACAACGCAGTTGCCGCCCCTGTTCATGATGATTCCGAATTCAGCCTCGACGGTGATGGCTATCAACAAGCATTCGGTGGCAGCTATGGGCATCGGCACGATCGTCGTCGACTTGGCGGCGATATCTATGACGAGGATGGAAGCTACAAGACGCGCAAGAGGCACAGGGCAGGCATGGGCGGCGGCTACCGGAGATCTACAAATGACGATGACGACGTTGCGATTGTTGTTGCATCCAGCTCCAAGAAGACACTGAAAGTCGGCGACGAGAAGGACCTGTGGAATCTCTACGAGCAACGATTCAAAAACTGTCAGCAAACAGCCTGCAAGCTCATCGCCAAGGCTTGGGTCAAAGTTGTTGAGCCCAAGAAGCAGACGAATCATCCCTATACTGGCCAAGACGAAAAGGCCCCAGATTGGTGGCCCAAGCCATGGGGACCTACGAAAGAAGAGAAGGTCAGACACAAGGAGCCTGATCATCTGTACAAGCGAGGTAAGAACTCCGTTGAGCAAGCATGTCTTCTAGATGCACCTACTAACAGTTGGAATCAGAGCGAGTCCATCTTCTGTGTCACATACTTCGAATGATCGTGGAACCACCTGAGAAGCAGCATCCGGCTATCCGCAAGATGAACTTGAGCATTCTAAAGCTAGAAGAAGCTACGACAGAAGCAATGTCGGCTTTCTTTGCGGACAAGGAGAACAAGACAAATGCCAAGAAGAAGCCGTATCTAGATGAGATTTTCAAGGTTGCCAAGATGGAGGAGAGATACAAGAACGGTGAAGTTGGTAAGCGCAAACTTTGTCACACCGACGGACTTGCTGCTAACAAATTTCAGATGGGGATGCTCAGGTTTTCGTCATGTCGGAGGATAAATTCTCAGAGAACTATCCCTCGGACAACGAAGACAACGGCTTTGTGAAGGAAGAGGATGAACATCCCTCAATTACATCTAGCGTATCGCCATCCAAGACAGGAGCACCGCACGACCTCTTGCATAACTCGACCAATGATCATAGCCCGACAGGACCGTTGCACGGAGGCCCCTACATGAACGATATGCCGATGCGCGGCCAGCAGCAATACTCGACGCAGATGCTTTCCTCGAACATTCATCCAGAGCACCATTTTGTGGAAACCAACAATATTCATCCGCCCGGCATGCCGCTTCAAGACCTGGTACCGACGACACACGATCCGCACCGCCGCGCGTCCCTATACACTTCCCCTACGGAGTACTCCACTACCAACAATGCCGGAATGTATACACAGCCATGGCAAGGGAGCTCAGCAGCACCTGGTGGCGCTTCCGTCTACTCATTCACACCGCAGCAACCTGGAACCGGACAAGGACACTTTGCGAACCCTAGTGTACCACTCAACCAAAACCAGTACATTCCCACACCGTATGACAGCATTTCGCGGAGCGGCTTCGATCAGGTTTTCCGGCCTGTAAGCGCCAGTCAAACGCCGGTGCAGAACTCTCAGGGGTTCCCAAATTACCTGCCTACCGATACACGCGGATTACCTGGGTCGGGCGGGAAAGCAGAAGCCCTCGCAAGGGGGCAAATGCATTGATCCGAGGCATAGTGGACCTTGGACAGATGGCTTGGCCAGCGCGAGGCGTCATTAAGTTTTCCACGTGTCGAAAGGGGCTGGAAGTAACAGCACAGCTCAGGAATCAAGCACACTGCGGCAACACATTCACAGCCTACACGACCTTTGGGTGGCTGAAAAGCTTTTTGGGGGGCTTGGGCGCATTCTCTCGACCTAACGATCACCGGACTTACCGAAGCATTTCAACAAATTATTCACTCCCAAAGTAGGCACGACCAAAACAGGAACCACAACCTCAAGACTACAGATTTGGGTACATCGGAACATCAGAAGAGAAATCAAATGACGGCGCGAATGGTGCTTTCCAGGATTTTAATCGGCACGGCCATTGGTTTTCACTTTCCTAGGGAGCGGCAATTCTACTTTCATATCATCATCTGCGGGTCAAAAAGCAATCACTTGACAACGGAAGCATATAGGAGCGCAGCAGCCGGCGACAGCAGTCTTCATACAAACCAGGAAGGTCTGAAGCGAGGTGGGGGGCGGGAATATTTGTCATTTCGACGACGATGACGACGAGGACAGGTCGAGATCGCGTCTAATAGAGCGATGAAGCGGCTCGATTTGCTGGAGTTTTTGTTTCTGATTTACAACGAGATCGAGGCTGGGGTTTTTATACAATCTCTCCGGTGGTTATCCGATACTCGTGTCACGGCATTCACGCTGTCATGAGAGAAAGACACGTTTTCTTTTGTCCAAACTTTTGCCCATTGTCAGTTTTCTTCTTCAACTTCAGCTTCGTATTAACCCCGAGCATCAGCATATACGGATTGGTTCACTCGGAGGAGAGGACGGCCTCTACGACAAGAAGGACGACTGGTTTTTCTTTTGTTACTTCTTTTCTTCCTCCACTCCTGTGATGTTGCTGGCTTAGGCTGTTTGTTTGTTTGCTTTCGGGTTTATTTTATTTTTCACATATCATGCCGGACGAGGCGCTTGGAAGAAGAGACGGGAGTTTTATTGAAAATCGTGGAAACGGCTTCGACGTGGGGCAGAGGGCGGAGAAAAGGGTGTCAGAAAAGAAAATGCTATCAATGGCTTGAACAGAGGGAGAAAGTAAGATTTTGACATGATGTGATGACGGGAGTTTGTTTTTCGTGTAATGTTTTCCCGGAGGTCTGACAGGGAAGAGGGGGACGAGCAAGAGTTATCTTAACGACCTCGAGAGTTTGATTACCTTTTTGGCTTTCCGTCTTGGACATCGTGGTCCAACTATAGATAGTCAGTAATGGAGCGGCAGTTTGCCCAAGACCTTTTCCCCCTTCACTCCCGACGCATGAGTGATGAATACAGGATGTCGTTGAGATTAGGTAGGCTAGCTGGACGTCTATCCGTAAAACGTCTTTCCGTTTCTTTGTTCCCTCTTAGCGCCGGCTGGGGCTGTCTTGGCTGTGTCAGCCTCATGGAACTTCCAACGTCAATGAGGCTCTGTCCTGGCCCGTGGGAACCAATCCAAGGGGGTTTAGTGCGTGATTTCTTAGTGTGATTTGCCTGTAATGTTTCTCACTTCTCAGGAGATGAAATGTCTGTACGCCGTCAGAACCTAAACTGCGAGGCAGAGCGAAAATCACAGAGCTTGCGTAGGTACCCTGTCAAGCGAAAACTATGGATGCAGGGGAAATTTGTTGGTTTGGGCTGTCATCACCACCCACCACCAGTCGAGGAAGGCTGCCCCAATCGGCAGCTTTCCACATCGTGTCCACGTCGTGGCTAGCCTCGTCGTATGTCGTTTTATCTCACCTTTTGAGATAGAGGATATTACAGATGGCTTCCACACTTTGTGTGGGTGTGGGAGAGAGATGTTGTTTTCAGGGGTCCAATCTAGTGTGTTGGCGTGGTGGCAGGCATTGGTAAGGAGGGTTAGAGAGAGAGAGAGAGAGAGAGCTGTCACTGTGACGGAGGGAATGTCAAACGGTGGGGTGTCCCTGGGCGGGACGGGACGGGTTGGAATGAAGGAGGGATACTAGGGGCCGGGGGTCGGAAGGGAGGAGGATTGACAACGGGCTTGCATTTTTTAATTTTTTTTTGACAGTTACGGAGTAAATCTGACAGACAACGGACGCTAAGGTGAGGGCCAAGTTGACAAATTATTCACTAGACAGGGAATACCGTAGCGCTATGTACACTACTTTTCTTCAGATCCCGGTAATTTGGATCCAGTTTTTGACATGTCAAATGTGATTTGGAGCTTCTTTTGGTGTGGTAGGAAAAGAGAAGAGAAAGGGGGGGGGGGAGTGAGTTTGAGCCTTTCGAGGGCCGGCGTAAAGTTTACGGCGTGCTGTGAGGTTTCGCGAGATGATGAAAAAGTGGTACCCCGGTCACCGGTGCCCCGCTGACCGGTCAGGAAGTGGAGTCGCCGGGCGGCCAGTCACCAGCCTCTGCGTACCACACCTCGAGAGCTTTCTTCCAAGGGTTTGAATGTTTGTTGGCCGGGTTTTGATCCTCGCTTTTTTTGTCTATTTTTTTTTTCTCTTGCTCACCACTTCAACTTCATTTTTCCAATCATCACTACACGCCCCTCCATCCCATATCGTTCGATTCTGTTTGATTTCTCTTTCTCTCTTTTACACACCCACCCCCCCTGTGATTCCTGACAGATGACCTGTATTATGCTTTCTGTCTGTTATTCCTTTCTTCGCCTTCATCCCATCCCAGCTCCGGGGGTTTCCTGCTGGTTTGATTTAGGAAGGAGAGTCATAGGATGAGAAGCTACTGGCCCGGCCCGAGGATTTTGACTTCCCGCTGCAGAGTAAATCATTTCGGAACCCTTTTTTTAAAGTTCCATCCGTACTTCGTACAGGTACCTCGCAGCCAGAAAGAACATGCTCACACGCCCCCCCTCCCATCTTTCTCGCCTTTTCTCTTGCTCCCTCTCTCCACACTGACGCACACGCACACCAGCTTGGTCCGAAGTTTGGAAGTATGGTGGTGGTGGTGTAGAGATGACGGCAGGGCTGAGGAAGCTAGAACCAAGTGTGTTCCTGGGGGGTTGAGTCGGGGCATGGGTGCTCGCGATCGCTCACCTCACAAACACACGCCATGCGAACATTGCGAATGTGCTCGCCGACCTTTAATTAAACGTCGGCGTTTGACGTGCAGAATGATAGCGGGCTATGGTCAAGGAAAGCAGTTTGTTTACAAACAGAAACACCTTGTCGTCTGATTTTGAGTTTCGTTGCGCATCCGCGAAAGTATGGCGCGCTGAAATAGCTGGCATTCATTGGACTTACATAGCAAAGCGAGCACTGCTAGCCAACCAAACCGATTCTAGGTTCTGGGCCCGAGATGAGAGTACCTCCAAAGAGAATCCTGTCGACGTTTTCTATTTTCATCTCGTCAAGACATCTTCACCGGGGAAAGTCTCGGCGGAAATCGCCGTTCATCATGAGTAAGTAGTGTGGGCAGCTTTTCTCTCTCGGCATGGTTCTCGATGTTGACTGCCCAGTCGGAGCGATATCTAAACGGAAACCACGAAACATGGCGTGTTCATTTTGCACAAAGGACAAAGGGCCCGGAAACTCGTTCACCATCCGCGCCTCGGGGTTTCACTAAAGTTGGAACCCAATTTCCCATGCGAAGCTCATCAAGACTTTCGCTGCCATCACAGTCACTATCTCTGAAGCCAAGAGATGCTGTCGAGGAGGGTCATGCTCGCTTCCTTCCACCCCTCTCCTTTCTCCCGCGTCTCCCCTATCAAGAGCAAACTACTGTGTACGTTCTCACGGTATACTGAGTGGAAGTTGTGACACTAGCAGGGCCTCGAAAAGCTCGACCACAAAGGCCCCTGAACCCGGATCAGTACCTCGATCCGGCAGCCGGACAGCGGCGGGCGCTAACTCTCTCCTCCCCTCTCCGCTACGGCCGGGAAGGACGTGATGTTGCATCATGCACGATGCACGCCCCCAATCCGCGGGCACTTTTCCCTCTTCCCCTTTCTTTCCTTCCCGCTCCTCCCCGAGTACCGCGGAGCCACGGGACTGGTTCCGTTGTTTTGTCGGCTGAGTACGAGGACTCCGGGCTCCCCGGCTGCGAGTCGGACAGCGGGATGCGTGAAAAAGGCCGGAAGGGGTCTTGACTGCATATATGGAAAGTGCGGTTTCCCATGCAAGACGTGGCATTTGATGATCGATTACATGCGTTGCTCTTACGGCCGGAGGGGGACAGATGATGAAGTACTGTGCCGTTTGAGAGTTCATCTATGGGCAAGCGGTGATGTTTGGAAGTTGAAGACGCGTAGTTAAGAGGAGGTGATATCGACGCAGACTGACCATCTTCTGATCGAAGCCATGGTAAGACGGCAGAGCCTTCCCCTGAAAGAAGGGTAGCTCATGTTGGCCATGTTTTATGACTGCTTTAGCATGCAACGGGTAGGTCTAGGAGTTGGGTTACCGTGTTGCATCTTTGGCAAACTTCCAAATCAATTCGAAAGGTTTCTTAAAGCCAATACAGAGGTTCGAGTACAACTTTCTCCTGCGTTTCAGCGGGTAAGCGTAAACAATGCGAATGCATGTACCAGCCATGGATGTGAGCAGCGTGCTGCAGACGAGTTCTCGCTCAAGCTGCATGCCTCTCTTGTTCGAACCTTGCCGATGGCTCGCCCAGCTTTGTGCAGCATCTGTGATGGTTATGTTCATCTCTGCCTCCTCGATTGATCGCGACACTGTTTTAGACTTCTTCCCTGAATGCAATTCTTTCAGGTAGCTTTCTCTTGCTAGTAAAGTCCAGTTTTGGCCTCATCCCACTGCCTAATTCAGCTCTACGTTAAGTGAATGTTTGGTGACAAACCTAAGCCTGGTACGGAATAGAGTGAGCTCTTTTCTTCGTCAACTTCGAAGGAGACTGAATCGTATCCCGCGCTGCAGATTCGTCTACGGATGGTTGGGGAGTAGGTCTTGCAGCCCGCGTCGAGTCTTCTTTGGCCCGAACCCAAAGGCGAGGAGAATCCATATCCTGGTGATGCAACCGAGACACAGCCAACTCATGGACTACTTATATGTTCCGAGTGCATCTTGAAAGTCAAGCAAGTGGATCATTTCCCGCCATCTCTCACCACTCAGCCAGATATGAAAAGTTCTGTATGCAGACCTTAGGCACCGGCAAGATTCTTTCAACCAACTGGGAGTCGAAATGGGCTTGGGACATTGGTCTACAGCGATTCCTCAACGTTTCAGTCAAGACATTAGACGCCACAGACGAGACGGAACCTGAATTTTTGCACATGGAAAGAGCCGGTGTCTTATAAACGCCCTAAAGCTGAAAAACTCGGTGATCCATGTAACGCCTCTGTTATGAACACCCAAATCCTACAAACCCAACGCAAGGTATTGTTTAACGCTGTGGTCAAATCATATACCTATGAGAAAACATGACAGTAAGAGAGCAAGGTTGATTATGATATAGCCTGTCTACCGCGGCTACCGTGCTTTATAATTTGAGGAAACAACAAAAAGCAGCTTACTGCTGGCTGGGGGTATAAGGTGAAAAGTAAAAAGTAGGGTCTGAGTCCGGTGTCTCGATCTGACAGGCGGCTTGTGGGATCGACGCAGCGAATCCAGAAGACTGGGGTGAATGGAATCTTCTGGGAGGAATCGGAGGAGCAATCACGGTAGGAGGAGTCGTATGAGGAGATATTACCCGAGGGGCAATCGGACGTGGCTGGCGAAGGGGGTCGAAAGAGGCGGAGGCCTGGCACTGAGAGATGTCATGCTGATGGATAGCATAATCGATTGGTAGGATGGGCGACTGGTACTGAGGAGTGCCACACTGATGTTGGAGAGTCTCATGTTGATCGCTGGCCTCGTCGACGAAGAGGGTAGAAGGTTCGTATGGAAGCGCACCATGCTGGTCCTCTTGGGTTTCATGCTCAAAGTTCGCCTGATCGACGTGAACCTGCTGAGGCGCCTCCACGCTGGCCGCAGTATAAGGGGTCTGGTCTTGAGCTGAGACCTTCTAGGTCGTGCTCGTCGGTTCTTCCTTGTTCGCCTGGGGGTATGAAAGACCCGCATTCTGAGCAACTCGTTTCCAAGTCTCTAGTTCCTTGTAGAGACGTTCGCACTCTTGCTTCAGCTTGTCGTTGGAGGCACTGAGCTCTGCTATAGCTTGCTCCGTAAGCAGCTTCTCAAGAGTCCATTTCTCGATGTTTTGTGTCTCATTCTCCTTGAGTTGATTGATGAATGTGACGGCACGCTGAAGGATGGAGCCTTTGTTCTTCTCGCAATTGGGCACAATCTTGGCCAACTCATTGATGCCTTCGTTGATTGTTTCACGGCGACGACGCTCGACTATGTTTAGATTAGCCAATATCTACATCGGGATCTTCTTTGATATTGCTTACCCTCTTTGTGGTTATCTTTGCGCATCTTATGCCATTCCTCCGAGCCGACGTCCGGTTTCTTAGCGGGAGTGCCAGCTGATCCAGACGAATAACGGTGCTGAGGTGGGGGAGGTTGCTGTGGTTGCACAGACTGTAGGCCGTTCGTGGGCTGAGGTACGGGAGGAAGACCCGGGAGCCCGTCCGGCGGGCTCAGGTCAGCATGACCGAAGCCATGGTCTTGACCATGGGTCGGATCGTTGCTCGTCTGTGCAGCAAACTGTTCCTCAGTGGTAGGAGGAACATGAAGGGTGGGATACATGGATCCAAGAGCGGCAGCAGCGGTGCTGGAAGCGTTGGCCGGATCAGCTGCCTCGGAATGTTCAGCAGCGGCAGCTTGTTGCAGAGCGCTGAAGTCCGCGGCGGAGACACCATTCTGGGCAGCAGCATGGGCAGCCTCGACAGCATTCTCAATGAAAGCTGCAGTGTCCACATCCGAAAGTCCTTCAGCACTGGAACGCTTCCGGCTAGGGCTCATGGAATCGGACAAGTCGTCGTCGCGCTTTCGTTTCTGGCCAGGAGAAGGGGAACGGGCCAACTCCGACAAGTCAGGATGCTCGCTCATGACGTCGGCCATTGTTGCTGAGGTTGAGTTGGTGGAGGAGACCGTGGGTTCAAATATGAGAGTGAAAGATGATTAACAGGCGGAGCCGCGGACAGTAGAGACGATCTTTTCGTCGACTCGAACTAGATTCAATTGAATGAAGCGGGGACTAAGTAAGCTTGGTTAGCATCAAGAATTTTGGAATTGCATGTGGTGAGAGCATGAAGTAGCAAGGCGCGGAAGGTCGCGTCAAGGCAGATGAGTGAGTATCAAACACTCCGTAAGCTGTGACGGATGGCAAAGCTGAATTTAATCGAAGCTGGGTGGTATCCTCAAGCAGCGACCGCTTCTCATGAGCAAATACTAGAGCGCTTGCTCTTCGATGCCGTGGAAGGTTTGTGGCTGGAAAAGCTTGACCTTGACGAGACCGCAGCTGACGGCTCAACATGAGTGCTGAGTTTGTCGTGGTATAGGATATACTTCAATCGGCATACACGCCACACTCATCCGGAAGAGATGGAACTTGAGTGTATGGATTGACAGGCCGTGTCTCCTTGGAAGAGAATCGTCCTGGATGACTAGAGAATGTGTTCGCCGTCGGATGATAAATTTCCATTCATCACAATCGCTTGATTGTGGCTGGGTAACAGATCGCGAGATGCGCTTGAACAAGACAGCACCCCCAAAAATGGCGCAAATTAGGAAAAGCAATCTTTCTGCGGAAGCGTGCTTCCGTTGCAGTGCAGTGTGATAGCGATGAGAGACGATAGGACAGACGGGTAGATCGTCAGAAAAATGGGACAGGTCGCATACCTTTGGATCATGTGCTTTGCGGCGTGGTCTGGGCGGTGAGCCAGATCACGGGTTTTGCTGGAGTTCACGTGTTGTCGGCGTGATCAAACTCGTGATATCGCGCGCCAGCGGCTGCTGGGGGGGCCTCGTCGGATGGAGCCCGTGTAGTTGGTCAGTAACAGTCGAGGTTGAATGTTGAAAGAAGAGCAGGGAAACGCGTCGATTTTGATTTTTTTTCCAAAATCGCGATTCTTGAAGATTGCCGTAGCCTGGGCGAAGGCTTGCGTTTATCTTATTATTTTCCGAGGAGGTATTGACCTGAAAGGGGCCGGTTGAGTTGGGCGTGTCGGTTTGGGGGGAGCGGCGGGAAGCTCTGGTCACGCGGCAAAAGAAGAGGGTGAACACGTGCAAAGTGGGTGAGGCTGGAGATAAATACGCTTGAGCGAGAGGGAGGTTGTGCGCCTGACTCCTGAGGCAGGAAGGATCGAAAGCCAATCAAAGGCTGGGAATCCACACCCACTGGCAGTCGCTTCCAAGTGGGTGCCTTCTTCCCCGATTGCCCCGAGCCAATCCGCATTCCGAAGAGGGGCACCTGCCGCAACAGCGCCCCAGCCTGGGAAATGTGGTTGACCTTTGTTGCTCGTTATCGACTTTCCTGTTGTTGGCCGGCTCGATACGTCGTCTTTTTGTTAGCGATGGACCGGAAGGCTACTGCGTATAAGGTAGAGTGTTGCAGGGGTAGCTTCGACCGGTCTGAAGATGTGGACTTATCCTCCTACCTTAGCCTCATCTACCCAGTCCGAACCCCCATCTACTGTGTACTTGGGTGAGGTACTCCTCGAGTCTACGTCGCGAAATGCCGAGCCTCATCAATCACCTGATGCTCCCGTGGGCTGCCAACACGAATCACTTGACTGATGGGCTGTGAGACATTCCGCTTTGAAGAGAAGCACAGCAGATACACCGGCGTCGAAGTAGTCTCGACCGTTGCTAGCCACCGTCTGCCTCGTTTCAGGGTTACCTCTGCCCGAGCTCTCACATCGTATTTGCTTACGGATGCTGGTCGTAGCAAGTGACAACTGAGCTGGGGGGTTGAGCCTTGGAGAGCGGGGTTGTGGCTGGACCGAGCTTACACTCAATTCAACCGAAATTTTACGTAAGCAGGCTTGAGCCACATGCATGGTCTGTGCTGAACAGCCGTCCATGTCGGGTCTGTCACTGATGGATGGAGAGTGCTCAGAGCATGACCCAGTGGGCGTTTGGACAGGAATGTCGGTCTTCAAGAAGTTAGGATCTTAGCAGCAGAATGGGTGAATAAATGCTACGAAATCTCGTCACAGAAATAAGATACCTAAGTCATTTGGAAATATTCGAAGCAGTCTGGAAGGTTAGGCACCTCATTAAGTATCGCAAGGTAAGGTAGCTTCCCAAAAGACCAGCTCTGTTGCGGAAAGATGCCGGCCCCGCCACGTTCGGCGGCATAACGTCAATTGCTGCTAGCGGACGTACCAGCGCACTTGTGCTCCGACCTCCCAACTACAAGCCTCCAACGAACCCGACGCCTTTTGGGCTGTTTTTCGAGCCATAACGACGACACCAGCATACGAGTTCTCTTCTGCAGAAGTACAACGTCAAAGGACGTCTGTCAGTCCATTGCCACGTCCGTGAAAGTCGCCAAGATGGGCGACCATGAGCACGCCACAATCAAGCATCAGGACCATCTCCTCCTCGTACGTCGCTGCGTCACAGGAAGCTAGCTACCCAGTTCCCGCACTAACCTCCATTCCAACCGACAGGATCAACCCCTCCTCCGTCTCCCGTACGAGCTCCTCCGAAAGAACTTCCGTTCCGCCCACTTCACCGTCGAGAAGGACTCTTCAGCCATCAAGACCTTGCTCAAGGAGACCGCCACGGCCTCGGTCAAAGGCAACTCATCCCCTGACGATGTCCTTCGCAACCTGGATAGTATGATCGCCCGCATGCGCGGCGTCAAGCGCAAGCTCACAGCCCACGCCGAGGAAGAGGCTCGTCTGACCCGTCAGACCGGCGCCCGCATCTCCCATCTCGGCGATCTCTACGGCATGCACTCCGTCGACGACGTCAAATATGAGGCTTGGAGTCGCGCCCGCCTCGACCGCTTGCTCGTTGACTACCTGCTTCGTCATGGCTACAATGAAAGTGCGCAGGCGCTCACAACTGAGCGGAACATGGATGATCTGGTCGACGTCGAGACCTTCGTTCAGATGAGTCGAATTCAAGAATCACTCAGGGGAGGAAGTGTGGTTGAGGCACTGGCTTGGTGCCAGGATAACAAGAAGGAGCTTCGCAAGATGGATGTGCGTCTCGCTGTATACCCAACCTTTCTCGGCATGTTGACTGACCTTGCGCAAACAGAGTAACCTGGAATTCATGCTCCGCTTCCAGCAGTACATCGAGCTTGTCCGCACCCAATCCCAGCCAAAGCTCCTGGAGGCCATCGCTCACGCGAAGAAGTACCTCGTTCCTTTCAAGGCGACATATCCAGACGAACTTCGCAAGGCTTTTGGTTTACTAGCCTATCCACCAACGGCAGCCAATGCTGTGTACTCAGACCTCTACAGCCCAGAGCGGTGGAACACCCTCGCCGACCTCTTCACCCGCACCCACAACAGTCTATTGGCTCTGCCTTCATATCCTCTCCTCCACATCGCTCTCTCATCGGGGCTTTCGGCCCTCAAGACCCCCGCCTGCCATTCCCTGAACTCATCGCACGTGGCTGCCGACGCCAACACGGCAACGAACGCCTCAGCCACAGCAGGCACACAATCCGTTTGTCCAATATGCTCAACAGAGCTCAATGATCTTGCCCGCAACGTCCCCTACGCACACCACACCAAGAGTTACGTCGAGCACGATCTGCTGTTGCTGCCGAATAGTCGGGCGTACGGCAAGGAGCGCCTCGAAGATTACGCAAAGAAGTCTGGCTTGCCATCAGACCAGGTCAAGGATTTACGCACCGGCGAGGTCTACCCCATGGACAAGCTTAAGAAAGTGTTCATCACATAGTCCTTGGTATCGATGCATGCAAAGATTCATCAGGCATGCGTAATTTACAAAGGTTTCGTTACTGGGTGGGGATGTCCCATATACTATCAAAGATTGCAAGCGTTTTGATTCCTGGAGCGGGTTCTTCGATTTTGGCGTTTTGGGGGGCGTTGCGTGGGATAAGGATACGCCGCCACTGGTGACACAACTCTTGTACAGAGAAAAGTAGATCGTAACGGAGCGTCTACTAAGAACACTATTTTGTCTATGTCTTCTGCTCATACCCTGTGATACCTGAAATCACCTCTTCGACGACCTGCTCTTTGACCTTTTCGATACTCGGCGTCACCGGCCGACTCTCCCAATCAAAGATGCGAATGTGCTGCCTCTCCGCGACGTATTCGCTGTCAGCGTACCCCAGCAGGCCGCCAATATCAGAGCTCTGATGTCCCTTGATGCGCATGATCTCCGGCGCGGCGTAGTTGACGAGTGCGCGGCCGACCTCGACGGGTGTGCCGCCCCACAGCTTCCCGGTGGTGCTAGGCGCGTGGAGGCGGTCCACGACGACGAGGCGGACGGCCTCCTGCTGCGCAAAGTTGCCCTCGACGTCGAGGACGCCCGCGGGGAGGAGGCCCGCTTTGCGGAGGAGGGCGCTGTGGGCTCCCGCGTCGATGTAGAGCGTGCCGTGGGGCTTGAGGCCGTGGATGAGCCAGAAGTGGCGGTCGCGGATGGGGTCCGCGGAGGGGAGGAAGCGGGTGTGCAGCGGGGGCTTCTCGACGGCTTGGTCTATGTGGAGGGAGGCCGTCGACTGCGCGAGCGGGTCTTCGGTGTGGTCGTGGTCGGGGTCTTCGCCGTCTGGGGCGGCGTCGAGGTGCGGGGAGGAAGAGGAGGAGGAGTACTTTTGCTGGGCTTGGACGTAGCGGACGATCTTGACGATGTTGCCCGGGTTGGAGGAGCGGGTGATGACGGTTGTTACGCCTGCTTGGGTGGCTAGCCTTGCGGCGATGATTTTGGTCATCATGCCACCGGTGCCGAGGGCGGAGCCTGCTGTTGAGACTTGAGTTGGGGAAAGAAGTCGGGTTAGCTTAGGTGAGACTGAGGCTCCCCCTTTTTCCACTACAAGGAGGGGGTGGGAGGGGAAGGTTGTCTGCCTGCTTACCGTCTGCTTGGATACTTGAAATGTCTTCAACCACCTCGATCGCCTGGGCGTCGGGGTGTGTTCTGGGGTTCTTGTCGTAGAGGCAGTCCACGTCCGTCATGAGGAACAGCATGTCTGCGTGGACCATACCTGCGGCGATGGCGGAGAGTGTGTCGTTATCACCAAACTTGATTTCCGAGACGGCTAGCGTGTCGTTTTCGTTGACGATGGGGATGACGCCCATATCGAGCAGCTCGTTGAATGTGTTTTGAGCATTAAGATACCGTGTCCGCTACGATTGTATGTCAGCAGTTTGTCTAGGGTCTTGTCTTTTTCTAAGCTTGACCTACATCTGCAATGTCGTTCCTGGTGAGGAGAATCTGTGCGACGGGCTGTCTGAAGTGGCCGAACAGATCGTCCCATAGGCTGATGAGTCTACATTGGCCGATAGCCGCTAACGCCTGCGAGTATTGTTCAGCTTGAGCAACTCCAGAGATCGAGAGCCATAAGTCTGAAACTGTACCTGTAGCGTTGACAAGTGCTTTGGCCGTCTGTCCATTTCCATCCGAAGAAGACCGACGCCGATGGCGCCAGATGAGACAATAACCACCCTATGGCCATCTTTTCTCAACTTCACAGCCGTCTCAACGATGAGGCTCAGGATGGAGAGCAAGGGCTGATGTGTCTTCTCGTCCACGATAGAGCTGGTGCCTGTGCAATGAGTTAGTATGGATCATTTGAAGGATACAGCACTTTTGAAAGACTCACCAAGCTTCAGCACCACCGTCAGAGGTTTCCGGCCCTCACGGTGCTTCATGTCTGCAGATAGTGGTATCTCAAGTCAGTCAAACAAATCTCACTGTATCATCCGAATCTTTCCCCAAGATGAGAGATAACGACATGAACTAATAAGTATAAATAAGGTAGTGTCAAGAACGGGACGGCTACGATCAACGCAAGGAGACGTCCAAACAAATGGCACCAGGCGCATTACGTAGGAGGGGAGAAAAAATAACTGGATCCCTTTCTTACACGTAGGACCACCCGCTTCCGCCATTGCCAGAGTCAGAGCCTACGACCGTTGCTTCGAGTTGGTTAATTGTGGGACGAGAAAAAGGATCCGCTTGGTTCTGATGTGGTGGTGATGGGTGCAAGGCCCCTGGTCGGTATACCACGCCCTTTCGTTGTCTTTTGACTTGCCGGTCGTGTGTACCTTTTTTCCTCTTTCGCTGAACCTATGACTGGGCCGGCGTGGGAGTGTAAAAAAAACTGGCCCGACATCGGGATCGTCCGGTGTAAAGGAAAGGCGGGAGAACGCCCGGGAGTTGGCTGTAAAAGACACCTGTGATTGGGCGATGGCCTGGCCCTAAAATCCGGGGTGGATGCCGTAGTGTACCGGGCATCTTCACCGTTGGTCTTGATGGCCCGGTCCAGTTGTTGCCATAATCCCTGCTAACCACAAACCCATCCGTGGTATTCCCATCATGTCTCAAATAAGAGATAGTGAGTTGAATTGCCAGTCATATCGTTTCCACGTTGTGTAGCATACCGAGTGAAAAGGGCGCGCCCTCGGTAGATCTGCGGTCTGCCCGTTACGACAAGCGGCAAGGTGCTAAGACACCGGACTTATGGTTCAAGAGGGTTAGGTAGAAGTCGTTTGCGAAAATGATGAAATGATATCTTCAGCGAAGATACAATCTATGAAATAACGTGACAGGAATGTAGCGCTGTCTCGATTCCGAAAGGAATGATGGGATGGCGGAGTGTCACAGGTGTCTTTGCGCTGTGTCCATGGATCGGTACCTTTAGTCAGGTTACCAGGTACCACCGTCACATTGAGAGGCTTATCGATAACGGCCAAAAATTCCCGATCTTCCAGCAACGACGTCCATCCTTGGCCAGCCACCACTCCATCCTGATGTACTGAACGCCCATAATCAGCGACGAATCTCGAAGCGCAATTGCACCCTCAACCGCACGACGCCCAAAATGACGATCCTCGACGACAAACAAGCGGCGGCACTGGCCCCCTCAGCCACCTCGACAATGACCCCTTCTCCAGCAACATCATCATCACCACCCGCACAACAACAGCAGCAGAAACAACCACCGCGCGAGCTCACCAACGACCCCGCCCGCACCGGCTTCGACCCGCAGACAAAGTGGTGGATGAACTACTTCAACATCCTCACGGGCCGCATGACAGCCGAAGGCGCCTTCCACTACCGCGAAGCCCGGTACCGCGCCAACGAGGAGCGCGACTGCAAGCGCTGCGAGGAGCACCGCGACTGGCTCCTCGCCTTCTCCCCGACCGTGCGCTTCCTCAACGAAAAGATCGCCGGCCTCAACGGCACCCTCGACGCGTCCAACATCCAGTGCCGCCGGTGCCCCGCGCGCCTGACCGAGGACGGCGAGGTCCACCGCCAGTCGGGCGGCTTCAGCCCCGCCCACGGCATCATGATCTGCGCCAACGAGGTCAGGGACCGGAAGCACCTGGAGGACACGCTCTCGCACGAGATGGTCCACGCGTGGGATCACCTGCGGTGGAAGGTGGATTGGATGGGGGATCTGGACTTGAAGCATGCGGCCTGCACAGAGGTAAGGTTTCCTGCGTCCTGCGCCGGCTGATCCTGAGCACAGGCGGAGAGAGGCGGAGAAACAGAACTAACGGGACGGCAGATTCGAGCATCTATGCTCAGCGGTGAGTGCAGATGGACAAGAGAGGCCTTTACAAGAGGCAACTGGAGCCTGTCTCAGCAGTTCCAGGACTGCGTGCGGAAGCGCGCGATACAGTCAGTCCTTAACCGCCCCAGGTGCAAGGACGATGTGCAGGCGACCAAGGTGGTGAACCAGGTCTGGGAGTCCTGCTTCAGCGATACGCGGCCCTTTGACGAGGTCTACAGGTGATGGATGATGACAGGATCGGGCTCGTTCACAGACGAGCGTGTGTAAATAATACCCCCCTTTACTGATGTACTATTTCTACCTACTCTCACGGAACCAACACCGGCAAATATAGCAAAATGTTTGGATGATGACTATGCTTCTCTGGGTTTCTTGATACTCTGAAAACGACGGACATTAAGAACACTAACTCCCGTACATGCAATTGGAAACACCTTTTCCACTCCGAAAAACCCCAAGCTGTAGATCAGAGCCCGCCTGAATACTGCAAAGAAGAAGAAAACGCCGGTAATCCTACAAGGGCCGTTATGCCTTGATGGTATGTATGCATGAATCATAAGGGTCATTAATTAGGAGCTCTTCTCACGGTTGGCGGCTCTCTCGCCCTTCACACAGTGCTTGACGATCCACGGATGGGTTTGGACCTGCTCCAGGGGTATTCTCTTCTCGGGGTCGAGAACAAGCAACTGGAGATGATATTAGCATTCGCTTTTGTAGATCATGAATTTGGATAAATGCCGCCTCACCTTCTTGATCAAGTCCTTGGCCTCGGGACTGACAAAGGACGGAACCGTCATGTCAGCCCGAGCTATCCTCCGCTGCGTCATCACGGGCGTATCCTCGAACGGTGCCTCGCCAACGAGGAACTCGTACGTCAAGACACCCAAACTCCAGAGATCAACCTTCTCGTTGTAGTAGTTGTCCGAGCTACCGGGCTTGATCATTTCTGGGGGCAGGTAGTCGAGGGTACCGCACATGGTGTTGCGACGGTTGTTGGGGGCGTGGACGCTCCAGCCGAAATCGGAAATCTTGATCTCGCCGTGGATGCCCATGAGGATGTTCTCGGGCTTGATGTCACGGTGAATGACGTGCTTGCGGTGCAGGTAGCGCAGCGCCGAAGCCATCTGGGCAATGTACTGCGCCGACTTCCACTCGGGGAACCTGCTCTCCTTACGCAGGTGCTTGTACAGCTCGCCCTTGCCGGCGAACTCGAGGATGAGGAAGACGCGCTTGCTGTCGTGGAAGTGGCCGTACAGCTGGAGGATATTGGGGTGGCGCAGGTTACTCTGGATCTCGATCTCGCGGCGGACCTGCTTCTCGACGCGGCCCTGTTGGAGTTCGTTCTTGTGCAGGACCTTGAGGGCGCAGATGAAGCCGCTCGTGCGCTCCCTCGCGAGGTACACGCGGCCAAACTTGCCCTTGCCCAGGGGCCGGCCAATCTCAAACATGCCGAGGTGGAAGACCTTGGGCATCGAGGGCTCGAGTACGATGGAGACGCCGGACTTGCGCTCGATCTCGACAATCTCGTCGGACGTTCTCGAGGAGCTGGACGGCAGGGGTTTTCTGGCGGGCGATGCCGGGTTCTTGGCCTGTCGTTGTGCGTTTTGCGATGGCAGCGTTACCGAGGCGACGGCGTTGGTGCTCTGGGATTGGAGGGCGACCTTGATGAGGTTCGGTCTGCTCGAGCTCTGGGAGAGCTGTGATGTCTTCACCAAAGTCTATGGGACAATTATCAGCCATGATATCACACGGCAAGTGTACATGTGTCGACGAGACCAACCTGAGTCTTGGAGTAGAGCTTGCCGCCGTCGACAGGCTCGTTCTCGTCGTTTACCGACATGCGCTCAAAGCGCGATTCCAACGTCCGAGTCGCCATCTTGCTATGTAATGGTGGATGGAGATGTAGCAAGTCGAATGTTCCCTGTTGGTTAGAAAGAGTGCACTGGAGGGTTTTTGATCAAGGAACCTGGAGTTGGTTGTCAGGTTATTAAGAAAGGTTCTCGGGTAACGATGGACGAGCTAGGTGTGGGAAGCTAAACAACGGGGGTGAGGATGGTTGCCAGGGGAACGACGGCGCCAGCGCCAGGGCAGCGACCCGCCCCGCTCTTTCAGATCTCCCCCACTTCCCACTCCCTGGGCGACCGACCGCCTCAACTTTGCTAGCCGCTGTCAGCTTGGTCTGACATGGTCATACTTTCCAAGATCTGTGTTGGCTAGACCGTGTCTTCTCGATTGACTCGCTTCTTTCATTCAAGTTTCACACCGTGCACGTGACTCTCAGCCGACTAGATTGAGCCGTGTTGTTTTCGAGAGGCCGACCATGATCAGATGCAACAACGACATGCCCTACGAACGGAGTCTACGAACTCAACTTCCTTCACCGTGGTCGCTGTTCAAGATTCAGATCGCTGGGGTGCTTTCTTCTCGAGCAAGGCCTCGGAGTGAACGTTACTGGTATCAGATCACCTCTGGATATAGGAACAAAATCCACTACGTATGAACGACGTCTGAATATCAAAGAAAAGCAACTGAAGCGCAAAGAATAGAATGTGCGCAATTAATATAGGTCGATTACAACTGGCTATAGTCCAAAAACATTATCTGGACCTTTGCTCCTGAGTAACCCCCACCTCGTGTAATCTAGACCACCTGAATATGAAGTAATCTTCCAAGCAGAACTCCTTCAAACACTTCTCTATACATATACACATCCCGCTTCGACTGAAGACATACCAGCTGCGGCTTGCTCGGCCTAGGCATTGCATCTTCAAGCTTCAAGTGTCGCATCTAACAGGCACGGAGCCTATCGACCCCAGCATGTGCTGACCTGGACCATTGGTTGGGGACCGGCCTGACCGGCTGGTCCCGATGCCGAATCCAATCAGATTTGTTGTCGCCCTTGCCGGGCCCAATGTGTCCCGAAGCTCTAGTATACGTTGTCCGCTCTTGTCTCCCCTTCTCAGCCAAGGATTCCTCCAACAACTCGGCCGAGGGCGGAGGTGGCGACTGCCTCAATTTGAGGAATTCTCTCAGTTGTGAAGGACTAGCGTAATGGTGCAAATGCTCCTCGATGTGCCGGTACGCAGTAAAAGCAGCGCGCCGTCGGACGTCCCACTCCATAGCGTTCATGTTGCCGCAGGCCAAGAGGTATCTCCCCATGGCCGTATCAGCTCGCTGGACGGCTCTCTTGAGCTGGTTGAACTGTTCTTTTCCGATATCGCGTCTGATCCCAAAGAACATATTGAGTAGGGCTGACCCGTATAGCCACTTACAAGATATCAAGCCCGCGAGAGTTGAATAACTTGTACAGTATAGGGCCTCCAGATCTGCCTTTTCGAGCACGCCGTATCCCAAGAGCAATATGTCCACATCGACTTGACCCCACATTCTCTCGAGTTTTGCGTTCTCGTGCCTCAGGCCTCCTTTGCGCAGAGAGAAGAATAGCCAGGCACATCGCCAGTGGAGGTAAATGAACCAGGAGTTGCTTAACCTGGACTCTGGAGGATCATTTCTGTAAGCATCGGTCACTGTAGATTGGAATTCTTCTTGCCAGCCTGGAGCCGCCAGGTATCCCACAGCTGATGGAAGGCCAAGTTGAAGCCATTCCTGGTCCGCTTCATGTGATGTTTCCGGCAACGCCTTGAGTTCTTCCCGGGTCTCTATGTAGTCGTAAGTGCGCATGGTGAGGCAGCTGCCATCTCCGTTACCAGGACAAACCTGTGGAGAGATACGGAGATGGATAGTCCCTAGATACGCTTCCAAGGATGGAGGTGGGAGGCTTGAAGGAAGAGGATATCGATCCTTGTTTCTCTCTAGTCTTCCAAGCCATTCTCGTGGTACCAGAACTTTGAGGACTCGTCCACATCTGTCGCACAGGGCGTGCATATTGACGCTGGCGCTGGGTCCTAACTCCGCGATCATTGCTCGGAATGTGTCCAAAGGAGAGAGACGGTTGTCGGATAACCCACGATCGCGGCTCAACGGCCTTTGCCGCAGCGCCGTAGTAACAACCATCGTGGTTGGAGCAGCGCTGCGACATAAGCCGAGGCTGTTGAACCGCGATCGGGGAGTTTGGGGTCGATCCCAATGTCGGTTTTGAGAGCAGGCCATGTTTCAAAATTCCCAACCTACTGGTTTTCAGTAAAGCTGTTGTGGTCTACCTTATATAGTATCGGTCGTGAATACAAGAAAGGTGAAAGATGAAGATGAACCGCTTAGGCTATTGGCTAGGGAAGGCATCTTAATGCTTGATATGTCACTCTACTGATCTATCGGAGAAACCCATACTCATGGGGAAGGGTGCCGCGCACGGCAGAGCAAGTAATTAGCGCCTCCGACATTGAAATCGCCTATCACTTCTCTAATGGAGACAAATTTGAATGTTGCAAATCTAGCCATCTCTGAAGGGATCAACAGGTTAGCTCTACTAATCCACCGGAAAAAGTTACCTGATGAATCTCAGCTAACGAACTAAAGCTGTAACTCAGGTCTCAATTACATCTCTAAATTCCGGCCATTGTAAACTCCCCACGATCGCTTGGTATAGAAAGGGGGGTGTCTGCTGGCTGGGTGGCCCTTTCTCTCATTGCGTAGGCCACAAGATCTCTGCTGGAATTGATGCTCTAATTTAGGAAGGCCGCTCTGCTGGCACAGTGGGCGAGGACATCAGAGGACGCACCTACCGTCAAATCAACATAAATATTGCATTATGTACCTTACGTGAGCGAGAGCTATTTGGGGGGCTACTAACGACCAAATCAAACAATGTTTAGCCAAGAACGCCTGGGTCTGACGCCTTTCTCAAGAAATAATTTCCTAGGATTAAACTTGAGAGCCAAGCAGTGGTAGGATTGCTCATTATCAGTTGTCTTAATAAAGGTAAGTAGGATTGCCAGCCGATGCCAATTCTTTCCGCACATTCATCCATACATTCCGTCTGCGCTCAATGAAATGATAAAGTCAACATGATCGTTAACTTTGCGGCAGATAGCGATGATAACTTGTGACATGCTGGGTACACTTTTAGCTCGAGGTTACTACACCAGCAATGGTGAATGGCCTCGCATTTCCCGAGGGTGGTTCATCCCTACATCCCAGGACGATAGACTAGAATGCCGAATTCAGTAATGAGGTATTTCCGCAGCGACGAAAAATGTTATATACTCGAATGGTTCTCACCCGACAGTTGCCCGTCTTTCCCTCGTTATTCACTTATTATTCACCTGCCTGGATCTTAAAGGTTGAAAATGACTATTTGAGGCTTAAGAGTCTCGAAGTCAAAAAACCATTGAAATAGCCTCTTGCATTTCTCAACGGATTGACGGCGGAATGACGCCTGGGTGGTCTACTGGTCAATAAAACATTCTGGAGTTCATCTTTCTCGTTGTATTGCGGGCTAACGAAGGATATCGGTAAACAGGTGAGGTCTACTCTCTCAAATTCCACCTTGAAATATCTATCGAACACATGATCCCTTCACTAAAATAACCAAGGACACTAACGCTAGGTCTTGGGTATCCCACTGGGTGTTGACTCAAGGGAAGGTTCACGGTAAAGGTGGTGCAGCTTCGCCAAAAGCTCCCAGGGTTGCTCGCACCCATAGATAGTGGAGATACGTACCCAGATCTCATCTGATCACGAGAAGGCCTCATATACCCCCTCGACTCCATTCCTGTCACCAGCACAGCATGCGCCCTCTAGGTCGAGGGTCAGGTCAAACTGTGGCGTGGTGGTGGAACGGTTAATGGTCAACAATCAATTTCTACACCAACCAGCCTACTCGACGACAGGCTTAGCGAGTACCCGAGTTCGAATCCCAGCATGAGCACTAAGAGATGTAGCCCCCAATCGGCACCGGAGGGGTGAACTCTTTTGTATTTTTGATTAAGTCGATATATGCTCAATCGGTCTCGGTGTAAGTCGGTGAGTAACGAGTGACGTCTGGCCCCTCTTCCTCACCGAGACAAGCAGGGATCCGGGTCCCGAGACTCCTTCGTGTTCCCCGCCAACCCCACCATCACCACCTCTCTCCTCCCCCAACTGAACGAGAGCTCCAACTGCAAGCCAGCAACCTTACCTCCGATCCGAGCTGCACAACCTCCAACCCCCAACCTTTCGCAAAGCTCTTCATCCATCCGCACCACCAACACTCACCTGCGCGCGAACATCTCAAGTCTCCTTCCAAACTGAACACAATCAACAACAGAAAAGGATCAGAAGAGAAACAAGTCGCCCAAGATGAACCACATAACCAACCCAAACGAACCCTTCCCAACCCCTCCACCCTCGCCGCCGCAACGACAACCCACACCCAGCGCAACTTCCGCGTCGCCTCCCGCAAGCTCCCCATCTCCAAAGCCGGCCCCATCGACGACATGACGGCCTCCCTCGGCATCCCCGTCCCTGAAATGATATTTGGCGACAACCTCGTCTCCGTGTCCCACGTGCCGACGGGCTGGTCCATCGCCTTCAACGCCTACGACGCGCTCGACGCCGTCGACAAGACGGACAAGAAGATGCTGCAGGTCGCCTACGCGCGCGACTGGTCGTCCTCGCGCGAGAAGACGAGCGCGGGCATCAAGGAGGTCGTGAAGCCGTACGACTGGTCCTACTCGACCGAGTACCGGGGGACATTGGAGGAGCCCGGAGCAGGCAGTGCGACGGGTACGGGTGCGGGTGCGCAGCAGGAAGAGGGGGGAAACAAGAACAAACTCGAGGAGACGACGACGAGAATGATCCCCCTCGAGCTCCTCAAACGCCGCGACCCGATCCTCTTCTTCGACGACGTGGTGCTCTTTGAGAGCGAGCTCGACGACAACGGCATCTCGATTGTCAGCGCTAAGGTCCGTGTGCACGAGAAGCGCATGCTGCTGCTGTGCAGGCTCTTCATGCGCCTCGACAATGTGATCGTGCGGATCCGGGACACGAGGGTGTACGTCGACTTTGAGACGGACGAGGTCATTCGGGAGTACACGGCCAAGGAGGATAGCTTTGACAGCGTCAAGCGGGTGAGTCTCTTTTCTTCGTATTCCTCCTTTTTCTTTTGTTCTCTCTTTATCATGCCAGAGACTATGCCATGTAATCTCCTCGACTTGGAACCAGCAATACTAACGAAGAACCCCGCAAAGTCGCTATTCATGGAGGGCAGGTTGCCAGATGACATTGTCATCGCGCTGCGTGATCCAAACTTACTCTACAACCTGCTGCCGACTGTGGAGCAGACGGTACAGAGCGTATTTCTCAAGAAGTAAAGACAGATTTCTCAATCCTTCGCGTATTGCGTGCTTCATAGGAATATCCCTTCTTGCGAGGGGGACGGCTGGCGTTATGGGTCAAGGAAAGGCGTTTCGGACGAGCTAGGGAAAAGTTTTACGGCATTGTAGGTAAATCACATTTGCCCCGAGAAGATCGAATGACCACTTCTTGTGAACAAAAAGTGAATTAAGCTCTGTTTCTGTCACTTGGCTGCAGTCTCTCTTGAGAAGTTGTACATAATGAACCGCATCGACGACAAACTGTCAACAAGGTATGGATAACAACGCAGCGTTTACGCTAGAGCCCAACATCAGCTAAACCACGGACGAGAACATCCCGATCCAATCGGCACAAGACCTCGCAGGCTTCATCAATATAAACATGCGCAAAAAAAAGTCCCACCCTATCCCTCAGAAACACCATGCCTTCCATTTTGTTCCACCAGCCCAGCAATCCGTCAAAGTAAGGTATATTGAACACAATTTTGCCTCTCCTCTCTCTTCCTACCGCGCATCTCGATTGGGCGAAGACCCCTCTGTCATTTCTTCAAACTCGAGCTGCCAGCGGTCGACTTCCCTAAACTTGCGTGTTGCCTTCTTCAGCTCGTCGGCACTCCGCGCGGGGTCGCTGCTCTCTTGGCTCTCGAGAACGTCATCCCGAACGGGAGCAAAGCTGTCACCCTCGAGTCCCGCTTCAGGTTCCGCTCCAGTCTCCGCCTCTGCTTCGCCCTCAACCTCGCCCTCGCCCTCGTTCTCCTTGTCCGAGAGTCTGCGGCTGTAAGTGCGCGTTGACGCACGAGTACTAGGTGCCGCTGGTTTCGCCTTCCCTGCCGCCGCAGTGGCTCGACCACCACGGGATGGTGGCCTATTAGCTGTGCTACGGTTGAGAGGTGTTGTCTTTGCCCGCCGTGAGCGAGCCCTTGTATCCGCGTATGAAAGCTCGTCGTCATCCTGGGAGACGTCAGAGTTGCGTGCCTCCTCATCCTCAGAGCCACCCACGCTATAAGGGTCCCGATTCTTCTTGGCGCGTCTGCGCGGCAGCATGCCCGTCAAATCCGCCGTTGTAACCTTGGGCGCCTTGGCCTGCTTCTTCTGCTTGGACTTGTTCCTTGTCGCTGGGAAGTTGGGCGAGTGAGTGAGCGAAGGCGGTGAGGAAGCATCGGAGATGTTGCCATCTCGCGTTGGTGTGGTAGGCGCTTGGCGGCGCCGCTGTTTGGCAAGTGTGCGGATGTCGGGCCACGCCTCGTTGTTATCTTCTGAGTCACTGCTCTCAGGAGGTGCCATGATGTCTTCCTGATTCGGAGTGACTGGTCGCGGGAAAGCAGAAGGCCTTGTGGGAGTCAGAACAGGAGAAGGCAGCTCGGAGAGCTCCGAATCACTGTCATCATCGTCATCTAACTCAGGCGCGGGCTCGGATTCAGTTCGGGACGCCTTTCCTGGACGCTCAGTGTCCTCGTGGCTTTCTATGCTCTTCCGCTTCCGTGAGCTGGCGCTTGTTGGTTCAGCGTCTTCCTCGGCGGGCTGAGAATCCGGCGCCAGAACCTGCTGTGACTCTGACTCGAGCTCGGTCGCGGGAGGAGGTTGTGTTCTGCGTCGATTATGAAGAGGCGTCGACTCGGCCTCGGGCTCAAAGTCTTCACCATCCTCATCATCGGACTCGGATCCGGACGATACCTCAATCGGCCGCTGTGCGCGCTCCTTCTGTGCCGTCCCCAGAATACTTGGTTCTCGTTGACGGCGTTTGAACAGACCGATATTGAAGGTCGAGCTGATACTAGGCGTGCCACCGACTCCACGACTGCTTGGTCTAATGGGCGCATCGTCCTTGTTGATACTGATACTCGGCGCGCGACCCCTCCGTTTAAAGTGGCTAACACTGAAATTCGAGGCTTCGGACCGCGGCGCGCTTGGAGGCGCAGCGGCATCATCGTCGTCATCACCGAGGGTCGTGTCAAGTCCCGTAAACATCTCGTCATCCAAATCCAACCCCGTTGTATCCCTGCGCTGCTGAACTGGCGTTGCGCGTGTCTTCCGTCCCACTTCGACCGACGAATCCGACTTTTGCTGTTCGCTGGACGTCTTTGACTTGGAAGCCGCCGTTTCGACTGCGTCCTCCAGCTTGCTCACATTGTCGTCCCGCGCATGACCCGCCTTGTCTGGCACCTGCCTCTGGCGCAAGCTGGAACTCCTGCTTAGACGCGTAGACGGACCTTCCTTGAAAAGAGATGTGTCCTCCTCTGCAAGCTCTTTCCTAATGACAGAATGTTCGCGATCGCTGTGGCTGTAGATATCGCTGCCTGACGCGGGCGCGGGGCTCGATCTTGCTTCAGGCGCGGCGGGCACAGCTGCGACTGGCTGGGTTGGTGCGCGACGCGCTCGTTTGGGTCGTGGCATGGCGGACGTTCGGTGTTGGTATAAGCTATAGAATGCTTGGGGTGACAGCTATTCAATACTATGTGAAGTTGTCGTGAAGAATTGTCGTACAGATACCTGGACCAGGGCGTCAGGCTGCGACCTATAGTGATAAGACGGGGGAGGGTCTGTGATATTTTGATTTGGTGTGGGAGGGAAACGCCTGCAGGCCGGACGCGTCGCGAACTCGAACCTTGCTGGACCCAGTCCGCGACCCACTCCCAAATTGAAAGCGGAGAGCTAGCGCCACACCACTAGCCACAATTTGACTTACAGAAACTGTCAACAAGCTGTCACAGACTCACAGTTCATCATGCATGACGTTATTGAAGTTTATCGAAAGGACCTGTTGCTAGTAATTGCTTGATCTATTGGTTGGTAGAACACGTTTCATTAGGGAGCTGAGACCTCGCTCTTCGCCATCATATCTCCTGAGCCGAATGTATCTCAGGTATCTGTGCGTCATCCCATCCCTTTACCTCGACTCTATCTTTTTAGTGGTATACAAGATGTTTTACATGATTGTTGTACAATGTTTTTTTTGTTTGTCTGTGTCCTGAGTGGCCACTAGATAAGTGCCTGACCCATGAACATGCTCTCCTTAACCTCGGCAACGACGTCCTTCTTATCATCCTTGCCAACAAGCACAATGCCTCTTCCACGTCGTCCCATGCGACCAGCTCTTCCCAGGCGATGGATGAAGTCGATGGTGGTGTGCGGGACGTCGTAAAGAATAACGTGGCGAACAGCCAATGTGTCAATTCCTCTAGAAGCCAAATCGGTGGCAACAATGACCTTGGTATTGGGCAGCGATCGCTTGCCTGGCACTGGGGCCTCTGGCGATGACACAGCGCGCAGGGGTTCTGAAGAAGTGAAGGTTTTCAGCATTTCGGACTGGCGATTCTCGGCCGCATCCCGGTTCAACGCAATAGCATCGATGCCCTTGGATTGAAGGTACTCGGCAACCTCTGTTGTCTTCTCGCGTTCGTTGACAAACACCATGATTCGGCGGACGTCGATTTCACCTTGGATTGGACCCTCATGCTTGGAAGCTTCTCGGCCAATAGTGTAGATGGCATCAGCGCAGGCCAGGTTCTTGTTGTTGCGGTAAGGGTCCTTGACAACATCGATGACACCGAGTTGAACTCTTCTGGGGATAGCATGAAGGTTCGGCGTCGTGATTCTCGTCATGTTGGGGAAGTTGTTTGCGAGGTAGTTGTCCAGTCTTTTCGGGATTGTTGCTGAGCAGAGGATAAACTGCTTCAAGGACGGCATCGCCCTATCGATGATGGTCGTGGTTACGGGGGCAAAGCTTCGGTCAAAGAGCGAGTCCGCCTCGTCGACAATGAGATGAGTGACTTGAGAAAGGACATTGGGATCGGACTCGGCAATCGAGGCTAGCAGGTGAGGCGTCGTGACAACCATGTCGACACCGCGCGGGGAGTACAGATTGCGCTGGATCGTCAGGGCCTTGAGGTTGGCCGATAGAATCTCTGCCTTGAACTTCACGGCGTGCGACAGGATTTTGGCCACCTTTCCAACCTGTTCCACGAGCTCTGCAGAAGGAACCAGGACGATGATGCGAGGTCTAGCCATGGTCGGGTGAGGCTCGTCGAATGCAGACATCTTCTTGGACTTGGGCCCCTTGTTGGCCTTTTGTTCTCTTTCTTTCTCCTCCTGGAAGCGCTTCATGAAGGACTGGATCTCAAGGTTGGCTTCCTCGGCGATCTTCATGGCGTTGACGGCCGGCAGCATGTACGCCAGCGTCTTGCCAGAACCAGTCTCGGCAGCAAGGAGAAAGTCTTGCCTCTTCTCGCCCCGGACTTTGAAGGCGCTAGCCTGGCCCAGCATGGCTGGAATAGCGAGTCTCTGGATGGGCGTTGGCTTGATTTCCACCATTCCTCGCAGCAGGTCGTCTTTGATACCGTCCTTCATTATGGGTAGGAGGTTGAACTGGTCGAATGATTCGTACTCTTGCATCTTGTCCTTCAAAACGTTTCTCTTTCCGTATGAGACCCCGGCCAGAGACCGTTGCATTTTCAAAGCCTTTCTCGGATCGGAAGAGGTCTGGTAATCGCCTCTGTTGTACCTGCTTGAAGAGCCTCCTCTCGCGTCTCTCGAATCTCTCGCGTTAGGTGGACGTGTCGTGCGCCTTTCGGGTACTCTCGCAAAGGTCTGGTTCATACCACCAAAAGGTCCTTCAACTTGTCGTCGCGGCGGTCTGGCATCTCGGTTTCGGGGTCGTGCAACATCGTCTGAAAGGACCATCCGTGATGGCTTCCCCTTGGTTGCTGAGCGGAAGCTGGCGCTTTGTGTAAACCATGGCGAAGTCGTCAAGCGAGGGAAGGGCTGCGTTCGCAATGTCAAGTGACACTTGGGGCATAGCGATGCCAGCGTTCGCGACGACATGATGAGCGATCGCAAAGGAGTCGGCACTGGGGCTGAAGCTTGTTGATGATGGAGCGACGGACACTCTTAACCCCTGGCCTCGAAATTTCAGGAGCTCAGTTGGAGTTTTCTGCGCCAGACCCCCACGTAATCGGCGTGGTCTAAGCTCCGTGCCGACCTCTGACAGCGCCACCCGAATGCCAGGGGACCGTCATATGGAATTGTGTCGTGGTGTGTCGCCTGCTGATCTTGAACTTTCACATCGATCTTTCCATTATTTGAACCAACTGCCAATTGACAATCGAAGATCAGGTTTGAATTAAATAATGCATAGATATAAACACATATTTTTCTTATTGCAGAACCATCATAAGAAGCGTTGGCACCTAGTGTGCATTATAGCCAATAACAAAGTCTGAAGAATAGAGATCGATTCCACGTCAACCAGATCACTTTCGGACACTACCTTGTGACGACTTAAAATTTTACCTATATGAGAGAAGAAGTCAGGTATTCTCCATACTCTGTAACAAGAGCATTCCGTGCTGTAGGGCTGGTTGGCCCAAAGAACGGACTCGCCGTGCATGTCTTGGTCAAGTCTTGACCAAGGATCTGGTAGCAGTAGCTGTGGCTGTGGCGCTCTGCAAGGAAGTACCCGAGCCTTTTAGGCCCTGTCACCTTCTGATGTTCCCCCCAATCCCGCACTTGAGAAGTTCAGCTCAAATCATCCGCCCAGTCGATCCCGGCCCCGTGGAACCTCCCTTGGCCTCTCAGCCCCATTGACCGGTGCCTCTTGCCGAGCGGGCGATCCCCTATTTGATTAACCTGGTCCTAACAGGTCACCTATCCCGTCCCAATCTACGGATACGGATAAACCTCCTTTGTCTCTTTCATCGTCACCCGCTCAACATCAGCATCTGCCTTTCCTCTTCTCATCCTCGGATCTCAAGTCCTGTGAGGACACGATCCCATCATCAACTTGGGTCAGAAAGCATGTGTATCCAGAGGTGACGAAGCCGACGCAATGAGTGCCGATCTCTTGGACCTCGACAGCTTTTATCAGAGCCCTCCGTCACAACAAAACCAACCGGGGGGCCAACAAGGCCAATTACAACCGCAACGCCCGCAGCAAGTAACGGCATCGTCGACAGACCTCTTTGACTTTGCCTCCTTTACCAGCAACATCAACAGCGTCAGCAGCAAGCCCGCGGCGACAACCGCTCCGGCTCAGCAAACCGTACCATGGCCTAGTTTTGAGCCGCAGCAACCAAGTGGTGCTGCCGGTGGAGGCAGCAACAGCAGCAACAGCGGTGGATGGGGTGATTTCGGCGCTTTCTCATCAGGCTTCACCTCCTCATCGACCTCAAGCCAGCAGCCGAAGCAGAATCTGCAGAATGTCGAGGACGATGATGGATGGGGTGACTTCGAGGTTGCGGAACCCACGCCCACCCAGCGCTCGTTCGTGATGCCCCCGCAGACGAATAAGGCAAGGTCATCACCGCCGCCTAGGAACCGTATCGCGCGCGCCTCGACGTTTGATCTCATGACCAACAACCTCGTTAACGTCGTCGATATGCCCTATGGCTCAGGCCTGTCGCCCATACCTAGTCCCGGCCTCCCGTCGCCGAACCAGCAACCCGGGGCCACCTTAGGATCTTCATGGCAGCAGACAAACCGACAACCTAGTCCGGGATTATCATGGCAGACTGCGAGCACCAAACCGGCAGGCAGTCCAGTGTTCTCGTCTCAGACGTCCTCGGCCAAGCCGCAACCGAGCCCTGGATTCTCTAGTCATATGTACGGGATTCAGAAGAAGCCGAGTCCGAAGCCAGCTAAACAGTCGGATCCTAACATTCTCTTTGATGCTGAAGAGTTCGAGCTTCAGGGAGACAACGATGACGATGACGATGACGAATTTGGAGACTTTGAGACTGTTCAGACCCCCTTCCCCGGCGCGGACATGAGCCCGACCCTGGACTCAAGGCCGCCAACCCAACGACAGCCACCGCCGCAGCCTGCACAGCAGCAACCGCCTTCCATGGACCTCCTCTCTCTCAACGACGACTTCGCTCCGGTTTCGCAGCCTCCACCAAAGAGGCCTCAGCTCTCTTCCTTGAATCTCAACGCGCCCACATCACCGTACCCCCAGGCCCCCAAGTCGCCCTCCTTCCAGGAACGTAACCCCTTTCCAGGGCTCGGTCTCACCACGCCCACTTATGGCGATTTCAAGAAGGAGGAAAAGAAGGATGAGAAGCTAGAGTCGCCTACGCCCGTCACAGCCTGGCCAGCTTTCGGACAGACCTCGCCCACAAAGCCGTCCGCCGCTAAGAAGCCTTCCGCTACCACCAATCTTCAAAAGACGCAGGAGGAGGACGAGTGGCCAGACTTTGAGGATTTCCCCGACGACGAGCCTTCTGCGATTGATTCTTCTAGGCCCCCGGAGAGCTGGGATTGGGACGCGGTCGACGGTGTCAAGTCGTCCACTCCAGCTCCGGCCTCTAAATCCAGCACCACTAGCACCGCCAAGAAAGCGACCCCTAAATCCAAGAAAGATGCATCACCAGCAGCACCCTCAGATATCCCGGACGATGCCCCGCCGCCCATCAACATTCCCCCTCCCTCCGTCATCCTCTCCATTTTCCCGCAGTTACTCGACCTTGCAAACTCGTCACTCTTCAAGCCCACATCTCAGCTAGCGGCGCCCATCCGGAAACGCATCCTCGAAGACCCGAGTACGGTGGTCTTCCTCCGCGGCTATCTCCTCCTCGCCACCGTCGCCGCCCGCATCATCGCGGGCCGCAAACTCCGCTGGCACCGCGACAAGTTCTTGTCCCAGGGCATGGCCATCTCCGCGGCCGGCGCAAAGGGCATGAAGCTTGCGGGCGTGGATAAAGCGCAGTCCGCGCGCGAGGACCGCGAGGCGGCGGACGTGGTCGGCGTGTGGAGGGAGCACGTCGGCAGGCTCCGGTCCGCCGTCGCGGCGGCCAACTCCACCGCTGGCGCCAAGAACCCGCGGGACCAGCTCCGCGTGCCCGAGCTCAACGAGACGATTCCCGTCTCGACGGCCAAGGTTGTGCCCACTGCGCCCAAGCCGTGCGTCATCTGCGGTCTGAAGCGCGACGAGCGGGTGAGTAAGGTGGACCATGAGGTCGAGGACAGCTTTGGGGAGTGGTGGGTTGAGCATTGGGGTCACAGAGCCTGCAAGAACTTTTGGGTTGAGCACGAGAAGCAGCTGCGGCAAAGATGAAGGGAGACAGAGGAAGGGGGAAAAGGTTGTAGTGGCGGATGGGGTTTACCTCGCATCTTGTATATAATTGCACTGCACATACATGATACCTCGAGTGCTTCATTTACATCGATTGGGCGGCTAGGTCTTTTTTTCTTCTTCCAAATAACAAGGGCATCTAGTTTGATTCTACTCAACCGACGATAACGTGATTCTTCCTTCGCGTGATTGCATAGATGAAATATACCATAGACGCATTGTGAAGTGTCTCCTGCCCAGATGCGTTTGACGTGCCATAAAGTATAACAATGCTAGCTTGCTTGATTACTACCGTGGCAGGTCATGATTTTTCGCCTTGTGTAGGCGGCCCGGCGCTTGCTAAGTTCCACAGATATTAAGGTATCCCATGCGCTCTTGCGGTGGCTTGCGATTGAGTATTTCTACAGGTGAAGCTTTACTGGCAAGAGCTTTGGGCATAAAGGCATGTCGAACTGAAGACGCGTAAAATCGGCTTGACTTATCTTTGCGGCAGGGGGAAAACCCTCAGAGGAAGGCCAGGCGAGGAGTTGCGGGATACGATCCTGACCGAAATTCTGTAGCGGCTCCGTCGGTGAGCCAACCGTGCATACTGCCTTTACCTAGGCAAGGTAGCTCAGATTGAGCTGTATCTTATCAAAGAGCAAGGAAGAGGTACAATGCAGTAATGTTTAGTGAATGGGATGAGAGGGCTACTCTTGGATTTGTCGACGGTACGATCTACCCCGCTGTTGAGCTGCCTCGGTTGGCCAATCCGGAGTGCTGAAGGTGCAAAGTCTTCAGAAACTGTCCATTGGCATCGCGGCTCTGAGAGCTAGGGTCTCAACAGCGACGGATGGCCGGACACTAGTCAAATGTCGGCAACGGCATCGTATGGTGACCGGTTAGCGGGGAGGCTGGCATTGAACGAATAGCAGGGCGTGATTGCTTTTTCCCGTGCAGTCCGGGTAGCAAAGTGTGTGGCTTCGAGTTACACCAGATAAAGAGCTCTGTTTCTGTCGCAGGAAAGCCGAGAAACTTGACAGATGGGTATACAAATGCTGGATGTCATGTACTTTGTATGAGCTGAGTCAATGCGGCGCAAGCGCAAACTCCAATGGGATTTCTGACATGCCATTTTGACAGATGGACGGCGTTTTGAGACCGGGACGAGTGGGAGGCTGGATCTGTCGGTACCGTTTCGCTAAAGTATCGGCCGCACTAGCCGGCCGCTCGCTCGGCGTGTAGGCAAGGAAAAGATGGCGGGGAGCCAAGCAATCAAAGTCATTTGTACCCGCGCTGGATCACCGTTGACGCACACTGCAGCGCCGCAGCGTGGTGATGGGTGGAGCAGCAAAGTTCCCTTGTTGATCGGGGCGTTCCCGTTCCATGCTGGAGGAGTCGAGGTTTTGGGGAATTGGTCAGCTCCTGGAGCTTGGGACGCTTGATGCGCAGCGGCTCGAGCCTGCGACAGCTCTGAGGAACTTATCTGTCACTGAGGTGCAGACTGCGATTGCGATCCAAGCGAGACGAGTGATGGCCACAAGAGCCGTCTGGTCGCATGTCGTGTGTCGCAAGTCGGGCAACATATGCCAAGTTGGATTGGACACCTGTTCGATCTGAAAGCTCGCCAGCGTAAGGTCCGATGCGGCCGGGTCAGGCACCACTGGCACCAGATCCCAGGTAGGCTAGCAATGCGCATTACGTTGAAAGATTCAACCCTGGAATGGGAGACGATTCGAGACGGTCGGGAATGCTTCTTCCCTGTCGTGTGCCCTGGCGGGGATCAGTCCGAGGGAGAACTACAACACTATGTAAGGGTACTGACATGTAGGTACTCCAAGAGGCCGCCTGAACGAGGGCCTCGAGCCAAAGTTTGCACCCCACCATTGATGAGGTGTAAGTGGTGTGGGAAATAGAGGAAGAGATAGATGGATAGGTCTGTCGAGGCTCGTGTGCTGAGGGAGGCATCGCAGTCCTTGTGCGTATGGCGTGCCTGTGATGGTGGGCAATACCTAGGCGAAAGATTGAGACAGTCGAGGGATTTGGGAGGGTCTCCTCCATCTTCCATCATTACCTCACACCTCATCTTGCCGCACGTCCAAAGTCGCATCCGTGAGTACCAGGGAAGACGGAAAATGGCAATGAGGTGGGAGGGAGGGTGGGTGTTTCCAGCTTCTTGAAGCCCGCCCGGACAGGGAACTTGAAGGTTGAGCGAGTGCCCCTCGAAAGGAAGGAGCCCAAGTGCTAGGTAAGGTAGGTAGGTAAGTAAGCTCCATGTGGCGTGGAGGGGTCCCGTCCAAGGTGAAGTACCTACATACCTCACCTGCCATACCTCAAGATGTACAGGCACGATACTACTTGAGAAGCATGTGCAGGAGGGGCGGGATACTTGCTGTGACGATGGCCCTAGCGTTGCGACATGTATTGCTACGGCCAACTTCCGCGGATCAGGTACACGTGATCCATTGTTGCAGGGTGGGGCCATGAGTAGCCAGCGTTGAGGTCTGGATGCGCTTTCCTCTATTCACTGTCGTACCTTCCCGGTCTTCCTGCCCACTCAAGCCCCTCACAGATCAGTCCCTTCCATCTTCCAGCGACGAGCTCCCCCAATTCTTTCCACAGCACACCTACCTACCTTACCTTGCTTTACGCGACCCATTCTCGACCACTTCCGCTCAAGTATCCGTAAGGTACCTTCCACCTCTTGCACCACAACTTCCATTACACCCGACCACAGCTTAGGTACCTTACACAACCACCACCACCAGAGACCTTCAACAGCCAGACCGGGTACACCTGTCTTGCTACTCCAACTCACATTATCGTAAGTACCTTCTACCTTTGCTTTTCCCAGCCCATCCAGAAAAGAAGGAGTTTGAAAAAAAATACTGAGGCGCACTTTCCCTCCCATCGCTCTCACACACTCACATTTACCTACCGACTTTTTCTCCTCCCATTTTCCACTCCCACTCTTCTTTTCCTTCACCTCACTTCTCCACGACCGACCTCACTTCTCTCTCCCGGCCCCCAACTCTTCACCTCTTCCACCTCTTCACCTCACCAACTCTTCCAAAAAAAATTCCTCTCACGACCGCCTCTTCAACTCTTCCACTCCCACTCTCAACCTCTCGCCAACACCCGAGCGCCTCTACCTCTCTCCCGTCTACTCCTCTACCCCTCCATCTCTCAACTTTCCCGATCCACCACCCACTTCAATCCACCACCTCATCCTCCCCGCCACCCACTACGCAACTACACACCCGTCACCGCAAACGAGCTGCACCAAAGCACTCCAATCTACCAACCTCTACAGACCGAAGCTTTCGCTATACGGTTTCAATTCACTAACGTCCTGCTTTATTGCTTGACAGCTGAATTTCTACAAGTTTCACGCTTCAACGTCAGCGCCATCACTTGCAGCCAGTGCCTTCCTGATTAAAAGTTCAGGAAAAATATCACAGTAAGTTGCACCACACAAAACTACCTTACCACCCCGCGCCATCATTACCCCCACTTTGTATGTGCAAGAGCTCCTGGCGTCAATCCGCCCACCATATCAAGATGGGTCAGGGTCAGGCACAGGTGACCCTGAAAACAGTCACGCTCTATATGGTATAAAAAATCCTACTACCACAGTTGCGTGCTACGGTCACGGTTTGGAGGTAGTGTCGATTCTTCTGTTCACCTTTACGCGTCTTTGGGTGGGGAAGTCGATGCGCTTGCCCTGGACTATCGGGAAAACCACAACTTCTACAAAATCTGGATTCTCACTCTCCCTTGCCCTTCACTCTTTCTTCCCACTACACCACTTCCTTTTTCACCCAATTTTGGGCAACCTGTTGGATTGTTGTACTAATTGCGCTTTTTTGTTTAGAATTCCTTTTCGAATCAATTTCCCCAAGCACCTTTCGAATTGCTCAAAATGTCCACCACTCAGGATAACATTGCTGCCAACGGCAACGATCTCGTCGGCTCCCTCGACCAGTTGAAGCTCGATGATGGCGAGACCCGTCTTGGCCCTGACGGAGAGCCTGCGCCCCGCACCGACGAGGAGTACGCCGGCTCTCAGCTAACTCTGAGAGCCATCGTTTCTTCCAAGGAGGCCGGTGTCATCATTGGAAAGGCTGGCAAGAATGTCGCCGAGCTTCGCGACGAGACTGGCGTCAAGGCTGGTGTCAGCAAGGTCGTCCAAGGCGTTCACGATCGCGTTCTCACCATCACCGGCGGCTGCCAGGCCATATCTGAGGCCTATGCGATTGTCGCGCGCGCTCTTCTCGAGGGCGCTCCCGCCATGGGCATGGGAGGTGTTGTCTCCAACACTGGCACTCATCGTAAGTCTATCTCATGTGGTGCGCCAAGAAGAGCATCGCTAACATTGTGACCTCAGCCATCAAGCTTCTGATTTCCCACAACCAGATGGGTACCATCATCGGCCGCCAAGGTCTTAAGATTAAGCACATCCAGGATGTGTCGGGCGTTCGCATGGTCGCCCAGAAGGAGATGCTGCCCCAGTCGACTGAGCGCATCGTTGAGGTCCAGGGCACACCCGAGGGCATCAAGGGTGCTATTTGGGAGATTTGCAAGTGTCTTGTCGACGATTGGCAGAGAGGTACTGGTACCGTCCTCTACAACCCGGTCGTTCGCACCCAGCCTGGCACAACCTCTACCATCAGTGGCACTTCCAACAGCTACTCTTCCGGTGGCGGTCGCGCCTCAGAGTATTCTGCCCCCCGCGTCATGCGCACTGGAAACGGTGCCGACTTCAGCACCACTACCAACAACGGCGGCAGTGGTGGCAGTGGCGGTCGTCCTTACGGCCGTCGTTCCGACTCTGACGCTGCGTCCCGAGGCCCTCCCACCCACGACGAGAATGGCGAGGAGCTTCAGACTCAGAACATCAGCATCCCTGCTGACATGGTCGGTTGCATCATTGGCCGTGCTGGAAGCAAGATTTCCGAGATTCGCAAAACCTCCGGTGCCCGCATCTCGATCGCCAAGGTATGACACCTCTTCACCATAAAAGCCCATGTCCCAGATAACTAATTTGTATAGGCTCCCCACGACGAAAGTGGCGAACGCATGTTCACCATCATGGGTACCGCCAAGGCTAACGAGTCTGCCCTTTTCCTGCTCTACGAGAACCTTGAGGCGGAGAAGATGCGCCGCCAGACGGCCAACTCTCCCGAGTAAAAAAGCGTTTTCAGAATCGTCCCTTTTCAGTTCGTCATCCGGCCTCAGGAGCTGGTACTTGCAGACAATGGCCGCAAGGCTCAATATCTGAGATGAGAAGTGTCTTACTTCAGCACATCATCTCCGGGACGCGACAAACACTTTTCTCAATTGCTTTGTTTTCTTCGACTTTCGAATATCTGGGCCAAGGATCCCCAGACACGCGCACAAGTATGGTCGCCGGGGTGGGACCACAACAACTTTCACTTTCCGTCTTCTTGAACGCTTTGAGTTGCTTTTTGGGAGGATGGTCCTCCGGTCTACGTTTGGGCAGGCATCAGAGGTCCCTAGGTCTACGGACCGGGATTGTATTCAGCCTTTCCAAACCGAACATACGGCACGACTTATGATTACCTCATGCGGATACCTCTTTGAAGCAGAGTTGCTTGCTTCATAAACATTAGTAATGAAAATCGGCCAGCAACTCTACACCCGACCCTGTTTACCCATCCCCAACCCGCCACGATTTCTCACTGGACCGAAGATATCCTCAGCGGCCTGTGTTTTCAGCCGCTTTTTGGGCTACGGAACTCTTTACGCTCTTGGTATTGACTTCCGATGCCAGGAGGATTCTAGATAGTACACCCAACCCATAGCTAGGCGAATTAACACTTTTGAGCAAGGCCGCTCATAAAACTCTTGTCTCGTTGCCATTGATGTGTCTTCAAAAGCCGTCTTGAACGTAGTCGGAAGAATGGTCTACTGGAGATTATGGCATTCACTCCTCTGGTGTCCAATTATTGGAAACGGTAAAGGCGAAGCGACAGAATCCATGCTGTTCTTGTCTCTATCAACTGGGGTGCCCTCAAACGTAGCTGATTAATTTCCAAAGACGTTCACTCAAGGCATAGGCTGAGAAGGACGGTTGGAAGGTGTCGAAGGTCTTCCAGGATGAATTTGCGATCATGATGTGATTGGCCAATGTCAAGCGGGGTTTTGGGGACAAGTGTTTGTAATGCCGATCCGGAGAGGAGACACCGGGCTGGGCTGATTCCTGATAAGGTTAGGGCGGCGGCAAGCAAGCAGTGGAGGGGAGGGACCCTGAAGAGGCTTGGGCGGAAAGGGTGCAGCGTGGTTTGCGTGGGTTGTGTGGTTCGGGGGGCACCTGGGGGGTAAGATGCAACGGGTAAGCTGTCCACCTTATTTTTATTTTGGGATGAAGCCAACCTGTCATTTGCCCAGCTGCTCCTTCGACGTTGACTGTCTGCATTCGCTTGTCTCTGTGTCCACATCTCCATCTCGGGTGTCTATCCTGCTGCTGCTCAAGCTCGAGGATTCGTAGCACTTTCGTTCTCTTCAACATATATCTTTTTCCTTTCAAGTTTGCATTGTTAGAAGCCTCGCATCCAGTCGTTGTCGGTCCCTTGCAGTGTTTCGTTTCTCCGCCCCTTTAGCTGCGCGCGCCCATCGTCCACGCTCAACGGGTATCGAGTCGCGCAACCATACTCGAGCTTCCTTTTCCCGTCTTTCGACAACAATTTTTCGCAACCCGACGTGCCAATTGAGTCCCGGCGAAAAACAGACGAAGCGACGCAATGGCGCGCTCGAAGCAGGCCACCCCTATTCGTCGACAGACATCGTCCGAATACTTTAGCAAAGCGGACACCCTCAAGCGGACGCCCAGCAACAGCAATGGAGCCGTAACTTCTGTGAATGCGAAGGAGGCCAACGGCAAGGTTGTCGCTACACCTGCATCTGCGGTTGTCGAGGCAAAGGAGGCCGGCGCCCTCCAAATCCTGATTGCTGTAGGCGGTATCTACGCCTCCTTGTACGTCCTGGGCCATTTCTTAACTCCCCTAGTCCTATGTCCTCCTCGAATTCCTCTTCGCCCGGCGCATCGCTGACAATATACCTCGCGCAGTCTGACATGGGCCTACCTCCAGGAGAAGCTTACGACGACGCCCTACGGCCCGACGTCCAAGCCCGAAGTCTTCAAGTACCCCGTCTTCCTCAACACGATCCAGTCCCTCTTCGCCGCGTCGACGGGCCTTCTCTACCTCTGGTTCTCCTCCCGCAACGCCGCCTCCCTCCCGCCCGTCTTCCCCTCGCGCGGCATCGTCATGCCCCTCGCCCTCGTCGCCGTCACCTCCTCCCTCGCCTCACCCTTTGGCTACGCCTCCCTGGCGCACATTGACTACATCACCTTCTTGCTCGCAAAGTCCTGCAAGCTAGTGCCCGTCATGCTCCTCCACACGACGCTCTTTGGCAAGCGCTACCCGCTGTACAAGTACCTCGTCGTCGCGGGCGTCACGGCCGGCGTCGCCGTCTTTACGCTGCACTCGGGCAGCAAGAAGAAGAAGTCCGTCGTCAACCCGGACGCCAATATGCCCTGGGGCATGCTCCTCCTCAGCATTAACCTGCTCTTTGACGGCCTCACCAACAGCACCCAGGACTACATCTTCAGCACCTTCAAGGGGTACACTGGTCCGCAGATGATGTGCGCCAACAACCTCATGAGCACGGCCGTCACGCTGGGCTACCTCGTGCTCAGCCCCTGGCTCGTACACACCGGTCTCGGCGAGTACCTCGGCATGGACGTCGCCGGCAGCGCGGGCGAGCTGACGGCCGCGCTGGGTTTCATGGCGCGGTACCCCGCCGTGTGGTGGGATGTCCTCGGCTTCGCTGCGTGTGGCGCCGTCGGCCAGGTCTTTATCTGTATGTGTTGTTCTCTTCCTCTCTACTCTTGTTACAACTCTACTAACACTGCGTTTCTTCTTCCTAGTCTACACCCTCTCCACCTTTTCTTCGGTCCTCCTCGTCACCGTCACAGTCACCCGCAAGATGGTCACCATGGCCCTCTCCGTCTTCGCCTTTGGTCACAGCCTCACGAGCATGCAGTGGGCTGGCGTCTCCCTCGTCTTTGGCGCCATTGGCGCCGAGGCCCAGATTGCGACCAAGGAGAAAAGGGCCAAGGAAGCTGCGAAGCGCGCGGCGGCTGCTGGGAAGACGCAGTAAAAGGAAATGGTGCAAGGAAAGTTCTTCCAAGGTTGTTTGGCTTTGTATTAGACACCCTTGTTTTAAAAGGACTCTTGACTACGCGGCAGCAACTCCTTCTTTTTCTTCAACGTATACTGTTTTATACTTTGTTATTGGTCTTCGGACCCCCCCTCCCTTCTTGGTCAAGACATTTTCCTCATCCTCTTCGAGATATCCCAAAACCCCATTAGTCCTATGGTAGACAACACAAAGGCCACACTTATCTCTTTCTCCAGGGGGGCCCAAACAAGAACAATAGCACCACCACCCCTCCTCCCTCTCAAGCCTGTAAATAGCACACACATCGTACAAAAAGACTTCCAAGAGTGAAGCCTCAAAGTCGGGGGCCGGCGTTTGGTTGGCGTTTCGTTTTCCTAGTATAGAATCATATAAAGATACAGACATACAGAGTATACACCAAAGATCTGAGAACTTGATATATATATATATATACGAGATTACTTCTTCCCCTTTCGATACCGAGCATGATGAATATTGATGTAACCGCCTCGCTTCCAACATCTCAACCTCTTTGTTTGTCTCTAGACTTACAAATTAAGATTATGTCTCTCTCTTTTCTACAGCAAAAGTGGGGGTGGGGGGTAGGCAATGGATATATACATGTATATGTGATGCTTGAGCAGGTCGGGAGATGGCAAGGGCCCTTCTCACCGGTAGTCCCCGGAAGCAAATGCTCCTCTCCTCTGAGAAGTTGTCAGCTCGAATCTGCCACAAACAGACAGCCAAACAGATGGAAAAATGTCTCATCAAATGATCTTTATGCTATAACAATAAAACTTGATCCCCCAGTCTCTTCGGGAGAAAACAGACAAGACAACCACCACCTGATCTGCTTTCCTTCGCTTATGATATTCCCACATTTTCCATCTCACTGACTTCTCTGTGATTTAGAGCTTTCACTCCTCCGACCTGACCTGAACTGAACTCCTTCATATACACAAATCCCGCAGGATTAGAAGAAGATGTGTTTCTGACACACACACTACGCTGAGACTACGGGAGGCTAAATAGAAGCCTGACGATGATGTATGGGCTATTTGGAACTCTGTAGAGAGAGTGTTGAACGACAGACGAGTCCAACGCTTGACAGATGCAGACGAGAGTGCAAGTTTATACATATTGCCAACACCGCTCTGAGCATCGTCTTTGAACATTACTTTGTACAGTCCCGCGATACCACGGAGGGGATAACAAGGACGTGAGCTTGTTACCGTACACTTATTACGCTGGCGTGGACCGCGTATCACTTATGCATAGCATCACATATACATGGGAACAATCAAAAAGCACTTGATAATGCATACGTAGTATGGCTCTTCGTTTTTTACAATTCATCTACCTCGCTCCCTCTCCACCCCATCCATGCATGCAGTTATGGTATCCTCGTCTCATCCTCTCCTACTTTCCTTTGGACTCCATATGCGTTGCGGTAGACTCATCCGTAGATGGACCGCATTGAAAGGAAAAGAAAAAAAAAAGAAAACCCAAACCTCAAACACAAGAAAATAGCATGGTGACTTTGTGAGTTTTCCTCACAGCCGTTCCCTCTTTCCAAGTGAACCGGCCCCTGTTAGGAAAGTACCTCATGAGGCAAAAGCCTGTACCCAAATCCCTTCCAACTCCCTCGTCCAAAGTGGGCACGCCAGTAAACGATTGCAAGAAAGATGGCCGATCCCGGTGGTCCTTGACTGTCCATGTCCAAGCGATGAGAGACGTGTCTCCCATCTTTTCCGTTTCAATATTTGCGTTACGAGAACGCAATTCTAAATTACACATTTTGGTTTATGGTTGTAGGGTACTTTTTCCGCAAACTGTTTACGTGACGAAAACTTATGTTTCGCCACTCGCTGCGCTCTGGAAAAAAAAGGCTTCAAAACGACAAAAGAGACGCCAACTCAACGTGGGTGCACCATTGAGCTTGGCTGGTGTTCGTATAATTGGGAAGCATGCACGTCCATACACCATGGGCGGCGAGTTCCAGTATTGTCCTCCTTTTCGGTCCTTTGCCATTGACGATATAACTCCTGCAACTGCCTTTTGATCGATCGATGCGAATTGAGATAATCATCTGTTTGGCATGCACTTGTTTCGGAAATCGTCCAAGGTCTCGGTGGCCGTCAACCTCGTATCGATTGCAACGAAGGCCGATGCATTGTCGCAATGCACGCGTATTTGACTAGTCCATGTCGCAATAAATAGCAACAATAGTCCGAGTTCGGCCGAGTACCGCCGAGGTAGTTCGGTCCCGGGGCGTTTGGTGCTAGTGACTAGTGGCGGTGTGTTCCGTCCTGGCTGCGGTCATAGCAGCTCATCAATAGACCTCACAATTGGCGTTTCACCTTTTGTAGGCGGACTGCGCGGGTCGGCAACCTGGGTGGGGCGTCCGAAGGGGTAGAAAGGATCCCTAGGGAACATTGTTTCTCGAGGCGAGAACAGACCTTCGCTGGGAGTTGGCGGAACCTCGACAAACTGCATGCCTGGAAATCCGTGGCTGGAATCGTGCAGCGGGTTCTTCGTCATCGTCTCGGCTCGGGGTGACAAGAGAGCCGCGTCGTCGGGAACTGCACCAACCACGAAGTGTCTATCTTTTGGAGCTGCAACTTCATCTTCGCGTTCCAGTGATGGGCCAAGATTCAGACTAGAAAATCCAAAGCCAGCGGCAGGGCCGAATCGGTGAGCTCCAAATCCGGGAGAAGGGGGCGGGCCAGGCGACGGCGGCGGCTTGCCAAAGAACGATGATGACGATGGTGGTGCGAGGCCCGAAACTGGCGGCGTAGGCTTGAAAGGCATCAAGCGATCAACATCAAAGTTTCCAAATTTGGCAGAATCGTCGTTCTCCTTTTCTGACCAGGAGAAGCTTGATGGCGCTGAGGACGGACCAGGCGAGATTGGTTGACTGCCGGGTGTTGAGTGGCCTCTGGCACGGGTAGGGCTGCCCTTCTTCGGGCTCGAACTTCCAGAGCTTCCTTCCTTCTCTCCAGGTAGAGGAGCCGTCAAAGGCTCTTTGGGTGCGATGTCAATGGCCGCATCCGCAGAGAGTGTCAGGCGGTGCTTCGTAGGGCTTCGGCCGGTGCGCGGGCGGAAGGCTGATCCGGGCGACGTCTTCTTCTTCGACATCTGCTTCTGGAAATCCTGCAAGCAATACATGAGCTTCATGTTGGGGCTAATCCACTTGCTCTTCTCCTGAGCAGCGTAGTAGGCATCGTTGACGCTGAGCTCAGGGTTGCGGTACAAGCCGTAAGCAATAATAAGACTGGCGGATCGACTTGCGCCTTGCTGGCAATGGACGAGCACCTTCTTGCCCTCCTTCGTCCGTGCTTCAATCGTCTCGCAGAGGTGCATCAAATCCTGAGCAATATCCGTGTTGTGGTCCCAGGGCATGTGGATGTACTCTGGGCGCTTGATAGAGAATGACATGGCCTTGGGCGTTGTCGGTGTTTCCGGTCTGTCGTTGGTCGGGAACTCGAAGGCGGTAGAAAAGCTAGCGTTTGACACAGCCGTGTCGGGAATGGGGCTGAGGACGGCTGGAGAGTCTGACATGGCCTCGTCTGACTTGGGCAAGAAGTTGAAAGGGTTGTTAACTTCCCGCGCGACATTGATGACGGTGTCAAATTTGGAGGCTTCGTCGGCGGTCGGCTCCAAGTACAGGTAGACGTTGTCTTCGTAGATTGCGATAGGGCCATCCGGATAACCCGGCGTCTTTTGGTCCTCATTGTTCTCGTTCTCGTGATAGGGTTCGAAGTCGAGGGCGGCGCGGCTCGCGAGTTGAGTTCTAATGGGCGAATCCTCCTCAACGATTGTCGTGTCGAAGGACTGGCCCATGCCAGTCTTTGTCGGTCTTAAAAATTCCGAAAGGCCCGATTCGTTTCTTTCCAAAACCTTGGGGAAAGTCATTCCACCCGGAGGGCCAAAAGTCGCAGACTTCAGGGAGGGCAGCATGTGAGGCGAAGAGGTTGAGTGCTTGAGCGCTCGTCTCTGCAAGATTGGTGCCATACCAGGGGTGCCAGGGACCTCGAGGGTGTTTCGCATGACCAGATCTGATGTTTGGGTCTTGAGGCTGAGCTGACTAGGCTTGCGCTTCATTGCTGGAATGGTTGGCTTGATGAAAGAGGGCGATGCGGGCTCGGAAACCAGTGTTGAGGCACTGTTTCCCATGAAAGGCGGCTGAATTGACAGTCCCTTCATGTTCTTAGGGCGACGCGGCGAAGGGGACGTCATCGGACGACCGAAGCTAGTGGTTTCTGCCGCAGACATGGTGTTCATTGAAGACAATGGACCAAGGCCGCCAAAGGATGTGGCAGGGAAAGAGTTGAGGGGTATCAAGTTGACGGGAGAATCGGGGGATGATGAAGGGGACGGGTCCGACAGCGGGGAGCAGTCACTTGTTGAGAGCGTCGTTGTGGGCGAAGACTCGGCAGACTCGGAGGCCTGAGTAGAGGTGCTGTCGTGGTGCTTGTGAGAGTGATCCATAGTCGGTCGCAAGGACTGGACCGGGTTGGCCAAAGGCTTTCCGGTGGCCTCCATCTCGATCAATTTGGGGTCGACGAGGGTGACGGTTTCTTGAGCGGCGATTGTCTCTGCGTCCAGATCGAAGACTGACATGAAAGAAGGGATTTGATCTTCGTAGATCCTTCTTGCCGCTGCTGACGGCATGGTTCTGTGTACCTTTTGAATGGGCTGCCCGAATCCCTTCTCTCTTTCTCTTCTCTTGCGCGAGGGAAACGTGTTGGCGGCAGTCTCGGGGGACGAGACTGAGTAGGCCGCGAGGGGCAACGTTGGCGTAATGATTAAAGAAATGGTTGCGGCGTTTAGCGTGGAAGGAGCGGGAGTCGCGATTGATGTTTGTAGAATGGAAAGAAAATGCCAGTGGGCAGGCGGGCGATTGATTGTAGATCGGAGGACAGCGCTGCTGAATCCCGTGGATGCTTTTGTGTCCTCGTCGTCGGCGGGGTGGTTGTGCTAGTCCAAGTCTCTCGGCAGGACCGAAGTATCTCTCTATTCTCTAACTCCTCCTCGTACTCGGGGCGGTGCCGCAGGGTGCGCAGGGCAGGTGACCAGTCTCGCGACAGGAATAGGTCAGTCGAGTGTTCGTATGCGGCGGGGGCCCTGGTGGGTAGTGGGCAAGAGGACTAGAATCGTCGTCGTCGTGGTTCGTGAGGTAGGAAGGAGGGTAGAGGTGAACGAAGGCGAAGAAGAGTAGTAAGTTTGGTTGGTGATGGAAGAGAAATGGAGAAGAGAGAAAACAATGGCTAGTGGTCACGACGAAAACGGCGGCTCGGGGTTAGCACATGCTGTTGGTGGGAAAGAGATGTGGCACGGTCCGGTCAATACGGATGCATTCGCCAGGCGGGTATGCGTAAGAGGTGAGCGGAAGGTAAGGTATTTGTTGAAGGAAGAAGGGATACTGCAATTGGTTTGGATTTACTTGGTTTGCAAGGCGGCAGAGTATCCGTATAATTGGGAATAAGGGGAGGTAGTGAATAAGAGAAGAGGGGTGTGTGTGTGTGTGTGTGTGTGTGTGGTGATTTGGGATTGGGGTGGGAAGAAGGGAAAATGGAAGAGAGACGTGAGGTGGTTGAAAGTTGAGGTGAATGGCGGACGAGGGAAGGGTTCGAGAGAGTACCTGAGGTAAGGTAGAGAGTTGAGGATGGGCCAACAACTGGAAGGGGAAGGAAAGAGGGACTGGGGCCCTTGGGGCTCTTGCTCTTGCTCTTGCTCTTTGGGGGGCCGTGGCAGAGAGAGGGCAGAGAGGGCAGACGTGAGAACCTAAAGGTGAAGGAAGGCCTGCACGCAAGCGACAACCAAGCGACTGGAGAGTGAAAGGCAGGCCGTCCGTCGCCCAGTCAGTTGCCCTCGTCGAACATGGACGGGCTGGGTTTGGCCTGGAGATGCTGGTCAAGGTCTCAAGGAAGGCCAACGGGTGGTGGGAGGGTCCCCCCAGCCCAGGATCAAGTTGCTGGCTGAGGGCGAGAGGCGACCAGGGCAGGGGTCCTTCCCTTCCCTGGGATATTATGGAGTAGGTACTGTGCAGTAGAGACCAAGGTACTGCAGGTGGGAAGCGTGCGGTAAGAGGTACCTATAGAAACCTTGCCTTGCACTTGCCCTTCTACTTCCTCTGCGGCTGGTCCCCGGTACGTACCTATCTTACCATGCCTCGTCCCCCCCTCTCTCTGTCGTCTTCTGTCTGAGGTTCACCTGGCAAAAGTGTCTGGGTGGTAAGGATTACCAAGAGACGTATCTTTTTCTTCCTGTGCCTTTTTATTTTCTCAGGTTAAGGTAAGTACGGATCACATTGAGTAGCAATTACTACGAATAGAACACCAAGCATTGGATCTCTCAAGAATGACTACGAATACCCTACCTATTCCCTTTTAACCAACGTATCTGGCATAGTAGTCGACACACAACGTAGAAGACGTACGACGACGGCGAGAGGACAAGAATTGCTCGCAACTGCAAGTCTGGACCCGTACGGAGTAAGGCGCCCAGGTAGTGCTAAGGTAGTGGAGAGAGCAAGGAACTGAACAAGACTGGAGAGAGCTCGATGCAAGTGACAGAATTCCCTGTCTGGTCACCGGCCAGCACCTTTTGTCACAGAATGCTGTCCAGAACCTATCGCGCGTAGGGATACGGAGTATGGATACCTAGAACGTGAAGACAGCCCAGGCAGGCTGCGAAGGCGAGGCAAGGCAAGGTAAGGCAAGATGAGGAGGAGAGAGCAACGCACCGGGCACAGATGGAACCCATCTCGACAAAACAAAGTAGTGCTGGCTGGCGGAGGGGTCAGATCGGGAATTGTTAGTGCGGCCTCGTCTACGGCCTCGTCTGCGCAAGCGCTACCCCCTTAGCTCCAGTATGGGAGGGCGTAGGCTGTAGCCGGAGGTGACTACGCGAGAGCCGTGGACTAGCCCGCCGCCATTGATGAGGACTTGGACTGGTGCCCGTCCTTGGGTTGATTTGCTGTTGCTTTAGAGCCGTGGGCACCATCGCGCGGCCAAGTCTAGTGTATTGCCCACGGGCTATCAGAGTAGTAGTCTGTATCGAACTGCCCGCTCTGCCATCGTCGGCACGGCATGTCGCTGTTGTGGATACGTAGCAACGAACGGACAGACGGATACAATGTGGTGACTCTGACCTGACACCTGCAATATGCAGAGAACAAGCAGCACAGAAGCAACCGAACATCAGCACGTCTGTCTGGTTGGGAGTCTGGAGTCTGGACTGACTGACGCTGATGGGCAAACGAGGGTGGAGGGGCATAGGCTAGAATCCGGTGTTCCGCTGCCGCTGGCTGCTGCGCTGCAAGATGCAGAGGAACGGCAATGACTGGTCCAAACCGGCTTCTAGACCACGGGTACTCCTCTTTTCGCTCTCTCTCAGAGTCAGATCTCTGTCAGCTTGGTCTTGTAAATCAACCAAATCACTAATTCCTCCTTCTTCCCCTACAAGTTTCTGTGGCCCCCCCGCGGTTGAGAAGGCGGCAGGAGAGAGCGTGTGTGTGGTGCGCACCTGCTGTGTGTGTGTGAGAGAGAAAGAGAGGATTGGCGAGTGGCCGCCCAGCGCAAGTGGATCCGCCCAACCACACCACTTCCCAGGACGGAATAAGTGGGTTTATGGCTTGGGGCTTGGTACGAGTGATCCCCTGGGTCCCTGTGTGTGCCTGGGTCACCCCCAGAAAGTGGGGCACTGGGGCTTCGTCGTGACTGGAGCGTATTTTGCGAAACATGACCGGGGTCTATTAATAGCCCGCCCTCAGGACCAACTTACCAAGTACGAATAGAGAAAGAAGAAAAGAAAAGAAAAAAAGGTCCGCAGTCCCAGTCCCGTGCATGCGCCTTGTAGTCGCCCGTCGTCTAGAGGTCGGCGCCAATTTTGGACCAATGGCAGGCCGGGGAGTTCCAATTCGGTCACTCCTGCCGTGTAGCCTCGGTACGTACCTGGCTTGTTGGATTCAGTTCATTTCATCCATTTTGCCTCTTGCTCTCTTCTTAACCATTGCGGCTTCGGGTCCATGGTTCTTGGTCTCTTGGATCTGCCCAATGTGTCTCCCGTATCCGTTTGTCTACCTAACTATTCGTGTGTTGCCGTTGCTTGCCTCACTCAGAGTTGTAGTCACGCAAGTAGAGTTGTCGATCAGAAACTATTCAACACTAAAGATGCTGGCCTGCTGCACATATAAAGTGTTCCGTCATTTCTCGCCACTGCTTGGGGTTCCTGTCCCTGATTAAGCTGGTGCCGGCGTTGGTGCCGCATCTCAATCTCCAGAAAGGAAAGAGATCTGCCAGGGGAACATCTACACACTCCTTACTTTTGTTGCAGGAATAGCAATGCGCCATCGCAGTGGCGGCGGGATTCCGTCTTCCATTGATGGGTGCTTATTTCCGGCTCACTATCAGTCTCTAGCGTCTGTCTCTGTACTTCAGCGCAATACCTCTCTGCACTTTGTCCTCCTTCGTATGCGTTGGTTTGTTCCACTTCACTACGAAGAGAACGCCATGTGTTTGAAGTTGCTGACCTGAGAACTCCGAACCAACCTATCAAGCTGGCTTCTCAGTGATATGCGGTGACATGCGGTGACATGTCTACACATCACACGCACACATACACACAAACGGTCCCAGCGATCATACACACTATTACCAACACTCAGACACGGGCTCTCAAACCATCTGTACCCGTAATACGGGGAAACCGTTACTACCGTACGGAGTAGTCCAAAGACTAGAAGAAAAATGACAGGCATGTCAAAAAAAGAGACATAGCTCAACGCCGCCGGGACTGGGCGCAAAGATGCGGTGCGCAACGCCCAATCACCACCAATGTTTCCTGTTAGCAACCCAAAGTACCGGCGCGAACTCCCGACACCTCCTGTCTTGTCTTGCCCTATCCAATGGAGGTTTCCGTCTTCGCTCTCTGCCTCGCCGAGGCTGGAATATCGAAAAAAGAGTCTGAACTCTGTATCCGAACAGCCGCCGTCGTCCTGTCCTGCCCTCGGCGGCGGCTTCGTCTCTGGGCTGTCAGATCTCGCCCTGGGTCCCCCATCCCCCGGCTGTTCCCAGTAATTGCCTGCTGCTACTTTTGGCGCAGAAGCTGGCTCATCTCTGGAGGCGAGAGCCTCCTGGCGTCCTGTGCTTTTTTCTCTTGCTTGTCTGTCCCTGCCTTGCTCCCCCTCTACCCTTGCAACGAAATACCGAGACTCTGGAGCTGCTTGTGCCTTGTGCTGCTGTCCTTCTTGGATTCCTTGTCCAGGTGGCTGGCTCTACGGAGTACGGAGTACGGATATTCGTGTTCTCTGTACAGTCAGCATTTCCAGTTCACATAACACATTCCTCACGAAAACCCAAAATGCCGTCCACTCAAAAGTCGTGTACACAGTAGACAAATTCCGACCGGCTCTCGGCCGGGATCGTGGGTTCGTCGAGAGTCAGTTTGGCAAATGTCGATTGCAGATCATTTCATCATTCCAAGCCCACTGTAGAACATCATCATCGTCGGACCGTGCTTCTCATTTGACAATTGACATGCAGCCAATCTGATGAATCAGACCAATATCCCTACCGACAACTGGGTCTTCAATCATTCAACCCAAGCTCACCGACTTGAGCTGCCCTACACAGTCTAGAACATGATGTTTCTGAACCAAACTTCGTACGTCTGCAGTCACTACCTGCGGAGTACGTAGATAACCACCCCCTTCCTTCCCGCCGCGGCGATGGCTTGCGCGACATGCCACTGCACAGCCTGCGTTTGCCCGTTCGTGCCCTTTTCTAGATGCGGCCATCACCAGCCAACCACCGGTTTCAGTTTGAACCACCATCTTTTGAGCAAGAAAAAAAGCCGCCGCCGCCCTTTGTGCTGCCCGCGGCTCCGGCCTTAGCCGCCAAAACATGCTCAGGATAGGTACCGCTTTCCTTTCGCTGTCTTTGCCCTTCTGAACACATCGCGACTGAACACAGCCTTCTTTGTGGCTCCTCCCCCTCGGCGGCAACGAAACGCTGCGGCCGCCTGTAGTTTCTCCTCCTCCCCTTCGAGTCCATTCTCTCTCTCTCTCTCTCTCTCTCTCTCTCTCTCTCTATTCGCACTTGTCAGCCCAGGTTTGTCCCTCGGTCTCGCCGCCGGACCCCCAATTGCAGTATTCAGCTGCGCGCGGCCAGGCAAGCAGACAGGATGGAGACCTTCATTTCATTTGTCGGAAACAGGTACAGAGGGCTCAGGATCCGTTGAAGTTGATGGGCCCCCTACCTAACTCGGTAAGAAGCACTATGGAGCTGCACCCGATCTAGATTTTGCAACTTCTCCATCGAGTCCATTCTCTCTCCCAAAACAAGGGACCTTTGAATGAAAGGAATCGAGGTTTCCGGCCTTGAGGCTCAGTTTGAAATATACTACGGATATTCCGTACCACGTACAAAGAGCCGCCCGCCCACTCTGTAGGCGCAGGCTTTCATCTGTCGGCGGCTGACCGAGCAGAGGGGGGAGACGCGTCGTAGCCAGTCCCGTGGGAAAATTCAACATTCGTCTCCATTCGGGGACCCTCGTCTTGCCAGGGATCAGGTTGCCAGTCACCCCAATTCACACTTCTCACTGGATGACGGCTCGCTACATCTTTCTCGACCAGAGAGGACTCGACATCACGAGTCCCCATGAAAAAGATCCTCTCTTTTCCGGTGGGTTGATCTTAGAAAAAAGTGCCAATCTCCCAGCTGGCACCCAAGGTTTATCGCTTGACAGGTTGAAAGCGGCTAGGGAATTCGATCGACCCCTTCACCCCCCAACCTCGTGGCAATACTAAAAACCAGAGACAAGATTGACAAGCCACACCTAAAGGCAACATTCCAGAGTCTCCCAGGGCGGCAGGCCAGCCAGAGGGAAAGAGAAACCGAAGGGGTCACCAAGAGACAGACTGGGGGGTGGAGGAGTGGTCGGGTTGTCTTGTCAGGGAACCTTTTTCCTTTGCACTGCTCGTTTTCATTTAAGTGTGGGCGAAAATCCCGTTCTTGACAACCAGAGACATCCCTCCTCCAGGCTTGCTGGCCAAATCCCTGCGCGTCCTCGTATGGGAGATGCCGAGGCAGGGCAGAGCCATCGTGGCTCCTCCATGGATGATACCTCTACCTGACGGAGGGACGGCCATAATGATCGATATTATCTCTTTTTTTTCTTCCTTTTGCCAGAATTAGGAACACTATAGCCGGCGGCTCGTATATGTGCGGTACTCTATTTACCCACGCTCACCGTTCGTCAATCTCTCTCGAGATAGATGGGATATCCACTGTCCCTCTTCGTCCCATGTATTGACTCACTCATCCTCCCCCATGCCACCCCCGTCTCATACTATAACGGCAGTGATGGTGGGGAGAAGAGGGGGTAACACCGGCGTCATCATTTGCATCATCGCGACAACAAAGCAGTTGATAGAAACGACGTTGACGTTGGAGAGGTCTGGACGCGTTGGTCACATGGAAAACGGAGAAATAAAGAACGCTCGGATGCTGATACAACATCGTGGTCCTGAACAACAAGCAGAGCCTCCTGTTTTCCCTCCTTCCCCTTGTTGGATCACCGCATGAACTCCAGATGGTAACCCCGTCCTTTTTTTGTTTCTTGACAACGGGTTGGACGCTCGCACGCAGCAGGGCCATGTTTGCGGCAGACGTCCGGCAAGCGGCAACGTAACACGGCGCGCGCCCAGCCAGCCCATCCCTAAAACATTCTCAGACTTGAACCAGCTCATCGCAATTTCGCGATCGTAGATCAGGAAAATAAAACTCGGTAAAAAAAAAAAAAACTGTTAGCGGGAAACGAGCTGCGAGTCTGCGACAAAGTGAGGTCACGAGACCAGGTACAGATACAACAGCGTGGTAGTGTACGATCTTGCTTTCCCTCCAAACCCTCTTGGCTATGGTCTTTACTATGAGAGCTCTTCCCTATGGCCTTTTTGGTGGCTTGCTCATCCCGCTGAAGGAGCACTGCAGCAAATGATTCAAGATGGCTTTTCGCCTCGTCCATACTGTGCTGCCGTGCCTCGTCTGGGCACAAAGGTACAGTGTTGCCACACGAACTGAGAGTCTAAGAGAGAGAGAGAAACGAGCCCGTCGCAAGTCGCCGCCCCCACATCCTGCAGCTTTCCAATCTGGCGCTGCACGGGAAATTGGGAGCGTCGGGCCCTTGGTGTGAAATTTGAAGCTATTTTCCTCGACGTCTTGGCAGAATCTGAAACGAACAGGGATCGCACACACCCTGAGTCGTCAGGGGTGTGCGCCTTGGGTTTGATCCACTCCCCGCGAGTCCGAAAAAAGAAGTGGCAGCGGCAACCTGCGCCAGAGCTCTGATTGGTCCACATTTTGACGGTTGCGTTACTGGGAAGGAGTAACGCCGCCTGCTGGCAAACGCTTCAACTCTCCAGTCTTCATCACCAACGACCTGGAAAAACACCAAGAACCATAGGCGAGCACCTCAGCTTCGGCAGGATGCCCCAGATGCGCAAGAATGGAAAGCCCAAGGGCCGGGGCACTGATCACCGCAAAACCCAGCCAGGCCCCCTTCCTCGGAGCGAAGCAGAAGGAGAAGATCCAACGATCACCAGTTTCTTATGTTGTAACAAAATAGTGGCAAAAGAAGGAGCGGCAACTGCGCGAAAGGGGATGCACGGGAAGGGCAACCAAGGATGGGATATCGAAAAGTCGGTCTGTTCATCCCGCCAACACGCCCATGCCCTGGTTTTTTCACAAGGAACATCCCTTTCTGCCATCTCTTCCCTTAACTCACTTACCGCAGTACGCATGCGGCATTGCTCCATCATCTTCTTCACAACTCACTCACTCCTCTACACTGCAGCATGCGTCGTGCCCGCGTCTATTTTGGGCGTCTATCTTCCGCAAATTACGACTCTGCAGGTGACCCTTTCCGGCATGCCACCGCTCCTCATTACCTAAGTGCAGGCTATGGATGCTATCAACTCTCTGCGCGCCTTGGCTACCTTACAGACCTGCCATGAGCGAGCATTCTTGCTTCTTTCTGCTCTCTCTCGAGTTTCAAAACGAGCCACTGGCGCCCGGCAGATCTTCCACCTGAAGAGGAAATGGGGCCCTCAAGAACCCTCAAATGTCGTTAACCCAGACCCCTTCCCCTGGTCACAGTCTGTGTGACCCTTCTGCCCAGTAAATCTGGGGCTGTTTTAGCTGCCCGGACTCATCTGCAAAAGGACGGCCGGCCGTTGATACATGCTCAAGTCAGTGCCAGTTTAAGCCTCGTTCGGAATTCCCGTTTAATGATGAGCCTCATCAGCTTAGGGCTCGCCGGCTCAGAATGAGAATGAGCAGAAAATAGAGGGCATTTTTTCCAGCGCACATCCTAATCCCATCGAGCAGCACGAAGCAATTTAACAAGAAATCTTGTTTGAACCTTGTGGCTATTGCTACCCAATTATGTCACTACCATCCGCAGCGTCACGAAGAAACAACTGGCGCAAAAGGGCACGACAAGCTTCTCGTCTCCGTCTCCCCCACCCGTGCGCGATGAAGACGATGGCACGATGCACATCATCCAGTTCGCATCGAACTATGCCATTCCCGCCCACTCCGTCCCGTCCGCCATTTCGGTCGGTGGGCTTTGCTCTCCCGGCTCCCGAAATAAACCGTCACCTCATTTCGTTCCGTACGGTCCATGGATACCGGGCGACGCGTATCCTTCGTACAAAGCTTGTGCCAGCGCGTACAGAGTACGTGCGTTCCCTTCAACGCATAACGGTTAATATCAATAAGGCATTCAAAGTCAAGCCCCTTCCCCCACCCCCCTTCACGTCCGTCGACACGGTACGCTGTGCTGTCACGGAAGTGGAGGACCTTGGACCATCAGGCGAACCTCTCGCGTTCACGTCTATACCTAGTGTATATCGAAGCCCATGACAATATCTCCGCCCAATCTCGATCCTTCATTCGACGACCTTCGACCTATCATCTCCACCGTCTTCGGGTGTCTTCCCTAATATCAATCTACGCCGGAACTCTGCTTCAACTCTCCAACAACGCGCACCCATGTCTGGAGAGTCTGAACTTCTGAAGGCCCCCCCAGTCCGTTTTTAATTTGCCAAAGGGGCCCTGCTCAGCCGAGCCTCAAATTCATTGCCGTTTTAGGACGGTGCCTGGCCCGAAGACTACGTTATTGCTCTTAATTCTGATGCCCCGTCGCCCCAGCAATGCAAGACAGACGTTCAGGCAATAGGCATTGACCGCCAGCCAGCCCTGAGCCGCCCTCCCAAGCTGCGGGTCAATAGCGAATGTGCCCATTGTTGTCCTCTCTTGTCGTTGCAACTTGCGCCTCGTCAGAGCATCGTGCTCTCGTCCATGGCTGTTGTAAAGACGGAGACGACGCTGGGATCGTTCCCGCCCTCCGTCTCCGTCTCGTCTCATCGACCGCGCAGCATTGCAGCAACACAACGCACGCCGCGTCTGGTTGCTCAGCCTTGAAAGGCACACGCAAACATGGCGCTGTTACTTCATGCATTCACGGTTCCTTTTCCAGTCCAGACCTTGGTCAGGCCATCCCGGCTTGTCTGCCCTCTGTCTGCGGCTTCTTGCAACCCTGCAGCCAACTCTATCTCACCCACGTCTCCCCGATCGCCATCGCTGGACAACAGATATAGTGTACAAACACAACGGCACTCTCCGTCGAGTTCCAGTTCCCAGCCTTGGGCTCTTTGCCGTTGAGGGTCGCGTTGGGCCTCGTCACCTTTACGGTTTCGAACAGATACCGCGCCAGAGGTTGACAGCAACGATTCCAATCGTTCCACCACGGGCCATATCATCAAACGACACTGAAGCCACCCGGACAGCATTTACTCGTTGGTCTTCCCTCACACAAAGTTCTCTACTCTCTTGGTCGAATCCTCCTCGTCTCAGCTCGTTGAAGCACCGTCTGTGTCTGTCGTCTGCCATCCCAAAAGTTTTGACGCTTTCCTCTCGCCAAACTTGAAGTTGCGGATCAAACACGCGGTTTGCTAGCATGACTGTGGTCCCTCTCCTACCCTCCTCCCAGCCCCAGCCCCAGCCCCAGCCCCCTTGAAGACAACCACCCCAGGCACAGGCACGGACACGAAACCGGCGACATGCTGTTTCAGCGTCCATCTTCGTCCACTTCGTTCACGACCACGTCGCCCTAGTGACTGTGCACGTGAGTTTCTGAGAATAACAACAATCCAAGCTCGCCTATTCGGTGATTGGCGTCTCCTTTGTACGGGAATCCATCGAGAAAGACATGGCTCAATAGGGACTGGTACAACACGAAATTCGACAGACTCGATCCAGACGAGGCGTGATATCGGGCGCGGGCAGTGAGGCAGTTGTTTCCGGGCCGCTCCCTCCGCTACGTGATCCTAGCCTTCGTCACTGTTGAATGGTTTCGAGACGCAGTTGTCCTTCGTCCGTCGCTGCGCGCCGCCGCCGCCGCCTGCCCGAGACTACAAGGCAAGCAAGCAAGGTACCTCTGACTTTTGCTGATGCGTCCACTCGAACCTTCCCACCACACCAAACCACTCTCCTGGTAACACCACTGCTTGAAAACTCTAGTTTGGCAGTGCCGTGCTTTGTGCTTGTTGCTGTGTGCTTCTATGGTGTAGTGTATTGTGTATGGTATATGGTGTATGGTTTTTTAAGGTTGACATCTGTAACCCGATCACGACAATCATTTACAGGGAGTTATCCACGGCCGGACAACCCCTCTTTCTGCCCGGCGCTGCGCGCAATATACGGAGGGGGGGAACGGGTCAGGCATACTCTGAACGTTCTGCTGTCTTTTCTTTGCGGCCTGACGTAGGAACCTTGGTGAAGACGAAGGGATATGCCCCCCATGTGAGCTGAGTTTTCCCACGCGCGACCCCTCTTCCACCCAATCTCCTCTTTTCTCCCATGGAGCTCTCAAGGTCTCTTTCTCCAGGAGCCCGCTCCGGGGAGATTGAGCTCGAAAAGCAAACAAGGTAGTTGGAAGGGCAAAGCCAGCTAACTTAGCTCGGGTAAGGAGAGTGAGAAAGAGAGAGAAAAGCGCCACCAAACGACTCGGGAAATCAAGGGTCCTTCTCCAAGACTAAAAAGCAGAGACCATACGGATTCGAGCCACGGCCTAGCATATCCCCGGAATCTGGTTTTCGTCTACTAGTGTCTGGAATTTCCCCCCGTCCGCTGGCGAGGCGCAGACAAGCGGAAAAGGAGAGTAGGACCGGCAATACTGCTGCGAAAGGTAGACGGCGTGTATGGAAAGTCCCGTGTCCGATTAGGACTCCTATTTTCTTCGTTTGCTCTCCGCCCGTACGCCCGCCCGCGCCCCCGCGCCCCCACCCTCCCCGGGCCGCGCCAGCTCAGCGTTAGACCTGTTTGGTATCGGAGAGGTGTTTGGAGGAGGGCTTTTTGTTGCGATTTACCTACCAAATGCGGAAAGTCTTGCTTCCAGCGGGCGGCGGGTGGCGATGACTATGGATTTGGGGTAATGGGGATGGAGAGTTCATTGATTGTACGAAGGATCGATTCGATTTCTCTCTTTTCCAACGTCTGAAGCCAGATTTCACTCTCAAGTTTTACAAAGGTCATCATGTTTCTTCGAAACAGATACTGTGTAGAGTCGTGTAAACTGCCTGCCGTGGTATCCTGCCTCGAGGTGTCGTTCACGAGTAAAGAAACCCACTTTGGAAGCCTCTGGAGACAATTCGAGTCAACTCAGGTGTATAGTTCTTGGGGAGTAATACCCCTTTAGAGAGTCATGGTATGTTCAAAGATACACTGAAGCGAGGCGAGGTGAGGTGAGGTGAACTATCAAGAGGCTCTGTCCCCCGGATCCCCGACGCCGATCTCGTTGAGGCGGGGCCCGGATGGGGGTTGACCATCGGGTGGTGCGCGCCGGTCGGCATCCCCGCTTTTTACGTTTGGATATGCCGGTCTGGCCCGCCGCCCGACCTTGAAGTTCTTTTGCGGCTGTCCTGATCCTCGTCATTCTTTAGCGGTATGGATTTTTGTCCTGTCGCTTATTTGTGCCCTTCACCATTCTTTGATGAGGCTGGATGTTTTGTCTCGTTCTGCGTTTGTTAGAAAGTTAGGTATGGAGAACCAGGGCGGGTGGGATATGAATAGCTTGCTTTCAAATGAGCGATGGCGGTAGAAAAAAGAAAAAGAAAAAAAAGAAAGAAAAAAAACCAGAATTGTGATTGCGATTGCTCGTAAGCGACATGATTTGGCGGTTGGGCTTTGTCTCCCTGTCTGCCTCTATTGGTTATTTTGTTCTCCTGAACTGCTCGAGGGGGTTTGTAGCCAAGGATTATTCTCCCGTAGCCGGCCGGCGAGGCCGGTTGCAATTGTTCTCTGCTATAGATTACCCGAAATGCTGCCGTCTTTTGGCATCTTAAGCGCGCGCGCATAAGGCGAACTTTTCGTGTTGTTCGGTGTCAACCTCGACTCGCGAGGGTACGAGGACGTTCAAGATGGTTCGGCTGCTAATGCTGCAGGAAGTAAGTGAGAGTTTTAAGCGTACAGTGGTGGTGGTGCACAGCTCCCATGAACCTGTACTCCAATAATGATGAGTACTTGGTTAATGAACGTGGGGCTGCGTCTGGACGTTGTTTGTTGTGGCTCCCTCCTTGAGGGTGAATTACCTGTGGACTTCTACAAATGATGAATGTTGATGTGCTGTCACTAACAGGCTGAGGTCTATATGACTTGACAAACCGTTGAATGGATGGCAGCCAGCTTTTCAGTGGTTGTGCAGAGGCGAGAATAGAACTTTCTAGTCAGTTTCACGACGCCAAAACATTCTCGACTTTGTGAATCCACATGTGTACCCAGCGCCAGAACGTTTCGTCCAGTCGATATCGACCGATGTTTTCTAAAGATATGGTAGGAGAGGGTTTCTGAGGAGAAGTCATTATGCGCATGCTGGAGAAGCTACCTGATATCATGATACCTCCACGGTCCTCTTGGAAGAATTCTCTTTCAGCATGCCCACCACCAACCTTTCGATCCATCTCCTCGTGTATCAGCCAACAACCTAGCGCGGCGAAGACATTTTGTGCAGCGCAGTGGAGAAACGACCAGACAATGATGATCTGACAGTGATCTGTTATGGGATAAATCCTCGTGAACGAAAACGACTGGCGTGTATGTAATTGGACTTATCTCCAATCGTCGTCACGGCTCAAACTTTCGGCTAAAGATAGCAGTTCTGTGCAGGTAAAAGTAGAGAGAGGCCTCGAAATTCACCAATATCTGCATCTATATGAATATCTGGCTAGGACGTTATTTTGAGAGTATGACGAAAGACCATATTATAGCATAATTATTACTTATAATGGATCTTTGTGTAGCTCAGAAAGATTTTATTGAAGCCTCGGCCCTTGGTCAGGCCGCTGGATAGCTGATCGATCTCATCTCCCTCATTCCAAAGGCTACGTGAGGGATTTCAATTGGGTTCACTTCATATCAATGAGATTCGCCGAAACAGGTCTTAACAGTAGAGGTAAGGGAAGGGCATCCGCTGAAGGTGGTTGCTTTCGCGGCCCCTACGCAGTCAGTCGCGCGATAGAGCGTACCCAGGCCCAGAGTACATCTCACTTCTAATGCTCTTGATTTTTTATTTCACATAGATCAATCTATATCTTTTTATGGCACCAATGAGTCTCTCAAGGATAGGTCGAATGAGTGAGATAAGTAATCATGCACTGAACACGGCCGTGTCGGTCTACCTTCATCTCCCTAAAGCAGCTACAGCTTTCAACACACCACCGTGGTCTGTATTTATCGATCTTTATCGACCTAGGCCTCCTTTGAAGTCTCGTGGAGCTTTACGATGCGTTATAGGGTCCTTGAAAACGTGTATCGGCGTAAATACTTGACTGAGATCCCAGTCAGGGAGCTATAGTTATTCCCAATTTCATGCCGAGGTCTCAACCTTTGGAAGTCCTCTAAGACCCCGACTGTAGTCCTGTGCCGATGTGGCCTCAGATACAGAACAGCTAGATTGCACACCAGACTGGTGAATCTCTTCTTTGCGTTCTGTCGATAGTCGTCGCCAGCCCTGAGAGAACAGGAATCCGGCGGGGAGCACTTTTGCCTGACCTTCGTGTAAGTGTCGCCCTTATGTTCTACGACTTGCGCTCCAGCAGACAATTTGATGAAATTAGGCAAAGGACACTAGATATCCATGACTTAGCAAGTTGATAAGGAATTCACCGCACTGAAGAACTAGCTGTGAGGGAGGCTTGTGTCGCCAGTTCCCGTCTTTCATTGAAAGAAATGAGTCCGATTCTAGTATTGTATTGGGCGTACTTTGTTTCGAGACTTTTCCGTAAGATTTGATAAAGTCAGCAATCATGTTTTTGATGAGAATGCGCGCCGTTTCGAAACGGACGTAATCGGACCTCAAGAAGTCTTGTCGACAAAGCTTTATTTTTGAGAGACTGTTGTGTGGCAGGCAATGCTCATGAATTTGGCCGATACTGGGAGTTTGTCCGGTAGACTGCCAAGGTGCGAGGATAGAGAAGCCATCGTAAGCATGTCTACTTGGCAATACTGCGAATTAGAAGTTGAACCACTATCGTCCTCATTCCTATAGCACTTAACTTGTAGTTGTCACTCAAGCCAACAGTAATTGTGATTCCTCGACTAAGAAACGGCATCCTCTGGCCGAGCACTTGTACGGACCAGTGATCATCTATCTCTCCTTTCAGTCCCCGCTTCATGCGTATCTTCCTTCTGTCCCCACTCCCCGGTACCCTAGTCTATGCCTCTTCACTCGACAAGTAGAATGCTACAAGAGACTTTCAATGTTAGGAAGAGTGCCAACCCTGTGTTGTACCACTTCGGATATCCAGACTACATACATCTGTTCTGGTGCCAATGTAGACCGACACGCATGTTCTACTACCTCCGGGACAGCTGGCCACTGTTTGAGCGGGCTCTTCTGTATTCTATGAGGGCGTAATCATGATTTACAACAGAATGAATTTAATACTAAAGCTAGTAACGGGAGTCGAATTCAGACTCAACGTCAGGGCTCCTCAGATCAGGTTGAGAGGCGCCGAAAATATTTCCCCTGCCGGCTTCAAAAATTACGGAAACCTCAGTTTGCCACTTTGATTCCCACGGTGACTTGACTCGATATCTGGTATTCGGCAATGTGAGCTGGACTGGTCCGGTTCATTTCACGAATAAGCTCACGTAGTACGCTGCCACACCGTACCGCAACAGAACCAATGGAGGTAAATATTAAATGTATCGAGAACAAGTCGAGCGCCCACGCCCCTTTACAACGTGAACTCGAGACGAAAATCACACTATAAACTCTGCATACTTTCTCAGAGATGCCGGTTTCAAACGCTATGAACAGCAAGAGGAATGCCCATAGACTCACATCACCTTGACGAGTACCTAGCCAAATTGCAGGAGGCTTTGGGCAGAGAGAGGAAAAAACATGCTCTCGATTCAACGTCCTCAACTATCATGGTGTCAGCGGATTTCAGTCTCACTACAAACCAATAAGCTGCACCTGAAATTATCAAAAAAGTGTGTATGTTTCCGCCCTTCGACCCAAACCCGAGCTACCGAGGAGCTGACCTTTGCAAAGGTCGATGTGTCAAGCCTATGATCACCAGCAGTTGAGGGAGGAGCCCTTGGCAAGGCCATCTAAGCCCGCAGATGAAAATGCTAGCCATGAGAGCCTCCAAGATACCGCAAGACGGGCTATCTTGGATCCGCCCCTCCTGCCACTGCCCTTGGCATCAAAACTATCACTTCATAGCCAACATGAGCCCCTGAAGTCCTCCGGTAAACATGCCCACCCACAAGCTTCACTAACTCTGCACTTTATCTGAAGATTTCCTCAGCTCTGTATATTCAAGGCGAATATAACCTTCTACTGAGACGAGCCAAGATCAAAATGCTCTTCTCACAAGGTTCTTCTTGCTCGCCATCGCCCCTTGCCCGAAGAGCTTGGCCCAGACAAGAAACATCGAAAACCGGAAAAGCTAAGCCTACCGAGACCAACGAAACTTCTTAGAGTTCACAGCTCAATTAGGCGCGTACAATCCTCTCGCGAAGAGATGCCACATAGATATTGGCAGTCCCTTGGCAGATAGAGACACGACCCCCATACCCGATGGAAATCTACGAACAAGAGAAACATCACATTCTCTACCCACAAACGTAGATTCGCAATCGCGTATGGTTTTGAATGAAATTCAAGAGCAATAGGAAAGGACGGAGGGGGAATAACTGACCTTACAAGCCACGCCCCTGCCTGGAATCGAACGGCCTCAGGGCGGAGGCCTAGGACGGCCAGGGACGCAGAGTTGGGATGGAATATCCGTATAAACCCTTCCCCTCAGGTAGGCTAGGGAAGTAGGAGAATACAGGTGAAGCACCTCAGGTGCCGATGGGGACGGCTGTGGTCGACCGAGGAGAACTTAAAAAAAACTAGCAACAAAGATGGGCTTCAACCCAGCCAAGAAGGGATTTATAAAAGCCGGTTGCTGATCAATCAATGGCTTAAACTTCGCCCTACGAATAAACTTTTGGAAACGGGATGACTGCCCGCCCGCCCGTCCGTCCGTCCGCAAGCTTCAGAGTATATGATATCCCGGATCGAGCTCCAGAACAGAGCTTCCCGTCCCTTTCCTCAAATCTAGCCTTCGAACTTAGGACACCCGCTTAAACTTGCAAGGCTTCTTGCCCTTTGCCGCAGTCATCGTTGGAGAGCAACCAAAGGCTCAGCTGGACACTTGGTGTTCAGCAAATCGTGCATCAGAACGTGAAGCTGCCAACTGCGCCCCAAGAGACTTGTTCCAGCTTCCTAGAATAGCACGCAACTACAGTGATTGCTTCGTAGGAAAAGATGCAAAAAAGAGCACCGTGCAGTAAAATGCCTGGATATGCTTGACAAAAAGGGGGAAGCTGCCCGGGTACGCAAGCTTCAGACGAGCTGAACCGCCGACCGTAGACTCGCGCCCCATGGTTCGTCCAGAGTGACCGATTACAAACATACGACTCAAAAGATGTAGGACCGCAGAAATGTTCCGTTCCCTTCCACGCATTCGAGATCCGTGAATGCTGGCTAGCTGGAATAGGCTATAACCACTCTTCGGCCATGACTGCCTTCCTCGGGATATGTTTGCCGACTATATGTGAGGTTGTCTACATTCACCGGAACGTTTACCGATGTATTCCGGGGTCGATTTTCAACTAGGGCTTACTGATTTTGGGCCCAGTTTCGTGAAACTCCTGGAGTCTGACGCATATTAGACTTCAATGAAAAACTGCTGCACTCTGTTCAACCATCCGCTTCGTCAAGAACGCTAGGTGAGCTTATTCACAGGTCCCCCGACCTCATTGGACTTCAACTCATTTTGCTGACGCGCAACCATCAGGCGGGAAGACCGTGCGGCTGCAAGTATCCCTGCTCGTATCCGTAGGGAAGAAGGAAGAACCCAACATCATTTTCCTTGCTAGATACGAACTGTCCCCGGGTCATGCGAATGCGCCTGATGGGCCCACAGCGTTCTTGTTGTGCTGCTGATTTCCGAACCCAAGGGAGAGGATTGCCAAAGGACCCGTCACCCAAGTGATTCTACGTTCGATATGTGATGCTCATCAGTGACGATCAAGTGCACCCCTGCGTGCCATGACAAGCAAATAGAAACTTTGTTCCAAGCAGTGTAAAGGGGCAATACACCACTACGGCAAGGCTGTTCCTTTCGATGTAAGGATATGGTTGAGGGAGGGCAATATATCCACTGTTACCGTGAAATGCCGCGGACAGCGATAGCCGCTCAAATTACTCTTAGGGCCCTTGCGATGGTGAAAGTAGAATGATCTTTGGCCGAAGAAGTAATGAGACATGCGTGCTGATGAATTGGACAAGTTCTATCACTGCTTCTTGGGTGGTAACAGAAATAGTTCAGAGAGTATGGTTTGGTTTAGTGTCGCACGACTGAAGAAATGCAATGCATGTCTTGTTTGATGTGGTTGGAAAGTTGAGACAGCGTTGATGCGGAAGGCGATGTGGCTTTGGAGCCACAGGAAACCGACTTTCTCTAGAATGTGATATTGCAGCCGATCTTTCATACGACTCAGGACTTCTAAGTTCTGGAACCTAGTGTAGGGAATTTGTTGATCGCCATGGCCGTATCCGTATCCAGTCCAGATATACGAACAGGCCAGCGGTATTGCGTTTCCTGCTCGAGCTTTGCGTGGCTGGCAATTCTGCACCTCATCGAAGTCTCATTCTAGTATCCTGGTCGTAGAGCCCCGGTTTGACGGTGATCGGCATCGCTAGCGTCTCCATTCCATAGGGACAGCAAATATCACCCAGGTTGAACCCATGTTTGCTTTGCGTGGAAGCCAACTATGCCATTCCGAAGCATTTGGACATTTCTCCAGCAGCAACATTTAGTCAAGAAGAAAGGCCGTCAAAAAGGCTGCAAGCACTCGAGTGGTAGCACAAAGAATAAGACTGGCTGCGCGTTGGCGCGGATATCACGGTGGCGGGTGTTTCGATTCTCCTGCATGTTGGGAGTCAAGTCACTGGTGATGACCTGCAGACCCCTTGTGACTGCATATCCGGGGGTCTGCATTCCGTAATGTCATTTCTCTGCAGTGGTGAGGAGTTGAGGACTCGGATCTCGAGGAACTGGAAAACTGCAAAGTGACAGGTCGGCGCCGTCGCAGGTGGATTGCGAGGAGAGGAGCTCGAGCCTCGTCCCATGTTGCATTGGTGCCGACTAGCTTGGAGGAAACAGAAATTAGTCGGGGAGCACTGAGCGCAAACTGACAGAGGTATCTCTGGCAGGCAGCTGTCAATCAGACGTCTGCATTTGCGGCCGTCGTGCCCCCACGAGTCCGAGAGTGAATCCAAAAGATTTGGCTGCGAGGTTTCGTCTGTTGTCTGTTCATACGGGTAGATCATCTCAGGAGACGAGCCCGATGTGGCCAATCCTCGCATACGCTGCTTGCATTTCGATGTCTTGCCATAAGCGAGTGAAGTGCCGCCTTATGCCTCGGAATGCCTCATGCTCTTTCGATCGATTTTGGCACATATCTGTTGCCTGGCCCCCTATTCTGCCAGCCGGTGAGGAGAAGGGTTTGTGAATTCTGCCAGCGTTATGCTCAGCTCTCTATTGCGGGTGTTTTCTCCGACTCTTGTACAGAGATTGTACTGAGTAGACGGGATTCAGATTCTGCGACTCGGAATCTTGGAGCAGTACAGAGTAGCAGCGCTGCAGCATCGATGTTCCATGTTTGAGACAGGCACGAGTCCGAAGCCCGTGACCTCTTTGGCTTGGTTTGCAGCTGAAGTTGGGAAACGCTAAGACGACCATCAGCGATGGTTTGGCCGAAGCTAGAGGCCGGCTTTGAATCGGTCGAGGAGCCATCTCCTATTCCAGCTGGGCCAACCAGCCACCTCGAATGGTCGAGCTGTGGGTGACATAAAAAACCCCTGGAGGCTTGTTGCCCGAGAGCCGCGAATCCCTGTCCTCGCAGCTCATTTGTCCTGATTAAGGTGCTGGACTTCCCTGCGGCATCTCCACCAAAGTGGTCTTGGCCTTTTTGTTCTCTCAACGGCGGGACTCGAGGCCTTCGGCCTGTCTGGTACCGTACCTGTGAGAGGAAGAGAGGGAGAACCAAGGTTTCGAGCATATAACACCTTTAGTGATGGTGAGAAGCAGTATAAGCTGTCGCGGCTGAGGATCTGGGTCAGAAGCACACCATGAAGTAGAGCTAGGGTGCCAGTACTTCGTCTTTTGACTGTGCCTGTCCATGGGTCTCTAAACAAAATCCATGGCTGGTGGATGTCGAGGTTAAGCGGAGTGAGGGAAGAGGGCGGTGAGTTGACGATTGGTGCCTCGACCCATTTCACTGCTCGGCAACGAAATCAGAGGGACAGGTCTACCGGAGAGGTGGCGGGAGCGCATACGGCCCGCCATAGGGATCCACGAAATCCATCTGCTGGCGGCTTCTGGATGGTTGTTTGCCGCCTTGGAGTGGTGCATGTGTGGATGCGGTTGATATGTGTGCAGCTTCTGGTGGCCGGGGTCGTCAGGCGAGGATCACGGCTGAAGCACATGGGCATCAGTCAGGACTCAGGACTCAGGACTCAGGAGCCGGGGCAGGCGGTGGAATTGTGACGAGGTAAAATGTGCTGTGCTTGCTATATGCTAGGTATTCGAGAGAGCGGTAGGTATCCGTAGCATCGATAAGTAGAAGACTTGAGACGAGGCTAAACAGAGTTCCAAATGTGCGGTAGCATTTGCTATGCTGGATCGAGGTACGAAACATGCTTTGCTTTGCTTCGTGTGGAGGTGTGACTGTAAGTGAGGTGCGGATAGATGTATCGTTGAACGGGAGATTCCGGTTTTAAGGTAGTTGCCAACTCTTTCCGCAAGAATCTGTGGTAAATGGCAGGTCCCCGAAGAACATTGTCATCTAGTCGGCAAGAAAAGAAGGGACATGATCAAACTGGAAAGGACGAACGAATACGTATTTGTAGGTACCTAAGGTACGCAACATTATCCGTAGGCTAGTTGAAGTTTCCAGTAGAGTGGGATACCAGTGTACGGGTAGAGGTAGAGGTACCGGAGTGACTTGAGAAAAGGGTCCAAGCTGTTCAGGTCTTGCGGCCTCGTAGGTTGAAAGTGGTGGGATGAGGATGAGGTATCCATATCCACATCCATACCCGTTCGTACAGACGGGTATCTGGAGCACGCAACCTAGATACCAGGTACTGGATGATGCCAGATGGTAAGGCAAGGTAAAGTAAAGTTGCGGTGGCCGACGAGATACCTGGGGTACCTTGCTCTGCCCGGTCTGTTTCTCTCTCGGTAGAAGGCAGAGAAGACGACGGAAAGAGCAGAGGAGGAAGAGGAGTCGGAAGGAGGTGTGAGTGGAAAAAAACATGTAGTTAGTAGACGACGATCCATGACCAAACTTCCTCTTTCTTTCTGATCTCACTTTTTATTTTATTTTTACCTTTACCCTTTTTTAGCTTCTGTCCCGTCTTCTTCTTGTCCCGTCCAGTCCCCGAATCAACTGCAACTCTCCTTCTCCCACTTGTCTATCCGACTGTCTGGATTGGGCCCAGACTTAACCTTTTGAGGCAAAAATCACACACCATACACCACACACCAGAAACAAGACACCAGGCGAGGAAGCCGTTGCTTTCACACCCCTCCTTCCTGCTTCCTCGATCCGCATTCGCACTGGACTTGTTCACGACGCTCCTTCGTCCCGATTCTAATACTAATTTCGAGCTCTCGCTCTCACAACGCTCTCTGCCATTTGCCCTCTGCCTCCTCCGCTCCTTCTGCCACCAGTCCCATCGCTCACTCATTTTCGTCCATTTCCACCCTTTCCCACACGCAACTGAGTTGTCCATCGCATCGAGAACGCCGGGCGTCCACCACCGAACACTCTTTGGATTTCCTACTCTTCGACAACGGCGACAACCTCTAATAAAACACACGCACACGCACACGCACAAGCACGCATCTGCGCCCCCATTTGCAACTCACGAATACCGCAAAGTTCCCACCACGCCGCTAATTCACACACACACGCATACACACTCCCACGTATCACCCGACGAACCAGTGAGACACTTCCCGCTAGACGCCGACGTGCATACGCCCATCCAAATCATCCGAACGAACACCTGATGGACGATCGGAACATACAACTTGTAGTACATCAACTGCTAATTCCTAATTAACGAGAGCAACGATCTACTCATACGGCCCCCGAACTACCTACACACGACTTCACCAGGAAGAGAACCCGCAAAACGTGGCACAGGAGAAAGCTTGCTTCCACACCTGGAAATTAGACACGCACGAACCGCTAGAGGCCCAGAGGGAACAGCAACAACGAACATCCCAGAGTCACAAAATCTGCAGCATCGCAGAACCACAAAAAAGAGGAACCATTGGGAGACGAAAAAAAAACAGAAAAGAAATAACGATAACGGTTATCAGTAAACGAACACCGGTAGGCGCACACACCACTAATCGACCCGTGAGCTACAGAACGCGACCGGTTGCTCATTGGACGGGGTGGATTCCCATAGGAACAGGCCCTCGACTTTGGTGGACTGGGGTCAGTCAGAGACAAACAGCGCAAAGAGCTCACCCCCCGGCCCAGGGAAACTGACGAAAAAAAAGAGGGCGAGGACGAGAAAAAAAGGAAGGGGAAGAAAAACAAAGGAGCCCCGGCCAGAATCGCAGGCGCAGCGACCGAAGCGAATTGAAAGCGGACCCCGAACCTGGATTTCCTGACCGAGAGAGAGCAGAGGCACCACCCGACCCCTAACAGCTCCCCCCCGACGCGAACATGGCCATGGCCACAGCAGCACCGCCAGCACCCGCACTCGCACCCACAGCACCAGCAACAGCGGCACCAGCATCAGCACCAGCACCAGCACCAGCAGATGGTGGTTTCGAAGCTGCGGGCCATGCCCCGACTCTGAATCCCACACAGCTCTCGTCTGCTACGGTATCCGCATCCGCGTCCGCGTCCGCATCTCCTTCATCCTCATTCTCTTCGCAAAGTGCTGTTGCATTCCATACTCCCTCACTTTCTGCGACATCTTCAGCAAATTCACCTTCTTCACCTTACCACGCACATCGGCTGAGCCACAACTCGTCCAAGCTCCCTGCTTTTCGATTCGCCGACTTACACAAGCAATACCAATCCCCACGCCTAGTGCTCCCCTCACTACTGCAGCACATCCCGCCGTCGCCTGTCTCGCCTAAATCGACTCCAACATCCAACGAAATTCACTCGGCAACTGCGATTGGCACTGCCACCGACACAATCACTTTCACCGACACAGACGCCCTCACTGACACTGACATTGGCATTGGCATAACCACCGACACTGACACCGCCTCTCCCACCACCCTTCCAACAACGTCAGACCTGCAGCTGCACCACCAGCAGCCACAACAACACAACGTCGACCCGGAAAACAACATCCCACCCCAAAACACCCGTTCGACTTCACTTCGACTACACGATCGGCGCCCCTCCCATCGCCAATTGTCCCAACTCTCCCCTCGGATTTCGAGTCCTATTCACGAACTACCAGAGTCGCCTCCAAAACTCAGCCCTCGATCACGCGCATCAACGTATCAGGTTGCTACCCAGTCCACCCCTGCAGCTTCAGCCACCTCACCAAGACGGCCCGCGTCTTATCCCGACCGCCCCGTCATCGTGCAGTCCATCTCATCCCCCAGCAACGTCACAGATCTCAAGACACCCGCCCCTCTCTCCCGACTGCAAACTCGACGTGCGGCTGCATACCGATCCCGCGAGTCGAATGCGACCGACACCGAGTCACCATCCGCAGACACCGATCACTTGCAAACCCCCGACACTCCCGACGACGTTGCTCAACCCCAAGGCGACAAAACAACAAAGGACTGGGCCAAGGGACAGCGAGAGCTGATACTGCCAAAGACATTGGAGAACGCAAGCCCGACAGATGAAAAACGAAAGTCGATAGCCTCGCGACCCCCTGTATCCTTCAAAGCCACTGCCGCCAGCACCCCGACCACTTCGGTGCGCGTGGCTCCTATCCGTTCCTTTCGCTCATCCGGGTCTCGTCGAAGTCTGGGACTCGACAGTAGCACCTCGACCATGCGGTCTTTCGACTTTGGCGACGACTACGCCGACTCCAACCAGCGCGACCGCACTCTGCGCGCCCTTGAAGGACGACGCGATGATGACTATTCGCAAATGACACCGCCGTTGTCAGCCGACGCCGACGACACGACCGGTGACGTCTTTATGAAAATCGCCAGACAGGAACCAACGCGCCGTGGCTCTAAAGAGGTTGCGCCAGCGGAGCAGCCAAGTGCCATAGTAAGTTTAGCCATCTTTCATGGGTTTGCGTTGTCGTTTCGGGAAATCTGTTAGCGCGATGCAAACGGCCGTGCCCTGCGATGGCTGGCGTCTGTTCGCCATGATATCAAGCCGTCTTCCCGTATCTTTTTGCTTGATCTTCCCGCTCTTCCCACATTTTCCTATTCAATTCCCCGTTTGGATATGATAGTCCACCGCCTCGTTAGCGCTGCTTCATTTCCCACACTCCGGTGACGCTAATCCTGGCGTACTGGACATGTTGATAGAGTTTCGCCATGGATGACCGTGAGCTTACTGACGATGAACAACAGGCCCGTGTCGCAAGATCTTCTCATCGCCGACCCCTCTCCGCAGCTGTTCCATTGTCTTATCATCATCCCGTCTCCCCGCCCCAGATCAGTCGTCGTCTGTCCGACCAACAAGAAACCTCCAAGAAGAGAATACGCCAATCGTCAGAGGACGACAGCGCTGCTGATCCAATGGCTCGCGCGTTGGCGTACCGATCGCCTTTGACACGAGACCGGCCTTCATCCGCGCATCCCGGTGAAGACCTTGGTCGCGCAAAGACATTCCATCAATCTTCCTCTCGCTCAACCGTCAACACACCCCGGTCCTTCACCTTTCAGGATCCGATGGGAGAGAATTCTCCATACGCACGGAGAAGACCTTCCCTGACAGACAGCAACACCGGCTACTCTGCGCGCAGCTCGGCGTACAGGCAATCCAATTTATCGTATGGCCAAACACGTACGTATAACTCTTCGCCCTTGGTTCCCAAATCGATAGAGGCACCGCGCACCGAAACGCATCAAGACGCAGCAACGACAGTCGAAGGAACCGAATCGACGGCCACAGCATCGACAAACGCACCGTCGACAGTGTGGGATGAATTGGACGATCTCAAGTCCCGCATCCATCGCCTAGAATTGACCGGCAAGCTGCCAAAGACCTCGGGCGCCGCAATGTCAAGAGCCTCAGACGATCGTCCACCGACCGCAACCAACACGACTATGTCTACCTCGCCGAAACGAGCTTCCGAAAGCCAGCACCCCCACACCGACGCAATTAGCACGACGTCTTCACAACGCGAGGTCCAGCAACCTATCCTTCTTTCCGCTGTCAATAAGTCCAAGCCTTTCCTTAGTGAAGAGGTGGCGAAGGCACTCGAGGTGGCAGCAACAGACGCCCTGGCACTGGCCAACATGATGGGAACGGCAGGTCAACCTGGGCCCATCTCAAGCGGCGCCAGCACAATTGGCGTCGGCACCAGCTTGACGGATCGTCAATTACGACGCAAGGCTGATAGCATCTGCCGAAGCCTTACGGAGTTGGTTCTGGCTTTGAGCGAAGAAGCGGCTGGCAATAAGACTCTCCAAGTCAACGTTCCTACACCCAAGGAAACGACGACACCAGTCACACCAACAATTAACAAGACCTTCACCGGCGGATCATCTGGCCAGCGACGTCCTAGCATAACGTCCGCCGAGCAGCAGACTCTCCCGAAGCCCAATGCCAATACGGTCACGAGCCCTAGGGCCCTCTCAAAATACGAGGAGAGGCGCAACACTATGCTCAACCCGGCTTCGCTCCCCAGTCCCAGGTTTGCCCTTCCACCCGGCACCATTCCTAGTACCCCTGGCGACAGCAGCAAAATGGCGAACCGAAAGTCATCCTTGTTCATTGGCCGGTCGCGCCGTGCAGTTACCGAAGAGCCTGAGGATGGCCGCAGGTCGTCCATGCTGAGGACCCGACGAGCAGGCACAGAGGAGCCGGAGGATTCACGCGAAGCAGCAGGCCGCGAGAATGGGCGTCAAACGTCACTTCTTCGCTCACGCAGGGGAACTGTGGGGGGCGAAGACGAAGATGAATCTCGATTCCGCGCCCCGTCCCGCGCTGCTACAGAGCTCACCACACCGGCCCGCGCAGTCTCTCACACCTACCACTCAAACACCAACTCCAACGAACTATCATCACCAGCTTCTTCTGCCCTGCCTCGCAGACGGTTCGGAGCTTCCTCTATTACTTCTCGGCTGGTTGCGCCTTCCACACCATCGCTGGCGACACGCCGATATCTGGAAAGAACTCCAGAACGCGAACAACCTTCCTCGGCCGAAAAGCCACCGAAGAACGGTCGCAACAAGTTGTTGCGCAGCCGCGACACTTTTCTCTCAGTCACACTTCGTTGCTGAACCGGGCTAGCAGCATTAGCCGCAGAACGAATCGCGACAGCACGATAACGAATTCATCAACGGCTGCTCAGTCTGGCAGTTACCGATAACGTCTTTACGAATCACAGTCACACGGATGAATGTATCATAGATGTCTTATTCTCACGCTGGCGTCATTCTTGTTTTGCATATGGTAAAACCGTATGGGCTCGGCAGCGGTTACTCTGTACTTGTATGACAATCCACGACGGAAGGCCGATTGATTTCTTGGGATTCGCCTTTCCCGTTTAAAAAAATTAGGCTGGAGTAGAGCATTTGTATATCGAGCAGTCCATAGGAAACAAAAGGTTAAGGACAGATGCATAGGATGCTTCTGACTTGTTTGGTCAACTTCGACATTCTCAGCTAGAGTTTACGTGATGTTGTAGGAGACGTGACGTTCTGCGCATAGGATATAGATTCTATGCAACTAAGAGTGCATTGGGCACGCCGTACGCCTCAGCGTTGCGATTGAGTTTGGTCACGTCGCCAGCGGACCAGCCATGAATATGTCAGGAACTTACCGCAGTAATGCGTGACCGTGCGAGGCCGCCGTCGGATCCGTTGTATTGAGAGGTCGTTGGTTGGGCTAACAAGTTGACTCACCGGCGACGAGACCAGAAGGAAAGTGGAAGTATGCTTGACAGATGAAGGGGGGCTTGTTCATTAGATGAGCCACTCACCAAAGGAGGGCTGTTTTTTTAAGCGGGTCTTGGGCCAAACCCAAGTCGGACTTCACACATCAACTTACTTACCTTACCTTACCTTAGCTTGTACACTGCGCTGAGGTTCTATACATAACGCGTGCGTGCTACAGTTTTTCTTCTCATTCGACGTCTTCCCACATGCCAAACCGCCTCGTTGGATCTTGTTCATCTAAACGAATCAAGCACCTCGCTTTTCGTGGCCTCGGTCCCGAGATACCGCTGAGTCTACTTTTCTCAGCAACGTTTACTTCCCAGTCGCGGACCCCACTTGCACCACCTTCCTCACTTACGAGAGGGATCACCGAATATCTCACCACGTGGACGACGACTTTTGGCTCTCAGAGATTTGCCGGTTCACTTGTGTCTTCTTCTCGCTTTAAATCATCGTGGGCTCAAAACAACGGAGGGATGGCCGACCAAGTTACAGAGACTGCCCTCGCGGTTGAGGACGGTGCGCAGCAACAGAAGAGAGGTGGACGTAGAGGCGGAAGGGGAGGTGGTGGTCGAGGAGGAGGCGGAGGGGGCCAGCCGAGAGAGGTGTTGGTTTCCAAGGCGCTTTCGAAGCTTTTGAGGCATCAGGCTGAGAACGCGGGTCTCACGCTCGACGAGGGCGGGTATGCGCCCCTGGACAAAGTGGTAAGTTTTTTTTTGGAAGAATTCTGCTTTTCCTTTTTCGTATATGAGAGATGACGAGGTTGGGGGAGACAAAGTGGTCTTTTCGTCTCATGGTCAAACTCATCGACAGCTACTAACACGAACACAAAAAAGCTCGCATACGGCCCCATCAAGTCTCTCAAAGTCACCTTTTCCGACATACAAGCCGCGGTAACGACGTCGGACAAGCAGCGCTTCGCACTCAAGCTCAATGACGCGGCAGCGGCCGAGACAAACGAGGAACTATCGACGGAACCCTCGGACTGGCTGATCCGCGCGAACCAGGGCCACAGCATCAAAGTCGAGTCAGCGGGCTTGCTGACCCCGCTCACGCTCGAGGCGGGCAACGTGCCGACGGTGGTGGTGCACGGGACGTACTTTGCGTTTTGGAAGCAGATTGAGGCGTCGTGCGGGTTGAAGAGGATGGGGAGGAACCACGTGCACTTTGCGACGGGGCTACCCGGCGACGAGAAGGGTGTCGTCAGCGGGATGAGGAAGGATGCCGAGGTGTTGGTGTATGTTGATGTCGAGAGGGCGTTGAGGGAAGACGAGGGGATCAAGTGGTGGGTGAGTGAGAATGGGGTCGTGTTGACGGAGGGGATGGGGAGGGGTTGTGCCCTGCCGGTTGTTTAGAGAGGTCGTTGCGAGGGACGAGGGAGCGGGGTTGGTGTGCTTTGGAAGGATGGGGAGAAGGTTGGGGGAGTTGCCTGAGGGGTTGAGGATGAGGGCGCCGCCTGGGAAGGGAGAGGCGGGAGGGGTGGTGGTGGCAGAAGGGGAGGAAGGCTTGAGGTGTTGGTGTTGAAGCAAAATAAAGAAAGATCTAGATATATCACAGAGAGGACAGATGAGCTAGGCATAGGCATGTGGTTTCCGCGAGTTGCAAAAGTAGAGATCTTTGGATCCACGGCTTATTGACCTCAATTTGGTGAGCCTTTGGGGCCGCAAGCATATAAGACATCCAACCATGATCATATTATAAAGGGGACTGCTTGTTCGAGTCAAACATTATGAAGGATTTAAGTCATGATACGAGTAGTTGAAGGTTCTTCCACAACACCCCTTTGATACGTCTTATGAAAGCGAAGCGATTGTTACCGTACTGTTGGGACATCATAGCCAACGAACCTCGGCCCCTTATACATATCTCTGGGACCCAAGCTCCTCATACGTGGCACTGCCCCTTTCCACGAAGATACCTCGCAAGAATTCATCTACAAGCTCACAACATCACCCAAGTTTCCACGAAGCAAAGCCCCGCTTCTCTCCGTCACACAAAATCACTTTCCCAGCAGAAGCTTAGCCGTCCTCTCCCTCTTCTCGACCTCTCCCTCCAACCAAATCACAATCGCATCTGCCATCCTCTCCCTCGCAGCCTTCTTGTGCAACACCCGCCGAACGGTGCCCAAATCGTCCGGGATCCGCGGGTCGCCGTCAAAGTCGGCGCGACCGTCCCAAAAGTCCTCGAGTGCCGGGTCCGTCGTCAAGACGTATCGCGGAACGGGGAAGTGAAGCTGTGTGCAGAGGTCGCGGACGCGTTTCTCTGCTGATGTCGTCGTTGCCGATTCTTGTGCTGGTGTTGTAGGTGTTGATACCCGTGCCGGTGTTGAGGTTGGCACAGGAGAGATTGCCGGCGTGGGAACCTGAGACTGCGCTGTGGCGGCGCCGGTGGTGGTGATGGGGACGCCGGCGCCGCCGAGGGAGGGTGTGCTTGCCGTAGATGTCGTCGTTGAGTCTTGGGCAGCGGCAGAGGCTGGTGATGCTGTCACGTTGAGGGGGAGAGTTGGTTTCGGGGCCTTGACGGGATTGGTGGGTGGCGGTGCTTGGTGACTGGGAAGACTGCTGATGATGCTGTTGCTTGCGGTAGAGTTGGGTGCGTGAGCTGGTGGCGATGGAGATGTCTTTGGGGGTTGGTTTGTATCCTGCTTCTTCCTTGATGCGGTGGCACTGCTTTCTGTTGGCGGCGAGCTCGGCGGAGATCTCTTGGAGGGTAGGACTGACCCGGATGAGACTCCGCGACCAGAAGCAGAAGCAGGAACAGGAGCCGAAGTAGAAGTAAAAGCCGCAACAGCAAGCGCAGCACCGGCAGCTGGAGCGAACGGCTTGGGAAACTTTGGCAGATCGCCCGAGGGCATCATGTGCCCGTTGTCAACAAGCCATTCGCACGCTGCTTTGGCGGCCCACTGCTTCGCGTCCTTCTTGCCAGGAAAGGACGGGCCGACACCGCCGCGGGAGACGTCTTCGCCGGCTTCCATACCATAGCCTGGCTGGGGAAAGACATCGCCGGTGCTGTCAAAGGTTGCTGAGCAGGCCCAGCGGAGCTCTTTGGCCTTGCCTTGGCCTTGTTCCTGGCGGGCTTCGTCGGTGAAGGTTACCTTTTGGTTTCTGACTTGTTGGAAATCTGTTTTGTTTTATCTTTGATTAGTATGGTTTTGAGGACATGACATCAGGTGAAGGTGGTTTGGTGCTTTAGATCAAGAGGAATTCTGATGCTCGTTGGGTAGAGGGGGAGGGGTTGCTTTCCCAGCCTCGAATAGATACATGATCTGAGGCGGAAGACGAAGGAGTTATGACATATAGTGTAACAAATATGAAAAGGGTGCTGTAACTCACGATTCAACAGGCCAAGCCAGTTCGTTTTACCCAAGTCCGGTTCCGGTCGCGGGGCCGGACGGAGGAGGATGGCAATGGCCGAGACCTCGTGATCCGTGAGCGGGGCGGGGCGGCCGTGTTCTGCCTCGAAAGCTTCCTTGCCGGCAATGTAGGCTCGGAGGGCCGACCAGTCTACGTGCTGGGCGACTGCGCCGTTTGATGACGAGTCTCCCGCCATGGCGTGTGTGTGTTGCGCGCGTGGGTGTGGGTGTGTGTTTCCGAATGTTAGGGTCGCTGCGGCTGCGGCTGCGGCTATGGTGCGTGCTGTAGTATTTGGTTTCACGGGTGACGATAGAGCGTGAGTGGAAATGAAAGGATGTCTAACATGACCTCTAAGACTAGAGAACATGAATGAGAATCATGTTGCATTTCATGAGATGCTCTCTTCTTGATGTATGAGAATGAGGAAACGGAGATACGTCAGTAGGTTGAGACGGGTGAAGGTTAGCAACGTTGGTGGGGTCGCGTTTTCTGGCCGCTCTGCCCAGTGTGGCTGCTTCCCTTGGCTGGGCCAAACCGGTGTTCTGCAGGAGGCTGCCAGCTCTGCGTGGTGACGGCCATGACGCGTCTGCAATCTGCACTTGTATTAGAAGTCAAATCAGTCCGACGAATGCGATTCGTCTTTTGTCCGCCTATCATAGACATTATTTCTGAACGTTATTGCAGCCTGGCCTTCAACATACCCAATGTTAAGACTGCAGGCTTTTTAATAACTTCAGATGACTTTCGAACGACATGTATCAACTGACACCGGCTGCCGTAGAATACACGATATAACAAGTAGCACATGTGGTCGACCTGACAGCATCATCAAAGTGAAATTTCCATTGACGTGATCCCATATAACTTTTAGGGGGTATACTATTGACTACCAAAACGCTCAACACCTCGCCCTATTTCCTTTTCTTTGCGAGCCTCACTCAAAGAAGCCCGTGCCGTCATCTTCCTCTTCAACCTTGGTAGGAGCCTTCCTCTCAGCCGCCCTGCGCTCCCTTCGGTTCATTGGCTGCTTGGGATCCCTCTTCTTCTCGAACGTCTTCTTCGACCTGGCCACCCACGGGTCCTCCTCCTTGACTCTCTGCGGCCGCGTCTGTTGAGCCTGTCTCGCGGGCCGCTGCGGACGGGTCGGGCGCTTGGCGGGGCCGGCTGTCGGTGACCTGCGATCGCGCAGCCGGTACAGTGCCACCTCGCCTTCCGGCAGGACCTTTTCGATCGTTGCCCACATCTTGGGTCGTTCGGCGTGGAGGAACTGCAGAGCCTTGGGCTGCTTGGAGGGCTTCGCATCCGCATCCGCTTCCTCCTCCGCTTCCTCTTTCTGCTGCTGCTGCTGCTGGTCCTCGGCCTTGTCCTCGTCTCCCTCATCCTTGGCGTTCTTGTCCTTATTGGGGTAGAGACTCTCGTAGCGCTCCATCAGGGGGAAGAATCGGGCGTAGGCGACGTCGACTTCAGCCACGTGAACCTCGGCTTCGAGGCGCTTCTGTTCTTCGGGGTCCTCGGATTGCTGGAGCTTCTTGCGGAGCTGCTTCAGTAGTCTCTCTGCCTTTTTCCGTTCTGCAAAGAATAAGAAAAAACAGGGTTAGCTGATGGAAATTCGTGAAAGGAATAATGACCACGAACCAAAAAACCGAACCATGTGGTACTTCTGTATCATGTCGCCTCTCCTCTTCTTGAAGTTGTGCTCCTCGACCCTCTCCTGCAGCGCTTCTAGCTCTTGTTCCAGCTCATTGCGTTTCGTAGCAGGCAGTTGCTTGCCGCTCTGCAAAAGTCTTCTGATGTCTCTCGAGCGCGTCTTGTTCCAGTTGGTTGTGCCCTCCTTCGCCCTGGACTTCTTATTGGTGGTCTTGAACCGCTTGTTCTCGTGTTCGCCGTCTTCCGAACCCGATTGCTGCTCTTGCTCGTAGGTGTCGTCTGGGATTGCACCCTCCGCGGCGAGCTCAGAATGCGCTCGTTTCGTGCCCATTTCTTCTCAGTTTGCGGTGAAGATTCTGCGTGATTATCTTTTCGACGTGTGGTGTTGCGATGTGGTCGGTTGAGGTCGGCCAGAATGCTGTGTGGAGGATGAAGAACTGGCGATGGCATCGCGAACTTCTCTTTCAAAAATTTGGCTCGTTATCTGCCTCAAGGAAGTTGCCGACCCCACCTGGGGTGCTTATCAGTCCTAAACGGGACTGGTAATGTGGCTGGTCTGTGCGCACCAATGACAGGTCCCAATTACAACGGCTCACTGATCTCGAAGCGAAGCAGTCCCGCCCAAAGCTCCAGCGACTTCAGATGATACCTGATTGAAAGCAACTACTGGCACAGAACTGCTCTTTGCATACCTTATCTTCAAGATCATTGATTAAATGAGATTGAATTCATAAAGAAGATTGGAATTTCTCAGGCAAATCGACATTACCGCGCAGCTTATACCGAATCGGTTCATCCAGTGCAGGTCACCTCATTAGCGGGCTTGTCCAGGCAGCTCATGGATGAGCGCTCTTTCGACCTTCGTTGTTGACATAGGTGCTTCTCTTGGGCTGTTCGCTCGAGAAAGAAGAAGGCCGAGACCATCACGAAAGTCAGGCGCGTGCGGTCGCCATGGACCGCCCGGAGCCTGGACTGATCAAATGGTCGCAGATACCCGGCTTCGATAGCTTTATCCACATAAACCTGCAGCATCGCGTCGTGCAGCTTTATGAGCCTACCGGACTTGCACAGAGGAACCGCTTCGATTACACGAGGCTTTCAAAACATGACGACTTCCCTACACTCACTACGTATGACTGGTCGCCGACGGTCCCAGGTCTCCTGGCCGTCGGCACTCAGACGGGCGTCGTCAACTTGCTCAGGATGGACGACAATTCCAACGCCTACATCGAACTGAATCTTAAGATGACAAGAACTTGTCAGGCAGTGGCATTCAATACCGAGGGTCTTCTCGCCGTTGGCTTGGACCGAGTGCGCATGGACCAGTGTCTACACATTTGGGACGTCAACAGGTTGTCGACGATGAATACGACTGCTAAAGGCTTTCCTAAGGATCTCCACGCTTTCTCAGACCCGGCATATCGACTGGAACACAGCGTGTCAGTGTCAAGTGTAAAATTCTTTGAAGATAACCCAAAGACGCTGGTGGTCGGTATCAAAGCCCAAGGTCTACACATCCATGATCTGCGAGGTAAAAAGCAAACAAATAATTTATCGGGAGAAACCTGCTAATTAATTCAACTGCAGAACCTGGCGCTGTCGTGACCTTTCAGACCAAGTGTAATAACAACCCGGCCATCGATTACGCTGACCAGAACTACTTCGCATCATCCGCACTGGACCAACCTGGCATCATGATTTGGGATAGACGAGCAACGTCTCGGCCGGTTGCTTCGCCATCGTATCTGGGCGCAGTTGACGAGGACGGCCTTCCTTGGGGTGGAGCCTTGAGACTCGATAGAGTGGTTGAGATGGATGACGATTCCTCTCTGAGCGAAAGCAAGCACTCCATCGTCCGTTCATTGCGCTACTGTCGAGACCGCCGGGGTCTCCTGGCTGTGCTATCTCGATCCGGCCAGCTCAAAGTCTTGGAGACGAATAAAGAGATAACGCATCGCGACATGGCCCTTGAAGGTAGCCCAGAGCTTCTCGGGGTCCACAAATCCCACGACATGGATGTTCAATATGGCGATAGCGGCAGAAAGAATGACAGAATTGTCTCTTTTGACTGGGTGACGCTCGACTCTCCAGTCCTACAGCCTCGTCTCCTTGTCTTACGGGCCAATGGCACCTTTGAGATCCTCGAGCAACCATCGTATACGTCTGACTATCTGTACAAGCTGACACCTTGGCAACCACCACATCGGGGACTGGAAGGTACGTGTGCCATGCTATTCAGTGAGATAAAGGCCACTAACACAACGCAGAAGGAGGACCTTACCACGAGATTATGGAGTTTGAGCCGTCCCAGTCTTCTGACATGCTCGGCCCCTTGTTTGTCGAGGAAGCACTGTCCGACATTCCTATCTTCGGCCCCGACAAGGCCGACGTTCAGTCTATTGTGGATCAAACATTGCAGTCAAAGTTCTCCGCAGCAGATCTCAACAGTAGGTTGACGGGCAATGCTAACAGCTCCTCGTCGCCCATCGACAAGTCCAAGTCTACTGCAGAAAAGATGCGAGCTTTGAGAACGGAACTTAAGGAGAAGGCCAGAAAAGCAGATACGAACGGCGCCGAAAACCCCAACATGGAAGAATCGGTCAGCTCGCTCGCTCAGTTATCACTATCTACCGAAGGGCCGGTCTCGTGTCGCCACATGCATGAATCTCTTCTTTCGCTGCCCCTGAAGGCTCAGGACCTGTCAACGGAGGCACAGTGTCTCCTGGACCACGTCATGCTTCTTCGCGCGAAGGAGAAGTACCTCTTCGATTGCAACATCAATCGTGTTGTGGTAGCCGATGACCCCTGGTTGCGGTATATGTGGGATTGGATTTCAGGTGAGCAGGTCGGATACGCCAGGGTTGTTGCTGTTGCTAATCATGAGCAGACGCCGAAGATGCTGCCGCGGATGGAGGCATGAAGTTGTCGCCACTCGACCTAAGTTATATGGGCGTCTGTACCATCTGGTGCGATGATTTAGGTCAGTGAAGACTTCGCCTTTGCCATTACTATCGCGACTGACATGTAGCAGGCCGGAAGCCGTCATCTAGACTTCCAGAGGCGTCTCCGATCCCCGAAACGACGTTGTGGGAGAAGTGCATCGGAAGCATTTGTAAGAAGCGGCGACTACCAAAGTACGAAGGCATTCACACCAAGAAGCCTTTCCACAGACAGCTATGTCTAGATATCTGCGAATGGGGGGACACGGCGGCACACGAAGCCAGGGGAGCAGCGACACACGATCCCAGCCAAGACTATCCGACAACGGCACACACGATGGCAGCAGCTCGGGCTCTCTTCAAGGGCAACACGCAGGAGGCGATTGGAATCCTGAAGACGGCGAGCGTAACACACCCAGAGTTGTTATTCGTCTCTCTCGCCCTGCAACTCATCGGAAAGAGCAATCATCACCTCAACAAGGAGCAGCTTGATTTCGACGAGGCGGTGGCATCGAAGACAGACCCCTATCTTAGGGCAATCTCGTCGCTGATTGCCACGGGAGACTGGTTCGCCATTGCAAACCAAAAGTCCCTGCCCCTGTCAGACCGGGCCTACGTTGCCGTACGGAACTTTAGCGACGAGCAGCTCACCAAGTGGCTCAACGAACAGGTCTCGATGGCTGTGAGCACGGGAGACATTGAAGGCATTGTTCTCACGGGCATAACGGACAGTCTGGTGGACATTTTCGCCCAATACGTTGAGAAGTTCAACGACTTCCAGACGGCGACGCTAGTCATGTCGATATGTGCGCCACGTTACATTGACGACTACCGGTGTCTGGCTTGGAGGAATGCGTACAGGACATATCTACAGCGGCACAAGGCCTTCCTCCAGAGGACCAAGTTCGAGGTGGAGAGTACGAAGAAGAGCAAGCGCGGTGGGCGCCCAACGATCAAGCCGCCCTCGCGGCAGATTGCTCTCCGGTGCGTGTATTGCGATGCGGAGACGACTCTCGCTGGACAGGGAGGAGCCGGGTCGGGACCGCCGCCTGGCGCGCCTGATTCGCGCAATCCCCTTATGGCGACGAGCATAAATGCGGGAATCAGCTGTCCCAACTGCGGTCGGCATCTGCCGCGGTGCGTTGTGTGTCTTGAAGTGGTGGGCGTTCCGAGATCTGACCGACCGGAGCACAACGGTGAGCCGGAGAGGTGGATGGCGGCCAACTTCCCAACATTTTGCTTGAAATGCGAACACGTTTTGCATCTGGACCATGCGAGGCAGTGGTTCACGAGGCATGTTGAGTGTCCGGTACCCGAGTGCCGTTGTCGATGCAATTTCAGGGCAAACCCAGAGCTGAACTACCATTGAATACTTACGAGCGAGCAACCTGGTTGCTGAGAGGGAGTCAGGATCAGGATTTGGTACACAGGATGGGGCGAATTGGGAGGAGGCAAGTGGTGGGAGAGGAGAGGAGAAGAGAGGGCGCATCATGAACAAGGGCCCAGACTGCAAGCATGACTGCTGACGGGCGGCCGACGACGATGTGCCCCGTGTTTTGCTGGGTTGTTTCTTACTGTGTCCCGTCGGGTGGTTGTGACGGAATACTTATGACATGATTATGTATCTGCATTCATGGACTCTTGCAGATGGATTCTGGACTCTTTGGCATTCTGCAACGGGCGCGGAAAGGGTGTTGCGGAGATTTGACAAGGCCCTGGTCAGCAGTATGCGTTGCCGCATAGCCTTCCTTCAACGATGTAATGTGTGTGTGTGTGAGAGAGAGAGAGAGAGAGAGTGTGTGTGTGTGTACTCCGTATGGAGTAGGTAGGTACACATCGAGTACTCCCGCAGCCCCTTGCCGTGGAATTACAGCCACAGACAATACCAATAGCAACACGATATTGGCGCTGGATTACCTTGTACGGATTCGAATGCAGAATTGGGCTGGGACTCGGTGAGGCCTGGACTTGTCACATTCGCGCGCCCGTGCTGCAGGTTGATCGATCACCTGCACATCTTCCAGGTTGCGGGGACTTTGACCGGTCGGTGGAATACTACGTTGGGGTTCCCGGGTGATGCCCATTGCAGTGTCCCGGTCAGCGGCCTGTCCACACCCTGTTTTGATGATGTGTGATGTGTGTAGGTACTCCATAATGTGTGTCGTCTGCCCGACGCGCTCGTCGAATTCTCTTGACAACCTACCTAGGTGCGTGGTGCGTGGCAGGCAGGCACCCGTCCCCCCTCCCAAGCCCTGAGCAGCAGCCGCCGCCCATGATTCCGTATCCAGTCACCCAGTATCCGTAGACCGGACTCGACAATGGTCGGGCGTGTGAAAGTGAGATGTGACCTGCCCCGAGCGCGGGCTGACAGGGGCGGAACCGGAAAGAGAGTGCCTGAGCAGTAGTGAGGTGGAGTGATGGATGGATAGTATTGAGGTTCGTCACTTGTGAGGGTGTTCGGATGCCATGAGGTGCTGAAGGATGTGGGCCCCATTTACCTAAGGCAGATTGTGTATACCCGCGAGGTAGGGAGGACTGGCGTAAGGTATCCAATTGCGTAGCTTCGCTAGGAAAGGTACTTGATGATCCTTACGATACCAAGGTAATCACGGTGCACCGAGAGTCCCCTTCCTGGCTAAGGTACTCTAAGCAGGTAAGCGTGGTAAGCAGGAGCGGGTAGGTAGGTATTCCCAATATATTCCCAGGGCACTTTGGTCTGGGCAGGTAAGGTAGGTAGGCTCTTTTCCAGGTTTGGCCCTGCCTGCCCCGAGTGCCCTGCCCCGGTCCCTTCCTTCCCAGCCCGTGGCAGGTCACTCTTGCCGCCCTATTTGCCTCGGCAGGGTGACTGCGTTGGTTTGGGGGAACACAAAGCGCACGGGGAACTGGTCCGGGCTCTTTACGCACTCTTAGTTGAACGACATCTTCAACCAACCGCCACCAGACACCCTCTCTTGTCGTCCATCTTACGTCTCCTCCCACACATCCCACACACACACACACATTCGGAAACTCATTCACACGCAAACACTCTCAGACGTACGCACACCCAACCTCTCCTATTCCTCTCACTCCTCTATCACATCCTGTCCCAATTTACCGAGACCTGAACCAGACACCGAACATCCATGACTCCATACGGATACTGACCTGCCCACAGCACCGAACCCTGTCCGGTTCCGCCTCACGCCTCACGGTCCTCACCTTATCCTGGAACCAACAAGCACCACGCACACATACACACACACACGAGACACACGACAACAAACACGACAGGCCCAATTGTTGCTAACCCGTTTTCTGTCCCCATTTGGTCGGTCCTGTTCCAGGGTTACTACAACTTGCGACGCTCCGCTTTGCTCTTTAGTCTCCAACATGTCATTGGAAGTAATCTACATCACTCGCCATGGAGTAAGTATCCGTTTTCCCCTGCCCGTTTCTGTCCAGTCTCCTTTCGTATCCGGCTTCATCTCCGAAACCAACGTTCCAACAAGAATAAGCACGGCCGAGAAAATGAGGGCTTGTAAAAAAGTTCTCTCATCGAGTCTTCTTCAACCTGGGTGGTGTTGATCGCCAAAACCACACATCCTGGTACTTGATAGGGATCCGCGGGCAATTTTCTTGAATTTGTCAGTTGATGCTGGCCCTGCTGGTTTTGAGCAAGAGACTTCATTCTGACAACGGCCTTGGCGTTCTTCAGTTCCGGTCCAACTGGCTTGTCGACCCTGCCACGGGAAGCTACACGGCCTCTATCCCGTCTCCGACAGGTATACCTGCGGATCCGGAATTGACTGCCCATGGCGTCGACCAGGCCAAGGAGCTGGGCGCCCACCTCCTGACCGTTGAGCCTCCAATCGACGCAGTGTATTCCAGCCCATACTATCGCTGTCTGCAAACTATCACGCCCTTTGTTACCCTCAACCAGGAAAACCTCAGCCGCCTTCGGGAAAAAGACGTTGGCGCTAAAGCCGATGCTGTCACCATTCGTCCCGAACACGGCCTATGCGAATGGTATGGCGCTGCTCCATTCGAGCACCCGACTCCAGCCTCGACAGACGTCTTGAAGCCAATGTTCCCTCATATCGATGACACGTACCAGAGCCGCGTCTATCCCGCCCGCAACGGCGAGACTATCGCTCAATTGCACGACCGTGTCGCTGCTGGTGTTCAAGCCATCATTGAGCAATGCGACGCCGAGGGCCACCGTGCAGTTGTTCTGTGCTCCCACGCCGCCTCGATTATTGCCCTTGGTCGAGTCCTTACTGGCGAAATGCCCGAGAGTATTGATGCGGAAGATTTCCGAGCCTTTACCTGTGGGTTAAGCATGTACCGGAGAAAATCACCCTCTTCTTCAGCAAAATCTCTAGGAACCGATGGTAGGATTTGAACCCCTACGTCATCATCAGGCTATTGGGGCTCACGGTTGACAATGGAACCAACAGGCCCAATCGCGGAAACCAAGTCGTGGAGGAATGGTCGGGGAGTCGCAGGCGGGTGGATATGTGAGCTCAACAGCGATTGCAGCTTTTTGAGCGGAGGAGAAGAGAGGGGATGGTAAGTACTCAGATGGACTTCCCGCTCCAACCCGCACCCACGCGCGCGCGCCCTGGCTGAGATCAATCCAATGGGACCTCGGCCGGCCCTCACCCTTGCTTTTGCCCGACACCCACCGAGGGGCCGCCCCTCCCTATCCTTTCTTTTCCCTACCCGTATTCCTCTACCACCGCCCGAGAATCTTCGGACGCTGTCCTCGGAAGAATGCTGACTTGAGGAAATCATCTACAGGCGATTCTCTGGCGACGAGTCCTTTTCCACGGCCGAAAACTCTTCGCAGGCCGACGCTGGAGTGGCGCTCGGCGTGGTGGTGGAAGGAAAAGTGAAACCTGACAAGGTCTCTCCCCACAGAGCTGCAGGTCATCATCGTCTCTAGGAATTGGCTCATTGGCGGCGTGCTTCGTCATTTGCATTACAGTTTTTCTTCTTTTCATTCTCAGGATTCTCCAAAGGACAGTTCCTCGACGGGTCGCTCAGAAGGGTCGAAGGCTGCAACAAAGTTCTAGGTCCTCCAGCCTGACTAGAAACCGATCCGCACCATCCGTCCTTGCGGCCGATACACGATGGCAGCTAATGCCGGATAGACTTGCCTAGCTGCTGCGGGATGCATCATCTGCATGTCTCTGGCACGGGCTGGGTGCCATCAAATCTGCGAGCCAGTCAGCGCAGCGGCTAGCCCCGAATCCATGACAGAAAGACCCCTGTCACTTTCATCTTACAGCTGCCACACCATTTCATCGTTCCATCTCTTCAACTTCAACTGCTCACCCATCGCTCTTTATTGAATGCCTTCAGCACACGAGCTCGCGCCTGAAATCTCGCCGTAAGCCCACGGCTCCTCTTAAACTTCACCGTCTGATCTTTGCCTACCGAGATCGGCCCCTTCAGCTGAAGAAATCCAATTTCGTATCTGAGGCAGCCATTGGCGCTCAATGTCTATCCTGTGTCATGAGCACATGCAAGACGCTTGACGTGCCTGTATCTTGCGTCTCGTCTCGCCTCGTCTCGCCTTGCCTCGCCGCTGCCGTTCACTAATCGGTAACCTGGTTTCGATCCCTTGACATCTTGGCTCCTGAAGGTCTGCGCGAGGTCTACTGGCGAGAGCTCGAATATCGGCTGATTCCTTATCACAGTGCAGCTCAACGTCGCGGATCCGTGTCCGCTTCCGTACCCGCCACTTCCAGGCTCCGCAGCCTCGCTCGCTCATTGCTCGGTCCCTGCTTGAGCCCCGGGAAGTGGATATTCGCATACAGAATAATAGCAATAACGAAATGAGTATCAGATCTGGTACGACGCTTTGCTGAAGAAGACTGACCTTGGCAGACCGTGCCGCAGGCATACTTACAAAGCAATCTCTCTAAATTTGGCACAATTGTTTTTCTGTCACGATACGGTCAAAGGACGGACACGCAACAATATCAACCGCCCGCTTTCCATTGTCAAGCTCAGCTTTTCGGTCAATTTCGAATTATCATTCTCCTAGAAGGTTTAGTCTAGCGCCTGCGTGGGGTCCGATCGGTGCCGGATGCATCTTCCGAATCGCTCACCTAGTGTCCTTGCCGAGACCCTAGCATCATCTTCGGATCTGGCTCGAGGTTGGCCTCCCTAGCGGTGTAGGTTTACACTATTTGACTCAGCTCGTCAAAGAGGAGCGTTCCTATTGAGTCTAGCAAGTACTTCGTACACGGGGCGTACTGCCAGTGGCCACGGCAACTCTCAACTCCTTCACAACACCATCGATTTCGCCAAGCTGCAGTTCTTGAGGAGCTCATGATCATCTCGCATATGTCAAAAGAGCGGTGGACAAAGGCAGCTTTGCGTCAGCGCGAGATAGGAGGGTCGGATAGGGCTCACCGTCCTTGTGAAGAGCTCGGTCATGGACCAGGCCTCGAGGGTCTATTGCCATGTGTACGACTGGGGATGGCGATATTGTTTAGTCCGCATGTGCCTCTTGCAGGGAAAGGAAAGTACAGCCTTGGTTCGACTGCAGAAGAGGTGATGATGGAGGGGTGTGTGACGTGCTTTGGAACTGCTAAACTCTCAGGGTGTTACCAAGGCGGCAGACAATGCTAACAAGGAGAGGATTCTCAATCGGGCGGCATGCTTCTGTCGATCATGGCCCATAGCCAGCCGCGAGCTTGTCTGTTTCGGAATTTCAATGCGGGTATTGGCCTGACGAGGTTGATGGTCAGGTTCCAAAAGGAAACAGGAGAAAAACAACTGCGGGTAGCCACACGTCCGCAGGGCGAATAGGTTGACGTGGTATTATTGCCAACAAAACACGCGCTGAGGGAGCAAAACCGTATGCAATGAACAGAAACGGGCAACCCAAGATATTTCGGCCGAATAGCTCCACGGAGCTCCTCTCATTAGCACCAGGGCTCATACGAATATAGGAGGGAATGCAAAGGGTTCGACGGATACACCGGGTACAACGGATTAAGGTTGCTAACACATATTTCGTGGCTTACGTTCCGTTCACGAGGCTTCTTTGCTCGTTCTCAGCAAATGATTTACATATAGGCATTTCGCGTGGGGTAGTACGAATGCTGCCAACAACCGGCAAGCACATCTTCCAAGTTCAGGACCATTCAAAACGAGCCAGCATCATAAGGGGCCTCCTGCAATCATGTGTGTGGCACGTTGGGCGATTTGCGCCGCAGAGTAGGAGGCTGTGAGATGAGCAAGCCAGCCCGATGCGACGGTTTGCAGAACCAACTCCAACAAGTCAGAAACGTGCCCGCGGTTCGAGGTGGTCCAACAAGAATCAAGCAATTACATGGGTTCGAGATGTATTCTGGGGCACAAAGGGTCTTCTCATCAACGACTCGGCTGGTTCGAGTCGCAAAGTCGTCAGAGCTTTTGAGCGGTAAAAGGCAACTGCAAAGAGAAGAAGGAAAGATAGATGCATCGTGGCGAACCCTCCTGCATCTCACACTCGACAAGGCATCGTCGCGTGGCTTCAACAAAGGGAGGAAGATCCCTGAATTTGACGGCAGGCTTGTGTTGAGTCTAGTGAAGAGTCCAGACGAGACGAGACAGGCAGGGTAATGAGATACCTCTCTGGGCTGTATGGAATAAGAAACCTGGGGTTCGTTGGTTGGCCAGACGGTGATCCGGCCGGCAGCAGGTTCGCAGATGAGTGGGCAGCAGAGCTGCAAGTCAACACAAGAAGACCGTTACGGCATTATGCTTACCATAGACCGAGTCTTGCGGAGAGTCCGGGTGGCAGCGGGTTCTCCACCTAAAGACAAGTAAGTGCCTTTGCCAGCCCAGCCGCCATCTGTGGCCATCGAAATCTGCGGCGGCCAGTGGTTTCTTATTCCTACCGACTCGAATCATGGTGAAGATCCAGATTGTTCATTATGGAACATGACTACGTACTTTTGGGGGGACTCTTGACACCATTACACCCCTCCCCCCCTGGTCAGCGCCAAACTAAGTGTACACAACCCTGCCAGACTGCCAACCTTTCCCGCCTCTTCACCAGACTTTGGCACCCTCGTCGGGCGGGCCCCCGCAAGAGAGTGAGCGGGTTGTCGAGACTCGACACGACGGCGGCCCCACAAACCGTCTTTCCTGACCCTAGGATGCGGCGGTAAGGCGGCTGCAGTCGACGACTACCGCGTGGCCATCCATGGGCGGCCATTTATCAATCCCTCCATCTCATCAGCGGGTACAACGTACCGATGAGAGAGAGAGAGTGTGTGTGTGTCTCTCTCTCTCTCCCCCAAACCAGAAAGGTATCTCGAGCAACAACCTGAAAGATTACGATGAGCATTTCCTGCGAGATTTGAGGCGGGTATGTGAGTGTGTGTGGGGAGAGGCGGGTGGGTTCGCCAAAAGGACACTCAATTCTGCATCCCAGAATCACACCGACTTTGGCTTGACGCCGAGGACTTGCCGTGAAGTGAGCAGGCCATTCTGCAAACACAACACATGGATGGCCGTTCGGTGAGGTAGGTATGGGCGGTATGTCATGGGTATGGGATTGGGGGGATGGCCGTTGCAAAACGACAACAACGACAATGAGCCATGAACAACAATCAGAGCAAACACTGTTGGACACAGCCTGTCTCCTATTCCAGCTGGGAGGGATGGAGGAGCAGAAGGATTATCTATTATTGCAATCATGGGTTCCAGAGTCCCGGGACCATGGACGACAATAGATGGTCCAACCGGTGCACAGCTGCCAAATTTTAGAGTCAGCTTTTGGGGGCCCCGAGTCGATCCAATGGCAGCCTCGTGTTGGTCCGACAGTAAATGAGGGTTGAAGTCACACGAAGTAAAGCAGACATGGCATATGCCTGGCAGTTCCTTGCTCACCTCACTCAGTCTTTACCGTCACGACACTGTATGTAAAGAGCGTGAGGCCAAGAGAAGGTATCCTTACCCGACAAGGGCGGAGCCATCGAAAAGAGGCACGGACGACGATGAAGTTGTGTTGTGTGCGGGTGTTTTTATCTCCACCTTATACCCACACCTCGAGTGTCCCGATCGAGTATCTAATCGTTCGTTCTTCGTCTCTGCTACGTCCGGAAGACAGTGGAACTCGCGGCTTGGCCCCCGAGCGACTACCACCTCACGCACCAGTTGTGACGCGCAGCTCGATCTAAGACTAGCGCCCCTGGAGGAGAATATCGACTTTGCAGCAGGTCCCGAATACCACCTGCACTCACTCGCATCCACACGGGGCTCGGGCTCGCCCTCGCTCGCTTGCCTCTCGCTTTGAGTCTAGGCTGCTGGCACGGTCTGGAGTGCCTAGGTTGCTAGCTGGGCTTGCCAGCTTGCACTGCACTGCACTGGACGGGGGCTCGGGCAGCGGCTGCACTACAGATGGCACTATTCCCCTTCATTACCCGGGCCCTCCACGGAAGACTGAAGTAGTAGGTATGGATGGATACTGTGATGCACTCTCATCTCGACTATTGGGCTGCTTCGTCGACTGGAGCAACTTCCTCTCTCCCTTGCAAGCTGTGATCTCGCAAACCACCCCACCTGCTACCTGCGGGCGCTGCTGGTTCCTTCGATTTCCTCATTCACGCCTCCCCGTCTCACTCACTCACTCTCTCTCCTCCTCTTGCCAGGTAGGTAGGTCCTGCTGTTGCTGCTGCTTTCTATTGATGCTGCTGCCATCAGTTACATGCCCGCGCCCCATCCTCGTCATTCCCAAACAGGCCACGACCCTGTTTGCTACATGCCTCCATTCAAAGGCGGTGGCGTAAGGAAAGATGGTTCTCCTGCAACGGCATGCATTACACAATTGAGGGGGGGGAGCACGGGAGGAAAGCCACACATTGACACACCCACAGCTAGGTCACTATGTACTTGGACGAGAAGCGCGCATCTCCTCTCTCTCCAAGTCTCTCTCAGTCTCTCCCCCAGGTGACGAGCCAGGATCTTGACCCTGGATGAGGGGCGCTCGGCGCCAGCCAGACCTGACAGATTGGGCGACCTGCATGATACATGCCATGGATCTACACATTTGGTTGCGTCTGCACATTGCCTGCTTTAGCACCGAAGAAAAAATAAGAAACGGCTTTTCGCTGTCAGAAGCCTCCGAGCGGAGCCCCGATCTCCCTGGCCCTTGCTTGGAGCTATAGAGATAAACCTGGTCTTCAACTCAACCCCATCGAACCGGGGTCCTGGCTCTTTTCTTTCTCAACCGTGTGTGGAAACTTGAAAGAGAGAGAGGTCCCAGAGCAAAAAGAGATATAACAGAGACAGAGATCCATCGCGGCCGGGAACTTGATAATCAGGGTCTGACCCGTTGTCGATGACTCGTCTTGTTTCTTCCTCCCGATCAACACACACCTTTCGCCCCCAAAGATCTTACACTTTCAACGTTGTTGTTCCTTGATCAAGATCTCCGCAAGTGTCAGGCATCATTTCTGCCTTTCTTCTTTTTGCTGGCTTACACGCAGTCCTGATCTGAATACTACCACCACTCCGGACCTCGACGTCTACTACCTACAACAGTCAACAACATGTTTGTCAGGTTACAAGATCACCAAGAAGGCATGGACAGTCTGCCGCCTCCACCAACCATGAGTTACCACCAGAGCCGCACCGACGACGTACCAAGGGTGTTACCAAGCCTCTCATCATTCACCTTCGACGACAGGATGGACGTGGACACTCGTAACGATACGAAGCCGGGCCAGCGTCATGAGGTGGAAGTGGCAACAACCTTGGCCTCCATGGCATCATTCAACATCAAGTCGCCTACTCTTCCTTCTCCCACTCAGAGCTTCACCTCAATCAAGTCAGATGGTAGGACAAATCTTTTCACTACAAGTGTCATCCAAGATGGGCTTTGAAGCTTACATCAATCTCTAGCTATGACGAGATCAACAAACTCTCAGTTCTCATCCCCTGAGCCGCGGTCACCAGATCTCCCTTCCGTCAACAGCCAACTTTCCTTTACCAAGGATAGCACGGCACAGATTACGCTCCCACGCCTTCGTGAGCTGGATCTGCGGCTTCCCGAGCCCGAGTTTGTCCCCAGCCCGAGCTTCATGCCGTCCGCGATGACTGGAGGGCCTCGCCGAAGTAGTATCGACTCCCTTGGCTCCTTTCAAGAACCCAGGATGGACCTCTCCTCACCAACAGCCTACCGAATCCCGATGCCACCAATGGCCTACCCGGACGCCCTCCCCTCACCCACCTTCAGCAACTCCCACCGCAACCCTCTCTCGCCACCCGGCCGCCGTCTCCAGCACAGGTTACCGGTGACGCTACGGACCGGCTGTAGCCCCAGCCGGAGACCCCGCCGCTCGCCCACGGGATCCCGCTGCAACGTAAAGTACACGATCCAGCAGGTCGACTTCATCGACTACTTCCGCGTCGACCACCACCTGTCTTGGAAGGAGGTCGAAGCCAAGTACGCCTCCGTCTTCCCCGAGGACGCCGCAAAGGGCCACAAGCGCGGGCCCCAGGGGCTCCAGGGCGTTTACTACCGCAAGAACAAGCAGATCCCCGCCACGGACCCCAACAATCTGCTCGTCTTTGACGAGGACGACAACCCAAAGACGTTCCAGTGCGACGTCCGCGAGCAAGGGAAGAAGATGAACAACTCGATCGGCCTGTTGGGCATGCACCCCGAGCGCGCCATCACCTATGCGTGGGTTTCGGAGGAGCACAAGCGACAGTACGACAAGCTTGGTGAGTTTTGGATTTTACGACAGACTATTACAGATGAGAACAATTGGTCTAACTTGTACACCAGGTCGCGCAAGACAAGCTCAGCTCGACGCTGCGGAGGCACGGAAGAAGAGGAGACGAGCAATCCAAAACAGCCGTCTCTGACTCTCTTCTTCTACACCTTAGCCCTCACCATTCCTTCTCTCGAGTTTGCACTTTACTTCTACTCATGATATCCACTTTTTTTCACTCTTCATCTTCTCATTCCTATGGGAACCTATATACTACACACTTTGAGGAGAGAGTCGCGAGGGGCGGCTCCCCTCACAATTTCGCCAAAAAGAAAAAAAAAGGGAATACACAAAACATCACGCTACAGGAAGCGTGTAATCATTCATCTATCCAAAAGCGCAAGAGACACACACACACAAAAAAAACTGGTTTTTCACAGTGTACGATGACGAACAGAGCAAATCCGTTCTCCAATACGGGATTTGCATATGATGATAGGGGACGGTCAGGGCGTTTGAACAAAGCAACATGGGAGTTCATTCATTTTTCCATTCTTTCACTTCTTGGTTTCCCCCATCTTCCCTGCAATCATGGTCACGAAACCAAGAGGCAGTGTTGGGCAGGTTCTTTTTGGGGGGCAGTACGGCAACAAGCGCAGGGTACGCCGAGAGCAAGAAAAGGAGTTTTTTGAGGCAGTCTTTATGAATTGGGATGAGGACGTCTTGTGTGTGGTGTGCATGGTGTGCATGGATCAAGATAGCATGGAACATGGAACATGGGAACAATGGATCAAAGGGAAATGTTGATGACAAGGAGTTGAAAGAGAAAGCATTATCCATTTGTTGTGTTTTGTTTCTGCAACTGACAATTTGGGAGACCGAAAAAAGAAGATACCAGTTGGTTGTGGCGTGTTGTGTGGGAAGGCATGGGGAAGGCAAGGGGGGTAAGGTAGTCGGCGGAGATTTTGGAACTACCTACTTTTTTTCTTCTTCTCATCTGCTTTTAATTCTTCACACATGGTACGTGGGGACTACGATATACGAAGTATGTCCGCAATGCATTTTACAATGGGATTGTGAAACGTCAAGGATGGTGGGATTCGGTTGGTTAGGCAGACGACGGGGGGTTCCCGATTGCTCGTCTGGGGGCCACGCATAGAGGTATTGTTGGTCGGTTAGTTGGTTGGTTGGGGGCTCTTCCTGGAATACGAAAATAAAGGTATTAGTAGATTTTAGAAATCACTACGAATCAAAATCACAAGTTCAACAGTAGTCCAAAGTTATCCTGCGACTCTGGGATAAGCAGTTTGTGCGTCCCTTTCCACCATTCCCTTCCAGGGTTGTGGAAAGCTATTGTTTAGTTTGCACAAGGCAATGGAAACGGGCCATCGGATCTTGTTCTTGACGGAATCCGCCTTATGGCGATTTCGAGGGAGATTTCAATCATGGTTAGACAAGGCGGACGGAAAGAGAAAGGTTTGTACACCTTTGTGGGGGGTTTCCTCTGAACGTTGGACCGATGTTGCCATTGTTCTTCTCCCGTCTGAAACCGGGTGATCACTGCCCTTGAGCCAGGGAGGATTAGGCGAAGTGTCCGAGGTCACTCATCGTCGAATTTCACAAACATTGCCCATTGATATCGGATTTGGATTTGCTGGGAGTCCCTCATCCCAAATTTCTTGCAGCATTGGTGCTGTGCTACAGAACCGAAAGGAGGATGCTGCGAGTATTAGCCTGCAGAGTATTCTAGAATTGTTCGCCCAGAATCTATGGCATGGTCCGTACGCAAGAGTTTCATTGGAACTTGGGGGTACTTTGGGCGGTCTGTATCTGCCTTGTCTTCTCTGCCTATTGTTGATTGGGTAAATACACGCACGCGTGTTTGCGAGCTCAGATGTATTGATTCCGACCGGGCTTACGGGCATGGCGCATGTTATGCGCAGCTGTCACCGATTTGGTACAGCGGACAGTGTGACGTGAGTTGGCGAGGCTGTGATGCGTAGAGGCTGATGTACATTTGAAAGTTATGAATAGGTCGACCGCACGATGATCTCCGGCCAAAGGTAGGGGCGCAGCAAAACCAAGCGGCCGTAAGGAGTGAAGTATTCTTTCTGCGGCGGCTAATTTCCCCAATACAGGGACAGCGAGCCGTCATGTATGCCCTTCGTGAACGAGTTTGGCAGACAGTGACAAGCTGGGAGTGGCGTGGGTGACTAAACGTTAGAAGGATCGATGCAAGATGGCGGCGGTGGTGATGAAGAATGTTGGAGATGGTGGCGTAGATGGGTAAGTAGCTTCGTTTCCGGCCCTATCACACAACCTGGAATAGAGGTGAACCACATAGTTGGGACCGTCATGTTGGTGATTTTTCTCTACGAAAGACAAGTGACAGGATATCGAGACACTGTTTTAATTTGTCACCCAATATCCGATTGAGGCTTGTTGGACAGGGGGCGTGTAGGGAAGCCTCTTGTCTGTTTGCTGTAATGTTTGCTTGCCGTTGCTGTCCTTAGCCATCTAGAGGGAGTGTTGATTGCTGTTGATTGCTGGCCTCATGTGACAACTTCACACCCTTGATTGTTTTCTGGGAGAATTGCGTATTGCTATACAGAAACGCACCGGTGGGTGGAAGGGCGGGTTCTTCACAGTGTGGTGCATATTCTCGAAGTTTGCCAGTCGTACCTGAGGGGTGCAGCGGGTGTTGTTTGTCAGACGCCCCGAGGCGGCGGAGGTTCGGACTCGGATCTGCAGCGTCCCTTTCTTTGACCACGACGGTCCTCTTGTTCCCCTTCCTTTCCCACCCCGATATCCTGGCCCCTTTCTTGCCTCTCTGTATGGCCTCGTGGACCTGCAGGGGCGGGTAGAGTATTGGTTGGTGAAGATGGCGACCCGCTGCATGTTTTCCCTTGACGGCAGGGCTGCGTATCTACAGATACTGCACAGTGTAATATCCTGCAACCAACATGCGTTTTCCGGGGGCAGAGGCTAATTTGGGCTGGTGGCCGCAGGCACGGGAGACTCTATCTCCAAAGCATTCAGTACTCGAAGTGTCAAGCGGCTTGCTTGCTTAGCTTGGCGTTCTCTCTCGGCGCGGGGGCCGTTCTTATTCGACGTGGAAGCTTCGTCGAAGCGATATACTGCCAAACAAGGTGCTGACAGTGCGTGTCTTCAACAAACATTGACGCTTGACCCAGTGGTGTTTTCGACGTTGAACCGGCGTGGTCTACAGCCACGCCCCTCCCCATTGCCAAGACCGGAGAGACGGGAATGGTGAACATTGAGCATTGTTCTGGGATGAAGGTGGGCCGGCTAGATGATGACCTTGTGACTTGCGTTGGACTTCGGTCCATGCAGTGTTTGTGAAGAAGTGGTCTTGGCTCGCCAGGTATGCGAGGATAACATGCCGCGAGAGGCGAAACGTCCGAGGTAAAAGTAGAGTCTATGTTGGAACGACGTGACAAAGTGGAGGCTGAAGATGACGGATTCACCTAGACTCATCCTGGCATCGGGGGACGTTGTTGGTTCTGCAAAGGGGTGAGGAATTTGTCCACACTGGGTTAGTTCCGGGGTGGAGTAGCCCATCCAACTTCCAACATCAACCGGGTAGGTGTAACTGAACCAACGGGCTCTTTCCTCGGTTATCACTACGATCCTTTGTCTCCGTCAAAATGGAGGCAGGAACGACACCCTCGTCAGCGCCGTTGGTGTACGTTTCACTGACGCGAGAGGAAGCCGGGAAGTCAGGCGGGGCCTTGCTGATGCAAAGTTCTGGAGACCGGGCGAGTATCTGACTGTCCGCATCGTGATGGGGCATATATTTGACGCTGATCTCAAAGTATGTATTCTCGATGAGTGGATTCTGTAAGCGTACAATTTCTGGGTTTGGGATATGGAGGTTTTAAACTTTGGATGGCTTTTCTTCGTGATATCTACTGATAGGTGCATGGGGCTGCTCAGCACAGTCACAGCTGGGTACCTGGAGACTTATCAGTAGCTCATATATCCCCTTGACCTCGAGATTTTCAAAAGCCTCAACGCTTTTTGCTCCCAGGTGATCATGGAAAAAGAATCATGACGACTTGAAGGCAATAAAAAGAAGAAGAGGAAAGGAGAGGAATGCGGGCTGGGGTATACTGACTATAGCATTCACGCCCCTGCCCGGACTCGAACAGCGCGTCCCTCAGGGCAGCACGGCTTCATTGGAGTTTTTGTTTTAGCTTCTCTGCGTCAGAGTTTAAACCACCCGGGCAGTTGGCCGGAGGGGTGCTGATGACGGGAACGACGTTGGGGTGGAATATATATCATCGGGAGGTTGAAGAAGGTCCAGGTGCATCCTATCGTCCAGGACGCTCTTTCCCACCACACTGTTACCTATCTTCCTACCTTGGGCAGCATTCCTAGTCAGTGAGGTACGATGAGCATCGGAATTCGATCATTTAGGGACCAGTGATGACCAGAATCTGCCTGGTCAACGGTTCTGCGTTGGTGTAATTCCTCGGGAAGTGAAAGAAATCTCAAGTGTGATGTTGAGATCAACGGTCATTTGTTTTGACCATTGACTTAGACAGGATAGGCTGCCTTAGCCTACCAAATATCTAGCCGACACCATCATGTCTCATGATTCAAAAGAATGGCATATCTTTTCACTGGGAAAGAAAGTCTGGCGATAATAAAATATTGTAAAGGCCTTGTTTCTCTCGATCTAACGGGAACGTCGCATCTCTGCGCGAGCATAATATCGTAGTTATTGTATAGCTGGCTCATGTAGCACTTCTCATCATCATTACTTCTTCATCTAAATCTCTACTCGTGATCATCACGGAAAGGGAGACTTGGGCTTGTCCATGGGCTGTAGTCCGAATATGTCGTCAGACTTGATTGGCATTGTCTGGTCCTCGGAGTCAGCGACGATCTCGCCAAACAGAAAAGCGTTGCGCTCTCTGCTGATGTTCCCAGACGGCTTCTTGCGGTGTGCACCTCCCGAGCTCGACTTGGGCAACTTTGGTGGTGAGGCGGACTGGGCGGACTGGTCTGGTTCCAGCATCCAAGAGAAGGAAGACTGTGCGAGGGTTGATCGTGTTGGGATAGGCGGTTGAGGTCGTTCCAATGGTTTCACGCGAGGTGCGTCGGCTTTTGGGCTTGAAACAAGAGCTGACGGATGTTCAGCTGGTTTGTTGGCGGGTGCCTCTTGTGTAATGTCCATGACGTCGGGAATGGCTGTTTTCGAGGTCGGGGATTTTGTCTTTTCGTGCTCATCCAGAGACAATGTCGAAATGACGCCTGCCACACTCTCTGCAGCAACCGCCGCCCCCAACACAGCACTGTCTTTTGCGTCTATTTCCATCAGGGCCTCGGTATTTGCCTCCTCCGGCGGTGGGCTGGTGAAGCCCTCAAGATTGGGTACTTCGATCGTCGGGTCTTCCAAGTAAACTTTTACAAACTGCACCTTGGCAGCCGCAACCTCGACAAGCTCCAACGTCTTAACCTTGTCTTCTAGATTAGTAGTAGCCAACGACCTGAGACTTGTCACTGTCTCATCTAACATGTTGGCCAGCAGTTTGTTGCGTTGCTCAATGGCAGCGATGGCCTGTGCTGCCGAGTCATCGCCAAGTAGATGCCTTGCCATCCGAGGAGGGTAGCGTACTTCGTTCAGCCCTTGCATGTTTCTCTTGATATCGCCCATGGCGTCTCGTACCGCTTGGTTGATGCCAAGTTTCTCGCCTCGCTCCAACACGCTTTTGGCGGCGCCTTGGAAAAGTGCTTCCACACCACCTTGCTGTTGGATAAACCTACTCGCAGACGGAATTGGTGACTGGCCACCCTTGGTCCGATTTCTGAAAGATGAGAAAGCTTGGCCCATTGGTGTCGTGGGCCGCGAACTGCTGGCAGATTGTGTTGTGCTCGGCATTTTCCCGGTGTACTTCAAGAGGAGCGAAACGCCACCGGAGACATTGAGGTGTGTTTTTAGATACATTGCATCATCCACAAATGTATGCGGTCCGTGGGGAGCTTCTGGCGCGGGATATTTGAGAAGCAGTTGCAAACAAACAGAGTAGTCCGCCTCGAGCACTGCCATTGATCAGCTTCAATGACGTTGGGGCATACTTGGAAATACTCACAACTCCAGCGGATGCGAAGAAGCATAGCGACGCAAATCAGATCTATCAGACTGAGAGAGGGATCGACCGCGAAGAGGGTATCCCACAGCACGAGCGTTTCATCAAATGGAAACTCCCGTCCAAAGAGAAGACGAATCCAACGGCTGCAAAGTGTAAGTCGTACGTCAACGTGGCTTGATACGGTTCAACTTACATTAGGAAAATTTGTGGCAAGATCTCAATGTCTTTGAGATGGTTGGCCAGCTCAGGATCGACCTTGGCTAAACAAACCTCATGGATGTGCTTACTCTTCTCGACGATGGCTGATGTTTCCACCCGGTCTTTGGAAGCAGACGCCATCGCTGCCCTTGAGATTGAGTCTTGGACTTCATAGAATGCCCTTGCCCTTTCCATGATCTTAGAGAATAAGGCAAATGCGTCATGCTCAACAAACAGAGAGTCTAGCATGGCCAGCATCTTGGTGTCGACATTGGTGCCAATGGGCGAGATAGCCGCAGGATCAAGCGCGTCCTTGTTGACAACAAGGAGGATGGGCGCAAGAAGTTCATGCATACCCTGACGATATCCACCGCTATTGGGATGGAGCTTACAATACACGAACAATGCGTCAATAATCATTGTCTGTGTCTGCTCCTCTTGATAGAATGGTTCATCTGGCAATCGGCGAACGTCTTGTGCAATCTCAGCCCTAATTATCTCGTCCTGTCGAACAGTATTCCACGGTGACTGAATTAAGTGTGAGCTAAAGATTTGCAACTGACACACTGGCTTCATGCTACTCACCTTTGGATCATCCGTCAACGGATCAATGGCTACCTGGGCCAGCTCCTCGGGGTGCTTGATGAACTTCAAGAAGTGATCTCGTCTTTCTAAATAAAAATTTCGCGATTGGGCAAGCCGAGGCACCCAGTCAGATGATGGAACGTCTGGCATCAGCAGGAATGCCTAAGAAGCTGTCAGCTCCAAGTCGAGATGAGATCAATCTCCAAGTTCACACCGACCTTCCAACAAATTGATCGGAGTCCCGAAATGCACGGGCTCGAAGGCCCGTTATATCTGACTGCATTCTGCAAGTCTGACAGATTCCCAGCATGTTTTAATGTCTCGGCCCATCGTGCCCTATGAGTTGGATCAGTCGGTGAACATGATGTCACAGCTGGGATGGTGCGACTCGCACTCACTGGGCTTCATCGAGCGTCTTCATCTTATAGAGAAGAGGCAATGCTCCCCTGAGACCTGCAAAATTCAATCAAACAGAAGCAGCGGGACTTGCATCCCAAGGCTTCGAGAATCCCAAAGCTGCACCGCGATAAGAAGAGATCAGGTTGGCGATGGATTGGGATATAGTTCTTGTTGTGGTTGGAGGTGGCTGGAGAGGAACAAGGCGATGGCGGAAGCTTGGGCCAAGCCAAAGTACCGCTCTTCGTACCTGATGAGGTAAGAGAGCTCAGAAACTGCGATGGAGGGGCAGCGACAGAATGCAGGGGTCGGTGGCCTGGTGTGGGGCAGCGGGGCACTGCGAAATCTGCGACCGCCTGCCCAATTAAAAAGTACCCCGCGATCGGTCCAAGTCATGTCAGTGCCAGTCGCCGGACAATTTTCGTGCATTTACTTTCTGAGGGTGACTATTTTATAGTGAAGTTTTTTCCTTCATTGTGTAAGGCGTGAATATCCTCAAAATTACCACACACACAAATCTCAAAATGTCCGGACTTGACACGTACAAGACGCCCCTCGATGGCAGATATGCCAGTGAGGAGGCCAAGAAGCTGTTCTCCCAGCGCAACCGTCACTCCACCTGGAGACAGCTCTGGCTTTGGTTGGCCGAGAGTGAGTGAAGGAGTCTCCCTCGTAGTGTCCTGGTGAAGCTCGTTGCTGACCATGGTGCTATAGGCGAGAAGGAGCTTGGCATCGACGGAATCTCTGAGGAGGCTTTGGAGCAAATGAGAGCTCACCTGACATTGACCGATGAGGACTTCAAGGTGGCTGCTGTTGAGGAGAAGAGACGTCGTCATGACGTGGTGAGTAGATTCGTCGAATCTTAGGTAATTTTTTTTATGATGTTGACCGATTCTTCACAGATGGCTCGTAAGTGGTTTGGGCGCAGGCTCTTATACGGATCATGATGAAATGTTGACATATTCGGTCGCAGACGTTCACGCTTTCGGCCAAGTTGCGCCTGCCGCCGCTGGCATTATTCACCTCGGTAAGAATCCAGTCAATTCCACGATGGAAGTTATCTCCCTCGTACTAATATTGTATTCAGGGGCGACGAGCTGCTTCGTCACTGTGAGTTGCTTCACGTTCTCTTGTGTTGGGGGAGCCGCCTTTCATGATTCCAAGGCCCCTTGAAACAAGTCGAAAAGCCTCTGAGGCTTCGTTTCGGGATAAGAACTAACATGATGTACCACAGGACAATGCAGAGCTCATCCTGATGAGGTAATGCAAGTAAAATGATCTCAGAGGATGAAGACTAACACCTAGCAGAAATGCTATGGACCTTCTTTTGCCCAAGCTGGCCAAGGTCATCCACAACCTTTCGCAGTTTGCCCTTCAGCACAAGGAGTAAGTCAGGAATCGATCGAGCAGTTGCATCGGCACAACTCCTGAGACAATCTGTCTGCGTGGTCCTCCGTCTTAAGATAGTGACTAACACAGCCTACAGGCTCGCAACTCTGGGATTTACCCACTACCAGGCCGCACAGTGAGTCTCCGCCCTATTCCTGCACAAGTGATACACGCTGAAATCTGTGAAGACTCATCACCGTGGGACGCCGTGCCGCGCAATGGATCCAGGACTTGTGCATGGACTTGAAGAACATCGAGACCGCGCGCGAGCGCCTGGCCTTCCGCGGTGCGATGGGCACCACCGGAACCCAAGCTTCTTTCATGGAGATCTTCCAGGGTGACGGTGCCAAGATCGACAAGCTCAACGACCTTCTCTGTGAGAAGGCTGGCTTCCCCAAGACCTACGACATCTCAACCCAGACATATACCCGCAAGACGGATCTCGATGTCAGCAACGCTATTTGCGGCCTGGGTGCGACAGCCATGCACATCACCAATGACATCCGTCACCTCGCCCACTCCAAGGAGATGGAAGAGCCTTTTGGTGAGTAATTGACAGGCTCTCCTATCCCCGCCCTGCATCCTCAAGGGACTTTTGAGTAAAGAGTCCAAAAAAGGGGGATACGGCTTTTATTTGAATGTCGAGCTAACGAAGTCTCCAGAGAAGGACCAAATCGGTTCTTCAGCAATGTATGTGCAATTCCTAACTTGCACAAGGAATGAAATGCTGACTTCGATATAGGGCGTACAAGAGGTAGAAACATCCCGCGTTTTCTCTTTCCCCTTTTTCGCCTTCACAGGGGCTCACCAGATGACATGCGTGTCCACACCGGATTCTCGCACAGGCGGCCTTCAGCAAAGACCAGAATGATTTCAATGAGCTGACACCATTGCTAGAAACCCCATGCGCAGCGAGCGCATCTGCTCTCTCGGACGCAAGGTTAGTCGACTACACAGCGTGGAAGAGTATCGATGCTGACACCACCTAGCTGCGCTCTTTGCCCGCCAACTTCGCGGACACGTATGCGGACCAGTGGTGTAAGTCTCTCAAAGCCCCCGGGTCCCAGAGAAATTTATCAGCGTGCTAACACCGTGTCAGTTGAGCGAACACTCGATGACTCTGCTATTCGCAGAATAGATATTCCCGAGGTAAGTTCACCCCGTCTAGAAGTATGGAGACGCGACGCTAATCAGCAGTAGATGTTCCTCTTGGCCGGTGAGTTTTGAGCGGCTCTATGCGCCACAGCCACACGCCTCTGCTGAAGAAGTTGTTCTAACATGCTCAGATGCCATCCTTCTCGGACTCGACAACGTCACGTCCGGCCTGGTAAGTCCTTGTGCTGTACCCTCTCACACTAGAGAACAACACGCTTGCCTATCCCAACTACCATAGAAAAACCCACTTACAGTTCACAGGTCATTTACCCCGAGGTCATTCGCGCCCACGTGATGGAAGAGCTCCCCTTCATGGTAAGCCCCAAAACACTCCCTGGAAAGTATATTAGTCACATGCAGATCGGCTACTAAACCCGAGGACAAAAGGCAACCGAGAACATCATCATGAAGATCGTCGCCAAGGGCGGCTCGCGCCAGGAAGCCCACGAGGAGATCCGCGTACTCTCCCACCAGGCCGCCGACGTCGTCAAGAAGCAGGGCGGCAAGAACGACCTCATCGAGCGCATCAAGGCCACCGAGTATTTCAAGCCCGTCTGGGACTCCATCGACCAGCTGCTGGACCCCAACCTGTTCACCGGCCGTTCCGCAACCATGGTCCAGCGCTACTGCGGCGAGGGCGGTCCCGTCCAGGAGCAGATCAAGCCCTACGCCGAGTACATCAAGAACACTGGTGCTGCTGAGCTCAACGTCTAAGCTAAGTTGGGCTACGTCGGCGTAAGTTTTCTTGGACGGTGACAATGGCTGGCAATAAAGTCGGCTGTGAGTTAGGGGGTTCACTTGCTTTAGATTGATATGAGAGGAGGTGAAGAAAGCGCTTTGGAGGTCTGGCTGTTCATACGGCCGCCGCACATGCTAACAAAAATCGTTTATGAATGTGTCTCGCAGGAGAAAAAACAGGAAAATATAGACTGGGATTTACGGATCATTCGTGACCAAGTGATGTTGAATATCAATGTGACGCTATGCTGAAAAGATTACAAGCATCACGAGGTGGTCGGAAGGTGACAAAATAACAGGCACCAAGCAACATAATCCACGGAACTTCTATTCTTTCTCCCGGACCACTACGCCCACCCCCACATATTCTCGATATTGTTACACCAGTCCGCCGGGATCCCGCAAAATTTCTGGTCGTTGGCCGTCGGCGCTGCGAAGCACTTGTTGCCGCCCGACTTGTTCCGGATGCACACGTACCCGACGGCCGTCGGGTTCGGCCACGCCTGCCGCAGCTGGCAGTCCGGGTTGAGCGTGATGGTCGTGCCCTTGTCGCGGGAGTACCACTGCCAGGTGTTGCAGCCGGGCGAGTAGCGGAACCCCGTGATGGCGTCTCCGCTCGCCGTCCTGTCAGCGCATTGTCCTCCTGCTTGGACGGAGACGGCCATGGCCGCTGCCGTGGCGGAGAGGATTGAGGCGAGACGCATCTGTGTTGGTTTGTTTGTGGGTTAGTTATTGGGGTTTTCGGGATGGTTTTGCTTTTTCTTTTCATGTGTTCTTGTGTGGAAGGTGGGTGGGAACTGACTGTGAAGTTGGGTCTGCTCTGTGGTAGGTCTTGGACTTAGACGGTTCTCAAGACTGGGTGGGAATCAGGGTTGGGGGCACCCGTCAGACAAGAGCAGTTGTGCTTGCTGACAAGTATATATGTGCGTGAGCGAGATTAGCACTATTGGTGTTCATCCCATGATTAAGACGATTAGTTGACTATTGAATTAGAGTTGTTGGTCTTGAGTTGCCACAATTAGCCTTGGATGGGGTCCCTAGAAATCAATTCAAATACAATCCGTCCTTGAGTCGTTCGTCGTATACTCGGAAATGAAGACCCCCCCCTGCTTGAGTCGTGTAAGTGGTTGGAGCAGAGGCGTAGGCAAAAGCTTAATTAATCGGTTGCCCGCCGAATTTTACCTTATTCAAGCTCAACTCAATGTGTGAAAGAGACTGTGCTCACGTTTCCACTGCCCAACGTCCTTAGAGAACAGCGTACCGCTTGGCTTGTTCGCGCGAATACGTCGGAAATCGTCAAAACTTACCACGCTAACCACGAGGTCACTTGTCAGCCTCAAGAACCAACCCACCGGCTGCCGAAGTGCCCGACGGAAGTCGAGATTTATTAGTGAAGCCCGATGAAACCGCACTCGGAGGCTCCGTAGTCAATTTCCCAGTGTGTCTAATTGATGGTTCCAAGTATAGGCTCCCATGATGAAGCGAGTATTACTGCCCTGGGTCTAGTTTGGTAACTTGGTTGCCACTTTTACTAAAGCTTGTTGTATTATGAACTTCAACTCTCGAGTTGCGAGCGGCTCGGATCTTTTCAAAAGACGATCAGCATTATAAGTTACTGGCTGAAGCGCTCAGAATCCACATCTATAACCCCAATGTCTTCCTTCCCCAGCTGAGTCCGCAAGACCTCTCTCCAGCTCACGACTCTCTTTAAAAAAGGCCAACTCTCTCACATTCATTCCATCTCAAAGAGAGACACACAGCAACTACATTCCTTTCGCAATGAAGCGGCAACACGTCGCCTTGCCGGGCCTAAAATCCCTGGCCGCCGCCATCCTCGTCGCTCGTGTCGCCGAGGGCGCCAAAACCTACTGCGCCGACCAAAACAACGTTGTCGTGGCGGACGCCAACTGTGACGGCACCAAGCCCGCAGATACCTTCTTTATGTTCTTCAGCGAAGAGGACTCCATCCCCGTCGGCAGTGCCGTCGACCCTCTCAAGACGGATCTGTATGACAGCACGGACCCGATCGAGCGACAGAATGCCAGGTTCCCTTTCGAAGTCGACGAGGCCAAGTTTGAGACTAGAGACATGGAGCCTGGCGGGTTCGGCAGGCGCGCTTGCGGAGGTAGCGGCGGTGGTAGAGTTGGAGGCGGATATATTGGAAGACCCATTGGTGGTGGCTACTATGGTGGTTAAAGGTCTTATTTTCGAGGATGAAGAGCGGAAGTATTTGAACGTCTTGGGACGCATATAATACCACAAGATACATTCAATGTCATAAAAAGATTAGGAGAAATCCTGCCTCTTCGGCGAGCTTCTCGCTTGGTCCTTAACGGCTCTCTGTGCAACTTCATTCAGCCTCTTGGCTAAACCCAAAGTCAAGCTTGATAAACAGTGAAAACTTCGTGTTCCATATCAGAGTTTAAGGCCGGAAGTAGTAGCTCGAATCTCGGAAGCGAAAAATCTCACCGACATGTATTTTGCTTCACGGTTTACCGTGGCTCTCACACGACGCAAGCACGACCAGGTTCTCAGAACACGAGACCCAAAGCTTCATCTGGCCAGCCCATCATCAAAAGCACTATCTTGACATCCCCTAGATTCCTTGAAAACGAATCTTAAAAAAAAGGAAAACGGAGTCGAAACCAAGCTTTCCCAACCCCTGCAGGTCTCGCTTTCGCATCGCGTCGATCTCTTTCTCGTGCCGATCTCCAAGGCACAGGACGGCATACAAGCCTCTCGCTAGATAATTACAACCATACTCCAAACACACGAGCCTTCAGGGCGAGTTATTCTATGACTGATTGAATGGACTCGAATGAGGTAGATTATCGATTGTTGAAGGATGTAGATAAGGAACAATCACCTCTTCCCCACCCCCTTCCCAACGTCCCACGGATGGATTTGTATATAAACTCGTAGCTCAGGCTCATTCATACAGAACTCCACCAAACGAACAAATCGCAACGATAATGCGTAAGGCTCCTGCTGTTCATCTCAACAGTTTCTTGTTACTTTGTTCGTCATCATTTCAGATTGGCTCTATTGACTGAAACCAAATCCCCTCCACGGTCTACCCCAACTCCGACCTCCGGTCCTCCTTTCTCTTCATCGGGCAGGCTATATTCGAAGGTGAATACACCATAGAAGGTATCGATGCCGAATAAACACCGTAGAATATAGAAACCTATTTCGTTCACGGAGGCTTACTATGGCCCAACTCCCGTTGGCATGAAAGGATGGGCAACGATGAGATGGCTGCACCATCAGGGCACACCCAAAGCCAAGCATCACATTTCCGCTTGAACTGCTGGAACACATCTCAAGAATCGAAAGGATATATAGAACGCGTGAGGTTGTTTGTCTGGGCATACAAGAAGAGATTCAGATACAGTACGAGATTAGCCTTCACAAAATTGCGTTCCGGATACCATACACAGGGTACATCTGCCTGGTTCTGGCAAAGTACACACATACCGGCATCATGGGATACAGGTTGCCAACCCCTACAATCAAAGGGGATCAAGACAGGGAGCATAATCAAAATCATAATCATAAGCCCGACTGATAGATACACATCCACTCTACCACTACCAACACGTCGGCATCCTCAAAGTATCATGAACAAAAAAGCATACTTTGTATTTCCTTTTCATAACGCCGTTCTCTCCGTTTCCCCAGTCCAGGCTGGCCCCTAAGCCAAAGGTAATGTCTTTCTATAAGCTCTTGTTCTTTGCGCTGAAATTTGCCCCAGACCAAACCGGAGCCCCATGCAGACCCATGACTGAGGGTGGGGTCGGTGTCGTCGTTTTGACTTTCCCAGTCAGAGTCATCACATGGACCCGGATCGAAAATCAACAACCAAAAACAAAAAAAGCTAAAAAGAAAATTCGTCTTGTTGCGTCAAATGGCTCTCTCTAAGCACATCCGGCTCCGCCTCAGAACGAAAAGCCGTGCTGTTCAAGATTGCTCTTTAGGGTATCTTGACCAAATTTTGCTCCGTGGCCGTCCGTACGGCCGGCCCCTTTCCACCCATCCTTCATATCTCCCCCCATCATCAATTCGTTTGCGTCCTTCACTCCTCGTCAACCTCCTGGCACCAAGGGTGCGCGAGAACCTGGTTAATGTCATATCTCGCAGCCACATCCCGGTTGAGCATGCACCGCACCAGGTCAATGCTCTCGTCGCTCATCGTCCACGGGACTCGAAGGTCTCGGTCCATGATCTCGTCAATGCTGTAGAACGGGTTCTCCTTATAGATGATCGTGTAGAGCAAAATTCCGAGCGCCCAAACATCTTGCTCCTTGCCACCGTATGGCTTGCCAGCGAGTACCTCGGGAGCAGCGTAATCTAGCTAGTTAGTCTCAATCTCGATACAAGGGAAGCTACAAGGCTTACCAATAGTGCCCACAAAGACGTCAAAGGGGCCGTTCTTGATATACGCTGCACTTCCAAAGTCGATCAACTTGATGTTACCCTCGCCGTCCAAGACTACATTCTCGTCCTTGATGTCTCTATGGACCACCAATGCTTTGGTATGCAGATGGCCAATGGCCTTGGCAACCTGAACGAAGATACTGCGGCACTCAGCCTCCTCCATATTGCTGCGGAGCTCAATATAATCGAATAGATCCATGCCCGGCAATCCATGGGGCACCATCTCGATGTAGTAATTGACCTCATCCTCGAAGAAGGATTCCATTTCGACAATATTAGGATGTTGCAGATCGGGCCGGCGTAGATAGTCAAGAACGTGAATCTCCAGAGGCACTGTGCCGAGCTTGCGATCTCTCGTCCATGTGTCTACAAGGATACGTCGCTTGGTCACGTACTTGAGAACCACCTTCTTCTGCGTCTTCTTGTCCTTGGCCAATTTGACCTGACCGTAAGCACCCTGGCCCATGTCTTCGAGGATCTGGAAATCATCGATGGACTTTTTCTGCTGCGCTGGCTCAATAACCTTTGGCACAGATGGTTTTTCTTGCTTTTTTTCCGTGGGACGCTGTGAGCCGGTCAACTTTGCGGCGGCCGTCATCGCGACTTCCTTGAGTTGTTTAGTGATGGCAGATGCCGTCGACGACGAAGACTCTCGAGGCTTTGGCTCGTCGGAATCCGAACTAATCTCCAGTGGCGTGTGCGCCGGTGTCTGTCCAGGAGATGGCTGATGCAAGGGAGTTGTCGTTCCAGAGGCGGACGCCGACGTCACACCGAGCGTTGACCGGGCGGCGTGCATGTGCCTGGAGTAAGTTATCCAGAGGGCGAAGACCATTTCTGAGTGGGTAACAGAGAAAGAGTCGTCCTGATTGTCCCCGTCCTTGTCTTCGTCCTCGTCCTCGATGACAGTCTCTTGGATTACGGTGGATTGTTTTGCGCTTCTGACCACCCGCATCTGCACGTCAACCTTGAGCTCTGACCCATCCCTGTGCTTTCCGGGTACCCCGTCTGGCCGCAAGAAACTCGCAGCCGCATCGGGGCGATTTTCCCGAAGACCCAGAATCGCCGACGCCCGGCGGAAGCTGTGCTCTGGCACCACAATCCCATCCTGCAGTTGAACGCCATCCTCTTCCGTCAGAATATGGAGAATCTTTTCAAAGTCGGGCACCAAAGAGTCAATGGCCATGCCGTCAGGCTTTTCGTAGCCAAACAGAGCGCCGCAGAAGACTGAGTTGGAGCTTTGAATCTTCAGAGCCTCTGGGTCCACGACGATGATCCCTGCAATGTGCGGGAAGCTCGAGACGCGTAGCTCTGTCTTGCCCCGTACCTGCTCGACGCTGCAGGGAATGTTGACTTTGCTTGGGTTTGGGCATGTGAAAAACTTACGCCTCGCAATCTGCGCAAAGTCTACTTCGCCAGTGCGAGGGTCGATGCCTTGCCGAGGAATGCGTGGGATCAGCTTGCCGATATCCACGCCAGGTCTCAGTGACTCAAAGCCCCAAATTGGTGCTGTGGCTCCTGAAATTTTCTGGACAATGCCGTCGTCGTCGAGCTCAATCTGAGCTACGTCTTCGTGGATTTCCTCAAGGACCCAAATGAGACCAACCCGCTTCTCCTTTACCCACAAACTTGCGGAGCCCGTCGCACCGTTTCGTTTCTGGATTGGAACCACGTCACCGCACAAAAGGACGCCTCTCGACCGACTGCTTTGGTGCCGTGAGCTTCCCCTGAGTTTGGGCGGACTGGGATCTCCACTATGAACGGTTTGTGCCTTGCGAGTGACCACTTTCGGAGGCTGTGATCTGGAGTTTGGCTTGCTCAAGAGCTGTGCCGTAATCCCACCTCGTCCGCCCAGAAGTGAGGTTGACGTTGTCGAAGCAGCAGAAGCCGTTGGTGCAGGCGTCGTTGTTTTCGGAATATCTTCCGCCTCTTTGATAGTGTCTTCAGGGTCCATTTGCAGCAATTTCTTCTCCAGCCAATCTCTCCGCTCCTCTTGCACGACCTCCAAAATACCCATCCGCCGCACTTCTGCCTTTGTGACTCCGAAAACCAAGCAAGCAAGGTCGTTGGCCGCAATAATCGTCCATGGCGGTTTTGACTCTGTTGTGAAAATGGCCTGCGCTGCTGGAACCCACCGTGTCGAGTGTCCATGTACAGCCGGGCCAAGTGCACTTGGCATGTTCGCGGTTGTTGGGGAAGCTAGCATCTCTTGAGCTGCTAGGTAGGGTTGTGCCATGGTGTCGATAAGCTGCTGATGGACCGAGACCGGTAGTGTATCTGTGAGCGTTCGCTTCAGGCTAAGTCTTCGGGATGGCGGCGGAGATGTCTTTGCAGTTGTTCCACTCTCGTTCGTCGGCGTCCTGCTCGAGTTTTCCGATTCACTGTCGCCCGTGGCGACTTTCTGATTTTCATCTTGCTGCTTTATTGACGGTCGGTCGTTCGGGGGAAATGTTGCAAATTGGGTCGTAGTGGGAGACTGACTGGGAGACTGAAAGGGTTCAGGGCTTGATGTTCGAGGGATGAAGTTCGCTTCAAAGAGATTCTCTCCCGAAACTTGCGGGGGCCCCGTCAAAGGACCGAGGATGGACTGATCCATGGATGGAAGGTTGCCAGCTCCGACAAGTTGTGCCCTAGCCAACAAATCCAGCATATTCTGAGTCTCGACGTCCCCGGAGGCTCTTGCCTGAGCGCTCGCAAGCGCAACGTTGGAGGGTGAAACAGACCATCCCATCCGGTCCTTCATGAATTCTATGGATCGCTTGAGGACATTTTGCCGGTTGTGTATATACTCCTCGGATTGGTGGGCGAAAGAGAAGGAATGTAATGATTCGGACGGGAAGCGGGAGAGGTCTTCGGAGAAGTTAGGCGACGATGGATGGGAGCTAAACGGCATGCCGGGGGGGTTCGCGAGTAGTGTTGTCATAGATGTTGACCTCGATAGACCGATGGAGGAGCTTCTGGAAGGGGCTGCGGAGGGAGCTCGCGAAGACGGTTGTTGTCGGATTCGTCGCAATCCGGATAGACCGAGGCCATGGTCGTGATCTGTTACAATGGATGATCTATGACTGGAAAAAGATCTGTCAGCACGATGATGCCTCAAATGACTATGGATTGCCATGTGATGCCCCAGTTGCCACCTGGTGACATCTCAAGTGGTGCAGCCGCACCCGCGAGTGACATCCTTCGAGCTTGTCGCTAAGCAAAGCCACACTAAAATTATTGCTGCCTCCTTTGCCGGAATACCATATCTCGGGTGCTTTTGCCCTCGACTCCTACTTGGAATTGGCCATTGGTATGAGCCATGCCGTAACGTGATGCGCCCACGCGGACCAGGCGCATCCCAAACATCAAAGGCCCCTCTGTTTCGTTGCCTAGACGCTTGCTTTGGCATTCTTCAACGCCCGACTCTTCAATGAGCTCGCAATCGGCTCAATAGCTTTCCCGTTCAAGGGATATCACGGTGTAATCATGGGCAAAGAACCAACCTTGGTGGCACATGGTCGCTGCCCTCTGCGACAGATCCGGCATCGAAGGAGAACCGCATTCGGCCGCGGCCAGTATTGTTGTCGTCGGGTATAACGGCGAGGTTTCCGGTGCTTCGGTTCTTGGGGAGCTGCAGCTGTGTTGTCGGGGTTCTGCTCCTTCCGCGAGGTTCTTCGTGATGTGAATCGGTGCCTGCGAGCCATGAAAGGGTCTGGGTTAGAGAGGGAGGACATCTCGTGGGTAGGAGGCGAGAGAGACGGGAGGCGGGCTCTGTGTTGGGTGGCCGAAGGACGTACCATTGTTGTGAGGTCCCCCATGCGTCTGTAGCATAGTTGAAGAAAGATAGGCAGTTGACTCGGACAAATGTCAGGGTTAAGTAAATGCGGGCAGGAGGCGGATTCGACGATGCAGGCTCGGATTCGGCGGGGTCGAGGAGCGAGGTTCGTTCTGGGAGGTATTGGGGTGCGGTCTCGTCTGCTCTGGGACGTGGTGGTGGGAGAGAGAGCGAATGGCAGTACCGGCGGTAGGTAGGTGTGTTGCTGGCCGATAGTTTGGTAGTTAAGGTATGGTGCTGCTGTACGACAGTGGCTGTTCCGGCTGAGGTGGGAGGTAAATGAGGTACAGATGGAACTGCTGCCCAGAAGATACCTCGGGCAGGTAAGGTGAGGCAGGGAGTCAATCAGTGGTGAGGTAAGTTAGGTAGATCGATCAGGTTCGGCGGGCAAGGTTTGCCACAAGGATGAGAGTGTGGGAGATTTCGACGGGTGGGTGTGCGGTAAGGAACGTTTTGTTTTTCTGCTTTGGTTGCTGGTGGTGCTGGCGTTGGCGCTGGTGCTGCAATGCTGGTGGTCCGACCAGAATAAGGTAGAGCAAGGCGAACGAAGGAGGGAGGCCTTTCAGGAAGGATTGATGGAATGATCCAGCAACAAGCGGTCGGGGAGAGATAGAGAGAGATTGTAGGTGAAGGTGAAGGTGAAGCTGAAGAAGCTGGTCTGTGTAGCAAGCAGCAAAGCAGTTGTGGTACCAGTCAGGTGAGGTGCGGTAAGGTATCCGGAGAGCACGCAAAATGCAAGCAAGGTACACAGCAGCAAATCCGGCAATAGTAAGGTAGACAGACGGAGCAGAGGCAGGAGCAGGAAGCAGAGACGCGGACCTGCTCTGGCGGTGGTCCAGTCCGGTCCAATTCAACTCACCGAACGGCCAGGAAAGGGAACGTGAGTCGTCTCGCCGTCCCGTGCTAGTGCTACCTCAGTGCCAGCGCGCCAATGCCAGAATGCCAATGCCCAGTGCCAGTGCCGGTGTCAATGCCGCAACCGGATGTCCCTGCTTGGTGGTGCTGGTCTCTTGACTCTGGATTCTGGAGTGCTGCAGTACGGATAGAGTGCAGAGTGCAGAGTGCTAGGTGCTGCTGGGCTGCCTTGGGTCCAATCCGTTTTACCCTTTCTCTATGCGTCTCTTGGTTCTTCCCTTAATCACTCGAAATCCCACTCTGGTTCTGTGCCGTTGACAAGCGCAACTAGACAGAGAGTCAGGCAGAGGAGGACGAGCAGGAGGGGTGTGGAGAAGCGAGTGGTCGTCCGTCTCCAAGGCAAGGCGAGTGACTGGCTTTTACACCCACGTGCGGCTGGCCTCGTGAAAGAATTGTCTGCCGTAATCATCCAAGATGACCTAAGACAATAAGCTGGAAAAGTGACAGAAAGCCCCGGGGGTTTTCTGTAGCGTCCACGGTCCTGGGCGATTCAGTCAAAAGTCCACACTGCTGCGGTTGATGCTTGTCCGAAAGGTGAGGGGCTGTCCTTCAAATGCTTGGAAAATTCCCACTCGTCAAGCGAATCCAATGATGCCGGAGGGCCTTGTAGCCTGTAGGTAACAGTGGTTGGTGGTGGCACGTCACGGACGAGGGAGCGGCGTGGGCGGCGGAGCGGGCAGGCGATGAAGAGACGAGGGAAGGACGACGGACAGAGGCAGCACAAGCTCACTCGTTGTCAACTTAAGATGATTCGCTTTAGAATGAATATGTTTGATGAACAAGGAGAAGGGAAACGGGCAGGTTTAGGGAAAGGGGACGAGGGGTGGAAAACCATAGAGAGGGATAGGAAGAGAGGGCGGGGGAGGGAAAAAAACACAAGTCCACTTTCTGCCTCCAGTCATCGAAAATTTTGAGATGCATCTGCGTACGGAGTACACAACTTTGGCTACCAAATCTGTGTATTTCTCTCTGCCTTACCTTATCTTACACTGCACCGCACAACTTTTGTGTCTAGTAGCCTCGTGAAAACCCTCCTCTCCTCTCCAGAACCCCCCTTCAAATTCCGAACCTCGCGCAGTCATTTGCAGCTTTGGTGGGCGCACAATATGAGTTGCACGCTTGACTTACAGCGTCGAAAAGCAAACGCATCACTGATTGGGGGGCTTAACATGCCGCAGTGGCCCTGGGAAACATGGCTGCAAAGTGGGGGGACACGCCTGAAGCCCGTGCCGTTCACATTCATCGAGCTGTACGGATAGCTCACTCCTCACTTCATGCTGAAGCTCACTCTCATCACACATTCACTCACTCACTTTGCCCACCACCCTCACCTGAAGCAGACCTGGCCGGAACATGCACGTTAAGCAGCAAAGCTCTTCAGCTGGACTGGCGGCAGACCCACCACATCGATATTGAGCGGCCCCAATCTCCCGGGGAGAACACCAGCGAAGAAAGAAAGGGACAGCATATCCCGCCATACGTCACATTGCCGCAGCCAAGGCCGGCGACATAATGCCTGACTGAAGCCGCTGTTGAGCCATCATCGTCTAGATTGGCCCGCCGCCCAACGCATCCCAAACATGCTTGATACTCATTGGGCAATGGCTCTTATCCTTAGACTCTCCACGTTCGAATTGCCCTACTCGCCATCCGAAACAAACGTTATCGACGCTCTTCGCCTGCCGAACCGCCAGAATTGAGACGAGAAAACGGACGGGCAGGAAAACGATAAGCCAGCTAATAGCTGCCGACGATAAAAACAAACATTCCGTCGTCCGCCCACCAACCACCAGAACAACGGGGCAAATCCCTGTAGATATCTTTTCCAAGGCGAAGCATGAGTGACAGCGCAACCTGCCAACTGCCCAGACCCAAGTGGTCATCTGCCATGCTTTACATGTCAAGCATAGAGCAGCGTGTCTCCGATAGCGGTATCTGGGAGCCTCTTCATCAACACCATCGATTCGAATTGCAAAAGCCGGAAACGAGCGAGCCATGGCCATTGCAAACAACCTCATTAGAGCGACTGGACCATTGATGACACTCCCTCCCATTATCAGGTTTTGCTTACCCGTCTCTGAGCAAAATCAGGAAGGAAGACAGTGGCGAGCTGGCCGTGTGGATCAAGATGATGCCGGAGTCAACGAATAAGCGGCGCCTCGCCAGTGTCCTTCACCAAGTTATCTTGGGTTCTATGCTTGAGCCGTACTTCCGTCTTTATAGAAAGTCGGCTCAATGTACGAACAGAGACGAGGTCATGATCTTGACAGGTTGGATGATGTCAGTTACGAATGCAGCATCGCTGAAATCATGACGGCAACTCATTGTTCCTCTCATTACTTTACCTAGGTAGGTTATCATCTCACTCAATCATGATTGGCACGATAGCTAGGTGAGCATCAAGGGCAGCTTGTCGACGAGAATTTCAGCGACATGGTCGCTTTCTAGGCTTGCCGGCAACCCCGCATTTGGCGTTTTCTTCAGCTGGAATCGCAGAAATTCAATCCCGTCAAGCTTGCTGTGACAGCACAGCGACTTTCTTTTGTCTCCTTCTCGGTTTCGCATCTACCACCAACAAGTCTACACAACGTTGACGTTGCCGCAGGCGGGAGAGTCGGAAATCAGTGAACAAGCTGGCATTATCTGCCAAGATATTAGCAGGGTTCGAGGTCGTTTCCCGTTGCAACCAAGTTACCGGAACATATTAGCGATGAGCTGCCCTACCTAGGCTCTGGTACCTCTGGCGGTCGGTCCAGAACACATGCGTGCCTGTTATCTTATCGGCACTCGGAAGGTACATAGGCAGCATGTGGTTTATATTGACCACGGCAGCTAACAGTAAAACTTTCCTTTCGTCCCGAGGTAAGGTAAACTGATAAACTAAGCGCACGACCGATTTACGGCTCGGGTTCTGCATGAAAGCTGTGACACTCGCCGTCCGGGCATGGGCGAGCAGATGCGATTTATCTCTGTCGCATCCAAGATAACGAAGCATTATCCCTTTAGTTCGACGAGTTCACGATTTGCGTAGCCGAGAAAACGTCCATCTGCCTCACAGTATAGCTCTTGTACAAATCGGGTTTGAGACAGCCGGTCACCAGACTACATAATGGAGACCACTTGGCAAGGAATCGATGAGCGTCAGAGTCGTATCTTGGGGAGTCTACCGAGACAAGAGAGTGGCATGAAGAAAGCGTTGTACTAGAGCATGCTTTGCGATCTTCTTTGATAGCCAGAATCTGTGGCGAGGTGTCGCGTGGCTCACCGCTTGCTACGTTCTTATCTCGTACCCGGGTCGCATGATATGCCATGACGGTACGCAGCATCCCGATTTTTGGGTTGAGCTACATCAGGCGACCAAGCAAACGTGTATCTAGTGGTGCTAGAGCCGCTGCATTGATAAAACGGGGCCAGGACGTGGAAAACTCGTGAACGTGTTCAGGATTGTAGTGTCAGATTGCCATAACGGATCTGGATGCAGATCTGCCAAAGAGTTGCGACCCTGCCAAGACTGCAAAATCGACCGGCTGGAAGGAAGAACATGTGCCTTTCAAACAAAGCACGGCGATGTCAGCTTCGGCCAAGCTTCAGACGAACAGTGCTGGCCCCACTGACGGGTCAGAATCCGGATTGATCACGGCGGAAGATTTGCAGCGCTTGCATCTTAAGCAGCCACCTACCAGCCTCACGGCTTACCTGGAGTTCTCGAAAGAGCTGTGGCGAGGATCTCCATAAAGAAAGGATTCTGAAGGCGGATCCGATTATCACCGTGTGTCGTAAACGTGGAGCGGGAGTGCTAGCCCCGCCAAACCCTTCGAATTCGGGTTCCAGAGAGTGTCCCCCGTCCAAGGTTGTTCGAAAGCAGCCATGGCAAAGAGCGAAGGAGAGAGAAAAAGACGGGGTTCGGTCGCCAAAATGGCATTCTCCTCCGACAAGTAAAAAGTCGGGTCGAATGCCGTCTGTGGGGTGGCTGGGAGACCAAAGACATGCTCCATGTCAGCGTTAGCACGAGGAAAGGTATCTCAGAGCAGCAACCGACCCAGGGGCTTGCCTCGTACTCAACGACATGTTCCTTGACCGACTTCGATCAGAAACAAAACGCCTTGCCAAATCTGAGCTTGGCATATCAGTACCTTAGTTGACCTTGTATCTTGACGAGTCAGTTCGTTACCGCCAGTTTCGAGTGTAGTTGTTTCCCCGAGTCGGACAATCGGCAACTTGTTCCCAACAACGACGACTTCAGATGGAGAAGAGACAAAAGTATCCGCAACGCAAGTGGTCCCAGGACAGACAGTGAGAATGCTCTGACAGGCTCGAGAGACGGCGCCGCGGCCGTGCAGACAGTGAGCGGAAAGACGCCTTGAACGCCCCGGCAAGGGCGATGGCGGTTGGAGAAGTGAGAGGCAAGTTCCTCCAATGAGCGACGATAGAAACGGCGGTGCCGTGCTGCAACTTGCTCGCTAGGTAGTCGGTTTGGATACACCACACCAAGTGCGTTCAAGAGTTCAAGGGTCCAGCCAACACGCTAGCGAGCTAGGGACTGTTGGGTACCGCTCAGGATTCGTCGTGCAGATCTGGTGTTCAGGTCCCTGCTTATTGCAGACCTCAAGAGGCGGAGGAGGACCCTGCGATATGTTGCTGAATGCAGCAGGACATAGTATGTCTTTTTCGGAGCGTGGTTGAGGTTTGGTCGACGAGCCGTATTGTACCTGACGTACCATGACCTGACGACGTTGATAAGGCAGATAGATTGCTTCTAGGAATTTGTCTCGTCGAATTGCACGTCAGTTGACTGCAAGAATGGCGGGATAACGATTGGTGATGGTGCCACGAAAAGAAGGAAGGTGACTTGGGCAAGTGCTCATGTCATGCTCTCGCTCCCGTCTCTTGGGGTCTTGGGGGGGCACAAGTGCGGTGTCAGTCAGCAGCAGTCTGAATGGCTGTGTGAAGTGGGTCCAGGATCTTCTGTGATCCATTCTTATTCACCAGCAGCTGCAACGATTGGAGAGGGAAGCATCAATGGAAGGAAGGAGAGGGCTTTCCTGCCTGCACTCCGGGCGGACCCCTCCTCTTTCCCCCCTCGTCCTTCCCCCACCTGCCCGCTCTTTGCGCCGGACCACGGGCCCCGCACGATGCGCCATGTGGATACTTTACGGCAGAGGTATCTTTCTTGAGTTTCGGCCGCGACTGTCGACTTCTCTGAGTTCCCATGTCTTGCCTCTTTTTTCTTTTTGCCTCCTCTGGTCTGGCCCTCGCTGTGCCTCTTTGCTCGTACTGGCGGTGACTTCTACTTCCAGACTCTTCCCGCCGCCATGCCTTTCCCAAGCTGTACAGAGCTATTGGATCCGGCTAGAAAGGCAGGTGAGAATATCCCAGCCAGCTCTGTCCGTTTCGGCGGGACTTTGTTCCCCAAGCCTTGGCTATAAGCAGCCGACATCCCGAATAGCCAGCTGTATGTACATAGCAAGGCAAGGTAGAGAAACACGAGAATATCGCCAGTGGCCATCTTTAGACCCATGGCCCTGGAGGCATTTATTGGCATTGTCGACCGTCAGACTGACCCATTGGTGTGAGTGACGGGCGTTATGTATGGCGAACCCGGAGACCCATCGGTGCCCATCGATAAGGAGGGTCCTTGTTTCGCCGACACAAAGGGGATGGATGGGGGGATGGGATGGGATGGGATTGGGGGGTGAGGGCCGTTTTGTTCTTCCGTCCAGAGCGCGTTTTAAGCTTCTACTTACTTCCCTTACCCGGCCTTCGGTGCGGTCTATTGTGTCGTTCCAAGTGTGAGTGGTTTTGTTTCCGCTCGACTCGACAACTATTTTTTTTGTTCTTTCCCTTTTAGCCCCCTCCCATCCGCCGACCTCTTCTCTTCTTCCTCAACTGCCACCCTCTCACCATCCTCTCTTTCACTCACTCTTCGCAGCCTTGTTCGTGTCCCAGACACATCCTGCTCGTGTGACCTTCCACACAGGAATCAGAGGCCATGATATCTTGAGTCTTCGGTGTGCCATGTGCTCCGCCCCAACCCGTAAGGTCCCCTTCCTCCAGCCTTCTGAGGCTCCACACCCCGCTACCTGCACCGGCTGACCTCCATTATCGATAGCCGGCTCACACCCGTTCAGATAGCAGATCTCCACCAAAAATCCCTGGACCCTGGCCACCCCTCCATCCTGACCCCCCTCTAAGAGAGCCGAAAGCCTTCAAGACCATAACTCCTCCCCGATTACTCGCGCTTCATGTCTCATCCGTCTTCCTAGAGACTTGGCCAGTCTTTTCAACTGTTTCTCTGTGTGCCTGCGATTCTCTCTTGCGACGCCGAATATGAAATAAGACCATCCGCCGACCGTTCCGAGCCTTTTCTCACCTCACCGGGTCTAAGACGTGGTCCACCGAGCTCAGCTTCACTGCCCCGCGCTACCTATCCTCACCAACAAAGACAATACGAGGAGAAACCGCGCAACTTTGAGCAAACGGACTCAGTTGCAGCCCGACTGTGGCAAAAATTTACAGCATTATTCAACGTCTTCTTCTCCTTGTCTAGAGGCATTTTGTCCTTCAACCAGCTATCCCACTCGGCCAAGTCTTCACTATGGCTGACACCGAAATCCCCGCCGGCCCGGCTCCCATGGAAGTCGTTGATGAGCAAGGCCTGGGCCTTTCAAACCCTTCCGGCAAAGCCAAAGGTCGACACCGCGTGCTTTGTGGTGTGCAAAGAATGTCGTCCTCGCCTTCGTTGGCGAGGAGTGGCCGCTCTAGATCACACAGCAATCCTCAGCGTCCGAGGGGGAACGTTTCCTGCGTGAGCTTGGCAGGACCCTCCACCGCGGGAACCTCATTCACTGGCGACTCTTATTTCCCCGCAGGCGCAACAGCATCAGGCTATGCCAGTGCCTCATCTTCCGTTCCCGGAACACCATCTAGCGAAATCATTCAGTTCGTAGGCATTGATGGCCGACTTGCTATTCGCCGGGTCGATAATGTCTTCCCTACTACGCAGTCCCCGGGTACCCAAACTATTGGGCTTCCATCCGATTTAAGGACGACGAATAAAGCTCAGGTCGCCAACCCCGCTGTCCCCAAGCGTGGCTTCAACTTCTGGGAGAACATGCCACACGAGATGCGCGTGCACATATTCTCCTACCTATCACCCAAACAGCTTGTACGAGCTTCACGAGTCAGTAAGACTTTCCACAAGATCTGCTTCGATGGGCAGCTTTGGACATCTTTTGACGCCACGGAATTTTACCAAATCATCCCTGCCGAATCTCTCGCAAGAATCATCGTGGCTGCCGGGCCCTTCATCAAAGATCTCAACCTCAGGGGCTGCGTTCAGGTCGAACACTACAAGAGGGCCGAGGTAGTTGTCAAGGCCTGCAAGAACTTGGTCAACGCGACGCTCGAGGGATGCCGCAACTTTCAGCGGAACACGTTACACAGCCTGTTGAGAACGAACGATAAGCTCGCTCAGCTCAATTTGACTGGTTTAACAGCGGTTACCAATATGTCGTGCAAAATCATTGCCGAGTCATGCCCGCAGCTGGAGATGTTCAACGTGTCATGGTGCGTACATATGGACGCAAGAGGTATCAAAGCAGTGATCGAAGGGTGCCCGAGGTTGAAGGATTTGAGGGCGGGAGAGGTCAGAGGATTCGACAACCTTGAGGTCGCCGAAACGATATACAAGACAAACAGGCTGGAAAGACTGGTTCTGAACGGCTGTGCCGAACTCAACGACCGCGCGCTCAAGGTCATGATTCACGGCGAAGACCCTGAAATCGACATCCTCACCGACCGACCGATCGTTCCCCCGAGGAAATGGCGTCACCTCGACCTCAGCCGATGCGCCCGTCTTACTTCCCAGGGCGTCAAGGCTCTGGGATACAACGTCCCAGAACTGCAGGGCATGCGCCTGTCCGGCTGCACTGCACTCACGGACGCCGCGCTGGAGCCCATCTTCGCATCGACTCCGCGCCTCACGCACATCGAGCTCGAAGACCTCTCCGACCTCACCAACGCCCTCTTCTCAGAACACCTGGCCAAGGCCCCCTGCGCGCCGTGGCTGGAGCACCTCTCCATCAGCTACTGCGAGAACCTCGGTGACAGCGGCGTCCTCCCCATCGTCAAGAACTGCGTCAGCCTCCGGGCCATCGACCTTGACAACACCCGCATCAGCGACCTCGTCCTCGCCGAGGCGGCTTTCATGGTCAGCAACCGCTCTCAGAGCAACGCCGTGAAGCCGAAACCCAAAGTTGGCCTGCACATGGTCGTCTACGACTGTCAAAACGTCACCTGGACCGGCATCCGCGAGGTCCTTTTCCGCAACGCGCAGTCCAAGCCGTCCATGGCCGAGATTGGCAAGTTCGCCTACGCCACCGAGGCCATTGGCCTCAAGTGCTTCTACAAGTTCCAGATGACCGTCGACGAGCACATGAAGCGCGTGCTCCGAGGGGACCTCGCTGCCGCCAACCGCCTCGAGCACCGGTGGGCTGATTACATGCAGGCGAGCGAGGAGGCCGGGACCACGGGCGCCGGTCACCGCCGGCGCAGACGGAGGGCGAGGGAGGCGCAGATGTTGCATGCCGACGAGGAGGAGGGCGGCAACGGCGGTCGGAGGCGGGGTCGAACCGTCGGGGCGTGCACGATTATGTAGGGAGTCAACTCCTTCAACTCGTGATCGTGTAAGTGAGACTTTGGGGGTCTTACTGAGAAGGGAAGCCTTTTTTTTTTCCAGCCACATTCTTTGGACAATTTCTTCGTCACATGGGGCATATATTTGCTTGGCGTTCTGGAGCCTATCACACACAAGAGACAGCAAACACTCTTCACTTCCATTACTAGATCTGGGATGCAGCATTATCTTCAAGCCCCGTGGAACGGGATTGGAAACCCGGCGTCTCGCATCAGCAAAGGCGCTTTTATGCAGCAAATTCTGTACTTTTTCTTCTTCTTCTTTACAGCTGGCGTATTGGATGGGAATCTGGGTTCGGAGGAGATATTGGCCTATTCTAGGGGGTCTCTGTGTGGAATCGAGGATTTTACCTCTACTTATGTGAAGGGGAGAGAGCACTTTCTCTTATATCCACTTCAAGGTTGGACAAATAGGCTACTTCAATTACACACGTCATCACACACTTCCTCAGTACAAAAGTCATCGGACCCAAAACCTCATTTAGGTATTCGCGCAGCAGTGTGGACATAGATTGAATATTAGAAGCTAACCCTCTGGGTATTATTTTCGAAGTATTCGAGAAGCTGACCCGCCTCGAAACAGGGTCGAACGATTTACATGTCGCCGTGCTGGCGAATGTAACGCCGAATCTTGTCCTGAAAGACATCGTCCTCGTCCCGCCGCTCATCACCCTCCATGACGTACATATCGTCGTCTTCATCCTCGTACGGATTACGAGTGTCAAATTCCTCCTCATCCGAAGCGTTGGCATTGCGGAACAGGTAGGCGTGACGATCGTACTCGTCCTCGGAATCGACCTCGTCTTCGGGATAATCCGCCGTGTAGTGATTCTCAGCTGTGCGCGCGCGTTCATGTCAGTAAAGCCCCCCCGGCCGTCTGGAAGAAACAGAGCTTCGTTCGTTTCATAGACTTACCATTCTCATCTTCATCGTCATCAAGATCCGAATCGTCGTCCTCGTTACCGTAAAACAGCTCCAAGTCCTCTTGCGAATCGAACCGGAGCACACCAATTTGCTCGGGCGGAATCTCCGCCAGTACCGGCTTGGAAGGCGCGAGCTCGTACACCTCAATGACGTAGTCGTCGTCGCTCTCGTCCTCGTCATCGCTCGCCTCCGTCATGGCTTCGTCGCCACCATTGAGCTTCTTGACCATTTCCGGATGGCGCTCGGCAAAACGTTTGGCTGGCGCCTTGGGCTTGAAGCGTGAAGGCGACGCAACGGCGGACGGTGAGCGCGGCGGCTGCTGCGGTGGCTGCTGCTGCTCCAAGGCCTTGAGGTTCAGCCCGATCTCGTGGAGAACCCACTGGTCCATGTCGGCCGCGATCTTGCTCATATCCTGCGTGGGCGCTGCGCCGGGCATGGGCTTGCGCTGCGGCTCAACGCCAGGCGTCTCCGCCCCTGCCGACGCTGCGGAAGCTGCCCGCGAGGGAGGGGGTCGTTTGGCAAGGGGCTTCTTAGGCGCCGGCTTGCTGTCCTCCTTCATCTCGACGTCAACGGGCAAGCCCTCCGTAGCCATTGTTGTCGGTGTGGTGCCGCCGGACGCCGTGGCGGCCCGGCGTGCACTCTTCTTCTTCCCACGCTCCACGAAAACGGCGGTGCCGTAGCGTCCCCGCTTGGAGACACCGCCGGCCTTGAGTATCGTGCTGCCTCCTGGCGAGCTCATGGCCGACCTGGACATATGGAATCGCCTCGGCTCGGTGGCGGAGTTCTGGGGGCGTTGCGCATCGGAGGCGGTCTGCGGTAGGGGCTTCTGCGCATCGAGTTGGGTCCGGAGCGGTGGCGCCGCTGCCGCTGCCTTTCCTGTCGGAAGAGCATAGCTGCTCGAGTGAGGTGGGTGATGCGGGCTCGAGATCTCGTCACCGGGCTTCGACGTCTGGATGACCGGTATGGAGGATTGCGATGGGTGCTGTGCTGCGGCGGCAGCGGCAGCGGATCTCGCGCTGGCTTTGGCGAGGCGCCTCTGATAGACCCAGCTACTGCCGGCTAGATGTCGCTTGGATCCCGGCTCGAGTTCTGTCTCCTATTAGTTTGTCCGTTCCTTGATTGTAAAGAGAGGAGAGCGGTCGTACGAAGATAGGTCACCGGAGCATCTTCGTCGCCCCGCTTCCTCTTGATGTGGATCAGTTGAGGAGGGGCAGACATGGTGGGCGAGAGAGAATAATAGAGACTGTGAAAGTAGAAAAACGCAGGGAACGGGGGTGTTGTTGGGATCGTGAACGAGTTGTTGCGAATGCCGAGAAAGAAATCAAGCGCTCAAAAGTTGCATAGACGGTTCCTGGATTGAACTGGATCCGTTGCGACGTTACAATTCATGCAGTCCTGGTTGACGATGTTTTTTCTGGAAGGCGGATTTTTCTGGAAGCAGCCGCTAAGGCACACGGCAACCACATGTCGAGAACCACCTCATGACAGAGTGCTGCACCTAGAGCTGCGATAAGAGATCCTTATCGCGGAATCACGTCATTGGCCAAGGACCTCACCGCTTTCGGCAGAAAATACGCCGGTGCTGGGGATGGGAGAATTGGAAGCCCCGCCATTTCCGATCACAGTCGAGTTTCCCACCTTTTTTAAGCAGCACAAGCGTCACAGTTCTAGATGCTGGATGGGATACAACTAATTGAGCGCATGGATTTATCCAGGGACGCTTCTCAAGTATTCTGAAGGCTATCTTATTGGTTTTCGTAGACTTTGAGATGGCTGAGACATGGGGAGCTGGTCCCTGCTCTCGCTGAGCTTGGTGACATTCGAAACCTCTTCAACAGTTGCCCTTCCTCACTTGTCTGGGCTTTGAACAGGGGACGCTAGCTTGAGGTTTTGCACACGACCAGCCATCACGCCTGCATGTGTATCTCGGAGCAGTAGTGCTGAGATGAAGAGCCTATGGTGTTGATGTGTGAGGTAGGTTCCGTCTGCAGTGCAGAAGAATTGTGCGACTTTGGTTGATAAACAAACATTTGAGATAGAATTGCAGTTGATTGCCAGAGAAATACCCATTCCATGGAGCTTGTTTGGCATGATGGAGGTGGCTGTTAGCTCAATGTCTGAAGTTGCCGTCCTGGTCTGGGCCAGGCCCTCCAGTTCCAACTTCGTCCACTGGGACCCACGGTCAGCTTTAGCCCGGCGGCTGTGGAGCTGCATGGCTCGTGCGGTACTAGAAAGTCTCCGATACTTTGGAAACGGGGGCTAATGCAGCCAATGGGCATGTCCCAGCGACTCCCCTGGTCTCGGGATGCATCAGGGATGATGACGCACAAAGCATGCCGGTGCTGAGATGGAGCAGCTAGGTGGCCATTGACTGCGGTGCTGATAACCGCTATTTTATGCTGGGGCAATGATTTGCGGGAGCTTCAGGTCTCGCATCGAGCGTTGTGTCGGGAGCTAAATCGCCAACAAAACTTGGATCAAACGGGAGGAAGGGATAGTGTTGGTGAAAGAGAGGAAGCGGCAATCTCGTCTCATGCCTCAGCACAGGTTTCTACTTCTCTGGCCCATTCTCGTCTCAACAAGGACCAACGATTGCCCTGTGTCATCCAAAACAGATGGTGCAATCCAGCTCAATTGCTGATAAGCCAGCCTGGGTCTTATTTCTCATAGTGTCAGAAGCCATGGCAAACAAAGTACCCGACCGCCAGTTGCAAATCACATTGCTTTTAAACTCGGGCAAGTAAGGAAGCTGAAAGTAAGCAAGTGTGTTGCCTCAACTTACTTGGATAGTAATTAGCTTCCTCCCTGACCTCGTCCTTCCCAACCTCTTTCCCAGTCTCCTTCCTCTCCGACCGGCACACCCCAACCTTTGACATGGCACATACGACATACGGAATAATCATGCAATGAACCCCTCCTGTGCCGCAGCTTCCCTGTTCTGAGCTGCTGCACCTCCCACACACCTCACCCAGAACAAGGTATCGGCTTCTTGATCTCTCTGCTATCTGAGCTCCCCTCACCCAGCTCGAAGCATCTGCACGTTACGTTCCTGCTCCGGCCTCCGTACGGCCTTGCTGTGGTAAGCTCTGCCCCCTTCTCCTCGTACTCTTCCAAACCCCGACCAGCTCGTTCCCTCAAAGCCGTTTCACTCGCACAAAATACGCAGCCCCCGAATCTTCCTTGTTGGCGTCGTTGCGTGAAACACTCATCCGGGGACTCCACACTCCAAATTCCTCTCGTAGAATTGTCTCGCATCCGTTTGTGTTCTTCCATCTCTTTTTCTCACCAAAAAGTCAATCCCATCACCCTGACGCCTACTTGCTTCCCACGACTAGCGCCGCATCTTAAGGTATCGCCCAGAGACAGCCGCATTCGTCAGCGTTGTTGCCCATCTCAACCCGCCACCCTCGCTGTGGGTTCCTAGGGAACGGCTTCCTTTTCTGCCATTTCCATCGAGTTTTCCTTCCCAAAAGGTTTCTCTTGCCTGTGCTGACTTAAGCCGTAATAGAAGGGCAGCCAACGAAGAAAACCCACCTTTCCAAACGCTCTTCCTCGTGTGATTGAGTTGGCCGAGTGACGACGAGAGTTGAGCTTCCCAACTTCAACCTACTTCGCTGCGGAGGCCGTCGTCGACAATGGTTTCCGTAACCATCACCTACAAGCAGCCCGGGACGCAGCCTCCTATCTTCGTCGCCGGCTCCTTCTCAAATCCAAAATGGGAGCCCCAGGAGATGGACTTCACCACCGAAGATGGTGGAGAACACACATTCTACAAGAACATTGAAGTTCGACCGAACACGCAGATCGAGTACAAGTTCCGTGTTGGTCTAGGCGACTGGTGGGTTCTTAACGAGACTGCAGCTATAGGTATGTTTGCCCCCAAGCTGCGCAGTACTGCATGTCAGCAAGCTCGTCTAACATGAGATAATCTACAGTCACCGACGGATCTGGCAATCGCAACAATCTCCTGACAGCACCTGCGTCTCAAGAATTGAAGCAGCTCAACGGTGTGAACGGCGACAGCCAACCTGCAAGCAAAGTCGCTTCAACTTCCGAAGACGTGGACGCCTCAGAAGCTGCCAGAGACCATACTGCTGCCCAGCTTGAGCCGAAAACAAAGCTCCAAGATCATCTCAAGGACGAGGAGCGGCAAAGACTCTCCTCAACCCCGATTGGTCAAGTTGCGGACACCGCCGCAGAGGTCGCTGATACCGCCGAGAAACTTGACGCCGAGGTCGACATGTCTAGACTTGCACCGCTCCCCAAGGGCGTGGAGCACCTTAAAGACGAGGAGAGGAAACGTCTGTCTTCGACGCCGATTGAACAAGTTGCGAGCACTGCGGCTGAGGTTGCCGATTCTGCCCAGAAGTTGGACGCTGATGAGGTATGAGCCACATGAACGGCAGACTAGTAAATGAAGAGCCGTGACTGACAGAATTATAGGACCTTGAGGGAGAGGATTCAGACGATTGTCCCGCACCTTTGTTCGCTCACGAAGCTCTTGGACCCTACGAGCCTTTAGCCGATGACGAAGATGAAACTCCGAAAGACTACGATCATCATGGCACTGTAGAGTACGATGTCGACAAGTATGACCTCAATGATCCCACCCTCGAGCGGTGGCCCTCTAACAGGGACGGAATCATCGATGCTGTGCGTAAGGTCGAGACTGGGCGTAACGAAGATCAAACTGCTTTATATGGCGCGCCCATTTCACCTATAAATGGATCACACCGAGCCAGTGCTGATCAATACTTCGATGAAGCTGTCCTTTCGTCAGGCCCCTCTAGTCCAGGTTCCACCAAGAGGCTGGAGCTTCCGCGAAAGTCACACGGCTCCATGGTCTCGGACAGATCGCTCCTTTCTCTGGGATCGATTGCCGAAGAGGATAAGGAGACTCCGAATGCCGATGAGGCCAATCGCGAGAATGAGGGCTTGATCAGAGTTCCGAGCCCCGCCGTACGGCCGACACCACATGTTTTTACATCGCCCGGGAGTGACGATGACGAGGGAGTCGTTATGAAAGGCTCCAAGTCCAGGAAAAGCTCAGAGTCGTCAAGCTCAGATTCACCTGCTGCCAACGGCCAGTCCAACGGCAAACACTCGAGGGATTTGTCGCCCAAGACTCGACCCGCCGAGCCTGATAGCCCTGCCATCCGCGTTGAGCCGCCCCAAGACAGAGCAAGCTCCAGCATCCGCCAGGACGGCGAACTGGCAAGGGCTTCTGCTTCGAGCCCTGGCGGCGAGGCATCAACCTCCGGCCGCGATGATAGTCACAAGGGCCAGCTCAAAAAGCGCGGGCCGGCATCGACCGAGCGTCCTGGAACTCCTTCCTCGATACACAGCGTCACAGACAGCAAAGGAGGCTGGCTCTCGGCCTTCTTCCGCGTATTATTCGTAGACTGGATCGGTGGACTGTTTAGCCGATTATTCGGCAGCAAGAGAAAGGCGTAAGGTCATCTCTCTATTCCGGTTCGCATAGCACAGTGGATCGGTTGCTCATGTTCTTCTCATTACCTTTTCCTTTGTTTGTCATTATTCCTCACAATATCTGACAGGTTGACTTTTGTCCGCAGGATGCTGGCCACGAGCACGGCTGCCATCGTTGTAGGAGTTGCATGGTGGAAATTCGCCATGGGCGGCGACTTGACCTGGCTTGAAGCATTGATTTGATGGGTTACACAAGGGTGGGAATGGTGTATGCGGGCCGAAATTGCAAAGCACCGGAGATTGCAGTCAGAACAAAACAACTTTTGATTTGTACAATTAGGTAATTGGTTGTGGAAAGTATTGTTATGGGGGACGATGAATCAATTACCAACAGCGGAAGTGATGGATGATAGGGAAAAGCGGAAGTTGTGTTGAGGGAGCATCAAAACAAACATTGACATTTGATGAGTTTGACGCCGAGACACTTTTTGCATGGAATGCCTTTCCGGTAACGATCGCTTGCTTGCCTGCTGGCTTAGGCATGTGAGGTAAGGTTATACAGGATCAGTCAGAACAGAGACTGTTTCCCTAAATGACTCTCCAAATGGCACCGGCTCTCTGGGTATCTCTGCCGCGGCCGTCGTCTCCCTCCCTGTTCATCTTCTTGATCCACTCGTTCTCCCTCTCCACCGCCGCGGCCTCGATGTCTTCCATGACGGCCAGCTCGTCGAGCATGTCCCTGACGAGACTACTGCACCCATCCAACATGCGCTTCAGGCTCGATGCTTGCGCAGTAGCGTCAGTACCAGCACCAGCACCAGCAGCCGCGTCCTCGTCATCATCGCCGCCATACTCTAGCTCCCTCAGCTGCGCATCCCACCCCTCGAGACGCCTCACCAGCGCCGCGGCCTCTTCTTTCCATCGCGCGTCGAGGCCGCCGCCGAAACGGACGTCTGCGCTATCGTCTAGGAGGGCGGAGGGGTCGGCGCCGTCTTCTGCGCGGGCGCGGGCGGCTTCGAGGTCGGCGAGGGAAGAGGCCCAGCGCTCGAAGGTGCGGACGAGGCGGTGGTGTTTGCCGCCTGGGCTGTCGAGGGACCAGAGGGATGTGAGGAGGGCGTCTAGGCGCTGGATGCGATCTTCTAGCGGTAAGGGTGATGATGATGATGATGTCGGTCTGCCGCCGGTAGATGGAGTTGCCCCCCAGCTTTGTAGGGCAGCGAGGTTACGGCGCTCCGCGGCGTCGGATTCCAAGGTCACGAGGCTTCTTGCGGAGGCCGCGAGGTCGGCGTGGCGCGCGGCGAGTTTGGAGCGGGCGCTGGCGTGCCATTGGGACGTGACCTGTGGCAGGTCGCGGTGGAGGAGGTGGAGCTGGAGGAGCTCTGTTTGGAGGCGGGACGTCTCTGCCGTGAGGGCGATGTTGGCGGGGAGTTTTGACGGGGATGGGGCGGCGAGGTAGGTCGCTGTCAGGGGCTTTGGTGCGAGGGATTTGGCGGGCGAGTAGTGCTGTTGGAGGGTCGAGAAGGCTGGCCGGAGGACTGGTTTTGTGGTTCTGGGTGGTGAGGTTGGGGAGGGGTGTCGTTGTTGCGCTTGTTGGCGGGCGAGGTGTGGCGGTGCTGCTTGGTGGGACGGTGGTGGTTTTTGAGGTTGTTTTAGGGGCTGGCGGGGTGGTGGTGGTGCTGTTGTTGTGCTGCCTGCTCGGGCTGTGCGTGTTGATGTTGTGGTTGTTGTGGAGGAGAGGGAGGATACGGATGGTTTCGAAGAAAGGCGGTCTGTTGCGGAGGGTGGACGGGACCTCGTGGTCGTGGATGCTGTTGAAGATGGGTAGGAAGACGTGGGAGGCGCCCCGTAGAGGGACGTCGGGCGTGATCTCGGTGCAGGGCCAGCGGCCCCGGAAGACGATGTCTGGCTCGGGGGTCGGAGAACGGTGGTGTTGTTCAGGGTTGCGACGCTCTTTGCGCGCGCGTGGCCCTTTGTCGGGCTTCCAGCCCCTGCTGCTGTCGAAGTCGTCGCTGTTACGCCGGCGCGTCTTGAGGATGGTAGACCGCCCGAGGTGGTCGGTCTCGCTGTCGTCGGCGTCGACGGTCCGGAGCCAGCCGCGGTTCTACCTGCTGCAGTAGCAGTGGATGACGAGACAAGGCTGAGGTTGCTCGTCGAAGCGTTTGCGGGGTATCGTGTCCGTGTCAGGCCCGGTTCCCTGGTCGAAGACGTCCTTGTGAGGCCCGAGAGCGCGCTTGTCCTGCTTAAAGGGGCGCTCGTTGGTCCCGAGCTGGTTGATCCTCCTCCCCCTCCAGCACCTGCCGCCACATCTCTCTGCCTTGTCGACGTCGATGTTGTCGCGGAAGCTGGTTGGCGCGTGGAGGAGCTCCTGCTTAGCAACGACGATAAGGGGTTCGGCCTCTTTTTCTTGGGCGCTTCGGAGGCGGTTGTGGCCGTCACCGTGCTGTTCACGATGCTAGCGCCGGAGACGGTGCGTGTTGTGGGACGTGTTGCGGCGAGGGATCTGGGCGCGGGGAGTCTGCTTGGGGAGACGGGACGGTGTGATGCGGGCGCCGACGCTGATGGCGCTCCTCCTCCTCCTCCTCCTCCTCCTCCTGCGGTCGAGCTCGCGGGGCCTCTGGCTGCTGTGATCGAAGCCGAGGAGGATACGGAGATTGTGGTGGTCGTCGGGGGCAGATCGGTTGAGGAGCCCTGCGTCGGCTTCCGCAGGGAGCGGGTGCGGGCTAGCGATGAGGACATGACTACGCCGGGGTCTCTGGGGTGTGTGTGGTGATCATGCGGTTCGGGGGGTCGGCGGTTCTCTCCCGATACTCGATGGTGTGGTCTCGGCACGAGTCGCGACTGGGTTTCGAGGTTCTCTGCGCGGACCCCGCGCGCGCGGTCGGCTGTTCGGTCGATTGATGGGTAAGGGAAAGAGTCATCAATGTGAGATTGATGAGGGTCGTAGTGAAATCGGTGGGTATCTTCGCCAGAGGGCCGCAGGGTTCGCGATGTTGATGTTGAATTGTTGATATTCGACGTCAGGGGCCGCGCCGTACGGTTTCTTTGCGGTGTGGGGGTTGCTGGGGCCCGGGCGGCGGTGGGGGGCCGATGATGGGTGAGGATCAGGATCAGGTTCAGATGGGAGTTTATGGTAAGATAGCAGTATACTTACCAAATATCAGAAAATGCAGCAAAGATCAAAGGATTGCGGTAACGGGCTGGTCTACCCGCCGCCCTGCAGGACTCCAGGAGTCTTCTAGCGCCGGCGCTTGGGTCACCTCGACTCCAACGTCGTCGGGCTGAGCCGAATAGTGGCACCCCGTCTGTTCGCGAATCTCAGCTGGTCAATTTTTTTTTTCCTCCTTTTTTTTTTCCTCCGATGAGACCCCTCCCTGCCAGTCCATATGGATACTTCTTAACATCCCTCGCGTGTCCGCCAACGCGATGCAGCAATTTCCGGTGCATCCGATAAATAACTCAACGTGCCTGATTGCTCTTCGCTGAAAGTCGTGCCCCGACACACACTTGCAGATGGGCGAGTCGAGGAATTAGTTCCCGCGCGCCTTTGCTTTGTTACACGGAGTGTTGCGCTTCTCGTTGGTGTGTCCCTGGATTTTGGGACATATGTAGCAACACAGTTCACCGCATATACGAGCTTGAAGATTTTTATTTTCAATTGTTCTGTTTTTGAAAAAAAGAGTAGTCGGGGTTTCAGTGCCGGCTCTCTGAGAGCCTACCCTTCCCAAATCTGGAGTTAACCTGTCTTTCCCCATTTGCCTGTATTGTCTTTTCTCGTTATGAAGCTTCGTTTTCGTATGCTCAGAGCTTGCATCAAGCAAGTAGTAGTAGTAATCCCTTCCAACAAACAAGAAAAAATGTGCGCGTGACCCTTTCCCCCCCTTTTCCTAGGGGCCACGACTTCCTATACACAAACATTGGTATCTTGGGGCGAGAAGGGGTATCAACCAATCGACCTCTCTCTATCTAATCCCGCAATGCAGAAAGTTAACCTTTCCCCCCGTATTGACGAAATCCGTGAAAGTCCGGCCGCCGGGGAGAATGTTGAAAAACCGCTTGGAAGTGAAATGACCATGTGATTTCCCTATGCCAAGCAAACAAGAAAAGAATTGGAAAATGTGGAATTCGAAAGCAATCAGGCTGTAACTGATTGCTGGTTCTGGTGCTGTTGTTGAGCGTCTGTACGCTGCTCTTCCTTCTCGGAGGCCTCAATGCCAGCAGCCGTGGGAGGGCGCTCCTGGGAGCCGCCGCTCTGCGGGTTGCCCTCCAAGTGAGCCATAAGCTTCCGGAGGTCTCTGCGGTTGCTGTTGAAGATTTGCAGGCAGGAGGCACACATGCGTACGTAGCAGAACTGGCACTTGTAACGGTCCTCGGTATCGGCCTTGCCGCACGTCTGGCAGGTGAGGGCGTAGTTGCGGTTGCGAGTTCGGTCCATGGTGCGGTGCTTGACATAGCAGTCGAGCATGCTCTCCTTCAAGGGCAGAGCCTTGTAGATCATGCCGGGGCTGGGAGGCTCCGAACCCTGCATGGGGAAGAACGACGCGCGAGGGTCGGCAGGCGGCAGGTCCTTGACCTTGAGCTCGCGGTACTCGACGGGTTCTTGGTTGGGGCGCTGATCTCTCGAGGCAGGTCGCATATCTCCCTGCGCGAATCCGGGTGCCGGCGCATAGGGCACATACTCCCGCTGCTGCTGCTGCTGCTGCTGCTGCTGCTTATTGGGTGCGGCCCGAGGCGGCAGCTGGTTCTGAGGATCGGGGCTAACGGGGCTGACTGCAAAATCTCTCGTGATGGTCGGGGGAGCCTCGCTGCTGGTGACAGGCCCATCCGCGCGCATTTGAGGCAAGCTTTGAGCGTTGTGTAAGTTGCGCGCTGTGACCGCCTTGCGGGGAATAGGAGGCTTGGACTCGTTCGATTGCTCGCGGCCAGGCTCGGGAGAGGAAGCGGGAGAGACGGGCGACACGATTGTTTCGACAACCGGCGTTTTGACATCTTCCTTCTCATAGTCGGGAGTCGGCAGGCGTTGGGTTGGCGAGAGCGCGGTGTCGCTGTGAGACGTTCCCACATTTGCGCCATCCTGTCCATCGCGCAAATGGTGAATCTTCTCCTTCAACCGCGAGACCTCCTGGCCCATGTTGTTCGTTTGAGCCGTTTGACTTTGAGAGGGAACTGGACGAATATTTCTGCCGGGAAGATTTGATGTGCTGCGAGGGGGGAATTGTTGCTGTTGGGCCGGAGGAGGAGTTGCTGTGTATGAAGATTGCGCAGTGTTTGGTTGAGAAGAAGCAGCGGTTGACCCGTGGCTGACTGTGAGATGTAGATCGGGAACCTCTATATTACGATCAGATTTTACGGATCTCCTCCTCCATAGTGGTCGCTGTTGTTGCTGAGGCGATGCTGCTGATACATAGCTTGTCGGGCTGCCAGCAGTCGGGGCGGGTGCTGAGTTGACCGGAGCGGCGCCGGCCTGCTCATTGTAGTAGGCCGGGTGAGGTGGTAGGCCCTTGTTGGATGTGAACTTTTGTGCGCCGTAGTGGTCATTGTCACCGGATGACAACGAGGTTGGTGTCAAAATCTTGTTTTCCCTTGTTCCATAATGTTCAGAGGTATATGCCTGGCTCGAGTCTCTCTGACTTGCGCTTCCATCCGGCGACATGATGAGGGATTCCCCTGAACTTCTTGAATAGGCCGAGAGCAGACTGCCGATGGAGTTCCTTTCGTCCTCGGGAGAATACTGCTGTTGCTGTTGCTGCTGCTGCTGGTTCGCTGGGGCGGTGGGCGGTGGTGCCTGCTTTGCAACTGGACGGCGAGGTATATGTACCGGGGGCAACGCTTTTGTCTCGAGAGGAGGCAGGGGAGGGAGAGACTGGCTGAGGGGTTGCGGTGGTGGAAGCGGTTTGTCTGACATGGCGAATGTTTTCGTCTTCTTAGACGGGAGGGGAGGAACGGGAGGTATCGAAGGGAGCTGCTTAGATTTGGGAAGAGATTCGGCCTTTGGAGACGGAGGGGTAGGTAGGGCTTTTGAGAAGCGGGATCTTCCCTTGCGACTGTGAGAACGGAGGAAGTCCATTTTGAACGAGGGCCCCCAGATGGCGGTGGGTTACCCTATAATTGGGATGACGGCGCAGTATTCGTACTGCGTACTCCGTTACCCCTTCCCCTTTGCTACCTTGCCTCTCTTCTCTTTGGCTTGACTGCGGATGTGGTTTTTGGTCTGCTTCGACTCTCACCAATCGGCTGGCTAGAGGAAATCACCAAGGAGGTAGGGCCAGGGGGGATCAAGGTACCGGAAGCTGACCACGGAGGGCTGGTGGGACTCGAGAACGTGGGACGAAGGAGGAATGGCGACAGGTTGATTGGAGCGATGAAGTTCGAGGAGTGGGTTTGCCTTTGCCTCGAGGTTGAGTATTTTCAGTGCCGTAGTGTTGCGATGCTAGGAGAAACAAGCATCAAGGGTCTTGAGAATTGAGGAGTAGGGAGGAGTAGACGAGGATTCCGCGACGAGAACCGCAGCATATGCCTGTAGGATAAGGAGTACCTTGGTAAGGAGAAAGAAGAAACTTGAGAGGTGTGTCCAGGAGTTGGTTGGATAAGAATGTAACTTGACGGGGTGGCAGAAGCAGAACAATGAGTGAATGACACCGGAAGAGATGGGAGACGGAAGAGAGAGTGCAGGGTAATGGGTGAGGTGGTAAGGTAGTGTACTGCGTAAGGTACCTTACTGCGTAGAGGGGGGGAGGGGTGTAAGTTCGGCGTCAAGTTTAAAGCTGGCAGCCACGGAGAACCCTGCGACGGGGCCGGGTGTCTGAACATTGACCTTTTCTTCCCTTTCTCTGTGGTTGGGAAGTTGGGAAAGTTGGGATGGGATTGACAAGGATGTCATCGATATGTTTAAGGTGGAAAGTACCTTACCTTGTGGATTGCCCACCTCGTCAGCAATGCAAAAAAGGCACTGGACCTTAGGTTAGATGTGTTCGTACCAAGAGGTAAGGAATACGCGGCGTGCCTAACTACGTGTGCGTGTCTACCACGGCATCTGCCTACCTATAAGCTACCTTACTGTGTATACTAAGGTACCTAGGTAAGCATTAAAGATCACCTCAGTAATTGGACGGAAGACATGCCGCGCGAGGTACCTTGAGTGCGTGGTCAGCAGCCAAAAGGTACTTGCCAAAGGAAAGCATCGCAATCCTTCCATTTACTTCGCGACGAAAGGCACTATTTTATTTTTGCTAGCGTGCCTGCCTGCCTGGACGACTGCGGCACCGTGGCACCACAAAGTCCGTCATTGGCTCCGTCAGACTGGATCCGGCCCCTCCCATCCCAAAGTGCGGAGCAATTAGCAGTTGCAACCCTCCTCAGCGTCCCAGCAAGCATCGGCAGCCCTGCAATGAAAAGCAGGCATTGCAAGCAGGATTCAGGAACAAGAAGACAACTTGCCGGGGTCGTTCGGGGCTGGGTTTTTCTTTGGGGGCTGGCTTGTGCGTGCACTCACTACCTTACCTATGCGTACTCCGTACACTGGCAGCACTGCTTGGCCGGCTGGGGCTGGTGGAGTGGCGGCTCGCAGATGTCCAAGGTTGACACGTCCCAATGTACCCCACCACCAATTTCAGTATGGGAATCGACTTTGACAGCTCACCCACCTCGAGGTAACCACCTCACCAGCCCACCACCATCGGCACCTGCATCATCAATCTAACTCAATCCACGGGCAACGGAGGCCGAGACGAGGCCACCTCCTCAGGCTTCAGCTGTCAATGTCAATCCCTTCCAATGCACCTTCCGGGCTGTGCTTTCTCTCCAACACTACCGATACTACGACGGGAGTCCACGCCTACGAATCACTCAGCAACACAACAGCCAGCCACTCTTCTCTAGCAATCGACCTCTTCCCGAACGCATCCATCCTTTCGAGCGAGTAGAGCCTGCATTCAAGCAACCAAAAAGCCCACCGGCTTGCGCTTTCACGCGCAAGCGGCTCCTGATTCAATCCCATCTGTAATCTTATCCTGCATGCCTCGGTCGCGGCAGCTTCGAGACATTAATCAGAGAACAAGACAGGCGTGCCTCCAACAAACCACTCGACCACCACCCCTGCCCACTCTGTCACCAATCACCACTCGTCCCCAATCCCATCTCGATTGTTAGTAGGCTGAAACAGCCCGCTGATGGAGGGGACTGCCAGTATTCGTTCGGCCCAGGCCCGTGTTTAATCACTACGGATCGCACATCCCAATGACTGAGAATGCGTCTTGTTACGAGTTGACTGTACAAGATGGGCTCCTTCCCACTCCTTCGTTCTCAACTTTTGAAGGGTTCGCCAAATGACGCCATGGCCAAATGGCTAGGCCACCCGAGTACCCAAGATGAGGTGCCTACAGGGCCCCTACGACAGGAATCCGATCTCTCTCATCCGATGATTTGTTCCGGCGTACCTGTACGACAAATCGTTTGCGGCGCGTATACGGATACGTCCTCCAGGATCCTCGTGATGGATGGCACCCTACCTGCGCCTCAGCCGCCATGCCGCGTGTTGAGGCGACATGCACCTCGTTTCGCACTTGGCTCGAGTCGGTATCGGCATCGCTACCAGAACGCTCGATTTCTTCTGTGCTACCGTGGCTACCTACCTATCCATGCTATTATATGCGCCATCACGAACGAACCCTCAAAGAAACAGAGGATTGCGCTCAAGCTAAACTACCGGCGGGCCGCCGTTTCTGCCCGCAACGCCTGTTTGCGGAATCGAGATGAACGTACTAGCATCATGGCCTGTCCAGCGAGACGTAGGACCTCATGGAATGCGCCGTTGCAGACTCGAAGCAGGGAGAACTGAGGTCACAAAAGTCACCAATCGCAGCCCACGCACCGTCTCGTTGAAGCTGAACAGAGGCCGCCGTCCAGCCACCCTCGACGTGGCAGAGGTTAAACCCGCCTGATGTCTCGCCCGTGCGTAGACGTAGCGCGACGCACGCGATTAGACTATTACGATCTCGAGCTCTAGCCTTGCAATCTGTCAACTAATTGTGTCTTCTAGACCGTGTACGATCATTGACAGCTGGTCTGCGTTCGCCGCTCGCGTTTCTAGGTCCGCCGCCATGAACGCCCATTCACAGGAAGTTGCACCGACCTGAGCCTGCCATATAGCGATCTGCATCAGGGAAGCCAACCAGACTTCAGAGCCTTATGGCTACTGGGTCGAGGGCGGAGTCACATCTCACGTTCAAATCCCCGTCCGGCATCAGAGGTATGTGGGTGCCTTGCGGCTCGCTAAGCCCAGGAGCCCGCGCTGCCCGTGTCCCCCCCGGACGAGGGATCTGTTTAGCAAAGAGGACGTGAAATCGAAGTCTGATGAACATCGGATCAAACCCCCTGAAAGCTGCGCCTGGTGTCGAAAGATTATCCTGCGGCTGCAAAACTGGCTTTATTACCGGAGCAGTGCCCCGGAAGGAACCCTACATGAGTACCTACACATCACAGCGCAATGCCCTTGTCGCTCGCAGGAACAGCAGGTTTGAGCCATTTTGAGTTCCTCGGTCATCCGAGTCTCACACGCCTGCCTCTGGGATGACCTTGCAAGCACTTCAGACCGAGGGGTGCCGTGCCTCCGCCGGGCTTCCCCTGTGGCCTGTGCCCCCCCTTGAAAGCCAGAGGGCGATGACGACAAATTGTCCAACTCCAGTCTCCCGTCTTGCAGACGCACAAAGTTGGGACGACATAAGGGGTCTGATGCGCCATGGTCACACTGCGTACCACTCTCCCATCCGTTGTTGACCTTTTGACTATTGAAAGCTTACATTCGTGAGGAGAGGTCTTGGATCGTGAGACGACATCGACTGGAACCTATTCACAGATGTGGTACAGCAGATGAGAATCGACGACGCTGGTCCAAAGTACTTCCTAAGCCATTAGGTATTCGATTCGAAGGAGACAAGCGGCCGTTTGATTGAGGAGCGACGTCCGCGGGCTTGGCACGAAAAAGGACGCATTGCAGCGGACCAACGACAAAGGCCTTGTTCCTGTTGGTCCAAGTCTAGCCCGCCCTCGAATGGTTCGCATCGCAGCATGCAGGTTACGTTCTTGCGGGAACCCGCATTGCGGACAATATAGATTAACATTAAAATGATTTTTGGGGCAGCCTTTGTGGAAGGATGGAGCAGAGACGCGACGGTTTGTTTCACACCGGCAGGATTTTTAAGATGAGATTCGATCCGTCCCCATTCCACATCATGGTGAGCTCCCTCGGTCACACCCTCACATTGGGGTTCATTGTTCGCTCTAGCCCTGCTTACCTTGCCTACTTTGCCGGCCGATTGATCTGATCAACGAGGTGACTGGTCAGTTGGTGTCCGGGAAGCTCGGGACGATTCGGTCGAAGGCCGGGCGATGTGAGGAGTTTTTCCCCTACGAGGTTATGGATTTTGGAAGCAATGAAGCGGGTGAACGGGTTGCCAAGCACACCACGCCGATTTGATCTCCGACGCCGTTACATTTCCACCTTACCGGCTAACAACCCTGGTTCCGTCAAAGTCTGGCCCCGGTGGCCGTGTCTTCGCATTCTTGTTTCTTTGGCTGCCCGTTGGCGATGAGGGTTTCGCATCGAGAACTTGATTGCAGAAAGTTTCTTTTCCAGTACGACCCGGATCCAAGTCAAATCACGAACTAGGGTTCAGACCAACATCTCTATTGCTGTCTTGACTTTTGTTTCTAGGACTCAGGATGGGAGACAATTTAAGCCAAAACGCTCTTCAGTCTCCACTCTTGAAGAGACTTTTACGATCACGTGCTTCACTGCGGGAGTGTCGTCAGAGGCGATAAGGCACGGCCTGGGCTTATCGGGCGGGCAAGCATCCGATGAGGACACCGACAGAAACGGAGCTTAACTGTATGCAGGAGGCAGATTAGCAATCCTCGTCGGCCGCAATGCGAAAGTCGGAGAGATAGCGGGGGAGAGATAGGGAAAATCGATTGACTTCATATAGGACCGGCAATTGGTAATGTCTCTCTTGTTTTTGCAGCAATTTCAACGTTTTGGCAAAAAGGGGGGGAAGACAGCCGAAGTCTCGCGAGTAATTTCCATCAACCAAAGCACAGCAGCACCACTAGTTTCGGCCGTTATTTCGTTTCAGCAAAGATGACCGGCTCCGTCAATGGCACCTCCGTTCCGACGGAGACGTCGCCGCTACTGCGCACCTCCGACTCGGAGGCGGCCAATGTCAACGGCAACGGCAACGGCAACGGCAACGGCACCGTCGACACCGGCAGTCAGCTGAACGGCGCAGCGGCCGCTACAGCCGCCACCGACGCCGATGAAAATCGGGACGGCAACCCGGAGATGGCCAAGAAGATGCACTTTCTTCTTCCGGCCGTCGGCATCGGCGTAGGTTCCACTTCAGCCCGGGCTCTTCCTCGGCGCAAGGCCTCCGGGCAGCGGCTCATGTCGACCCGTCAGAAATCGGCAGGGACTAACTGGCGTTTTTCTAGATCTATCTCTGCGCTGTTGACCAGCTGCTCACCGTGGCGACATACGCCAAGATTGGGAGCGAGCTTCATGCGCTAAATTATACGAGCTGGCTCGCGACATCGTGAGTGACGCGCCCTCCCTCATCGTCAGAGGCGGTCATTCCATCCGGCCTCGCATGTGATGTCAAAAGATGATGGAGATCAAGGTATTAACATGATGCCCGCAGCTACTACATCACTTTGACCAGCTTCCAACCCCTCTACGGCAAACTCAGCGACATCTTTGGCCGCAAAGAATGCCTCCTCTTCGCCTACACAATCTTCGCGCTCGGCTCCCTGGGCTGCGGCCTTGCCCAGTCCTTCACCCAGCTCTGCGTCGCCCGCGCCGTAGCCGGCATCGGTGGCGGCGGCATGAACAGCGTCGTTGCCATCCTCCTCAGCGACATCGTCCCGCTCCGCGACCGCGGCGTCTGGCAAGGGTACCTCAACATCATCTTCGCCGCCGGCACCTCCACCGGCGCGCCCTTGGGCGGCCTCCTCGCAGACTCAGTCGGCTGGCGCTGGTCCTTTACGGGGCAAGTCCCGCTGTGCGTGCTCGCGTTTTTGGCGGTGTACTTTGTGCTCGACGTTCCCAAGACGGACCACGCGCACTGGCGCGAAAAGGTGAGGCGCATCGACTTCCTCGGCGCCGCTACCCTCGTCGCCGCCGTAGTGGCCCTGCTCGTGGGCCTGGATTCGGGTTCCAACAACGGGTGGTCGAGCAAGCTTACCGTCGCCGCGCTGGCCGCCACGCCCGTCCTGTTCTCCGTCTTCGTCTACGTTGAGATGCGCGTCGCATCGCACCCCTTTGCGCCGGGCCACATCATCTTTGACCGCTCCCTCTTCGCGTGCTACCTCGCAAACTTCTTCGGCATCGCGGGCCACATCGCCTCCATCTTCTTCATCCCGCTCTTCTTCCAGGCCGTGCAGGGCGCCTCGGCCACCCTCGCGGGCGCCGCGCTCGTGCCGGCCATGATCACCTCCGTGACGGCGAGCGTCAGCTCCGGCTACTTTATGAAGCGGAAAGGCCGGTATTACACCCTCACGGTGCTGGCCTACGGCCTCATGGTCGTAGCGGTAGCGCCCACGGTCACGGCGCTATACTACCGGTCCTCGGCGGGCGTGGTAGGCGGCATGGCGCTGCTCGCTCTCGGCGGCGGCGCGGGCATCACGACAACGCTGGTGGCGCTGCTCGCCAACGCCGCGTCCCGGGATTCCGCGGTGGTGGTGGCGTGCTCGTACCTGTTCCGGAGCCTGGGGTCGAGCATCGGGATTAGTGTGTGCTCGTCCGTGCTGCAGCAGGTGCTGCGGACGCAGCTGGCTGCGCGGCTGAGGGACGGAGACGAGGCGAGGCGGGTGGAAGAGAGGGTTAGGGAGAGTTTGGATTACATCCGGGAGCTGCCGCCCGCTGTTGCTGGGGAGGTGAGGGCGAGTTATCAGGTTGCGACGTTGGGGGCCATGGTGCCCATGGCGACGTTGCTTGTGCTTGCTTTTGGGAGCACGTTTTTTATCAAGGAGAAGGCTTTGGGGAAGAAGTAAAGGCGTGAGGGAGAGGGGTTGAGGGAGAGGTTGTTTCCCCCTTGGGGTGGAAGTTTCACTGCGAGGTGTCGATTTGCGATCTGGTGTAGTATATGTACTCGTGGAATAAGTTTTGTTGTAGTGTCAACTTCACGGAGAGGTACGGGGTTTTCGACCTCTGTACCGGCTAGATATCCCTCTCCTGTGTGAGGTAAGGGATGGGCCGGCTTGGAAGCGCATCCATATTCCGTGTACAAATAATACCTCATACGGAGGCCCCGCTGGAATTCAAGACTTGATCTCCGAAATCAGAGAATGGCCTTGCACTTCCGCGTGAAGAATAGGGGTTATAGGAAAACAGCTGCGGCTTGAGGTCGGGACTGAAGAACAGGACAGAGCGCCGTTAGGAATAGGGGATGCAAAGTTTGCTTTCTTGCCATAGTGTATTTATTTGCGATTGTGCCCTCCTCCTCTTCCTCTTCCACTCTCGGTGACTTATATGGCTTTTGCATCTCGGTACCATTATTACTGGGCCGGATAAGGTAGCTGGTTAGGCATGTGCGAAGACGAAGCTATTGAAAGACTTGCTCGTACTTCATGTAAGTCTGATTTCTAGAGGTATTTAGGATCTAATTCTAGGAAGATAAGCCCAGCCGGCTGCCGTGGTCCTTGGTCGCTTGTTTCTGGGCGGGTGAGAAGCAGACGGGCGATGATGCCGCTGGTTTCTAGCCAGCTCGCTAGTTGGCTGTCTGAACTGATGAGCCCAGTATGAGGGTGGTGTTCTAGTGTGATAGATACTCTCCTCTTCTCACACCAAGACCCGTGTATAGTGCATTCTCACTAAAAGATATTCTGAGTGAGAGAAAGAGGACAGAGAAGGGTAATATTATTACATAGATTTCAAAGTCTATAAACTACTTAGGAAAAAGTCTGTCTGCTAAACAAGATGCCACGAGCTAATAATATAGACCTCTACAACATCATGAATCTCCGGCCAAGTCTCTTGGGGATACTCTAGGCGGTAGAATCTGCTAGCTGTTTTGAATGCTTCTTAGACGCGCCCAGTTCGTGTGTTGGTGAGTAGGCTGATCTATGCCACTGTCTGTCCTTCTTCGTGACCAACCATTGCAGTGGTAGAATAAGACAGAGAGTGTAACTTGTCCAATTCATTTTATCTCGTCGTGCACTTGTGGAATATATAAAAGGGTCCACCAGCCCGTCTTCACTACCCTCATCTTCAACTGCTACTTCTTCAACTTCATGGCCCCGTTGTATAGAGGAACACGAGCCCGATGATGAGACTCAGAACGGGTCCCCATCATGTAGGGTCAAAGGGCGAGTTCTCCGGCTTGTTTCTCTGAACTCATGCTCTATTAAAGTTATACCCAAACGACCAGCCGCGGGAGACTCCCACGGCTCAGTGAGGTGGTCGGTCAGACCAACGCGACCATCGAGAAACAATTTCCAAGTATACGCACACAGAGGGGCTCATCAAGATGCCATGGCGTCTTTGCATGTCTTTCTTGTTCACAGAAATCATGAAGCGGGCATCCAAACCCTCCTATTTCTGCTCCGTTATGCTAGCCCTCACTTCTCGTCGAGGATGGAGGAGGAAGTAGCAAGCGAGAGGTACGCGAAACATCAAAAGTGAAGGCGCACCAGACAACGGGCAAAAGAGAGAATGGCGTAGGAGAACCTCCCCTCCTCTCCCCGTGAGAATACAAGTCTCCAAGATGCGGAGCAAAAAAGAAATACACCCAGCACGAGTCTTTGGTGTGCATTAGGGTGACTCCCCAGGACGGTAGAAGACGGAGACGAGTAACTTATATGGGGGTGAATTGCATCATCTAAAAGTCGTTACAAAAAAAGAGTTTACCCGGGGGGGACTATACCTCTCGGTACTGATGCTGGGACCCGAACTCGTAGCCTGTCATCGAATAGACTGCATGCACATTCATTCAAACATTTGTTGTTGTCGTTGTCCAGTAACTGCTCCACAACCAGTTTGACTTGACCCGTCGACCTAGACGGGCATCTTCCGGCTGGTGACAGATCAGAGCTGTGGAACCTGTATTTCTTGGGCTTCTTTCTCTTCGAACTTTTTATTCCCAGAAGGTGAGGCACGGGGGCTTTCCTTCTCACATACCTTACTCGGCCCGAGAGTTTGGGTAGACAGGCTCGGCGAGGGCCTGAGGGGAAGATCTCTACCCTTCTCTCTCATCTTCCCCCACGTCAGCAGTGCATGAATGGAGAGAAATCATTTCCTCAGCCCTACATGGATCGTCATCGGCGGGGTGAGGTAATGTGGCGTCCTATTACCAAGGCAGACGCAGGCAGACGCGACTTTAATGCGGGATGCAGGGAAGGAAGGCAAACAAACAGAGGCATTGCTCGCCACCACCCTCCCACATGCTTGAAAATGGAGAGAGGACTGAGAATGGTACCAAATCACGATACAATCGATTACTCGTTTGATGGGGATATATGTCTTTTTTGCATTTGCTTGTCCCCTTCTCCTTCGTGGGAGAGGAGACCCGTCGAGCTATCTACCGACATTTGTGCGTCACGGCAAATGAGAAATTGTAGCCGATCCGTCTGGCAAAGTTTCCCTCCCAAAGTCTCTCGTCTCGTTCCTTTGTATCGTGAAATCATAAAGTCTGACGTGAGTGGATATCAAAAGTTCGAGGCCCAGCGAACAGATAGCAAATCCTGAAAAGGGGTGGTGTGGGAAAGAGTTCCGGGGGCAACCCAAGACGAGGTAGACTTGGCATGGACACCAGGTCTCTGAAGCTCGCGGTCAAGCTTACAATCAAGCCCACGATTGTCGGTACAGTCCTTTTTTTTTCCTTCGTAATTTCCATCCCTTTGAGAGATGTGCCGTTCGTTGAGTCTCTGTCTATCTGGAACGAGCAATGGTTGTTCTTTTATTTCGCAATCGCCCTCCACATCAGATCTATCCACCGTCTCTCCCCGCCACAGTTCTTGGTGTTTACAAGAACGAACGGCGGGGGAAGCTGACGCCTTCGACGGCAGCGTTATCGACGAACCAGCTGACGCGGTCACCTGCGCCCTCGTTGACCAGGGCGCAAGGAAGTCCATCGCCGTGCTCAAAGATCCTCTTCATGATCTCCTTCTTGCCGCCACCAGTGGCGACAAAGGCAATCTTGACGCCGTGGTTCACGACGGGAAGAGTGAGAGTGATGCGCTTGGGCGGGGGCTTGGGGGAGTCCTCGATGGGAGCGACCCAGGCAGTCGTCTCGCGCAGCAGTTCGTGGCCGGGGAACAGACTGCAGGTGTGTCCGTCGGGACCGGAGCCGAGGAGTAGCAAGTCGAAGATGGGGAGACGTACGCTGTCGCGGCTAGCAAAGCTAGTGACGAGAGTCTTTTCGTACTGATCGGCCAGCTCCTGGGTGTCGTTCAGATAAGTGGTGTCAATGGGGTGGACGGTCGGGGCACCGAGGTCCTCGGGGATCTTGTCGAGCAGCTGGCTCTTAAGGAGAGCATAGTTGGAGTCCTCGTGGTCGAGGGGAACGGCGCGCTCGTCGGCGAAGAAGATTTCCCACTTTCCAAAGTGAACCTGGTCTTCGGGACCGGTGGAGGGTGTGAGCAGTGCCTGAGCCAAAGTCTTGGGCAGAGAGCCGCCAGAGACGGCGACCTTGAAGGCACCGTGACGATTCAGACCTGCATTTTGTGCTTGGATGACGTAGGATCGCAGGGCGGGCGCGAGTTCGTCAACCGACGGGTAGGCGAAGAGGTTTGGCTGTTTGTTGCTCATGGTGGGGTAAAGTAAGCTGGAGGTAGGTTGGTGGAAGGCGCAAGGCGGGGGGCGGAGAAGTGTGATGTCGGAAGCGAGGTTTACGTTGTGAAGGGGGGCGAAGAGGAGGATGTGAAGGAAAACGGTCTGCTGTCGGTGCAGAATGAGGGGCGGTCCGAAATTGGAGAAGGTGTGCGCAAACTCCGGCTTCTTGCTGCGGGATGTATTACGTTTTTCTGGGCTGGGCAGATATGCTTGCGTGGTGCGTTTGGTTGGTTGAAAGTTAGAGGTTGAGACGAAGATGGAAGCTTTGAGAGGGCCGTCTTCCAATCTGCACACGGGAACACGGGTGGGACGTAATAAGGACCGAGGAGATGAGTAGCGTCGGTCTAAGAATCAAGCGGCGGGATGGGTCATGGATGTTTCCAGATGTCAAAGGGCCAAAAAATTAAATAAAAACAAAAAATAGACCCAAAAACCGATAGCGGGGCAGATGATTGAATATTTTGTATCTGTGTCACCTTTTTTTATTTTTATTTTTATTTTTTAATCGGGGCAGAAAGTGCAGCTCACACAGGAAGGTAAGGTACGTATTCGTACACCTTAGAGATTGGAAGTCGAAAGACACAAAGAGCACCTCACCTCAGTCCAGCAGCTTGGGCAGGCCGCAATTGAGAGTGTGGCTCGACCCAATTATTCCCTGCCGGCTGTGCTTTGAAGCTTGGGTCCTGCAATCCAAACGATTTGTTTGGTCTAAAGGTCAATGAGGAGCGGGTGGTTGGTGCTTGATGGTTGGTGGTAATAATCTCATGTGAGATAGCGTAGGACGAGGGCGGGCGGATGTATGCGGGCTGCAGGCAAATTTGCACCGTTTCACCATGGATTCGTGATCGATAACGGCGGGCAAAAGGCAAGTCGGGCCTTGACCAGAGCACCGCTGCGGTACCTCACTACCTTACCTTACGTAGGTGCGTGTCCTGTGTAAAATGGTGGGGTTGCCATGTTTCCAGTAAAGCGGCTGTGATGTGGTAATCTGTATCTTGAATGCCTTCCCTGGCTTCATTGCTGATCTACCTTGCCGTAGAGTGCGGACTTCCGATAGGGATATTTTGACAGCTTTGAGCTGTTGACTCGCCAGATAACGTTGGTGGTGGCGCTCGATATACATAATAGGCTTCATGCTTGACGATGGATAGATGAACAGTATTGAAGGCCACAAAGCTGGGTGCAATCAGAAGAGTCAGTCTGAGTGATGATTAATGATTTGTCCGCAAAGCTAACTGTAGCGAAGCAGCTGTGCTGCTCTTGAAGGTCAAGGAACGATTGCAGTTCCGGAAATGGACACTCATTGTCCGGCATAGCGCTGATGCAGCACTACTGTTGTAGATCGAGTTGGCGTGTCGGGTGGCTGGTGGCTGGAGGATTTAGGGTGATGCGATGACTGAAAGTAGAACAAGCTTGGCGGGAAGATTGTGTGGTGAACCGAGTCGTGAACCTCAGAGCATGGCTTGAAGACCCGGCAGAAGAAGGATGGCCACGACGGCTCACGGCCCCTGACCGAGCTGTCCGGCGGCCGGGAAGCAGCGCTGCTGCCTCAGAGCTAGAGCATTGAAGCATCTACCTTAAACTTGCTCGCTCGGGTGCATTTTGTAAGATAAGTGAGCATTCTGTGGGATCTATGAATTTCGATAAGAAACGGCGAAGTTGAAGCGCAATGGAGGGGAGAGCGGAAAGAGGGATTTAGCCTGAGCACCAAGAACCATGGGGTGGAAGGAACCTGAACCAACAGCATCCTTTCTGCCTTCCTGCCGTTCCACGTTGCTGGTCTCAGCGTTCCTGCCGAATCTGATGTGAACTGAGTTAAGGTAGGTAGGAGCCTTCCGTTCTCAGCTGGAGCAGCACTTGCCCGGAGTGAAGCATCGACTAGTCGGAGGTCCCTGCCTGCCATCTAGTAAGGAAGGAGCCCAGATTAAATGGCAGGAGCCGATGCCACAACCTCCATTATATTATTGTTAATTTCAATTTGCCAAACACAGCTGTCTTTATTTGAAAAACTCGACAAAGTCGGCCAGGGTTGGGCATTTCAGACTGTGAGCATCATTGCGAATATCTGTCAGCCCATAAAGAGCCAGCGCCAGGCATGATCGCTTCTCACACTCCAACAACCTGCCGGAGGAAACGCTCCAGGAGCTAATGGCCCGCCCACATGCCCCTCCTCGACCACTTCAAGCACTGCTAAGGCACTGGACCCAAGTGCAGCGCGACCACATACCTATCCAAGAAGCATGCCAGCTATCAACTTGCTCATTTGCTTCCGACGCAGACAACGTCAACTCCAGGTCACGGCTGCGCCTACGGTTGTACGATTGTGGTCGACCCAATGCTCAAGACTCTTACTCGCCTGACAAGAGTTGCTGATCCAAATTCATTTGCTGCAGATACCTCAGAACAGACAAGACTGGCACCGCTTCCAGAGACAACTCCGCACCTGTCCATCCAGCCAATCGCCCTTCTGCTGGTTCGTCGGATGCACCGCGGCACTGCTGACAGTCATCAGAAAAACCGCCTGCCTCCGGTTGGGCGTGGGATCGACACCATGATACACCTCAACGGACGAGACCACCGATTTACCCACGTTGTAACTCCCACGTTGCTATTGCGCTCCCAGCCTTCGGCATGTGCCAGCGAGTCTGGGGAAGACGCCTAGACCACTGGCCCGAACCGGCGCGCCTCCTGCGAACTACCGGCCGAATCCAATATCAAAACCAACTCTTCTATGCTATTTCCACGTCAAAGGACAGCAGTCCTAGAGGTCGCGGGCCACCGGCAAATGCATGATTCTCAGTACATTCTCAATTACCCTAAACGCACGAAATCGCAGCCTTGGTTCTGGCCGAGTTGGCAGCATCCGCATACCTCTCTGCTATTCGCTACCCAAAACACAATCTGTTATGCCAAATTGACGACATATTTTGGTATCCACCATTGGTCTCTGCATGTCTGTCTCAATATCGCCAGTGCCGACACAGGTACCTACAAAGGCTGATGAGTGACATGTCTATAGGTCGCTGCCTCAAAAGCCTCGTCACCTCTCTGCTACAATATCACTCACGTCAGCAATAGCATTTGATTCATTTTGGCAGAACTTGACATCTCTTACGAATCTTTACATGAACAAGCCCGGAATGCGTCATTGTTCGTGGTGCGTTTGATAGACCCCTGCATGGCCGGACAAGAACCATCACCAGGTGGCTGATAAACTCGATTCATTAAACGATCACAACCGGTGCAAGCTTGACGGTGCATCAGGATGTTGCGCCGGGCATCGATGCATCTCGACAATGACGTCACTGCGACGAACTGACTCGGGGGTCGTCCATCTCCAATTCAAGGGAACCATCACGAACCGTCGGGCGGACGGGGGTTCAGCAGAAACCTGGTCTAGCTACTGCGGGGACGCTGTCGTCATAATGTTGACTCGGACACCAAAAAAAGGAGGGGTGTTGGCGGGTCGCAGCGCTTGAAGTGAAGCGCCGTTTTCTGAAACGGAATCCCGCGATATCATCATCCACAAACGGTCCGGCTGCAGTTCAGCAAAATTACAGGCGTGACGCTCCGTGGGGGGAGCTACAACCAAGACCACGCAATCACCGATGCATGTGTTAGAGGCGTCCGATTTACGGCAGCGCGCTGCAGGAAGTGGACATGCTTCACGTCGACGGTGTGCTCCAGGGCGCCAATCCATACTTGACGGCGCATGCTGTTGGTTCGTTCGCCGCGACAGGCCGGAGCACGCGGAGCTATTCCCATGTTTGATATACTACCTATGTAAATACGACAATCCCACGGTTGATATCGAGCGACAAACGGTGGAGACTGGGTTGCAGTAGATGCGACGAAAAGTGTCAATCAATTGGACCCCTAATCACGAATGGGACGGGAAGGCAGTATCCTCGGGGCGACCCAGTGCCAGGTAGGGTGCCAGGGCCCTTGCAAGTAAGCCTCATTCTGCGTTTTGCCCTGCTGCTCCAGCTATCCCTTGCTGCCCCAGATGGCGATCAGGCACTGGCAAGGACTCGCCGAAGAAACAAAGGACAGGAATAACTCCGGCCCTGCGGTAAAATAAAACTAAAAATGGAGGCCCCTTTCCAGCATTCGTACAGAAAGGCAGGCAACTGGACAGATCCTCGAGGTATCGATCGGCCCAACGGGCGGCAAACGCTCCATCGGCCGCGTCTATTTCGCGTAACCGGGATTGTATCAGTATGAACAAGGCACGAATACCTAGGTGACTATATAGGAATGCGCCGGCATGTGAATTGTTACGAGGAGAGAAAGGTTAATGCGGAAGAAACGAGAACCCATAAAAGGCAAAAAAGTCAAAACGGAAATGACGGGATGAAAGCAACGGGGAGACTGGACCCTGACGTCACTAGACATGCGGTTTCTTGGAGAGGGTTCCCAGATCCCAAGCCAATTCGCGACAAGTCTCAATCCCCAGTATCCACGGGATGAGAGCTCGGACAAGCGCGTGGTACGTGAGGCTGACAGGGTCAAGTCCCTTGTTGCTGAGTTGCAAAGCCAAGTGGTACGAAACCATGTTTTCACTGCCACTGCCCCGTCTCAACCGTCCATCGAAGGGTCATCTTACCAGGAACCATAGACCACGGACTCCCAGGCAAATCAAGGGTCGCAACCTACCTTACGTTGCCTACCCCTTGGAGGACACAGCATGGGTGTCCGATGCTCTCTCAGCCAGTCACGCCGTTGCGCCTGGCGGTTCAACGTCAAGACGTGCCGGGTGTACACCACTTGGTCCGCAAGTCACAAAGTCCAGGGCAGGCAGGGCAGTTTTACCCCTCCACGCGAAGGACCCTGAAGTTCCAGTTTTCAAGGGTCCAGTCCAGAACCCCCCACTTGACACCACGCACCAACGGACCCCAATCCGTCGCCAATATCCAATTGATGAGTTGCAAATTTCCTCCCCTTCCTTTTCAAGCTCAAGGTCGACAACGACTTGCGTCTGTGTTTAATTTCCATCTTCTTGCCCCCTATTAAAACGGCATACTTGGACGGACCGCTCATCAGCCAAAAATAGGGTCTCCGTCTTGCTGGGACCGAGCTAAACGAAGCGGGCTAGTCACCTCCGGCTACAACTGTCAAGACAGGCAACACACGCCAATCGAGGAGAATCAGAGAGAAGAGCAGCACAGGATCAATCACGACTAAAACGAGAGAGGCATCAGGGCGCGCCATCACCCGCCAGACCAACACCATCACCTCACCTTCATTTCCGTCTGATTGACGAATAAGGACGCCTTCTTCCCTCCAGTCCTGACATCTCATTTTCATCTCTTTTCCTTCATCGGCTCTTTCCCCCCTTCAAACCTACTCTCGATTCCCCCATTTCTTCAAATCCATTTTCCCCGGCCTTTTTCTTTACTCCTTAACTCAACGACTTTCAACGGATACAGCCCGGTCAGGGTTGCCACAAAGTGGTCTGACCAGTTGTGGGCTTGCCCCTGTTCTCCTTACCAACCCCCTCTCTCTCTCAATCGAAAAAAAATAAAACAATTGGGAAAAAAAAAGAAAAAAGAGAAAAAAAAAGACCTCGAGACACTACCGCGCGCAGCCGTGTGCCGGGCTTTTTCCTCCTAGGGTTCAAGTTCATCTCACCGTTCCGTTCCCGAGACGGTGTTCCCTTAAGGTACCACAACACGTCCGCTCAACTTGGACCTTGGGCCCAGCAATACCAGGATCGTTATTCTCCTCACTGACGTCAGTGTCACTTGCATCAATTTTCGATCTCGATACCTGGGCGGCATCTTTCTTCCTTTGCCTTGTTTCCCTTTGTTTTTTTTTGTTTTTTTATCAGCAACCCTGCCTGCACCTTGTCGAATGCTAGCCCGAACAGTGCTGTCCCAAGCGCTTTGCTACTAGCTTCCTTATCTTCACCATGTCGACAGCAAGCACCACAACCACGGGCAATGAGTCGCCCTTGGAGGATGAAAACACTCGGCGCTCAGAAAGTCTACTTGAGCGTCGCCGACATCTCACAGAAACCTTGGTCGAAAATCCATACGACTTGATCACTTACCTCGAACGTGCCGTTGTCCACTCTGAATTGGGCTACCCCGACTTGGCCGCCGGCGATGCTTACAAAGCCCTTCTTTTAACCGACGATGTCCTCCACGAGGGCTCCGAGTATCATGAGCAAGCCGTCGAGGCTCTCGGATCCCGCCCTCTGGACCCTGTGCCTATGGTCTTGGACCATGGGATTCTGTCGAAGCTCGGAAGCGACTATCTGACAGAAGAGGCCAGAGACCAAGAAAGCCTCGTCGCTCATGTGGCCAAGCTATCCTCTGTTCGCGCATTTCAGATCCTTGCCCTCAGTCTTCTGTTGTGCGGATGCCTGAAGAGTGCGTACGAGTTTTGCGACCGGGGCCTGCTGATCGCTCCCGAGAACGATGAGTTACTTCAAACGATGGGGTACATCAAGCATGTGGCAAGCCGGAGATGTCGCAGGGACGACTTTAATGTCAACGTTCTTCCGGAATGGGGGCTTGTTCGGAGGGAAGTCTACCCCTGGAACACATACGAGCCTGACCGTTTTGCTCCCGAGTCCCTCGAGTTTCTGAACGCCGAACTGTCAAAGTCTGCACCCAAGTGTGCGGTTCAAGTATCTAAACTACCAGTCCTTTTGGAGGCAGCCAGCGATATGGACGACTACGATATCATACCCACATGCAATCAGCTGGGCCTCTTTGCGACGCAAGATATTGCGCCAGGAGAGGCCGTCTTGGAAGAATATTCGCTTTTGACCGCCAACAACCGCCTCAAAGAACCAGTCTGTGATGCGTGTAGTGCGGAACTGCCACCATTGGGTAGTGAGCCGGCCGCTGTCAGCTGCGACGAATGTTACGACACAGTCTTCTGTAGCCAACACTGTCATGATATGGCGCAAGAACTTTACCACCCTGCTGTATGCGAAAAGGACGTCGACGCCATCGCCAAGGACCCCGAGGCTTCAGAAGCCGACGAGACACTGCACCTGCTGCTTCTTGCGCGTGTTTTGGCCATGTCCAACCACCAGGAAATACACCCCTTGGATGTGACGCAGATCAAGTACATCTGGGGTGACTTTGTGCCTTCAGCATCGAACGATATCGAGATCTCACCAAGTGCGAATCCGCCGCCGGAATGGACGCTGCCATTCTCGTTCAAGTACAACATCGAGACACCCTTCCACATCCTCGAAAAGATGGACGTCGACATATATAGTACTATTCAAGAGCACGATTTGTGGGTTCTGAATACCCTCTACAGCAAATTCCGCGGTACGGCATCGGCCCGTAAGAACCCGCGCGATGGTCGACCCGATGTCGCTGCGGTACACCCCCTTTGGTGCTTAGCCAACCATGACTGCAATCCGAACGTCACATGGGATTGGGGAGGACAGATGACACTCTGGGCGCGAAAGACAAAGGTTGTGGGCGGCGTTCCAGGAGGACTCAAGGCCGGTGAAGAGGTCTTGAACCACTACTGCGACGTGACAATGCCCGTCGATCAACGAAGGGCTTGGGCAAAGGGAAGTCTCGGCGGATGGTGCATGTGCCAAAGATGTCGAGACGAAGCAGCCGCTGCTGAGCCGCAAGCATTGTGAACCTAGCTCATCATCGGCCTGCAAGATTTGGAGACCCACAGAGACTTGACAGTCTACACTGCCTACTTTCGACCGGCGATTTCGAACGCCGGAAAACTTGCGATTAGCGAGCGATTTACCGGGAATTAGAGGAAACATACCATTAGAGATTATATCATTGGAGGGGCCGAAATTCGGGGTCGAGGCAATAGGAAGATCCATTTTTACGTCCGTCAGGTTAGGGATACCTACCTTTGGATATGTTTGTACGCGAGCCCCCCGGTCATGGACTTGGGGGAGAGAAGGAGACATACACGAAAAAATAATCGCGAAACGTCTTTTTTAATGCATACTGCCGTGGACAAATCCTCGTTCACATACCCCTACCGTGTATTGTCTCCGTCTGTCTCCTACGTGCGACACCACCAGGCCTACCCCTCGAGGCTATTCGCATGCTGAAAGCATTCGCCCACGAAATTCTCGAGAAGCTCGAAGGTATAATTTTGTCATCTTTGAACACTGATGGTGTATATCCAGGCCTTGGGCTACTGCCATTTTCTCTTCTTGGTAAAGCTCCTGACGTGAATCTACTCGGCTATGATGGATTTCGGGAGTAGATGTCGCTAAAAGAAAATGTGTAAAAATGGCTGCAGTCTACAGACTCGGACGTCTATTCAGTCTGCGCCTTAATGATTTGAACGAAGTCTGAAGGGCACATGGCGATACATACATTATTTGGGTAATACGAAGGGCGACTTTGGGAGCGGATGAGGATGAGGCCAAAGTTCCCGAGAGCAACCGCCCCCCCCAAATATCGCATTATCGCAGTCGGGCCAAGTTACCTTGCGCCGACTTCCTCTGCGTCAGCCATGCAACTATCCGACATTACAATCCTGTCCTATTTACTTTGCTGAGGAGAGCGGACGGGGAAAGAAATGTCCGGTTCGATCTTGAAAAAAAAAAAGTGTGGTCGTTGGCTTTGTTTTGTTGCTAGGAGCTGGCAATGCAGTTGACGAGGTGAGACGAACGTGCAGGGCAAGCGACAGAACGATGCCGCATGCAAGATGACGCCTGGTACAAATACCGAGGACAAGGCAAAAAAGCTACTGCCGGATGTGCCATATTACATGCCACAGCATGGATGCAACCCACAGTGATAAGCCACCTCGGTATAAAGAGTGTTTTACTAGGTATCTTTCATTGATAACGCTATTGAAGAGATATCAAGTCGGAAACAAGGGCCATCGAATTTGCCCCTCCAAGACTCAAGAATTCACTCTTGATACCAGGTTTCCCCATTAGAATGGTTTCGTGTGTCGGGAGGAACGAAACGACACAGTGAAGTAGACCCCATTGTGGCGGCATACACATCTACCGCCCCATGACCCCATAAGGCCTACGGAGGGAGCTCTCTTCCCAGAGTTATGCTTTTTCCCCTTCCACGCTGATTCCGTATTCCACTGTGAGAACTACAAGGTTCTCTCCTCCCCCCTCCTCCCCCCCGGTTGCGAGCCGCACTTTCCTTATTTGAACGGGCACCGCGTGTCAAGGCAGACGCCGATGCTGGGCGTATAGCCCGCGCAGTTGAGGTCCGCGGCGCAGCCGACCGAGGGGCCGCCGTAGCAGCAGCAGCACTCTGCCTTTGTGGGAGCGCGCTTGTCGAGGGTGGTTTCGATTCCGCCTGGGGTGGCGGCTGCTGCCGTGATGGTGGCGGCGAGGGCGAGGGCGAAGAGAGATTTGAGTTGCATTTTGTTTTATGGGGGGGTTTGGAGAAGGGAGTCGGCTTCTGTTTGGTATTATGGCAACTTTGTTTCTGGAATTGACGTGCTTCTTTGGTACTTTGGTGATCTTTTATGTAGATTTGCCATTCAAAAGTATGTGGCATTTCTGCTGGGAGGTTCAAGGCGAGGGTGAGAGAGGCTGCTATCTACATTCCTATTCTGGAGTCATTCACCGATAGGATTCGTTGTGTCTTGAGTTACCACTCTGTCTTGAGCTGGCAAGATGCGGGGATTTGATCAAGGCGACGAGTGCAATAGTCGGTTCTCAAAACCCCCCCACCTCTGGCCTACACGAAAGCTCCAAACGTTGCCAACCCCTCGAGTCTCGAGTAAGCGAGCTGAAGGAGTCTTCGGGCGTCGAAGGATTTGCGGCACAGCAATCTGACGATCGCGGGGCTTTTGTTTTTAGATAAAAAAGACCTTATCTAAAGCTAGCGATTTGGAAGATGCCAAGAAGGAAGGAATTCAGTCTAATGCGGGTTGAGCTCGGGGTTTGGATACTTGATGGAGAAGGTGGTTGTATCAATGTCTTTCTCTTGGGCTTTGGTGGCGATATTCTGTTCGGCGGCAGATGGGCTCTGCTCAAGTGAATTTGCATCCTCTTGTCGTTCAGGTCAATCGAATGCAAGATACGATGGAGAGGACCTTGGATCGTAAGACAACGTGGTCTGGCGAGAGCATAGTCACTGGGTATTCTATTCAGGGACTATTCTTACTGCCGCCTTGACTTGTAGAAGGACAAACTGCGGCTGCTGCTGCTGCTGCTTCAAAGACCTTCCTCTCAATTCCCAAAAAGTAGGAGTTGACTGGCCTCGAATGACCCGCCTAGTGGTATATCAGCATTTAGATTCGAGATGTAGACGTGAAGTTGGGAAAACTTGCGTCATGTGACTCAAGTATAAGAATGGGGGGGACCAGAGAGGGTTTATAGTCCCGATTAAGCAGAGAAAGTTATACGCTTGAAGTCTGATATTTGGGATGGCGGCGTCGGAGGAAATGCCCGCCTCCGCGAGAGGAGTCTCTCTAGTGTCTCAGTTTGGGGATCAAGACGGGGCCTCCTCCGCCTCCGCGGACGAGCGGCTAATTGGGCCATTGGCTCAGTGAACCCCCGGAGCTCGCTCCGAGCCTCTCTGGAGTCCGGGAGGGGGACTATGTGTCCCGAGGAAATAGCTGAGTTGACTCAGTTGACTCAGTTGAGGGCGGAGGCGGCAGGCAGCGGAGGGAGAGCCCGCCTCCGCGAGATAGAGAAAGGCAAGGTCTCGGGCTAAGTCGAATCTTGATACGGGATTAGTGAGAAACAGTGGTCTTTGGGTCACTATACGAATTTCCAGAGTCGCTGATTGGAACAGGAACGAACAAAGTGCCATGCACGTTCTGTTCAAACGTCTGGTAGACCCCCTTGACGGAGCTTCATCCGGCTTCGCAATGGCCAATGATGTCTGCGTAACGTGCTCTGGTGTTGGGGAACAGGCACAGGCAAAGCAGGTCCCGCCCCATTCCGGTCCTTTGCCTCCGCGATGCGCGCGCGATGCAGGTTCGAGGTTACCTTAGGCACCACGAGAGCTGGCTGGCGGGGCATAGTCCGTCGCCGCCGAAGCAGCTTTCACTAACAATCTGATCCATTGTTAGTTGCTTGGGAATAGAAATGGTAACGACGGAGCGGTGCCCGGCTCCGCGAAGCAATTATATCAATTCGATGTCTGTTTCTATATAAGGGCGTCTATTGCGCTCGAAATGGTATAAAATTCGTTAAGCCCAGAGGGCTCGGAGCAATGGAAAAGGGAGATGGTCTCTGCTGCCCACCCTGCCCTCTTTGCTAGCTATTCCCTTTTCGGGATTTCTTCTCTCCTTTGTTATACACAGCCGAGTTTGTTGCTGTGGCTTCGAGGCGATTGTTCTTCCTCCAAAGTCGAGAATCACAAATCTGGGGGTTTGGATGATGATCTCAGCTTCATGCAGCCTACAAGCCGGCTTGCTTTGGTATCTTCGTTTCTCTTCGTATCAGTAACGAGGGCCAAAGACGCTGTTTCCAGGATGCCTTGGATGTTGTCCTACTATCGGTCCAGTGATCGGGACCCCGGAAACAATTGTTCAGTGTGAACAGCGCACAACCATGGTCAGGTTCCTTGCCTAGAGTTCGTCGTGGATCTCAACATTCTCTTCCCCAGTCTTCTTGGTTGCCTCCCTGGCCTCCTCGGTCTCTCCCTTGGGACCGTCTCCCCCCTTCACCGGGACCTCCTCCATGACCTGCTCCACAATCTCCTCATCCGCAGTCGGCTCGCCCACTTGCCAGGCGTCGGCGTTGCCCTCAGAGATATCCGCGATGTGCTGCGCGACCGCATCTACCGTGATCTTCTCGCCCTTGAACGGGAACGCCAAGCCCACGGCCGGGTTATAGACAGCCACGCCCTCGGTGGCATCCGCCGGCAGGCCAAAGAGCGACGGCATATCGGGGTACTCGCCGAGGTCGACCGTCACGAAGGTAATGTACTCATGGTACTGCTTCGCCATGGGCTTCACGGCCGATGTCCAAGAGTCCAGGTTCTCTTCGACCGTCGAGAAGAAGTAGGTCAACGATTTGCCGGACTGTGAACATTCCATACGTTAGTAGTTTGCCTCTTGGACGTAACATGAGAAACCTCAGCAAGACTGCAAGGGGGTGCCAACTGACGCTCAAATACTCGGCCTCATTTCTCCTCGTTAACCGCGGGACGAGTTGCGACGCGCACTTTTTCAGCATCTTCTCCATCGAGTCGACCTCGTCCAGCTCAGACGTCATGTGGAACGCCCCGTCGGCGTTGTTATAGCACGCAATTCGCCCGGGCGCCTCATCAATCGTCGTCAGCCCAAAGGCGTAGCGGTCGCGGTAGCGCTCGGCCATCTCGGCGAAGCGCTCGCGCAGGCTGGTCTCGGACTCAGCCATGTGCGCAATCAACACCACGTCGTCGTCCTTGTTGAAGGATTTTGCGGCCTTGTTGTCCAGAGGGACAACGGCGGGGCGAAGCATGCGGCGGACAAAAGCAGTAATTCTGGAAAGAGAGACAAGCGCTGCTTAGCTGAAGGCCGCTCTCTGTGACGAGGTGAGGGAGGGTTGGTGGTAACCTACTCAGAGGCCTTTCTGGGGCCGCGGTAGTGGTGCTTCGTGCCGTCTTGGCGGTAGAGGCGGATGGCGGGGTAGGAAGCGACGTCGAGGTCGGCGCAGAGCGAGGCCGACGTCGAGCAGTCTATTGAAAGGGCGGTCGGGACGGCGTCTTCGACGGCGGACCAGTGCTTTTCGAGGGCTGTGCTGGCATCGCTGTTGTTTATGTTAACCAATGTTGCAGTAGAGGTGCGGAGTGTCGTACGTTGAGGGCTTTGGTACGGTCAGCGCTTTGCTAGCATGTGGCGGCAGCGTCGGACTTGGTGGGATTTTCGCAAGGACATCAAGTCAAGGACTAGAGACTCGGCTTACCTCAATAACTGTACATGGCGTCAGCGTGATGTCGGAGAGAGGTAAAGTGGGAGAGGGAGGGGGAGGGTCTCGTGAGACTGGTTCAACTTACATGCTACTAGGCTATGCTCATTCGCCTTGAGGGCATCACGGGCTTCGGTTTCGGTCTTGTGCTGCCAACCCATGCCCGCGCCAGTGAGCGCGAGCAACGGCAAGAGAGTCTTCAGAGACATGATGAGGGTGATTGTGAAAACAAGAAGCGCCCTATGCTATGCGATCTGCACTTGTCAAGTGAGTAGTGGTGGGGGTGAAAAAGAAGCTTAAAAAGAAGCAAGCTTCGGAGAGAAGGAGGAAAGATTGGCGCGGAAAAGAGGACAGCAAGCTCCGGATCGGGGGAGGTAGCTCCCCCATGTAAGGTATTGAATTGGGTTTTTTGACTCGCCGTGTCGTGGCGGGGTGCCCCTGACGGGGGATGAGTGGCCGTCTGATTGGTGCAAGATCGGAGGGTGCGGCCGAGACTCCTGAAACGGCGGACGGGCAGGGATATTGATGAGCGGCCGTTTGATCGCCGGAGCGAGTGGGGTAGGTGGGGCCGTGGCAGCGGTGACATTCGAGTTGAAGATTCGCGAGGATCGCAACATCACACTTTGAAGAAGGAGACATTGATATTGAGCGAATTAGGGGTTGTCAATTCTATGAGTTCAGTCCTGAATAGTCAAAAGAAACAAGTTGAGTCGCATGGATTGAACATGAGTAGCCCTGCTAGCCGTACCATGTATCTACTAGTGAAACGATCAATTTCCTGGCAGGCCGAAGGGCGCCGAGCTGGACGATCTCAGCTCGTCAAGATGTTAAAGGCATCTCAGTGTCAGATCTTCATTTTGAACCGTACTTGCTCTCTTCTCGTAGGTACGATAAAGCTACCTGAATTGCTCTGAGAGATCAGGTGATTCTTGACGATATCGATGTCCAGAGGCGAGGGCGATTTCAATTTCACCCAGCTTACGGAATGGCCCTGGGCCTGTACGTCATTTGGCGCCATTAAGGGGTAAGGCTTTCAACTTCTGCTTGATTCAATCGAAAGGAGGCTCTGTGTCGAACCCTCCTAACAAAACATGCTTTGGCCCGCAGGGCAGAAGAGAATAAAGATCCAAGGGAGCAAGGGAGCGGGCATCTTGGTACCGTAGTACCACAACGAACCCTGTGGTCCCAATGCGGTCAATCAATAGTCAAAGCAAAAGCGACATCCAGAATTTGTCTCATGTAATCAAGTCGGTCTACCATCTCTATGAAATAGACTTCTGCCCCTTCTGAATATAGATAGATCTCAGCAGTTGATTGCGATTCCACCACTACAGCTTCCTTTTCCATATCGACAAACCATGGTCATCTCGTCATCTAGAATTATTCAAGATGCTCCTTCTACTCAGAATTGCAATCTGTGCCCTGGCAACTGCTCCTTTGATAGCTTCGGCTCCGACTGATGTTCGATCACCTAGTCCGCCACGCTCACCCGCGCCTTTTACCTTCGAGCAATGGGCTGATGATATTATCAACAACCCCGCGGCCCAGCACATGTCTGCTAAAGAAGCAGCCGAAGCTTCAATCAGAGCTCGGAACATCATCGGTGTGATTTTCAACCTGCCCATCACTTCGTCTGACTTTGTGCTATGGGACTAAGAAAAGTGCTGAATTATCCGCTAACATGCGACTCTCCGCATCAGACTGGCAATCTACTACCCCTCACAATACTTCTTGGTCTGAGGACTCCAATAGAAGTCAATTGAATAAGCGCGACAAAGTTTTCCTCAAGTCCAAGACTTCTGAAAGTGGCAAGATCATTGATATCAACACCGTTCGATGCAATAGCTTCCCCACAAATATGGCACCGGTATGTCTTTATATCTATCAACTCTATTGGAGTATTTCACAAGACAATTCATCTAGCTGACAGTCTCCATTTAATTTTACTCTACCAGATTGAGAACGCCGCCTGGTGCATTCAGTGGCTTGCAAACCAAGATGACAACAAGTGCGTTGTTAAGGAAAAGGAGGTGACAGGTTTCTGTCGCTCAAATGGTGAAACTTTCATTCTCGGATGGAGGAAGAACAAGGAATCTCTGCACCAGTCAACTTGGTAAGCGCCTCAACTTAGGCAAACGACTTTGACTGACAAGATACTCCCAAACTATAGCCAGGAAATCGCAAGAACCGCAGGAAGAATCATGGATTACTGCACAAGCAGCGGATTTGTACAAGGAGAAACAACTGCGTGGAATGATACGGCTACTGGGGTTATGATTCGGTCGTTTGAGTCGGGTGCTATTGACAAGAACATCAAGCTTGAGATGTGATTGGATATTTGAAACAGCTCTCGACGAGCCTAAAGCTTTTCTTTGTCATATTTTCTTCTTCCCAAAGACGAAAATTGATTTGCCTTCGTTACCTACCTTAGTATTTTCGTTCGAATGAAACCCAAACAGGTTGCAAAGACTTAGTAGTAACCGTAGGTATTCAATCCAACCATTGGCAAAGTACATCATGACGAATTTTCACACCTTGATCGCTGAGCCGCTCATTGAAATATAATTCATGTGATGTGTTCCTCAACACTAAATGCGTTCATGATTGAAAACTTCTATTTATGGGGAACTGAGATTTTGCCCGCCTCATTTGCACGTGGCTGAGAATCTAGACTCAAAACTGACAACTCTCTGGTTGTAGAGTCTGTGAGATCGATAACAATTCATGAAGTGTTTCATCATACGAAATGGAAAATCTTACAATTTAAAGTGTTTATGAAACAAAGTTCCAGCGTTATTTGAATTGTATTCGCTCTCGCCTTTGTGGCGTAGGAGTCTAGAGGAGTATGCCAATAGGCAGACCCTCAACTGTAGTATGCAACAAGACGAATTGTTAAGCATAGACGCACGGGCCCATCACCCCTTTAGCTACTTCTCTATTCACCGGGGCCCTCAACGTCCACCCGAACATCAAAAGCAGCATTGCGCCCATGATGAGTTCGCGCCCCTTCACCTGCACAGAGTGCACGCAGACATTTACGAGAAACGTAGGTACCAATCAATCTTCCCTAGATAATGGTGACTAAGAACCGACAAAGGAAAACTTGGAACGACATAAACGCTCAAGTATGTGTCAGCCCCGAACTTTCAAAGTTGCAAAGCTCATTTTCGCCAGGACATGGTAGCGATAGCCGTAGGCCGTTCAGATGCGAAAATTGCAAAGCTAGATTCACTAGGAAGGATGTGTGCAAGCGGCACGCCGAAAGATGTAAAGGCACATTTAGTCGTGTCTTGACGGTCACCGGTATTCAGAATGGAGCGGAGCAACCGGCGCCGGCCTTTGAAGAAACTGCTCTTTCACCAGACGACCAGGATGATTCGCCCTATTCAACTTCTCAGGAAGGCATTGCCGCTGGAGTTGGAGATGACACCATCTACCCAAATAGCCCACCAGAAGCCACAGAAGTGCCTGACCCGGAGGAGCTTCTAGTGACGGAGTAGGTTATGAAAAGAAAAGGTCCTCATTTCCTCACTGACTGTTCCTTCAGGATTATGACGAGCGGAACAGAAACTTACGAATCAACGTATTTCGAGAGTTTCCATCCATCATTCCCACTTGTGCATCGGCAAAGCCTAGGAAATGAGCTACCCAAGTTATCGAAGCAGATTTTCGTCTCAATTGGCATGCTATATGCTTCCAGGAATGTGTCTGAAGTGGAAACGGCATCCTTAACGCGGAAGAGCCAAACACTATGGAAACATGGCCATGATGAACTTTGGCGAACCGTAAGTCTGAACTCCGATATCAATCAAGCATTGACCTTATTGGTATTATGCTAACTTATGCCAGGTTGAGGCGGACTGGAGAGAAATCCGCAGGACATGGGTTATGCAAGCATGGCTCCTGCATATCATCTATGGGGCCTTTAGTGGCAATGCATCTGACTTCGACAAATCAAAGAAGATGTTGCGATGGATTGTAGACGTGAGTTGTCCATATTAATAGGTACTGGCTGGTTTTCTCATTAACCTGACCTGGATAGGCCGCCCGAGACCTCGGTCTTCTACGTCAAAACGTTTTTCAGTCGACATCCAGGTTCAGAGATTCAGAAGAACAGACACTACACGATCACTGGATGTCATATGTTGAGTCAGAGTCCATGAAGCTATCCATGTACACTCTGCTGTTCCTCGACTTTCATATTTTCTCCCCTTGCAATATTCGCCCGCTTACCACTCCCACCGAGCTCGATTGGGAGCTGCCCCTTGCTTCATCATTATGGGAAGCGGACACATCGTTAGCATGGGCCCAACGGCTCGGAGACGAACCCCGAACTGTCGGACTCACCCGGTCTCACGACACGCCTGGCATGACTTGCCCAACAACAAAATCACTAAACCTTGCCATGCAATCATTGATGACGGACACACCGAGTCCGCAACTGTTAGCGGCGCTGCGGGCTTCGCCGATGGCAACACTCTTCGTCCTTAGCAGTCTCGATTCCCTCGTCAGGGATTTTACCCGGTGCTACTACCAACTCCCACCGGCTTTGGCCGACCCAAATGCGTACCACATCCTCACTCAATCTCAAAACAGACAGGTCAGTGCAGCCTTACGATACGTTTCCGAGATCATCACAACGCAAATCGCCGCGGCGGATAGCTCGAACTGGCACATCTTGAACTTTGCTGAGCGTATTGCGCTATCTGTCAAGCTCGCGCTCTGCAAACCCGATGATCTTCTGATTGGTGGTATCGTGGAGAATAGCGTCGTTGCTGGCCTCACCACCGCGACACATCTCACCATGGGACTTCAAGTTGGAGCTCGCAGATCGTTGCAAAACCTACTCAGATACAACTCCGGCGATGACGGGATGTTGGTCTTCCTTGATGACTTGATGGACGTCCTGTCAAGTGTGACGAGCATCGAGAGACAAGATCCGTTGCGAGAAGCGCCGTGGGCGACGGTGGCTACATACAAGATCCTCCTGGCAATATGGAGATTACTTCGATGGGCAACAGGAGAGATACGACGGAAGGCAGGTACCCAGCCGACCGTCCGCACTCGGTTTGAGGCTTCTACCATCGTCTTTAATTCCATCCTTGAAGTCTTGCAGCGACAAGAGGACCTCCATGGCCAAACTCGGCGCCTCTCGGTTCGGGAGTCTACCGCATTAGGCATGGCGTCGGAGGCGAGCGAGGTACGCTTTATGGAAACCGTATTACAATTCTGGAAGGGAAGACCTGTTTGGGCGATGGGGTCCTTCATGACAACGGTGCTCGAGGAGGTCATCTCGGCTGGTGGTATGGCTTATGAGTAAGGGTGTTCCGACTAGCGCGCGGCGAGTAGGCCGCTGCCCCAGACTAGGGTTGCTGCGGAGCTCCGCCGCAACCACCACTTATCTCGAACTGTATATCTACACTTTCAAGAGGCACTTGAATTGTCACCTGGAGTAGTCTGTGACATCCCGAATTTCCCGAATCGTTTCAATCTTCCAAAGGGGTTTACTGCCGACTATATCCTACACCAAGTCAACACTAATTGTATCGCCGTCAAATAGACGCCAAGAGAATCATGGCTACACAGGAGAATTTTGGCTGGGTATTACTTCCCCTACTCTTAACATCATTCCCTTGTTCACTCACAGGTGACTCTAGTTTGGCCTGGGGTCAATGGGAATTGGCATGGCACTGAATCTTCAGAAACACCTCGCTTCGAAGGGTCTACCGCCTCTTCGGTACAGCAACCGAACGCTCTCGCGAGGTGAATCTCTGCGGGAAGCCGGGGGACTTCCTGAACGAGACTTCGAGACTTTGGTCCTCAAGTCATCCGTCATATTCACAATGGTAGTTTCAAAGCATTCTTGTGGTTTTGTAGCATTTTCGTATTTGCGTATTGACCATCACAGATCTCAAACGATGAGGTCCTGGACAGTCTTGTATCGAAGGCTCTCGATACTTGGAGCAGCGCCATACTCGAAGGCAAGATATGGGTTGATACATCAACAGTCCATCCAGATACGGCGGCGAGGTGCTCCGAACGTCTTGCTAAAGTAGGCGCTACATTCGTCGCGTCCCCCGTCTTCGGAGCTAGCCCAATGGCGGCCGCTGGTCACCTCATCTTTGCCATGGCCGGTCCCTCCACTGCTACTGAAAAGCTGAGGCCGTTTGTGGTCGATGTCATGGGGAAAAGCATAATAGATATGGGAGAAGACGTCCGTAAATCAAGCTTGCTAAAGATATCAGGGTGAGCATCATGCCTTATCATTCGCCGCCGTTGGATCATATCAGTCTGAGATTACTCAAAACTACTAATCACATCTCTCTGCAACAGAAATATCTTTGTCATTGGCTTTCAGGAGTTGACCGCCGAAGCGCAAGTCTTTGCCGAGAAAACCGGGCTCGGTACCCGCCAAATGGAGCAGTTCATCAGGGACATGTACGGGCCCGTTATCGAGAGCTACTCTAAGCGGATGACAACGGGCGCATACGCGCCACCCCTGGGTACACCCCCTGGCTTCGCAGTGTCCCTGGCGGCCAAGGATGCCGGACACGCTGTGAGGATCGCCGAGGAGCATGGTACGAGGTTACCGACGATCGAAACAGCATTGTCCCGTATGGAGGCCGCGAGGAAGTATGCAGGGGAGTCATTGGATAGCTCGTCAATCTATGGTGCAGCTCGGCTCGAAGCCTCGTTGCTTTTTTGGAACGAGAGTAGCAGACAGTCTAACTAGAATAAAACCGTCGTTTTGTCCAGATGAAAAGGTTATTAAAACAGGCCAAGAAGACAAGAAAATATTTCTAATGTCATGATTGACGATTCATTATCCTAGCTCCTTTTGCCCTTTCTACCAATTGCAGTACTCAACAAGCAGATATTACCGACAGCCCAGACTGGCCAAGAATGAATCAGAAGAGTGACGCCAGGCAGTTGATCGTTGTAGAGGTTTTCCTCATTCCCAATTACATGACTAGTTGTACATATCCCACAGAGCTAGCTAACCATGACCTACTGACCCGGATCCGGGGACAGGGAACGGGGCTCCGCTGATCCATCCAGCTGGATACTAGCTCCATGGACAACTGTCATGTTATCTAGCGCCATGTGTTAGACTGTGTGTCAAGGAGCGAGGGAAAGACTCGGAGATAACGGCAACGGCACTCAGCCGGGATATGGATGTCTCATCCCGTCGTACCCCAAGATTGCGGAGCTCGCTGCGTCGACCTGGCCAACCTCAAAATGCGGGGGCGGAGCTCCGTTGGCGTGCATGAGACGACGGTGGATCCGAGATAGCAGCATGACCGAGCTTGATGTGAAAATCCCCTATCTCAGCGATAACCAGCCAAGCCACTCGCAAGTTGAGTGTAGCTGGGCTTGCTACCACCACAAAGGTCACCCCCATGTCAATTACTCCAAGATCAGCCTCAATCAAGATGAGAGAGAGAGGACAGACTGCTGCTATTGCTCAGCACGGGACACCTATAAACCCCGAGCTTTCCCAACCAGCCCCTTGAGATCCCCTGGCATCTGCTTCTAGCCATTCTCAACCTGGCCAGGCCAACCTCGACATAAACTTTGGCTCTTCGACAACACTGAGGCAGACCTCTCGTTGGGTCTTCCATCTTTTCCACTCTCAGATTTCCAAAGGACGACCTGTGTCGTGAGGGTATTCGACCAGCACATCTCCAGACACACCCTATAGAGACCATTTATTAGCATCTCTCCCTCGGCCAAAGTCCCAATAATGTCTTCTGAAACCAACAAGAAGACAGCACAGCCAGACGGTGGCGATGTTATCCGAACACATACCGACTTCGAGGACGGCAGCATGGAGAAACTCAAGCATGGCGAAGTCGACCCGGCCCTGGCATTTGCCAATGGAGAAGAAGTCACATTCACCCCTGAAGAGGAACGGAAAGTCCTGTGGAAGATTGATAGAGCAATCCTGCCCCTTCTGATGTGGATTTACGCTCTTCAATTCGCTGACAAGACGTCCCTGAATTATGCCTCGTTGATGGGCATTCGTGAGGATACGGGCCTCAACCCCAAAAGTCAGGAGTACAGCTGGGCATCGTCCATCTTCTACGCTGGCTACCTCCTCTGGGAGTGAGTTCCATGATCATATCCCAAACCTAAGGAATTTTTTGCTGATTACCTCCAAGATTCCCTACGACGTATCTTCTTCGACGCCTGCCTCTCGGAAAGTACACATCGGCCAACATCATCCTTTGGGGCGTTGTCCTAGTCTGCCACGTCTTCGCTTTCAACTACGCCGGTCTCCTCTCGGTCCGCTTTTTCCTCGGCGCCCTCGAAGCCACCGTAACACCAGCCTTCGTCATCCTGACCTCGGCATGGTACAAGCAGAACGAGCAGGCTAAGCGTATGGGCTACTGGCTCAGCTGCAATGGTGTTGCCCTGTTGACCCTCGGTCCCATTGCCTACGGCCTTTCTGGTGCCCACAACACCGTCCTGGCAACTTGGAAGGTTCTGTATCTGGTCCTTGGCTTGCCCACCGTCATCACCGGCGTCTACTGTTGGTGGTTCATGCCCGATAACCAGACCAATGCAAAGTTCCTCAACCACCGAGAGAAGACAATTGCCATCGAGCGCATCCGTGGCAACTTCCAGGGTATCGGAAGCCGCAAGTGGAAGTGGGATCAGTTTTACGAGGCCTTCAAGGACCCCCGAACTTACCTCTATGTTCTCTTCTCGCTGCTCATGAACATCCCCAACGGAGGTATCACTGCTTTTGGTTCCATCATCATCAACTCTTTCGGCTTCAACTCTCGCTTGTCCCTCCTTCTTAACATGCCCACTGGCGTTGTTGATATCACCTGCAAGCTTCTCTTCACGTACCTTTCGGACAAATTCATGGACCGATCCCTCTTCGCCTTCATCGCCATCCTCATCCCAATGATTGGTGGCATCATGATGATCGTCATCCCCCTCTCAGCTCAAGGCGCCTTGCTCGTAGGTTACTACCTCATCGGAGCCGCGGGCTCATCTTGGTGCCTCGTCATGGTCATGATCTCAAACAACACTCTCGGCTACACGAAGAAGGCTACCGTCAACGGACTCCAGATCCTCGCCTACGGAGCTGGTAACTGGATCGGCCCGCAGACGTTCCGTTCCAACGAGGCGCCCAACTATCACAACGGCAAGCTCATGGTCGCCATCATGTACGGCCTTGCCGCATGCACTATCGTCGCTATCCGACTTGTCAACATCTGGGAGAACAAGCGCCGTGACAAGAAGGCGGCCGAGGAGCCGGAGGTTATCGCATCGGGAACTGAGTTTTTGGATTTGACGGATTTCGAGCAACCCGCTTTTCGATATGTCCTTTAATAGTGCCAAGTACGTTTGTCTGAAGACATCGAAGGATAGCGTACTGGCTCTCTTTCATTGTCGAGTCACGTACCGACTTTAGGTCTACATATTTTAGAGGAGTGAGATTTGAATATTAATGCATCGACTTTTTCTTCATAACGTTCCAGGGACTATTCCAGAATGGACATACAAGGCTAGCCAATTCCCCCTTAACCCGACGATACCAGATAATGGCGACAATACACACGTTCTCGGTGCTTGTCCAAATCTGCTCGATAAATCAATTTTCATTCATGGATGTCAGAGAGATGAGCCTCGAATAAATTGCATTTCGCTTTGACCCCTCATAAACGTCTGTGCTTGTATTGACGCCACTCTGCTCTCCATGAGACAAATAAATTGTCCCGTTGTACGCAATTTTCATGGAAAACAAGAAAAGAATCGTCAGATTATTTACTTGCAATGAGTGACTACAGTTCGACCGAATTACTAAAATCTATGACCTGATGGTAACATATCAAGCTTGCGGCAGGTGGTTGTGCGTAAAATCATTCCGATTACTCAAACAAGAAGGTCATATCTACATTCTATTTGTTCATGAGAAACTCCTCAAAATCCTCGTCAGGCAGCGCAGGCTGCTCATCAACGCCATCAAGCAGTCCAAGGTACCAAGTCAAATCTCGACCATCCTGCTCGCGTTGCGCAAAGCCGTTACCCCAGTATCCGAACCGGTTGCTCGTCGTGTACTTGAGGTCGTAGTCCTCCCAGCGCGGGGTGGCGATTGTCTCGAAGAACTGGATACGCGAGCCCGGCCACATCATGGGCTCCTTGTCCACGGTGCCGCTCTTGAACCAGGATCGGCATGGTGAAGTCCATGCCGTCCGCGGCAGGAATTTGCGCCGGTGCTCGGCGAAGTCGTTGACGGCCTCCTGCTTTGGGCAGAACGAGGAGATCTCTTCCTCTGACATCTTGTGGAGCATTTGCATCACGTATCTCGCCACCGTTTCGGTGATGGGGAGGAAACTTCCGTGACCGTAGGGACCGTAAGGGCCGTTGAAGACTTTAGTGCAAATTTTAGCCCGAGTTCTTGCATTAGAATCGAGGGTAATGTGGTCAACTTACTGACGTAGTTGGGCATGTTGGCAACTGTCATGGAGAGGTAGGTGTTTGGTGTATCCCGCCAGTACTCGCTGAGACTGACGCCGTCGCGGCCTATCGTAGGGTAGTGTGGCCTCCAGCTAACGTCAAAGCCTGTAGCGCAGACAATGATGTCGAAGTCGTGTTCCACTCCATCTGCAGTCTTCATTCCTTTGGGTGTGATTTCCTGGATACTTGAAGAGACGACGTTCACGTTGTCTTCGCATAGCGCCTCGAGATACCCATTTCCGGGAGTTGGCCTCCGGCAGCCAACCGCGAAGTCCTTCGGGATAATGAGGTCCTGAAGATCCGGTCTGCTGGCGAGCTTGCTGCGCATGTCTTCGGCCGCGAACTGATGACTTGTCAATCAAAGATCTGGGAGATGAAGCTGGGATAAAAACCTACCGCTTTGGCATCGGCCTGTTCCTTTGAGCCATTGAGAATGAATCGGAAGCGGGAGTTCAACTCGGACTCAATCTTCTTCCTGTATGCGAGGTATTTCTTGGGGTCTTTTCGAAGTATCTCGTGTTGTTCTTCGCTGTCTGCAAGTGTATGCGTCAGAAGTCGTCAAAAGTCTCGGGCTGTGATCTGACGACTTACATTCGAAGTTGCTACCCTTCTTTCCAGCAAAGCGCTGACCGAAACCACCAACCACCCAAGAGGAACTTCTGATGAAACAACTCAGACTGCCGACGACTTCAACTTGTTACTTTGATTTCTTGTGGGAATACGGGGTTAGGGTTGTGAGAGAACATACTCGGCTGAATATTGGGAACGATCTGAACTGCAGAGGAACCAGAGCCAATCACGCCAACCTTCTTGCCCTTAAAATCGATGCTGTTATCCCAGTTGGCGCTGTGCATCATCTTGCCCTTGAAGGTTTCTCTGCCCTTGATGGCGGGCCATTTCCACTTGCTGTAGACCCCCGTGTTAGCCAGAAACGCACATCAATCTGATGGACGCTACCTACTTAAGCACGCCGCTGGCGTTGACAAAGATGTCGGCTGAGTCTTCAATTGTGGTGCCGTCTGCCTTCTGGATCTGGATGCTCCACTTCTGTTTCCCCTCGTTCCAGAACGCTCCTGTCACGGTGTGGTTGAGGCGGATGTACTTGTTGAGATCATACTTCTCCGCGATATCCTTGAAATACTGCAGGATCTCCGGGGCACTCGAGTAACTTTACCAAAGAATAATGTTAGTGTCCGCACCCAAACGCCGTAGACGTATGAAGACGCTCAAGCTCACAATTTCGTCCACTCTGGGGACGGCGCCCACGAGAACTGGTAATTGACAGAGGGAATATCGCATCCGCAGCCCGGGTAGCGGTTCTCGTACCAGGTGCCGCCGATGGAAGGGTTCTTTTCGTAGCAGACGAGGTCCAGGTCGAGGGTCTTGCAGGTGTCGATTTCGTGGGCTAGGTTGAGGGCGCTGGCGCCGCCGCCGAGGCACACGATGCGGAGCTTTCTTCCGCTTCGGCTTGGCTTCTCCAAGATCTGGTACTCGGCTTGGGCCGGGGGTGCGGGGAGAGAACCCATGCTTGCGGCGAGTTCGGGGGTTAAAGAACGGTAGACAGGGGGCAGTAAAGTTGGGGTAATAAGAGATCTGTGTGCTTTGCTTGTGATCAAGACTGAGTGAGCGGAAGACGAGTTCTAACGATGTTGGGGAGCTTTCAAGGACGAGTGATGGGGACTAGACTATGGGTGTCTTGGATCGCCAATGCCTCAGAGCTTGAGTTTTGTGACGTTGTACATGGAAAATGCGCTCTTATATGACATCTCCAAGTTTCAATGTGCATACAATGACCCCTTTAGCTCACGCGTATTATCATACCTCCATGTATAGCGGAGCTCCGCTGGTGCATACGGCGCCATCCCAAACCATCATCCCCACAACTTACAATCGCGCTGAGCTTCAATACACCAACTCGCGGCGTTCACTCCGCCGCCGCCGCCTCCGCCTCCGCCTCCACTGATATCCTTCTTCCTTTCGACCCATCCTCTACCCATCTCGGTCCAAGTCAGTCGCGGATGTGGTCAGCAGTCGCCTTTTAGTTACGCGGGGTTGTCATAGTCTACCAGAATACCAAAGACGGATAAAGATAGCAGGATAAGGATAGCGTGAACCCGAAGGACCCCTGGCCAAAGATGGTTTAGCTAAGGAAAGTCTGTCAAGGGTATCGGGGAAATAGATTGTGGATCACCATTCGCTGCCGAACCAACGTCTTATTCATCTCGCTGACCCTCGAGTCGAGGCGAATGCCAATAAACAACGGAAAAACTCTATTCTACTCTATTTGCCGAGATGAGGCGAGGGATGTCCCGCGGGCTGCGGACTTTGGACTCTGTCCGAAAGTGCAAGTTTCCGAGCCCCAGCACGTTCAACACATAAACTCCCTTCGAAAGCAATCATACAGGGATATCTGAAATGTGGAAAACCAATGTGGTCTGCCAAGATCTTTTGGCCGGATTTGCATTCCGAAACCAAGGCCTCGATGAGATGAACCTATCGCCAGCGGAAGACATCACTTATATCGATTAGTTCCCTAACAATCAGTCCATTGGACTAATTTATTCTTTAGTCTCTCATCATATTCATTAAATTCTCCCTTTCGAGCTGGTCTAGTCGTCTGGTTATCCCCGCAAGATCGTGCACATTAACAACCCCTTGAACCGAACTATCAACCAGCCATTCACCCCTTGACCCATCTCATGATGATCTCATCAAATCCTCACAACTCTATCCGTAGAGACTTTAGACAGCGCCCGCCGGCAAGAACGACATGTCAAATTGGAAAGGGCACTTGACAGCGGTGCAGATGCAGCCGCTGCCCTTGGGGATCGCCTTGCAGCGCATGGCAGGCGTCTTGGGGTCGCAGCAGCAGCACTGCTCCTGGGTGGCGGGGTCGAGCGGGCACGCGATGAGCGGCACGGCGCAGATGCTCTTCTTAGCGACCTTGCAAACGTAGTTGCCGGCGCCGCGGTCCTCGAGGTCGCAGGAGCAGCAGTTGGCCTTGGGCTCGGGGAACGGGATCGCTTCGCGCGGGGTGAGGAGGTCGCCGGAGGCGACGCCGGCTGGGGAGGCGTGGACGAGGGTGAGGGTGCCGGCGATGGCGAAGAGGAGGGTGTTGATGGAGAATTGCATTTTTGGTAGTTTGTTTGATGTGAAGTTTTGAGGTGACGTTGATTATTGAGGTATGGATGTTTGATAATCTCTGGTAATGATCATCAGCCCTTCGAGGCTCTTCGGTGACTTATATACTCTTTCCATTTCGTATAACACCCCCTTGACTGTTCCTCATGCTTCTGAGAGTCTATCCAGCTATACCGCAACGATGACAACATCGCACCAAACCTCTGACTTCAAGAACCTGATTGGTCACTTAGAAGAACCATATCTACCCTCCCTAGACTTACTCCATTACCCTTCCGTAGCCAGGAAAAAAGTTCCACATCCAAGAAGGAGAGACACGACGATGTCAGACTGAGACCCTTTCAAGCCTCAAGCCGGCACCACCCGCGACCGGTGAGGTTTGTTTGACCTGAATTGGGCAGTAGCACGAACCGCTTAGCGTCTTCGCGCGGATCTCAAGCCACCTGCAAGAATTCCTACGAAAAACCCCGGATCTGCGCAGATAATTGCGGATCGTTCGGCGAGGACACAAAAAAGGAAGAAAACTTTTATGGCCGGCTACCTACGGAGTACCACCTTGTCTCTTAAAATCTCATGATGGCCAGAACGATTTGGGCTTTTTTTGAGTTTGTCGTTATTTCGGTTCACCAGGGGAATTAGTTGACCGCTGTTAAGCGAGATTCTGCAAATGCAAGGCAGGTTATATACTGAAAAAGTCAGAAATCGTGTGATTATTAGACATCGCAGGTTCATCAAGTTAATGTAAAGGACCTAGAAATCAGGCAAAGTATTAGCTTGATACTCCTGGGCCCCAGTGTGCTGCATGTGCCATTGCTATGCGGGCTTGCCAGTGCCCTTCCCCCCCGCGAGATCTCGGATCCCGCCGAGAAAAGGGCCGATCACAGGGTTGACAGGCAAACAAGAATGTCTCGATCAGTGTGATGTCGGATTGAATGTGGGGGATTCAAGTAGACCGTGAGACACTCGTGTAAGTGTTGAAAAGTGTTGAAGGGAGAGAAAAGATTAGGCATGAGCTGTACATCACCTCGCCAAGAGTTAAAAGAGAGCGTTTTCGTCCTCGATATGGCTGTTGACTGCAAGCCGGGAAGCTTGGCAGGTGCTGACCCGTCAGCTCCATGTCTCAGTCGAAGCCTTCGACAGACTCGGTATCGCGTAGGGCCATGATTCCACACGGATAGACAGCAGTAAGAGCGATCCTGATTCCTTTATGATTATGCTATTTAATCTCACCTTGAGTCTCTAAGAAAAGCTAAGCATCTGGTCAATGGGTACTAAGGCCATCGTGAAGGCCCGCTCTGGGGCCCTGAATCGGACTCCCGCTCTGCTGTGCCTAGCCCTTGGAGCTGGAACCCCTTTCGAAGGGCTCGAAAAGGAGGCCACGGGACTCCGGTGACATTCCTCAAAGGGTGAGTGAAGAATTTTAGGGTCGGGTGACTGAGGATGAAGGCGTCCTGGGCAGACGTGAGAATGACGATCTGCGGCCCGGCCCCCGGTCTACGAGGCTCCGGATCCGGACATCTTGGCAAGACAACTTCATTCTCTATTCTATATCCATATACCCTCTCGGCTAGGGACGGGCGACGGATTGTCGAAAAACCGTCAGCCGGTCGCATTCTACAACAAACGGCCAATTGGCCGTATCGAGAAATCAGTTCGTGGGAACCGTTGGTGCCGGTTTCTATTCTTAGAATTTGGGCGTGCGGAGAAGAGGGTTCTTGTGGATGACATGGCTTATGGCTTTTGCTAGTAATTTAATCGGCCGGAACTTTTTTTAAGATGATGGGTAAAGTTTAAAGATTGTAGATCCTGCAGCCTCGTCCATCCCATCCGGGGGGAGTGAAAGCGGCAGCGAGGAGGGTCGGGGCCTTGGGGCGGTTCCGGTCGTCAAGGACTCAAGACAGGGCTTGGGTTTTCCGACACATGTTCGGCTGGACGGCCCGCATGGGAAGGGCGGTTCAGTTGAAGACAAGACTTGACTTACATCTCAAGACAGATGCCAACGATCTATTTGGATCTCGGAATGTTTGTTGTCTACGATGTCACAGTTGCTAAGATGGCCATACCAAATCAAGCTCAAGTGTTGAGGAAGGTGTTCAGAGGTAACAATAAGCTTCATTTCGACCCTTTTGCGTTCAAGGCCAAGGAGACTGACTACATAGGTGGCGAAGCAACATGACTTTGTTTTGGTAGGTTTGGTTTCTTTTCATGATCTCATCATTTCCCCGTTCCGATAATTTCCGTATGATAAAAACCGCGCAACCGTTCGTTGGTGAGAAGGTAGAGAAGAACAGAAGATGTTTTCGCACTCATAGCAATAAATGCTTTGAACTCGCAAAGCCCCTCCCGAATGTTTAAAACTCGCCCTCTTTCCGTTGACATTTAAGATGCTTGTTGGGCGTCTGTGAAAATCAAAAGTGTTGTTTGGTGTTGGTAGAGTATGTCCACTCCGATCCATCTGCGTTTTGAAGACTGCGTTGATTTCAAATCCGACTTTCCCCCCTTTCAACTTCCACCGACCAGGGTATGTAAACGTAACAAAGAGGCTTCGACAGGGCTTGGTGGGAGGTATTCTTGCCAGAAGCGCATTTGATGATAAAAAGAGAATAGAAGAAGTTTTGCAGTAGAATGATATACGAACCAGTTTTTGTTGAAACCGATCACTTTTCCCTCAGTTCAAAGTTGGAGAAAAACTTTTTGGAAAGACACGCTTATAGGACACACACAGCTATTGGTACACGCGCCAAGATGGGGCCTCTCTTTCGACAAGACAGCAAAGTGTCTGGCTTTCTTCAGTTCGCCATGCGCAGAATGGGGTACAGCGGCGCAGCCGGGGCGGGCTTGGCGTCAACCTCCATAGGCTCCGGAGACTTAAGACGGCTAGCCTCAGGAGACTTAGGAGCGGGAGCAGCGGCTTCCGCAGCGGCCTTCTCGGCGGGCTCGTCAGAGTACTCTCTGCGGTCGATGCGATCGCGGATGTACTCGCGGAGCGCCTCGATGGTGCGCATGTTCTCGAGCCACTGGTCGTACTTCTCCTCGCGCTCGCGGGCACCCTCGCTGGTGTCCGACTCGGAAGAGGGAGAGCCGACGGACGAGGCGACGGACTCGGCCTTGGGAGTTGTAACGCTGGAGGAGTCCTCGTAGATAATGGGGGACTTTGGCGAGGAGGGCGCGGCGCGCTGGAGCATGCCTCCCGAGTAGCGTCTGCGCTCGTTGCTGTCGAAGCTGGGTCCGAGTGTAGAGGCGGTGGACTGGCCGGGGAAGACGGAGCTGACGGCCGGGAGGTTGGGGTACATGACTGAAGAAGCGGTGGAGCTGTGTCTCGACTGGGGAGACATGCCGGAGGAAGAGGGGCTGGGCGAGTGACCAGATGTGTATGACATGGTGCTTGAGGGGGGAGTGACGGCGGGGGTTCCAGTCGACGAGACTGCGGTCAACGGGGACGCCATGTGAGCAGCGGACACGGGGTAGCCGTCTTGGGTGACTGGAATGCCGGCGTGAGAGCCTCTGTGAACACCCGGGGGCGAGGGGCTGTGGCGGAGATCGAAGGTGTTCTGGCCGTGGATGTGGATTCCTTGTGTGGCCTGGTGCGAGTTCTCGTACACAGTGCTCTGCATCTGCTCCAATATCTGGTCGATTTGGACCAGGTCGTTCTTGGTGCGGGCGTTGGGCATGGGCGGCAGGTAGTACTGCTGGGACATGGGTCCGGGGCCGGAAGGAGGTCCGCCGGCCTGTTGGTGGTGAACGTGCTGCTGGGGCGGGGCTGCCATGTAGTCGGAGCCGGGCATGGGACCGGCGTGCAGGCCAAGAGCGCCGTGAAGAGGGAGAAGAGATCGGCCGACTTGTTGGTAGGAGGTCGGGTCGACCTGGCGACGCTTGGCGTGTGCGAAGAAGTCGTCAACCATGTCGAAGGCGCGCTTGTTGCGGTTGTCATAGCCGCCGTGGTGGCCAATGTACTCAGTTCGGGGAGGGTTCAAGGGTTGTTGGTTGAAGTACAGTCCATAGTTTGTAGATGGTTGGGGTGCATAGTAGCTAGCATGCCCAGCCTGGTGTGCGAAGGCGGCGGAGTTAGTCCGAATGTGGCCATTATGATCATAGTAGCTAGAAGAAGCTGGAGGCAAATTAGCCTCTAGTTGGAGAAAATAGAGGACAGACTTTGGAGGGGTGTGCAAACTGAGCTCTACATACCTTTGCCAGGCTGCGCCCGGTAGCCGTTCAAACCTTGGTCCTGGGGCGAGCGGACGAGCACAGAGTCATCGGCGTGGGTCTGTCATTTTGTGTGAGCATGGTTGAAGCTGATTTAGATGGTGGTTTGTTGGTTGGTTTACCTTGACATGCTTCTTCAAGTCCTGAGGGCGCTTGAAAGACTTGCCGCAGAACTCACACTTGTGAGGCTTGAGAGGAACGTGCACGCGAATGTGAGAAGTGATGTGGTCACGCTTCACAGTGGTCGTCCTGCAGGAGTTCCATTGGCAAGTGAGGTTGAGGTTGTTGGTGCTCTTGCGGCCAACGTGGCGTTCACAGATGTGCTCCTGTGAGGTTTGTTAGTGAGATGTTTCGGGTGAAGTAAAACTTTCGGTGTAAATTGCCACTTACGTAGAGAGCCTCGGGTGAGACAAACTTCAGGTTGCAGGCGTTCCACTTGCAGATGAGGTTGTCTTCTGCGCTGGTGCTGTTGGCGGACTGAGAAGTGTTGCTGGTTGTTGTTGAGGGAGCGGGGGTGCTGCTCTTGGGAGAGTTGCTCGCAGAGCTCTCATTCTCTTGTTTGGCGGACATGGTGAGTGACCGGGGTGTGTGTATGTTCGTATGAGTGTTGACCGAGCTGGCGGGCTCGGTGAAGAGAGTCCGGAAGATTGGAATGTGCCGAGTCCCGTGAGGCGCTTTGGGATTGGATGGTTGTGTAAGTAGGAGTGGGGTCCTTCTTGATGCTTCAGGTTGAAGATTGCCGAGAACAGGCGAGAGTATACTTGGGATAATACAAAGCTGAACGGGGGGAAAAAGAGACGGTCAGCAATGCTTTTATGTTTTTCTGCCGACTCTCACAAGACTGGGTGTTCTCGAGGGAAATCAATCAGTCTGATCTGGGGGGCATGGACGATGGGCTCTTCTCTTTATTCATGAATCACATTTCCTCTCCGCTCTTCCTACCCTTCCAAGAGTCTTGGCAAAGTCTTGGCGACCGGGGCTTGTGAGACTAGCCGACTTTTGATTGGTCCAAGGTGGCGAGGGCTGCCGAGCTGATGTCGCGGATGATGGGGGGAGACAACAAGGCAGGCAAGGTGCGTCGAGCCTTGCCTCAGTTGACACTGTACCCAGGTCACTCTGCCCTAACACTTTTACGAGACGATCCCCCATAAAAGTAATAGCTGCGGCTCAGCAACACAGTCGAATCCTGACGAGAAAACAGATAGCACCCACTGACACTTCAAGTACCTCGCCAACACCGCAACATCCGGGCGCATACGATGCCAAGACTCTGGCTGTCTTGGGGCGTCTTGGCAAATCTCCAGTTTTCACTCTTTCTCCCTTCGCCGAGACCTTGGCATTTGCTCTTGGCTCCTGTTGCTTCATCCTGCGAGCACCTGCGTCCATTTACGTTGGTCAATAGCTCGCCATCAGCTGATGACCGCAAGCGCAGCGTTTGATTTCCTGTCCTCCTTTGCTCGGCGGCGGCCTTCGTACCGGTACGGTTCTTGCCAGCGTTCTGGGAAACTTGGCCTTCTTTGTTTCTGCGACCGGTTGCCATGCTCATGGGAATAACGGCGGACGGCACGCACCCATCATCGATGCGGCTCGTTGGAGATGTTCCCCATGGTAATGACCATGTATTGGGTATTTCTGTCTACGGGTCACAACACTCTGTGTCGTCTGAAGAAGAGGCCTGCGACCGTCTCAGATGAGGGAGCGCTGTTTCCAGCCAAGCAGGTGGTGAGCCGAGTATTTTTGGGTCCTTGGATTGCTTGGAGTCTCTGGGGGTCTTGGGGTGTGACCGGACGGGACAAGAGTCCAAGACTGACCTGTCCTGAGAAACAAGCCATCAAGTACTCCCGTACCTGATGTCACGGGCAAAGCACTCGTCGCACTGGAAGTACACACGGAGCACCTACACTTTCAGGCGACCAGCCAGAGAGATAGGACGATTGACAGGACATGGGAGATGCCTGGTGCCCGATTGACAGGGAAAGGGGCACGAGAACGACAAGCCTTCCACCCTTTTTCTCAATACTCCGTGTATCAAGCCCTCCATGCTTCGAGTCCCAGACTCTCAAAAGCCAAGAGACCAAGTCTCCGTGCCTTCGTACCAGAAGAAGCAGAAAGCGAAAAGAGACACACACGACACCGGGTGGGGACGAACATGCGACGGCGGCCTCGGACACTCCGATAAGCGCATACCCCGTAAATATTGATAACTATCCATCCCATGGAGCCGGCCCAAGAATAACGTATCCGTACCCGTACCGCACACGGCAAGACGGGATGCAGCCAGCTCGTCATTTCCGCAGGCCGCCCCAAAGCTGCCACGCTGCGAAGCATGGGCAAAGCCGCAACAAATCACCCATATGCTTAACCGAGCGAATTCCCCCTCCACTTTTTCGACTTTGCAAGTTACGTGTGTGGAACAAACTCGACAGTCTGGACACACAAGTGGCGCCCGACCCTCGATAAGCTGGGGAGGGCACCCTTGGGGGGAGCAGGTGACTTTCGGGTGACGGGGGGGGACGCTGGAGATTCTGACAACGTTTTGGGGCAATGCCCAAGAGCCAAAAGAAGCTTTCCGCTCCTCTCTTCTTGGCCTCTCCGCCGCAGCCAAGACTGCCAAGTCCTTAGCGCCAAGGGCTACGCGCAATCCAAATGCCCTCGCCTGTTGTCGGCTGGTTGTCGCCCCCTCTTCTCGACATGTCCACGATACAGTCGCCGCTCCCCTATGGTCAGCTAGAAGCCGTCCAAACCGGCTCGTCCAAAAAGTGTTGCGCAATACCGCCTGTTATGGCCCACGCAGGGAAGCCGATGTGCCGGCCGTTGGTCATCGCATTCGGTACGGGGAGATGCGGTGGGGTTTGCCAAGACTTTAAATACGTGGATGAGGAAACTTGAACATTTTCTCCGAACTGAGAGCTTGAAAGGAAGGACAGATGGGAAATCGAAAAGATTGGGTTGGGGTGGTGGGTGGTGGGTGAGGGTGCGGCGTGGTGAGGAGGGTGAGATGCCGTGTGCCAAAACGACGCAACTGTCGGGGTCCGAGGGATACGTACCTCCGAATAGGTAGGTACCTACACTACCTACCTTAGGTGCTGCATGCCTCGAGTCGACACCAACGGAAGTTACGCAGAAACCAGCCTCGATCCGCCAAGACTCATTTCTGGTAATGGCAGGTACCTCTCGACCCCCTTCCCAAGATCATCCCGTCCCTGACCGGCCATCCACAGGTTCCTCCCCAGTGTGGCAGTTCACTTTTCTCCCTTTACAATCAACAACCACTCAATTCCCTACGGTTTTGTTTTATTTTACCTTTCGACTTCCTGATTTGCCTTCTCGTTGTCGGATTCCCACCACGGCACTTAGCACTTTGTGCAATACATCGCAAACGCACCGACACAGCCATCTTGTTCTTGAGTTGGTCGATCCAGCCAGATGTCACCCCGTCGATTACCTTAAAACATGGACCCAGCGTGCCAACGTGCCCAAGGCCAACGCCCGTCCATACATAGTAGCATCATATTCACAAGTATTCAGGTGAGCGGGTCGCTCAACTCTTGGCAGTTCGACCCACGATGGCGGTACGCCAATTGGTGTCAGACTGCTCCCCTACTCCCCTTGGTGAACAGTGTCGTCGACCAGTCGACTTGGCCTCTTTCCTCCTGGCTATGGCGCCAAGCTGGCTCGACAAAAGAAGACATCAGCCCAAGAACGACGAGCCGTCTCACAAACCATGCCATCGCATCATGGCCGACCCCGCTGTCCACGGGATCCCGCACTGGCACGGTGTGTTCGCTGCAGACCATTCCCAAGAACTCGAGAATCAGCCAAACCTGACAATTTGCCGCTTCAAAGCCCAGCCAGACGAAAGCTGGGCGTTCTTGGCTGCAGATACCAAGCACCTTCAGCCTGTATCCCCCATCCTGTCCACCTTGCGCCCGCCGCTTCGCCGTTCAATGAGGCTGTGCAAGCAATGCCAAGACCTGCGAGGATGGGTGGTTTCGCCCTGGCTTCAACTCTCGCCGGTCCAGGGGGGGAACCACATCGCCAGCGCTCTACACTCAATCAGAGGAGAAGCAATCAAAACGAGGCCTTTAACAAGTCTTGGCATGGCTCTTTCACACTCACTGGCCGCCACATGCATTTTATTTGCGCGATTTGTGAGTTTGTTTAGCCCGTCTCGACTATGCTTGAGTCTTACCACATCCTCGTTCATCAACAGATTGACTTTCACTCCCTCTACCCGAATCCGTCATTGCTCGTCCCACACTCTCACTAACATGGCTCGAAGAATTAAGGTTCTAGGAGGAAAGCCCGCATACTTTGTGCCGTCCTGCATGGTCATCATCCATTGGCTGTGCTGCCAGAAAGCTCGCCGATGTGCCACGAGCGCGATGATCCTGCCAATGCCACGGAAATCTACCAAGCTTTCCGGCGAAATCTTGGATGCACGACACCCGAGCGAGAAAACGACCGCGTGCACTATTAGCACCATGACTGTTTGCCCGCACACCCCAGATGTAGCCACAGACTACAATGACTCTTTCGAGTTCTGAGCCATCGTTCACGCTGGAACTCTCTACGTTTGGTCGCAGTTATTCCAGACTCAATCAGACCACCATGTTCGCCTCCCCAGACGATCGCGACAACCCCGGCAGTTCAGAGACGAGTGGTCCCCCGAAAAGCCCCAGATGCGGAGGGTCGAATGGGGTGCTTGTGTTCGGACGCCAGGCCGAGATTAGGAAGGACTCTGCAGGTGGTGCAGTCAGTTCAAGAGGGGGATCACCGCTGTCCTGGCTCGGCGGGATCAGGCCAAGATGCCAGTAGGGCTTGTTGCAGAGTGGGCTTTGCTCCATCTCCATCGTGCCCATGCACTCTTGGCCTTCTCTTACGAGCTCCAGACTTTGAAGGACCTTCTTGGCTTCTGACCGTAGGCCCGCCGCCCAAAGGCGACATACCAGCCCGCAAAGCGCGTCGGCATGGTACCGCGTTGTGCAACAATTCTTCGGAACCTCTCGGCGTCTTGGCTTTAGCTTGAGCGCTTTCTGTCTGGCCTTGGATTACATCAAGTCTCAGCGCTGACTGGCTTACAGGTGGAGTGGCCAAGGCCCACAGCCCTCTTCCAATTTCATATTCGTACTCCCTCCCATCTGCCGCAAGTGATGCTGATGAGAAATGCAGGAGAGCGCAGAAACGATATGCCAGAGTCACGTATCGACCTCCGCTACTCAAAGGCCTTGAGATCACAGCGCAACCCTCCGGAAACAGTTTCGAAATTCGGGCGATATTTTAGAGTATCCGGAGCCTCTCAAATCCAAGACGGCAACGCCTTGGTTTTGGCCTTGGCTCCATCTTGGCCGGGCAATTGTGACGATGATCAAGAGTAAGCCTTGGGTTTCGGGGGACTGAAACGGCTGCCGGCCTCCGGTACCCGGGCGGACAACAGATGAACGTCGACGAGTGGGCCGTGTTGTCAACTGGCGATTATCCGTGCTATCAATTGGGAGAGCAGCGACCTATCTTCTCTTGGCGTTTGTATGCCAAACGACGATCTCTATTGCGACCATTGATCTCCTGTTTGCCAAGCATCCTCACCAGCGTTCTATCAAGCGACTTATGGATAGTCGCCCGTCAATGCTGTAGGCAAAGCAGCCACCTAGATCCGGGTCAAGATGCCCGTGATCAACCAGAAGCGGAGTCTTGGTGAGCAGATGCAACCTAGCTCCGACAACAGCTGCCGCTGTTCGACGGCGATGGTGAGAATTTCCGGCGAGAGGTCGGTCCTGGCACACGACGTTTCCTCCGGGCTACTCCAATACTGTAGGTTCTGGTTCAAGAAGCTTGCTACTGTCGTACTGGACCAGAATATCCATCTTGCGTGTGGCTAAAGGTGATCCCCACTTGCAGAAAATAGCTGCAACCCCTGGCCCCCTTTCTCCTTATCGTCCTTTTGTTTGTTTCCATTGCTGTTTCCAGCTATTTCTGTTTCTTGCCTTTCATTTATCAAATCGATCTATTCGACCCTCCGAAATGACCCGACCGCTCACACCCCATGAGACGCCAAGAATCCGGACTTGCTTCGATGCTTGACCAACATAACAAAGTCACCGACTGAAGGTGTCTCCGCTTCAGTCTGCGGACCAAATTTCCCTCATTCAGCAAAGTCGAAGCAAAGAGGTTCGGTGCACCATTAGCCTGGACATAGCAGCTAAGTGGGTGACAAGATAGGATGCCAGTTGACAAGATTGTGACGCTTACTTGCCTGCTTGCTGTGCCTCATATTCTTATCCTCATTATTCTTTTTATTGTTACTGTTATAACTTTTGTCCTTTGTATTTTCATATGAGAATACTCTTTGAAGAAAGAATAGGGATAGGAATAGTAGGAATAGAAATAACAGGAAAGGAGCTAGGGAGGGTATTGATAGAGCGGCAAGCGATTTTGTCACCCACTTGGCAGCGTAATGCAGGCCACTGTCGCCTTCACCCTCAGAATGCAGCATGATGCAGGCCTAGGTCATGGTTCCTTCTCAATGAGGCCTCCTGTCTCTTTTTTCCGCGACACAAGCAGTGTCCAGTGTGTCACGTCTCCAGAAGAAGAAATCTAGTGATTTACTCCTGAGCGGGGTGGGCAACTGAAGGATAGATCTGGGCTATCGAGTGGCAACTTCCCTCTGCATGGGCTCGACGCAAAAGTAAGAAGGGTGCTCCAGTTTCTGGTTCAGAAAGAGTCGATGAGATGCTGGAGCGTCCGTCGCTGTGGCTTTCGTGGTCTTGCAGGCTTCGCAGGCGATGAGATTCACGCGCCAGTCTCATTTGCGTTCAACATGTCTCTCTCGCTAGTATTGCTACTGCTATGTCCATTCCTGCCAGCTACAGGAGCTAGCTCGTGTGGAGGTCGTGAGAGTGCCTTCATTCTTGCTATACAATCGTCTGCGGAATCTTCTCTGGAGTGGTCAATGATCCCTCGTGGTTCCCTTACCTCGAACCATTTCTCCCTGCCCCTGCCCTCTTGGAGGAGGCCCGTCTCCTCGTAGACGCCCTTGACCACGATGATGCGATGATGCCTTCCCCTGTGCATCACGGCTACTCATCCGTGTCGTGTGATAGACATTGAATACAAACCAGAGAATCAACGGGATCCTTTGAAGATTTGGGCATGCCACACTCTAAGAGCTGCTTTACTTGACTACCGAGTTGCTTGAAGAATCCACGCTGAGCACGACGATCATCTCGCAGGACGCCTCAAACACGTCTGCGAATGCTGGATGCGAGTCATCTTACACTACAGTCCTTCTCTACGCCGTGCCCACGGTTCAATAGTTGCGAGACGGCCTACGTAAACACATTGACCTCTTGTCATGCTGTCTCTTCATCGTGTGTGGTAATGAATCCTGTCCAACAACGGAGACGAACAATCCTCGAACACTCTTAGCTCTGTAGTCTTGATAACCCCCTAACGACATCCGCACCTCAAAGATACAATCTACAAATCTTCACCCCATGACCAGCACGCTCCTAAAGCGCACCTTGTTCGACATCATACGCTCCACCGCATCAGGGGCTTCGCCCAAGGGAAACTTCTCAATCAGGCACCTGACGCCCTCCTTCTTCGAGAACTCAATCGCGTCCTCCGAATCCTGCGCGTGCCCGCTAGGCCACCCGTGAACCGAGCAGCCGCCCGCGATCAAATGCAACGAGTTGATTTCGATATTCCCGACCGGCGCGAGCACCAATAACTTGCCGCGCACCTGCAGCGCGCCCGTAAGGGAGCTAATCGCCCTTGCGCTCGGCGCCGTCGCGACCACGAGCGCGGCGCCGCCTAGGGCCTTGAGCTTCGCCACGGGGTCCTCGACGCTGCTGTCGATGAAGCGCTCGGCGCCCAGCTCAGACGCGAATTTCGCTTTCGCGGCGCCGGAGCTGATAGCCGCGACGCGGTAGCCCATTTTGCTGGCGTATTGCACGGCGAGGTGACCTAGGCCGCCGAGACCTTGGACGGCGACGAGGCTTCCCTGTGGGATCTCCATCTTGCGGATGCCGTTGAAGACGGTGACGCCGGCGCAGAGGAGGGGCGCCGTCTCGGCGGGGTCGAGGTCTGCTGGGACGCGGACGACGGCTTCGGCACGGAGGGTGACGTATTCTGCGTAGCCTCCGTCGCGGGTCACGCCGTTGATTGGACCGTTTTGGCAGGATTGGAATTGGCCTAGCTGGCATGTTGTGCAGGTTCCATCGTGGCCTGTGTGGACGTGAGTTAACTACACTTCAACATGATCTCCCTCCCCAAAGACCTCCCTCATCTCATGCTTGTTGGTGATCCAAAGGGAAGGTTTCCAGATATTACAAACTCACCTCCATGCCAAGCTCCTCCAACGCGCTCGCCACCCACGAACCTCGACACGCCCTCGCCGACGGCGACGATGTCGCCTACAATCTCGTGGCCCGGTACGCGAGGGTGGACGGGCCCGAATTCACCCTTTTGCATGCCGACGTCCGAGTGGCAGATGCCGCAGGCGAGCACCTTGACGAGGACCTCACCTTTGCCCGGCGCCGTTGACTCCAACGTCTGGAGTTGCAGAGGGGCGCCTGCCTCCTTGACCTGCCACGCCTGATATGTCTTTGGGAGGGACATTGCTGCTGTATTAGATGCAGAGAGAGGGGGTGAGTGAGTAAGTGGGACGTTGCGGTGTGATGATCTTGTATGGTGATTCTGTTCCCCTATGTACTACATCTTGGAGAAGGGACGCTTATATAGCGTTAGATTATGTAAATGTTGCGGAAAGTAATACTATGGCAACTGGCATACAACTTTCCTCGTGATGTCAATGTTCGATGGTTTGGAGGGGAGTGAGGTCTGGTAAAACTGGATCTTTGATTTGTGATCCGGTGATACTGACTAACGGAGGCCGCGCCGGAAACCCACTTCCCGGTATTTACGTCTAGTATCTCCGTTACCTCCCTCTCATTGACCGGCTTCTAGCAAGATTTTATCTCAAGCATTGATTCTCAAGTAGAGCTCTAGGTTTCTTCAGATCGTTGCCGGAGTTTGTGTCCTACCACGTTGGGGCATTATAGCAGGGATGGAGTTGCCGGAGTTATGTCCTACTATGTTGGGCATCGGAGCAGGGATAGGGGTGCTGCGTATGAAGTAAACCGTGAGGCCGCGCCCAGCGGAGAAGAGATGTCTTCTTGGCAAGTCTACAGCAGAATTAAGTGATGTACGAAAAGGCCGATGCCGAAAAAGGCCGTAACGGCTCCGGCTGGACTGGACGGGGTCGGGCTCGGCGCCGACTCGAACCACCATCATCCGGCTTTGAATTATCTGCCAACGAAAACCCTCATGTTCAAGTATGCTTAGAGATTTCCATGGCTGTCTCGCAAGCAGAACAGTAGGCTCGTCAAGGAGTGGAGATGCAGACGTGGCACATCTCATGCATCGACGTCAGAAAACGAAAGCCCGAAGGAACGTGAGGGAAGTCTCGCGAGGTTCTTGAATGGGGTTATTCGGCGAGATACTCGAAGAAACGAAGATTCGATTATGCTCTAGTGGTTACACTCTACTGCCGATTACGGCTCATTTCGGGAACCAAATTAACAACCAATATCCAGAACGCGTCAGAAAAGAAACCAGGATGCCGCTCTTGATCGCAAACATCACATCCCAATCATTCAATCACACCACCAACCCCCAAGACCTAGACCCTAGGCCTTCTTGACCTTTTCCTGTCCCCTTTGGAAAATCTTCTTCTTAATCACCGGATCGCTCAACCCCGCCGCCCCATTCATCGTCCCATCAAACACGTTTCTGGGCCCAAACGCATTCAGAAACCAAACAAGCCACGCATTCGTACCCTTCCATACATACGGGCTTCCACCGCTCTTAAGCACGAGCGGCACGACCTGCCGCGCAAACTCATCAGGCTTCATCGTCGTCTTCTCGTGCGTGGCGCTGCGCTCCCTTACTTTATCCTCGGCGTCCACGTACAGGCTGTCCCTGTCAAACGAAATGTTGTTGGCCTGGATGATGGACGTGGCCACCTCGCCCATGTAGACCGTCAGCACGCGCAGGCCGAGGGGCGCGACCTCGAGGCGGAGGGTGTCCGAGTAGGCCGCGACGGCGGCCTTTGTGGCGTTGTAGCCTGATGTGAAGGGCCCCGGGAGGCGGGCGAGGACGGACGCGACGTTGACGATTGTCGGTTGCTGGGAGGATTGGGAGGTGGAGACGGCGGCGAGAAGAAGCGGAGTGAAGGCTGTTACCATGTCGAAGAGGCCGAAGACGTTGGCGTCGAACATTTGGCGGGTGCGGTAGGAGTCTGCTTCTACTGCTGGTGCTTCGTAGACTTGATGTCGGAAATATCCATGTCAGTTGTCTTGATATGGTGGGAATGCCTAGAACGGAGGGAGAGAGAACTTACGAGCACCGGCATTGTTGTACAGAATGTCAAGGGTGCCGCCTGTACGTCTCACAATCTCTTCCTTCACAGTAGCGATGCTCTCCGAGCTCGTCACGTCGAGCGTGAGCGTTTCGATGCCTTTCTCTGTGAGGTTCGCCACCGACTTGAGCGAACGGGCGGTTGCGAAGACGCGCAGGCCCTGGGCTGCGAATGCGAGCGCCAGCGTGTTACCGACACCCCCTTGGGAGCATCTGTCAAAGGCACGTCAGCGTTCCAAGTTTGAGAAACACGTAAAGTAGAGGAGCATAGAAGGTATCTCGGAGTCAACTCCACTTACCCTGTAATGAGGACTGTTCGCTTGTTGGGTGATGGCATGATTGTAGGTCAGAACTCCAAAGTGGTTGTGAATGATGAGAACCTGGAATGATTAAACAAGCTGGGTATGTTGAATGGGTTGTCCAACTACGTGACCTCGACGTGGAAATCCCACAGGACTTAAGTAACTACATGACAACTGTGATTTGGAATAAAATGGCCCCCGATTGCTGCCGATATATCTTAGCCGGTATCCAAATGGCGAAACTCGGTCAAAACTCTAGCCATGATGACATATGTCAAGCTGTGTGCGTCGAATTCGATGAACATTGGTAAGCTCGTAGAGAAACGCACTTTAAAAGATTAGTGCGAGTGGTGTGTGCATTCGGAGCCTTCAAATGCTCCATTTCCCGCCGTCTTGAAAAGCTCTCGGGCAAGTCAAAACCTCTCCGCGTCTTTATCCGGAAGGAGGGGCCGGACATGGCCTTGGGATGACAAAGAGTGGCTTCTAGCACGTACAAGCTTTCGTCCCGTTTTACCACCTTGTCTACCAAGTGGGTGACAAAATAAGATGCTGGTTAACACTAAACTATGAAGCCTACTTACCTGCTTATTGTTCCTGAATTATTTTTATTATTTTTTTATTATTATTCAAGTTTCTGTCATCTTCATTACCTCTATTGTTTTTATTTCCTATACATTCATTAGAGAGTACTATTAAGAACAATAGGAATAAGAATGATAATAAACGAGCCGGGTACTAGGGCACCCATAGAGCGGCAAACGATTATGTCACCCATTTGTCTACCCATCGATCGCGTGTGGTGAGTAAACCATAATCGTCCCGGGAGCTGTTTAATAATCGCCTCCGAGAAAGTGGAGACTCTCCGGCGCCGATTTGAATCCAGCCGTAGCCCGTCAAATGTGGGGCTTTAGTCCCATCCGCAACTCGTTGGTTGACCGTCCGTCTGCTGTCCGCAACTCCGCAACAGCGGCAAGACGAATAGGCCCACTTGCGGTTCTTAATTGCGCATCATGGCGAATGGAACGTGCTTAATAATGTCCAATTTTGGGTTTCAGCATGAGAGAAAGCATGCGGAGAGAGTAGCATAAATGACAATCGGAGGACCATGTCCTCGTAAACATTCCGATATCATTCTTCATCACCACCAAATTGCAATCAATCTTTCCAGGAAATACACGGAACCATTACGCGTACACAAAAATGTCTTCCAACCACGCCATCGTCATCCAGGGTGCAGGCAAGGCCCAAGTCGTCGAAGCTTCCGTCCCCCAGCTCCGCGATGACTACCTCATCGTCAAGGTCAAGGCCGTCGCGCTGAACCCGACCGACATCCTCCACATCGACCTCTTTGCCGTCACAGGAGCCCGCGTGGGCTGCGACTACGCCGGCGTCGTCGAGGAGGTCGGCGCCAAGGTCGCAAAGTCCTTCAAGAAGGGGGACCGCATCGCCGGCGTCGCGCACGGGTCCAACGCCGTGCACCACGAGGACGGCACGTTCGCCGAGTACATCACCGTCAAGGGCGACCTGCAGCTCCGCATCCCGGACAACGTCACGTTCGAGGAGGCAGCCACCCTCGGCGTCAGCGTGACGACCGTCGGCCAGGGCTTGTACCAGAGTCTCGGCCTGCCGTACTTCGACAAGCCCAGCACCGAGAAGCTGCCCGTCCTCGTCTACGGCGGGAGCACGGCAACCGGAGCGCTGGCGATCCAGTACGCCAAGCTGTCTGGCCTGCACGTCATCACGACGGCCTCGCCCCACAACTTTGCGTACCTGAAGAAGCTGGGCGCCGACGAAATCTTGGATTATAAGTCTGCCACCGTCGTGGAGGACATCAAGAAGAGCGCGGGCGGCCAGTTGAAGCACGTGCTGGACTGCATTTCCTCCGAGTCGTCTGCGGATATCAGCGTCAAGGCGATTGCGGAAGACGGCGGCGTCTACTCCACCCTGCGGCCCGTGCCGGCGGAGCTCGTCTCGGCGATCAACGGCAAGGTGACGACCAAGATGACGCTGGCGTACACTGCCATCGGTGAGCCGTGTCAATTCGGTCCGCAGGCTTTGCCGGCGATCCCGGCGGATTTGGAGTTTGGAAGCAAGTTCTGGGCTGATACCGAGCGACTGTTGGGAGAGGGCAAGATTGTGGCTCACAAACCGACTGTGAACGAGGGAGGAGGTGGTTTCGAAGGCGTTCTCAAGGGTCTCGATCTAGTTAGACAGGGCAAGGTGAGCGGAACCAAGTTGGTTTATGTCGTTTCGTAATAGTTCAAAGATCCAAATAGCGATGTGGTCTTGCGACAATTATCAGCAACAATCAAAACACTTGAATGCGAAAGATGTGTCCCGAGAGGTCCGTGAATATGCACAACCCATAGGGCTAAAATGCTGTCATGGTTTTCACATCTTCAAATTTATCTATTCTCCCTGAGAATCTTGCAATCTGCTTTCAGCGATCATAGGAGAAACGGCAGCTGGAAACTTTGCTTGGTCGATGGGGTCGGAGACCAGGATGCCGGAGCCGAATGCTACAGGGATGTAGTCTCCCGAACCCGAGCGCCACTTGCCCGATTCGTCCGCCGACGAGAGCCCATTGGCAGCCAAGGTTGCATAACTGCAGATGTTTTGCAGGTCAGCGGCGGGAGGAAGATGATGTGGCGCATGCCAGCAGTCATGTACTTGAAGTGCGCAGTTTCGCTAGCAGCACCATTACCTCTTGCGATATGTGGTACGTGTTCATTGATCTGAAGTCTTGTAGAGGTCTATAATGAGAAAAGCCACGGCGTTGACTTCTGCAAACCGAGAGTAGTGCTCCTGGATCCCAAGTGACCTTACACTCTCTAGGCAAGTTCCCAGTGTAAGAATTATGAGCAACTAGTTACGTTGAAGGCAAATTGTATGTCTAGCAAAACAAGTGTTATCCTCCATCGGCTACACTTTCTTTGGAGACACTTTGATTCTGTACTCCCATACTTATGCCACGTTACTACCCACTTGGTAGAGCCAAACATCGATAGACCTACTTACAATAAGATCGAGTAAAGAACCTCGGCCCCTAACTGCTAGAATGGGGCACAAGGAGGCCTCTACTTTTACATTACAACTCAGTTGCCGATTTCTGACCGATGTCTGCCGAAGCCATGCACGGCAAGTCTGAGGGAAATTGAGCCTCCCCTTGAAGAATCGATTGATTGATAAGACAACCTAACATGACTTTAACGTCATGCAACTAACCCGATAGCCTACAGGATAGCCTATGGGAGGAGGAGGGGAACGGGATCATCCACCCCAGTACAGCAACGTTCGCATCTCCCCCGCAGCCACGCAGCCACGTTTTACTAAAACTTTTTCTTCATCGGAGGCTTAGGGAGGAACGCACATGGAAGAGAAAGGGTTAGAAAATCCTTCACCACCATTGGATACCACCCCCCAGGAAAGAAGAACCTTTCTCATGCGGTGTTTAATGGCAATTGACTCCGTTAGATAGGTCCGATCAGTCTTGCATCAGAGAAGTTAAGTTACGGGAGCTATCCGAGAGTAGCCCTCTGGTGGGGCTGGTCCGATCGAATGGCAACCCGCTCAGAAACCCAGGATGTCACCCCAAACGGGGAAGAACTTCTCAACTTCTCCAAGAAAAGCTCTTTTACATCCGCGATGTTCCACTCCGCCAAGACTCTGAACCGCTGCTTATGGCGGAAAGCGGCAATTGAGCGGGAAGGAATACGTCGTAATCGTCAAGGAAGCCAATAGATTTCTCTCCTGAGAAGAAGACTCAGACTTCTCGATATCCCAGAAAAGAGTACCTCGCAGTGCCGATGTCCAGGACCCTGGTTAATTGCTGTGAAAGCTCCTCCCCTTCCTGGGTCCTTCTCGGACTTCACCCATATGCGAGGAGGGGTGGCGATGGCAAAGTCGAGCCATCTTCGAGAAAGACAAATACCAGACGAAAGGATACAGATGCATTTGGGTCTCTCTTCTCTCTTTCCCACCACCATCTCTTTCTCATTCGTTTCCAAAGCGGTGTGTCTAGCCACCCAAGCCTCTCAAGATGCGGTCGTCACTCCTTTCTTCCCTCCTCTGCCTCTGCCTGGCCACCTCGTCGACCTCGGCCCGCCACGTTCACCAGCTCCGCGCCGATTTCAACCTCGCTTCCCTCCCGCAGGCCCACTCGGCCCGCGGCCTCCCCGCCGCAGACGGCAAAAAGGGCGTCCTCCTCATGAACCGCATCGGGCCCTCAACCTCGGAGCTCTACATCGCCAACGCGGACGGCACAAACGAGCAGAAGCTCCTCGGCAACGCCTCGAGCTTCGAGTACCACGCCGCCTTCTCCCCGGACGGCAAATACGTCACCTTCACCACCGAGCGCAACGGCGACGGCAACTCCGACCTCTACCGGTGCAGCTTCTCTGCTGGCACCACGAGCGGTAGCAACACCACCTCCGCCTCAGCGTTGTGCTCCAATGTGGAAGAGCTCATCGCCACGCCCTCCGTCGAAGACGCGGGCGCCCTCTCCCCAGACGGGACCAAAGTCGCCTACGTCTCTACCGAGAACGGCTACCGCGCCAACATCTGGGTCCTAGACATCGCCACCGGCGCGCGCCGCAACCTCACAAACACCCACGAGATCGCCGGCGACCCCTTGCTGCCCGACGGCCACTTCAGACCCAGCTGGTCCCCGGACGGCGAGTGGATCGCCTTCGCCTCGGACCGCAACACGGCCTGGCGGGGCCACGGCAACGGTACCGGCTGGGAACACACCCAGGAGCTCTCTGTCTACGTCGTCCGGCCGGACGGCTCTGGGTTCCGCCAGGTCGCCACCAAGACGGGATACTGTCTCGGCTCGCCGAAATGGAGCCCGGACGGGAAGCGCATCCTCTACTACGAGATCACCACCGAGCAGACGTGGGACGCGCACCGGCCCGAGTCCCTCGCCGCTGCCGTCTCCCAGATCGTCTCGGTCGACTTCGAAACGGGAGAAGATCGCATCGAGCATACCTCGGGCGCCAGCGTCAAGATGTTCCCGCAATGGTTGGCTGATGATGACAGCACCTCAGACGGGTCCAGCAGCAGCAACAACATCGCCTACCTGATCAAGGGCGGCGACAACGAAGGATACAACTACACCTCAGGCGCCCACCCGCCCGTCAAAGCAGCGATTCGCTCGCCAGCCTGGTCCCCAGACGGCCGCTTCGTCATCTACGAAAAAGTAGGCTTCACCGCCCGCGCCATGGAGAAGCCCCTCTACAGCTGGGATGCGGACTGGGAATACCGCTCCACCGACGTCTTCCCCCAGCTCTCCCTACAAGGCCGCCTCGTCATCACCCAAAAGCAGCTCGGCAACTCCTCCATCGTCTCCATGAACCCGGACGGCACCGACCTCAAGCTCGTCTTCGACTCCTCCAAAACGGGCGAGATCGACGCCGCCCTCGTCGCAAAGGGTCTCGCTGGCGCCTTCCAACCAGCCTGGTCCAGCGACGGCCAGTGGATCGCCTTCGGCCTCGGCTCCTGGTTCCAGTCCCGCGCGACGGGCAAAGCCCGCGTCTACCGCACGACCTCCAACGGCAGCTTCTACGAGGCGCTGACGGACGGCTCCGTCCACTCCGGGTTTCCCTCGTACAGCCCAGATGGCCGCAGCCTCGTCTTCCGCGAGTGGGGTGTCCGCTACGGCCTCCGCGTCATCGACCTCGAGACCAAGACGGTGCGAAGCCTGACCAACGCGACGGACAACCTGCCCTTCTGGTCGCCCGACGGCGAGCGCATCGTCTTCACGCGCAAGACGTCGGCGACGAATTTCGACGTGTGCACCATCCGGCCCGACGGCTCGGACTTGCAGACGCTCACGTCCAGCGGCGCAAACGACGCGCACGCCGTGTGGTCGCACGACGGGCGGATCTTGTATTCCAGCGGTATGTACGGGTTCCGGGACGAGGCGGCCATCTATGATCAGACGTTCCAGCCGTACGGGCAGATCATCGTCATGGACGCCGACGGGTCGAATAAGCGGATGCTTACGGATAGTTTATGGGAGGATTCTATGCCGTTGTATGTGCCCAACGAGTTTCTCGTCTAGAGGTGCATTTATTGGTAGCTTGAAAGTATGGTCGCTGTAGAATTAATTACAATACAAACCCAAAACTCTTTGTGCTAGTACTTCTTCCTGTGGATGTTTTGACTTCTTCAAAGGTGATCAAGTTGAATTGAAATCGAAAACCCACAAAAGGGGCTATCCAGTGAAAAGAAGTAGGGAAGCATGGCTTTGACTCTGTTAAACTATTATTTTAGTTGTCTGGGCCATTCATTCAGCTTATCAGATTATGAATCCACGATGCTCGTGATAACTCACATGTTCTGCTTAATATAGCAGACATAGTTTTCCCATAATATATCTAGAGCAAGCCGTGAGATATTTTTCCCGAGGCGGCGGAACCATCCTCAATTTCTCCAGACCATAATGCATCTTGAAAAGCCTCTCGAGAACATGTAGCCACGATCAACCCAAGAGTAAGACCATGCTCATTAGCAACATCAGGTCTTCCATTTGACCAGACCTTTACCCAGGCTTTCATAGTGATGATTTGGGAGCAGTTGTATCGCGAGGGTGCAAAGGGTTGAAGTCGATATAGGTAGGTGCCTTTATACTGTGAAGAGACCTCGGCGTACACAAATCACGACAATGCACCTAGTGATCACACGATCGTCAACACCACGATGGGACGAAACAATCAAGAGTTCCATTCTTTGAGAGCTAGACCTAGCCGCCCAATCCCGGGAAACCCAGATCCCGCCGTTCACCAAAAAAATTTTTGGAGTGAGGTAATTTCTCTTTTTGCCTTTTTTTCTTTGATTTTAGTTTCAATTCCTCTGCCCTTCCTCATGTCTCAGAAGACATGGTGCTCTGAAGCCGATCATATTGGTAAGCAATATCAGCGAGCCAAGCATCACCAAAGTTCCTCATTTCTAACTGCGCGTCCTGTCCTCCGCGAGAGTTGCCAAACAGCCAAGCTCATGCTGACTCTTCCAGTTCGCAAACACAAAATCCATGTGTCGTGTGTATTCAGTGTTGATGTAACACGAATATCCATAATCTTTTCGTCGTCTTCGTCAACCCCAAAACTAATTAAACAGGTGTTGGTGTGAAGCGCGCAAAAAGGGGCGCGTAGTGTGATGGCTGACGAGGTGAAGCTCGCCCAGCGCTAGATGATGTAATCCTCCACGGCGTGTTGAAGTGGGGAAATGCAGATGTGTGAACAAAAAGCAAAGGGGGTATGTGCAAAATGTGGTATACGCATGAATGGGAGAGAATCGAAGTGTGTGTTTGCGGGGAGGTGGTGTTGTCAGGCCAGCCCATTCCAACCTGTCGTCGGCGCCACCGCGCGTTGCCTTGGTCTCAACCAGACCGATGCTTGGGGAAAGCCGAACAAAGATTGTTGTAAGGACTAAGATTCTTCGAACCAGGTGCCAAGATGAGACCAAACAGGCAGAGGTGGGGAGACGCGACGACAGTCCCCAAGATAGCCAGCCGGCCCAAGTAGTAGTGTGTCGAAAAGTGTTGTTGACCAAATATGTCGTGGTATCCTCCAGTAGAGCCATGATCGTAATGCAAAGTGGTGCCCAAGGCCACAATGATTGCCCTTCGCGCGAGGGCGTTATTTGCCGTTCCAATGCCAGGAACGCCGAACCCATGTAGTGTAGAACCGCCGTGCCATGACAAATGCCAGAGAGTGGTGATACGTGATCCAGAGCGCGCCGGCTCGGTCAGTGAAGTCATGACACGGTATCCGTGGTTCAGCCAACCCAGCCAACCAGTCCGAATCCAATGAAAAATAGGAGACATGCTTTCTCATCGGTCAAACAGACCGATCGCACAGCGTAGTCCTTCCATCCCCCAACGCCGTGCTATGCAAAAAAAAAAAAAGGTTTTATACAGAACCCAGACGCAACAGAGCCTCAACCGCCTCACGCTCCTGCGCGTCAGACGGGCTCTGGAGCGCCGTGAAGTCAAAGGGCATGGGCTGGAGCGAGCGTGCCATGCCAGTAGAGACGGTTCGGATTCCTCCCGAGTTATATACACCGGTGGAGAGGAAGCTGCGTCCGGCAGACTGTGCGGTTGCGCCGGCTGTGTTGTAAGACTCGGCGCGCAGAGCGGCAGCTCCAACGGCTGCCCAGTCCTCGTCATCGGTGGCGTCCTCGGGATCATCATTCATAGCGATATCGTCGTCGTCCGGAGCCTCGGAGCACGAGGCGGAGGCCGAGCCATCCAGGGACATCTTATCCGCTTCGCATTCCATCATCATGGCATCGCGATCGTCGTGAGAGAAGACAATGGAGTCGCCAGCGCTGGACGAGGCGACGTTAAGGCGAGACCTGTCGGCGCCGCGTCCACCGGTCTTGCTGATGGGAATGCCAGATCGGTAGTCAGTGGGGGGTGTAGACCCGCGCGCGGCCTGACCACGTCGACGAGCATCCCATCGACCCCAGCCCACCTTTTCGAATTCCACATCGCCATCCGGTCCGCCACCCTCGCCTCCACGACCCTCCAAGGCGCCAACGACCAGGCGGCGCGCCTTTGTCGGCGGGATTCCTGCGAAACCCGGGACAGACGTTGTCAGGTAGCCCATGATGTGACGGATAGCCAGAGGGCCGTGGTTGAGGAGGATCTCGGGGAGGTGGTGCTTGGCCAGCAGGGTGGTGCTGATAGCACCGGTGGCGTCGTAGGAGGGTGACCGCGATGCTTGCCTGCGACCAGTCGGGTCGTCATGCAGATCGAGGTCCGAGTCGATGGGCTCGAGCCTGGCCTTCTGAAGCTGGGCCTTGAGGCCGTGAGGCGGAAGGGCGGGAGAGATGGAGTTGGGGGGAGTAGGGAGGGGGTGAGATCGTGTCACAGTCGTCGCAGGAACACTCCGAGCCGCTACAACAGTCAAGTTGTCTCGGCTCATGTTGGAGGCCTGGTGGATATCGCAAGCAGCAGCTGCCATGGTCGCCATGATGTCGTTTAGACGTGTCTTGTGCTTCTAGACGTGTCTGTACGCGATAGCGATGGTTAGCTACAGGTGCCAGGTAGAGTGTTGGTGACAAGAGTGGTAGAGTATGTGGGAGGAGGGATCCCACGATGAGAAGTGGTGATGTTGAGTCACCAATGTAGGAGAGGGAGGAGGAGGATGTGACGCAGTGCTGTGGTGTGCTGTGGTGTGCTGTGCGGTAAGATAGGGTTTACTGTTGACGTACTGCTAGAAGCGGAAGGGATGCGATGCAAGTGTGGAACTGTGCAGGTAGACTCAGTTCGACGGGTCGGCTAATAGACTTGTTGGCAGATCAGGCTGGCGTTGCTGTGGCTGTTGCGATTATCGTGACTGTGACAAGAGAATCTCGTCAGTATTGGGTTGTGGTTCTTCGTGATGCTGTATTTGCGTTGAAGAAGAGAGGAGAGGAAAGGGAAAGGGAGGGTGAGATGAGTGCGACGGCCAGGGCTAAAGTAAAAGGGACCGTGGTGGTGGACGGATACGGAGATGGGATGGGATGGGATGGATGGGAGTGACAGACAGACTCATACCTGACTGTTGAATGACTGTGAGCGACACACACACACACACACCATACTGCGTACCTACACCACACACCAGACATACGCGGTACCTCCATCTTTTGGTGTCGGCTCTCTCTCTCACCTTGTTCCTCTTTGCTGGGCTGGAAGTGTGTGTAGGAGAAAGGGAGGTACATGGGGTACATTGCAAGACCTGGGGCATGTCAAGAGACGGCGACCGGGGGGCAGGAAGTACCCACGGTACCGGACGGATGCAACCCAGGATCCAAGGTATCCGCAGTCAAGTGCGGTACACCCATGTACCTCGCTCTCTCTACTGCTTCCTCGGTATCTACTCCGTACCTCTCATGCTGGTGACTCCTCCACGCTTTCTGTGGCGGGCCAGTCTCTTTCGGTACAAGGCAAAGGGCCTCAGAGAACCAGTCCAATGGGAGAGGAGAAGGAGAATGAATGACTGATACCTAGACAGACAGGGAAAGAAATACGTCAACTGTACTCCGTATCGCCATGTTGATGCAGTGCAGCTTGGCTTTGGGCCCAAGCCCGGGTGCTTTCTCCAACAACACGCAGCCAACCTGACGCCCGTACCAAACTCAACCGCCTGCAGCAGACAAAGGCCCACGGCGGCGAAAGGAAGGGAAGGCGATGGATGGATGGCCGGATCATGGATGGATGAGCACCTGGCACCCTCCAGTCTCAAGCACCTGAGAGCAAGACCAAGGCAAAAAGGCGAGACAAGGCCCGACAACGCAACAACGACTACAGCGACAACAGGAAAGGAGCAAAGAGACGGACGCCGCTGGCTGGCGTTGGCGCAGGTGATGGACGGACCATTGGGCGATGAGCAAGGACAACACCACTTGAATACACACCCAGGGGGGTGGCAAGTTGCGGCCACGGGTGTCGAGTGTTGGTCACCAGGTGTTGACTGACGGCCTCTGAGTGTGGATGGTGTGTGTGTGTGTGTGTCTGGAGGACGAGGTATGTGTGGCTGGGTTGCTGATACCAAAAAAAGGAGTTCCCGGCTGGGAGAGGAGATGGGAAAACGGCAAAAAAGAGAAAGAGAGAGAGGGGGTGTCGCTATTCTCCTACTTCCTGTCACACTCCCACCTTCACCTTGTCGCAGTCCGCAGAGGGCGAAGAGTACTTCTCTGAGGTCGTCTTGTACACAGTGTGTATGCACACTACGTACACCTCGTACACCTCGTACCTACCTCATGCCTTCAGAGCTGTGCTTCCGTCTCTTCCCTTCCTTCCCATTGATTCCAGTTCCCCTGGGTTTGGGGAGGAGTCATCGCTCTTGCTGATGACAGGCCTATCTTACAGACACCTGCCTCGTCCGTCTTGACCTTATCACCAAAGAGTTCCTTATCAACCTTTGATCTGATATTCTTTCATGATCCTGCCTGCCACCTGGACGATCTGACCTTATAGTCCAGCGCTGGGTAAGGGGAGCGAATTTCAACTTCCCTGGTGGTCCTACCTAGACTCTGTGACCTTTTGATCCAACTGATTGCTTTTCCTTTGATCAAAGTACCTTTGCAGAACGATACCCAATTTCAACGACGGATATACCTTCAACGCACACCGCACACAAACCGCAAACTGGAACCCATCCAAAAGTGAAATACCCACTTATCGACAGCTCTAAACTCCATCCTAGACCTCCAAACAATCCACATGAACGGAGCTTGGGCGGGCTCCATCGCGTTGTCCCGTTCCTGTCCCCAAGCTTGACCGCCGAACCAGCCATCGATGCGAATACCTCGAGATACAGACCTTCAAGCCTTCAAGGTCCAAGGTCCCATGCGATCCATATCCATGAATGACTTGAAGCGTCCGCGACACAGCAGTTCCACGACGGACCCAGAAGACACGTCCCCCCATGCGCCGGCGCCGCTGACCTGGTCTTCTTTCTTCTCAAGTTCCCAAACCCATGCCCCATGCCGAACCCGAAGCTACTGAAACGAAGTTCCCACCTCGTTGTCTTCCCCGGACTGCCGATAGGGTCGGCCGGTAAGTATGATGATCCAAGGCCTGGGAGAAAAGGCCCCAGTGGCCCCAGGGCCAAGGGTAGGGAAAGGGGGACAGCAACCCGTGGCCTTCCGGAATTGCAGTCAAGCCCACGCACTTGATCCCCGGCCTAGCCCACAACGCGCTTCTCCATTCGGAGTCCATTCCAATAACCAACTGTTCGACCTTCAGCGTCTAGACCCTCTCTAGACAGGTCCATAATAAGCTTGATACAAGGATCGAGAAACGACGGTGATAACGAAGAGAGTACGGATACCCGATCATCGTGTCAAACACAGCACTATCAAGAAGTTACGCCAGGAGTTAAGAGTCAAGCAGGCGATGGATTGCCAGTTACAAGTCACAACAAACCCGCAACGCAAGGCAAGCGGCAAAGTCACCGATTCCCTGCCAGCCTCAGGGCATCAATGTCGACGAAACAGACACACACATAAGTCGTTAAGCTCTCGACATTGCCGCCTCCCACCCATTCCACTTACCCATGAGCCAAGCCAAGGTCCAAGGGCTGCTTCTAGATGCGCATCAAACCCGCGTCGCCGGCGCCCGCGTCAACCACAACATCACCAACAAGCCCACCGCGCATAGTATATCCCAACCGGTGATCCCGTCCTATGGCACACTGGGCACGGTAAAATGGAAACTTTCGTCTCGGGTACAGCGTGCAGTCCAAGAGCTTACCAATCTGTCGGGGGTCTCTGTTGTTCTCTTGCCCGTCTGTCACTTCTGTCACGGTACCTTACTTCTGAGGTACGTTGTCAAAAAGACTTAGCCATGAAACTTTGCTTCCGAGTTGTCCCTGTTTCCATTTCCGTTTGTCCCGTCTCCTTCCTATCCATTCGCATCCATGGCACCCAAGCCCCCCTTGGAGATCCACCATGGATAACACGAACCGACTCATGGCATTTTGACTCTTTGCCTTCTCCTCTTCCCCCCTTCATTCACCTACAATTAGAGGGTTGTGGTGATAGGGTTCGAAAACCCCAATCGCGATCTCTTCTCCCTCCCACATCGCACACACAGTTGACATATGTCCACATCTCATTATCATCAACCTTTGTCAACCTGTGATTCATTACCCGTTCCGTACCCGCTAATAAACCCACCCGCTTGCTTTGTCCGGATCCCGTGCCAATGCCATTACCCCTGTCAAACCCCCCATGTATCCGTACCCATGTCCCATCCATGTCTGAAGTCTTTCCCGCCAGCAAGCCGCTGGGAGACGCGACCACGGGACCGGTGTCCACTGAAGCAACCACAGCTTTGCAGGCAAGCACCAAAGCAATGCGAAGTTTGGCTTGGTGGAGAGCTGTGGGAGTGTGCTTCTTCCTGCTTCTGCTAACGCTGCTGATACTGTTGCTATCCCAGACGGAAACAGCAGAAACGGACGGACGGGGTTTGAAATGGATACCTCGGCGGCCGTCAAGTTTGCTTTGGCAGATTTGCTGCTACTGATGCTGCGGGAGACTGGAGAATGCGACAGTGTCGTCATCAATCGCAAACCCGCAGCTTCGCTCTCTCAGTCCATTTCTTTCCTAGTACGAGAACACTCTCAGCCCAGCAACCAGCAACGTGCGACCATACCAACACAGACCGGGGGCCTTGTCAAAACAACAAGGGGGCAGAGTGCTAGAGAGGGCCCTTCATCACCGCACAGAACACACACACGCACATTTTCATGTTGTATTTTTTTTTATCGCCATCATCCCCCTATTTTCGGACGTTGCAATTTTGATTTTTGAAGAGGAAATTCCCAAAGCTTTCCGGCGCTTTGGTCAATCGCAGTGATCGAGATGCTTCGAAAAAGAAAGCGAGAGAAATCTCTTCCCTTTGGCGAGATTGGCATTCCTCCTTACCCTGGAGCGTCTCTTATTCCTCTCACCTTGATACCCCTTTTTCCAGACGGCGCCGTGGGGATCTTGGAATGGAAGTATTGATGGAATCTGAGTAGAACCTGTCCCATGTCTCCATGCCTCCATGGGAAGAGGAGGTGCAAGGGGGCGTGTAAGTCAAACCGACCATTTGGCAACGCGCAATTTCGTGCAGATTTGCAGCAACAGCAGCCGGAGCAATGACAGGCTCGAAATGTCTGGTTCCTGTATTTCTTCATGCTTTCCCTAATAACTTCTGGGTGATTACGAATGACAGTGAGTGTCCGTATGCCGGCGGGACGATCCAGACCAGAAATGTCTGAGACACGCCCTCACTCAACTTCCAAGAAAGGAACAAGACGAGAACTCGGCCGTCATCGTCCATTTCTCCCGTCTCTTTCTTTCCTTGGATGAGATCGAGACAACGAAGCTAGTCTGAAGCCAACCATCTCACGACTAAGAAGACATACCGTCTATCACGGGCTACTTTCCAACAGAGAAGTCTTAGTTCGCCGACGCCGACGCGACGACGTGTCCTCTTACACCAGGCTTAAAACCGTCGCGTTAGAGAGATGATCGACACTCCAGACCTGACTAAACCTGCGTCCCAAAGTCACAACCACGAGCTTCAGCTGAAAAATCCCCGGTTCAACACACTGCCCCTGCCCCGTTACTCATCTTTCTCCCAATACGATTTTTTCTCTTCGAATATCGTACGGAACATCTATTTTACTTTTGACCTCGCACACTGCGCCATTCCGAAGAAATGATGCCAAGACTGCAACCATTAACCAGTGACCATACACACGGTCCCTAGCAATTGCTTGGTGACGGGTAAAGCAACTGGAAACTGGACCTGGACCTAGACTTGGACGGATGTGGAGGGTGTGTCTCTATCAATCAGCTGCCTCTCAAGTGTGTGTAGCTGCTTTGTATCCCACGGTACAGCTGAAATCCATCCCATCCCGCGTCCCTCTTTCGCCCTGCCCGCCCTGCCCGCCCTGCCCTGTGGCTCTGGCTAACTCCACATGAGAGATACACAAAAAACCGACTCTGCAATTTTGGATACTGTGGTGGTGGCGGTGGCAGTTGCAGCTGTCTTATCTGTAACCCGTTATCATTTTCCAGATTTGGTGACCGTCAACCGCCAGAATTGGAACACGGCGATGCGTGATGCGTGGGCTTATCTTCCAAGGCACGCCTCAACTTTTGCTCTGTTGATGAAAATGGACCCGACAGACCCGGCGGAACCGCGTCCGCGTCGGCTGAGGCGCCTATCCTCTTCGTATAAGGATACCTTATTTGGGATATCTTGAAGGTAATCCGTATCCGTATAATGGCACCTCGCAGTGAATCCCCCTCATCCCATCTTCGCCTTTCCCCCCCTCCCGGATTTTCCTTGGCCCCAAAGACCTCAAGAAAAAAGCCACCCGTGGTTCTAGGCTTCTAGGCTTCTACAGGTAAGGTAGGTGGAAGCTGCAACTTTTCCCGCTTTCCCATGCCGGCGTACGTAGGGTACTGCGTACGCCTTGCCCTCTTTCGCGATGGGCGGCATGCTGACGACCTTCTTCAGCAATCGCCGCACCCTCTGTGCCTCTGAACTTCGATCGAATCCGTCCATGTGCTTTTGCTTCCACCCCCTCAACCTAGGGGCTGCGGTCAAATCAAATCAATCGCATCTCATCTGGTCCTGATTTCCAACTCCCACGCCTCCTAATGGCCGCCTTATGTCCAGGAGCTGTATGTGTCCAACCAAATACACAAGGTACAGGATATAACATACCCATGGATTCCATATGGATGTCTAACAAACAATTCAACCCCTCTTTGCTTCCACCTCCATGCAAAAAGATGCAAAGGTGATGTGCTGATATGTCATGCGGCATGCATCCGGGCAACATCCCGCACCCACCGTAATCACTTCGTTGGGCGGATTCGGCGTTTTCGGAAAAGGCCTACTCGACCTGCAGTCGGACGTACCGCCTACGGGGTGTGAAATCACCAATGTAGTGACATCCAAATGGAGAGTATCGTGGGGTTCAACAAAAACCTCGTCGTGTTGACCACCGTACCTGGCTACGACTACCTCACTCTCCTCAAGAGGAAATACGTAAATGGTTCTGTGGCTGGCTGCATCAGGCTTTCCAACTACAAGCCTGGAATGGGACAAGACTTTCTTTCATCTTTTGACGCGCAAAAAAAAAAGTTCAGGTCTCTCCTCTCTCTCTCTCTCTCTCTCTCTCCCCGGAATTCGCGCAACTTGCGTGCCCAACCAACTCTCCCGTGCGCAAACCATCACGTTGCGCCCAAGTCATGATCTGATTGGTTCTGGCGCTCATATGTGATTTTGCGTGCAAGAATCACTCACGCCCCCTCCGGATGAACCCTCTCTAGGGCAACGCTTTCTATGTAAATACGTTTCTGAGCGATCCAGAATGCAAGGAACATTTCAAACAAGAAAATACCCGTTTCTAGATTTGTATACTTCACGGTACCTCTCGTCTCGTCGTTGTGGGCACTTGAATGTTTCTCAATCCGCAATTATACAACCCTACAACTGTCCCGTACCTTACACAGTATTCACAATGAGGTAGTTACGTCAATGTTCGTCGTCAAATCAGGCTGCTCCATCGCGAGCCCGTGGTCTGTCACTCTCCATCCACTTACGAAACCCCACGTTGTGACATGCTGCATCGTCGAGGCTTCGGGCTCTAAGAAAGCCCTCTTAGCCTTCCCAGGGCGGGCTCTCGTTTCCCACAAGACCAGACACCCCTCCCTCTCTCCTCCTCCCGATGGCCGATGTGCCCATCTTTTGTTCCTAATCCTCCCTCGGGAAGTTCTGTGGGGTTAGGTATTCAATCCCGCGTCGCCGCAATGTACATGCTCTGTTTTCGCAACCTCTCGGCTTTCAATGATCCCTGGGAAATCCTCCGCCTTTGGGCCGATTTCTGCCCGGGTTGCCCCCTCCTTCGCGCGGGCGGCACACCCACCACTGCACCTTGCAGTAGCCGCTTCACCCCGCTTCTCGTCCAAGATATCACGGCGGGGTTCATCACACCCCTCCACGCTGCCTCGTCGCTGCGCCTTTCCCGACCTCTTCCGTTTTTTTGCCTTGCTTTAAGTCCCGAGCGGCCGGTCGACCAAATGCGCCGGCGTGCGTGCTGACCTGACCTTAGCCGCCATGAGACGATGATGGAATTTGTCGATATGTCGCGCAGCTTAGTCGGAGCTAACCAACGTGGAATAGCCAACGGCGCCGATTCTCGGAACGAGGTGGTCTTTCCAAACGCACCAGTCGTCACACCCACGTTTAGATTCCTGTGGACACCATCGATAAGGAAACCTCGCCCCGTGGTCCTTGTTTGTGTATGGAGCCATGCTACCGCGACGAAGATGTTTGGGATGATCCCACTTCATTTTGAGACTTTCGCGTCTCGCATACTACAAAGGGCTGAGCCCTTATCTGCCATCACGAACATCGAATTGCCGGGCTCACTCGCGAATCGACATGTATTCGCGACACGCCTAGTAAAGTCAGCGCGTGTAAGCGTCTTAGTGATGGAACCCCGACTTACTGCCTTGAGAACGTTGAGCCGTTCTTGCGAGTCCCGGAATACTTGTCGGTACTGGCCTAGACTTTCCCGTAGGACGGCTTCCTTGGTCATGCGCCCGTCGCAGATTGCCTTCATCTTGTTCTCCATCTCTTTCCGCAAGAATGGCTTGCCCAGACTAGTTTCGAATTCCATGCGATCGAATCCCGTGATGAGTGCCACACCGAGTTGGGTCGGGATGAAGACCTTGAGCCCTCTCCGTCCCGCCGACGACGCGCCGCGACCCCCTCTGCCACCGCGACCACCGCGATTGCCGCGGCCCCCTCGGCCGCCTCTAGCTGGCGGCGAAGGAGGTCTATCCCGGTCGTCATCATCGTCGTCACCATCCTGGCCACGTTGACCCCCGTCAGCTAGCTGGACGTATTCTCTATCTTGGATCTTTTGAATGTGCTCCGCCATCGTAGCATCTGTACCGATACCGTTGGCATCCATGAGAGCAATGAGGTCTGCTTCTGTGAGATAATTTGGCGGGCTTGTCTTGCCATCCGTCATCAAGGCTTCTGTTGGCTGAAATGTCTCTCCTGGCGTGAATTTCGGTAGCTCTGCAGAGTCGTTCCACTTCTCATAGACGAAGACGTCAAGGTAGTTGCGCTCTAGGACGACTAGTCCACGGGTATGGAAGGTCTCTTCGCCATAGAGTATCTCCACGTCGGTTGCCAGGCCCTTGGCATCTTCTGAGCAACAAGCAAGAAACCGACGTACAACGTACTCATAAAGCTGCTTTTCATCTGCATTCAGTACCGTAGGCGCCGCGTATGTGACTGGGTGGATGGGCGGATGGGCTTTATCATCATGTTTTCCCTCCCGCGGCTGACTGAAGCTCCCATCTAAAAGACTCTGCGCATATTGGCCCCATCGGGAATCAGGTGTCTGTTTCCTGCAAAGTGCCTTGAGGTCCATGCCTTTGTCGAAACGGTCTGTTTCGGTTCTAGGATAGCTGATGAACCCTTTATTGTAGAGACCCTCGGCGACTGTCATGGCTTGTTGACCACTCATCCGGAGGAGGCGAGTTGCTGCCTTTTGCAGCTCGACAGTGGTCAAAGGTAGAGGCTTCCATTTCCTTGTTGGCTTCTCCTGAACCTTGGCGACCTTGGCCTTTTTCGCGTTGAGGCAACGTTCGTAGAGAATGACAACAGACATCCGATCAAAGAGACGGTTCCGTGACCAGCTGAAGTTGACTTTCTTGCCCTCACGAGAGTGCATGACTTTGATGCTCCAGAACGGCTCGGGGACGAAGTTTTGGACCCGAAAGTACCGATCTACGACGAATCCTAGAGTCGGAAACTGGCAAGAGCCTAATACTTGGTCAGAAAAAAATTAGTGACACATCAAAGTCATAGCTTACCATAGCTGATTGTTCGTTCCTGCAGCGCGCCTCCCAGGGGACGAAGGCTGATAGTCAGGAAACGCGTAAAGGCATACCCAATCCTAAGATCCAGCTCTATTCTCGCATCTACGGCGTCGACTTGCTTCTGGTCAAGGTCGGTGAGGCGTCGAGCAGCAGTGAGAATGTGCCTACAGACTGTCAAAAAGGTATATCCGCATGGAACAACAAGAGGCCAGGCTTACGCTCGTTCGATGTTGCTGAAGGTGGCACGTTTGACGGTGATTCGATTGTTACCTTTCTTAGCAGCATTGACAATTTCTTTTCCAATGTGCTCTCCCTCTCGATCACAATCAGTCCAGATGACGAGGAGTTGGCAGTACCGAGCCTGCCGCTCAATGTTCTCGGCAACGGTTTTCTTGTCCTACACATGCAGCCATCAGAACCCAGGCAATCTAAACCGAGAGCCAAAAGACGCACCTGAGGCACCACAGTCACTACTGGTGCACTGAACAAGCTCTCTGGTGGCGGATGCGACCAGTTCTTGTTCTCTGGTGTGAACTCAAGCCCCGTAAGATGGCCCAGAACGGCGGTCATGGTGACACTACACGGACCCCATGGGGCGCCAAAGTCAAAGTCGAAGCCATAGTTCTTGATGTATTGGGAACGTGTGTTGTGCTGAGAAGTGTCAGCTTTCGTAAGAAAAGTGTGGCTTGCTTGATGCGATACTGACGACTTCAGGGCTTCGTCCTGCCAAATGGCCGGCAACGGCTTTCGAAATGGACGGTTTCTCGGCAACGCATAGGACCTTCATCTTCTCGATGTGTAGGAACAGCTGTTGCTCACCGCACGTAGATGAGTTGTGACTCGATCGTGTTTTATTCCCTGGCACTTTCCGCGAGTGCAGTCACAAATGTTATTGCTGGGAGAGCAGGAGCATCTTGCGATATCTACGTTCCTGGCTCGAAGACGCGTCTTCACGGGCTTGAGCGCGTCAAACCCTTATACAGCAACTTTTCAGTGTCTCTAGCACGTGCCAATGAATCCAGCGTCTGTGACTGCGAAGAAATCCTAGAAGCTCTGCCTAGCTTGAACGTCAGACATCGACACATAGAAGATTTTGAAGTGCATGTCGTTGAATTGAGGTCGAGACCATCTTCCTCGCTAAGGTATGCCTGGTTCAACCCCACAGCGGGGCTGCCACGCTGATTCGCGCCGTGCTTCCAGGCTTCAGCTCTGGGACCCCTGGACCGGTTGGCGATCTTGATGTACCAACGATTATCTAAGCAGCGATATTTCAACTCTGGATGCTGTAATCCCCAGGCAATTGAATTGCTGCCCGCAAATACACGTCTGTGAGTTACCTGAGTTGAAATGAAAAGAAGACGAAAGAAAAAGTCGTAAAGCAAATCGGCTCGAACCCGCGACCTCTCTCGATCTCAAAATTCAGCCAGGTAGGTATCTCGGATGACGGCATCGGGATCCTTCCTAAGAGTTACATCACCTCGTCACCACAATTACTAGGAATTGAAATGTTAAAAAGGGAAGCTGCCCGCTATGGCGCCACTCAAGGCTGCCCATTTCGGCACTCTAAGGATAGAGTGGTAAAGGCACAATCATACCGTTCGGCCGTCGTCTACAACGGACGATGCTCCCTTGGAGAAACTGGTGCAATTCTGGGCCCTATGAGGGTTAGGCCGTTGCCCCATACGAATATACGCATCGCGAACTTACAGGAGTACCTATCTAGTTGAATACGCGCATACCTAACGATACACATTGAGCTTGCCGAGATGGTGGCCACCACCTCACATGCAAGACTAAACTGACGTAAGCCACGGTCCAACTCTACATCTCAAGGACGGAGGTTCATACCTAGATTGATCGACGCTATTGCACAGATCTGAGATCTTACCGTCAGGTGTTCTTATTCTCATTACAAGGTTACATTGCCCTTAGTCAGTCCATTCTCATAAAAAGGATACTGTAAGCAGTGGTTTCCCATCTACGAATCTCTAGGTTCAGCAAAGGACGGATCTTCGGTCTCAAAATGGCCGAAGACCCCTGCACCTCACCGGAGCTGGCGGCGGGGACCTAAGCTTCCTGCGGATCTATGACGCGCTTTGTGTGCATCACCTCACTGCAGCTTCCATTTGCACCATCAAAGCTGTATCGTCAATAAAGACGGTCCTCGAGACAACCTTTTCGCAAGCCATTTCCAGATTTCAAGTATCTGAAAGTGCAAAATCGCAGTTGCAACAGAATTGAACCAGGTCCCAACACACTCACCATTTCGCAATGGCGCTCCCCGCAGTCAAGTCTCTAGAGGAGTGCTCCGAGTGGGCCAAGGTCGTCGAACCCTTCATCCCCCAGCTCCTCGAGCTCCCCAGCAAGATCATCGCGAGCCCGCAGTCGCTGCCCCAGATCTACCTCGAGACGAACCCCCTCATCTCCGGCTTCGCATTTTCCTTGCTCATCGCCGTCCTCACCCTCGGCGTGTCAGAGTACCACCGCAACTTTTCGCAAATCGACCGGCTGTGGAGTCTCCTGCCCAACTGGTACGTCCTGCACACGGCGGCCTGGGCGTACCTGAATGACGAACCCTGGCAACGAGTCGCGCTGGCTGGGGCCGCGACAACTCTCTGGAGCGTAAGGAGAACAAGATCGCGCAGGTCGAGAGAAGCGCTGACATGATTGTGCCGATAGTCCCGGTTGACCTTCAACTACTGGCGCAAAGGAGGTTACGAGCGCGGAAGTGAAGACTACAGATGGTACTGAATCTCTTCCCCGCGTACTATTGCCCCTCCAGCGAGTTATCTAACATGTCCATCCACGCAGGGAAATCGTCCGCGCATACGTCCCCGCCTGGGTCTTCTTCCTCTTCAACGTAACCTTCATCTCCTTCATCCAGTCCATCCTTCTCTTCGCCTTCTCCGCCGCGCCCGCCTACTCCCTCCTCCTCGCCAGCCGCATCGAGCCCGACCTCGCCGCCTCGGACTACTCCTTCTTCGCCATCCTCGCCGGCCTCGTCCTCAGCGAGTACATCAGCGACGGCCAGCAGTGGGACTACCAGACCGCCAAAGCCGCCTACAAAAAGGGCAACAGCACCGCCAGCTCTGTCCCTCGCGGCTGGGCGCAGGCGGACCTCGAGCGCGGCTTCGTCACGCACGGTCTCTGGGCCTACAGCCGCCACCCCAACTTCTTTGCCGAGCAGATGGTCTGGTTCGTGCTCTACCAGTGGAGCTGCTACGCGACCAAGGTGCTGTACAGCTACACCTTTGCCGGCTCCGCGTTCCTCGTGATGCTGTTCCAGGGCTCGACGTGGCTCACTGAGCTAATCACGGCGGGCAAGTACCACGAGTACGCCGAGTATCAGAGCCAGGTTGGCATGTTTATGCCCAAATCGCTGTTTCCGTACAAGAAGCCCCCGCCCAAGGTCATTCGCACGAGCGAGCTTGCCAAGCGCCAGAGCAAGAAGGAGAAATAAAGGAGAAATAGAGTAGAAACATGCTTGTCCATGTGAAGACAAAGCCTATTAAGCCGTAACGGGGAAGTTTCCTGGTCTGGGGTCTGGAATAGACGGTCAATTGCATCTGTGTATTCTTCTAGGGAAGGTCTTCTTCTAGTTTCTAGTGAGGTCGTTATGGTGTTCATTCTATGCATCCGGAGCATGTAGTCATAGGGGAAATAATCATACCAAACTCATTCCAACCATTTGCCAAACGGACCGGCGTTGCTCCTCTCTGTCTCTTCCTCTCTGTCTCTTCCTCTCTCTCTCTTCCTCTATCTCAAGCATCAAGCTTCAAGCTGGCAAGGCTGTCAACATAGTACGCCGGCACCGCCGCAGCCCCCTCCTTCTCCCAATCCTCCTTCTTGTGCACGCCAGTCAAGACGGCGAGCGTACCGCCCAGCTTCCCCTCGATACCGAACTTGATGTCCGTGTCGAGGCGGTCGCCAATCATGCACGTCCGCTCGCGGTTCAGCTGGAACTTGCCCTCGACGGCGTCCATCATGGCCTGCGAGGGCTTCCCCAGCGCCACGGGCTGCTGCTGGCTCATGTTAACGAGCGGGATCGAGATGGAGCCCGCGCCGGGGAAGAACGTGTGCGACATGGGCAGCGTGCTGTCTGTGTTGGTCGCGAGGAAGACGGCGCCGCGGCGGAGGTACTGGTAGCCCAGCGACAACTTGAGGTAGTTGATGTGGAAGTCCAGCCCCGCAAGCACGACGCCGACCTCGGGGTCTAGCGCGGAGCCGTCGGCGATGGCGGCAAAATCCTCGGGGGAAATATCGCGGCGTAGAGCAGGGTCGGTGCCGCCGATGAAGTCAACACCTTCGGCGCGGAGCTCGGCTTCAATACCGGCTTCGCCAATGACGAAGACTTTGCGCTTGTCGGCGGGGAGGTCGAGGATGCGGGAGACGTAAACGGCGGAGGAGTAGGCTGAGCCGAAGATGTCTTCCACGTCCGAGGGGATGTCGAGGGCGGCGAATTTCTTGTGGTATTCTTGGCGGGACTTTGTCGAGTTGTTTGTTACGAAGACGGTACGCTTGCCTGTTGGTGGGGGCGAACGAGCACTCAAGAGGTTAGGGGCCAATGTCAAGGTAGTGGGATAGGCGATTTGTAAAAGATTTACGAGGGGGGACTAAGTTCAGGGTGAGTAACCTCTTGAGCGAAGGAAGGCGAGCGTTTCGCGGATGCCGTCGAACAGGTGATCTCCAGACCAGAGGACGCCTGTTTGCGTATGAGATGAGTTGTCAGTTGTGCTCGTAAGACGCACTTGTTTCATCTGGAATAAGGACGATGAGATTTACCATCACAATCAATTAGAAAGACCTGTATCCCACGATATTAGCAAAACCCTCATCTCATTTTCTGACATTCAAGAACATATCATGAGATTCTCCACTGGTGAAAATGACTCAACGAGGTGGGGGTGGTTGCTGCTCACGTCAAACTTGTCGAGGAATTCTTGAGTGGCGGCAGAGTCGCCAGTGAGGTATTTGGGCTGCTGTTGTTGAGACATCGTGAACTTCTGGACGCTTGGTGTTTAGATTTCAACAAAAGTATGTCGGACAGGGCTAGGTTACTAAGGTGAGAATGAGGTGCAGTTCGTTCTAGAGGTTGAGTTTCGGGATGGTGGGACAAGGGTGCGGAAGCGGGTTTCTGGCATGCGGCGCTGATGACGGAGTGGGGGGCGTGAGGTCGGACGGCCATCGTCCGATTGGTCAGCGGGTGCTGGTGGTGCTTAGAGGCCTTGCAAGTGACGGCTCGATCTGGATGGCTTGGGATTATTGAAACCTGGGGAGGATGGGAGTGAGACTGAGGAGAGGTCTAGAAACATGTCTGTGGCTCTTCGGTCTGGATGCAATGAGCCAAGACCTTGCTTTTCGAGTCGATCAGGTCTTCCAAGTGTTGAAACGGGCGAATGCTGGAGTAAGGATCCTGGGTAAGAAAATTTGGTAGGAATTGTTCGATGAGATTTGAGACCTCATCACCGCGTTAAGCGTTGTGCCCTCCTCCGGCTTGTTTTCCCCAGATTGTGTCAGTTGCGGTCGAGATAAATAGGATGGCTGGCGTTGTTGCCCGCATTCATCTCATATTCTTACATATTCAATTCCAACCTCACCTCAAGTCTGCGAAACCGGACCACTGCAGCGTCTAACAATGCAAGCCCGCATTCTTGTCCATGAGTAGTGGCATGGCGCTCACCAGCATTTCAACAAAAATGGGATTTTCCCTCATGGGCCGGAGTGATTGAGGAATGCAGCTAGGTTCAAATATGCGTGCTCCAGCATATTCAGCAAAGCAAGTCAACCTAGAAGCATACATGCAGCCTGGTGAATGGGATAGATGGAATGCAAGACAACAAGCGTCATGCAAAGCCCCTTCCGCTGCCGCTCGCAGTAGCCGAACGGCCCCCACGCCGAGGAGAAGAAAACAAGCAAACGCTCCGGGTGCGGAGTTTCTATGTTCTGTCGGGCTTGCATTGCAGCTATGTCAGCACCTCTGCGAACCTGCTGACCTTGTCTCTCCATCTGTAATCGCTACCTTATGCTACCGCCTCGGCTTCGGGATGGACAACATGCATTCACTGCGTGAATATCTGAATGCTGATGACCAACGTAATGCCAGGTGACGTCAGGTGGAGAGCTGTCATCGCATGGCAAAGATGAGTAGTTGAACGGAGTGTCCGGGCGTGGTGGCGTCGAGAACGTATTTTTCATGTGCCAAATTTCTTAATTCCCCATCACGTTGCTTTTTTTTCGGGTGACAAGGGTATCCGTACCGTAAATACGGTCGGCGCCAACGGATACTTCGTCCATCTGACAGTTCCATTGACGTATGCCGATCTCCTCTAGCAGGTAGGATTGAAGCGCAATCCGCCAGCCCATCCGCCGTGTCCGTCTGCCATCCTTCAACTCCCAAGTGCCTGGGATAATAAAGTAGAGGCGCCAGCGCGAAACCTCCGTGGGAGCCAGGTAGGATGCCGTCGCAGGTGCACGAGTGTACGGGGGTCAACTTGAGTGGTGGCAGATGGTAGATTGCCTGGGACTCTGGATCGGGGGCCATTATGCCGATCAGCGGTACCGGACCAGATTAAGCAGCGGACCAGATTAAGCAGCGGACCCTGAAAGTATTAGTCCCTGATGATCAATCGATGGAATTCTGCTTGGCTCCGCTGCATGACTGCCAGTGCAACAACCACCACCGCGGCTCTCTTCCGTTCGCGACATCGTTTAAACCTCCCACCACGGCGTCGCAACTGATGTCCCAATCCCGGCGGGCTTTTAACCACACAATTCGAGGCCGAATTGCGTGCGCGGCATGTCATGGGGTCTCGTTCTATTGCTTCCTAAGCTGGACCAGGATGAGGAAGTTCCCCGAAGCGGCCGACCACGGTCAGCACAATGCTTCATTCCTTGGGCGGTGTAGATGAATGGCTGCCTCACCGCTTTCGCATGTTTCACCGACCAGGCAGAGACCCTGGGGAATGAGCGTGGGGTGTCGAGGGGGAGCTCAGGAAGAGAGGAGTCCAGGTGCAGCATCGTCGAGACCCTCGTCCGGGGAAAGGCACGGATCGTGAGTATTGGTCCTTGGGGAACGTTTGGGTGTGGATGAAGGGTGGTTGCTTGGCTGGGCGGCTGACAGGCTGGCCACGTTCGGCGTGGGGGAGCTAAGCCAGGTGAAGCATGGGAAAGGTCCCGTGTAAGGAAGGTGTAGCAGACAACACCGACTAGTACCTACTTTAGACTCAGAAAGAGAGAGCGTGTGTGGAAAAAAAAGTTCACTAGTCTAATCCGTCTCAACGGACCCTTCGCGGGTGAAAATTGCAATTCACCGAGGCACTACAGGTCATGAACGATTTTTCATCGCTATTGCCCTTTCGGTCCGTTGCTCCTTCCCACAGAAAGACACATCAGACTCACTCCCAAAAGGAATAAAGAAAGAAAACCAGGTCGTTTGCTTTGGACGGAAAGTATTATAAATCTGCTCCTCCCCGCTTGCCACACACCACGCATATTCGGACTTTACGGTCACAAGTCGTAAGGATAGCCAATTTTGAACCGAAAGAGCCTGCCATCGACATTTTGACTTTCTTTCCCTCGCACGATCACCCAAGGTTCCCTCGGCTGCCGTCAAAAACAGCAGCATTAACAACATTGGATCGATACGAGAGCTCTGTTCCGCCCACCTCTAACGTCAACCACATCCACACACACCACGGTTCCCTGGCTCGTCCGTACCTTGCTGCCCTTTCTCCATAACCTTGTCCACCTTGGTCCAAATTAATCCCTATTTTTCTCCCACACCCACTCAAAATAGTCCCGCGGAACCTGACTCTTCCCTACGGACCTACGCTATCTTTCTCCACCGTCCCAAACAACCGTCTCATCAGCATTGGACCGAAAAAAGCGGCAAATCAGACCCCACCGGAGACAGCTTTTCGATAGCCCATATATCAGCAGCCATGGCTCCCCTCCCTATCTCTGAAGAGCAACTGCTCAACCTTTCATCTCTTCCCACCTACGGCTACACAATGGCTTCTCAGAACGTTCAGACGCCCGTTACGGGTTCCACCGACGCCTCTGTCCAGGGCGACTACTTCACCTCCATCCAGAGTTCTACAACCACCTCTTCGCGCACCTCTGCCGAGATCCAGGATCGCCCCGTTATCACTCCTGGCGGCACAATTACGACCTCTTCCGCCCTCCAGAGCAAGAACGCCCTTCCGCCCCTCTCCCGCGACTTCCCCAAGCCCACCGCCGAGATCGATGTCGAGGAAGCTCTTTCCCGCAAGCCTGGCCGTTGGACTGTCAGAGGAGCCATTGCCGTCGAGCGACCCGTCCAGGTCGTCGACGAGGAAAAGGTCAAGGCTCAGCGCCGCAAGGCCCTCGAGGACGCCAAGAGGGAGCTCTTCGCCTCCAGCGAGGCTCTCAAGAACGTTCCGCTCCCGCCGCGCAAGAACAATTTCTAGGCGACGACGAATCACGGCCAAATGGGACAAGACGTCGCTGGCTACGGCAACGGTGACGCAGTGTTACCGCCAGCGACGACGGTTGAATTTCGGTGTTCTTGCATTTTCAGTACACCTCGACACACGGCTTGTTCGGCACGCGAACGGACTCGCGTCGAGCACCTTGCGCCAGTCGAGGACGATACCCAGGCGTAAAATCGGATTGATGGACGGACGGACGGGCGGAAGAAGCACTAGTAGTCTGGGAGGAAGGCAGAGGCGTCGGACATTGCAACTTCAGGGCAGTCCAGTAGCGCACAGAGATATGAATGTCTTTGCACCTCACCAAACGGCGTTTCATTCGAGCATGAGCAATTTCTTATTTTTGGGGGGTTCGCTTGATGAATATGATCAAGAGGGACGGGAAAAGTGACAACGTACTGCGTTTTGCGGTAATCTGCCAACTTGTACATACGTGCAAATGAGTTAAATCCTAATACACGGCTTCGGCCAACCTAACCAGTCATCCACTCTGCATTCCTACACTATTGTACATGGACGTGGCCTTAGTCAAGACGCGCCGCTAGCGAGAAGCCGTACTGGATCATAGCAATGAAGCCAGCCAGGTTGATGAGGGTGGAGATGCCGTGAAGCTTGCCAAAGGACTTGTTGAGAGCCTGCATCTCCTGAGAATGCGGCGCGGCGTCGTAGCTCTTCTTTCCATCCTTTTTCTCTGTTTCCTCTACGTCAGTACCTCATTTCTCATCCCAAAATTAGGACGCCTTATATTAAAGTCATCGTCAAGTCATCGTCGATATCAACTCACCTTGGGCATATCTAGCCTTCATGACCGTCACGGTCTTGGGCAGGACGACGGCAAGGTTGACGAGGCCCGTCAAGAACATGGTGGCGATGGGCAGCAGAGCAGTGTAGCGGTTCGACTCCTGGAGGAGGCCGGTGATGCTGCTGGCCTGCTCGCCGAGGAGGCCGCGGCTGCCTGGGTAGGTGAGGGCCATGAGGGCGGGGAGTGCCGTCTGGATAGTGAAGTAGACGGGGAACAGGGCGTTTTGGGCGGTTGCAAAGGCCGGTCGCTCGAGAACACGGAACATTGTGATGCCATTCACAAACGACTTAATTTTTCGTCCGGTTAGTCAACTGTCAGACTTGCTGACATTGGGTGTCCAAGCTACGATAGTGACATACATGGAAGAATGTCGTTCCTAGGAGGGCTCCATAGCTGTGTCGATAGTGTTAGAGTATCGATGAATGACGACGGACGACCTGACTCGATGCGCTTGAGAGGGAACGGCTTACGAGATGATGTGGTAGGGCCCCGGGGAAAATGCGATGGAGTCTGACATGATGGGCAACGGCGGTCACTGATGCAAGGTTTTTGATAATGGTAGGTAACCCGTTTGGACTGAGGTTAGATGACGAAGAGTGGTTGCATTGATTGAGAGGCTATAAAATGATGCGGTGCCATCTGGAACGAGCCGCTGGTGAGGAGTACAGGGGTTCCGTCGAATGTATGAGGTCACCTCGGCATAGCTCCATTCCTTGCACCAGTGCCAGCTCGGGGTCCTTAAACTTCCGTCCTTACTTTACTTGCAAGTCCAACGCCTAGAGTTCACATACAAAGTTGGATATATACTATTTCCTCACAATTTGACGCCCAATTCGCAAGTTCAACTTTCATTTACGTCTAAGAAAGATGAAGTATCTTTCTGACATGGTTGGGATTGAATTAAAAGCTGACAGTCAAGGAATGGATTGATTCGCTGGGGCTCTTTATCGCTATCGCCACGTGACTTCGTGTTGGCGACGGCCAGTCTACACTGTAGCGCGCTTCCCAGTGTAAGGTACCCAGGTCGCGCCGGAGCCTGGAGCTCAATGGACCTCATCTGCCTAAACTGAGCCAGGATCTAAGTCAAAGTCTCCGTGCGCCAATGTCCTTCTTAAACGAACCCTTCATCACCTGCTTAGAACTTCTTTTGCGTACTGAAAACCCCTACATTGAGTTCAATGCCTTGCCTTTAGAACTTCCATCTTAAGACCCCTACTTCTTCTAATCAACTTCAAAATGGCGGACAAGGAGGCATCAGTCTACATCGTCGACCTCGGGTCCTCCATGGCCGACTGCCACAACGGCCGCACCGAATCGGACCTGGACTGGAGCATGCGGTACGTATGGGACAAGATCTCAACCACAGTCGCCGCTTCGCGAAAAACGTGGACCGTCGGCGTCATCGGCCTCAAGACGGATGAGACCCAGAACGCCATGGGGGAAGAAGAGGGATACGGCAATATTTCAGTCTTACAGGAGCTCGGCCCGATGACAATGACTTCTCTGAGGGAACTCACGGATGCGGTGAAGCCGAGCGAGACGGAGACAGGCGATGCCGTCTCCGCGGTGGTCCTCGCCGTCGACATGATTGAGACGTTTACCAAGAAGCTCAAGTATAAGCGGCGCATCTACCTCATTACCGACGGCATGTCTGTAATTGACGGCGACGATGTCGATTCGATTGCAAAGAAGATCAATCACGATGGAATTGAGCTGATTGTCCTGTGAGTTCATCCATTGCACACTGCAGTGTATACTCCGCACTAATACGCTCAAGGGGCGTGGACTTTGACGATGCAGAGTTCGGCTTTAAGGAAGAGGACAAGCCGTCAATCAAGGTCCGGTATCTATGCTCATTCTCTGCTCCCATAGACTAACAACTTCCTACAGAAAAAGAATGAGGAAATTCTCAGAGATCTTGTCTCCAAATGTGACAATGCCCAATTTGCAACTATTGCAGAGGCCATAGACGAGCTCGACACACCGCGCCTCAAACCCGTCAAGCCCTACAAGACGTATGACGGACCCCTGACCCTCGGTCTCGCTAACCCTCCAGAGGGCCTCAAGATCCCACCCACGCCCGCAGTCATCAATGTCGAGCGCTACTTCAAGACCAAGCAAGCCAAAGCCCCGACCGCCTCCAGCGTCGTGGTATCGGCTGAACCCGGTCCCTCGCAGCAGCTTGAGGGCGGCGACCCAATGGAGGGTATCGAGTCGACGTCGGCTGGCTTCGCGGCGGTCAAGTCGGCGCGGGCGTACAAGATCAACGACCCGGACGCGCCGGGTGGCAAGCGTGATGTCGAGTTCGACTCCCTGGCCAAGGGGTACCAGTATGGCCGCACGGCTGTCGCGATCAGCGAGTCCGAGTGGAACGTCACCAAGCTGGAGACAGTCAAGACTTTTAGCATCATTGGCTTCATTCCCTGCGAGAAGGTAAAGTCCTGAAATGACTTCTTCCTGCTATGAAAAACGCGCCTCTTTTCTCCTTTCTAACAAGACACCTCCCGCGCAGTACGAGCCATTTCTCAACATGGGCGAGACGTGCGTAACGGTTGCCCGCAAGTTTGACGAAAAGTCGCAGCTCGCCCTGTCATCCCTCATCCACGCCCTCTACGAGCTGGAGTCCTATGCCGTCGCTCGGCTTGTGGTCAAGGAGAAGAAGGACCCCGTCCTCGTCCTTCTGGCCCCGCGCATCGAGCCGGACATGGAGTGCCTCTACGATGTGCCCCTTCCCTTTGCGGAGGATGTTCGCGGGTACCAATTCCCGCCGCTCGACAAGGTCATTACCGTCAGCGGGCAGAAGATCACGACAAATCACCGCTTGCTCCCTGGCGACGAGCTGACAGATGCCATGAGCGACTACGTCGACTCTATGGATCTGGGTACCTTTGGTACTGATGACGACGGGTACGTTTACTTCTCAGCATGCAATTCCAATTTCAACATCTGCTGATGTCCCACAATTCAAGAAACCCGTCAGAGTACGCTGCCATAGACGACACGTACAACCCAATCATCCACAGAATCAACCAAGCCATCCGCCAAAGGGCAGTCAACCCAGAAGGCGAGATTGACCCAATCCCTCCCATCCTAGTGCGCTACGCCGCGCCCCCTGAAGATCTAGTCGAGAAGTCAAAATCCCAAATCGAGAGTCTCATCTCGGCAGCGCAAGTGAAGAAAGGTAAAGACCAACCCCCTTTTCCCCTTCACCTTAAACCTCTTTTCCTGTACTTTCAGGGCGCGGTTCCACTAACACAACCTCCAACAACTTAGTACCCCCAAAAGCAAAGGGAAAACGCAAATTCGAAGCCGCAAAACCCCTCTCGGGCCTCGACGTCGACGCCCTTCTGGGAACGACATCCAAGTCCGCCTCCAAACGCCCCAAAATCACCCCCGAAAACGCCATCCCGGACCTCAAGCGTGCGCTCGCCACCGCGGAAGACGAGTCCGAGATCCGCGACGCCGCGAAGCAAATGGCCGCCGTCGTCGCGCAGCTCGTGACGGACAGCTTCGGTGACAACAATTACGCTCGCGCGTCCGAGAACCTGAGCGTTCTCCGCCGCGGGCTCGTCGAGCTCGAGGAGCCGGGCGTGTATAATGATTTGATCAAAGACCTCAAGAAGAAGATGCTCTCGGGCGAGCTGGGCGGGGATCGGAGGGAGATGTGGTGGCGGGTGAGGACGTCGAGGTTGGGGTTGATTGATCAGGGGACGTCAGAGGTTTCGAATGTCAAGAGCGAAGAGGCTGATGAGGTTTGTTCTCTCTCTATTTGCTGGTTTGATGTGTTTCAGTGATCGTTTTTGCTAACTTACGTTGCAGTTTTTGAAGTCAAAATGAGTGGCGAGGTCAAATCACAGCGGGCGTTGGGAAAATTCATGATGGTCTATGGGGTATCTAGTGTAAGCCCCGAATGAGCAAGAGACGAATTCCTGTTCATGCAATTTCTATGCACGCCTAATAAGCCATCCTCCAAGCGTGCTCACGTGTATGCGTTGAAGAAGAATGCTCTTCCACATGCCGGCCCAAGCAACTTCACTTCGCCTCAACCTGCTCCTTCTCAGCATTGTCCCGGTTCTTGTCAACTCTCTCCCTGACAGCCACACCAAGCATCGCCTGCATGGTATAAGCCGCGTCGTTACCCGCGTTGTGGAGGTTGCTGTGCTCGATGCCCAGGTCAGTCAGCACCATACCCAAGCTGCGGCCCTGCGATTCACCACGCCACGCCTGGTGCATGTCCTTGGAGTCGAGGGTACGACTCGCGACGCCGCTGATGCCCCAGAGCTCCACGCCCATCTTATCCAGGTATCCGAGATCGGCTCCGAGGTCGTGGCCGAGGAGGACGATGGTGCGGGGACGCTTGTCTTTGTCGGCGGCGTCCTCCTTACGGTCGAAGGAGAGGTCGCTGACGGCGGTGCGGACCTGGTCGGGGAGCTCGCTGAGCTTAGGGTACTCGCTCTTGCTGTATATTGTTAGTTGACGCTTCTCCTCGAGGGTGACAGCAAACTACGTACCCAAAGTTGAAGAGCTCAGGACAACCCTTGATGTACTTGCGGTTACGGATGTGACGGTATTCGTAAGTAACGAAATGGTGGTTCTTGATAAACGAAACCCAGTTGCGGCCGTTCTCGCCAGGCGGAACGCCAACGAGGTCATTGGTGTCCAGAGTCGAGATTCCAATCTCCAAGACTGTTCCGTGGTGCTCCTCGGCGACTTCAATGTCGATGCAAACAAAGACCACATTCTGCTCCAGCGCATGAGGGGCCGGCTTATCCAGCTCGACCTCCTTGTTCTTCTCGTCAACATCGCTAGCCTTGGGACGAAGACCGAGGTACAGCTGCGCATCGTAGAGGGACTCGGCCCGGTTCAGCGCCTTGTCCTGCTTCTTCTTCTTGCTCTTGGTTTTGATGTCCTTGAAGTTGGCGTGCATGTTGAGCAGCTTCATGAGCGTCTCCATTCCGAAGGGGGTGGCATCATCGCACGCGTCGTCATCCTCGGGAGACGGGATCGCGTCGTTGAGGGCGCGGTACTCGTTGTACGAGGCGGAGCGGGCGATGTACTTGGGCCGGATGGTGCAGCTGGAGCCGAACACGAGGTAGAACATCTCGCCTGGCTTACCAGCAGGGATGGTCAGCTTCGTCTGAATCGAGGCATTGACGACGTCTAGGAAGTGCTGGAATTGAATGGTCGGAACGAAGATGTAGGGCGACTGATCCAAGGCCTTGGGGTGGTAGACGTAAAAGCTAAAAAGGAGTTAACTTCTCTCGTATGATGAAGCCTGTCTGGATCTCGATGGCTACTTACAAGTCCCAATTGTGCTCCTCGGTTATGTCATCAAAGAAGGGAGTTGCCTGTATTGGGCGTCAGCTAGAGAAATGATGCATCTTGACAGCGTGAGTCGCTCACCTTCGGTCGATTGGTCTTGCCGATGAAGCTCAGAGGGTATCTCTGGACGACATCCCACGAGACGAAGGCCATGTTCTCCGCCGAGAGGTCGCCCGCCTTCATGCCCTTGAACTCGGGAAAGTCTTGCTTCATTAAGGCGTTGAAATCCGCAGGAGCTAACTTCTCAGACTTGGAAGGCTCGAGAGGTGGTCCGATATAGTAGGGAGTTTTCTTCTCGACTGGCTTGGTAATGGATTTTCCCTGAATTGCTGCTTTTTTGGCTGCAATCTGGCGATCGAGAAGGAGAGGGTCCAGGACAATTTCCTCTAGGGTATCTTCTACGTATTGAGAAGCCTCTTCCTCGAAGAAGATTTCGTCGCCAAAAGCTCCGAACAGACGCTCGAGCTGTTCAGCCTGGGCGACGGCCATTGCGGAGTGAGTGTGCGGAAGGTGTAAAGAATCCGTAATGTGTGGATGCACGAGACAAGTGGGAGATGAAATTCTGAAAGACGAAACAAAGTGCCTGAATCGGCCAAAAAGAAGCGGTTTGGTTTAACTTAGTACGTATGAGTGAGACCTTCTCGTGGATGTGTGGTTGACGGGGAATTATTGGGTTGACGAAGCTGAGTTGAACTTGGTAGAAGTAGAAGGGGAGATCTCTGAGTTGGGGCGCCCTTTTGAAGGTAGAAGGCTCGTGGATCAAAGAGAAAGAGAAAGAGGCATTGAGATGAGGTGCCTTCCCTAACGGTAATTGGAATACTCAGCTAGAAGATGGAACAATCAAGATGAGTAGAATTACAAGGCGGAGTGTGGACAAAACTCATAAATCCAGCCTTGGAAGATTATGAACACTGCAGGGAGAATAAACGGAGGCTGATCATAGAGACTGCAGTGACAAAACTCCCTCAAAAATACATTGCTAGGATCATTCAAGCACTGTTGCTGTGAGCACGGAGATTTGAATTCTTTCATGCCCTCCGTGCCTGCATTTATGGTAGCAACAACTTGACAAAACTCAGAGTCCCATAGGACGATGTGGTCTGAAATGATGAGAGATCCGCTGATACTCTCTCAATCTGCATAGCCTTCTGTCAAGAAAGGGTCATTAAGAGGACATAAGAGTCTTTGAAATCACTTTGCTAGCTGCTACTGAGAACGTCTTTGACAAGTCGTATGTAGTTGACGATCAGAAGAATCGAGAAAAGGTCAACACCAATATTCCAGCAGAATTAGATCTCTCTAAAGCGAAGAACTTGCGAGTTGCAAAGACCTTTTCCCCCACTGAGCTGCTCTCAGCTAGGGAATGACTGAGATGACCAGACCTTGTGGACAGAATTAGGCACTTACCTCAAGGCTAGTTACTGCAAATAAGTCGGCTGGAAGAAGAAACAAAGCTTTCAGCGACATCTCAGGCAGGCTGGACAGATTAAGTTTCCATGACGGGACGCTTCCAAACGTTTACTTACAAGTAGATATGTCGAAACCCGAGCATTTGCGATGTCAAACGTTCCAGTCGTCAAGCTGTAAGATGGCTTGAAGTGGTGAAAATAGCTAGCGGCAAACAGGTGAAAACATCTCAGCTGTCTAACTTTGGCCATGGATATATGCATTGATACTATTCAGATCGAAAACTGCTTCGCAATTGGATCAGACTGAAATTGTTCACGCAATTCTTACACAACAGCCGCGGCCCAACAAACCTACCTCAACACTAGACAACTTACTGTATCAGCGCAAACAGCAGCCCAATGTCCAAACTTTCCCCAGTCAAAGCATTCTCACAGACAATCCGAATCGATCCACCCTACCTTAGGGTGACTAGGGGTGTCTCCATCCATCGCACCATCACTGAACGCCAACGGCCACCAGCTTGCTTTCCTTTCCAACCTGCTCTTACGCTTCAAAAGGCGCTCGTCCACATGTAGCTCACAGAACGGAGGCAAATGCGGTGATATCATATGGTGTATGGAAGAGAAGAGAGACGAGAGGGTCTCATGCCATTAAACATAATGTTACAACAGGCCCCGATACCCAAAGACCAGACCATCCCAGCCCGGCCATACGCGAACCCCCTCTTTTTAGAACCCCTCTGAGGAGGTCTATGTCGTCGCCTGTAAAACGCCACCGCTATGAAGAACGACTAATCTGTTATTACAAAACCATGTAGGCACGCGGAATTCGGACTTGGGCAGGAAAGGGGCGCCGCCCGTCCATCCGTTCGTTGATCCCATGGTATCTTTGTTTCGTTCATATGTTTCGTTCGTGCTTGTTGTTACATTTCCAGTTTTTTGGACGCCGAGATGAGGACGGCTAGTGTCAAGACGTCGTCTTCTCGAGCAGTTCCTTTGCCTCGTTGACCTTGGTTGCGAGGTACGGGCTACCGCCGCGATCGGGGTGGTTCAGGAGCATCAGGGTGCGGTGCTGCTTGCGAATCTTGTCACGAGTGACGCCGCTCTCCCTAAGAACGCACCATGTTAGACCTTGTTTAGTCTTTCCGACCCTCTCAGGTTGACATCGTCGTCCCGAGTGTTTCGCCAGGTTTCCGTGCTTCGGGGGTGAGGGTTCGTCGGCTTACTGGAGGGACAGAATGAGGCATGCCTCCTTCTTGTTCATCTTGGGCTCGAAGCCACCCTTGTAGAAAGCCTTGCCCATCGCGCCCACGCCGCCGCGTGATCGGCGCCATGCGACCAGACCGGCTCGGCCCTGTAGGAACACTTGTGTTAGTCGTGGCTCTACATTGATGCGCTTTGCTTCTCTCGTACCAAGAAAGCTGCGACAGCAGCGCCGCCTCCAATAGCAAGAACAGAAGCCATGGTCACTAAGATTTCGTGTTGTGTGTCGTCGATGAGTTATTGGAAGGTGGTGGATGACTGCGGAAAAAAGCGGATGGGGTATCGCGAAGCAGGGTCTTCGGGTTTGGAGGAGAGCTTTTTTTTGGGCTGCAGTCGCCGCCGCTGATAGAGCAAGCCGCGATGCGCCGGTCTTGGTCCGTGCCGAGCCGTTTTTCGGAAGCTGTGTTGAACCGTTCCGACAAGCCCAGTGTGAAAGCTGGATATGTATTATGTCAGCAGACCCTTGGGTTCCACCAATCCCGCTGCAATCTTATCGCAGCAAAGAACCACCTCCGTCCCCCCCTGCCCCACCACAATCGATAAGCGGTGCCTCGGAGCGGCAGAAGAAAAATTTCTAAAAAACTTTTGGAGAGCGAGGCCTTGATCACCGCCTTCTGAACCCTCCCCGTGTGTGTTTGGAAGAGTCGTCGAAACCAACACCAACAACCCAACAACCTTGTGACTACTCCCGTGATACCCGTGAAGGTATCGACGCCGTCACAATGAGGTATGCTCTTGTCTATTATTCCATTGGTCTTACACGTCAACCATTGATCCGCGGTTTACTTTCACTCCATTGGTTTTTGCAAGCTTTCTAACTTCGTGATGCTTCTAGAATCGAGACGTGCTACTTTTGTAGTCGCCCTGCCTACCCCAGCAAGGGCATCACCTTTGTCCGAAATGACTCCAAGGTCTTTCGCTTCTGCCGCAGCAAGTGCCACAAGAACGTACGTCTCTAAGTCGTCTTCAACGACTTTTGCGAAGAACCCAAACCCCCCCTTCCCCTCGGCCAATGGACTAACCGCCCCTTGGCACTACAGTTCAAGATGAAGCGCAACCCGCGCAAGCTCAAGTGGACAAAGGCCTACCGCGCCTCGGCGCACAAGGAGATGACGGTCGACAGTACCCTTCAGTTTGGCGCGCGGCGCAACGTCCCCGTCCGCTACGACCGCGACCTCGTCGCCAAGACGCTCAAGGCCATGGAGCGCGTCTCCGAGATCCGCTCCCGCCGCGAGCGCGTCTTTTACAAGAAGCGCATGCAAGGAAAACGCGAGCGCGAGATTGCCGCCGCACGCAAGCTCGTTGCCGAGAACGAGCACTTGCTGCCCCGCATGCGCGGCTCCGAGAAGAAGAGGCTCGCCGCCGAGGGCGCCACCGAGGAGGAGATTGCCGCCCTCGAGGCCGAGGGCCGCTTGTCCAAGAGCAAGGCCGGCAAGGTGTTTGGTCGCGAGAAGATTCGCCAGCGGGTCACTGTCGACGGCGACGTTGTCGAGGAGCGCGAGGGCGGCGTCATGCAGGAGGACGACGGCGAGTGGGACGACGAGGATGCGGAGGAGGACGACGATGACGAGGACGGCGATGTCGACATGGAGGATTGAGCTTGACGACGACAACGATGAGGGACGTTTTTGTCACGTCTTTTGTTTAACGAACCGACCAAAAGGAGGAGGGGGATCCCCCGTCCCATCGAGGGATAGGAGAAGACGGAGAAAAGAAGCCAACAAAACCGGTCGAAGAGAAAGAAAGACAAAATGCTAATCGATGAATGGGCCTCTCTCTTCTCTCCGCTCTCCTTCAGCAGAGACAAGAGTTGGTTTGGGGGGCCTTTGTTTTTATACACGGGCGTTCAGGGATACAAAAGGGCTATTTAGCATCGACGGCGTTTGGTGGCTCTGAGAAGGAATACCACAAAAAGTTATCCAAGGTCCAGATTGATTCAGATCAGTTCCTCCGTTATCTCAGCCGCCACCTCTCCTCCCGTCTTGTGGATGCCGTATCCTCCCGGTCCGCGTTGTCTGGTATTGCCACCCGGAAGCACTCCGCGATCTCGAGGGTATTCGAAGCTGTCTAGACTGAATAACGGCATGCTAACAGAAACGCGCGCCATCACGTTGTGATCGCATTCCCTTTCTCAGAAAGAAGGAGCAAGTGAAATAGACATGGCGAATGCAATCTTACAAACTGTCAAATCTCCTACATGCTCTCAAAAACAATGCAAGTGAAATCGCTCAAGACGAGCGTCGCGGGTATCAATGCCTTTCAAATATTATACAAACGAAACCACCTTAACTCCAGGTATCCCGCAATACCATCACCGGCAACGTACACGCCGTTCGGGGGATGTCATGCTTTTCAAGCACCCTCCTCCTCCTTCTTGGTAGTATGGTGAAAAGCCTTGGGCGGCATGGGCAGACCGGCCTCGACATCCTCAATAATCTTCTTCTCGAGCGCCTCCTTACGCTTCACCTCCTCCTCTTCTGTCGCCTCGGCGCCAGGCACCACGCTCCCCGTATAATTGCCGGCGCCGCCGCGGCCAGAAGCGCCCCTCGCCGCCGACCGCGCAATGCTGGCGTTCACGGCCGCCTGTGTCTTGCTCGCGAGCTCCTCTTGCTGCTTGGTGCCGGGGAGAGAGGTCGGGTCTACGTAGTTGCCCGAACCTCCTCGTCCCGCGCGCACGTAGCCGGTCGAGGTCGGTAATGTCGAGGAAGCGGCGACGTCGGTCGACTTTTGGGCCTCAATATCCTGTTTGTCGCGGAGCATTTTGGATTAGCTACAAGTTGCTCTTAGAGGATAGGCCGTCTCGCGTATTACCTCTGGCTTGGCCTTTTCAGCATCGTCCACGTCCTTCTTTGAAAAGAAGTTCCCTGAGCCTCCCCTCCCTACTTTGCGGAAAACGTCGGACATGGTATTTGTCTCCAGGGGTCCTCGAGCTTGGTGCTGCGGGCGAAATGGGACCGCGATGCGACTAGGTCTGGCTGAATACTGCTAAAAGTCCGGAGCAATCTGGAAGACGACCACCGCAAAAGAACGGGTGCGACACAGTCGAAAACGTGGAATGAACAGGATGGAAATGCGGTAAGGAGATCAAGAGTGCTGCCTGGTATCTCTAGGCAAATGGTTCAGTAAGAAAAAGTGACGTTCGGTTTTGGTGTAATTGGCACTCCCTACCGGCTAGCCACTTGCATAGTGTGGCGCCGCGGGGTTAATCAAAGCTACGTGGGATGGGCCACTTTATCAGTGTCCGCAGTCGGGCTTCCGAGAGACAGGAATTCATTCCAGTTTATCGACGACAGACATTCCTGAACACCAGGTTGCTGTGCGCCGGTTGCCCCGAGTCTTCGGAGAATGGCTTTAATGTTTCTCGTATGGCTCCCTTTATGACAACATATTCCCTCCTCGGAACAAGACGCGTGCGGCTCAACAAGGGGAAAGACAGCTCACGCAACGCAGCACTCGCTTGTCGATCGCTGCATCCGGACATGTCCTGCCCTTCACTCATCCTGGATCTTCCATGTGCTGCTGTCAAGGGATAATTATGCTCAGCTTCGGACAAGTTCAGAGAGAGATCGACAGGTACGTCGACCAGGGCCCATGACTTCCTAGTCTTTAACAATAGCAGTGTCTTGCAAAGACATGTTTGAAGCATCTTCATCGTCGGGACAGAGATGAGTGCTCTGCAAAATCCCAAGCTGTCAGCCCTCCCCGAAAGGTGGCTGCTGAGAGACTTTCCCATTGCAGCTCTCGCGATGAGCTCTACCACCTTAGCCAGTCTAAGGGTCCAACCCCCTCTCTTTCCGGTCTCTTTGTGTGAAGGGGGAGCGGAACGCACGGGAGCGGCAGCACCAAAAACCTTCTCCCGATCCCCGATGAACCTTCCCTACGGTTCGGTGCTTCTCTATTAACACAAAGAGAAAAGAGGTCCAACATAAGGAAATATCATCATCCCACGTGGAATGCCTCTGCTGACTGCTGACGCAGGTACGCTGGCAATCGGACTGGTAAAAGCACAACTAAGAACCCTTCGCCTGGGGATGTTGTAGGCGTCCCTCGGACGCCTGTCTAATGATAGGGAGGTAAAGAGGCCCCCATTTCTATCTTAAAGAAAGCGATACTTGACGGTACGAATGTGTACCTGTGGGGTATCCACTTTCATGGACAGGGTTTTTGATAGCGACACGCATCCGACGGAGACTGGAGGGGTGATGTGCAGCTGCGGCAAGACGCGCTGATCATCCTAGTCCATTTGTGAAAGCGGCATCCACAGGTATCTCCGCTGTTCTTCTGTTCTTGTCATGACAGCGCGCGCGGGGATGGCAACGTAGCAGATAACATGCTGGACCGTTTCCGAGAGGAGCTGAGGTGATAAATCCCAGGCATCCGTATCTTGGTGGAAAGATAGGCAAAAAGCGAATTCCCATACTCACGTAAGACCGTAAGAAGGGGCGCAGCGCAACTCTGTCCTTTTTACGCTCAGTCCTATGACCTGTGAGAACAGGCATCTGCTTGTTCCGTGTCTCGATTCTTTCAAGGCGCGAGGTCGGCCGCGAAGCTGTCACCTCACCCAGTAAACCTTATCTCTCTCGCGTACAGGGTTGCGCCTTTCCAGAGAGTCCGCCGGCACAACCGTTTTGTGAAATTGTGCGGCCGGCGACGATCGGCGGGGGTTGTTGCCTCGATGGGAGAGCTTTTATGCATGGAGAAACCAGCTTCGGGATGGCATGGCACTGTTCAGAGAGTGAGGGGGGTGCAGCTGCAATGGAACAGGGCAGGACCCTGGCTCACTTGTCTCAACTGCCTTACTGCCGTGCTGCTGAGGTTTTGGGAGCAATCGACGATTTGGCCCAGTGGCTCCCTTTCAACCCGCTCGATGTGCTAGGAGAGCCCTGTAACAGTGAGAGACCGAAGTGTGATAAAGTTGGCGATCGACAACACGTTGACAGTTTCGCGGTGGAGTTGCCATTGGGGCGTTGCCCTTAGTGTGCTTTTGTTTTGCGCAAACCGGCTCTAGAGTGAAAAAAAAAAAAAAATACGGAGTAGTCGGAGTGTGCGCCGATGCACTTGAATCCTGTGATTTGTCGAGGGACAATGTTGGGAGAATGCTTAATCGTACCTGGCCGTCTTGTGGGAACCCTTTGTCGATCACGGATCATGGGTATAGTGTAGGACACGACGAGCTGATGCCAACGTGGTTCTTGCGTTAATCAGACGCAGATGAAGTCGACCTCGAAATGCGAAGATGAATAGTTGCCCTCTTCAGTTAACGGCCAACAAGGCATCCCCGTACTGTGTCTGTTGTAGAATATGGAGACCATGCCTACTCAGTTTACTCGCAAACCCATTTTGCATGTGTTACACAGCATTGTTAGCTGCCGTCGATAATTGGTTGGACCTTTGAACAACGTTTCTTCCATCTCGATTGCTCTCAGCGCAACGACAACAAGACCAGCGCTTCCGAGAGCCTTGCTAGAAGTACGCTCGTGGATGTTGCTTCTGATAGTTAACCTCTCAAGCAATTTGTCACCGGCTTGAGCCAACTTTCATCGACGTCCAGTTCAAGGTAGTCAAATCTCGCTAGCTGTGTGCTCTAATCTCCTAGACACTGGTTACAGTTCCTCTGGTTCAGTTGGCCACATTCAATCGCAGCGGGCGTGAAAACCGGTGAAGGGGTTTGAGACTGTCAAAGAATCAAGATGTGAAGCAGAGGAGGCGGAAGGCGGGACTAGAGGCGCAAAGCCCGCTGGCGTTACGGGAGACCCCAGAGTCCAAGTTGATGCCACAAGAACAGGTTCGCGTCCTCTTTTTTCTGAGACAAGAGCGGCTCGTCGACGTTGGGGAAACACCGAAGACACAGCTACCAACGGCAGAAACCGAGAACGCATTTTGCATGCGTTCAAAGCGTCACTTTTGGTGACTGAAACTCTGGTCACCCAGGCTTAGACTTGAACAGCTGCGCCCAGTGAAGCACTAGTTGCATGCCGAACTTAGGTAATGCCTATGAAGGCGAGGTTGGCAATATTCAAGATTCGGGCAGAGGGTGCGTTGTCTCTTTCTCGCGTGCGGTGTGGCTTGGCCATCTCCGGACATTGGCGAGTAGATTGATGTTAGAGGACATCTCTGCTGACGATCTTTGGACTGCGTTACCAATGCCTAGCCCAGGCTGAGCGATGGCATCCAGGAAACAATAGCGTCAAGTGGCAAAGGCATCCCATTCTGGCCGGTCAGAGGCAAGAGTCGGCAGCATAAGCGACGGTCTGCGTCGGGGAGCGCAATAATGACGGGGTGGACGACGTTCCGCCAGAGGCACGAGAATCCACCCGACTTGCCCAGAGCAGAAGCCCGCATGGCGCCCGATGGAGGAGGGGAGGGGGCCAGCTGACCGTCCCGAATCGCAATGGCGGCCCCCCTAGCACGGCGTGAGGGAGACGGAGACGAGACCGGGCCCAGGACTGACCGTCTGACCGATATCCTGGTCAACAGCTGGACTCTATCAAATTCCAGCAGATTGCCGGTCAGCGGAAGGTCTGGAGAGCAGGAGTGTTGTAAGAGACGGCCGACGGCGAAGGTGTAAACTGTTGGTTCCGTGCTGAGAACGAGAACAGCGCAGTAGGCCGGGCCGGAAAGGAAAGCTGTTTGGTCGGGTTCGCGTTGCTCCAACGCCGCCTCAGTCAACTTCAGGCCAGGCCGACCGTCTCAGCGGACAAGTCCTGTGATTAGTGGTCACTAGGAGGGGCCTGTATCTGGTCAGAAGGTGGTGGAGGAGGTAAGCTGGTGGTGGGGAAGCCCCAGGCGTGTGGTTGTGATGTCCGGTTCTGGCGCGGATGATTGGGAGGACGTTTCGCTGGGGTGTCTGGTTAGTGTGGAGCAAGATGGAAGAGGACGAAGAGGACAAGGAGTGCGAGAGGGGGAAGGAGGAGTGGGCAGGGGACGGGGGTGGTGTTATCGTCAACTTACTGTGTGTGGTAAAGTACGGCAGACTGCAGTGGTGTTGGTGGTGGTGGTGGTGGTGGTGGCTCTCCATCGTCGCAATCCGTTGATGGTTGTAGCACGTCTCCAAAACGGACACGAGAGCTTGAACGGCACACGGTGTAGGGCTTTGTTTGTCCGATGTTCTGCCTGTCGTTTCCCATCTGCTTTGGCCGCGATGCTTTACGTCCATTTACGGATTGAAGCCGCAGCTGTTGCCCCTGAGTTGACAAAGAATTGAACTCATGTTTGGTCCGCGCTCGGAGGGAAACTACGTCACTGGTTGAGATACGGGTGGATTGGAACTTCCCCAGGAACGTGACTGACCAGGGCACTGTCTCCACTGTGTATTTGTCACAGAATTGTACAGACAGTCGTACAGTGTGTAGTGACTTGTTACTGTTCAGGAAGAATGTGCAGATAAGATACGTACCTTCTCTTGCCCGGGATTAGATGATGCTTACCTAAGGGAGAGCTCACCGGGCCTGCACTGTGTACCTGCGTTGTTCCTCAGCACCAACATGAGAGAAGTTCGTACCTGCCTCGCACCCGCCTCGCACCCAACGACTTGTCAACCCAACAACGCCGTCGAAGACCTGTCTCCTGCTTGGCTTCCGTGTGATCAACGATCAGCAGAACCGTCCATCGGGGATTTTCTTTATTTTGGATTCTTCATCGTTTCTTTTCCCTTGTCTTTTGTACACGTACCTGTACTTGCTGTTCCTCGAGTTGCCTTGCTCCTCGCACTTCTCTGAGCCTACTACCGGTAGCATGCAGATCCAATGAAGAAACAACAGGTTTATGATAACGTCGCCTTTTTCGAAGAAAGAAGAAAACGAAACAACGGTTGTGAAGCACAGAGTACTCAAACCAAAGTGCCAAATCACAGTCAAGGCACACAGGTCGGCAATTGCAGAAACACTAGGAGGCATCCACCCGAGTTTCAATAAGACATCTTTTCCATGCCTTTTTGCGCAATGCCTACTTCGTACCTTGCCTCCTTGCTTCTTCCCACTTTTGCAGCTTACCATGGACACTCACTCCGGAGTATCATGTACTAAGGTTCTCGCGCAGTGTTCCCCAAGCTTGGGTTTCTGCCGTTGACAACCCCCTCACGCTCTCGCTCATTCGACCAACGCACAGCGCATTACGCACAGCTCACACAGCTCACAACCTTGAAGCTCGCACAACACAACTTTGGCATGACCTAGCATAGCAGCAATGCGAAGCTACTGCCTTCTCCCCCGCGTGCGAACTTCCGTTCCTGATCCGATGGAAACCACCTTCTCCAGTTAAACGAGACCAGAGGCGACCAATGCTCTCTCCCCTTCTCCGCCCTATGCCCCAACGCCCCAACTTGATGCTCACTGCTCCAGCCTCCAGCTCTATGGCCCGGGAGCAGTCGCCTGTCCTCCCGCCTGCCTGCCTCTATGGAGCCTCCACGTTAGGGGAGCAGAGCCGTCGTGGGGTGCGACGCAACTCTGAACCTGGCAATCCGCTGAAACATGCCACTTGCGGTCGATAGGCCTCTCGCTTCCGACCAAGACACGACATTCTTCACAACTCATTGGAGCCTGTTGTCTCAATCATTCCACATCGTTACCTCGCGAACAGGAAACCAAAAGAAGGAGAGAAGCAGAAAAAAAAGATTTGGCGGTCACCAGACTAGCAAGGTCCCGACAAGTCTTCAGACGACTACGAAGTATCCGTACGGGATCAAGGGGAACCAGACAATCAGAGAAATAATTAGGCACTCGAGCCAAACTACGCCACCCTGGTCCAGCTAGGGACCAAGGCACGAGTCCACCTGTGTTGGTGTACGGGCGAGGCGTTTACCAACAAAGGCCGCGTTTCTTTGAGCGTCTCTCTTGTTGGCTTAGTCGCCTGGCATAGATCCTGGGGCAGAATTACTCCCATACCACATACATCCACCGTATATCGTCATATCCGCGCTTGTTTTAAGGATACGAATCATCCAAGTTCAGAAAGCATCATCGAGAACGACCGACGAGAGGCAACAGCATCTGCGAGCACCCAAGAGTCGAGAATAAAAGTGCCATACATAAAATTGCTATTTACGATGTGCAACTCAAGCACGCTATCGGCCCTGGCCATCAATGGGTCTGGGCTCTGGGACGAAGGACGAGGGTTATGGGTTACTGGGATGGATCCATGGGTTTCGTTCACCCCTCCCCCAGTGACCTTCCCCGCCGCACCGGCGCCTTACGGACACGTCCATCGCTCGGGAGGCCGACCATCGCTCGCCCATTGCCAAAGGACGACCACGGGCCATGCTCCATGCTCCTTGTTCCTGGCGCCCGTCCGCTGCGCTCACGGTCATGTCCACTTGCACCTTCCACCACCTGAGAGGTACATGCCAGCGTACCTTGATCCGGTTGCACACTGTGGGACACGGGGAAGGGGACAAGAGAAGTGAAGGTGGAAAGATACCTACAACACAGACGGCTACGCAGAGAGAAAGAGAGAGAGAGAGAGAGAGAGAGACGGAGAGAGGACCAGCCAGCCAGCCAGCCAGTCAGTCCCCTTCCCTCGTCCATGAACCCAGCTGCGCACCTCACCCTCACTTCCAACGCCAAAGCCTACGCCCCCTTTCTCTCTCAACACACACCCAGCCCCACCCACCCTCTCTTCTTTCTCTCTCCTCTGCCGCTTTCTCCTTCTTTCCCGCCCAGCGTCGTCGCTGTCTGCGCTCTGCGAGTTGAAGGTGGGAGGGGGAGTGTCGTGAGTGTGTGAGTCTGGTCCTGCTGCTGCGGTACGGTCTTCTGCCCCTCCCCTCCCTCCTCCTTCTGGCTCCTTCATCCTAGCGACCTGGTGGTGCAATACGACCAATGAAGGCTGATGCTCGTCCCCGACCAGCGCTTCTTTTCCATTTCTTTCTGGCAACTTGTTGGAAAGGGCCGTCTGGACTGTTTCGCCCATTGCTGGACTTTTTGGGTCCTCTTCCAAACGTACTCTGTCTCGAGCCCACAACTTTTTCCCTCTCACTTCAGCTACACCTCGATTCAAAGCACAGCATTCAAGCGGAAGGGTAAAGAGAAAAAAGTTGAATCTGGCCTGGACCTCGACAGCCCTGTTGATCATCAGTCGACTAACCCCAAGGCATCCTGACCGTTCAACACCACCACCACCACACTCACCACATGCTGTCGGCTGGTCCAGCTCGGAGCTACTAGGTACACCCGCCCACAGACACACCCCTGCCGAATTGCTGCTCCTCCCCAAAATAATATTATTTCTCGCCCGGAGGCTCGTCTTTGCGACTCACTTTCTACCTATCCATCTGTCTACCACCGCCAAACAACAACACACGATCCCACCGCGTTTACGAATCACTTCACTTTCACGATACTCTAGCAAGGGACAAAGTGTTCGACACTCGTTGTCGAACCTGATTAGCATCGGTAGTTGGCAATGGCCTCTTCAAAGGTATGCCCGGAATCGGGATTCCGACCCAGGCCCTGCCCTGCTTAGCTCGCTCCCAACACGCATCTCAACCCAGTCTTGCTGATCACTTCGTCCTCGTTCAGGAAATGCAGCAGACCACAAGGCCATTGAACCAACACCGTCCCTCTCTATCAACTGCTTCCTCTTCCGGGCTTACCACACGACAATCCCACTCTCGCACCAACTCCCATTCCATCCTCAGCGGCGCTCTCAATGCCAACCACCGTGTGACTCGCCGCAAGTCAATGACAAATACCGCCGCGAACGCGGCGGCCATGGCAGCGGCAATCAAGGAAGTGGGCGGCGACAAAGTCACGCCCATTGCCGTCAGCTCTCGTAGAAACACGGCCTCAAAGAGTGCTGCAGCCCGCGCCGCCATCATCGGGAGTCTCCCCTCGCCTCCAGCGAGTCTGCCGACGCGTAAATTCCACTTGGATGGGAAGACAGAGATCCACGAGAGCGCCATTGAGGATGACCCAGTTAACGGGTCAGCCGACGAAGGCGATGATGATGCTCAAAAGGCTCGTATTCGTCGCGCCAGCGATGGACAGCCTCTCGTAAAAGAGGGCAGAAAGTTCAACCGCATCGAGCTCAAGTGCGAGACGTGCGGAAAGGGATACAAGCACAGCAGTTGCCTGACCAAGCATTTGTTCGTTTCCCTTCCTCTTTCCCAATTTCCTCATTCCATCCCAAATATCGTAGCGTGGGTTTCGAGACTTGCATGCTGGGTTCCCAAAATCAGAACTAGTCGAGCAGTTTGTTGACTCATTTCTGATCAGGTGGGAACACACTCCCGAGTGGTCCTTGACTTCCAAGCTGCTTATTTCTAAGCATCAGCAAGTCCAGCTCCTTGAGGCTGCCTCTGTCTTGTTGACCATGAACCACAAAGAGGAAGGCGATGCGGCGACTCCCCCGGATTCCGCCAAGGATTTCCCTAGTGACCAAGAAGAATCGACTTCTCCCGCTGCTTCTGGATATTCAGACGAGCGACACAGCTCTGCCGATACCACCCCACCTCCTCAATTGGAGGGATTCTCGACATCGGATCGTTCGTTCGCGAAGCGGTACGGGTCCGGAAGTGGATTCGGTCGTTCTTACCAGTCGGCGCCGTCCATCAATCCTCTCGTGACAGGCAGCATGCCCCGTGGATCAGGATTCTCTTCACACTTCCGTCAAACCAGCCAGGACCAACGACCGCCGTCGTCAGGAAGAAACGCCACCGGACAAGAAGATCAGGATCTGGCAGCCGCCGTGGAGCTCCTGAGCTGCAGCTTCAACAGCAACAACGGGAGAACAGTGCAGCTTCCAGCAGATGCCCCTCCTGTGCCCCCGCTACCGGCGCAATATCTCGATCAAGCGGCATCCTTCTCGAGTGCCGGGTTCAGCGCAGGTTTCAGTGCCGGATTCCTGAACAGCTTCCCTAGCAGGCAGCCAGAGAGCTTCACACGAGGCGAGGTCCGCGGCTCCGATGTCAAAATGGAAGACAGCGACAGCGTGATGGACGATGATGACTTTGACCGCCGATCTCGATCTCGAAGCGACGAAGATGACGACGGCGTCTTCGGACGTATGGAGGAATAGCGAAACTCCGTTCCACGATTGATGCCGACGGTATCTGAGGAGATGAGTACATAAAGATGGAAAGTGAGGGGAGGATGTGTTTCTTTTGTACCACCATATACTAAACCCTGTAAATGAGGTGGTTCTGTCTCCGCCGCCGATCTCTCAGCACCAAGGAGTGGAGGGCCCGGTCTTGCATCATGATCTGGCCCAGCAAGGCAGGTCGAAAGGATGGGATCGAGATTGCAACTCCACGAGGTTAAAGTGAGAGACGGAGAGGGCGTCGAGCGAATGCCCAAAGCTGTCACGCTGATGGTTCTGACGAGACAAACGAGTGCGATGCCCCAAGATTGGCCGCGACGCTCAGTGTTCGGTATGAAACCAGCACAACGAAATGAAATGAAAAAGATAAAAAAGTTCAAAAAAGCCTGCTTGATATTCGCCGCTGGTGACCTGTGTGACTTTTTGTCTGGATGAAAAAGAGGACTATTGATCGCGACGAGGCACTTGGGCTTGGAGCGTGGCTAATGTTTACCAACGACGATGGCTGAAGTGACGAGACAAGGTGGATGGTGGTTGGTGAGTTGGAACGTCAGCAGCAACCTTAACCAGGCACACCCGGAGCTTTGCTCCCGAAAGGCGAAGATTTGCATGTGAGCTCATCAAGCTTTGAAGATCACACAGACAAGACAGACACCAAGCAAAGCAAACGGGGAGGCAAAGGTGAGGTAGGCCAATTTTTGACGAGGTACAGATAGCATCCTCCTCCCCAAGACTTGAAAAGCTTTGGGGGGAGGTTTGCATGTATTAAATACTTCTAGAGCGGAAGGGGACGATGAAGAAATTTGATTCGAAGAGAGAAAAATGAAAACAAAGAGAAAGAAAGAGAAAAAAAGACGGAAGAAAAAGTCTGCAATTTTACGGATCATGGACGGAGCCAGTAGAAAATATCTATCCTTGAAAGCCCGCTCACAGTGGAGTTTTCCCGCTTCGCTGGGCGGGCTGCTGAGGCACGGCGGTGGTTGTTTGCTGGCCGGCGGTGTGGGGAAGGAAGGCAGGAGGACTCGAGAGTTCCATTGAGAGAAGGAAGACCTGTTGGTGGCTCTTTCCGGTTGGACTGTTACCCACTGTCGGACCACACAGCTTACCTCACCACCTTCCGCGAGCTGCTGTTACCCCAGCGACGTCACCTTTACCCGTCCGGACAGCTTCTTTCTCCACTCGGCATCATAGGTAGGCCACTGTCCACAATCCACAGCAGCTGCCCTGGGCGAAAAAAAAAGCGTACAGGTCTCACTTTTTCTTTCCTCTTTGCCCTCATTGATCTCATCGTGTCGCAAACCGCTTATCGCAAACGGCTGCTGCTGCTCATTTCTCCTACAGCCTCGCTACCCTTTTTTTCTTCTTGCTCTACCCCTCTCGTACGTCTGCAACTGACGCATCGCCAATCCCGACTTCGAGGTCCTTCACTACGAAAAACATAACACGTTGCTTATTCCATCAACACTCACACGCGCAAAGCACAGCACAAACAAGATGCCCACGTTAAGACGCAGAAGAGAGGCATCGCGCCCCGTCGAGGAGCCCGAGGTCGACGAGACCACATCCAACGCGATCGAACCGATCGCGAGCCACCTCGAGCGGCTCGACACAGCACCCGACGGCACAGTCGAGGCACTGGCTGTTGTCAACGACGCGACAGAGGTGGCGGCGGCAAAAGAGACCGAGGCACTCCAGATTGGCGAGAGAGATCGCGATCACCAGCACCCGCGGAAGCAGCGATCGCACCTTCCGAAAGCGCTTCAGTTCCCGCTTGTCACGGTGTTGAGCTTTAGCATCTCGAGTCTGTGCTACAGCTTTCTCAGCGAGTGGAGCCGTGGGGAGCTGGCGGGGATTTCAAAGAGCTTGGATACCTGGGGCGAGGTCGCGACTTTGGCAGGATGGCGCATGTAAGTTGCCTTTTGAATCACAGAAATCATCTTTCTGGGGGGGTGGGGGGTTCGCTCGAGGACCGGGCAGAGAAATGTGTTTTTGCTGACAATCGCGACCTCATGTAGATTCGAGCTTGCCCTTGGCTGGTTCGGCAACTTTGATAGCTACGATCTCGCAGCGCTCAACCTGCTCGCGCATGGTCCGCCGGTACGTTGTGCTCCGACGAGGAATGATGATGACGGCAGGCTTGGGACAGTCAACTGCAGCTTTCGCTTACATGCATTTTGCGTCTAGGTCTACCTTATCGCTACCTTCTACAACATCAGCACCGCCACCGCCATCTCGGCTCTGGGAATTGAGATGCTGTCTACCTTCCTGCCCTTCCAACTCCTGAGGCCTTTGTCGGGCGCGCATGCTGGCGCTAAGAACGTCGCCAACCGCGAGATTCTCACCGATATCCCGATCCAGATCTACACCACCATTCTGTCGGCAGCTATCTACAGCCTCACCCTGTTTACTGCTTACAAGACGTACCTGCCCACCACCCTCGTGGTCTACTTCCAGGGGCTGCCGAGCCTTGCGCCTGCCTACACCACGAACTTTCTGGCTACATTGCCCGTGACCGTTGCGTTTGGTGTTGCAGCAAAGTCCTTCATCTTCACGCCCTTTGTCGCGACTGGCGAGACTTCCGAGGACGAGAAGCTGGCCGAATTCGACCCTGCGACGGCCACGCTTGGCGAGACTCTGGCGTGGAACATTTGGGGCTACACGACGCGGGCAAAGGTTGTCATCCTGCGAACCGTGGTCGCCATGGTTGTCACGGGTGTCAACACCTATCTGCAGACTTTCATGACTGTCAACGGCGTCGAGTCGTATGGTGCGACTGCTTACTCCGGCGCCTGGGTCGCCGCGGCATTCTTCACCGGCATCGGCCTTGCATTCGTCGGTGGTGGAGACTCATGAGCGGGGATTGGGGAATGTGTACCTTACTTTGCCTTGCGACCGAGGCAAATTCTACCTTGGCGAGGCGGACAGCAGATGCTGACTGTCCAAGAAGAGGAGTTTCGGGGCTTTTCGAGGCCAAGGGTGGTCTTCTTTTTTTTCGTGTTGCTATTCAGGGGACTTTGCGCAGTCTTGGAAAGGAGGGGAAGTTGCTTGCTTGAAGGGGCGAAGATGCACATCAAAACGCTGTTGCTGCAGCTGCATCGCCCAGTGATCCATCCAAGTCGATGTATACCAATCTTTTCTTGCGTCCTCTTTTTTTCTTTGTCTATGTCTCGAGTAGTGTATACGTCTTTTGGTCTTCCTGTTCTTCGTGCGTCTTGTCTGTCCGGCAGGCTCCTATTCGCCCGTGATACTGCAGTTTCCTAGAGTGAGACCTTTATTAAGACAACGTTCAAGCCAATATCGCAGGGGGTTGGACCGAGAATTAGTGACGTGATGGTTTCGCGACGTTCACTTTTCCCTAAATATGGCATGCATACGTTCTACACTCGTGACCCTTACACCATCCCGTTAACAAGGAAGAAACCCTCCCCCTCCCCTCGCGTTCCTTCCCCCTTGCTAGAAAGTCAGCCTCGCCTGGACAATAGAATCGAGAGACTAGTCCCAATCCATCGGCTTCGTGCAGGAAGCTAGCGGAATTTGTTTCGTTTCCTTGTCTTGGATTATTTGGGACGAATACAGGGGAGAAGAGGAAGGGGGGAGAGGCTGTCTGATGTCTCTGATGAGTGGTCAGGTTAGCCGACGTAGGGCTGAAAAGATGGGGAGGTAGGTCAGGTAGGTAGTGTAGGAATGACGGAGGTTTCGGTCAGGGAAAAAAGCAGGATATTGGATTTTGGATTACCAATGCGGATTCGGTGAACCTGACGCTCAGGACCTGATGAGCTGGGGATGTTGAGCTTGGATTTGGTGCCTTTGGGTATTGCGATTCTCCAGCTTGGTAGGGCACATCTTTATTTCCTGTTGCCTGCGCGGCTGATTAATGTTATTTTCCCCCGTGGAGCTGGACAAGCTGGGTTACGGATCACACGGGGACATGAGTCCAGGACATGGCAACATTGAGATTGTTGAAAAGTTGTCTCGAGTGAGGCGGACAAATAATATGCAAGCCTCGAGCAGATCGCGGCGCAAGACGCAGGCGCAGGGTTGTAGGTTGCAGGTGCAGGTGCAGCAGGGTGGAGGATTTCCAGGTTCCTGGATTGAGGTGTTGGTGGTGGAACTTGACGTGAATGTCCTCCTCTTCAAGTGGGTGACAAAATCGATTGCCGCTCTATAGGTATCCAGTCGAGCTCCTCTAACATTCTCCCTATTCTTCTTCTTCTTTTCAAGAGTATTTTCTAATGAATATATAAGAAATGAAAATAGTGGAAATAATAGAGATTATAGAGATGAAAGAGATAAGAAGAATAAAAAAGTTACTTGTAGGAACATCAAGTACCTTAGGTAAGTGAGCATTACGATCTTTTAATGACCAGCAATCCTATTTTGTCACCCACTTGCTCCTCCTCGGGAGCTCGGGCTTAAAGACTTCACTCCAGGGCATGACATCCATGAACATCTCTGTCCGGATTTCCTAATCGGGGTGATTTGCTCCAGGGCTAGTTGGGTTTGGCGAACCATACCGAGAGGATTATCGACCAGGGTTTCGTCGCCTCTTGTTTTCCTGGGGATGCCTATGGACCAATGTGGGATGGATCATGGGTACACGGAGTATTCGTTTCTCAAGGCAGTTTTCAGTCACTTTTTCTTTTTGCTTTTTCTTCATCGGGGTGGAGGAGAAAGGGGGGCGACGGGCAAACGGGTGACGGGCTTACGGGATTCAACTGAGACATGAGACATTGAAGTCTTCTTTTTGTTTCGTATTTCTTGCCTTTTCTCGACCACCTTGCGTAGCTGTTCGCTTGCTCGCCTGCGGCGCACATGTGTGGATTTTGTACGGAATCTGTACGTGTCCATTGAGGCTGCTGCTGCTGCTCCTACTGCTGCTGCCGCTGCCGCTGCACGCCGCGCCTAGGTGAGGTAGATCAGGGCTTGCGGTCGGGTTTGCTTTGTGCCCGGACGCAGGGCGGCGGCAGGGCGGCAGGCAGGTCAGATCTTTGTTCGTTGCACGTAGGGAACATTCCCATGCACCGTAGCATTGCGGCTGGAGCTGGACCTGGACCTGGACCTGGAAGCTGGAGAGCTGGCCAGCTGGGGGCAAATGGGCAATGAATCATCGACAATTGTATGTGCTGGGACAGCTGGGGGTAATGGATGGGTTTAGGCTGCCGCGCCCGGACGACGATGTCAAAAGAGATTTGGGAAATATTGCCCCTACCTGACTAATATGCCGTGCACTTGACGCGGCTGTTCGGGTCATGGGTGTGGGGGTTGGGCTTTGGGGATGGGGAGGGGGTAACTCCGGGACTGAGGGATTTACCGGGAAAACGACGATCAGTAGATCAGCTCTTGGGATTATATCACTTTTTGAGCAGGGGGTAGGTGGGAGGCACGGAAGATGGAGTTTGCCGACTTATTCTATGTAGGGCGAAAAGGAGGGGTGTTCAGGCACACCGCGGGGGAACATCGTCGTAGACAGACTCGTATCGTCCGCAATCTCTCTTCCTTGAGTGACGGTGATGGACCGGGGGGCAGAACGCATACTTGCAGTTTGTCCTTCAGCTTGTTCCGGTCGGACTCTTGATTGGGAAAGTGATGTTTCGATTATGTCCATGGAGCGGCTGAGGCTGATGTCTTTTTTCTTGTCTCCGGTGGGCATTCTGCCCAGTGTGCCGGGCGGACGAAGCATGGTGGTGGTTGGATCCAGTCGGAGAGGTAAGGTAGGTATGGAGAAGTTCGGGGCAGCTTTCTTGCTGTTTCGTCGATATATGATCTTCAACGGACCGCCCATTTTTCTGGGAATGGTATATGGCTTTTGGTATGTTACCGCCGAGCTTTTAGAGTTATTTTCACATATCCCCCTCAGTGGAGACCATTCACAGTCATCTTTTCGGGCTTTTTAGAGTCCCTTTTTATTGGGATATAAGACGGATCAATGGCTCCCAAGTCCAAGCAGTCGTCGAGGAAGGGCAAGGAAGCCGCCGCCGCCGCTGCTTCTGCCGCCCAATTCGAATACTACGACGAGGTTTCTCCCGCTGGCACGACGGGTAGTTATTATGCCTCCTCGTCGACCACGGCCACGACCGGACCTAGTCCGCTGACGGAGTACGACGAGACCCCCGGTGTGGCGGCGGCGGCGGCAACGGCGACGACTACGGCTGTCGTCCAGTCCAAGTCCATACAGAGCGAGGGCGAGATTGTGTTACAGGGCCCGCTCGAGGTCGCTGGTTCTGTGAAGGCTGGGGGGAATATCATGCTGAATGGGGACTTTGATGTGAGGGATAAGGTAGAGGCGTATGGCACGGTTGATGTCAATGGGAATTTGGTTTGCGAGTAAGTACCTTTTATCTCTCCTGTAGATTGAGCATACATAGAGATGTACAGTATACTGATATCACGGCGGGAATAGTGGGAAGATGAAAGCCTATGGCAATATTTCAGTGGTGGGGTACATGTCTATTGGGTGAGTTTGTGTCTTTTTGATGCCACTATAATCGAGAGAAGATGGCGCTGATATGTGTTTTGGCAGTGATAAGGTCAAAGGCTTTGGAAAGTTGAGGGTCATGGGGACGTGTGAGGTCAATGACCTCGAGATATACGGAAACACGACGATACACGGGTTCTTGTAAGTTGATCCATTCCTCTCCGAGAGGCCTGGGTTCTGACTTTGTGTTGTAGGAAGTGCAAGAAAATGCTTCTGTACGGGTCCCTCACAATCGTGGGTCCGAATTCAGGGTATCACGTTGAAGAAGAGGAGAAGATTTGGGGAGCAATTATAAGTCGCGAGGAAGATACGAGTTGGTGAGACTGTGATGCTTTACGCAGTTACGGAAATAGATGGGAATGAGTACATCTTGAAGGCCGATTGAAAGGTCTCGGATGTCTCGAAACGGTGGTTCGGATGTCAGGGTGTTAGTTTGTCATTGGGCGTTTTATGAGACGGCGTTTGGTACTGGCGTTGACAAGGAATGGCGGCATTGGTGGGAACACTGCTTGAGAGGCATTTTTCTAATTATAGAAATGCAAATCCGGAATGGAATTTGACGATTAAACTTTTTTTTGCTCGTGCTTCCGCGCCAATTAAGACACTGGGCTCTCTCTTGACCGTTGTGAAACCCTATTTTAACCTGTGGACCGTGGGGTAGAATCATGGCAAATGGGTAACAGAATTTGACTTGTCTAGATCTCTATAATTACTATAACTATTTTTATTAATAGTTCTTTTCTCCTTCCCCTTCTTTATATTCTATGTAGAATAAATGTTAAGAAGTACTAGAAGGGATAACATAAAAGATAGTGACGGTAGCGTGAGAGGCGATAGAACGTACCTTTGTATGTTGGGGCATTGGCTAGCATGCCATTTTGTTACCCACTTACATGGCCACAATGAAAGGCAAAAACCGAGATGTAACCGCATCGCCACATGCGCTCGAGTAGCCCGACGATGCCAATGCCCTCGACGAGAAGGTCATCGGCCTTATTGACTTCGCTGGCAAAGACACGATGATGTTCACCACTGGCCGCTGGGCTCAATCTGGTTCGTGTCGTAAGTTGATATGACTAAGACTACCACCTAATCCTCCGCCTCATCGCTGATTCGTCCCAGGCGTTCCGCCAGCATCCCTTTTTGCGCTCCGATAACTTCATCTAAAGTGACTTGCAGCGAGTCCATGTCCTGCTTCTTCTTCGCTCTTCCCGCCCTCTTGTACGCGTTGCCTACGATGGTCTTGGCCAAAGTCTCAACGTCACGGCCACTGGCCCATCCCCTCGTTAGGCTGAGCTTTTTGAAGAGACGGTAGACCGTCTCCAACTTGCCATCGTTTGCTACTCTTGCTCCCAGAATGTTGATCTTGAGCTTCTGGACCTCTTGCCTCAGATGCCTCAGACATGCGTGTGGGCTCATAGGCTGGAATACAACCTGTTCTGGGAATCTACTACGCAATCCAGGATTGACCTGTAGGAGAAAGTCCATCTCGACGGTATACCCTGCCAATATTATAACCATATTGTTTCTGTAGCGCACTTGGGTCATTGCATCGACTAGCTCGCCGATAGCCTCTACATGGAACTCGGAATCGTTCGCAAGCCGATAGGCTTCGTCGATGAACAAGACCTTTCCGAGGCCAGTCTCGAGAGTATTGAGAACTTTCGGTCCCGTTTCTCCCACGTGCTTTCCAACAAGATCACTGACCGAACAGGTCACAACCTCCTCTGTGGAAAGGAGGCCCATGTCATAGTATAACCGCCCAACTTTTCGCGCGGTTGAAGTCTTGCCAGTGCCTGGTGGCCCCTTGAAAATGAAGGTCCACGGAATGTGAGGTCTGGGGTCTATGTCGTAAAGCCGCATGCCAGCGACTAAGTTCTGATAGCCTTCAAATTGCTCAACGATCCTGTTGAATCCGACGAAGCCTTCAAAGAGCGTAGCGCGGCTTTTGCCAGCTTGCGATTCCCGGTCCCAGTGTGGGTCAATGTCGCCAGGCTCTATGACAACATCTACAGACCCTGATTCACGCGATGCGGACGTGATTCGTGCGTTGATGCGGACTTTTGCCTGGTTGAGTAGATTCTCGACGTCGCCCGCGTTCCCGAACTTGGGGTTGATACGCATGCGGCTCAAGACTTGTCTAGACACCGCCGCAGCGTCCTTTGACATCTCGAGGCCACTTTTGTCGACTTTCAGATCCATGATCTGGCACAGCTCATCCTCGCTGTAGGTGTCGAACCGCAACGCAGTCTCCTTGGGGAAACGTCGCTGGAGCCCAGGGTTACTGTTGTTGAACAGTTGTCCCATTTGATAGTCGTAACCAACCAGGATGATGCACCTGTCCTCTGGTTCGGCGGACACATTCGCAACGAGGGTGTCGAGGACGGCGATGCGAAAGACGTCCGTCTTGTGACCGGCGTCCTGGGCTCCAGGATAGAGCATATGTGCATCATCAATGATCAGCACATTCCCTCGAGCTTCTTTCAAGACGCCCATGGTCATTTTTTCGGAGTGTCCTATATATGCGCCGATCAAGTGGGATGGGTTTCGCAACATGATCTTCTTTCCGGAAACGAGGCCAAGATCGATGAGTATCTGGCCGTAAAGCTGCGCAACAGTCGTTTTACCTACGCCAGGTGGCCCGAGGAACACTCGGTTAAGACCAATCTTGAGCGGTTCCATACCTTGAAGCTCTCGGCGGTAGTTGATCTGGGCATAGTCGATGATATCGCCGCATTCACTCTTGACCTTTTCGAGCCCTATCATATCCTGAAGCTTCTTCCATGACTCGTTATCGTTTCTCAGATCTTTCGGCTCTGTACCTAGAAGGTCCTCTGACTTTAGTATCTTTTTTTGACCATTGGTTGAGTCGACAAGCCTGCGATCATTGAGGTCCTCTCCGTCTTCCAGTTCTCGTCGCGGAAAATTTACCGGTCGAGATCCTCCAGTCGAAACATTCCTGAGCCATTGAGCGTATTCTTTCTGCAGCCGAAGACTTCGTCTTGGGCATGCCTTTTCCAGTTCTTCTTCTAGGCGGTGAACGTTGGAAAACGATTTCGACTTCCGCTCTCGTGCCACTCGCTGCACCAAGGCACGAAGGCTGCGATCTTCGAACCCACCCTCAACCGACATGCCCCTTTTCTGTATCATACGCACAGTGAGCTGCTTGAGTTCCTCGTTGCTGTAGTCTGCAAGAACCAGAGGGCTCGGTAGTTCCTGTGAAGCCTTCTCGTTGCCCTCGATAGACTCGAGAAGAGAATTCTTTCGCGTGGAGATGATTACAACAAACATTAATGCAGTCTTAGTGAGGTCCGCCGTGGTATCTGAGCTCTGTATACGGTATGAATCGCGATTATTCCAAGGGCTATATGAGCTGCTGTCGTCACTTTCAGAGGAATCGTAGTATGCACTGTCTGACGAAGCTTGACCGAGATTTGGTTTGTCATAGAACATAACCTGATAATTGTCAGAACTTAGCAGCGCGTGGTCGCGGGTTTAACTTACTGTTGGATGAAGTTTCCTTTCAGGCCTTCGCCTACGATTCGGGAAGCTCATCGGGAGCAATAGTGATAGTCAGAATGATGAGGACGTTGATGACAATGTCGAACAAAACAATGCCTACGACAGCGATTTGGATTCAACCTTGGGCAGCACAGATCAGCAAAACCACGCTCGGAAGATGAGAAAGTGGAAAGGCCTTGCCAAAGGGCGTTTCGAAAGAATGCTTCTGATTGCATCGTCAACACAGGTCTGAGTCCAAACACAACGATGTGAATGTTTCCAACCCCACTAACCATATGTGATAGATAACATAGCACCAAACTATCGTGACATTTTTATTGATCTTTCCATCATCAACAAACTGGAGCAAGTGAATTCGCTTTCGCTCTTACGCCCGAAAGCTTTCTCTTGTGGCGTGCTCAAGGGGAATAAGGTTACGGGTTCTGTTCTCTAAGAACTCCCAGGCACGGGCATAAGCATGTTGGCTAGAGGCATGGCGAAACAATCAGGGTTCAACATGCTATCTATCTCAACATCCGAGGTCTGGCAGAAGTGCCACGGAGAAGACGAAAAGATGATCAAGGCCATCTTTTCTCTGGCTCGAAAACTATACCCTTGCATCGTTTTCGTTGACGAAGCTGATGCAATGCTTGGTGCGCGCAAAGCTGGCGAGAAGAGGCATATCAGGTCGATGCTGGATCAGTTCCTCATGGAGTGGGACGGCTTGATTACGGACACAAGAGCTCCTCCCTTCGTTTTACTTGCTACAAATAGGCCGTTCGGTTTGGACCCGGCCGTTCTTCGACGAGCACCTGTGCAATACATCTCGACATCCCCACGCAGGACGAGCGAACTGATATACTTGGCTTGTTGGACGAGGATGAGACGCTGCAACACAACAACACGGATCATATCGCCAAATTAACCCCGAACTACACTGGGTCAGACCTCAAGAATCTCTGCGTCATGGCTGCTACCAACTGTGTGAATTCACAGCTGAGCGATACGACCGAGCGCATCTTGACGAGGAAACACTTCTACACGGCAATCCAGACTATCAGCGCGACCAATGTAGGCAGAGTGAGCGCGAACGAATTCAAAAGATTCGAGGAACGACTGCAGGGGAATGGCGAGGGCTCAGCGAGGGATGCAGACGAGGACTAGAGTGGATTATAGCTGCGCCTGGGCAACGATCTCTCTGCTCGTTACAAATTGATAGTGACATCAGGTTGTTGTTTAGTACTGAAAAATGGGATTGAAAAAGTACAAGAGAGGTCACAAGTACGATAAATACCTAGACAATAGTAGTCGCGACAGGCGTTGCTTATATAAGATTCTTCCTGGTGAGTACCAGCAATACCAAATGCCAGGCCAGACCAAATAGGTGCAAATATGTGGTATCCCATCAACCGCTAGATGTGTATCAACATATATGTATACGTACCTTCATAAAAAGTCCTAATAACAATATATATAAATCCGACTTTGTTTCCCTTGTATTTGCTTATGAATAGTTTTGAAATAAAGTGGAAGTTAGAGAAAGACTGGAAACGGACATACTAATGCCTTTGAAGGTAGTAGTTGATGATATAAAGGACGGGAGGCAAAGCAAGGGTACGTACCGAAGGTTTCTCCGCGTATTCGGAAGTTGAATAATCCGCGATAGATATGTCCTGGTCGTGCACGGACTTGGTGCGTACCAATCTGGCCAGCGCATCTGTCAGTGGATGTTAGGTGGAAGCCCCGCCAGCCCCATCGCAGCTGCCCCCAAGGTCCCTAACGGCAGGGAGCTCACAGAGCTAAACCGAACATCACGTCAGGTCGCGACTCCCCTTGCATACGCGACCCGCAACCTCATCACAAGCATGCGCAACTGTACTTCGCAACACGCCCAACAGCCACCATCGATTTTCCGGTGTCAAATGCATCCATAGTGATCGATGCGCCGATTTCCAGGCCCGCAAAACATCCTCTCATTGCACCCCTTCCGAGGAAATGGCCTCTACCGAGGAGGGCGCAGACGCCATGGACATTGAAGTGTCACCCAAAAACAGGACCTCGGTCGAACACGATATACACCAGTCGCTCGGTTCCATCAGCAACTCCGTCGAGTCACTCGAGATGCGCGCCGATCCAGACGCGCAAGCTACCGTCACCGACTTCCTTGACTTTACCGAATACCTTCCTTCCGATATGACGCGATCATTGACCCTGATCGGCAAGCTCGACCAAACATACACCGAAGCGTCAATCAACGTTCACAACCTCACCTCGACCTGGGGAAAGCTACCTAGCATTCCCGCTGAGGAGCGTCCATCTCCCGTACAATTGCGCGCAGATATTTCCGACAGCCTGAACCACGCAGTCAGCTCCCGGGTTTACGCGCATGCCGAGGCAGTGCGCATGTCTGAGAACGTCAACCGTCACTATAATCGCGCAAACACGATATTGGCTAAGTTGAAGAACCTGCTGGAAAACTATCCGGCAGAGGAACAAAAGAGCCCCGTGGCGACCTCCAAATCTCAGCTTGTCAGAGCGCCGCGGGTGATGCGAAATGGAGATGGCGAGAAGGTGCGAAGGCCACGGATACCCAGGATTACTGTGCCTGGCGAAGTACTGCCGCCGTACGACCAGTTCGTAGCATACTCGGACGACAGTGATGAGAGCTCTGAAGAGGAAGACGATGAATCTTTGGGACGGACGCCAGCTCGGACAACGCCAGCACCGCGCATCAAAGTTGTCAAGACCCCCAAAGCGAGGCCACCAAAGACCCCAAAGGCTGCGTCCTCGTCGCGACCTCCCAAATCTGCTGCGGGCCTGGCTGCTGCGGCAACTCCCGCTGTTGTGCTGCAACCTCCGCCAGAGAACGCCGTCATAGGAAGCGCGGACGCCCCCTGGTTGCAATTGACGCCATGGGAACTTGCGAGGCTTAGAAAGCGGATGAAGAAGAATGCAACATGGAGTCCTAGTGATACCATGATTTTGCGAGAACTCAAGACGCTCGGCCGTGGCATTGATGCCTACAAGGAGGCAAAAAAGAAGGCCGAAGACGAGGGCAGAGTTTTTGACCAGGTGCCTGCGGCTCTGGCCCCTGATGCTGAAGCTGGCAACAAACCAATTCCGGAAGGTGCCATTAGCGCCGCTGCGCTTGCGTCTGATGACATCCAGCTGAGCAATCGGGGCATGAAGCTCAACGAGGCCAAGAAGCTCAAGCGAGAGTCACTGGCTAAACAGGCTGCAGAAGAGGCGGAAGAATCAGCCAGACAGTTTAGGGAAGCTGCAAGACTTTTGATGTCTCATGAAGCATCGTCATCATCGGCCGCGAACAACACCAACACCAACAATAACAACAACAACACTACTACACCATCCACTGCAAACAATAATGCAACCAACACAGCTGCAGATCAGCCGAAAGGCACAAGCAAAGCGAAGACTCCGGCCAAGCCAAAACCCAACGGCAACAAGCGGAAGAGAGATTCTATCCCAGAAGCTGAGGCCGAGAAGCCTGAGCAGCCGCCAGTTGAGACACCAGCGCCTCGTCCCGCTCCGAAGCGCACCAAGACGGAGACTCCGGTCCCGCTTCCTCATCTAAGAGCCAGTCTCGCTGCGCAGCCTCTAACAGAGTCTACTATACCACCTCCTGTTCTTACACCAGGCGGTACTGCGGTTACTCCCAAGATGACAACCCCAGTGCCGATTCCTGTTCCCGGACAAGATGGCTCGGCGACAATAGGCACTGGCGCTGCGGCTTCGAAGCCAGCGAACACATCCGCGCCGGCCTCTTCGCCGACTGGTTCGGTTGGGCCTCCGGCGTCAGTCGCAAGCACTGCTCCGGCAAGTATACTGACCAAGCCACCTGCAGAGACGCCAATACCGCCACCCATCTTGTCCCCCAAGAAGTCAACCACGCCCATTCTTCCTCCGGTGCGTGACTCGGCAGCCCGAAGGGAAACAAGGGGGGAGATGGCAAAGAAGAATCAGCAGCAACTGGATAACCCCACACCAGTGCCGGCGCCACAGGTTCCGCAAGCACAGCGCTCGTCATCTGCAGCGCCTTCGATCAAACAATCAAGCTCGCGTGCGGCGACACCAGGCACCACACCGGTGCCCGACGGCCAAGGGAGACGTCCCAGCTCGCGAGGAAAAGCTATGAGTCAAGAGCCACAGCCTTCGCTAGCAACTGACCGACCCCGTCGCGCTAGTACCGCGCGAAATACGCCAGCTCCCGAGCAGCGACAGCAGAGCAAGAGGACTAGAAAGCCTGTGCCTGGTATCGTCAGCAAGACCAACGCTGGAGGCAGCAGTGCCGTGGGTAAGCGAAAAGCGGCTCCCAAGAAGAAACGCGCTCAGAAAAAGGAAAAGGGCCAGCCGATCGAGATCGAGTTGGAAGAAGACGACGAGGGTAACCCAATCGACCCAAAAGAGCCACGATACTGCGACTGCAACAGAGTTAGCTTTGGCGAGATGATTGCGTGCGACAATGAAGTAAGTGCTTTCCGTCTAGCTCGAGGTCTAGAATTATACTGACAATTGTTCTTTTCTGCGTTCAAAAGAATTGCGATAAGGAATGGTTTCATCTAGAGTGCATGGGTATGACCCATATTCCTGCGCGGACGACGAAGTGGTACTGCCCCGATTGTCGCCTTCGTCTGAACATTGGGGAGAAGGGCGAGATTAATGCTAGGGGGATTAAAGCTTGAGATGAGGTCTCAGATGCGAGGTAAAGCGTTGAATTAAAGGGAGATAACTCCAAGGGTGTTTTAGAGGTGATTTTTAGGAGCGAGAAGTGAAGCTTGCCCAAGCTCATGACGGGCAAGGAGCCATTACTGTACATTATTATTCGAATGTATCAACAGTATATGAAAGCTGCACCACGGTGTGGCTGTTACGGCATCTGCGAATCTTCTAGTGACGCGTTGTTGACGATTGCGAGGGGATGAACATTGTTGATGCGAATGAACCGACTGCTTACTGCGTACAACAACTTATCTTGTGGCTGCGTTACATGTTGTCCTAAACAGGTAGACTTCTATAGAGTACCATGATCGGGCGACGGGACTGCGGTGGGTTACACGGGACCGTTCGGCACATGTGGGGCCGGCCACTGCTCTGTGTCCGGCTTCTTACTCAATGCAACGAGTGGCTGGTGGTTAGCGTGGCCAGTGCATTAAATCGAGTTATGAATTCCAAGGACATTGTCGATAAGAGCGCCTAGAGCGCGCACATGTCTGAGTAGGCTTCAGCGTGCACAAGCGAGCTCGATTCCAAATTTGGCTCAGAACTGTCGTATTGTTGTTCGTTGGCGAGATATGCGGGATTGAGGTATTGAAGTTGTTTAAAGTCAAAGTGGTTGATGGTGGTCAGTGCGCATGCACCTTCCTGGGTTGATGTTGGTGATGTATCTGAAGCACCCCCGTGCCTACCTACCTTTTCCAGTATGTTTGCTGTTCTTTTTTTCCATCTCTTTCTCTCTTGCTCCATTTCATCTCAACACTTCTACGAGTCGTCCAAGTGTTTCATTCATCCCAAAATTCAGCTTGCGAGTCACTCTCTTGTGATTCCTGAGTGCTGAATTCAACGGATGCATCTAGCCAGCCGACTTACACGCGCCTGCCTCAACGTGGTATCCACGTTTTCATACCTCCGAGCCCTTTTACCACCGATTCCCTCTCAAATCAAGCAGGCCCTGAAGATGGGCATTGCGGGGTGCGTTCAGTCTGATTTGTTTTCGCGGGGGCTTGATTTGACAATCGTTTCTACTTGTACTAATCATATCTTGTTAGTTTTTGGGAACTCGTCGACCGGGCAGGCGTCGAGAGATCCTTTGCACAATGGGCCACTGATCACTTGAAGGAACAAAAGCGACCACTTCGCATCGCTGTCGATGCAGCCCATTGGCAGTTCAAGAATGTCTCTGACGCCCAGGAAGCTGCTATTCAACAACGTTGGTCACCCATTTCCGTCAATCCCTCATTACTGCCTTGATCTGGTTTGCCAATTTAGTTTATTCATGTGTATTCTGCACCATTTTCAACTTATGCATTTTTGTTTCTCTTTGGAACACAAGAGATTGCCGAGGCTGACAATCCCGACTAGAATCACCAGGTTCCCACCCACGAGAGAAGGCCATCCTCGAACGTTTGCTGCCGTTGATGCGGCTCGGTATCCATGTGGTATTTGTCTTCGACGGGGAACAGCGTCCACAAATCAAGCGGGGCTCCAAACGGTATGGCCAACGAGAATCAACCAGCGCCCTCTTAAAGAATACACTGGATCACATTCTCGTACCTTGGCTCCAAGCACCAGGCGAAGCGGAGGCCGAGTGCGCTTTACTCCAGCAAGAAGGTATCGTCGACGCAGTCTGGTCTGAGGATGGCGATTGTTTCATGTTCGGCTCCACTGTTGTCATCAGAGACCTGCGGGATACCAAGAACCACAAGTTCAAGGAACATGCGCGAATCTTCGACATGAGAGGCATCCGTCGCTTGAATGCTGGGTTTTACAATAAGAAAAGCGTCACCTGTTTCGCCATGCTTACTGGATGCGACTACGCCCCTTCTGGACTTTTAGGCTGCGGGACACGTCTGGCTCAAGAGCTTGTCAAAGACGGAGACCTTGTCGAGGGGTTCTGGCGTATTCAGACGCTTCCTCAAGCGAATCAATGGCGATCGCGTTTGGAGGATTCGATTGAGGACATCACCAGCCGGACGAATCTGCACTTCAACACGGAAAAGTCCAACATCATGACTTTCCCTGATCTTCGGGCCCTCAAGAATTGTCGCTCGCCAGTCGTGTCAACCTTGGCTACACTCGGAAGGCTCTCTTTCCTGCAGGATGAGTGGTATGGCACCCACACAACGAATAGCCTGGCAACCACGATTCCTTGGATGCAGCAATACTACTTTTCAAGAATGACCACTGTTTGGTGGGTCAGGCAGTTTACGCCTATGGTATTGAACCAGAGGCTTCTCAAAGGCGAAGCTCAGGCTCTAGATCTCGTCGCCAAGGTTGCACAAAAACGCAAGGAGAGCCCAACGAGTTCCATCGAACTCGACCCCTGTATTGTGTTTCCCGGTATCGAGAGTGTCTTCATCGAATCCGAGGGAAATCTTTTAGTGAACAGATGGCGAAACGATCGCGAGTCGGCGGGCAGTCCGATCAAGAATGGGAAGTTTGACATGCTGGATGCAGTTCTAGGGCTTGGGATGTCCGACGAAGCGTACCAGGCGTGGAGGAAGAAAAAGCGTTCACCTTCAGCAGCCAAAATTCATCCGGCACATTCAGCGCGGGCAAGTCCGCCTCCTCAGATGAGTCTTGGCCGCCAAATACATTTCCCGAACAGTTTTCAGGCGAACGGCGGTGTTCTTGAAGACTCAATGGAGCTCTCGCACATCGCCTTTGATGCCAATGGTGGCGCCGAAACCATTCCGCCAGACCTTCTGAGGCTCCAAGAGCAGATTCTTGCGGACTGCCAGGCGAACAAGATTCGCACACCCGCTATAGAGCTTCGAAGTCATAGTCAAGTTGGTCAGGACAAGTCTCTAATTGACAGCAGACACTCTGAGGGGTTGGTCGCGCCCTTGCTGGTCCACAAGCATGCCATAATGGCGACTACGAGCCCTTCAGGTCGTTCCATGTCCAAGGCTGCAACGACGGCGAGTCTCGCTGATATTAGAAACAAACGACTTCCAAAGTTCGAAGCGAAGCGAGGCATAGAAAAGACATCGAGAGGTACGGGATACGATGGAAGCATTGCTCTTCGATACGGCAGCGCTTACAGCCTCGACGACGACGACGACGATACTCCCCACGAGTCGACGTCCGCCAAGAAGAGAAGGCTGGAGGAAACCACTGCGGAAGATGTACGAACCGAGGCCGCCGGGATGAGAGCAAGGCGCATGCTTCTTGAGATTGAGCTGGACTCCTCCCAGGGTTCCATTCGGATTGCCAAGGCGAAAGGAGACGGGCGATGCAAGTCTACAGCACGGGAAGCTGTGACAGGTGCCGCTGAAGCGCGGATGAATGGTGGCGGCACAGTTGACGATCCATTCGAGATCTCGTAACGGAGTTTTTCATCTCAAACCTTTATTCTTCGGCTTCAACCTGATCTATCAGGTGACTAGAGCGAGCTTATAATCTGATCCTGAAGGGGTAAATACGTACGGATGGAATGGAGGGAACGATATCATGTACAGTACAAGCATTATCACAAGCCAAGCAACCTGCGCAGAAGAATATCATACCCGAGTTGATGTATTTGTATGCCATCAACTATAAAATTCAGAACAGCGCGTCGCGTCTTTGGAAGTAGGGTGAGATCAACTTTTAAGTCCCTTTCCGACGGAACTTCCGGGGAACGCATAGGTGCAGTATGTGATGAATAAGACGACGAGCATGGATTTGCATTGGAAACCGGTCAATGGTTTCGCGATTTCCTTCCCGAGGTAAACATTCCGAAGCTTTCATCGGGTGCCGTCAGGGCTTCCGGGCCGAAGACTTGTGGGGATGGATGGTGCTTCCCCCCCGCCCGCCGTCCCGCACCTGGGAGCGGGAGACGGATATAAACGTCACCTTGCTTCCTCCCACGTGCTTGCAATAGTACGCTACTCACAATAACATTCACTACCTTCCTTACCTTATTACAGAGTATTCCTTTGCAAATATACGCAAACTCTTGAAGGAGGACTAAGGTTTCTGAGACTTCGCCAACTAATAGAAGGGGACAAGAATGGCTTCATTTGCAGCCACAGAGGGCGTGGAGCCCCACGACAGCTACTCCAGAATGGAGCCGTTCTCGGCCAGCGAGACGGCCATGGAGCGGGACCTCCGGCTCCGGATACGGGACTTTTACCGGACCAGCGACAACAGGGACTTGAACGAGCGCTGGATCGAATTCTACACGCCCGATGCCAAAGTGAAGATTGGTCCGGCGGCGGCAGAGAAGCATGAGAGTGAGTCTTACTACCTACTTAGTACCCAGCATGTGCTTTGAGGCACGGGGACGGCTGACATGTTTGTATTCATCAGACCTCCGTCAACTACGGGCGGACATGTGGAGCTCTGTCGCGGCGAGGAAGCACTGGATCACGAGTGCGATCGGGTCCGCTACCGAAAAGGGTGTGTACGTCATGCTCAAGGGGGGAGTTCGGAGGAAGGGGTTGGATGGTGCTGAGAACGTCTTCAGCTGGGCGGGTAGCGCAGACTGGGTGAAGCAGGATGGGGAGTGGCGGATGGATGCATATCGAGTTTGGCTCGACCAGTGGGCTCCCATTGAGGGGGAACTGCCTTCGGTGTCAGAGTTTTGAAGTGTGACATATGACGGCGCTGGCTAAAGCGGAATATCCAGAATTGAGCAGTGTGTCGAATAGCAATGAGAAGTGTATGTGAGCCGGAGCAATCCAGCCATTGAGATGTGGCAGTCATTCATTGAGCGTCGGACGCTTGCCAATTGGCGGCGCAATGCGATTTGTCGCAGCCACCGTGTTTCGGCGATGGCATTGCTCTGCCCGTCTTTAGCAGCGAGCAGATTGGCCTTGAGTTCGTCGATGACGGCAGATTCATCCGGTGATGGCTTCGACCTCAGACCGCCCCATGCGCTTGCTTGCGCTTCGACGGCGTAGCGGACGCGGTTGGCCCCGTGCCTTGCATTCATCGCGCGTCGCCTCGTCCAGGCTTGGTCTTGCGTAGCTACGCCTCATCCGAATGGGTTGCTTAAGTAATTGGACCGAGGGTAGCCAGGAACTCAAGTAGATATTGCCTCAACAGAATCGTGACAAGTCGCCGGCATCTCAGTTCTTGAAACGGCGATGATCGAGGTTCACAATCCACCCAGTAAAGCTGAAGGCGAGGTTGGGGGAATGAGGAGGGGTATCCAGGAGAGCCCCTCCATACGTCAGCTATGGTGCGTTGTTCTCGTGGTCCACGGTAGAGCTGTGAGTGGCTCGTTCACCTGACGTGGTGCCCCCCGTTCCTCCACCGAGGGGGGGTCAGGTGTCTTTGTCAGTCGGACGGCCTGGCCCTGAGCCGCCGAGTGTGTGGCAGTTCAATGGGGAAGCGGTGCGATAGGACGGACGGATGACCGTCGACGGGAGGATACGGGATAACGACGGCATACTGTAGAGGGAATGGAAGGACACCGTTAATTTAGTCTGGAATCCGTCCATAATTCCACCCCAGGAGGAAGCCTGGCCCAGTTAGCACCAGTTGAGACTGCGCCGCTTGTCATCAGGCCAAAGCGGGATGATGGCATCGGTCACCAGCCCCAGATCGTCACCTTCATCTGTCTTTTGTCCGTCTTGCCGTCGTCCGTCTTTCGTCTTCAAAGTTGCTGGCACAGAGGTAAACGCACGCACAGCCCAGGTGTCAGCAGCTGGTCCCCGCTCCAAGGATGGCTTGTTGGGGGTTTGTGATGGGATTTGTGACAGCAGTAGTAGGTATTTGGCATGCCAGGCTTGGACATTGTAGCTTTTGACTGGACCTCGCGCCGTTGCCGCCTGCATCTCCGGCCTCGGCAAGAGACTCTATGTGCGTATGCAGAGCTGAGCTTAGGTAGGCGTTTGAGTGACTTTGTGAGTGTGTGTACCAAAGTGTGTGAGTGTGTGGCAGACACTTCGGAGATTCGGTAGAAAGCAATGGAAGAAAATGTGTCAATCTAATGGTGGACGGATGAGAGGGGTCTCAGACAATATTGAATTCGTAGTTGAATCAGTGTCCCGTTCATCTGGCATGACGGAGAGTTTGATTTGGTCGCTTCCGTCAGGAATTCTGAGGATAGATGAACTGATAACGCTACTGCGCGCGTACTCGGTGCCTGCAATCAACTAGTAGGTGAAAGAGAGAATAGGCCGAAAGGCGCAAATAAAGGAGGTAATTAATAAGTTGGAGCTTAGCCAGGCTGGGCTGGGCTGGGCTGGACTGGACTCAACTCCGGTTGCTGAGGTTCAATGTCGGTTTGAGAGAAGTGAGCGAGAGCGAGGGCTTGTAAAGTGATCGGAAGTGCCTCTTTGGCGTCTTGAAAGTGTTAGCCTTGGTAACCCGCGCCCGTTGCAGCCCAGCTTCAGGTGTCTTCCATTGTCTCTACGTACCTGCAATACTGTTGTAATTGAGAGGTACCTGTTCGTAGGAAGTCAGGACCATGTATCTTCCGTCAGCTGGTACGGTCATGTTCGAGTTCTCCGACAAGCAAGAGCTGCGGCGGAGGTACGGGAAGATACATGACCAGGTACACAGCACCGGGGCCCCCAGACTGGCAGTCGCAAGAACCAACCACCCCCCCTTGTCCGCTGCGAGCTGGTCCAAGATGGGTGCGCTGTATCTGCAGACTGCATCTGTATCCGCGGTGCGCGTCCTGCCCGTGATGCGTACCGCAGGTACCTGCCGGGCGAGGTTCAAGCCGAGAGTTACCTCCAGCCTGGAACCTACCAGCTCGTGGATGCAGTTGCAGAACAGTGCCAATCCAATCGCAGAATCCCACCATCTGTCTCTCTGTTTTCCCCTCCCCCTCTCTGAAGAGTGCATCCCAGCAAGTTGTCTGCACTTGACACCCCTGTCACTCTAGTTCAGGTTCCTCCAACAGACTCAGTGAGAAGGGGGGCATGGAGGGGTGGCTTGGAGAGGAGACTGGATTGATTGGGGGGCACGCCGCGCCGTACTCCGTACTCGGGGGTGATGGAGGCGCGCAATGGAACCTGAACAACCAACTGGGGGAGAGAGCGAAAGCATTCAAATGCCCCGCTTCCATCCCGCGGGCGGCCAGCAGCTGAAGGTACCTTGCCTGAGGTGCCTCAGATATCTTTTCATTGCTAGGTATGGTAGCAAGCAAGGTTCTGTTGTGCCTGGGTACGTCGTTGTGACTGAAAGTGAGGTGTTGTTGAGTATGAGAGTTGGCAGGCCTCTCGCATACCAAACGAAGCAACTTGGAACCGTCAGAGAGGCCGCCCTGTTACGTGCCCAGGTGGTGCAATGTGGTGTCTTGTTTGGATAGTACGCCCGGCTACCGGTACCTACCTTACTGTACGTACACTACCTTTACCTAAGGTGAGGGATGGAAGGAAAAGGAAGGTCTCCTCTCCGTATCTTATCTTACCTTAGATGCCGCTGCCGCCGTGGAGGGGGTGGAGGCGGGACAGACCACCCACCCCCGCCATCAGCCACGGAGAGAGCAGCAGCAGGTCCAAGTCAGGCCGGGGGTACCTAAGGCACGTAGAGTACTCCGTACCTATGGAAGGTACACAGTAGTACCACCGCACCTCACCCCAACTGGAACTGGAACTGGACCGGACCTGGGACCTGCCTACCTGACCTGACCTCACTGTCACTCACTCTTCCCCGTGCTCTCTCCTTCGACTCAACAACACCAACAACTCAAACAACGATCCACGATAGCAGCATTCCCGTGAACACAGCAGTCACGTCACGTCCGTCACGACCTGTCACGTCTTTCCTCTTCTGTCTTATTCTATAGATTTTCCTTCGGCCATCCTAGTAATCTCTCTCTTGCTCTCCACTTTGGCAGTGCCTGCAAAGAAAGCCGCTCTTTTCCCTCTCTTTACTGCTTCTTTCCTTCGCTTTCACCTCCAACCCGACGTCCATCTTGCTTACCGACCGGTATTCGACTTGTTCCGTCTTGCTTTGCCTGCCTCTATTTGCCACGCAGACCTGTTCATATTCAAAGCATTTACAAAAAAAAAATAGCCAGCGGTAGCCTTCGTCATCCGAGGTCATCTGCCGCCTTTGTCGACCCCTCGCGCGCGATTCTCTAATAGATCAACAACTCAAGTCTCGTCCTTTGCAGCCTTCCAACGAACCTCATACGACGAAACCGAGCCACGTACTACGACACTTGCATACTCGTCTCGTATCGACTTCCTCGTTCCCAAATAAGCGGTACAGCTGGCTTGCGGAAACGCAGGTCCTTGGAGCAGGAGACTGCTCCAATTGCCGCGCAACACCACTTGAATGCCGAGTAAGTTCGGGTCTCTCTCTCCTGCGCCCCTGAGCTGCCATACGCGCCGGAACCCATGTAGCATTGCCATACTCATCATCTCATTCTCTTCAGGTTCGAAGAAGGACAGAAAGAACGCGAAAGATGGTGCAGTTAGCGCCGCGGTGACGAAACTCGCCGCGGGCAAGTTCGCGTAGGTTCCCCTCTACCCCTGCCCGTCATCTTAGAACCCCGCGATAGTCGGCGTTGAGTCACTGCCGCAACCTCTATGGCCCGTTTACCTTTGTCGCGATCACGATGGCTAACAACCTCAAAGAAATGGCAGCCCTTCCAAGAGCCCTCCGTCCGATGCATCGTCGCCTCCCGTTCATTCTCCCGATATTAGACCCATAACTCAAGACCCGTCCCCATACGATGGGCACCCCACCGTCTCGCCCTCTTTGGATGCACTTTCCACCACATCCGCATCGGCTGCAAGTACAAACCACGACTGGGCAAGAGGAGGGCTCGCTGGCTCTCCAGGCAACTTGATCAGTCTCATGGGCGAGTCGCCGCCCACTCAACCTTCCTCCTACGAAGACTCTGGTCGCCTCCGCCACGGATGGGCCGTCCAGCACCAGTCCCTGACGCCCCAGACTGCTTCGCCATCTCCTCCCAACAGCATGCCAAACCATATGAAGCGGCCTCTCAGCTTCCAGATGGATGCGCAGTTTCCCCTTGAAGCCTACCATCAGCCGGCTGCAGCTGCAGCATACCGTCGCAGCTCTATGCAGTCGCAAATGTCCCACGCCCGAGTAGGCTCCCAACCCCCGCTCCCTCATCAAGCCCAGCCGCATTTTTATAGTGCTCCTGACATCGACTTTGACATGGCTTCCAAGGCCGGCATGAAAGCCGGCGATAAGGGCTATTACTTCGGCTTCGATACACTTCCTGCTGCACATAACGAGTTCGCTTTAGGATCGGACAATGTTGCGTTGGCGGGCTATGAGGGTGGTCTCGAGGTTTATTCAGTCAGCAAGCGCGGCCTAGATCGGGTTGCCGGCCTCAATGGGTTGCGAGGAGGCGTATACGATGCCAAGATCCTTCCTTGGTCAACTCCTGGAGACAAGGCCGATGATTCTCCTCTCGTGGCAGTCGTCATTCACGGGCCTGTGCTACCACAAACATCGCCAGAGATCGCGATTCAAGCGGCAAACGACAACATTCCCGAAGATAGAGCCGATGTGCCTGGTAGCCCTCGAGCTGATGGCAGTCAGAAGGGAGGCCCTTCCGGCCGATTTACGCCGGCCATCGAGTTTTACCAGACTTCAGTCGAACTATACTCTCTCAAGACGGGCAAACTCGTCGACGTGCTTCTACAAGCTCCAAAAGTCCCGCTGTCAACACCCGTAACGAGCCCGATCTTCAAGGCGCCGCCGCCGACGGGCGCATTCACGATCAAAGCTGATGCTGGAAACATTGCAATCGCCTCTGGAGTCAGTGGAGAATGTTGGGTTTACCGTTCTATCCTGGATTCCAATGACGGCACAGTTCGCTTCGGCTGTGTTGGTAAACTCTGGACCAGCCTTCAACAGCCCCCTCGAGGAGAGGTTGCCGAGGATGCTGAACGCCGCCACTCACCTGCGCCTCCTCGTCCTAACCCGCAGACCCCAATCCTATCGCTCAACGGCAAGTGGATTGCCTACTGTCCTCCAGCAGCATCTTCGCAAATTGCTCTGCGCGCTCATGTACCGGTGGTTATTCTCGGCAAAGCCCCGGGCATCTCTTCGGTGACGTCTCCTGTGCTGCCCGCGGTCACGGGGTCTGTTGATTCTCCCATGGCCGAGAGCATGGTCAACAAGATTATGCGTGAAACAACGCAAGAGTTGATCTCTGGAGCAAAGTGGGTTGGCCAGCAAGGACTGTCGGCCTGGAACTCGTACTGGAACAAGAATGCGAACCAGGCGCCTCCGATGCAGTCTCGCTCCCCTCCTGTGACAGCGCAGCAATGGGCAGGATCGTACCCTCCTCGGCACGACGCAAACCAATTCCCGCCGACTCACGGTACACCTGGTCAAGCAGTGACCAAAGACCCCGGTCTGGTCTCTATCCTCGACATGGACAGCTTGCCAACTTCTGCCACCTTGCACCCGCTCATCACCTTTGCATCTCCACTCGGCTGCAGCTTCCTGTCCTTTTCACCGACTGGGCTATCTCTGTTCACGGCAAGCGGCAAGGGGGATGTGCAGACTGTATGGGATCTAATGTGCATTCAGTACACCAAGTCATCGCCTCTTCAGGTGATCGCGGCCAACAACGCAGTCGGTCCACGAGTGCGGCAGGTCGCGCAATTCTCACGGATGACCGTCGCTCGGATCGTCGATGTGGCTTGGTCGAAACCCAACGGTGAGCGGATTGCAATGGTCACGGAAAGGGGAACCGTTCATCTTCTAGAAATGCCTTTCAGTGCCTTCACCTGGCCGCCGCCTCGTCGGCGCAAGGCCACGGAAGAAAATGGCGCTCCTGCGTCAGATGCACCTAACTCGGCTGTCTCGATTGCATCCAGTGCCTTCGGAGCTGCCTATCACGCCGCCAGACCTTTGATCACTCGGCCGCGTAGGAGCAGCGTGAACGCTCAAGGCTTAGCCGGTGGCAACTTCGTCGATTCAGCCAGTGTTGGAGGAAGAGCTATCGCTGCGAGCATCAGTCATTCCCTGGGCAAAACCGGCGTCGCCATAAACCAGCTGCGCCACACGGGAGATAACCGCGTTTCTTTGCCACAAAGCTCGCTTCTGCCAGCTTCATCATGCGTCGTATGGATCACTGGTAGAAGGTATCACACTCTGTACGTGGTCGGCGACGGCCTTGTGCGAACATTCCCATCCAAGACTCGTCGCCCGTCAGGGGCTGCCAGCAAGCAGCGCACACCTCGAGGAGTCCGATACAAGGACTTCAAAGTCCCTGCACTACCCGACGATGGTTTCTCGCCAGCCGTTCGGCAATTCATCGACTCGGACGAGTATCTGGATCTGTCAGACCGAGAAATGGACGTGGGCAAGACATTGACGCTCGACCCGCGAGCCAGACCGGTTCAGGTCGACCTGAGTGCAGAAGCATCCATTCCACAAGCCGAGATCGAATCCAGCGCACCATACCAGCCTTTCCATACCGACAGGCGAGTGGCTTTGTATGAGTACGCAAGCCCACCAACGGCCTTGGCACCATCGCTCGCTGCGCTGATGGCCGATACCACACTGGAAGATCACGCAACGCCCAAGCAAAAGAAGAAACAGCAGCGTGCGCGAGTTCAAGAAACAGCTCTAGAGACAAACTACTCGCAACCTTGGGCATTTGGTCAGCCACTCAACCTGGTGAAGCTCGATACTGGACACCTCTCAGTTTCAGAAGACGAATTTAACATTTCGGATGATCACCGCGCGCTCCCGCTTTCTTCGATGGAGAGAGTTATGCACCGCGGAGAGAACGGCGATGAGATTGTTGTTACAACCCGACGACGACGTGGGGCGAGGCACACGGAGGATGAGGATGGCTTTTTCGAGGATGACTGTGAAGTGCTTGACTTTGCAGATCAGAGAGTTTGAGAAAGGAACCACGAGGCGTTTGGAGCTAGATTAGACCAGGAGTCATTCTTGCCATGACTTTTGTCTACAGATGTCAGGCATCGGTCCAAAGAGACATGCGCGGGCCGAGGCCTGGGATCATGGGGCAGGATATGTACTTGGCCGGTCGTGCCACTCACTCCTTTATTGGTGATTTTTTGAGGGTTCTCTCTGGCCTAGGGCAGTACCTCCTCGAGCAGTATCAGAGTAGGTAGCGTTGCTCTTGAAGTGAGCAGCGCGCTCATTCTCCAATAAATCCAGCTTAGATACCCATCATTGTGCTTTCGCAACTGTGGACCCATTTCCCCTTTGGCCCTCATGTTCCATGCCCGTATCATCATAGACATCCAACAATAAAAACCTTGGCCTCCTAAGCATCGACATGCGCAACAATTGTTTTACAATTTCCCACTTCCGAGTCCTTTACGCCTTCTTCTTTGCGGCAGCCTTGGCCTTGGCGGCCTTCTTTCTGTTGCTGCGGATCATGACGGTGCCTAGGAAGGAACCGACGACGGCGGAACCGAGGAGGATGAGAATGACGGGAATGCGGATGGCCCAAACGCGCGCAGGGAAGAAGCTCTGGAGAGGGTGGCCCTCGTCGACAAAGGGCTGTGGCAGGAGTTGTTAGTCAACCTTGTTGGCCTTGTTCGCAGAACAATAGGTAATGAGGGAGGAGTGGGTGGGCGATGCCACTTACCATGAGCAGGGTCCAGATGGAGTAGTATGTGAAGATGACAGAGGCAGCCACGAGCATGGCGAAGCCGACGAGAGTTCCGCTCTGTAGTAAGTTAGCTAGCTGTTGACGATGTTCAGTCTTGCCTGCCTGCCCTCCTGCCCTCCCTTGTTGCGCTCGAGGGTGGGATGGGATGCTGGCTATTGAGCACGGGTGGGTCCTTGCCAGCTCTGGGGGGAGCAATGTCAACGTACCATTGTCGATTTTATTGAAAGGGTAAATAAAGAGTGTGAAGAAGGAATCGACGGGGTGGGCGCGTGCAAGTAGTGACCTGTGACTGTGTGAATGGAAAGGCCGATGTAAAAGAAGGGTCGTGGGGGATTGTGGGAAGGAGGTCGAGATGAGGTAAGGCCAGTTAGGTGGTAGCTAAGGTACTGTATTGGATCCTCCGATCGGGAAAATTGTCGTCGCGATTTCAGGGGACGAGGGCGCGCCTGCATTGGACCTCTATGGCTGCGCTAAATGGGAGCTGCCACGGTTGACTGAATGACTTGAGGTGTACGGTGGACCTGCCAGATACATTTCCCCTACGCTTAGGAAGCTCCAGCCGCATGATCTGTGCGCTCTTTATCAGATAGTGGATCCTCTTCACTCCCCAGCCACACTTGGATTTTTAGGTAACTCTTGCCTGGCGATCCTGTTGTGTCAAAGCAGCAGTAACTTTTTCCAGCCCAGCCAAAAAATAGACTTCCAGCAACCAGCGCATCTCCGATTCGGCTGTCGCCATTTCTTTACGTCGCAAGGCTCCTCGGCTTGATTCTCAATCATCCAAAGGCCTCTGGGGACGTGAGAATAGAGGCAAGATGGCATCGGCAGATGTTGGCTCCCCGAGCTTCGAGCGCCGCGAACGCGATGGCGAAATGGAAAACGACCGCGATGGCGGTGACCGTCGACACCACCGCGACAACCGCGACAACGATCGCCCCCGCCATCGAGACCGCGATCGCACCGATAGCTACCGTCCGGCCCCCAAAGAACAACGACGCCCGACGCCGCCGATGAAGACGGAGGAGGAGAAGCAGGCGATCGCAAAGGCCGAGTACGAGAAGCTGCTGTCCATGCGGTCTGGAGGCACCTACATACCACCAGCGCGACTGAGGGCGCTGCAAGCCCAGATCACCGACAAGAGCTCCAAAGAATACCAGAGGCTGATGTGGGAGGCGCTGAAGAAGAGTATCAATGGTCTGATCAACAAGGTCAATTACTCCAACATCAAGCACATTGTTCCCGAGCTCTTTGGCGAGAACCTGATCAAGGGCCGCGGCTTGTTCTGTCGATCAATCATGAAGGCGCAGGCGGCTTCTCTACCCTTTACGCCCGTCTTCGCCGCAATGGTGGCTATTGTCAACACGAAGCTGCCTGCTGTCGGTGAGCTCCTGGTCAAGCGACTCATCATGTCCTTCCGCAAGGGTTTCAAGCGCAGCGACAAGGCTGTCTGTGTTTCGTCCACGACATTCTTGGCGCATCTTGTCAACCACCAGGTCGCCCACGAGCGACTCGCTGGTCAAATGCTCCTTCTTCTCCTTCACAAGCCGACGGACGACAGCGTTGAGATTGCCGTTAACTTCATGCGCGAAGTTGGACAACACTTGCAGGATATGCAGCCCGCAATCGCCCTCGCCGTTTGGGATCAGCTGAGGAACGTTCTGCACGAGGCAGATATCGACAAGCGTGTGCAGTACATGATTGAGGTGCTATTCCAGGTTCGCAAGGACAACTTCAAGGACAACCCGCCCATCAAGGAGGAACTCGACTTGGTTGAGGAGGAGGACCAAATCACGCACATGGTCGACTTAGACGGTGAAATCGACGTACAGGATGGCCTCAACATCTTCAAATACGACGCAGAGTGGGAGGAGCACGAGGAGGCTTACAAGAAGCTCAAGGCCGAGATCTTGGGCGAGGGCAGCGACTATGATGACGACGATGACGATGAAGATGAGAGCTCCGAGGAGGAGGACGATGAAGAAGAGAAGGCAATGGAGATCAAGGACCAGTCCAACACCGATTTGGTAAACCTGCGCCGTACCATTTACCTGACGGTCATGTCGTCCATCGACCCTGAGGAAGCAGTTCACAAGCTTTTGCGGGTAAACCTCCCGGCTGGTCAAGAAGCGGAGCTGCCCTCGATGATTGTCGAGATTTGCTCTCAGGAAAAGACCTTTTCGAAGTTTCACGGCTTGATAGGAGAGCGTTTCGCCAAGCTTAACAGGTTATGGACAGGTCTCTTTGAAGAATCTTTTGCCGACTACTACAGCAAGATCCACCGATACGAGACCAACAGGCTTCGCAATGTTGCGCGCTTCTTTGCGCATTTGCTCGCAACCGATGCTATTGGCTGGCACGTACTTTCTGTTATTCACCTCAATGAGGAAGAGACAACGAGCAGTTCCAGAATTTTCATCAAGATTCTTTTCCAGGACATCTCTGAGGAGCTCGGCATGGCAAAACTGCAGGCCCGGATGAAGGACGAGATCCTCCAACCCAGCTTCACCGGCCTGTTCCCGCGCGACAACCCGCGAAATATTCGTTTCTCCATCAACTACTTTACCAGTATTGGCATGGGTGCTCTCACAGAGGCTTCTCGAGAATACCTGCAGAACATGCCTAAGCCGGCGTTGCCTGCGCCACCGGCTGATGATTCCGACTCGGAGTCGGTGTCTAGCTACTCTTCGTACACGGGCTCCTCATACTCCCGCTCTCGATCAAGGTCGCGGACGCCTCGACACGCCATTGATCGCAAGCATGCTGGTTCCAGATCTCCTTCGCCCCGTGGACGGGACCGCTCGTACAGCCGAGGTCGCAGCTCAACCAGGTCTCGTTCTTACACTCGTTCAGTCTCGCCTCCCAGAAAGGGACGTCGCGACGACTCGTATTCGGCGAGTCCTCCGAGGAGACGCGGTCGCTCCGCCAGCTACTCAAGATCTCCTTCTCCGGCCCGAAATGGTCCCAGGGATCGTAGTCTCAGCGTGACACCGCCACCACGCCGGGCAGCCCGGAGGAACAGCTCAAGCGTCAGCAGATCACCTTCGCCAAGGAGAGGGCGTTCTATTTCTCGCTCTGCTAGCCCCCCGCCTGCACGAGGCGTACCTGTCCGCGGTCGCAGTCCAGGGCAAGATGCTCGCCGCCCAGCCAGGCGGAATAGTTCATCTGTGAGCAGCGCGCCGCGGAAACGCGCCCGCTACGACAGTCGTTCTCCCAGTCGGTCGCCGAGCCGTGCGTCATCATATGATTCGCGGTCTCGCTCCCCCGTAGACCGTCGTGGGCCGAGAGACAGCCGCTCACCTGTCGCCCCGAGGGCACGGGATGGTGACAGCGCCTCAGCGGCCCCGCCGAGAGCGAGAAATGGTGGTCGCAATGCGTCGTACTCTCGCTCACCGAGTCCCCCGCCCAAGAGGTCACTCAAGCGGGGTTCGCCGGATCGAGGTCGGGATTCGAGGAGCCCTATGAGCGCGAAGCGGAGGAGATATAGCGATTCGGTTTCGAGGTCGAGAAGCCCGCCGCCGCTGAAGAAAGGACGGAGATGACCGGGTTTAGGAGGAGGCATAATGGGGGAGCAGGCGTGAATGTGTATAATGGATTGGCAAGGGTGGATGAGTTGTCCAATGTCCAAAGTTTAAAGCATGGCATGGGTCAGATTGATATTTGTATAGCTAGTCAAGATTAGGAACGGGGACGGTGCCAATGTTCATTGGTGAATTTGCTGCCTTCGGGCTGCTTCTCGAAGTGCTTGCTTGCATACTTCCGTGTGATTCTTATCGAGTTGATTGAGTACAATGCAGCCCTAAATCATTCCTACCTTCAAGATGTATTTCTGTGATAGAGTGAGGCTGTTAAGCCCAAGCTGGCGGGTTCCCATCTGACTGTTCTCTCACCACTCCCTACCGACATGAGAGAATGCGAGAAGTCGAGTAAACAAAACGAACAAACGACAACAACATTTGCAAGCAACGACCTGAAACTTTGCAAATAGCATCAAAGTCGACATCTGCTTGACACTTTGTCAAAAAAGCAAAAGGAGATGATCGCAGGCGCGGTCTATCGGGCTACTGTGGACGATCAGGGGATTGAACCCTGGGCCTCCCGCAGACGCTGAAGGAATGCAAAGCGGGCGCTCTACCACTGAGCTAAACGCCCCGGAGTGTTGGATGATCTCTGGGCCTTGGCTAGGGCCTAAGTTTGGGAGTTGGAGTTGTGGGGGTTTTAGTTAGTGGAGTTTCGCAGTGGAGTTTTGGTCTGTGTTTGGTCGTCAGTGTCAGCAGGCGAGAAGAGTCTGGCGAGTCGCTGTTCAGCTTTGGCAATCTTGAGGGGCGGCAAAATTTGGGCATCGGTTTGGGAGCGGGATTCGAGTTCGTAGAGTGGTTTTGCTTTTGAGTTTGCGTTTGATTTTGATTCGGGGTGATGTTGTCTTGTGGTGCGATTTGGGCGGTCCGGCCGTTTTTCTGCTTTGGTGCATCTTGAAGTGGTGTTCTAGATGGTGTAAGTCAGGTTCAGGTCATTGTCTGCTTGTGCCCCGAGCTGTGCCTCTGTGCTCAATGTTCGTCATGACTGACGATATCCCTTCTGGTGAACAGCTTTATTCTTGCCATCCTTCCCGGAGTATCCGTCAGTGATGCTAACAAACAAGAAGGGTGAGGAATAATGTGATCCTGCCTCCCGACCTTCGGGTGAACGTAATGCGGTAAAGAGGAGATGATGTGTATCGCCATTTACATCGACCCAAAACACTACTCTGACATCGGCGTCAATGTGGTCCAACAAATGATCTCTGAAGGTCATATTCAGTCAGAGAGAACATCAGTGTCAATTCTGCTCAGAGCAGCTTTATACTGTAAGATCATCATTCAGTGTAGGGCAGGAATTCAGTCCATGTTTGGCGATGAAAGTCTCCTCCAGAATCGAAACACGCCCTACCTTACATCGAGGGGGACCTTTCATTATACAAATCGCTATAAAGCTTGAGTAAACATAGCATGTTCCTTCCTATGAAGGAAACATGCAACTCGTACATGGGATGATTACCAGACGCTAATCGCCCTCATCCACCAGAACTCGTGGTCATCCAACCACCCTTTTCATCTCAAATACATCCCGGAGTTCAATCTCAGCTCACCAGCATATCTTGACACGCTCCTTCCCCGTAAGATCCTAACCAAGAAGAACCTCAATACGGTCTCTCGCAACCGCATCCCACACCCTCTGCACAACATGCCCGAGCCCCCTCCGATAACACACCCCGCCAACCCTCTCCACCCAGAGCACATTAACAAAATCCACAATCTCGTCCTCGTCCATGTTATCCCGGAACGCATCCAGGTCAAAGACATGACTCCCCCCTCTCTCGCTCGCCATCGACACGGCCACGAACTCGAGCTTCTCCTCCCCGGTATGGTTCGCCCCCTGCAAGCCCAACCAGCTATCGTGCGCCGTCACCACGCCGCACCACTTGCCCGTTCTCGACCAGATATTCCCCACCGCCAGCGGGACGCCGTACCCTCGTCCGGGAGCGACCAAGCCCGTGCCAGGCCCCGTGTTGTTTCCCGAGTTCACCGCGTTGGCCGCTTTCGCGTCGAGCGGCGCCCCGTTCCGAGCCACGGCGAAGTCGACGTCTAGGTACGCCACCGTCGTACTGAACGAAAGCAGCGTAGCGCTCAGCGCAAAGTCCCCAAACGGCGACAACCCCACCCCCGGGACGGCTGCATCCGCTCCTCCTCCTCCCCGCCAGCCATCTCCGCCACGGGCACCGGGTACCGAAACACAACCTCCGGGTCCCCCGCATACCGAAATCCGCCGCCGCTCCTCGACCAACCAGCAGGCAACGGCACCGTCCTCCGATGCCTCCGATCCCGGTACGCCATCCCGTCATTCGGCAAGGGGGTATACGTCGCCCGATCCGTGAGCTCATAGCTCACCAACGACCGTAGCCGGAACGCGTAGGGACTCTTGAACCGCCTCTCCGCGCCCCTCTTGCCGTGATGCGCCGGCGCCTCCTGGACGTAATCCGCCGCCGCCCGCCAGAGCGTCAGGTCCGCGGGGACACCGTCGTAATGCCACCCGAGCCAGCTCCACGACGGCAGCGGGTTCATCCCCGTCACGGGCTGCACCATCAGCCGCCGCCGCACCATCGCCCTCGGCTGCCACAGCATCGCAACGTCCAGGAAGCTCACCGGCATACCGAAGACGAAGCCGCCCGCAAACGACCGCGATAGCACTGTCGTGATACCCCGCAGCGCCCTCGTGGTATCCGACATGAGCGTCACTCGCCGCGCGCTAAACTCCATCGCGACCCGCGCGTACTCGTCCATGTCGGGCCACACGGGGTGCAGGTATCCCGTCGCCGCGGGGAACGTCCTCGACGCACACGGCCCGCCGCCGCCGCCGCCGCCGTGCCTCCCCAGCCCTCCGCCCTTGAGGATCTTGCTGAACCTGCCGCCGCCCACTGCGCCCGGCGGTCCTTGCCACAAGTCGCAGTGGCACTCCCACGTCACCGTCTCCTCGAAAACGTACACTTTCCGCCGCGAGTACATGCCCTCCTGCACCGTCCACGCCCGGCCCGCCCACCGCGACGAGAGCACCAAATCTTCGTGCTTCCTCGCCGCGGCGCCCCGTGGCGGCGGCGTCCTCCGCAACAACCCCGTCAACCCGGACTCGGCGTCGCCCGCGGCCGCCACGATGGTCATGTAGGCGTTCGCGTACACGTACGCCATATTCTTGACGTACTCCTCCCTTTCCACGTCGTCGTCCTGCACGATGCAGAACCGGTCGACCCATAGGTACTTTATCCCCAGCTTCCGCGCCAACCACATGGCATCCAGAATCGTCTGCGGGATATCCGCGTCGTCCATGCTCGCCGTCAGCACCTCGAGGTTCTCCCGCAATGTCTCCACAGGACCCCGCGACGAAGGCAGCGGCGGCTCGTAGACGTAGCTGAGCGCGATGTACCGATCCGTCGCCCTCGCGCGCACGAGGCACCGGTTCACCGAGTCAATCAGCCATATCGGCCGCCACGTATCCGCCGGCGGGCCGGAAGCAGTGGTCGCCGTGCTCGGCGTTGCACGTGTCGAGCCACTCGCGCACCCTGCCGACGGGGTTGAACGCCTTACTCGTCGTCGAGGCCGACGACGCGCGGCGCGAGGGCAGCGTGGTTGCCGCGGCGGCGGCTGCGGCCCCGACGCCAGGCGGATGGTCCCCCGCTCCGCGCGCCGCGCCTGACCGCGCCGCTGTCCAGGTGCTCATGAGCCGCTCCGTGATGCTCTGCCTTTTTGCGCCGTTGTTGGCGCTGTTGGGGGGGCACGCTCTGCTGTCTCCTGGCGTGGCCGTTGACGTTGCTGCGGCCTCCTTCTCCTCCGACGTGGTACTTTTCGTCTAACGCGAAGCTCTGCCGCTTTCTTTCCCTTATGCGAGGGCTGTCTCGTAGGCGAGGGCTATCCCTCAGAGGAGGGCTGTCGCGCAGGCTTCTGTCGCTGTCTCTGTCTCTGTCGTAGTCCCTATCGCGATCCCGGTCCCTGTCCCTGTCCCGATCTCGATCCCGGTCCCTATCTAGTGGCGGTGATGGTGGCAATCCTCCTCCTCCTCCTCCTCCTCCTCCTCCCCGTCGCCTCGGTTCCGGGGCCCGAGATCGATCCCTGTCGCGATCCCTATCCCTATCCCTATCCCGATCACGCTCACGCTCACGCAAGTCGCGATGCCGTTCCGAACGAATGTCTCTCTCCCTGCTCCCCCTAGGCGGTGGCGGAACGTGTTGCTGTGAGCGTCGCTGCGGCGGCGGCGTAGGCGTCTGAGGTCTATATCTGCCGCCGGCCGGGGTGGTGCCGTCGCGGTGATGACGCTTCTTGTCGTCGTGGTCGTGGTCGGTATCTGGGCCCTCCTCATCCGACATTGAACTGGGCGAACTTTCGTCGTCGGATATAACCACTACGCCAGCAGGTCCATCTCCTTCTCGTCTGGTTGTCGCTCCTGGTGGTGGTGGTGCTGGTGGTGGTGCTGCCGCACCGCTGCTGCGGTCGGCGGACGGACTCGGGTGGTCCATTGCCTTATACTCTGAAAAATCCGCAAATCCCAATCCCCTTTTTTCTTCTCAAAGCGCAAAGTCCCTCTCTGATTTTCCCTGTCCGTCGTATGAGATTTGCACGCGCTGCTGCAGATGCGAGCTGTAAATGCAAATGCGCGGCCCCTAATGCGCTGCGCTGCGCTGCGTTGCGCTCGCCGCCGGGCTTTGAGCGTATTATTCCTGGCTCTTGGTTCCGCAGCAACGGGAATCCGATCTTTGGAGGTACCTGTTCCTAGTTCCTACTCTTTCTCCCTCACAAAAAAAGAGGTCCGTTTCTCCTTGGCTTTTGCTGTTGCGCCGTGACACTAGTGAAGTGTGGCTCGGTGAGACCGTGCGAAACGGAGGTTTTCTTACGGGAGGGCGCGGGAAACTTCGTTATGCAGGGCAGAGACCAAATAAGAGGACTAGAAGAATCACGGGCGTTGCGCTGATGTTAATGTGATGACCAGAGTCCGATAGATGATGGTGATGAGGTCCTCGATTGCTTGCGATGAAATTGGGCCTAAGGATGGATGAGATGAGATGACATGTTCGTCGTGTGAGTGTGTATCGCGACGAGATTGAAAATGAATGGCTTTTGCGACAAAGGCGTGTGTGTACGTGTACGCGCAACGCCACGCAACGGCAGTGAGACTGGAAAGTGCGATATGAGAGGTGCGGCGCGAGATGAGTGTAGTGAGCAGCAGAAGGTGGAAGGTGAGAGGTGAGAGGTCGAAAAAGGCACCGCCACCCCCGGCCCGCCCGTTCAGAAACCTGGGCCCAACCTCGATCGTTTCCCCCAGCCCCTCTATTATAACCAAATTAAACAAGACACATTGGGCATAAAAATCGACGTTCTTTCTTCCTCACGATGGACCAAATGGTTGGGCCGTCGTAATTTACAGGGCCATTCCCTACCTTGCCTGATGATCTCCCAACATATTATTAGCCGAGCACGTCAATACCCAAAAAGCAATTGACCCTTGCAAACGTCGATGGTACAGACAGCTCGATTGACTGACTGCTTATATATCCATCCGTGTACGTAAAATATCACGATATTTGCTACCAGGCAAATGGGATACACCTCATGCGTTCAAGTCCATCGTACTCACATCTATTAAAATACATTTGCTTGCTAGTCTAACAAACTTCGCAACGGGTCTCTGCCATCGTCAACCGGGACAGAACCTCCCCCCCTCCGTTGCCATCCATCCACCACCGTTCAACTAATTCCCTCTGCGGCCTCATTTCTGGCCCATGGTATTTGTATCGAGTGCCGTTCCCGCCGTTACCTTTACACGTTCCAAAAGCCTCCCAATCCTGTACGCCTGTAAATGTGCAACAGTCTTTGATGTTTTCGCAGTTTGAGTAGACCACCGCTTTGCGTTTGCGTTGGTCGCCTTTCGACTGTATGCCATCGCCATTTTCTTTTTAGCATCAAGCCCCCGAATAAAATAATAAAAACCTCACAAACGTCATGAAACGTCAAATGTGATCACTAGAACGTCGAAACCAATAAACCCCCATTCGGCTACTCCTGATCGCTTTGCGCACCGTTACTTGCACCGTTTGTCTCCTTGGCGCCGTTGGAGGCCGAAGAAATTAACTTGATCCTCGTGGTGGAAGTTGATGGTTGAGGCGTTCCGACGCTCGCACTCGCGCTAGGCGCCACTGAGCCTTCCTTACCGCCGTCGCTTTCCAATTCTTGCAACTCTGCATGCTTGTCGAGAGCTTTTTGGAGTTCTTCGTGGAAGAATTTCTGTGAATGTGTCAGTTTCAATGTCACAAAAAGAGTCAAGGGAGTCACTCACCTGAAGAGTAAGAGAGTCCTGGTACAGGAGCGATGCCTCCTCGTTGTAAGTCTGGCAGTTGCGGAACATAAGGTCAACGTCCTTGCGCATATCACCGAGGCTGTGGTACTGCTGCTTCTTGATCTTGGTCTCAATCTGCTTCATCGAAATAGGAGACTGGATGATCAAGTAGTAGTCGGCGTAATCGCGCTTGGGTGGCAGCGCAAGGAAGGGCCCAATGATGATTCGCTTGCCCGCAACCGACTCGTCATCATCCTCCTCTGGTGGCTCCGGATCATCTACCTCAAGGTTCATGAGTCCGTCGAATAGAGCCCTCGTGTTTGCCTGCAGGAGTTGGCGTTGCTGAGCCGACACTCGCGGCGTCTCGGAACCAACAGAGACCGACACCGCCTTAGCTCTACCTTGTGGGCCACGACGCTTCTTAGCCGGAGGCTCATCGTCCCCTTCTTCTGCCTTGCGCTTCTCTTGGTTCTTCGCGGCTCCTTTGCGGCCTCTCTTCTTGGGTGTTTCCACCTCCTCCGTGCTGGCACGACTTGCAGGGGGAGAGTCGTCAGCAGCATTAGCCATGGCGGACCTCTTGAGCCTGTTAGTCTCCCGCTTGTCTTTACGGGCTTGCTTTCGTGCTGCTGCCGCCTCTGGTGAGTCGTCGTCATCGTCGACAGCCATGAGCCACTGCTCTTCCGTGAGACCATCGTCGTAGCGAACCTTAGTTCGCTCACGAGCTCCACGTCCAAGACTTGTCTCAATCTCCTCCTCAATCGGGTTGCCATCACCCAGGTAGATGTCAGGAAGTTCATCCTCTGCGAGGAGACGAGGCTTAACCTTTGCTCCAGCTGCCTCGCCATAGGTTGGGTCTTGCTTCCGCTCCTCATCGAGTTTCTGGAAAACGACAACTTCATCGTCGCTACGCGCGAGGAGCAGGTTCAGTTCCTCATCGTCCATCTCGTCCTGGTCTCCAGTCTCCGCCATGTCGGCGCTTTCTAGGAGGGTACGCAGCATGGCATCACGATCCGTTTCTGTCGACTTGTTGTCGAAGCGACCGGCTTGGATGACCTTGCCATCCATGTCAAGCTTGAACCTGGCTCTTTCCAAGATCTTCTCTTCGACCGAGTTCGAACTGATGAGACGAAGAATTCGCACCTCGTTCTTTTGTCCGATACGATGAGCACGATCCTGAGCCTGCAAATCTTGATGAGGATTCCAATCGGAGTCGTAGATGATGACAGTGTCAGCAGTCTGCAGGTTCAGACCAAGACCACCAGCACGGGTCGACAACAAGAACATGAAGTAGTCCGAATCGGGAGCATTGAACTCGCGCAGCAGATCGGAACGCTCGTCTGACTTGGTTGTACCATCCAGACGAAGATACTTGAGGTTGCGGTATCTGAGGTAGTCCTCCATAATGTCCATGATGGCCGTCATTTGGAAGAACATGAGAACGCGATGGCCCGTTGCCTTGTACTTGGGCAGGATTCTGTCGAGAAGCTCAAACTTGCCAGCTGTTCTCCATAGCAAGTCGTTACTGATGCTCATAGGATTCATGAGATTCTCGACCTCATCAAACACAAACGGATGGTTGCAAAGCTTGCGAAGCTGCATAATCATGTTGCTCAAGCCGCGAGCACCAGCCTTGCCACCCTGTCCGTCGCTGACGAGGATCCTGTTGTGCGTGACCATCTGCTTGTAAAGCTTGGATTGCAAGGCAGAGAACTTGCACTTGATGACCTTCTCGGTCTTGTCCGGGAGATCCTTCTCGACATCCTTCTTCAGACGGCGGAGCAAGAAAGGACGCAACACCTTGTGCAGACGACGAATGACGAGAATCTGTTCTTCTTCTGTGAGTTCCATCTTGTCTTGTCCACCGGTGTTGGCAAAAGGTGTGTTGAACCACTCGTCGAAGGTTGTCGCAGACTTGAAAATAGTGGGTAGCGTGAAGTTGAGCATAGCCCACAGTTCCGTAAGGTTGTTCTGGAGCGGTGTACCAGTCAAGATGAGACGGAATCGGGTGTTGTAGTATTGTTGAATAGTAGTTGTCAACTTGGAGTTCTGGTTCTTCATACGGTGACCTTCGTCAATGATCATGTGGAACCACTTGATCTTGCTGAGAATTGGGCGATCCTTGATAATGTACTCGTATGTCGTGAGCAACACCTGGAAACGTCCTTGGCGAATCTTATCCTGATGCACTTTTCTGGCCAGAGGAGGACCCTTGTAGACAATCTTGCTCACAGAAGGCGCCCATTTCTCGAACTCGAGTGTCCAGTTGGTCAAAGTACTGAGAGGTACAATGACCAGGTAGGGGCCATCCTGCTTCTTGCGCTCAATGAGATATGTGATCAAACTGATGGTTTGGATAGTCTTGCCGAGACCCATCTCGTCGGCAAGAATACCGTTCAGGTTGTTGTTGTACAGGGAAATCATCCACTGCAGACCCTTGACCTGGTACTCCTTGAGCTTACCACCCACCAGGATATCGGCCTGTTCTGTGACCTCTTCCTTGATGCGATGAGCAACGGCGTAGTAGTCAATCTTTCGTCCACTTGTGTCGCCGTCATCCTCATCGGGTTCGCTCTCTTCCTCTTCTTCCTCTGGCAACTCCTCCTCTTCGCCAGTCTGCTCCAGCAGGGCCTTCCTTTGCTGAGACTTGACGGAAGCAGCGAGTTGACGCAAGAATCCATCGGTCTGTCTGAGAAGGTGGGTAATACGGGTATCCTTGGCTTCGTCAAGCAACTTGAGATAAGCCTCTTCATCGTTAGCTTTAAGAGCCTGCAGACGCTGCTTGGCAGTACGCTCAATTCTCTTTTGCTCTTCCTTCTCAATGTTGTAGTGCTGAGCAAACATGAGCTTATTGAGTTTGGTGGACTTGTTGCGCTGGCTTGAGGCGGTTTGTTGGATCTCGTTTCTGTGTTGAGTGATGGCGGCCAAGAAGTCAGTGTGCCTCTTCTTCTCGCGATTCTCTCGGATATCACGCTGCTGCTTCTCGAGCTTCTCTGTGATTCTGGCCTCGCGAACCGTCATCTTCTTTGTGCGGCGGTATCCGGAGCGGTTGGTCGTCATTGCAAGGTTGTCATAGAACATCATTGAGCGGCCAATCTTATCTCGCAGCGCCTTCTGCTTGGCGTACAAGCCGAGGCTCTTCATCTCAATGATCGCCTTAACCTTTGCACTATCGTCCAACTCAACATCGTCTTTGGTGGTATCCCAGTGGGCAATGTTTGCTGGGGTGTTTCTGAGCTCAGCGAACCGATCTCTCATGCGGTTGAATACAATTAGCTCCCTCTCGTACCGCAGCTGGTCGAAGTCGACACCAGTGGGGAATAATCCCGGGATAAGCTTGCGATTTTTCCGCTGAGTATGGTCGAAGTGGCTAATCGACTTGCGAATCAGGTTGTTATCACCGTAAGGGGACCTTACGGTCTTGAAGGTCGGCCCTTGGACTTCTGGAGGAGATTCAGACTTGGCTTCGGACCCGTTGATGCCGGGCTGTGCAGAGTCTCGACCAGTCGTTGCGGGTGTTGATGAAGCTGCCAGCGCGGCAGCCTCGGCGGCGATGGCTTTCCTGCGCTCGCGCTGAGCAAAGATAGCTTGCTGCATCTGCAGAGGAACTCCAGCGTTCTTGGTCAACAGCTTGAAAGCGTGGATCTGTTGTCTAAGCAAACTCAATTGTTGCGGATTGAACTGGCCAGCACCTGGGCCACTGGAAGGAGCAGCCGTCGAAGGAGATCCAGCTGCGGCGGCAGCGGCAGCATTTGAGTTGGCTGCAGGAAGCGCTGAGGCGCTGAGCGCACTTGATGTAGGAGGTTGTGACGGCTGGGGGTGCTGCTGGGCGGGCTGCGAGCCATTGACCGCGCCGTTGGGACCACCAGCCTGCTGCATCTGTCGCTGCTGTTGCATCTGTTGCTGTTGCTGCTGATGTTGGAGGAATTGTTGTTGCTTCTGTCGCATACGCGCTTGTTGTTGGAAGGACAAGACGAACTGCTCGGCCTTAATGTATTCGGGATCAGTGTTGGGGACGCCGCTCTCTCTCATCTGCTTGAATTTCTTTGGTGTGTTAGCATCGTAAAATCGCATCAAGACCTGACATATCATCGGGATGTGGGAGAGATGCGGTCATGATGAAGAAAAGGCTCTTACATTGAATATCTCTTGAGCCTGTTGAGGAGTGGTAGTCGCCATGCCGGCGCCAGGGAGCTGGACGGCAGGCGCAGCCTGTACTGAAGCCATGGTGGGCGATGTGTGTACTCCAGCAAATCTAATGACTGCGGGAATCTCTAGAAACGCGACGGCAATCTCGCGCGCATTATCATGCAAAGGCGTCGTGGGTGTGGACAAGTGGAGCCTTATTGAAGGTTTGTCGCGCTCGGCTCGTCGCGAAATGAGAGACTAGAAGGCTATTGGTGATAAGGACGGAAAATGCAGCGCGTCGATATCGAAAACACAAGGTTTGGGGACGGCGATGTGGTTCGGAGACAGCAAGGTTGATGCCGTGGTCGGAACGGAAACACGTCGGTCGCGTAGAATCGAATTCACCGAGATGGCGGATGGAGTTGAGCGGCAGAGGCGATGGATGGGGGACGCGAATGCGGTGTCGCGAAGCGTGGGGGAGAAATGGGTGGAAGGGTGAACAGGACGTGATGCGAGAAAAAAACGGGAGTTGATCGGAAGGGCGCGGCGTCGGGGCGTTGCCTCGAGCAAGATGCGCGAGGAAATCGCGTGGAATAGGTTGCTGGACACTTTCCGAGATGGGTGTCGATGCCTGTAGAGGGGGGATGGCGATTTTTCGATGCGCGCGGTGCCGGTTGAGATGGAGAGGTGAGGACAACGACAAGATTCATTGATGGTTGGTGCGGACTCTGTGAAACTGAGTCCCCGTAATTTTCAGCACCGCAACAAGTTGTTGCCTGAGGCGTCAACACTAATCTGCTTATGTACAAGCGAGGGCGCTTGGGCCAACTCGTTCCCTGTTTTACTGCAGGCAAGCAGCGGCCGGCCTGGTCGGCCACTGGTTGGCTTCGGATACTATCCGGGCCACATGCGCGCCTCAAACCGTGGCCTGTCAGGTTCATCGGCCACCAAGGAATGCCAGATCCACGCCGCTTGGCATCTGTCGTCTTTCGTTTGCAGCAAGGTGAAGAAAAATGTTTAGGTTGTCGGCGCATCGGAGGCGCGTCTTTCTCTCGTAGACCCCATACTATTTCCTCAGACGCGCGTTGGCTGAAGTACCTACCCCGGGCCAGGCCCGGTGAGTTGGCCGTGGCGGGGACGTCCACACACTCCCGTTCTGCAAGTGTCAGCGGCTTTGCGTGTCTCCATGTTTGGGGGTTGCTCCCAGCGAAGCTAATCTGACGGAAAGATGAACAAGTGGAGAGATCCTTCCAGGAATGCAGGCCGAATGGCAGGCTTGCCATTTCCCTGGTCTTTCTCCCCGTACCCATATCCCAAATGCAACCCAGATTGATGAGCCAGCACTGCTCCAAAGCTTCCTTCGTCCAAATTTAAGCTCATACTCTTGTCATGATTCCCCACGAGATCATACAATGAGGCACGATAGCAGCAGCGCAAAATTCTCACCGCTTCACCCTTTTCTTGTCCGGCTCCCCTTCGTCGTCACTCACATCCGCGTATTGAGTGACGGGCTGGGTCGTCTGCCACGCCGCAGTAAACATTGGGTCTTTCTTTGCAGCATCGGCATATTTCAGTAGTGCTTCTCTGGGGTCTTCGTGAAGCATCTTGGCGAGAGGAATGTTCTCTGCGATGTGCTTTTCGTCTGGCTGGTTTCGCATGAAAGGCGTTTGCTCCAAGACTGCTGGTCTTCTGGGATCCTTGGACTTGCCTGAAGCTGTGACTCCCGCATTTCTGCGGCTAGCCATTGCGCTTCCTGGTGTGATGATAGCATCTCCAGACATTCCCGTCGTCATATCGGTCGTTCGGGACGGATCGTCGTCGATGTGCCTCTTCTTTGGCGCTCGTGACATAACTTCCACAGCGCCCCGCATGGACATTGTCGGGCTGTAAAGCACATGTGTTTCGCCATTCGCAGACCCCGTGATAATCTGATTTATCTTGGGATGCCAGTCGACAGTGATGAGAGGTGCTCCGGGTGTAATTGGTGTGACATGTTCGGCTCTCAGATTTCCGGGATTCAGAATGTGCAGGTCGCCTGTTGCGGAACCTGTCAAAATGCTGGTCGAGTTGGGAGAGTACCTGATGTTGCTCATCGGGAAGTGATCTGACGTCGAAGCATGGTCCACTGTGACAAGAGGCGTCTTGAACTTCCGTGTGTCCCATAACTTGATCGTATTGTCACCTCCGCGGGTGACGACCATACGACCGTCAGAGGAGATATCCACACCTCCGGTCCAGGTATCGGCTTTGTGGGCGTCTCGGATCTCTGCCGTTGGCCGAGAAAACGGGCTGTTGCCGCTGTACATGACCAGCGAGCCGTCTAGTGCGGCCGCAACCAACACATTGTTGCCACCTTGTGCCGGCGCGCCCCAGGCAACCGCCGTCATCCTCGTTCGACCAGCAGATCCCGCCGCCTTGGACTTGAAGACAATCACGTCCCTCTGACTGCGCTTGTTGTTGATATCCCAGATTCTCAGGGTACTGTCGGTGCCAGCAGTCACACAGAGGTTCTTGTCGGTCGGATGCCATGTTCCTGTGGTTACTTCTGAGATGTGCCCCTTGGTGTTGTTCATGTCCCTGAGGTACATGTCGCCCTTGACAAATTCGGTCAAAATGTCGCCGTCCCTCGACATAATCTTTGCCTGCGGGTGTGCCGATACGCAGAGAAACACACTCCCAGCGAGGGGGTTGAACTCGACGTGGTGGATCGGGTGCGACTCGGCATTCGCGGCAGACGATTTCGCTTCCCATGGATCAACGCTTCGAAATGCTCGTAAAGTACTGGGGGTCATGGACGCGAAGTCGTGCAAGTTGATTTTGCAGTCGAGTGAGGCTGACACGAGTCTTCCACCTGCTGGGTCCAGCGTTACTGTGGTGACTGCTCTTTCGTGGGTTTTCAGGACCAATTCGTGCGAAACCGGGTAGTCGTCGCCATCTTCGGAGTCGTCCGAATCGGAGTTGTCGCTGTCACTGTCATTATCTGAGTCGGACTTCTTTTCTTTGTGATCAGCACTTGGCGGACCTGCGGATCCCTCAATGGAAGCTCCCGTCGACGGCTTCTCTGCCACTCTTCGGCTCCGATCGATCTGGGCGGCGATGTTGGCTTCCTTTGTCTTTTTTCCAAATGACGCCGGTAGGAACGCGCGCATAGGATCGTCTGCGGCCAACTCGGGGCCTTCGACTACGAAGTCTTCGTCGTCGCTACTCATTGTTGCGGACTGGTCGGAGATGAGAGGAGAAGGTGTGTCAGGAGGGAAAATTGCGAAAAGGTAATTGAGGTAGGGTCCCCAATTCTAGGTACGGAGGGACCGAGAATCGTACACCAGATGGGGTGATGTCAGGCAGGAGCACTTGGGCAAGGGTCCTGCTACCCTGCCGCGCCTGCTTAGCCCAAGGTTTGCTGGCGGTATCCATATTCCATGGTATCCAAGGTGTTGGTCATAGCGTCCAACGGCGTTATTCTTCCTCCACCTATCCGTATTCATGTACGAATATAATGGAACTTGCCTCGAGGCTCGGACTGGTGAATGAGCAAGTAGCTTCAATTTTCTATGCAGGTAGGACGTATCTCCGCTACTACGCTTCTTGCGTGTATCTTCATCCTAACAACATATGTTCTTGTTCACCTGCGACGCTTCGCTCCCATTCTTAAATTGAAAGTTCAGGTGAAGTACAGTATTGGGGCATCTAAAAATACACCACGTTTGCTGGAGCTGAATATGTCTCTTGCCCACTGTAGATGGCAAAATATTCTGTCGAATGAGTCCGTCGGTCAATTCTCGAACGTACCAGCTCCCAGCTGTCATCCGAGGCTACACTCATGAGCCCACTGTGCCATCTCTACGCAACGCTAAGACGCGATCGCTGCGAGACGCTTAATCTCTTCCTGCTTCATCCGATCCTGAACCTTGAGCCTCTCTGGGATGACTTGCTCCCGTGGCGCCGTTATCTTCCATCCGGGCAGCGACTCGACGCCCAACAACCTCAGGGTGGCCTGCTCCACAAGACTGTACGAACCATCCGCCCTATCAAAGACGTGAGGCTGGTTCAAGAATACCGGTGGATTCGTGATGATACGCAGCCGCCGCAGCGGGTTCCTCGAGGCGCTGTGGAGCATCAACGGATGCAAGAGATACACGTCCCCTACCTCCCCGTGAGCCTCGACAAAGTCACCGCAGCTCCGCGCGAGCTCGTTGAACCAGTCGAGGTTCTTCTCCTTTGAGAAATCGGGATCGTCTCTGGGTACCATTCGCGGCGAGACCCCGTCTGTGTGCTCGTACAGATGGCGTGCGACGCCGGCCATCGCCTCGGGACAGATATAGGTCCCGCCGCCGCCGGGGACAATGTCCGTGAAGAGCGGGATCACGAGCAGGCCTTGTTCGGGGGAGTCTAGGTAGTGGACGAAGAAGTCGCCGTCGACGTGCCAGATGCCCAGCTCCTTGGGGTCGGGCTCTGTTCCCTCGTACTCCTCGCTGCCCAGGTTGACAATGAGGGAGTCCCTCCACTCCTTTGACTCGGGCGCCACCCGGTCCTCGCCGCCGCACAGCTCGCAGATGGCGGCCCATGCCTTGGGCGCGTATTCGGAAGCATCAAAGGTGCGGTGATGGGGCATGTTTGTTACTTGCTTCCAGGTTGACTTGTCGTTGGGGTCCATGCCCAGTCGGGTCCAGACGTCTTTGGTGACCCATTCTGCTTGATCCTTTGTGAAGCAATTGCTCAGCTTTAGCCAGCCTGTTGTTCTAAAGTGCTCCTTCTGGGCTTCAGTGAGCGGTTCTATATTGGCAGACATGGCTGTGATGACAGTGAAAGGTATATTTCTGTCTTTGCCAGAGTGTCTAAGTAAGTATATTTTGTAAATAAAAATAGACAGCAAGGTGGAGTGTATAAAGGTGCACTTGATTCTACTCTGGTCAATTGAACGCCGACAGATGATTGAATCGAGATTCCAACCAGAGATAAACTTGGTCTATTTATGTTTCGAGCCCAACGAAGGGCAGAAATCCCGGGTGTCTGTATTGACCAGCGCTAAAGCTTCTGTCGTGCGGGGGAGCTCATGATCAAACACATGTAGGAGGATATGCAGAATGATCACCGACTCGGAAGGCGTGCCGGGAAAGAAACCTACAAGGCGTCGAATTACAACCCGCCGTGCCGGCTAAATTGATTTTATGGAGCCGGAGTCCGGCCTCCCCAAGTGGGTGATAAAATGGATTTCCTCTCATACGTCTTGGAAAAGTACCCATCTTACTACTCATATCAGAATTACTACCCTTCTCACATCATTACCCTTCTTGTATACATAGAAGAATATACTGTATCTCACAGATAGTAGCACTAGTGATATTAGCGGTGGGAATTGCTTTGTCAGATGTGTTCGAGCGGAAATCGATTCTGTCACCCACTTGCTCTTCTACTGAAAATAACGGTATAGGTACACTGTGTCAATGATGCTTTCAACCGGATAAAACCAAGGGCGTCGAGGAATATGGCAGTAGGTGATGGATGGTGGGGGTAATGCCCTCTGATTGGACACAGACCACCCTTCACCGAGCGCCTTCGGTCACGATTGCGCCGATAACAGCCGACCGAACTTTCTCAGCCGTGGAAGTCACTTGCTCAAACGCGCCTCTCGACTTCCTCAAAACCCACGTCAACCCCCACCATAACCTCAAAATATGCCTCCCGATCCGACCATAGACGATGAAGAGTACGAGTCCTCCCAGGACTCGGACTTTGCGCCTGAAGACGCAGCCGCAGCCGACGATGGCGCCTCAGAAGCGTCCGACTCTGAAGCCGACGACGGCGAAGACGCAGCAAAGACAATGACCAAGCGCAAGCGCGATGCCGGCGGCGACGAGGCTGCAGACTTTGAAAACTCGGGTGATGAGGCCCTGATTAAGAAGGCAGCGAAAAAGAAGCTCAAAAAGGCAGCGAGGGATGCGGCCGCTGCCCTGGCCCTAGGCGTTGATGACGAGGGAGGCGAAGGAGGGTTGGTGAAGACGCGGAGCATGCGGGCTGCAGAGTGAGTTAGAGACACGGCCATCTCTCGTATGATCTTATTTCAGTGTCACTGACAATTTGTGTCACAGAAAAGAAGAGCGCAAAGTCGCGGCCGCATCTGGCCCTGTAACGGTCGACGTCGATGTCCTCTGGGCACAAATGCTCTCCGGTCAGAAGGCGACAGCAGCACCAACCGGCGAGAACGAGACCGGAGGCGGAGTAGAAGCCGATGCCACGCCCATCGCCGCGGCGCCTGACACGAGCAAGCCGGACGAAGCCCAGGCAGGCGACCCATCAGACACGATCCGCATCAAGCGAACCTACAACTTTGCAGGCAAAGTCCACACCGAAGAAAAAGTCGTAGCGCGCTCCTCGGCCGAAGCAAAGCTCTATCTCGCCTCCCTCGGCAAGGACGCCGCCGCCGTCGCGGAAACAGCGGACGCGGACGCGGACAACGAGGGTGGTGAACCGAAACGCGTCCTCAAGAAGGCGTTCCGCTCGGCCTTTGAGCCCGTCATTGAGATTGTCAGCCAGCGCTCGGATCTGAACCTCGGCATGACGGTGCGGATCAAGGCGAGGGAGAAGGAGGCGCAGGCCAAGAAGCTCAACACGGTGCAGAAGAGCAAGATGGACTGGGCCGGGTTCGTGGACAAGGAAGGGCTCAAGGACGAACTCGAGCTGGCGGGCAGGGCCAAGGGGTCGTACGCCGAGAGGCAGGATTTCCTGGCGCGTAGTGAGGCCAAGAGGGAAGACGATGCGCGGCGGGCGAGGATGGCTGGCCGTGTGCAGTGAAACCCCTTTTTGCGTTGTTGTGTTGTTGTTCTTCACCTTACGTGGCTTCACGGTGGTCTTGGGTATTGGATACGGTTCGGCGTTTTATTCATGGAGATAACAGAAAGAGATACCCCCTAAACAAATTACAGACATAACTTATACAGGACCAGACTATAGCTTCGCAGCCGCCTTGCCTCCAGGCGGCAAGATGGCAATGTCCTGGTAAGGGACGCCCAGGTACTCGTAAATGAAGTGAAACCTATCGCTCCCGAAAAACGGCTCGCCCTTGCCATGCTCATTCACAACCCAGAACCACGGCGCGCCAAACGCACCATGATCAATCGCCTCCTGCGTCTTAGCCTTGACCGAGTCCTTGATCTCCTGCGATCCGGCTCCTTGCAAGATCTTCTTGACGTCCGCCTCGCTGAACAATTTCTCCTGCGTTTTGCCGCCGCTGGCGGGCGGCGGGTACTTCTTTGGCGCGTCGGCAACCACCTTGGCCAGGACGTCGGGCTTCGTGAGGTTGAGATTGGGCGGCTCCCAGAAGCAGTGGAGGAACCAGTGCCATGCCGTCTGGTACGTGGCGTCGGGATAGTTTGCTTTGATGAAGTGCAGGGCGCGGAGGGGACCGACTGTCATGCTTCGCTCCATGAAGCTTTCCGGCGTGGTGATGCCGGGCTTGCCTGCTCGGGCGGAGGAGCGGCGGGCGTCAAAGGTGCCGTACTCTGCCTTGGCTGGGAGTGTCCATGGCGGTTTGTTTCCTGCAAGATGAGTGAGTTGGATTATTATCACATTTCTAAGACACCTGGATGAATATACCTGAAGCGGCATTGATGGCGCCAAGGAGAACAGGGTGAATCCTGATGGGGTATGGTGGTCAGTGTCTGTGAATGTCATTTGAGGCCAAGGCGACGAACTCTATTTGGACTCCATGAGCTGCGAGAAGTTCCTGGTTGTTGATAATATGAGTGAAGGCGATATAACTATACAGCGATGCTGACGACTATCATCAGTAAAGCGCTTCGTTCCTTGGAATACCTGGTACACTGTGAGACTCACCAATGTCTATGTAAGCATCAATCTTGCCGCCCATCTTAGCGGTACTCGGACACAAAAGTTATAGTGATGTTTGCTATTCGGGCTTATTGACGGACAAGAACGTAATAATCTCCGTCGCACACCCGATGGCGCAATCTTTGTAGTAGATGTTGAACAGAGGTTGATCAAGACAAGTTGATGAAGTGGACTTGAGGTGGATGGTGTGGGGAACCTCGGCACAAGCCAGTGGGTGTCTGGGGTACGGATAAAGCTCCAGTCTCTTAGCTTCAAGCTCAATCGGGGAGGATCACTAATACACGTTCACGTACCGAGCCCCGACGGCATGTGTACGAGGTCTCACATTACCTTGCGCAACTCAAGGCATATATACTGTGTTGCGCTACGATATCTAAGTTGACGTGGATTCTATGACTTGATAAAACATCATATTTGAAATACTTGTCATCACGTCACATGCTTGAGAATCCCCCGGTCACATCCCACACGTAGAGAAGATCACACACTTCATTCTTCTCAGCTTATACACACACAATGGGCGAAGCCAAGCAGGTAGCCTTAGTAGTCGGTGCCTCAAGAGGCATAGGTCGACAAATCGCCATTGAACTCGCGAAGAATGGTTATGCAGGTACTGCCAATTCCTCCTGTCTTCTCCATTCAAAGGATCGAGTAGCTTACGCTTATTATCAGTCGTCGTTGCTGCAAAGACCACCAGCGATGCGTCCAAGGCCAATCCTTTCCCACCGAATCCCAACTCAAATGATTCAACCATCAGCACGGTAGCCCGCGAAATCCACGAGGCCGGCGGCGACGCAACGCCCATCGCCGTCGACGTCCGAGACCAAGACAGCGTCGCACGGCTGATCGAACAGACGATCAAGGTATCCATCCATCAGAATTCTCCTCGTTGTACCAACAGTGACCCGTTCTTCACCTCGCAGTCCTTCCACAAGTGACACCCACTGACATAAACCTCCTCCTCCTCCCCCAGATCTACGCCCGCCTCGACGTACTTGTCTACAACTCGGGCGCAATCTGGTGGGCCTCGGTCGAAGACACGCCCCCCAAACGCTTCCAGCTCATGCAGCGCGTGAACCCAGAGGGCCTCTACCTAACCCTCCACGCCGCGCTCCCGCACCTGAAATGCCAGCGCCGCGGCCGCATCGTCGTCGTCAGTCCGCCCATCTACAGCCGCTTCTTCCGAGGCAAGACGGCCTACGCCATGGGAAAGGTCGGCATGAGCGTCCTAACGAAGGGCCTGGCCATGGACCTCGTCCGGCAGGGGTTGGATGACATGGCCATTACGAGTATCTGGCCCGCCGCGGTATGTTGCCTTTTTTCCTCTATTTTTTTCTTTTTGTAATCTTCTTCTTGGAAGGAAAGCATGCTTCTTGGTCTCATTAATGTTCGACACATGAGTCTGATGTCTTCAGCCATGTTCAACATACATTGAACCCCGTAAACTAACAAAAGTCCATCATAGGCCATCGAATCCGCAGCAACCCAAAAATTCCAAGCCGCAAACGCCGACGAATCAAAGGACCTGCGCAAGCCCACAATCTTCTCCGACGCCATCCTCGAGATCCTGCGCGCGCCCGCGGCAAAAGTCAACGGCGAGCTCGTCCTCGACGAAGACTTCTTGCGGGACCACGCCGGCGTCACGGACTTTTCAAAGTACTCTGTCGTTCCCGGAGCCGAGCCACGGAGAATCATGCCCGCGGAACTGCCCGATCTGCGCGTCAAGGAGCAGGACGACGAGGGGAAGAGGTATGACAGCGCCAAAGCGAGGCTTTGAAATGGAGGGAGTACGTTGGGTAAGCTATCTTGAGTAGAAATATAACGATTTCCCGAGAGAGACATGATTACGTTATGTAACTGTGGCGTCGAAATTAAAGGCATGGAGCGTTGTCAACGTATGAATACAAGCTCTCGAGCCAGAGAGATTGACCCAGCCGTGCCATTATCCTCTTCACGATCGTCGAGACATGCACAGAAAAGCTTCTTCAGGATAACATAGTGCAATGCAATTTTGTCTATTGCCTACCCCATGCTACACAGAGTAGGATGCGGTGAATTCTCGATATAATGCACTTTATCACAAGAAAAAGGGGGTCGTCCCGTCGCTCACAAATTAGACCATTGCCGGTTGCCCTCCCCTCCCGCCTCCAACCCAGCCAATCAACCCCTTCCATCGTCAACCTGTTTTCCGCCATGGATGCCGGAAAGAAAAAAGACTTAAGATAGCGGGGGAAATCAAAAGTAATTCAAAGGAAACGTGCTATGATACAAGTCGTGGGGAGCATTTGCTGTTCGGCTACGCATGTCCCCCCTTTCATGCTTGCTGGCTCTGCTGGAACAAGCCCTGGATGCTCTCAATGTCGCTAATGGTCTCATTGAACACGTTGGTCAGGTCGCCGAGCACCTTCATACGGTTCCACTCATGCCTCGTGTTCCAGATCTCGTCCATGAGCTCGCGGTTGATCTGCTCCAACTGCTCAATAGTGCAGCCCGATGTTCTCTCCGTCAACTCGTCCAGGAATTGCTCGACTTGGCCCTCGTGGATGACGGGCTGCTGCTGCGAAGATGACGAACCAGAGTTCCTAATGTCTTCGCTTGTTGAGTCATTGAGAATATTGACCAAGGGCATGGCGTGCTTCGAGTCTCCTGAGCTCCTAGACTTGTTAGGAGACGATGTCTGACTGCCGGGCGGGTGAATGATCCCTCGCGCCATGCCATGGGCTTGGGAGTGTGGCCAAGCTGCGTCGCTAGAAGTTGCCTGGCTCACAGAATCCATGCCAGCAGGGATTTGGGTATCTTGCAGCTGCGAATTGTCGCCTTGGCTGGATTGATCTGGATGGAACCCGTTTGTCGGTCCTGTCGCTTGCGTGCTCCACTTGTCTGTCGATCTGTCCGATGGATCTGACGTCTTGGTGGTGGAAGCGTCGTTCACAATCGCAGAAGGCGACATGCCGGGGGGCACTGTGGTGATAACAGATCTTTGGGATACCTGTGTGGCCCCAGTTGTCGCGTTTCCTTGAGGCGGCCATTGAGCCGGTGGCTGCATGGAGCTGTCCTGAGTCGTGTCGTCGTCCACGCCGCTCATGTGCACGTCGCTCTGCCGAGAAGGGTTGGATGTGCCATTGCTTTGCTGATGGGATCCCACGCCGCCACTCGGTCCCGGGCTCATGACCTGGAAACGAGCCATGGCATGACCAGACCCAGGAATCTGCTCGCCCAGAGTAACCGGCCCTTGTGAGTCGCTGTCATTACCGCCACCCACATCGCCTTGAACTCGGTCGAGAACAGACTGAAGCGCTTTCTTCTTCCTCGCCTTCTCAGCTTGGACCTTGGCGCGTTGAAGCTGTCTCTGGTGCAACGCCTCCCAGTCCACAGTGCTGGTGTTGCCCTCAATCGTAGCGACGTCGACTTCGACATTGCTGACAAGCTCGTTTGCCTTGAGCGTCCGCTCTTTGTCGCCAATGTTCTTGGCATCTTTGGCAAGCGATTTGATGTCCCGAAGGAAGTCTTTTGGTCGACAGTAAAAACCGTTCGATAACCTCTCCTCAATGGTTGTCGTCTCGAGATTGTAGAAAGTCTTGCCAGAAATTGTCTCGCGTAGCACGTCAACATCGTACTTGTCCTTTACGATCTCAAAAGGCCGATGCTCTATGCCCGCTACGTCGGGGCGTACATAGTTGGGATCCTTTTCGAGGAAGAGGTAATCCAGCTGACCGGGGGTAAGGACGGGCTGTCTGAACTTCTTGTATTTCCTGTTAATCTGGTCCATAATTGGCTGTAGTTGCACCTTCAAGATATTGAGCAACTGGTGGTCGCGTTTCTGCATGGCCTTGATCTCTTCCTTGGTGGGTACTTTCGGTGGCGGCGGCGGAGCAACGGGGAGCTCCTCCAAGACTCTCTTCTTACGGTTGGCAGGATCAGGGAAGTCAGCTGGACTCTTGCGAATATGGTCGACAATGGAAGCAAAGTATTCCCGCCGGTTTGACTAGTAAGATTAGCCAAGAGATTCCCGCAAACCTTCATCTGTTGTACTTACATGCTTCGGCCGCTGGATCTGCAATCGGTTTTTGCGGGAAAAGGCAAATAGCTCCCGGACGAGCTCGGGCGCAAGGTCCTCCCCAGCTTCATACTCAGCCGTGGCAAGCACCAGAATGGGATCCGTAGGCGGTATAGACTTGAGCATGTTCTTGAATGTGATGAATGGTAGTGTGTCTCTCATAGCGGCATACCACGATTCGATGCTCGGGATGTAGATGACACTTGGCTTATGTCTCTTCACTTCAGTGAACAAACTGACAATGACCTGTTCCATGGGCTGCGAGATGTTAGCAATGTAGGCATGAATGGGATGGGAATGAACCTACCCGTCCGTCAGCCAGTAAGTTGGGAAGCCCAAAGTTCTGAACGTGTACACCTTCGAAGTAGTGCAGCAGGGCAGAGGACAAGTAGCTCTGGCCCATGCCCGAAAACCCGTGGATCAGGAATCGCGGGCGGAAGATTCTAGACCGCTCAAACTCTTGGTGCAGAGCTTCTCTACCAAAGCCGTGGTCCTCATCCTCGAATTGCTCGAACATGGCTTCTTCCAACGCTGTCAGCTTCTTCTTACGAGGCAAAACATCGTCCAGAGCCCTCTTGATCGATGTGAACTGGTCTCTAAGCAGTGGCTCGATCCCCTTGGGCAAAGGAGAAGCGCCTGTGCCGGCGGATCTCTCAGATGACGGAATCATCTTCTTTATCGACAGCATGAAATCCGTCGCGTGGATGTTGATCTTGTCAGGATTGACGATGAGCTTGTCTTTTGACGAGTAGACCTGCGGGTATGTCCTCTGAATGGAGTTGAGAGCAGCCTCCGTGCAGAGAGCACGGAGATCGGCACCACCATAGCCCTTGGTGTTTTCGGCGAGCTGTTGCTTGAATGGCTCTGAGAGACCCCAGTCCTTGGTGTGGATCTCAAGAATGGACCGTCGACCGGCCACGTCTGGGAGTGGGAAGTAGAACTCTCGATCGAATCGTCCGGGTCGTCTGAGAGCGGGGTCGATGTTGTCAGGACGATTGGTGGCGCCGATTACAATAACCTGTCCGCGGCCGTCCATACCGTCCATCAGGGCCAGGAGTGTTGAGACGATGGAAGCGTGAATCTGCTCCTGCTTGCTGGAGCGCACCGGAGCCAAACCATCAATTTCATCGAAGAAAATGATACTAGGCTGCGTTCTTCTCGCTTCCTCAAAGAGCAGACGCAGCTGCTTCTCTGCTTCACCAACCCATTTGCTCAGAGCATCGGCTCCCTTTCTCATGTAAAAAGTGATCTTGCGCCCACCGACGCCCACGGAATTGGCAAGGGCTCTAGCAAGCAGAGTCTTACCAGTACCGGGTGGACCGTGGAAAAGAACACCTCGAGGTGGCGTGACGTGGAATCTCTGGAACAGCTCGGGGTATAGAAGAGGGAGCTGGACCATTTCCTTCAGCTGATCGATGTGACCTTGAAGACCGCCGACGTGATTGAAGTCCACAGTAAGATCGACACCAAGAGGATCGGCATCTGCCAAAGCCTTCTGGTTCTTGATCTTGCCAACGTTGGGTGCTGCCCCCACGCCACCCTCTCCACCCAAAGGTTGCGCAAGGCCAGGAAGAAGTCCAGCTGGAGCGGCGGCCGATGTGGGCGTCATGCCAACATTTCCTGCAGCAGGCCCTGATCGTTGGCCCATTTCATCGTCACTGCTGTCCGAGTCGACACCTCCTGCGGCCATTCCGGAACCCCAAGGCCCGCCAAGGAGTGACCCGGCACCGCCTCCGCCTCCAAAAGGTCCGAATGTTGTGTTGAGGGCGCGATCCCAAGCTTGACTTGCACCCCCACGGCCACCGCGACGACGTGCAGGAGTCGGGGCTGGATCTTCGCCGTCATCTTCCTCAATGTTTACGGCAGAGAGGGGTGGCATGAAGTAGTTCATGGGCTTCGCGGCGGCTCTGCGTCGCTTGGATGCTGTTTCTTGATAGATGATGGCGGGTGAAGGTCGTCGTGGACGCCGCGAGCGGGAGTCCTGCCTTAGCTCGTGGAGCTCTTCGGCCAACTCGTCTTGGTCTAGCTCGACTTCCTCGGCTGACTCGGCGCCACGGCGCGAGCTCCGGGTGGATCGACCCTTTGGCTTGGCGGCCCTACCGCGCGGAGCCGGGCTGTCGAAATCGCCGTCGTCACCGTCGCCGGAATCCTTCTTGGGCGACTCAGACATGCGATCTTCCTCCCCTGCTGACTCTTCGCCGGGCTCGAAATCGCTACTTGGCTCTTGAACAGATTTTGATTTCCGAAGCCCGTTGCGACGAGTTAGGCGCCCAGATCGTTTGGGGACGTCATCGTCGGCTTCGCCTTCGGCATCAGCCTCCGGTTCGGCGGGCTCAGCAGGCCCAGAGCCACTTCCTCTCTTTGCCCTGGTTCGTCGCGTGACGATTGGACCTTCGTCTTCGTCGTCATCGTCATCTTCGGCCACGATGTCTCCCTGTACGATTTCTGTCGATTCTTTGACATCCTCCATCTCGGCATCCTTGGTTTCTTCAATGGCTTGCTCAGCATCGCCAGCCAATTCATCAACATCTTCCTCCCGAGGACCGCTGCTTTCTTGGGTGGCCTCTTCAATTGTCTCGGGTCCCTTCTTCAAACCCTTAATGGAGCGGGAAGATCGAGTACGGGCCAGGGTCTCGGGGCTCCTAGAACGAGAGGCAGGCCGTCCATGTTTGCCGGAATTGGTGAGTTCGACGTGCTCCTCGCCATACTCCTCGGTGTGGGCACGAGTTGATCGTCGAGTAACACCGGGAGCGGTCGTCGAAGCATTCTTTGGCACTTTGAGCTTGATCATTAAGCTGTCCTTTTTCTTGGGCTTGGGCAAATCCTCAGAGAGCACGTCGTCTGACTCTTCGGCAGGGTCGGAATCGTCGTCTTCGCTTTCTTTGTAGCTATTGTGCTTGGTCGCGGCCTTTCTTGACCTACGACCGGCTGCATTGACAGGCATGACCTCTTCTTCTTCTTCGTCATCTTCAGAGACGAAGGAGCCTTCGTCTTGGCTATCAGACACGTCATCATCGTCTTCATCTTCAATGTCGGATCCTCGATAGCGGTTGTTGCGGCGCCTTCCACCGCCACCGGCGTTCCTTTGACTCTTGGATCCGCGCGATCGCTTTTTGGTGCGAACGGGGGGGCCATCCGCGCCGGGCTCGAAGTTCTCGTCATCGGAATCCGACTTGTTAGGATCGAAATCCTCGATGTCGCGCTTTCGTTTCGACGGCATTGTGGCTCGATTGAGGAATTAGACGATGTGTGGTGGTTGAAAGGGTTGGTATCACGTTCTTTGAGTGTTGTGCACGCCCGGGAAAGCTATTGCTTGCTGCTAAGCTACCTCGAGCCAAGGTCTGGACACTGATGATTAGCATAAACATGCAAACAAGGATAAAATTGTAGGAAATCTCCAATAGAAGAAAACCAGATCAATCCCAATCTTCATTGCAGCGACTGATAACACGAAGGGAAGCAGGAAGGCCATACCAGTGTCTTAGCGCTCAGGGAGAGTGATGTGCAAGAACAATGGAGGCGTTAGGCAAAGGTGTTTGCGCGGCACAACGCCATTGGCTTCTGAGCAATCCGATCGCAAAAAGTCGAGTCGGCCTGGATGTCGACGACAGTTTTCGCTGGCGATAATGCACAGCGAGGAATGAAAACACCGCCTGGTGATAATAAAGTCGGATTCGCTGAAAAATCACCACAGCGCGTAGTTGCGCGCCATTCACTCGGGCGAGGAAGGACGAGAGTCTGTAGAGTGGGTCTCACGTGCAGCGCCCACCAGCCACAAATGGCCCGAGCGCTCGACGCTCTCGGGCTACGAGACTTCCGCTTTGGGGGATGTGGACCCAATTCTTTCCTCAATCCAACCGACTTCGTTGAGGGGCCTCAATTCGAATGGAATCTGCATTTTGGAATTCTCTTCAATGGACATGAGGAAATTCGACTGTTTGTTCAAGTTGTTGCTCGCCGAGCACGGTCAGCGGCTCTGTCAACAGAAGTTCGTCTCTTCCTGTCGAAAGTCTGAAGCATGTCAATCATCTTGCAAGGATTGACGGTGCTCCTCGGCGCAAGAGGTTAAAAAAGTCGGGCCCGGGGTAAGTGGGCGGCGATGAGTGTCCACCACAAATTGTCGCATTGTCGCGACCGCATTATGGTATTTGGAAAGAGAGACATTGAGAGCCCTTGAGTGAAGTGCAACTTCGGGTCACTGCGTCTTATCACTCAATGGGAACGCAAGTCAGACAGCCATGACCAGCCTGCTCGGTTTTTGGGGGAACGAGAAGCCGCGGCGCATAGATGCGCCTAACAATGACCGATCAATGCCAATGATGTCATATCTCAATTTTCCATCGCATTCGGGCCTCAAAATGCTCGTCTCTGAGCATCAGTTGTTGTTTGGCAACAAAGGACGGGGTTTGGTGGTGTCAACTTTCGGTGTATGGGTCGCCTGAGTATCTCAACCAACTCATCCAATTTTCAGCAACACTGAACCGGAAAAAGACCACTTTATTCATAATTACTCTCTTAATGACGGTGCAATTTCAAGCTTCACCAAGTTGACCCTTCCATCAGCCCTACGGCTCCGAATCTGGGGTACCTAACCCGCAGGCTTAAGCTTCCGGGCGCCAAGGTCAGGAACGTGGCCGGGAAACGTGGCTGGTGCCCCTGGCTTGGCAAGTTGCTTGTCACTCAAGTAGCTGACATAATCGTTCGTCGCTCTATGTATCCGTACCCCATCTGTTATGTGTATTCCTTTTACTTCTTCGAAGAGTAATCTCTGATGGATATATAGAATATGAAAGTGATAGCGGAATCAAAGGCAAGAGGAATCATCAAAAGAACAAGACATTTAGGAATAATAAAATCGTTTATTGACCGGCGTCCTATGTTGTTACTTTCTTGTCACTCTCTCTGGGTTGGTTGGGGTCCCGGGTGTGGTGGATATAGATACCTTATATCTATGCCTTGCGGCCTGAACAGTCTCGGTGCGCCCGACTCAGCAGGCATCCAAATAAACAAACATCACGTGCCGTGGCGCCGAGAGCCACAAACGGCGCTAAACCATCGGCGTCGTCCGAACTTCGGTACGGCGTATGACTAAACCAACCAAGCTGACGACGCTGCCCGTGCCGAGATACCGTCCTATTCGCCAACACCGGGAAGTCGTTCATAGTCACGAGGTCGAACCATGCAATGCGTGCATATGCGGCCGTTACCTCGCCCACGTTTCCTCATTTCTTGCTTGAGTGAACGAGGCTCTGGCGAGACAGATTATGAGGCTTGGACAACGGGAAAGGAAACCTATTATTGCTTCTTCCGGCGAATATTCGAGGGGCCTCAAAATTTACAGTTAAGCCTATCCCTTGTGTCAGCACGCCAGTTTTGAGGCCGTCGCCAAACGATCAGCCCAGTTTGCAGATCCTCGCGTAAAGACAGCCATTGGCGTTGTACACTACGGATACGCTACGAAATGCGGCAGCATGTCATGGCGAACGAACACAAGGGAGCGCACCTGCATTAGCTGTTGCCTTACGAGGCCAAGTCCCACTTCACGCACTCCGCGGCTCGCATTCGGTCGCGGCGTCACATCAATGGGGTAAACCGTGTCCAGCAGACCGGCCCTTGTGTGGGGCTGCTATCGACCGGCAACCCGGCCAAGTCGGCAAGCGGCCACTCGGGGCACAGCATTCTTAGACCAGGCTTCGTGAATCCATGCCGACCAAGCGGTCGTAAGCAGGAAGCCAAGAAACTACCGCCGTGTAGCCGTATCCAGCAATGACGAGCCCTTCAAGCATTTAAGGACGGCTCCCCCACGGTCTGGACAAGTCCATCATTGCATTGTACAATCATCATCCAATCTTCAACTGACTCATCTATTCATTGAAGGAATTTACTTTCAGATCAACAAACAAACAAATACCAACATCAAAAGACATCAACCTCTTACATCATGTCTTCCCTCAACACCCCCAACTTCGACGCTCCCCGTCCCAAGAGCAGCCGCGCCGGCTCAGACGCGAGCACCATCTCGGCAGGCTCAGAGACCTTCACCCACAGAAGAGCAGTCTCTACAGACTGCCCGCGCCCCTCGAAGCGCAAGTCTTCCCACTCTCAGACCGTCAATGTCTACACCCACTGCGGGCGCCACAGCTCGCAATTCCTCTTCGGCGGCCGTTCTTTCACGGACATGGCCCGCAGCGTCTTCAAGAGGGACTAGGTTGTTCATCGAGTTGAGGTGGTTAATGTTTCGAGAGGAAACCCCCAGGTCGTACATCACGAGGGCCTTTCCAGGAATTGACATGAAGCACCGATACCAAAAAACAACCCCCAACTTGGTCGGCAGCAGCCCGCAGTCCCTTCGCCGTCGCCGCACGCGATCGGACCGCGAGAGCCCCGCCAAGGCATCGGCGAGACCGGTGGTGCCCCACAAAGCTCCAAGGAACCGGCACGCGGCTTCCGACGCCAAGCGGGAAACCGCAAAATTCGGCCTCCGATGCCCAGCTCTCCAATCTCCCTACCCTGCCCATCTCTGTCTTGCCTCGTTCTATGTTTGCTCCATTGCCCATTGCAAGAACAAAAGTCCGCAGAGTGAAAGATAGATGCAGCAGGTTGAGGTGAGGGGAAGCAAGAATAGCCGAGACGTGCATGCCAATGCCAGGAGCCAAGACTCAGGAGACCCATTGGGAAAGTTGCATTCATCGTTGTTGCGCCCCGACCTCCCACACTCGCCTCCACGGTCACGTCACGCAAGACAAGACTTGGGGGTCAATGGTCCGTTTTCATCTCCACTCTACACTCCACATGGGCATCATAGTCCGCGTACCCAATCCCTTTGGCCAAACCTCTCACATCTCCATTCCGATGTCTTGGCAAAGTTCGCGCCAACGAGTAGCAGAAAGAGCTTGAATTGTGCCAAGTGAAAACCGTTGAATCGGACCAGGGGCCATCAAAGCGGGTGACCAATCACACGATGGCGTCGTCAACCTCTTCCGTCGCTTCGCAATTGGGCCTTTCATCACCCTACGGATACTCGCACGATAGCAGCTTCCCTTCTTTTCCCCCTTGCGATGCGGATACTCCATCAAGTTATCAACCTGTCCGGGGTTGGGATGCTTCATGTACGCCGCCGCCGTGTTGCGGAGAAAGGAACCAAGACGAAAACCAGACGGGCCCAAGAGCGTGACATCGCTCCGGTCAACGTCCGTCCATGTCGTTCGTTGCTTTTTCTTTCACAACCTGCATGCGGATACGATTTGGTCTTACTAAGGCCAGAAACGACGCCCCGCCAATGTGCCTATATGCTTTGCTTCGTCATGCAACGGAGAAGGCGGACAAAGCCTTGGCCGCAAATCCGGGGGTTTTGGAGGAGGGACAAACTTTTCGGAAAAGGGGAGAGAAGTCTCTGAGAAGTTTACGACCAGAGTCTCTGAGAACATTACTCTTGCATGAAGCGCGGAATCCGTGGACGATAATCACAGGTGCTCGAAAGGCGGTTAAGGAAAGTTGCCATGGAGTTCAATTTTACTCATTAGAATACAACGTAATACGTACAAGTTTCGCAATGACTGCTCTTATCTTTTGGAACCCTGTTTCTCTTCCATGCCGAGAAATGTGAACCCTGACGTGCGTAGATTGTGTTGTGAGATCTGTACGCTATACATGTATCTGCTTACATACACTCTAACCTCTCACCACATCGATCCGTCTTTCTCCGTATTTGTGTGACCACCCATGTGTATCCGTACAATGTGTATGCTCACCAACCTCCCTCCTGCTCATGTAATTTCCCACATCTGTATGCAAGTCCATACGTAAAAGCACCCCTCATAAACGCCAATTGAGCCAAAACTCCGTCCCCGTGAGATCCACATCATGAGCCACCCAACCCCAAGAAATACGCACAACCAGATGGAACAACCCATACGCACCCCAAACATCGTTGCTTCCTCGACATCTCTAAAATTCGCCTACCCCTCTGGCCCAAGAGTCAGGTGATCCCCGGATCGGTCTAGTTGTAGCCTGTAATTAACCCCCCTTCCCGGCCAATGCCCTCTCTCACGGGGACATGGCATTGAGCATGACCCTCGAGTTCTCCAACAAGTTCCTCTGCCCGGGCACGTTCTGCGTGTACCGCGAGTTGAACTTCATCACCTTCTTGGCGGCGCGGTACGTGACGTCGTCGACCCTCAACGGCTCGGCCACGACGTTCCACGCGATGCCCTCGGTGCACGGCGGCGTTGTGAGCGAGCCGTCGTACTGGTAGACGTCCGACGCTTCAAGGAGGCGCCTCAGCTCGCCAAAGTCTAGCTCTTCGGTCTCGGCGTGCGAGCCTGGCTCCTTTACCTCGTCGAGGTGGGCAAAGACGTTAGCCAGGAAGGGCGAGGGCGCGCTGTTGTCGACTTCGATGAGGAACCCCACGACGGAGTTGCTGGGTCCGGTGGAGTCTGTGGGGGGGAAGGGGAACAAGTTAGTCAGTCATTCGCTTTGGTTTTCCAGTCTCTCTACCCTTACGATCCATAAGTCCCCATATCTGAACAGTAAATAAGAAACCGTAAAAGCAAGTTTGTACAAGTCGGGTTTCTTGGCTCACAGTTTTTGACGAGAACGAGTAACATTTGAAAAGTAGGAGGGGGTAGAAGGGAAGACTCACTCTTCAGCTGCTGCTCATCGGCCTCGAACACAAAATGGACCTCCATGGGGAAGTATTCGCTATCAACCCTGTGCTCACTAGGCGTATGGAAATGGAACTGCCTCAGATGAAACTTGCGTCCGCGCCTCATCAGCGTGCCATTCTCGGTCACGACTTCGAGCGTGCTGCCCAGATTCTCAAAGGCGGCGCCGTGAGGCAGGTTAGGCACATCAAACGTCAAGCTTGTGCCGGCGACGAGCGTCGCTGAGGTGTCGTTGAGGTTGATGGGGCTTTGCCAGGCACCCGTGGCGCATTTGGACGACTGATTGTTGTGGCCGTGCCAGTTGAGGGGACCGGTGAGGTCGTCGTAGCCGAATTTTGCGATTTCGACCACACCGTCTTCGCTACGGGCCGCGATGCCGCCATGGCTTCGGCGGTAGAGTGATGTACGGTGGTGGCAGATGGCCGAGGCCAGGGTCACGAAGGGGAGGAGGAGGGAGGACTTCATGGTTTTGGTGGGTTGGTGTAAGTCGGAATAAGAGCAGGCCTGAGAATAGACTCTTATTAGGACACAAGCAGTATCAAAGTTTTCCTCTAGAGAGGCAGAGAGAAAGAAATGGGCTCAAGGGTGGAAAATAGCAAGCTCCATGAAGAAGGGGGACGGAGGACCTCTTTATCCTACCTTTCGGTCCTCCAGGAGACAGATCTTGACGGATTCCTCAAGAGGCGCCTGCTCCAATCCGGGGCAAAGAAAGGACCCAGAAGCGGAGTGAAAAGGCGGCACTCCTGCCAAACAGACGCCGCCATCTCACGAGGTTGGGCATAACAAAACAGTGTACTTACTGCGGCCAAGGAGTTCGCCTCCACACGGCACTTTGGCCTGCATAGCTTGATTCCTTGGATCGTTGGGTCAACCGTCAAGCGATGGCCAGTTCAGTCTATTCCGCGACTCCGCCAAAGAGGGAAGAAAGAAGTCCCCACGCCCATCGGACTGGGGTGTGGGTGTGTGTGTGGGTGTGCCCCAGTACCCGTATGGGTTGATGAGAGTAGGTATAGAGAGTCAGATTCTGGCACCCCGTCAGATGAAGATCCTCTGAAAGCCCACTCGAGCCAGGTTCATTGAAAGGCGCCAAGACAACAATACGCGCGCATACTTGAGGGAGAAAGAGAGAAGAAGTACGGCGAGATGCGGATGAGGGGGCAAACCAACAAAGAGGAACCATAACAGCCAGCGGAAATTTCTAGGTACATGATTAGGACACTTGCATGGCGGAGAAATGCGGCGACTGACGGATTCTCAACTTCCAAGACACCAGATAGAAACGAACATAGGTTCTCATTGGCCACCGTGGTTGACAATTAACAATCGCCCAGGCTCGGTTACTGTAAGTCTCTCGCTTCGTGTTATTTTCGTGCCGCTTGACGCCAAGAACCTTTTATCCATTTGAAAGCATTTCATGGTAAGAATCTTCCATCGATTCATTGACCAGGCTTTTTCAAAAGAAGGAGACAAGGCAGGGTAGTAAGCAACATAGTGCAAAGAGCATAGCCGCGGCAGTCTACAATCTCGGTGTTGCTGACCGTGGCGGAGGGAGCCCTAAGCCGGACGGAGAATATGGCACAGCCGAAATCTCACGCCGAATCCAGTCAGTAGTGCTCACCAGGGAACCTTCAACCGCGGCAACTTGAGCATCTACGTAAAATTGCTTCGAAATCAAACTTTGCCGCGGTCAAGGGACCGAAAAGCTGAAAGGTCACACGGAGGATCTAGGGCTCCTTCGCTCCAGGTTCTCAAAAACCTTCGGGTCCTACCATGAGCGAAGGAACCTGTACTGCCACTGCGATATCATCTCTAGTAGTATCCAGTCTTTGGTACAAAACTTCAATAAGCGCTACTATCCAGCAAAGATAATACACGCTTCAGCATCAGCCTCCACCATTTTGTCGGAGTTGAATGGCGCTTATCCACCGAAACAGACGTCTTGACAAGTTCACAGGCCACGGATCAGTCAGTCGCCAACTTATCAACATCGCCGGATAATTTTGTTTGTGCTTGTGCCTCTTGTGCAACGAGTGATTCATCTGCTTGGTAAGACTGGACATCGGGACACGCCCCGTTTGTAGCAGCTGACACTGCGCAGAGCGACAGTCGACAATTGACGTGACTTTTGTTCTTGTGAGAAATAGGAAACATGCAGATTTCGCTACCAGCCTTGGGTCCTGGGCAGCCAACTCGGCTAAAAACATCCAAACCTCTTGTTTTCACACCTAAATTTCTCTAAGGCTCTTGAAATCAACGGCATTGAACGCCAGCCGGCTGGCCACACTCTCTCCCAGTAGCCGACGCGACCGGGAAATTCTCGAGCGCCGCACCATCAATCCGGGGCGGGGAGGGAAGCGGGCTGGAAGTTCTGGGGAAAGCTGGGGGTTGTCCATTATAAGTTAGTCGGTACAAAAAACCGTTCGATGATCGTCACTGTACGTTGCGATCCTGGTGAGACATTTCTTTCCCCCGGTTTGCCTCTAGTTCCACCGTTCCACGGGGGTTTTTGGCATTTGGTTGGCATGTTTGCAATCTTAGTGACTTGGCCTGGTCTTTTAGACTTTCGAGGTTAATCCAACGTCGATCGGAACATGGCCGACGCTAGTGGGGATTGAAGACGAAGATCGCTTCCTGTTGGATTACGAAGGCAGAAAAGGTGGATTTGGGTAGGTAGGTAGGTAGGTGGTTAGGTAGGCAGTCGGGGCCTGTGCCAACGGACCCTTCTACCTACTTATACTTATAAAGGGATCGCGGGCTCTGCCCACGAACTTCTTCCCTTCTATATACTTAATAAATAATTTATTATTATTAACCTTATTATAACCAAAAAGTCTAACTTATTTTACGTATATACTAATACTAATTAATAATTAAATTATATATATATTTTTATTATAAGTTAATAAGGATATAACTATAAAAAAAATAGCTTTAACTTATTTTATTAATTATTTTAATTTATTAACTTAGTTCTATTTATTTAATTAATAATATACGGCTTAGTTTATATTATTTTAACTCTCTTTTATTAACGCTAATTAATAACTAATTAATTAATTAAAAACTATTAAGAACGCACTTTATTATATAAAATCACTTTTATTAAAAATTATTATTATAAAAAGATTAATATTTTTTACTTTTATTATTAGTTTTATTCTTATTATTAATTTTATTTTAAGGATTACTATTATTATTACCCTCTTCTTCTTTTTATTTAAATTACTTATAAAATAATTAATTTTAAATATATTATAGCTAAGTAAGGTTTTAAATTATTAAAAAAATAAAAGGGGATTATTTATTATTAAAAGGTTAATTATAAAGATTATAAAGTTAAAAAAGTTTATTATTTTATAAAAAATAAAGAGTTTATTATTTAACAAAGTTATAAAATATTTTGGAAATTATTACGTTACTAAGGAAAAAAAAACTTTAATAATAGTAATAATAGGGCTTTATTTTATATTATTAATAGATTTTTTTTTAATTTAATCAAAATAATAAAATAATATTTATAAAGCGAATATTTAAAAAATATTAAAAAAGAATCGCTAATTAATAAAATCCTTTATTTATTACTAAAAGTATAATTAAAAAGAGCTTTTTACCCTTTTTATAGCCTTTTATTATTTTTAATAATTTTTTTATTTATATATTTTATTAAAAAAAGTAAAATTTTTTTAACTATTAATAATAATAAGCTCGTTATTATTAAAATAACTTCCGTAGCCGTCTTATTACTTTTTTTTAATTTTATTAACTTTATATTATAAATAATTATAATAATTATTATACGTAATTATTTTTTTATTATATATATATATAAAATCTATTTTATAAGTATATTATAATAATTATTAGCCTTAATAATAAGTAAGAGGATATTAATAATTAGCTAACGTTATTTTTTAACTTATTTATATACTTAGATTATAAAACTATATATAATTCTAACTTATTAATAGGATCTCGTTAATTTAACTTAATAGGGTATTTTTTAGTATTATACTTACCCTTACTTTTAATAAAAAACTTAATATTTTTATTATTTACATATTAAAATCTTATTATAAAAAAGGCTTAATAAAGGAGGAGTTTTAAAAAGATTTTAAAACCGATTTTAATAATTAAAATATAAAAAAACTTTTTAAAAATTAAAAACGGGATCTTTAAAAAGTTTAAAAACTTTTTTATAAATAATAATATTAATTTTATAATTAAGGATTATAGTTAAATCGTAAATAAGCTCGCTAGTACTTAAAAAGTATAATATTTTTTTAATTTAAACTTTTAAAAAAACTATGGCTTATTAGGGCTATACTAAATATTTTAACGTATTATATTAAAATCTTTATTTTTTTTTATTTATTATTATTATAATTAATAAATATTAACGACCTTATTTAATAAGTTAGAGAGATAGTAAGAAAGTTTATATAACTTTAATTAGCTTAGTTTTAATAAATAAAATTTTAATTTTAACCTCGCTAATAACTAATTAACTTACCCCCTTTTTTTAAAAAAAAAGAATTAGAAAATAAAAAATATTATTATATAGCTGCGGAATTAACCTCGTTAGGTAATATAATTTAATAAGAGGACTAATAATAATATTATACCTAATACTTATTAATTAATTAATTTTACTAAGCTTTATAATAATAAGAATAAGTATAATAATAAAAAATACGACGTTTTTAATAAAAAACTTTAGATTTTTAAAATACTTTATTAATAAATAAGAATTAGTAAATAATATTATACTAATACTTTTTTTTAATATATTTAAAAATAGGGTATTAATTTTTTTATTTTAACTAGCTAAGTAGTATTTCTAACCCGCTTAGTTTTAATATTATATATTAAAAAAACTTAGGAATATTTCGAACTTCTTGCGAGTTATTAAAACTACTTTACTAAGTTTTATAATTTTTTATTAGTACTTTATAGTTTATAAGTATTTAAATAAGTTAAATTAATAGATTTTATAAATACTAATTAACTATATTATAATCCTTTATAAAGCGTTAACTACTTAGGGATTTATTTTTAATATAAGTAACTAATTTTTTTTATTACGTAAATAGAGTATTAAAATATAAACTTATTATTCTTAACTTAGTACTTATATTTATTAGTATTTATTATTAGCTTAGTATTTTAATTAATATTATAAAAAGAGAACGTAATTATAATAAGTAATAATAATATTTTTAAACTACTATTAATAATAAAAAATCCCCGCTATTTACTAAACCGATTATACTTATAGTAGTTTTAATAAAAAAACTTAGTTTAATAATTAAAACTAATAAAGACGTAGCGTTATTAATAAAAAGTACTTCGTTTATTATAAAACCGGTTATTAATTAACTAAATACTTAGAAAAAGAATAACGTTAAGTATATTAAAAATATAAAAATAATAAGGGAAAAAAAGAGGAGATTTATACTAAGTTTATATTTATAATTCCTTGCGTTTTATAAAGGAACTACTCTTATTAATAATAATAATAATAACGAAAATATTATAATTTAATATTTTAATAACTTTAATTTTAATTATAAAAAACGATTATAAAGATAACGTTTAGATTTTAATAACTTATTTTATAATTACTATTAATAATAAAGCTTTTATAAATATCCTCGCTACTTAAGTAATAAAATATAATTTTATTAATACTACTTTTTATTAATAAGTTAACTAAGCTTATAGAATTAGTAACTTTATTCTTATTAAATAGAAAATACTTATTAAATAATTTCTAAAATATTATATTAAATACTAAAACTACGGAGTTCTTTATTACTAAATACTTTTAATTCCTCGCTTTATAAAAAACAATAGCTTAAGGTTATTCTTAATATTTTTAGGGCTAATAAAGTAGGTATTTATTTTAATAATAATAAGCCTATAAAGTTATTAAAATTTACGGTCGTTAATACCTTATTTAATAATATTATTTTTTATATATTACTAATTAATACTTCTTTTTTATATTACTTAAGGGATATAAATAAGCTAGGAGTATATTTTAATAATATTAATAATTTATTAATTAAGGGAGACGTTATAGTACTTATTATTTATAAATAAAAAATATCCTTAATTTTTTATTTTTTAATAACGAAAAAACTATTATTAATTACTTAATAAAAAAGCGAGCTATACTACTTATATTAGTATTTTAATTACCCCTCGGTTCTTTATTTTTTAAAATTATTTTAGTAATTTAATAATAATATAGAGTTCGCTACTCTCAAAAAGCTTAGAAAAGTTTACTAATAGTACTAACTAAATATAACTACCCTTAATTAATTTAAATTTACTTTATAAAATAATTATAATTTTAATTATAAAATTATAATTAACGTAATATATTTATTAAATTATAACGGTATAAACTAATTAGTATTTTATATTATTAATTTTTTTTTAATTAGTAAGATTTTTTATAAATATAATTACGAAATATATATAAGAAGCTCTTTAGTTTTATTAAATTAATATTTATTTTAGTTTATTAGATTAGATTATTATAAACGCTAATAAAAACTTTAGTATTATAAAATTTAAATTTTTTACTTAATTTATATTTATTAAGATTAAAAAGTACTTATTAAAGCTTATAATAATATTAATAAGGTTAAAAAAATATTATATAGTACTTAAAAGGGTATATAACGTTATTTATAATAATTATTTATTAATAAGCGTAAAAAGTTATATTTTAAGCCGTAATTAAAATTATTAATAATATTATTAGCTCTAATAGCTTTATTCTTATACTCTTCGTTTTCGGAGCGTTTTTTATATACTTTTAATAAATTTTTTATTATTATTAAATATTACTTAATACGTAAAAATAATTAAAAAAAATAATAAGGGAAGTTTATAAATTTTATATTAATAAATAAGTAAACGAGGCCCTAGTTACTTAGAATAAACTAAATATTTTTTTATATTATTAATTTATTATTATAATTAAATATTAAAGTTTAGTAAGAAAATAAGAGATAAAAAAAGCCTATTTAAATTTATTTTAATAAGTAATATTACTTATATAATAGAATTATTTTATAACTTAACGAGCTTTTAGGTTATTATAATTAAACTTTAATATTTAGAAAAAGCTAACCCTAAGTTATTAATTATAGTAATAGAGTACGTTAAGTACTTACTAATCCTTATAGTTAACTAGTTAATTAATAACGGTTCCCTTTATTAATAAGATTTTTTAATAAAATTATTATAATAATTAACGATAACCCTTTATTATATTAAAATAAAAAGAATAAAAAAAATATTAATATAGCATAGCCGTAATAATATTTTTATAGCCTAGGCCTATTTTATATCTAAATTTTTTTTTAAATTAGTTATTAAACTTCGTAATAAGGGTATTACTACTATTTTAAAAGCCCCTTTTAAAGAATTTATTAATAGGGAGCTTTTAAGCCTTATTAAATAAGGAGTAATTAAATTTATTTAACTTAGCCCTAAATATAGCAATATAAAAATATTTAAGTCCTAATTTATTAATAAGATTAAAAACCTAAGCTTTAACCTTATTAAAAATTTTTTATTTAGTTATATAAGGATATAATAATAAAAAAAAAGAGATTTTTATGTAATTATTAATAATTTAAAAAAACTAATTAATAGCTAATCCTTATATCAGCCCTAACTTTATTTTTAAAAATAGTTATATTATTTAGTTATAAGATATTATTTAAGTATATATTTAATTAAGTTAACCTTTTTACTATAAGGTCTTTACTTAATTATTAACTTAGATCCGTTATTTATACTTTAAAAAATACGGTTTTATATATTATATAATTATTATACGGCCTCGTAAAATTTAGTACTTATTAATAAGTAACGTATAATAAGTATTATTTAAAAATATTCTAAATAATAATATTTATTTTTAATTTATATTTATTAATTTTAATATAAAAAAAGCGGATTATTTAGTATTATTAGAATATAGATTAATAATATAATTAGTTTATTAAATAAGACTTTTTATTAAAAAAGAAGAGACTAAGCTTAAGCGTATTAAATTACTAGCTAAACTAAAGTAATATTTCTTAACTAACGAATTACTTATTTTTAATAATAGAATTATCTTATTAGAGGGTAGTAATATAATACTTAAATAAAAAAAACTAAGAGAAAAAAGCTAAAGTAAATTAACCTCTTAGTACTAAATATAAAATAATAATTTATTAAATAGTAAGCTTAAGGTACTTATATTATATTAATTTATTAATTAGAAATAGTTTTTAATATATTATTTATTACTTAGTACTAAGTAAATCCGTTATTTATTAATTATATTATCTTAAACTAACGTATTAAATAATAAATAAATTATTTAAACCAAGGTTTTATATTTATATTATTAAACTTAATTATAACTAAACTCTTCGTTTTTATAAATAGGTTATTTATAAATAATACTAATTATACTTTATAATTAAGTTATATTATTATTTTTATAAATAAAAAAATAGATTAATAAAAACTTTACGATTTATAATAATATTATTTACTATAGCTCTACGAAAAGTAAAAAAAAATTACTTAGAGCGTATTAGTATTAGAGGTTTATAAAATAGTTATAAGTGTTAATATTATTTATATTATTTTAATTATATTAGACCTTATTACTAAATAACTTAACGTTTTAAAAACCCTTATTATAGTTTATATAGACTTATACTTATTATATAAATACTTTATTAAGCTAAGTATTATAAAAAAAAGCGCTTTATAATTAATATTATAGTATTTTAATAATTATCTAAATAATACGAGCTTTATAAAATCCGCTAGATTAATAATAATAATAACTTAGTTAACGGGTTTATAAAAAAGTATATTAAATAAGTCTTTTAAATAGTTTATTAATAAAAAAACTATTATAATTAAAATAAAAAAAATAAGTAATACGTAATTAAAATAGTAATATATTATAAATAATAAATCGTTTAATAAACGTATATACCTCTCGGGCTTTAGTTTAAAAAAGAAACGTATATATTCAGGGGCGTAATTAAATTAATAAAAAGTTTTTTTTTAATTATATTAGATTTATTAATTTTTAAAAAGTTTAAATAATTAAATTATATAAATTAGAGGATTATAAAATAATTAAAAAGATAGGATATTAAAAATCTTATACGTATTTTATAATAAAAACTATATTAAAATTTTAGTATATAGTTTTTTAATTTTTTTTAAATAAAGGATTTATAATAAATTTTATAACTATATTATTAGCCTAAGAATTAGCCCCTATTTTACTCTTTTTTATTATAAAAATAAAAATTATTAATATTAAATTATAAAAATAAAAAAAGTAAATTTAAGTAGGTAGGTAAGTAAGTAGTTAAATAGGTAGTCGGGGCTCGTATTAACGGACTTTTTTATTTATTTATATTTATAAAGGGATCGCGGGCTTTATTTATGAACTTTCTCTTTTTTATATACTTAATAAATAATTCGTTATTATTAACCTCGTTACGACCGAAAGGTCCAACCTGCTTTATGTGTATACTAACACTTCCCTTTCCATCAATTCTGTCTGTTTAGTAAAATTCGTATTCACTTTCTCGACTTTGTTTCCCCTCTCAGATGATTGGTTGAGAGTTCAGTTGAGATTAAAGGTCAACGTACGGGAGTGTGACCGAATGGATATCACCTCCCCTCTGCTGTCTTGGCGTCAATGTTATCACAGAGCTACCCCTGCCAATATCCCAACCGTGGACAGATGAGCATGACCAAGTACGCATTTATGTCCCAGCCGTAAGCGGCGATGGGAGTTGTGATAAAATCCTTCGTGTAAGCCCTCTTCCAGAGCGCATATCGCGTCTTTCAGTCCTGCTATCACTTCATTGCAGGGGAAGTCCAGGCTGAGCTGCAGTTGTCATCAAAGAACCATTATACCACTCTTCCAAAAAAGAGGACGGTTCTCAAAAGAAACATTTTCGCAGACTAGTTGCAATTTGGTCCAGATCTCTGCCCTTCCGATCGAGGACTTGTAGCGCATTGAGGCTTACATGGACAAGCCGAGCTGCTTCTGAGAGAAAGCTCCGTCCGTTTACCAAACCACTTGCCCAGGTTGTATTCAAGCTCCTACTTGCAACGGAACTGATTCCATTCTCGCTTGTAGTACTACGGTTTCATGATTTAGGCACTTGAACATCCAGCGTACACCGCGACTTGGTATCGACCTTGTTTCAGGGCAACAAAACAGGTGCTCTTGAGAGCCTCCTCGCGTGTACCACTTTCCAGCGCATCTTCAATTGCCGAATTACCCACCGCCGCTCGTTCATGGGATCGTATCTGTACAGTCTAGAAATGACAGTCCAGCAAACTTGAACTTTGGCATAGGTTAAAGAATCCTGAACAAGTCTGCTTGGAGTTAACACGCGTCGACTTCTTGAATGGCTCTCCGGCCGCTGGAGAGTCGAGTCCTCTTGTCCCTCCGCGGGTGATATTGGACCAAACAAGGCTTAAATCGGCGACCAACATATGATTCGAAGACTCCTGCGCGTCTACGAGCACGACCTATAACTAGTGCTCGTCACGATGAGGCACTCCCACCCCCGACTACATGTACCGAATATCAATATATCAGTCCATTGAACAGAGCTCCACCCAATAGACCCTCCCTCCTCGCGAATGCCATCTCGCGAAGGCGATACTCATACCCCAGGCATTTGTGTCTCTCCAGGCATAGCAATTCAACATCCGCATACCAGCTTCTAGGGCCATATTCCTATACCCCCGTAGGCGGTGTCACCAAATAGTCGAGCAAACTTGTCCCATCGAACACCCAACTACCCGCCAACTTACAAACATTTACCGCAATAGACCATCGGCAAGACTCAGCCACTGGTGCGCGGCCATGTTACATGCACCTTGACAACGGGGTACGATCCTGAGTGTACAGGCTCGCGTGTTATTTTACATCGCCACGGACTCTGGCATGAGGCTCAAAACGACACACCAAGCCAGCACCTTTCGGGGCCCTTTGTTTTTGACCATCCTTGCTTTCATAGGAGCAAGACGTAGCCCTGGAGTCAAGCTCAACATAGCAAAGTAATTAAATATCTTTAACTCCATCGCATTGCTCGCTCGAATGTATTTCTTTCCCACTCCTCTTGATCGTGCGGACCAGCAGTGGACAGTTCTTCCTGCTGGGGTCTCTAGACATTCATCTCCAACCTCCAATTACAGAACACATTTCATGAAACGGATCACGGCCACCGAAAACACAGTTATTCGAGAACGATGGCAGGATTTTGTTCTAGGTTGCCTTATCCAGGTACTCGGCGACGGAGGTGACTACGGCACCGTTCTCAAGGCCCTTATGCGAGGGTCTCGTTCCTTCCGGCTTCAGTAGCTTTCGGCGGAACAGCCTGAGTGAATCCTAGCTCTGAAGGGAAATCACCTGCCAAAGTACAATATGCATATTATACAGCAATGAGATGCCGTCACCATGCCCGTATCTAGGTCCTTCTACCTTTCGATCTCGTTAGTCTAGTCAGTTCGGGGTCATCTGGAGACAGCATTAGAACTGCGAGCGTCTGAGACTCCAAAGGTAATTGAAACAAAGAGCAAAAGAATTCAACCCCCCGGGGTGCTGAGCTTGGGGCTACATCTCTTGGTGCTCATACCGGGAAAGTCGGACTCGAACGCGTAGCCTGTCGTCGAGTAGGCTATATGGGCGGAAAATTTGACAGTTGACCATGGTCCATTCCACCACCCATGCTACAGTTTGACCTTTGACCTGACCCCGACCTAGAGGGCGCCTACTGTGCTGGTGACGGGAATGGACTTGGAGGGGTATATGAAGTGGTATTGTTGTATATTCAGGTGAGGGGGCATAGGGCATAGTTTATCAGATGGAACATATACACTTCCAAGGCAAGGTGCCCGTCCGGATGCCACCTGCCTCACGAGGCCATATTCGTCCCCGTTTTCCCTCACCCGAAGATGAATCACACGCTTCACGTGCCTTCTTTCCAAGACATCGAATTTCCACTCTTTACCTACGTCGCCCTACACCGGCAACAAGATGAACATGGAAGAAATTTCATCACCTTCGTTCAATATCAGGCGGCTTGGGAGCTCACGGATGAAAAAAATGACGATAATCATATGAATAGAAGCACGGGGGGGTCCAATGGCGCTAAGAGAACTACACTCCAGCTCTGCTAACTCCTTCTTCTTCTTCCTTTCACCCCCTTCCCCTATTTGTGTTGACCAGTTTGCTGATTGATTCACTATGATAAAATCACAAGACATATAAGAACGCCCGGGTGCATAGTGTCGGTGATTATAGCTGTACTACGTATATATGCATATTGTCGCTCATGGTTTCCTTTGGAAGCTAGAGATCATTTAGTTTGCACCCCCTCCGCCCTAGGTAGTAAAGCCGGAGGAACAAGAACCCTCACATAGGTAAGAGTACCTAGATAGCCGTATCTATCTTAGCCCGTCATCGAGCGGTTGTATTGAAGGGCTATGAACCAGAAAGCATGTCGAAAGAACCACGAGAATACCCAGCGGTGCGAGAAAGAGCTTTACTCAGCCATCGCCGGTATACATGTTTGACTTTGTACTACATGCCGACTTGCTCCTTGTTGTGTCTTTCCGTTTTGTTTCAATATTGAAGCCGTTTCCATCAGGTGCCGCACGGCGAGAGACAATAGGCTCCTCCCGTGAGCTTCTAATGCCAAGGTGAAAAGAGTAAGGTAAGTAGAGCAGGAAGCGGATGTTGGGAAGCCAGTCGATGATTTTGAGCATCCTAGTCATGTCACAGTGGCGCACAGCATGTACACCGCTTTTCTGGAACATTGACTTCTGGAATACGTCAACCGTGACATAGTATCGACGAAGGAGACATGGTCACGAATCTGACGCTGCCTACCGGGGTGATTTGTCCCTCAGCCAGAACCGTCCCGAGGTCAATATGGCAAGGGACACTGCGTGAGTAGCAAATCAACCAATATTTAGCTACTACGCTCACGACGCCTTGCCAACACAACGTGAATGACGTACTTATCAAGGCGACACACACACTATCTGTGCCACCCGCGGGAGACTCCTACACGCCAACGGCCCGCCTACCCCGATTGGAGCGGAGACACACCACGGCTCGGGCCCGATGGTAGAGATATCTCGGAAGCCAGATGGCCGATAGTCGTGCAACCCACTCGCGTGCCCACCCATCAGACGACGCGATCCCCTTCGGAGGCCCGAACCAAATAGCCCAACGCCCACGCACAACATCGGCAAGCCAAGGGGAAAACGTCTAAGGGGAAAAGTTTACTCATCCATCGTACAGCGTCCCGCAAGCCAAGTGCGATGCCGCCCGCATCCCGCCCATTGGGTCGGGCGGTGACCCCCTTCTTTTCCCTTCACTGCAAGTAAGTAAGTGTTCAGCGGAACTTGCCACAGAACCTGTTTGTTTCCGTGGAACAATCTCAGAGAGGGCTGAGAGGGAAGCGTGTCAGTCTCCCGCAGCAGGTTCCGCGCCGGACCCGACATTGAACGACCGGCCACGCCGCTCATTGATATAGGAAAGCCCTCGGTATTGTTGATACTGTTGCACGGCGTGCTATACTACTGCAGGTGACGGCGTACGGTAGTGGACCGAAGGGCCCGTCTTTCGCGGCCGTCTGGAGTATGACAGCCTCTACCCGGCTTGGCTCGGAAGAGTGATGGTGCCGCTGTGAACATGAAGGCCCCGAAAACAGGGATGGATACGGATGCGGACAGAAACTTCAAGAGAAGGACGGGCGGCAATGCTCCATCTGCACAGTCACGCTGCGAAGTGAATGCCTTTGTCGAGTCTCGTTTGGTATCTCGGCCAGGAAGGTCGCCTCAATAGTGGAAGCGGTCGGTACAGCCATGGTGTCGTTTCGCTCACCAATGGTCAGTTGACGGCCATAAGCGGGGAATAACTCACCTCTTAAGGCCCCACATGTCCAGGAATGGCTTCCGTTCGCATGGATAGAGATGAGGACTTCCAAGTTGGAACTGAACATGAGCCATATCCAGTGGGTTCGGTAAAGTTGGATTGCCTAGAACGGCGGGCCATTGGACTGGGATACCTGTCTTCTTGGTCTCTTTGAGGATTCTGGCCGTCTCGAGGTGCTGTGCTATTGGGGGCCAACTCATCGCAGTGGCTGGAGCGCGCGGCCGGCTAACCTGGGCCTGACGATTTATTGAAATGCTTTAATTGGCATCACCTTTGATCATTTCTCCGATGACTGTGGCTTAAACCAGCACAGAATTAGTTACTGAGCCTCGCTAATCGCTCGCGGAAGACGTCTTGGCCTCCCGGCCTCGGCAGGATATACTGATTAGATGAGAGTGATCCGTGGCATGGAACTGATGAGTGCGGGGATTGAGGTTGGGTTCCGTTCATCTCACCGCAACTGATCCGTGATCCATCATCTAGGATGGGGCGTCCCCGTCAGACTTCAGTGGACAAACTCGGGGTCATGCCCGGTCTTGGCCACGCCATTCGCAAGCCCCCTCGGGCCCTGGAATCGTACCCACGCGTGGAGGAGAATGGGTCCTGCAAGATATCACCGATGGGCCGGCCAGTGTGGCCTCATCGGGAGAGCTTCGCGCCATTGCCTTTTGTCCTGCATAGTTTGCATCGCTTGCAGCGCTCGTGGTGCGCCATCTGCTGCAGCTAGAACTTGATCGAAATACTTGCGTTGCCTTTTTCACGATCAATTGGAGCTGCGATTCGTCGCGGTTGTCGCACAGGGCCCGCCAGAACGGACGACGAAATAGAGACGGTCTGTCTCTGGTAAAATGATCGTCACCCGTCATCCTGCCGCTAGACTATACGGGCGATGGCGTTGTGGATAGTCGCGCTGCCGACTAGAACACGACGCCAGGAACCCACAACCCTTGATCGTGGGGCGACAGAAGATGCTGTGCAAGACTGCGAGTGAGCCCCTCAGTCCTCAACTCCTTCGACTCTCAAGAGCCACTTGTTTCGCTCCATGACCGAGAGCGGGCCTCCTGATCTGGCACTGTCGTTCGTGGCTTGCTTGCGCCAGTCTGTGGGCGAAAACGGGGGGCCGCGCAACTGGTGAGGCAATCGGCAAAAACTCTCGATAATTTCCACTTCCCGCCATGGGGAAAACAATGGCCAAACACCCCATGTTCGAGATTGCTGAAGCAGAGGCTTCTGCTACATTCTGAGAGACCGCCTGCGATTTCATCTCTGCAGAAAATTGCGAAACAAGGGTGCAAACTTGGAATCTCGGGCTGTTCTGCATAACAGTAGTCGTAGTATAGGCCATCGAGGATACGCCATGGCGACTTTCATGGATCAGACCCTGAATATCCCACTGCTCATTTGTTACGTACTATGGATAGTATGTGCGTGTACAGTGTGTTGGCAGGGTCACAACTGGCAGCCAAGCAGCAAACCCCTCAGAACGCTGTTGATGGCTGCTATCCAACCCCGAAGCGATCACTACCAAGTCGGTCCGGGGCCAAGAAGATCATGATAGGACAATCTCCACACAATGCGTCTGATCTTCAGCGATGCTGCCAGGACATCCGCAGAAATCATGGATTCGACCTTGGAGGAGGCGTCGAGTCGTTGTCCATCCTGCACTGTGCAAGGTTGATCCAGATAGAAGACTAAGATGGACTGCCCTGCTCTCACATACTGTCACTGACTGTTGGGTAGAGCTCGCTGTGCTTGCGTTGATAGGACATCGTCTTGCGTTGTGCTGCCAAATCCATCATTCAGATCCAGCGATCCAGGGACACTATCATGCAAATTAACACAGGCTTGACGGGTCTGTGCCGCGAGACTGTTAGAATCTCGAGAGTACATTTCCCTCTGAACCGCGCTGTTGCTCGTTTTTTTTTTGTTTTTTTTTATAGAAAAAAAAAGGGTCGCTCGCGTTGGTGCGGTCGATTCCCCCGCAAGGCCTGAGAGCGCGCAACAGGATAAGCGCATGTGAAGCTGCAGCGTTGCAGCGGACGGGATCCGGGCTGAACCAATAATGGCTCGCCATTGCTCCCCCGCACTGCATCAGAAGAAATGATGGATTGAAGCCATCCCAGTTGACCGAGATGAGGAAAAAGGAAGCCTTCTCATGCAGCCGGTCGCGCCTCTGTGCTTGTTGTCATTGCCGGTGGCGGGTGGATCGGACGCGGTGGGCGCGCGACTGTCGAATAAGGCATCACCGTAATTATCAGCCCTTTGACGGATGGGCCGCTCATCACTAGGTATTGGAAACCGTGCTGGGCTGAAGCTTGGGGGCCAGGTGAGATTGAAACAGCCGACAGAAGAAAAGACCCGTGGGCTCGATACCCGCATGGGCTAGTCCAGACGCTGAGCGCGCCTCCTCCCAACCGAACAATTCGAGAAATACTCGGCCCTAGACGCAAGGAAGTTGCTAGAAGGGCATCACGAGCCCAGACACCCGATTGACGAGGGAGAAGAGTGGGACATGTGGTCCGTGGAAGCTCATTGCACTCTGCTTCGGCACGACATCGAGCGGACGGATAGTGTAGAGCTCTCCATGAGCTTCCACCGGACACGATGCTGAGTGCCGATACACGACTCATCGAGCATCAAAGCAGGCGCCATGGTTTTTGTGCCGCTGCTGTTATTCGGTGTATAAGAGTCTCTTGACAAGCATCAGATCGGAGGTTAGCATATTCAAGGCTCGAGCTAACCCGTGCAGGCTTATGACCCTGCACATGGAATTGCTACGCAATGCCGTCTCTGTAGATGTGGCCCGGCTTGACTGGCCTGATACGTTGCCGAAGACCGATATGCCCGCGTCATCGAGTACTGAGGTTCCGAGGGGGAGCGGCGGCCCCGTTCGGTGATGTCCTGCCAGATCGGGTCATACTCGCGGGAGAGGACGGCGAGTGCTCCGTACCCTTGGGGGCTTGATAGTGAATATGTACCTACATCGAGATGGTTTATTGGTTGGAACGACCAGTCGAGTTGATTGACGGCCGTACAAGCCCTTCAAAGTCCAAACAGCCCATATGAGCAGAGATAGACTCGCATTGCGGATGGGGTTTCTATCAGTGCAGGTTGCAGGTGAGCTTGTTTCTATGCCGGTGCGCAGCTTCAAGGTAGCGTCATGATCGGATCCAACAATAAAGAGAAAGTTCAGGTCTGGCGAAGCCGCGAAAGGAGAAAAGATTTGGCGACTGGGATCCAGGAAGTCTGCCCATGAGATGTTGGGGACAGGGACTGGGGTGTAGTCGGAAATCTTTCATAATTCCCGCGGAGGCTTTGCTCCAGACAGACAAGCTGAAAGTAACACCTCAATTCTGATTAAGGTAGCCCTGGACTCGTGGAGAAGATGTCGCTGGATGCTGCCGAAAGTCTGTCGAGGATGATGGAAACTTGACTGGACGGTCTGCGCCTTTGGACCGCCAAACTTGCAAGATCGGACGAGCGAGACAACTGCCAGAGCCATGCACGTCTGAACTCTGTCGTGCCGCCTCAGCAGGTTGAGACAAAAGGAATCCCCTTCCTCCAAGCTCGAGGTGGTAGTGGTGACCATAAGCGGTCCCATGCCCAAGTGAATTCTGCTGGCAAGGAAGCACCTGTCAATATGGAAATCACATACCGCACGCGTTGAAGCATCGGCGGTTGGAACTGTCGTTTCAAGAAGACAGCGGCTCGTTTCTGTCGAGAGAATCGAGTCACCCTAGATCAATCACCCGTCACCTAGCCTGGGCTTTGCCTCGCGCCTGCAGGAGGTGCGAGCCGTTGGCTCCTACTGCCTCCCTTTCAGACGTTCTCGGCCAAGGTCATCGCCTGCGAAGCATCTTGGTGATTGTCTTTGCCCTAGGCGGAGCTTCCTGCCAGGCACAGACGCCCGCAATGCTGATGCCAATCAGTGTCAGCAATAAGAGAAGCGGATGAGAGGCAACGGCTGCGGCGGCGTGGTTAGGAAAGACAGGGTAGATATCCGTCCGCAATACTGACTGTACTCGAAAACTGAACGCCGGTCGTCAATTCAACTTCTCGTCCACACTCCTCCACCTTTGCCGTTGTCCTGCAATCTTGTTCGACGCCGCTCAAAATCTAGTCGGACATGATCTGATCTTCTGACCAACCTTGACCCTGTATGCTTACTTCAGCATTGAGAAATTGAGTGATGACCTGGTACAGTGCTTGGATGCATCGTCTGTGAATAGGCTTGTTCGAGCTTTGCAAAAGACCAGCAAGGCAGCCCAGGACCACGGGCATGGGCGCATCATCCATGGTAATTAAGTGCTCCCTGGCTGGGCATGGCAAATCTCGAGATCAATGCGTAGATGGAATGGAAAAGCAACATGAGCTGCTCAAAAAACCAGTTGTGCTCGGGGTATCCGCACTCCCTCTGTGCAGCAACTTCATGGTTTGCTCCAGCGGCCCCATTTGTTCTCGAATACACTTAAATAACCTGCACCACAGGGCTGAAGTATCTGTCAACCAGATGGAGTTTGTGCGTTGCATAGCAAAGAGTATTCTCAGTCAGAAGCAAATTGCTTGCGACGGGGCGTCTCCTTGTTCGTTATGCTGGCGGGTCCTGGCTTGTTTCGATGGTTGCTGGCGGAAACCTTCCCTTCATTTCCAAAGCATGAGCTCTTATCCGTACGAATAGCTTGCGATGCGGAGTACAGAAAATTAGCTGGAGCTGTCCGTTGGCCTTCCCCAGCCAGAGAGGCCTGCATCATCTCACCGCAATTCAAGCTAGCTCTTTGTATCTCAAAGGTGCCTGTCTCATGATACAGGCTGAGAGCCGCACCGGAGCAGTACCTGCGTGCGTACTCTGGCTTCATTTATAATCGCACTTGTGCTGGCTTGGTTGGATCTGATGTTCCGCATCTGTACCTTTACGAACTTGATATCGTCTCGCATCTTCGAGCCTCCTGCTAGATTGCTAGCATGCGAGCACATCATATCTCATCGGCAGGGGCGCCGGAAAGTTGTAGGGGCCGCAACGCCGCCGCCGCATCGCCGCGAGAAGCGATCATGGCCCGTTAGCAGGCATGCTAGTCTGTTAGCCTGCTAGCGTCGTTTCCACCTCATCGTTGCGAACGAGAACCCGCCTGTAGCCTGTGAGAATCTCGTGTGTGCGTGTCGTGCTTGCTCTGCTTGTCGTCGCGCTCGAATAGGTGCTCCGTACTGTGTGTAGCTGTCGCCGCCACTTGCGGTGCGAGAAGTATATTTACGAAGTGGGCCGCTCATAGCGTTGCCCCTTTGCATGTAAGTGCTCGTGCATCCCACGTACAACATACCTCGAATGTCTCTCCATTGCCCGCTTCTGGTGTGCCACTGGCAACCCGTTGGTCGTTGGCCGACGACTTGTCTTGTGGACCCCTGACTGATCTCTCGCCGTGGACTAAATATAGTGTGAGAAAGCGAGCTAAGGCTCAAAGTCAAAGGAAGAACAGAAAGGGCGAGTATGTATGGAAGAATGAAGGAGTAAAGAAGGGAAGCTCTAGTGAGGTCATGAGCATTGCAATATCAACGAGTCTCAAGACCAGATCAGATCGGAGCCTGGGCTCTAGCCAACGTCATCAGCGCTGTCAAGAGCGGCCGGCCGAATGAATCAATCGGGCAGGTCGGGGTGCAGCCTAGTGAGCGTGGGCTATTGTATCCTAACTAGGTTGTGAATACAGAGTACGGATATAGTGAGCGTGTAGATGAAGTCAAGGATCGACTGCCTGAGCGGCACCGAGAGCGTCTCCTGAAGACCGTGGGTAAGACAAAGTCGCACGGCAAACCTGCCTTCTTTCTGCGAGGCGTCGAGGTTCGGATATAAATCACGTCTTCCGGGTTTGTTGGTAGGATGTTGCTGATGTCGCCAAGCTGCGGCGTCCATCACGAACGGCCTCCCCCATCTTACTCTCCTGTCGGTGACCCCCCGGACGCCCAGGCCTTTTGGATCAAGTGCGGCGGCGGCAATACCTCAAGTATGCTCCATTCTCCCAAATGCCCGCATAAGTAGAACGAATTGGCCTTGTCTCTTGCTCGTGGGGTGGGAGGCGGAGGGTGGACAGAGCAGGCTGGTGAAGTGACCCTGCAATTTTTTCCCCTGTCGAAAACAGGGGACGCCATCCCTTCCGATATGCAGGTAGCATTACCTCACCACCTCTAGCATGGCAAAGCCACCATGGTGGGGTACTTTGTAAAGTTGAATACGGAGAAGCGTTCCCTTCTGCCCCTTCGTATCCGCCGATTATCACACGTAACCGGTGACTGACGACTGCACCCGCGCCGTAGACTGCACTGCAGAAGGGGGAGAGACAGCTCCAGAGACAAGATTGAGGCGAACCAGATGGTGATTGGCCAGGAGTGTTGGCGAGGCATGTTGTTGTACCGCCGTGGCGGTCTGTCGTCTAGTCCGCCGAGAGATGCATCGAAGAGATAGGTAGATTTTCTAGCTGGTGAATCCAGATGGTCCAGAAAAGTGCGAAAGAATCTAGGTAGCATACATGCGTCCCTTGGTGGGATCTGCTGATGGGCTGATGACATTGGTCGAGCCGAAGAATCTGCATTTCGTCCCATCGTGTAGGAGTCTGGAGCCTAGGTGCCTAGGTAGTGGGTTTGGGTGTGTATGTGTGTGTGTGTGTGTGTGTGTGTGTGTGTGTGTGTGTGTGTGTGTGCGTGTGCCTCAATCCCGAAGAACTGGCTCTCTGCTGGATTTCAGCACTTGGGCACTTGGGTAGCTTGTACATCCACATAGTGCTGTCGTGTACCAAGCGTAAGGGTCCTCTGGCGAGGGAGGCTGAAGAAGCGTACCGCTACCGTGAAGACTCGGCAGTGTGAGGTCAGATAACCTAGCACGGGCGAGCTTTAGAGCGCCAACGTTGAGGGGAAGGGCTTCAAGAGCTGGGTGTTTCGTTTCCGCCTCCTTGAACGATTGTTTGACGCGCTATGGATTGACGTTGCGCGTTGAACAAGTCTCTGAGGCGGTGTTGCATCTTTGGGTCTTTGAGTTGAAGCTCGAGCATCCCATCTCTCTCATCTGACAGTGCCCGGACCTATGCCCGGTGCCGCAAGGGAATGGCGGTTGCAGGTAACGGTGTTGTTCTTTGCATGCACAAGAGTTGAGATGATCATGTTGAGCGTGCTGCTAGGTATTCATAAGGTTGTTTATGTAGGGAGTATGAGGTGGTTGTATCGGCAGCGCTCTTGCTTTTGCGGTTGTGCCATCCATCCCTTTGGCGATGCTGATACCTTAAGGACTACCTTACCTACCTGAGTACGTTAGGAAGTGATTAAGGTACCTAGTTACTCCGTACACTACGTTTACGAAGTAGCAGTCAATAGGGACGGGCGCGGCATTGGTGGACCGGCACGGTAAGTGTTGGATTGAATGTTGTGGTTTGTGTTTTTTGTTGTTTCCCGAATCCCTTGGGGCTTCCTCATTCGGGACACCAGGCACACAGGAAGGAGGTACTCGTGGTACTCTGAGCGCGGCGGGCATTTCCAGTCGCCCAGGAGCAAGGGGTAGCGTGGTCGTGATTCGCCGCTTTGCGTTCATCCGCCCAATGAGAGATTGCCAAAATTCTCCAAGCCGCCTACTGCGTAGAAATACGTCCTCACGTCCTTCCCATGAGACCAAGGGACGCGTCCTGGCCTTTCCTGTTTGGGTTATTTTCGAGAGGGATTTGGGGGGTCCGCCCTGTGTGCAGGCGTTATGGAGAAGGAAAAGAATAACAAGGGTAACGGTATAGTCTCACACATGGCTGGATAACCTCGATTCCTACATACCCTCCTCAGTACATTGATACATGGAAGGGGCTCTCCTGAGTCCTCAGTAACTGAACCTCTCATCAGCTCAGGTAATTCGCTGATACGTTGATGGCTTACTTTGTGATATCTCGCATAAGAGAGTGCTGAAGCAAGCACAACCGACGGTTTACCCATCATGTCAAGTGAATTTTTTATTTTTTTATTTATTTAAATAGCTCGCTCTGTGTATATGACGCATGTGTTCATTATATCCGTAAAAGGAGGCCCTATAGTAAGTAAAGGGTCGAGTTGTAGAATGGAAGGCAATGAGCAGGCAGATAGTACGCTGATATGGTCCTCAACGTACTACGGATGGATAGGAGTGGAAGGTATTCGTACTTTGGACCGCACTTGCAGGACTAAACTGGACCAGTCAGATACGATGGCGTTGGACTGGGGCACCCGGTCTGCCGCAGGAAAACACAGGGTACATGGGATCAAGGGAAGGGGACCTGGCTAGGATCAAGGCCGTGGTGGATTGTGCATTTACAAGCCTGCACATGTATCTCTATCCGCATAAACAGCCGGCGTGGGTACTTTTACGATCCGTTTCCTGCGCTAGGTACCTTAGGTACGGAGTACTGTGTACGCAGTATGGTCTCTAGGAAAGTGGAACTCCATCGACGCCTGGCTCCAGCAGACCAATGCAGCACCATGGGCCATCGGTACGATACCAAAAACCTTCCCTTTTGGCAATCTCCATTTCGACCCTTCACTGCGCCTGCCCACCCCGAGCCGCCATTTTGCCTGAGAGAAACCTCCTTCTCCTCCTCTCCTCCTGGGAAATCCCTCTCATCACACTCGACTTGTTCTCTCTGTATCCCCTCAAAAAAAATATCCCGTTTCTTCTCTTCCCTTTCTTTCCCCCTTCTTCCTTCTATTCTTCCCCCATCCGCCGCCTCTGCCCCCAATTCCACCCTCGTTCCCCTAAATCCCAATCCACATCACCAACGTACCCTCTTTCACTCCCCCAAAACAATTAACGGAATTCCCAAGAGGTTGCCTGACTCTCAGGGTCCCTTTCCCTACTCGGACCAATCTTCTCTTCCCCCGTCTCCTCGTTGCCACCCCCGAATCGCACTTTGCATCTCCGTTACTGCCGCCTCCTTTCCTTTCCACGTGTCGCCCATTCGTCCTCTAAGAGCAAGGAAGAAAAGAAAGCAACCGACAAAACAAAAAACACAATCACAAACCGCACCCTCTCCACGCTTAACGACTGCAACTTCTTCTTTTTGTGACCCGAAACCTCGAAACACCCTCCTCCTCAAACCCCGAATACAAGACGAGCTTCAGGTTTGCGTGGCTGACTCGTCACCACCTTGACCTGTCCCCGACGATTCTCTAGCTGCGATTTCGAGCCGGATACGAGTGCTTCACATCCCCATGTTCCCGGTCGACTGCTAGCTTTGCTTCGAGTTGTCTCGGTGACACTTGATCTTGCCTCCCTTTGGTCGATTCCTACATCGTCCCGTACGAGTGCTCTATAACCGTCCCTTCGCGGTAGAGGCAAACCATCATCTTTATTCTCAGTACGACGATACTCTCGCTGTAACCCCTGGCCGCAGGCGACCTTCGTTTCCACAATCGCTACCTGTTCCCATCCACAGCTTCCTTCTTTCGAGAAAGAAGTCAGTCGTTTTTGGAACAGAATAACCATTCTTCCATTTCCTACCTTCGTCTAAAAGAGAAAGCAAAAGAAAAAAAAAAGGTTCGTTAGATCCGTACCTTGACTCTGATCGTTGCCGGCGGCCGTTCTCCTGTCGTGTCATTTGTGTGACAGTAGCCAGCCATCCGCTGAGCCTGCTGAGAGTTTGGTGCTGACACCGAGCTCGAGTGGAAAGAGGCTTGCTAACTTGCCTGCCTCGTTCAGTATTCTGCACATTCGGCCAGCAAACCGCTCGGCTCTTTTATCACCCGTCTTCGCCCTCCCTTTGAGTGAGACAGTCTAGCCGTACTTCGAATTCAAACAACTTGCCCGAACATAGGACCGGTGAAGGACTGCTTGTTCACCACTCTTTCCCCTCGACGGCTCCTTGGAATATGGCCGCGCTGGTTCAAACGTACCCACAGCAGACCACTACTGTTACCACTCTCCAGTCAAGACCCTCCGGCAATATGGTCCCAACACAGGCCCAGGCGAATCAGCAATACATGGCTGCTCAACAATCGCAGAGGAACTTTTCAGGTTCCGCCGTGTATCGCGGTAGTAATGCCCCAATTCAGCCCTACGCTTTCACCAGCACCCCGAGTTTGAACACCAACAATCAGTGGCAGCAATATGGCAACGGATATCGCACAGCATCTTCACCTGCGGTGCCGACGCAAGGCGCGCGTCACGGAGGAAGCTCTTCAGTATCAAACGTTGGCTACAACCATGGCATGGGAACCAGCAAAGGAGGTTCGAGGGACGATTCGGGCATTCCTGCTGCTCGCACGAATTCACAGGCCCCGAGGCCTCAGTCGGCGTATTTGGCAGGCAACACGACACAGCAGATGACATTCGCTCAGACCGCTGGGACTAAGACGACGCCTGATAGGTACCGGCGCCCGGCTCTCCAGCAACAACAACCTCGCCAGACTAGCGCCCCGTCAGGCTCAGGCATGGCGACTGTTAGTCATTTGTACAATGATGAGCAAAAGAACGCGTCAGTGCGAGGCCGGAACCCGTCTTTCCAGAGCAGACCAAACAGTTATTATGGTGCGGTTGATGACATGCAATTAAGTCAACAACAAAGTGTGGAAGACAGCAAGCGACTCAGGCGGCGCAGCATGCACTCGCTTGATTCTGCCGATTATCCCAAGCCGCTAACCCCACAGGAATTCTCTCACCCGGAAGATTCCTCCCGTTCCGACCGCGTGCCAACTCCCAAAAACAGCGAAAAGACACTTCGCATCGTCTCCAGTCTTGCACCTCCCGCCGATAACAACATGCATGTCCGCAATGGCAGCGCTGAAAGCCTTGCATCAAGCCGCAGCAGCCATTCCAGACCATCTTCGGTAAGTCTTCACTCCCGGTTTTTGCGGTGTCGCTGGAGGCGCTCTGTCTCCGCCTCATCCCTTCATTCGATTGCCCAATCACGCACTGGCCCAGCCATCCTCAAGTGTTCCATCGCTAACAAGGTTATTTCCACCAGTCTGCCAACCGCAGCGTACCCACCCCCACGGGCAACCCCTCTTCCTCTTCAACTCCTTCACACTTGGATGATGGCTCCTCAAAACAAGATTATCCTAAACTCGTGAATATTCCTCCACGTAGCTCATCGTCAGATGCGGCCAAGAGGCAGTCTACTCCCTCTCCTCTCTCAAAGCCGGTGACCATGGCGACCGACTCGAGTCCCCAAAAACCACCTTCCTCTCTGGGCAATGCTCCGCAACAGGTCTTGTCTCAGAGCACGACTGCGTCCAACAGCAACAACGCTAGTAGCCCCGCAGCCCAGCATTTGGCTGCGATTAACCAGAAGAGTACAAAATCCAAGAGCAAGACGTCGCGATTGCGCAGAGCCTTCTCGTTTGGTAGCGCGGCCGATTTCAAAAGAGCCGCGGGTCCTGAACCTACTATCGACGAAAATAGTGTGTCTGATCCGACCAGATTGCACAAGGAGCCGACAGCGGCCGAAATCTACGATGCAGAACAGGCCGCCATCGCGAAGAAGCAGGAGGAAGGGGGTATCGGGAACAACATTTATGGCGGAAGGCTATTTTCCAGCTCGACAGACAACCTCTCCATTTCATCCACCGCATCGTCTGCCTCAATCATGATCCGTAAGATGGGTCGTGGCATGAAGAAGAGCACTCGTAACCTTGTCGGTCTCTTCCGGCCAAAGTCTGTTATTGGCGTCCCGGCAGCAGATGCACTGGCCCCAGAGGCCAGCCAGGCCGCCGTGTCGATGGTTACCGTTGAAGCCGAGAGAGTCAATGTCAACGCTGACCCCCATGCACAGAACGGCGGTGGCACTGGATTCCCGCATCTGGAACGCAACTCCTTGGATATTTCGAATACTCCTAGCATGGTATCGGAACGTGCAGGAAGTTCAGGTACCGATAGTGCGAGGCGAAAGAGCATTGTCGATGGCGACAAGGAGCGTGCTGAGGCGCTTGCTGCTGTCAGGAAAGGCATTCTGAAGCATAACAGATCAGGCAGCCCTGCTCGCGACCCGCGATCCAACTTCGAGTTGCCCGCAATCCCGAACGTCGCCGATTCTCCCATCTCAACCGCACCCAGCACGCCAAATGACGAGGCCCAGGGCCACAAGCGGTCCGGATCCGTCGCCATCGGTAACGAAGACTACTTCATGACTGCCTTGAGGCTTCGCCAGGACACCAAGAGTGCCCCAGGAACGCCTTCGGGCTCCGCTAAGAGAAACGCAACTTTCTCGCCGAGAATTGTGTTCCACGACACTTGGCCTAGCGGCGAGTACGATCGTAGGGGCGAAATCGCCACCTGCAATCGCCTGACGCCGATGCTAGCCCAGCAGATCAAGGAGGAGCTCAACACATTCAAGATGGTACGTGCTGATCTTGACACCATAGATGGATGAGTCGCTAACTGTTCATAGGAAATGGAAGTTCACGAAAACTCCAAGATTTACACGCACTTCTTCTAACGATGGCTACGCCTGCAAGACGGAATTTCACCACTTTTGCTTCTTGATGACGGGCACCAAACCCTCAATCATGTATTTGAACTACATTTACCATTCGACGGCGTTCAGGAACAGCATCGTACGGAGTCGGGGTGTTTACTATCGTAACTCGACAGCATTTTTCTTGCCTGACTGAGAAGCCTTGCCCGGCCGCCCTTTGTCGATTAATTCTTTTTTTATTTTATTTTAGTATTTTCACAATGGGCGGGAGGTATACGAAGACGGCGGCCGGACGGAACAGCCTTGCAGTAGGCCAGTCAGTGCAGACTACGGGCCGACGGCCTGTTTGCATTTGAGCAGCAATCACACGGACCTCGAGGACATGATGGCGATAATAGCGGTGACCTCTTACACTTTATCAGATGGGCCCAAGTCCTCTGACGAACTAGATGCGAATTTCTGAAAAGATGGCATCACACACACACACACATACACACACGCACACACTTGAGACTCGGTCGAGGTTCAGTGTTTCGATATTTGTTTTGTAAGGGCTTAAAGGACTTTTCGTTACCTGTCGGTTCTCTTCGAGTTACGTGGCCTTCAAAGTTCGTCGGTTCATGAGGAGGCGGAATAGAGTGTGGCTTTTTTTCTTCCAAAAGAACAGCTTAGTCTCAGCGAGGTCTCGATGCTGGTATCGACCGCTCCAGCGAATTGAATAGTTTAGAGCGGACTATAGCGAGCGCGCATGGTGAAAAGTTTGCATGTGAAAAGCCCCGTCCTACGCAAGCAATCCTTTGTTGGGTTGCGTGTGTCATGAATGGTCTGACACACCGTCTCAGTGCTAGAGCTAGATGAGCCTCGAGAAACCGCAGTGTCAGGTACTTGTCTCCGCAGAACGTTTCTCCTTGATCGGCGGGACGACGTCATTTGCTGTAGATGTCAGTTCCCGTTCCCTCGCAGTTCCTTACCTTGGGTTCCATACGTGGGGGAAACACTGGGCCCATGACCCCACCCAATCAGGTAGAGTTTCCCATCTGGGGATTCTCAGCCTCGCACTCTGTTAGTGTGCAAGGCTTAACCAAAAATTTCTGCCATCACAAGCTAAAGTAGAGAGTCGCAGTAGACGTCGAGACGATTTTCAGTCGAGCACGCGATGCTAAACTGGGTCACCTAGTCATCAGGAGTCTTTTTCCCTCTTTTATTAAATCACCGTCGAAATCCTGGAGGGGTTTCTCAAGCTCTGGAGGCTCCGGACGTCTCAGACAACCCGGTTCGCCCGATTCTTGACCTCGACGAGAAGAATGGCGACAGCGACAGAGGCCCCGACCGCGGGGCTTGAGGCCGGAGCATCGGCAGCGGCCGCGACCAGACCGAAGCTGCACGGGCGGGCATTCTATGAGAGTATCGGAAGTCCAAAGTACATACTTGCACCCATGGTGGATCAATCTGAATTTGTAGGTTTTCCCTTTTCTCCCCGAAAAGCTCGTGGTGCGAAGACGCATTGTCTGGGAGCGGGATTGCTAACGATTGCCTGACTGGTGCTCTATAGGCATGGCGAATGCTGAGCCGGTCGTTCATCCTGGCGTCCGAGCAGAAGAATCTGGTGGCCTACACGCCCATGTTCCATGCGCGACTGTACAAAGACACGGAGAATTACCGCCAGTGCCATTTCCAAGCGATCAGACCCGACGACTCGAACGATGCGACTGCGACTGCGACGAACCCGCCGACGACCAAGCCCTGGCTCGACGGCAATCCTGCCATCGACAGACCTCTCTTTGTGCAATTCTGCGCAAACGACCCCGACGCCCTCCTCGGCGCCGCGCTCAAGGTCGCGCCCTACTGCGACGCCGTGGACCTGAACCTGGGGTGCCCGCAAGGCATCGCCAAGAAGGGTAAATACGGCGCCTTCTTGCAGGAGGACCAGGACCTCATCTTCAAGCTCATCAACACTCTGCACAAGAACCTGCCCATCCCCGTGACGGCCAAGATCCGCATCCTCGATACCAGGGCCGCGACGCTGGCGTACGCGCGCAACGTCCTCGCGGCGGGCGCGTCCATACTCACGGTCCACGGCCGGCTGCGCGAGCAAAAAGGGACACCTGACGGGCCTGGCGGATTGGGAGACCATTCGGTGGTTGAGGGGCCAGCTGCCGCCCGAGACGGTGCTGTTTGCCAACGGGAATATACTGCAGCATGCGGACCTGCAGCGCGCGCTGGACGCCACGGGCGCGGACGGCGTCATGAGCGCCGAGGGAAACCTGAGTGACCCCGCTATCTTCAGCCGGCCGCCGGAAGCCGGGACCGAGACGAGGGAGTACTGGCGCGGTAAAGATGGGAGGGGGGTACCGCGTCGACGCGGTGATGAGGCGGTACATGGATATCCTGCACAAGTACGCCGCGGGCCAGGACCCGCCCTCGCGGCGTCCGCTGTTTGTCTTTGGTGACGACACGGCGTGGATGGAGGAGATGGATCGCGCGGAGGCGGAGCAGGACGAGCCGGAGCGGAAGAAGAGGAGGCGGGACGTGACCAACGGGCCTAAATCTGCCAAGAGCCGGGCGCTGAGTCCGAATTACTCGGCGATGCAGCCGCACATGTTTCACCTGCTGCGGCACTTTGTGTCGAAGCACACTGACGTGCGGGACCTGTTGGCGCGGAGCCGGGCGGGCGATTTGGAGGCGTACGAGAGGATTTTGAGCATGGTGGAGAGAAAGGTTGCCGAGGGGTTGATTGAGTACGAGGCGAGGGGCGCCGAGATGTTTGCGGGTGACGAGGTGCTGGGTCCGGAGGCCGATGCCGCAGAGGTTGTGGAGGAGGATGGAGAGAGTTCGAGGGGCGCGGTGAAGAGGTGTAAGAGGCCTTGGTGGGTTGTGCAGCCGATTATTCGGCCTTTGCCCAAGGAGGCTATGGCCAAGGGCGCGGTGTCGTTGAGTAAGAAGGATAAGGCCAAGTTGAAGGCTGCTGGGAATGGGGAGGCGGCAAAGGAGGAGGGCAAGGAGGAGGTAGAGAAGAAGAATGGAGAGAAGGAGGATCAGAGCGTTCAGGAAAAGGTTCTTGAGACTGATGATAAGTTGCTTGCCGGTTGAGGACGGCGAAGGGTTGGTCAAGTACAACCGAAAAATAGATGATTAGATCAATATACCCCTCTCTCCTGAGAATTACACACGGCAGCCTCGCTCTGTCAGATTATTGGACTGAAGCACATATCACGATGTGTAATTTTGAGAAACTGCCCGTAATCCGCAGGTGGGAGAGGCCCCTTCGCCTCACGAGAGCTTCTGCTATCATGTTTAAATCAGCTGCTCGTCCTTCGATTCACGATTTATGACCCAGGCTAGGTGGTGGTTCTGGCGTGGAGCTTTTTGGCCGCAGCCAGAACTTTGGGGGAGGAGATTCTCTGTGGCACGTTGAAGGACGCCTTCACCTCGGCAAAAGCGTAAAGCGAACGCCCGCCGACCATGCGTCTACCTTGTTGCGCCCATATCTATACTACACGGCATATGCCAGAGAAGGTGGTCTTCGAGAGTGCAGAAGGTGCCAAGACGTGGCTAAATGTGACCTTCGGTCAGCTCAATGGCTTATAGAAGCCGAGGGGGGGTATTTGGTCGTGGTGCTCACTACCAACATTCAAATGCGCAATCATGGGATGTGAAAACTGCAATGCATCTTTCCAGCGGCAGATGGACAATCACGCCGAAAGCCTACCCTTTTATTTAGTTCAGATGTGGCTATGCCTTTTGCTAGCATGACGAGGAAGAGCTTGTAGGTTTTCTGGTTCCGGCAACATTATTCTTATTGCTTTGTATGGTAGAGAAATACGGCGTCTGAGTGCATTGATAGATATTGATATGTCGTTGAAGGCTTTTTGGTTAGGGGCGCCTTTCGCTAGTTTCAATGGCTGGTGGACGGCGTCTTGTTTTGTACGATTCTATCACCGCCTATGCCTTTGCAAAGCGTGAGAATATTCAGTCAGGCTACCGCTGCGTTAATGAGGAGCCAACCTAGCACATGATGCTTGATGCCAGGCGAATAGGACTCGGCCTTGGGGCAATCTGACAATCTTGAGAATAGTGTGCTTTATTGTTGAGTATGCCATGGAGATGCTTCACCACTGTTGATGTGGTGTTTGCTGGTTGGGTGTATGCCAAATTTCGACCATAAGAATGGTGTTTTAGAATCACGATAAACCAAGTTCTATCTTCATTTTCGAACGATAGCTGTCCATGCCTATCATTTGCGCCACATTACTGACTATGAGAACGATCCGTTCCTCGAAGCTCTTCTCCATCAGCCTCATCTACTGAATCCGTACTGTCGCATAAGGCTAGGGCTGCTCCCTTGCTTCTACATCCAGCCCATGCGTCAACCCCGCGAGGGAGCTACCTTTCCAGACCGGGATTTGTAGCCTCCAAGTCTCAAACATCGAGAATAGGCAAAAGAGACATCCGCCGAAAAGCACACCAAGTGGCAATAACATGAACCCCCATCTGACACGTATATGAGTGACTGACTCTTGCGTAAGTCCGAAATGGGGGTGGGTTTTCAGCGAAACGTCACGCATCCACTTGGTCATTGCGAGGGCGGCTATCTCGAACGTGGCAGTTAGATTCCGGGACTTGCCGAGTTCGTTGATCACAGAAGGCTGTTCAGGTTCGAATGAATCAAAGGTTGGATAGACAAGTTGCTTCGATGCGAACGGAGGAGAACGCCTGGCAAACCTATCCACAAATGCAGCCGTCAGTGTCGCGGCGGCGGCCTGAGATATGAGAAATGGCCCTTTGTATTCGCCCAATAGTGCTGTGACGTTATGGTACGCCGGTATGTCGAGCTGTAATGGTGTTCGCTGGAATTCTTCGAGTTGGTGAAAGTCAAGTGTGTAATTCGACATCTCGTTGAAGACCTTGGATGAGTTAGAATAATCCGTTTCCGAAACCGCCAAATAGGAGTCGAGGTTTCGAATCGAATGTGAGCCGAGAATCTCTTCGTGTAGAACACCCTTTTTGACACTGGAGCGGTAAATGTTGGTGCAGAATGACAAGGCACATTCAAGGGCAGTGGCCTCACCGGATGGCTTTCTGCTTTTCCGAGTGCTGGGGGTTAATCTCATCATGGCAAATGAGACAAGTAATAGCGTTGAGTTTTGGAATGATAGTGTGCTCCCAGGCTGTGTAGTAGACTGGCTTGTGAGCTCGACCTGTGGCCCCCAACCGTCATCGAAGTTGGAAATGTTCATGTTCATCGTCGGAAGTTCGAATTTGGTGTAAGGAAACTTAGTAACAAAGTTCTCTGTAGTATTCGGAACCGTAACGGCTTGGTCGAAAAAGACTGCATGGCCTGTAGACTTCAACAAGTGGCTTGAAATGTCATTGCAGGCGCTGCAAACTGCCAACGAGGCATGAGGATGCCAGGTACAGTTACCAGTTACACAAGTGAAAAAAGGTTGCTGGTTGATGTAGGAGTTGAGATTGTTGAATGCCGTCCAGATGGCGGAGAGTGAGCCGAGATCGTATTCGAGGACGATTGGTTCGATTCTGAGCGGCTCTAATGGCTTCGGCATTGAGATGAACGAAACCGGATCCTCACCACTAGTTGTTACCTTACCGACGTCGAGTATCTTCAGGCTGCCAATCTTGGCCTCCATACCTTCCCCATACAATGGGACTTCTTTCTCGTAGAGTTCGATGATCGCCTGGAGAAAAGGCTCGAATCCGAGCAAGACAATCGTTGCCAGAGCACCGAAACATACCCAATGCCTGTGGACAACGTTCAGTCGAGTACACTTCATCGTAACGGGCATCAAAGTAGGTACCTGTGCTTGATACGCTACAGAAGACGTGCGCTTCCCAAAGGGCCACGTCCCGCTTCCTCAAACCGGTCGTAACTTATCACGTAATCATCCTGACGCTTAAACCAGTTCCATTTTTCCTGACTTAAACAAGCACCAATGGCAAATGCAAGAGTAGCCCGAGATATCGTCCCCAGGATGGAGACGATTGTGTTAAAGGTGAGGAAGAAGGACCATGTCGATAACGGCTTTCCGTCGTACGCTAGTAGAAGGGCAGCGACCGTGACCAAAGCTTTAATGCTCAGAACAAGAGCGCAAATCTCTAGTATCCAGCCGGACACGCTGGAGCTGCCCTTTGAATATTGGCTCTTAGTCCTGTCCAAGGTGAGGCTGTTAGTCTCGGTTGTAGGCTCGTTGACCGCGTTTGTGTTCGAAGCCAAACATGAAGTCTGGGGTTGGTAATGAGCCCCATGGTCTACGCTGATTGAGGTTCGCGGTACCAATGATGCATCTATAATTTCCGGGACGGGCTTTCGTGGTATCGCCATTATGACTGTTGGCTCAAGAAGGTTGCAGACGGCCGTCGAGTGAAAGATACGCTCAGTACATATGTAGGCTGCCTCACTGGATAGGAGGCTGACCCAGTGCTACACCGAGAAATTTTGAAGGCAGCTTTCATGTCGGTGGAAGTATTTGTGCTCCCAAAAGGCATCGCCAGTCACATGGCTGTGAGCCTCAGGTGGGATAGAATGCGGTAGCGCATGACTTTTGTGACTGTAGCTCTGACATGGTAGGACTTGGTATCGAGGCCGTGACTCGGTTTCTCACAAGTGACACAGGTACTCACTATACGAATGGGCATCACTACCTTCGGGCGATTTTGTTCAACATTCGTGCTGTCGAGAACAGGCAATAGGTAGCACCTACTTTGGCTGAGTGATTGGTCGGCTGAAGTAGCACACTGGCTTGGAAGCTGGCCTTTGCTACACGGAGCTCGGTAAGAACGCGCAGATAATCGGCTCGATGAGTTATTCATGGCAACACTTACTGCCTATTTCCTACCAAGGTATCCCGGCCTGATACGGATCGATTCGTGGAATCATAGTTATCCAGGACTCGAGCAAAATGGTTGGTGGCGGTTCCCCGAGTTTGGCGGACGACAGCATTCATCTTGCTGTGAACGTCGGAACGTGTCAATTGTATGTTAAATGAATGGGGATTGGAACAATTAATGTCAACTGGTCCAAAAATCCAAAAGACTTAAGTACTGTGACCGCGGCAGGGTTCGAACCTGCGACCTCCTCGGAGTTCAAGTGTTCACATTGTGAACGAGGAATCATAACCACTAGAACACACAGCCGGATTTGTTGGAAGACCCCGTCAATCGAGAGCTCTAGTATCGTCCAAGCTCCCTCAGCAGCGAAATCTAGGTGATTCAGATTCAGAGGGCTTTGCGTCACATCGAAGGGAAGACCGTGAAAAGGTTGTCGAAGTATCATATGCCTGATGCTTTGTTTCAGTTTCAGAAAGAGAGTGGTTTTCTGTTCTCCCAGTATTAGCTCGAAGGCTTGAGTTTGTGATTGAATTTGGGCCGATGCCAGCTTAGACTGAAAGAAGTACCGGCTTAACACGTTCTACGAACGTCTTTACGAATTAGCCCTCGCCGATCGAGGAAATGGTATTGCAATATAATGCAGATTTGAAGTACAGTCTCAAGAAATAGGCGATTGAATTCGACATTCCAATTGACTGGATTCAAGGTGTGTAATTTAGCCTGAAACCTCACAGTAAGAGAACGGTTGTTAGCCTTGCACCGACATCGCAACTACGGCAACCCCACCATCCACACAAAATTGAACAGGAGGGGTCAAGCAGTGACGCAGCCGTGGAACTCGAGTTGATAGAACTTCTTCAAACCACCAGAGTATACACCAACACACATCCAAAATGACACGGTTTCGCCCCTGTATAGACCTGCACGCCGGGCAGGTGAAGCAAATCGTCGGCGGCACCCTCGACAGCACAACAGCCGAGCTCAAGACCAACTTCGTGTCGACGCACCCGCCGGCGCACTTTGCGCGGCTGTACCGAGACAATGAGCTCACGGGCGCCCATGTCATTATGCTGGGGCCCGGAAACACCGAGGCCGCGCGGGAGTCGCTCAAGGCGTGGCCCGGCGGGTTGCAGGTCGGGGGAGGCATCAACGACACGAACGCAAAGGAGTGGGTTGACGCCGGCGCGGAGAAGGTCATCATCACGTCGTACCTCTTCCCCGAGGGACGGTTCAGTCAGGAGAGGCTGGATGCGGTGCTGCAGGCGCTTGGGGGCGATAGGGACAAGCTTGTCATTGACCTAAGCTGCCGACGGCGCGGAGATGACAGGTGGTTTGTGGCTATGAACAAGTGGCAGACGATCACGGACATGGAGGTCAACCAAGGTATGTTTTCTAGTGGCACCGCTTGATGGTTCGAGGTGTGTGTGTGTGTGTGGTCAAATGGCTGGCTGACTGTGTGTTATAGAATCCATCAAGCAGCTAGAGCCGTATTGCTCGGAATTCCTCATCCACGCGGCAGACAACGAAGGTCTGCAAAAGGGCATCGACGAGAAGCTGGTGGAGAGGCTGGCCGAATGGTGCAGTCTGCCCGTGACGTACGCCGGCGGCGGTAGGAACCTGGAGGATCTGGAGATGGTGAAGAAGCTGAGCAAGGGCAAGGTGGACCTGACGATTGGTAGCGCGCTGGACTGTTTCGGAGGCAACGGGGTCAAGCTGGAGGAGTGCGTTGAGTGGAATAAATCTCAGGAGTAGGAAAGTAAAAAACCAAAAAGTCGAATGCCCACAATCAACAATCAAATCAACACTTGTCCCGGGATGACAGGCGTCACATCCGGCGCGGCGGCCGTGCAACTTAGCTGGAGGCGAGCGGCGATGTTGTTTCAGCCAGTGCAACGAAGCAACGGTGGGGAGATGCGCTAGAAGAAGCGAGCACAAAGAAACAAAACAGGCACAATGGACTCATGGGGCTGGTGTAAAACGCACGATGTCGGCGCAGACAGGCACTAGTCCCAACGTCTCCTCTTTCCACTCTAGTTTTGCGGGTGCGAATAGGTCGGTTTTCCTCGCTCTCGCGTGCCGACAGGATCCCGGGGGCGCGGGTTTTCTTGCTAGATAAACTTACGTACATACGTACGTACATTGCATCGTATCGTACATGAGGAAAAGAAGCCCTGCGTGCCCTGCGTGCCCTGCACGATGGTGTGCGTCGGATCGGAAAGTCTGTTGTTGTTTGGCCCCTCTTTCGTCTGTCGCTCCTCCTCATCGTGGCTCCTCTCTTGGGGCTGAAGAGGAGGGAGGGGCCAGGATATTGCGCAGTGTTTGGGGGCCAGCAGGTGCTCCTGGCTCTTGTGGACTGGATCGGAAGATGAGTAGGAAGGAGGAGGAGAAGCCTGGAGGGGAGAGGGAGGATACGTGGATCACACTTGACAGGCAGGACCACCAGGAAGTCAATTGCGCTGCACAATAGGACGGCATTCTCGCAAAAAATGGCTTTGCGCCGGCGGGGGCGGGGACAAGACGGTGCAGCTCTTAGGAGCAAAGTCCGGGCGCGGCGGACGATCTTTCTCGGTTTTTTATACGCACACATGCAAAGTACTTGTCAACTCGAGTAATTGTATACGAATCAATACAGACGAATCAGCAATTGAGAAAGAAGGGCACACTAAAAAAACAACAATAACAATGGGAAAAACCACGGAAAGTTGCATGGATCAGCAATGACAACCAAAAAAGTCGAGTACAGGCCGCAAGCTCGATAACAACAAGAGCTTCTCTTCTCTTCCGTCTGTTGTGTCGGTAACCCAGAGTGACATTGGATGACGAGAAATCATAACACAGCCCACCCCTGGCGAGCACGGGCAGAGGGGGAACGTCTAAAGCAACAACGAGCCCCATATCGATATCCAGCCGACGGGCTAAAATGCTCAGAGCCCACCAAACCCACCATCTGATGGGATTGTGCGATACGATGCGATGGAGAGAAGCACGACATGCGGGAACCAAGCGTGTGCTTTCCAGGTCTAGGTCAAGGGCAAGGTCTCGACTTCTCTGACGGTTGGTACGGAGTACTGGGGAAGTAAGTCATCACGATGACTTGACCATGGACTGCAACAGCTGCAAGAACCCATGTCCGCAGCTGCTGTTGGCCCGGAGAATTATCATGGTTCAACAACAACATTGACGAGGGGGGGAAGCCGGACAAGCATGAGATGGAGCGTAAGCCTGATGGTTTCGGGCAATAAGCAGCACACTACTACTTCATACATGCAGTGCTGCACAGTCCTTGCGCGCACAGAATCGAAAATCAAGTTGTTGTTGATGAATATTATTCTCCTCTCTTCTTTTGTCCTTCCTTTTCTTGCCCGTGTCTCCTCTCTTCCGCCTCGGATGCTTGCTTTTCTGGCTTGCCTTTAGTCTCTCTCCCTGCAGACGCCGCAGCAGTGACCGACGATCAAGACTGGATAGATAGTTTTCAGGTAGTTATCTTGTTCCGTAGGTATCCGCAGTCAACAGTTACTCGTCGTCTTCGGCATCGAAGGTATAGACAATGAACAGCCATTGGCTAGTACTCGCTCATGTTCATGATGGGATTGCATCGTATACCGCTGAGCAGCGTCACAGAAAGAGTGGGCACGTGCAGTAGACACCCGCCCAAAGCCACCCCTGTCATCGGCCGTTCCCCTCTCCCCAGTGGTCCATTTTCCCATCTCTTGCCATGCTGGATGCTGGCTGGATTGGTGGATGGGTGGATGGGTGGCTGGATGCTGGGCTTCGAAAAGCCTGCTGCCGCCTGCGGCTTGCCAACAACCCCTCGTCCCAACTCTGCCGTCCAAGGTACGTACCCGGTCTTTTTTCGACCCCTGTCACGCCAAAAACCACACTAAACATAACGTCGCCAGGAGCAACGCCACCGACAAAGAGCTGCCTTCCTTGTTTGTTTACTTCTTCCCCTCCGCGCACCAATCATTGAGTCCCCGCCTCAACGTCAACTCATACCGCCCGCTGCCCTTAAACAACACTCGACCACATCGACGCATCACAACAACGTCCCGTTCATCCTCTTGTTGTTTCTCACCACGACCGCCGTCAGGAACGCTATCCCATTACCTGTTGCTGCACTTTGGCGGCATCGCCCTTTTTTGATTTTTTTTGTGTGTGTTGCTGTCGTTTTGCGCTGTTCCCTCCCCCCTTCAGCTTCATCACCCAGCATCCCCATACTTCGGCTCTGCCCATTCCAGTCATCAACAACGCATACCGAATTACCCTTCGATTATGACCCGAACCGGCATCTGACAGCACACATCCCCGAGAGCCACCCAAGGAGAAAAAAGTCAAACATTCATTCTAGCAGACAAAAAGTCTTTCTACAGCATTTTCCCCTTTGTGTATCTTTGCGAATCCGCTCCGACCCCTGCGGCAATTACCCGGGAACGCACCGCAGCAGAGTCTGCTTAACATCGGATTTCATTTCGAGTATTGATCGCCATTACCATCACGTACTGCGATTGTTCCCCCCCAATGCGCTTGCGCTGTCACAACAACAACAACACTACACAAAATGGCGTCTTCTGAGGATCCCGTAAGTTCTGACATACGCCGCTGCCTTGATATCGCGTCTCCCGCGACTGACTTTCACGTTTCCGACAGGTACATCCTTTGCGCATCAGCAAAGGCAGCAGCACTCCAGGATCTCCCCCTCCTACCAAGGCCAGCACTGGCATCCCTCGCCCCCTTTCAGAGCTCTCTCCTTCAGACCTCAGGCGGAACTCACCGAGCTTCAAGCAGCCCTCCAAAGTAAGCGGATCGTGTCTGAGACACAATCCCCGTCCAGAATTTCCACTAACAGCTATCGTATAGAAAATGACCCTCAACACCGACTCCTCTCCATTCCAGTCATCCCCACTAGAGACCACTACGTCTCCCAGACTGTTTTGGCAGAAGCGCAACCTGGACTCCATCAGCACCGAAAATAGCGGATTATACGGCGGCGCACGTCACGGCTCGCCTTCGCCAACCCGACGCACTTCCATCGAACGTCTCCAAAGAGCCTCTCGAGTCAAGAACAGCAACATCCTCGCCCTCGAGCAGAAGCAGGAATACGATCCCACAAGAGTCCCCCAAATCGAGCGTCCGCTCGCTAAGCATTCCGGACCCTCATATGACGGAACAACAACAATCATCAATGGCCTCCGATCTTCTGATTCTCTGAACAGAGGCATTGGCCATCAGCGCAACAACAGCAGCAGGTCGAGCATCCCCATCTTCAGCCCAACAACGAGCCCTACCAAGGGTTCTACACCAATGCAAATCAATCCTTCCAACCCGCCGCGCAGCCCGGGCAAGGACCAAGGGTCCCCTATCAAGTCTTCTCTTTCGAGAAGCAACTTCAAGAGCAGCTTCGACCCCGAGACCGGCACCTGGTCGGCCGACACTTCTTTCGACGATCGCGAGCTTCCTTCTGGAAAGTCGCTTCATCGCCACGCCAAGAGCGTCACCTTTGACGCGGCTCCTCCTCAAATCAACGAATATGAGATGGCCACGCCGGACATTTCTTCCATAGGATCCAACTCGCGTGAGGGCAGCTTCGACTCCATGGATGACGAGGACGACGAGGACGGACACTACCACTTTGGAGATCACGATATGGAGGGCGACAGCTTCGATGCGTCGCTAGAGGACACAGACAAGACTCCCGTCGTCGGTCCTGACGATTGGAGACAGTCTGCTGAGCGTATGGAGGATCCCTTCGATGGAAGCCCCATGCCAGATGCGCTTCCTCCTCGGATCGGCCGCACGGAACACACTCGATCTGATTCTTCCACTTCGGATCATCGCCCTCTGCCTCCTCTTCCCGGTATGGGCTCACCCGCCCGTGGTTCGCCCGCCTTCAGTGACTCCCGGTCTTCTCCCGGCCTGTCCGCGACAGCAGAGAGGATGGTGGGCGCCCACCGCAGCTTGCCACCGCCGCCCCCGGCAGCTGCCAGCAAGAACGAGATACAGAGCATTGGCAACGGCAAAATGACTCTTGAAGAGAGACTGAAGCTTATGATGCTCTCAGACGACCACAAGTCTGCCAACGAGCAGCAGAGAGAGCGTCGCCTTCGTCGCGGTGCTCAGCGTGATAGAATCCAGAGCCCCGCTTCCGATACTGAGACAGCCGAGTCAAGCATGCTTTCCGCTGATGCAGACGAGGCCGATGATACCATTGGAGATATCTCTGCCCTCGAGGACTACGAGCTGCCTAGCCGTATCTCCCGTGAGTCCATCATGCGTCGCGTCAATGGTGGCGCCAATGACCAAGGAGGTGACTACTTCTCCTCGCCGGCGCCCAGCTCAAGCCCTGAGCGACCCAGCCCTGAGCGTCGTTTGCCCCTGCCTCTTGACCCGGATGTCCCAATTCCTTCAACTGAAGACTCTATCCTGGACGACATCTCTGAGCTTAGCGACGAGGGAAGTGTCATTATTCACAGAGACGAGGCCTCTGATGTGGACACCGAGTCAATCACAGACTTCTATGCGCGGTCTGACATTGATGAGAACGATGCCGATTCTGCCAGCCATTACTCTGACGGGCCGGCTCGCCAGCCCGAGGTCACTCAGGTCGACGAGGACATCCTCACACCTCGCGCTGCTAGCCCCTTCCAGACGTTTGACTTGGCTTCAGAGATAAGACCTCTGGAGCTCAAGTCCGACAAGGGTTTCAGCTCGCCCGAGCAACGTGCTGTCTCTCCGGCTGACCTCCCAGTCAGGGAGCTGACACCCGAGACAAATGTTGAAGAGGTTATCGAGCCCACAAGCGAGCCTCAGGATGAGGTTCTTAAACAGCCTCAACCCGAGCCCGAGGTCGAGAAGGAGCCGTCGCCAGAGATGCAAGTCGATGCACCTGTCGACACTGCCTCTGAGCGCAAGCACAGCCTCCCCGAATTCCACGACGAGGGCAGAGACAACGAGTTCTCCAAGGGCTTGCAGTCGTTCATGCTTCCTCCGCCTCCCGAGCCGTCTGCCGAGGAAGTCGAGGAGCTTCAGCCACCGCCAAAGATGACGGAGCTCCAGGCTGAAATGCAGCGCCCCGTAACCCCGAAGCATCTCTCCAAGCCTGATTACGACGGCTCCGGCTGGGGTGATCCAGAGGATGAAGAGTATGAGGAGGAGCCCGGTACGCCTGAGTCTGTCATTCATCGACCCATGTCCGATTCTGAATCAGAAATCTTCGATGAGCTTCCCATGGAATCTCCTGCTATCCCGGAGAGGCAGGCGACAATCAAGGCCTCGGGGTCCAAGTTGAAGACCAGACCTTCCAACACACCCTCTGACATCATTGCCATGAGGGAAGCCCGGCGCCAAGTTAGTCGCGAGGTGCCCGACATTCCAGCCATTCCTGAACGCCACCGCAACAGGCTGTCAAGGGATCTGCAGGGAGAGCCCACTATCCACGACGACGAAGAATTCGTCGACCGCCGCTCGAGCTTCAAGAAACGCAGTCTCACACTGGATCTTGACTTTGGTCTCAGCCTTGACCAGGATTTCGATCGTGTCATTGAACAACAAAAGGTTGCTTTTTCTCAATTAGCCCCCAAATCTCGCTTCGCAAGTGACAGCACCAGCAGACAAGTGTCCAAGCCGACCGCGACCACGAATGAAGTCATTTCACCAGACAGAAAAGAGTCACAGAATGCTAACCAGAAGAATCAGCGCGGATACCTAATGCGCCAGAACACCAAAGTTGTTACAGCGAGCGACAAGGAGTCTTCTGACATGTGGAAGACTCGATCCGCTGGCAACTCCCCGGTTAAGACAGACCGCCCTCAGTCATGGACCGTCGAGCCCTGGAACGGTAGGCCCAGACAGAAGAGCATCAGACGCCGCGCCAACACCAGTGGCCCTGTCCCGCCTATGCCTGGCCAGGAGAGCAATGCTCAGACTCTGAACCCCTTGGCCGAAGAGGACTTGAACCCGGAGCTCGCGACCGAGGAAAGCGGCGAGCGTGGTCGCCTTTTCGTCAAGGTTCTTGGAGTCAAGGATCTCGACCTGCCTATTCCCCGAAGTATGTTTCACCCTCTCAAGTCTCGTCTCCAGATTACTGACAATTGTTTAGCTGAGCGTACCTGGTTCAGCCTGACGCTTGACAATGGTGTCCATTGTGTCACAACCGCCTGGCTTGAGCTTGCTCGCAACGCTCCCGTCGGCCAGGAGTTTGAGCTTGTGGTTCCCAATGACCTGGAGTTCCAGCTGACCCTCAACGTGAAGCTGGAGAAGCCCGCGCCTGCAAAGAAGGTGATTGTGCAGTCTCCTACTAAGGCTAGCAAGCCCAAGACGTCTACCTTTAGCAGGGTGTTCGCATCACCCAAGAAGCGGAAGGAAATGGAGATGCGCCAGCGCGAAGAAGAGGAGCGTGTGGCCGCTGAGCAGCAAAAGGCTGCTCAGGCTAGACAGATGAAGGTCGCGCCTACTGCCTGGGACTTGTTGTCTCCGCTCGCGGCTGAGGATGGCAGCTTTGCACGCTCATATGTGTGCCTCAAGGAGCACGAGTCGCGCTGTTACGGGCGCCCCTATGTCGTTGACGTCGCTTGCTTCAACGAGTGGGCGACTGAGGAGGCTGCCTTCGCCTCCAGCGTCAAGAGCAAGCGTGGCAATACTGCTGTTGTCCGACGCGCCCCCTACAAGATTGGAAAGTTGGAGCTCCAGTTGCTCTTTGTGCCCCGTCCCAAGGGCTCCACCGAGGAGGACATGCCCAAGAGCATGAACTCTTGCATCCGAGAGCTTAAGGCTGCGGAGGAGCGCCTTGCTAAGAACTGGGAAGGTCACCTGAGCCAGCAGGGTGGCGACTGCCCCGTAAGTCCCTCATCGCATCCGATTCATGTTGACTGCGTGCTAACTTGATCACAGTACTGGCGTCGACGATACTTCAAGCTCGTTGGCCAGAAGCTCACGGCCTACCACGAGGCCACCCGCCAACCTCGAGCTACTATCAATCTGGCTAATGCCAAGAGGCTGATTGACGACCGGCGTGCCCTGACGGAGCGAGAGACGACCGGCAAGGGCGGCAGACGTCGGCGATCAGCCTTCGCCGAGGAAGAAGAAGGATACATGTTCGTTGAGGAGGGCTTCCGCATCCGCTTCAACAACGGCGAAACCATTGACTTCTATGCCGACACTGCCGAGGACAAGCAAGGCTGGCTGTTGGCTCTGACGGACCTCATTGGTACTGGTCGCGGCGACAGCGAGGACGATGTTGGCGGTTCTCGCAAGCAGGGCAAGTGGTGCGAGCTTATCCTCAAGAGAGAGGAGGCGCTGCGACGCCGGCAAGAGGGCCGACGGGTGCACTCGCGGACGAAGAGCACATTCAACTAATACCCCCTTCTTTTCTTGATGATTTGGCATGACCGGCACGAGTAGGGGACATGAAGTAATGGGGGGCACGGCATGATCTATGATTCTCTTGGACCTGGAGTTCGTGATCGGATCATCATGTTGTCTTTGGTCCGCTGTTGCGATGGCTTGTGTCTTGTGGACTGCGCGGTTGCCTCAATATCTAATAATTTGGCAAACAGGATGGCGTTTGGGCATGGTTTGGATGGCGATGGCGATGGAGGAAATTCCGGAGATTGAGAGCTTGTTGTTTTAGATTCGCACTCGGCTTCTTTTGAGCATTGTTCTAGGAGTCGGGTAGCCCGTTTGGTTGTACGTATCATGTTGTACTAAAATGGGAGGTTTTTTATCGTTAAACTGGTTGGCATTCCATTCTCATGTTGTGATATTTGTTGCATTTCATCGTCTATGTCATAATCCGAGGGCAATTGAGTTCACCCTAGGTCTGGGTAAGTTCGTAGTCACCTAGGTGAGAAGCGCTTGCATCACGTGCGTCGTGATGTGCATAAAGTTGCTGGACCCTTGCTCCATTGATTTTCTCGTCAGTGGAGGGAAGCCACGGGGGCGCAGCTGGTCGGGGGAGTTTCACCAAGGTATCCATCTGTACCGAAGGTAATGTGCAGCGGTACGAATTGCAGGTGGGTACGTACCCATCCAGAGCAATGGATTGCTGCTCGCTACCTGAATTGCAGTGGGTTGGCAGCAGTAGCAGGCGGGCGGCAGCACCCACTTCGTCTTCCCGTTAGTTCGTTATTTTGGAAGGGCCCGCCAGCAACAGCTCCCAGCTATCTTATTACACCGAATCCTCCCCTTTTGGATCACCAAGAGATCGCAGGTTACGTCGCTTTTCCCTACGCAGCATTGCATATCGTCTGCCTCTTTCTTTACCGACCCTTCCCCTCCTCCCTCCCGCCACCCGGGTCTTACAAAACATACATCACCCTCAATGGCGGGCCGCTTTGTGCGAGCGTCGAAATATCGTGGGTCTTTTATTTTATTTTAACTGTCGCATGCCGCCGTGTTGCGCTGGGACGAGCTGACTGCTGACGCCCGATTCTCTCTCGTCTAGGACACGTCTTTGGCAAGCCGACGCGGAAGGAGTTCTGCTACGATAATCTCCACATCAGCCGAAATGCCTGGGATACCAACTTGGTGAAGGTAAGTAAGGGGTTCGCTCCTTTGCTTCTTTTGCCCTCCTGCCGAGACAATTGATGGGGGGTGCAAGACCGGGGTCGAAAGGAGAACACAAGAGAGAGAGGCTGACTAGAAACTCGCTACCTTAAGGCCAACCCCGACTACCTCTCCGTCAATTGGGATGCCGGCGGTGGCGGCGCTTTTGCTGTCATCCCCCTTGGCGAGAAGGGAAAGGTGCCCGACCAGATCCCGCTGTTTCGAGGCCATACCGCCACCGTCTTGGATACCGACTGGTACGCCGATCCCCGCGACGCCGCGACCCGCGCGCACCATTTACCGACGACGGCGAGCGCACGCGACAATCATACTGATGACCACGTGCTAGGAACCCCTTCAACGACCGCGTGATTGCTTCTGGATCTGAGGATGGAAAGGTCTTCCTCTGGCAGGTTCCTGAGAACTTCACCCTCTACACCGATGCCGAGGAGCCCGCCGATGTCTCTCCCGTCAGCAAGCTCGCTGGCCACTCGAGGTTCGTCGCCCGCGGCCTTTCCTTCTCCCCCTTCACTTGTCGACCATGATGCTGATGTGTAGCATATAGAAAGGTCGGTCAGGTCCAATTCAACCCCGCTGCGGAAAACATTCTCGCGTCCGCATCCGGCGACTTCACAATCAAACTCTGGGACATCACCACCGGCTCGCCTACCCACACCCTGAAGCACAACGACATCGTCCAGAGTCTGTCGTGGAACGCCAGCGGCTCCATGTTGGTCACGACATCTCGCGACAAGAAGATCCGCGTGTGGGATGTGCGCGCCGAGAAGCCGGTCCACGAGGCCCCTGGCCACCCGGGCGCCAAGAACAGCAGAGCTGTCTGGATGGGCGAGCACAACCGTTTCGCCACGGCTGGTTTCTCGCGCATGAGCGAGCGTCAGCTTGCGCTGTGGGAGCCTGGTCGTAGTGAGCCGATTGGAGGCTTCAGCATGCTGGACTCCATCTCTGGTGTCATCATGCCTTTCTGGGGTCAGTATTGGAAGTCCACTCTTCGCAAGGGACAGTTGCTAAACTACAGACAGATGACGGATCCAATTGCTTGTATCTTGCTGGCAAGGGGTAAGTGGTTCGTCGAGCATAGTGCAGTCCTTGGCGTACTAACAGCTCTTGCAGCGACGGCAACATCCGATACTACGAGTACGAGAACGACAAGTTCGAATATCTGAGCGAGTACAAGTCCGCCGAGCCCCAAAGAGGCATTGCTTTCGTTCCCCGTCGTGGCATTAACGTAGGTTGACTTCAGCACGCGCGTGGTGGAATCTCTAGAGAGTCATATCTAACGCTGCGTAGGTGCACGAGAACGAGGTCATGAGAGCCTACAAGACGGTCAACGACAGCTACATCGAGCCTATCTCCTTCACCGTTCCCCGCAGAGCCGAAACCTTCCAGTCCGATATCTTCCCCCCTGCTACTGGCCTCAAGCCTGCCGTCAGCGCCAAGGATTGGCTCGATGGCAAGACTGGCATTCCCTCCAAGATCGACTTGGAGAGTGTGTACGAGGGTACCGCTCCGAAGGAGGTTGCCTCTGACTACAAGCCTCCCGTGATTGCCTCAGCTCCTCCTCCGGCTGCAAAGCCTGCGCCAAAGCCCGCCCCCGCTCCGGAACCCACTCCGGTGGCACGCTCACCCCCTCCCTCAATGAAGGAGCAGCAGGCCTCCATGTCCAACATGGCCAACAAGTTCAAGGATGACGAGCCTGCCGAGCCTGAGGATGAAGACGACAACTCAAGCTTCGAGGAGGTACAAAGACCAGCCCAGCGCGCCGCAGCCCCTGCTGCAGCTCCTGCTCCTGTCCGTGCCGAGCCGGCCAAGATTCCTTCCCCTATCAAGGCAGCCTCCCCTGCTCAAGTCAAGTCGCCTCCCGCACAACAGTCCCCTGTCAAGCCTGCATCTGCCAACTCACCTGCATCCTCGACGCACATTGAGTCATCTCTGGATCAGATCAGACAGATGCTCGAGCAGCAAACCAAGCTCATTGGCAAGCAGAACGACAAGATTAGCAAGCTGTCGGACGAAGTCGAGGGACTGAAGCGCAAGGTGAACGCTGGCGGGTCTCAGGACCAGAGCGAGAGGATCAGACAATTGGAGCTGGAACTTGAGGCCGCGCGGTCTTAGGGAATCTCTTCTGATGTTTTCGTGTAGCCTACAGTGTGTAAAGGAATGGGGGTCTATGGGGGAGTGTGCATCTGGGGAAGGAAGAGATGTGATGAAAACGGGGTCTATGGGATGGATAGCAAGCAGTGATTGTCACAAGCAGAGTTAGTTTGGTGTTATAAGTACCTATTTTGTTCTCTTCCCCCTTTGTTTCTTTGGTGCAGGGCGTGTGAGCGCCTGGCTGGCGGTGGTGCGTCGACCTACGAACAGCACAGCGCACTCGTAAGTGGAGTTGGCATCTAACCAACATGTTTATGGAGGTGGGCGTTGAACCATAGGAAGGCTCTGATAAACTGTCTGTCTGTCCGGGTGATGGTTTCATCTGGTCCATTGGATGTGGGCTATTCTTGGCACTTGGAGGGACTAGAGATAGTTTCCTGTCGCAAGACGTGTCAGATCCAAGGAAACTTTCTTTTTCGTTCCCTCTGCAGACAGATCAACCTGCTGTGCGCACATGTGTCTGGGGGGGGATTCTTTTCATCTCATGTTGTTGAGCTGTGGGTTGGTGAAAGTGAACTGTCATGTACCTAGGTTAACTTGGACGAAATGTTCAACTGTGCAAATCATTGTCGCACCAAATGCGTCACAACACTGGATGGTTTGTGAGGAGAGAGGGGGGGATTTGGGGGCTTTAGCATCCCACCAAGGCTGACGGGAGCTTTGACGTCTTTTGACATTTTTGACCCTAGTTGATGTGCAGCCAATGAGGGAATGTTCTCCAGCCACAGGTTGGACGAGGCTGAGGAAGGGGACCTCTCGCGGACCCGCTGAAATTTTCAAGATTGTCGCGATAAGGTAGCTACGTTGCTGAAGGACTTTTTTTTTCCTTTTTGCCAACGGTACTGCAACAATTGTAGCACGAAAACGAGAAACCAACAACCACCGTTCCAATTGCAGCAATTTCGCAGAACAATCACACTTGCTTCTCTCGAGCAAGAGAAGAGAAAACAAGGGCAACAAGCGCAAAACTGAAAGGTCGAATCCTCCGATCTGCGATCGCGAACATGGCCTCGGTCCTCGGAAAGCGCAAGGCGCCCTCTGCGTCGACAATCACCAAGACGAGCAAGCCAAATACAACGGCGGCATCAAGCAAGACTGTTTCGCCGGCATCGAAGAAGAAGAAGAAGACGAAGAGCGCCGAAGGTCTCGAGAAATCCTCGGCCGCCGCACCAGCGACGAAGAAAACGGCCACCAAGAAGACAAAGGCGAGAAAGGCTGAAGAGAAGGACGAAGAGGAGGGGGATACATCCATGCTGGACGCGCAAGAGATTTTCAGACGGCATTTTGAGGCGCAGTTTAAGCCGATTGAGGAGAAGAGCGCGCCGAAGCGGAAGAAGAGCAAGGCCAAGGCCGAAGAGGAGGACGAGGAGGAAGAGGAGAACGAGGAGGACAGCGCGAGCGGAAGCGACGAGGGTGCGGGCGACGACGAAGAAGATGTTTTTGAGGACGAGGGTGCCGATGGCGAGGAGGGGGAGGGGGAGGAGTGGAGTGGTCTTTCTGGCGACGAGGGTAAGTACAACCGGTTGGGCGCAAAGTCCAGGAGTGCTATGAAGAAGACCATTTAACTAACGAGAGGCTCAACAGAAGACGACTACGACGAGGACAGCGACATCCCCTACGACGATATCGACGAGAACCCCGTCATCGAGGTGGTAGACCACACCAAATCCAACGCCCCGCCCGTCGTCAGCATGAGCAAGCGCGAACTCAAGGCCTTTATGGTACGTCTTCCACCGCATCCCCACCCCCATTCTCCCGTCCTCACATCTCGCCATCTCACTAACCCCTCCTCCTCCTCCTCCTCACAGTCCTCCAAACCCCCCTCCCAAACAGACCCCTCTCCAACCTCCCTCACAGCCGCCCAAACCCCAGACGACCCAGACGACGAAAACGACAAGTCCATGCTCGCAAACGACCTCGCCCTCCAACGCCTCCTCTCCGAATCCCACCTCCTCGCCCGCCACGCCGTCTCCCCCTTCTCCAACACCTCCTCCTCCAACTCGCCGGCCTCGAAATCCTTTTCCGAGGGAAAACTCCGCCAGCGCCAGACGGACCTGCGCACGCGGTCCCTCGCCGGCGCGCAGGGTGTATCCGGCGTGAAATCAATCTTTGTGCAAGAAAAGATGCCGATGGCGATGCGCAAGGGCATCGTCGCCAGCACGGCCAAGCGCGAGGAGAAGCGCAGGAAGACGGCGCGGGAGAACGGAATCGTGTTGGAGAGGGAGGCGCCCAAGAAGGCGACGAAGAAGGAGAGCGGCGGTGGTAGGTTTGGACAGAGGGGGCTCGATGGGCTTGATGTTGGGCGGATGAGGGGTGCTGAGCTGAGGTTGAGCGAGAGGGATGTTCAGAATATCGAGGGGGCGGCGGTCGTAGTGGTGGACGTGGAGGTCGGGGCGGAAGGGGAGGGAGAGCTGGTGGTGGTAGGGGAGGCCGCGGGAGAAGGTAGACTGACGATCTACCATGCCGCAAGACTTTAGAGCCTTGACGTATCTACAGTAGCAATAGGTGCCTTGTGTTGGCAGCGGCTCAAATATACCCTTATTCACGGCGGTATATCTTAAAAGCCGTCACGCAAAATGTTTGCTATCCGTTCCTGATGCGTAAGTGCTTACACGTTATTTTTGAGTATTGATACATGTTCACTTCATGGTAAGGACGAATCCGTTGACACTCAATCCTCATAATTTTCAGGTGTAGCATGGTTCACATTTCGGTAGACCTCACAGGCCAAGGGTATGGAATAGGAACGTGTGGACAAGGTGAATCAACATTCGAGGCTCTGCTTATTGTTTCGTGGCAAGCCCTGTCAAGCAATCAAAGACATGCTCGGCAGTCTTCTCCCCTGGTATCATCTGGCCTTCTGGCAAGTGTGCTCTTCTCAACTATGCCTCTCCAGCACAAAGGAAAAAGAAACAAACTATATATACATGTGCGAGTCGTTTCTCTTCTTCGCATATCGACCCTAAGCTCATGCATAAAATCTCCCTTTTCGACAGGTACTTTCATACGTCGAGATCTTTCCAGTCTCATCGTACGTACCTCTATGTGTGCGAGTTTCCTTTTTGGTGTCTGAGACCAACGGCCAGACTCGATGCTGAACACATGAAACTGAAACTGAAATAATAAAAAATTCGCCCGGAGCCAAAGGAGCAATTGTCCAGTCGCTGACGCGTGCCGAAATCCATCTTCTGGATGGATGAAGAAAAAAGAAAAAGTCCCTGACCCATTCCGAACCTTTGTCATAGCCATGCCGCCCTCTAAGTAACACCGTGTCGAAGGAAACGTAACTCCAGTCGTAATGAGAGCCGAAGCTCGTGAGGTATCGTCTCTCACATGATGGCGCTCGCGTTCACTGCCGGCTGGCTGATGGTCATCGGCATGCTGAGCGTCTGCAAGCTGTTGAACGATTGCGCCATGCCGTTCGATGTCGGCGGTGTCGAGCCGTTGGCAACACCGTTGAGCGAAGCGGTGACATAGGCGTTCTCGGAGTTGGGCGATGCCTCCTCGAGGGAACCGAGCTGGTCCTCGCCAGAGTACTCTTCCTCCTCCTCGCCGGAGAAGTTGAGAGCAGCCTCGCCGTTCTCACCACGGTCATGAGTACGCTTGTGTCTGTGGAAACATCAGAGTCAGTCCATGCTATGCGACGAGGTTGATTTCCCCCTAAAAGTTGGTGGCTGCGTAGTGATGATGATGAAGTCTGTGTTGTGGCGCGGCGGTTTGGACGTTGGTTTTCATCGCTTGGGGTCTCGCTCCACATTACATCTTTCTTGACAAAGGAAATGACAAAGGAAATGAGATGAAGGAAAGTTGGGGCATACTGTGCTAGGTTGTCTGATCTGGAGAATGCCTTGCTACAATAAGGGCAGATGTAGGGTCTTTCTTGTGTATGTGTTCTCACGTGTCTGGAGGTTTGGTCAGATTTCAGGCAGGTCGTTTTTTTGGTTGATCACAAATGAAATCGAGTCTGGTTCTTACCTCTTGAGGTGCTCTAATCTCTTGAAGAGACGACCACACGTGGGAATAGGGCAGGAGTGTGACTTCTGGGGGTAGGGACCAAGTTCCATGACAGTCGCGGAGCGGGCTCTGCGAACGACGCCGTTGGGGCCCTGCATGCCAGGCCGGGGAGCACCGTTCATAGAGCCATCACCGGACATGTCATCGTGTTGGAGGTGGGAGTAGTCTTGCTGCTGGAGGGACATGGGGTTGAGAGCGGGGCTGCCCTCGACAGTGGACAGCGGAGTGCCGTGCCGGGACAGGTCCAGCATCTCCTTGTGCTGCTGGCTTACCATGGACATGGCGGAGCTGCTGTAGGCAAGGCCGGGCGGGGAGTTGTCTGCAGATTCGTCGCCTTCAGCCACAGGACCGACGGATGCAGAGACCGACCGCCGGAGATCCGAGGGTCTGTGCTGCTGTTGGTGTTGTTGGTGCTGCTGTTGCTGAGCGGCAGCCTGTGCCTGCGCTTGGGCGGTGGCAGCGGCAATGGCCGACATTGACGGCGGGATGGATGAACGCCGCCTCCTCTGCTTGTAGGTGGGGGATCCTTCAATGACAGAGTAGACGTTGTTTGAGCCGTAAGCTCTCGAGAACTGAGGGCCGGCGAGGTTGGAGGGAGGAAGCTGAATCATGCCGTTGAGGCCGTTGACGTTGCCGCCCATGTGGTCGGGGATGGCGGTGTACAGGCCGGTCTCCTCATTGGCGATGTAGGCGGGCTCGGCGGCCATGCCCAAGGCCTGCTGGGGAGGGGTGATGGGCTCGAAGGAGATTCCGCGGTTACTGTAGTCCTCGTACTGAGAAGAGACGAACGAAGGGGCGGGAGAGTACTCGAGGCCGTAGGCGGGCATCGAAGCGTGTCTCTGGTGACCCTGGGTGATGGGGACACCGTTCTGGTTGTACTGGACGCGAGCGAAATCGGGTTCCCTCTTGACCATCTGCTGGGGAGGCATCTGCTGAGGCATGCCCATCGCTCCGTACGGCACCATCGACTCCATACCATCCTGCATAGGAGCAACTGATTGAGGAATCATCTGCGGGGGCGGCATGTTGTCCATGGGTCTCATGATCGGCGAGGTGGATTGAGACTGAGAGAAGGTGACCTGCTGGGCGTTGAAGGATGAGGAGTTGGCCTGTTGAGCCTTGGTGAGCTGCTCGTAGAGCGACTGAGATGAGTCGTACTGGAAAGACAGAGCAGGCTCGCTAACGGCAACGGTGGTGGCCTCCTGGCCCATCTTCTCGCGCTTCAGATCACGCTCGAGAGCGTCGAGGAAGAGTCTGTCGTGGGGTACGCTGTACCAGTAGAAGACCTTCTGCTTCTTTTGCGTGCGAATGCAGTTGTTCTTGTAGAGGAAGTCGAGGAAGGGGCTCTTGGGTTCCTCGAGCGATGCATCGGTCCCCGACTTCAGGTTTCTCAGGTCGGAGAAGATGCCCTCCTCAAACTTCTTGGAGTTCTTCACTGGACGGCCGAAAGCCTGGAATCTGAAGGACAGGCATCTAACGATGTCGGTTCCGGAGATGTGGAAGAGGTTGTTCCAGAGAACACAAGAAACGTACTCGCCCGTGGGAAGGAGAAATCTGCGGATGTACTGATCGGGTTGCCAATCGACAGGAGCAGAAATGAGGAAGTATTTCACTGAGAGACGAGTCAATTGAGAGCTTCCCAAATTACCGATTCAATTTTCGACTTACGGTTGTCAACCTGTTGCAAGGCGACCTGAGCGTCATGGGGCAAGGCTTGCTGGGCCTCGGTGCTCAGCATGAAGGTCTCTGGCTTTTGGGGGGCCATGCCCGCGGCGGCATGTTGTGAGTACATGCTGTCGGATTTGTTGTGATGGGGGTTGACGACGGGTGTCGGTCGCGTCTGACCGGATCGAGATCGAGGTCGCGCGGGTTGTTCGCCTCGGCAGGTTTGCGGAGGTGACGAAGAGTCAAAGAAATTGTGTTCGTTTTGCGAGACGAAGATTCGCAAAGCTGATTGAAGGCGCTGCCCTGGTTGGATGAGCCCGGTAATGGGACTGTTGCTAATTTTCTTTTTGATTGATTTTTTCTTGAGACTTAAATCGAGTCCAGCCCGGGAGGAAATAACTTTTTCGTGTTGGCACAACTGTAGACCACAGGACCCAAACTCGACCTCAAGCGAATGATGGGTGGTTTCGGCTACGCAGATCAAGACCGTCAAGGTGTTGATGATGATGTTGATGATGGGTGATTTGGTGTTTATCGGCACCTTTGGTCTCGGAGTGAAACCTTGGGGTCGAATGAATTAGGGGTCGTTGATGGAAGACGGTGCGTCAATGGCAAAAACAAGAAGGTAGAAAAAGCTCGACGAAGGGACCCTGCGCAGGAACTGGAACTGGTTGGCGACTAGACGTGCTTGGTGCTTGCTGGCGCGATGCGATTCGCGATGATGGACAAGCGTGCGACGGGCAATGTCTGAAGTGTCGATGGGCGGGATGATGTGCCTCGGGGGTGGTCAGTCCTGATGAGATGGCAAGAGAAACGGGGGTGGGAGGTATGTGCGGCTCCGACGAGGAGAGAAGGGGAAGAAGGAGGAGGGAAGTAGAGGGAGAGAATGGAAAAGAGAGATGGGAAGAAAAGAAGAGTCTTGTAAAAAGAGATATCAGAAGAGTTTAGGAATGGGAGGATGGTCTGGGGGTTTAATGATTTTGGACGGGGTGAGAAAGGGATAAGGAAGAGAGAAGGTAAGGTCCCCAGCAGGCCAAGGTCAAGCGAAGTGGTTCTTGGGTACGGAGTATGCTGGGTGTGCTGGGTTGCTGGTGCGTGTGGTGGTGCGTGGTGTACGTGTTGTGCGTGGTGCGCGCGGTACCCTGGGCTGGGGGAAGGGGGGGGGGCATGGAAAGGAGGAGTAGGAAGGAGGAGGAGGAAGACGAGCAGGAAGTGGGTGAGAAGGTCTGGTCTGGTCTGGTCTGGCGCGGGATTGGACTTTTGGGGCCCTTGCCTTGGGTACTTCGTAGAGAAGGTACTTGGGAGTGGGAGTAAAGAGAGCGGCGGCAGCGGCAGTAGGTAGGTACCTGCACTAGGTACTAAGGTATGGTAGCAGCGCGCGTGGGCGTCGGGTAGGCGTGCGGCGGATGGGAGTGAACCAAATGGTGGCAGCCGATGGGTTGGAAGGCCAAGGGGGCAGAAAGAGGAGGGACTGAGAGCACAGAAGGACCCAACTTACCTGGTACTGAGTGACTGAGTTGACTGACTGGTGACTGGACCGTCGGGCGGGTTCAGGATGAGCAGAGCAGAGCGAAAGGAGGGCAGAGAGAGAGAAAGAGCAAAGACGCAGCCGGGTGGACGAGGGGAGGGTGTTTAAGAAAAAAAAGGAAGGGGAGGGGTGTGAAAGCTGGGTGGAGAGGGTAGAGAAGTCAAGGAGGAGGGAGGACGAGCGAGGAAGCAGGGCCCGGTACCTTGCTGCGGTACCTGGACTGGACTGTCTGTACTGAGGAGGTGGACTGGCGGGAAGAGAAGGAGAGCAGAGTAGACTGAGAGTGAGAATGAGAGTGAGAGTGAGAGTGAGAGAATCCACGTCCACCCATCCATCCACAACCACCACGAACCCAGTACCAGGCTTGGTTAGGTCAGACAAGGGTAGCGTGAGTGGAAAGACAACAAGTCAAGAAGTCAAGAGCGAAAGTGGGCTAGCACCCAGACTTTCTGACTGAGAGGAGGAGGTGGTCATGGTGGTGGGATGGAGACGGAGAGACCTTGGAACTGGGGACCTGATTGGGACTGTGTAAGTGGACATGCTCCCAGGATTAGGACCATGGACGATGGCGGAACAGGGGTGTGGGAGTGGACGGGTGTGGATGAGATTTGTGGAGGATGGAGAGAGAGAGAAAGAAGACGAGAGACTAGGTCAGGTCTCGGACACACACACACACACACATACGCTGGACCTGGACTAGGAGCAGAAGGGGAGGCGGAGGAGAAATGTCAATGAGGGCGAGAGACAGCGGCGCCCGCGCACCTACGCACACACTCACTCTGTCTGTCTGTCTACCTGTCTATGGCACTGGCCAGATACCTTCGAATCCACGCGAAGCCAGAGAGTGAGAGTGTGAGAAAATGAGAGACAACGACAACGGGTCTAGGTTTAGCGGGTGAAAAGACGAGTGAAGAGGGCACGAGGATGCAGAAAGACTAGCAAAAGAAAGTAAGTCAAGCAAGCAAAGGTACAGATACCATACCTGCTTACCTATCCGATACCTGTCTTACTATTGGGTTGTCTTTTTCTTGTCTCTGACTTGCTATGCGTGGGTGAAGTTGGGTTGGGACAAGCCAGGGGTGTCCCGCAGTTTAACATGCCTACACATGTATGTATCCCGCACGCCGGCACAACAATAACAACAACCGGGGACGGCTTGTATTTCTGTTGACATTCATCAGTCCCGTCCCTTCTCGGGCCATGATTCTCGTCTTGAACATAGTATACTGTGTAATGCGCGTGATCATGACAGTCAGAGTTGCAGGTTCTTGCATGTAACCCAGCAGAGTGGGACATGTTTTTTTAAATCAAGAGCAATAAAACTGCAGAAAAGTCAACTCACCACACAGACGGGAACTCGGGTATGCGCTATAAGTCGGTATGAGGAGGCTGCTATTAACCGTTGCACTCCTTGCAAGCCATTAGTCACTTTGGGCCCGGGAGGGAGGGGGGGAGGTCTCAGGTGTTCTCGTGTGTATTCGTACAGAGTGCTGAGGTGGGATGAAGCGTGGCTGTGGGGAACAGCGCTGGGTGCTCTTCTTTTGGTGGATAGGTATCAACTGAGTGAGCCCAGTGTCTCTTGTCTATCCAGTACTCTACTCTCTCTGCCATGCGTCGCGGCAAAGCTTTAGTATTGTACGACAGTAATCATGTGGTAGCGCTGATGGTTCCTGGTGGTTCCTGGCCCGGCCTTTCTAGTGCCTATTGCTTCTACGGCTATCGCTGCTGACAAAAACTTGTTAGAACGGTACTTTCACTACTAGCAGCCAACGACGGGAACTGTAGATGGACGGAAACTAGACGCAGGTCCAGGTCATGGACTAGTCCGCTGCTGCCAACTAGAACCAGGAGCCCCCATTACAGTTCCTCTGTGTGTGTGTGTGTGTGTGTGTGTGTGTGTGTGTGTGTGTGTGTGTGTGAGTGTGAGTATATACATATCTCGTACAGCATTATGAGATCATGTTCCTGTTGTTCCTGACATGCCGTCCCTGTTCCTGTCTGTCCCTGGGGAAGTCAAAGTCGAAGCCCATAGGAAAACTGTACCGTAAGGGGTGGCCATCACCAGATCGACGCGGTAGTGTAGACGAAGGGGGAGAGAAAGCGTGCGGAAGTACCGACCGGGGGGGCCAGGGAATCTTTGTGGATCGCCGATTGGCCGGACCTGGAACTAGCCTTTCCTCCCGCCAGACGGCCAGGCGGCCACAGAGAGACTTGAGAGTGTGAGTGTGAGAGTGAGAGACAAGAGAAAGATGGTCGCTGCTTACCCGTATGGTTTTCTTTCTTTCCCGCTCCCAAGTGTCTGTCTCTAGCCCCATCTGACCAAACCTAGGCCCCGTCGTACTCACTTGGCCGCTATTGGAAAAGGCTCCCTCTTTTACACTAACTGTAGTCACTTGTGAAAAAAGAGAAAGGCAAAAGAGAGATAGAGATAGAGTGTGAAAGAAGGGCGCCGCGCCGCGCCAGGCCAGGCCCCCCGCGGGGGAGGCAGGGGTGATGGAGAAAAGGAAAAGGCTTTCGCAATCGGCATAGCTTTGGCTGATAGCCTGATAGGTTGGTTCTTCTTCCTCCATCGACATGTCTCTCACTCACTCTTCCTCTCTCTTCCTGTGCGCACGGGGCACCTGGGCGGAAAGCGTATGTATGTAGGGTACAGAAAAGAGAAGGGGTGGTGGATGAGAGGTGACGAGAGTTGAGCTGAGTTTAGTTGTACCAGGGGTGAACCACTTTCAAAGTCTCTCTCTCTCGCTTGCAACCGGTAAAGCAGCCCCGAGACAATGTATCTGCCAAATGTCTCTCTTTCGTTTCTCTGTCCCTCTCATTCTTTTTCTGTCTATCTGACCCGTTCTAAGATCATGGATCGAGTTGAGTTGGTCCAGGATAGGACATTGCATTTTGCAGAAACGAGAGAAGTGCCACAACAGGCACGGCAGGCAAAGCAAGCAAGGACGATTTACTACGGACCATCTAGGTATGTAGACAAAAAGCCCGGACAAGCAGGCCCCAGTTGCCAGTAACCTCGTGTGTCCACAAAGCAATATCGCTACATACCGCTTACAAGACATAATGGGCTCCCCACCAAGTGAGTAAAAACCAAGGTGCTATGTTAAGCACCTAGGATAATACATAGCGCGGGATGCAGAGCACCGCAATCCGCATCGCGAAGCGAAGGGGGGGACATTACAGAAAATCCATCAAACTGCTGACAGAGCGGACGGCAACAACACTGACTGGCTTTGGCAGCGACAGTGACACTGACACTGACATTGGCTCCCCGCTCGTACACCAAAAACGCTCTACGTCTGTCCCTTGCCTGCGCTCGCGCCTTCTGCAGCTTTTCTCGCGTTGAGTAAGAAAAAGGGGAGAAGGAGAAGGTCTCGCGCTCTCACTCTCGCTCAACGCGCTGAGCCAAGTCAGTTAGACAGTCAGACAAGTCTCGCGCGGCCCCTTCTCTCTCTCTCTACCTTAGAGGCTCTAGACGGTTTTCTGTGCTTCGTGTTCGCCTGGTGGTTCTCCATAACGGCACATGTAAAAGTCACTGTCAGTGGCAGTCCCTGCGTAACAAGTCCCCCCTCCACCATTCCCTCTCCCTTCAACGACCCAACCCACTAATATGCTGGACCTCGCATGTCATTGATGCCGGCAACCTTGCTCTGCTTCCTGTCAGGGCTTCCCTTCCGCCAGGGGGGGCGACATGCGGACATCGTCCACGGCGCCCATGAGCGGCAGTGGTCCATTTCGATAGGCATCAGTGGGTTTGGTTCCAATGGGCCCTTGGCCTTGGCCAACAGGAAGACTGGATCTTCTGTCGTCGTCAGGGATGGTGAAGAGAGGACAATGCTACTCTCTCTGTGTGTGTGTCTCTCTCTCTCTCGCCGCATCTCTCTTGCACAAAAAAGAAGTCTTGTCTCTTTACTCTGCCCTACTCAAGGGACCCGGTCAGAATTCTCCAGGAAATTCATCAAAACCAGGCAGTCAACGGCCGGCGCAAGGCAAGGCTACTATCTCCACTGCCCTTTCTCGGGATTAATATGCGCATCCCCCTCCTCCGTAAAAGGCCCCGAGATGTCTAGCAGTAGATCCCCCCTTAAGTCCCCATCGTTGTCCGCTGGGTCCCCCGTTGTAGTAGTGTACTGGGCGGACGGCGGCGGCACGCCGTGACAGAAGGCTCTCTAAGCTTGTTCTCCAAAGGTTAAAAAAACCCGGGCGCCGGACCTAATCTCGATAGTCCAGGGGAATCTCATTTCCATCCCGGTGCCGATATGCCCATCATCGATTTCTTTGGCGGGATTCCGTGTGTGGTCATTACGTTTGCACCGTTGAACTTTACCATGGCCCGTTTTCCCTTGCTTGACGTTGCCCACGCAAGACCCAGAAATGCAGTGAAGGCCATCAAATCTTGAAAAAAAAATATTTATTATTCGTGCCATTGGGTCGCGCGCCCAACCCTGGGCTGGGATGCAACTTTTGGCGCCATCCATGATTTCCCACCCCCAGCAGGAGGGTGTGCCGATAGAGTTTCCTGCGAACAATGTCAGGCACACAGGACCGGAGCATGGATTCTTGGTTTTCCAGTGAACGGGCTTCCTTGGGGGGAGGAACACAATCATCCATGGCATGGAATCGAAAAACTGGGGAATGAAGCAGGAGAGAATGTACGGATACGCCCTAGAAGAAAAAAACAGTCGACAGCGGCGAGCGGAGGTTTTTCTCTCGCATTTATTTTTTGGGGGAAGATCTTCTGCCTTTTTGCGGGCAACTCTACCCTAGATGAGCCTAGAAGAGGTCTAATTCGTATGTACTGCCGTTCTTTCGTCATTGCCCGTTGAATGTTCCGCCCAGCTTGCTTGCTGTCTTATTTAGCAGTGGACTTCTTCCCCAGCGGTGAATCTAACGGGACCGAAAAACGCAGTGCGAATTCAGAAAGCTTGCTTGCTCTAGGCCCTGGCAAAATGCTCCTTTCCCCCCTCCCACCACTATCGACTAACTCCTGTTCAAGATCCAGTAGTGGCAAGTTTCTCGATTTGCTATCGTGATCCCGTTGAAGATGCTTGGCTAGCGGCGTCTGGCGGTTGATGAGACGGTCAACCCTTCGTCGTCAGTCTCAGGCCACTGATTGGGTCTTCTTGCAGAAGGTGGCTTGAATTGGGCTGGTTCATAACTTTATGCTACACCTACGAACACCGTTCCAAAGAACCCGAGCAAAGGCACAAAATACAGTTCCCCTGTTGGATGGTCGTACTAGCTAGGATGACTGTGCTGGAGAAGCATGTACCCAAAGCATTGTATCCATACACGGCGCGCGGGACGCTGAAGGAGGAGGAGGAGGAGGGGCAACAAGAAAAGATCCGGCCGCGTGCGAGACCTGAGCTTTGTGCGCTTCAGGATCGTTGGTTTTTTTAGAACGATGTACATCAGCGGGAGACAATCCTGGGTGACCGACTGCTGAAAGGCCGTCCGTGAGGCCCTGTCATGGGTATCCCCATGTTCTACTATTGACAAGGTCTTTGGTTCTATCCTTCCGGGTATGGGTCGTTTGGCTGCGGGTTCAGGAAGGTAGACAAGGAACGGCACCCAGAAAATTAAAATAAAAAATGGCAATACTTCAATATGTGCTCTCTATTAATGGGCAGCAACAACAAGTGGCCCGGGGCTACAGTTACATTGACTCTCCTCCCATCGTACGTCTAGAACCGACCCGTCCGCACAAGTCGAAACAGACGCAGCTTGCTTGTCCTACTTACTACACCGCAAGCAACCGGCTATTGAACGAGGATCTGACGAATTTCTGAATCATGGTTGAGAGACCCATGCTGTTGGTCTAGGACACTTGCCCCCTCAGTCCCCAGAAACAATCAATGGTTCTCTGCGGCGGACCTTGTCCGGATCGTATCCTTTTTCGTGATTGTTTGTGACGACGGCAACGGCCGTGTCTGTCTGTCTGTGTGTGTGTACTTGTGTGTGACGAACCAGCACTGCAAAAGACAATGGGCGAAGGGTTTGCCAGAAGGGGCAAGACATGTGGATCCGGCCTCTGAGCCATGCAGGAACGAAAAATGAGGCGGCGTCGGAGACAGCGGAGAGAGAGCTGACGAAAAAGGCCGGCAACAATGTTGGGATAAGACTCTACTAGGCTTACAGAGACCCGGAGGTCAGGGCGCACTCAAACTCTGGATAAGTCGACTTGTCGGGATTTGACATATGTTATGCACAGCTGTCTGACAGAGTATACTCAGATACTGCAGGCCAGCCAGACAGGTCATCGCATCTCGCGAACTCTCCCATTGTCTTCCGCGAACCGGAGCAGGCCAAGTCCTTGCAGCGGGGCCGTCCGGCTCCCAGATGGTCTTTGCAGAACAAGATCCGGAGCCGCGTCTTTTGCTTGCATGTTGCATTGGGTTGGATGTCCGGTGAAATGAAGCCTCCTTGTTCGGCACGATCAGAGGAAGAAAAGAGTAGGCAAGACCAGAAACGGCCCAGGGGGTGTTAACGGAGCAAAGGATGAAGAGGGAAAAGAAGGTTTAGCCAGGCCTGGTAGAGAACGGTAATGCATGTCCCAGGGCTATCGTGCAGGTCATCAGCAAGAAGACGTGAGGAGATTGTCCAATAATCTCCACATGCAATATCGCTTGTTTTGGGGGTCCAGCAGCAGCTCCAGCTCCACGAGTGACTTTTTTTTTCGCGTTTTGCTCGGAATGCAATGGATGCAATGGATGCGATGGCTGCAATATTTGACACATCGCTGCCATTATTTGGTAAGATTGCCTTCTCCTGAGCACTTGAACGAGGACGGACGAATACGCCGCAGCGGCCGACGACGGCACCGGTGAGGTTCGCTCAGTCCGAGCACTCTGGTAGTTTAATGAGACAAGTCCACTAAGAGTTGAAAGCTGTCTATTGGAACATCAAGACGCGCAGCTCGGACGACCGTGGCTGACTGACTGCCAAAGCCATGTACTTGCAGCAAGCAAGACCGTTGAGGCCGCAAGGAGGAGCACTGCAATACGTGAAAGTAGACGCCGCGACGCCAATAGTCAGTGGGTAAAAGAGGTCGTAGGGTCGTCGTCGAAAGCCTGTGCAACAACGTGGCTCTCGACTAGGGGCATGTCGGATATGCTCCCTTTCTCGACAAGCGTTGATTTCACGACGAAGGGTACTGGATAAGTTCGGCTCGTCATCTCATCAAGAGGCTCGTGTTGTGCCCCTGAAAGAATGCAGAGCGCGCCTTTTTCCGATGTGACGCTGTTGCAATCAGCTGAGGGTCGAAATGCAGGTCCGAGTCCCTGGGCAGTGATGTCGGTGACAGTAGCGGCCGATGGATCGGCAGGCTTATCGAGTAAGTCGAAATGGCGTGTGAAAGTATCCGTAGACTCAGAGACAGTGGTGTAGTGACCTGCTTTGCCTGCCAGCTGCCATGAGCTCGCTCGGACCGTCGCAGCTGCCGGTCGTGGAGAACGACAACCGTTGGAAGCGAGCCGTTGATGGAATGTGTCGTGGGCTTCAGACACGCTGCATTCTTCGTCAAGACTAAAGCTCAAGAGTCAAGACCCTATAACGTTGTTTCCAGCCTTGTCTTGTGGTCGCACGGAGTGGTCCGCGGCCGTATTTGTCTGAGTATGAGAGAGACAAAGGAGATTGATAAGTCCAAGACAGTGGAGGGCGTCACGCTTTGGCGTAATTAGCCATCAACAGATTGCATTCAGAACAACGCACCTTCTCATCTCAGTCCATTCCCGGCCAGTATCATGGGATGCCATAGCACGCATGCGACATTAGGGCTGCGAGGGACTGCGGTATCTCAGTAAATTTCGTACATAGCTCGCCAATGGTCGCCCGCTGGATGTGATGGTGCGTGTAGCCGGTGTTGTGCGGCCCGCCGCGGTTCTGGATGAAAAAGGTACGTACGAAATGACCGAGAAAGCGAGAGCCACGCAGGAAGGTCGGAACAAAGTGGATGACGCGAGCAAGAAGCTAGGGCCACTAGCCAAGCCGGAAGTTGACTGGCTAGCAAATTGCGGAGTGGGGATCGGGTGGTTTTCTGCCCTGAATGTTAGGCAAAGGCTCGCCTTCAAGAAAGCGGGGCGGTACGTACTCTGCTAATGTCCACTTTGGAAACTGCGTGTCGCTGCCGCAGAATTGCTGGCAAGGCCCTGCTAACTGTGAAACTTGCCTGGCGCATTGCTTCAGAAAACAGCTTTGGCTACCAAAATCAGGCGCTAGTCTGCTTCTAGTATCGTCCCTCTGTCAAAGTTACAACTGCAACCACTGCCCCCCTCTCGCTTATCTCACGCCCCTCCAACTCGCGTGCCTCTCTCTCCAGGAACACTTGCTTTCATCGAGTCACGACGTCCCGCCAGCCCGACCTACCTATCACACTACACCGCGTACGGCGAAGATCAGAATCGCCCAACACGGGATGATTCGCTGCCGCGAGCTACGATGTAGACCAAAGAAGTGTCCGGCAACACTGGTGGTGGCTTTGGCCCTCCGTCTTGCCAGGATTCATTGGATGGCCTTACACCAATTAGGGCGATATGCCTTTAGGCTTTCTGAATATCCTCTCATCGTTATCACGGGCTGGCAGGCCCTGTTTTGCAGCCAACTGCCGCTCGTCCCCTCAGCAGCTTTCATGCACATTACTCTACACCATTATACTGGTCCACGATATTTGCTTCTCCTGCATGCTCTACGTTAGTCTCCCAAGGGCTGCACCTGCTGGAAACTGTTGAACTGATCACCACGCACAATGCCTCGCCAGTCAAATTATGCCCCGACTGCCTCGACTGCGCCATCAATTGTCCGCACGGTTCTCTGTGTACTTCCCAGCATCTGCACGGTGTCGTCAACGGGGCCGCTTGAATCGCGTCTTGATATTCAACTGAGTGACTGACTAGGAACAGAACACGATTTCGGCCGTGTGGAGAATTTCGGGCCCCAGAGCCATCCCGTTCTCGACTCTTGCCATCCGATCCGGGCCAAGGCTTTTCTTCCTGACCGTTACGGTGGCCTGACGGAACACCGTCCTCGCTTTCTGCTCAGTACGGACATGAACTCGATAGAGTGGACCTTTCGGGGATTAAACCGACATCATCCTTCGTACGGGACCAACAAGAACAAGAACTCGGTAATGCGATACTCTTTGCTCGTTTTCTTTCCGAATTGCTGCAGTCGGCTCCACAAAGCTGCGATCCACCGCAAAGGAGGGCAAAGGCCGCCTTCGATATGGGTCCAGAATGGGTAGGTTCATGGCCCATGGGTCGGGTCGGGAGCAAGACACGACGTTGGAATGGAGGCGACGGCCGAACCTCGGACGGCAGCGCTGTGCCTCTCTATGCAAGGTACGAGATCTCTAGCATCAACCTGCACTGCTCTCGACAAGACGGCAAACCGGCCTTGTTGCGCGGTGGAGGGAGCCGTCGGCGGGATGTTGTTCATGGATGATGGACCATGGTTGTGGCTGTTTGATCATCCTGCCAAAATGCGACGCACGCTACCCCAAGCTTTCTGAAACTCCAAGCCAGCAGATGCCAGCTGCATGTCGCCAACCTCGAGCCCGAACACCCTCCTTCGCCGAGTACGCAGTATCCGTACACTAATCATTATGTAGCGTAGACTCGTAGAGTTCGCCTTTGTCTTCGGCGTGGGCGAGGATAATGGTTGTATAGATGCTAAGTTCTGGCAAGGCAAGCCCACGCTAGAACTAGGTCGAGGTCCGGGTCCAGGTCTTGAGAAGACGGCGACCAGCTATCCCACCTCGCCTGATCGTCCCGCTACCCTGGCCGACTTCAGTGCGTTCGGTCAGGATGGGAGAGTTCATGTTGACCGCTGTCGACCTCCCGCACGGCCGGGCATCACCCGCTTGTCTGGGAACTGTCGTCTAGGTATCGCCCTCCCTTTCCTTGAGTACGAGTTGCACTCCAATCCTCTCCCGCCTGTACCCGTACTATGTACTCCGTACATGCCACGGTGAAGAGAGGCCGTTCAGGGATGGAATTCACGGTTCGGGGTCCCGGACTGAAGTTGAACTCGGGCAAGCGACGAGGACGGAGACAAGACCTAAATAGGAAGCTCTTCCGCTGGGTCGAATGCCATGATACCATCTGCAAAGCCCCTCCGTAATCTTAAATGTTTACCGTCTTCTGCATTCTTGGTGATAGCGGCAAACAAAAGAGGGGCATCGGGAAGCTCTGGAAGAATCAACGACGATCATTCTCCCCCTGACAGGCGCATCCTGTCCCGCGCGGACAGCATCGTGAGACTTTCGTCAACGGAGAATGCGGTGACGAGGATAAGGCAAGCCTGGCAAGGTAAGTTCGGCCGGGATGCGTGCCGCTTCTGGACTGCGCATAGGCCATTTCCTAAGCTGGCCATCACATTCATGTCCTTGAGAAGCTGGGACGAAATGGACGAATCAGTCGAGTTACTCGGTCGAGTTACTGAGGCAATCGTTGCCTGCTACTATTTCGAGTCTCCCAAATGGTCCCAAGTTTGTCGAAGCTCGTCCGTCGCAAGAAGCCCAAAACAAGCGCTCCCAAGTCCCAATGCTGGTGCGGACACGGGGAGAGCAACTTGTAAGCGATTCAGGTTCCTAGTAGCTTGGTATCCGTACGCCGCGCACGCGGCACCAGGTTGTTGATGTCCATTCTTTTCTCGAAAAAGACATCATGTGGGAAAAGAGAAGCAGAGACTCAGACTCGAGAGCCAGAGACAAAGCGTAACGCCTGAGGAATGCGGTAAAATGGATTCGTCTCCACCAAACAAACCACTGACGGAGCTTTTTTTTGCTTCGGGCGTGGAGTACCTAGCACTAAGCAACATCTATCCGATGAGGAAAGAATGGTGATCAAGTCTAGACCCCTCGAGGCCGGGATGCTGGATTAGTATCATTCGTCATATCGTGGGCCTGTTTGACCAGTGAGCGACCCAAGCATGATCATGGATCACACACAATGGGCCAAGCACAAGCAAGCGGGAAAAGGAAGAGGAGCGTGATGCCGTGGTCACTCAAAGTGAGGCCTTTGGGACCCAGCGTCTGTCAGGATACTGCCAGTCGGGTTTTGCTGACTGATGCCGTGTGGGCAGTTGTGGGCAGTTTCAGAAATGGACCCTGGGTGGATCAGGCCTAAGCTTAAGCCGCAGGAACCAATAAAAATCCTGAAGAGCTGGCCCTGTAGGCGCTAGGAGCTTCTCAGCCATTTCATTGGTTCCCTCAGATTCATTCCATAATGCTAAAGTGGGGCGTCCCGTTCTCGCTCCCACCTCACCTGCCCTCCCCTGCCTGTCTGCTCTTGCCCTGTCGTGCGTGCCTGCGCTTCCTGCCAGCTATCGCCCTCTCCCAGCGTTTGGCCTGGTCTCCTTCCCGTCCCACCTCCCAGACCAGACCACACACCACACACACACGCACACACATATCCCGTCTACTCCGTACCCAAACCACCAACGTACTCCATATACTCCTTGCGCATGCACACGACCAATCCGCCCACGCTCACGCTTACTCGCATCACACTGGTCAACATGGGCCAGAAATAGCTTTTGCTTTTTTGAGATCACTGCCCATTCATCTGGGAATCGTTGCACGGCGCATGCGGGAGTGAGATCGGGTCGCAGAACCTTCGGCCGCCTCGCCCCAGTACAGTGTGCGCCTGGCGGCTGCTGAGATTACTTGCGAGCCTTTCACCTCGACCATGGTCCATCTCGGCTTCACACCGCATCAGCAGATCTCCTTTTTTACTCTCTCCCTTCCCTCATCACCCCGCCTGGGCTCGCGCGGGGCTCTGGCCGCCAGCAGGTCGAGGTCCTTGCCGCCAGCACGGTATTCGTGGTCGAGGAAACAGGAATAGAAACATCCCAGCCGACCAAAGTGATGTGCTCGCCTACCTGCATGGACTTGGGACATGGAAACATTGCCCTCCTTGTTGCCAGGCTTGACCGTGATGGGGATGGGCATTCGTCTGGCAATGGCACGCTACAAGGAACGACTCCAGCCATGAGATGAAACTTGAACCTCCGAGAAGGAGCGCGAGAGACGAGGATCTGGGTGTATCGGCAGTCGACCTAGCTGGGGCCTCGGCGACCTCGCGCTACCGTCGTCCTTTATTTCTCCGGCGGCGGCTGGTCGACCGTAGCCGTCACTTGCCACCACTGGCCTACCTGCCGCTCACCTGTCAAATCTGCACAAATAATTCCCGACCATTGTGGGCGAGTTCCACCAGCCTAGTGTACAGGCTACTGCAAAGGGAAAAGAGACTTTCTTCGGACTTTTATCACAGGGCCCGTTACGTTCTTCATATCCTGGCTGACACCGGTCATGACGACTGACTGCAGTTCAAGAAAGCAGATACGAATACATCTGACCAACTCTACCCTTGAACTTAAAAAGCATGTCGAGCTCCCTGAATCCGGCTCAGTGGAGATGGGAAAGGCTACAAAACCCAGAGCAACTCTGAAACGACAGGGAAGGGACGGCCGATCTTCCTCGCCTCGCTGAGTCGACGAAACATGACATTTTCGACATCGACTTGTCCTCGACCCGCGTCGTGGCTGGTGGTTGTGGTGGTGGGCGTCCACGACAACCTCAGTGGCACTGGCGCCCAGCAGCCATGCCGGCCGCGCTGGCCAGGGCGAAGTATGATTCGTGCATGAACCAGCCTGTCCGGTGTGGTTCTCTCTATCTAATCCCTATCCGCACCAGCTGCGGTGACGGCGGAGAAGAAGTGTAAACGATGCGACAGCAGCATGCACCCAGCCATCTATTTCCACCGCGGTTTCCATCAACAAGTTTCCCCCACCCGCGATACGACGATGGCTAGTTCTCTCTGCGCAAACTACGGACAGAAGCTCGTGTTGATGTCAACCCGCAGGCCTTCTCCGGTTTTCCCTGCAACCGGCGGGCTTGTTCACAGGGCTTCGCCGCTTTCCTAGCTTTCCTAGGTGGTCTGGAAGGGTGCAAGTGTGCTTTGAGCCAATGTTGTGCAGCACCCGAAACACGGTGAGAGGGGCGGTTTTCAGGTACATGAAACACGGGCGACGACTTTCTAGGGACATGTCACATCGTCTTCCAGAACGACTTGAGGCAGCGATCGGCCGTTTATGTCAGCTTTGAACATGCTCGCTCAGCTCTTGAAGGTTGCTGAACGAAGGGATCTCCCCAGCAAGGCTGGACCTGGACAACCACACTTGCACTCAACCCACAGTCCCTTTGCAGGGTATCTCTCGTTGGTGCGTTCCGGTTGGCTCAGCTGAGGTCCGACACCTCTCATGGAATCCATACTATCAACCAGAAGCTGCCAAAGTGGCTGTTCCAAGCATGTCTTCCTTCGACGGGCTCCGCTGTCACGGATCCTGATGATGGGAACGGACGGTCGACCGGGAGATCTAGAGTACACGGGCTGGTGCTTCTTTCTCCTATACTCGAGCCTCGCGAGCCTCGAAAGACACGGTGACGAAGAGCTAGACAGCTAGACAAGCATATGTGGCTTGACTGACTGCGCTTGATCCCGTATGAACTAGCCATGACGTTCCGCTGCATCTTCTTCTCGAATCATGCTAGTCGCCAGCGTTGTCCTCTCGTGTACATGCGGTGTGCGGACACCGTCGACCCCGTACCCGGAGCAAAGACCCGGAACAATATCACATCGCCGACCTCTAGATGCGGACGAGGCAACAACTGGCCAATGCAAGCTCCCAACTTGGATATACGGGACCTAGCTTACTAGGTGCTCTTTTTTTGGCCTTACCTCAAACTTGACGGCTTCTGCCATCGAGTCTTTTACCCATACCTCCTTCACCTCTACCGCCCACCGCTCTTGTTTCATATCGCCATGCTTGTTTCGCCGCCTAGCAGTCCCATGAACACAAAGATCTGTGCCAGGGCCAATCCGATTCCCACCTCCCGCCCACGCACCGTCCTTCTCTTTTCAGTCCTCGTCCGAAGCGATAAACACCAGAGTCTAGTCGGTTCCTGCACAGCATGGATGGCGCACACCTTCACCCACTCTGGCGATGTGCTTTGACGCCGTGCCCGAGTTGCACAGGTACCACTCGGGCAGATGTCTGAAACATTGACAGACGAGATATCCATTCTTTCTCGTAACTAATAGACGTTCTGCTTCTCTCTCTCTCTGCCTCTGGCGCCCATTGTTGTCCCCACCATCAGCCGCCACTGTGTCGCCTTCACTTGCCCTCGTGGGCATGCCATGCCACATGCCTTGACTGCTCTAGTCCGCGTCTGTGGACGAGGAAGCGCCGACATAGCCTCTCAAGCTGCATGGAATCCTTCCATCTCTCTCCATCTCGCAACCGAGCTTTGCCTCTATAGCCGGTTGTTCCTACCCGCCTGCCCGTCGTCCGCCCTTCTCAGGTGAATCGTGAGATCCCGTCATGTCAGATCCTGTCTGCCACGGCCACACTAACCACAACTTTCCCAAACGAACTGCTGCGGCTACTGAACTGACAAGTCGGCATCAAGCCTGCCTGACCTTGCCAACTATCTGGGCAAACGTTCCTCCCGCTTTCCGCCACAGACCACAGGTGTGTCCCCTACCCGCCTCGAACAACCATGATCTTCCTAGATCCCCATCACAGCTGGACTGCTGCCCCCCCTCCGGCGTCGCCCCGCCGATGGACCCCTGGACGAAGAGATCGACTCCTGAAACTGCAGTCTTCGTCCGTCTGCGAATGCTATTGGTGTATGCCACCCTGAGGCATAAAGATCTGGTAGGCGCTCAGACTTGGGACACCGGCCGGAGGCAAGGAAGGGCCTCCCTCGCGTCGGGTTGACTCGTTGGTCCCCTGGAAAAGGCAGAAAAAAGAACAAAAAGGCTACCTTGTTGGGTCAGCAGCGGGCGTCTCCTCCGACTGGTTGATTGGGGGCGAGTGACTTCTTTCAACCCATGGTGTTGAAGAAGGAGAAGTCCAGCAAGTCGCATTGCTACGGAGCTCTCTTCCCTGCACGTGGCGTTCCGTGAACTCTCGAGGGGAAGGTTTGCCGAGTCTTTCATGCCCTCGACGCTTGGCGCCGGCAAGGCTAGGTCGATCACCAGGGTTGAAGGGGTTGGAAACCAACTTTTTTGGGGGCGAAGGAACCTGGGAAAGCTGGGAAGCAGATAGAATAGATGGTACGCAGGCCATGGTTAGCTGTGCTACTTTGCCATTCGGTCTTGTGACCGAGGGATGACTTGGGAGTGGCCAGTGGCAACGGGGACAGGCGAAAGGGCTGCGTACCTACAGATAGATACCCTTCGATGTCTGAAGATGTCTAGCTGCAGTATTACGACAGCGCTCGACAGCCCTGGTCCATGATGTTCAGCAGATCTATCCCGCCACCTCTTCTCTGTCCCTCTAACCGGTACGGTCCTGCTCACGGTGTCGATGACCCTGGCTATACACGGGCGGCGAGCTTCGCTCACTTCCCTCGGTTCGGACGGGGGACCCTCCATCATCCCCGGGTATAGCTTCTCAGCATGACTCTAGAACGCATAATGAACTTGCCTTGTCTTTTTGATATATGCTGGCTTCCGCTCTGCTCGATAGTGGACCACCTTTCCCTGCGGCTTTGCCTGCCGTCGTGTGCGAGGGCCCCGGGTGGTCCCAGATTCATGGAAAGAATGCCCAGATGCCGTACGGAGGGAATCAGATCACACTGCGAGTCGTGAACGCGTGGAAAGGCACCGCGTGGTGGTACGTGGGGTTTGATTGACCGGGAAAAGGGCGCGGCTGGGGGATGCCTTTGCCTGTTTCTGGCAAATGTACCGGGCGAGGAATATAGAGAAAATGGAGTATCCGTGACGGGGTCAATATGCTGCCACTTGCGCGCCGGCAACATCTTTCCTCTTTGCTTGGCTTGACCGAATCGGCGGGATTGTAAAAGAGTTCCAGTACCATATCATTGTCCGCAATGTGCCGTGTGTTCGCCCCTTGGCCTTGTGTGATCTACAGAAATAAAGTTTAAATCTTGTGCTTCTAGAATCTTTTTTGCAAAGCCAGCAAAGGCATTTCTCTCGAGACGAAAATGGGCGAGAGAGATTGGGCGGGAGTTGTGACTGACTCTCGCGTCTCTTTTGGCCCCCCCGTCCCTCCGTTCCGGGTGGTGTTGTTGTTGTTTCCCCCGTCTTGCCTTGGCTTGTCAAAGTTTCCCGCACGCTCTGCCGACGGGACCACCGCGTGTGACCTACCTCGAAGTTGGTCAGCCTCTCACCGTCCTGTGTTGGGGTTGTTGTTTTTTCAGCTGGAGTGAGGCGGACTGACCGAACTGACTGTCCCCGTGCGGAGGTAGAGAGGGAGGGAGGGTTGAGGAAAGGAGTGCAACTCGCCCCAAATCGGTTGCTCGATAAACTTTCTTTGTTGCGTGGTGGGATGGGGAACTACGGATATGCGCGTGGGAAAAGCCCGGATCTCTCTTTTTTCTGCGGCGCAGACCTCTTTTTTTTCTTGTTCCTTGTTTTTTTTGTTTTTTTTTCAGATGTCAAAAGTTGGGTTTGGTTTGGCTGAAGTGGGCAACGTAGTTTGAGCATTGGACATGTAGTACGTACGTACGTGTGTATGCGTTTGGTGAGTTTGACTCGGGGTTCCCTTTGGTTGATCTGATGTTGGGCGGACCTTGGATCGGATTGTGGGCGGACAGGCACCCACGCGGTGCAAAGAAGACGGACGGATGAGGTGATGGAGAGGTGAGTGGGAGAGAGATGTGTGCGTGAGTGGAAGAGAGAGAGTTCGCAGGTCGGGGTGGCCCGTCCGCCCGGCTTGGATTTTGCCCAACTACGCGGCTTCCGAGTCCGAGGTGAGCCGAGTTGTCGACTGACTTGATGTGTCCCGTTTGGGCGACCCCGGGGCCCGGCAAGGCACAAAAGACGTCGTCTGTCCCCTTAGTCAGTCGAACGGTGTTGCGGTTCGTTGAGAGGAAAAGGACATCTGCGTGGCGAACAGCTGTCAAGTAACTTAGAACAATAGAGAGAGGTGTTTGCTTAGCACGGGCAATTTTCTTTCTTGTCTCGGAGAGGACCCCCGGTAATGAGCCGATACTTGATGGGTTGAATGACTCTTGTATCGATATGCAACATGACGTTCAATGTACTTCACGATGACGATATTGACAACGACGACGGCTTCATTTGCCGGATGGGCCTCTGTATCAGTTTGCGGCCAACTCTTGTGTTATCGAATGCCGTATATCTGCATGTGTTAGCTGACTTGAGTGGAGGATTTGACTCGTGGAGAGCCTCTGGGTTTGTCGATCATGTTTCGTTGTTGTTGGTGTTGGAAGACTCGACGTCCTTGGAGCATGACTTGATATTCCCAAAAGGGGTCATTTACGTAGGTTCCGTCGATAGGGCTCAAAGACTTTATTGCTGATTCATAGCGACTATTGTTGAGAGAGCTGACGGCTTCTTATTGCGCATGAGGCCCTTGAAGCGGGAAGACATTTCCGTTCGGAGACATTACCATACTTGTATCTGCCTCGAACTTACCTCACAGCCATCCCTAATCATCTAAGAAGATCCAGTTGTGTCCTCCAAAGGCGTAGAATTAGTAGAAGAAAGTTTATCGCGGATACTCCCATGATCATGTGTTAACGTTACGAAGTGGGAAACATGACAAGTTCCCTCGTCATCGAATGTGCCCTCTTGAGATGTGGATGCGATATCCAGATGACGTGGTATTAGACTCCATTATTCAACTATCACTGGTGGTACTCGGTAGTTTACTCTGGCGGACTTTGTGTGATGGCATCATGGTATTCGGCTTCTTCCCCTATTCAAGGTTCAACTTTGGCCTGACTTGTGAAGCAATACGCTAGCTCCATACATTGAGTGTCAACTCTGCTTCAGAGAGCGATTGTTGTTCTATAATCAGACGAGTGCGAGTTCAGACTCTTTCTCTCGCCCACATACACACATTCTCTCTCGCACGCCTAACGGTAGTGATTTCGACGGACGCTACGAGCTACATCGAATCTCTGGGCAATGCGAGGTCCCTGGTTACCTTGAGCCCATGCCGCGAACGGAGACATGTGATTCGAGAAACGAAAGCTCAACATAAGCAATAGTCCCGAGATTAGACTTGGTGTCTACATGTACTTATCCGCAGACTTCTCTGACGGCATAGTTCGTGACTGGCTGGCCCGGGTAGCTGCATCTGAGCCATGCGTGTCTCTGTATCATCACATCGAGGCGAAGTGTATGACAGAGTAGAATGTGGCTTGAATCTAATTAAAGGTCCGGAACATCTCGGTTCAGGTCGTTTTTTCATGTCCTTCATCAGTAAGATGGAAGGCCTTGGCGAATGAATTGGGGTTTATACGGCACTCTTCTGACGCATCGGTAGATTTCTGCTTGTAGCGAACACTACGGCGTACAGCGAGACAGCCCATCGTTAAAGACCGTATCCATTGAATTTCATTGGAAAATCCTATGACGACCTTCATTGGGCAAGTTAAGGCTCCCTTTGAATGAACCAGAGGTCTATCGGCCGGACTTGGCCTAGATTTTGACATCAGAGTTCCGACGCCCCTCGGGATGCCTTTTACAACCGGTAATGTTCGAGAAAAAATTTGACTAGAACGAGAACTTCAAAGCTTTAATTAACGCGGCTTTGCACAACATAGACCTGCAATCAAACGTGGGCTTGTCAGCTCATTCCCCAAGGGGGCACGTCTTCGCCGCCCCGCTGTTGCATCCATTCCCCGTGAGGCCTAATGGGTTCCATGCGTAATTGAAAGTTCAGCGATGATACAGACTATAACCACGGAGGTTCATACCTAAGATGTTCACACCGGGCATCAGCGTACGAGGCTTATATAGAAAAGCCCCAGATATCAAACGGTACACAGGGAAGCAAAACCAGTCGATGCATAGAGACAGTAGCCGAATACCGGCAGATATCAGTCTGGGCACTAGAGATCAGGTTTATTCGACCTCTTTATGGGACAGTACTATCATCAAGGAAACGTACGAAGTATGGATGTCTCTTTCAATACAACATGAATGGCCGACATAGCTCGACGGACAGAGACAAAGCAAATCATGGATTTGATCAGATATTGTCATTGAAATACATCTGAATCAATGTACACATAAAGTGGCAACTCCAACCCACAGCGCCTGGAGACCGTTGATAAGAGCTCGAAGAGTTCCTGCTCTGGAACAATGGGCGCTCCAGCAGCCGACATCAACAAATGTCGCCTCGTGCGTACTCAAGGGGATGGGTCAAGACTTGCGGGACAACCAGCGGGTATGATGTTCTGATAACATAGAGAGCCACATAATGCTATATGTTCATCCAAGTAACGTCTCTTCTAGAGAAAGCATACCAACAAGTCGAAACATCGTCACCCACCGCCGCGGCCCTGAACTCCACACAAACCCACACAGACAGCATGCTCCTGAATCCACCAAAACATCAAAAACATACAACACCAGGTATTCGCTGGTCGTCACCGACCCAACTACTAATCCGGCCCTCATTGGCTTATCTATGGGAGAGCGGACGGGATCCCGAGTTTTCCAATGGGTATGGTCGTATGTGGTGGTTTAGCGATGCTAAGTTGAATATATAGTCAGAGAGGGCTGGGAGGCGGCAGCGCAGCGCGACCAACCCAGCAAGTCGATTAAAGCACCTAAGAGCATCAAGAACCATGCCGAAGTACAATAATGTTAATAAGTGATAGGGGAAAAATTCAACTCGAGGAAAGTATTGCACTTGGCATCTCTCCATATAAGTGCGGATATATGGTTCTACGAGAAGTGCGTCCTCAACTTCGTTCAAGATTGCAGTTGCACACAGCCTCCACATTCATTATAGCAGCGTCCTTATATGCATATCCCCCATTCAACCTGAAAACAATAACGCTTGGAGCATGTTATCGGATCGTATATGTAGTAATTGGCCCTACATAGTGTTTGGAATGGCAAGATTTGCACTAACCATAGTTCCTGTGGCTCCCCGTGTACCGGCAAATCAACAATTATCTCTTTATTTTTAGAAAAGGATACCTGGAGACGTGGATTATAAGAGGCCCAGAGTCTGCATTAGGGGCTTCCTCGAAACAGGCGTGAGTGTGAACTTACAAATATCGACTGACGGGCTGTCCAGGACTGAGGTGGATACGAACTTCAACAATAAGCCAGCCTACGTCTTCATCGCCGTTTTGAGCCATCTATTGTGAGAGATCCTCCAAAACTTAGCATGCCTCCAAGTGTCACCTCACAGATCGAGAACCTGGTTTACTGGTTTGGATTTGCGCCAGGCTGAACTATCTCAGATGTGCGGATGTTGGCAGCACTTTATAGGTTGAAAGTAATATTCCCTACTACTGATCAATAGCGCCTTCGCGAAACAGTAAGCGGTAAACACATAGCCATTTTGTCGAAAACAGAGCCTCCCATCATTCGACCAAAGGAAACTAGATTCAGGGCTGAACATTAGCGAAATACACGGTCTCGGCTGTCACAAGCCTTTGACAGTGGATAAGCTTACGTGCGCCTACATACCCCGCCGACCCATCGTCAAGTGACCGAAGGGGCCAGAAGCCAAGTCAGAAACAGTGCAGTTGTGCTCTGCTTTGCTACTCGTCTTAATTATTACCCCGAAGAATTTCGTATTCATTACGAGAGCGACGCTCTATTGTCAACAGCTTCGGCAAAGCAAATGGAAAACGACGTTCTTCCTTGTGTGCAATAGAGGCATCTGCATGAACTTCCAATCTTAACTGTCAATGTAAGGCTTATAGAGAGGCCCAAATTCGACAATCAAGCTGGGACGATGTTGGTAGCTAGGGGAGATCTAGGTAGAGCATCCCATTGAATGTCTGCGTGCTTTGACGAACTCCAGAAGAAAGAGGGGAATCGTGAAGTAGCTGAAAACTCACCCACGCCACTATCCTCATGAAGCCAGTCCATGCGCCTACTATCTGTCTTTCATAGTCTAGTTCTCCCAGAGATACCTTTCGGTAAGGGCATCCTGCCACTTGTAGTTCGCGATGAATGCAGCTTTCCCACGGCTATCAAGCACTGGCGCAAGCCGCTGAATCCTGTCTCCATGAAGGTGATCGAACAAGGAATGCAATAACTTCCTTCTACGGTGGTATCAAGGCTCAAATGCTCAAATACCAATCATCTTCTAGCTCCCTTTTCGACAAACTCCCATGATACAGAGGCCGATGGGGAGCGACTAGACAGCCCGAGCTGATGCTTGCGGTACTGATTGAATCCACGACACCAGACACTTGTTATGGCGTGAAGTGAAAGAGAGCAGTAGTAGAAAGAATATTGATTATGAACTGCGTGGCCTTTTAGTAAACGAACTCGGTCAGCGGCCACTAAATCACAGATTCTATAAAGGGCTCAAGAAGACCCCAACCGGTTCGCGCATATCACTCGCCGTGTCATATCGATTGGATCAGACTATCCAACCAAGCCCATCCATCCGACGTCAATCATTAGAACTTTGTTGTCTCAGTCTTCAATCAGCTACCACCAGACTCCGAATTCAAGATGGGAAACTTCACCATTACGATCAAGAACCAGTCTAACAATCACCGCTCTTTCCTCCTATTCCAGGGCCTTCCCAAACCAAACACCCTCGACCGGAACAATGTCTTCGCCAATATTTACCAGCAGTCTCCTGCAATTGACGGTACGGGCGATGCTCGTACCACTTTCTCCATGGAACAACGTTACTTTGCCGTCTGTGGCACCGCACAACCGACTAGAGATGGCTTTATGCGTGTAAATACCGCAGATACTGTTCCTGTGAGGCTTGGACCTAATGGAACAAGTGCCGCGGTAACCGGTATGGGTGGCTACCCAACCTGGGACCGTAGCCGAATGACAGACGTGACCAACGCTCAGGGTGCCTTGGAAATTCGCACCGACAATACCTTTGAATTATCTAACCATAGTAAGAGCAGCTGCATCATGAAAATCAGCTTGAGCTTATTGTACTGACCGATTCTCAGATAGAACTTACATTGGTTGCGGTGCCACCGACCCCAGGACGGGGGAGGTAGTTCCTATTCAGTCTTGGCCCGCGCAACCAAACACCGTTGCCCAGGTCTTTCCAAGGCCCAAATACTTCATCGCAGTCGGTCGTTTTGATCCTGGTGTCATTGTTGACGGGAGGACTCTCGGCCAAGTTCTGGAGGTGGACTTCACTGGCGCATCCGTCCCCAGCGCAACCTCTACTCTTACAAACAATGGCACGTATGAAGCTGACGAAAAGGTCGAGCTGAATGGCGTTAAGTGGACATTTGGGAACATCGATGAGGCCTGAGAACGTAAATTAGATCGTAACTAGCGAAAGAAGCAATTTTCTTGTTTTGAATCGCATCGCGGGTTTGAGAGCCCCTATATTATTGTTCAGTGGCAGGATTCTGTCCATCCCTTCTTCAAGATGCATCTGGACCGGCAAATGCAACACGGGGAGATGAAGAGGTCTCCCAGTGCCATCGCATCTAACCCCGTCCCATTATGCCTTGGTCTTTCGCAAGCAGTGAATTCATTAACTGGAGGAGCTGCCCGAGAAATACATGGTGAGCTGCAGTCCACGCTGCTTACCGTTGCCAATTGCTGTGCTCGCCTGAAAATCAAGTTGATATGTATCCTGGTTGTCTATGAAGACTCTCTGTCTTTCGTATTCTGTTGACAGACCAGGAACATCACTTTCCAGCAAGCCCTGTGATATCAAACAACACAGTACCACCACTCTATCAATCCTTCTGACGACCAGAATACCACAGAGAACAACATGGGTCTCGCGACACCTGCTTCTGAGAATGACTTTGGCGACCTCAACACCAACCTCACGACATCTTTCGCCACGGTGATAGACAAGCCCAGGAGGTTCCTTTTCGTCATGACGGACCAGGTCCACGATTAGTAGACGGTCAATGTGCACAGCCTCAACGTGGAGCCAACTTCCTTCTTCCTATTTCCATCACCCCTGAAATGCACCTCTAGCGATTCAAAGTCAGTGTTCGTCTGTGTGTACCAGAAAAGCCAGATGATCTTCAAGAAGGGCCCAGCGCTGTCGATTATGTCTACCTCGGAACATCGTGTAGTGAGCTACAGTACGTTGGAGAAGGCTAGGATTCGTATCGTGTGCGAGTCCTTCGGCAATACGTGATGGGATTCTTAGGCTGCCGGTGATACTCCAGGATATTCTTGACGTAAACGATGGATTGACCTCGGCTCTGTCTACCGAGAGATGGAGAGATGAAACGGCCGTTCATCAGACTCGCGGCACCAGGTATAGGAGGAACAGGCGATGTGCCAAGCATTGAGTAGAAAGTAGTCCCGAACGATGCTCTCGAATTGGCGTCACTATCTAACAAGTGGTTGATTGCTAGTTTCACCTGTGATGAGCGAAGAATGCTGGATCTTGGTTTACGAGGGCCTTCTAATTGGCAAGAAGTCGAGTCCACCGAGGACGGGGGTGGGGGTACACATTAACTAAAACCACACTGATAGCTTTTCGTTGTCTGGAAACGGATAGGACCGTATTTGACATACTCAAAGGCAAGAGAGTCCATTTGTCGAAGGGCGTGTCGTTGAAGTGGCTCGACACGTGACTCGCAAATCGAGACATGCGTGAACATCTGTTGCTATTTACTTGCTTATGAGCTCGCCAGCACCAACAACTCTCGCCGGCGAGGACGTCATGACCAAGAGTACGAGGGACAACCCTCCCCCCTCGGTGTAGGAGAAGATACGATAGGACGGAAGCTTCTTAGGAGAAGGTATTTGCTTGATGCCCGGTCTCGCAGGGGCTGGGAAGACAACTCACGAGATCTCACACATGCCTGACAGATGACCCAACCTCTCCTAACATCAACAATGTCCGGAGTCATCCCAAACCAACCTGGAGGGAGTAAAACAGTACTGTGCGAGTTACCAACCCAGTAATCAACGACTTCATCTGTCCGCCCGTCCCCTCAAGCAAAGACCAACTCCAAGGGGGCCAACGAAACGTCTAAAGACATGTCGTGCATATCGTCTCGTGAAAAGAGTAAGCCCGCATAATCTTTCGTGCTCCAGTCCAAGGAGAAAAGACACAACGTACAGACGGCGTCGGGGAAAAAAAAAGGCATCTTCTCAGTCTTGACCAAGGGTTGGTCCATCCGCACCACCCCTTGGGCCCCCTCGGGCATCTCGCGTTATCGGTACACCCGGATGAGAGGACCGCAAGATTTCAAGGGGTTTGAGAAAGTGTGCGACTTGAGCGATCGACCCGTGTAATCAGGAAAGCGTGAATCAGAAAAAAGCTGGGACACGGGAGAAAATCGTCTTCGTCATCCATCAGGAACATCCATCAGGATGTCGTAAGGAATACACATGAATAACGGCTAACAAACCGCATAGAAGGGGAGGGGGAGGGAAGGGGTAAGCCCGACGTCTCAATGCCCTCATGCCTAAACTCTCATCCCGGGATTCCCGCTTCTCGCCTTTTTCGCCTCTCCTTCTCGCCGCCTCGCGCCCACCCTCCAGGTCCTTCCTCCTCCTCCTCCTCCGTCGTCCCGACTCGAGAGGGAAAAAAAAAAACGTTGCCTGTGGACGGATCTTGACCGTCGTCAAAAAGGGTGGGAACATGGACCACCAACCCACTCATCCTGCACGGCGTTCCCAACAACGCGGGAGAAAGTCCGGAGGTCGGAGAGGTGCGGTGGAGAGAGAGAGAGAGAGAAAAGAGGAAATCAAAGGCAAAGAGAGAAGGACGGCTTACGCATGAAGCGGTCCGAGTGTCTGGTGGTCAGAAACAGCCGTAGTTGCGGAAAAGGTTGAACCTTTGCAGGTTAGGCCCAATGGGGTGTTACATCTCGGACGGGAAGCAAGGGTGTCCAGGGTTTCTTCAGTTCTAGGACTCTTGGGGCCCTGAGGTGTGCTTTTTCCGCCTTGTAATACAGATCGGGCTGAAGGATCCTGTCTCCCAGAGGCTGAACTTTCGATAATGGCACACTTGAGAAGATTGGCAGTAGATGAACATCATGTTGATTTTGGAAGGTGAAGACATGTCACGATGGAAGGAACTTGCAGATTTGTTTAACTTGTTCAGATTTAATTGAATTAACCGACCGACCCTTGACCCGATCAACGCCACAACAATGAACATGATGGTCTTTTTGTTACATTATAGAAAACTGCTCGTGAAAATGGGTCATTAGTGACAGTCGTGTTGATGCCGCCAAATATTACCAAGCGCGTCATCTAGAGGTTGGTGTGTCCCTCGCCTTTCCCTTTCGGCTGGTCTTTCTCTCTCTTCCTCGCACCTAAGAAGATCATCGCCTTCTTCTTTCTCTATAGTGGGATATGGAAAAAAATGATTTCAGAAATGGATTTTTTGTTGTGAAACTCGATGCCGTTCAAAACACGCTTTGTTTGTGACTGCTCTGCCGCGCGCGCTCCTAATAACATGATGTCTAATTTTTGTGTTGATTTTTTTGATTTCATGTTTTGGTCGAAACTCTCCAATGCTCGACTCAGGACGTTTAGCCCTCCTCGACGACGGCGCGGTTGGCAATGTAGAAGCGCTCGCCCTTGTCGTCCTTCTCGTGCTCGAGGGCGACCTTGCTCAGCTGAGTGAGGACGTTCTCGATGAGGGTGTCGGTGACGCTGCGCTTCTTGCGGCCCATGTCGTTGAGGACCCGGAGGTTGGTCAGAACGTAGTAGACCAGGGCCATAACGATGGTGACGGCGACGGAGTAGACGAAGACGACGCAGACGGTGACGAAGTCGGTGCGGCCGTTCTCGGACAGGAACTTGTTGAGCGAGGGAGGGGAGGCGGGTTCGCCGCGGCCGCCAGAGAACCAGCCGAAGACGCAGAAGAGGATGGACAAGACGTCGACGGCGGCGATGGCACCGATGAGCTGGAAGGAGGGGAAGGTGTCGAAGCCACGGGTGACGAAGATGAGCCAGTTCTGGGTGAGGGAGATCTCGAGGAAGAGAATCTCCTGGACGGAACCGTAGTCGTGGATGACACCACCCTCGGTGATGTACATGGTACCGCGGAGAATCCAGGTGCCGGCGGCGAGGAGGGAGCCGAGGACGATGGAGATGATCCAAATCTTGGGCAATTGCCACTCGACGGGACGCTTCTCGAAGTGGGCGTTGTCGTACTATTGATGTTATTAGTGACTTGAAGCAGGTTTGTTGTATGAGACATATACTTACAGCGACAGCAATGGTGGCCAAATCAGCGAAGAGAGCGAGGAAGACAATCAAGTCGGCGCGGACAGTCTCGTTGATGATGATCATGGAGGTGACCAGGTAGATCTCCAAGTGCAGGCAAAGGGCGATACGGTACTGGATGTAGGCCTTCATGCGCTGGAAAATCTGGCGAGACAGCTTAATGGCGGAGACAATGGTGGAGAGACCGGGGGCAAGGAAGACGATATCAGCGGCGGCCTGGGCAGCCTCGGTGGCACCCTCGACGGCAATACCGCAGTCAGACTTCTTCAGGGAGGGAGCATCGTTGACACCGTCACCAGTCATGGCAGTCAAGTGACCACGCTGCTGAAGCATCTCGACGACCTGGTACTTGTGCTCGGGGAACACCTCAGCGAAACCGTCGGCACGCTCGCAGAGATCGTGGATGGAAGTGCCAGCCATGTCGGAGTGAAGAAGCTTGTCGGAGTTGTAAACCTTGGTACCGAGCTGAAGCATGCGGCAGGTCTCGACGGCGATGGCGTGGGCGTCACCAGTGAGCATCTTGACCTGGAGACCAAGAGCCTGGGCCTCGAGAATGGTTTGGCCGGTATCAGAACGAGGGGGGTCGAAGAGGGACAGCATGCCGAGCATCTCCCAGGGACCATCCTCCTCCTTGACGGCGACGGCGAGGGAACGGAAACCACGGCGAGCGAACTCAGCCGCCTTCTCCTTGAAGAGAGCGGACTGCTCCTCGGTGCAGTCGGTGAGGGCGAGAACGGCCTTGGGAGCACCCTTGGCGCAAGTGTAGCGGACACCACGGTGGGTGGCGATGGTGGTGATACGCTTAGAGACGGGGTCGAAGGGAGTGAACTTCTCGGTCTTCCAGCCGTCAGAGATGAGCTCCTTGGCCTTGGGGTAGCGCTTAAGGGTGAGGACGGTGATCTTGTCAATGGGGTCGAGAGCCTTGATGTTGTGGGAAGAGGCAAGGGCGGCGACGGCCATCATCCAGTTGATGTCGACTCCCTCCATGACGAAGGGCTCGCGGACGGACAGCTGGTTGGCAGTGAGGGTACCGGTCTTATCGGAGCAGAGGATGTCGACACCGGCAAGGGACTCAATGGCGGTAAGCTTCTGGACGATAGCCTTCTCCTCAGCGAGGTATGCGGCACCGACGGCCAAGGTGGTGGTGGTAACGCAAGGCAGACCGATGGGGACACCGATGATGAGAAGAATCAGGGCGTAGTGGAGCAAGTTAACTGAAGTACCCTCCTCAGAGACCTCAATGGAGCGGTAGAAACCACCGATCCAGGCGGCGAGGATGAAGATGATGACAAGGGCGAGAAGCGTAGTACCGATGGAGTTCATGATGGCCTTGAAGTGACCCTGGTCCTGGGCGCCCTGAACGAGGGAGGCGGTCTTTCCGACGAAAGAGGCCTGGGCACCGTGGGTGACAATACAGAAAGCCTTGCCGCGCTTGCAACCGGTGGTGTAGTAGCAAGTATCGGTCATGAACTTGTCGACAGCGAGGGACTCACCAGTCATGGCAGACTGGTCAACGGCGACGATGGAGTGTCCGAGGGCGGGGTTGGCGTTCTCCTCATCACCCTCCTCGAACTTCTCGCGGCGGGGGGACATGACATCCTGAGCCTCGAGCTCAGCCTTGTAGGCACTGTAGCCGGCGGGGTTCTCGTAGTCGCAGATAAGCTGGCAATCGGCAGGGACGACGTGGCCTTCCTCGACAATGATCTAGAGAGAGAAAGTTCGTGTAAGTAAGATTGGCTTTTCCCTGGATCGCCGATGCGATAACGAGAGATGAGACGACTTACAATGTCACCAGGGACGAGTTCACGGGCGCGGATGTCTTCTTCTCTGCCCTGGCGGACGACACGAGCCTTCATGGCAATGTCACCCTTGAGGGAGGCGACGACATCGGCAGCCTGCTTCTCCTGGTACCAACCGACAGCGGCGTTGAGCAACAAAATGGCGACAATCAGACCGGCGTCAAGCCAGTCCTGCAGGGCAAAGGCGAGGATAGCGGCACACTCCATGACTGCATTGAGAATTAGCGTTTTGCCCGTGGTGTTTCATGCAGTCCATGCCGGGGACTGCGGCGAAGTGGTTGTTGGCTTGTGCTTACCATAGAGAATGGGACCGCGGAAGAAACCGACGAACTTGAGGAACATGTTCTCCTTCTCGGTGGTGAGTTCGTTCCAGCCAGTGTACTTTCTGCGGCGTTCGACTTCCGTGGGGTCAAGACCTTGCCTCATATCGGTCTTGAGCCAGTCGGCGGGAGTGACGAAGCCGCTGGCACCAGCGCCCTCCTGGGTGGCCTTCTTCCAGAATTGCCATGCTGGCACCTTCTTGGATGTGGCCGCCTCGGTCTCTTCCACCTCAGCGTTGGGGTCCCGGTAGGTGTCGATGTACTTGATCAGACTGTGGTTGAAAGTGCGGTGTTAGTCGCCAGCGTTACATTGGAGAAAGAATTTTGAGCCATTGGGACTTGGAGAAGAGCCAATGGCGTGTAAGACTGGTTTTGGGGGTGATTGTGAAGAAGAAAGACTTACGATCTGTACTCCTCGTTAGTACCACCTTCGCCGGCACCGCCATCAACCCGGTTGTTCCTGGCGCGCTCCTGGATGAAGTTGCCGGTCTCGAGGTCCTGGTCGTCATCCTCGGTGTTGATGGGTTGAGGGTAGTGCTTGTTGCCTCCTTTTCCTATTAAGCCCGCCATTTTGTATGGTGCCATAGAACAACGGAAAAGGAATACAGTCCAGCTGTAGGGGTAGTAGAGGCGAGCGCAGGACAGGTATATATAGGAAGGTAGAGGATGAGTGAGGAGAGAGGAAGGAGGGGCAGAGCAGGGTGAGGAAGAAGGCTAAGCCAGAAGAGATATGAATCACGGTGGGAGAATGGGGCATATTATATTACATCTGTCAAACGGCGAGGCCGGACTGGTCGAAGAGGTTCCGCGGATGGGAGCAAGAAGATGGGACCAAGGCAAGGCAAGGCAAGGTAAGGAAGGGCATGGGCCACGGCCCCCAGGGTGGAAGGGGAAGAAAAAAAAAAAGGTAGACTGGCATTGTGGCATACTCCATACTCTCCGTACTTTGGTACCCTCGCGCGGCAATGGAGAGGCAAGAAACAAGACGAGAGGCAAGAGACCGCGGCGTCGGCGTGTATGAGCTGTGTGGTAGGTGTGTGTGTGTGTGCGTGTGTGAACAAGGGACCGGCGTGTAGCTGCGTACCCCGTCTTGCTCGGATCAACGCCAAGAAGTTGCAAGCATCAAAACAGATGCGGGTGAGGGAAAACCCACACACTGTGACCGGGCGAGCGATGTCGATGCTATTTCGAGCAAGGGTACGGATACAGAGTAGAGACGACGGGACATTTTTGCCGCTGGGCAAACGTCTGGCGCAAGAGCAGGAGCAGAAGGGAGCAGCAGCAGTAGTACATAGGAGCAAAGATAAAAAAAAAACTGGAGCGAGAAAGGCGTTGTCTGTCTGTCACTGCCAGTATGTACCACTGTGTACGAAGTACAGCTTAGCTGCCGCTAGAAAGACACTGACAAGACAAGAGACGAGGACTTCGTGCCGAAGAACTGGGGAGCTACACTAGGACGAGCTGGCTGGCAGGGCAATCCAGCCTACTACGGCGTTGGACGTGGGGACCTTTGGGACCCGCGTTCCTTTCCATTAGCTTTGCGGCTTGCGGCTGGCGGGCTTGCTTGCCTCGCTCTCTCTCTCTCTCTCTGTCTCTCGTGTGTGTGCTCTGTGCCGTCACGCCGTGCTATCTCTCTCTTTTTTCTTTCTCACGCTTCCATGTCTCGTGCCTTTTTTGGGGCCAAGCCTCTTCCTGTGTGGAAGAATATTGGCCAGCTTCTAGCGTAAATTTGGTCCCCCAGATGCCCCATTAGACGGGCCGACCTATCAAGACAGAGACAACTCGCTGTCTCATCTGCCAGGATGCGAGGATGGATATCTGACAACAAGGGGAAGCCAGCGTGAGTCGTGCGTTTCGAGGAAGAAACTCTGTAGTGACTTGCCATTGTATGGGGGTTGAGGGTGAAGATGGGGGTCAAGTTCAAGTCTCTATGATACAAAAATAAAATGCCTCAGTAGCACTACACGGCGTGTCCTGGGGGGTGGTGGTTATGGCGGGATGGACTGGACTGGGCTGGGCTGGCCGCTTGCTGGGCAGGTCAATAAAAAAGATTTGAGGGAAAAAAAGACGACGAGGTCAAAAAGAAGAGGAGCTACTACCGGTACGGATACAACCACGCTACGTACTTGACACAGACATAATTCCGAGATTTCGTCGAGCTCTGCACCGTACGGAGTAGTTCACCTCTGTTCTCGGGCAACCCCCCGCGCGCCGCCGCAAAAAAGTCGAGCTCCAGTCTCCAGTCTGCAGTCTCCAGAGTTCCTTCGGTTGTGAGGTAGTGTCCCATCTGTCTAGTCCATGTTGAGCGCGGACCCGGACACACCCCCCTGCTATAGGACATGTTCCGTGGGTTGAAAGAACAAGAGACGTTTGACTATCTGGGACTGGGACTGGGACTGGGCCTGTTGGAGCAGCAGCAGAGAGAGAAGAGAGTCGGGAGTCGGGAGTTGGGGAGGGGAGGGGGGTCTGAGGGGAGGATTTCCTTTCCCATTGCCCCTCCAATTGGACGACCGCACTCCTTGACCCCTCCAGACTCCAGAGTGAGAGACTTCCATCTGAGAGTCGAGAGTCGAGAGTCGAGAGTCCCGGGGCTACGTACCGTGTACGGTATTCGCAATACGTACTCTTTGTCCTCCACTCCCCATCTCTTTTCGTCCGGCCCCTTGTGGTCGCGACAGTTTCAGCTCTGCTCCGAAACCCACATCACGTGACTCGCATCGCCGCCGCCTCGTTCCCCAATTCCCCCGTCCAAGACCATCAAGAATCCTGAACCCCTCTGGAGTCTGAGCCGGTGAACCCTGGAAAAGCCTTGGTCCACGCGCGATAAGCAACCCAGCACCAAACAGGTAGGTATCTTTGTACCTCTCCGAAGTCCCGCCATCAACCTTACCGCAGATGGCTTGCTCGACACTGGACTCGAGTCTCCGTACGGCGAACCCTTTCTGCTTGGCATCCACCCGCTTTCGCGTCCCGACTTTGCACTATGTAGTGTACGGAGTACTTGCAGACCGACGCTGCATTGTTGGACCTCTTTGCACATCTGCACGGCACTGAGAACCACTTTGCACAGCAGTGCAGTGCGGTGCAGCACCCAGCGTGGTGGGGGTGGAAAACTTCCTTTTGGAGGCACCGAGGCGGCAAGGGTGAAGGACCACCGACGACGACCCAGAGAGGTCTTCGCTCTTCAGGCATTGGACAATGGACGCCACCACTGGCAACTCCAACTCCAACTCCCAACTCCGTCTTGCTTCCGCTGTACAGTGCGGACGGGCACTTGGACGGGCATCTAGGATAGAGCCTCTGCCAAGACTCCAATTGTCATATCCACGTCTTGCCCTCGACTGCGGTGATGCAAGTCTATGTCTGGCCATGGCTCTCGAGACTCAAAGTGAGCAGCGCCAAGAAATCCCCGGAATAGACCGCGGCGAAGGGTGTTTGGTTGCGTGTGAAGAGGGTGGTCCATTCACGATTCGTCGGGTTTTAATAACACAAAAGTGACAGACGGCGGTCAAAGCCCTCTATGTCTCTCTGTCTCTGAGCTCTCACTGTGACACTGCCTCTGCCCCTCCCCCAAGCATCGCCAAGTCTTTCCTTGGAAACACTGTCAAGCGATCTGCCTCGCGACGGGCCTTGAGTTGAGGCTGTACGTGAACCATCCCATCCCTCAAGTGTTGCGCGTTTGCCTTGCCTCTCTGTCTCTTACACTACACACCTGTTAGCGTATTTCTTTTTTTAAGCTCTTCACCGCTGGCGCTGGCACTGCACTGCAGAGGAAATCTTTAACCCAAATTAAGAATTAAAAAAAAAACAAATCCGACCAACGAGATACTCCGGGGAGAAACCTGCCAAGCCTTTTTACCCCCGGCCAAGCCCAAAACCAAACCTCGATCAAAGAGTGCAACGGTATCGTAGTAGCGTGAAGCGTATGGATTTCCTGGAATAGCAGTATGAGTGGTTTCTACTTGCCACGGTACGGAGACTTCAAGACAAGACAGTTTGACGCCATGTGCCGTGACTATCCAATTACGTACAGTATGTACACACACACTGATTAATGTTGGGGCTTATGGATATGGGGAAATGGGGAAGAAATCACCGCAATATTGGATGGGGGTGGGAAATAAATGATTCGGCGACATTCAACCTGCAAAGTCACTTTGCGGGCCAAGGGGGGGGAAAATGAGGCAGATTTTGTGCAGTACGGGCAGCGCATACGATGCGGGATATTGGGGTCCCGTTCACGCGCCGTATGCGTGTGCAGCACTGCAGCTTGTGCGGTGTGCCCGCGGTGTATAATCCCTATGTCCTCATTTGCGCTTGAACCTGGCTTGACCGACTGGACTGGCGTTCATCAAATGCCTCACCCACGGAAGTCAAGAACGCCACCTGGCTCGTTCTGGCCGTATCCCGGGGGAGGACCTGACTGGCCTTGCTCTTGGCTTGCGTGTGGTGAAAGTGGAAGCGCTACGGATACGTCAATCTGCCTAGTTCTCGCATCTCGGCACGCAAGGCAGCGTGTAATACAGAGTAGTCAAGTGGTCTCGACAACAAGATAGGGCCAGCATGGCAGTCGGAGGCGAGATGAAGATGGGTTATGGTTCCAGACGGAGCTGGATGGATGATTGCTGTTCAATGTGGCAAGTCGGCCGGCCCGTTGACCGGTCACTCCTGTCGACGAACCCCGTTCCAACGAAGTTTCCACGACTCCTCCAACACGGATACCCAGCTGTGAATTACTCTCCGACCTCCGACGACTCGACGAGCGAGCGGAAGTGAGGACTCGACTAGTCAGTGGGAAACCGGGAAGACGCCATTGGACCAACGTGGCCAAAGGCGAGATTCGCGCGAAAGAGACCCGTTGGATGATCCGTATGCAATCTCTGGCGTAACACGCTGCAAAGAGTCGCGCTCCGCTGCCGCTGGCCCTTTGCTGCTTGTCGTGCTCGTCTGGCACTGGCGGGAGGAGCCACAAACGTCCCAAGCCAAGCCTGGAGCCCGCCTGGAGCCAGCCTGGAGGAGGAGGCGAGTCCTGACTTTTCCGACTCAGGGACATCGTGCATTGGTGTGTGCGGCATCGAAGGGAAACCGTTCGCGCAATGCATTGCTGGAGCCCATTTCTTTGCCATGGATGGGGGCACCACTAGGTGGGCACCGGTTCGGTTCCATGGAGATGCCTGCCACGATAGGAAAACACTAGCAGCAACGCTAGAATGAAAAGAAGAGGAGTTCCTGGGGCAGCAAGCTGACGAGGAGGGTCCCCTTGCTCCAATGACAAGGCCCCTGCAGAGCCCCAGGGAACCCACTCGATCCCCATCAATCCTCTCGATCGAACAGGGGTTCTGGAGCTTCAGTTGCCGTGGGGTTTCTCTTTTGACGTGCTGCGAGCTGCAGATACGCGGGCTGTGGCCGAGCCTATGCGAATTCACTTTTTGCTCGCTCTTTTTTCGCCGTGTTGCCCTTCCCTCTCATCCTTCTCGTGTCTCTTCTCTCTCCCCGTCGTTGCCAATTGGTGGCCAGTCCTCCCGCCTGGGAACTCAATCTTCGTCCGACCTTTGCTTCTTCCTTTGTCGATTGCGGCTGTGAAAAGTCCCATTGATGTGCTGGACCTGCATGGGAGAGGGTGGCCGGGAGAGTTTATGGGAATCGTCATTGCTGAGGTACGCGCCAAAGTATGATAGTAGTGACAGAACACCCAGCCGGGCCAGCCACGGGGCTTCGTGTGTCTGCTCAGAACTTGAGAACAGACAATTGGGGCCTACAGCGGTAAGAAGAGGCAAGCTTCAGCTTCAGCCAAGCCTCCCCAACCAAGAGTCGCCAAGACATGGCGGGACTAGGCCCCCGGAAGTATGTCTTTCTGTCTGACTATTCTAGCTGGACTCGCTCTCGGTGCCGTGTTCTTCTGTCCGTCTTTCCTTTTTCGAGTGTTCTGCGGTCGTCCTGTCGCTGGATAGAGCGATGCTATTGCGCTTGCCAGACGAACGTGGAAAATCCCATCCAACCTTCGGTGCTTTGGGAGAAAAAGTCCCGCAGTCTCGGTGCAGCAGCCGTGTGGGCGGGAATTTTCGACACACGACAAACACGGCAATTTTGCGGATCCCTTGCAGGCTAGCTAGCCCACCTTTGGCCTGCCAATGCATGTCAACGAATATCCGAGCCGTCATTGGCTGGGATCGATGAAGAAGAAGACGGGACGGGATTGGATTGGCAGTGCTGGGTTGAATGGATCGGTGGACCAATGTTCTGCAACTGTGGGAACTGCGGAATTGTCCAGGGTATGGGTACATTTCAGGTACGGATACCCCTGCTATGTCGGCAATTCGACGTTTCTCCGTCATGGTCTCTTTCCTATCTTTCTCTGTGCCTCTTTGTGTGTCTCTGTCTTTTCCTGATTCGAAGGGGTATGGATGGGATGGGACGGAACGGGGATGCTGTTCCTTTGCTTCTTCGCCTTGCTGCGTCGCGGGAATTGTCGTCGTCGTGGTTGAGTTGAAACAGTCAACACTGTGGAAGATCAAACATCCAAGAAATCTGAAGGGACGAATTGGGACTCTGCAATAGTGCGTCTGTGTGTTTTCTCAACCTCTTTGCCAGGTTGCCTTGGACCTCCTTCATGGTAACCGTAGCGTTGTGTGGCACAGGGATTGGTAGAAGCTTTGGTCAAGACTGACCTTCGCGTCGCACGACCAGGATGCATTCGGAAACAACCGCTTGGCGCGCGATCCGTGATCTGTATTCAACTCGGGAGGAAGATAAGAGAAGGACATAACTTTTTTGGTGCTCGATTGCCTTGTCTTGTGACGAACGTGCCTTGTTGGCCCGGGCTTGGAAGTTAGGCCAAGATTAGTCGATGGCGTGCCTGGATGAGGAATTTCCCAAAGTCGCTGGGTCATTTTGCCGAGGCCTGGGTAGGCATGTGTCCCATGGCCATGTTGGTAGCACTAACTTGGAATTTGCACTCCGTAGACATGTTTGTGTGATTGTATGCGTTGTTGCGTCCATCGCTCGCCCCGTCCGGTCTTCTCTCGGTGGGGCAGGGCATCTTCCTATCTTTCTCCCTCAATGTCGCGGCTCGCTTGACAAAGTAATCTCACGAACAGCCAAGCCTAACCCGGACTCTTCCACTTGGTCTTGGGAACCTGGGGTGGATGAGTGGTCAGTGATTAGTGGTGGATGGATGGTGGATTTACCGCGGCTTCGGTTCTGACGAAAGAGAAGACGGGACCGAAATGGCATTGGCAACGGATTACGGGCCCCCAACTTTCCAAGAAATCAAGGAAATCAGGCTGAAGGGAGATCAAAGGCTCAATGGTCGGGAAAGCTTGGGGTGTGAGTCTCGCTCTCTCTTCGTTTAAACCCGGCTGGTCCTGCATCTCGCGTCATTACCGAGATGCGCACTTTTGGGCCCTGGGCTCTCCTGCCGTGTCTGCCTACCAAAGGAAGCATAGCGCCCATCTCGGTTCACTCCTTCCTTTTGGTGCTTTGCAGCAGTTTTTTGTGGAAAAAAAAGGTTGGAAGGAAACAGTGGGGCACAGTCATGACCATCTCACTTTCCAATTACGACTTGTGACTTGACCATTTGACCCAGGCCTCAACTTGCCAAGATTACTCTAATGAAATCAAAAGCTGGGGGAAATCGGAGTAGTAGGCTGAGTTTACGAAAGACGGGCACTCGTGACAGGCACGCCGCACGACACTGCGACAGGCAGGCAGGCATTCCGTGACATTTGATGATGGAAAGTCAGATATCACAAATTACGCAACGTCCTCCTGCTCAATGCCAACAAACATACATTGGGGCTTTCTTTCGGTTTCCCCCCAACCCCTACCCAGGTTCCAAATTCCCAATAATCCAAACCTCAAGGGCATTGACTTGTCTGATTTGAACATTTCGTCAATTGAGGCTTAGCAATTAGACTCTAGCCTCAAGTGAGAAACCTCTTACTTCTGCCGAGTCGTGAGCTTGGACTGTGGCCGGTAAAATAGCCACTTGCATCGTCATAACCCAAGTCAATTGACCCGAGCCACCGATGGCGCCTATCAAGCGTCGGGTGGCTCTTCCGACTCTGGTTGTTCCCGTTGAGTTATCCGTACACTAGTTGTGAGCCTTGCACTTTCAACAAGGTGCCCTGCCACTCTGCCCTGCCTGCCCTGTCTTCGGATGGCTTGTGCGTGTGCAAGTATACACTACACAGTACTCGAGGCTGTGGGATGCAAGATAAGAACCAACAACAAAACGATGTGTGCAACAAGGGGCCTCGTTCGTTGAGTGGGGGTCCCTTGTACCTGAGTTTCCGTCTCTTGTGCAGAACCACAGCCTGCCGCTTTGTTGGTTCGAGTCGTCCGTACCTCGACCCTGGTCCCGCGCGGCCGACGAAGATTGTAAGACAAAGAACGCCATATCCCAGGTACGATTAAACATGGAAGGACAAGGAGAGGAGAAGAAAAGTCAAGGTCCGGCGAAGGCGACGGAGGCGGTGGTGGCGGCGGAAAACTCAACGACGACGTTCTTGCATCTGCAGATATTTGGACATGCAATTGGCCGATGGGACACGGCGGCCACGACGGATACTCTCGTTGTTACTCCTGCCGTTAAGGTTGGGATCAGGAACGGCACTCCGAACGGCAAGTGCCAAGCATCGTCAAGTACCTACCTACCTTGCCCTGGTGCTTGAGCGACTTCACAGTTCCTGCCAATCCCTTTCCTCATTCAACTGCCTTCCTCCTTCCTGCCTCACCTTGCTCACCTGCCGCGGCTGCCTCACCTGCGGTGATCTGCGAAAGCTGCGGCAGGCGGGCAGGGCTGGACTTGGCTGCGTGTCGGAGAAACTACATCGCTTCTCAGCCTGCCATCACCATCCAACCACAACACCATCGCAGACTTCAAAGCCACGGTCGAAACGCAAGCTCACAATCACAATGTCGTCAATGTCGAGTCGCACAGCCGATTGAGCCTCCTTTCTCTTGGCATTGCCTCTCTCTATTCCTCCCCCCCGGCCTCGTCCAACCAAAACCCCTACACCACCAACGGCATATCACGACATAAACACACATGGCACACACCTATCGCACACCGCACACCGCACGCACCGCACACTATTCGTAGTTTCGTACACACTACATACAAGCACGACGCCACCAGACGCCAACACTGGCGGCGCACCACTGTCACTCTTCAACGGCGGATGTGCCCGTCAACACGATGCCCGCTCTAGTACAGCCGATATCTGCAGATCGGCCACTAGAGGCTTGTATCTCTTCGATGGCGTCTTGTCTTCTGTGCCCTTGACACTTGCTGGTGTCACTGTCACCCATCCACCACCATGTACCCGGCCCCCCCAGCCACTCTACACCCTTCCCTTGGCTTTTGGCAGCGCAAGTCGCGGGAAGCATACAGGAATCGTCTGTGCCTGGCCTGGCCCCGGCCTAGAGTCCCGGACGAGACTCGAGACTGAGAGTAAACGTCGTGGGAGCCGTGGGAGCGTACCTTAGTGCCGTGTCAAAAATGTGTCGCGCTTGTTCGTCTGTCGTCCAAGATCGCCAAATGTTGCCCCAACCCTCCCACACCCCACGTTCCCTTCCCAAGGTTGAAGGCCCCTAAGAATACGACCTCAAAAGATACGGACTGAGATACGACTCCCGCCGAGGTCGATGCGACCGTCTAGTTTCTGGCAGGGTTGCACACACAAGCAGTCAAGTACATACCCAAGATACTCCGTACAGGCGCGCAAAGTTGCAGCCGATGAGCGAACCCCAGAGTTCCTGCATGTCACAACCAGTCAAGGGTTCAACAAGTCTCCTAGCGTCCGCAAAACGCACAGTTCGCCTCATCGACGTGTGTGGTCGGGTCGGGTTGGTGCACGACGGGTACGATACTACGGATACACTGCGGCGGTAGGTGAATGTAACCCTCCACGTTGGAAACGCGGGCCCCTCGTTCAAAACAGAACGGAGCCATCTCTGCACCCGGGAATACGCCGTAGACTTGTGGAGTCCCCTAGGTGTATTGGGACGACACCACGGTGAGTTATTTGGCTCATACTGAAGGCTCTTCAGAAAGCCTTGATTTACCAGTGAGGCGTGCATAGCACAGCGAATGTGGCGGTCTGGGAGTCGGAAAAGGGCCGACGGCGTGGCGGACTCGTCTCTCCCAAACAAATTCTTCCTGTCGAGATAATGCAGCAACGAGCAGCCGCACCAGTACCAAGGCCAACGCCAACAGATGGGATGTCAGGCCTCGAGCCGAACCATACCAGACCAGACCATGTACCGAACTGCTCAAGCTTCTATTTCCAACGTGGTATCCGTCGAGGACAGGGCAGATGCAACCGCGAGAGTTCCGTCGCGTTGCATTATCCCATCTTGTCATCAGAGGAAAACAAAAGTCAACGGCAATGACCAGCTGCCAGTCTTCACTTTGACTGAAACCAGGCGAACGACCTCGAACAAGAACAACCCCCAGAGCTCCATCAGTCTTCAGCCGTCCTCCGGTCCTATGGCGGCGGAGGAGCTTGCTATCCTCGTCCTCCGATCCTCGTCCTCGTCCTCAGCTTGAATCAGCCTTCGACTCCACTCCCAGCCACTAGAGACCCTGTTTTCTGCTCAAAACGAGGATCCAGTTTTATTTTTATTTTATGCTCTTCGGCTCGTTTTGCCATAAGTCTTTTCGCGCTTCGCTGATTCGTGACGTGGGGTTTCCCACAAACGGCGCGTCGTCAAACAGGTTACCATCAATTACCCAGTCCAAGTCTGAGTCTGATGGAGGAGAATCCAGGGGTCCCTCTGTGACGTCCCGTCGTTGTCGTAGTTGTCGTCGTCGTCGTCGTCTGAGTGGCACCCATCCGAGGAAAAGGCCCCCTTCCCTAAAATTGGGCATGGGCCAAATCGTTTTAGTGCAACAATGGGAACTCCATCCCATTCCTCGAATCCTCCTCGGTTCCTTATTAACACTAGAGGCTAGTGGTTCCTTGTGGATATGGGGCTAATCGCGCCGATGGATATCTCCCTCTCACTCTCTTCGTGTCCTCGGTATCCATTCCTGGCATTCCATGCTTTCCCACGCTGTCCTGGCCAATGACAAGCCTTGAATCGGGCGATATCTCCTTGTCTTTTATGAACAAAAAAGATTAATACAAAGAAAATAAGGGCAAACCCGCCTGCCCCATCGTCCCCATCTCCGTACCTCGGGACCGCACCGGCATGGTCAATTCGATGTGATTTGCGCGAATGACGACGTTCGTGCTATACCCGGACGGCGGTCGGCGCGAATCGAGCGCCGGGCTGGCCATGCCGCGACGCAGAAATACCCGCTGCTAAACAAGAAGAGTCCGCGGATCTTGACCGCCTCATTATTTCGGAGAGATTGTGATTTGCCCACACGCACATCTCCGCGCGGGCGCGCACCATGGACGAGGCTTTCACGACTCACGAGGGCACGCTACCGTTCGCGAGGCTCCAGTTTCTCCTCCATCTCTTCTGCTTCCCCATCGTCCTTCCCCAGTATTTCTCAACTCCGGTCCCATTTGTTTGGAGCACCGACGATGACAAGGCCATCTCCGACCCGGATTTCCAGGCACACCAGACTTCCAGCAGGTTCTTGGTTCTCTCAAAGTTCCTTCAATTCGGCCAACCAAGGCCAACTCTTTGGTGGGCTCCCATGAGCTTGGTAGTGGGCGAGGCCGGTAGTGATCGGCCGTATTCCATTCTGAACACGGCCCCCAATGGCCAACCACTTACCTGTCACGCCTGTTACCAAAGAGAAAACCATGCCCTGTCTTTTCTCCAAACAGCAAAGAGGATACCCCAAGGGCAGGCCCCAAGAATGGAGTCGCTTTCCAGGTTGTGAACCAAGAAAGACACCGGTCAATTGGCCGTCCCCATGGGGGCGGTTGATGGTTCAATCGGTGTAACTCGGTGATTTTTGGGGGGTTGTGCGATGTTCGATGTGATCCCTATGCTCCTGCAGGCCAGCCTCGATTTCATGTTTCCTTTGGTTGTCACTCGTCCCTCAAGATTGTCTTGGCAAGACTGCAACTGATTCAGCGCAGGACTTTGCCAAGTCGCAGATTTGGTCATCCAAGTGCCGTAATAACTTGCGGCACGTATCAACTTTCGCCGTTTTGGAAACATGGCTCGTGCCTCTGGGGCCATACACTACAGCCGTACACTGGTCCTGCAGGGTCCGTTTTACCAGTTTTGGTTCATGGTTGGATGAGCATAGAAGTTATACATAGTAATACCGCAGCGGCACCAGATCAACAATGTGATTGACTAAGGTAAGGTAAGGTAAGACACACGCAGACAAAATGCACTACAGAAATGTGATGCTCATACGGGGGGCAAAAGGGGGGACCTTCTAACGGTCTTTCTGCAACCACCTCAAACGACGTAGAGACGACACACGTTCCTCGAGAGAGAAGAATCTGTAAGCCTGTGGCCGGCCTGTGGCGCTTGTAGAATTCATGCCTACACTCGCCATTGCATGCTTGGCACTCTCGACCGCTTGGGATTTGCCTGTGCCGTACGGAGTATCCCTCCGTAGAGGGAAGAGTGATCGCCCATCAATCCCGTCGGGCGGGAAGGGGGAGACGTCTGAACTCTCTTTTCCATTTTTCGTCTCATCGCAACTTTTTTTCTATAAAAAAACCCCCACACGCAAAAAGAGTTTACTCTCGACCAACAGGTTCCTTCCCATCCAAAACACCTAGCGGACCTTTACAAACCCGCCAAGAGCACCCAAGAGTTTCCAAGAGGCCCTCAAGCCTTTTTCCCACCCCCGACCCCCCAAGAAGTCCCAAGACGATTTACCGGCATTGAAGCTTTTTTGATGCTCACGAATATCGGTCTTGGCCCGGTTGAGGCTGGGGGCTAGATCGGCATTGGCGTTTCTTTTCCCGCATGTCGTCCTTCTTCCTATCACTCTTCTCGGGCATTGATGAAGTCTTGGTTGTCCAGTCCAAGCCGGGTACCAGCTTTCTTGTCGAGATCCCCAAAGAAAAGCCAAGAAGTCTCTTGAAGCATTGATGGTCCCCCTTCCTCCCGTGTTTGTCTTCTTCCTATCGTGGTAGTTACACTCAACAGCCAAGAAGTTTCAAGCAACATGCCATTTCTTGGCTTGTAAAACAATGGTCAAATTCCCCGTCTCTCCCTACCTGTACCCGTACGGCTAGATATCTATTCTATCCTCAATGCGCTCCCGAGTTCCCCTTCTGGCTCGATTGGGAAGATTGATGATCCCCGGATTTTGGTTCCTTCGTGAAGGGTCTCGGATCATCCCTTCGGGGGCTAGTTTTGTCTGCCTCGCCGTTGCCGGTGCCCCAGGAAATGTCACCGTCGGGCACCTATCAAAACTCCCCGCCATGCCAAATGTCAAACCAACCCCCCAAAGTTCCATCCTCCCACCCAAACCTCAACCCCGCGTAACCAGGGGGCGTTTTTCAGAAACGACGATGGGGAGAACCAAATTCAAAAACTTGCAAGTGCCGAAGGGAAGGGAAGGGAAGGGAAGGGGGGATCGTAAAATGGGGTGAACGCTGAACACAGATAACATGTCACATACGACTCTGCAGAAAATATCCCAGTTGAAGATCATCCATTGAATGACACATCTTGTCTTCACACACACACGCAGATCAGATATCATCCCACAGGCATTCTCTGTACAAGAATAGCACTCCTACAAGTTTGGTACAGCGGCACGGCGGCCGGCGGGTACGGTCCGTACGGATAGAATCGTCCTTCCCTGACAAGGCTGAGTAGAAACTCACGAGAGCCAAGCCAAAACCACTGCACCAGTAACAAGTCACCAACCAACCTAGCCAGCCAACCAACCTCCTCCTCCTCCCACTCCTAACCCCTCGGCTAAAGCCTCAGGGTATGGTTCATATGCAGGATCCGTAGATCCCCCGGAGCAGGCCGTAGTCTAGAAAGAAAAGGCGGTGGCCTGCTTTTCTTGGCAAAAGGGCGGAGGGGGAAAAAAGAAAGCCAATCGTCTCCGATGCCTCGCCCCTCCTCCTCCTCCTCCACCTCCCCTCCTTCGATGGAATCTTCCTTTTCTTCCCGAAAGTGCTCCAGCCACAGAGGGTGACGTGGGAACGGTTGGCCAATGGGGCGGTATCCAACAGCCCTGCGGCCTTTAAGCAGAGACGCAGAGTCGTAACGTAGAAAGCAAGGTTCCGGGAGATCTACCTCCCAAGCCGCATGTGCTTGTTGACAACATACGTACTCAGTTTATGGGTATGTTGGACATGGTCTGCTTATTCGTTAGCGATGAAGATATGGGGGGGATGAGTTGTTCACCAGGCCGCGTAATGAGGGAGGCGAAAAAGGCCAAGGCTTGATGATGTTGATCATTCATGAAGATGAAGGAGGTCTTCGTCGTCGTGGCAAGAGGTGGATTACACATCACAAAAGGGCAATACCACACTTGGCAATGCAAGAGGCAAGTAAGTCTCTCTCCATGACGGGAATGAACAATTGTGATTGATAGTTTCGTAATAGAAGCTATGAATGGTGCCAAAATAAGAATCCCTAAGCTCATAGTCCACCAGAACTTACTTACAGACAAGGCAAAGCCCCCCGTGATATCAAACAATCAACCGCCACAAGTCGCCGCAACGCCATTGCCAAGAGAGCCCCCCTTCCTCGTCAATGGACGATGACGAGAGCCCAATCTTCAAGCCACCCCAGACCGAAAATCATGAACATGGTTCCCCACACAACACACTCCAATCATCATCTATTCACTTTACTTTCCTGCCGCGACACCCTCGACGAAGCTCAGCGCCTCTTCGGTAGGTACACAGTCAATGGAACTCGTCTTGCTGTGGAAAGTCACACCGTAGCACTTGTCGGCGACGTGGACAATCTCGGGTCGGAAGGTAGTGCAGATGAACTGCGTTCCGGCCTCTTGGGAGATGGACTCCAAGAGGCTGGCGACGGCGGTACGGTACTGGGCGTCGAGATTGGCGTCGACCTCGTCAAAGATGACCATGGGACTGCTCTCCGTTTGCTGAAGGGCAAAGATGAGACACAATGCACACAAACCTGGGCAAGTTGTTAGCAAGACTGGTACGATCACATGAGGAATAGGGCCTGACTTACTCTTTTGACCACCACTGAGTTGCTGGATCCTCTGCTGCTCGTCCAGAGTCTTCGAGTTGAACGACACACTGATACCGACACCAGTGTAGTTCTCAACGCTGCGGTTCTGCTCCTCGTCAGACTCCTCAGGGTCGACGCGACGATCCGTCCGGCGCTGAATAACCAGACGACCATGTCCAGCTGGGACGAGCTTCTCAAAGATGGTGGCGAACTCCTTGGACACTTGCTTGAAGGTACGCTCAATAGCCTCGTCCTTGCGCTGATCGAGATGGGCAACAAGCTCCTCGATAGACTCCTGCGAAGCATCCAGTTCTTTCCTTCGCTTCAGGAGCTGGTCCTGTTGCTGGGTGAAACTGTTGTACTGCTCAAACGCCTTCTTGTTGACGTGCTGGAACTTCTTCAGGGCGTTGCGGACCTTCTTCAACCGTGAGTCGATTTGCCTGGGATCCATCCTTTCATACTTGTCAAAGGCCTCCTCGGGCAAAACACCAAGGTCTCTGATCGCCTTGGCGGCATCCGCAGCCTGCGCCGTGTAAACGGCCTTCTTGGACATGCTCTTCTCGATCGAGCTGCGCTGCTTGGCTTCTCTCGCGGCAACGGTGCTGCGGATCTCTTCTTGCTCTGCCTTCTTGGCCTCGCGGCGGTCAAGCTTGCCGCCCTGCTCCTCGAGCTTCTCCTCGATCTCCTGCATCTTGGCTTCGATGGCGGCGGTCTCTCGTTGAAGCTTCTTGAGTTCCCTCTGTGCCTCCTTAAGACTGCCAGATTCTCCCGAAGAAGTGTTGTTCTCGAAGGCCTGACTGTTGAGTTGATCCAGACGCAGCTGAAGGTTCTGGTTGATGTCTGTCTCGAGGATCTGTTTCCGGCTTTCTGCTTCTCTCCGCTTCTTGCTAGCATCGTTCCACTCCTTTTGCAGGCGTTGCACTTGCGCGTCCAGCTCGACAAGCTGCCTCTCCTCAGCATTACTGAGCGACTTTTTGAAGTCTGACGCGAGTTCAGACTCGTTTGCAGCAAGACTCTCGGTGAAGATCTTCATGTCTCGCTCAACGGCATCGCGGTGCCTCATAGCGTCGTTGAGACGTCGCTTCTCGTGCTCAAGCTGCCCGTTCTTATTGGCGAGTTCGTGCCTCAGAGGTTCAAAGCCGCTTTCCAGCTGACGAAGCTTCTGCTCAGCCTTTTGAACTTCACCCATGGCACGAGTGATCTCCTGCTCCTTCTGTTCGATCTGGTTTCTAATCCGATCAGACTGCTGCAGGAGCCGCTCATACTCGTCTCTCCACTTGTTGACAGCCTGAACGCCTTCAAGTCTAGATCGCCTGGGGTCAATGTAACCACCAGTCATCGCACCCCTCTTGTTTGTAGTATCACCATCCAGTGTAATGGCATCAACACCATGGCTCCTTGCGTACTGTCCTCCTATGCTCAGGTTGGGGCACACGACAACTTTGCCGAAAACTTGCTGGAAGGCCTTCTCGTACATGGGATCGTAGCGGATCTTGCTCAGAAGCGGCACAATTCCATCCTGAGATCTCGGCATGTTGATGGTTCTCGGATGGAGGCGGTTCAGCGGCATAAAGGTCAACCTACCTCCGTAGTTAGACCGGAGGTGGTTGGTGAGGAATGTGGCCGTTTGATCGTTGTCGACAATGTAGTGGAACATGCTGTTGCCAGCGATTTGCTCGACAGGAAGGCGGTATGTGTCGCTGACCTCGAGGAGCTCCGCCATAGTACCGTAGGCGCCGGGGATGTCTTGCTCATGCTTCAGGCGCCTGATCGTGGCAAGACCACGGGCAGTGTCGCCATCCATCATAGAGCTCAGCTCACGCTCGGCCCTGTCTCTCTCCTGGCGTGCATCTCGCAAGATGGTGTCGAGTTTTTCTTCCTCACGGCAGAGCAACTTCTTCTCGTCGTCGAGTTTGTCCAAAGTCTCCCTGGCCCTGCTGGCTTCCTCGAAAAGCTCGTGTCGAATCCCGCTTGAGCTTTGCAACTGCTCTCTCAAGCTGGCGACATCAATCTCGAGCTGCTTAATGGAGTTCTCCGTTCCGGTGACGTCCTCATCAGCGTCCATCTTGTTCGCCTTGTGGCTCATGAGCCTTGAATGCAAATCCTCGATTTCCGCTCTCAAGTACTTATCGCGCTCAGCCTTGTTCTTAAACTGGGAGCCGCGACTTTGTTTGGTGAAAAGACGGTTGCGTGTGGCTTCGGCCGTGTCCAGCTGCTGCTTCTTCTCGATCTCTTGGCTCCTTCGTCTAGTGTACTCCGGGACGACATTGTTCAGCTCCTGCTTCTTCGTCTGCAGCTCTTCAATGGTCGCCGCGAGATCGGCCTCGTGTTGTTGCTGGGCTTGAACGGCCGCAGACTGACCATCTGACAAGGTCTTGACCTTGAGCTCGGCCTTCGCCTTTGATTTTGCTGTTTCGCGGCGGTCCTCTTCGAGCTGCCGGCGCTCAACCTTCAGCAGGTCCATCTCTTTTGTCAGCTTGTGGATCTCAGACTCCAACTTGGTCAAGGTCTTTTCGGCATCCTTGAGCTCAGTCCGTATCGAGTCGGTGTTGTCCAACCCGTTCTGTCGAATGTTTTCGATGCGCTCAAGCTGTTCCTGGATTTGCTGCTGCTCTTGATAGTACAAGGCGTACTCAAGGCACCTGCGTTCGCGGTCCTTGTCCTGGAAGCCACGGAGCTCCTCCTTTTCCTCTTCCAATTCAGCGAGACGCTCCTTGATGTAGCCGAGAAGTTCGTCAATCTTTTCTCTCTTGTTGTTTGTCTCGTTCATGATCTTGAGCGACTCGGTTCGGCGCGCTTCGTAGACCTGGGTACCAGCGACCTCCTTCAGAAGGGTGAGTCGGTCAGACTCCTTCATGTTGGTCAGGGCCGTAACACGACCCTGAGGCACAATGTAGTAGGGATTTGACCTGGAGAAGCCGGCGGCCTCAAGCAGGTTGACAACATCGTTCTTGGTAACGACTTTGCGATCGACCGAGTATTCGTCCTTTTTCGTTCCAATAGTGCGACGCAGAATGACCTCCTTTCCTCCTGTAGGGAAGCGCTCGTCGCTGTTGTCGAAGATGATCTCGACATATGCGGACATGACAGCCGATCCTGATCCTTCGTGCAATAGAGCCTGGCGCTCTTCGCGGGTCATCTGAGTGTAGGCGTCACTCAGGACGAAGCGCATCGCCGCGAAGAAGTTACTCTTGCCGGATCCATTGCGACCGACAATGACATTCGTACCGGGGGAGAAGGGTTCGATGACGGTCTGTTCCTTGTAGCTGTTATTCAGTCAGCGGGGTGTCACTCTCTGCTGTCTTGTCGCAAGGGGGCACACCTCTTGAAGCCTTGGATGATGCACTGTTTGATGTACATAGTGAGGGTGAGAGTCGCGGCCTCAAGGGCGGCTATTTTGCGCGGGTGAAGTCGCTGATGGAGTTCGCTGCGAGTCGCGCAGTATTTTCATCGGTATATTGAGAAGTCGTAACAGTCGATTGTTGGTGGTGGGGATAGACGACGCGTCCCGGAATCGCGAGGTCCTCAAGCGTGGCAGGTCAGGGCGCGTCAAACCTGGGGTGTGGTCGCTCATTTGGTAGGCGGTGCGTGCCTGAGGACGAAAGGGTTAAGAAGGCAGAATCGCACGGATTTAGATACAGTGTGCGACAGTTCTTATACTATATTTACACTGTACGCGACTTCCACTTAAACCACTTGCCCATTCTCATCAACACAGTCAATATTTTGCACAAAGACGAAACTCTTTGGCGTGTCGATTATGCATCAAAATCGCCGGTTCACTCTTCACTCATCCCAGAAGCAATTGTTGTGGGTGTGCAATCTTGGCCGTGAGCTCTCTCCCAGTCTATAGCGGAAAGGCCATCTTTGGTGGTTGTCTTCGCGGGATGAACAGCCCAAGGAAGCTTCATTTTTCCGATGCCCATGACTCGAGGAGTGTCATCCGTCTGTTGTTTCTATAAGCTTATTGAAGGAATTAGCTGAGCTTCCGATACAGCAGCGGCCGTTGAGTCCATCCAAACACTATCTACTCATGGACAGTGAAACTCGCCGATCTGTGGTTGGATCTCTGCAAGATCCATCCATTGCTTGATATACTTTTGAAAGCTAGCAGTCCGACTCGGTCTCGCCAATTGCGCTCTGAGACTTCCGCAACAAAGCATCTGTATCCGTGATCGCAGAAGAACTATATGCGAATCCCCGACAATACCAGAAGTTCGTCATAGACAGACACACTAGCCTGGGCGGGCACATTGTCTTCGAGACAGCAGCACCTGTCAAGCATAAATGTGGAGGCATAACATGTCAGCCCGTTTTTTCCTTGGGTTTTTCTTCTTTCACATCCCTCGCCCGTTCCGACCGTTCCGCGCAGACCTTCAACCATTCGCAGGGCCTGCGCCTGTGTGCCTGAGCGTATGCAAAGCTGTCTGTGACTCTGTGGCTCTATGTCTAAAGGAGGCCGGGGCAAAAGTTTTCCTAGTGTGCAGCGACCGGGAGACTCGATTATTGGTCTGCGTGAGGCTTGAGCAGCATTCATGACACCGGGCGATCAGCAAGTAGTTTGAGCTTCAACATGGATAGAGCTGGGTCCGTCCAATATGCACCCCAGTCAAGTCACCGGGAAGCTATGCGCACTGACCATACGGACGACACAGAGTACACGTACTCCCTCCAGCTTTTGACGGGACAGCCACGTTGCTGGATATTAAGGTGTCGGCGGGAGAGCAGGAACCAAGGCGATTCGCTGTTGCAGTCCGAAATTCAGAGGAAGAACAGAAGAGAGAACAACTTTGCAAGCCAGCAGATGGAAAGCCAGGAAGACGATGATTAGAGTCGCATTCATTGATGGTCGCGTTTTGGCTTGCTCAGGCGGTCGTCAGGGGTAAAAAACCAGGAAATGGCAGTAAAGCCAAGAGCCAGGGTAGTCGAAAAGACCGAGGCGGGTAAGACAGACACTCCAGCAGCTCGCCCTGGAACGGCCGGGGACGGACGGGACGTGCGGAGCACTACTGAGATGACATGAGGCTATCGCAATCCAAAAGCCCGTAACGCTTTGTTTTCGATAGCAGAGCATGTGCTGTGTAAGTGGCTGCGATCACAGTCAGCTCAGCTAGCCCTTCAAAGATCAAAAGGGCGGACTGTTGGCGAAGACGAATCAGAGCAGCGTGCCGTTGGAACGCCAGATTCTCGGGACCCTGGGAGGGCGACGCCGAGATTCCCAAGCTTACCCCACGTCTTGTGGCAGCCGAAGCAGCTTGTTTCCCATTCGAGGAATCGGCCTAAACTGGCCGCAGCTGCACCAAGCATGCCTGTGATGATCCTCGCGCTGGTGTTGGTCTGCTGCATTCGCAATCCGCCTGCCCCCATCGCCATCCATCTATGGCCAATCTCATCCCTCAGTCCATCGATCCATCCAAAGCACTGAGCAGACAGTCAGTCATCCAGTGATTTGTTGCCGCAACAAGCCTAGTCATCGGATTTCCTGGCGGCGCAAGGTCGTGAAAGGTTGCTTGGTGCCCAGTGCTGCTGATAGGGCGAGAGGAACAAGAGGTCGTCTTGTCTGTGTGTAGCGCAGGTCCAGCCAAGGCTCCAAGGGGCAGCCCGGCCTGCTCATCGCAGGGCCATCTTGGAAGCCTTGGACCGATCTGTCTAGTTGATTCAATCAGATGCGATGGATGACCAGAGTTTGGCGTGTTGCTGAAGAGCAGCCCCAAACCACGGCAACATGGCAATTTGGTGTTTCGGTTTGGGAAAAAGCCACGTCCAGTCAGTCGGTGGCAAGGGGCAACGGTAGTGGCAGGTATCCAAGAGAAACCGCTAGAGATCTGCCGTCAATTCTTGCAAGTCTTGGAAGAAACAAGACATCACAGAGCAGGCCCGCCGGCCTTCTCACGCAAGGGAGAGAAGATTGAATGGCGCATGCGAACCCTGGAGCATGTGTGCCTAGGTGTTCACTGGCTTTCACTATGATTTGATGATGCCATTGCAGATGATGAGACGCCGTTCTGAAAAGTGCCGAGCGGAACTTTGCGCGTGGGGATGAATGCCAGTCTGTCAGAGACGGAGAGAAAACTCAAAAGTTGCAAGAGTTCCGAGGGTTCGCGACGCCAGATGTATGTATGTGTATGGTATGGTGTGGTCAGCGAGACTGTTCCTGTCTCCTTGCGGTTGCACTCTTCAGGGTTGGTGAGTCTTCAATGACGAGGTCGAGTAAAGTTTTTTTTTTCTCCTCCCATCTGCCCCATTTAGAGATGCGCCTGAGAGAAATGGCGTCGCTGGGCTCGTGGCGTTGAAATGCATATAATGGATTGCAAAAGCCGCAGTGCGTCGATGACACGGCTGTCCGACTTTTCAGTCTGGTGAAATTATTGGGGGGTCATGATGGAATGGACGTGGTCGCAAGGTAAGATGATGATTCGTGAGGCTAGCACTACTGGCCAGGGTGATAACAGAGACGGGATATCGAAAGGGAGAAGTGGACGAAAAGGGACGATGCGATGGAAAAAGGCGGCCGGAGAAGACGACGACAACGACAGGATGCAGAGTGGCAGACAGGGTTTATTGTTTGCTGGGGAGTGGAGGTGGGTGCGGTGGACCAGGGACCACTAGGTGACTAGATGACGCTAAGGAGATTAAGCGAGACGCCGTCGCTGCGTGAAGGAACGGCTGGCTTTCCTTCCATTTTTTTTCTCTCACGGGCCCACGGGTAATTATAAAAGTACTGCAGGCATACCTTTAAGACTGTCCGGGCCCCTCCACCCCAAAATTCCCTTCCAGAGCGACGTCGAGGTGCTGCCCTTTTGACGCGACCCCATTAAACCTCGCATCTCATTGGTTCGTTCCTCACAGGTTGGTCAGCACCATAGGCATCAACAGCGCCCCAAGGCACCCAAACCACCGAAAGCCTCACGAGAGTCACCACCGCTCCCTCCCAGTAAGTGTATCCTATCCTCCGTACCTTCCCGCCCGTCCCATTAGGTTGGATCTGGGATCTGGTACCTCAGGCAGGCACCATCCTCATCCCCATCCCCATCACCATCCACATCCACATCCACAGCCACGCGCGCCTTCACGCAACGCACTGCACTGCACTGCACTGCATTCCCGCCTCGCACCTGGCTGGCACTGCGTTTGCCTTTCCCCCAATCCCCAATCTTACCTTATTATTGAGGTGCACCGTGTTGCCCATATCTACATATGCGCGCCTCTTCCTTCCCACTTTAAGGCGTCATCCCTCCCATCGTTTCGAGCCTCACCTCACCTTTTTAATAGGCGCCTCTTTCTTTCACCTCACGACTTGACGCTTATTTCTTGCAACAGCAGCTTTTGCGACCACTCGGCACCACATCCCAACCATCCACGACGCGCCTACGCATAACGCCTTGCATCGAGATTCTACGTGTTCACGCTGCTTTCTCACATTCCGTCTTTTATTCCCATAACCAGCAACAAGCTCCGAATCAACGCGGCGATTTCACCTGCACCGTCCTACTTCTGATGCATGCATGGTAGTCGCATCCTTTGATTAAGACTCGGCTTGATCCGCAGTGGACAGGATCGCGATTTGCATCCAGCCCCATCGCCATTACCCGCTTTCTCAATTTCGGTACGTATTGGCTTCGTCCAGTCCGCGTTTCCTTCATTTCCCCGTTATGCTCATATCCACCCGAAACCTTGCACCACTTCTCCCAGTCCCACCATGCCATTGGGCGTTTCGGTCCGGCGCGTCCTGTATCGCATATACCTGCACTTCACTTTACTATCGAGATCACCTCATCCAACATGCTACTCCACCAACTGCCATGATTCAGTCTCTACCCCAGACTGCATCATCTCTGTTTGGGCACGGGAAGGTGGCATCCATGTATCTCCAAGCATTTATCTTGTCATCTTTCCTTCACCAAACAGCTCCTGGACTCACATTGTCCTTCTCTAAGAACACATGGTTAACATCTCTCACAGAAGTTCAGTCTGATGATGAAACTCTCATCAAATACATCTTAATTCAAAATGGCGTCGAGGTATGGTTCCTTCCTGGCAACCCTTGCTATCAGTCAGATCCGATCAACCTTTGAACTAGCACTAACCTTGTTTCAACAGACTTGACAGATTGGTCACGTGAGTCTGTCCATATGACATCCCTCTTCATCCATCCTAGCAACATATCAGAACCCTTATTGTCTGCCTCTTCTGAATTCGGCTCAGCTTTCCATGCAGCTCTAATGATGCCCGTTTTGAACGAACTTGATATTCAGTCCAATAAGAGACTTTGTATCATCGTGTCGTCGACCGCTTACTAACTGCTTCGCTTAGGATTCTCGAAACGGGCAGCACCCGTCTGATTCGTGACACCGCTGTCAACCAACTTGCCGACTGGCAAAAGCAGCATCCTGATGAGCTTTTCAATCTTCTTTCCAGAGTAGTGCCTTATCTTCGGCATAAGGACTGGGAGACACGCTCTACAGCAGCCAAGGCGATAGGCAAAATCACTGAGAATGCACCCCTGTACGACCCTAATGAGGATGAGGACTTTGCGCCGGTCAAGAAGGACGAGCCAGAAGAGAATGGCCACGTGAAAAAGGAGGAGGAAAAGGACGTTACCTCTTTCTCTTCCAGCGAGCTCCTCAAATTGGGGTCGCTCAACGTAGAGCACATCATCAAATATGGTCGCCAACTTCTGAGAGGCGGCAATATCGAGTATGCTCTGGCATCATTGGACCCCCCGGCACGCTTGGCACACCAGAAGAAGACCCTCAATGGACGACTTGGCCTCTTGGGCAGGGTTTTCGAGGACGCCGAGATGCCCGTCCTCGTTGAAAAGGAACCCAGCCCCCTTACTCCGCAAGAGTCAGCAAATGGCCACAATGGCAACAAGGAGACCACCAGCTCCCACGGTCAAAGCCAGCCGGCAGAGGAAGCTGGCTTGAGCTCTAGACAACTCAATGTTCTCAAGAGGAAGCGCAAGAGAGAGTTGCAGAAGGCTGCCCAAGGGAAGGGGGGTTTTGGAGATTTGACCATGAGAAGGACAACGACAGCAGGGTCCGAAGGCTTTGACGAAACACCAGCGGCAGACGCCGACACAAAGCAGAAGAACGGGAAGGTCAACGACTACTTCAACCTGGACAGGCCGGCGGACGTTGATGAGGAATCAAAGGTTGTCAGCGAGTTCAAGGGACAAGTAATACCGATCAAGTCTGAAATCGAGGTTGACGAGACTATGGAGGGTGCTGAGTGGCCCTACGACAGGTTGTGCGATTTCCTCAAGGTCGATCTTTTTGACCCTTCCTGGGAGACTCGCCATGGAGCCGCAATGGGCATTCGGGAGGTGATTCGTGTCCACGGAGGTGGAGCTGGCAGGGTTCGTTCAAAGTCACGGGCTGAAAACGACCGCTTGAACCAGGCTTGGTTGGATGATCTGGCCTGCCGGCTCTGCTGCGTCTTAATGCTGGACAGATTTACCGATTACAGCTCCGATACCTCGGTCGCGCCGATCCGCGAAACTATCGGTCAATCTCTCGGATCGGTCCTTCGCCATATCCCGGCAGAATCTGTTCACGGCATCTACAAGATTCTCTACCAAATGGTTATGCAGGATGATCTCCAGCTCGATATGCTTCAGTGGTCTGTTTGCCACGGTGGCATGGTCGGACTGAGATATGTCGTTGCGGTTAGGAAGGACCTGCTGTTGGAGGACAGTGAGATGATTGATGGCGTTGTTCGCCTAGTCATGAAGGGTCTGGAGGAACATGACGACGACGTCAGAGCAGTGAGCGCTGCGACGTTACTCCCCATGACCAAGGAGTTCGTCACATTACGACCTGGGTCTATTGATAGCCTCATCAACATCATGTGGGGTAGTTTGGCCGACCTTGGTGACGATCTCAGCGCTAGCACTGGTAAGATCATGGATTTACTCGCGACACTCTGCAGCTATCCCGAAGTCCTGCAGGCCATGGAGACATCCGCCGCACAAGACGAGGAGCGTTCGTTCACCTTGCTGGTACCGCGCCTGTACCCCTTCCTCCGACACACCATTACTTCCGTTCGCTTAGCTGTGCTGAAGGCTTTGATGACATTCGCAAATTTGGGAGCTGAGAACTCTCGAGGCTGGCTCAATGGGAGAATTTTACGACTGATCTTCCAGAACGTCTTGGTTGAAAGAGACAGAGAAACACTGGCAATGTCTTTGGACGTTTGGACAGCCTTGGTTCGCTCACTTGCACATACGCCCGAGATTCTTGCCGACGAGTTCGCTGCTCATGTCGAGCCTCTGATGAGACTTACGCTACACCCTATTGGTGTGTCCCGGCATCCCTTACCCATGCCCGCCCATCTATTCCAGAAGCCATCAGGCGGCACGTATGCACCTGTGGCCGTCACTCCCGCCCGGAAGGCTTCATCCCCCGAAGGGCCCGAGAGAGCAAACAAGCGTCGTCGCAAATCTGCTAAGACGGATGACGTTCCAGTCACCTCTCATACTCATGACGTTGACGGGCACATGATTCAGGGAGATGTGGACCTTGTTGGCATGGATACTCTGATTCGATCAAGAGTATCAGCTGCCAAAGCCATGGGCCTTGTCATGTCTTTTATTCCTGTTGCCAGCCTTGCCGAGTACGACCAACTACTTCTCGCCGGTATCTCAGACCGGGCTTCGTCCACACAGCTCTCAGCATGCATGATCATTGACGAGTATGCTTCCAATGGCCCTGCCGAAGGAGCACAAAGATACGCAGCGCCTCTTCAGAAGATTATTGAGACTGAACGTCCTGCTCACTACGGCGACCTAGTCAGCTTCATGCACCGGGTACGATCTCAGTGTCAACAACTTCTCAACATGTTCCGCGATCACGGCAAAGTGTCTAGTGGACGGCTCCCGACGCTGGCTGTTCTAGTTCAGGGTGACGAGCAAGCAGGTCCTGGTGCCTTCTCCATTGCCGTTGCAGACAAGGTTGTCGGGGAGGATTTCGACAAGCTCAAGAAAGCCATGTCTCCAGGACAGCGCCTAGTTGCTAGCCAGATGCTGAGCGAGGCCAGGGAAGTTGCCGTGTCCGCGATTACCGACGCGAAAGCCGCTAAGGACTCACGAGACGTCCGCATCAAAGCAGGCGCAGCTTGCGCATTGGTTGCGATCAAGGCCCTGCCAAAGAAGCCCAGCCCACTGATCAAGGGCATCATGGACAGCATCAAGACAGAAGACAACCAAGTGCTTCAGAGCCGGGCATCAGCGACCATTGCAAGACTTGTGCAAGTGTTCAATGAAATGGGTCGTCGCGGACCGGCCGACAAGGTTGTTTCCAACCTGATCAAGTTCTCTTGCGTGGAAGTTGCCGAGACTCCAGAGTTCCCTGTCCACGCAAGCAAGACAGATTGCGTGCTTTCAATGCAGAAAGAAGAAGATCGAGTCGATCATGCGGACGCTGCCAAGTGGGCAAAAGAAGTCAAGGCTGCTCGCATCACCCGTCGTGGCGCCAAGGAGGCGCTGGAAATCCTCTCCAAGACCTACGGCGCCGAGCTGCTCACGGCCGTGCCTACTATCAGAGTATTCATGGAGGATCCTCTTATCAAGGCATTCTCTGGCGCATTGCCGGCTGAGGCCAAGGATCCCGAGAACACCTTCGGCCAAGAAATCGTCGATGCCCTGTCCCTCATTCGGACACTCATGCCAACTCTTGACAAGGCCATGCATCCATTCATCATGGAGAAGGTTCCTTTGGTCATTAAAGCCCTGCATTCTGAGCTCTCTGTCTTCCGCTACATGGCAGCGAAATGCATGGCTACTATTTGTAGCGTCATCACAGTCGAGGGTATGACAGCCCTTGTCGAGAACGTCTTGCCATCCATCAGCAACCCTATCGACCTCAACTTCCGTCAAGGTGCCATCGAAGCCATTTACCACTTGATCGCCGTGATGGGCGATGCCATTCTTCCTTACGTCATCTTCCTCATTGTTCCCGTTCTTGGCCGCATGAGCGACTCAGATAACGAAATTCGTCTAATTGCGACAACCTCTTTTGCAACCCTGGTCAAACTCGTGCCACTGGAGGCAGGCATCCCAGACCCCCCTGGACTGTCTGAAGAGCTGCTCAAGGGCAGAGACCGCGAACGAACATTCATTTCCCAACTGCTGGACCCCAAGAAAGTGGAATCGTTCCCGATTCCTGTAGCTATCAAGGCAGAACTTCGCTCATACCAGCAAGATGGTGTCAATTGGCTTCACTTCCTCAACAAGTACCATTTGCACGGCATTCTTTGCGACGACATGGGTCTCGGAAAGACATTGCAAACCATCTGCATGGTTGCCAGCGACCATCACCAGCGCGCCGAAGAGTACGCGAAGACAGGCGCACCTGATGTTCGCCGTCTCCCATCTCTGGTCGTCTGTCCTCCTACGTTGTCAGGCCACTGGCAGCAGGAGATCAAGACTTACGCACCCTTCCTGAGCGTCACTGCCTACGTTGGCCCGCCAGCCGAGAGAAAGAGTATGAAGGATAATCTGGACAAGACTGATATCGTCGTCACCAGCTACGATGTCTGCCGAAACGACGCCGATGTTCTTGCAAAGTACAACTGGAATTACGTCATCTTGGACGAGGGACACTTGATCAAGAATCCGAAGGCCAAGATCACGATTTCTGTCAAGAAATTGGCCAGCAACCATCGACTAATTCTGACCGGGACACCTATCCAAAACAATGTGTTGGAGCTCTGGTCCTTGTTCGACTTCTTGATGCCTGGCTTCCTTGGCGCTGAGAAGGTATTTTTGGACCGGTTCGCCAAGCCCATCGCCGCAAGTCGCTTCAGCAAGGCATCTTCCAAAGAGCAAGAAGCGGGTGCTCTGGCTATCGAGGCTCTCCACAAGCAAGTCCTGCCATTCCTTTTGCGGCGCCTCAAGGAGGAGGTTCTGGATGACCTTCCGCCCAAGATTTTGCAGAACTACTACTGCGACTTGAGCGACCTTCAGAAGAAGCTGTTTGATGACTTCTCCAGAAAGCAAGGCAAGAAGCTGCAAGAAGAGGCCGGCCGCGAGGACAAGGACGCCAAGTCACACATCTTCCAGGCCCTGCAGTATATGCGAAAACTCTGCAACTCTCCAGCCATGGTCATGAAGCCTGGACACGGCATGTACGAAGAGACCCAACGCATCCTTAATAAGCAAGGCACTAGTCTCGAGGATCCGGTCCATGCACCCAAGTTGACCGCTTTGCGAGACCTACTTGTCGATTGCGGCATTGGTGTGGAAGAAGCCGAGTCGAATGATCCCCTGTATCAGCCAATCAAGCCTCATCGTGCCCTCATCTTCTGCCAGATGAAGGAGATGCTGGACATGGTCCAGAATACGGTGCTCAAGACCATGCTGCCAGGCGTCACTCACCTTCGTCTAGATGGTGGAGTTGAAGCCAATAAGCGACAAGATATTGTCAACAAGTTCAACAGCGACCCATCGTACGACGTTTTGCTCCTGACCACCAGTGTCGGAGGTTTGGGACTCAATCTGACGGGTGCCGACACGGTCATTTTCGTCGAACATGACTGGAACCCGCAGAAGGATATGCAAGCCATGGACAGAGCTCATCGTATCGGTCAGAAGAAGGTCGTCAACGTATACCGACTGGTGACCAGAGGCACTTTGGAAGAGAAGATCCTGAGTTTGCAACGTTTCAAGATCGATGTCGCTTCAACTGTGGTCAATCAACAGAACGCGGGCTTGGCTACGATGGATACAGACCAAATTCTGGATCTCTTCAATCTCGGGGACACAGGACCCAGTCTCATATCAGACAAGCCGCAAAACTCAATGGAGGGTAGAGAGGAAGACATGGTGGATATCGAAACGGGAGATGTCGTCACAGGCAAGCAACCTGGCAAGAAGGCTTGGCTTGATGATTTGGGCGACCTTTGGGATAATCGCCAGTATGAGGAGAGTTTCGATCTGGACGGTTTCTTAAAGACCATGCAGTAATAATACCCTCGACCACGGTCGTAACAGCAGGAGGTTGGAGGCAGGTCGTTGACGGCCTTTGTAAGGAGTTTAGCCTGGCATCTGGTTTAGATAAGAGCGACTTGGATGCCTTTTCGATAGGGAGGCTTGAGACCTCTCACGCAGTCGTGTACTCATAACGAAACGTGTGCGCAGAAACACCTGTACTATATGACACTAGCAGATTTTACGACTCAAACGACGCACGTTGGGTGAAAGAAAACAGCTAAGCATTTAAACTATTCTGACCATTCACCCTTCAAAATTTCACTAAACCTAATCTCGTCTCACAAATGGTGACTGACGCTCCTGTTGTGTGAATACGACTCTGTCTTCAACCTTCTTCTTTATCTGATATGGTCTACAGGCTATGACAAACAACGTCAACATTGATCCTTTGGCTTGACAATGAAGACGATTTGATTAGATAATACACAATACACCCGCAAATCGTGTTTTGAGAGGTTTGTGATAGGTTGCCTCACTCTGGCCTCCACATCAATATTTTGGATTTGGCCAAGCAGCATGACAGATCAACACAAGTACTGCAAGATCTCCCTCATTTCATACTGTCTCGCCCATAAAAACAAGCCGTTGGGTACATGGCCATGAACGGGGCCTGGCGAGGCCTTGTGCAATTCCTCTCGGATCTGCATCTTGAAGCCAGCAGAGACTACTCGACCTTTGACTTTCCCGCCACGGCACCCTATCTCTTACTCTCCGGCGATGTCGGTAGTTTATCCGACTACGACAACTATCTCGGGTTCATCCAGCGTCAGACCGGTCGGTACGAGTATGTTTTACTAGTTCTTGGCAATCACGAGTTTCACGGACTCACGTACGGCGGAACACTCGCAGAGGCGGCAAGGCTTGAAGCAGAGCCGTCGTTGAAAGGGAGGTTGCACATACTCCACCGCCACGGATTTGATATCCCCAGCTCGAACGTGAGCATCCTGGGGTGCACGTTATGGACGATGATCCCGGAGGCGGCGGGGACTGCGGTTGTAGGGAGAGTCAAGGATTTCCAGCACATTGAGGGATGGAGTCTTGAAGCACACTGCGCGGCTCACAAGGCGGACTTGGCTTGGTTGAAGAGGGAGGTGCGGGAAGCGGTGGCGTGTGGGAGGGAGGTTGTTGTTGTTACTCATCATGCGCCTTCGCTGGAGGGGACGTCGGAGCCTAGGTTGCAGGGTAGCCCATGGTCTTCAGCTTTCGCGACGAATGTCTTGGAGGAAGTAGGGGATCCTGCTCAGATAATTTGTTGGGTGTTTGGGCATACACACTTTTCTACAGATACAGTGGTGAAGGGTGTCAGGATTGTGAGCAACCAGAGGGGATATATTGGGTTTGGGAGAGTTGCGAAGGAGGGATTTGATCCTACGAAAGTACTGCCCTGTTAAGAGCAAGTGTTAAATTTTAGCCTCATGTATGAGCAAAGTAGATTGCCATTGTCTGATGGCATGTTAATAGGTGACAGCTTATAATCGGGAGAATTTGTTTATTGTCTACCTCTGAGTAAATGATGTGACTCAATCTATCTCAACGAGGAGTGAATATACGAGTTGAGGTGCGCCTCACTGCTGATCTCATAGCTGAGCTCAGCTACCGGGATAACAATACGGCGGCGGGGTAATGCCCCGCACCTGTGATGCACAGTGGCACCGTACTGGCTCTGCACCAAGCTCCTGTCAACCCGCACCTATTGTCAAGCAAAATCCAGAACATTCCACTCAACAACATCGCTTTCAAAGTCAACAACTGATGCCCACATCAGCTGGAGGCAATCACGCATCTGCATCACATTGCTGAACAATTTGCCAAGATGCCCGTCGACTACAGCAAATGGGTGCGTTTTACATCACCCAACCCTCGACCTATTTCGTTGTGGTGCCGACATCAGTGGCTAATATGTAAACACGATAGGACGCGCTGGAGCTCAGCGACGACTCGGATGTCGAGGTCCACCCCAATGTCGATAAGCGCTCATTCATCCGCGCGAAGCAGAACCAAATCCACCAGGAGCGATTGCAGCGCAAGCACCAGATCGAGACGCTCAAGTACGAGCGCATCATCAACGATGGCCTGATGAAGCGCATCTCCAACCTCTTGGATGCCCTCAAGTCCCATGCCTCCGAGGCCGAGACCCGAAACCCCGGCGAGGTCGCCTTCCAAGCCGTCATGGAATCCGCCGGCAAGCCCGAAGACGACCAGCCGCCCCCGCGCCCCGAGGGAATCCACGCCGACTCGGAGCCGCTGCCCAGCTTCTCCAAGATGATGGCTGTGCTGCTGGACCAGGTTAACAAGGAACTGGACGAGAAGAAGCCCGAGAACCGTTACAAGGCTATGCTCGAGGGCGTCGAGGGACACCTGACCAAGGTGCAGAATCTGCAAAAGGAGCTGTTTGCCAAGCTGGCCGAGCTGGAGAAGGAGGAGGGACGCAAGATCACGAGCGAGGGCATTCACACGGGCTTTGACAGCTCGCACGTCAACAAGTCCAAGGACACGGAGAAGAAGGAGGAGCAGCGCAAGCCGGAGCTCCTGAACCCCAACTTTGACATGACACAGTCCCTTCCGGCCAAGTCGACCCAATCGTACGACGACGACGAGGAGATCGAGGCGTCGCCCGCCGCCAAGAAGTTTGCGCAGATCAAGGCCGATGACTACACATCTAGCGCCCAGTACCTGTCCAAGAACCCGCAGATCCTGACGGAGCGGGAGACAGACGGTCTCCTGGTTCTCGCCTTCGACGCCGCCCTCGAGAGCAAGGACGACTTTTGCCGGCAGTGCGTCCACCAGGCGCTGCTGCTGCAGTACTGCAGAGCGCTGGGCAAGGACGGCGTGGGCATGTTCTTCAAGCGCATCACGACAAAGGGCCACCAGGCGCAAGAGGTGTTCTTCAAGGACGTGCAGGACACGTACGGCAAGATCAGAAACCGGGCGCGGGAGATTGTCAAGGAGCGCGCCAGCGAGCCCGAGGGTGTGGAGCAGATCCAGCTGCACGCGGTGGAGCCCGGCACGGAGATCAAGATTACGATCCCGCCCAAGGACAGCGAGGACCCCGCCATGAAGGAGGGTCGGGGCATTTTTGAGACGTTCAGCGCCGACTTCCAGAAGGCTCTGGAGAGTGGCAGTCTGGACGAGGTCAACAAGGTGTTGGGCAAGATGAAGGTTGAAGAGGCTGAGGATATTGTCGGAAAGCTCGGAGACGTGAGTATTTCTTTTCCTGTGAAGACGTTCGATGAGCCGGTTCACTGACAACTTATGACCAACAGGCCGGTATCTTGAGTCTGGAGGAGCAGATCATCGACGCCACGACGGAGGAGGGCCAAAAGGCGCTCAAGGACATGGAGGCGGCGCAAGCCGGTTCCGAGTCCGGATTCGCGCCGGACCCTGAATAAATGAGGGGAAAAGGAAGCATGCGTAAGTCCACTAGAGCCGGAATATGGGGGTAAGGTCAGAGCACTTTTAGCAGACACCGCGGGAGGGAGAAGTGTTGGTTAGCGCAAAGGCACGATGAATGAACAAACTGATGATGACCACGGGAGGATGGCCTGTGTGGTCACTGAGTAAGCAGATTTTAGAGAGAGTCAGAGACAGCCACAAAGAGAAGATTCTGAGCATTGAACACGACTTGAGCATTGCATGAACTACAGCTGCGCCCATTCTCCGGGGGGACACGCGTGACGGGAGGGGGAGAATGAGGTCTTGACAATGGCATTGACGGCATTGGGCGAATTCGTCCAACGAATGGGCAAAAGACGAACGACATCTCGCTCGTGTGGCTGCGGCGGACTGTGGTCTTTGCGCTCGGCGTGGCTTAGTTTGATAGTCGAGCCCTTTTTTTCGGGTGACGGTTCCTCCCCCACCATCCCTTACCGTACCTAATATCGTCGCTCCCGTTCCTTGACAGTCCCCCCCCGGACTCCCAGCGAATCATGAATAATTTTAATGAAGACTGGGGGCAGGGCAAGGTTACGTACGCCTTCGGAATGGGCCGTACGATTTTTGTGCTCTCTTGATTCTAGCCCGCCAGGCTAAGCAACATAAGGTGCTGAATCTGGTGCTGAATCTCATGCCTTTGCCTTGCGGCTCGTTACGAATGGTAGCGCAGGGATGTGGGCGCATGGTGCCCGGTCGAGCGCCGAGGTGCCGGATTCCCCTATGACCGGGGGCTTTCTTCAGTAGGGTGACATTTTTTATCACTTGCGTGTTCCCTTCCTTCGCCTTGTGAGGCTCAGAGGAAAAGGGAGAGGCCGAGAGCGTGGGGCATAAGCGATTGGATGTGATGTCGTCGCGATATGTCCCTATCCCTCGGTCCTCGGATGGGGTTCAGCGTTCACGATGTTCTGGACCGGGAGGCGACATTTGGCATCTACCTTGGTAAGTCCCCAGAAAACGAAGAAGCGTCGGTCTTGGGCGTCTTGGTACGCAGGTATAGAGTGGCCTAGAGGTTCTAGGCCTAGTGGAGACGTTCCGATGTTGTGGGCGACCTAAGAGTAGGTAGGTAGGTAGACTAACAAGTACGTGCTTGACGCGGCCACGCATATCGCGGGCATCATAGCATACTGCTTGGTTCGTCTAGGCATTGGCTTTCTGCTCTTGGTGTAAGGGGAAAAAATGTGACGAACACAGAGTCCGCGCGGAGGCAAAAAAAGGAAAACGAACGGCTTGTGCGCAAAGTTTCTCAATCCAGCGCGTGGGCCTGTCTGGGCCTGGGGGAGCAGAAACAGCCAAGGGAAGACAGTTGTTCGGATACAGCTACCGAGCAAAAAACAGACTGGACAGACGTGGCTTTGTTTCTTTCGCCATTCTTCCCCGATTGACAGATGTCATGACAGTTCTGTCTCGGAGTTTGCTTTGATCAATTCACTTGGCAAGCTTGCCCGCAGGACCAAGAGCTCTACATTTTTTTTAATTTTTTTTTGGAAAGTTGTTGATGGTGTTTCACCGAGGTCAAAGAAGGTAGCACAGCGTCACGTGGGGTATTTATCCTAAATAAACGCTCTACCGCGTATGTACTCTGTAACGTGATACGACACAAATGATCTAGAAGTCTTCTCCCGACTGCGCAGAGATGTAAGTGATCGGCATGACGGAAAGAAGTAGAGGCAGAGAAATAAATAAGCATGTCTTGGTCAAGCTATCGCTTAAACCACCATGTCGTCAGGTCCCGAAGAGGGAGGGATGTTGAGGCTGAGCAAGAAAGTGAAGAAAGTGACATGAGCAGACGCGCACTGCGCAAACTCCAGAGTTCAAAAATAGCAACGGGAGGCGATCTTGGGCTGGGTACCCCTGTGGAGACCCCCCCTTTTTTTCTTTAACACGGGAATACTGCGGTCTATTCGGCTCAGCAGGCGGGTATCCGTACATTCACTGCCTTGGACAGTTGTACAGTTGGGTGGGCTTTGTCAGCGATCTGCTCCCCCAGTGTCGTCCAGTGAGAATGCACCTTGAAGCTGTTGCTCTTTGATGGACGGGTGCTGATGATGGTCATGGTGTGACGAGCTGTTCTTCTGCCCGGTGGAGGGTTCGTTGCTTGTTTAATCGATTTCCTGTTCCTATTTACTGTTGCTGTTCTTTTTCCACTACATGTCTCCATCAAAATGCACCAAATGGCATCCCTTCCTTGGATGGCAAAGCTAGTGGCGACCCTAGAAACTGGGCCAGATGTTCCCGTGCCTTGGGATGCTCTTTTCTTGGAACAACGCTGGAGAACCCGCCGGCAGATGGGAACGGGGGGAGGGAGTTCTGGACCAGTCGAACCGTCTCGCTGGGCGGATGGACAGCCACACCTTTTTTTTGTGGTGGCGGCGCTGGAGTTTCTGGAGAGCGGAGTGTAGATCTCTAGAGTGTAAGCCACTCGCTTTTTTCTCACACTTGTCACCCAGCACCCACTTAGTGTGTCAGTATGGGTGAGTGATAAACAACAGAGGAAAAGTTGGAGGTGGGTTCTTCTCTTCGAAATTCTCCAATTCTTGTTTGAGTCCGTCTTGGAAAATCAACAACTACTCGGCTGGGCGGCTGGACAACCCCCATTTGGGTGGGTGTGTCGTAGTCTCGGTTGTCGGAACGGCATGTGCGAAGCAAATCGGTTGACATACCAAAGTCGGTGAGGTGACACGAGAATGTGAGGCGACAGGAAAAAAGATGCAGAGTCAGCCGCAGTCATTCAATAGGTACCACGAGTCAGCCAGCCAGCCAGCCAGCCTCTGGGCAACCTTCTCAGTACTACTCTTCAATGCGATTTTCTGGCCGACGTGTTGTTGTCGGTCGGTGGTTGCGAGGTTAACCATCTGCAGTTTGACTGTTGTGCCAGAGAGATCTGCACACCGCATGAATAATACTGGAGCCCGCGCGTTGCAGGTTTTCCAAGTCAGAAATGGCCGTGGCAGGAGAGTTGCAAGTTGCATATTCACTTGTTTACATCACTCGAATGGCGGATGAAGATGAAAATAAAACAAGAGGTTGACTTGGTTACCGACCTCATGGGTATCCAGTTTACTTGACGAGTTCGGATGTATCTGTACAGAGGGTGAGAGTGCATCTTGCATGTTCTCCCTCAAAAGGGGATCCTCACAAAATCTGTAGTGTAGATACGTCATTGAGGGCCCAGAGAAACATTTGCATCTTCCAACTTCTCACACACGGATCGTCCTCGGGCGGTACAACGGTGCCGAAAGCGAAAAGGGACGGGAAGTCTGTCCTGGACCAGGGGGCGGTTTGCAGAAAGTATCAAGCAATTAAGCAGTAAGCAGCGTAAAGCACGGGACAAGATGGTTTGTGCGATTGGGCAGAAGATCTCGGCTTGCGGCTGCAACTGCGCAACTCACTCTGTCGCGCAATGCATTCCCATGCTTTTGAGCGTGGTGATGGCGTGCCGTGGAGGGAACAACGTGGTTCCAAGAGCGCAGAGAGCGTGTGAGAGGTAAAGGGAGGCCCCCCGACACTAGACTGGGCCGAACTCAAGGGGCTCCCTCCCCAAAGGTTTGGGAGGTGTGAAACTGAGACGTTCGAGCGACCATTGCGGCTGTCCATTCTGTCGTTCTGTTTTCTCTTGGGCTTGGGACTTGTCTCAAGTCCGTGGAGTAGGCACTCAACTTCTATATTGTACACTAGGAATGACGCTAGTTGGATGGGCGGGAACCATCAGACTGGGAAAGATGGTGACAAGTAAAGGTGACACGACACGCACGCACACCACCTCTTGACAGTGGTGTAAGTGAAGGAGGAAAAGGCCGCTGATGGCCCACGCTACCTTATTTCCTAGCTCCGTCTCGGGCTTACTACGCAACAGCTAAAGCACCTAAAGCACTCTGGATGAGGCCGCGCCCATTCCTTTGTACAGAGTACAGTACAGACTCACAGAGTTCCGGCCTGGGTCTGCATGTAGCGGGCATTGCTTGGGGAAAAGCTCTTATTGGTGAAAGCGGGAGAGGGGATGAGGGGGTAGGATGAGGGAGTGGGAGTTCAATGGTGAAATGTGCTCGGTGGTGGGTAAAACATCACGCATCACCCCCTTTGAGTCTTGCTGCACGTCTTTGCTGACGGACTTGGGCCTGATGCACAACTCGGAGAGGGAGGCTGTGTAAGTCTGAGAGGTGAGATGTACGTGTACATTTGGCGGTGCAAACAAGCCGTTCATGGCAGATATATTGTATCCGTACTTTCTAAACACAAGAGACAAGCATAGTGAAAGTGAACCAGAAAAAAAATTACAGTGGCTAGTGTTGGATTCTTCTTGGTGATCTCCATCGTTCTTCTCGTGCAATTCTCGTATGTACGTACACTCAGTATTCCATAATGTACAAGGGGGGAAAAGAGTGACTGAGAAGAAAAAAAAAGTACGAGTACTACCGCGACTGCGCCATGCCGCCATGTAGCCCGCCCACACGCCCGGAGCCCCACCGGGAAACGGGGGACGGACTGGGGGCCGCGCAACCAACAGGGTCCAAGTCTCCCAGACTCTCTGCCAGAATGCCGCACCTCCTTCTTCAGCTTCGGTCTTGTCTGATATTTCTCCAGCCCCATCGGGGCTACGTAAGGCATGGGTACGAGCGACAGGTATCCGTACCTAGGTATGGGTACGGGAGTACGGAGTACGGATACAGAGTATGGATTCCGAATGGGGGACGAGGAAACATCCCAAGTGCTCCCTCCTTGGCCTGGCCTTGCGAGGATCCCCCCTTCATGTGTCCAACATATTAAGAACTGGGGATCCGGCACCGACCTTTCCTTTGGCCTCCACGCTTACTACGAATACACAAAGTGACACTACGAATACGCTACCTCTGCCTCGCCTTACATCAGACTCTCGAGGATTTTGCCTGTCTTGGATCTACCTTTAACCTACCTTGTCCGGTAACATCCCGTCTCTCGTTGCCCTGCCCATTTCAACCTCCTCGCTCTTCCAGTCTCCGCCTTTTTTCGACTGTCTCTCGTCACATCTCTCTCTCTTCCTCTGCCTCAACTCCGACCTCGCGGGTTTTCCTGCTTCCTTGCAACTTGAGCCAGCCTCCTCATAGTTGCAGAGCAAGATCCTCAAAACCGACGATCACTGTTTTCGACGTTTATTTAGTCGACCGTCGCCCGCTTTCGTCGATTACCGCATCCGAGGTTTTTGACTTCAGTCTTACACGGACAACACCAACAAATTATACACACTCTCACACACACACACACACACACACACACATCAACGATCAACATGGTCTTCTCACTCCGCAAGGCCTTCGCGGCCCTCCTCGCCACAACCGCAACTGTCTACGCCCTTCCCTCAGACTCATCATCAACAGAATCAACTGTAAACACAACCTCCCTCGCCGCCACTTCCTCAAACTCAACAGTCTGCAACAATTCCCCATCCCTCTGCAGCCGCAAGTACAACAACATCACCCACATGGGCGCCCACGATAGCGCCTTCCTCCGCGACGCCAGCACCTCAAACTCCATCGCCGGCAACCAGTACTACAACGCCACCGTCGCCCTCAACTCGGGCCTGCGCCTGCTTCAGGCCCAGGTCCACCTCGTCAACGGCACCTCGGGCAGCGTCCTCCAGCTCTGTCACACCACCTGCAGCCTCCTCGACGCCGGCACCCTCGAGAACTGGCTCTCCGCCGTCAAGGACTGGATGGACAAGCACACCGACGACGTCGTCACTATTCTCCTCGTCAACTCGGACAACCAGGCCGCCTCCGCCTTTGGCAAGGTCTTTGAGTCCTCGGGCATCTCTAAATACGGCTACAAGCCCTCCACCTCCTCCGCGACCTCGAGCTGGCCCACCCTCCAGACCATGATCGACGCAGACACTCGCCTCGTCACCTTTGTAGCCTCCATCACCGCCGACACGGACTACCCCTACCTCCTCCCGGAGTTTACCTACGTCTTCGAGACGGCCTACGAGGTCACCTCCGCCGCCGGATTCAACTGCACAATCGACCGGCCCTCGACCTACTCCACCGCTGCCGCCGCCGTCTCGGCCAACATGCTGCCCCTCATGAACCACTTCCAGTACCAGACCCTCGCCACCGACATCCTCATCCCGGACGTCAGCGACATCGACACGACCAACTCGGCCTCCACCAGCACGGCGGGCAACCTCGGCCTCCATGCGCAGACCTGCAAGAGCCAGTGGGGCACCAAGCCCGTCTTCGTCTTGGTGGACTTCTTCAACAAGGGCCCGGCCATTGACGCCGCCGATAACCTCAACGGGCTCTCTTCGTCCGACATCTCGGGTCGCAGCAGCAGTAACAGTGCCACCGCGAGCTCGAGCAGCGGTAAGTCTGCTGGTAGAGCACCTGGCGGCATGGAGACTGGCGCGCTCGTCGCGTTCCTGGCCGCTGCCGTGTTCTTGTTTTAAGGGGTGTCGTCCTGTTTCTGATTGTCAGGGTCCGAGCCAAAGAAGATGTGACACTTTTCATGCGACAATCTCATGAAAAGAGCGTCTGTGTGAGTGTGTGTACGCTCAAAGGGACATATCTCGGATGAACACTTAAGATTCCCCCTCTTGTTTTTTCTCTTTTCCTCTTTTTTTCCTTCTTTTTTTTTTCCAAACAAAAAGATGCATAGCGACGGCGTTCTATCATGAGCCGAAATCATCGGCAGAAACGACTCTTTTTTTCGCGTTCTTTTTTCCCCACAGCTTTGTTCATGTACAACCCGGGGAAAACGGGACCCCCCGCGAGTTTTGTTTGGAAGAGAGCCCTTTTGGGACATAGTAGGGCAACACCACTGATCAGGATTGGATCAATGAGGTAGTTAGATATCGAGCATTGAGTGAAATCATGCTCAGATTAAAATGAAAACCAAATTTCATGAAACAAACCACAAATACCCGGTGTTCTAAATGAGTGAGAGTGAGTGTGAGTTTGTCGGCTTATACGTGACGAGGAGGAAAACTCAATAGGAAGGTAGCAAGGACCCCTCCCATACGGTTAGGAACGGACCACACCCCCACCCCTCATTGCATCATTGGGAAAGGTATTCTGCACGACGACGACGACGACAGCATCTCAAAGTTAACGACATATCGACTTGCCTAGTAATTCTACGATTAATTCTTAGATCTTTCAGCCTACCTAAGATAGTCTCTCTCTCATCTCCCAAGCTAACCAGACTTTGCCATAACTCGACCCAAAAAAAAACAAACCGACCTCATAGCTCCCAACCCTCAACGCGCCACAACCTCCGTACCGAAACCCAAAGTCGCGCAAATACAAACCCCACCACATATCAGTCACTCACCTCACTCAAAACCCAGCATCAACAAACACTAAGCTCACACAATCACATACGTTCTCCACCAACACACGCACACACAAGAGCAAAAAATGTCATCCGAAGACTACTCCAACATCCCCACCCCCGAAGCCGCCTACGCAGACTTCTGCCTCATCCCCGTCGGCACCGGAAGCGTCTCCGTCGCCAACGAGGTCGCCCAGGTCCAGCGCCTGCTCAAGGCGAGTGGGCTCAAGTACACCATGCACTCGGCCGGCACCACGGTCGGTACGTTTTTCTCGAACTCTTATCTATCCAAGACCCCTTCACACACACACACACACATGTTCCCCTCTTGGCCTAGAAACCATCATATGGCGCGAGAGCGTGGAAGCATCAGTGAGATTCGTCACCCCACACCCCTGCTTCGGGATGGGATTCAACTACACCAAGAGCTAAAAGAAATAAAACAAAATAAAAAGGAACACTGCTGACATGTACATCCGTTCCCCCTTCCGCAGAGGGAAGCTGGGACGACGTCTTCCGCGTCATTGGACAGGCGCACTCTCTCGTCCACCAGAGCGGCGTCGTGCGCATCCAGTCTTCGATGCGCGTCGGCTCGAGGTTTGTCTACCTGAAATGAAATTTTTTTTTTACTTCACAACGAAACATAGCAAGTTGTGTTTGTGTGGGAGAGAAAATGTTTGAGTGGCTGATAATGGTTCTTCTCTTTTTGCGCAGAACGGACAAGAAACAGTCTGCCGCCGATAAGGTGGCGCGGGTGGAGGGTATCCTGGCGCAAGACAAGTAAATGTTCAAGGCCAAGCTGTGGTATGAGAGATGGGTCACGGCGAATACACAAGACAGACATATTGACAGCTTATTAGGTTATGATTTGACACGAGATATACTATTTGATTTCCCCCGTCGCCGCCGCCTTTCATGATGGTACATGTATACATCTCAGCCTTCGTAGATTGTAATAGTGACACCGCCGACCCCTCCTTGTACCCCCTAGACCGCCCTCGGCCTTTTTTCCCTCCAGGTTTAAAAGACATTGATGAAGGGTAGCAACTTTTTTAAGAGCTTCCGCTAAGGAAAGCATTCAAACACTGCTTTAACCGCGCATGGTCTGCTTCTTCATGCTCTTCTTGAGGTCGCGCTCACGCTCCCTCTCGAGGTATTTCTTCTGGGCCTTGGCGTCCAGAGCACTGAGCTCGGCGTCGCGCTTGGCCTTCTTCTGCTTCTCGCGCTCGAGAGTGCGCTCCTCGGCCTTCTCGGCCTCGGCAGCCTTCTTGAGCTGGGCAATGGTCTCCTCGCGAACGCTGCGAACCTTGCGCAGGACCTCAGGACGGAAGTGGGCGCCCGAGACGAGGGCGTCGGGGATGCGGACAAAGTATTCGAACAGGGGCAACAGAGATTCGTAGTTGTTGCTTGAGGGAATGCGGTAGCGGAGGAAGACGCGCTTGCGGGGGGTGGTCTCCTCGATGCTATTACACTGTTAATATTGAACGTAAACGACAAGCTGCGATTCAAACTCACGTGCTGGGGCGCTCAATGGGCTGGTCAGAGACGATGAGGTAGTCAAACGCGTCACCGGCAGCCTCAATGGCCTTGATGAGTTCAGGGGTCAACAACTGCTCGGTGATCTCGGCGCTCTCGCTCATGACGGTAACCCAGTTGGGGAGCTTGGCATTGTCCTTGGTGAAGGTGATGGAGACGTCGTAGCGATCGTCGCGAACCTGCTTCATGCGCTCCTTGGAGACGATAGCCCAGACAAAGTTATCGTACGTGCTCTTGTTCTCCTTGCTGCGCAGCTCGTGGGTGCCGGGGATCGCGGGGACAGTGAGGCTCTCCTTGCCGTCAAAGGGGTAGATGACAGCCTCGACAGAGTCGTGGGGGGCCTCAACGGTATCCATAAAGAAGCTGGTAACGGCCTCGATGATGCTGAGGAACGGGTTGAAGCGCTTGGTCAGCGTCAACTTGACGTCCATGAAAGCGACATTCTGGCGACCGGTTCCGTAGCTGGCAAACTCGAAGAGGGACTTCTCGCGTAGCAAACCCGTAGGGTCTTTGGGGTCGGTGTCGGTCGTGGAACGCGGGGAGAAGCCAACGGAGGCGAACTCGGACTTGAGCACCGGCGCGTGGGCGGTGGCCCAGGACTTAGCTTTCTTGCGGTTGAGGCGCGAGCCAATGATGTGCAGGAGGAAGATGACGGCGCTGACGGCGAGGATGGCGCCCTCGAGCTTGAACTCGCTGAGGGAGTGACGCTCGTGGATGTTGTACCACTTCGTAAAAGGACGTCCCGTGGCCTCGGGCGCGCCGCCGAGCGTCGTGCCGCCAGGGGCAGCCGTAAAGGCGCTGGGCACGGGCGACGGATCAGCAGCACCGGCGAAATCTGCGAAGTCTGTATGCGAGCGATGATTGCGTCAGTCTAATGAGGTTGTGGATTTTGTGGGTGCTGAGGGGAAAACTGGAAGCTTTGACGGCACGGGGGTGGTTTAGGGGGCAGGGGAATTGAGTCTCGAGAGTAGCATACCGGAATCACCACTGGGAATCGGAGATGCAGAGGGCTTGGAGCCTCCGAAGAGGCCGTTGAGGATGGCGGCCATGGTTGCGGTCGGGGGAGGGATGGCTGGCTGGCTGCGGTGGTGTCGAGATCCAAGACTGCAGACAGTGAAGCTGCGGACTTGTGAGGAGGTATCGCTAGCCAGAAGGCGAAATTAGGCCAGCCGTCAAGCTGTCGTCAGCCAGTCACATCGCTTTCCTGGAAGCTGGGGCACAGTGACGTTTCTCCACTTATTCATCTGAATGCGGTCGACCGTCGTAGAACCCAGACCAGCGGGTTCAGTGTCTCGTGCCCGGCCCGGAGGTACTTTAGCGGCTCCAGGATAATGTATCTTCCGTCCAAGCTATTGGTTGTCTGGGCGACGCGCCTGGAATGTCAATAGTGGCCAACGTCAGTCATGGCGGCATCATGCAATGAAGCGTCAAAAGCAGTAGCACTCAACTCAACAAATCAACCCTGTATGGACTCAATAAGAAGAAGAAGACAAAATGGTGCGAACAACGGCAGCTCGCACTTACGGCAAGACCTCAACAAAGGCAAAAGCAAGGCGACTGTTTGCTGAACTTCCACAAACCCCGATTCGGAAACCCAATGCGACGGTTACGCTAGACTCCGAAGATGACTCTATCATCAAGATCACCGAGGATCTGGACGCCCTTGGGATTAACTTAGATTCCTATTCCTCGGAAGATGAGCTATCAAAAGACTTCAGCGAAGTTGTTGTGGCATCTCCGCCAACACCACAAAAACCGGAGACTCCCCCGAGGGCGGTGAAGCAAACCCCAAGGACCGCCAAAACCACGAAAAGGATAGCAAAAGGGACACTTCCCACGCCCGTCTCAAAGGCCGAAACGCCTAAGATCAAAGCCCCCGAAGTGCCAGTAGAGCCTCAGCCTGACTATCGCATTCTTACCTGGGAGGATGTATGCCCACCCGGAGACACAATCGAGAAGATTGCTGAGGCGTCCTACGCTGAAGTCTACCGCGTTCGAAATGAGCGTGGCACAAGCATAATCAAGTGCATCCGTCTTGAGTCGCCCATCAAGGCGCAAACAAAGGCCCAGGAGCGCTCTGGACTCGTTGACGAAGAGCCGCACTCAGAAGACGATATGCGTGGTGAACTGAGCATATCCGAGTGGCTCGCCGACATTCCTGGTTTCGTCATTTACAAGGAGCGCTACCTTGTGAAAGGGAAGGCTCCGAAGTGCTTGCTCGAAACACACCAAAGCTTTCATCGGAAGATGAAGCGCAAGGACCCGGACAGGCTGCAGTTCTACCCAAGCCCGAGTCGCTATCTCGACGAGACCACTTTCTTAGTGGTAGAGCTGGGTGATGCAGGAACCGCGCTCGAGGACTTCGAACTTACGGACTCCGGTCAGCTGTGGGATATCTTCTTTCACGTGGCGATTGCACTGGCTAGGGCGGAAGATCTGGCTTGTTTTGAGGTATGTTGGCATGCCATTGAAGCGACCGGCAGGACGGCGTGAGCTAACAAGGTCAGCACCGCGATCTGCATGAGGGCAACCTTTGCATACGGAGATCAGAAGACCCACAAACGCGGGATTCGAAGAAAGCAGGGCCGTACTTTGGCTATTCTGGCCTTGACATTACGATTCTGGACTATGGTCTCTCGCGTGCCGAGGATCTTGAATTGGAGGAATCTGAGCCTATTGCGCTCGATCTCGAGAAGGACCTCAGCATCTTCACCAGCACCCACGCCCCACAATGCAAGGTCTACCGCCAAATGCGGTCATTCCTTATACGCGGCGAGCGTGGGCATTTGCCACCGTCCGCCCATAAATCACCTTACTGCAAGGGGGTAGATGGCGAACCCCTATCATGGGACGTCTTTGTGCCGTACACCAACGTCTTGTGGCTGGCATATCTCTACCAGTACATGATCAAGGCGTTCCAAGGCGACAAGAAGGATCTCGCAGCATTCAAGAAGGTCACGAAAGAGCTGTGGAAATACCTCGATCCCGATGCCAAGGCTGGAACGCCGGCGTTTGGGACTTCTGCTGCGGTTGTGAGGTTCGCGGTTGAAGCCGGCTGGATAGACGAATCGCAGCTAATGGGGGACATTGAAGAGGACAGGGAGGAGAGCATTATTCTTTCCAGAGAGGAGGTGCAGGAACTGGGTCTGCGACGATCACCGAGAAAGCTACGGTGATCTTGAGGAGTGTTGGATACGAGCTTGGCTTGAATTTACGGCGCATTGCATACCAAGGGGCATCAGGGGCTGGAGCATTGCATATGAGCACTAGGCGAAACGGCGGGTGTAAGATACATGCATAGATGATTGCAAATACCCAATTGAGATGGTTCAATAAAGTCATTCTGTGATAAGAAGCGAATGTAGATTTACTCAAAGATCACCCCGACATTGCTGTCCTGTGAGTAAGCCCATCCTCCATGTCCAAAGAAGGTCTGCAGTCAAACAGCCCTGCCTTCACATTCCTGACATGATATGACGCCGCATAGTAGAAGATGGTGAAAGTGTGATGAAGGAGGGTTGGTTCATAACTTTTGGCTGGCCAAGCCACCTGTTATTGGGCTAATGATAGACACGTATCCTAGAGGGTAGACCTCGAGCTACCTAGCACGCCACCCACCACTGAGACAGGCCCCCTCGCCGATTTGGCTTCCTTCGACCAGATGTTCTCTCCCGCTGACTCTGCATCCACTGCCCACCCAACCTGTCATCCTATCTTCTGCCTGTGGTCTAAGGTTAACCACAACGCTACGGACGTCTAGTTGAACATTTCATGAGAGCTAGTCCTATCCCCACCGCCACTACCTTAGCTGACACTCGCTCTTTCCTTCTTTCCACTGATTCTCGATGATTTGTACCCTCCTCGCCATGCCCGTATACTCGTGAGAATATGGCCAAAGGGACGGTTCTGAGGAAAGCCGTGCTCTTCTGTATATTCCTCTTGGGGATTTTGTTTGCCTGAATGAGTAGGTTGTACTTCCGGGTCCGTGGCAATCACAAACTCGTTTCCCCGTAGCGTGACTTGCAGTTTCTTCGAAGTCTTCTGGAGATCACCTGCCGGCTGTAGACCATCGCTCAAGGCTTCGCGGCAATCATTACTGAGAACGACAAGATTCGCCAGAGCTGAGTCCTTGACATCGGCTGGGACCCATACATCTTCGGTTCCTTGTTGCCGTGAAGCCACACTCTGGGTGGTAATGACCATGATGAGGAACAGTGTCGCTGCTACAAGCTCGACGGCGAGGAAAGAAATCCATCCCCAACTGATATGAACGTACGCAATCTCTTTCAAGGGAGTTCCCTCGATAGTGACCGCACCTTGTCTCTTAGCTTGGTGATGGGCCGTTCGCAGACTATTACGTTCAGTCAGTAGAGTGATACAAAAATAGGAAAAGAACTTACTCAGATGAAATTTTAGTAGCAATGTCTAGGAAGAAGTTGTCAAGGTGAGTTGCTCGCCGCGTGGGATTGAAGATATTCTGGCTGGTGTAGAGCACATCTCGGAACCAGGTCCGAGCAAAGTTACCAACCCAAATAAGTTCAGTAGGCCTAACGAGTAATTCTGCTTCTCCCTTGAGTAAATAAGATATACCCCTTGCCATGATCTGCATAGACGCGAACGAGGCGCTAAAACTGCTCGTCCTAGAATTCGGGGTTGTGATTTGGACACGTAAGTCGCCTTGTTCTTTCAGCAGCTCGCAAGTCTCAAGTCCCTGCATCCATGGTGCACACTTGGGCCCCAAGACAGTTCCTTTGCTTGTACCGTCTAGATTCGGAGAAGTTCCAGTTATGGAAGTCGTTTCCTGCCCCTTCTGAACGTTTGTCTCAAACGTCTGAACGCAGACGTGGAACATGACTTCGCGTGCCTCGTATTCGAAATCTGAGATCGAGCGGATCATGCTTTGAGCATCGTCCGAGTCACTCAGAATGACATGAGCCTTGTCAGGTGGTAACGGAGAGGTGTAGATGAGAAAGAACGAGGCGATTCTGGTGCTGAGAAGATCGGTGTTGTTTGAGAAGCCGAAGGTATCGACCCCCTCCCAAACATCGCCTTTGACCGCCAGTGGGTTTTGATGCAAAAAGAAGTATTTGCTCGAGAGGCTAGCCTTCCATGTTTTACGGCCGCTGGTCAGTCTTCCGCTGCCGCCCCCAACTACAGCCACCGTTACGTTAGTCAACAGACCAACCCGAAGTTTTGAAGTTATGTTGGCAAAGGCCACACAAACACCAAGCGACTGGTAGGGATTAAAATCGCAATTTCCCGTCGAGCACAATGCATTTAGTGGAGGCGCTGGGACGTCGAAGTTCCCAGCATCCGGTATCGTAGCCTTGAGCGCCGCAATTTCTACCAGATGACCCAACTTGTACTTGTCCAGGTTGACTTCGTCAATGGTGAATACCTTAGCCTCCTCTCTAATAGCGGTGGCATTGCGTGTAGAGTAACGGACAGCCAACTGAGTTACTGGGGAGGAAAGAACGCTGACAACCATCAAGATGGCACTAATGGTGACTGTGTGCTTGAGTCGCACCCGGTATAACATTCTCATGGAGCCCAGTAAACCCCTACTTGCTTGGTCAAAGACATAAAAGTCATACAGAGGTCTTGGCTTCTTGAACCAGGTGAACTTGAACTGACTCAAGGCAGTTGACACTGGTAGCATGAAGGTTTCTTTTGCCAGCGTTGTGAAAACCGCGAGAAATGTGTTGAGCGTGATTTTGTAGCGCCACGTAGGAAGCGAATGACCATCATAAGAGGCAATAATGACGATAATCGCTGAAGTGTTCCATAGGGGACATTAGTCAAAAATCTACCAGGGTGGATTTCGCGTGTTTGATACCCCACTCGCGCTTGCTTACCGATGAATGAAGCGATGCTAGCCATGATGCAGAGCATCTCTTTCCACCAGACTTTCCAGAATGGTGCATGCACTCTCGGTGGCGCAGAGGGCTGAGATTCGCTTCTCGAGCCAGCGCTTGCGAGCGAGGGTTGTTCCGCAGTTATGGGACTCCCCTGACTGCGTATGGGACAGTCGTCGACCGCTGGCTCTAGACGTGAGACAGTAGCAGGTATGTTCGCAGCTACAGGCTCTCGGTCTATTCCATGACCTCCTGCCGATGAAACGGAGAAGCCTGTGTGTTGTCGAGGCTGGGTATTCGCAGACATGGTAGAAGGGGGGGGCAAAACATTGGCCTGATGGGGGTGGCTCTCGTGGAGATGAAATAGTTGCGTCGATGTTTATTGGCTGGAAACGCCAGGGACAGAACGTTGGTTCTGGAGAGCCTCAACAACATCGTCCAGACTTGGGCATGTAGACTCTCTCTGGTGGGAATCTTGTTGACTCTTCGGCTGAACCACTTCTGCAGTCTGGCCCGACATATTGAGAGAGGAATAAACGCAGGAACTGATCAAGAGTACGGTGAATCGACAGATGATAGAATGGCACGAGAGGAAACAAGGCTTACTTATTCATCGATGCAGTAATCTGAGCGTATATTGGTTTCTTGGAGCCTGTAAGTTTACCTGTTGCACGCAGAGATCGAAGTAAGGCTCACAACAAACAACCAATAGACGTGAAATCTAGGCTTACCGACCATGTGAAACTCTAGACGGGCAAATTCAGTGGGTTCTTTCTCCATGGAAGGCGGCGAGGGCTGTAAAAATGAAGTCATTCCCTGCAAGTAGCCTGACCGTAGCATCGTTCAAGAGCAACTTACGGGTGTGAATGAGTAACCTCTAACAGAAAACAACGTCTACTCCACACCGCTAAGCTGTTGCAGAGAAATGGAAATTCCTCATGATCAGGGCGGTGAGATCAATGCACCACATGGTTGTACACTGCCTACTAGCCAGGCACAAGTGAAACCTGACGATGCCCCTGAGTATCGATAACGTTACGTAGTTCCAAGATCATTGCGAATTTATAAGCCTGTGATGATTATGATAGTGACCACGAGTAGGACTATGATCATGCTAAGTGGTTGCTAACGATGTACGCTTGCATAGTAGAATAGACATCGGCTTTTGAGGAAAGCTTGAATTGCTGCAGTTTTATGATATTAGTGGGCATAAGTTACCACATTCAAAATCATCCCACTTTATACTCGACTCCAGGTAAACATTACACGCATTGAAAGACATCATTTGTGAGGGTATGTATCGTTCCGAGGGATTGTAGGGTGCTGCAAACGTTGGGCGTTGCGGTTCTAGTGGACCTGTTTTACTTAGTAATTGCAATGGTCTTTCTGAGAGACTTTATTAATCGAACAAAACGAGTTCCTCAAAAGTGTGAACTCCTGCTGGACTGTATATACCCATACCATTCTGCCCATATCTGTTGAGTTGGCTTCTACTCACAGAGGATAGCCCTAGCAGATAGGCCTAAATGCCTTCAAACATGAACCCCAGGAAAACTCTGTGACTCACTATCGAGAAATTGCAACACAGCTTCCCTTCATGCTGCACATCAGACAAATGTATGTTCAAGTCACAATGCTCGAGTCATTACTCACTCCATAATCAAGAGAAGACGTGGTTTCCATGAACATGTGAGATGTGGTAACCTTTCGTGCATCTCCAGCACTAGCGAGTTCGGATTGATCTCAATGTAGTAGAGTAAAAAAAAATATATATGCGTTGCTGAATTAAGATTTGGGCAACCGTGCGTGATTCGTCCATTGATAATGTGAATTGAATGGAGAGGCAGCATGTGCATGGAGCAATGTTGTCGCGGCCAGTGCTCAGCTCTCGCTAGCCAAAGAAGTATTTGATTATACGTAGCAATTTCCAAAACCCAGACTTGCTAACCATGTTGTGCTACCAGATTGCTACGGCAAGAACATTCGGCCAGCTCAAGCTTAGGCCAAGGATGCAGCGTATACTCCGCGATATTGCTCGTGCGTACATACACGCGACTAAAGCTTCCTCTCTACAAAATGCTCTACAACTCATCATTGAACAGAGTCTGGAGGCTATCTTATGAGAATTACTGCACAAGAAGGTAGCGTCCGAATACTATAATATTGAATATAGTACTACGCTCCCGACTCAACTTATATAGTTACTTAAGACTCATAGCATGATCCGAGAGCTCTCAAAGATCGAGACACGGAGTTCAGCCACCAGCCACATAGACGTGCGTCTGAAGAATGAAGGAATTAACCCTGGCAGCGAGCAAACGGTACTGTCTACCTGATCTCTCGTGTGCACAACGAAGACGTGACGCTGATGAACTTCTACAAGTCATGCATGGTAAATGCGAGGCCTGGATAGGATCATCTTCAAGAAACACCTATGAACTTGTCCTCTTGCACACGACACGTTCCAACCATTCGACGTTGGGATGCAGCAGCAGCGTGTAAAACGTATAGGGTACTGTCTGTGCCGTTGTTCATTCATCGATTTGAGCGGTGGACACCTTATTATATTGAGCAACCAAACGCCATCAACACGGACTCGCAGCAAATATCTAGCAAACACGCTACGCATTTGACGTTTCCATATATCGATGCATAGTCAGTCGCTCAGTCATCGTTGCATCCAGGTCCAGGACTACCTGTAGAAGGGCTCGAAAATTAGATACCATAGCTTGGCGCACGTACGTAAGCTCATGAATGGCCAAAGATACTCAACTGGGCGCTCACTGGTACACAACACTTGACAAGCAACTACTTGGTCGGATCAACTGAACCCTACCGCGGAAACATACAACTGCGTGCCTACCGACAATACTCCATAATTGACTCGGGACATCCAGATGATGGTAGAGTCTTGCGGGCATCATTTCAGCGCCATGACGGCATCGGGCATCCGTGAAAGGTGGGCAGATGAGAAAGTCGGAGTTTACTCCGATGATACCCTCTCCCTCCCATGGAGCCACTATCTTGACGATCAGCCCTTGTTTCGCCCCCAAAAACATGATTAAGAAACAAGCAGACCGATCATCGGCCCACCTAGAAAGCCACCATGCACTCATGCACGACACAACCGCCCCTCGGAAAGAGCGCTGCATGGGAAAACATCCATCCCAGAAACACCGACGATAACACCGCGGTCAATATAACCTTTCCGAAAATTCATCGCGATAGGTGGTAGCACTCGAGCAAGGATGAGAGTCAGTCTCCAGCATCGGATGGTCACACCCAGGCTCGTGGGAGAGGAAGAAAAACGACCCCCACCCTCCATCCCCCCCGGACCGCCGAGAGAGGAAGAGAGAAAGACCGGGGACCCGGACTCCACCCCGAACAACACCGGCATCGCCGACATTTGTCCTTTTTTCTCCACATCCGGCCGAATCATTCCCCCCTCTCCCAGGACTCAAGCGCAGAAAGCAACACCTTCCAAAAATTGCGGCAAATCTGCAGAGTCGGCCGAAAGAGTCAGGCGAGTGTGCCGCAAGTGCGTGGCAGGCAGGCCACAACGTGGTAGTATCGTCAAAGATCAGATCCCGAAATGAGACTCTGTAATCATACCTCGACAGGCTCATCACATCCCGAGAACCAGTTCTATTGTTCCCCCTCCTGAATGGCAACACCTTGCGACACGTATTTCAAATCGCAGTGTATCATTTGCTCGAGTTGCTTTCCCGCTTTTCCAGCCTCTCCAATAAGTCTACCTACCCACCTACCTTATGGTATAGGAATGCCGCTACAGTCTGCTTGGTACTATACGATAAACCGAGACTACCCTATCTCGCATCTATAACATCCCGCAGCTAGTTACAGACATAGACCAATTACACCAGACCTTTCCTATCCCACCTATCACCGAGAAAACCCAAGGTAATCTTATCTACCTACACAGCATCAAGGAAAAACGACCACCTTCACCTTAGCCCATGCACTAAGAACATCGTGCTGACTAGGCAAAACTCCCCGAACAACACCCAGATGCCAGATAACCTGAGAGGTAGGTACTTTACAAACATTACTTACCTACCTAGGTGCCTAAGTAGGAACCCAATGGAACGCCTTCACGAACACGACTCAAAGTGCCCCGCGCCTCACGTCATCTCACGCAATCACGCACAATCTAATCCATCTCATCACACTAGCACAAGACCCCCTCTACACACTACCATCGTCGCTCACGCGGCCACGGCGTCAAGTGCGCTTCAGCCGCCGCATCCCCCTCACCACCACCACTGACCACACATACACGCTCATCGGTCAGGTTCACCTCGAACACCCGCACCCTAAATCGATCATGCTCACCTTTGCCCAGCCCCAGCCCCCAAACCCAGGCCACTCACTCAGTCGCTCACTCATCACACTCACTCTCACCCACTCTCACCCACTCACACCTACCGCACACCTTTCCTCACCTCACCTCGATGGAGAACAAATAGTAAAAAAAGTGTTCCCACCTTGGAGCATTCCGCCGCACCGTACCTACATTACGTGCCTGACTTGCGTGATACTAGTCCCGGAATCCGGCATCACACACACACTCACAGTCTCACGCACATCATTTCACAGCGTACGGAGTACTGGAACCTGCGTTAAGCTCACCGCCCTTGCCTTGCCCCTCGCCCCTCGCCCCGATCACTTGGGACCATCGTCGCCTACCCATTCGCTCGTCACCGTCGTCGTCACGTATTTCTCGGGTCAAGACGGTGGTCTACCTTACCTCACTCCTCGCCCCACCTTCTTAGAAGCTCCGTCATCATCGGCCTCCATCACGAGACCTCGACTCGTTCCCAGACCATCCGTCATCGCGCACCCATTCAACCCCATTACGATACCCATTCACACCTTTGAATCACCACCATCTCACAGGACAAAGTCCCCCTATCACGAGCCTAAGCACATGACTCGGAAGACAATAGCAGCCTCACTTTGACTATCATCATGAAAAAGAGAACCGGCTAGAATGTGACAATTCCGTGATAGAACTCCCATTGCCGAAGATCTACCTGCCTGCCTGTCATACACAATCCGCACGCCAACGTCATCAAATACCCCGGCCTCAAGCAAGCATTGCTAGCCTCGGCCCCATTCGAACCGAAGTGATGCTGGGGCCCTGCCGAAATGTCACGATCCATGGGGACCAAAAACCCCAAGATTGAAGAAACCCCCCCCACTCAGCGCATGTTTCTATCAGCCACTAACCCACTGCCGTAATTCTCCCGCGCCCGCTGGGAAACAAAAAGCCTGGAACGCGAAAATGACACGGAATGGAGGACCTAATCCAACGGTCTTATCCAGGAGACTGGTAGAGAAAGGGCTTGACTGAATGGAAATGGGGATACCCTGAAAAGGACCATTCAACTTGAACGGCCGCACTACTGGACGGACAAAATTGACCCAGGGGATCAATTGCTGACAAAGTCATCTAACCCTGCACTCACTTGACTTCCCCAACGCTGTGTAACACACAGTAATCAAAAGAGTCCTTCACTTGCACCTGTAAACCGTAAAACCAACCTTGCAAAAAGTTCTAGACCAAGTCAGCATGGAGAACGAGGACATGAAGCGGCACAGCAAAATAGCCCTCCCCGACAAACGATGGTCCAGAACCTCGAAACAATGCACACACACATCCCATTGGTCGTCTGTTCATGGTGTGCCATTTAATATCGAGATCCTGCTGTAACCTAACATCCTGTTCATCATTACCCATTCGTTACCTATACAGCAAAGGACCTTAAGTCTGCACTCTGCCTGCCGAAAGCCGCCAAACTGACCCCCGCGGGGGAGATGGATGGAAGGAAGCAAGGCAGGCAAGAGAGTGAGAGAGAGAGCAGCTCTCCTCAATCACACAAGTCCATCCTCTTATCACGGCATTCCCAGACTTGTCCATCCGTGGGAATCCTAACCCTCCGTCGTCACACCTTTCAAGTCTCGCGTCGAGCGCGTCTCTCTTTCTTCCTCTTTCTGCCTGTCCCTAACTCGCCCGCTTACCTTACCTGCACTGATTGTTACGCTGGCACTCCCGACTCCTCGAGTCAGTGCCGCACATCGCCAGGCCCCGCCCGTCCACTTCACGATCCGGGGAAGACCGCACCGCAAAACACAGTGATCGACATGTGTACGTCCGGGGGAGCAACATTGCATGTCGTCAAGTCCAAAGAGGTCTGGCGCGCGTGTGTGGATCGGAACGATTGGGGTCCTTTTCCCCATCTCCGAGATGCCCATCCCATTCACCTCGGCTTTCCGTCATTGAACTCGGCGGTGCCGATCAATTGAAAGTCAGCTCGACGCGATTCTCACACAATTGCGACAATCCCAAGTGTATCTGCCAAGATTGTTCCCTTGTTCGGATGATGGACCATGCTGTTTGTGGTTTCAAAAGAATATGATATTGTCCCTTTGGGAGGAGGGGGAGTACTGTATCCGCCATGTACCTCCTCTGGGTTAAATGTGAAATACGCGCCCAAATACTAGATCCGTGATGCCCTTGATACTAGCTATTCCCGGTTTCCGTAGATGCTTTGTCCTTCTATGTATGCTCAGATGGCCTTTGAAGAACCCGTCATGTGAGATGATGATGTGCCCCCAACAGAGAGTTGTGGCAATGAGTGATGATGAAAAAAACAACAGTAGCCCCCGTCAGGAATTGCCTTCCAAACCCGCAACACGGATTATCTCGTAGAAACCTCCGTGTGCTTTCGTTGGGTAAGGCGTAGTGAACCAAACGGGTTTCGCTGCAAAACCGAGACAGGATTAACCATCCCCAAATCGCTTTACCAAATGCCCATTAATGCCCATGCCCCATGTCAATGCAACCCCCAACTTTTTTGTGATCCTGCCCGAATTTCCCCTCCCTCACATGACCGAAGCCATGGCGTTTCGCAGCCCAAAAAAACAATCGTAAATGCGCAAATGAAGCCCCCACAAGTCGCAATGCTAGTCTCTCTGCCGAGACGCCATACTTCATATTTCGTGGGGTTGATTTGCGGGGGGGCATCAGAGGGGGTAATGGGACGGTCAGGGAGGTGTACGGATGAGTCGGAAAGGTGACATCCGGAAGGCCATTATGAGAAAGAGAGAGATAGAGCTTGAGATGGTTCATCTCCCCTTGTCGGCTCATCACCTCCGTGGTTGCCCCCGCGTTTTCCGGTGTTCGAAATCGACGCTAACCCCGCGCTCTGGGGCTGGGATTATACAGGCGAGGACGAGAGGGGAGACCCGTCAAACCCGCCGAGCGCACGCACACCGTCATTCCCGTGGGGTGACGAGGTGTTAGTCCTCCCCGTGCGGTTGTGTAATGGTTGACTGAACCAGGTGAATGGCGGTGCAGCCTCCCGACACGGTCCCCGTCTGGCGGTGTCTAGCGACCGACCATGGGCGTTACCAACTCAATGCTTTTCGGCCTTGAGTAGCCTGGCCCAGTGGGTCTCCGCGTCGGTAGCGGCCGATCCATGCCACTGGAGCTGTAGTTGTAGGCGTAGCCATTCGCTGCGTAGCCTCCGTCGTACGTGGCCGGGAAAAAGCTGTTGCTGCCGCGGTTGTACGAAGTGCTGGGGCTGTTGGTGCTGCTCTTGGTAAAAGGCCAGATGCTGGCGTGCGACGATGTGGGAGACGGCGGGCTTGGGGGTCGGATGCTGAGTGACCTCAACGCGGAGATGGCGGACGAGTATTGCGCGCCGGTGGTGGCACCTGGTGTCGTGGGCGGCGAGAAGTGCATCGAGTTCGGCCTTGAGGGGGACGCACGAGGAACAATGTCTCTAGGCTCGGGGTTGCATGCGGCGTAGAAAGGGTAGTTACCCATGTGCGGTTGGCTCATAGTCCTGCCAGTTGATGCAGTTTGCTGATCATGCTTGCGGCATCTGCGTAGTGTCAGTATGTCATTCCTTTCGTTCTAGGACATTCACTTGAAAGTGGCAGCTTACGATTCTGAGCAGTACAGGAACCTGTCATCTTGAGGTACGAATTGCTTTTCGCAAGTCATGCTAGATCACACGGCCCAGTCAGCGAATTGTTCAGTCAATAGGGTGGGAACAATGGCTCGAACGGGAATTTGAGTGCGAAGACACCCATCGGAAGAATAGCAACGCGCACTACAATGGGCGTCCATCGTGACACTGCAGACCTCCCGAACGGGATGACAATCTGCAACAAAGATTGGATGACGGACAATGTTGCAAGACGGTTTGTTGCGGGGTTGACAATCTAGAACATGGCGGCGTCGAAGAGCACTCATGTCCAGATCGGGGAGTAAGAGGTAAGAGTGAGAGTGAGAGTGAGAGAGAAATGTCGAATGCGAACAGTGAAGAAAAGAAAAGAAACTGTCGCAGCAGACTTACCAGAACTGGGGAAAACTCTCCCGTTCATCGTCCCACGAGTCTTGCTGTTCCCGTTCCCGTTCCCGGTCTCTGGGGTTCTTGCCCAACTTCTGGGGAGTTTGGCGTCTGGTGAGAGTCGAAGGACGCTTGCCGTAGCGGGAGGGATCGGTAGCTGTGACAGTCTTCTCCGTCATGGAGGTGTTGCCCGACTTTCTGCGGCTGTGATGCATTGTGAAATCTTTCTCTTGGCGTATGTATGTACGACTGAGAGAAAGGGATCTGGGGAAGGGGAAGATCGAGAGAAGAAAACAACAAGCCAACGATGCGACGAGGTTGGCAGGGGTTCTTCTTGTAGTCTATCGCTCAGACTCTCGCAGCTCACGCTCACAGTTAGTTTCCGAGTCCTCAGTCTCAGTTGGTTGTGTTTTGGTGCCTGTATCGGCGGATGGACGGCGGGACGATATAAGCGGGGAATGGCGGGTTTGGTGGAGGGGTAGCGCCGTTCTATTCCCCCAAGAAGCGATGATTGACGAACAACAGCGCGTAGTGCCACTGCGGTTGCGAACGTCCGTCCTGTCTCGGCCGTCGGGTTTGGCAGAGGCGATGGTGAAGCAGCGTCGGACGAGGGAAGAAGATTTCCGAACCCTTTTCTTCTGCAACAGTGAAAATTTTTCGCAACAGTCGGTGAGATGTGAATCTAGACTGCTTGTTGGTGGCCTTGTATGGGAATGCAGGAAATTGGTCCCTGCTTTCACGCGTTCCGAGTGGCAAATTCGAAGCCCTGGGCTGAGTGAACGAACAGGTAAAGGTAGGTAGAGTGGTGGTCGGCTGTGACTCCGTGTGTCTTGTCCGCCCGCTGAAGAGATTTTTTCTTCTTCTCCGGTCGTTGGTCTTCCCCCGCAGGTCAGAGCGGGTGCTGGGAGGATTAAGAAGGGTCTCGAGCTATCGCAATGTGCAGGGGACGCCTGATGTGGTATGCCTTATTTCCAGTAGCTAAGGCGTCTTGGTGATGGATTGAAAGATAGCGGCGGGTTTGGCTGGGGGGTGTTGTGGGAGTGGATATGTATGTATATTTGGCCGAGAGCTGATAAGTGATGGATTGCCTGTGGGTGATGGCTGATGGATGGATTGTGGTGCGGGTTTGTGACCGTGACCGTCGCCGTGACCGCGATTGATACAATGCTCCAGATGAAAAACTTGTAGAGAGAGCCCGTGTTCCTCCTATCAGGCCAGTCGGAAGTTTTTAATGCAAGAGACAAGTCTAGGAATGAGAGACACAGAGAGAGAAGAGAGGTGTGTCCAAGGCAGGATAGGATAGGCCAAGATGGGATGGGATGGGAGGTCAAGGGAATAAAAGAGGCGTGCCGCCAGTCCAAGCAGGCCTGATGTGGTGCTACAAGCTTGCAGGAAGGATTGGCCGGATGTGATTTTTCGAGAGGGCTAGCTCGGCTGAGGAGAGACTGAGAAGAGTACCTGCGCTGACGGTTGCTATTACCGTGCTAGGTAGGTATCTTTGGTGAGACCCGACGAGGTGGGTGGTGTGAGAGACTCAGACTCAGTAACAGGAGAGGTGTGCGGGTTGAGTCTCTAGGCTCAGAGTGAGAGAGAGTGTGTGAGAGACTGGGGTTGACTTGCACCAGCGTGGGTTTGTTTCTCGCTCCAGGGATAATCGGGGTCTGCAGGTCAAGTCTAGGTACAGTCGGAACTAGGAGGTACTCTGCTAGTTGCAGTACAATGTTTGCTGCGGCCTGGATCTTTCGAGGAATTAATTAAACAGCTCGTAGGAAGCACGATGACGCCAGAGTCGAGAGCGAGTGCGGGGACCAGGGCTGGCTAGCTCCAAATTGGCCCGTTGTCCGTCTTCCGTTCGGGGGTGGGAATTTGCGAAAGAGAGATGCGATTTGTGTATCAGCAAGGCGAAAGCCGAGCAGCAGGTGTGTGAGTGTGAGGTAGTTTGCCCTTTCTAGGTGCTCGGTAGAAGGGACGACGGATCCTCAAGTGGATTGAGACGATATAGAGCCAGACTGACGTAGTGATCACTCAGTCAAAGAAGAGATTGCCGAGGAAATGTCAAGGCGAGGAGACAGAGAGCAATTGGCGACAGGTGAGGCTGCTGGAACCGGTACAGCATTGGAGCCGGGAAATATATGTAGACCCGCAGACGGTTGGTTGGACTCTTCGAATAGTGTTCAATGGCTCTTCTCTTGTTTGAATGAATGGAGCCCGATCGAGTGTGACTCTTTCCGTTGCCGTCCTTACTTGTCACTCCCTTGCAAGTTGATGGATGGATATTCTTTTTTTTTTTTTCCCCCTTGTCTACCCTCTGTGGATTTTTCAACCCGGTACCCAGACAAGCCGCAAAGACGCAAGGTACCTCGGATTGACGCAAGGACAGGCAGGGCCGTGGGCTCGCCGAAAGCGGAGATGCTGTGGTGCGGACGGACCTCCAGCTTATGAGATGGATCAAGCGCCGCCGATTCGTCCGTCGTCTCAACTCTGCCGATGACAGCAGCGAGAATGCCACCCAAACCGTATGGGTATGGGTGCTGTAGCTTGTAATTGTGTGTGGTTACAGGTGTACCGAGTAGTAACGACGACCGGAGACTAGACACCCTGATGAACCCTCTCGTGCTAAGAAGGGTATGGCGTGAGGGTCTTGATCTGCTTGTGTCCGAACGAAGCGGTGGGAAGCAAGGGCAGCAAAGCTAGGAATGAGCTCTCTGGCCTTTTGCTGGATAGCCGCTGCTTCTGTATGAGGACTGGCGGGTTGGCTGTTGCGTGTGAGACCGGAGAATAAAATGTCGTTCTTTGTAGTCTGTGTGCAATGTGTATGCAGCCGTGTCTTTTTTCGTATCCCGAGCTAATTTGGTATGGAATTCCTTTGGAAAAATGTCTTCTGGCGCAATATCTTTTTTTTTTCTCCGTCCCCTCGGCTTCGTTTCTTGTCTAGCCGCTGCGATTTTTTTTTCTTCTTAACTCTTCACCGACTTATTGACGTGGTTGAGAAAACGGGTTCGCTAGCGAAGAATAAAAAATTGCCTTTCTTTTCAGATCGAGATTCTAGATCGGGGTCCGAGGTTTATATCGCCGTTGCCTTCTCGTAGTCACGGGGATTATGGCATCAAAGAAGCCAGGCTTCAGTGTCTGTACTTCGTACCTCAGTGGGGAGGATTGCAGGCCTGCGATGGACGGGGGAAGCCTGTCTAATTCCCTCTCTGCGGGCGGCTCACTCGTACCCAGAAGGGTAACCCGGGACCCTTGTCGTCGGCGACTGTGTGAGAAGTTGAGAAGTCAGAAGAGCTCGTTGCGTGCGTGGACACGAGTGGGTACCAAGTACGCAGTTTGTGGTCCGGACAGACTACTTAGCGAGACGAGGGGGATGTGCGGACCAGGGCAAAGCCGCAAAAGACCAAGCAGGGCTTTTAATAGTGCAAATATGGGGAAGTCCAAAGAGAAGCAGAGGTTGATGCACGATGCTGCCGAGAGAGAAGTCTGGGGGTGAAGCCAAAGTTCCCTAGTACCTGCCCTGTCTGCCTCGTCTACCTGACCTCAGTGCCTACCTGCCTGCGTCGCCTCGTACCTAGGAGTGCATCGCAATGTAAGGCAGGCACTTTCCTTCGTACTTTCCTTTACGTACATTCATTCCTTTCTCCTCGACGTTCTCGGGCTTGAATTATGTAAGGCATTACACGTGCAGTACGGAGTACGTGAGTACGTATCTACCAGAGTATTTCCAAGGTACCTAGGTACACTTGGGTTTCCCAAACAGCAGCGGTGAACGGTGAATGGTGAATTCGTGGGTGCAATTACGAATTTACCAGATACCTTCCTTGGAGTGCTTGGGTGTGTTTGGGTGGTGGCCAAGCATCCACCATTACATGATGGAAACTAGAATGCCAGAATGCCAGGTACAGCTGCAAGAAGGGCATCCAATGCCTACCGGAGTGTACTCCTAGAGGCACCACCACAAGATCACTGGACCATAGGACCCTCTCTGAGACGATCGACAAGGGGACTGGGCGGCCCTGGTGTTCTGTTCTGCACCTCTGCACGGAGTACCTACACTACGGTACATACCTGCTGGACACAGGATGACAAGATCCAAACCCTATGGCACGCAGACTGCAAGCTACCTGCTTCGCCTATGGGAAGCCGAGGACAAGGTGCGAGCGATGTGAGGTGTGACCAGGTGACTGGCCATGCGAAGAGCTAACAAGAGCCAGGTCTGACGCGAACGAGGGGGGCTCAGTTGTCGTCGAGCCACGGCGATGCATCATTTTCGCCATTCTGTCATCAGCTCACCCCATCGGCCCCGGTGCCTCTTTCATGCCGCCCTGGGCCATGACTCTAAGTCTAGAGCCCTGGCTATGTGCCGAAGCCCTCTTCTGAGCATCTTATTCTGTTGCGTCCGTCTGTACTCGATATACATTACAGTACCAAACTTGCATCATAACGACACCTTGTTAGCTAATAAGTTCAAGATGGCATCGACGTACAACCCACCATTCCGCCTTATGTAATAAACTATCCAGGGAGCAGGTAAGAAACATTGCTCTTGGACCGATACCTCATGCAGCGGCCGCTCGAAACCTCTACGGCCTCGGTGCGGGCTGCCTCAGACACGCAATGTACCGGTCCACGTCAGATCGAGCCAAGAGGTACATCACACGCCGGGCCGTCCAAAGTCCTTGGACGAAAGAAACAAGCACTTGATGCGCGTGGAGAACGGAACTTTCTGCGGGAACAGAAAAAAGCGGGAAGAAGTATACAGAGCCACCACTAAAAGAAGAACATCAGAAAGGAACACCCGTGAAACCGAGACTTTTTTTCTGAGCCAGTGAAGCGATCACGATCTGATGGTTTCTGGGCTCCATACGCATGAACACTACGACTTTACAATTCCAAAGGGCTGCTGCCGTCTCGGGGACAGCCAGTCGGCTCGCTCTGCTGTATGCAACGTGCCTCGCTGCGTACCCCGTATTATGGAGAGCTTCGACTGCATGACCAGCGAAACAAGACACGCCGTCACGACGAGGGTCCAGGTACCTTGCAGCGGCAACAAACTCACAGGTTGGTACGCCGATTTGGTGGATGCCCGTCTACGAATACTGAGTATTAGTAGGTGTACGTGGACTATATTCACTAACAGCGTACAAGACCATAGTCAACGTGTTTTTGGTACGGCACTTCTTAGCCAGCTTCTACATCGGGGATGGCCAATGAGGTATTTCCTCGTCTTGCCCTTCTACTCGCATCTGCACCGCCATCGTGTTTGTTTCTCCCGTTCCTTGATTCTGAGAAACTGGACGCGTCTCCGGTGAGTCCAGACTACCAGACTGAGATTAGTGAGCACATGTCACAGCTGTCTCTCAGCAAAGAACAAATATGATGCAATGCAGCACGGGGGCAGTCTCCAGAGGCCGCCGTAACGTAATCCCCGGTTTTCTCACTTTCGGCACGTCCCCTTTGATCAGCAGATGTTGCAATTTCCCTCAAAGGGCACAACATGTTGGGGAACAACAGACGACGAGGACACTGGTGGCCGAAACAAGTTTGGTTCTCTCTGTCAGCGACCCGCCACGGCTCGAGTTGAAGTCTGGCAAATTGCTCGAGTCGGATCGTGTGGGCCATTCCCAGTTCCCACGAGGTTGCTACGCACGCAGTAAGAGCAGCCGAGACTCAGACGTCTGTTGTCTGCTAGCTGTGGGCTTTGTGCGGCTGCGACGGAGGAGCCTCCAAAGCCTCTATCCCCTCGGCCCCGGTATTCCGTGATTCATACAACGTTTTCACATCACCTCATCCACAGCCCTGAGCACGTTTCCCCACGAATGGGCCCTGAGAAAGACGAGTAAAAAAGCCACATTCGGGTTACCAAGAGACCGTACAGAGTTCGAAACAAACTCCACTGAAAGGCGCAACTGTTACTCTGAGGGAGGGAACTAAGGCACCATAGTATCCGTAGGTCTGCCTCTAACTAAGATCCTCGAGAGCCCCACGTACCATTGAGAGAGGCTCAGCGGCTCAGAGACTTCAACGACTGTGCGACTCAAGGAGTCAGTCATCGACTCATTGCAAGCCGGCTTGACTTTCGGCGGAGTACCGGTACCCGTATCCACAGGAAGCCACCTCACGCAACAATAATGAGCACATTTTAGCTCTAAGGAGGTAGAGCGGCTGAATGGCAAAGAAGTGCCCCGAGTCCCCTGGAGGCGTCATACTCCCGAACGGCGCTGCGAACTTGAGGCGGTCCGGTGCCTTGTACCTTGGGTATGGGTTGATGGCATCGCCCGTCCCACCCGCTCCCTTTCTTCCACGTCCTGCGAGCCTGCGACCCGTGGAGCCATGCCCGTGGATTCGTGGAACCTCTCCGGCCAGCCGCGCCGCCGCCCGCCGCAAAACACCATGCTCCGGTTTTTTGTTTTTTTTTTGGTCTCCCGTTCCACTCGCTTCACCTCCACAGACTTTACAGAGTACGAAAGATATTACCTGTCATCCCTTCTCAGTAACAACAACAGAATACAATGACAAAGACGGACTCAACGCAGGGAAGACAACCAGAAATTGTGGGGATGGGCAGAAATTTTCAGGATTGGAGAGATTCCAGACCTCAGTGCCTCGCAACAACCCCTGGCACATCAGAAACGACTTGAGAAAAACTTAATCCCCATGAGAAATAATTTAGTGGGCAAACTGCAAGGACGACACAGCCCGGAGCCCCATTGACAGGATATCCACTCGTTTCCCTTCGTCCCGGCTCCGTTCTCTGCAAGGGCTTCCGTTCAGCAGTCTCTTCACTGTCAGAGTCACACACACGCACACTTGTATCCGTACACCGATGGTGGGCCTTTTCCCCATCCTGGCCTTTACCTTGCCTTGTTAGTCAAGTCTAGGTCGGATCCAACTGTCCAAGGTAAGCCGTAAACCACCTACCACAGCGGCTGCTTCATCCACGTTGAGACGGTGGAAATGATATGAACGACGTCCCTTCCCGTCCGCCACAGAACACGTGTTTCCATCACGTTTAGTCAGAGGAAGAAAGAGGTCCTTTTTTGAGGTTTCTTCTCAAGTTCACCGTAACGCTGTATTGATGCAACATTTCTGTCTCCTTTCCCTTTGTTTCTTTGCGGGGATCCCAACCCATCAGGCATCGGAGAGGGCAGCCGACGGAAAATTTTCATCTGCATTTCTCCCCCGTTCCCCCAAAGATGCCAAGCTACTGGTCAGTTCTGTGTCTTTGTTACTGGAGTGAGTTTGATGCCGCACACGAGTTATGGGGCAAGAGACATGGTTGAGCAGCTAGCGCTTGCTACAGCCTACAGGCATGCTGGTACTCTCTATGTCTTGTCAAACTATCTATCCATACATCGTAAGTTTCCTCATGCCATCTGTCACCGCGTAGGAGGGTCCCCATCCAAAGGGTAATAGTAATACTCAACCTCAACTACTCTGGTTTCGATGGAACACCGGAAGACTGGGGCCTAAAAGTGTTCGAAGGTATGCAACGTAGAAAGTCACCGGAAAGCCCACATCAACCGTAACCGTTCCCCGCCCAGGAAACAGCATCCGTCAAAGCCGTCGCCGAGCATCGTCTGCGTTAACACAAGCAAGCACTGCAAGGTAGTAAACAGTGCTGGTTGGTAGGATCGACACTCAGTCTACACAGTCCTCAAAAAGTACCGTTTTAGCCCCTTTGGTGCTACTATAGCTATTATGTCAATAGTCTAATGCACCCTACGCCGGCCGCCGTGGGCTTAAGCATCTCTCTCCCCCCAGTCCCCAGTCCAAATGGCCGCTATATGGCGATCCCCCAGTCTACTGCTAGATCCGAGGGGGCCCTTAACACAACGTTCTTCTTGGTGGCCGAGCTAGAGGACGGTGACTGTGACACATGGAAACGGTGAAGGGTGTCCCGTAGTCTGTACGGATAGGTCTCATCACATTCGTAAGTTTCGAAACGACCGGAACCAGATATGCTGATCGATGTTTCTTTTGCTTCTGCTGTGCTGCTAACAGCCGGTGGTATGTAAAACCCTGATCACCTCAGGAATGCGGGGTGTGATGTGATGGGATGTGAGCTGTTTGAGCCAACTGCCGCTCGCTCCATACGCAGTATGTGTACAACATAGCTGTGCTTCTATATTGTCTAATGGCACGCCATTGCCACTTACCATCTCGTCACAGTGTTCATTTTTTTCCCTCTCGAAAGAATGCCGTCTGGTTTCGAAAGTAGACGTAAGATGCGGGCGCTAAGGCCTCATCATGAATCGCAGCTGGCTCGACTGGCGTGGCTTCTAACCGTTGGTCGAGTTCTGCTCATATCACGCCTTGTATCACATCTAAGGTATGATGTGGTAAGTTTTCCCGGGCACATGTCGGAGTCGGTCGATAGGCGGCTGCTGCGTCGAAAGGCAAGTCGTGATCGGAGTGCCTATCATTGAGTCGCCTAGACACAATGCAATCGGCAGCCTATTGTGCAATCACCCTACCGGCGGGAGAGAGGGTTTACCTACCAATCTCAGCAAAGCACGCATACGCAGCAAGAGCCGCGACATGAACGATTGGGGTGACAAGATACGCAAGCGCATAAGATTTTCAACCTCATCCACTGAGACTCTTGCATTCCCGGCCCAATTGGCTATCTCTAAACAGGTTCCTGTCATGGTACAGAACTATCAAGGTGGCTGGCACTTTGTACAGCTACCCAAAAGGCACGTTTGCGTGTCGAGCTGTGATTTGAACTTGACACTCATCTGCAAAAGGAACTGAACCGGGGGTTTCTCGAGAGTTTCTATTGCATGCCTGTCACGGCATCCAAAGTTCTGCGTGCGTACCCGGTGGGCGTACCCTTGCTGCAACTCAATCAATCAGCCTTTTTCTGCTCCGCGTGGGGGGCTTGATCTTTTTTCCTCCTTTTGCCATAGTATCCGACAAGTCCGACTAGAGTTTTGCTACGGAGTACTGATTGATTGATTGATGATTGATTAGATTGTTCTATATTCCACCAGCTTGGCATCGGAGGGGTTACTTTTGACGCAACTCCCGAGATTTACGGCGATGCGGAGCAATACAATCCTAGGCCGGCGGACCACAGACATTCTGCCTGTTGCGTATGGGCAGGCAAAAAAGCGTCACTTTTCATCATCGCAACGACGTGCGTGTTGGTTCTATTCAGTATGCCTCTTTTGTGTCTAGACCCTTACTCCCACGGATACGGGCGGCAGGCAGTCTCTCGATATGCACGCCATCAAGCTCGCAAGTTTCAACCCCACGCTCGCGACCCCTCCTCCTCTTTGAGCTTCGTCACTGACGGGAGGCGGCAGGAGACGGCATGGCGAACCATCGGCGTTCTAGAACTATCTTGAGCTGCTTCCCTGGTCTTTTTTTTCCACTTTCTGGTTTATTTGCCGCTATCCTGCTATCTGCAAAGCGCCCGCCCATCAAGGTGAGTCAAGCAGCCGCGGCCTTATTGTCCATGAGCAACCCTCGGGCCCTTCGTCGCTCACCTTGATGGGTGGTGAAACTCGGTGGCCTAAATCACCGAGCCAAAGTGGAAAATGGGTTCCCGATAGCTTGGGATTTCAAGCTAAAAGAAAAATACAACACTCCTCTTGCGTTTGGAGCTTGCCATTGGTTGTCGTACGCGCTGCTGACGGTGTTTGCCTAGCTCAGGGTCCTCGCTTACAAGCTGAAAAAGACCGTTGAAGGCTGAAGCTGAAGCCAAAATCGACGAAAATTTCTGCTTCAGCCCTCTCTCTCTCTCTCTCTGTGCAAACCACCAGCGAAAGCTCTTTGCCTCTCTCGGCCGGATACACCAATCGCTTCCATATCTCATCCCACGCAGCCATTGAACACCCAGGCCACACCGGGCAGGGTCGGATACTTTCGGGATTGTCGACAAGAAAATACCCCACGGACTGGTGGGGTTTGTCAACCCTCCTTGACAGGAACCCAGAACCCTTTGGACGCCATCCCGACGACAACGACGAGACAGGGGTGGCAAAGCTTCTCATGCAAGATAACGCCATTTGAGCCTCTCAGAGGTTCGCGAACCGCCTTCGCGTCTGCCTGTCTCGTCTCAAAGAGAAACCACCCCCTCCCCCCCGGCTCAAGTCTTGGGCCCGAGGTCCAGAACATCGCGTAAATGAGGACCGGAGAGGAGTTGGAGGGGCATACCCGTACCTACTCACACAGAGTTCGCAAACCAACGAGAAAATGAAAATCAAAAGCCATGTCCCCCGATCATCGGACATCCCAAGCATGGCCATGGAGGAGCTGTTCGTACTCTTCCCCCCTTTCCTCGCCCGAAGCTTTTTCCACATGAGGCTCAAGAGGCTAGAGCTATCCCGTCTGCGGGTACTGGGGCCGAGTCGGCCTCGGATTGTCTTCGGGCCAACGTAAAAACAGACGACAATGGACGGGCATCGTGGGCCACACTGGGCACACGCGTGGGCGCGAAGACGATCTCTGGTTCGCACAAAGCGGAGAGGGGAAAAAAAATCCCATACGCCAACGAATAGCTCTTATCTATGGAGCATTCTATGCGGGCGGCGGGCGGGAGCGGAGGCTTGCGGAGGATGGTGTGCGGACGAACCCAACTGCAAGAAGCTCGTCGCATTCTAAAAGTTCCCTGTCCTCGCATGGGATGATCCTCAAGCCGCTAACCTTTTTTTAATCACTTTCCGGGGTCCATCCATATCGTGGGATAGAAGATCGTGGGGACCCTGATTGTTCATAGCTTTGACAGTAGTTTTTTACTCGCGGACATCGAGACATGGCACACACAGAATGAGAGAGAGAGCTGTCTCTTCTTTCTCTCCTACCTCCATGGCCTTGCCCTTGCCGCTGCAGGCCCTGCGGCCGCCCGCCCGCCTCCACGCTTCCGCGCATCGGACGGATATCTTGGCCCATTTGCCGGGGCTTTTTTTTTACTCGGATACGGCAAGTGCTTGAGGGTCGGTGACGATGTATTCGTCCCAATGAGCTGTTTCTTCCGCTGCCTAGGCCTTGAGGTATTCCAATTTCTCACAATCGTGCGTATTGGGTGCTGTGTGACACTTGATAATGACGTGATTTTTGTGGTTTTCTGATTTTCTGTATTATTATGTCCATTACTATTGCATTACGGTCATGAATTAAGACCTCCTCGTTATTATGTCCTTCCCCTAATTAGTTGGTTCCCTTTTGTTCATGAAATTATTGCCCGTATTCCATCCTCATTATGTCCGATTCCTTTTGTCCAAAGACCGTTTTTCCTCCTCATGAATTGGTTGCCTTGTCGTTATCCAACAAAATATGTACGATGAAGTTGAAAAGTCCGAACTGTGGAGCAGATGCTTGCCCCGTGATTTGTGCTCACCCGCTTGGCCAAGTAGCTAGGCTTCTTATGCGGTGTTGTAGTACATGTCAATCTCCTTGATCTTGAAGATAGCATCGGTGGCGGGGGGGCCGGCGCTCCAGCCCTTGTCGCCGTTGGCCCAGTTGTTGAAGACCCAAGGGCCGGCCTGCGAGGGCACGCTCTGGGTGGTCTGCCAGGTCTGGATGCCGTCGACGAAGAAGCGAACGACGCCGGGCATCCAGTCGATGCGGTACTCGTGCTCCGTGGTGGTCGGGTTGGTGGGGGGCAGGACGGAGAGCCAGGACTTTAGGGAGGTCTTGCTCGTGGCCTGGTTCGCGAACCAGACCTGGCGCTTGCCGGCGTTGCTCTGGGAGTTTGCGTCTGAGAGCCACTCGATGTCCGTCTCTTGGTTGTCGTTCTTGTAGAAGAAGATACCTGTTGATGTTGTGTTAGTCTCGAAGAGCGTTGATGATGATGATGGGAATATTTGTTGAAGGGGGGCTTACCATTGCAGACACCAGCGGGCTCGGAGAAGACGGCGACGGTCCGGACAGAGGCGTACTTGATGTTCTGGGCCACAGTGACGACCTCGCCAGACTTGTAGGGCTTGGCCTTTTGGCCGCCGTCGACCTTGAGGTTGAGGTAGCCGCCGTTGATGTAGGCGTTCTGCGTGACGAAGACGTGCGTGTCGCTGACAGGGTAGCCGCTCACGCGCAGGCCGTTGGGCACACTGGCGCCGTTGGCGAGCTTGCTGAAGTCCCAGTACAGCCTGTTGGCGAAGGACATGTTGCCGACGGTGAAGATGTTCTTGACGGCCGTGATCTTTGCCGAGCGCTGAGGCATCGGGGCGGGAGCCGCAGAGGCGCAGACGGCCAGGAGGGCTGTCACGACGAGGGAAGCACGGCGAGCCATTTTGGTGGGCGTTGTTGTCGATTAGATATTAGAGACCGATTATGAGGGGATTATTAGACCTTAGTAAAAAGGTTGTATTGGTCTTGGGCGATGGAGAGGAGGAGGAGGAGGATGTTGTTGTGTGTGAGAGAGTTGAGGCTGTCTGGTCTATCCAAAAACTTCATCATGGCATCCGGGACAGGACATTTACTTATAACATTCTGGACTTTGATGTTTCCTCTGTCTTTTCCCTTGCAAGAACATGATCTTGCTCTCTCACCCGTTGTTTTGCCCATATGCACTGCCGTTCTACACGCAGAACGGCATGCACCCCGCGTGGAGGACCTACCGAGACAGCCACGCTCGACGCTTGTCAAAGCCGCCGGTCTACGCCGCGACGGCCGTACGGGCCAGATTCTCACAAGCGCTTCGCGGCAGTGGCTTTCGGTGGCTTGATGGGGCTCTTTGGATGGGTCGGGTTCCCGGTTCGCCGGAAGAGGGCTGGTATAGATGTGATGGGCGGAGGGACTAACAGGATTTTCTCTTCACTCGCTCTCTTTACCGCGCCATGATAATCGATAGCTAGGCACAATGATGAGGACAAAATGCTCCTGGTGATGAGTCTCGGTTCGCTTGAGCGTGAGGTGCATAGAGCATTGTGAGAGTTATGAGGAGCGTGATAGATAATTGAAGAAGTTAGAAACATCCTTCACATAAACGCAACGGCTTCGTTGAAGTTTGTGATGACATTGACTACAGGAACAACTGTTAACGCCTACCACAGTATAATTGAGCGTCTCTACAGTGTTTTCCAAGCGCTTGGTAAGGTTATGGGGCAAGGTTGTCCAGGCCTCTGGGCTAAGCGGGACGTGGCGTCGCGTGTCTTTTGCTTGCGGCTCACGGCAATTGACATCCGTGCCTCTCTCTAGGTAGCCGCGGCCTATGCGGGTGCGACCTGAGCTTTGGGACGGGAATCCGATCACTGCTGAGCTACTACAGGCTATAGGAAGCGACGGCGGGATCGGTTCTGGGCTGGGCGTTCTTGTTTTCCTTCAGTGGTGTTGTTGATTTTGGTGGCGACCAAAAGCACAGCCAGCTTCGGAGTTGACAAGAAGCCAAGGCCACCTAGAGGTCAAGTCCATGACATGTAGGTTAGCGTTGAGCCTAAAGAGCCTAAAGAGCTTAAAGAGCTAGAGAGCTAAAGAACCCAAGGGGGATTGAACTCGTTCGTACCCCGTTTTTTCTGTCTTCGGCCGGGATCTGTATAGGCAAAGTATAGTGTCTTGGCTGCTGGTGAGCTGCTCGAGCGACCTTTTCTGAATCCGGTACCGTGGGCTACCGAATGCGGTTCTGCCAGCATCGCACGTCGTCAGCATCGTGAGGGGTTCAAAGAGAATCACCATGGCGGCTGAGAGAGGGGAGGGGTCTTTTACGAGGAACAAACGGGAGATGTCTCTGCCCACATGCCGTTGAGACATTCTCACTTTGATCTCTTCCCTCCCCCATGCCCACCGCCTCCTCGGAGAGATCCCACCGTGGTCGTTGAGACATTGGCACAAAAGACTGAGGGCAGTGTTCCTGGCTTGACAATAGAGGGCTCTTGGCCACACCGTCAGTCAACGCACATCCCGAAGTCGAGCGCCTCTGGACACTCTGGACCCTGCAGAAATTGATTGTCCTTCCCAGTGAGACACATTGGGGGTCTTCTTTTCCCGCTCTCGCCGGTGCGGCGTGAGCCCAGGTCCCCCTCCCTCCTTCGGTATGACATCATATAGAGGCGCAAGGAGGCTTTCCGACTAGAGGCACTCTGTATTAGCTCGCGGGATTGTCAACCCATTTTCGTTCCCTTCCGGATCTGCCATTGGGAAAATTTGTCCATGTGGGAGTAAGGAGATCTGCCGATGAACGGACTAGGAGAAGAAATCCAGACTCGGGTAGTGGGATAGGGAAGTGGGAAAGGTGTATTTTGCACTGGCTTTTACCCATCATGGAATATGCCGTTTGCTTGTTTTGTTATTCTCCCCGATCTGCGCTAGTTGACTTTGCAAAGCTTTTGCAAAGCAAACGCTCCATCGGAGCGTTATGACGAAGTGCTTTCTCAACTGACTTAACGTGGTAGTCGACTTAACTTGTAAATCGTCGCTTGTCGCTTAGAGTAGATCGCATACTAAGGAAGAGATTTCATCCTGTTCCCGGCCGAATGGTAAATGGACGTGCTGGGCTAACGGCACTACATCCATTGACTACATGGGACGGCTCCATTCCTAACATCGGCCAGCTCAAAGTTTACTGCACAACCCGTCACTATCACAGATCTTCTCTTTAGGATCGTCCCTATCGATAATTGAAATCAACGTGAACAAGTGGATGCGGCAGTTGGTCGGTAGATCCAGTTCGAACTTAGTCCCTTATATATGTAATGTTCTCTCCGTCCAAAGTAGCGAAGTAGCTCCGTGACATGGCCCCGCCCTTCCGGCCGGCCCCGGGGGGCATGGTTCCAGGATCAGCGTCCATCCTGTCCATCCCCCGTCCATCCACCCATGTTGAACAATTTCCTTCCGCTCGAGCTCCAACAAAACCTTTGCGAACCAACAACTACCCAAACTCTAGAGCACAAACTTCACCGAGCTCAGTGGATTAAAGATCTCAGTTCGCCCGGGCAAGACGGTTGAGTCACAAGCACAACGAGCCCTCCGATATCGCTCTCGTTCATTGAAGCATCGCTGCGCCGGTCACCCGCAGATCACGAGTGCGATATCGGGATGCTTCTTCTCTAGAGTCTGGAGTCTGCAGAGTCACGAGTCGGAGAGCTTTGAGAAACCGTTGTGTAACTGTGAGGTAAAAGTATGCTTGTGTCGATACAGGAAACAGAAAAAAGACTGGTCATAACGGAAATCGTTACTCGGCGCCGAGGTGCACATGGCCACACGCCCACTCTTTCCTCGCCGATGGTTACACAGCATCGTGGGGACCCTCTCACACCTGTCTCTATCCACGCGTGCCAAGGGGACTTAAACACAAGCTCCTCGAAGCCACGGTCATGGTTTGTCGCTGTGGAATTTTGACTTCTGCGCCATTCCCTGCCTGCTGTAATGGAACCCGTGGGGGCCATCGGATTTCTTGATGGGTCAGACTTTCACGGCATAAGCGCAGCGCAACGCTGGAGTCCCGGCCGGCCGTGAGAGGTGTGCGCCTCGTAGAAACGCAGAGTGAGAGTGATAGAGAGAACTGGGCAGGCGACGGTGCGCTGCGGCTGATGAGTCGAGCAACATGACATGGACTCACCACATCACCCGGACCCTTCTTGGGATCGGAGGACAAGATCCTAGAGTCCACTTGGTAGCCATTGTTCAGCGCCCCTCTGCGGCTACCGGCATTGCATGGGTTGGTCCCTGAGGGTGCAAAGGAGTTCCGCATGCGGCCAAGTCACGCGACCTTGACTCATATTGATGTGATCTTGGCAATCTCCATTCATGGGCTAGAGTCTAGAGGTCACGACGCGTTCGAACGTTGCGGGCGCTGCTGTTGTAATGCGCTGTAACTATCTTTTTGGGTATGGATCTCATGGAGTCATCCGTACACAACGGATCAATGGACCGACACTATCAACAGTTTTGCCAAATTTTGTCACATTCGTCATTCTGAACCTTGATGGCTCCAGACCCTGATGGCTCAAGGTGTCTGCTACTTTAGGAATTTGCCGAAGCTTGTTTGATTACCATTCCATATCACAAACTCCAAGTGGGAATAGTACAGTAATAAGAATGGACAAACCAAAAAGACCAGCGCCAGACTCCTTCGACAGTACTACTATCTCATCCGCTTCCATCCCTGTTCGGTATCATCATTGACAGATCGGACTTTAGGCTAACAACCAAGAAACAGAATGAACCATACCGCCTGCAAAAAACCAAACTCATCTGTTGTAGTACGTCTGATGTTCCTGCCTCGTACTCATCTCCGCCCGGTCATCCGGGTCCGCACTGAGCTCCTGCGGCTCCTGCGGCGGCGGCTCGTGCCGCACCTCGGCCGCCGTCGGCTGCGGAGTCTTCTGGTCGCCCCTCGCCGGCGTGTACTCGGGCAGCGGCGGGCTCACCCCGGTAGCGACCTGCACCATGCTCACTTGCGGCATCCACATGTTGCCGTGGGCGTCGTACTGCGGCTGGTTCAGCAGCGTCGTCGTCTCGGGGAAGTACGCCTGCTGCGGCGGGTACGACACCGTTGACGATATGTTTGTGAGCGTCGTCGTCCCCGCGAGAGCCGCCGGTGTCGTTGTGTATGACGGCTCAGAGGGCAGCTCTACCGGCGGGCCCATGTGCGGCGGGACCGTGTGCGCGGACATTGGGTGCGGTGACTGCGGATGTGCGGAGAGGGAAGGGGGCGTGAATGGAGAGGGTCCGTATGGTGGTGAGTAAGGCGATGCCGCGGGTGGTGACCACGCCTCTGACATGCTCTGGGCGTGATATACATGGCTTGGTCCTGGTGGTGATGCTCCGGTGTGGAATCGGTCTGACCGGCGCTTACGGACCAGGAAGAAGCATCCCATGGCGATGGCGCCGACCAGAACTGCAGCTCCTATCGCGATGCCGATAATGGCACCCGTAGATAGGCCTCCTATGGAAGCCGGAGCGCCAGTACTACCGACATCTCTCGTCGGCGTGCGGCTCGGGATACTGGCTGTGAGCGTGATGAGGAGGCTGACGTCGGTGTAATCGAAACCAGCCGCCGGTGAAGTCTTTGTAGCGCCGCCGTTGCCATTGCCTCCTACTACGGCAATGACTTCGTCCGGCACGGCGTACGTCGTCTTGTTGGGCTTGTACAGCTCCCAAACGACCTTGCCAGCATTCTGTTTTCCGAGGTCCGCGTTGTGAGTTCCCCATTGCCCGGGTGAATCGCAGTCCTGAGAGAGCGGAAACGTGCCTCCTGAGATGATCATCTGCGCACGGCCAGGGACGATATTGCAGGACATTGAGTGGTGGGGGTAGTCTCCTGTCCCGTTGCGGCCGATGGGGTACATCTTGATCCAGGTAAAGGTCGGGATTGAGAGGATGTAAAGATCGTCGAATCCCGCGCCCAGCACACCTGGAACGTTGGCGCCACCGTACATGTAGCTGGAAAACGTGTCAGATGGGTTGCGCATAGTGAGTGCGGACAAGAAGCAATGTACTCACATATTGTAGGATGACTGGTCTCCTGCCCAAGTTACGCCCGCGCAGAATCGTCGTCGCATTCCAGGAACATCACCTGAAGCTTTTTGCGTGTACCACTTGCTGCTGAGGACATCATATATGAATATCTGGTCCATGGGCTGGCCAACGGTGGAACTTCCATTGCCAGATAAATCCTGTACACCCCCAAAGTAGATGAGCATTCCGCCATCTCCAGCGGGGATGTAATGCAGGCTACCCTCGGCGCGTCGTACATTGTCAGGACTATGTAGCTGTTAGTCTGATGTGTACCCTCGCTTGACCAAGGTTTCTCTCCTTACCCAGTGTTGTTGGAAAAGCTATTGGTATCCATGGTATATCTCACCAAGCCAGTCGTTGCGACAGCCGGACCAGTGCCCCATCCAGGAACGGAGGCATTACTTAACCATCCGCCATAGTAATATGCCTCGCCGCGGGTATCGACAGATACTCCCGCGCCGTAGCTGACTTTTGATATCGAAGCTCCCGTGCGAGACGGGCCAAAAGAATCCCATTGGTTATTCAGGATATCATAGCCGTATAGGTTGAAGGGCATGGGCGATTCCCCCGCATTGCGTTCCCCGCCAAATAGATAGAGTCGTTTGTTGACACTGTCAGACCAAAGGGCACCGCCGGCGACATTAGGAATCGATCCATTCTTGGAAAGATTGGCGTAAAGGGGGGGCATGCCCGAGGCCGTAGACGAAGACAGATCTTGGTAGAGAAGCCATGTATCTAAATGCGATGTTAGTGAGAACTAGGAAGACGGGACTACAGCTGTGATTCAAGGAGTGACATACTTGAGTAGTTGGCGGGAAAAGATGAGAGTGGATTCCAATTCACGAGGCCGCCATCAATGAAGAGCTTGTTATCAACCACGGCGGTCTGGTGCCCAAAACGACGGCAAAAGTCGTTCACCGGATCATTTTGCGCCAAAGTTGATGTCGGGAGCAAGGAAAGAACCAGAGCCGTGAGCAAGGGGCTGGAGAATGCCATCCTGTACCGCGATCCGCGATCTGTGTTATCCTCCCGCCGGCGGTATGTCGATCCTGATCTATCCGCGTACCCGGCTCCTGGTGATACTCGACCCTCAGTCAGAGCGGATCGTGCGCATAGCGTGTAAAATTGAGCAAAGGGAGAAGAGAGCCGACCGATTGAGGGTCTATTGATCGAGATCTCCCACTTTGATGTATGTCTCGGGAGGTAGAGTGGGCTACTCGACGACTGTAAGGCAATGATCGTCCGGTCTGATGCCTTGGTCTAAACAGTGGAATTTAATAAAATTACGGAATTTCAAAAAAGGGAGAGATTGAAAAAATGAAAAGAAGGTAATGATGGCAGATCAGTCTTGACAGGACATTGACCGTCAGTTCATTCGAGGACGAAGGACGAAAGGAAAAGGAAAGCTCAAACAAAGAGGAGAACGGGGGGCCCTCTCGAAGAATGGGAAAGATAGAGAAAACAGGTTTTAGGCTTATCAACATATCGGGCTTGTTGACAAGCACCAGCGGCAGCGTCAGAGACATTTCTGATCTGCAGCGTCCGGACCAGGCCGGATCCAGACGAGTTGGCGGGGGCTCCGTTCCAGACCAGAGGCGGACGGGTGAGAGAGCTGGACTCCTAGTCCGAGGTCTGAAGCGCCACGCATCGAGATGGCTCGCTTTGCCACGCACCCGTTGCTCTGGCACTCTGGTCTCCTGATGAAGTTCAATCCAGAGGTAGAGCGGATGGTGCGTGAGTTTACGAAGCTTTGCGGTAACCCCAAGGTGGTTCTTTTGGTAGGCTTGCCTCTTGTGTTGGTTGCATTTTGATGATGAGTAAAGCACAGAATTTAGAAGGACCGCTTAGAGCGTGCTATCCTGTGTCAACATTATTAGCAGCCTTTGCCCTTGGCGAGACGGAGACAACTTACAGGTATCAACTGTGGTGAGTCAATTGTCGCCCGGCACGCCGGATTTACAGAAGAACCCCATGGCTTCTGCTGACATACAGCACAGATCCGTCATCTGCTCAAAATCGATGCAGAAGCATGGCGAAATGTAGCGTATCGGAGACAATGGAGAGTGGCAGCACCAACTTGACACGAACACGGCGGAGGATGTTATGTGGAGTTGGACGGAAGAGGGAAGCGCTTGAGCTTGGCTTGTCGTGATATGGACTGTAGACCCAATGGGATGGCAGAAATAGCGGGACTTGGTTCAGCTTGCCCGAGACTAGTCTCCTCTGGGTTGGAGACTTCAGCAAGCCACATGGCATTTGAGCCCGCGTTCGCATGCAGGCATGGCAGGGCTGAATGGGGAGGGGCGCTGTCGAAGGAGGCCTGCGGATTCGTATGTTAGCTAGGCGTCATGTGAGAACAGTGGTGCTGGCATACGACGAGCAAGTCGTCGATTAAAGCAGACGTAAAAGGTACGCGTCTTGGCTCACGTGGAGTGTATACAGCACAGTAATGATGTTCAATATTTGAGGTTGGAACTTCCACGGCGAGGATTGGTATAATCAGCACCGCTCCCCAATCTTGACGTTAGTCTGACTTCTCTCAGCCGATTGGTTATTTCTGCGATATACATTCATTGGTACCTGCTTCCTTCAGATAGCCCTAACTTTGTTCCGCCAAAACATGAGGTGCCCCATTTTTGGACGGGGGGTATAGTTTCGGGGCGGAAGCAACGCGATGTAACAACTCCCGTAACCGTTCTTTCAACCCTTCGTCCTCCGGATGGTGCTCCTCAACGACCTTGAAGGAAGCCGCGCTGTCCTCCCGTGAACTCTCTCCTAGGAGACGGCGAATAACCTCTCCAGAACGCTCCACATCTGGGAAGCGCCTCCTCTTGTCCCAGCATCGAATAAGTGCCTCGACTGCAGTCTTGACATCGGAGGCAGATGAGCCCTCTCCAACCCAGTGACCCTCTTTCAGTCCAAGCTTGAGATATCTAGACACTGCCGGTAGCTGAAATGCCTTGGCCGAGATGACCAAGCAGATACCACAGAGACTCGGGCTGACATGTAAACCGTGCTGTCTCTGGAGAGCAAAGATACTGTTGATAAAGGGAAGGAGGTCGACGAATGGCCGTAACCTGGGAGGTTTGACGAGGAGCCGAGACAATACGAAAGCAATATCTTGATCCGCGTTGTGAATCAGCTGAAATCCCTTCTCCCCATGCTGAAGTAGAAACTGCAGGTAGCGCTTCAGGCTCTGGAGGTCATCCAGTCGTCGAATAAATGCTCGAATTTCCCGTTGGCGCTTCAGTGGTAAAGAAGCCGTGGTGGGCCTTCGTTGGAGCAACCAGCTCAAGAAGTTCTTATCGTCTTGAAGCGTGGTCAATGGAATTGCGTTCTTCGAGGCAACCGACTTCAAATCACCCCAAGCATCATTCTGATGCGGCGTTTCCCCCGGTAGGCGATTCTGGGTTTGCGGACCAACTCGGGAGTCGCCTTTCAGAGCGGCCATCATGATGTCGAGATCTGTGACCTGCCAGTGTTGATACCAGGGATGACTGACGCTGACCTTGGCGAACTTTTCGCTATCGCGCTGGCGTTCATACTCAAAATGCTTGATCCGTTGCCACGTGGCGTCGACAATGGAGTTCTGCTCCCATTTCTTCCTCTGCGATTGCATCTCATTTTTATCGTACGACCGTACGATTGGGTTGTCCCAACTGTCCAGGTCAAGAACAACCTCTGGCACCTCGAAGGGCCGCCATGAGTATGGGACTAGCGGTTCTGCCGGTCTCTTCTTTTCGTGAACACGCGGCCGTTGTAGCCGAGCCAGCAATGGCGTTGTAGTGTGGAAGCAGGCAGTCGTTACACTTCTGCGAGGGACGCCTGCGGCTCTCAGTGGCAGCATGTCTGAGGTGTATGGCGATTCAGTCTCTGATAAGCTTCGGTGACCTTCAGAGGCTATTCGCGGACACGCGAGCGCTGTTCAGAAAAGTCGTCTGATCCTGGGGAGCCGCATACTGAGGGGGGGCGCGTCGAGGTAACCAGATGCAAGGGCATTCTCGGCGCAGGGGTGTTGGGGCAACGACAGGGATGGCCCGGCCGCACAGCCACGGGTGTTTCTTGCAGGAGTCCGTTACCCGTATGGATCCTGCGGGGGAACGGTGGTGGGTCGATCTATTCTTCCGACCTCCAGCCACAGAGGTCACAGACATCAGCCACATAGGCCGTAAAGGTGTGGCTGTGGTATGTTACCGGAGAAACGTCGGTCGAGTCGCACTTGAACATCCATTATCGTCCCCCAATGAAAGCCCACTTCTTCGTCACTTTACATCACATCACCATACAACCACCAAAATCATACATCGCGATCCCCGAAAAACCCACGTTTACACATCTTGCGACCGGAAACACCTTTGACGATACAAAACACATCCAGAATGCCTCCTGCTAAGAAGAGAAAGACGAATACGGGTACCGCCGCCAAGGAGGAAGCCCACACTGCAGCGCCAGCAAAGTCTGTCGCGCCTGAAGAGACCGAAGCAACAGAACCTAGCACGACCACGGAAACCGCATCCGCGACAGCAGAATCGGCAGCATCATCACAACCCACACCGGAAGATGCCGCGGCAAAATCACAGGACCGCATGGCGCGCTTCAAGGCCCTCAAAGCCCGCGCCAAGAACTCGTCCGACCAGAATTTGAAGGAGGCGACGCTCGAATCACAACGTCTCGCATCAGACCCCAGCCAGTTGACAGCGATCCACCGAAAGCAGGCCGTCGCTTCGCAAAAGCTTCTCAAAGCGGACATTGAAGATGCCGGCGGCGACTTTGAGCGGAAGCGCGCCTGGGACTGGACGATTGACGAGAGTGAGAAGTGGGACAAGCATGTAAAGAAAAAGGAGGCGCACCGCGACAACAACGCATTCCAAGACTACACTGCCGAAAGCAACAAGGTGTATAAGCGCCAGCTGAGGAATATTGCCCCCGACATGGAAAAGTACGAAAAGGACAAGATGGCGGCCATCGAGCGCGCCGCTGCCTCGGGCGGCCTCGACATTGTCGAGACTGAGGACGGAGAGCTCATCGCTGTGGATAAGGACGGATTTTTCTACTCGACAGCCGACTCAACCACATTCGCACAGAACAAGCCGGACAAGACGGCAGTGGATCGGCTGGTGGAAGACCTCAGGAGGGCGGAGGCGAACAGACTCAAGAAGAGAAAGGACCGCATGGCGCAGAACGGCGACGACGGTGATGTGACGTACATCAACGAGAAGAACAAGCAGTTCAACCAGAAGCTGGCGCGCTTCTACAACAAGTACACTGCGGAGATTAGGGACAGTTTTGAGCGAGGAACCATGATTTGAGCGCTGGCGTTTGGGATAAATTGAGATGCCCTTGCATTCAGAGATTTGTTTAATGTACCTGCATAGTCCGGCTAGGGAATTAAAGAGTAGCGGTGTTGACCGTACATTCCTCCCAACTTTCATCTGATCGCTTCCTCCCGTTGCCAGAATATGCACCCGAAAAATACAGAGAGAAGCCCTTATACCCTCCCTCAAATCCATTTCCATCACCAGCCAGCAGGCGCCCGTCTAGGTCGACGGGTCAGGTCAAACTGGCTAGGTGGTGGAGTGGTCAATGGTCAACAATCTATACGCCAACCAGCCTACTCGACGACGGGCTTAGCGAGTACCCGAGTTCGAATCCCATCATGAGCACCAAGAAATGTAGCCACACCAGTGGTGAACTCTTTTCTCGTCTGTGGATTAATTGAATGCCCTTGCGATTTGGCCTACAGGAATGGAGGCCCTCAATTCGTGCTGGAGATCAAGGTTGGAGGATGGGTATTGGATCCACCTCAAGGCTTCGCATTGGGGGATGGTACAGTCTACGGCATATTACAAGTACAATTTTCCAACACATTAGAGCATGGTTTTCCTCCATCCCTTGGTTGCCAACTCCTCAAGCTCGGGAACCTCAATCGGGCCCTGAACCTTTACATCGTCAAGTGCTTCCACTACTGCCTCCGCAACGGTCTCAACTGGTAGAGGCTTCACGCCGCTCGCGCCCATGAACCCGCTCAACACGCCACCGGTCAGCCTGTTGAAGAGAGCACCCGCGCCCGTCATGGCGGCCAGGGGCAGCGTAAACTTCCTAGAGCTGTCGTACATGAAGGGCGGCCGCGGGAAGATGCCACGCATCCGCGGGAACTCGCTGGCGATGGTGCTCTCGGCCTCGCGCTTGGTGGTGATGTACCGCGCGGGCAGGACGGGCGCCCCTCCGGCGGCAGAGACGTAGACGAAGGCCTTTGCATCCTCGGCGTTGGCCTGCTTGGCGAGGGCGATGGCGCTGTCACGGTTCATGACCTCGTAGGAGAACTGGTCTTTCGGGTTGGGCGGCTTGAGGTCCGCCCCGGCGCCGCCCGGCTCGGCGGAAGTCTTTAGGGGGTCGACGCCGCGGTCTTTGACGGGGGCGAAGGCCTTTTGCAGGCCCGAGACGGGGGACTCCTGGCCCGAGACGACACCCTTGTAGTCTGCTTCGAGGAGGATGCCCATGCTGTGGACGACGAAGTCGGCGCCCTTGAGGAGAGGGGCGTAAGTTACTGGGCTGAGCATGTCGGCGCGCTCCCAGGAGACTTTGTGTGACCATTGGGGAGGGGATGGTGATGAGGTTACGGCGGACCATTTGGGCTCGCCTGAACGGCTGTGAAGAGAGACGTGTTAGCGGGGACGAAGGGAGAACATGAAAAAGGTTCACGAGGAGAATGAGTACCTGATGGATGTGACGTCCCAACCCCTGGCGACGGCATACTTGCAGATTCTCGATCCGAGAAAGCCGTTGCCGCCGCACACTACGAGCTTCTTCGCTACAGCTGAGGTTGACATGATGAGAGTGTGAGTGAGATGGACAGGACGATATGTGAGATAAGAGGTGACCCAAGCAACCAATTGGATGAGATTCAGCACCAAATGGAGGTGACAAAGTGCAGTGAGACGAAAGGCGAGAGCGAGCCGGATCGACGGTGATGGAGTCAATTGAAAGGCCGAACGGGTTCGGCGCTAGTTGATTGCCAGTTTTCTTCCGAAGGTGGTTCGATGCCGTTCCGGACGCGGATGGAAAGCTCAAAAAAGTCATGAAATCATCACCCGTCCGGAAAGCTGCCCCAGCTACCCAGCTCCCCAGTTAAAACCTGCCAGGGGTCCTCCCTATGATGCAGGCTGAGGTGCTGCACCAGCTAAAGAGTTGCAGCTAGCTACAGGGGTTGGAGGGGCAGCTCTTTCCCCAAGCTCCCCATTGGCTCGAGGTTCGATGTGCGAGACTGTGGCTACACCTTCCACTGTTTCCATGTTTGCTCAGGAACGGATATAGAGAGTTTTTTTTGAGGTACCTTCATACTGCTCAAACTTGAAGATGCACCGGAGATTACTACATATTCCAAGAAGCAGTGGAGACAACTCATAGAGAAGCTGCGATACTGTAAGATCATGAAGGCTGAATCATTCTATGTTCCTGTCGCCATTAGATGAGGAGCCTGCTACCTGGCTCAGTAGTGCTGACTCCATTACCCTCCACAAAAAGATCGGCTTTCGTTAGCCATATGTCTGAGCTGCTTCCTGTGTTTCACACTCACTGAGGTGATCAAGGTAGAATCATTTTGGAACCTCGAGGGGACTCGCTCAGTGCACAGCTCAAAGGGTCTCTTCGGCAGGGGCTGACCCGAAAGTCGGCCATTGTTGGCTGGTCCAGTGGGTGCCCCACTTCAAACTTTGGCGTAAGGCTGCCGACGCCAGGAACCATTTTCTTATCATTTTCTTGCCTTCTTAGCTTGCGGTCCATTTTCGACAACACCCATTTCTCCCCACTACATCCTCACAAACTTACTCACGCACTCTCATTGGGCATTGATCAGAACGCATCGCCATCACCCGAGCAACCTTTATCTAACCCATCAATATGGCGCCGCCCAGCAGCCTCGGCAAACGCGTAAAGGGTACACAGATTAAACGACCCTTCATTTACGGCACGACCGCCCGTCCCTTCGACCCCGAATCCAACCCCAAGCCGGAAGGCGTACCGGCAGACCACACCCATTCATGGGAGGTCTTTGTCAAGGCCATCGACGATATCGACATCACGTACTGGATTCGGAGAGTGCAGTTCAAGCTACACGAGTCCATTCCTAACCACGTTCGCAGTAAGTTGTCCTTTCACCGAGACCTGGCGCAATCGTGCACTTGCTGAATACACTAATCAGTGATCGACGGCGAGCCGGGCAAACCTTTCCTTATCCAAGAGACCGGATGGGGAGAGTTTGAAATCACCATCAAGATATACTACGCGACCGAGTCAGGAGAGAAACCTCAGACGCTGTACCACAACCTGCGTCTTCACCCGTACGGACGAACCGACGCCGAGAAGGAGCAGATGCTGCGACAGAACGACGGCGAGATCCGCGCTTGGGCCTACGACGAACAGCTTTTCAACGAGCCGTACGAAGCTTTTTACGAAGTGCTCACCTCTGGTGCTCATCCCAAGGGCCACCCTGTTGGCAAAGGAGGCAAAGGCAAGACCAAACCCATTCCGGCCTTGCCAGAGAAGACATCAAACGTCCAGGTGGCGTGGGAGCGCAGCGCACTGCTGCCCGCAGTCAACAAGCCTGGTCAGCCGTTCAGTCTCGAGACGGAGCAGATTGAGGTTAAGAAACTCAAGGAGGCCGAAACCACGGCCAAGGGAATGGCCAAGCAACAGCTGGAGATTCTCAAGGAGAAGGAGGCCCAGCTGGCTGCGCTAAAAGCGGAGAACGCTGCTGCTGCTACCGCCGGTTAGGAACCGCCCAGTGTAGCAGCTAGAAGACCTGCTCGTAAAGTAGTAGTCGCGTCCCATCTGCTTGCCTTGTCCAAGGACGAGGAGAAGCTCAAACGCGTCAAGGCAGAGTTGGAGCTCATTAGCCAGCGTATCTAGGAGCACGGAGTCTACCAGCCGTCTGACGACACGGTACTGACTCTGCGTCTGGCATTTCTATTGATATTGGATGCGGTTCTATTGCGAACTCGGTCTAACCTTGATTACTTCTGCGCAATGTACCGGGATCGACCCAGGCTGCGAGGCGGCGGCGATGATGCGGAAGACGATGAGATGGACTGTGGCAGCTCGCCCATTCGCCACCAACAGGAACCGTGCTTTGGAACACCGAGCCCTAGGCGTAACAACAACATGGATACCGCCATGACCGATGGCGAACAGCAGTGGCCAGCAGAGCCTCCTGAAGCCCCGAGATGGCATCGAGATGAGAATGACTATCGAAATAGGCCAGCGCAGACGTCAGCGGCTGGCGTTGCGGGCTCGACAAACCCTCATGTGGAGGTCAGCCATGGTCATGGAAATGGCACGCCAGACACCGGGCTGGGACAAACATATTGTCTCTTCCACTCAAACTACTCTGCGTCGGCACGCTCCCAATGTCGACTGGTACCAAACAGTAGCCTCGAAGAGATGTACAACTGCGGTAGCCAAGTCCAAGAGCCTGCCCCACCGACAAGGGTCGACGCAACCGCAGACACGATGTCGATGCATTCTCAGACGAGCAGGGACGAGCCAGATGTACAAATGTCGGATGATACTTTGAGCCAGTCCACGATACTGAGTCCTCCTCCGGCGGCCCCCGCTCCGAAGCTCGAAAAGCGGAAAGCATCGCCGGAAGCAGAGCTGCCTGAGAAGAAGAGGGCAAAGGACGGGGGTCCGGATGGTGGGTCGAACGGTGGACAGGGCTATCTCTGACAGCAAGGCTAGCACCAGGCATTCATACATACATATATTCATGACAGCGCAGTTGGCAGGGAGCCTTGCTTCGACTGTGGAGTTTTAAAGCGGTAAAAAAGCACGGTCTGGCGGTGAACAACAGTATATACCTCAAATGGAAGATGGAGCGGTGTGAACAACGAATGCATAGAAGATGGGAGTTTTTTGATTTCTTCAGACATGCCTAATTTGACATGCGTCTAAGCGCCGTGAAACTCGTCTTGTGAGCCAGGGCCTGAAAAGTAGTTTTGATCGCAAGTGACACAAAAAATGGATATCCACGATATTTCCGTCTTCCATCAAACAGCCTTCCTCCTCTTTTCAATCAAGCGTGATTTCCTAGCAAAGCCCAATTTCCTTCTTTCCCATGTGTTGTACACACCAGCTCTACCCATCCGATCCATCGAGGTATTCGGTGGGGATGATTCGCGATAAGATATTCAGAAATGACAAAGGAAAGAAATTTTGTGTTGGTTGATGTGTTCTGTATAAATCAGCCCGCCTCGTGGTGAGCTCTTGGGGTGTAGTATGCCGATGACTTTTATGACTCCGATGTAAAACAGCCTCCCTTTTTTCTCGTTAAAAGGGAATATAACTGTTTGGTCGTAGCGTCATCGTGTAAACTAGCGTGGTTGGTTGGCCTCTGTCTTCATCCCAACCCGAGAATCCAAAAAATATAATCAGAGTGAGGCCGTTTCTCTCTGATCCAATCCCATTCTTTTTGTATGATACCCGGTATCCCCCTTTGTTTCCCTTTCAAACGCCATGTGATATGTACACATTAACACTAATTGCAAAGTGAACGAATGGCTGTGCCATTGTCGTCCATGGTCAAAAAACCAAAAAAGAAAGTTGAGGAGTTGCCCCTAACGCCATGCGAGGAGGAAGTGATGGAACAGATGGAAAGGAGATGCAGTCCAGCAAAGTGGATGTATGGTGATTTTTGCACAATTTGTACAATCACCTGTGGTAAACAGGTGGTTTATGTTGATGCTTCGTAGGCTGGGGGCGGGACGTCTTCCCGCTCGTCCCAGAGGTTGGGGTGACGGCTCTTCTCATCGTAAACGCGGCGAGCGATTTCGCCAGCCATCTTCATGATCCAAGCCTGCTCATACACAGATGACGGCTCGGATGGTACACCTTCGCGCGACTTCTCCGCGGTGGCCTTCTCGTTCTGGGCACGGGGCGTAACAGCGGGTTCGGTTTCGCACGTGCTGTCCAGTTTGATAGACACACTAGATTCCTGGGGCGCCGTGTAAAAGTCCGGCTGCAAAGGAGGTCTAGAGGGTAGCCGTGTCCGCTCCAGAGGGCTGAATCGAACCTTGCTAGGGGTCGATTCTGCCAGGTTTGCCAGGGCTTCCTCCTCCTCGATGTCTTCAGCGATGGAGCTGGTCATGAGAGGCTCAGTCGAGGGACCAGCGACAGACGCAGAGTCGGATGCCGTTTCCGAGAAAGTCTCGCTGCCCTCTGGAGTGTCGCCAACTTGGCTCTTTGAGCGTCGGAGGTTGACCACTCTTGTCTTCTTCTTGCGGCCAGCGTACGACTTTGACCGGATCCCGGCACCCAAGGACAGACCAGTAGTAGCAGAGCTAAGGCTCACCATTGACGGTCTGGACGGGAGATGGCCATGAGCGGCGCTACCGGTATCGGAGAAAGTGTACGTGGTAGATGTTCCATGGAAGGAGTTGGTCTTGGACAAGCTAGGCGTTGCTGTCGGTGGCGTGCTAGTTGGCTCGGACACTGCGGGTCCAGTCCAGGCACGGAACACGACATCACGAATGCCCGGCGTGAACAGAGAGAATGTGCGGTGAGAGTCGTTCAGCGCAGCTAGTCTCAAGAGGTTCTTCTGGGAGAAGAGTGACTGGACTTCCGGGCCGCCTTCGAGAGATAGTGAGGAAACCTCGTTGGCGTCGAGAAGATTACCATTCGCATCGACGGGATCCAGAGGGGGGCTTGCCAAGGGGTCAACTTCGGCTTCCTCTTCGTCCTCCTTGGGTGCTTCCTCCTCCTTTGGCAGAGCATCGGGGCACCACAAGCGCAAAGACAACCTGTGGATGATGGCGGGGAGCTCGTCCATCATCAAATTCCTTAATTGGGACTCGATAGTGCGCTGTAGGTAATCGCGCACGAAGGGGATCGAATCAAAGGTCGAGGAGACCTTGAGCGACTCGAGCGGATCATTGCGGAAGACCAGGGTCAGCCCCTTTTGCCGTGAGAAGACTAGGATAATGAAGGCTGAAAGCTTGATCTCGGAGAGGGTTATTGACAGCGGAATAGTAAGACCCGACGCGGCGGCCAGTGGCTGCGGCGATGTGAACCCCGGCTTGGATGACAGGTAGGTGTTCATTGGATTTGCCTATTTGTTGATATATTAGCATTGCTATGGCGCACGTGCATTTTGGATGGCAGCCAAAGGTAGTAACATGGGACGCGGATCCCGGCCAGGTAATTTCGACTTCAATGCGAGCACGCGGGTATGGAAGAAATGTTTGGTGAGGGAAAAACAAACGCCAGGATGATCGGGGTAACGATAGCGGGAAGCGTCTGAGAGGATAGAAAATGATCATGGTTGGTGAAATGACGATGTTTTCGGGGGGGGAAGCATCACTGGGTGCAGTCTCGGCTCTCCGATGGGGGTCCTAGGGCATTCCAGACACTGGTATGGAATCATGATCGCGACGCAGAATTGATCTGGCGCACTGCGATAATGACTGGAACGAGAATGGTCCCGAACTCGTGAATGTGATGTCGTGATACGGGCATTGGCGAGCTCATTGCGGCGGCGGCTGCGAACCCGAGCTTCGTCTCGGGAGTTTGCGTGCAGGGAGGCACCTGCGGGATAGCGAGGTGTGGGATAGGGAACGAAAAAAAAAATGCGGCATACCTGAACCCTCGTTTTCAAGGTCAAGAAGGCATCGCCCGAGTAGCACATTTTGAAGATACCACGGAATCGATCCTCGGCAATGTCGCCAATCTCTAATATTTCCAATTCCGGGGGCACGGAGCCCAAGTTGAACTCGGTAACGAGGATATCATCGACGATAATCGGAGGCTTCGGGTTCTTGTTCAGAGCGGTCGTGAGCAGCTCTCGGGCGCGCTGGTAGAACTCTGCGTCGGCCGTGAGAGGCGACCAGTTGAAGTTGAAGGCCATGTTGAAATGGCTTTAGCTGCGGCCAACCATCGAAGGGCAAAGTGATGCAGGCCGGTCAGCCAAGGGTCGATAGGGAGAGTCGGATGAGTTGGTGATGTCAAGTACGATGCTTCGGGATCGATGACGAAAGGTTTGCGTCGATATCGGGTTCGAGGGCAGTACAAATAGTAGAACGGACTCGTTGAGGAGCAGGTGCAATTAGATGATAATGTCCGGGGAAGAAAGAGTTGGATGGTCTGGGGAGAAGGCGGAGAGAGAGTGAGGGTGGGAGGTGTCGGGATGTAGATCAAGCTTGTGGTGCTTGTTTGGGTCGTAGAGAGGTAATGGAGGTAGAGTGCGGTGCGCGGGAGGTGTGTGTTTTCCGGCGAATGACGCTGGTTGTTTGTACGGAGTGCCTAGGTAAGGTGCCTATCTCCTTCTCCTTCTTTCGCTGTTCGGGAAGCAGAGGGAATACTCGGAGCTAAGTGGTGCGTGCGGTGCCGGTGCAGCATTAGCGCGAATTTTTGCAAAATTTGTGACGGCTGTTTTTTTTCTCCTGCTGTTTCTCTTTGGCTGTGTTCTGACTGGGTGGATGACCAGGTGCTGTGACAGATGCGACTCCCCTTTGCTGGGGCCGGCTCCTGCGAGTGTCGCGTGTGGTGCGGGAAAGGGTCACTGGGTGGGGCCACCAAGAGGCAGGAGCGTGTGAGCATCCACTTGAGCGCGTCCCAGCTTCCAGTGGAAGGGTCGGGTGGGCACTACCTACCCAGTACCTCAAAGTACTCCTTTCAGCAGGTACCTAGCTACCTCCAATTCTTTCCACTGAGAGGACTCCCACTGCAACGGTCTGCAGCGTGACGGGCGCCCCCAAGCCACGGCCGGCTCCCGTTGAAAAAGGAGGAAGGAGTGACAGTGGGTCCGCCCTCTCAGTGCACTGCAGGACCCAAGAGTCAAGACTCCAGAGTTCGCTGCAACCTCGCCCTGCTTTTGCGTGGACACTCTGGATATTCACATCCACTGCCACACTGGACACCACCAACGACTAATGATATGCTATGCGCCCGATGTACCTAGCGTCGCTGGCCTGGTTGCTTCATTTGCATATCTGCGCGAAGTTGCAACTGAGCCGGACCTTCGCAGATTAGCGGTTATGCGAGCCACCCGAGGACCTCCAATTCCATCGGCCGCGCAAGGTACCTCACGGATACCGAATGCCATCTAAAGCCCCGAGGTACGGTACCAGTATCACGAATGACCAACGTGAACATCAAGAGATGCGCCAGCCGAAGCCTGCACCAAGCCACCGGAACCAAAAGACGGTGGACGATTTAGAGTTGTACCATCGTTTCCACAAGCGCGGCGAACCATCTGGGGAATCGAATCAAATCGAGTCTCGCAAAGAACTCTTCAGCAAGATCTGGGCTGGCCGACATTTCAGCCCTTTGGATCCCGCCCTGCCTTAGTCGGGGTTGAAAGCCCGCTTCCAAGGCGCCATTGCGTCTTTTTGCTCTCTGGCTGTTGGTCCGTTGCGTCCCGGGGCCCATCACGAGCGATGGCTTGTCAGCAAACATGGGACGATATCGAAAGACATGTGCTGGATGTGGTCCGACATCAGGATACTCTAATGCAAAAAGCATAACCTGGCAGCCAGAAACTCTAAGAATCACCAGAAGACCAGGAGCCTTGCTCTTCTATCCGTCCCTTTTGGGGGCATGCCCATGCATGAAGGCTGGATTTGGCAAACGAGATAACATGGTCTTATTCGATCCATCTGGAGCCATGCGACGAGGGAATCCGTCATATCAGCATCCACAATGATGCACCTCGGTTCACAGAGAGGCATGAACAATCCCAATGGAAAGTCTTGTCGCCGGGCCGGGCTGAGCAGGGTTGACTGGGCAGAAGATCATATCATCGCGGCGCTCGAATCGCTCTCGGGTCCAGCATCCTGTCCGATTTGCCGGTCAGTGCCCCCATCCCTGCCATGACTGATCTTACCTTGTTCTTGACTGCCTCTAATTATCAGGTTTACTTCCATTCTCTGGACTCTGGAGTCTGCCATCGCGTGTCTCCCGTCCAATGTCTCGTTCTCCTTGAACTTTCCCCTCCTTTTCTCCACGGACCTTGGGACCATCATTCCTTCAGCCCCAGCTCCTTGGACGCTTCTCCGCAATGCTCCGCTCTTCGGGGGAAAGGAGCCAACGAGCGACGCCAGCAAGGAAGAAAACGACGCATTGCGCCCTAGGCTTTCTGAGCCTCCAAAGTCCAACCTACCTAAGTATTCTATAGAGTGCCTTAGGTAAGCACGTGTAAGGTAACCAAAGGTCTCCCGCCGGGCGGGGTAGGCCCTGACACGAAGCGGGCAAGCCGCGAACCTGCCCATCCATTCACGCGCCGCATAGGCCAATTTTCGGTCCTGCTCCGGCTCAGTCCGGCCGAAGAATCGCGCGTCGCCAATGCTGCACCCAATCGTGCCCTCTTTCTTTTTCCCCTCTGGCTGCATTGAATCAGCATGGGGGGCTTTAGCTCAATAGCCGCACTCACGTCAAGCATGTGGGTTTGACGCGCGCGCCGTACCAGTCATCGCAAGCATTGGATGAGGAGTTCCTGCTAAGACATCTGGGTCCTCTGGAATTCTGGGTTCCATCTCTGCAACCGCACATTGAAGAAGAAAATCAACCTCTCACAAGATTCCGGGGTAAAAACTTATGTAACACAGTAACACACCCTGCGGTGCCTGCGGTAGCTTCCTGTCCAACGCTCTCGCCAAAAGGTCCAGAATCAGATATGACAGATGAGCCGCGACTTGCTGTAACTTGTGGGAGGAGTCATATTGGCCACCCCGTCAGCCTCTCCCGCCCCAGGGAAGTTGCCTGTCGTGTCTGTCTGCTACCGTTACTTTGTTGCCAATAGTGTCAACGAAAAGTAGGAACTCACAAGCTCACCCAGCAGCCAGCGCCAAATCAGCCAACTTTTCTGCTCCACACCCGAAGCGGAAAGTCTGTCGTCATCCCGGGATACCGCTGGCTTCCAGAGGACACAACAAAGGTGCAAAAATCACACAAAAGGGAGGGCCGTTGTAGCACAGAGCAACAAGCAACCAAATGGAGCCTCGTCGCAATCGCTCCCTCATCGGATATCCATCTTCTAACCAAGGGGAACCATAGGAACGTGGGCAGGCAACGGTTGCGCGCTCATTCGATCCTCGACTTTGGCAACGCTACCTTAGATCAGACAACCACGAGTCGGCTGACGACGTAGACTACCTACCTTACCTTACTCACAACGCTCCGGTTCCGTCCTCTCTTTGGAAACCCCTTCCGACCAGTCTCACGTGCTCTCCAGCGTTTATTCACCCGTGAGGTGTGTTGTTACTGCAAAGGCACCGAGCCGGATCAGGCAAGAGCGGAGAGGCGGGAGCGCGCGCGCGAGAGAGAGAGAGAGAGAGAGAGAGAGAGAGAGAGAGAGACGGGAGGGTTGTTGGCGTGAGACACCTCCAAGTCACCACCACCACCAATCTTGGGAAACTGCGCTTTGCTAGACCACTTGCTGTTGCCACCATTTGCGGCAGGTAAGCCATTGGATCTTACCTTAGTTCAGCTGGGAAAAAGACACATTCCTTCCAGAGTACCGTACCGTCTTCCTTACCTCTTTGCAACTCGCCATGAGAGTCTCTTCTCTTTTCACACAAACATCATCGCCTAATACGGTCGCCTTGTGAAGCCATCTGGACGCCTTACCTATTATCCGCCTCGATCCAGCCACCCGCTACCTCGATAGCAGGGCTAGCAGCTCGCCAATCTTCAGCCCCTCGTCAGTATCAAAGAGTCTACTTTCGTTGCCAATACCAGATCTTCAATCTCCAACACACAAGTCTCGCTTCATTCCGCTTTCCTCATCATGGCCAAACTATTGATCCCTCCCACATCGATCAATACCAAGCTCAATGTGAAGGCGGTTGCAGAAATATCGTCCAAAGATGTCCCCAGGGAACATAGCCCAGCATCGGGCAAGGTCTTCAATATGGGAGTGCTGGTATCGGACGAAAATGTTCATGTTAGCCCCTGGACACACGCCATTTATGTCGGCGAAGGTGCCGCCAACGTTCTCTTCATCCCGTTTTTGTATACCAAGTTTGCGCGGCAGGATAACAAAGACAGAACCGAAGACGACCTTTTGACAAGTGGGTTTCAGATGTCTCTTACATGCCCCATCCCAAATGGCTACTGATGTCATTTTTTAGAATACCTCTTGAGAGTACCAAAGCAGCCCAAAGGTGGCGACAAGCCATTCTATCCGCCAGAAGAGCAGTGGTCTTATTTCTGGGACACCATTGCTCCTCTCTTCACCTACCGTGCGGATATGCTAGCGGACATGAAGTATGCATTTCTCCCACAAGACGCCATGAAGCACATGCAGAATGTCCTGGATGCGTTGAACAAAGCTCCGGCAGAAGCCAAAAAGCGACCCGCCAAGTTTGAAAACACAAAGATCATGGAAACAGATAGGGCTTGCCTGATCGAAAGCATGCGCGCGCGGAGCGCCGACGAGCGCGTAGTCGAATTTAAGCCAAAATGGCTCGCCCAGTCGCCATCCGCGCCGAAGAACGCCAACACATGTCGCTGCTGCGCACTCGCCGCCAAGAAGTTCAAAGATAGCAAGGATGCCGGCAGCAACCCGCGGTACTATCCGTGCCCCCTCTGGTTGGATCCCGAGAGAGAGACGTCCAAAGGCAAGAAAGATGTGCGTCAAAAGGCTCTCTCCAGCTTGTTCCAGTACAGCAGCGCCGGAGACAACAAGCACGCCTCTACCCTGTACGACCTGCTGAAGAAGACGTCTATCCTCACCTTGTTGAAGAGACACCAAACACAAAAGGATCCCCGCGGCCCCCTGAACGCGAGCAAAAACGATGAGGAGTTTAGTATAGCCATGACGTTGCGAGACTGCTCCCTCTACATGCGATACCGCCTCGAGAAGAAGGGCTCGCAGGAAATTGTGGTTGCGGACTCGTTTGAAGCCAAACTTGCCGATCTCGACAAAAAGAACGTGTCTTGGAAGTTTCAAGAGTGGCAGGAGAAAGAGCGCGCGTTGATTGACGAGGGCTGGTATACCGGGCGCGGAAAGATGGTGAACTGCGCACTCCAGGGCTGAAGGACGTCGAAGTCGAAGCGGTTGTACAGTAGTCGTGTATTTGTAGCGAAGCAAAGCGTAATGTAATTTTGCAACACCGCATCCGACGCTTGTCCATATGATCTTAACATGCGTTGTCTTCCACTTGAATCAATGATGGATTGAATATTACGTGTCTCTAGGGTCAACTATTATTGACCGTCTTTATGACCATTCTCATGCTCCTGTCCTCATGACCCATATCCTCAAACGCCATCCAAGACCAATGAGACCAGTTAAACGCATGCCAAATTGAGATATAACCTAATGCAGATCTCCCTTTACGCCGTAAACATGCAAAATTATACCAAGATGTTCCTAAATACCGCCAGCCGTAAAGCTCAAAAGACTACCTGTCGTCAACCCAGCAACGAGGCACAAGCCCATGAACCCGCCCGTGGCCTCGCGCTCGCCGTCCTCGACCCACTCGCCCGCGGCCATCATGCAGCTCGAGCCGAGCCACCCGTTGGTCAGCCCGAAGAAGAACTGCACGACCACCAGGTAGAAAAAGTCGCTGCTGACGACGGCGCCGCGGCCGCCGATATTGCAGAGGAGGTAGAGCGGTAGGAAGCCGATGCGGGCGAGGCTGACGCCGAACAGGGCGGCGGGCCGGTGGCGTAAGGAAAAGGGGAGGATGGTGGCCATGCGGCCGGACAGGTCACCGAGGTTCCAGGCGAAGAAGGCCAATGGAATAAAAGCGGCGGGTCGGAAGAGGATGCCGGCGGGGGACTTTTCGTCGCCTGGGTAGCGGACGGATAGGATCTTGCCCGTGAAGACGGGGAAGAACATGGCAACCGAAAAGCACATGAAAATGGCGCCGGCGAGCCAGTGGAGCTTGCGGAGTAAGGTGAGCGGGGAGACGATCTTGCGGGCGGCGCGCTCGGCTTCTTCAACTGAGGTGAGGGATTCTGCAAGGGTGTTGACCATGCGGGCTTCGATGATGCGGTTGTGGCGGCGGACGAGGGGGATGAAGGCCAGCAGGGCCGAGACGGAGACGGCGACGGCGGCGAGGAAATAGACAAAGGCCGAGGAGGACGAGGATTTGATGTCGTCTTGGGCGGTTGTGGTGGTGGTGCTGTCTTTTTCGGGGACGACGAGGACGGTGATGACCTGCGCGATGGGCGGGAGGACGCCGGCTACGCCCTGGCCCGCCATCAAGGCCTGCATGTACTCGGGCCGGCCAAAGGAGGCGGCGAAGGCGAAAGCGCCGTTTTGGATGAGCCCTGTGGCCCAGGAGCTAGAGGCGACCATGAGGAGGATGAAGGCGAGGTAGGCGCCCGGGGAGACGTCGAGGGCGAAGGAGGTGGAGGCCGTGAGGAAGGAGAAGATTACGCAGTTGAGGAGGAGGGCGAGGTTGATGCGGAAGGGGTAGGAGGCCGCGTATTGGATGTTTGTGAGGATGAGCATGGCGGTGAGGTTGGTGAGGGTCGAGACGGTGAGGATGGCGGATTGGAAGTTTTGAGAGATCCAGACGTCGGATTGGAAGCGGACTTGGAAGTAGGGGGCTGCTGCGAGGAACATATTCCTGGGTAGAGAGAGTTATGTGTTAGCCATCATTGCTGCGTATCTCGGGAGTAAGGATTGAGTGATGAGTGAGGTTCCACGTACCAGGCCCATAGCATCGCCATGCCTAGCCAGGCGAACATGATGTACTCGGTCCACGAGAACGGCACCTCCTCCGGGTCTTCTTCCAGCGTGGAGCCGTCGAGTTCCCGGCCTTCCTCGGCGAGAGGCTCGTACTCTTGCCGATCCGGCTTGTGGTGCTTGCCCAGCAGTTCCCTGATGCGCTCCATCTTGTGTTTTCTGTCTTGCTGTCGGAGGGGGTAGGTTGGTGGTGAAAGATGGCGATCTGCTCCAGCTCGAGAGTCAGTTCCGTCGAGGTCCGGAAAGTCGATTGCGGATTCCTTGTCCGTGATAAGAGCCTGCGTAGAGAAAGCGACCGAAGCTAAGGGTGTGTAGGTTCGTCGTTTAGATTTCCCGTCGGTATCCGTCCTCCCGTTCAAGCGGGTTCCCGAATGCGCCGGCCGAGTCGAACAATGACCAAGCCGCACAACTCCTTGGAGCTCTCAAAACGTGTTGGTATCACGAGATCGCACGTGTAAACAGGGCGACTCAACGGAACGTTGTTGACGTTGGGGGACGAGTAGAATAGAGACAAGCAATCATGCGCCGCGTTCACCGGATCGCTGTCGTCCACTCAGATGAAGTGGAGAAGTCGATGACCACGCGCCGAGCATCTACAGATCTGGGCACCTGGGGTTGGTCGAGCAGGGCCGCAGGCACCACTCTCAGGGCGTGGGGGTTTGATAGGTGCTGATTACCTCAGCTATATCTTGCGGGTCCCTGCGCCTGCGGTACAACAAGCTTATTCCTTAGGCGCTGGATGTCTGGCTCACACCTTCATTTGAACTTGATTCAACGACGTTGGTTGATGACTTGATGTTCTCGGAATGAGATATCCAGAGAAGTCGGAATTACGCACGTATGCGATCAACCTGGACTATCAACATCCTACGAACTGGATACTCACACAGGGATCTGGCTCCTCAGCCTTGCCCGCCATGCTCCCAAAGGGCCTAAAGGAGGTTGGGTGTTAAACGGAAGGATTCTACAGTCTGACACGCATGAGCGGCATCGCAACATGACAGCTTCAGACCAGTTCCCGAAAGCGGATCTCGAATTCAATATCCAATGAGGTAGTTGCTGTCACGGCTTAAGCGCTTCACCGGAGCCGGGCTTGGAGGACTTTATCTTGGTGCCTGGCCAGCACCCTGTCTACTGAACGTTGCATCATGCCCCTGTTGGCCGCAGTCAAAGTTCCCTTTTCGTGGTGAGCTGAGAATGCTGCGGTGTAGAAGAACAACTGATAAATGAATTCAAATTTCCGAATTTACTACGTGCTTTGGGTGAGATGTCATTGTCGACTGATGCTTGATGAAAAGGAAAAGTCCCACAATGCCTGAAGTTCGGCTGACTGCTGAAAGGGGAGAGCCTCTCGTCCCTCTTCTGCATCCACAAGATGGCGGTCCGCCAGGACGTCGAGGTAATTCCCTTGACCAAGATGGCTCGCATGATTTCAAAGATACAGAGAGGTGATTATGATTCCAATTGCCCAGAAACCAGAACTAGACCTCAAGCTAGGGCACAAATACCACAAGTGAGGCTATAAGTGCTAACCTAGGCCAGACTCAACGACCAAACGACTCCCTACGAAGTGTACGGAGGCAAGTTCAGCTTCAGAGCTGTCCTCCAAAACACGCTCAAGGCATGGAGCTTCCACTCCCTCTACCGTCTCTTCTACAACGTCCGCGACTCGATCCGCAACCAGACAAAGGTTGTCATCTTCAAGAACCGGCCCATGGCCCTCCTCGCCATCATGGTCCACGTCCCGCCCCTGATCGCCACCGCCATTATGAGCCACCTCATCTACCACGAGTACTGGATCGGCGCGGACCTCACGCCGAACCGCGAGTGGGACAAGTCGGCCAACCTGCTGATCCAGTTCGCTGCAAAGTTCCTCGAGATCATGATCATCGGCTCCCTCACCACCATGATCTTCACCTTTGTCCGCCGCGAGGTGACGCTCGGACAGGGGACACCGCTGGCGGCATTCTTTGCGGGAAACAGCTTCAGCTCGCCCGAGTTCCTGTGGTCCGACGAGATGACGGCTATGCTGCGGGGCCGCTTCTCGACTGTCTGGAAAAAGGTCTTCTTCGTCTCCTTCCTCGTCATGTGCTGCGTCCTGGCCGTCGTTGTGGCGCCAGCGACGGCCACCGTCCTGACGCCTGTCAATGATTGGTGGATGATGGGCGGGTCGTGGGTGTACATTGATAAAGCTGGCGCCGACATCTTTCCGCGGACGCTGACGGCCGCGGATACGGTGGCCGGCGACGTGTGCGAGAGGGCTGGCAACCTCGACTGCCCGTCGGCGGGTTGGGACTCGCTGACGCATCTCGTGAGCTACCTCCCGGACCAGGCCGTCCTCAACGTCACAAAGGGGTCATATATCCGCATTCCGGCGCTCTTCCCGCTTGCCACGCCGGAGTCGATTTTGCAGTTGTCAATGTCCGTTCGCGAGCCCGGGGTGCCGCGCGGGTGGGCCGAGTCTCGCATGACGCTGCCGCATCGTGTGACGGGTGCCACCTTGGCAGCGACGACGATGCTTTGGCAGGATGCTCTTACTTTGATGGATCAAAAGGAGAAGAAGTATTACCGCGGGTCGGACTATCGATACTCGACGTTCCAGGAGCTCGCATCTATGGAGACCCGATGCCGAGTTACGATGGTCGATGGCAAAAACACCACGTCCAGTGATCGTCGTGGTCCTGTCAACTTCCCAGAAGTACGGAACGAGGCCTCTTTCATCAACAACACTGATGTCATGGCTCTAAAGAACCCGACAACGCAAGCTTTCTGGACAAACCTCAATGACACGAGCCCCCAGATGTCCTTCTTCAACATTGACCCAGAAGGGGACCTAGCCGCCAACGTCTCCATTGGCGCCATCATCTCTCTCCCACGCCAAGGGGGAATCGCCATGTACGGATGCCTGACAAATGCAGAATGGATCGGGGCCAATACCTGGATCAACATAGACAACCACGTGTGGACAGACGGTTGGCCATTCCCCGTGACGTGGAAACCCGGCAGCCGCAAAGTCCTCATCGAGACCTCCTTTGCGAATCTGACCAACGCGGCCGTCGACACTGAGGGCACCACCGTCTTCCAGCGCCTCGCCGCCTCCGCACGGCTCGTCGATTCTCCGCTGGGCCTGCCCTGGACCGTCGGCCACGTCGAGACGCTCGTCAACGCCATGCTCGCCAACGGCATGTCCCGCACCGCGCCCGCCGCGAAACCCATCATCACCTTGAAGGACGCCGACGGCGCCTGGTGGCGTAACTTCTTCCCGCGCGAGACGCAATTCGGGTTCCCCGAGTCCGGCACGGCGTTTGATGTACCCGACGGCGTGAGGGCCGCGGCGCAGAGGCTGCATTTCCGGGGGGAGATGAAGGGGTTCGCGTACTCTGCCGGGGACGACACCGTCAAGTATTCCATGGTGGGTCTGTTTGTGTACTGTGCTGTCGCGGTGGCGTTTATGGCGTGGAGTCTTGTCGTGGGCGTCACAAGCAAGAGCTGGGAGTCGACGCCGGAGCTCTTGGCGCTAGCGATGCGGAGTCCGCCGCCCGGGGACGAGAAGATGCCGTCGAGTATCCTGGAGGATACGAGTGCACTGCGGGAGAGGTATTGTATTGTTGCGAGCGGGTCGGATGTGCTGCTTAGGCCGATGGAAGGGTTGGAGGAGGTGCCGGAGGAGATGAGGGTGAGGCCGAATGTGATGTACAGATGATGGGAGGGAACCCTTGGCTGGCTGCCGTCAAAAGTGATGAAATCGATTACACATGTCCTCGCTGCTCCAGGATATAATCTTTGCAATGCAATCTCACAATCGAATCGAATCTGCCTGTGACAGTTCCGCAACCCCTTTCCCGGTTGGCTGGTCTGTAGGAGCCATCACTCTCGTATGTGTTGTCGACTTTCAATGGTCTCAGCACACGGAGCTCTATCTAGTAAATCACGGGTTCGTATGGTAGTCGTGGCCAGTGTGGAAGATGGATTCGGGAGCCCAGCTCGTCACGGTTGCGCCCTGCAATTACTCCTTGATGTGCGGGAACTGATGTTTGTTGGCACTCTTGGCGCTATACGTTCTCGACTGATCAGCTTGTTTGTACTCATTTGCGTAAAGGAATTTGTTGCTGCTCTGGCCAGCTATCTGGATCAAATGTATGCGGGCCACGACATAATCTACCGTTTCGAGGATAGGTTTCGATCTAAACCACCATCACTAATTATCTCTCCCCTGCTCTTTCTCTCCTGCTTCCATGGGCTATTCTCTACAGAACATATTACTGAAGCCCAGTAGGTCTGTGATGTGAGGTGTGATAACATGGAAGACCGGGGGCCCGGTGGAACATCTTGTCACTCGATATATCAGCTCATCTACACCGAACATCGGGTGCGTGGAGGCGTCTGGTATACATCCCCAACAGCGGAGAGTGGAAGTTGGTATTCCAGTTCCAGGGTTTACGGTCCTCGCGAGAGCTCCTTTATTTGGCACCAAATTCACGCTGCCAACGAAGCAGAAGTCACAACGTGAATCAACGGAAACATATCCTCCGCACCCAATACACAGAGAACACGAAGCTTCATCTTATATGTAGGATCCAGAGGCGTCAGTTTGGCCCCAGAAATAGTGCCTGTCTGTCTTGGATACAGCATCCCAGGATCCAAGGTCGCAACATCAACTCTCGGTGAAGCCCTCACGAATGATTCGTCTCAGCCCCTTCACCTTGACTACCCGAAACGGCAAACATTGGCACAGAGGCGAGGCCCATTCTGCGACCACATACACGTGATGGCGAGACGCTGCAATGCAAGTATGTCGTGCATATTTGCGATATCTCGAGGGCATTTTGGCTCCGCTTCTGGCGGTTTTCGCGGCCTCGGCCGTAGCATTTATGCCCTCTGTGCCCTCCACGTGATGGGGTGTTGCTGCGATGCAGGTATGTCGTGCATTGTTTTTGAAAGTTGTTTATCGAGAGTCTCGGTGTAGATGGCAGGCTCACCGAACTTTTCTCCTCAATAAGTTTGAAGTTTTGGTGAAGTCGACATTTGTTTGATGGAACTTCCAGTGGTGATCTCAATATGTCAACAAGGACGAAGATGAGGCCGGCGAATCTCTGGCTTGCATCAGTTCGCATAGTCCTGGGAACTCTTTCTTTTGCGCATCCTTCCCGCCAAACACCCGCAGATGCGTACGTTCTTCCTGCATACTTTTCTGCATGTCTTTCGCAAAAAGAAATTCAACCAAACCTGGGGCTTGAAGACTTGGCGTCTGAAATGCGCCGCGATTTGACAGACGCGGCACGTTGACCAAAGCAATCCAAATCTCGGGGACTCGTAATACCGGCAATTATCCAAGGTTCCTTACCTTAGGTAAGCCTTGTGCTCCCCTGAGCGGACCACTCCCGTTCAAGACAAGAAAAATGGCGTATGCGTAGAGACATTTGTCTCTCAACGCCTCCAACGTTTCTGGATGAAATGATGTTTTGGCCAAGAAGAATCTTACGGATTCACACGGTCACACAAAGATGGCGAAGAATCGAGCGAGTCAAAGACTTTTCCACCAAGTGTCCCAGTTGTACCCCCACAACCCGGCGATCTTTCTGTTTTTCTCTCTTTCAATGGAAATGTGAGCAAAGAGGTCTTTGTCTCCCCATTCCAGTTGTCGTGTCTCAGTCCGACTCAAGAGATGCGCTAGTTGCGGGCGAAATTCCGGAAAGCTGGTTCTTGTATCTTGTACTTTCTCAAGGGGGGAATTCCGGGGAGCAGGTACGGTGCAAAGGACTTGTCAAAGTTGCTGTGCTGTCGACGCCGGTACTTTGATGTCTCCCTACCTTACCTTACCGGTAGGCAGTCAACTCATAGTCAACTCACTGCATTGCTCCGAAATGTCTTGCGCCCCTAAGTAGACCATACTCTTGTTATGGAAGCGTCATGAAAATAGTAGTCATCCCCACCAAGCTTTTCAAAGGAGGCTCGGTCTTTCAGAGGCCTAGCCCCCCTGGCCCCCAGAATCTCGAGGTGCCCCAAGACTAAGCTCCTCCCCTGTCCCAAGCATGTCCAATTACAACCCCTGCCACTACGGGCGCGGCGCCACTACTCAAGGAACCTAGGTCCAAGGACGCGCGCTGCAACTTTCCAAGGTTCTAAGCCATATTCTTTTCTAGGCGACTTTTTTTTTTTAGGGGCACGTCAACCACCCGAAAGTCCACAGACTTCCTTGACCTTAGCGTCCGCCGGGCCCAGATCCAATGGAAACCTGAGTTTGGCACTTGCATCCAATGGGTGAGCACGTAGCACATGCACCACACAACAAGGTACCACCAACACCACCACTACAATCTGGACCGATACCAAACCAGACCACTAGGATACTTTTCCTTTATCCACGACGCACTCACTACCTACCTTACGAAGCTCTGCTGTCCACTTCTCTTCGTGAGGCTTCTCTGCTTACTCTTGCAATGAGGCCTTGAACTCATCCCGTCTTTCTTTCCTTCATCCTCATTGACGCAATAGGGCGAACTGCGATAGACTGCTGGCCCTCTCCTCCACCCCCCGAAAGCACCCGACCAAGGCTCGAGAGACAAAAGCGACGCAGCCCACCGCCACAAAAGGGGCAGGCTGACAGCCAGCAACCAACCATGCGCCGTCGTCAATGGACGGTCGTCATTCTCTTCGTCTTCTTGTTGATATGCGCATACACAGTATTCACACTTCCCTCCGATCGAAGACCGACAGTCCCCTTACCAGGCTCCGACAAGCCCCCTCCGCCCCCGCAAGATCAACAGACACTCGGTGACGATGCTGCCGCCGCCGCCCCTCCTCCCGACAGGCGACCAAAGTCCGCTGGCGGCACCGGCTCCCACCCCATGTGGCACCTCATGACGAGCGCCGAGAAGGAGTTCCAGGATACGCTGAAGCGCCAGTCCAAGACGCTCGAGGAGGCCGTCAAGGAGTACAAGCGCCGCTACAACATCCCGCCGCCCCCCAACTTTGACAAGTGGTTCGAGTTCGCAAAGGCCAGCGGCGTACAGCTCATTGACGAGTTCGATATGATACACGAGATGCTCACGCCCTTCTGGGGTCTGAAGCCGGCGACGATACGGGAGCGGGCGCGGGAGGCTCTGGGCTTCGACAACAAGCTGATCGGTCTCCTGATCCGGGATCACAAGATCAAGCACATTCAGGGCGGCCAGGACTGGCAGCGCGATGCTACCTCTGGAATGATGAAGAAGTTCATCGAGCACCTGCCCAGCATGGACATCGCCTTCAACATCCACGACGAGCCGCGCGTGGTCGTCCCCCATGAGGACCTCGCACGCCTCGTCAGCCGCGCCAAGGACGTCAACATGCCCAAGGCGAACGCCGCCATAAACCCGGAAAACGCCTTTACGAAGCGCGCCGCTGGCCTTAGCGAAGGTAACATTATCGACGAGTACAAGCGCACCCGCTTCAACGTCTTTGCCCATCAGCCCACCTGGACGCACTCTCGCATGTCCTGCCCACCCGACAGCCCCTCGCGCGCACTCGAGGACGACGAGCTGTCCGACGACATGAGCAAGTACGGCGTCAGCGAGCTCGGTTTCGTCTACAACGTCACCGCCATGTCGGACATCTGCCTGTCGCCCTCCCTGAGCGCGACTTACGGCTTCTTCGACCGACCCAACGCCTACAACATCGTCCACGACCTATTTCCCATCTTCTCCCAATCCAAAATCTCCTCCTACAACGATATCCTCTACCCGTCGCCCTGGTACTGGTATAAGAAGGTCGCCTACGACGAGTCAAAGGATATGCTCTGGGAGCAGAAGCAGGACCGCCTCTACTGGCGCGGCTCCACGACAGGCGGCTTCTCCCGCAACGGCGGATGGCGCCGCCAGCACCGCCAGCACCTCGTGCAGAAGCTCAACGCCGCCGACCAGGCAAAGATCTACACCAACCGCGGCGACGAGCAGACCCCCAAGTGGGAGGTGAAGGAGGTGCCCCGCGGCGACTACCGCGAGATCGTCGACGTCTTCTTCTCGCACGTCGGGCAGTGCGACCCGGGCGACTGCGACGCCGAAAAGGAGTTCTTCAAGATCCAGGGCCACGCCGAGCAGCAGGACGCCTGGAAGTACAAGTACCTCCTCGACATGGACGGCAACGCTTTCTCGGGCCGCTTTTACGCTTTTCTGCAGTCGCGCTCCCTCGTCTTCAAGCTCGCCATCTTCCGCGAGTGGCACTTTGAGTGGCTCAAGCCCTGGGCGCACTACATCCCCATGAGCCTGCAGGGCGACGACTGGCTCGAGAGCGTGCGTTTCTTTGGCGACGGCGCACTGGGGCGCAACGAGGCTGAGCGTATGGCTCTTAGCAGTCGCGACTGGGCGAATAAGGTGCTTCGCAAAGAGGACATGGAGGTTTGGTTCTTCCGCCTCCTGTTAGAGTAAGTTTGACCAACCAAAGAAATCTCTTGTATTTACTAATTAACTTCGTTAAGATACGGTCGAGTCATCGACGACAAGAGAGACACCATTGGCTTTGCTGTCGAAACTATCCCAGAGCCGCCCGCGTAGATACTTGCTACTGGGTTTGTAACTGATAGGACGAGTATACACCGCCGATGCTCACTACACGTTTGCCATGTATTTTTTCTTTCTTTTCCCATGGAGGGAAAAAAACCAAAAAAAGGAGTTCTCTGGGTAAACATTTCTACGCTATGAAACGGGAGGGAGAGGAGGAAGGGACGATATCAAAGTCTGTTTTCGTTTTTTTCCTTCTTAGAAGAGCCTATTGTTCCCTTATACCACATGAGATTTTTGCTTTTCTTTGTAACTTTTCTTGCACCCATTTCTGCTCGGTCCTCAAAGTATGCTTAAATGGAGGACCACCTGTGCCAGAGATTACACATGATGGGAACGAGTCGGGGAAGAAGAACTCCGCCGAGCTCGAGCCGCTGTATGAGAAGAGCTACATATACCTAATTCAAAGTCATGACAACATATTACTTGTACCCATTCTCGGCTCCGTTCTTGACAACTGTTGGCAAGTACGTTAATGCGTCAATTGGACGTACTCAACCCCCTCCCCCCTCCCCCCGGTGAGCGATGACAGTGTATCAATCCGTGAGAGTCAGTTCATCATTGGGACATTCATTAAGTCTAAAATGGCCACCATCGTGGTTACCCTGTTTTCTTTTGATTCTTCACATCCAAACGCCTAGATGGTATGTGAAAAAGGAACTGATGTTACATCCTCGAATTGGGACCGCGACCCCCTTGCTCATGGTTTCACCACCTCTCAATCCTCATCTTCCTCGTCCGCATCAGCATCGCCATCAGCGTCCCGGTCCGAGGGAGTGCCAGGCGCACGAGAAGTCTCTTCAACCGGCTCGGCCTCTTCGACATAGCCAATGGGCTTCTCCTTGTACCGCTTCATGTTCTCGGCCGGGGCCCCCCTTGGGATCGGTAATGGAGATCTCCACCTCGTTGACAACCTGCGTCTCGTCGTCTACTTGACTAAGGGTACGAGCGATATTCTTGGCGCGCTGGGGACGGATGGTCGTGCGTTGGATGACCGGGTAGTAGTATGCCGCCTTGGGCCTGCCGCCCGCGGTGGGCTCGTCGTTGAAGGCGAGGATGACCTCTTCGCTGTACTTTGTGTTGTGGTCGAGCTCAATCTCCTTTGTTGTCTCGTAAGCGCGCAGCCGTGAGAATTGGAAGCACGGGTTGGAGCCGCTCTGGTACGTGTAAAGCGACTCGTCGTCGCGGTCGGGGTTCTCCGGGTCGAACTTGGCCCGGAAGTTGTCGCCCGTCGTCTTGGTCTTGGGAAGGAAGAAGCTGTAGTCCATCAGGTTGGCGGGCTTGGGGTTGCGTGCGGGATCGCGCTCGTGGGCCTCGACGGCGGCCTGGAAGGCCTCGTTCTCCTCGGGGCTCCTGTCCAGCGGGCGGAGCAGACCGCTGAGCAGGCGGCTGTCATACTTGTTGGCGCTGGCCACGGGGTTCGTGAGGAGCTTGACGGTGACGTAGGCGCCTGAGTCGGGGAAGGCATCGTGGTCGGGCAGCAGCGGCAGAGACTGCGTGAGATGGACGTTTGGTTTGCTCGGGTGGCGATGGCGAGTCGGGTTGCTGAGGAAGCGCTCGGCGCTCTCGAAGCTCTTCTCAATCTTGCGTCTGATGGCAGCCGGTGAGTCCTTGTCCGGCTCGGGAGAGCGACGCTTCTCTGCGCGCTTGATCTTGGGATTGATGAATGCTCCCGCGGCGACTCCAGCCTTTCTGGGTGCTACGGAGGAAATGTATTCTGTTCTTCTCAGGAAGGAGACTGATGCGTCGGCGTTGCTCTTAGCTCGGCCAAGGGTAGACAGTGGTCTCAGGAGGGCTCTATCGTGAGGATGGACGGCAGGCGGATGCGAAGAGGCTTGGATAGCTGTATCGATGTCAGTACTGAGATCCCCTTTGGCGCAACGTAGCCGCGCTTACAGCTCTCGTCTCCGTCAAAGATACCCGGCATGCCCACCAAGTCCAAGGGCATGCCGAGCTCCGCATCGACCTCAATGTTGAGAGGTTGTTCTCTCGCCAGACGTGATGCAAATCCCGGTGTTGTGTACTGGCCGCTAGCCAAGCCGGTGTTTGGGATGTCGAGGAGCTTGGGAGGGTTAGGGGGCGGCGGGAGGGCGTTGGAGTATCGGATTCTGGCAATGAAATCCTGATGGATCATGCGCTCGCCGCCGCGAGGCGCCGAGGACGACATCGTGGCTGTTCAAGTGCGGTTGTTTGCGTTCACTGGCTCGAGATCTTGGTCGCGATTGAGAATTGGATTGGGTTGTCGAGGAGAAGAGGATGGCTTCGAGCGTTGGCGGCGGGGAGCTGTCGTCGCGGTCGCGTTGACTAGGAAGGTGCAATTGGCCCGGAAAAGTTCCACGAGGCTGTAAGGTAGTTTGGGGTACCTTACCTGTAGAATGTGGTAGCGCCAGCCAGCGCCCGGACCTCGACCTGTAGCCTTATCAGCTCTATCAGACGAAGACACAGCACTCCCAAAGCTGTCAAGCTTGACGATGACAGGAAACCAAAAAAAATATATATATATAAAAAAGGGAGATAGCGCTGTGTCATGGATGAAGAATCAGAGACAGATTTGTCCTCTCTATTACAATACGTAGTATGAGATGAATGATTTCAAAGCAAAACCGTCATTCATCAACGGGGCAATGGCTCCCGACTGTGCAGGAGGACCTCCTGATGCGCCCCGTGTAGTTTGCCCGTCGCAACCATCCATGCACTCATACCCGTGGCCTCCTTTCTATAGGTACATACAGTTTGCCTTCGCCTATCGTCGCCATCCAGACTTCGTCAAAAATGTGTATTCGTCCTCACGTACTTTCTAATTTTTCTTCCCTTTCGCGTGCCTAGACTCTTACACTTGTCCCACCTCGATGGGCGTGACAACGACATTTGTCTCTCGTAAAAACCCGCTGATTCCATCGCGTCGTTAAGTTGCGTGGCCCCCACTTTAGGAGCTGTTTTTGGCGTAGTTCTTCTTGCCAAAGGTGAAGGGAACGTAGCGGTACTTGATCATGTGCTGGATCTGCTTGCGCACTGCAAAGGGGTGATGGTCAGCTCTGCGCCAGGGTGAATGCCAGGGAGACAAGGAGTGGGGATGTGAAACGTACTCGTCAGGAAGAAGAGGATGAACCAGTACATGACCAGGACAGGCCAGAAGACGGGAACATTGAAGATCTCCCACCAACTGCAGAAGAAGGCGATGGCGATGGCGCGGGTGGCCCAGTACCAGAACTTGAACTCGGGAAGGCGGCGGATGAAGGGCTTGAACTCCTCGTCCTGCTTGGTGGGGAGAATGCCGACACCGCCGTCCTCCATCTCAGTGTCCATGGCCTCGTTGGACGGGTCAAACTTGGGTTGCAAGAAGGCCAGGAACAAGTTGAGCAGGTAGATTCCGAGAGCGTAGGCGACAATGTACCAGCCTTGCGCCACGAAGATGCGAGCGAAGAAGCCCAGGAGGCAGACGCCCGTGGCGATCCATCTGTAAAGCACGAAAGGGGTTGACTGATCGAGAAGCGCCTGGTATTGCTGCGATGGGAGTTAGCAAGATGTCGTAGGCGGATTCGGGGGTTGGGGGTTATCGTCGTCGTACTCTTTGCAGCTTCGAGGTGTGGGCTGTGACCGACGAGAAGGCAGTCTGTTCCGGCTCGGCAGAGTCCATCTTGAGCGGTAGTTGCGCGAATGAACTTTTGGGTGGGATACTCGTGCAATTAGCTTGTTCGCGTGGCTTGGTGTGGAAATGTAGCCGTTAACGAGGGTGTAAGGCTGGGGTGACGATGCTGTGGAAAGAGGCCGCCGCTGCGCTGTCGCAATCTGTCAGGACGAATTTTTGGGTTGACGGGATCTCTGGAGATGGATTCAAGCCACGTAAGGCTTGCAACAAAACTGTCCCTTCCCTTTGAGATTGGGAGCGCGCTGCACCGCGCCTGCTCTTTTTGCCCGAATCTTATCCGGCCCAGTGATTGGATTGCGCCCGTCAGTGATTGGGTCCCCTGGAAATGGCCCGAACCAGCCCCTGTGGCGCAGCTTGCATCCTGGAACCAGCCAGAGGGTCCGTCTCTACCCAGGATCCCGCTGCTACAGGCTACAGCTGGTTGCTGTGTTGAAAGATCGAGCCTGTGACCCGGGGGAAGCTGTCACAGTGCGCCGCGAGTAGTGTCTGTGCCTCGCCCGACTGTATCCTCGGCTTTACAGAGCCGATGCTTTCCAGCTATCCTCGAGCTTGGATTAAACGTCAACTGGAGCTCGACCTACCTGTTACATCACAGCTCCATCAACAATTCGTTTCATTTAATTAACACGACATCTCTGTTTCAATTGAATTCAAGATCAACCATCTTGCGTAGTACTACAGTTCGCTTATTTCGTACACAACACATTGTATTGCATTCACATCGAGCTTCTTCCCGAGCTCTCATCTGCCTCACCATGAACTCAATCAGACACCTCCGGCCGGTGGCCTCGCGAATGCAGGCGCCGACGCTGCCCAGACTCACACGCGGATTCGCCAGCAAGACATACGAGTTCATTCAGGTCTCTCAGCCCAAGCCTGGTGTTGGCCAAGGTAACTGCTGTTCCAGCCGTAATCAATCATCACTCTACGACGGCGATGCTCACCATGATCCACTTTAGTGACGTTGAACCGCCCCAAGGCCTTGAATGCCCTCTGCACTCCCCTCATCCATGAACTCAATGATGCGCTGAGGGCTTTCAACGCGTCAGACGAAACATCCGTCATCGTCTTGACCGGCTCCCAAAAGGCATTTGCCGCCGGTGCCGACATCAAGAAGATGGCTCCTCTCACCTTTTCAGAGGCATACACCAAATCATTCATCGAGTCGTGGTCGCTCCTCACCACCGAGGTCAAGAAGCCCATCATCGCCGCTGTTTCCGGTCACGCGCTCGGCGGAGGCTGTGAGCTGTCCATGATGTGCGACATCCTCTACTGCACCGAGACTGCCAACTTTGGCCAGCCCGAAATCAAGCTCGGCACGATCCCGGGTGCTGGCGGCAGCCAGAGACTCACCCGAGCCATCGGAAAGTCCAAGGCCATGGAGTTGATTCTGACGGGCAAGTCCTTTAGCGGTGCCGATGCCGAGAAGTGGGGTCTCGCGGCCAAGGCATTCCCTTCATACGAGGTTCTCATGGAGGAGACGTTGAAGACGGCAGAGACCATTGCTGGCTACTCCAGGGTGTCCATCAACGCGTGCAAGGAAGTTGTAAACAAGAGCCAGGACTTGCCTTTGAGGGATGGTGTCGAGTTTGAGAGAAGAGTGTTCCACAGTTTGTTTGGCAGCAACGACCAAAAGATTGGCATGAAGGCATTCGCCGAGAAGAAGAAGGCAGAGTGGACTCACTCTTGAGGGCGTTATGCTTGTGAGAAGACTAGCTGTATGCGAAATAGCCGAGTCTGGCAAAGACATGATGTTGTGCAACTATGATCTTGGATGAATGAATTTGTGCATGTATTTGGGGAAATCCGTCAAACTTCTCGGCATGAAAAAGATCATGCAAGAGCATACAGTCAGCCCAGCACCACATTTTTGCTTGGCTGTGTTGCTCTGCAGGAAAAAGGATGATGTTACTTTTCGGGGTCTCTCTCGTACAGCACTCGCTTCCATGCATGGTGACTTTAGTTCCGAGATTCTTCGCCTACCTTAGCCAACGCGTAGAAAGCCACATAAACCAAAGAGTCTTGAACCTTTACGAGCAGCGCACATGTCTGGCCGAGAATACGCAGTTTAAACCTTTAGTCTGAAGAAGTCCGGAGAGTCGGTGGGCGTTGAGTTCGTATTACTAGGAGCCTACAAGGGGCTAGCCCGTCCCAAAATGTACCGGAGGGGTTGCAATGATCTCAGCTTATTGGCTCCGCGTGGGAGTTGGGGTGCTTTTTGAAGCGAAGGGCAGGGGTAGGGGTCGGCGGCGGGCGGGAACCAACGTGGGGTTGACACCCAACTTGGGGCGGGCAGCGGGCAGCCGTAGCCTGTAGGCCACTGGACCCGTACCTTAGTGTCCAATCCATTTGTCGGGGTCATCTCGCAGGGCGGTCTCTGACCATTTCTGACCCCTTACACACCTTTTTTCCTTCTGAGCCTGTAACCCTTTGAGCCTGTGAGGTGCTTCTGCTACAGCGGCCACGGCGCGCCCAGCTTTCGGCCCCGCCACCCACTTCACCTAAGGCTCGCCTGACAGCCAGTCTTAAACCGACATGTTCCCCTCGCGATCCCGCTGGACAAATCTCCTCATGACATTGTCTTTGTGTCCGGCATTCCAGGGATCGCGCGGAGCGACAGTTCCCGCATGGATTCCTCAAAGCCCGCACTCGATCTGGAGAGGGAGTTGACGTGCTCTGTAAGTTCTCGCCCGCTGTCGTCTGATCCAACGCTTGTAGCGTCGCCCTAGGAGAGGGGCACTTTTTTGCAACCCCCATTGAATTCTGCAGGACTCTAGAGATTATATGCGCGCTGACCGACTTTTCTTCTTGCCTTCTTCTAGATATGCACCGAGCTGCTTTACCAGCCCCTGACTCTGCTCGACTGTCTACACACGTACTGCGGTGCCTGCTTGAAGGACTGGTTCTCTTTCCAAGCACAGCAGGCCGAGAACTCACCGACCCCGCCCGCACCAGGGACAAACATCTTCACCTGCCCGTCATGTCGTGCGCCGGTTCGCGATACGAGGCACAATGCCACCGTCGCCACTCTTCTCGACATGTTTGTGGCTGCGAACCCGGACAGGAGGAGATCCGAATCCGACGTGGCGGAAATGGTGAAGAAGTACAAGCCGGGTGATCAGGTGCTGCCCGAAGTCAAGATTCCCGAGAGAACGCCGGAAGAGAGGCGCGCAGACGAGGAAGAGAGGAGGTTGCTGGAAGATGTGCGGGAGATGAGCCTCAGAGACGCTGGAGTAGACTCTTTCTCGGGACATCGACATCGACGGCGGAGAGAGGACAGTAGCTCTGCCGATGGACGAACCAGGCGGAGCCGGGATCACAGTCGGGATAGTCGCCATACCCATAGACACGAGGGCAGTCGGAGACCGCGAGACGACGAAGGGAGGTCTACTGGGGACCAGCTGCAGCCGGACTCGAGGTCGGGCGAGCAAAGGAGACGGCGGAGGAGTGAGTCGAGACAGCGTGCCCAGGAGTCATCTGACATGAGGCGTCGGCAAATCGAGCACCAGTCGTCACTCAGATCACTCATCAGCTCAAGCGATTTGAGCGAGCGCGACGTTCAGAAGGAAATCGAAGATTTTGCTAGGCAGATCCAGGAAGAGGGCTTGTTGGACGGGCTTGATCTGGACAACATCGACCTGAGCCGGAACGATGAGCTGAGTCGAAAGATTACGGAGGCCTACAGACGACGGCAACGGGAGCGAGAGCGCGCGAGGGCCGAGGGAACGAGGAGGAGGGATACGAGTGGCCAATCCAGGCACTCTCCAGATCGCGTGCAGGAGATCAGGTCAAGTGCATCGGACACCAGCAGGCCCAGTAGCAGGCAACGGCCGCATTCAAGGTCAACCAGTGCGACTGGTTTCCCCGAAGATCGCAGCCGGCCGCCACTCTCACAGAGTGCCCTGCACCTCGAAGTTCGACCAGAGGAGAGGCGGCGACGGAGGCGAACCTCGAGCGGCGGTCGCAGCGCGACGACACCCCTTCCAGCAACGCAGTCCGAGACCCGTGTCACCACTCGGTCGCAGACCGATCTGTCGTCACGAACACACTTTGGTGAAGCAGTCGCCCCGAGAACCGTCTTCACCGAGGCAAGAAGCTCGAGTACGCCATCAGTACCTACCACGACGCAGTCGCCGACGACCACCACTTCGCCAGCACCGCGCGAGCTTACCTTTGCCAACCGCATGACGAATTCTTCTGCGTTGGTGTCTTCCAACTTTGCCGCGTCTCCGCCCATCGAGCCGTTATCGCCTAGGCTGCAGCGGCCAAACCGGCCGGCAGACTTGTCCATCATCAGCCAGGCAACTTCAGGTCCTGTCGGATTGGGTTTGGGTTTGGGAATCGGGAGTCCGACGACCCCTGGCCATCAACGAACACGCTCGCAACTATACCCCGAGCCCTCTATTACGTGTTCCCGCTGCGCGAAGCAGCATATCGAATACGACCTACACTACAACTGCGGCATCTGCGCCAGCGGAAATTGGAATATTTGCATCGACTGTTACAGGTCGGGCAAAGGCTGCTTGCACTGGTTTGGCTTCGGGTACGGAGCGTGGGCCAAGTGGGAAAAGGCTCGACACACGGCACATGAGGATATACCCAGACCACACATGCTGACGGCGAATCGTTACTTACAGCCCAAAATCATTCCGGGTGGAGCGGAAGGTAGGCGAACTCTCACGACCGACGATCCGATGAAGCGGCTGGAAAGCGGCAACTTCTGTGCTCGATGCCAGGCCTGGGCGAACGAGTGCTTCTGGCGCTGCGACTTTTGCAACTTTGGCGACTGGGGGTTCTGCAATAACTGCGTGAACCAGGGACGATCATGCACCCATCCGCTTCTGCCTCTGACGTACCAGCCTCAGCCGTCACACACGCCGCCTGCCAGTCCCAGGTCGCCTCAACCGCCTCACGCGGCCGCTGTGCTGACGGGGCCTAACATTCATAACATCGGCCCCTTCAAGCCCCTGACGTTCACGACGCGCTGCGACGTCTGTCAGGACCCTATTTCTCCCAGCCACAGCCGATATCACTGCTTCACTTGCACCAGCTCCATCGAGCCGGACACGCAACCCGGCGACTACGATGTATGCACAAATTGTTACGCCAATCTTGAAGCGCGCGATCAAATCAGTCCCGAGAACGGGCACGCGGGCTGGCGCCGGTGTCTCAACGGCCACCGCATGATCGTGGTCGGCTTCCGCGACGGGCCGGGCGGGCAGCTGCGGCACATACTATCCGACCTCGTGGGCGGTCGCAACCTCCGCATCACGCAGTCGGAGGGCACCGACGACCAGGCCCCGCAGAAGTGGTGGTGGCACGAGGGCGGGCAGACGCGGGAGCGCTTTGTGACCAGGGACGTTGCGGCGGACGCACCCACGGGCGAGGGCCTCGCGCAGGGGTTCCCCGCGGACGGCGGAGTCGGTATGAGGGCGACGGCGACGTGGGCGTGGTATCCCAAGGCCGAAGACGAGCTGTTGTTCCCCAAGGGGGCCGAGATCCGGGAGATTGAGGACGTGAACGGGGACTGGTTTTTCGGGGTGTACATGGGCGCGAAGGGATTATTCCCATCGCCGTACGTGAGACGGCTTGATGATCATGCATGATAGTAATTGGCCAGTGGTCATTGGGGGGGAATCTGAATATGCATCGGCGACTTGGGTGAGTACGTATCCCCAACTCGAATACTCTCCCAGTAATAGGCGAAATGGATAATTCTTGGTTCATTGAGGATCGCTTCGTAGAATATCTCGATTCTATAATACTGTTGATTCGATCTCTGTGTCGTGGTCACAACCAACAATCTTAAGAAACAGATATAAGGAATTGAGTCCATCCGGCTCGGCCGTCGTAGTGACCGACTGCCGGCCCCCGGCCCCCGGCCCCGTCACCCGCGCGCCCCACTCACGGCCGCTAGCGGCTCTGACGTGATTGCCAAAGCTGAACCCAATTGAAGAAAAGCCCCCCCACTACGGATGCATGCTTGCAAGCTTAGAAAGCCGAATGCCGGAGGCCCGTTTCCTCAGCACATCGACTCAAATTCCCTGAGCTCTCTTCCTACCACACACTCGCAACACGGCCAACTGATTAGTTGAATATTTGAGTCCTGCTTTGAGGTAGCTCCCGCAACCAGAAAGCCCAACATGAGCCGCATCGCCGTGCGTCGCTTCGCGACGACGGCCGTCCGCGCCATTGACCCGCCGACGGCTTACTCCCTCAACCTCTCCCGCGCGCAAGGCGTCGTCAAGGGCCTCACTGGCGGTATGTTCCCTCACACTCTCAATTCGGACTTCACACGAAGGAACAGGCCAATAGAACACCCCATTCCTAGCACAATCCACTGACCCGAACCTCCCTTAGCGATCGGCAACACCCCTCTCATCCGCCTCAACCGCCTCTCCGCCGAAACAGGCTGCGAAGTCCTCGGCAAAGCAGAATTCATGAACCCAGGCGGCTCCGTCAAGGATCGCGCCGCCCTCTACGTCGTCAAGGACGCCGAGGAGCGCGGCCTCCTGAAGCCGGGCGGCACCGTCGTCGAGGGCACCGCGGGCAACACGGGCATCGGCCTCGCCCACGTCTGTCGCTCGCGCGGCTACAAGCTCGTCATTTACATGCCAAACACCCAGTCCCAGGGCAAAATCGACCTGCTGCGGCTGCTCGGCGCAGAAGTCTACCCCGTCCCCGCGGTCGCCTTCGAGAACCCGGAGAACTACAACCACCAGGCGCGCCGCCACGCCGAGAAGCTCGACAACGCCGTGTGGACGAACCAGTTCGACAACACGGCCAACCGCCGCGCGCACATTGAGACGACGGGCCCCGAGATCTGGGAGCAGACGCAGGGCAAGATCGACGCCTTCACCTGCGCGACGGGCACCGCCGGAACCTTGGCAGGAACGACGCGCTACCTAAAAGACATCTCCAACGGCCGCGTCAAGTCCTTCCTCGCCGACCCGCCGGGAAGCGTGCTGCACTCGTACGTCTCCTCGGGCGGGCAGCTCGTCGAGCGGAGCGGGTCCAGCATCACCGAGGGCATCGGCCAGGGCCGCATCACGGACAACCTGCAGCCCGACATCGGCCTCGTCGACGGGTCGCTGACGATCGCCGACGAGAAGAGCATCGAGATGGTGTACCGGTGCCTCGACGAGGAAGGGCTGTACCTCGGCGCCAGCTCGGCGCTCAACGTGGTCGCCGCGAAGGAGGTGGCCGAAAAGCTCGGCAAGGGGAACACCGTCGTGACGATCCTGTGCGATGGCGCGTATCGGTATGCCGAGCGGCTGTTCTCGCGCAAGTGGCTTGAGGAGAAGAAGCTTTTGGGGGCGATACCGAAGCATCTGGAAAAGTACATTGTTTTGCCTTAGGCAGTTTGTTGGTCGTGTGGTTGTAGAGCGGACCTTGTCTTTGGTCGTTGGTTGTGTGCGTATTTGTGTTGTATACATAGATAATTTTACATATCAGCTGTACATAGCCCCTTTTTGGAGCCTCTCTGATTCTCATCCCCCTCTCTTCGCTTCCCATCACCGCTCTTTCCAGCGTCGCCCCCATGTCTTCCTATTATCACACACCTCTTGTTCCCAGTCCAACTGTCTATGCCGTACATCATCCGCTTACTCGGATCCAAAGAGCGCATTGTACGTCTTGAGCCCACGCTCGGCAGGGAACGTCTGGTTCTCAGCAACATCCTTCACCTCGGGTCCCAACGACGCCGCAATGGCATTCAACCGGTCCGCGATCGGCTTCTCCACCACGCGCGCGGCCAGGAACAGGCCGTGCAGGATCGGACTCGCGTACGAGAGGTACTGCGTCCGGCTGTGCACGAGGTACGCCACGCCGTCGACGCGGTCGGCGTACGCCTCGGCCGGGTGGAGCTGCAGCAGGCCCTTGCCGGCGGGCCACCGCTCGACGAGCTTCTTGGCCAGGCGGCCGACCTTGCCGTCCACGTCCTTGCTGTCGTTGTGCTTGACGGCCAGCACCGCCGACAGGTGCAGCGCGGCGCCGATGATCTGCGGGTCGTTGTAGAGGGCGAAGCGCTCCTGCTCCGCAGTGACGCCCTCTTGAGCAAGTTGTCTCTTTCTGAGCTTGCGGGCATTGGGCGCGTGGCCCTTGTCCTCGAGCATCTCGAGCACGATCTCGGCCCACCGCAGCGCCTGCTTCGTCTTCTCCTGGTCCCACTCGCTCTCAACGGCGCGCATCTGTACGAAATGCAGCACCTCGTTGACCTTTTCCGAGTTGTCGAGCTTCATCCCCGTCTTGCGGACCTGTCTCGCCGCCTCGATGATGGTGTAAATTTGGCCCTGCTGGCCGGCGATGCGAATCATCTTTGCGAAATCCGTCTGGCTGTAGTGGCGCCCCGCGGTGCGCATGCCCGAGAGCAGGCGGCCAAAGTTGTTCCAGTCCTGGGGGGTCTCCATGGCGCGGAGGGCCTTCCAGGTGATGTCGCGCGAGGGGGGGAGGGCCTCCTCGTTGATGTGGTTGAAGCGGTGCTCCAGGCCGTCGATCTCGAGGTATACGGGGTCGTTTTTGAGGCGGTGCTTGAGCTTCTCGGAGAAGACGCGCTTGCGCTGGTGGATGGGGAGGTGGTAGGGGAGGATGATGTTGGTCTGGATCTCCTCGAGGATCGGGCCGAGGCCGGGCGTCGTGGTCTTGTCGAAGAGGACTTGGGGGTCTGAAAAAGAAAGTCAAGCTGTCAGCCAAAGTTTTGTCCTTTTTGTACACTTCATAGAATCAATGCGAGATCTATCACGAGACGACGTACTTTGACGGGCAGGCGTCTGACCAAAGGACCGCTGCTGCTGCTGCTGTGCCATGCATGCCGGCTGATCCCACACCGACGCCTTGGCGCCCCTAAGGGCCCTTCCCATTAATATCCTCGACATGATGGGCGATTTGGATTGTGTATAAGCTCGACAGAGGCTTCCTTCATCCGTCGTCGGCGAAAAGGGAGCTACGCGGGAATGGCCTGCAGGGTAGCCACCCAAAATTTTGGATCGAAAGAGTTCCCGGCCCGGCGGCTCCGCATCATTGATGCACCGAGCCAATCACAGCCCGCAATTCGCACCTCGAACAGCCTCTCGAACTTTTTGAACCCTTTAACCAAGCTCTGCCTGTCGTCGCTCGATCAGACGAAGTTGCATCGTCCCGTCCCACGACAAGACACCATCACCACAATGAACGCCGCAAGTCTCTTGCGGCCGATGGGCTGCCTGAAGACGGCCCTCCGCCAGACGCGGCACCAAAGACTCCTCACCCGGTCCATGGCCACCGCCGCCGCCCCCGAGCCGCCATCATCTACACCCTCACCGGTGACGCCCTCAGTGAAGCCCTCCTACTGTAAGCTGAAGCTTTCCCTCATCTACAATGACCATACGAAACCTCGGAAAGCTAACACAATATCATAGACGGCCCCCGCAACAAGCCAACCTTTGCAGTCTACCCTCCTCCCTCAATCCGCCAAACAACCCACAAGAACCCTCTCCTCCCTCGACGCCGCCCAACGCACAACCCTCGACCCGACCGGCGCCCGCACCCGCCTCTTCGACCCAGCCCGCCCCGACGCCGCAAAAGTAGGCGACGTCCTCATGGTGACCACCAAATCGGGAGAACCCTTCTCGGGCGTCTGCATGTCCATTCGCCGCCGCGGCGTCGACACGGGCATCCTCCTCCGCGGCCAGCTCATGAAGGTCGGCGTCGAAATGTGGTACAAGATCTACTCCCCGACCGTCATCGGCATTGACATCGTCTGGCGCCGGCCTAAGCGCGCGCGCCGCGCCCGTTTGACGTACCTGCGCAAGCCCAAACACGACATGGGCAACGTCGATCACCTCGTCTTTGCTTGGAAGAAGGAGAGGTACGGCTCGCGCAGCAAGGGCAGGGCTGGTTCGAGGTTTTAAAGAGATTGGGGAAGGGGTTGAGAAATGGGGCCGGGGGATTATGGGACGGTCTATCTCTTCTTGAAGGCTTTGTGTACAAGATAAAGACGAGATATTGATTGGAGAGGACGCGGTTGATGCGGGAGTAAGGCTTGTACGTTGGTGGAATGTACGATTAGGAAAAAAACGGACGAGCTGTACAACATTGGTCTGTGTAGAGTCGTGTACATGAACAAAATCACATTAAACACTAAAGGCGGTGATGGCCATCTGAGACTCATATGAGGTGACATTGTGACTGACACAGGGGCTGAGGCATTGGCCACGGCGACAAACACATTCAACAACCATGTCTCTGGAACTGGCCATATTGAGGCCTGATCTACGCAAGCTACTCAGCATCCATCAGAAAGTCATGTAAAAGTCGGACCGCGCATGGTTGTTCATCAGTCGTCATAAGTGTACAGTATCTTAAGAATGTACAGTGAGAACAAACGCCAAAATCAAAAGTCTGTCCGCGGCCTGAGCCATCTAGTCCGCCTTGGTTTTATAGAAACGACTGGATACCGCGCCAATCAAAAACATGTTCCCACCGTGATTACTCCATAGTACAAACTCCTTGCAATGTATGCTCCTTTTTCTTTTCTCACAAAACAGGTCAAATCGCGGGTCTCGCGGGCGTGGTTACTACTCTCCGCGGAGGCGCTGTGATCACGTCGCTATCGGTATCCGTAGTCTCGTCATCAACGGGCTCCGTATTGCGCCTCCTCATATCCTCGGCCATCGGCGGCCGTTCGTCGACCCCAAACGATCTACTGCGTCTGGGGAGATTGGTGAGGCTGTCTTCGTGTGGGATCACGGGGCCAGGGTGAAGGAATTGAGTAAAGATGCCTTGGCCCCTGTTCGTGCTCATTCTCCTCGACCTCAGGTTTGACCTCGTAGCGCTGAGCGCAGTTCCCGTCGATGCGGCAGTAGCAGACCGGACCAGAACTGGCTGCGCCTCGGCGGCTTCCTTCTCGAACCGAGATTCGCTTGGCAAAAGAACAGCGCGATCCAAGCCGTACGGTAGACCACGATGGCGACCACGAATTTGCATCGCAATCATGATGAGCTTGCCTCCGGTGGTGAACTGAGAGCAGAGGGAAGCGTTGACGTTGGGATAACCCAGACTCAACCCGACCGTACCGTAGGCACTTACGATCTCGAATAGGACCGAGTAGACGTCGAAATCCTTGTTTTGAATCCTCTTGCCTTCCGTGATGGCCAGAATGAAGAGTCCCAAGAAGACGTACCACAAATCGAAAGAAAGTTGGCGACGCAAATGCGTACCGACGTATGACCAGGCGCTATTCTCGTTGGTCCCCTCCATATCCTCGTCAGGGCTGTGGTAAACACCCAGAGATCTCTCTTCGTACACGTTGGTGCGACGGATCGAGATAGCGATAGGAAAAACGGAGATATACATCATAATCATATACGACACTTGCACAGCAGGATGCAGCAGCGAAATGTTGACAACCGAGAAGCCTGCAGTTCTGGTCGACGCAGCCTGGAAGATACCATCCACAATGCGAACGTGCACCGGCAAGTGGCTCACAGCGTTGTCGTTCAGCTGCAAACATAGTCAGCATAGTTCAGTCAAGGGTAGCGAGAATAACTTACATCCAGCAGGACGAAGAACAACAGGTCAAGGACGTTGAGACCGATAAGAATGATGAACAGCCACCAGGTAGCGCCCGCTGGAAAAAGCAGAGTGAAGCAACGACGCGGATGGTCCAACAAGAAGCGTAATTCCTCCCATAGTCCTGTACGTTTTGGTACAATCTTGGAGAGAATCCAAATGACGACTCGGAGCATGATGGGGAAGCCGGTGTTGCCAATAATGATCAAGAAAGACATGATCAACAGGATGAAAGAAGCGTCGTTGAACGAGTTCATGCTGTCAGGCGTGAGGGTAAGTCCCAGATCGTTGAAAGCCGAATTCGCCGTGAAAATTCCCCACCAGGCCTTGCTAACACCCGAGTTCTCCACGATGGCGGCGTACTTGGCATTAGAGCTCGTGTAGATCCAGGGCAGGAAGCAGGTGATGGCGAAGAGCGAGAAACCCCAAAAGTAGCATAGTAAGATGACAGCAAGTGTCCTCAGGGACCGGTATTCGATACCACCCAATTCCTCGCGCTGCTCAATGGTCAAGCCCGGGAAGGCGGAGTTGCGTCCCATGGTGGGCGTGAAACTCAGGTACGGCATGTCCTCGACCTTTTCGCGGGTCAATGCAGTCCTGATGGTGTCGAACGTCTTGCTCCTGACTCTCGCAAGAGGGTTTTCAGAGCTGCTGCCTTCGCCATTGTCGTTGCTGGTACCCTTGAAGAACTTCTTGGGCTTGCGGAGCGAGAATGGGAAGATGGTTCTACCAATCACCTCGGCTTCATCCGCGATCTCATCCTTGACCGTTCTCTCGGTATCCCTGGGTCGCTCAGGCTCCTCGATTTTGATCGTCTGTGGGCGGTGGACATTGTTGCCGATGTCATCCGACAAGTTGTTCGCTCCACCGTTAACGTGGATATGCGGAATACTGCCATCTCTCTCGTCTTCTGGTTCAGGTGCTGTATCGTCTTCGACTCGCTTTGGCTTCATGCCCTTCTCTGCGTCTCTGGGGTTCGGAATTCGCAGTGTCTCATCGGGCCCAGCCCGCTGGCGCTCAAGAATGGCAAAATGGGCGGGCGAGTGCGGTGATGGAAGCTTGACTTCTGGTTCCGTGCCGTCGCTTCGGAAGACATGCTGGGCAAACGTGATTCGACCTTGGGTGATGTCTGTGCCGGTTTCTTCTTGGGTTTCGGGTACTCTGGCTGGCGAGTGTTCTCCCGAGTTATGTGCTGGCGTGTTGGGAACGGGAACAAAACCATTGCTCCCCGGCGAGATGCGACCATCCTCGTCCTCCTTCATGTCGAGTAGAATCCCATCATTGGTCATTCTCGAGCGGTGGCCATTGGTGTGCATAACCTTGATATTGCGCACGCTCAAACGGCCCCTCTCAGCCTGGTTCAAGTCATCCCTCGCGCGGGACTTTGACTTAGAAATGGTGTTTCTCCGTTGTTGGCGAGCGTCGCGGACGACTCCTTGAAATCGCTTCTCGAACCAGTACAGCCGGAGGAACACAACAGAAGAGTGGATGGTGATGGGGTTCGAGGTCATGGTAAAGAAGTAGAGGCATGCTTGCTGAAATGTATTGAGCAGGTTGACGTCGACCGTGTTGAGACCGGCTTGGGTGTTGGCGCCACTTGCAAAGTAGAGGGCGTCAATATAAGCCAACTGACCACCGGCCGAGGCAAAGATGAGGATGGAGCCCAGTATGGTGAGACTGACAATCCAAAAGTCTGAAGGGGGAGCGTGGTGCGCAGATTAGTGCTGTGCGCAGCGCAAGGCCTTGTGGGCACTGAGAATGGTAGTTGGGATGGTGGTGAACTTACAGTGAGCCGAGATGAAGTTGAAATGAGGCTTCTTGGATATAAAAGAAGGCTTGGCTGCCCGGAGCTGGTCGAGCAGCCAGCCGCGCGCGGTTTCGAGCATTTCTCTCGGATCGCGGACGGAAATGGGCTTTGTTGGTGTTGTTGATGTAATGGAGGAAATTCCCCTCCGGCTTAGAACCAGAACAGACAAGACATCGGCCTTCGGGGGGAATAGGTATAAGAGAGATGGTGGAGTGAGAATGGGCGAAATGGTCCAGGCCTTGGCAGTGTGGCTGTGGCTGTAAAGCTTTCTAGTCTAACCGTCCTGGTGTAGAGGTCGAGGATTGGATGACGGCTAAGCTGGAATTCATGACGATCAATTGGTATGGCGAAAGGTGGATGGGGTAGCAGTAGCCGGTCGTAGCAGGTGTGACATCAGTTTTAATCGTCTGTTATTGTTGCAGGGCAGGTAGGTTTAGTCGGAGGGCGCAAAGAGAGAAAAAAAAACAGGATGGAGAAAGAGTCGAAGTATCCTGAACGCAGTACAGGCGATTGTGTGGTAATGCGTGGTAAGGTATGGATGGCCTTGATCGGACGGGTCAATGAAATGAGATCAAGATCAAACTTGGTGCTGCAAGTGTCGCAGGTGCAGCCAAGCAGATTGGATTGCAGATACCGACGCCAATGAGCCAGGGAGCAAGCACACTGCACCACTACCGCTCAAAGTGGGAAGTGGCTCAACTCTTGGCTCTTCACAAGGAAGAAGCAACCTGAGCTACCGGCGCGACTGTTCGTTCGACAAAGGGTCAGCGAGAGCGAAAAAATTGGGAAAGAAGTGCCAGACTGGATTAATGTATCAGGTAGGCAGATATTTGTGCTCTCCCACCCACCCCCACGGGCCAAGACGAAACGAAGGCGTCAATCCAATTTTTCCTCGCTGTTATTATTTTTATTTTATTTTCCCTAATCAGAAAAGGGAGGCAAGCAATCGGCGTGCGGGCGTGTCGGGGGGCGCACGGTAGTAGGTAAGCTCTGGACGCTTGCCCTGGAACTCTGGAGACTGGAGTGTGAAGTGTGGAGTTGACAGTTGACCGCAAAGAGGTCCTTGTGGTCAGCCATCCAACCGCGGTGCATCCAGCAGCATCCACAGCCTGCAATGTCCACTCTTATCCTTGCCGTGGAACTGGAGACGCCAAAGGTAGCCGTCCCGTCAGCATTTTCGACTTTGGACTGGCACCATTGGAACCTGGCATGGAAACTCAGTGGAAAAGTGTGTCGAATTCGACCCTTTCCTTGCGGTGCCTGGGCGATAGGTACTTCGTACCAAGCTAAGCTTTTCCTGGCACTGGGAAGTACCTACGGCCCCACTGCGGATGGAACAGAAGAGGTACATCTCGGATGTACCCTACCCAAGTACTTCGTCGCCAATGCACCTCAGACAAGAACGATGGAGTGGGCCATGAAAGGAGGGAGCTGTCTTCCTTTCCTCAAGAATCGAGATTACAATGGGCAGCACCTCACCTCACCGCACCTCACCTTACCACCTTACTTGCTTACCGACTGTGTACGGCGGGGGGGATCAGAACATCTCGGCAGCACCGCGGATGCAGCTGCAGTCACCTCACGTCAGTCATATCAGAGCTGATCATCTCACACTGCCTGCACCACCTTGCCTCTTGCATACCTTCTATCCCTAGATCATTGGTGGCTGCAGCATCATGTCGAAAACTTGTCGGAATGATCGCCAATCATCTGCGCACATCATTCATGTGCTGCTATCTTTATGCGACATCCAGCATCAGCGTCCGCCCGCTCGAGTCTTGGTCCTTCAAAGTCCCATGGGTTACTACACTACTCGGGACATCTTCCAACACGCCTGCACCCTCGGCACGCGTCGGTTTGCTCCGATCTCGTCCACCAGTCTGTCTTAATGTGGCACCAAGCACTTAGCCTACCATTCTGATGGTTACGCAAGGTAAGATTGGTTGCGACTCGCGAGATCTGTTTCGTGGCGTACCATTCCAAGACACGCCAGGACAAAATCCCCTAAAATCCCTAGAATCCCCCGACCAAGCTGGCGGAGGAGTGCCAAGTAACTTTAATTTTAGGTGGGTCAGCAACATGTCGCCCATCCATCCAAGCAGACACTCACCTGCGTGCTGTTCACGCCCAAAGGAGCAACAAGAGCAACTGCATCGTGACAGGGGCACCACGTCCTACCCTCCCTCCCACGCCAGCCTCTGGTGTGTACTGCATGGCTCTAATACGTCATTTTGTGCCAGCACATCTCTTACCCTCCTTTGCTGCATCTCATGGTTTTCTCCGACGCTGTCCATCCCTGGTGTTCCTGACTGACCTTCTTCTCAGCAGCAATTAGCGCAACTCCAGCATGTGAACACATGCATGTTCAATACACACCACCTAACGGACCAGCCAAGACATTCCACTACGTCTGATATATATGTACAGCAATGGCAGTACTACCATCGACCTAAGATGCAGTCTAGGTATCCCACACAGTTAGTGTCCCTCAACTGGTCTGTCTACGAATCCTCGATGCAGGCGTACGGAGTGGACATGTACGCAGTACGTATACCAAAGTCAAATTCGTCCGTTACTCCCATCAGCACCGCGAATCTGGTGGTTTTCTACCGGTACCTGACGAGCAAGCTTGTGGCATGTTTGCGACCGCCTCACAATCAGTAGGAAACTGGCTAAACTCCCGGACGCGCGCACCATCAATATTTCCGTGGTCACAATACCACCGACGAATAATGCCTCTCTACCCCTATACATTGAAACGGCGTGGCACTTCGCCTCCAACAGGACATCCCGGCCGAGAAGACCATCAGTCCGACCAAGCTCCCGGCGAGTGGTACCTGGCTAGGGAACATCCAACCCCTACCAGAAACACTCATTCGCTGCCCATGGCTATAATAATGTTATCAAGCAGGTGCCACTTGCAAGCCACGGCGGCCTGTGAAACCCATCGGCGTCCCCAGGAGCAGATCCCTCATCCTGATGCCCATTGACTCTTTTTTAGGCGCAACATATCTCTTACAACGGGGGCCTTTCAGTCGTCAGCACTGCCCAACCGATGATCTATGGATGCCTTCCGGGGAACCTGAACGTCCCGTTTATTGGCTTTGGAGGCAAAGTCGCCGGAGAAGAAAATGGAAGTTGTCCAAAAGCTCAACCACACTGGCTTATCCTTTGCCGATAAGGAACTCGCGGAAAGGCAATGCACCTCCAATACGGCATTCTGGCATTCTCGTTGTCAATCACAACCCTGGCCCGCGGACGGCCGGTCGCTTCTTCCGTCCGTCGCATCGACCGAGTCCACGCCTAGCACACCATCCGCCGAGTAGAGAGAGCCGATAACCACTGCCATTTGCCAAGCACTCTCCATGACACCAGTCAGTTCTCACTCTCACCACCTCAACACGAGGTCGTCGCCAGCATATTCCACCACCGCCTTCCTCTACTTGTTCACCGCCATGCCGCCATTAATGCTGTACACCTCTTCCGGCGTAGCAGGTCCTGCATGCGATTTGTGAGATGGCAACGGTACGGGTACATGGTACGCTCATCTCCCAACCCGGACGCCAAGTATCCCTCCGGGCCTCCAGTACGAATACCCCAGCCGCGCGGAACAATGTCCAGATCTGCCAGATAGGCAACGCAAAATGATGGCAAATGCAGCAATCCGACTCAACCCGCTGTCTGCCAAGACCACACCCATTTGTTTCTGATTCATTCGCCCATGCGGCCCACGTGAAGGACTTGGTAGGTTGCAATCGAAAGATCCTATCCGGCCGCATAGATGGGCCTAGAAGCAAAACCAAACAATGTATTGATGTTGTCGGGCCTCCTACCCTCTGTCGTCGACTGCAAACGGGAGAAAGGGGGTGACATATTGGCGACTCGAGTATCACCTCTACCCGTACTCAAATTTTTGACCTTTTCTTGAGTTCTCGTTACAGCCGTAACTAGATCAGACTTTGATCGATCGATATCATAAATATACCCCGGACATGACGCTCACCAAAAATAGCTATGCACCCATGGACTCCAAAGTCCAATCTCGTTTTACGAACCGTTTTCGACCGTCACAACTAATGCTGCATTTACGTTCTTGTTTGCCATTTACCCATCATCAACCTTTAGTAAAACGTGAACAGGCAAAAAGAAAAAGGAAAAGAGAGGGAAAAATGAGAAAACCAAAGAAGAAGAGGAAGAGGGGTCACTTGTGAAATTGGACCGACTGCAGCCAGATAGACTTGCAAACTCAGAATTAGGGGTATTGACCATCTCAAGCTTCTGGGCGAGGTTCCCTTGACTGCTAGAAAGAACAGATGAGAGTGGAAACCAGATTGTCGCCCGATGACATCGACAGTTATCGCCTGCTGAATATTTGTCTGCGTACTACTAGAGACACTACTCACGAGATGTACATAAAATAGGCACAACTCTTGGGCAGTGTACTTGTTATCGAATAATATTGTATCAAGTGCAGATCTAGGTGATCTTTCCCACTGCATCCAGTCTTACGCCTCCACGACGTGTTTGTGTGTGTGTGTGTGTGTGTGTGTGTGTCTATAATACAACGAAGCGGCTTCAAATTCGCCATTTGCCTTTCCCAAATTCCCCATCCACAGACGCCGTAAACCCGTTCATGATTGCAATCTATCGCTTGGCCTTCTCCCTCTGAATCTTCTTGAAGAAGGCACTGCTCTCTCCCTTTGCCTTCTTAAGCTTGACTCTCTTGTTTTGCTCCATGTAGGCCATGTCCTGTCCACCCGACAGGTCGCCCAATAGACCAGCCGTCCTCCTCGCGGCGGCCTTCTTCCTGCCCCTGGCCGGCGCGCGACCCATCGTGCCGCTGTGGAACAGGTCGTCAATGACCTCGTCTTCGCCGCCGGCCTCGTTCTCGATGAGGACTTTTTGCAAGAGCTCTCGTCTCTCGCTCGCCGCGGCGTAGGCGAGGCCCGGCGTCTTCTCAATGTTGGCGAGCTGCGTAATGACCTTGAAGGCGTATCCCTGATCGACCAGGAACGCTTGTCTCTTGGAGGAGTAGTACATCTCCTGGGTATCCTTCGACACCAGGGAATAGAAGAAGGCGTTGAAACCCTCGTCGTTTCTCCTCTTGGCTCGCAGGATCCGGCCGAGTCGCTGCGCTTCCTGACGACGAGAACCGTAGTGTGACGAGATCTGAATGAGACAGGTAGCCTCGGGAAGATCGAGAGACGTGTCACCAATCTTGGACAAGAATAGCGTATTGACTTGAGGGTTGTGCTGGAAGTTTTGCAGAATGTTCATGCGCTCTGCCTGTCCCGTGCCGCCGAAAATGTAGGCCTTCTCCAGCTTTTCAGCATATGTCTTCAAAGCGTAGACGTTGTCCGAAAAGACAATGATCTTGTCGCCGCGAGATTCGTGGTAGTTGATGAGGTACTGAGCGGCCTGGAACTTTCTCGGGTTCATAATGTACAGCAGCGCTCGTTTTCTGGCCGACGCTTTCAGGTACTCATCGTAGAATTCCGTAGTCATGGGGCACCAGACCTCAGCGCACTGAACCTTGGCGATGTGGCCTTGTTCACTGAGTTCCATCCAGTTCGCCTCGTATAACTTAGGGCCAATCAAGAAGTTCAGATCTGAAATCTTGTCATCTTCACGAAGCAATGTGGCGGTCAAGCCAAGCTTCGAATGCGTCTTGATGGACGAGGTAACCTTTCTGAAGATATTGGCGGGGACAACGTGAACCTCGTCCAGAAGCATCAGACCCCATTCTCGCGTCTGCAAAAAGTCCATCATCTTCTTGGCCTCGTGGGAACGCTCCCTGGTTTGCGTTACCATGGAGTATGTGGTCACAATGATACCGGTGTTACCCGGGAAGATTCTGCCCTTGTTGTCTGACGTGAATGCTTCGATATCCTCTGGCTTGATGTTGGACCACTTGAGGAATTCGTTTCGCCATTGCACGACAGACATGGAACTGGTGCAGAGGACGATGACGCCCTTCTTGACGGTGCAAGCTGCCGTGATACCGACGAGCGTTTTTCCAGCACCGCAAGGAAGGACGATGAGACCGCTCTTGGCTCGTCCGTTACCAAACATCTTACTCAGACTCTTTTCTTGGTAAGGTCGAATCAAGGTGCCCGGGCGCAAGTCGATTTCCAGGTTCGGGTTGGCCTCATCTCGTCGGAAATCGTACTCCTCCAACACCGGGTACTCCAGTTCAAGGCACCTCTTCTGAACGGTCTCGACTGCCTCGTCCCCGATTTCAAAGGCATGCGTAATCTCCTGATCGTCGTCGTCGTCATCATTCAATGCCGCGTAGACCTCGCCCTCCTTTACTTCACCCTCGCGTCCCTTGGCCTTTTGTTCTTCTGCCTGTCGCACACCAGCCGCGTTGGCAGTACCTGGAATGACCAGGGGTCCCTGTTTCGGAGCTGCTATTGTGGTGATCTCCTCCGTGCCGTGTACTCGCAAAGGCCCGATGACAGAGTCTTTCAATAGCTTCTGTAAGATGACCGGATCCGTACTTTCGACAAAGTATTTCGTATTCTTAAGCACCAGCTTGACCTTGCCGAAACTCTGCGTGCAGCCCTCGATGAATTTGCGGATACTGTCGGGTAAAGGCATCTTCAGGAACCGATCGAGAGTGTTGATGATATCCTGGGGCGACAAGCCCACAGAGACCGCAGCGTACAAGCTGTGTGTCGTGAGCGCATATTCGTGGACAAAGGACGGTCGGGAGATTGGCTCGGCAATGGTGATGAGGAAGTCCTGTGCTTGCTCGGCCAGCGGGTTGAAGCTTTCGAGGAAAATACGGCCTTTGGCAGGGTCGATCCAGAGCGGTCGATTCTGATAATCGGGTTTCAGCTGGAGGAAGGAGAAGTCGCGCTTCTTCTTGAAGAGTCCGGTCATGGATTCGTGGCCATTTGTCTTGGGCCTGTCCAGGTACGCCTCGACGGAGAACTTGTCGACGTTCTTCTCGAGATTCTCGTCTTCCGACTCGCTCACGGGATCCGCTACCGATTCATTATCGCTGGCGATACTCCTGGGAGTGGCGCCTCCAGGTGTTGAAGCTACAGAGCCCTTTCCTGCCTTGAAGCTGCCGGTGGCGACCCCTTGAGCCTTCCTCTTCGGTGGCATCGTGACAGGATTGCGGGCTGTTGGAGGAGAGATAGGAGATGGATGGTTGTGAAGTCAGAAAACCTAAGAAATGGATGGATGGATGATGTAGCCTGCAGGGCACGCATCGGGGAAAGGTAAGCAACTCTAGGCGTCGGCGTTAAAGAGGTACCCAAGGTTTCGCAGGCAAAGGGTACGGCCTACAGGGGTTGGCACCTTTTGTCACTGGCCGGCACCTTAGGTGGAGACCACTACAGAGCGACTTCGCGGGGTGCAAGGTGTAGGGTAGGTACCGGGAGGGAAGACTTGGGCGACAAATACAGACCCCGCCAAATTTATCAGCAACGCCAAATCTGTGATAGAAGATTCTCCCCATTGCCTCGACTTGCCGACTCACAGCGGCGACACGTTCGATTTGACCAGTTGACCGCGTGCCCTACGTCTATCTAACTTTAGCTTGCGCACCTGCCGCCACAACGGAATCCATTGCTTTTTACCGCGAAATTTAACCTACCATGTGGTGAGCCACGCGAGAACCCACAACCCCTGACCGACAGCTAATATATCACCACAGCAAACACATCCTCAACGCGCAAGTCGCAATCAGGTCACCCTGCTGTGCGCCGAACCCCCTCTGTACCCCAGCCCAAGCTACGTCCGACTAATGTGATGGCCTCCCAGGCAAAAAATGGTTCGACTGCGCCGAGTGTCACCATGAGCAGGAAAAGCACCCCCTGCTCCAGAGCATCGAAATGGTCTTTGCTTGCAAGAAGTGCAAAAAGTGCTTCCGCAAAGACGCCCAGGAATTCGAAGACGCTGACGAATACTGCCCGCACTGCGACAACCACTTCGTCATTGAGGCAAAGACACCCAAGGCAGCCATCTCCGTCGAGGGCGAGGACGCCCGCAAGGACAGCCGTATGATCAAGGACGAGCGTGTCCGTCAAATTGCCGGACGCTCAATATTTGACCCAACCGACGATGCGGACAAGCTGGGCTAAACTGGGGGAGGTTAGCTGGTTTAAAGAGCATCAGTGTGGCAGCAAGCGATTTTATGGACACCGTTTTTGTAGATTTTCCACGGTCTAAAGGTGGTAATACATTGGTATTTGGTCAGATACCCTCATGAGTGTCGTCTATCCGCGAACCGCAACGCCTAGTCATTCCCTTACTCATCACCGTCACCCGAACCCGAGCCTCTCGTGAGGATCGCCGCGCTTCCGGTGCCGGGTGTGCGTCCAGTCTTCTTCTTGGCCGCCTCCTCTTGCTTCTCTTGCTCGATACTCTTGACGTGGTTCTCAATCTCCTCCACGGGCAGCATCTCGATCGTCTTGCCCGGTGCCATCAGCGCGATCTCAATGTTCTTGGCTCCGGTCTGGACAACCTCAAGAAGAGACTTGATGGCGAGTCGGATGGTAGCCTCTCTGTCCATATCCTCCTTGTAGTTGCGCTCGAGGAACTCGCGAACGGTCTTGCTGGAACGGCCGATGGCGTTGGCTTTCCTGCAAGGTGTTAGCAGATGCACCGCATCGCATTGTATGGAATCGTTGCTCGTACCATGCGGAGAAGATGCCAGAAGGCTCGGTCTGGTAGAGGCGGGGGACCTTGCTGCCGCTGTCGAAGCCGACAATCAAGGTGCTGATGCCAAAGGGCCGGACACCACCACTCTGTGTGTACCGTTGCTGGACACCAGCAACGTACTTGGTCATGTACTCGATGGAGGCGGGGTCTTCGACGGTCAGTCTGTGGGACTGTGCCTCTAACCGCGCCTTGTCGACGAGGATACGAGCATCGGCGTTCAAGCCGGCGAATGCCAGGCAGACGTGGGTGTCGAGGAGCTGAATCTTGGAGGGGGTAATTCGGGTATCTTGCAGCTTCATGGCTGATCGCTTTTCGCATCCGAGGACGACGACATCTGTACCCTTGACGCCGACCGCACACGTTCCTATGCCAATGGTTAGCTGGTTCCGCCCTTGATTGCGGCGGGCAAGCGGCATTACCTCTCTTGACAGCTTCGCCAGCATACTCGACCTGGAAAACGTGTCCATCAGGACTGACGGTGTTAGTTGGGAGTCATTAATTGTTTCCGGGGCAGGGGCAACCGTGACGAACCTGAAGACTGTTTGCAGGCGTATGTTAGCTTGGTACAGTGGAGCTGGGGGGCAACAAGGAGGGGGCCCTTACCGGACAACGCTCTGTCGTATCCTGAAGCCATGGTGACTGACTGATTGAGGGACGGATTGTCGGAGATGTGTGTGGTGGTATATGGATTGACGATTTGCTTGGATGTTGTGGGACAATCGTCGTGATTGAAGAGGTGCGGTCGGTAGAGGGTGGATGGAGTAGTGAGGTAAGGTAAGGTTGAGAGAGGTAGGCTGCAGGTCTGACGAAGCTTCGGCGCCTGCTGGCATGGGAAAGGCTGAAAAGCTCCAGGAGCTCCTGCACGGCCGGGGAAAGTCCGGGTAATGGTCACTCAAGCTTGGAGGTCTGTGCGCTTATCCGTCCATGAAATTAAGCACTAATTAACGTTCACGTTGTAAATGAGCACCCGCTGAATTATAAGCTTCCGTCCGCAACGTTTTACTCATTCACGAACCACAAATTAGAAGGGTTATAATATTCTTTTGATAGCTCTAAATTCCACTGAAGATCGATTTCTATAATACACCTTTTGTTTTTTTTTTATCATTAACATTAACAATACATGGCCGGATATGGATACACCCAATACCTGAGAGCGTACGTCAACTATCCAGCGCTCTCGACTTTGATTCTCTCAGAAATGCAATGCGTCTGCGTCAATCCATAACTTCCACCATGTTTTCGCCGAAATTTTTACTCTCCTTTCCAATCGCCAGGCAGACTGAGCGAGTAGCCAGCTGGCTCAAAACCTGGCAATGTCGACCCACGATCTGCTCTGCAGAACGTTGGCAATATCGTGCCCTTTGGAGGTCAAACGCAACCTGAAGTTCTCGCACCACATGATCTCGAGCTCGCCATCTCTTGAGGACGCATTGATCTCGCGGTAGAACTCCATGGCCACGGCTAGTGGTGCAAGCAGCATGTCCGGCTGAACTGTCGTCGACAACGCAAAGTCAAGCGCCCTGCAGATTCTTGACGCAAACTCCCGCCGCTGTTGGTACCTGGCCAGGTTGATCTGGAGATTTGGAGGCAGATCCGGAAACATGTTGGGAAAGTCCTCGATGACAGGCTGGAAGACGGTGTGGTGCAGGCACTCGATGCAGCGGTGAAGGAGCAGCAGTGTCATCCAGTGATACAAGAACATGACGGACGACACACCGTCCTTGAAGGCAAAGTTGTCTGCAAAGGGTAGCTGCTGCGCATCTGGGTCATCCGGCTCTTCTATCCAGTACGCATACGGGTGCTCGGCAGTAGGTGCGCGAGCGTATGACTCCCACTCCTCCAGCCTCCGTTCGATCTCCAAGCAGCTCTCGAGTAGTTCCTGTGCCTTTAACCGACGCTGCAAGGTTGCAGCAAAGGGTACCGTTCGGTCGACGCGAGAGAAGATGCCAGGCAACCCGGCGATGATGTCAAAGAGCCTGTCGAGAAACGTCTTGGGGTGCCGTTCCCACGGTGTAGTGCACCAATCGAACGAGGAAAGAAACGTCGTCTTTCGGTGTAAGAGAGCGAGTATGATCTTACCACCTGGTCAGCCTTTTGGTCCATCTGCGGGGTCAACGACGCGTATCTTACAGCATTACACCTATACACCCTGACGAAATAGTGATGGGCTGGAAATTGACGAAACTGTTCCGGGCCAAGCTTCTTGACGACGTCCATATGCTCTTGGGGGACACTCCAGGGAGTCATGCCGTTGGTCACCAAAAAGGATGGATTTTGCTATGAGGATAGTCAGCACATGCTCTTCCACAACGACCAGCTGGTATCCGACCTCGAACAAAAAGACGCAAAGACCTTCTGGGGCTCCGTTATCGTTCCCCGATGGCAGCAGACTGACCATGTTCTGCGCATTCAGGTCCATATTGCCGCCATTATCCCATGTTTCCATATCAACTGGTGAGTATGGCGGAAGGGCCATCCGGAACTTTACTTGGCTTTGCCCTTCGGGTCCCCTGAGGATGTTCTGGAACTTGGTGTGCAACGCCGCGATCTGTATCGAGTACACGACACCGTTGTCGGATACGGAGACCAAATCATCCCACGCCGGCATCAACGGTTCTGTCGGTAGCAAGCGAGGAACCTCGTCTTCCACGGTTTGACTTCTCCTAGAACTCCTCGAAGAAGACGGCTGGACTTGGCGAGGCGGATGTGATGAGCAGCGGCCGGCGTCGTCTATGGTTGCGGTGATGAAGACCATTTCTCGTTCGTAGCCAGCACACTCGCGGCCGCTATCGATACATTTGCGGCAGTGTGGCCGTTCGTTATCGCACTAACCGTTGACATGTCAGCCCGCGGGACGCGTTTTTTTTGTTTGCTGTCGAAACGCCTTTAGAGTGCTTACCTTGACTCTTCGAGCCCTGCATGTCTCGCATCCCTTGTACTTGCCGCGGACTCCAACCATTTTGATAACTCGGACGTTTTGATGAGAGAGAGGTTATTGAGAAAAAAGAATGGCCATAACCGACGATATTCTCTCGTCAGGACGGACAGGGGAGAACAAGTACTGGACGGTCGATATATATCACATTGGGGAGCCGCAAGGGGGGAAGCAGGCATCAAACGGCCCCCAAGACTGAGAAGAGGGCGCGGATCAGTGAGCTTCTTACGTTGGCCACTGCCGGAGAGGCTGTGGGACCCATGGTAGGCCATACACTTGGCTTCACACAAGCCCCCCTCGCGGGAGCCAGTTGATGGTGTGATGCAGCCTTACTACCGAAGGTGGACCGCGACAACGTATGAGACGGGACCAAGGGCGCGGGAATCACACATGGTTTGGTTCGCCCCAGGACGAATAAGACGACTGCGGCTGCGGTATGCAGTCAGGCGGCCCCGAGACGATCAACGAATGCGATGCCCGTTCTTGTCGTGGTCTCAGGCATGGTGCGGGTAGATTGCGCCGGGCGAGTTGCAGCCGAGATGCGATGCGAAGTTCCCAGTGACCTATGGTCAAAGGGTAAATTGGGGTGGAAGCAAAGGTGATGAGGCCATCTTTGCTCGTTTCCCCTTACACGAGGAGTGGAATCTAACCGATATCTTGGACATTCCTTTTTGCAAAACCCAAACCTTGGAAGACAAGGCCACGAACGCAAATCAGTGGGCGAGACAGGCTAGAAGAGGAAAGTGAGCGTGATTTAGCACCGATTGTGTGCATTCGTATGTGTGAGATGCTCCGAGATGCCTCGGCCATTCAGAAGAGATCGTTGCACCCTGTCAATGACTGTCAATGACAAGGACACCGCACCAGGGGAGTAAGTACACGCAGAGACAGGCAGAGTGACGGAGAGAGAGACCATTGATCGGTGCTAATCAAAAGTGTAAACAAGATTGATGTCAACCGTCTCTGATCCCTCCGTCTCAGTCCGATGAGACTACCTACGGGTAGATGAGAGCATTGTCCCCCGCGCGGATGAGTGCACGTTCCAGGCAAGGCCCCGTAGGGCTGCATGCCGTAGCAGACCGAATAGACAGGGGTTGGGCTCGGAGGTGCGACTTGCGACTTGCGACTTGCTCGAAAGAGAGCCCCACCCTCGGCTGGCGGAGCAGACTGCAGGACGGGATGCTCTGGACGGTATGATTGGTTGGTGCCGAGGCTGACGTCGGTGCGGCCGTTCCCCAAGTGCCTCGTCAAAGTAAAGCAACAAATGAGAGCGCAGCACAGCGAACAGCAGCCTTCAGTAGGGGGTGAGATTGTCGGTGCCCCAAGGGCCGCCAGCACCTGTCACCACTCACCGTCAGCCAAACGGCGCACGGAAAGCCCGGTCGGTCCAGGGGGCCGCCGAGAGACATACACCAGGTTAAGGTAGTCGAGCAGGGGTACATATTGCACTACTGTCTGCGGATTACATTACCGATATACAATTGGGAGTCACTTACCAAGCAAATTGAGGACTCAAGCGAACCACCACCCCAGAGACCCCAGAGACCCAGAGACCCAGAGACGGAACCCTCTGACGATCAACCACCGCGACCACCGGACCGGGAGTCGGTGACGACGCCATGTCATTGGAGGGTTGCACCTCGACACCTACCTTTCCAGGATCGGTGGGCTGGGACGTACCTCAGCCAATCGATTCGTTTTCTTGATGATTTCACGAACCTGGTACCGCATATCACCCCATTCGTTTCGTTTTCTTTTCTACCTTGTTCTTGGTGGATTTTCCCAGCCTAATGGTTATTACTGGGCGCTGCACGTCTGGCAGTCTAGCAGTCTAGCAGTCTAGCAGTCTAGCAGTCTAGCAGTCTAGCAGTCTAAGGACCTGGAACCCACCCCATGATAGATGACTTGGAACCGTGAGATCGAGTCACCGGTATCCAAGGCTGCGGGGGCTGACTTGGAAAAACCGGACCGGAGCTCGGAACCTGCGAGAATCCCAACCTATAAAGTGACGAGAACTGCTGGCCGAGGGAAAGGTCCTGGGTATTGCGGCTGAAAAGGCCCAGGGTAGGCTGTTCCTACAACTGACAGATCCTGATTACCCCTTCACACAATATCTGCTGGCTACCGGCTCCTCTTTCGTTCAAAACATCCGATCTGAGATGAGGTATCGGGTCCCTCTTGGCGAGATATTGAGAGGGATCGGAGCAGAGGGAGGCCTACCACGAGACACTGTACACACCGGACCCCCCTCCTCTCCAAAGGGAATTGGCATTGGCTCACATCGGCTACCTTTGATGTGAGAACTCCCGGTTTTCTTTTTGGTATTATAAAGTACAATGATGTGATGATATCCTAACTAGTTTAAACAGAGAAAAAATGCTGTCCTCTCTCCGCACCGCCCACTAGGTGAGACATTCCAGGACAGATCTCAAGATATGTCCGGATTGGGAAGCATGTCTTTCCCTACACAACGAATCTGGTTGGAGGGTTTTACAACTTGTCGTCACGTTTTTTTTTTACGACAACACAGAAAAAGAGCTCTCGCTTTGATTATTACAAAGCAAGAAAAACTCGGTTGCTCGTATGAATGAGACGGAGGGTGGAAGAGCAAAGACGAGGGAAAACGAGGTTGTGTGGGTGTAGATGAGTGGGATGATGTGGGCAGTGTGATTGCCTAGGTCAGTCACACACACACGCACACTCACTCACTCACACACACACACACACGGAAAAAAAAGTGACCAAAGCCTAGGTGTGTGCCTTTCCAACCCACTTTGCACACAAACCCGATCTTACGCGGGGGGGGACGGCGGACTTGAGTCCGGCTATCCTAGGCTATGTTCAAGATTTTACTGCCGCTGTTGCCTCCTCGCTGTCTCTTTCCTATAACTCCGTCCAGAGATGGGGGGGTATCGTAAATCTTGGCGCTTCCTTTAGATGTACTTGTAGGGGTTCATGATGCCGTTCTAATTGGTTCAACGTCAGCATTCCTTCCAGGCGCCAGGCAAACGGGAGAAACCCGGTGATATGGGGGATTCTGTTGCGTATATAGTATGAGATGGAGTAACCCTGTTCCCCGGGGGCCGGTCACGGTGTGGGGTGGGGGAGGTTGCATGGGGGACGTAAGAGAGAAAAGTGACGCAACGTTGTTGTCGGTGTGAGAGAGAAGCAGACAGGGGGGGAGAGGTAAGAGTGAGATTTTTGATGACTAGATGGGAAGAGGAAAGCAAGCGGGGGAAGAGAGAGAGAAGAAGGAGCAGGCAGCCGTAAGGCAACAGACAGGACAGAACCCAAGGGTAAGACTTACCGGGTCATAGAGATTCTTAATCTGCTTCATGAGGCCGACCATGGTCTCGTTGCGGCTGTAACCGATGAAGTTCTTCTTGGCCACGCCCAGGCCGTGCTCGGCGCTGATGCTGCCGTTGCGCGCCTGGATCCACTCGTAGACGAACGGCTCGAGGACCTTTTCGATGCGCTTGTCGTACCGCCGGACCGCGACGTTGAGGTGTAGGTTCGAGTCGCCCATGTGGCCGTACCCGACGACGCCGATGGCCGGGAACTCGTCCGTGTCGCCCACGAGCCCGGCCTCCTCCATCTTGGCTTTCGTGTCCTCGACGAGCAGGTAGAGGTCCTTGAGGGGGATCGACACGTCGTACTTGTAGGTGCCGCCCCAGTGGCCCAGGCACTCTGGGATGCCCTCGCGCCAGCCCCAGAGCGCCTTGCTCTGCGTCTCGTCCTGCGCGAGCACGCCGTCCGAGACGATGTCGTTGGACATTACGTGCTCCAGGAACCCCTCGAGCTTCTCGTAGTCGTGGTCGCCGTTGGAGCCGGACGTTTCGACGAGGCAGTAGAACGGGTGGGTGTCACCCTCGAGGGGCCGCTTGTTCCCGCGCACGGCGTGGACGAGGTCCTGGCTGCGGCCGTCCATGAGCTCAAAGGCCGAGAGAATCTCGCCGAGCTGTCCCTTTGCGGCTTTGAAGGCCTGCTGGGCCTTTTCGTACGACTCGAGGCCGAAGAAGGCGACGTTGACGGCCTTGGAGCGTTGCGGGCAGATGATGCTGACTTTTGTGATGATGCCAATGGTGCCCTCGCCGCCGATGAACAGCTGCTTGAGGTCGTAGCCCGTGTTGTTCTTGCGCAGCGTGCACAGATCGTCGACGACGGTGCCGTCCGGCAGCACGGCCTCGAGCCCGAGGACGTTGCCGTGCAGGCTGCCGTAGCGGAGCAGGCGTAGCCCTCCGGCGTTGGTGGCGACGTTGCCGCCGACGTGGCAGGAGCCCTTGGCTCCCAAGTCGAGGGGGAAGATGTAGCCCCTCTCGGCGAGGTAGGAGTCGGCGGTCTCGAGGATGACGCCGGCGTCGACGACGAGGGTACCGCTGACGTCGTCAAAGGAGCGGATCTTGTTCATGCGGCTCATGTTGATGACGATCTCGTCAAAGACGGGCACGGAGCCGCCGACGAGACCCGTGTTGCCGCCCTGGGGCACGACGGCGAGCTTCTGCTCGTTGCAGTAGGCCAGGATCTTGCTCACCTCCTCCGTGGAGGCGGGCTTGACGACGAGGCGCGACTCGCCGCGGTACTTGCGCAGCCAGTCCTCGTTGAAGGCGGCCAGGTCGTCGCCGTCGACCACGCCGGAGGGGCCGAGGAGGTCCTTGAAGTAGGCGACGTGGGCGTCCGTCACCGCGGCGAAGCGGGTGTCGCGCTTGATGTCCGGGTAGGCGGCCGAGGTGAGCTTGATTTCCTTGAGACCGCCGCCGTCGGACAGCCTCACGGCCGTCGTCGCGATGCAACGGGTGGTGGCAACGGCGCCGGCCGGGGCCGAGGATTGCCGCAAAAACGCGCCGCCCACCGGCGGGCAGGAGGGATTGCCTCCGTGCCGCTGTCCGGAGCAGCGGCTGGATTCTTGATCTAGAGGCCATTGTGTGACTCTGTGTGGGTGGGGAGTTTTGGACGCAAGGAAAGGAGAGGAGGACAAGAGACCAGCCGTGCTAGGATGTGTGAGACTTTGGTCTTTCTTGAATTTTTTTTTTTTTTTTCGTCAGAAGTTCCGGCGAACTGATGATTTCCAGGTTAGAAAAAAATCCGAGCAGCGACAATTGGATGATAAAACCCCGATTTCGGCTTTAAATCAACTTAAACCCCTGTGGAAATTCCTCTGAAAGGCCAGTGGCTTCGGCGGAATTAGCAACCCAATTGCGTGACGAGTGCTGCTGAGCCGCCTGTAGCTGCAGCACCTTCCCGTCTCTCCACGGGGAAGCAGGCCCGATACTGTCATTCGGCAAGATTGATTTTTCACCGTCGGCAAACTTTGCATTCCTGCCGAACGTGCTGGTCACCACTTTACCCTCATAACTTACTTACCTTATTTTTCTCGCTCGAATTGCCAGAAAACGACTGCTTTTATGAGAGAATCGGTATCAGAAGCCTCGCAAATGAGAACGTCATGTTAAATGAATAAGAAGTAGACCTTCCCGATCATAAACGTTTGAGACCAAATGTATTCTCATCTCATCTCATCTCACACTCACTGAGACTGTCCGTGCTTAGTCATCACAGCAGCTGCGATACCCACCTCACCCCATGGATGCGTGGATACTTAGTCCATGCCATCTCAATGACGCCGACAACATTGAGGATGTCTGCAAACAGACTGTCATCAATCCCCACGGCCGATTGACACTTATGCTCATCAGCAACAAAACGTAGTCAACTCATCGAGATCGTGTCGGTGCGATACACAAACTGAGCTGCCATCTGGCAACGTCTCCATAGCAACTGTCGAGACACAGTAGCACCAGGTAACAAGGACAATCCTCGCAAGATGACGCTGGCCAGCATTTGCTCTTGCACGTCGAGTTCCGAGAGTACGGGTTGCATGTCTCACACTCACATAATGACGGCGTACTTCGAAGCAGTTTTTCCTAATCCTGAGTCTTTGTCTGGAATACTAGACAACCTGAAGGCCGGGTATCTGAGAGAACACATTGTCGTTCCTTGGAAACCCGCTCATTCAGTAGGAATTGCTTTACGCTAGGTCATGAAGGCATGTCCTCTGGTCTTAGTTCCCAGCCAGTTTGCAAATTCCTCCCAAGCTTGGGACAAAACCTGGCCTCATCATTCTTCATCTCGAGCTGTTGTCTCGGCTAGGGCCGGGAAGGTGTCGCAATGTGAGCCATGGCCGGGACGCACACCAAAAGGGACCACTTGATCAGATTTGGGAACTCTCCTGTCTTGCATCTGGTCTGCGAGGGGTCAAGGTCCACGAGACATTGGGCAGGCAGGCAGGGCGGCTAAACTTCAATCGAAATTCAGTCCCTTTTAGTACCAGGCAGCGTGGTAGTGAAACTGAAATACTTGAAGAGATCTGGGCTTGCACCGTCCTGGCTCATCTCCGTCCAATGTTCTTGACGCGATCCTCGTTAGAGTTACCGGGCTCTCATTCATGCACTCCTCTCAACGCTCATCCACTCACAAGTGACCGTGAGCCTGCGACGGCCTTGGCTCGGGGTAGGTATGGTTTGACGGGTGATGTGCACTGAGTGACACGCGCGGCGGGGTTGGGCAAACTTGTCAGAGGAATTCAGTTTGCAACGGTCTTCCGTCCCTCCCATTCGGGAGTGGCTGAGGGCAAGAATGTTCCAAAGAACCCCAGAAGGGCAGACGACCTGAACAGGCGGTAGGCCCGGGATGGTTAGTTGAGGATCCAGGCGAATAGCATAAGATACGACCACAGAGCCTCCCCTTTTCTCTTGCAAACTGACTTATCCGCGACGATGGAGGGAACAGGACATTGCTCGCATGCCCTATTTGGGTATTCACGGCCACAATGGCATCCTTGGGGATCCCTGCCGATCAGCTCCAAGCATGATTGCATGCATGAGTGGCTTCGACAGTGAGTGGGACGAGGGTTGGGTGTGCGGGGACCCCTTTGCGGCCGGGGGCGATAACTTTCGAAGCCAATGGTCCCCACGGTGCTTGCGAGCCCTGGAGGATAGACAGACTCGACTGACGACTCGTCGAAGGGTTCATTTATTTAGCGGCGGGATCAACGAAAGGGGAGCGATCCTGATCGTTGGGAAGTGGAGAGGGGACGGCGGGAGACAGGCTCCTGTTTCAGAGGCGATGGCGCGCCTGGGGGAGACCTCGCATCTCTCCTGAATGTCCTGGGGGTGTGTGTGAGTGTGTGAGTGGCCGCGCGACGTCTTTCGTCTGTACTTGTCTTGGGCCCTTTTTTGTTCAACCAAGGTACCTTGCTTGAGTTGAGGCGAGGGTTAAGAAAGAGGTGCTCTTTGTCTGATGGCGTGTATAGGTATGTGTGTGCGCGTGTGGTGTGTGGGTGGACGGGATGGTATTAAACAACGAAGGGCTCCCCCTATCTGGTTGAAATACGCAGTGCTTGTCCCTCTTCTTCAACTGTCCAGTCTGAAGCATCGTCGGTTGTTTTGTTTCTTCGATTCTAGGTATGAGTCCATGAGTCCATGTCCAGATTCGTTGTACCTGACTTGGACTTACAAACCAAAAGAGCAAGTCGATTTAAATTAACGACGATCTCGAATACCATTCTCGGCAGTTCAGTGGTTATCGATAAGCCAAACTTGCTATCGAATCCCGGCGCCTGCAGCGGACGAGCGCTGCCAACCGACTTAGCGAGCCACTAGAATTGTCCGAAATGACGTCCACCGCCGACCGCCCTCAGGGGGCGCGCCCACTATCGGGCGCCAGTCTGCCCGGCAACGTAGGGTGCAACGAGGAATTCCCCGACTTTTGTTTACACCACGACCACCACTCGGCCGGCAGCCAGGCGTCCACATCTTCACCCGCATCCACGACCCCTACCACCCCGACCACCGCCGACCGCCCGTTGTCGTCTGCCTTCTCGACCACGTCCGAAATAACATCATCCCCCGCCTCTTCTACCGCCTCCTCACGAGTCCGTACAGACAGCGGAGCCAGCACCAATACCACTTGCTCCCCCAGCCCGAGAAGCAGACGAGACAAGACCGAGCTACAGGCCGCCCGCCTCCAGAGATCGGGGAGCAGCAACCTCGCCCTCACACGCAAGAGCAGCGTAGCCAAGAAGAACCGATTTCGTTCCGCCACCGGCTCCTCGCCCGCATCCGCCCTCGCCGCCGTTGAGCCGCCGCATGATCAAGGCCTGACGAGGATGGCGTTTGCGGAACAGCAGAAATGGATCACGGTCCAGCAAAAGACCTTTACAAAATGGTACGACGGACCCCTTTAAACTCTTTGCGGGAGGGGGAGCGGAACATCGACAACCACTCCCACCCCCGCCCCCAACCTGGCAGTTTATCTGCTGGGTGCTACAACGATCATGAACTGACTTTTGCGTTTCTTTTAATAATAATAGGATGAACACCAAATTGGAGGCTCGCTCGCTCGAAGTAAAAGATCTCGTGACTGATTTGAGCGACGGTGTAAGTTGAACCCCTATTTTCCCCCATTGGTTTGCGGGGTTCGCTTGGCTAACAGATTTCTTCTTGCCCAACAACAGGTCCTCCTCATCCACTTGCTAGAATGTCTATCCAATGATACCCTCGGACGCTATGCCTCCAAGCCAAAACTCCGCGTACAACGATTCGAAAATGCAAACACGGCGCTCGATTTCATCAAGGGCCGCGGTATCCAAATGACCAACATTGGTGCCGAGGATGTCGTCGACGGAAACAGAAAGATCATTCTTGGCCTGATATGGACGCTGATTCTGCGCTTCACCATTAGCGACATCAACGAAGAGGGCATGACGGCCAAAGAGGGACTGTTGCTGTGGTGTCAAAGAAAGACGGCCTGCTACGACGAGGTGGACGTCCGCGACTTCAGCGGCAGCTGGAACGACGGACTCGCCTTTTGTGCCCTGTTGGATATCCACAGACCAGACCTGATCGACTACGACGCACTAGACAAGTCGGATCGCCGCGGCAACATGCAGATGGCCTTCGACATTGCGCACAAGGAGATTGGCATTCCTAAGTTATTGGATGTCGAGGATGTGTGCGACGTTGCCAAGCCTGATGAGAGGTCGCTGATGACATACATCGCCTACTGGTTCCACGCCTTTTCTCAAATGGAAAAGGTGGAAAATGCAGGACGCCGCGTAGAAAAGTTTGTAAATAACATGGCCGGTGCATGGGACATGCAGAGCGCGTACGAAAGGCGGATGAGGGAGCTTCTGAGGCAGATCAAGGAGCAGATTGAAAAGTGGCAGCAGGCCACATTCGAAGGCACATACGCCGACGCAAAGGCCCAGGCGAACGAGTTTGCGGCGTACAAGCGAGGGAAGAAGAGAGACTGGGTTGCTGAAAAGAGCGAGCTCGCCACTCTGTTGGGCAACATCAAGACGAAACTGGGCACATACAGACTGCGGCCGTATGACCCTCCACCAGAGTTGTCCCTCGAGACGATGGAGAAGGACTGGGCCGGCCTGTCACAAACGGAGATGAAGAGGGCGCAGTTGATCAACGAGACCATTAGAGAGTGAGTGCCCCTGTATGCGATCTCACTCATACCAGTACTAACCCTTGGGCAGCATCAAAAATGCATTACGCAAGTCGTTCGCCGACAAGGCCAACGACTTCGCTATGGCGTTGAACACGATGCAGCTGGCAATCTCAGGCTTGGACGGCGACGTCGAGGACCAACTCCACCATGTCCGCAAGCTCAGCGACAACCTGCCGCCGCTGGACAAGTACCTCGACACCATCGCCGCCGTGGACGCCAAGTGCCAGGAGGCCAATATCGAAGAGAACGACTTCACAATCTACACCTACGACGAGCTCGTCTACGAGCACAGCCTCGTCAAGTCGTCGGTGCAGAAGAAGCTCGCCTTCCTCGACAACCAAATGGTCGCCCGCAACATGACCAACCTCACGCCCATCCAGCTCGAGGAGTTTGAGTCCGTCTTCCGCCACTTTGACCGCGACGACACCAACTCGCTCCAGGAGCTCGAGTTCAGCGCCGCCCTCGCCTCCCTGGGCCTCGTCTTCTCCGAGGACGAGATGCACGACTACTTCATGGACACGTCGCACGGCCGCGACCACGTCACGTTTGAGCAGTTTATCCGCTTTATGGTCGACGTCACCGAGGACCAGAACACGGCCGAGCAGGTCTTCCAGTCCTTCCGCGAGGTCGCCGACGGGAAGCCCTACGTTACCGAGATGGACCTCCGCCACTCCCTCGTGCCGGACGAGGTCATTGACAAGCTCATTGAGATTATCCCGCCGCACAACGGGCCCGATACGTCCGAGGATAGGGGCATGCCGCAGTACGACTACATTGCATTCATGGACAAGCTCATCAGTGACGAGAAGCAGGGCGCCACGGGCGTGCCCAGCGGCGTCTTGCAGGAGCGCACGAACCGGGCTAGTATGCTGCCGCCCAAGGAGTCCAAGATGAATGGGAACCACTGAGGGGACGAGAGGGCAGTACATATAAAAAGAAGTAAAATTCAAGTAAACCAAGGAAAAGAGAATCACGGGTGGGAAAAGGGGGAAGATTTTGCAGGAAAGTAAAACAGTAAAAAAAAGAAAACAACCAACACACGAGCAAAAACCTCCACGGGCAATGGTCGGATCAATAAGAGGGGGTGGCGGTCAATAGGTGGCAGGCTTTTTTCTCTTCTCTCAAAAACACAACCCAACCAGGCAAATTTCCTTTTATTCCTCTTTTAAATATAACGGCACCCCATCAAGTAAGCAGGCAGGCAGGCAGGCAGGCAACGCCAGGCACAGCAGAGACAAATAAAAACAAATCTTCAACGACTATTCAGCATGGATGTTTTCGTTCTCATGCCCGTCTGTATATGATAAACCGCGCGGCCATGATGAGGTCTATCTTTATCTTGGCATGCTGACCTACCTTAGTATATATATAATGCGTGAAATCGCCGACGGTCTCCAACATGTTGTTAGAGCCGGCCATGACTTCGCGCTTAAGTTTTTTTTCTTCGCTCGCAGGCCAGGTCGAGGGCGTCGTTGCGCTTGGCAGGCAGGTTTGCTTGAATTCGTGACTCCCATCCGAGTAGCACCCACCATGCTTTCGTCGTAATGTGATGGGTGCCTTCGTACGTAACATCTCCGCCCTTGTGCTCTATTTTGAATTATTCATAGGCGGATAGAGGGGCAGTAGGGTCGGACAGATATAAGTTACTCATCACCCCTTCTGAAAGTGTGGTATCTATGTATTGACGACATCTAGTAGTTTGATGGGATACGCTCGTTTCACCCTCTCGCCAACTTCACTCTTGGAGGAACTTCGCGCAGACGGTCCCACGTGGAGAATATCTTTTCCATTGTGTAGTGTGTGTATATTTGTACCTCTTTGTGTGTATTCGGCCTTCTCTCGAACACCCTCCAAGTCCGGATGTTGCCATCCCTCTCCCTGCTTGGTACGGACCTCAAGTTCGGGAAGAGCCATCCTCGCCCAGAATGGCTTGCCAGACTTTTGTTTGCAGAAAACAGTAGTATAAAAAATCAAAACGCCATTGTCCAGTATGCTTATCCATATCCCACAGGAATCCTACAAATGAGTGCAGCAAGCTTTGTCTAGGCCGTATCTTATCTCTTCACGTTTCTTCTAAACCACCTCCCCCCTCGTTTCCTCACTTGGACCCCTCAAAGGCTCCCATGTCCTTGAGTGTAGTAGCCAGCCGTCGGTAGTCGCGCAGCAATTCGAGAACCTCGCCAATCTTGAGGTCGCCGGGGTTCTGCATCTCCATGAAGCGCTTGTTCGGCGGGGTGATCTTTGGTATCTGTTTGGGCGGCAACGCAGCTGCAATATCCGGGAATGCCTACGACGGTCAGTGTTACACGGTGTTCATGTTTGTGATTAGAGTACATACGCTTGCCAGGTCGCCGCCGTCAGCTACCTTGGTAGCCGGGCCATCCTTGGCCACGTCCTTGGGTGCTTCTTTCGCCACAATGGGCGTGGATGCGGTCCGGCTCAAACCTCTGATCATGCTCATACCAGAGAACCTGGAGAACGAATTGCCAAAGTTCCTCACTGAGTCAAGAGGGTTGGTTGCGTTTCCAGGAGAAGGTGTCGGCAGATCCTTCTCCCCTTCTTTGGCAAAGAGCACCTTCCTCGAGCTGTTGACGCTTCGCGAACTATCTGCGCTATGGTCTCGACTGACCTTGCGTCCACCAATGAGGTTTAGCACCTTGTCCTCGCGGACCGGGGGTCGGCGAGTAGATTCGGCCTCCTCTGTGCCATGAACCGAGCTGGCACCGCTGACAGACCCTTCCTCCTCGGGAGGTGGGGTGCTCATCAGCTTTCGAGCATCATCGAGCGTCTTAGGCACGACGAGCCCCTGGCCTGATTCGGTGGGAGTTCCCTGTGTCTCGCGCAACTTGCCGACCAGAAACTTGTAGCTATCGCCCAAACTCGTCGAGATGGTCTTTATATGCTGATCAGCTGTGTTGAGCACGGCGTCACTTGCGGCACCAATGGCCTGGGCAGGCGTGTTGACAAGCTCGCTCAGTCTTCTATTCCGAGCTTGAACCGCAGCACGCAGCCCGGCTGATGCGGAGGGCGACGCAGGCGGTCTCGCTGGCGTGGCATTGCCAGAATCGGTGTCCACCGACGGATCCGCCGTTACCGTCAGTCCAGGCGGGAACGCCGGAGGGAATGTCTCAGCCCGCGGAGTACCCGGCTGGCTCATACCTCTGGCAGGACCCTGGGGCAACTCATCGGCCCTCAGTGTAGACAGATCGACCGTCTCCAAGAAGCTGATGGCTGCTTCCAGGTTCGTCAAGCAGTATGCAGCCTCGCCCGTCAATTTCGGCTCCCATCTAAAGTGCTGAATAAAGTGCAGGTCGCTAATAACGTTGAGATGTTCAGGAGGAAGCGTGATGAGCGTGAAGATGAGCATAGGCATAATCTCATCTGCAGAAGCAGACGGGTGGAATTGCGCCAGAGTCTCGACAATATCTTTGTGTGCTGCTTTCAGGTGGTGCACCTTACCAAGCGGGTATCGCTTCTCATTCATGAGAATCAAGTCCCTTCTGGCCTGCTCAAGCGATTTCTTAATCTCTTCGACCTTTTCCGCAGCGGCTTCGGGCGTCTGAGATGCATCGTCGCCAAGATCGATTCCCAGGTCGGCCGGTCCAATGCCGACCAGCGCGAGTGCCGCGGTCTTTGATCGCAGCTTTGAATCCTGCGCTTCGTCCTGGGTACTCTTGTGGCGGTAGATCTTGTCGTAAATACCTTCGCACAGTCTGCGCTCCACTGCCTCCTCGATGATGCCACGCTTGGCTTCGATTGCTTTCCGCGCCTTCTTCTTGTTAGCGAGTTCTTCGGCGGTGATCATCTGCTGCTCTGGCTCCGGTTTGGGGAGATTTTTGGGTTTATCCTTGCTTCCGAGGGAAGCCGCCTTGGCTCGAAGCCTGCTAGCTGTGGAGACCTTGGATGACGCGGACGGCGCAGGCGACGCATCCCGATTATGCCGTGTAATCAGGCTAGAGATGTGTGTGTTGACGTGGGTGGATGCGGTTTCGTAGAAACTCTGGAATAATGCAGAAACATTGTCGATGGTCAAAGGCGCGGGGTGACTTTTCGAGCTGAGAGTCTCGACGAAGCTGTACGCGATCAGTACATGACGTGAAGCCGAATGGGATGGTGCGCCATACCTGTCAGTCAGACTGACTAGCTCAATTGGAAGCTCACCCAAGTCCACAGAGCCTCGGCCGTCGAATCCATCATCGTTGTCCGTTGACGGTCTTCCGGCAGTCTCGAAAGCATCAGGACCCTCGGACTCGTCTGCTGGCTTCTGCTGGACCCTGCTGGCGACGTTCGGCGCCGTTGTCGTCGTCGTCAACGGGTCGGCCGCAGTGCCATTCTGGAATGTTTGAGCTCGTTTCGGGACTCGGAGAGGATCGCTGTCTTCGCTCTGGCGAGTAAAGGAAGGCGCCCGTATCGTGTTTGGACGAGCCGCTGGGGATTTGGAGGGCCCGGTGGACGCCATGGTTTCGACGATGCTGGAAGCCATTTTCTTGGTCAGTCCGAGATGCTGAAGATGAAAAAGAAGGGATTATCAGGCGCTGACTTGGGGCTGACAAGCAAACGTACCTGATCTGATGTTGTCAAGGCGGCATTAAGTAGTGGAAGCGATCTTGAAACCCGATATCAGAGGAAAGAGATCCCTGGTTGTGGCACGCGGGACAGATTTATGCCATAAATGGAGTGGGAGAACAGGGATAATGGCTCGTAAGATGGCCCAAGATGGCAGTTATGTTTCTATTCGCATCTCTAACAAAATGATGTCAGTGCCGTAGATGGGTGCACGGGGTGCCTTGTGCCAGCGCAAAGCAAAGAAGAGGGCGAGGACGGGGCGAGAGCAATGAGGTTTTGAGGTTTGTCGGTCTTTGAGCAGCTTGGGAATAGGCCGTTTCCATGAAGGGAAGGTAAGGTAACGCAGGTAACCAACCGAGCATACCAGCTATGGTCGGTAAGGAAGACAAGTTGACAAGGTAGCTCCCGCCATGCCCCCGCTCAAGTTTTATTGGAAGCCCACAGGTGTCATCTGCAGACGGATCCGACCTTCAGTGCATGCATGTGCTGGGGGGCACGAGGAGGACTGACGGCGGATGTCTTAGCCTCAGGGCCTCATAGCAGCTGTGTGTAGCTAAGGTAGGTACAAATGCTCTGTACTCTGGTCTTTGGGGCTTGGTCTTGATTCCTGGATTCCAATCAGTGATGGGCCCATTCTGGTACCTTGCACAACGTACCTTATTCCGAAGCATAAATGGTGCCTTGGAATGTCATCAATGTTGGGCGTTTTATCCATGGCAGCAACCCGGACGGGTTGCGACGGGATCGTTGAGTAGCCGAAGGTCCGCTGAAGATGCCCCTCGATGGTCCCCCAAAGTGGTGTGGAACGGTGGATGCCAGGCACCAGGCAGCTTCGGATACAGAAGACATGCGCGCTATCTGAGGGGACATTGGTCACATGCTGGTGCGGGTATCCCTGATTGCGCCTTATCGGGGGACATGAGACTATGGGTACCCATCCAGGGCGACTGTTAGGCCGGCTGCAGTCCTAACAATACAAGGTCTTAACGCAGATCCGGAGGCGGAGACCTTTTGGCGCAGGAAGTGGGTTATCGGGCCTGATCTGTGCACCCTCCGCGAGTCGGAGGCAACGTAAACAGCGCCAGCGTCGTCCACCTGATGCTGTCATAACTTGGGGCACGTTGTCTGCGCATCTCAACGTCGGCATCATTGATCCTCCTGTACTCATCTACCTCCACGCGTCGCCTTCCGCGAGACCCAAATCCTCGAAACTTTCGCTCCCTACTCTTCGTCAAACATTATTCCTGAATGCGACTTTTTTCTTGCGTCTTGAGACAACCATGAGACTCAAAATAGGGCGTGGAGGCCAGTGTAGCTCTGCTGGCAGGGTTACGGCACAGCTGCTCTTATCGTTCCTCGCGGTATCACCGACTCTAGCTTCCGTTGGGGAAGTGCCAAACAACGACGAGGCCGTCCTTCAACCAGGACCGCTGCTTCCACCCAGCACCGCACAACCCAACTCGGGCGAACACGTCTTTACATTACGACACATTTTCCACCATGGAACATATCGGCATCCTCAGCTGCACCGACGCAAGGATGTCCGCCATTCCGACGGCGCCGATAACCTGGTCTGGCTGGCGGAGGAGGATGGCTATAAGAGGGAAAGGGTGATGCCTCTCAAGGCCCAGAGCACACCTCTCAAGATCGAGCGCATGGTCGATCGCCGGCCATCTGTCGTCGATCCCATGGTCACCGAAGCTCGTCAGCGCGGCTATGTCAACATCATGTCGCCATCCGACTGGACTACCGACGAGGTCCCTGGCCCCAACGTCACGGACAAGGCCACGGTCATCAGCCTTGCCATCATGGCTGCAAACGCATATATTGAAGAGGAGGGCAAGGCGGACTGGGAAGAGGTCGGCAGCGGCTACAACAGGAGCGCTGATTTCGGATGGGAAGGCGACGGACTCCGGGGGCATATCTGGGCAGACGAGACCAACTCGACTATTGTTATTGGCCTCAAGGGAACTTCTACGGCAATCTTTGACGGAGAGGGAACGACCACCAACGACAAGGTCAATGACAACCTCTTCTTCAGCTGCTGTTGTGCTCAGCAGGGGCAGTGGACCTGGCATCAAGTGTGCGACTGCGCCACATCTACCTACTCATGCAACAATACCTGCGTCGTGCAGGCGCTCAAAGATGAGCATCGATACTACACCGCGGCCAAGGAACTGTACTCAAACGTTACCGAGCTGTTCCCCGACTCCAACATCTGGCTGTCGGGCCATTCGCTCGGGGGCGCCGTCAGCTCCCTCCTGGGCCTGACGTACGGTATCCCCGTCGTGACCTTTGAGGCCGTGCCAGAGGCGCTTGCCGCTAGCAGGCTGGGGCTGCCTGTTCCTCCAGGATACGATCAGATGCTTCACCAGGCTCGCACAGATACAGGCGCCTTCCATTTCGGTCACACGGCAGACCCCATCTATATTGGCACCTGTAATGGCGCTACTGCGACGTGCTCCTTTGCTGGGTATGCCATGGAATCGGCCTGCCATTCTGGACTTGAGTGCGTTTACGACGTTGTGGCTGACAAGGGATGGAGAGTCGGCATTGGAACCCACAAGATCCGATCTGTTATCCACGATGTCATCATGAAGTACGACACGGTTCCAGAGTGCAAGTCTACACCCGAATGTCGCGACTGCGCCAACTGGAAGATGTATGAGAGCAACGGGACCGAATCGACCACTACGTCCAAGTCCTCGACAACATCGAAGACGCGTACTCGGACAGCCACCTGTCAGACGCCGGGCTGGTGGGGTTGCTTGGATGAGACCACGACGACGCCGGTTACCACTACTACTTCCACGTCGACCACGTCCACTTGTAAGACCCCTGGTTGGTTCGGATGTAAGGACGAGACGACCACGACTACGACCACTTCGTCTTCAACTACGCCTACAACAACGACGACTACGTGTAAGACACCTGGATGGTTTGGCTGCAAGGATAAGACTACGTCGACCACGAGCACGACTTTGTTCCCCGGCGCAACCCCGTCTCACACCATCACGGCCGCTCCCACGGCCACCCCAACGTCAGCGCCAACCAAGGCACCCCCTTCGGATCCTCGCTGCAACAAGAGGTACTGGTTCGGATGGTGCAAAGAATGGACCAAAGCGAGCGAGAGCTGGAGTGAGGAAATGTAATTTGCATAGGTCTAGATTTACCTGTACTTTTGGGTTGAAAGGGATGCGGGAGCATTACATGAATTAGCAGGCGGCGTTTGGTCATCGGAACGGAGTACACATAGGAGCCGGCAATGCCGGCCACAGATTAGCAATTACAATCCATAGGAATCTATGCAAACAAGTTTGAAACATAGAACATCATACCAGGGTCTAATCTACGATAATAAGCTGACATACGTGATGTTGGCCAGTTCACCTGAGGCAGCCGTGGCAATAGCCAGTCGCCTCAAGATATCGGGTGACGGCGCACGGAGGTAACGCCCCCTAAGCCCCACTGAGGGACTTGGGGCCGTTGGTCGCTGCCCGCTGCCCGCTAACTCCCGATTCGCTTGTAATTGGTACTTTGCCAGGAGGTGGTCCTAGGGACCTCGAATTGTCAGACGTCACAGGTGCCGCCACGGCCGCTACATCTACAATTTTTTTTTTCTTCTGGACGCGTCTCACGCAGACACTACTTTACCACCATCAACGTCGAAATTCTACCCACGCAACCTATTTCACTCAAACAGGCCGCCGGCTTTATACGCCGCACCTCTCACAGCGCGGCAGAGATGGGCTAAGGGCCCAAATCCACCCCTTTCAATTCGACCGACGCAATGGCTACGACGGCAAACGACACCAAACCTTCATCGCGCGATGAGTCTTCGGACTCGAGCGGCAGCGACAGCGAAAACGAGACCTCGACAGTCGCCACTCCGACGACAGTAGAATGGCTGGCGGCCGGTCGAGAAAAGCGGTCTACCGCCGGTAACCGCATGAAATCGATGCTCGCCAACGAAGAACCCGATTCAGATCTCGAACTACTCTTCGCCGAAGACGACAACGACGAAGGCTTCAGCGATGTCGACGATGCTGGTTCCGACGTGCAAATGGACTCGTCGTCTGACGACGAGGATGACCAGCAGCAGGGAGACGACCTAGAGGGCGAGAAGGAGCTCGAGAAGCAGGCCAGGGAGAAAAAGCTAGCGTCGCGGAAACGCAAAGCCCAAGAAGCTATCCCGGCCAAGTTCAGAAAAAAGGTCCGCATCGAACAGACGGCCGCACCAGCGCCGCGACCAAAAAAGAAGTCGGAACGGACGAGCTGGCTGCCCTCGGCGGCTGACATGCCTATTCGCGCCTCGCTCCGCCAGACAACGATGCTCAGCAAAGAGCAGCTGCATCAACAGATGAAGGAACGCGAGGCGAAGCGGTTGAAACAGGTGGCCATTATGGAAAAAAAGGCAAAGAAGCTCGAGGCGTCCAAGAAACCGCCCATGACGCAGGCGGAACGGCTGGCTGAGGCGGCTCTCGTGGAGAAGCGCAACGCAAAGTCGTTGAACAGATGGGAGGTGGCCGAAAAAGCGCGAGAAGAAGAACGGCTTGCAAAGCTCGCCGCTCTCAACAACCGAACGCTCAAGGGTCCTGTGGTGACGTACTGGAGCGGCATTGGTGAGTGGGAGCATCATCTGAAGCACGTCGGCAGGGTCGCCGAGGAGGAGAAGCCCGTTCGGAAGAAGAGGGAGAAGAAGGAAAAAGTGGACAAGACGAAGGGCAAAGAGAAGGACCAGAAAGATGGCAAGGACGAGGGCTCAGCGTCGAATGCTCCTGAGCCGACGCTGCCTGCACCGACAACAGAGACAACAGCAGAGGGGCAATCGAACGCAAAGCCCGACGCTCCGCCAGCTCCTCCGACGTCAATGGATGTCGAACAACCTCAGCAGAACGATACCCCAAAGGCGCCGTCGCCATCGACGCCCGTCCCGCCCGTCTCGGCAGACTCTACACCGAAAGTGAAGACGGAAGATCGCCCCCGTGTGATGGCACCCCCGCCCATTCCTCCACCGCCATCATCGTCACTCGCCATGCCCAAACCTGAAGACAAATCCAGGATCATGGCACCACTATCAATGCCTCCACCACCGACCATTGGCTCCATGTCCATGGCTCCTCCTCCTATTCCACCACCTCCAAAGACTTCGGTGTTGGCAGCTCCAGTGCTCGCGGCGCCCGTCCTCGCCCCTCCCTTGGGTGGCATCCACCTTGCTCAACACACGACACAGCCAAAGTCCAACGTTCTGGCGCCTCCGAATGCATGCCAGCACAAGTCTCCTCTATCCATGCCGGCTCCTCCCCCTCCACCATCAGCAAGACCACCGCCGCCGTCACTAGCACCACTACAGCCGTCACAACCAATCGCTCCGCCTAAACCACCATCACAACCGGCGGTCGATCCTTCTCCTCCCGCACCGCCTGCGACTGCACCAGCAGAGGCACCGGCGCCTGAGGAGCCTCCTCCGAGCGAGGTCGCTCGCAACGCCTTTATTCTCCGCAACTTTGACGAAGAGCGCGTACGTGACAAGACAGTCCAGACCCAGATCCTCTTTGGACGGAGGATGGACCGCCTTGCGAAGCCACCGCCTCGGCCGGTATGCGTCATTACCGCCCATCCCGCTCGCTACCGCGACCCTGAGACGGGTTTACCTTATTTCAACGCCTACGCGTACCGCGAAATTCAACGTCTCCGCCGTGGCGAGTACAAGTGGAGCAGCCTACTCGGCGCATGGGTCGGCAGCTGCACATATGCCGCTCGCGGGGTGCCGGAGCGGTTCCTCAAGGGAGGTCCGCCAAGACAGCCAAAGAAGAAGGAGGTGGAAAAGGAGGAGGTCAAGGTTCCAGAGGCAGAGGCAGAGAAAACCAACGGCGCCGTCGGGGAAGGCACCGAGAAGCAGGAACCCAATGATGCCAAGACGACACTGCCTGCTCGGGAGGGAGTGGTGGATCAGCCAACAACCAAGACGGATGCCGCGACGGTGCCCTCACCGTTACCGTCGGCGGGGCAGACACAGCCGCAGCCGCAGATGCAGCAGCCGCCGCCAGCCCAGCCGCAAGCGCCGCAACCACCACCAGCAGGCCAAGTTCAACCCACCCAGGACAAGGAAGCGAACTTGGCCGTCGCCGAGTCTGCCCCACAACCCGCTGCCGCTTCGGTTGCGACTGTTGTCTGAGTAAGGATAAACTCTACAGGAGGCCCGCCTGAGTAGTTGAGCAGAAAAAAAGAAAACGTTAACGGGAACGAAAAAGCCACGGCCGTTTGAGGATGTTTATCGGACGGGTTGTCCCTGCGCCCTGAGCAAATATAGGCTCCGACCGATCAGATCGGAGAGAGTGGGCCGAAACAAGGCATACACACAGACAAACACACACAGGGAGTTCAGAGGGAGGGTAGGAGGAAAGTCAAAACATGGGGCCAGGGCTCGACTTTCGAGGTCCCCGATGTTCACGGGCGTTTATCAGGCCGTTGCTGTATTGGGTACGGCGTTATATATGACCTCTTGGTATGAGATGGGATAGGAATACTGTATTTCTATCGTGATAATACCCGTAGGGCAATTAGCCTTTGTGTACGGGGAAAGAATGTCCTGACGTTCTCGGAAGTGCTCTGAGAAAATTGAACAACGCTTCACTCTCTCCTTGTGTGTGTGTGTGTGTGTGTTGTTCGTTTCTTTACATCACTGGTCATCACGGTCTGGTATTATTCATAAGTATCACCAATGGGACATGTGATGACTACATCAGGGTAAAGGGTCCAGTTCAGTGGTTGAGAGCATGCTACGTAGTGCCCAGCGAAATAGAATTCCGGTACTCCACGGTACTCCGGGTGAGTCTTTTCGGCCGGGAGACGAAGGACCGCCGAGCCACATGTAACCCACCTTTGCTCTCTGTGTCGACGACAAAGTCTCTTTGAGATTTCTTCTTTGTCTTCCACCACGTACGTAATGACACAATACAATGGTATCAAGGGGTCCTCGGAAGCTGGATGATGAAGCACGAAAGGGGGGGATAGCAGACCGAAAGCAGAATGAGTTGCTGGCTGGCTAAGTAGGTGATACGGTGGTACAGCTGGGCTGGAGGGCATGAAAAACGTTATTTAAGAATTTGTTTGGACGTTGGGGGTGTAGTGGTTGACTTTTCTTCGTACCAGATCTTTTCACTCGCGCGCGCCGAAAAGAATGTTGGGATGGTTTTTGGATCAGACCAGGGCGGGTTTTTACGTACGACTGTAGACAGACCACATTTAACGCACAGGCATGTGCTACGCAGTACAGCGTAGTAAGTGAAGAAAAAAAAGTCTAATGTGAGGTACGGTCTCGACTTTCTTGTTCCGGGCATGAGTCGTGATGGATGCGGGCATGTAGGAACGCATGGTCAGGAGGAAGACGTCAGGTCAGGGGCAGGGAAGTAGTCGAAGGTGGAGGTTTGATGGAATGTAACGCCGTTGGATACAACCAGGCTCTGAATTCAATCTATGATCGAAAACATTATTAACGCTGCGTGGGATATGGGTAGGGAATTGGGGGGGATGAGGTTACGTGGTTGCATTCTCTACACCACGCCATCCCATACAATCCCTCTACGTAACTCCCACACGTAGACACACCTCACTAATACATCCGTTTACGCGCGGGAGCAAAGTAGAAGTAGTAGTAGCATTGTAGGAAGTAAGGCTGTTGACACGAAGCCGCAATCCGACATTGAGCCTCGTCAAAGCATGCCTCACACTTCCCCCCTTAACCATTCGACCCCTTCACCTACCATACCACACGTAGACACAACCCATCCGAAGCTTTCGGGTTCGATATCGGATTCCCGTCTCTCCCTCCCACCGTCCGAAGCTTTCATTCGTTTCTCGTAGTCGTACCTGGCCTTACGTACCTCTCTCCATCTTTCTCTTAATCGTACATACGTGTACACACACCACCAAGTCTCGCGCTCACTACTACATCGTCGTCCCATGGTCATGGTGCTGTGGCCCTCAGTAAGACCCTCCAGTCTTCCCCCCCTCATCTGAACCTTCCCTCCTCACCCTCACTTTCTTACACAATCCCACTGCTCGCCGATTGGGCTTGCAGAATGAGCAGTCGGGCCACACAACGCTTACCATCTATCATTCAAGATTTGGAGCCCCTTGTGCCTGGTGCCTGGATAGGTGCCTGGCTGGTGTGGGAGAAGACCTGGATACTTCCTAGGCTAAATGAGGATGGCATCGCAAATATAGGAACACCCACACTATACATCGCTGAAATATTCGCATCTCACCGATCTCCCATCCCAACTCTCTTTTTCTGTTCCGACGTTGACACCACTTGGCGAAGAATTCGCGGAGGAGGACGAGGAGGTACGCTACACCTCGGAGAGAGAGTCCATTTGAGGGGTCTCGTGAGTTGAACGGGATCGTAATTCAACCGCTTCTTCCTCCTTCGAACCCCCCTCTCTCCCTCCCTCCTTTCCTAAGAGTAAGTCCCTTAAGACACACACGTGTTGAACACCATCGCGTAGAGACACGAGAGGGGACGGACCATCGTATCTGAGTACATGTCGTCATTCTTCCCCCGACGTGATCGGGGAAATCACGGCAAGTTGGGCACGGTGATAATCATACTACCTGAGGAAGAAGAGGGGCCCATGACGACGCTCACTGGGCACGAGTAGACATGCTATAGCCAAAAATTAACCAAGACGGAGACGACAGAAACACAAAACTCCAAGACAACATTCATGGTTGAGATCGTGGGATCCAATCAATAATGGAATATCAACCACCAATACTGTATCTCACAACTTTCAACTAGCCAGTAAGAAGACATGAAGAAGGCGTTCCTTACCCCCCAGCCCCAAAGTACGGCCGCTGTCCCAAAGTAAAACATCGTGAACAGCAATAAGAGAGGTAGTGTAGGTCCTGGAAAGAAAGAAGGAAAAGAGGGGGAAGGGTAAGGAACGCCCAACCAACTACACATCGTCGTCACCCTCTCTTCTTCTCTCCCCCCTCCTCCCCTACCGTACCTTATCCCAAGAAAGAAAAAAAAAGATATGACCTGCATGGCTAAGCTTCTTTGATGGTTGATGAACACATTTCCCCTTTTGGATGGCTCCCATTGAGAATGGAGTTTTTCTCCCACTGGCTTAACTGCTCATGCTAAGCATTTCTTTTCCCGCTTACTTGCTCAACTCCTGAGCTTGCCGATACAACAAACAACCTTCGCCCACGCACCCACACACTCATATCCAGACACACACTCACATCCAGACACACACTCTCTCTCCTCTCGACCAATCGCCATGGTGCCCCTTCCAGCTCGTACGAGGCCTCGGCCGAGCCTCACAATAGCTCCCCCACCGTCCACCGTCCACCACTCTGAACCCTTTGAAACCGCAACCGCGGGTGCACAGATGGTCTTCGTAAGGCACGCAAGCAGCAAAAAAGAAGCTTATGGAGCCAAAGCCCCGGAAAGAGCCAAGGTTGCTTACTCTTCCCGGGAGGCTAAATCTACCAGTGACCGACCCCACGCCGCAATTTAACAGCCGGCGGTAACCCGGGATGTTGGGAACTGACAAACGGCTTCCGTCACTTGGCATATGGGGGGAAGGCAGTTTCAAGCTTCTTGAGTCATTGCAGATGTTTCATTCAAGTCCATCTATCACGATCTCTCGTTCCTCCTAAACTGGCAACGCTAGTTTGCATGAGTAACCGTTTCCCATCAATGAAGCTTGCTAAATGCAGCCACGACAAATCCGACCCAGATACTCCAAACACCTTGGTGATGTGTACCACATGTGCGCCGTTTCCCGTTTCCCATTTTTTCCTTTGTGTAGTTTCCGTTCCATAGCCCCCAGAGTTCCTCAAAATGTCCACTCCACAAAGCGCCGTTGGCATGAAAGCCATGAGTGATAGTAGCTGTAGTAGAAGGGGAAGGAAAGGGTATATCTCGTCCAATACTCCCGTCCGTCCAAAATCCGATTCCTTTTTGTGAATTCGAGCCGCCCAGCCCTGAGCCCCAATTGGGGAGGCTAATGCGATGCCGCCCTTTTGTATAACCTGATATGTAATCCGTCTAGGTGGCTTTGATTGTGTGCTTAGCCATCAACATATATGACGGTAGTGCAGAGTCACTGTGTAGTGTGGTCTGCGTAATAAATTTCTGTTTAAATGCCCTTGCCGCGGATGACATCGACCATCCAGCCCATCTCGTTGACCAAATCGTCGAGGCCGTTGTCAGTAGGGGCGGCAACCATGGTGTGGACGCCAGGGTGGACCTTGATACCGGGAGCACGGGGCAAACTGTAGTTCTGCTCCAGAGATGGCTTTCTCGTGCTGGGAAGAGAGAGGGGCTGAATTAAGTTGGCATCGCTCTCGTTAGAGTAGCGATCCTCTTCGGTGGAGTCGTAAAAGGGTGGTGTGTCGTCCTCAGGGGAGATGGGGCCAATGGAGGAGGCGACGCTGGAGTCAGACGAAAAGGAGAAGCGCGAGGCGGATGGTGCCGTCGCCAGGTCTCTCAGCGTCTTGTTGACGGGGAGGGGAGGGAGAGGCGAGTACTTCTTCTCGCGGGTGAGAACTCGCGGGGCATGCACTACCGGCAAGGTGCTGTCGGAGTGAGAGCGTTTGAAGGGCGGTGGTGACAGGCTAGTCGTGTAAGGGTTGACTTCGTAGGCCGAATTGGCAAAGTTCTCATCATCGTCTCCCTCCTCGGCAATGTCGTCGGGGATGACAACAGGCGGACGCCCGTATGCGCTGGAAGAAGCGCTGGAGAAGGGGGTTCTCGTCGGAGAGGAACCGTCTCAGGGACTCTGGGGAAAGATCGCGAGTTCGGCTTCCCTCAGATGAACCGCTTCTGTTGTCATCCGAAGAAGATCCAGAGTACGGTGAAAGAGGGCGGTCCTCATCATCGGGTTGGCGGCCGCGCTCAGCCAGCCGGCTGGTGGACGGCTTCCTGTTGAACATGCGACGCCAAGATGGCGGCGGGGAGGTAGAGCCGGCACGGGACGTGGATCTGCTAGGCTGTGCGGCCGGTGCGGAGCCCAGTCTTCGAATTTGACCGCCAGGTACTGGTGGCGGCGGCCTCGGCGTAATGAACTTGTCTTCGGGGTTCATGGTCTTCTGTTCACCAGGACGGAGTGAGCCCAGCGATGCGCTCCTCTTCCTTTCGGCGACCTCGTAAGGAACATCCAGAGTGTTGACAGTCTGTCCAGGGAGATAAGGGCAGTTGGTGGTGGAAGGCAGTGCCGGGTTGTGCGACTCTTGCGTTCCATCAATCTCATACTAAGACATGTTAGTGCCCCGGATCAACCTAGCCTCGCCAAATAACCTACGTAGTAGTAGTACGTGTTTCCCATCTTCAGGCCGCCGTTGCGCTTCGTGTCCCTCGCACCCAAGTCGTCGTCCAGAACAATGTCCTTGAATGTGTGGCACCCACGCCATTGGCCGCGATCTCGTCGAATATCTCGTTCCATGGTGTATGGTTTGGTGAAGTTATCCCAGGAGCCGACTAAGTGTACTGATCTTACAGTCGGATGAGTCTGACTACATAGTCGTGATGGTCAGCAAAAGGAAGTAGAGGGCTGCTTCTAGTAATATATATCAAGAGCAAGTGAGAAGGTGTGAAGCATGATGAGAAAGCCAAGACACCAGCCACTGGGCTTGCGCCGAGCATCAGACCTGGTCCCCTGTCCCCTCCCAGGAGCGGACGAGGTGCCGATCACCGTCGGCGACGTTTTTTTTGGCTTTGCAAGGTGTTTGACGGACTTCTCGGAAGTTTGCCGCTGAGAAGCTGGTAAAGGCAGGCGAGAAGGTGTGAGGGGAGGAACGGGCGCAGGTCAGGGCCGGGGAGGTAGGGCATAGCATAACCCGATATAAACTTTTCCATCCGACAATGTTCGAAACACCAGCCCAAGCAGACGGTTAAGCAGAAGCAAACAACCTTCGGCGCCGGTCCCCGAATGCTTTCCCCGACCCTTTGGGGAAACCGAAGAGATGTGTGTGAATACTAAATGAGGAGAGGCAGCGAACTTTCGCAGGCCTTGCGCTTCACTCGGCCGTACTTGGATTTGTGCAGGAGTCATGTAGAAGGCGTGATGGGACGAGGGGATCAAGGCTATTGGCCAGACATACAATTATGCGAGTTCGAACGAGAGGACGATCGATCTTGTTGGATTTGGAGCGAAAGCGACGCCAAAGTTTCGACCAGCGAACGGGAGAAGAAAACGAAAGCGAGATTCCAAAGAATTCAATAAAAACGACTCACAGCATGAACGTAAAGAGCGTCGTTGTAGGATCCATGATGGGAAGCTAGAAAAAAGGCGGAAGCCCGAATCAAATAGGTTCGCGGGGTGTAAGTCTCAATTAATGGAATGTTTGTCTCGCTGTGCCGCGTCTGTTGGTACGGGTAAAGCTGGGGAGGCTTGGATCTGCACGTTGGCCCGGCCGGCGTGGTGTAAGTCGACTTGGCCCGCGTTGGTTGGGATACCACAGTCTACTTCGATATCAATGAAACGCCAGGAGCAGTCCCATTCTGTCTGGATAGACGCAGAGCAGCACCGGGTTGAGGACAGGCGAGGCAGATTTGAAATTGAGGGACAGGGTGGGCGGCCAATGGAGGGGACTGGATGTGCGTGGAAGCGCCGCGTTGGTGATCTGGAAGGGCGAAGTCGATCGCTGACTGGCGAGCGCTTAGAGAAACAAGCGGGCGGGCCCTGGTAATGCAGAACAAAGACGGCAAAGCAGGTACGGCTTCTAGGTTTGGAAACAGGCGAGGTAACGGAAGAATTGTGAATGTCCAAATGGGGCGTTAGAGGTTGAGATGGTCGCCAGGTACCCCGTCTCGAGTAGGTTGGTTGGTGGTGGACTGGTGGTTGGGTTTGGAGCCTTTGAGGGACCGACCGGTTTGTGGGAGGAGGACGGAGTAAGGTACGGAGTACGGTGTATGAACAGGTGCGGGATAGTTGTCGAGGTAGTTTCTTTCGAGGTTGCTCTGTAATAAATATGAACCTCGGACGGAAACGGGGGCACGTCTCGCGAGCCTTGGACGGAGTTGGGCCCAGGATTTTGTAAGCTGAAGCAGTAGCGCGGGTGAGAGAATAATTAGACGGTGGTAGCAGAGATGCTCAGCAAGCCGGTCTGACCAGTGGAAGAGTGAGGGCCAAGCCAGGGTCTCCCAGTCTATTTGAAGGGCCCCTCGACGGGCACTAGCGAAAGACAAGAGCTGAAGCAGAGGCGTGGTGGGCTCTTGTGGATTACCGAATGGTCCTTGTACTCGATCTGGTGACGCTTTGAGCGCCCGCGAGCCCCCTTCTGCCTCTGGTAATTCCGTAGGACCCGCGCGAGACCCCAGTCGGAGGAGGCGTCGATGGTGAAGGTAGTTGGACCAGATTGGGAAGAGATGGGGCGGCGACAGCGGCGTTGGGCGACGTAGGCAGGAGAATCGTGGCTTTCCAACTTGGTACAGAAAAGCAGACGGGCCTTTCCTGACGCAGTCAGTAGTGTGGCAGAGGCTGCTGAAGCCCGAGGCCTGAAGAACGAAGGCGAGTATCCGTGGAGCGATGCGCAGTACTTGGTAGCAGTTCATGCAGCGCACTACTATGGCCAGGGCTAACAAAGACCATGTGGATTGAGCTTGACTCCTTGTTCGAGGTTGAGTGCCGGGTGCAGGAGCAGGGGGATGTTACCGTGCGGGAGGATCTATTGGACGATGTTCTTAAATTAAGGTCCGTTATTGTAAGGTACCGTGCAGTGGGGATTGGCTAGAAAGCTGCGAGGAAACAACCTTGAAGGTGACTTTTTTCTTTCTTTCTGACTGGAGCCCTGTAGGCTGATTCCATTTGATCAAGGTGACGTTGGGACCGCCTCAGGACCGCAAGCAGAGAAAGACGGCGGTTGGTTGTTGGTTCGTGGCGTAGCCAGCTGTTGGTTTGGGAAGTATCTTGGTATCTCTCTATTTGCGGCACAAGGTGACAAGGTGAAGTCGAGACTCGAGACTTGAGGCGGCCGAAAGATGGCCAAGCCATTTGCATTTGAGACGGTTGACGGCAACCAAAGGTCAGAGAAGAGAGCTCTGTGTGTAGTCCGTACCCGAATAGTGATTTGTGCACCGTTCTGTACCTGCAGGATGCAGCCTGGAAACCGTCAGAGCGAAGCACCCTGCGAGCGCCCTTTCTTGCTTCAAAATGTCGACCGTGACAAGCAGACAGGAAAACGGAAAGAACAGGGTCATCCGTTCTTGTCCCATTTAGCGCACTCGTCTTCCCCTTTGAGACATAACTATCGCGGAGCGTCAGTCATCCTGTAAAGTCTACCTACCTACCTGGATACTAAGTACGTACAAGAAGTAGGTGTGGTGGCAGGCACACCTTCCTTCTACCTCCACTCTACGAGGAAGAAGGCAGGTACAGCACGATCGCAGTGATGCCAGTTTGGGTTTGTGTTTCGTGTATTCCTTCCTCCCAAATCCCCCGTGTCTATTCCCCGACCACACCACTCGTCACACTGGGCAATCACCCAGTCCTCTCCTTCCACGACAACGCTCAACGGGTGAACCGTGTCAGCCCCGGAGCCAATCAGTCTCGGTCTCCCGGCACCGTAGACGGCGAAGGAGCCCCACGCCGACCTCCGTCGGCCTCTTCGCCCAAGACTCCAAGACCGCGCCCTCCCTGATCGTCACTCGTCACAACCTGCCGTTATCCGACTTGATATATGCTATACTCCGTACTGGAAAGCACAGATCAGACATCCAATATGATGCTGGGAAGAGCGCCGCGGACGATCAAACAGTGCACATTCGTCAGCAGGCACGGCACCCAGGCGGCACCCAGGCGGCACACATCGATCGATCAAATTGGCTGTATCTGCATGTACGGTGTACGGTGTACCCCAGCCAATACCTGGTTTCATTACCAATGCTTCCCGACCCCAGATGCACCTCTCGGCGACATTGGACGAAGCCCACCCGACTCCTACACTGCCAATTTCACCAATGACCTCACTCCAGTGCTCCACAGCACACCACACGATACACTACAAACACCCACAGCACGCCGTCGTGGAATCTCCGCGACATCTGTGCTGCATTTCAGCATGAAAAACAAGCCTCACATGATGCCACCGACCACGACTTTCCCCAGTGACGTGCCTGTCATTCAATCGTCTCCCGGGCCTCATCGTCAGCCCGTTTCTCTTGTGGTATCACCGACGTGGCAGCCCCTACCTTAGCTTACCAGCCTTATTGATATGATCCAAGTTGACGACAGTCTAGGCATGATCCCCTGGGGCCCAATACCACCTCAACCCGGACACGCAGCAACACAGCAACCCAGGACAACCGCATTGTCCGTTGCCCCGATGCAGGGTCCCATTCGGCGTCATACCTCGATGACCGTCCGTCAAGATATGCAAATCACGGCCGACTGGTTCCGTTGCAATCGCCATTCCTATCCGACTTTAGCTGCCTTGACCGCCAATGTCTCACTCACTCACAGATGACCGGCTGACAGATACCATCCTGTGGCTTGGTGCCAATAGCTTGTTGGCGTTCCCGGCCTTAGTCGCTTCCGTCGCAGCTGAATTTACCCAGGCTAGGTCAACGGCCGTGGCTATCAGTTCTCGCCCATCGAGATGAATCGGGAAAGCGCCAATCCAGATCGGACCTGCGCCGAATTGGAGTCCGTCGACGGAACATCACTATCCACTCCACCACCGACGATACTACAGACTGGATCGTGACAGGCGTTCAAGCCATTGAAAGCGGTATGTCTCCGCTGTGGGGTGGTAGCTGCAGCCACCGGAGGGCACTAGCGCAAGGCACTAGATGCAGAAACCCTGCATTTATTTCTTTGTGGTGTTGTGCAGCTCTTTCTCACAGCCGGTAGCAGACCTGTAAAGGCAAACGCTTCCTCGTCTCTCCACAGCGTTGACATTGCATAGCTTCGCGTTAGATGCCTCCTGCGACAGATCTAGCGTCGCCTCTGGTACCGGTGGAACGGGAGACTTTGATCATACGCGAATGGCGCATCATCTAGCCGTTGGCCAGAGGACGGCAGCACATGCAATGGTTGCATCACACAGGGCGGCAGCAGCTCTTTCAAGATGGATCGGGACGACTTGGCTATCTAAATCTCACGTCTCGGATGCCCGCGCTGCCGCACAATCTATCTGTTTGCGTCTTGGATTTGCACTCTTTGCAATCTCGATATTTCCGAGCTGGCGTCAAAGGCTTGGGCATGACCACCCACCACGATTTACGCTCGTATGCTTTCTTCATGCGACGTGGCGCCGAGTCGAGACCTCGTGATGAGTGACTCCCAGACCGCCGCCGACTTGTCCCGTGCAGAATCGGCGATGCCTCAAAACAGTTGTGGTTGCCCAATAACTCTAATCTCGAACTGAGCGACAGCTTCGTAATCGGTGTTAGGGAATAGCAGACTCGGCCGGCAGAACTGCATCCTCCCCTCGGTTCCGCGCTCTGCAAAGACTGCAAGGTTTCCATGGTCCTAGCTTAACGGTTACGGCCGACTCCATACTCGTCTCAACTTGACTCGACAGCTACCTTTGTTTTGCAATTCTCAAACAAAGCGGTAGAAGCCGACTGTGCGCGCGGCCACAGCCTGGTGCTTTAGTATTTTTTTCACGACTCGGATCCGTTCTATCCACGTCGCAGGAAACATGTTTGTCGCCGTCCTCAGTTCGTCTGTACTGCATTCGACTTCTCCAGACCCATCACCCGCTGATTGTCCAAGCTTCTCCCCGACTCAAACGAACTGTCATGTCTGAAGACTGAAGCTTGCCACATAAGTCCTGGCTGAGGCACAGCGTCGCAGTCAAAAAACCAAGACCTCCGGGGGCCGTCGGGTGCCGAACAGTTCATTGGCTGTCATGCCTCCCTCGAGGTAACGTCTGGAAGCCAACAGCCGTTAAGGGTCCAACCCAATGCCAGAGTGGAATGAACCCCTGTTCACACCCACTATCCTGGTTCTCCTGAACGAGTGCGTTGTAAGACATTCAATATCACGAGAGTGCCCACACCGCGGTGGGATGTCTCAAGAAAAGCAACGCCGGAGCAATGCTGTGGCCGTTGGTTTTCAGAAGTGGGACATAATTAACTCAAACTTCCCGACCCTTAGTGCTCCAATTCGAACTTTCAATTGCGGCTCGAAGAAGCGCAATTGTGTGTACTACCTCGCAGTCGTGGACCTGCTATTGCGTAGTACTAGACAAGGCCATTTGCATTAATACTTGACGCCAGATGTTATCTCGTATGATTGCTCACCTCAGGCAAGCAGCGAGTGACTAGCACGGCTATTTACATGCCGTCTATTGCGGTAAGTAAGAGTGGCACGAACCAGAAAGATCAGCATTGTTCCCCACGATATCCATCCAGCCTGCGGCGCCGACTCCCGAGATCCTGACCCCGTTCGAACTCCGCGTCCCCGAACTTGTCAAGTGTCAAATCTATCAAATAATCAGGCTCGACCTGCCCCCAGTGAGGCCTCCACTTGCCGTTCTTCGGGCTCCTCGCTGGAAAAGCACGGAGGCCGTTGTGATCATGACAAAAAAAGAATGGCCTTTTCCAAACGCGTGCTTGGTTCGAGTGTCGAGTGAGTAGGAGAGATAGTCTCCCGGGTATCTCCCATGCCTTTGTTTCGTGGCACGGTCTGTTGTCTCTAGTTCGCCGCCCGTTTCAATGTGCGCGTATGTGCGCATGTGCGCTGTGCATCAGCTGCATCCCGTTTTTTTTGGCAAGTTGTTCTGTTATGTTTCCAAACTCCATTGCACGAACGGGAAAGTATCCTTCCAGGTTACCAGGAGGAAACAGATTGTCGGATGATCCTATTCCAGACGTGGCAGTGCGACTGGGGGACTGTTCCTTGGATGAGGTACATGCATAGTTTGACATCGTCATCGTGGGACAATATGGAGTTGCAACTTAGCGATGAGCCATATGATTTGAAGCCATCTTTACTCAACATTATGATCAAAAAGGAACGCCAATCCGTTTGAAAACTTCAGGGAAAAAATTGATAACAAAAGCCGGCTCGAGCCCGCGACCTCCCTCGACCTTAAGGCCTAGGTAGTAAGTATAGGTATCTGACATTGGGTGAAAAGATCCCAAGAGCTACATCGACCCGTCACCAGAATTACTAGTAACAGAAATGTATTAAAAAAGAGAGGCTGCCTGCTATGGCGTCACTTGTGGTAACTTGCTCGTCACTCAAGGCTGCCCATCTCGGCACTCCAAGGATAGAAGTGTTCAAGGCACAATCGTACCGTTCGGACCGTCGTCTACAACGGGGCCGCTGCTTCTCTTGGGGAAATGGTTGCAAATTTCTGGGTACTTATGAGGGTTGGGTCGTTGACCCCATACGAATATACATCAGGTAGAGAGTACTCGTGCCATGTATGAATCATCAAATCAACGGGACGGACTTGTATGCTCACACAGCAATTATACAGATCCTGTCACATCAAGGGCCCGTCTTGTTCGTCGAGTGCAGCATCAGCAGAGACAAGCACACAGGGCATGTCAGGCAAACAGTGTAAGCAGGACAGACAGGTCAAGAAATAGGCCCCAAGCGTTCGGATGACCGAGAACCGAAACCCCCTTCCCCCCCCCCTCTCGGAAGTTACATAATTCTCCAACTCTGGTGAACTACAAACACCTCGATGGCCCCTATTCTGTGACTGCATGCATGCTGCTGCTGCTGCTGCTGCTGCTGCCTGCGGGTTATATGTAATATGTACGAAATGTGAAATAGTTTCCTGCATCCACCTATCTATACATAAGGTACCGGCGTCCCATTTGCATCTACGTTTGAGGCGGGCGCACGTCGACAAATATAGAAGCGGTGCTGTTGCTTAACATGTTGATGGTGCCGAAGTATGTGAGATGAAGATGGTGGAGGGGGGGGGGGGTCAAGTAGATCCTCGCAGTGATATGGAACCGCTTGGAAACGTTCTGCGGCAACCTCCTTTGCTTCTCCTCTTCTCTTGGGGGACCGAAATACAACTAAACTCATGGGCACCAATTTAACTGAACTATGGTGTATGCGTATATGCAAATATCGCCTTTGTCAAGACATATACTGCGTCTACTCACAAACGTTGCTGGTACACGCTTCAAAGATGGAGAGATGGAAGAATCATCAAGACCTCAAGAGGATTCATTTGTTTCACCCCTAGGAACGAGTGTAAGGAATCATTATAATCTTTCCATTAGTCAACGTAGTTGTAAGCGGGTGATATTGTTTGTTTCCCCCCTCTTGCTTCCTCCTTCCCGCTCCTCTTCCTTCTCCTCCTAGTCCTCCTCCTCCCCAGATAACAAAATCAGCCTTCGAGAGGCATTCAGCCCAACATCTCAATGGATGTTCAGGGGTGGGCCCAGTGTGAAAAGGGGTAAAGGTGAGCTCGCATGCTTGCGAGTGTGTGTACAACTGAGAAGAACAAAAAAAAAAGTACAAATTCCCAGGCCAGTCTTTCTCTTCGTTGGTCACAATACTTGAAACAGAAAAAAAGACACACTCTTATAAAGACGACCTGCTCCTCACCCCTTTAATCGAATGTGTGCCATTGTTTCGACATGATTTGAAAAGAAAACGCCTCATTCCCAATGCTTTCCCTAATTGTAGTTAATTGTATAAGTGGTGGTTTGTTGTGTTACTGCTTGCGAGAACCAGGCTTTTCCTCCCCACGCGATTTGTATGTGCGAATCCAGAAACCGGTCTCGACTTTTTTCTTCTTTTTCTTTTCTGGTACTTTGGTATCGGGGCAAGTTCGGGTTGTTTTACAGAATCGAAAAAAAAGGGACCAAGTTGTATTATATGTGTTTTGTTTGTTGTGATTTCGTATCGCCGAGGGGCCCTCTATTCGGACTTGGCCGCCACCGCGGCTCCCTTGCCCTTTGACGCCAGCAAACGGTTTTGCCTATCGCCCTTGTACCGCGTGTCGAGGGCGCGGTCCCAGAAGATGAAAAAGGGCTGAGAGAAGTTGGTCTTGATGCCCCACGTCTGGTGGTGGATGTCGTGGTAGGCGGCGTTGTTGCTCGTGATGTGCTGAAGGGGGTCCCAGGGCAGCGCGTAGCCGCAGTGGTCGTCGACGGTCTTGACGGTGGACAGGCAGAAGAATAGCAGTCCCTGCCTCGCGCTCATGCCGGTGAGGAGGAAGCCGATACCCGCGCCGAGGGTGTCGAGGAGGAAGCCCTCGAACGGGTGGTTGTAGAGGGCGCCGTAGGCATAGGGGACGTAGAGACGGTGGTGTCTCGAGTGGAATGTTGCTAGGAGGTTGTGTGTTAGTTGAGCTGGTTGCCACTTTTGCGCCGAACCACACCGGAGGCCATTCGGCCGAGTCGGAGTCCCGAGGGGTTGGGGGGGAGGGATTGGATCACAACTCACTGTACATCCACTTGTTTACGTGCATGAGGCGGTGGAGGAAGTACTGCCATGTGTCCAGGATAGAAATGGCGGCGAAGAGCTGGAATCCGGGAATGACGAGCCAGTAGATTGCCTTTGCGACGAGCAGTTCCCAGGCTGCGAAGACGGGGACGACGGCGTGCGATCCGTCGAGCTCGGTGGTGAGGAAGGGGTAGTGACCGCCGGCGAGCGCACCGGCGATGAAGGGGTGCGTGGCGGACATGTTCTTTGCGAGGGGAAGCGGCGTTGAGGCCGAGCAGGCCGAGGATGGTGGGTAGGGCGCGCTGGGCGACGCGGACGCGGGTGGCCCAGACGGCGACGTCATAGTTCTCCTTGCCGGTGAATTGCTCCTCATCAATGTACTCGAGAAAGACGGACATGCCAACCTGGATGAGCTGCTGGAGGAGGACGTCGCGGGCGACCTCGTAGCGGGAAACGTGGTTGCGCTTGGTGATCTCCTCGGGAGTATGTAGGCGGTACTGGGGCCAGACGTCGTAGACGTCAATGACGTGGAAGAAGAGGGACAGGATCCAGTAGACGACGATGGGCAGGAAGATGCGCAGGTAGACGTCGGGCAGGCCGGGAATGAGGTCGGCATAGGGCTTGAGAGTGTATTCCGGCAGGGGCGGGAGGTCGCCGACGGTCGACGTGAAGTTTGCCGCCATCGTGGGTGGGATGGTTTCGTTTACCATGGCGGGTTTTCGGGTTCGGCGGTTTCTCTCGTTTGCTCGGTCGGTTCGGATGTGGTGGGATTAGGGATTGCGTCGGTCAGAGGAGGATTGAAATGTATGCTCGCGTGCGTCTCAAGGCGAAGAATCGGAGGAACAAAGATTGAAAGAAGAAAGTAGGGAGTGACGGGTTCGTGTGGCGGGTGAGGCGGTTTGTAAGGAGCGGACGGAAGTTGGATATATGAGATGCCAATCCTTGGGGGTTGCCTGTGCCAGGTAGGTGGGTGGATGGTGGTAGGGTGGAGGATGTCAAAGCAGAGAGCGAAGCACAGGGCTGAGACGGAGCAGAGCAGCAGCAGGCGAGTTGTAATTAGTAGTATGCGTAGTAGTGCGGTAGTGAGTGAGAGGACGTCGGGAGACTGGTGGCGAGTTGGTTCGAGGTTTCACTAGCTTGGACTAGCATTGGCCCTTGTTCGCAATGCGCCCAAAAAGTTGCAAGTATTCGCTGACCAGAGTGACTTGCGCGCCCGGTGCATGCGGTGCTTCAATGCGCCTGACAGTAGGTACAAATGGAGTTTATCTGGGTACCTTTGGTCTGTGGATTGTACGGATACCCAGTTGAGTCTGATTAGCGGCGACGTCGGGGCAATTTTTTCTCCCTCTACGGAGTACGCAGTAGTAGATCTCTTGCAAATATCCGTACTTTGGGTACTAAGGTAGGTATCCGCACGCAGGCGTCGCCGCACCGGGTTCCCAGGCCCAGGAATGATGCGCTTTTATCAATCTCGCTTGTGAAAAGGCGCGGACCTCTCGCCTTTCGACCGTCTCCCGGCTTTTGCCACAGATCGAACCACAACAGTTCACTTGTCTCCCCGGCCTTTCGACCTGGTCAGTCGTGCCAAACTTCTATTGTGGAAATAGTCCAAATCCACGGCCGCGGTATCCGGTTAGTGAATTGTCAACAACACGTCAACGCGATGCGATGCCTCTCTTGGATCAAATCTTCGTCGTGGGCCTTGCAATTCAAACTCTTTTCATCACGGACGGACTTGCCTCGAGTACCCGTCACGGGTTTGCTCGCGTAAATTGCGGCGGGCTTTGCGGGCTTGCCCATGCTGTCATCACCTCTTTAACCATGTGCGGCTTGCTACGCTGCCGTGTCAGGCCACCGGGCCCTCCCCCCTGTCGATGCCGTAAATACGCGGACGCTTCGGTAGCTTAAGTAAGCCCGTGTTACCGCGATGCGATCGAGTGCCAAGCGCCAGATGGTGTCGTCTCCAGGAGAGGGGGCTTAGGTAAACCGCCAGGCAATTTCACGAGCATGATGCGCCCACTCTGGGCTCGAATAAGCGCCCCTTTTTTCTGATGATCCAACGACAGTGAAGGAAGCCTATCAGTGAGACCAAAACAACAAGAAGGATGAGTGAAGAATGAGAGGATGATGAAAGGTGACGAGGGGTGCTGACAAAGGAGGATCAACTTCATTGTTTTGTCTCAAGGGCGGTCCCTGATCATGAATGCCATCCCACTCCCAACCCATGTGTCGGGCTCTTTACAAAACACCAGACGATGTTACACGTCAGGAGTGTTCATGTGACCCGGAAGAACTGGTTGACGTGAGTTTGGGCTGGGCTCACCGCTCTCTCGACCAGCCGCAGAACGTAGTTGAGGCTATCCCAGCTTCAATCCCATTAAGCCACGACCTGCGGTGGATAACGTAAAAGGCCCTTCAGCGGCAGCGGCACCGTCAAGGGCTCGATTCCATCCACGGCTTAGGTAAGACACCCAGCTCACCTCGCCAAAATCAACACCACATGCTCCAGGTCATCCAGTCTTGGCCGAGAAAAAAACCCCAGGTTTGAATGATGCTCACCGCATCTGAAGTATAGTCAAAACTTACTTCAATATGCCTTCGCTTGAATGATAAAATATCAAAGTCAAATAATATAGTCAGCAAAGTGCTGTCGTAGGAGACCTTGAAAGGCGAACCTCATCGGGTTGATATCTTTTCAGGCTCTGGTCCCATGTCCCGCACCTTCAGTGTTCTCGCCCTTCGGGCAACCCGCCACATTGTTAGGGATATGGCGGAGACCAAAGGCTTGGGCACTAACAGCCTATGAGCACAGATACAGGAACCCTCCTGGCTTTTTTTTTTGCCGCCAGCCCAAATCAAGACTAGCTTAGAAAACCCCACCAAACACAGTCCCTCCCACTTGCCAATTTTGCGAACACTTTTCGCCCTTCAAAAGCGACCCCCCTCCTTTCTGCTCGTTCCTCCTACTTCTCCAGACCCAGACAACAAACTTGCCGTCTCGCCAATACCTCACCTCCTCGACACCTCAGACAAACCGCCAAGATGATTATCTACAAGGTACGTCCTTTTCATATCGTGTGGTCACTTCTCCTTGGGATAATGGGCGGCTTGTGTTGCTAGACAAAGCTGTTTTTACCCCTCCTTCAGAAACCCCCCGCCATTGGACGGCCGGGGGGTTGAAAAAAATGTCGATATTTTGAAGATGGGTAACATTTCGAATGTGCTGACCGAACAACCGCGACATAGGACATCATTACCGGAGACGAGATCATCTCGGACTCCTACGACCTCAAGGACATCGATGGCATTGTCTTCGAGGCCGACTGCGCCATGATTACCGAGGGCGCCGTCAGTGTCGGTTCGTGAACCACCCATTCACCCACACCACCCCTCCTGGCTGGGCGCTTACCCCGCGCGCTTCCCAAATCCATCGATATATATATGAAAGAACAAAACATTCTGACAGAAGCGACTCTCACACAGACACCGGCGCCAACGCCTCCGCCGAGGAGGCTGACGAGGGTACTGAGGACGCCGAGATCAAGGTCAACAACATTGTCCACTCTTTCCGCCTCCAGTCCACCCAGTTCGACAAGAAGAGCTTCCTTGGCTACCTCAAGGGTGCGTGAAACCATCTCATGTATAAATGAAGGCATTGTTGGTGTACTGACAAGCTTCGCAATTAGGCTACATGAAGGCTGTCAAGACTGCCCTTCAGGAGAAGAACGCCCCCGCCGAGAAGATCACCGCCTTCGAGAAGGGTGCCCAGAAGTACGTCAAGGAGACCCTCCTTCCCAACTTCAAGGACTTTGAGTTCTACACTGGCGAGTCGATGAACCCCGATGGAATGTAAGCAAAATCCTTCCCCAAGACCTCCTCGATAACCCGCCGCAACCGACGCTAACCTGCGCACAGGGTCGTCCTCCTCAACTATCGCGAGGATGGTGTCACCCCCTACATCGTCGTCTGGCAGCACGGCCTCGAGGGCATGAAGGTTTAAATCTCGACACGGAATTAGTTCTTTCCCTGTTGTATTTTCTCGAGATTTTATCGGTGTTTGTTTTGGGAGACCGAAGGAATTTGACGTCTTACAAGAAAAACACTTTTGCTATAGCGTACCACCCATCTGCTTTGGCATATATCCCTTCAAAAGCCCCCGTAGCAAGCAAAAAAAATAAAAAGCGCACACCCGGCGTCGGCCGTGCTTATGATCATATGAACGAAACAACTTTTTTGCCTTATGCATTTGCTCGACGAGCTTCATTCTATACGAACACTGGAAAGATATATGATGCTCCCACAAAGTGGTTCGATTTCTTTTTTGATACAACCCCGCAAGGTCAAGTAGCCTGACCATTAGCAAAACGCCACAGAATGCATTGGCCGGTCGCAAAGTAAAGTGCATGCACCAACTCAGCCTCGGAATCGTACGTGATGTCCACCAGCCACCACCATCACCTCACAAAACCTGCTCAGCTCAAAACGTCGGCTTGGTAGCCAAGGGAATCGGAGGAGGTGCGTCATCGTCATCACCAAGGCCAGGTGCTCGAGGCGAAGGCGCGGGCAGCGGTGCCGGTGCTCCAGCCAGCTGGGGTTTCTTCTTTGGGGGCGGCGGCGGAGGCGGCTTCTTCTTTCCGACTGCGCTCGCCAGCCCAGGCGGAGGTGACAACGGGCTCGGCGCCGGGCTGGGTGCCGTGGTCGTAGTAGTCTCCGCATTAGCCCCGGCCTGCTGCTGCTGCTTCTGACCGACCTGGTCGTTGTAGAAGCTCTTTGCCTTCCCGGCATAGTTCCCTGCCTTTTCCGTGATGCCGTATTTCTGGTTAAAGTTGTTGGCGCTCTGGTACCCGGACTTGACCTGCTCGCCGTGCCGCTGGCGAAAGTTGTTGAATGTCGACGCAGCGGACCGGGCGTCCGAGACGGACACGGACGACGGGTTCTTGTGAAAGTCGGCTGCGGTGCGCAGCGCGGCTTGCTTCTGCTCCGTCGTGGTGCCCTCTGTCGGCGGCGGGGTGGAGGACTGGTGGTTGGCGGCGGCGGACTTGCCCAGCTTGGCGAATCTATTTTGCAACTCGCTCATGTGGCCGCCGGTACTGCTGCTGCTGCTGGCAGGCGGAGGCGGCGGCGGTGAGAAGGCTCCGGCCCGGGGAGGTGGCGCGGGGCTGCTGGCGTTGGATCGGGCCGGTGGTGCGGGCGCGGACTTTCCGATGCCTAGTGCGGATACAGAAACGCCTGCTGCTCCTAGTCTGTTCATCGCGTTCTGGTTTAGGTATCCTCCGCTGCTGCTTGACGCCTGTGGTGGTGCTGGTGCTGGCGACGCCGGTCTCGCTACCGACGAAGCGGAGGGTGTTCTGGGCGGCAGTCTCGGTGGTAAGCTCGGGGGCGGCGGCCGTGCGGCGGCGGCTTGACCCGGCACCGGCGTCCGTCCGTCGGCGCCATCCTTTCTTCCCGGCGGGGGCGGCAGATGGGCAGTCGAGAGGCCTGTAGTATCTGTGCGCCACGGTCTGGGCGGCGCCGCTTCTTCTTCTACGCCTTCCTCGTGTTGCTGCTGATATCGGGTCGAGTCGTCGTACGGCGGCGGTGGTACGCCAGGTGATGTTGCGTTGGAACGTGATGGCGGGGGCGGGGGTGCAATTGTTCCCGGGACACGCTTCGGCGGCGGTGCAAAGGTTGAGGGATCTGCGAGAGATGATAGGGGTCTGGCGACGCGCTCCTCTTTGTCGCTATCCGTTTTCCTTCCCAACAGGCCGTTCTGTCGTGTGTCTGGTCAGTTACCCTTTGCAAATACAGAGACGCCCGCCCGGTGACATACCATTTGGCCCTTGAAGGTGGTGCCCGGCTTCTCGGGGTGCCAGCCATTCTTCATGAAATTTCCAAAGTTCGACGACATTGTTGCGGAGTCTGGGTCGAACAAAGGGAAAGGGGGAAGAAGTGTTGCTGTTGACTCGTACCCTTGGCGTGTGGAAAGGGGAGATTTTGTCGACGACAGGTTGTGCAATTAATGTAAAAAGCACTGGTGGAGGCTCGCATTGCGTCGTCTCCCGCGGTGGTTCTCTGTCAGCGCTCCATCCTGGTTTCCTGCGTGACGTCGCCCCGAGGTGCGTGGCAGTGTTACCCGCTATCGAAATCGCTAAAATTACGGGTGTCGCCGTGCTGGGCCGCTGGACTGGAAATTCGGGGGAGGGTGCCCCCCTGCTAGGCGCCTTGCGATTCAGGCCTTCATCCCCCTCCTCTTAGGTTCTCGGGGGAATAGACCCCTCGGTCGATGTGCCTTACCAAATATTGACTTTCGTCGCGTCCGTCGCGTCTTTGGAGACGGCACTTTGTCCGCCCACTCAATCACGAACCTCTCCCGACAGGCCCACCAGCCAGTCGATTGAACACGATGGCGCAGCGCACGATAATCGACGTCGAACTTTTGACGGAACATCTGGGATACGCACCAATTGTGAGTCTACCTTTGGCCCAGGGATCGCGCGGCGCCTCAGGACTAACATCTCCCAGTCGCTCCTGGACAGCATCATCAACAATGTCAACGCCGTAGCCGACAAGACTCTCGACCGCGTCGAGCAAGGTCTCTCGAAAGCGCCTCCGAAAGCGCTCGGGTTCGAAAAGGCGCTGAAGCAGAAGAAACGGTCCGCGGACGAGGTTGTCGACGTCGAGGAGACGGCGAAGCTCGAGATCGTCGACGGCGTCCACAAGCTGGAGACGCTGCTGTGCGCGGCGATTGACAAGAATTTTGACAAATTTGAGCTCTACGTCATGAAGAACATCCTGAGTATCCAGCAGAGCCAGCGAAACTGGATGCGCCTCGCCCACTACGACGGTCTGGACTTCAACGCCACTCACGAGGACGCGCCGACGAGGGAGAGCGTCGATGCGCTGAGGAGGAAGCTGCAGGCCAGCCAGCGGCTCAACGTGATGCTGCATGCCGAACAAGCAAAGAATGCGGCGCTACTGGCGAAGCTGCGAGGGGTCATTGGCGGTAAGCCCGCCGGATCCAGGGCTTCGCTGCTGGGACAGGTCAAGGTCGAGGGGTCCGACGATAGGGCGCCGTTCCAGTTCCTGCAGGAGAAGGGCGACTTGGCAGACGGGGATTTCAAAGCGCCTATAACGACCACGACTGCCTTCAATATGTCGCAACTCCAGGCGCTGCGCGCTTTATCGACGTCGCTGCGTAATATCATGCCCGATCTTAAGGACCCGTCCAGCACCGAGGACGGCCCCGAGAAGCAAAAGAGCTGGAGACGAGAGAGAATGGAGTATGTCGAGGGAGCCACGCGGAAGCATCTGGAGCATGTGCGTGGGCTGGAGCTCGGCAAGGATGGCGATGTGCGCGATGGCGAGTGGCAAGGTGAAGGCAGGAAGTTCGCCATGGGCGAGGTGGAGGGGCTCGAGCAAGTGGTTGCAGCGCTTGGGGGAGGCTCTGGGGAATCTACTGAGCAGCCCGATCCCGACGCAATGGATGAGTCATGAAGTGAGCATTCGGATGTCAACTTCTTTGAGAAGATTGAAATGAACTCGCAAGCTCGCCACCGACAGAACATGCCGCGGGACACTGGCTGCTAAAAGCATGCCTAACGGCATGATCATGATCCTAGCTGTGATGCCAGGTCGGGCGATTTGGCTCTCGCGCAGAGTGCCCATCTGCTCTTCCCCAGCAGGCTATCACTCAGCCGCATCTCAATCGACGTTGAGAACTGAAGGGAAGGCGGCAAGTTCGATCGCGCCACCTGCTACACCCATGGCAGGATAGAAACTCGATGTGCCTGAGGCAAGTAAAGCTCGCTGCTTCCCTCAGCCAAGCACGAAAAGTTGCAGGGCAGCTATCTAAGATACCGTCACTGTTGGGGCATCGACAGGGAACGAGAATTCACATGGACCAAGGCCATGATGTTTTGTCAATACAAGCTGGGAAATAGTAGCCGACAGACGGCTAGATGATGCACACTTCCCTCATGTCGAATTTAATTCAGGAGAGGGGTCGCGTCCCTGCTCAGGCGGCATCGCAAAGGACATAAAGCTTGGGGGGTGTATGGGTAGATCCACATCACAACTTGTTGGAGTCAATATACGTGGAATTAGACGTGGCTCAACCGAGAAGGATTGCAAGGAGGGAGGACAAACGGGGAGAAGAGGAACCTCAGGCTCTAGGCCCATTCTTGGAACCTGAACACACCAAATTCATTCATATTTTCCACCTGTGGCTGGCAAGAACCAGAGTTTTACCTCACGATCAACTTGGAGGGGTCCTTCTTTCCATCGGACACAATCGGTCAAGAAAGGAAGTGACGCCCCAAGTAGTACCGGGGCTCCTACCCGTCGGTGAGTTGAGATATCCAAGTGAGGCAAGAGGCGGACGGAAACTAATATTTGAGGAAGGAGCAATAACGACCTGCCAAGGTACTTGAAGTTTACTTCGCCTTGACACAATCCGTTCGTTTTTCTTTCACTGCCCGTCAGCATCACCCGCCAACACCACTCAAGCCCCTCCGCGTTATGTGCCTCTCTTCCAAGGTTGACGACCAAGATGCCGCCTCACTTTCCCAACGAAGTCCTCCTCGGAATCACAAGGATCCTACGATATCCCAAAACAATAAACAAGCGCACCAATGGCCCAGATTATGCCACATTGTCCAACCTGTGCCGCGTATCCAAAGGTTTTCAGCAAGTGGCTGAGCCCTTGCTCTACGAATCGATCTCTCTCAGTCATGATGGACTCAGCGCTTTCGTGGTTACTGTCGAACGCAAGCCCTGCCTTGAAGGTTATGTCAAGGAGCTCAGCATTCCCAGTGAGGGACTTACTGGTCTCACTCGCCTCTGGCTTCGGAAGCGACTAGAAGAGCGGCAAGACTCTGCCGAACATATTTCTTTCAAGCGCGCCATTCAACTGGCTTTGGACGTGTTCAAGATATGGCCCTCGGCTGATCATGAAACCATCTATTTGCTGCTTCTCACTATGCTGCTCCCGGAGGTCGAGGTCTTGCATTGCGCACCCAACATGTGCCCGATGCAATGCATCACCAATGTGGACCACCCCGGGCCCTTTCCTCGTCTACGAGAGGTTCATATCGAAGGCAGTGAGCCTGATATAATGGGGTTTATGGATTCTACGCCAGCCAGTTTGTGCGAACCTTTTCTCCCGCCGACAGTGCAAATCTTTGACGGCTTTGGTGTCGACTGGCTGGCGCCCATCAAATGGCGAGGGACGGAACGCATGGCGTTGAAGACAGTACGGCTTCGAAGCTCGCTGTGCAATGGGACAGGCGTAGCGGATCTTCTCAGCCACTGTCCCGACCTTGAGAGTCTCAGCCTGGAATGGAGTAATGAAGGTCTGAATCGCTTTGAAGGGGACAATGACTTCCCCTACTACGACGAAATTGGCGAAGCGTTGAGACAATACGGCAAGAACATCCAAGAACTCGAACTGGACTGTCTTGAGGAAAATTACTATAATTGTGACTACCTTCGAACAGTTGAAGAACTGGAAGAAGAACGTATCGGTTCGCTGCGGGAATTGATGCGGCTCAGAACGCTCCGGTTGCCCCTCGACCTGCTACTTGGAAAAGACGACTGGATACCTCATCTGGAAGAGGAAGATCATGAGACTGGGCCGCAGATGCCGACCCTGACCCTCAGCGATGTGTTGCCTAGATCGTTGGAGACACTGGAGCTGATGAGCTGTCCATGGAATGGGATAGAGCATTTGCACACTCAGATACATGACTTGCTAGCAACCGGACATATGGCGAGTCTGCGTTCCATTTCGGTGGAACGACACCAGGGTGGATTCCAATGCGACATCGCTCACCTCGGCTGGAACGCCAGCATTATTGAACACCGCTTTACGAGCCTGAACAATCTGCTCATCACCAAGAAATACTGCTCTCGGGTTGCACAGGAACTTGATGGACCTCCCTGATGAGACCCGGAAGCTGGACTCAGGTGTCAAATGTGGCCCAAAGCATCAAAGATACGAATTAGGAAGGGATTGAAATGTAATGAATGGTTACGAGGACTGCTTAGTCTGGTAATCTGAGTCTTTGGGTTGCGACGGTGCCAAGTCGGTGATACAGGACAATAGTTCGCCTCTCAATACATTACCTCTGTTCCCCCTACTACTGCCGTTGTTGCTGCTGTTGCTTTTCAATCTCTATATCCCTTCGAAAATATGCCTCAAAAAATGTTGTCAGAGGAGAATACTAGAAACAATGGTTACAGGAAGGCAGGCACTTGTACCTGGACCAGCACCCTATTCTGTCACCTACATTAGATGTTCAAGGCAATAAGGTCCCGTGGTGACCTGGTACCCACTTCCGGGCCGGTCCATGAGTCGGCAGCGTCACGGCTTTCTACTGGGCCGGAGTCTTTGGTGTAAGGTACATTGCCTTGGAGATCTCACGGGTACCTTACTAAGATGGACCTTATAAACCACCAGACTGGAGGTATTATTTTTGAATTAATGGAACGGAAGTCTTAATGTGGGCAATTCACTTGGACTCAAGGCTACTAGCCTATATCCATAAGATTTGCTCCTTGCTCAGTGTACCACAATGACAATTCACTTGCCCAAATATCCCGCATCAGAGCCGCTACATCCATTGCATCGCTCGCTCTTCTCGCCTCGTCGACATCAATCTCCCGAGTCTTCCTGGTCTATCAAGTTAACTCTCGGCTATCCTCGCAAGCCAAGACGACAAGGCCTAGCACCTACTCTTCTGGGTGTAGCCTCGCATCTCCGCGTACGACGTTGCAATTGAGTTTACTAGACCCCCTTCAGCACGCCGAAAAGAATGATATACAGAGCGTCTGCGAAAATGCTACGCTGGCCCGCGAGATGTCGAGACTCGAGAGCGTCATACAAGCATCTCGGTCTTGGCTTGCATGTTTATCAACCGTTGACCCCTCATTTTTTGCCCTTTAGGTTCGCCAGGGCCAAGATGGAGATTTTGCACGATTCACAGGGCGAGAAAAGGTGAATGAAACCGCGCAAAGATCCGCCGGAGATGTCTGTATAAAAGCGTCAGACGCCAGTCGCTCGTACTCATCTAAACGGTGGACGATCTTTCAGTGAATTGGCGGTGTTCAATTCAAAAAAGTCAACATGAAGCTCACAGCTGTATTCGCCTTCATCGCCCCGGTCATCGCCCTCGCCGGCAACGGTAGGATGACGACGCCCCGAGACGAAAAGGTCAGCTACGACGGCTACCAGGTCTACCGCGTGCCAACAACCAACGCGCCACCAAATCAACTCGCCCGCCTGCGCTCGTTCCCGTCCATTGACCTGAAGGGCTCCGTCGAAGTCGCGATCCCGCCCAGCGAGGTTGAATCACTCAAGTCTCTAGGACTGCTGGACGATGCGCAGCTTCTAGACGATGACCTCGGGCGGGCGATCAGGGCCGAGTCCGAGGCCGAGAAGAAGCCCGGCTTGACCAAGAGGGGCGAGCTGCCGGACCTGAGCTGGTTCGACTCGTACCACGCGTACGACGACCACGTACAGTACTGGAGGGACCTCCACGCTGCGTTTCCCGACAACTCGGAGTGGTTGGACATTGGTGCCTCGTATGAGGGCCGCAACATATTCGGGTTGCGGCTTTGGGGAGGCGAGGACACTGGGACGAAGCCCGTTGTCCTCTGGCATAGCACCGTTCATGCCAGAGAGTGGATTACTACAATGGTATGTGAGCCCGTCCCAGGCGTTTTCGTGAGTGAGGTTGTTGATGCCCGCAAGCAGACTGTCGAGTACTTGACCTACCAACTCATCGACGGCTATAAGTCTGGAGACCGAAATGTCACAGCCTTCTTCGACGCCTATGACTTTTATATTGTGCCCTTCCACAACCCCGACGGTAAGTCAAAAGCCGTCTTACCAAGCCCCTGTCCAAATCACTAACAACATCACCCTCCGTGTCTAGGCTTCGTGTATAGCCAGACCACAAACCGCCTCTGGCGCAAGAATCGCCAGCCGCGCTCCAACACGACCTGCATAGGCACCGACGGCAACCGCAACTGGAACTTCCAGTGGGACTACCCCCTCGAGGACGGCAGCGTCTCCGCCGACCCGTGCGGCGAGACGTTCCGCGGCCTCGCGCCGGGCGACACGACCGAGAATGTCGTCCTCTCGGCCCTCTCGCGGGAGCTAGCTGCTACAGCTACCAACTCCACCGGTGGCGGCGGCATCAGACTCTTCATCGACTGGCACAGCTACTCGCAGCTGATCCTCCTCCCCTGGGGCTTCTCCTGCGAGCCCGACGTGCTTCCCCGGAACCTCCAGGCGCAGCGGGACGTGGGCGCGGGGTACGCCGCGACGATTGCGGCGACGAGCGGGGAGGGCTACGAGGTCGGCCCCTCGTGTGAGATTTTATACTATTCCACGGGCTCCGCGAGGGACTTCCACCACGGGGCGCTGAATGCGACGTACTCGTGGAGCGTCGAGTTGCGGCCCAAGAGTGGTGGGAGCGGGGGGTCTGGATTCATTCTGGCGCCCGAGTTTATTTTGCCCACGGCCGAAGAGCACTGGGAGGGGATTAAGTATGTGCTGGGTGCTGTTGGTAAGTAAATGTGTACATGTCATGAACGAAGCGTTGCTGGGTAGACTACGTACGGCATGGTACATACAAAATGCTGGAGAAAAACGCATCACAGGGATGTTAGACGGGTATCAACTGCTATGGCCAGTCTTGTTTTCTTCTCGTTGCCTTGACTAATCTCTCAGTGATTCTGTGACTACCCCTCGCATTGTAGTGGCCTGCTTCTTTCCCTACATATATCCCTGGATGTCATGGTTCACTCAAATCAGGAGTTCGAGGGATGAGGATTCCAGATACATGATTATATAGATCTATATCTGACGCCTGTTGTCTACTACATGGTGAAGACATGCAAGCGTCAGTATGCGGTGTGATAATGTCATGCTCCGAGACTAGGGACACGCCATGCTGGGTTCGCAGATACATGACTTGGGGAAGGATGATATCTTTGAGTTGTTATACATTGATCATTTCTATATGTATAATACAATAGTCGGATGAGAGTCCAATGTCTACTCTACGCCTCCTCCTGCCCCGGCAACAGGCGGTAATCGTGAGCAAACGCCCAGAACCCGTGCTTCGAAAAGCGACCCGCCTTGTCCGCGGCCTGAGGCCTGGCCTGCTTGCGAACGGTATCGACCAGCTTCTTGGCCCCCTCAAAGTCTTGCCGGTGAACCAGAGACCGCAGCAGGGGGTCGAGCAGCGGCAAGCCGGGCCATATACCCCAATCATCAAGGTCGTAGACGACCTCGAGCGCGCTGTCGAGGTCGCCGGCGCGGTGGTAGTTCTTGATGACACTCTCCCAAAAGACGCGGTCCGTCAGGGCCCGCGTGCGCGCGCGGCGGTCCGCGACAAGGGCGCGCAGCGAGTCGAGGTCCGGCCGGCTCCGGTTGACGTAGTACTCGACCAGCATGGTGCACATCTCGGTCGACGGGTGGAGGCGGGATGCGCGGAGGTGGGAGAGCAGCGCGGCCACGGCGTGCTTTCCGCTGTCGCCTGCCCGGACGAGGACGTGGAGCATCTTACCGTAGGACTCCTGGTTGGGCTCGATGCCGCAGGCGGCCATCTCGGAGAACACCCTGTCCATCGTCTCCCGCTGCTCCTGCGGCGTCTGGTCTGGCAGGTCGCTAAGGGCCGCCTCCATGATGACGGTAAAGGTAGCCCCGTCCGGCGTGATGCCCGCCGTCTTCATGCTGGCGAGGATCCGATCCGCCTCCTCGTGGGCACCCTTTTTGAGCATGCGTGATAGGAGCATGTTGTAGGTGTAGATGTCGGGCGTGATGCCCTTGTCGGTCGCCCAGTCCAGTACGGTACGGATCACCTCCATGTTATCGCGCCGGAGCAAGCCGGAAATGGCCGAGTTCACGTTTGAGATGCCAGGCTCGACAGCCTTGCCTTGCGTGCCGTTCTTCACTGCCATGCTCCACAACCTATCCATCTCCTTGAGGGCGCTCAGACCGTCATGTTCGCCGCCCAAAAGACCGAGGGCGGAGATCCTGCTCGACCAGATCTGCTGGTCCAGCTTGACACCTGCGTTTGTGATGAATTTCCACAGGTTCTCAATCGGCTCTAACCGCCTGGCCTCTTTCCAGCCACTCATCATTGACGTGTACGTCCTGACCGTCGGAGCCATGCCCAGAGTCTTCATGTACGCCAGTATCTCCTCCGTCAGCTTAGAAAAGCTTACCCCTAACCCGTACTTGCTACACGCAAGGAACAGGATGTAATCGAAAAGGTCCGGAGAGCTCTGTAGTCTCAGGGTCCGGTCCTTGTCGTTGGCCGGGTTGATCAGGTCTCTCCAGGCCTGCTGGATGGCTGCAGTGTCGTTTGCACGGAAGACGGTCTCGAATCGCCGGTGCCACAGGGCATAGGAGAACCGCACCGCTGACTTGGCTTGGTCGGGTTTGCTTGGAGACACAGTATCCAACTCTTTCCACGTTCCAGGAGCTACTCGCGTCACCCTCCAGTCCGCCCGGGGCTGGACGTAGCTCCAGACTTCGGCATGGTCGCGAAAGAGCTCTCGCAGCATGTCTTTATCAAATTGCTTGACAATAGGATCCAGTGCTTCCAATAGCGGGTGTGCCTCCAACCTGGCCTTGGTGATCATATGCTTGGACTCAGACAGCAATACGTATGTGGCTACGAGGGCCGGTCCTAGGCCTGACGTTTCGTTGGCTGCAAAAAAGGGGAAGAGCGCGCGGAGGAGTCTATCGGGTCTCTCGGTCCCCAGCAAATCCCGCCTTGACGTGAGCCAAAACACGGGATCCGACTCGAGACCGCTGTCTGCGCGCTTCAAGCCCGAGAAGTGTTTCCAGCACTCCACCAGATCCTCTAGCAGCCGGTCCTCCACAGGCTGGTTCTCCGGGTCCGCTCGAGTTGAGATGATTGCTCGCAGGAGGCCATTGATGAGTTCCAGCCGCCTCACGACCCTCTTGTTATTTATATGAGTATACAGCTTGCATATGTCTACAGTTTGGGGGAGGTCTGCGGCCTCTATCGTCGCAAACTTGATTCTCGTGATTTGTTGTAAAGCTTGGCTGGCTATGGTTGTGGTAACCTGAGGCAGATAGACACCCGACTTTTGCGCGGTTACCAGAAGTTTCGCGGTTATGAACGTGTATGCCTGTGTTGCAAACTCCAAGTCGGAGATCTTTTGTTTCTGTCTCTGTTGTAAGAGTTGGCTGAGCTCGTCGGTAAGCGAGTAGAGCTGGTTGACGCCCGGGCCGCTGGTAGGAGTCGCCTGCGCGGGCTGCTTGTTGACGGTCTCTTCAAATAGGTCCAGGACTCTCTGCTTCGCAGTCTCGTTGCCGCTGCCCTTGGGCTTCCTCGTGGGTGTTCGTGGCGATTTGGGTTTCGGGGTTCGGGACGGCTGGTCCACGGCGGCGGACGGGAAGCTTGTCGTCGAGTTCGGTCGGACCGCGCCGATTGTCGCAGCGCCGGCCAGAAGCCTCAAACGACATTGGGCGCATACCGTCCTCGAGGCGAGCATGGCATTCGTCTAGCCTCCGGGTGCGTTGGCGGGTTGAAGCGATTTGGATAATGTTGCGAAAAAAAAATACGTCGCGGCGTCACTGGAAAAGCTGCCGACAGCGGGAGGAACGCACGCCGATTTAGCGGCCCGGAATCCCTGCCGTTGGTCCCTGCGGCAGCGCTCCATTTGAGAAGCTTGGGCCACTTGCTGCCACAGAAGAGCTCTGAGACGAAGCCGTGAGACGATGAACTTTGCGACGCGTTGTCAAGGTACATGAGATGTTTTTTTATAGAATTGACGTACTTAAAGGTGAGTAAGAGGTACAGTTGAGACGATGTTTCAATAAAAGTGAATGTCAATTTAGTAAAGTGGTATATAGTCCCCGAACCCAATTCATCAAACGTCACGTTTTACATCTTGGAGATTGTAGCCTCAAACTTGCCGTCAATCTCGCGAATCTTCTGCGCCGATCTCTCGTACCCGGGCTCCTTCTTGAGCCTCTCAATGTACTCAAACACACGGGGATGCGCCGCCTTGGCAGAACCGCCGGGCCAGCTCCCCAGACCGTCGAAGCGGGGCTGCGCCGCGATGAGCGCAAAGCTGAGGAGGATGTCGGCGGCCGAGAGGTGCTCGCCGCAAATGTACTTTCCGCCGTTGGGCGACGTCTCGAGCATCTGGTCAATCATGGCCATGTGCTTCTTGGCGTTGGGGAAGACCATCATGCTGTAGATCCGGTTGGCCACCACCGACGTGATGGGCCGGACGAGGAAGGGCACGTTGTCGGATTTCAGGGCTGCAAGGCGTGAGCGACTACTTTAGAATCGTGACCTGACGTGGGACTTACCTCCAATGACTAGGGACAAGGTGAGGACCGGGAGCAGACTGCCCTCAATGTAGTGAAGCAGGTACTGGCACCTCGAGTACTCCTCGGTCTCGCCGCCAATCTTGCCCTCCTGGCCGTCCTTCCACTTCTTGGGGATGAGGTTGGTGTTCTGGCCAAAGTGCTCGCACAAGTACTGCGTCATGTAGCCACTCTCGGCCAGCTTGATGGACTCGCCAGAGCCGGTCGGGAATATCTCAATCACGGGCGACTTGCCCAAGGGGTGAACCTTTGCCAGTTCGGGAGGCGCCAAGAGCGTCTGCTTATTCCTGTGGAATACTTCGATTTCATAGTCAATCTTGAGCTCCTCAAGGAGCCACAGGATGTTCTGGGCTCTCGACTGCTCCAGCCTGATGAATTGGTCAGCTTGGAACATAGAGACTGAGTGAAACCTGGACTCGACTTACCAGTAGAGCTTCACCTTGGGCTTCTGTTCAGTTGCCGACATGTTGAGGATATTCGATTGGTTCCTTTGGCGATGAATTCTCAATTGAACGCCTCGCTGAATCTGAATTAATACCACAATACCAGTCGGAACATCAATGGTTCTTCCTGATAAGGTTTCCGGGCCTCGTCCCTCATTTTATACGTCACTAGCTCATCGGAAGGCAAAGGGCCCGGCCCCACCGAGCTCACCTTCAGGTGTTTCCCAAAACAAAAAGCACTTGGGCCATCTTCTGTCACAGGAACACAGCATGCGCAGCACGCAGAGAGCAGCCAATTCACAGCGCAAAACCACGGGATTGAGTCCCACATTTTAGGCTTGCCTCGGTCTCCAGGCCTCGGCATCGAACCAAAACTTCTCTAGACTGCACATCGAGTCGGCGGGACTGCTGGCTCCGAATTGCATACCACATTGAGTCGCCGATCTATCGATGTTTGGCCAGATTCGTAGCAAAGGTCTACAATTACTCCTGTCCCCTAGTGCGTGTTGAACCGTGTCTCTTCTAACACTGCCTTTTGACCCACCACAATGATTCGAACGCAGTTGGATGGCACAATGGTATTACTGTTGAGCTACCAGGTAAATGGAAGGCAAAAATTGGCAAAAGATTAAGCGTCAACGACAGGATTCGAACCTGCGCGACCGAAGCCACAGCCTTAGCAGGGCTGCCCATTAACCACTCTGGCACGTTGACTTATGATGCTTATGTAAACCTATTGAACTCACGCATACAAGGAGCGTAGAGCAGTGGGTCAGCTGGCCCAGTTGCCCAGCAGTATCGATCAGTTATTGTGCACTGTGCAACTGCCAACTTACATCGCCCAGAGTACAGTGCGTATAAGCCTACAGCCTGGCTGATGCCCATCACTTGATTGGCTGATGCCTGACAGCCGAGGCAAGCGCACCATTACCTAAGCAGCCAACTCCCAAGACTCGCGATGCATTGTGCCATCACGGAGCTTCACATTGACGAGCGAAGCAGCAATTGCCCCTCGGAACCCCGCAAACCCTTGTCGGCCGACCGAATCAATCCCTTTATCGATCAACCTGCGAACCGGTCCTGATCATCAATCAAGATGGCAGGCCACCACCACAGTGAGTGCTCCAATTGACGCCGAAAATATGACACAAACACTAACTCGATCAAACTAGAGCTGGCCCTTGACCCGGCCCTGGTCAAGTTGGCACGTACGTAGACCTTCTTCCTTCCTACCGACCCTTCGAATATGATGCGAGGCGATCAGATCCCGCGCTGTTGAGCTGTCGTTTGTCATGGAAAGACATGGAGAGGAGTAAGAGGGCTGACCTGAGAGCGACTCAACAGACATGCAGAGCAATAGACACATCTTCTTCCGCTGGACCCCGAGAACCGCCCGCGTCACCTTCATGTACGCCGTCTTTGTTCCATTCGTCGTCGGCTACATTGGCTACAAGACCGACGTGAGTTGCCCCTTGTACCCCCTTCGGAACGCCGGGAGTCCATATACTGACGGACCTACAGGGTCTTTGGGATCTCCGGGCGAAGCGCAAGGGCGATTTGGTTTACGAGCGATAGACGGGGCATGATATCGAAGGGGGGCAAGTTGTGTAGATAGGCCCGGGATCTTGACCCGGAGTAGAAGAATGGGAACATTGAACAAGTACTTTTCTCATGTTCAACATGACAATCGCCAAATGTCTGTACTGCTTTCAATGCAGCTACGAATCCACCCAGCTTTTGAAGCAAGGCAATGCTTTTACAGCAAGCAGACATGACTGCACGACGCTTGCAAGTGACCATAACGCCGCCTGGTATACCTTCCAAACGAGCCATAACGCCGTGCCGAATCACAAACCCCAGTCCCGCGGGACCACAACCACAAGTTAAATCACCACCTATCGGGTCGTCTACCTCTACCCCGAGACCGGTCCGGTGGATCATCGGGCAGCCTCTCGCCCCTCCGCCACTCTCCCTCGGGGAACCCACCGTCTCCGAACCCAGAGCGCCGCCGGTCTCTGTCCCAGCCCTGCCGTCCCCCGAACCCAGCGTCCCGACGCGGCCCCTGCGACGGCGGACCGCCCATCAGGCCTCTCGCACCGCCAAACTGCCCCGCCACCCTATCATTCCGCGCAGTCAGGGCCGGCGCCACCGAGCCGTCCGGCAGCGGCGGCAGTATGGCGCACGAGACGTAATCACCGACCACGAAATTGACCTCCTTGAGCGTCTTGTCCTTGGCCGAGTCGGCGTCGTCGGACTGCTGGGCGCCGGCGCCGGCCGTAGCAACGCCAGGCATGGCAGCGTCATCTGCCCCCTCCTCCCCTTCTCCGTCGGCTGCCAGGAGCGCCTCCGCTGTGCCGTCCCCGAGTACAATGCTCCCCAGGTCCTTGACCATGAACCTTGGCCCCTGCGCTTGTCCGTGGTGGTGATGCCCTCCCGCGTTGGCTGCTGCATTTCGGGTGTCGGGGTAGATGAGGCGGAAGGCGAGCCTCGTGCCTACGCAAGGGCTCGGTAGCAGCGCCGGAGCTTCAGCTGTGATGAGCTCGGCGAGCTCGTCCAAGGTACAGTCGGGCCATGTGTAGAGTGACAGGAAGGGCGGGAGGCTCCTCGAGGCGAACTCGTCTGTTCTATATTGGCGTGTCAGCATGGAGAACAGTACCACACATCAGGAAGACTCGACGTACCTGTGAAATGACCCATTCTTGTAGAAAAGCTGCAGAAGGAATGGCGTAGTATCCTCCCGCTGATGGGAAGCCATGCCGAAAGACCGCCCAGTATAGCCAACCTGAGCTTCGATGGGAGGAAGAAGAGACGACGTCGGGGAGTACGTATACGTATACTCGCTTGTGTGGAGTATTCGTAGTGAAAACAAGCTCGATGGTTCCTTTTTGACAAGCTCCAGGCCAACAGGTCCCCTTGCGACGAACAGGTACAAACAAGCACCGTTTTAGGCCCCCAAAAAAGGGAATCAAACGGCGGGGGTTAAGAAAAAAGAGGAGGGAAGGGAAGAGCGGGAACTAGTTCAAAACTGCTGCAGTTGCCGCGTGCGTTTGTGTGTGTAAGAAGAGTGTGTGAGTACGTATTGCGGTGTGTGAGTGGTCGTGGTGTGCGTGGACGAAGAGGTGCGGGCGTGCGTCCCTGCCGACTGGAGTCAAGGTCGTAGGCGAGTGAGGCTGTGCAAGTTAAGCGCGATCTTCCAAAGCTTCCATGCATGGATCGTCCACCACACGCAGGGCGCCGTTCCCGAAAACTAAGCTTTTTTTTAATTGTCAATCCGGCAACGCTTTATCCGGTTTTCTACCGTTCTCGTTTGACGACATCTCATCCACGTGGAGGCGAGATCTGCTCTGGAACAACACACGACGGGAAGACTGGTGATACCCACGACCGAACGGACCCACCCGAGACACACGAGACACACGAGACACCGCAGTCAGCTACAGCGACAGCAGACCGACGCCAAGATGGACTTTGCAGCCCTCATGTCCAAGGAGCTGGACAAGTCCAAGAAGCCCACTTCCACAGCAGTAGCAGCCTCCTCATCGAAATACATCAAACGAGCCGACGTCGAAGCGAAGCGCAGGGAAGACTATCTGGCAGAACAAGCCCGCATCGAGGCCGAGCGGGAAGCCAAGGCGGCCGCAAAACGCAAGCGCGAGGAAGACGACGCGGCAGAGAACAAGATCCGCGAGGAGAAGCGACAAAAGCTCGCCGAGGAGTCACGGCGGCGGCGCGAGGAAAAGGAGGCTGAGGAAGAACGCGCGCGGCGGAAGCGGCTGGGGCTGCCCGAGCTCGTCAAGGCTACTGCTGAAGACGACGACGATGCCGCCCTCGAAGAGGGCATGGAGGATATCCCCGACGGACAACTCGCCGAGAAGCTGCGCGCGCTGGGCGAGCCGGCGACGCTCTTTGGCGAGGGCCACGGCGCGAGGCTGAGGCGGTACAGGCGGCTCACGACGGTGGTGACAAAGGGGCCCATCCCAACGACGCTGCAGCTCGTGGAGGAGAAGGACATGAAGGTGGACGCGGCGGTGCCCAAGGACAAGGAGGGTCGGCGGTGGCTGTTCCGGCAGCTGGCTTCCTACTTCACCATGGTCCTGGCCGAGTACGAAAAGGCAATGGAGGCGGAGCGGCGCGACACGACGGCCAGCAAGACGGCGTACAGCGCCATGGTGCAGAGCCGCGAGAACCTGAAGCCGGTATGTTCCCACGCGCACACACACACACACACACACACACACACACATCTATCAGACAAGCATAGACTAAACTATCGTTACAGCTCTTCCGCAAATTCGAAAAGTACGACCTCGACGACGACCTCCTCGCGCCCATTATCGAAATCGTCAAAGCCGCACAGGAACGCCGTTATGTCGACGCAAACGACGGCTACCTCCGCCTCTCCATCGGCAAGGCCGCCTGGCCCATCGGCGTCACCATGGTCGGCATCCACGAGCGCAGCGCCCGCGAGAAGCTGCACAACGGCGAGCGCGGGCACGTCATGGGCGACGAGGTCACGCGCAAATACCTGCAGAGCATCAAGCGCCTCCTCACTTTTGCGCAGGTCCGCTGGCCGCCCACCGACGTCCGGCAGTTGATGGGATGATTTTTTGTTACACACGAATTACTGTGCGCGCGCCCGAGGATTACGAATACATCACGATCGCCGAGTCACTCCATTTGGTGTCAATTGCGCCCTGCCATCTTAGTTCCCCTCCTGAGGACGCACAACGAAGGGTGGCCCCAGATGGAGAGACAAGGGGAAGACAAAAAACTCTTTTCGAGACTCCTGGGCGTGTCCCGGATCGCGAATCCGGATGGAACTCGAACGGTGGTTGAGGGTGGGACAACGGAAACTGGGCAAAGTCGCATGCCATGCCCCCCCTCTAACCCCCTTACTGCTACATCCTCTCCCCCTCTTCTTGTCACTTCTGGAGCCATCATTATGCCCATTGTTACTATCTTGCTCATACGTCTCTTTTACATTTTTGGCGGATGTATTTTACTCCCGGTTCGATCGGGAATCAATTCCACCACACGGAGGATACCTCGGAGAGAGAGAGAGAAGGGAGAGGGGCAACCAGAAACCGTCAGCAAGGCGAAAGCGAAGCGCGATTATGAGCCATGCTGTCTGTGCCTGGCTCGCCTGGGTGGATGATGGATCCAAAATGATCCATGCATCATTGACGATGTCGGATATGGGGAGGGGGAGGACTAGGTAAGGAGGGGGGCTAGAAAGAAACCCCCCCTTCCCTGCAACAGAAAGACCAGGGGGAACGAACTGCTTGAGGAAAAACCTACGGACTGCCTGATGCAGGTTAGGTGCGTGTAGGGAACAGCAGCAAAAAGAGAGAATAATAATGCCAAAACCCACCACAAAGAAAAAAAAGTTGAGCCATACTTTTTTTTGTTGATCCACACCCTCCTCCCCCCTCTCCACCTTCCAGGGATTTGGAGCAAAGGTCTCCAAAGGAAAACCCTGTCTGATGAAATGCTGGTCTTTTGCGTGTGAGTGAGAGAGCGCCGTGCAGGGCCCTCCACCCCATCCCTACCCTTGACACTTTGAGTCTTGACCCCCCCACCCCCTTCTCTCTTCCTCGGCTGGAGCCCCATTTTGTAGACTCACCGGCTCTTATTTGCGGTATCCTTTTTTTTTTCTTTCTTTTTTCGGGTGATCATTTGGGTGGACGCATTGGGGGGGATCTTTTACCCTGCGAATATGTAGACAAAGGGGGAGTTATTTCTAGCAAAACGGGGAAAACCTAGAAAAAGTCCACAAGATTGGAGACCAGGTAATCGATCATTGCACATTCTTTTTTTATTTATTTATAAACACCTCAAAAAAAGGCTTCTGCTAGTCTGTATCTGCCTCCATACTTTATTATCCTTTGAAGAGATGGGAGGGGAGGGGAACTGAGTGACTACCCAGCCAGCTAGGCGAGGAAACTAAACTGGCACTGTGCAGGGAAGCAACTTTTGCCAAGACCCCGAGGGCGATATAAGGGTCGGGTATCGTTCATAAATCCGTCGGCAGGGTAAGCTTAACTTTTTGCGTTAGGCCCGAAAAGAACAACCAGCCGTAGAAACTGAACCGGTGACGGGATTGACCACAGTTCGGGCGAAGGACGGAGTACAATCAGGTGGCTTGCATAATCCATACTGCGAGAGACGGTGCATTATTCCCGACCATTCCCACGCACGACAAGACAAGACGCTTCAATCGACGGAAAACCATATTCTCTTGACACATTTCTATGCCTGCTGCGTAAGCCTCAATCTATCGGCCCCGGGGATCCCGCGATCAACACCGCCGCCTGTTGCTTTAGCCGCTCCACCGTCCCAGCCGCTGCGTGAAGCTCCATGCCCGATCCCAGTGGCTAATGACATGCCTAGCACAAAAGTGCCATGACGTCTGAATGATCCCACGACACAAAAGACGTGTTGGCAGGCGTACGTATGCTTTTCCTGTGAGATGGCCAATGACCTGTCGCGAGACCGCCCAGTCTGCACCTCTGCATTGGCAGTCGACCACCCGAGTATTTTAGGCTTTTGCGACTACGGCGCCAAGGTGGATCACCAAAAGTGCCCCGGTTGTCAGCATTCCAGTTGCATGCGCGCGGCGTGCTGCAGCTCTCGCGTCCGACCCACGGACAAGCACAACCACTCGGCCGGTATCACCGTCACCGTCACCGTCACCGCGCGGCCCGTCGCCGCCGCATCGGAGGGCCATCAGCTCATGTTGTCGCCGCCCGCGCCGCCGGCCACCGTCGGTCGGTTGGACTGCTCAAACCAGAGCTCATCGATGCCCTGCGCACCGGCATGGGCATTACCCTTGCGCATGGTCTTGACCTCCATATCTGCCGCAATGATACTCATACGCCGGATCCGCTCCGTGGCGTCCCGCTCGTAGGCATCAATCGTGTCGAGGACCATCCTTTGCAGCGTGGCTCGGGGGTTCGGAGACACGGCGACCAACGTCTTGTGGCTCGTGCGTTAGCACACGGTGCGATTTTCACACTTTCGGGGGCCGCGGAAACTCACCTTGTCAATTGTGTTGATGCGGGCCTGCAAAACCCCGCCCCGGATCATGGCGACGAGCTCGTCAATGAGCGGCTTGCCGGGTACGGCAAATGCATCCTCGAGGCTGCTTAGGGTGACGCAGGAGAAGGGGATAAAGTACTGCACGATACACTTGCTCCGGATCTGCGAGTAGAGCGTCGGGACGTGCTTCTGGAGGTAGATGTCGAGTAGGTAGTCTGCGCGATACGCCTCCAGGATGGCCAGACACGCCGAGTACCGGCCATTCACAAAGAGCGAAATGGCCTTGCGGATGTGAGGTTCCAGTTCCAAGAACGTCCTAAAGTTCTGGTTGTCGAGGACACGAGCCTGGAGCTCTTTCCGGTCCATGGTTGCCAAAGCCAGGAGGCCACCGTACACTGCCACATCGTTGGGGCTCGCGATATTGCTGTAGTCCACTCCCTCTTTGCCGGCATCCGTCTGTAGGAAGCTTTTGGCCGCCTCGTCAAACTTCTCGAGCCCCATGAGGGCGACGCCCTGGACGATCTTGACGTAGGGTTGCAAGCCCTTTTCTTCGTCGGCGTTCTGGACACCCGTGATCTTGCTCAGATTGGCAATGACCATGGGCCATTCACGACGCTGTAGCGTCACGTTGACGAGATGCTTGCCAACGTCGATGATGTGCTTGGATGTGCTCACGTCTGGACGCATCCGGCTGTAAGCCTCGCCAGCGCTGTTAAGGTCGCCGATGCTTTCAAAGTGACGGCCCAGGTCCTCGTTTCCCATCTGGCATCAGTTAGCCTTGGAGTGTGGGTACACGGCAACGTCTGTACAGACCCGAATGCTCTCCTTGATCAGGTTCATCTTGTAACCCTTCAGCTCGCCCTCGAGGGCGTGAGTTTTGGTATTGTTGGCCCTTTCCGTGAGCTCGACCCATGACTGATCGAATGTGGCTTCTGGCTCCAAAGGAGCGGCAACCTGAATCAACTCAACAACATCGCGGTAACGCTGCGTATCTTGACCCTTCTTGGCCTCTGCGACGGCAGCCTTCAGGGCGTCGACACAGAGCGGCACGCATGTCCGGCCGATGAGGAAAAGACGTTCAAAGCGGGTACGGCCTGTGGCAGTGGTGAGAAGCAGTTTACCCCTGGAGGCGGCGGAGCCTTGGCACGCGGGCAAAAGGGGGCGGAGACGCGGGGAGGCTGAGCGTGTGTGCGGGCAGTGGCACTGCGGCAGCGGCAGCAGCAGCAGCAGCAGGGCGCAGTCTACGAGAAACAAGGTTGAGACGGGCTGTGGTAGGAAACATCGTACCTGTGTAGTTCTGGATGTAAAGATCTAGATCTAGCTTTGGGGTATCTGGAGAGTGACAGCGGCCGTTAGCAAGGACGCGCGTCTTGGCACTGACTTCCTATTCGAGACAGATCGGATAGGCCCGTTTCGGTGTAGGGAGTGACATCGAGGTGAGGGAGGTGAGGAGGGGAGAGGAGGGCAGAGGAGGGCAGAGGAGGCACAGCTTGGACGACGGAGACGCACCTCTGACAATGACACCTCCCTGATCGTCCATCTGGGTGAAGAAGGCGAGCAGGGCGTTGGAGTCGAGGCTGGCGTTTGCGCTAGCAGCAGCCATTTTGGAGATTGCGATATCGTATCAGGCGACTCGAGTTGATGGAGCCGTGCGAGATTTTGGCGGATCTCGAAATAAGTTAGCAGGGGCCAGCAGTGAGTGAATTGAAGAATGTGAGGTGTTAGGCGACACGGTGTACGGGGATGTGTGCCGGGCGGGTGAGAGCGAGGTGCGGTGGCCGATGTCACCGATGGCGGGTTAAAGTTGGCCTAAAAGGATTGGGGGGTGGATGTGGTTGTGAATGGTGGAATGCGTGGATTATCGGGAATGAGGTGCTTTCTGGTCTGGCCTGGCCGGGCAGGTCAGGTCAGGCCAGGTCAGGTTAGGGTCGAGGTGTTTGGGACTTGGAGTCGTTGGGCCGTTCGTTGGAAGGATGGGGGCCAGTGACATTTGGGGGAGAGGGGCCGGTGCCTGTTGCAAGGTACCTTACCAGGCCGGAAGGGAAGCTCGTGGAAAGTGAAAGGACTCATGGAACACACTCACCAGCTCCTGGAACTTGCCGCTTTCTGTAAGGTACGTTGGGCCAGTATGTGACTCGAGGGCCTGGCCTGGCAGCTGCACTTTGCACTCTGCAGAGATGAGAGGGATTTAAAAAGCTCAGTCGTATTAGGTTGTGTGTCGCACTTTGGCGTATCTGCGTGTGTTGGCTACTCTGAGAGAGAGATTGAGCAAGGCTGTGGGTGTATGGAGGAGGGAGAGCAACGACGAGCTCTCTAACAAACAGCAGGACGTCAACGGGCGGTACGGAGGAAGGTAGCGAATGAACGAACGGGAGAAACGGTACGTAGCTGGTCGTTTTTTGCGGGGTAATCGAAGACAGAGGTTAGGTACCTTCGGGGCCTGAGGTCTGTTCTGTTGTACCAGTCTCCAGGGCAGGTGCAAGTGCAAGTGCAATTTGATCAAATAGCTCGTGTCGAGGTTCCCCATTCAACGTGTGTTGCAAATGCAATGTAAAGGAGCAGGCAGCAGCGACAAAAGTAACAAAATTAGAATATGCCCCAAAAATGACAATGGCGATCGTGCCGAACTGGTGCGCAGATGATTGGTAGATGCCAGCCAGATACGGCAGTCGGTCGATCACTGGGATTAAGGAACAAAGTCTTGGCGATAAACTGTCCGTAAATGGAGCTCTACCTAAAGGTATCCGTACACATGTATCTGTACGAAGTACGGGCGGTCCATCGAATCGATCACGGACTGCGTTCTATATTCTTGTGCGAATAAAGAGAGGTAAGTGATTGTGACGGGGCTGAGGAACATATTGCAGACGGCCGTGAGACGTGCTCTCGAGTCCACCGACACTAGAAACCTCTAGCCTCTCACTTTCACCAAGCATCCCGTTATCTTGACAATCCACATGGGGAAAGCTAAGGTAGGTAGGTAGTTGGTCTCTCACCTTCAACCGTATGCCGTATCCGTACCAATTTGCTCATGGAAGCGGCACCCGCACCCTGCGCTCCGTTCGCCCCCTGGGCCCGCTGGTGCACTGATTCGTTTGATGACCGAGCTTGAAAAGGGTTGATTGATGGAGAGCAGATGCTGATGTGCCAGCAGCGCAGCATTAGGATTGGACCAGCTCGTTCGGGATTCCTACCTCAGCAATGGCCAGGGACAGGCCGCCAGCATCGTGGCCGGGACTCGGAGCAAAATCCAAATCGAAACCGCTCAGCAGCCTGCAGACGGGCTGCAAGCAAGGCATACGCCGCAAACCACAGGACAGTTACCACACCACACCCTGAGCCACGAGCCAGGAGGTGTGCTCGGTAAGGCCAACACCGGTACGTACCCACAGTGACAGATACAGGGGTCGGTAGTTGGCCGAGGGTCTGTTCCTGGAGGACGAGGGGACGGGAAACTTGGGACGTCGAGGTGTGTTGTGCTTCTGCGGCTTGCAGCTTGCGGCTGCTTGCTGTAGGCGATGCGCTGCAGGCTGTGCTTTCACACGATGCGTGGCTCCTTGGCCAGTCCATCTTACGTGGACGGGTTCCGTGGTCGCTGGTGCTTGAGAATCGATGCCGTTGATCTCGAGTCATCCAAGCTTGGTTTCCGGTCAAGAGATGGGCTCGATCTTGGCTGGCCTGTGTTGACGGGCCTCAAATTGCAAATGATCCCTGCATGGCAGTCTCAGATTCAGCTCGAGTTTCCAGTGTATGATTGTATAGACGACAGCCCTGATTTGACAACAAAAAAAAGTCTGGCGTCTAAAGGTTGTGCCGACGGGGCAACTCTAGACTCTTTGTGTCTCTACTGTATAGCGGAGAGGAAATAAAAGATAGAGTGCAATGGCCAGGTTCGGGCTCAAGGTTCGAGCTGGGATTAGTAGGGCCGGAGCAAGGTCAGGGTCCTGGAGGAATAGGATTGAGTGTGGGAGTGCGTCCTTGAGCGCTCGGCCTTGGGTCTGTCAGGTTATGGATGATGAGCTCAACGGATACCATGGCGGGACGATTGCGAAGAGCAGCAAGCAGAAAAAAAAAGTGTTAGGTTGAAAGTGTCAGAGCAAAAGTGCCATGTGAGTCGAGAGTCATGAGGGGATCCATAACGAGGCCCAGCGACATTGGACGTTTTGGTGGACGTTGGATTGCCCGCGTCTGTGTCAGGAACGCCTGCTCGGGACATTCCATGATTTTGTAGCTTGCCAGCCGCAAGCCGACCGCATGGCTCCCAAGAAGTGGGCGCTGTTGCTATTGTCGCGTCACTCTTTGGTGGGCCGAGTTGTGACTTGCGAGCACCGAGAAAAGGTACCTAGGCATATATCTGTACGGATAGGTAGGTATTCGTAGTGTTGCGGTCGGGTCGGGTGGCCCATGCGCAAGTAAAGTACTCTGATGTGTGTACCTAAGGTATCCGTACAAAGTCTCGATAGCTTTTAGCCTGGACTGACTGAGATGACGACTCCAATACATCAGACACGAGACAGGTAAAAGATATGAGCTGGCGATAGTGAAGCAGACGGGTCCGATCCAAAAGATGAGTGGCTCTCTCTGGCACATTGGTGCTAGCCATGCCTTGGGTCGAGGACGGGGCGGCTGCCCACGGTCTGTGTCTGTGTCTGTGTCTGTGTCTGCTGGCACTTAGTAGGTAGGTTTTCTACCATTCTATCCATAAGGTATTCGTACCTTATTACCATGTGGGTTGAGATGAGGTGAGGTAAGGTGTCCGAGTTGAGGTGCAGGTGGAAGATACGTACCCTGGCGACTTTGAGCGACACCCGACTGGGAAAGTGTAGGTGAGGTGGTTTGCACCGGCTGCCACCTTCTCCCCCGTCTCGTCCTGGGAGATGGCCGGGGGTGTGTTGTTGACTGAGGTGAGGTGGGGAGCTATTGTGTGTGTGTGTGTGTGCCTTCCCTCTTGTTGCTCGCTCGCACTGTGACTTGTCCATACAGTGCGCTCCATAATAATTTCGACTTCTCGTCTCTTAGTGGCCAGCACATGCATTGAATGGTCTTTTCTCTCTCTCTCTTTCTTGCACGAAATCTTGCGGAAATAACGAGGACGGGCGAACCGCAAAAGGGCGCGCGCGCGAGGGGAAGAAACCTAAGGTAACGTGGCCCGTTTCCTTGATTTTTGTCAGGCCAATGCTAATCCGTTCACTCCTGGGGGCGTGTGTTTGTAAGTCCCATTGGATTGCAAGAGAGCACGAGAGAGAAAAAAAAAAAAGGGGGGGGGGGGACCAGCCAAGTACCTGCCGTGTCTGCTTGTGGTGAGTCGGCGACCGACCGAGGGCGTCTTGGGTCAGTTTTGCAAGCAAAAAAACCGCGAGAAAAACGCTGGCAATTGGCAGTATCTAGATCTGCTTGATATCCATAAGAGGCTCTCTGATATTCGATGCATGTTGTCAAGACAAGCGCAAGCGCGAAGGGGCGGGGTGGAAGTCTTGGCAAACGAAGGAAATCGAGCGTGCCAAGACTTTTGAGACCCAGGAAGCTCTTGCCTGCTGTCCCGATTCCCTGATGTGCCGCCCCTTCCATGCGCCGTCTGTACCGTCTGTACTCCGTACCTACTGCCCCCCGCTCTTGGGCTGACGCGTTTTGGTGGGAGTGGGAGTGGACGAACTTTAATTTCTCTCTCTCTCTCTCTCTCTTTGGGCACCTTCCACATGCCCGCACCTTACCCGCGGACCACCTCCCTTCCAGCCCGGTCAGCCCAGCGGTGTCGAGGTGTGGAACCGTGAGGTGGTTCCTCTCTCCTCCACACCACTCACCATTCATCCACCCCCAGTCCAAGCACACCCCAGGGACTCTGCTGGTCTCCCACCATGGACCAAAATCCACGCCAATCTGAGAGCACCTCACCCGCCAAAAGAGAAAATTCGTCGTCAAAATACACCACAGACACGTCCCCAATGACGGATGCCAAGACTTCAGAACCTCATCGTTCCCTCAGCCCTGGGCCCTGTTCCTCTGTAGGGCGGTCCATTTTGACGACGTCCCGTCCGCCATGCGACGGCAATCCACAAACGAAGCCCTTTTCGAATATTCCATGCGTTTTCTATCCCACCGGTCTGCATTCGCTTCGGCCTTATGGGGAGGGGGGGCCTCAAGCTGAAAGGAATCTCGCGATGCCACCAAGTATAAGACGTACGAAGTACGGAGCTCCCGCAAGAAAAGCCAAGAGTCTCCGGGGGCACCAGAGAGAGCCAGGGGAGGGGGGAAGGGGAATCAACCCCCAAAAATCGCTGGCGATAAACCCTCGGTGTTCCGGGAGGGGCGTGAGCCATGTGCCCACACAAACACAAACCAGATCAGTTGCTTCATGACACTCATCCAAAGAGCCGTCGGTCAAGACCGTTTACTCGCCTTCGCCGCCATCGTTGTTGTCGTCGTCGTCGTCTCCTCTTGGCCCTTGGCAAGCCCCCTCCAACGCTCAAGAGTCCCAGTCATGGGCTCGCTTTTTTTTTCTGCCGCCCCCCTGCTTCGCTTCCACATTACACGCCTCGACAGCGGTGGCCTACGTTGTGTCGTACACACACACACACATATCGCGGAATCGCTCTGATCTCTCCACTATCGCGATGCAGACACAAACGAGGCATTGGACCCTCGATCCCGACCTCGGGAAGATTGCGGCGTGCTGTTCGGGTTACGAGTGGAGACCGAGAGAGGGGCACTAGTCGCGGATGAAAAGGCAATCGCAGATTGATGCTGTTGTCGAACCATGGAGGACATGACTGGGCCACTCGCCTAAAGTGACTGAGCTCCGTAGCCATACCTACCGCCGCCATTCTCATGCGGTAGTACGGAGTATGGGATGGACAAAAGGCTGAAGGCTCACGAGTGACGGGGCGGCGGGCTCGTTAGCAGATCCACGGGCGGTTTGAGCCAGCAGGCTCTGCCCCTACATGTTGGAAACCGAACCTGCGTGCCAGTGCCTGCTTGGAAGCATCCTCCGCCAACTCGCGGGACCGACTGTTTCGATGAGCCTTAGCACTGACAAACTCCCAGGTGTAGGGGTTGGCGGTTGGTGACAACTCGGGCTCTCGAGCTTCTTTTTGCCCTTCCCTTTTGCGCGCTGGATTGATCATTGGACTGGACTAGATGCAGCTATGCCCGCAGTGCATAAGGGGGGTCCTCCCTGTCGAAGCTCAAACGGGGGTCTCCTGGAAAGCGCCTCCGAACCAATGGCATCCCGCGTGTTCCGTCAACTGAAAGCCGGGCCTGGCGTGTGAGTTCAATAAGTCAGCGTTGACTGAGATGAGAGCCTATCTTTTCATTTCACCCCCGTTCCAGCTACCGACCCTTGTGAGAGGGGGGAAGAAGAAGAGGCAATTGAAGTGGTCTACCGAGTGTATCGACTGGCAAGGCAAGACAAAGCGCCCTTGTCCATTGAAACCTCCAAGTCTCCAAGCAGCTACGAAGACTTGGCCTACGCTGTCGGGTCACAACGGGCACGACGGTCACGTACCGGCGGCAGGTGGTGGACAATCAGATTTGGAGGCTGGAAGCGATGGATCTACCGGACGAGGCCGGGCGGGATGATTCATTCCGTGGCGGTCTGCAATTGCGGTACGGGACCGAATGGCACGGAAATCCAAGCCAACGGTTGGTCTCGAGCAAGATTTGAAGACAACGAAAATACACAAAGGGTAAAAAGGCATACGTACCCCCGGTTCCACCCTGCATCCAAACGCATGCACGAACGCCGCTGGCGCCGCATAGGTTTTTTTGTACTTTTTTTTTTCTCCCCTTCCCTCTCTCTGCAAAGTATTCCATTCCCCCCTCTTCAACATACCAAGACTCCAACACCAACTACGCAAAGCATGCATGGCCTTGCGAGTTGCAACTGACTGACATATAGATTCTATGCAGTAGTACCATCGGTTCGACCAAGTGGAAACTGGCCCATTCTCACGTCCCTCCCATCGGTTCCAGATGCATCTCCATTCGAGTAAAAAAAAAAAAACTGGGCTGCATTCCTTTCCCGAAGGAACTCCGCCCTTTTTCCTTTTCAATTCCTCTTTTGAGCAAATCAACCGGGGCCGGGTAGGGACTCGACTCGCTCGCCCCGTCCCGTATACGCAGTGCTATTTCTCTGTATGTATCTACCGCACATATTCTGATTACTCGCCGACTGGAGACAGTTGCGCATGGCTCGGTGCTCACAGAGTGGTCTTCGCGCGCGGTATCCGTACCGTACAGGCTACAGGCTACAGAGCATCCTCAGAGGCATGTCGCCATCATCAATGAAATGTTTTGCCCACCGCAACCCTCTGTTCACAAAACAATCAGAAGCCCAGCACCTAGTCCCGTTCGGAGTCTCTTGCAAAAGAACCCTTCCCATTCTGATCACTGATCACAGATGGCACACACTGGATACCACATACTAGTGACCCGGCCTCTTTTAACTCAAGATTGCCTAGCTCGAGTTGCTTAAGATAGAAGCCCCAGCGAACTTGGATCTCGTCATTGGGCTGTCCACTAGAACGGGCGCTTTTAACACGGGAACAAGCGTGGCCCTTGGAACGCGGAGCTCGAGTCACCACCAATCCCGACAGAAGCGAGAGTCGAGAATCGAGACTGGGAGTTAATCACTGCCCAGTTGTTCAGACCATTGATTGTCACTGCCTCAACTGCCCATTGAGTAAGCAAGGGCTATCAGGTTCTAGGATTAGGACAGGATGCCCCTCCTGAACAGAGGTCAAAGTCAAAAGTCGCAGTCGCAGTCGCAGTCGTATGCAGGCAAGGCAAGCCGCCAACCTCACAACCCTGAGCTCTTCTTCGTCCGTTTTGTTTCGTCTTGGCTTTCCGCACATTTGCTGCAGCATCCTCGTTCCTCCCACTCCTCCCAGCGGAAAGGTACATATGGACAAAGAGCAGCCACAGCACCTCTTACACGCTCTGTCGTCCAAGGTATCCGTAGTTGACTATGTACGCAGTATTGGTATCCTAATTGCGTACTAAGGTACTAGGTAGGCAATGGATTTCATTCAGTAAAAGATACCTTCCGCGGAGTTGCTCTGCCCATTAAAACAACCTACTATCACTGCCTGTCACAGATGGTAGACCCCAAAATGACTGCCGTCCATCTTCTACCATCATACCTTACTTTTGTACCCTGCCTCCTACGATCCATCTCCCCTGCCAATACGCCCCTCCCCCTTCCCGGTCCCCCGTCGGCGGGCCCTTTCTTGGTGCAGTTCCCAGTCTCTCCAAGTCTTGTCCCTCTGATGCTTCCGCCCCCCAAAGAACACTAAGCCATCCCAAGCCATGCTGTTGTGAACTTACTGTTGTTGCTGCTGCTGCTGCTGCTGCTTCTGGTAGTTGTGCTGCTCTCTCTCTTGTTCTTCTGCTCGCCTTACCTTAATTCATCTTGGCTTATTGGCCTGGCTACTTGGTCTGCCTTATGGTCGCCCCTGTTCATCGTCCATGTACTTCGTACTTCCCACGGATAGTGTACATGCCTCTCTCTCTCTCTCTCTCTTTCTTGAGTCTTCCTTTCCCCCTCCTCTTCCCCCCTCGGCCTCCACCACCACCACCTCATCCTCGTACCGATTCCTATCGCCTTTTCGTCCTAGCTTCCCCATCCCTCTTTGCGACGGTTTCGTATTGTCTCCGTTCCCTCTCTTGTTGACCCTATCCGCGACCTCACTTGGGTGACCTAGAGACACCCCCTCCTCTACCATGAAGAAGAAGAAGCACCATCCACCATCCACCACCCATCCAGCACCACCATCATCATAACCAGGGGCCTACCCGCTGCCCGCCAGATCGTGGTCCACATCCTGCGTCCTGCCCCGTGTGTCGAAATACGTATCTTTCGACCGCGCTACTGGGACTCACTGGGACTGCGGGACTACCGTACACCGTGCGGGACCATATTCCCCATACCCTCGAGTCGTGTACTCTGCTGTCTCAACCAACCCCGGCCGAGACGCTACCTACCCGCTACGTAATCCATCCTATTCCTCGCGCTCAGCTTTCCGCGCGACTTACACACACTCACTCTCTCTCTGCCTGCGGCCCTGCACCGCTGCTGCACCGCTGCTTCGTACCGCACCCTGCTCGGCCTTAAACAAGGGCCCTTCCACCCCCCCAGCTGCGGCCTGCCCAGACGAGCCCAGCAAAGAGGCAAAAGATCCCCCGGCTCCTCTCTGGTCTTCCCGTTTTTGTTTAAACTTATCTTCCTTCCATCCCCCGCGAAGTCTTGGCACACGTTTCGTTCTTCTCATGTTCAAGACTTGATCAGTCCGAAAGCCGTTCCTAGCGATTGGGTTGGCTTATCGGACCACGACCCTTGTACTATCAAATATGCAAAGAGCTCGTCCTCCATAACTGCACTTACACCGAGAACCGGGTGCTCACCACCACCACAACCAACACCACATCTACCTTACAACAACTATTGTCAGCTTCCTGAAGCTTACCCCAGGACAGCTCCAACGGTCGACCTGTTTTGTCGACTGCCAAAATGAGCCCTCCGTCTCAGCCTGCCAAGGCCAACACCACCAACAACAACAGCAACAACTCACCTCCAGACTCTCACGCTTCTGGCAACATGTCAGACAACGAGTCTGCAGCCCCTTCTGCCAATGGCTGGCCAGTAAAGGAGCCGCCTTCTCCAAGTGGAAGTGCCCATTCTGGCTCAGACATGGACGAAAAGCCCGGCGAAGCTGGATCCAACGCCCCTGTGCAGAAGCGTCGTCGTGTCACCAGAGCGTGCGACGAGTGCAGGCGCAAGAAAATCAAGTGCGATGGCAAGCAGCCTTGCACCCATTGCTCAGTTTATAGCTACGGTGAGCCTCCCTCCTTGGTGCCGTTCCGTTGGTGCACAAGACTAATGTCCGCAGAATGTACATATGACAAGCCTTCCAATCGGCGGAGGAACCCTGCGCCCCAGTACATTGAGGCATTGGAGAGCCGCCTGCAGCGCGCGGAGACTCTCCTGCGCAAGTTTATTCCAGACGTTGACTTGGCTGACCCGACACTGGATCCGGCCGTCCAGCAAGAATTCCGCAACAGAGAGCACAGCAGAATCCAGAGTGCCAAGCTCAGGCACGACCCCTTTGTAGCTCCCGAGAAGGAGGACCCCCAGCTTCTGTCCATGATCGAGTCCATTGGCCAGCTGGACCTTGACGACAAGGGCGGCTGGGACTTTCACGGCGTCTCGTCCGGTGCCGTCTTCTTGCGGCGCATGAAGGAGCACTTTCGAGGCATGATGGGCCCCGTCACAAAGGTGCCTTTCCTCCCACGGCCAGACAGACCTGCGGGCCTCATCAACCTGGACTCGCCAGCATCTGCAGCCAGCTCCCCGTTCGACTCGACAATGTCCACCGCTCCGGAGCTTCCCCCGAAAGACGTGGCCAAGAGCCTCTGCTACCTGTCGCTCAACTGTGCGACGTGTCTGATCCGCATCGTCCACGTACCAACCTTTTACCAAATGTTTGATCGAATCTACGAGAAGCCATACGACGACTACACCAAGGAGGAACACAAGTTCCTCGGCCTCCTCTACGCCGTCATGGCCCTGGGCTGCATGTACAGAAACCTGGACGAGAATGCGCCCCCCGTGGCCTACAAGGAATCCGTCGACGAAGGGTATGAACCTCGGAAGCCTGTCCCGGACCGTGCTAACATGCCGCAGAATGAAGTATTACGATACCGCGAGGCGCATCCTGCAAGACATTACAGAGTGCCGAGACCTGACCTCGCTGCAAGCCCTGCTCTTTATGATTCTTTTCCTGCAAGCCACCTCGAACTTGAGCGGGTGCTACGCGTTTGTCGGAATCGCCCTCCGGTCGGCCCTGCGCATAGGTCTGCACAGGTACTTGAAGCACGAGAAGATTTCCATCATTGAGCAGGAGGTGCGGAAGCGAGTATTCTGGGTCATTCGGCAAATGGATATCTACGTGTCGGCCATGCTCGGGTTCCCGTTGATGCTCAACGCGGACGACATTGACCAGCCGTACCCCAGCGAGATTGACGACGAGTACATAACAAACGACGGCATCCTGACGCCACCGCCGGGTACCTTCTCCTTTTTTGAGGCATTCAACGCCCACACCCGCCTGATGGAGATCTTGGCCAAGATCCTCAAGTTCGTCTACCCCTTGAAGGGGCTCGGCCAGAGCGTAATGAAGGGCGACAAGCCGGGGGCGACGTACCTCATCAGCTACGCCAACATTAAGAGGATCGAGGCCGAGTTGCAAGAGTGGTACGAGGTCCTGCCTGCGCAGTGGAGGCCGAGACCAGACGGCCCCGTGGAAGTTATTCGGTGCGTTTCCTGACACCACACTACAGTTGATCGAGGCTAACATGTGTCTAGAGTGCGCCATTTGCTGCGGTTTGCCTACGCACACGTCCAACTGGTCCTCTACCGCCCGTTCCTGCACTACGTCTCCCCTCGCCTCAGCATGGGCAAGAACATTGACGAGCTCTCGTACGCCTGCGCCGCGGCCTGCATCAGCGTGTCGCGCAACATTGTGCACATCGGTATTGAGATCCGCAAGCAAAACGTGCTGGCCGGTCCGTACTGGTTTATGCTGTTTACCGAATTCTTTGCCATCCTCTCTCTCGTCTTTTACTCGATTGAGAACCCAGAAAAGATTGGATCGGCAGAGGTACTGGAAGATGCCATTGCAGGCAGAGACATGGTCTCGAAGCTGCAGTCCAAGAGCCAGGCCGCCGACAGGGTCACAGAGGCCCTCAACGTAAGTCTCTCTTTAAGACCCTAGTTGACGCGTATACTAACTGGGGGTAGGTTCTGTTTGAACAACTACCGGAGAGACTCCAAGAGGCCAAATCCCGGCCAATCCCTACCAAGAAGCGATCGGCACCTGGGCAAAAGGCCAGCTCGATGCCGGTTCACGGGCACCCGGCCCTGCAGCCAGGCATGGGCCAGCGCCGCTCCGAGGAACTAAGCCGACCGTCGAGCGTAGTTATGGCCCACGGAAGGATGGCACAGGTGCCGCTTCGTGCGTCTTTTGACGGCGTGCCCATCTCCGAGGCAGGATACCAGGACCCGTCCCTCGCGAGCAACATCCAGGACCTCCTCGGGATGGACATGTCGTCACGCGCGACGCCAGACTCGGTGAGCACGTCGGCCAGCTCAACGCAGCGCCCACCACAAGGATTCCCACCGCCGCACAACATGAATCATATCAGTAAACTCGACTCCCTCATGTTCCCGTCAGAGGATCCGTTCGCCTACCCCAATCAACCGATGATGGAACTGGGATACCAAAAGCCCGGGACGAACAACGTCAGCGGCCCGCAGGAGACGTTTATGATGCCCGGCGCATTCGACGACATTGACACCCAGCTCCTCGGCCAGTCTCCCGCGTACTATCTGCAGGGACAAGGACAGCAGCAGCAGCAGCAGCATTCACACCACCAGTCTAGCTACGACCTATCGAGCATGTACCAGCAGCACTCGGGCTACTCTGGCATGCCGGACGCGGCCCGGATCGAACAGGCACGACGAGCGCACATGCAGCAGCGGCCCGCGGAGCTCGAGAGAATGCTCGCAGAGACTGGCTACCAGAGCAACTGGGCAGGCATGCTCGGCAGGAACGGATTTCAGGGCCTATAGGCCACCATTTCGCTTCTAGTGATACCCAGCATTTATTTGGAGCCCTGCTAGTTCAGGGTGCGATCTATTTTGGGCGGGGACTTTTTTACAGAAAGAGAGGATTTTTGAGCAAGAGGGAAAAGAAGACACACGGCCGTATCGATCTAGGCGTTCCGGTCATACTTGATATGGATTTGATCAAGTTTGCATGGCATCATCATCAGGGGAAGGGATGTCTGGATTGGTGAAGAGGCTCACACGAGCCTGGGATTTTGGGATTCTGGGTGGTCAAAGAGACGGCCCCCGAGGCATACACGCAGGAGAGCGTGTAGGCACACACACACACACACACACACACACACAGCAGTTGTATGTAGTTGTCATTACAGCTAGCATACGTTACAATGGGACATGGAATTACCAAGACGGGGTTGCAGATGTGGTGACAAAGTGTGGGGTACGGGATAAACGAGTGACAAAAGTGCGACACACGCCCCCAAGCCCAGGGACTGACAACCAACCCACTTGCGACACAAACGGCCCCCGAGGGGCGAGGGTGAGGGTGAAGGTGAGGGTGAGGGTGCAGCCGCGAGGCCGCCATCGAATGGAGTGCAGGGCATTGCAGCGCATCTGCATCTGCATCGCAGCAGGCTTGCAGGCCGAATAGCATCCGTATCCCGTAAGGCGTGGCGCGATGGACGGCGGTGCGGGGGCGTCGCGGCGTAAGCTCTCCCTAAGCTATGGACCCCAAGGTAGGTATTCTAGGTGAAGGTTGTTTTCTCTGCACAAAAAGTGGGAGTAAGTACGGAGTACCCCTCCTCCACCTTTGTTCCGGTTGGAGGACGGGGCCGATGCGAGAGACATTTTTCTCTCCCTACCCAACCCCCGTTTATTGCTTTGGAACGAAATTCAATTGTCCAAAGGTACCAATTGGTTGGATGAGGTGTACTGGTGTACGAAAAGGGCTCTGGAATTCATTGACGAAAAGCCATGGTGCGAGATATTTCGTGACCGTATGAGCTGAGGTATGTTTGTGTTGGTTGTGAGAGCGATGACGCTTGTACAGTATAATCCCGACTGGCACGGTAGAGTAGCTTGACTACTTCGTACACTACTGTGTACCTTACGACAGGTAGGGATCGTGAAGGGAAACCGTTTGGTGGGTATCCATACGGAGTACATTTCGCCGTTGGGGTCGACCGGGGGAGGGGGAGCTCTCGGGGACCGATGCTAATGAATGGGGGCCGTCAGCAGGAACGAACCAAGCCGAATGAGGACTTGTCTGCGAGGTTACTAGATCGCGGCTTACTTTTTCAAAGTCCTTTCAAAATGCCTCTATTCGTAGGTACTCGTAGAATGTAGATGGATGGCATTCCCCGGACATTGGAGGCCGACGGAACGCTAGCATAGTAGCGAAGCAAACAGGGCTTAGGATTATGAGGTGAGGTCCATGGTCCAAGATGGGATATCTCCGCTAAATCCTTATCAGAGTCTCACTGCGGGGCGCAGGAACCGCTGGTCTTGCCTCCTACCAAGGTACGCCGTTTCGGCACCGAAAGGAGGCTTTTATCCGTACACGGTACGAGAATAGTCGGGCGTACCTGAAGATACCGGTAGACTCTCTCCCCATTCCCAAGGCAGTGCGGTAGGTATGCTCGCGCAGCGAAGGGGAAACGCGGGACTAGTACGGAGTAAGGTAGTAGCTAGCTAGCTCGCGCCCGCCCTATCATGGGATAACCGTTTGTCAGGTCCCCTCTCTCTCTCTTTACCCGACAGATCCAGTCACTTGTTGCCCTGCGGTGACCCATAAGCTGTCATGGCACCCTTCGGAGGCACCGAAGCAAGCGGAGCCTCTTTGCGCTAGACAGACGAAAGTCCGGCCACCGTACGTTGGAACCCTCTCTCTCTGTCTCTGTCTCTCACTTCTGTGCTTCTGTCATCCCGCCCGCCTCTGCAGAAGTACACCCCCGTTTCCAACCAAACAAACATTTCCCAAGTTGTCAAGGTACCTGCGAACCGCTGGCCCATCTCTCTAAATCGAGAAAAAAAGCCTTGGCCTGCGGTGCCTTGTCACTAAACAAGTTGCAGAACCCGCCACGCCACGCAAGCGCCACCCCCATTTCGAGCCACAGTTCTCCAATTGGCGTGTCTCGTAATCCGTGCGTTTCTTAGCCGCAGACGACATACCATTCAAACTACCTTACTGTACCTTACATTTTACCTTGCGTGCAGAAGGTACACCCGGGTTTGCTTGTTCAAGATCCCCAAATCGACAAGAGAAACAACAAGACCATACTGCGAGGCAACGTCAGACCGCTCCCCTCGCCCCTCCCCTCCCTCCCCTCGAGTATTGACAGGTCCGGACAATAATACCACCCACAAACACACAATCACACACCCCTCAACGTGACCGAACCATGGAGAGCGCCATTGATCACGATGTAGTTGTGGTGGATGAGTTTGATGCTCTGTAGGTGGAGTCGCATTGCGCGTCAGCGCTCTTCCATCTTGCTCTTCCTCGGGCCCCGTATTCTATCTTGGTCTCCCATTGTTCGCTTTTGGCTGACCGGTGTTTCGCCGCAAATAAAGGTCCATTGAGGTCAAGACGTCGGCTGAGCCGGTTGAGTCGGTTGTGTCGGTTGCGCCTATCCCGACCAAGTTTCCCGGTACGCTTCTCGCGCCCTACCTTTCACGCACTGTTCTATCAGGTCACGGTGACAAGCGTTGCTGGGACCTTGACAGACCTGGATGGTGTCGCCTCGTATGGAGTCTGGTCGTCTATTGTACCCGATCTGCGACTGTCGTGGGCGTGGTGTCCGTCTTGTCCATGGGGGATGCTGACCTTGTGTAAAAGCTAAACTCCACGCCCGCAAGGTCGCCGCGGAGCTCAACGCCAGCGATGGCCTCGTTTTCCTGCCCGGTGAGCCGAGCCGCAGCTATGAGGACTCGGACATGGGTCCGACCTTTCGACAGCGGCGATAGTATGTTCCTACCCATTACAGTCTATCCCCTGAACATCTGGTCCAGGTACTGACACGCGAATAGCTTCTACTACCTGAGCGGCGCCAACTTTGCCGACTGCGCCGTGACCTACGAGCTCGCGTCGGACCGCCTGATTCTCTGGATCCCCTACGTCGAGCCGCGCCAGGTCCTCTGGTTCGGCTCAACGCCGGGTATCTCGGAATGCCTCAAGCAGTTCGACGTCGACGACGTCCGCTACACGACGCAGCTCAACAAGTTCCTGTACCGCCACCTGACGCCCGGTTCAACGCTCTACGTCCTCCACGCCGACCAGGTGCCGCCGCTGTTGCACGGCGACCTGCTCCAGACGGCCGCCGAGGTGCGCGTCGACGCCACCTCGCTGCAGCCGGCCGCCGACCAGGCCCGCGTCGTCAAGACCGAGTACGAGGTCGCCATGATCCGCAAAGCTGCCGCCGTGTCGGCGGCGGCCCATCGTAAAGTCGCCGAGAGGCTGCTGAAACTGGGCAACGAGAGCGAGATTGAGGCCATTTTCCAGGCGTGGTGCACCACCGAGGGCGCGCGGGAGCAGTCGTACGCCATCATTGCCGGCAGCGGCAAGAACGCGAGCACGCTGCACTACGACGCCAACGACGAGCCGCTCGAGGGCCGCGAGGTTGTCGTGTTCGACGCCGGTTGCGAGTGGCACTGCTACGCGAGCGACATCACCCGCACGCTGCCCATTTCCGGGCGCTTCTCGACAGAGAGTCGGGCCGTGTACGAAGTCGTGGCGAGGATGCAGGACGAGTGCATCGCGCGCATCCGTCCCGGCACGCTATTTTTCGACCTGCACGTCCACGCGAGCCGGGTCGCGCAGGAGGGCCTGCTGAAGCTGGGTGTCCTCCGAGGGGACCCGGCCGAGGTGTGGGACGCGGGCACCGTCGCGGCCTTCTTCCCGCACGGGCTGGGACACCACGTCGGGTTGGAGGTGCACGACGTCTCTGGGCGCGAGAGGCTGCTGCTGCTGAACAAGGGGACGGGCGGGCGGGTCGGAAAGAGGGAGGTCATTACGCCCGAGATGATGAGTGCCATGGCGCAGGCGGGCGTCGGTGCCGGTGTTGGCGGTGCTGCTGCTGCTGCTGCTGCTTCGGTGCCGCCGCCGTACAGGGGCCGGCAGTACCTGCGCAAGAACATGATTGTGACAGTGGAGCCCGGGATGTGAGTATTCCCTATTGTCATCTTCCTCGGATGAGGTTGTCTGAGAACGTAGGGAACCTTGCTAACCAGTCAAACGTAAAACAGCTACTTTTGCAGAGAGTACATTGAGGGCTACTTCCTCAGCAGCCCCCGCCATGCGCGCTTCATCAACAAGGCGGTGCTAGAGCGGTACTACTGCGTCGGCGGCGTGCGTATCGAGGACGACATCTTGGTCACGGACGACGGGTACGAGAACTTGTCTACGGGGGCGCCCAAGGGGGAGGAGCTGTTGCGGGTTATCAACGGCAAGGCGTGAGACGCCTCTTGGGGAGTGAGAGGCGATGACGATGATGATGACGAAGAAGGGCTGGTTGTTGATGAGTTTTGCTGCGAGCGTGGAAATAGTTTTTTTTCGTAGGTGAAGATAATAATGTGTATATGCGCGATGGTGTTGTCGTGTAACTCTGTCCGTTTTCTCGGTGGTAGCTGGGAAACCATGTGGTAAATTCATGTTGTCCTTAAGCTCGCTGTGGTTTCGCGGGCTCGATGAAAAAGAAAAAGGGGGGTTCTCGTGAAGCGCAAACGCCGTAAGCTCTCTGGGAAGACGAGATCTCTCCTCTTTTTTTTCATTTTTTTTCAATACGTCCTTGGAACATGGAGCTCGTCTAAATTTGGAGGGATGTAAATCCTGTGTTTTGTCTCTTTGTCTGAAAGGGAAAACATGCGGCAGCAAATTCTCCTTTCAACTTATTCAAATCTCTCAGACACACAGGGGGGCACATTGAGCACTTTGTTGGTATGGTCAACAGGGTTAGAGAGGAGCCCCCAGGGTAAGGGGTTGGAGGGGGGGTAAGCATGGAGCAACACACGGTTTTGCCATGCCCGACGTTTGCGAGGGCGGACCACTACCAGAGAAAGACCCTCCTCTCCCTTGGGAATGTGGGCAGGTTATAGGAACCTGGGGTTTGGAAGTTCCTGTGGATGAGTATCATCATGCTCGTTGACTGGTCCTGCAAAAATCCTGTGGCATCGATTTTCCCATCCCAGAGAACACCCACGTGTGTGTGTGTGTGTGTGTGTCCCAAGCTCATCAGCAGACATGACGAATTTTCACTCCAACAACCAAAGACCATAAGGTTGAACTTTCAAAAGGCATTTCTTCGCTTCGAGATTTATACATCTTTCCTTTCATCCCCATCGCCCGACCTCGTCTAGCGCCGCCGGCCACACGGCCTCTCTGCGTATAGTCCGTCGTTCACGTCATCACTTCACAATGCCCAAATCATACAAGTGACGGTGAAGTGAATCGTCCGACTGCCCACTGGCCATCGTCATAATGCCACGGAATCACCATAGCCGTAGAAAAACCCATGACACGTACCCAAACGGCATCTCTGCGCCGCCCGTCTGCGACCTTCCATCATCACCCCCTCTCACGCCCCCATTTACAGGTACTTCTTGGGCATCGAGTTCTTTCTCCTCTTGTACAGCAGGTAGCCGACGGCGAGGACGACCTGGGATCCGACAATGACGGCAATCAGCTTGCCGTGGCCGGGGGCGGCCTTGACAATGTTGGACGAGAGGGTGGCGTGGTGGCCCTCCATGTAGCCCTTGAGGGAGTGCTCCGTGCTCTTCATTTGGAGGTTCAGGTCGGTACGCATGGCGCGGATCTCCCGCTCGAGGCCGTTGATGCGGCCTTCGAGGTCGTTGATCTTTTCGAGCTTGCGCAGCTCGGTGCGGAGCGAGTCGAGCAGCTGCGACGTCTCGGCGTGGCGGTTCTCGGCCTGCTGCCCAAACTTGTTGACGGAGCTAAAGATTGTGCCGAGGACGTGGTTGACGGATTGCAGGCGGTTGTGGAGGTCGGCGAACTGCGCCTTGGACGAGGTGATTGTGTCGGCGTTGGAGTCGGGGATGGCGTTGAGGTCAATGGGCTCGTCGTTGCCGCTGCGCGGGTTGCTGGGCTGGCCGTGGTTGGTCTTTTGCTCGTGTGCCTGCTGTTGCTGCTGGTTCTGCTGTTGGTGTTGTTGTTGCTGCTGCTGCCCTTGGTTCTGCTGCTGCTGCTCCCCGGCGTGGAGGCTATCGGACATGACGACCATTTTGAAAATCTCAAACGAGTCTGGGTTGTCGGCGCTCGCGGCCGTCAGACCAAAAGTGTAGCCGGTGGGGATCTTGACCTTGTCGCTCTCGAAGCACAGGCGGCCGTCAATCTCGACCTTGAAGGCGCGGTCGGTCTGGCGCAGCTTGATCTGGCTGGGACGGCCGAGGTTGCGGTAGTGATACTGGCAGTGGCCAAAGGCAAGGGGGCTAATGTCGCTCTGGGCCTTGTAGTCGGTGGACCGGTCGTTGAGGAAGCCGCGCACCATACCGCCGGTACCGCCGTAGCCGTCGACGACGAGGACGAGACCGTCGAAGCGGCCGGCCGTGTATGCGGAGCTCATGCCGACATCGGCAGAGCCGCCGTTGGTGAGCCAGATGTTGAGGTTGCCGCCAGCGCGCTCGGGGCCGTTGGCTCGGAAGTCAATGTCGGCGATGAAGTTCTGGTGCATCACCTTCTGTGTGCTCCAGATGGAGCCGCGCTGGTTGCCTGGCGCCACGGGTGTCAGGATGACCTTGTTGGAGAGGATCTCGGGCTGGTTCGGTTGTCCCTGGAGGACAAAGTTGGGGACGTGGCCGTCATTGTTTGGTGATATGCTGTTGAGGTTAGCTAGGCCTGCACAGGACCTCGGTGGCGCCAAGGGGGAGGAGATCAGCAGTCCTACCTGCCAGAGTAACCGAAGCTGAGCTCGTTGATGAGATATTGAGCTTGTGTGAAGCTTGCACCGAGCAAGAGGGCGAGCGTCGAGCTCAAGGGAGCTTGCGACACACGCATCGTGGGTGGTTCGAGGCAGCGCGGGAGCTACCTTGTATGTGTGGGGAGATGGGGGTATCAAGTGCAACAACGAAGCCGGCCGTATGCCCACGAGGACGATCAATTGTATATTAAAATACAGGAATGCAAGGTCCTGCAATGCGGGCAGAATGGAAGAAAAATAAAACAGTGCAGACGACGTTGGGATCCAGAAAAGCGTGGGAACAATGTGTGGTTGGAAACCCGCCAAGTCGAGAAACTCCCAAGCAGGGGTTGATGGTGCGTGTCTGTGGGTTGAGGACAGGTTGGCACTAAAAAGCGTTCAAGACAGCAGCAGCAGCAGCAGCAGCAGCAGCAGCCAGCTATGCGGATAAGCTCCTGGACTGCCCTTTTTGGACGGGGCGTTTTAGCGTTATGGGCGTTGGATTCTCAAGGAAAGTCAATTGCACTGTCATCACATCAGCTTCAGCGGTAGGTCGATAGTATCCCTCTGCATCATCTCAATGTCTCTCAGGTCGTGGAGTCTCGTGATGATGGACTCCAAACCACGAGCTTGGATTCTGTTTCGCTGTCTCAGAGCGCGCCCAGGAGCTTTTGCTGGAGACATTGGCGAAAATAAAGGGACCCTGGTCCACCAACCTGGAGTTGCATGGCCCGAGCTGGAATGTGAAAGGGATTCTGGAAAGAAAGACACTTTCTGCTCGGTTCCTTGCAGACGTGGCGGGGAGCTTCTGTCCGACTGTCATTGTGGCTTTCACAATGTGGCTTGTACGGGGTAAGGCAGTACGTATCGTTAAAGAGTTCCGTCGCGTCTCCAAAAGACGGCGACTGGTTTCACCGCGATGTCGCACGGGCCCAACATCAATCCCTGCCCGTGGCCCCTTCTCCAAAAAAAAAATCCCAAGCTGTAGCTCCTTCCCATTGAGCAGGACCCCTGACGACACCGACCAAAGGTGGCCTGTGAAATACCTCCCACCTCCCGACCACTGACCATTTCAGTGAAGCTCTCACGGCACCGCCCAGATCAATGCGGATTACCTACTGACCGGTTCTCGAACGCGCCACAATGGCCGAATCGTATCCGACCCTCACGCAGTGTGCCCTCGTCGCTGGCGCACTCAAAGTCCTCCTCTTCCCGGCCTAGTACGTGGCTGCTCTCCCCTCTCGAGGGAATCCCAGCTGACACGTCGCGCAGCAAATCCACCGATTTCGAAGTCCACCGCAACTGGCTCGCCATCACCAACAGCCTCCCGATATCAGAATGGTACTACGAGAAGACGTCAGAATGGACCCTCGACTACCCTCCCTTCTTCGCCTACTTTGAGTGGGCCATGTCCCAGGTCGCCAAGCTCGTCGACCCGGCCATGCTCAAGCTCTACAACCTGGAATACGATAGCTGGCAGACGGTCTACTTCCAGCGATGGACCGTCATCATTTCTGAGCTGGTGCTCGTCTACGCGCTGCAACGGTAAGTTTGCTTGTGTCCCCGCCGCATCGACTCTAAGCTAAGGTCCAAGGTTCATCGACTCTGCCACCGGTCCCACGAGACGGGCTGCTCAAGCTGCCGCCATCTCCATCCTGTTGTCGCCCGGCCTCCTCATCATTGACCACATTCACTTCCAGTACAACGGCGCCATGTACGGTGTGCTCATTCTGTCTCTCGTGCTGGCCAGGTCCAAGTCGGGGTTGCTGGGCAGCGGATTGGTCTTTGCGGCGTTGCTTTGTATGAAGCACATCTACCTATACCTAGCGCCGGCCTACTTTGTCTTCTTGTTGCGCGCATACTGCCTGTCGCCCAAGTCCATCTTTAGGATTCAGTTCTTCAACTGTGTCAAGCTGGGTGGCGGCATTGCGGCCATCTTTGGTGCTGCCTTTGGCCCGTTTGCCGCCCTGGAACAAATCCCCCAGATGATGAGCCGGCTGTTTCCCTTCTCGCGCGGCCTCTGCCACGCCTACTGGGCTCCGAATATCTGGGCGCTCTACTCGTTTGCCGATCGCGTTCTAATCTACGGTATGTTTGACCACCACAAGACTACCAACGCAATAGACTGACATGTTGCAGCCGCACCCCGCCTCAACCTGCCAGTCAAGGCCGAAGCAATCAACAGCGTCACCAGAGGACTCGTTGGAGACACGGCCTTTGCCGTCTTGCCAGAGATCACCCCGCGGACCTGCTTTGCTCTGACGCTCTTCTTCCAGGTGCTGCCATTGATCAAGCTCTTCTTCCAAGCCCCCCCAACATGGGATGCCTTCATCGGGGCGGTTACGCTCTGCGGCTATGCCTCATTCCTTTTCGGATGGCATGTGCATGAAAAGGCCATTCTCTTGGTCATCATCCCCTTCAGCCTGATCGCGCTCAAAGATCGTCGTTACCTTGGCGCGTTCCGGCCGTTGGCTGTTGCCGGCCACGTATCTCTCTTTCCCCTGCTCTTCACCTCGGCCGAGTTCCCAATCAAGACAGTGTACACCATTTTCTGGTTGATGTTGTTCCTCATGGTATTTGACCGCTTGGCCCCGGCTTCGCGCAAGGCGAGGTTCTTCTTGCTGGACCGCTTCAGCACGTTGTACATTGCCGTCAGCATCCCGCTGATTTTCTACTGCTCGCTGCTTCACCAGGTTGTGTTTGGAAAGCGGTACGAGTTCCTGCCACTCATGTTCACCAGCTCGTACTGCGCTGTAGGCGTGGTCGGTAGCTGGATCGGGTTCATGGTTGTCTATTTCACGTCATAGAATTTGTGTATCTTTACCTTGGGTAGGCATAGAATTACAGTCGAGACAAAATACGGTGAAACTTTTGCGTGCCAGTGCCACTGAGTTGCCGGAGGTCTAAAAGAGACGCTTGGTCCCGTGGGGGCCTAGCTGGCGGGAGCCAATGAAAAGCCCCGTCTCACGTGCCTGGAGGCTGACAGCAGCGCCGGCTCCACTACAAGTACCTTTACCTTACCAGGAGGGAAACTACCATTTTGGAGCTAACGGCTGAGCAGGGGGACCGGGGGTCGTGGGCCATTTGGACACAACCCATTGTATGCCACGAACAAGCCAAAGAACAAAACAGAGACTTGTCGTGCACAGTTTGGGCGATGCACTATCAGAATTTGAGTGATTGACTGTGGTACAAGGCAATTGCGCCAAAATCACTTACACGGAGCCCGGAGGCCCGGAGCGGCCGCGGCGGACCGTCCCGGCGTTGATATCATGACCGAGAGGCCGCGCTGTGTATTGACAACATCTGTAATAACGTGGACGAGTTCGTAATAATGACATGGATTGTATGGGCACGTTGAATCACGTTTATATGTCATGTGGTGGTAGAACGGTGCTCATCCGGAGCTGGCCCCGAGGAGGCAATTAACGAAAACTAGGCTACCCGCAAGGACCGGAAGACGTGCAAGACATATCACGGCATTAATCGGCCAAATCGTGGTGTTCGTGGCTAATTGAGTGCTCAATCGAAAGCCCCAGCCATGGCGAGCCCAACGAGTACAAATTCGCGGGTGGCCGACGCGGTTGTGGGATTCCCGAGGTGGACGGAGTCGTGGCGGGTGGAGGAGGGTAAGGAGGCCTGGTGCGCAGGCGCCTGGGAGATGGGATGCGGAGGCACCGTGGGCCGAACGGGCCAAGCGGGCCAGGACCGCTTTTCACTGGCGCCCTTCTTCTCTTTTTCCCTTTCCTTTCCTCCTCCCCCCCCAAAGCTCACCACTTCCTTTCCCACCTTTTGTTTTTTTTCCCCGTCGTTTCACCCACGACTCGCAGGCTGCACGTTTTCTCACCAACCCGCGACCACAACCACGAACCATCGAAACCGTCATTTATACAGCCATCTCCGACACGTCATCTGCGAGCCGCACCGCGTCCCCCGCGAGTCTCGCGTGTAAGTGCACCCGCCGACCCGTTCTCCCCCTGCCCGACACCCACGACCGCGCCTCCGCTCGCTCCGGCCGCGACCACAACACACCCGCCAGACCGCCACAACGCGTTTCCTTTGCCCAGCAAATGGTCCCCGAGGTTCTATAGGACCACTTGTACGGTTGAAGACAAGGTTGGCTGGATTTCAGCCCCACCGCGCAATCGGAACCTCGAATCTTGGGCCATGCCATTGTAGCCAACCGCCAATATGGTATGGCCTCCCGACGCGCTCTCCGGGGTCGCAGATCGCTGACTTGAGGTACAGGTCCTCTTCAAGCGTAAACCGGTGCAGTTTCTGGCTCCCAAGGACGTCAAGGATGATAATGCAGAGGTTCGCAGAGTGACATTCACCAATGATGCGACGAGTACTGATGCAGGCCCCCAGGTCTGGCATATCCCACAGACCGGCGAGGTCTTTGCCCAATATGAGGATTATCTTACTAGGTGAGTTTATTTATTTTTCGGTCGTCACTTTTCGTTTTCCTTTGCGGCTTCAGCTAATGCGGTGAAGAATGGATTTCTACAAACAGGTACGTCCCAGGCCAGGTGGGGCTACGGGCCAAGACTAACCCCAGCGCGTAGCGGCGCTTCATCTGCCAGATCACAGGGCACTCCGGCCTGACTTTTTTCGAAGCACTCAAGAGCGAAGTCCGTCCCGCCATCTTTCATTGCCGCGCAAACCTGCTGACATGACAATAGCTCGCCGGTGCCGAGGAGGTTGAGCAAGCCTTCCCCGAAGCTCTCAAGGGCCCCGTCCTGCGTCGCGTCCAATTCCAAACAGTGTCCCGAATCGATGCGCTTGTCGACTTGGTGTTTGACGAGTTTAGAGCCGATTACTACCCGGGCGAGGCCGTGACCGTTAGCACGGCGGAGAGCGAGAGGTTGCAGGGCGTCGTGCGAGAAAAGACCCGGTTCGGCGGCAAGATATTGCCAGACGGCACCCAGACCGCCCCCTATACACGCTATACGGTCAGCTTGGAGGAACGCCCGGGTATCGAGGCCGTGGTCGACGATGACCACATCTTTCGCGATCGCAAAATATTTACAAAGTCGGTACTGCGCTCCTTCATCAAGAAGACGGTGACGCGCGAGGCATGGAACGGAGCGCCGTGGCTCGTGAAGCACGATGTAGCGGCTCAGTATCACATCGATTCCCGGGTCCCGCCTCACCTACGCTACGATACCAAGTTGATGGAGAGGAAGCAGCTACAGGCCCAGAAGCGCGCCAGCCAGACTCCGACGCAGGACGGCAACGGCACCAATGGCGTCAACGGCGCCATCCAGAACGGCCCTGCGCGGCTGCCCGAGCTGAAGCCCGCGTTCAAGAGCCAAAAGGGCAAACATCAATCGCCAGAGTTCCCTCAGGGCCAGAATGGCTCGCCAAACATGGCGTCCGAGGCTGGCATCTTCCACGCCCCGCCGCACAAGAACCCCTTTCAGCTGCCGCTCAACTTCCGGAATCAACCGCTACCGCATTCCATGACTGCGCCCGAGCCGCCGCCGCCACCGCCACCGCCAAAGTACCCCATTGAGGATCTCCAGGTGCCTCTGAGAGAGGGCGTCGTCAGACCCGCCCTGGCGTTCCTCTGCAACGACCCCCCGACGGCCTCCGATGTGGCCGTGAATGGCAGCGCCAGCATACGCGACAAGCTGTCGATGAAGTCGATTGGCTCGTTTTTGGAGACGTGGGATACCCTGAATGTGTACTGCGAAATTTTCAAGCTCGACTCCTTTACTTTTGACGACTTTGTGGAGGCCATGTCTGTTGCATCAGAGGAGACCAAGGTCCAGCTGTTTGAGGAAATCCACTGTGCGGTGCTCAAGCAGATTGTGAGTGCCGAGGCAGACGGCGGCAAGGTGAATGTCCAGCTGCCCGAGCTTGAGGACGAAGAGGAGGACTCTGAGGAAGACGAGGATGACGAGGAGACCAAGGAGCCGACCCCGGAAACCGATCGGCCGCCTGCAAGAGCCACACGAAGCAGTCTCGCCAAAGCCGAGGCCGAGAGGCTGCTGGCCGAGGCGCGGGCAGCGGAAAAGGAAAGCCAGAATGTGGAGCCCGAGATCAAGCACCGCGCCGAGGACCTCCTTGAAGAGTACGATTGGATTGAAGAGCTCAGGAAACGCAATTTCCAAAACGGCGGCTGGGAGAGAATCGTCGTCGGTCTGCTGCACCAGCTCTCCAAGAATGAGAGGATGGAGGAGGCGTGCGAAGATTTGCTCGCCCAGCTGTGTCCGCCCGACGAGGACCCCACCCAAGAGACGGTGCAGGAGCATTATGCTCGACTCGACGTCAACTACCGTGTGCAGGCGTTGCAGATCATCTGCATGCTCACAACGCAGACCAAGGCGATGCGTACCTACATGGAGGAATGTAGCGAGCAAATGACGGCGTTCCGCAAGGAAAAGATTGACTGGCAGCGGCAGAGGAAGCAGGCGTACGTGGCATTGAACCGTTTGATCATTGGCATTACTGACCCCTAACAGCATCGAGGAACTGCGTGCTCTCAAGGACCAGCGTAAGATTATGCTCCCCGACAACATGCCGCCGTCGCCGCCTCCCGAGCCAAAGGCAGACGAGGATGTCAAGATGACGGATGCAGACGAGTCGGCAGCTGACGCTGCCGACGCCGAAGACGAAGTGGCCGACTCTGACGAGGAAGGAGCACCCCGCAGGAACTTCCGCCGCGCCAACGACCGCGCCGCGGAGAGGCAACGCAAACGCAAGGAGGAGCTGGAGCGGAAAGAAAAGGCCGCCGAAGCCGCAAAGGCACCCAAGCAGTCAAAGCAGTTCCTCAAGGTTCTCAAGGATATTCGGAAGAAGGAGGACTTTATCAAAAAGTGCGAAGATGAGATCGCCGTGATCGACAACGACCTCCGCGAAGCCGACTGTGGCCGGACCCGTGTCTTGGGTAAGGACCGATTCTGGAACCGGTACTACTGGTTCGAACGCAACGGCATGCCGTACGGGGGGCTCCCAGACAGCTCAACCGCTGCCGCCGAGTACGCCAACGGTTGCATATGGGTGCAAGGTCCCGACGAGCTGGAGCGCCAAGGATACATTGACACCGACCCCGAGTACCAGGCCGAGTACCAGACCAAGTTTTCCATGACGGTGCCGGAGCGGAAGAAGTTGGAGGAGGGCCCCACCAGCGTCTTCAACGCCCACCAGTGGGGCTACTATAGCGAGCCCGAGCAGGTCGATGAACTCCTCAAGTGGCTGGATCCGCGGGGCTTCAACGAGTTGCGGCTTCGGAAAGAAATCGTGGCGTTCCGGGACAAGATCGTTCAGCACATGGAGAACCGCAAGACGTACCTCGCTGCCGCAGAGCCCGAGGAGCAGCAACAGCAGGAGGAGGAAAAGGAAGAGAAGGAGAAGAAGGGCAAGAGGCGCGACTCGAAGCGCATGAGCACCAGAGGCCGCCAACACGAGCCGACGCCCGAACCCACAAACTACCGCTGCCTCGCGTGGGAGAATTCCACGGCCATGGAGGAGCTCGGCCATCTCCACTCGGAGCCGCCGCCGCCTCCGAGACCAAAGAAGCAGACGGCCAAGAAGCGACAGGCCGTGGAGCCGTCGCCTGAACCCGCGCCCGCGCCCAAGACGAGGCGGCGTAAATAGGCAGAGTACCCTGCCAATGATCGACTGCGGGCTGTCACTGTAGGCAGTTTCCGTCTTCTTTTCTTAACTGTAATTATAGACACGACGATACAAGGGACACTGCTGGCGCGCGGGTTGTGTGAGCCGATTTTCCCCCTAACAGTTAGACATGGTTGGAGTTTTACGAGCCGAAAACGGGCCTGGCTGAAACAAAGAAAAAGCGGTGTTGTTTTTTTTTGTGAGCAATTGAAAAGGATGTCGTGTCACACACACACACAGCATGGCCCGACGTTGGTGAAGGGTTTCCATTTAGCATTGGGCGGGCTGGCTGTATCTGGGCGGACGGCGCGCGTGGTCTCTGCATATTCACTATATGGGGCCAGGATTATAGACTCTCCAAAAGAATCATTTTGATGACGATGGTTTTGTAATATTGTTACCAAGTGAGTTTGCTGAGCCCTATTGATGTGTTTTTATCTATAAGTCTGGTGCTGCGATCTTCGCCCGAACCTGGCCCCCAGGTTGGCGAAGCTCCTCACCAAAGATATTTACCGGCATGGGACGTGACATATATCCTGCTAGCGCTCTTGACCTGTCTCCGGAATGAGTCTGTCTGACATGTACCAATGGTCTCGAGGCTTACATGGTAACAAATATTGGTACGTCTGCCGAAGGAGCGACACTAGCTGGGGGGGTTTTCCAAGTTTGCCCACTTGGACGAGGTATCAAAAAAGCTGTGGAGATTTTGACAAGGCGAGGTGTAGTTGCAGTATACTTGTCTTGAAACTTACGCCAACTTCTGAGAGTACGGCGAGCGACACATCAGACTGGAGTCGGAGACCATCCCAGTGTTCTTGACTGCTTGATGCCGTGCTCGGGTCGGCCTGTCCTTTGTCTCTTGTAGGGATGCTCTGGTAGGTCTGACGCCGAACGCCTGCGCTTTCTTGTTTGGCTTTGCGTAGCTGAGGAGTAGCTATACGACGAGAGGGTTGCAAATGCCTCATTGTCGGAGAACTCGTCGTCGGCGTCGTAATTGTAGTCTTCATCGTCGTAGTCTTCATCGTCGTCGTCCTCGTCGTCGTAAATTTGATCGTCGTAAGTTTCATCTTCATAGTCCTCATCTTCAAAGGCTTCATCATATGCCTCGCCGTCGTATGCCACTTCACAGGCCTCCTCGCCGCATCCGCTACTAACAGCCACCGGATAAAACCGCTTGCGAGGCATATTCGCCGTCCACTCAAAGTCAGCCTCATCCTTCCACCAGTGCCCGCGGCGTGCCCTCTCGAGATACTTGAACGGAATCTCGTACCCGCTCACGCGCGTGGGCTGCTCTTTCGGGACCAGGTGCCTAAAGTTGTACCGTCGGATCTCTTTCGATAGCTCGTCAGCCTTTTCGTTGCCAACGATTCTGTCGTGACCGGGACACCAGCACACAGCGACTCTGATGTTTCCGTCGTTCCACAAAAGGTCGCACGCTTCAAAGGCGCGCCTGACGAGGGGATCCGAGGTGGTGGTGTGCCCTCCTTCCGCTACGGCGAGTGTCTGCATGACGGCTTGACAGTCGGAGAAGATCGTCACCCGTTTCAGTTCCGGCATCAGACGGGACAGCAGCGTCGCCGTCTCGAGGGCCGCCACTACGGCGTAGAGCTCCGCTTGGTGGGAGTTGCGGCATGCGAGGATCTGGAACGCGCGCGAGTGCCACGGGTCGATGGGGTCTATACACGGCCATGGCTTCCAGAAGACAGCGGCGCCGGCTGGTAGTGATGGCGTCGAGGGACCGGTCGCGGGGAATGAGGCGTCTGTGAAGAGGTGGAGAGTGTGTTGGCTTGGGTCCCTGAGTGAGGCGCGTATAGGGCTGATGCGGGCTTGCGGGTTTGGCAGAATGACGAGGTCGCCCTTGAATGTGCGACTGGAGGAGGCGGTGGTGTCTCGATCTGGTGACGGGGAGTTGGTGGCATGGTTCTGTTCCGGAGGACTCGGTGTAAGTGTACGTGATTCGATTTCGGTTGACGATGATGACTGAAAGGTATCTTTGTGAAGCTCCATGCTAATCCGTCTTACAAAGATGAATTCAATTACCAGCAGTATTCAATGGCTCTCGGATGATCACTGATGATTTTGGACGGGAATTTTGCGACTTGAAGGACATTGAGAGTGAACACTTTGGGCGTTGGCGAGTGCCCAAAGTCATGGAGTCGAGCCCATGTATCTCCGATTGCAGCCCGTTGGTCTATGATAACCTAAGATGACTGTAAATCTTAACCCAGGCACGGACTCATCACCTTCCACCTCATTGAGGACCGTTGTGTCTTGTAAGCCTCGAGTGAGGTGCACATGGTTTTGAGTTCGATGCTGCCAAGAGGAGGAATCGCTTTGGCGGAACGAGTCCATCATTTAAGCGGATCGAGTACACCGCAATCGTGTCCTTCCAGTATAACGAATCTCATGATAGCCTCATTTCATTAAAGAGGTGATCATACTGATCTTCGACGATGCCTCGCAATGACGTCATGGGTCATGGTCCCCTACTTTGTTGCAGCGAGCTAACCCATTTCCGCTTCCAGACCCGCTTCCATCGCATTCCCTTTTCGGAATGCGAGGTTCAGCTCACTGTCTGATTTCATCTCACTCGTTGACTCTCCGCCATGAGGTAGACTCACTCAATCTCATCCTGTCGACAGCTTCACTGGCCGGATGGGAAATCGTCTCATTCTGAATGACTTTTCTGGCTTATTGGTGCTCAAAACTCTCACTTTATCCCACCCCAGCAACTGCCCCCTGAACCACTACACGGGACGATCTCGACGATGCCAGCATCCAACCCCTCCACTTCCCTAGATGCCACGCCTCTGTCCCTCCGATTCATCGACTCCACTCACCCAGAGCCAAAGAAGAAGAAGGCTCATAGGAAGAGCAGAGGCGGATGCACTCCATGCAAACGGAGAAAGGTGAAGGTGATTTTGTCCCAATGTACACAGTCGAGGTTCCCAGACTCACGTAAGACTTACACGGGAAATCCAGTGCGACGAATCAACCCCCTGCGCAAACTGCACAAGACGCAACGAACCATGCACACGCCCGAAAGAGTCCTCCACTCCAGAGACAGACGCCGCGTCGTCGTCGTTGTCGTCGTCGTCGTGCCCTGTCCCAAAGCCGGTAGACGCCTCGGGACCCGTGAACCTCCTCCACATGCAACTCCTCCACCACTTCCAACACGCGACGGTCCCCACCCTCTGCTTCGCCGATGTCTGGGCGTCCGTCCTCCCGCTCGCATTTCGGGCAGAGTACCTCATGACGGCCATCCTCGCCGTGTCAGCGCGGCACCTCGGCACCCTCAGACCAGAGAATACCGTGTACGGAGAGGCGAGCCTGGCCCTGCTATCTCGTAGCTGCGCGCTCTTCGGCGCCGAGCTCGGCCGGGACGACAGGGCTGGGGAAGGGTACGACTCGCTCTTTTTCACGGCGCAGCTTATACACTATCTCACGTGGTGTAATCTCGAGTTCATCGATGGCACTGGCGACACCGACACCCCTCTAGACCTGTCCCGGGACCAACTCTTCCTCCTCAGCTCCGGCGCACGAGTCTTCCTCTTCGGGACGCGGTCGCAGGAACAAGAAAGCATCTTTGCCAAAGCATGGCAGGACGCCCCGTGCGACGCTCTCGACAAGATTGTAGCGGAACAGAGCATGGATCGTGGTCCGATACAGAGAGCCTTTATGAATCAATACGATGACATGACACCCAGAGGTCAAGGCATCGCCACCCCGGAGCACCACAGCATCGCGGAACGTCAACGCGCCGCCTTCGCCGGCATCGTAGAACGGCTGTCCGTCATCATGGCCCTCTGGCAACACCGCAGCACGAATCCCCAGCCCCCCGCGACGCCCGACCTCGAGCGGTACATCCTCGCCTTCCCGCTCTTCTGCTTCGGCCATCTCCTCGACATGATTGTCGCAAACGATTCGAGGGCGTTGCTTTTACTGTATCACTTTTACGAGACCTCGCGATTGCTTCTCGGCGAGGAGGAGCGGGAAGCCACGTGGTGGGCGTGTGACAGACTCAGTGCCATGCCAAAAATGCTTGAGCAAGAGTTGCGTAGGCGGGGTATACCTACAGTTCCCTTTGGCGATGTGATCCGGGTCTTGGGATGAGCCCGTTGTTGATTCTGGATTGTGGCAACTGAGTCAGGGACAGGACTTTCGTCACAACACATTCCTCGCGCGGGGATCATCAGCCCTGATCAAGAAAGGCGCCACCAGAAAGATAAGCAAGAGAAAACAAGGCGTCACGGGCGTTTACAAGGTGGCGGAAAGGTGAAGAATGTATCGCGGAATGCGGACCCAACCGTCTATCGAAAATCGCATACCAACAACCACAGCAAGGGACGTGAAAAGAATTACCGTCTAAAATCCTCCCCCCTTCTCTACTAGCAAAGAAACTTCGTAAATAGTCCAACAAATCGTTCCATTACCAAGAACGCAATCCTCCGGCTATCCTCCGACTACCAACGAGGCCGTCGCAAACTCCATCCCCTCCCTCCTCTCTTCACGCGCCGCCGCGTCTAAAAGTGTCTGCCAGTCCAATGTGGCGTGCCGGAGCAACCCACCCAAAAGTTGCCAAAACGGGCCAGCTGAGACGCAGGGAGCTCTCCCGATGCGGCTAAAGCGCAGGATAGCTTGGCCACCTAGCTCCCAGGTTAGCGGTACCTCTTCCAACCACCAACAAACAGCAAAACGCACGACCTTTGGAGGTTGCTAAAAACCCTCCCGCCTGAAACTCTTAGCATTTCTGTATCGGTGGCAGGGCGGGCTAGACGGAGCTAGAACGGGGTATCCACATTCGCGGGGTCCAGAACCGCGCCGGCGATCTCTCGACTTACAAGTTAGACTTCTTTTCTTAGCCCGGCGTCCGTGGCGTTGTTTCCCTTTCTTCACAATAGCGGTCTCGAACAAGCAATGTAGAGTGACGCTCCATTTCGGAGACTTGGTGACATGTAGTATTGATGAAAATGTTTCTTCTCTGTGGGTATCAAAATAGATGTGACAAAACAAAACTCCGTTTACACACTTTTCCTTCCCGTGTGCTCCCTATGCAGTTCTACCTCGGCCTGTACCGTTCCCATAACGCTCTTGTAATGAGCCCAGGGGCTCCCAGCCCCAGCTCAAACGGCCCCCTCACCGGCTGGCCTCTGTTGGACGATCTCGCCGGCAGGTATGGCGGCGGCGGCGACGGGCTTCGGGGGGAAGACACCGTCGTAGTGGTGGTTGTTGTTGTCGTGGGGGACGCCGGCGGGGCCCCTTGGAGGTACTCGCTCAGCTCGCTAGTGTCCATCCCAGGCCTAGTGGCGTCCACCACATGGCTCGTTTGGGTGGCCGGTGCCGAAGGGTCCTGTTCGACCGTGCTCGTCGGTGATAGCGGGCTCACACTCGCATACTGATGCGCGGGTGTCTCGTTCCTTTGTGCGGTGCTGGACGAAGCTAGGGCGGCGAGCTCGAGATCCTCCTCTGACCTGCCCGCAGCGCCCCGCACGACGACGCCGAGCAGTCCATCCGTCTCATCCAACGCCCCCATCTCCTCTCGACTGGCCCGGCCTACTAGTGGAAAGTCCATTGAGTCTCTCAAGTGTGCTCCCAGCCTCATCATGGCAAAGGCGTCCAAGGTGTCGGTCCAGGTGGGCAGGCTGTAAATGTAGCAGACGAGGACAACAAGTGCAATGGCTTGCATGCTGATGAGCAGGCTAATGGCAACGGTGGCGCCCACGGTGTACCGCGGTGCGACAAACTCGGTGCCGGCCAAGTTGTAAATGGTCCTCGCCGCATCGTTGGATGCGGCGTCTTGTAGGACGGCCACGTTGGACAAGTACATGCCGACGCCGAGAGTGCTCTGCGCCACCTTGACATACTGAAGGCCTTGTGCGATCCGGAACAGTGTCTTGGGGAGCTCGGCAAGCGAGCATCCCTGGTAGATGGACGAGTACCACGAGTCGTAGTCGTCATTGTGAGAGTTGTATGGCAGCTGCCACGCACCGAGGGGCGTCGGCAAAGAGCACGCCCTGCGTTTTGCATCGCTGTCGGACGTGGTGTTGTCGGGTACTTGGCCGTCCGGGAAGGTCTGACTCAAGAGATCAAGCACAGCCTGTGGGTATGAGCCGTTGCCAAAGAGCGCCTCGGCTGTTGACCGCAACGGGCCTTGTGTAGAGGTCCAGCCGGAAAATCGGTCGCGGTTCCAGTCGTCTTCAGACTCGTTGGTGATGAGGTTACCCTGCCAATCGTAGTCGTGGAAATGCGCTGCCATGTCTTCGTCCGAGGGCCACTCGCTGATGATGTCGGACGGAACAAGTCCCGTTTGAAGGTTGCCAATCTCGAAAAAGGCACGGCTGGTTTTGGCGACACACTTGATGGTGACGTTCTGAGCCGGTTCTGATAAAAAGTCCTGGGTCTTTGCCGCCTCTGGACTAATCTGTGCGTCAATGTAGAGCACTTCATCGACGTCTTGTCGTCGCCTAGGCGGAACTCCACGGGTTGCAGGGCTGGTATTGTTGCGAGGCATGCACGTTCTCACACTGATGCCGAAGCCTTGGAGGGACGTCGCGTACCCGTCGCAGTTGGCGGGGTACTCGTCTGCAACTTGGCAGGCTGCGGTGGAGCTGAGCCGGATCGAGTGCTGTCGGAGAGGTCCCGTCGTGACGCCGGCGGGGATTGCTGATACCCAGAAAGAGTCGTTGTACGTCTGGTCCTCTCCCGTAACGAAGCTCCGGTGGTTGTCGTCGACTCGCCACAGGTTTTCTTGAATGTCGGCTGACGTGATGTTGACCATCTTCGTTCTGACCGTGTTGACGATTTGAGATGCGTTGGCCTCTCGGAGCAAGACGGGCTCGGCGTCCTTGCCAATCGCCTGGGCCGGCTGTCCCTTGCCGTCGCATGTCCGGTCCCACTTGCTCAAAGATCGGAGACTGTCGCATGAGTACACTGGACGGCTCGATGGCGGCATCAGCAGTGACTGCAGTGGCGGCTGTACGGCAGCTATTGCATGTTAGAAAGAGTAGCCCCTCCTCCCAAAAGACTTGTAACGTACTGAGAAGAAGCAGTCCAGTGGCCAACAGGAGATAGGAAGACGATTGGCCGCTGGAGACAAACGCTGTCCATTTCAAGTCGGAAATGGCAAGCAGCTGCCTCACGGTGAGGGTCTGCTGCTTGGATCGTCGCTGCGAGAAGACGACTGCGCCGTAGGCTAACAGAGCGGCAACGCACGGCAGAGCAATAACAGCCGCCACAGTGCTGAAAAACGAAGCTGCAGCGATCCAACGGTGATATGAGTCGAGGTCTTGCCGCATGATAATCCCCCATGGGTCGGAAGTCGTTTTTCGGTTAATAACGCAAACGCAGAGCCATGGTGCGATGAGAAGCACCAGGTAGATGACGAGTATGTAAATCGGGCGGCGAGCGTATCGCAGCGGTTGCCGAGACATGTCGACCGGCTTCGAAGCCGTGTATCTCGGCGGCGGTCCTTCTGTCCGAGTCTGATTCCTGTCCATCGTGACTGTCCTTTTTGGAAATAGAAAGGACGAGGAACACCAGACGAAGGAAGACACAATCGTATTATGGCAATTGCCATGATTGCTTAATTGGCTGTTTGGCGCCTTTTTAGTTTGCCGCGAGGCGTTTGCACGGTCGCCAAGGGCTGGCTGACGGCAGCTGACCGCAGGGCGAATGTTGCAATTTCCCTGCGAGCCTAGAGGAATGCGTGCAGGAATGAAGTGATGGGGCACAGCGTGCACAGCATCCTTCGGGACGACTGCTTGCCACGCATGTTTTGCTTTTGAGACCAGTCAGTGCGACGGAGCGGGACATGGCATAGCTCTGCCGGTGCCAAATAAAGAGTGTGCAGGTCAAGGCCGTCATTCGGACATTGTGTCGCAATGTGCATCCCCCGCCCACATGCGTGTGTTGATTTATTCCCCATTATAAGTGTCCTGGCCGTAGGTCTCGTTGAGTGTTACGCGCGTTATAATTTCTTCGTTTTCCATGCGGACCCAGCTCTCCACCGACATGTCTGGGTCGTCGCCCTGCGTGAAGGACAGCTTAATCATCCGAGCGCCGCGTTCCCAGGTGCCATACCCGCCGTAGCCCGTGTGCTTTGCAAAACAGAGGAATGGGGCCTCGGCGCCGAGTCCGGCCTCATGGCCGGGCCAGGTCGAGCACCACGAGTCGCCGTGGTCGTGCCCAACATAGATGCTGTGGAGACCCTCGGCCTCGAGCAGCGCCTCGACGAAGGGGGCGTCCTCTCCGCCCTCGCCTTGGATGGCTAGCGGGCTGTCGGCATTCAACCCAGGGAACTTGGCAGAGTCGAGGTTGGTCTGCTGGGCAGTCAAAAAGATGTGAGGGGGGATGTGGACAAAGGCGACGCTGGGAATGACACGGCCGTGCTTGTCCTTGAGGTCGTCGTAGGTCTTGGTAAACCATTCGGCCGTCTCGGGGGCAACCCAGTTTGGAATGTCGTCCATGTTATCGGAATCCGTCTGGTAGCTAGTGCCGCCCCGGCTGTCAAAGAACCACAGTAGCAGAATGGGGTCTTTGGAGTCTCCCTCGTAGACAGGGACGTAGTAGTTTGTGATGCCCGGCAGATTGTCGCCCATGGACGTTGTGTAACAGAGGTCGTAGCCTTTTTCGGCACGGAACAGCTGCTCGCGGTCCAACGTGTGCTTGGAGTCGTGGTTGCCGTAGACGGATGCCCACCGCTGGTTCGTCTTGACGAGGGGCGCGACAATCTGGTCAATGTAGAGCGTCGAGTTCTCCTTGTGGGTATCCTCGCCAGTAATGAGATCGCCGTTGAATACGACAAGGTCGGGCTGTTCGCTCTTCATGACAGATTGCATGACTCTGCTGGAATTCTTGTCCTGATCAATGCCCCAGCCAAATTCCTGCTCTCCGTAGTGCAGATCGGAGAAGATGGCAATGAGGTAGTCGCGCTGGCCCGACACCCTGAGCCTGGGCTTGCTTATTGACGGCTCCGTTAAAGGCCACTTGCCAGGCGAAATCTTGGTCATCATCATGAACATGGCCGCGAAGCTGATGGAGAAGACCAGGACGAGCTGACACACCCTCTCGGCCAGTCGAAAGGATGACTGCGGCGGGCGCGGCTGCACCGCCTGCTCCAACTTTGATTCTGGCATGATGGAGTGTTGTACAGTGGCGGGGTATGAAAGAGATGGGAAACTGGTGGAAGACAAATTCGCGCGATGATTGGGGTCCAGCCAAAAAAAACAAAAAAAACAAGAGAAACAATTCAATTGAAGGTAAGGTGGAAATGGAGAAGAAAAGAAAAAAGTTGATGGGATTCTATCAAAGATGATGCCCTGCAGATTGCCAAAGGCGACTTGTCGCCCGGGGAGCTTCGAGTGCTGGATGCAGCTGGGGTTCCAAGGGCCAAACAATCCCAAACAGAGCCAAAACGGGCCCACTGTGGCAGATGCCGTTTTTGGGGGGGCATAGTCCCACCAAAACCGAGGGGCCCAAGCCAACCGGGAAAGACGAGACGAAGACGGGCGGGAAGGACGTGCAGATGGTGCAGAAACATCCACCCGGTGTCACCAAACCAAACCAAACCATATGGATTGTTGGAGACGGAGTAGTGACAAAATCATCAAGTGTAGTCAAGTGCCAGGATGCTCGTCTGTTCTTCGCCTCGCCTCATCTAAATAATCTGCCATGGGCAATTGGCGCTAGGGGATACGACATCACGACAGCTTGGGACTCCAGCTCACAGCCCGCCGACGTGTCCCAAATGAAGTTGTAACAACGTCTATGAAAGTTAAGAAGCCGGTCCGGCGGGTTTCCTCCTATGAGGGTAAACTTTGCTGAACGACCCGACTCGCGAATGATCCGGTGTGTCTGCGCCCCTGTGGTGATCTCGTCTTTTGGAAAAGCCTATCCTGGGCAACATCTTGGTAGTAGCATCCACCAACCAGTGTTCACAGTTCACACAGAGCACCAGAACGATAGCACGCGCCTCTACTCATTTGGACGCGTCGTCTCACGATGCCACTGTTGAGTTGCGTCACCGCATGAGACAGTCACAGAGGCCCCTGAAAGTCGTGAGTCCCTTGCACTTTCCCTGCAACGAAGCTCCTGGTTGACGATAAAGCTTCAGTGGGTCAAAGTATCCTCTCTCGCTGCATGCTAGTTGAATGCATCCGATACCATGGACATCACTAACAAATATCGTCTCTTATCGGACAGAGTACATGCCCCCCGTAACCAAGCTTTCCACAGCTCCAACAGCAACTCAATTGCACCTTCCCAACTCGTCCAAGCTGCCATTACTCCTAACTCGGACTCGCAATCGAAAGTTGTTCCGATCTGACATTTGAGCTCCTGGTAAACAGATAATGTAATGTCCCTCATTCGCATAACTTGACCTCTGTCCCCAATTGTCAGTTACCATTGCTCGCGACATAGCACCGTGTTACAATGGCACAACCACACATCCCCTCCAAGGAGGCGGACCTCTTCCTGGACTCTTTTCAGGTCCCGCCCCCGTACGAAGCCGCCGCGTATCCCCGCATCCGGCCCCGCCGCACTCTCCTCCGAAGCCTCATCTCGCCCCGCGTGCTCGTCTGCGTCTTCATCGGCGGCCTGCTCGCCTGGCACACGTTTCTCATCGAACGAGAGACTGTTATCCGCGATGCTGCAAGACATGCGTCTCCGTCGGCCCATCTGGCTCGCTTTGATGAGTCCTTGAAGCACTGCGCTGCTCTCAAGACATTTCCAAAGAGCCCCGAGCCAGAGACTCGCAAGTCCAACTCGAGATGGAACGCTGTCCGCGGCCAAGATAAGCCGGTGGTGCTGCGCAACATGACCTTCTTTGACGGCGAATCCATTGCGTCCGAGCCAATGGACATTAAGTTTGAAAAGGGCCTGTTCACCGAGCTGGCAACAACGGCTTCCAAGTCCATCAGCTCCGATGGTGCCACCGAACACGACTTGCACGGTCGCTTCGTGACGCCCGGTCTGGTCGACATGCACTCGCATCATGCCGCGAGCCTGTGGCCGGCTCTGTCCGTCACCGAGGACGAGAATGAAATGACAAAGACCTACGGCCCCCTCACCCCGATGCTGCGCATCCTCGACTCGATGAAGGCGTACGATGACGCTACTCGCATCATCATGTCCGGCGGCATCACCACGTCGCTCATCTTGCCCGGGTCCGCCAACATCATGGGCGGAGAGGGTACCGTGATCAAGAACGTCCTCAAGTCGGGAGAGCTGGGCGAGTACGTCGTCGAGGAGCTGCTGCTTGAGCGAGATATCCCTGTCGAGGAGCGCCATCGATACATGAAGCTGGCCTGCGGCGAGAACCCCAAGCGTATCTATGGCCACACCCGCATGGCCAACGCCTTCATCCTCCGCGAGCAGTTTGCCAAGGCCAAGGAGCACATGCAGAAACAAGACGAGTACTGCGAGAGCGTCGCCACCGTGTCGACCTTGTCTGATGAGGTCAAGGACCGCTTCGTCCGAGAGTCTGGCAGCTTTCCCGCCGACCTCAAGCTCGAGTCCACCGTCGGGATGCTCCGCGGCCGGGTCTCCATGCAGAACCACTGCTACCTCCCCGAGGACTTTGAGACCATGCTCCGGGTCACTGGCGAATACGGCGTCCGCGTCCGGGCCTTCCACCACGCCCTCGAAGCCTGGCAGGTTCCTGAGATGCTAAAGGCGTACGGCGAGTAGGTGGCCAGATTTTATTCGTGAGTGAATCATGCTGACCAGCGCAGAAACGTCACGGTCGCTACCTTTGCCGAGTTCAGTCTGTACAAGTTCGAGGCTTACGCACCAAGCCTCTCTGCGGGCAAGATCCTCAACGAGCATGGCATCCCCGTGGCCTACAAGTCAGACCACACCGCACCCGAGACGAACGCAAAGTACATCATGTTCCAAGCGGGCGTCGGCCACGCGTTCCACCTCCCGGAAGAGAAGGCTCTGCAGTCCGTCACCTCCATCCCCGCCAAAGCCATCGACCTGGGCTACCGTGTTGGCTACGCTCGCCCGGGCTACGATGCGGATCTGGTTGTCTGGGATGCCCACCCGCTATCTATCGGAGCGACTCCCCTGCAGGTGTACATTGACGGCAACCCCCAGCTGAAGCACCACATTGTTCAGGAGAGCATGGGCGAGGCCTTTAATGAAGCATCGGCCAAGGAGTCCCGCCCCGTGAAGCCCAACATGAGAACGGAGCTGGCGCCGGAGAAGAGGGAAGCGTTCTGCAGTAAGACCGCCAAGTCAAAGTCCAGTTTCGTCATCAACGGCATCACGAGCACATTTTTGGAAAATCACCCACAGGTGCCCACCGTCTTCCGCGACGTCACCGGCGAAAACTTTACTCTCGTGATCAACAGCGGCAAGGTCGCCTGTCTTAGCACACCCGAGAACTGCTCGTCCGCCGTCGCCAAGGTGGCATCCAAGTCCGACGTCACTACCCTCGACCTCTCCAACGGCCACGTTCTGCCCGGATTGACGGCCCTCACAGCCTCCCTCGGCATGGTTGAGATTGCGACGGAGGATTCCACTGGAGACGGCTTTGCCGACCCGAAGAAGGACGGAAACGACCCAGAGAACCTCGACTACGCAAAGTACGGCGTCCAGCTGGAGGGCAAGGCCTTTGCCCGCGCACGCCTCGGCGGCATCACCCGCGCCATCACGCCACCCCTCAGCTCCGAGGGTGGTGCTTTTGTCAACGGCGTCAGCGTCGGCATCCTCACGCGCACCGATCGTACGCTCCTCGACGGCGGCGTTTTCCGGCCCGAGGTGGCGCTTCACGTCACCATTGACGATAAGGCAAAGGAGAGCGTGGGCACCATTAGCACCGCCGTCAAGAAACTCCGCAAGATTCTCGCCGACGGCCAGGGGAAGCACAATGAGACGACCTTTGGTGAGGTTGCGTCAGGCAAGCTGCCGCTCGTGATCAATGCAAATAACCACGTGGGTCTACATTCAGCATTGCAAAGACGAAGCTAACAGGAGCAGTGGGACATTCAGCAAATCATCAACATCAAAAAGGACTTTCCCGACGTCAACCTCGTCATCCAAGGCGGTGCCGAGGCGCCCCTGGTGAGTCCACACACATATGCTTCAGCACTACAGGTCTAACGCAGATTTAGGTCGCCCTGGAGCTCGCAAAGTCCCAGATCCCCCTCATCCTCACCGAGACTCGTCCCGCGCCCTCCTCCTATAGACACCGCGATGCCGTCGTTGGCCCGCCCCTGACCCCGAGCGTCGCCCGCATCCTCAGCGAGGCGGGCGTCTACTTTGCAGTCGCCATCGTCACGGACAGTGAGTCACATATTGCTGCGGCAATGGGTCTACAGAGAGAGCTAACAAATGGCCAGTCATGCCCGCAGACTACCGCATCCACGACCTCGCCCTTGAAGCCGCGTGGGCCGCCAAGTACGCCAACCTCGACGACAAGGAAGCCATCCGCCTCGTGTCCGGCAACGTCGAGGACATTCTCGGCCTGCCCAAGAGCAGCGACATTGTGGTGTGGGAGGGCAGCCCGCTCGAGTTTGGCGGCACCGTCGCCCTCAGCTTCGAGGTGGACCAGAATGGCGACCTCGAGGTTGCCGCTTGCTGGCCGCACGAGGATGACCGTTAGAGAGGGGTATGACGATGCCGCCTGCCGATGAGTAGAGAGGCACCGTCCCGGTGGAGGGTCGGGTTGGATTATTCGCTGAGTTCGTCTTGGGTTGGGTGCTCATATGGCTGCGTAAAGTATGCAGCTGATATATTGGCGGATGTTTATTTCCATACGATACGCTTCAGGACGAAATATATATCTAGATAGTGTATACTAAAGTACATTCACAGCTTGCTAGGTCGTCGAGTGAGGGGCAGCGTCACACATATACAAGCTATGCGAAGGGCCATGCCACATAGCTCGCTGTGTAACACGTGAAGTTGTCAGATATAGACTACGCGGCACATCTATAGTCTGTCGCCATTGCCACGACTATCCAGAGCCCAAAGCCACAGTGTCACGGGCCAGAACATGACAGAGTCGTCTCTGCAAAGCGATTCGTTCCCGGACCAAGACACTTAAAAGGGGCACAACAACTCAAGACTTTATCCAACCTGCAACCACTAGACGGATAAAGTCTTGCGTCGGGACACATTTTCCCGCAAAACTGGGCAACACTGATTATTGCGCGACCTACGCAGCTACCCGTCGATACTAGGTATCCCCGCGGGACCGTGACTGTCAGCCCTAGCCCCGATGCACGCCCTTATCATCGGAGGCCGGGAACGCGGCACATGGCCAAACAGGCGCGCACGCACAAGCTTGCTCGCAAGATGCACCCGGGGGGAAGGGATTGCCAAGGGAGGTAAACAATGGAGCTAGGCGATTGATGGTGACGTGCTAGCGAGGCCGCACACGCAGGGACGGGAGCAGATGCGATGGCTGATTTCACAAAGCGGCCTCGGCCTCGGATGGCGATTTGAGAGAAATCCCTCACAAGAGATTTGGACACGGGACGGATGTAATTCCGTCATCGTCCCGGGCAGCAGCAAGCCACGTTGATCTTTTCGGCTGTGCTTGCCTGAGAGCTTAGGTCAGTGATGAAGAGGCGACACGTTGCCAGAGATGAGATGACACCGTCTGGCCTTGGTTCGGCTCGGGATGGTGCGGCGCCGTCGATCCGTCCCTGCGGTGCAGACGGGGGCAGACTGACACTTTGGCTAGCAAGGACCATCGCAACTTCCAATAGGAATAAGAAAGCTCAGAGTGCATGACAAACTGCCGGTCGCCGAGAGGTGCGTTGCAAATTGCAACTAGAACGCACAATAAGCTCGCTAGGCGTGCCGCGTTGATGGCGCGCGCAGAGATGCCAGCGATGACCTCGCTGCCTTGATTTCTTTCTAGCCACGGCGTCGAGAGACAATTTGTTTCATCCTCAATTTGCCCAGTTGCGGCGTCTGGCTCACATTTGCCGATTGTCTAATTGAGCGGACCGCCATTGAGGACCAGGCGTTTTGGAAGCGCGCGCCAGCCGATTTCCCGCCAGACGGCGGCTCAGGGGGACTCCCAGGGCGCAAAGGGAGAGAGCCCCTCTGCCCAGGAAAAAGAGCTTGTTACTATATGGGCTATTATGTCAAGAGAATTCGTATCGCCAGGCGCAACCGTCAGTCATCTCGCCTGTTTCCTTGGGACTTACTCGTAACCTGGTTTTCCACCTCTTGGCACTTTGGGACCCCGACGAGAGCCACCGTGGCGCTGCAACACCCCATGCAACCATTGTGAACCCCAGGGTTGGTCAACTTGGACGTACGGAGTAAGCGGGCATCGTTCAATTTGGAGATGAAGAGAGGCGGTGTTGACGATGGTGGACTTGTCGGTGAGCCCTTGCCCAGACAAGGCCGTTGTCATTCCAAGATGCATCGGCGATACTGCTCGAAGAAAATTGAGTCTGTCTCTGATCCAACTGTTTCCGGGGCTGGCTGAAGACAACCTGGCGCGTGTCGAAGTGAGACTGTTGCAATTCAAGACATATGACCAAATGAGGAATATTTGTTTGGAATTATCCCACGAGTGCGCCTAAAAAAGCCCTCGGAACGACATTGTTTCGTCATTCTGAGTGAGTTGCTTGAAGTCAAACAGCTACAGCTGGATTCTCGCCCGGTCGGAGACGCATCACGCTGTCCCCAGCCACTCCGACGACCACCAGCGAGGTGTCATGTGTACTCTCGCGGGACTGTAGATGCAACGCGCGAAGTGGTGGTGGTGGTGTATGCTGTAAATCGGAACAGCCCTCAAGCAGGTTGCCGGAGACATGAATTGTGGCATTCTTCTAGTGCTTGTCGACTCGCCAGCCATGAAAAAATTCGTCGCAGCTGAGTGCCGGTGCGATGGCCGGGGACTGATGCCAGGTTGCAGCCGGAGGCAGCAGTCAATCTCCCCGCAGGAGCGCTGCCGACTCGGGAGGACATGATTCGCCGGGCAGTCCGTGATTGTTTTCTCGAACACACGGGTCAACATGGGATGAGCGCCAGGATCAGGCGTTTCGAAACCCCACCAGCCGCCGACCCAGTCGACTCCTCCAGAGTACGGAGTATAGAGTCCAGAGCTCGTGGGCAGGCCTGTGATCTGTCATGGCCGATCCCCCAGCCTTTGGAGGTATCGACAGAGGTCTGGACTCTGCTAGGGCCGATTGTATCGCAGCTTTTTTGGGCCGGATGGAACCGAGGGAGTGGAATGGTGAGCGACTATTAGATCGCCTTCATTCTCGCTGGAGGATGAATGGGATTGTTCGGTGGTTTGAGTCTGGGAGTTGTGCCCCAATCGAGCGTCGCGCGACCAGAACAGACGTTTTGCGAGGGATGGAGGTGGGGAACGACAAGTTGGATGCATAAGTTATGCAGCTAGAAAACTCTTTTGCCCGGCCAAGGCCAAGAAACCCAGAGTCAAGACAATGGAAAGACATGGCCATTCCGGCGGGAGGCAAGAAAGGGATTGTTCGAAGGGTGGTTCAGTTTGGAAGAATGACCCCGAGATTCCGAATGACAGGTTTGATGTCTCGCAGGTGATGTTGCTGAAGCTCGATACGGTCGGAACTGTGTTCACTCTTTCCAGCCTTTTCGAAAAAGGTCTCAAGTGCCGACTCAGATGCGGTTTCCTATCTTGTCCGTCTCCTACTTCCTGCCCGTTGCTTCTTGGAAAAAAGTCTCAAACCCTGTAATTTAGCAAGGGCGAGCCCCTGCGCAAGTGGGATAAACATGCTGGGTACCGCTTGACCGGATAGGGTTAGCGGGAAATAAGGTAAACCGTAACCTTCTGTTGTCCCTTCCCAAAGACATCGAGGCAGCAACGACAGACGGGACGTTGTCATGTTGTGTGGAAGGCGCTGCTGATATCTGCGCCTTTGGTCTTCCGACAGCATTCCCGAATCATCGGCATCCCGCATTGCTTATTCGAGTCCATGGCAATGTCCACCGTCATTAACACCTCACGACATGCGGGACGGACCAAGAGCTTGTAACTTGCAAGAGGCAGACACTTGACAGGCTGCCAGGACGTCATGGGCCGAATCATGGATGCCCTTTGCCCCTGAAATATAGCAGCGACCCGTGTGCCAACCGCCACCAAGCCCTGAGCGTCGATAGTCGCTGGAGCCTGGTGGTGCTGGCAGCTATGTGTTTCCAAACGGGCGGACGCCTCTGATCCGCCAAATCAAACTTTTGCAGCGCCACAAACGGGCACTTGAAGCCCTTTGCCCAGGAGGCCGGCTGGCAGTTGGGTATTCTCTTCCGTGGTGTGTGGTCTCGGTGAAAGCTGACTGGACGCCACGTCGCGCGGCACAAACGCTAGCGAGAGAAGAAGCCCAGAAACCAGGGGCGAGTCAGCGTGCCTTTTTTTCGTGCTAAGAACAGCTCCGGCGTCACACTGAGCGACAATTGACCTCGGGCCTGCACAATTTTGGCAGTTGAGCTTCGCATTCAGCCAATGGGAAGTCGGCAACGCTTATGCACTATGCAGGAACCAGCCGTGCAGCACACCATCTCAACTTTTGTGCACTCCCGTCTCCTATCCATTGCGTGAGTGCAGACATCAGATGAGCGGGGGGTCCAAGGTCCAAGGGGTCGTCAGCTTGCCGCCGTTTCGTTTCTTCTCAGCTTTTTTGTAGTGGTGCAGTGGTGTAATGTACTCCGGGCGATTCGTCTAGGCTCTTGTCTCCCCGTTCTTTTTCCCTTTTAGAAGAAATGCGGACAGTTTCTTGGTTGTGTCGAACATGTACTCGAAAATAGCAGTCAGAAGGTTACCAGAAATCAAGCATGTCCCTGTTCATCCCATCTCTCGAGTCGATACATCTTATCACAAGGTACCTTCGTCTTGCTTCTGTCCGCCACGTTGTCGAGGTGCAACCCTCCTCACGCTTAACCTACCTTATGTACGGATACTGCTATCGCCCTGTGCTCGAATACTTCATCGCCAGATTGCACTACCACAAACACTCCATGGCGTCACGGCTGAGCGTCCCTGGCCACCCTGCTAGCGCCTTCCTACCACCCGGGCCCCCTTCCCAGATCCAAGGTACCTCGCCGTAGCCTGCCAACTGCCACTCACGGTATGCCCCCCGTCCCGCCCGGGTCTGGGTCCCAGCTGCCGTCCGATGAATATATTACTTCCCACTTCTTCCATCCTCCGCCGTGGATCTACACCCCGACCTCACCTTCTCCATTCCACCACCTTTCCCTGTCGACACTTGCTGGGCATTTTATTCTCTCCTTTCATCATTCCTTTTTCAACCCACAAAACGCTACAGCTTGCTGAGCACGTCCTCTCATTACAACTTCCAGACAGCCTTCTTTGATCTGTCTCATTCCACTCACTCGCCACTTTCGTCACTCACCGAGTTGCGATATACACCCTTCAATTCAACAGGTGCTCCGGTATCAGCACCCACACAGTCCCTACTCAACCAGCAAGAGTCCCAGCGACCACTTTGATACCCGTCTCATATCACACAATCACCCAACCGTACAATCAACCACCATGAAGTTCTCCGCTGCCACTACTTTGGCTGCCCTTCTGGGCGCCGCCTCGGCCGGCTCCAAGTCCGATGACAGAACCTTTGCCGTCCTCCGCTTCAACAACAAGCAGCTCGTCAAGACCCGTGTTGATCCCATCATCAACCCCGGAAAGCCCGCGACCCACGTCCACGGCGTCATGGGAGGAAGCAACTTTGGCATGTCGGCCACTGGCGAGACTCTCTCGCAGTCCAAGTGCACCAACGCCATGATCAACGGCGACAACAGCGCCTACTGGTTCCCGTCTCTTTACTTCCAGGACCCCAAGACCAAGGAGTTTGAGGCTGTCGATGTTTTCTACGTCAACGTCTACTACTTGTGAGTATGGCTGTTTCCTGAACTAGGTTCTCTACTAACACCGCCCAGCTTCGATGGCACCGATGACGAGATCAAGGCCTTCCCCAAGGGTCTGCAGATCTTTAGCGGTAATTCCTCCGCTCGCGTTGCCCCGTCGTCCGGAGGCAAGGAGAACCTCGAGCCCGCGGACGGCCCCATCCAGCCTGTTCAGTGGACTTGCCCCAGATCCAACTACAACCCGCCGTCGTACCCTGCCAACTCTGACGGTACCACGGCCGGCATCGTCGATCCCAACAACGACGGCTCCGGAGTCGGATTCCCCGACCAGAACTGCGACGGCTACGCTTCTCCCCTTCGTGCCGATGTCCATATGCCTTCCTGCTACAACCCCAACGCTGCCCTGACCGACTACGAGAGCATGGCCTGGCCCTCCAACAAGGGCGCGTCGAACAGCCGCCGCAAGAACTGCCCTGCCGGATGGATCCACGTTCCTCACATGTTCTTCGAGGTCTACTGGGACACTCCCAAGTTTGCCAGCCGCTGGACGCCCGGCCAGGGCTCGCAACCCTTTGTCCTCTCCAACGGTGATGCCACTGGTTACAGTCTCCACGCTGACTTCATCGCTGCTTGGGATGAGAGCGTTCTCCAGCAAATCATTGACAACTGCAACGCCGGCTCTTCTGGTATGGACAAGTGCCCTGGTCTTCTCAAGGGCCTCAACACCAACAAGGACTGCACAATCTCCTCTCCCGTTGACGAAGTCGTCGATGGTCTCATGAGCAAGCTCCCCGGCGACAACCTTCTCACCTCCTTCGGTTCTATCGTTGGCGGTGGCAGCAGCGGCGGCAGCGGCAGCGGCAGTGGTTCTGTTGTCAAGCCTTCTGGTTCCTCTACCTCGTCTGCTGCGACGGCTGCTTCTGCCAAGCCCTCTGCCGTTCAACCTTCTGCCAGCAAGCCCGCCACCTCTGGCTACGTCAGCCAGGAGGAAGTCCCGAAGACATCCGCCGTCGTTTCTTCCGAGCTTCCCATTCAGGTCGCCCCTGAGAAGGCCAGCACCAAGGTTGCCGAGACGTCTGCCGCCGCTGCCGTCCCTACCACCAACGCAGTCGCGCCCAAGCCCTCGGCCTCTGGGTGCTCCCGCAAGACCAGGACCGTCTACAAGACCGTCACCGTCACCTCTCCCGCAGAGGAGTCCAAGGCCGCCGCGACCCCCGCCGGCTCTACCGACAGCTACAAGGCTCGTCGCCACGTCCATGAGCACGAGCACCTCCACCGCCACCGCAGCAACCGCAAGTAAACGGTTTGTCCATCGAACCTATGCGCGCCGCCAGCCTTTTTGGTTGCGCCTGTATCAAACTTTTCTTCGTTAGACATTCTAGGGCCGTGGCTGGGATGGGAGTTTGAGACGTTATTTTTTGGACACTGGGACTCGGCGGGGTTGTTTGGAAAAGCATCCCCATTTTTGTGCGCGAGCGTACGCGCGGATTTCTTTTTTTGACGATGATGATGATCAGTTACATACTCACACACCTTTGAACCGGGGGGAAGCAAAGCTTGGGGAACACGAGCAAGCTCAAGGGCAACTGGATTCCGCTTCTTGTTTGCACCTTGGAACACATACATTTCGATTCTTACACGGGTCTCTACAAACGAGGCACCGCATTTGGGAAGGGGTTTTGAGAAGTGGTTATTTGCCTGGTAGTCAGATAGACAATTGAGCCAACCAAGTACCACCACTGACGAGTAAGCCACGTGAGAAGTGTATGTCTGTCATTTGTGCTGGTGCCATTGCATGGACTGCGGCCCACCAAATTGGCGCCTGGACGTCGAAATAAGGTTATTTGGTCCACGCGAAACAAATCGACCTCATTCAACTGCATTGTCAAACCCATGATCCAGATGCCGACTCAAAAGTTAATTTAACAAGTCGCAGTAACCATTTCTCGGCGAAGCAAGGGACACATCGAGACATGCGCGTGTCTGGCAGTCTCAATTGGCCAAGCAATCAGCCCGTCCGTCCACTGCCGCCGGTCCCCACAAATTCTCCGAGCCAGCGGTGCCCACTGTAGAAATTTCTCTTCACCTCATCCGCCGATACCCCACAGCCGCACACCGAGACACGGCTACGGTGACCAACGTCAATACATACGGACAGCCGGCACTATGTCGCTGTATCACGAGGCTGCCGACATTCTCTCAGCGAGCTCCGATCACGGCGGCAGCTTGAAGAGCCGCGTCTTTGGCAAAAAAGGTCTCAAGTCGCCGCCGGCGCAGGTCTACGCCCTCGCACTGGAGACGTGCAAGTGGAGTGCCATCTTGAAGGAGGTCATCGAGGCGGCGGACATTCTGCGCCATGAGCGCAAGGTGAGTCTACCGCATCGTAAGGCCGTTGACTGCCGCTGACTCTGCAGCTCACACCTATGCTAGCGCTACTGCTGGTGCACGACTTCCTCCTGGCCAAGAAGGGTATCGCGCTGCCCCAGTCTCACGGTCTCAGGACAACCATTGAGCGGCACAAGGCAAGACTGACCTCTGAGCTCACGCGTGCCCGTTTGCGGAGGAAGATGTCGTCGTTGGAGCTGCTACGGGCCGACGTTAACGCCAACGCGGACCCTGAAGGAAGACACCCTCGCTGGATCAGGGTGAACGTGCTCAAGAGTACTGTGGAGGACCAGCTTGAGACCACCTTTAAAGGGTACGAGAGGGCGCTTTCCATCGAGGCCGTGACACAGGCAACGGGCAAGGCCATCTTTATCGACACTCACATCCCCTTCCTCCTCGCAGCATCGCCTGGCACGGATGTGACCAAGACGCAGGCCTACCTCAAGGGCGAGATCATTCTACAGGATAAGGCGTCCTGCTTTCCGGCATATCTCCTGGACCCGCACTCCGAAGATGGCGACGTTATCGATTCGTGTGCGGCGCCGGGGAACAAGACAACGCACCTCGCAGCGATTGTCAAGTCGCACGAACCCGAGCAAGCAGCCCAAAAACAGACCATCTTTGCGTTCGAGAGGGACTCCAAGAGGGCCCAGACGCTGGAGAAGATGGTTAGGATTGCTGGCAGTCGAGGCATGACCAAGATCGGTCCTGGCCAGGACTTTTTAGATGTTGATCCCACGTCTGACGCATACAAAGACGTCGGAGCCCTGCTGCTGGACCCCAGCTGCTCTGGCAGCGGTATCGTAGGGCGCGATTCGATGCCAGAGTTGCATCTCCCGGAGGTCCCTGGCCCGCCTGGATCCAAGAACGCAAAGGGAAAGCCGTCGAAACAGGACGACCGTAAGCGCAAGCGGGACGAAAAGGAGGAGCCCGGCGCGGTAATGGTCGATGATGACGGCAATACGGTCGAGGTTCAGTCGGAGCAGGAGCTGCAAAAACGCCTGGACGCGTTAGCCGGCTTCCAATTGACGCTTCTGCTTCACGCCATGACGTTTCCCGCTGCCAAGAAGATTACCTACTCCACCTGCTCGATACACGCAGAGGAGAACGAGGGCGTCGTGATCAAGGCCCTCGCGTCAAAAGTTGCAAAAGAGCGCGGCTGGACGATCCTACCGAGGCAGAAGCAGGTTCGCGGTATGCGGGAGTGGCCCGTCCGTGGACTACCCGAGGCGGCTGGAGGTGATGAGACTGTAGCGGAAGCGTGTATTCGTACATACAAGGGCGACGGTCACGGGGTGATGGGGTTCTTCGTTGCCGCCTTTGCGAGAGAGGAGCCGGTCGACGAGGATGGCCCGTACTTGAGAGACGACGAGGGGCGGATCGTGAGGGATGTGGCCGGGATGCCGATGCTCAAGAGCACAGGAAAGCCTGTGGTGCTGGAGACGCCGAATGTGAGCGCGCCCGAGGAGCAGAACTCAAGTGAAGAGGAGAGCGAGGACGCAAGCGATGAAGGCAGCGGCGAGGACGAGTGGAGCGGGTTTGACTAGGTCAGCTCTATGGAAGAGGTCTGGTGCTTGTAATAGAATAATATGTCAGTCCATTCAGGTCCACCTTCGTACCTGCCACGCCGTGTTTACTTTGACCTGCTCCTTCCTCCTCGAGAGACAACATCTATCGCCAGGAGAGCGGGTCCTCAGCCCTTCCCGGCAACACTTTTGCCTCGAGCCTTCCTTCCCTACTCGGTTTTTCCAACTTGTGTGCCTTTTATTTCTCTCAGCCTCGGGAAATATGCCCTCTGCTCTTCCCTTTCCGTCTGCTGCCTCGTCCAGTCCTTTCCAACTTCTACCCTCCACCTCGCTCTACTTTGGTACCTCGCACCCTCCAACCTTGGCTTCACCTTGCTCGACGTTATCTCGTCGTCTGCTCTGCCTTCCCAGGTTCTGCCTTCCCATCCTTCTTCCTCGACGACCTGGGCCCTTTGCTCGACTGTCAACCTTCCCAGTATCCATTTCACACCGGCGACCGGGGACAATCCCGCCTTCCCAGCTTGTATCTTTCCTACAGCCTGAGCACTTGCTCTTCAGTCAGCCATGGCGTCTCAAAACGAGATTGCCGAGTAAGTGCGACTCAGAAAAGTATGGGTGCAACAAGCTAACGTCTTCAGCCAACCCATCGTGGGCTCACAGCCATTGGCTCATCACAAGGACACATTTGCGTTCAGCACAAAAACATTCGATGACTGGAAGGCCTCCCCGCTGCCATCCATAAGTCTGCCCGAACCTTCTGGTCCTCGGTCTATCAAGTTTCTGAAGTTTAGCGGGGTCGAGATACGTTCGAGCGTTGTGGACTTCAAGCTGTCTCCCGATGAACCTTTGGATATGAATGCGGTACCGGATGGCTACGCTATTCTCAAGGTCACTGGGCGGTGTCCGATGAAGACCCAGGTACTCCAAGTCCGCATGAAGACAGTCTCCGACGCGTCGATTCGATGGGCACATGAATTCAAAAACCCCCCCCAACCAGCGAGCCTGGGAGATTCATGCACGACCTGAGTTCATAAGCGATCTCATGACGATTCTCCATTCTGGTTTCTTGCCTTTTGGTCCACGCAGAAGTTGCCAGGACATTCTCGCTCTGTGCTACCTTGCCCGGCAGCACTTCATAATGGACAGAGTCAGACGAGTCCTGAATACGTTACTGCATGCCAGTACAGCCATGACCAACCAAGAGTTATGGTACATGGTCCTCGCAGCACAGCCACTTTGCTGTGACAACCAGAAAATTGGCCATCTTGCATTCAACATCTTGGTCTGGCGGCAAGCAGGCTCCTTCTACCCCCTCCGCGAGACTCAATTCTTGGAAGGGGACCACCTGTTCCACTATGAAGAGAGCAAACTCATCGGTAGGGCTTTTCCCTTTTCAACACTGACGTCGTGCTTTTGCTAATGCCAAGTTCTAGCGGATATGGAAGAGCATCGGCACTCATTCACCCTTCAGCTTTGTGAGGCGGCGAGCATGATTAACCCGAGTCTGCTGCGGACCATCTTCCTCCGCCCAGGCAAAGATCGGTCGCTGTGGGAGAAGTTCACCTATCTGCAGCACTTTTGCCATCTGAAGTTCCCCAAACTCCCACTCGGAAGCGGAGAGTGGTCCTTTGAGGCTGTTCTCAACCAAGAATCCCTCCAGATGGCTGTCGTCAGGGATGACGTTATCGACGGATCTCATCACTTGTACGGGGGAGAGACTCTGGTCCGTGCTACGTGACATCTGGCTTCACATTGCTCAGATTTCCAACGAATACATCCTCTCGTAGGCGCACCGGGCCACTCTCGGAGACCGCTTTCACATTGTTACGAACACCGCTATTTCCCTTTGTCATGGTATGTAGCAGAGACCGAACGACAAAGGCAACAAGGGCATGAATGTTGAATCACAGTTGATTATTGTACGGTTATTGGGAATGGCGTTTGGATCGGGATTTTCTTCATAGCTGAGGCTAGGCTTGCTTGTCATAATGGAAAAAGTATTGTAAAGTCGTGGTTCCCTGCAATGTGACCTTGAACAAGCCTGGCCCTTGTCCAGGAGTCAATCCCTGTCGCCCATCAGACAGGGGTAACCGACGACATCCCACCCTTTCTATTCCATCAATCTCTTCCTCCCATCCGTCCGAAACCCACCAAGAAAAGAGAAAAATGGTTTCCTGTCGCTTTCTGTGGATGCTCCTGGTGCCTCTGGTACCTGGAGCGGCGGGGCAGGACCAGGTCCCGCTCGGCAACGAGATGAGGTTGATTGCCTGTAAGTACGTCTGACGGATAAAGTAGACATGCGCTGACAGTCCTAGGTGCCAAGGTAGGATGAAGTCGAAAGTTTGTGGTCATATTGCTGACCCAAAGGTTGATGGTAGTCTCCAGAGATCTCCAAGCACCTAGCGGCAGAGTGGGAAGCAGCGCAATCCGCAACCGATCTACCCATGGCCTGGAGCAAGGACGCCGCCGAGGACCACTGCGCAGACGCGCCAGCAACCGCCTACCCCTCCATCAAGCTCCTACGCGACGGCGAGCCGGCGGTAGACTACCTAGGCCCCATAACGAGTGACGAGTGAGTCTGCAGCCCTCCTCGCAGCAAAGCTGACACGTCGACAACCAGAATCCTCCGTTTCATCTACCGCGCCCGACGGCCCCGAGTCTCCAGCGTCTCAACCGAAGAAGCCGAGTCCTTTGGCAACGGCGACGCTTTTGTCTGCGTAGCTCACCTCGGCCCAGACGAGACGGCGCCGCTCCGGCGGGCCTTTGAAGCCGTGGCGCAGAAGCACTGGGCTGAGTTCACCTTTGGCGTCGTCGATACGCCAACATCCAAAGACGCCAAGGTCGTGTGCCGCAAACGCGACGACGAGAGCACGCACACGCGGAGCGCGGCGGACGGGCTCGAGGGCTGGGTCCTGGAAGTGTCCAGGCCCGTCATCGCGGAGCTGACGCCTTTAAACCACCAGCGATTCATCGACGTACGTCTCTCTCCTTGCCACACCAGCAGAAAATACTGACGAAACACAGCGCGCCTGGCCAATCGTCTACATCTTCTCACCTTCACCGCAGACCCGCGCTTCTATCCGCGCAGACCTCTACGACTTTGCAAAGAAGCAGTACGCCTCCCTGACGCCCGTCACAGTCGACCCGAACCGCTTCCCCGACCTCCCCGCCAGGCTCGGCCTCGACGTTCCCACGGAAGACGCGTACCCCGTTGGCGCGGTCCACCAGGTCTCCAACGGGAGGATCTACCCGTACCCCAAGGGCAGGGCTTTTACGCCGCGCGACCTGCAAGAGTGGGGGCTGGACGTGTGGCAGGGACGGGTCAAGCCGTGGACGCCGCCTGGGCAGGAGGCAGTCGAGGACGACAAGGCTGGGTCGGTGAAGAGTAACGTGAGGGTAGTGAGCTCGCACAATCTCAAGGTGAAGAACATTCCGGGGCTGAAGATCAAGATTGGTGGGCGGGAGCGGGATGAACTGTAAGGGCCAGAGGTGACTGTTGTGAGTTGATCTATTACTCTATGATTATACAGATGAGGGGGGTCTATCTGGTATCTAATGTAGGCTCTTGTGGCCTGTCTAGTATGCTCTAAAATGCAAAACTCCTTGTAAATGCTAACATCATGCCGTGACACGTGCCGCTCCGGGTATCATTGTCTATCCATGCTTCCATCTCCAGATTCGTAGTGAAGAAATGTCGTCTATGCGTCGCCTAGATTAAGCCTTGGGGGTCTCAGGCTCACCTTGGACAGTCCGCTCGTCATCAGACAAAACACCGCCGTCGCTGGCAGAGACGGACTTGCTGCGCTTGTGCTCCTTCTCGTGCTCCTGCTCCTCGGCCATGGCGTCGTCCTCGTTGACCTCCTCGTGCGTCTTGCGCATGCGCTCCAGCACGGCAGCGGCCTCGGCGGCGAAGGCGCACTTTGCGCGGATGGCGGGGCCGTACTTGTAAAAGAGGAAGGGGACCGGCAGGCAGGCGAGGGCGAGGAAGGCCGGGATGGTCGAGGCCCAGTGGATGCCGAGGTTCTCGTACATTTGCGTGGTGAAGAGGGGGAAGGCGGCGCCGAAGAGGGATCGCATGACCGAGTTGGCGGCCAGGACGGAGGCGGCGAAGATGACGTACGAGTCGACGAGGTAGTTGAGCAGGCTGAGGAAGACGAGGACGAGACCTGCGGCGAAGAAGCCCGAGGCGATGATGGAGACGACCCAGTGGATCTCGGGGCCGTTGGTCCAGGCGAACCAGAAGAGGCCGATGGGAAGGAGGCAGGCTCCGACCATGGCGGGCGGGAGACGGGCCTCGGGCGGGGCGAAGCCGCCGTGGGCGGCAGAGACCTTGAGGTAGCGGCGGCTGTCGAAGCCGGTGTAGACGACGGCAAAGACCATGCCGACGGCGACGCCGAGGAAGGCCAGGCCGCCGACGCCGGGGGACCAGCCGCGGCCGCGCTGGAAGACGATGGGGAAGGCGGCGAAGAGCATGTACAGGGTGCCGTAGACAATGGCCATGTAGATGGAGGTCAAGAAGACGATGGGCTCCCTAAAGAGCAGGATCCAGGGGCGGGAAAGGGCGACCTTGAACTGCTGGACCGCGGTCTTGCGGGGCGCGTGGGCCTCGTACTTTGAAATGTAGTTCTTGCCCGTGATCTTGGCGAGCTTGTCGGCGCGGCGGCGGAGGAGGACGGGCGCGTACGTCTCGGGGACGGTCAGGGCGACAACGATGAGGACGATGCCGGTGAAGATGGCCATGAGGCCCTCGATCCAGCGCCAGCCTTCCGCGACGCCGAGGAAACCACCAACAATGGGGCCTGACAATTTGTTAGCTGGAACCTACAGACTGGGACAAGGGGACATACCAATGGACGGGCCGAGGAAAGGGGCGGCAGCAAAGATGGCCGTCGCCAGGCCGCGCTCTTGGGCGTTGAACATGTCGGCAATAACACCGCCGGCGTTGGTCATGGGCGAAGCACCAAACGTGCCGGCCAAGAAGCGCAGGATAATGAGCGTCTCAATATTTTGCGCACCGGCGGCACCGGCGTTGAAGGCAGTGAGGGCGATGTAGGTGGCGATGAAGAGGTACTGACGTCCGTACAGCTCAGACAGGGGCGCCCACATGAGGGGACCGACGGCGAAGCCAAGGACAAAGAGGGAGACGCCCAGGATACCAATCAAGGTCGACACGTTGAAGTCGCGAATGACCTCGGCGATACCTCCAGAGAAGGCCGTGCTCACAAAGGCGACGGCCAGGGTGGCGATGGCCTGCTCGATGGTGTAAGTCCACTTCTTCCACTTGGGGAAGGTCTGGGGGTTGCGGGCATCCTCGGGGAGGAAGTCGACGACAAAGGGGGCCTCGTGGGTGCCTTGTCCGGGGTATTTGCGTTGGAGAACGGCCTCTGTCACGCCAGCCTGGTCGAAGAGGAGGTGGAAGTAGTTGGCCTTGTTCACGGGCTTCTGGGCCTCGACATCGGCCTCGGTCGCCGTAATGGACGATGATGATGAGTGCGGCGCCGACGCCATGGTGACTGGCGGCTGGTTGTCCTCGTGGGTATTAAGCTTATTTAGTGCTGGACTGTGCTTGGATGACGATCGTCGTTGATGCTACGATTAGGCGCTGAAGTCTAGGTCGGATGAGCGAGAGATCTTGATCTGGGAACCCGGAGACTTGGGACGGCCCATCGTCTATATACTGCGTAGGCCGGGCGTGGCCTTGGGTGGGGATTTCCAATGTGATTTCCATCCCCTTCGTCGGTGCCCGTATCAACACACACCCATCTCCATCGGCCAGGGGGGGGGGTGGTGATGGATGATCCACCGGTGCAAGCCCACCCGGGCGGTTTGTCTTCCGCACGCCCATTTCCCATGACTAAACCGCACGGAGTCGGTCGTAGACGACGGGGACGAACCAGCGGAGGGTCACTTATCTCCGGCTCGGGTTAGGATCGAACGCTTTGCAGGCAGTCTGATACATACTTGGCGCGGGATCTGACAGGAGTCACAAGACGGGATTGGGCCAGGAGCCGCACGATTTGGCTTTGTCAGATATGCGATGGCAGGTGGTTTGTTGCGCAGGGAATGGACGAACGCAAGCTGAGCCTGCTGAGGTCTGCAGAGTGGATCTCCATGTACTTGGTTCGGAGCAGAGCTTTTCTTCTTTCCTCCGTCCTTTTTTTTTTTTTTTCCTTTCTTTCTTTCAGGTACGTACCTGCTTGCGCCGCATGCACGGCGGAATGACGTGGTTTAGCGAAACCAAGGGACGGCCACACCGGGCCTAGTTCGCCGAGGCAACGTGCCAGAGACGATATTTCATGGGCTGGCGGCTCGCTAACGGGGGCCCACCAGCCGGGATGTCGGCGGACCTGACCACCGTGCCGAGGTGCAGCCCTTCCAACTCCAACGGATTTCGAGACCACTGGCCTCGAGCCCTCGACTAGGTATCACGCTGTTCCCCTATTTTCTCATTACAAAGCCTTGAGACAGGACTTTCCGGACTTTGCTCAACTTCGTCTCACTCTCAAACGAATGCGCACGCACTCGCAGTCGGATTGCTGCGAGGGAGGCCGACTCTTTAACATGTTTGACTGATTCATGGCAAGGGATTCACCAACGCCGTCCGAACGGCATCCCACCAACATACGATGCAGGTGCAGCAAACTACATGACGGATGAACTACCTACTTACCAGGGGCTTATCGTCTGTTGGCGCTACGCTTTACGGACCTCCCAGATCTGGACACCCGGTGATAAGAGGCCGCGGACCAACGAATCGATTCGGGCATTCGGTGCATCGGCCGAGCGACCATCGACAATAGTCGTACGGATATATCGACGCTGTTGACTTGCAGAAATAGGGCTGTTCTTTTGATTTAGCCTTTGACACCTTAATCATACACAGTACACAGTAAAGGCAGTAAAAGGTATTCGGAGCCGGCCCACTACTCCGTACCCATCGGGACCGAATCTACATAGTGCACGCAGTTGTGGCGTCCGGGAGGGCCCCTGCATGTCTGGCCTGCTTGGCTCCCGAGCCGTCGGCTCTTGCGAAAATCTGTAAAATTGCTTGATTGCCTGGACCGCCGCATCCCTCTTCCGGACTGGTCAGCCCATGAAATCTGGGTCTCGAAAGGCCATGCGAGAGTCCCATTCGATCGTGCCGTCACAGATCCACCTTTGGCTTATCAACTCAACCTCGGAACTCGAGACTTGGCACAATTTTCCTGTCTTGTTTTTACGGCCCACGGCCTTTGACCGAGCGGCTGGCAAATCACCAAAGGCGAGCCTCGGCTGTCAATTGTTATGGCCCGCGGTGTCGAAAATAAACTCGAATTTAAATGTCACCCTGCCTAACCCATGCAATCCATGCAATTGGCCCCGCTGAAGCTAAACGACAATCGATGAAAGAACGACATGTTCTAGAACGGCGTCCGTCCAAGATGCACAACCTCAGTCTCGTCCTCGCCGTGCATCCGCAAGGCGTATGCCTCCGCGAGCCTTGAAGTGCCTCATAAAGTCCGAACTGGGTCCGGCAGCGCGACGGCTCCGGTCCGCCAAGACCAACCCTTCGGCGAATTTTGTCGTCTCCTTGAGACTCGCCCCGAACAGCTTCATCAGTTCCGGCCACGCGTCAAAGTGCTCGACCGAGTCGACCTTGATCTCGACGAGCCGGAGTTGGTTACCGGTCGAGATGATGGGCAAGAGGTGCATCAGCAACGACGTCTTCAGGTCCTGTCTCTCCTTTTCAAGGAGATCTGTCACTCGTCAGTCCGAACACCCCCGGGAGAGCACCCAACTTACAGCACATCCGCAGCGCAAACTCGATATCGACCACGTCTTCCGCGTCCACCAATTGTATGTACGGCACCGTGTGGTTCCAGACCAGCATGCGTGTGATCTTCTCAAATGATTTGGCCTCGTTGAGCAGGCCCGCCGCCAAGCCCAGCCTCCACAAGTCGCCGACGGTCAAGTGGTCAATCGACGGCTCGTGGTAGTGCAGCATGGTTTGCGACGCGTACTTGAGCGCGTCAATCAAGTCGTACTTGTCGGCGACGACCGCCACCTCGAGGATCGAGTCCGCCGCCGCGATCTGGCACACGCGCGAGTTCTGGTGGTGCAGGATGTTGAGGATCAGCTCCATGATCTCGGGGTCTTCGTCCGGGAGGCTGATCTTGACGGGTTCGGATCCCCGGTCCAGCAGTTTCTGCCCCTCGGAGAAGCGCGGCCCCAGCATCGCGCCAAACACCCTCGACGCCCGCTTCAGTATGAGTGAGTCTACGCGCAGCTCTGTCGTCTCCTCGCCGAGCCCCACGACGAGGATCACGTCGCCGTCCGGCACAACGGGCACGCCGCTGTAGTTGCGCGACCACATCCGCGCCGCGAAGCTCGCCGGCGACCGCACCTCAAAGAACTTTTCCTGCGTCGGCTTGTCGATCGCCATGTGCTTGCTGAGTGGTTGATCCATTGTCGGTGGTCGGCTGTGAGGAGGACTTTTCTTTTCTTTTTTCGTCTCTGACCTGAGTAAATATTTCCCATCGCCACCGTTTAGCCTTTCCCCTCAAACGTAACTCCTTGTGGAGAGTCAGTTTGGTGGTGTCGTGCCGGGAACATCCACGCCCCTCAGGCTCGGATGAGACGCCCGGCGCAAACGAGATGCCCTTGGTGGTGTTTCCCCCGACTCAGCTCGCGGGCAGTGAGGTGAATGGCGTCAGAACCGAGGCTGCTTTTGGTCGGTTGAGTCTGGAGTTTGGCCGGGTTTCCCCAGCGGGACGGCGTGTGGCCTATGCGGGATGAGGCTGCCCCCTCACGTCTGCACATACCCTACGAGTCCTCCCTGCTGACGCGAGCCTTGTTGGGCCGGTTGGAACTTTCAAGGCGCATTCAGCTCGTGGCCCCCAGTCTTCTGTTTCGGGGTTTATCTGGCTGCCAAGCCCCGTGAGAGTCGTTTGATGGAAGTGTCTTCGGCGAGAGCGAGGAGGTGGTCGTGGTCGTGGCTCGAGCTTGTCGGGAGGGGCAATGATGTCGGCCTTGGTCAGCAACGAAGGCCATCACAAAGGCCTAGTTCGAGTGGCTCAGCCGAGTTGTTTCGGTGAGAAAGTGGTAACACCCAGTCGTCGAATTCTGCTCGGTGTGGCTGAGATTGGGCACTTGGGTAGTGACCAAAGTCAATTCGACTGCGGCTGATCATGCGTTCGCAGTGCTGTCACGGGGGCACGTGTTGGCCGTGGCGGCGGACGTCGTCCCATCTCTTGGTGGTCCGATGGCTGGCGTTGGTCGTGACCCAAAGCCGCATATCCTCTAGCTGTTGCATCGACAATGGTTCTTGCGGCCTCATCATCGAAGCTTCACTATAGATTTGGAAATGATAGAACAGTACCATTGCCGTAATATAAGGGAAGTCATGCTGACGGTCTCTGCTGACAGCTTTTCCAAGAGACGGTTGAAAATCATTACTCTTGAAGAAAACAAACAGCAAGTACTTTGTATTATCATAGACTGTGTATCAAGCACTGGCTCGTTGAGCTCTGTTCATTCTCCTTCTATTCTATGTGGCGAGCTTTCTCATGGCGTCGTCCATTTGACTTGTCTGCTCGTTGAGCTCTGGTCATCCCCATTCTATTCTATACCCCCAACTTGATCAAGGCGTTATTCCCTTGAATTACCTGCTCGTTGAGCTCTTTTTATCCTCCTCCTATTCTAGGCCCAACTTTTTGAAGGCGTCTTCCACTTGTCTCGTCAGGTCGTCGAGCTCTTCCCATAAAGGCTTGGCGTTTGCGACTGCCCGGATAGCTTTGTCAAGTTCATTTTTCCTCTCGGCGAGTTTGGGTTGGAGGACCTGGCTCCACTCATCGGCCAGCTTTTGGATCTGGAGCATGTGTTCTTCCATCTCGACAGCGAGCTTGACGTTCTTCTCTTGGATGGCTTTTGCTTCTTGCAGGTTCTGCAGGCACTGCTTCCGGTCTCGAATGTCCTGTAAGGACGCGGTGAGGTTCTCTTCTATAACAGTGCTATTCACGGCGATTTCGATTTCTGCTTCTATTGAGTGGCTATAGCCCACTTCGTTCGCACCGCCCTCGGCGATATTGAGGCCGTCTTGCCAGACGTATGAGCGTGCCAGGGCACTGACGAGTCTCTCTGCAACGGGCAGCTGGGACCGCTTCCACGTCTTCATGACGACTCTGCGAGTGATTGCTGGCTCCGAGTCCATGTGTCTTAGTGCAGAGATCAATAGGCCAAGGAGGTTGTTGATGCCATCGAGGTTTGTCGAGAGGCTGTACCTGGGGAGCCTCCCGTTGAGCTTCGTAGAGCAGCCGACGTAAAGCGGACATTGTTCTTGGTGTACTGCCGCCTCAACGACCCCTGGGAACATTGGCGCCCTTCTCCGTTGGAGGTTCTCGATGAATGCCAGGACGTGCTGATGTTGTGTGTCGTTGCAAATGAAGCGCGTCTTGGTATCGGTCCATTGTCCGTTGACAGCCAGGTCGATTTCTTTCGCAACGCTGATTTTTACCAACTCCGCCATATTCTTCGGTGTGCCTCTCTTGTGAAGAGTGTAGACGTCTGCATAGTTTTGTAATATCATGATCAATTCGCCCAGTTCCGACCAGTTCAGAAACCTGCCGTCGCCGCCGTCGATACTGACGGCAATCACGTAGATGCCTGCAGCAGTAGAGTCCTCGTCGTAGTCGTGAGGCCGGTTCGGCCCGAAATCCATTGCCACAGTTCCCTTGATAATGGAACGCAAGAGATCGCGCGGTATGATGTGCAGAACCTCTGTCGTTTCCCAGTTACTGCTATGGTCTAGCCGAAGCTGCGCAATCGTACAGTCAGGTTGTTTGGGCATGCCCGCCGCAATGAGCTCGTTGGCTATGTCTGGGAAACGCAGTGTCAGCTCGTAGAGCGAATCGCCACGGTCCAGTACTTTCAACATGTCTACTCTGACACCTTCCATCAGCGGGGTCTTTGAAGAGGGGCTGTAATTCGCCATTGTGCAAATCACTCTGGTGTTGGGGTGTGTTTTGTGGTTGTAGAAGGAAAGTTGGGCTCGCTTGGTACGTTCATAAAGAACGTTGCAGAAGTCATCTGATGACGCAATAGGTACCTTGGTGTCGGGTAGGTCAACATGGGAAGGAAGGAGGTGCGTTTCGGCAAGTAGTCGAGAGTGCCCGCAACGCAACCCCGGTCCTTCCCATTCATTGAGGCAAGGTAAGGTAGTCTCTCGCTCGCGCTTGCCTTCTAATGCCTACCTCATCTTAGAATGGAGGCCATGGGAGCCCTCCAACTTCAAGGAGCACCTTATGCAAAGATGGGGTCCTGTCTTCGTACCTTAGGCGTAGGAGGCTGTCCGTGGTTCCGATTACCCGGGAGGTCGGTTGCGCACGACAGAGGTATATTCTACTGCTCCATAAAGGGTTTATGTCCCTAAGGGGACAGCCTGCTGGTTGCATGTCCCTTCGTATAGCTTGGAGAGATCCGTTAGTGTCCCAAGTGCCTCATCAAACTCTAACATCCTCTGGATCAGAGGTTACGTATTAGTCGCCGTCTGGGTGACTTTGCTATCAATATCCTCAAGAGATCGGGCGAGGCCGTGGAGGAGACCCAGGGTCTTGTTCTTTCAGTTCTACAACTTCGTGTTCTTGAGTTGGTTCTTGTCCCGTTAGTTCTGTCCCCACTGGCACTGGCTCCGTTGACACTGGCCCCGTTGGTTCTTGTACCAGTGGGTATTCACATCGGTATGTATACTGGATAGCTGATCTTGAAGGACGACGAGTATGGAAATAGTCTGAGTGACGAGGTTGCTTGAGTGCTCGGTGACACCGAGCACTGTTGTGATGGTTGTCTACCTCTGTGTCGCAAATTCCTTTATGAGCATTGGGAGTGGATGTGGGTGTGATGTGTGGTGAGCGAGGGTGGGGGACGGGACAGAAAATACAAAAGATTTGCCTAGCGGTCTTTCGTATTCATTTGTAATGTAAGGTACCTACGAGGTGATGTATTGGGATTTCTGGGGTTGCCCAGGCAAAGTCCATCTTTCTGGGGTATACTTTCACAATCTTCACCCATTGTCCATAAGCCGGCGCGGCCAAATGGTTAATCACTTGTGTTCTGGTCTAGATATAGACGGTTTGATTATCTGCGTCTGAGCCCCCATAGGGGTCTCCACGTCTTAATTCTTTTCTTCGCTTTTTTCTATTTCGTAATGAGTCGTTTCATTAGCAAACGTGTTTGGTCTCCGACCGACTTGGACCAGACGCAAAGGCATCGAGACAGACACGATCGGCGACACCGTTCCATGTGCCAAAGTATTTCAACTGACGAGCAATTTTTCCATGAGTCATCTTGATATTAGAGATTCCGTACGAAAGGAAGCGCTGCTGAGAAAACAGCGACTGGATCCGACAACGATGTCAGGTCTCCCGCTAGGGAGTGCGTTTGCTTTTAGGCCACCCAGGGCGGCATTGGAATTCGGACTGAGGCGATGGGTATCAGGTGTCATGTCACATTCGCGTGCAATAGAAAGAGCAAAAGATGAAATGGAACCGTGTACCTTGATTCAAACAGTCTTCACCGAATCCTCCTCTGCCCACTCTCACCCCACCCACATGTCGCTTCATATCAATCTGGTCAAATCTAACCCCGCCTTTTCTAGTTTGGGGAGACTTGAGAGACTTGAGCTATGGCGACTTGAACTATGGCGACTTGAACTTGCTTGTGTCTGCTTCTTAACACACATCCGCTGCACTTGACTGACTGTCGGGATCGGTACTTCCCGGATTTGGCGGGGCCACCGAGCCCGCCTCGGTCCTTTGGGATACTTGAGGATCGCGTGCCTGCGTCACGCATTGCGTGCGCGCATCATAGTCTGTCGTAGGCGAGTGAGCTGGGGTAGTTGATCCTCTTATCAAGCACGTCCTTGATGCCATACAATGTCCTCTGCGAACCCCTCGCGCTCCGGCACCGATTGTTACTGCTTGAATGCCTCCGAAGAGCACATGGCCATGCGCACATCATGGGTGAGCGCCGTCGTCTCGTGAAAACTGTAGGCATAGGATAGAAAACATGAGAAGCCCGGAGCGCCAATGTGACCGGGCCAGGTTCGAAGTGCATGACCTGAAAGCGAAATTAACCAGATGTACTACTCAGCGTGACGATGCCAGGACCCAGATCGATGAATTGAAGCGCGATCTAGCTGCGCGCCCCATTGAGTGAATAGTGCCATGATCAAGATGATCAATTGCATCTCTGAGCGCGACGAGGCTATCATTTCGCGGAACAGAGTGGGCATGAGCTTGAAAGTTGGAAAAGAGGACCATTCCGAGACCTAAAAAGAGCTCGATTCGACCAGAGAACTGAAAGCTGTAAGTGAAGAGTCTCTTGCCAAGGCGGAGAGTGCTGTTACGGCCTCGAAGAAAGAGTTGCAGCGTCAAATTGACATTTCCATTGTCACAGAAAAGGCACTGGATAGGGCCATGTATTTCTGGCAGGGCGATGAAAACCACCTTCTCCAAAGGAACTTCTTGTAGCAGGTCTGCAAGGCCAATCTCGACACGACGACGACCAAGTGCGAGATGTGACTCGTCTCCACAACCTGGAGCAAGGACGCCGTTGAGCATGACTTTTCTCATGACAGCCTCGTGGCCGGCATTTCCAATGTGCTTGAAGTGCTCAGGGCGGAGCTACTACAGGCCTACGTCTCTTCCAGCCTCATGCGCCGGGTCAATGAATGCCTGGCCGAGACCAACACGATCTGCCCCGTCGCGTTGTGATACCTGACGGCCTAGCGCAGGCGTCGTGTCGTTGGCGTTCCCGTGGATCTGCAACGCATTCTAGACGTCCAAATCGATGCAGTGGACGATATGCTCGCGGAACGGTGCCCGGGCTATTCTCTCAAGCCCAGGCGCGGAAGCACCCTGGACAACATGCAGACGTTGCTAAAAACGGGCTCTCTTCCAAGACACTAGGTCGCGTCGTGCCTTACCTTGTGACATGACCGCGACGACGGGCGCCGTCCTTCTTATTAAGAAAGATGATTGGGAAGTGCTCCTGATATGGCGCGTTGGGACAAGGCAATTTTGGTTCGCCAATTTTACCTGCCTAGTGTCTGCCGGTCTCCTCAATGTCAAGCTCCTTGACCCAACGGGACAGCGGCCCATCTGTCGCAGGCTCATTGAAACGGATATCCAATGGTTCTGGTACGATTCCATGTTGTGCGATCAGGTTGTTTAGATAGGAATTGATGTTTTGTTACCGGTTCCTTGTGCTTACCATGCGTCGTGTCAGTGGGCTCCAACTTCAAAATTCACCTTACGCCATATACAACCCATACCTCGCTATTTCATGTCGTCTGGGACATTCGACTCGTATTTGGGAGCGAGGGTGTGGCGGGATGCGCAATTCAACATCTGGGGCTGGAAGTTTCCTTTATATTCTTTGTACATAGCCCACTGGCACGTAGTGCCTCCCACCTCCTCATCTATCCTTTCTCATGCCGTCACTGCGCGTTGCGCATATCAACTGCAATTGTTCCTGCCCTTATAGTTCTGCACGTCGAACGTGATGCTCGTTACCAGCGACGGAGGTGTTCATGACATCCTCCACATTTCCTGTAGTCTCAGGATCTATAGGGAACTCTGCCAGCTCGTCGGGGCCGTACTTTAGCCCTGGCTGGTCTCTTCTCTTCTTGACTAGCATCATCGTGAAGCCCTGGGTCCACGGTAGACTGCTATGGTTTAGCATGCTCCCTAATCCTACCTGCAAAGCCTCCGCTAAAAGTTCTCGTAGAGAAGTCGTAGTGCGAATCATGGGCTTTCTTCTGCGCCTCACCAGTAACAATTGAAGCTGCTGTTTCGTCGTAAGCATCTTCTTCCGTTGACACTGGTCCCAGAAGTGGAGCTTGGTATTGCAGAGCGGACAGCCCATTATGGTGCCTTGGTCATCGGGGAAAGCACAGTCACTAAGCCAGTAGCCAAAGTGACCACAGTTGCCGCATTGGTTATTATCAGCGAAACGGTTCCTCTCAAATACTTCCTTGCCATATAGCTGAAGGTCTTCTTGTTCCTGTTCCGTCATCTTGTACTTGCCTCCGAAAGGCTAGCCCAGCCGCGGGCTATCGACGACCGTGTGCAGAATAGTGTTCTCTTTTTTCGGAAAGCTGATGCGGTCCGCTAGGCTCCTCCCTCGCTGCGCTGGCGGCGACCGACTGCGGTCGTTGCGAGGCTGCGAGTTTTCAGAATCTCTTTCTCTTTCTCTTGGGAACAGCTCTTTCGCCTGGCTGCTTGTCCCTGCTTGGGCTCTAGCCTCGCCGCCGTCACCCCCGTAGGGGGCCTGGTTGCCCTGGAAAGGGGCCTGGTTGCCCTGGAAAGGGGCCTGGTTGCCCTGGAAAGGGGCCTGGTTGCTCTTGAAAGGGGCCTGGGCGTTGCTCTCTGTCCCGTAGGGGTTGCATATGTCGAAGTCGGCACCGGGATATTGATCTTTTTCAATCCACTTGGGACGAGTCTTGCGTTGATTGGATGGTCGCGACTCGTTGGCCACGTTGGTACAAAATCGTTCGTAGATCTCGGCTTGTTCCTTATTTTCGGTGTCTGTGGCCATGTTCATTTCTTTGGTGTAGGTTTCGGCAGGGGTTCCGCTGGTCTGCTGTGGCTTTCTCATTGAATCGTTGTTCTGAGGTGCCCGGGCGTCTTTCTGCCCCATTCTGTCCAGTATTCGCCATTTTTTATCTGACGGAGGTTTGTCGTCCATGCTGTCAATTTCGAGTGAAGTTGGCAAGAGTAAATAAAAAAAAGATGCGCATTGAGTGCGAAGGGGTAAGTGGAAGGAATGAAAGACATCCTCCTCGTCAAGACAATTGGAAGGCAGCCTCTGGAAGTGGGTCTCACGGCCGGGCAGCTAGATACCTTACCTTAGGTAGGTACGGAGCACTTACTCAGATTCTCCACCCACAAACGGTAATGTCAAATAAGGTTATTTGCCTTAGTGTGCCAAGATGCCCACACTGCAAGCATGAACCTTCAGGACATGGGTAAGGTGAGATTGGTTACTCACGGGACGGCCATCATAACTACTTAATCTCCCTCGAGCTGAGGTGAGTTCCTAATTGAGATGTACTGTACATTTCTCCATCCCAATCACCACCCGCCGTCCCCTCTCGTGCAAATTTGAGGACCATGTGCAGTTTCTGTCCACAAGGGTACAGAAGTGAATCGCTATGGAATCGAACGTTACCACCAACTTTAGCTAGCAGCATCAGAAGGAGCGCCAGCGCCAGCGTTTCCATATCTCTCCCGTCTGATGCGAATCTCGTTGAGGAAGAAGGCTGCCGACATCCGCATGCGATCGCCATCGGTTGTAGTCCTCATCTCATCCTGAAGAAAAGCCTGCAGTCTTTCCATCGTGCCGAGGCGGAATTGCTCAGCCGACACGAAGGGAAGCATCGGTGCTGCTGTATAGGCGGTGGTGCCGGGCGGGGGTGGGGCAGGGAAGGCTGAGTTGTGGTCGAGATGTTGCCACAGTGCCGGCGAACGCATTTGCATGGAGAGTGTTGTTCCCGATGGCGGCTGGAAGATTCTGAAACTGCATTACAAAAGCATGTCATGTCGGGGGAAAATTGAACTTACGAGGGTTCTGCCTCTGTCTAACTGGACGATCAACTCGCGGGGGGCCTCTTGGTCCTGGGTACATGACCCCTTTGAGGTCTCGGTCGGCCCTGACACAGTCGTTGCGCTCTCTGAACGAGAGAAACACGACTCCATCATGACCCGACGGGCCACTCGACGGAGGCCAGTTGAAGCTGGCAGAGTCCGGCTTGGCGAGCTTCGACTTGAGGAAGGCCTCGACGCGAACCCTGGTCTCCGCAAACGGGAGGCTCTTGACTCGGAGAAGCCTTCTGTTCTTGCGGTAAGGAGCAAGGACAATGTCGAATCTCTCCTGGTCGTCCTTGTCGTTGGCGTCAATGCCGCGGCTGCCGTTGGATGCCATTCTGCGACATGAATTAGTTACTGAATCAACCTGACATTCTTCGCACTTACCTGAACAGTCTAGCGGACAGCAATTTGTTTGTCCGTTCGTTTGTGTTATTAAAATCTTTCCAGGAAGGGTTGCACCGGAGAAAACCAGATGCGTTGGTGTAAGGTAAGGTAGGTGGATACCTTACCTAGGGGAAGGGAGGTATGGTCAGGCGAGGAAGGTGCATGGGGCAGGTATTTTCGCAGGATAAGGCATCGAACTGAACAGGTAAAAACAAACGCTTGGTGGCAGCCCACACAGCAACAACAGCCTCTGGTTCCGAATGCCCGGTATTCACCTGCTCAATAACCGTAGCAGAGTTCACAGCTTATGAAGGAGCCACGAGGAAAAGCGGGGAACTTCCTTTAGCACAGATCATCGTCGTCGGCATCGTGTTGAGAAACACAGAATCTATTCATTTCTGTTCCCCGGGGTTTCTGACTGATTCGCCCTCTGTCTAGCGCTTTCCTCCAACTTGAGGATGGCACCCTCGATCACATCAGCCTCTTCAAAATGCGCCTCGTAGAAGTCTTCATAAAAGCCTTCTCCGTCAGGATCTTGGTCGCAATCGTCGATGTACTGATCAGAGGCACCAGTAGCTCCGGTAAAAAAACTCATCAGGCCTATGCGGTATACAAAGTCGAGTAGGTCTCAGCTTGGTAGAAGATCTGTCTGAGTAGATAGCTCGAGGTCTACGATACAGGGAAACCACTCAGTACGTCGACATCGCCCTGGCTCTCAGCTGGGCCCCCTTCTTCCAGATGAGAATGGGAAGAGGGACGGCAAGCGTTGCGCCCACAAGTGCCATCAAGCTATTGGCCCAGCCATATCCGAGTGCGTGGTACATACTCGGGGCAAACAAGGGGAACAAGAAAGCGGTCAAGCTCTTAACGAACTGAATCGCTGCCATGGCACTACTAGTATGCTCTGCGTGCGCGTCGATCACGTAGGCTGTCACTGATAACTTGTCAGTCGTGTCGCCAATAGACCGTATCAAACTCACTAGGCATTCCACTTAGCTGCATGCCAAACATCATGACAACAACTCCGACATCGACGACTAGCCAGTAGAGACGATACTGTGCTGTCCAGCCGTAAAATAAAGTCCCCAGCCAGGCCGGAACAATACCAAAGAATGCGAGCATGACTCGAGACTCTGGTGTAGGTTGGTCACTACGTTTATACAAGCGGTCTATCATCAGTCCACCAAATTGGGAGCCAACAAGCTCTCCAAAAGAGCAGGCGATGTAGTGCAATCCGCTGATCTCCACAGACTGGCCGTATTGCTGTTTCCAAATGTCTGCAAAGGTCGACAGCGTGACATACAGGATACCATAGTTGAATCCCGACAGGACGGCCGACACCTGAATAATGGGATGGAAAAGAAGCAGACGAAGCGGCCTTGTCAGGCAGTTTCTGATGACTGCCAAAGTAGACTTGCCAGCGTCGATTCTCTCGCTGAACGTGTAGTATCTCGTGTCGCCGGTTTCCTTGCGGAGACGAGCAGCCCGCCGGCGTAGGATAAGCGGACCGTAGCACTCTGGGAAGCTGAAGAAGGAGACAAAGATCATGACAGCTTGGAATATGGAAGTGGACCAGAACATCCATCGCCACGTCGTGCGCGCCGCAATGAAGCCACCGATGATGGGGCCTAGAAGGTGTTAGCTTGGTTAGGTGCGAAGCTCGACCAACTTACCAACGGCCGCTCCCAACAGGGGTATGAGAAGATAGAACCCCAGAGACTGGCCTCTCTGTTCAGGGCGCCAAATGTCGCCTAGAACCCCGCCTCCAAGTGCGTAGATGGAACTGGCGCCAAAGCCCGCCAGGAAGCGAGCGGCAATAAGCGTTCCCTTTGTGTTTGCGAAACCACAGAGCACGTTCCATATTAAGAACCATACGCTCGAGGTATGGAGCACAACCTGACGGCCGTAGATCTCGGACATTGGTCCCATGACGAGAGGGCCAAATGCGGTGGCAAGGAGGTAGATGGACAACGCCATGGCGGACTCGGTCGAGGTCATGTCGAGCTCCGCCGCAATGTTTGTCAGAGCGGGCGCCATGATTGTTGAAACCATGATGCGATTGAAACCGGTGGCCGAGAGCACATCGGTGACCATCCACTTTCGACCCGCGGGCCAGTTGAGAGGATTCTCGGCGTCATGCGGTTGTGCAAAGGTGACTAAGAAAGGATCCGAGTCCTTTGACGGGATGGGACCGACCGGAGCGGGGGCAGTTGCGGCCGGTGCGGGATCCGGAATGGGGGCTAACTCCAAGTCGACCGACCTCGGTACCTCCAAGATTACACCACAGTCGCGCGGAGGTGGATTGACCATGGCAATGTGTGTTTGGGAAGAGTGTTGATTGAGTTCTGATCCAATGGTAATGGCGCACCGGATATCAAACGACAAGCGACTGAAGGCCGGAAATAGGCCTATCTCTGCAGCCTGGGGAACACGATCGAGCAACGCGTAAACAAAGCTATACGGAGCAGTAGAAATGAACCATTAGATGGAGTTATCCGTCTTTTCTATATGCTAGTGTTGCTCGGTTTCTGGCTGACATACCTCGGAAATAGGAGGTGAGGTCGGATATGCGATCCGCCGACCTACTCAAACAAGATGCGCTAAAGCAGGCAGCAGCACGTAGTACCTTACTGCAAGCGAGAAACAAGACAGCACCATTGCAATGCGCCATTCTTGGGTTCCTACCGACGCAACAAGATTGACTCACTCTGCAGGCTCTTGAACTTTGGTGCGCCTAGAGAGTCAGGTTCTCATGCAGGGAACACCGCGTATCAATTTCATGGACTGGGCTGCATCCACCGCCGTTGCCGGCCCCACTTCCCCGTGCCAAGCCGGCCCCAAGCCTGTCTTCTTGACTACCTGCTTGCCGGATGATGGCCGTGACGAACCAAATTCGTTGCGCAAATAAGGCAAGTTCAGTCGTTTCGGGGCCTAGTCTATTAAAGTGACTTGTGTATGTCGCCCACTCGTAGGATGAACGGAAGAGTAAAAGGATCAGCGTGTGCGCGAGAAGGGCGTACACAATACGTCAATCGTGGCATCGTGTTCTGTATTGGACTCAAGTCGTAAGTACCATATGAGGCTTTGATAGGCCCCTTCGTGGGTGTAATGGGTATCTTCAATCCAAGATTTCCCCGTAGTTCAGGTCACAATGCCGACGACGTTGGCGGGAATCAGCCGTCAACTAATTTCGGTTTTTCGATGAGCGATATCATAGCCTAGAGGGTAAAATGTCTCAATATTAAAGGCAGAAGATTGCAGTTCATCACAAATTTCTCGTTCCCATCTCACCTCCAAGACTTCTGTCCTTCATATCCCTCCCACCCGCTTGACTGGCGCTTGTACACTTCCTAAATCTTTATATCCTCAGGGGCCCCGTTCCCTCGGCGGTACTTACGTTTAACCCTCTAGATATATCCGACCCGGGAAAACGACATGTTCAATGTGGCTCAAAGAAAAAGTCAATTCCATCTATACAACAGAGCAGCAAAAGAGTTCACCCCCCCCGGTGCTGAACTGGGGGCTACATCTCTGGCGCACTTGCTGGGACTCGAACCTGGGTACTCTCGCTAAGCCTGTCGTCGAGTAGGCTGGTTGGCGTAAATTGATTGTTGACCATTGACCATTCCACCACCACGCCACAGTTTGACCTGACCCCCGGCCTAGGGGGCGCCTGCTGTGCTGGTGACAGGAATGGAAACGGTCTGGCCTATATAAGCTTCACCCGTGGCGTCAAGGAACCTTGAGGTATAGGTAGGATGAGGCTGCGTGAGCCGACGAACCAAGTGGAAGGTGCTGGGGTTCTTCCTTCCCCCTTTCCTATCACGTGCCCAGGGAATGAACCGGCCACCACTGAACATCTCAATTGCCCGCCACGCTGCTCGTTCAGCTCATAAGAGAATGAGTTCAAGATGAATGCCTCTTTAAATTATTCCCCCAGCGATGAAAGACAAGGCAATGGCATGAGAGATGTGGATGAGGCGGAGCCACAGATCAAGACAACTGAAGCGTCACTTATCATCATTACGTACCTTAGTTGTGCAAGAATTCGAACACTGTATTCTCTACATCCACTTGGCGAATACGCAACTCACGTGAAGAAAGACCGCCATATTCATATTTTCTTCCACCTGCCAACTTTCACTCTCCCGCCCTCTGGTTTTCTTACTTCTCCCACACTCTGCCTTCACCTCTTTCATCTTTCACAAATCCCAACACTCCCCATCTCGGCTCTTCCCAGCCCAGATTCTGTCCCCCACATCCCAACCCTTCCCAACTGACACAAATACCACGATTTGTTTTGTCAAGTGAAGGTACGTACAACTCGTATGATTCGAAACGAAATGGGTTCTAACTCTGATCGTCTAGTAATTTGGGGCGTGCGTGGATGGAATAGAGACGTAGGAATAGTATCAATACCATTGTGTTCATTGGGGCGTTCATGCTGTGTCTTGCTCCTCGTGACGTCTCACCGTATTCGGACAGGTTTTGTTGTTGTAACTCACAAGAGGTTGTCACCTAGGTATCTAGGATCCCTTTGTCTCTGATTCCATCATCGAACGTGGTCAAGTGGTTTATCACTTGAGGCCCGCCGATATACGGTTTGAAAGCTGGCCACGTTCAAGTCACGATAGTGGCTCTTGATCTTTTTCATTTTTTCATCTTACTGTTTTTTTTCTTTACCAGCCCTGCTAAGGATACATTACTAAAAGAATTTCCTGTTCTTTCCATCCAATACGGCCTCTTTTCTTTCTTACTATGGCCGCCTAGCAAGGACAAACTCGTGCTTCCATTCGTCACTCAACGGCGGCCATGCAGGTTATCGGGTCTGCAAACATGTCGTCAGAAATCCAAAAGGTCCGATGTTTTCACAGGGAACCTAACCAGAGTCGTGCTGTAAACAAAAGCTCCCAGCTCATGACCTCAATTGAGGTCCCAAGCTGCGATACTCTGCCAAAAAAGGCCATGGGCGAGACATTCTCCCCATGTGTTGTTGTGAGCGGTTATCGTAGTGGGCATCAGTCAACCCGAAACATCACCAAACTTCACGTGACCTGACGATTTACAGAGGTCGACCAAACAGCTTGAGGACGGGTTCCCCATTCCCCCTCCTCACGACTAGACCCACGTCCTGTCCATCCATGAGTGATGATGAATCCACCAATGCTCATGAGATGACCCTTGATCAGAGACGAGACACTATGGTGCATCCTAGGCAATGGAACACAGCAAGTGTAAGTCCCTTCATATGAAAAGAGTTTGTTCCTATGGAATAAACAAGCTTCATTCGATAATCTCTTCCGTTCAAGTGTCGCGACAAGCGTACTGGATGGAGTCTATATCTGTCTTGACTACAAATCGTCCCTTCGTTACACAGCCAGATCAGTCTGAGGTACCTGGCGGCAATGATGTACACATTGGTGGCGACCTTCTTTCTTTCTCCCTTCCTGTGTTGTATTTTATTTCATAACGAGCCATTTGATTAGCAACCTTGTTCCGTCTTCCATCGTCTTGGACCAGACATCGAGACAGTCACAACCGGTGACTCGTGGCAGTGGCATTTGGACCCCGGCGACCGGTATCAGGTGTCATTTCACGTTCGCGTGCAGTAGGAAGAGCAACGACCAATGGAACCGTGTATCTTGATTTAGACAGTCTATCCCGCACTCTTCTATTTCTCTTATTAGTATCACTATTATCTCCTTAAATGCCTCTCATTCAAGAGCACACATATAGTCGAGAGGTAGGTAAAGTAGGGCAATGGTAGAAATAGGCAAGTATGTAGGATAGGCGATGAGCGGCAAATCATTGTGCCACCCACTTGGAGGTGTCGGACAACAAAAATGATCCAATTCTATGCCATCTCTTAAACCCCAACAGACCAAGTTCGAGAGACTCACCTCCTCGAAGCGACGGTCAGCATCGTGTCAGTGGTTGGGAGACGACAGGTCTGCGGTGGACATGGCACACAACCGAGCAGAAATGACCGCCGTCCAAAAGCCACGTCAATTATCCCGACTTCGTCATCCAAGGCCATCAACCAGCTTGACCAACGTGACGAATGTCTCGGGAAACGTTCCAGAACAATTCTGCACCTCCTTGCATGTGTCCGCAATCAAAGACTGCCACGCGACAGTGCCCTACCGTGATTCGTTTCAGAAGTCAGGAGTCCGCAAGGGTGCAATGCGGGGGCTGCCAAACGACGGACGCTGGGGAATCGCACAGCCGCGAGCCAAATTGCAATGAAATCGCGCGCTCATTGGATGGTACAGGTCCGTTGATAACCCAGTTCTTTCGGGGATTTGGCAGATGCGCCGTGACAGAGCCAAAATGGCATCGCAGCGTGTCACCTTGGGCGCTAGGAGAAACGGCTACAGCCACACAGAGGAGCGTATGCTTTCAAGGAGACCGGCCGGATTCCGTGATCCACGCCGCTCCGTGAGACGGCGAGTGATGGCGGTAGTTGGAGATTGCGGTGCAGCATCCCGGGCTCGCCTGTGGCACCCACCACCGGCATTGGCGAATTCCATGATGCGTAGATGGCGACGCAAGGCACGCAGATAACCAGCGGCGCCTCGCTGACCTCTTGTGGTCCTCTTTGCGGTGGAGGGTAGGATACAGAGTTGGTGATTGGTGGCGGCTGGGTTGTTGGAAGCGGGCATTTTGCCATTGTAAGGAAATGCATGCGTTGGCAGAGGGCCCTGGTCCGGACCCGAGCGACTGTCACCGGACAGTGCAAAGATGAGATGCGGAAATGAGCCACGACAGGACCGAGGTACGAGAGGTCGGAGCCTTTCCGCTCGTCTTGGTGTAAGCGGGCTATTGTTTGCTGCAGCCTAAGCAGATGTGACAGATGATGTCGAATGGCGGTTCGTATCAGGCACCCAAGGTACCGCCAGCCTGGTTCGTTCGTTGCCGTGTTTCCTCATCGTGATTGACGGCGAGCGAGGCCGACTTCGAAAGCGCGAGAGAGGGGGGTTCGAGACACTGCTCCATCGCAACGGCCGTAGCTATGAGGCATAGTTTACTGAATCGACGCCGTCGTTGGAAGTCAGTGCTGGCCGAAACGGCAAGGCTTACACAGTAGTGTCGTGAAAGGTGAAAAGAATAACAAGAACGCCAGCGTATGGACCGAGCGTTACTGTCAGAGCTAGATTGGCGGGATGACGGACCCGTCGTTTAACCCGTTCTTAGCGGAGGAAAAGCCCTGTGGCGTCGCTGCTGGACCCCTGCGAGAGGTTGAGGTGAACACAATCACCAACAGCTGAGAACCAACAAGAGCGGGGTTGACGGTTGGTGTGTGTGTGGGGACGTCGACATCGAGTGCGAACAGCAACAAGAGGGCGTGGACATATCCGGAAATGACCCCACAATGGAACGAGTCTGAGTCCGCGACCTCGACGCTCTCGCCGCCAAGAAGTACGGCAAGATACGCGAACAGCCAACAGCTGGCGCAGAGTGTCGGTACAGATCGTCTTGGATCGAGTATGGTCGTCACATGCCCATTGTTGGCCGCTACAGGGACAATTCATCGAGTCTCAGTCGTACACACGGGGGACAGCCCTGCAGTTGATAGAGGTTGATTTGACGGCAGCCCAGCTGTACTTGGACGACCAGCACAGAGGCATCTCGCTGCAATCGCCCGCGGTTGGCGATGGGAACCGTCGACTCGGTAGGCGGACGCGGGTGAGAGGTGACCGGCAGGTGGTGGAATGCAGCAGCGCCACTAGAGAAATGTCAGAGAATGGAAAACGAATTGCAAAGGACTGGTCTTGTCTCACCACGCTGGCCGTGTCGACGCCGATTGGCGATGCTCGTTGACAACCGAGACCACCGTCTAAAAGACATGCATATCTGTGTCCCATCCGAACATGTGGCCCGAAATCCAGGTACTCCGTACCGGCCCCGGGGGTTCGCGCCTTCTTCTCATCCGGAGATGTGCACGATATGCTGAACTTTATCCAACTCGATTTGCTGCCACCCACCCCGGTCGCACCCCGGGCGTGCGGCCCTTGCCTTTGACAAGCAAACACGAACCCGGATTCAGCGTCACATATTACCTGCTGGGCGGCGTCCACACCAATGGCCCAAAGCTGTAGAGCTGCAAATAACCGTTCCATCGATTGGTCCATCAATTGGCCTGTATTGGTACGGAGTGTGTCCAGCCACACGTGGAGGTGCACCACAGTCACACAGACGTGACAGACTCGCTGTCCAGCTTCACGGGCGGAAGGTCTACAGACTTTTGTCAATCACAGTGCAAGAGAGGAAAATTCTCCCAGCAGCCGCAATATCGGTTCCGGGTGGCTGCGGGTGCCCGCCACGGCGCATCGGTTTGACGACGAAATGCTTTGTTGTATGCGGCGGGTGCATGCTGGACAATGATTGACCCGAGAACAATCCAAAGGAGCCTCGGTCGTTGGTCTCCACAGAAGGGCACAAGAGACTAACGTGCGCTGACATCAGCCCATAGACTAGTCCCTGGTGGCCCGCTGACTGATTGCGACTTGATTGCCTCGTGTTAGCACTCACGCACTGAGGGCTGGTGTCGGCACGGAGCAGGAACGGAGGCATGAAGATCATTACCAATGGATGATGAACGAGGTTGAGCACTATCGACATGCCGACGGAAGGGATTGAGGAATACAGGGGAACGTGGGCTATTCGCCGATCGGGTGAGCAAGCGGCGCGGGTGAATGCCTCGATTGAGAAGCGTGTTTGCTGGATGGCCGGAGGACGTTGAGAACTGGGGGCGACAAAGCGACGGACGTGGGAACTCGGAGACGATGCATAGCAGGAGCCAGGAGGGCAGAAGGAGCGGGCCGGGCTGGGACGAAAGCCCCCGTCCTCCGGTGCAAAAAGGCGGTCCCCAGGAGATGTCTGATTCTACATGCCTCGGCGGGTATCTCGAATAGTATAAGAGAGTTGCTACGTCTTTGGTAGTATATGTATGGGCCGGGGTGTTCTCCGATCGTGGACGAGACTCGCTCGCGTGGCACAGCAGAGGCAGCGAGGTAGCGAGCGGGCTGCGGCGGATGCAAAGAAAGCGACGAGAAGCTGAGCAGGATCTCGATCTCCACAGTTCACACAGGCATGAGCGAGTGCGAGGCCTGAAAGCAAATGTCAGCAAGCAAACATGCACGTTGGGACACAGAGTGGCCGTAGGATACAGACTACGGAGCAGAAGCTCGCCCGAGGCTCAGTCAGCTGAGGGGCATCAGCAAGGCGGCGCAGTGGAGGCCGCAAGCCCAGAGTGTCTTTGAGGACGGCCGAGTTGTATTCCAGAAGCGTACGAGTGTGTCTGGGTGATGGAGTTGCGGACTTGGATGCGTGGGAAGAGGGAGGGTGGAAAATTGCGTGGGACGGCTGGGATGGTGAGGTGAAGCGCAAGCCCCGGTTCCAATCTCGTTGCAGCAGCAAGGACCCAAGTTCCAACAGAGGCAGGTCCCCTCCCCCCGGCCGTTGCAGATGCTGAGTCTGTCTGCTGCGTACTACGCAGTAACGTACCAAAGGTTGCTAACTTGACCTGCATCGTGCCCGCTGCTGGCCGCACCATCGAAGCCTCGAGAGATTTCCAGGTCTGTTCATGTCATGCCCGCAGAAGAGCTGTCACTAGAGGTTAACGTACCCGCTAATGCCTCGAAGACCTCACAACCTCTATGCGTAGAGGCGTCAGTCGGGCGCTCGTAGCTTCAGCACTAGGATAGCGCGGAAAGGGAGTGTAGGCATGGCCCCTGGCGCCAATCGTCGGCCGCTAGGTATGGATGCACCCGTCGTTTAGCGGGCCCCAAGGCGCGATTACGTCCCCGCAAACTTCCAGGTTTGACGAGATGTTGTTGATTCCGCTACCCATGCTTTTGCTCCTCGAGAACACCTATCTTCCAGCCATGTTGCGGAGGGATACTTCGTCCTCATGGTGCAGGTAAAATACAAGGTAAATATAGACATGTGGCGATTCCGGAACTCGCTCCTGCCGGTCCAGGTCCAGGTCCGGGTTCAGGTCCAGGGGCCCCAAGGCGAGGTGGTCCCCTTCCTGGGCCGTTGGAGTCGACTGCCACTCGGTACAAATACAGAGGCTGTCGGCGAGATATCGCAGCGTCGGGGGAATGTTCAAAGTCGACGAGTTTGCGACTGGCGGCTGGGACCAGGGCTCCCATTTTTCACTCGTCGAGTCTTGTCCCTCGCGGGTTTAAGGCGTGCATGGTCGGGTTGCATTGCCCAAGGCTCCCCGGCACACCCAGGTCCCAAGTTGCAGTTCCGACGAGGCGTCCAACGCCGTCTGATTCGTTGACTCTGTCCACTCTGCTCGACTGGGCGCAGGAGCATCGCATGCGCAGTTCTGCACGCCAATGGAGCCCTTGCTTTGGCACTGTACTCCGTACTCTGTGGTCCGAAAAGGAGGACTGCTGCTGCGTGAGCCTGGTGAATTGCTGGGTGTGTTGCACAACGCTCGCTGCGATGCCTGCGATGGCTGCAATGCATTGTTATGAGAAAAGTGCACCAAGAACCGAGGACCGGTTACCTCACCTCAGGCAGGCACCAATTCGTACTTAGCTAAGGTACCTTACGTGCTTACCTACCTTACCTTACCTTACCTCACTGCGTTGGTATTCGTAGGTACGTACAGTACAGAGTAGGTACCTTAGTCATCAGTGAGGACGTATGGATACGTACCATACTCTGGGCTGGGCCTTCCCCACACACCTCAACCCAAAGTTGGATGTTCCTTCCTCGAGTCCCTCCAGCTTTCTCCTCCTCTTCGTGATCCAATCAGACCCGTTCGTCCAATGAACTGCCCGTCCGATGCTTCAGGAAACGGTACGTATCCTTTCCCCTCGACTGCCTCCAGCCTACTATGTACTACATACTGCGTACAGCTACTCTCCTCCATACTCCTCAGCCCAACTTCATCCAAGTTGCATTCCAAGCTCCGTTCCCATGCACCCGTCGTGCCATCTCTCTTTTTCCCAACTGGACGGAGGCCGAGTGCGATGCGGCACCCTCACGAATCCCCTCGACCGACCATTCACCGGCCAGACTCTCGACAGTCGACAGCCACCGTCCCGACTCCCCCCCCTAAACCCGTCCGCCAATGTCGCCTCCTGTCTTGCGGCTTGCCCTGGTCGAACCCATGACCCCGGTCCTTGTCCTGGTCGCCGGACTGGAACCGCATCCTCGTCCAACTCTTGGCCATGGCTCGCCAGAGCTGGGGTCCCCCTAAGCCCATCCGTTTCCGCGCCGCCTACCAGACCACCCTATCGCGCTACCTCTCTGTGCTGCTCGCCCAAATCTTCCAAACGAATGCCTCCCTCTATCCGTTGGTCTCTCGTTCTTTTTACAGCCAAATCTGCGTGCGATATCCATACTTTGAATAGTACTGATCACTTCTGCACAGTGACCGGAAACCCTATTTCGAATCCTTTTCGGCCATTATCTAGTCTGGAACGGAGTATTCGCTTACCACTCGCTCGCCCTTCGCGTCCAACAAGTCGCAAGGCCCCAATTTCTCTCCCCCATCCATCACATTGTCCGACGTGGGGCCTGATCCTGGTCTCTCCTCGACAGGACAAGACAAGCCAACACTGCACCTGGTGTTTTGCGGATGCCGCGTGCTGATGCTGGTCGGCCCTGATCCTCGCTCGCCTTTTGCTCTTTTCCTCTCCCTCTCCTCTCTCTCTTCCTTCTTCGCCTCTCCTCCTGAGCCAGAAACCATCGTACCTTTGTAGCGGTGCACTTCGCCAGACGGGCAGAGCGAACAGGGAACCTAGACCCATCCTAGCAGTGTGCAGATACTGTACAGCCTCTCGTCTCCGTCCTCCACTCCTTCTCTGGCACCGCAAATCGATTCCTGCAACCGCGGATTGGGCCCTGTTGAGTTGTCCGCAGCTTCATATACATACCTGCCAACAACCCCCCCCACCGCCCACCGTCGCCTTGCCCTCTTCTTCCCTTCACCATACCTGTGCCTCGCTCTGGTCGCACTCCCAACACCGCACATCCTCCCACGCCCACGCCCACGCCCACGCCCACGCCTATCCGACACTGGCCTGATCCGACCGCCAACGTGTACTCACACATCAACATTCATCCGTCTTGCATGCCAAACGACAACGTATTCGACGCCATTCTGTCTCGAACCTCAATCGTCCCGCTGATCGTTCCTCCCGGTTTCTGGGGGCTCCCATCAGACTAAATTCGCTGGTGCCAACTGGGACAAGGATCTCCCCGGCTCGACTCTGACCATCTCTATTCACGCCGACACACCTAGCCGCTCCGATCCATCGAGCAAAAGCCCGCACTTGTTTGTCGCCGATAACGATTAGACCGTGTCTCAACCGCGCGCCTTTGACCAGTGGTCTGGACAGCGAAAAAGGAAAGGGAACGAGGTGTCTCTGTTCTGTTACGAGCCCTGTGTAGAGACGTTTGCCCACGTTCGTCCGCCAAGCTGCGAAGCGCCATTGGGCAAGACAGCGGACAAAAGAGCCCCTCTCTGCTACCGCCCGTCTCTTGGTCCATCTTCAGCATCCAGCACCTCTCAACCTTTGTTTCTTCGCGAGAGAGCTTCCAATGGGCGTGGTCTGAGTTGCATCATCCGACGCCGATTTTTCTCTCTCTCTCTCTCTCTCTCAAAATCTTCAATCAAATCACATTCGGGCCAGCTGACACGCGCCGATCGTGCTGAGCGCATTCGGAGCTGAACGCCTCGCTCGCTCTCTCTCTCTCTCTCTCCCGCGCTTGACTTTGGCCAAGGGCTGAGTACGGATCTGAGACCTCTCCACCTACAGTGAGTTCGCTCCGGCCGCCACACCCCCGAGCCGAGAACGTGGAAGGGTGCCCTCGCGCCGGAACAAGCATTGATGCTAATAAGGGCAGCTCACTCTCAGGAGCAACTACACAAACCGTCTTGGCCGTCTTTTCTCTCTCCGTCTTCACATAGCGGAATCTACTTTTCACCATCATCCAGTTGAAGGACCCAGCATGGCTCAAAGGCACAATTCATGGGCGCCTTCGCCCTCGTCGTATGGCCCGCCACGGCCAGTCATGGACGGACATTACGCCTACGAACCCGAACCAATGCGACTGCCACCTCCAATGCACTCCAATTCGCAACCGAGGCCCGTCGCACAGCAGCAGCCCGAATACCACCAAAACGACTACCATCAAGCCCCCTACTACCGCAGTGATTATCAGCATCAGCGCGAGTACCACCAACCCCCCTCGCCCAGCTACCATCAGCCGCCGCAGTACCAACACTACCAACAACCACCGCCTCAACCGACACAGCTTACCGATCCGTATAGAGCAGCTCCCATGCCCCGCTATCCCCAGGAGTCGCCACGCGAATCACCGACATTGTCCGCGACCAAGAGTGAGCCATACGATGAGTACCAGGCGGCAAGAGAAGCACATTATCTCAAGCGTAACCAGCCTCCGCAGATGCCACACGTGTCGCACGGTGCCCCACGGGTGTTGAACGACAACTACCAGGGCGGAGGAAAAGTCGCCATTCCATTCACGCCACCCAGCCTGAGAATTCCCGCAGTGCGGTCTGGATCTACGATCCCGACGGCCGGAGCACCGTGGAGTGCCACGAGCCAGCACGAAAGGGTCAAGATTGAGGATCTTTTGAGCGGCGGCAGCGACGATCGAAGGATGCTTCAGCGTGTTCCGGAACCAGAAGTCAAGGTGGTGCGAAACGAGTACGAAATCTTTTTCCGCCAACAACCCATGGCGGCCAGATGCTGTGGCTACGGCGAAAGAGACAGAAGAGTCATTGATCCGCCGCCCATTGTCCAGCTGCGGATAAACAATCCCGACCTTACGCCTGACGAGCTGTACAACAAGATTCATCACCCCGCCTACGTTGTTCACTGCAGTATCTGGAACGTGGATGGAGAGACCGACGAAACCAACATGCCCAACGATGGGATGCGGCCAGGCAAGCGGATCATGGGCTCGCTGGTATCATCGCCCTTTGTAGGTCAAGATGAAAACGGCAACGAAGGCTGCTTCTTCTGTTTCCCCGACATGTCAGTCCGCACACCGGGCAGCTTCCGTCTCAAATTTGTGTTGGTTGTCGTCGACCCGACACACATGGCAAGGAAAGCTCCCATCCGGTCAACCATCATGAGCGACATATTTGTCGTCTACAGCGCAAAGGACTTCCCAGGCATGCAGGCCAGCACACCTCTCACCAAGCGTCTCAAAGAGCAGGGATGTCTTATTTCCATCAAAAAGGGCAACGAAAAGTCTAGTGGGAAGAACGCTCGTCGACAAGTAGACAGCGACGACGACGAAGACGAGGAAGACAATGGTGCTGGCGGTGGCGGTGGCGGCGGAGGAGGAACCTCGACGACCAGGCGCAAAAAGACAAGAAAGCAGCGGTGAACGACGAAAGGAAAACCAAAAACTCCCCACCGACTTGGACACGGGATGGCAGCATAATGTAACACGGCGTTTGTTGGAGATTGGTAAATCGGCGACTAGACGGCGGCGATGGTGTTTCAATTGGGAGTTCTCGTCGGGCTTGGGGCCGTTCTTGACGATAGAGGCGTACAAGAACGAGTGTGCAATACTTGTTACACGCCGAAACCATCTCTCCGAGGCCAGGCGGTAATTTATCATCACATCCTAGCAAAGCGAGGAATACCCGCTACGATGGTCGTTTCTTTTTTACATGTGTCTATCCCATTTGTTGCATATTTGTTGCTTTACTTTCTTCTCGATTCACTCATCATTTCTTCGTATCTATATATACCCTTTGTGGCAATTTTATGGGTTATGATCATGGAGAGACGCAAGTTTGATACTGGGTTCGACTTTCGAGGCCTCGGTTGCATCATTGGCGGGAAGGCAGTCTTTTGCTCTATTCCCACACGGGGACGAAGTACAGGCTTTTTGTTGTGACCTCGCTAGGTACGAGATGGATACAAAATTCAAAGTCGGGGCGCCGCCTTGTCGAACTCATTTTACATTGTTCAGCCACCAGTGATGCTGCGCTCAGCCGACACACGTCGGAGCGGACCTCCATTCCAACATGATCTGACTGCACGCCGCGAGCAAGGGAGACACTCCCGTTTGGGCAACCTGTCGCAACGCATGGCCCCATTGCCGCGACTTTGGCGTCGATGGCGCCGACGATCCCCATCCGACAGCCGGGCCATCGTCGCAGGCGTTGCATTCCTCGGCTGGCCAGCGTGAGAGTCTGAGGTTACACGGCCCGACACAGGGTGAAGGGCGAGCCGGGAAACATGAAGGGAGCCAAAAAAAAAAAATAGAAAAAAAAAATGGGTGAGGCCATCCAAGGCATGCGACTTGTCTCTCCAGGGACTTATTCATTCTCTCTCTCTAGCCTTACCGTGTGGCATGTTCTCCGTCCTCGGGCCTTGAGAAATCCTCAGGGCCCGAGGGGTTCATCGTCCTCGTCGTGCCGTCCACGATACTCCCTGGCAAAGCCCTAGCGATCTGCCAGCCGTGCGAGTCAGGGTTCATGGGTCCTTTTTTTTTTTTTTTTTTTTTTGTCCCCTTTCCCCCCTCGTCTTCAACCGTCAGGGTTCGTGGGTTGTGGGCCATTGAACCATTTCACCAATGCAAGGTACGGATACACAGCAATTGGCCCGCGATTCAAGCATCGCAGTAGCCGCCGCCGCCATCATCCAAATAAAGTTTTCGGGAGGGGGGACGGGCGAAACGGGTGACGGGTGACGGGGTCACGGGTGCTTACCCATCGCCTTAGGGAACCCAACCGGCCCATGGTCCACGGAAACGGGTACGCAGTATGCGCGCGCAATCTCGTAAATTTCTTTGCGAGATTTACGGGATGAATGGCCTAGGTACGGATGCACCAAGCGGGAACGATGTCCCGTTCGGCGGGCTCCAGTGGCGCGCGAGCACACGCCGGTCTTGGTCCGGGCTTTTATTTTCCCTCCTTCTTTCCAAGGCACTTTGTCTTTCTTGGACCACCCCAGTCCAATAAGTAGGGAGTACGGAGTACGGAGTACGGGTGTGAGGATATTTTAGGGGACTGAGACACCCGCAGACTTTGTCTTTGGATCGTAGGAAGAAAAGAAACGAAAAATGTGTGGCGCTGTGGTTACTCCCAAGACTCGCGTGGCTTAGAGTCATTGACATCATTGATTTTTTTTTATTTTTTTTTATTCCGCAACACCTACTCAGCCAATCGACCCTTGATGTCTCAATGCGGAACATATTCTCCTTGACGCGCTTCCCTCACGCGACAAGCCTGTCTCCCTTTGCTTAGTGACATGCCAATTGGGACTCCATCCTAGGTTTTAGGTGAAAGTATCTCGTGATTTCGTGATTCGCGTTACACAGCGTTCGTGACCTACCGTCTCACTCAACCCAATATTTCTCAGTCACATACCTCGCCCTCACTCACTCGCACGCACGCACTCACTCACATCCACCATGGCACCCGGCCCGCGCGTGATATACTGGTTCCGGACCGACCTTCGACTCCACGACTCGCCCGCCCTTGCGGCAGCGCTCGCGCTCGAGCCGGCCGCCCTGTGGCCCATCTTCACCTGGGATCCGCACTACGTGTACCGCGCCCGAGGCGGCCTGAACCGGTGGCAGTTTCTGTTTGTTTTCCCCCACGCCCCCCTTCCCCCTTGCGGAGGGAGTAACGAGCAAGAAACAATGACTTACACAAACCGTTGTGCCCAGACTGGACTGCCAGAATGACCTATCAGAGAGCATCACCAAGCTCAACCCAAAATCCAAGCTCTTTGTGCTACGCGAGGGCCCGCAGACGCTGTTCCCCAAGCTCTTCAAGGCGTGGAAGGTGACGCACCTCGTCTTTGAAAAGGACACGGACGCGTACGGCCGCGAGCGGGACGAGGTGGTCATCAAGGCCGCCCAGGATGCCGGGGTGGAGGTGATCATCAAGAGCGGGCGGACGCTGTGGGATAGCGACGCCGTGGTTGAGAAGCACGGAGGCAAGCCGACCATGTCCATGGCGCAGCTGCAGGCGGCCGGCGCCAAGGTCGGGCCCATTGCGAAGCCAGTGGCGGCGCCGGAGTCGCTGCCGGATCCGGGTGAGATGCCGGTGGACTTTGAGCAGACGCCGCCCGAGACGAGGCCCGATTTCAACGCGGAGAACCGCACCGAGGGCGGGGACGCGGCGTACAAGAAGATTGCGGGGCCCAAGGGGGACTTTGCGATTGAGACGATGGAGGAGCTCGGGTTTCCGTCGGCGACGACGCCTCACAAGGGCGGAGAGACGAGGGCGCTGGCGATGCTCGAGGAGATTCTGGCCGACAAAAAGTACACGGCCACCTTTGAAAAGCCAAAGACGAGCCCCGCGGCATTCGAGCCGCAGTCGACGACCTTTCTATCGCCGTTTTTGCACTTTGGGGCCCTGTCGGTGCGCGAGTTCTACTGGAAGGTGCAGGACGTCGTGACAAAGTACGGCAAGGGGGCTTCCAAGGTGCCGGAGAGCTTGCTGGGGCAGCTGCTCTTCCGCGACATGTACTTTGCGGCGCACGCGGCACTGGGCTACCAGTTCACGCAGACCGCCAACAACCCTTACTGCCGCTTCATCCCGTGGCATTTGCCGTCCAAGGTCAACCACGAGACAGGCCTCGTGACGGGCGAGTACCACGTCGACTCGGCGGAGGCGGACGAGTGGTTCCGGCGGTGGAAGTACGGCGTGACGGGATTCCCGTGGATCGACGCCCTGATGCGGCAGCTTCGCGAGGAGGGGTGGATTCATCACCTGGGGCGCCACTCGGTCGCCTGTTTCCTGACGAGAGGTGGTTGCTACATTGACTGGGAGCGCGGCTGTGAAGTGTTTGAGGAGTGGCTGCTCGACCACGAGCCCGCGTGTAACGCCGGCAACTGGCAATGGCTGAGCTGCACGGCCTTCTTCTCGCAATACTTTCGGTGCTACAGCCCCGTGTCGTTTGGGCAAAAGTGGGACAAGCAGGGCGCCTTTGTGCGGCGATGGGTGCCGGAACTCAAGGACTTGGACGCCAAGTACATTTACGAGCCGTGGAAAGCCCCGCTGCCGGACCAGAAAAAAGCCGGGGTCAGGGTGACGGGTCGTGGAGAGAAGCAGGAAAAGGGCGTGTACCCGAAGCCAATGTTTGACTTCAACGAGAGGAGGACGGCGTGTCTGGCGGCGATGAAGCAGGCGTACGGAGTCGGCCTCCACGGGAACGACGAAAAGGTGCGGGACGGCAGCTGGCGCGAGCTCTTTGCGGGCCAGGACACAGAGATGATGGACGAGTTTGAGAGCGACGACGGCGAGCACGCTGATCACGGCGAGGACCATAAAACGGCGCGACCCAAGGGAGACGAGATCACGCCGGCCAAGCGCGCTGCCGACGAAGGTAGCGCCGAACAGCACGCCGACAAGAAGAAGAAGAAAAGGTTGTAGCCCACTCGTAAGTCTGGCCGTACATAACGGCGTCGGTCAGAATGTGTAGCTCAGCTGTCTGGACGGTGCCGTTCGTAAAAGAGAAAGATAATGTTGTCTTTTTCTATGACTGCGTCCCATAACAAAGCGACTGGTATTCTATTCAGGTTGTAAAGACAATCTGCAACGCTGTGATACGTGTCGTTGACGGCATGTTGTTGAATGTTTCATGGGCAAGTCCAGGTCAGTAATACGCCGCTGCGTAAAACACGCTGGAGTGACGTCGCCCCCCGGTCCTTGGCTTGGCGCACGGCCCCAGGCAGCGGGGTCCAGCAGCCCGATCTGGAAATCGCGACCAATCACCAGCCACGGTCTGTGGAGGCAGCCAACTTCAAGGCAGGAGCACCAATTGCGGCTTGCCGTTGCTCCCTCCACCCTTGACGGTCGTACCTTCCCGATTAGTGTCACGATGAGGCTGAACCACAAGGACCTCTCCTCACCACGTCCGACTGCCTGCATGGCACCTAGAATTTGACTCAGACGATTAAAAAAAAAAATACCGTCTACCTTGCCGTCTATAAGAACCTCCAGTCCCTCAGGTTGTAGAGTCAACACATCCGACTCACCACCCACACCACCATTCACTCAACTCACCATACCACATACCAGAGAACAGTCGTTCACTCATCTCCACCACCCGACACCCAGCACCGCAACACAAGATGACCAAGACAAGCGACCCCGAGACCGTCGAGGTCATGCCCGAGATTCGTTCCCAAGAGCACGCCATTGCCAGCAGCCGCAGAGTGACGGTGCGCCTGGGAGACGACGGTCCTAACTCGACACGATCAGACATCCGCATCTCCCACGGCAGCAAAAAAGACGCCCTCTCTATCCAGCTCAACCGCACGATCCGCGTCCCCGACAACAGGGACACCAACAGCCTTCCCCCCGGTCTCGGAACCTTTCCCCTATTCAAGGTCCACGACTACGCACACAACATGCCCGCGGGCATGGCCAAGAAGGGTGGCATTTTCTTCCCAATGTACCAGCGCGAGGCCATGTGGGTCAACTTCTCGGCCCAGGCCCCTTTCGCCATCAAGATCTACGTTGGCGGGGTCAATGCGGTTTCCGGCCTGCCCATGACGGAGAACGAAAAGACGCTGGAGAAGCGCGTGCGGATGCTCAACAGCGGCAAGCAGATCCAGGACTACATGGTGGTGCCTGACCAGAACTGGCTGGACGGCATCGTATCAGAGGACGGCAAGATTCGGCAGTTCGTCGCGCAGCCCAAGGGATCGGGCTTTTCAGTCGAGGCCCAGGTCACCGGGGAGGAGAACATTGGCGGCATCCAGATTGAAGTGATTCCCATCAAGAAGAATCTCCCGACCGAGTTTGACGTCCGCTACGAGAACAAGGAGCACAAGGTCGTCACTCGGACCTTCAACGTTGCGGAAAAGGGCCTCACCGGTGAGAGCACCTGGCTGGATGTCAAGAAGCTCATCCGCGACGAGTTTGACATAGCCGTCGACCAACAGCGTCTCAGCGACCACGGCAACCGCTCGGGCTTTGACAAGTACCGAATCGACTTTTCCGACGATACCAAGCTTGGCGACACCTACTTCCCACCAAACTTTTCGACCGTCAACGTCGGGCATGATACGCCAATGCGGGGACGGATGCGCATGATGGGAGGGCTCAAGTCCATGGCGGCTCCTGGCGGCGGTCCCGAGATGATGATGTGCGCAGCTTCCGTCTCCAGTGCCATGGCGGCACCACCTCCGGAAGTCGAGGAGATGGGGCTCGCGGCTGGTGGTCTCATCACCCAAACGATCGAGGCAGACAAGTACCCGGCCGACGTTTGGGACGTCGAGGCCTCGGTGATGATGAACCTTCAGATCCTGAGCGTCGAGTCCTTCTGTGCCGTGACGGGACAGCCGGCTCCCGACACCCCCGTCAACGCCCAGTCGTACGCCAACCACGGCTATCCATTTTTTGAGATTTGGGGAGAGGAGAAGACGGGCATCAAGGGGGACTTTTCCGACGTGAAGAGCGTGGCGCAGATTGAGGCCGAGAGAGCTGCAGCAGCCGGCGAGGAGTACAAGGAGGAGGAGAGCGTATTGGTGAGGATTTTGCAGCTTGGCCCATTCCGAAGCACCTTCCGTCCTGTGGAAGTGCTGAAGAAGGAGCTCGAAGGGCTACGCTTGGAGTGATGATTGTATGACATTTTAATGATGATTGAAAGGAGGCATGGCACAGGATATCAGGTTTTCGGCAGAAAGAAATGATTTGCACTCTGTCCCAAGTCACAAGCTAGATTAGGATACATGGGTAGGACTGAAAAACAAAAAGGCAGTAACAGTTTCTGCACTAGGTAGCCCAGATGAAAAAGAGCCACTTCACTTGCATGCAGTCAAAATCCCGGGCTAAAGTGGGGCGATCGGAGCTGTCCAAGCTTTCCGTCAGTGCGGACCCCTCCGGCCGACGTCAGGCCGGAAACAAAACGATAAGTAACGGAATCGTCCGTCTTGTGAAGTCAACAGCAGAACAGCGACATCCATCCGTTCAATCCGGCTAGTAAGTCCTCATCACAAAACCTCGGCAGCCCCGCACTCCATCTCCAAGTTCAACCCATCATTTTAGATTTTGGAGTTATCTACCTCTTCCCCGCGTTCAAGTCGCATCTCCCGGGACCTCGGCGGACCCACATCTTACCGAGTAACACCACATCCAACGACAGGTGTATATGTCGCGGCCCCCTCAGGGTCTCCAACAATGCATCTTCCACTCTGCCCAAGAGAAGTAGTATTGGTAGCACACTCGTAGAGAAAGAGACGCACGCACAGAGAGAAACAACAATGCCATTCCAATCTCGAGCCCAAGCCCTCGTCAACGCGCAAACCGGCGCCGACGCCCGTCTATCCCGGCACACCACCCCCACCTCTTCTTCGTCTTCGCCCGCCGTGCCCAACATTGAAACCCTCATCGCCCACGTAGAACAGCACGGCTACGTAATCATCCCCTCCGCCTTCTCCGCCCCGGAAGTAGATGAAGCCCACGCCGAGATCGTGCGCCTGACATCCTCGCCCAAGACAGCCGGGCCAGCCGGGGGGTTTTCCGCCGGTGCCAATGACAAGGACAGCACCACCACAGGCGGCAGAAACAGCTTCGAAGGCTTCAAAACCCACCGCATCTACGCCCTCCTCAACAAGTCCCCCGTCTTCCACAAGTTCCCCACCCATCCGGCCCTCCTCGCGCTCAACAACCACTTCCTCGACCCGGGCTTCCTCCTCAACGCCTTCCACAGCGTCTACATCCAGCCCGGCGAGGCCCCGCAGGCGCTGCACCACGACGACGGCTACGTCGGGGTGCCGAGGCCCCATCGGTCCTTTGGGACGGTAATGCCCCTCCCCCTTGCACACCACAGCTGCCTCCTCCATGACTGACACAGCCCAACAGGGCGTAATGGTCGCTCTCGACGACTTCACCCCCTCAAACGGCGCGACCGTCATCATCCCAGGCTCCCACACCTGGGGCCCCGACACCGGCGCCGCCGACACGGCCCACCTCCCCCAGCGCAAAGACGCCATCCCCGTTGTCATGGACAAGGGCAGCGCCGTCTTCTTCCTCGGCACCCTCTGGCACGGCGGCGGGGAAAACACCTCGCCCGACCCAAGAAGGGCGCTGACGATCCAGTACTGCCAGCCCTGGATGCGGCCCCTCGAGAACCAGATCCTCGCCGTCGAGTGGGACAAGCTGGCCGGGATGCCGAGGCGGCTGGTGGACTTGCTCGGGTACGAGCCCGGGGCCCCGTTTGTCGGGTACGCGGATGGGGTTCACCCGTGGAAGGTTGTCCAGAGGAGGCTGAGGGAGCAGGAGGAAAGGGGTCGCAGGCAGGGGAAACTGTAAATGGCTTCCGACCCTGTGTGTGGCATCGTGCGGTGTCACTGAGCGAATGAGTCGAGTGTTGACTACATATTGTATTGACGTGACCCTGAAAGGCCGCCGTATCCATCCCCGCACCAATGTGAATCCACCACTAAAAAAATATCTACGAGAAGAGTATCAACAGTCGCACCATGCGAAGATTACAGTATATAGAGCATCTCGTCAGATGCCAGTGGTTGCCATCGTATATGACAATGTATGCCGCCAAGTCAGCGGATGCGCCATGCCCAAATCCCGGCTGCTGCCAATAATCACGAAACCGCCATCCGATGCCGTCCCTTGGGACCCGGCTCTTTTTTTCTTTTACCCAAAATCCGGCCGTGAATAGAAATAAGACTAAATACTAAGTGTAATGTGAAGACCGACAAGGTCGGATGCCGGGTGCGGCATTAGAAGTAGAAATAAATACGAGAGAATGTCGAGGGTATCATGGCGCTTGCTGAAAATCAAATAACTCAAAACATGACTCGTTATGGATCAGTGCAGTCTGCCGACCGCTCTACAACATGTTGTAAAGCAGAGCCAGGGTCATGGTCGTTGCCGCCAGAGCCCAGGAGGGCACCGACAGCCCTGCCGTGCTGACCGCGGCCAGAAGCGTGTCGTTGACGTACTCTGGTCCGCATATGGTATTGACTTGCGACGCGGCGTCCTCGTAGGTTGACGAGATGGCGAGTTTGCGATTCGTGGTGAAGGTCTGGTAAATCTCCATGGTCTGTCGGAGACACGTGCCGCAGGTGGGGTTTGCACTGGCGGGCAAAGTCATGTTGAGTGGGAGGTAGTAAAAGTAGACGTTGGAGGGCGTGGTGAGGTTGGTGACGGCGTTGGCAAAGCAGTACATGGACGTGTCGGGGTCGGTAAGGCAGGTAGCCTTGTACAGCATCTCATACGATTTCAAGCCGAGATAGGCCTGCATGACGATTGGGTTGCCGGCCTGGTAGTCGGAGCCGCAGTTGGCGTCCAACGTTAGGTTACCGGCCACACCGGTGAGGAACTCTGTGCAGTACTCGACGTCAGCGCCGCAGGTGGCGTCGAGCACTCTCACAATACTCAAAAGCTTCTTTTCAGCCTCAAAGAAGGATCTCGAGCCCTGGACGAGAGAGTCAGCTCTTATACAACACCGACAGACAACAACAAACATACCTGGAGCAGCATCGACAACGGGTAGCATTTTTTAAAGTTCTGGTTGGTGAGGAGCGAGTTGATGAAGCGAGGACAGGACGCGCCGTCGTTGCTGGTAAAGTTGAAGGCGAGACTGGTGTCGAAAGGCGACGGCAGGGGTGAAGCTGAGTCCACAGTCGCAGCGGGCACCGTGACGGAAACGGTCAGCGTAGTCGAGGCCGCAGTAGCTGACGCCTTGTCGGTTGTGCTGGGCGTCAACGTAATGCCTTCGTCGTCTCGCTTCTTGAGTTCGTCATACCCAGGCGGAACCATGGTCCACCGGCCCTTGATCATCGTAGGCGTGCGATCGTCAATGACGAGGGCGTCCATGGGAGGAAGCACTGCGGGTGCAGTAATCTGAGCGGGAAGAACCTCCAGCACGGGTTCGGAGCCGGCCAACACCACGGAGGCAATGGTGAGGCATAGGAGAAGCCATAGTGACCGTGGCCGGGTCATGGATGACAACGACATGATGGCCATCATGGGAATACTGCGACACGCAGGTTGCCAAGACCAAACATAATCTAGTCCCTCTTGCAGCGGTTCTGGCGAGTCGAGAAGAGCAGTCCTCGACGACGGAGTTTTGATGGGGTAGAAAAAGGCAATTATTGCTGGTGTTTGCCGAGAGAACCCCACGTTGGATCGGCGGCGAATGTCTCTAGCCGGTGATCGACCAGATCACGCACGCGATGGTGGATATATTATAGCACCAAGGAAAAACAAGATCACCACTCCACTGGCTGCACGGGTGGAACACTTTTGCGGTCGGGGTTGTGTTGATGCAGATGCGACTACCAATGAAGGCAACGGTGAGGATGTGCGGTCAAACGAATGGAATCGGTCCAAATGGCCGAAAAGATGACGGGTCGACGATGCTGCAGTCGACGAAAAGACTTGGGAAGGCTGGTCGCGTTCACAATTGAGGTGATTCGGGGCGATTGAGGTCGAGTTGAACGATGTCCAGTTACTCCCAAGCTTGCAGTTTTTGTCGGTCGCCAGTAGGTGGGCCGTAGCACTCGATAGCTGGTTTAGAAGTTGCCCGCCGTGGTCGAGTCGTCGAGACGATCAGCTCTGTCGGATCTGGTCTGGCGAAGGGGCGAGACGAGGCAAGGTGAGGCTCTTGGAAGGCGGCGACGATCCCTGGCTCTGGCTGGGGGGGGAGGACGAGGTTAAGAAGGAGCAACGAGTGGACGAGCGCGGGTGAGATGGGACGGGATGGATGGTCGATTTGGGGGGAAGCTGGCAGCAATATTGGCTTGGCTTGGCTCGCTCGCGTAGTAGGAGGCGCGCACACTTAGTCGGCCGGACAGGGTAGCAGGGGTCCAGGGGAAGTTGGATGGCGACGGTGCAAGTGAAGTGGACTTGAGCTTGCGGCATTGGGGGCCCAAAACGTAGTCGCGTAAGAATCCTCGGTACGGAGTGACTACTGCGCAGTAGTGTAGGTAGGAAGTACTTTGTATTTCGTGTGTAGGCTGGTGGGTAGCAGCAAAACAAAAGACAACCTACTGCATTATTCACGGGCAGCTCCTGTTCGGGTTCAGGTGGATTGTGAACGGGCTTCTTCAGTGGAGCGTGTGCGATGCATGGACGGCAGCTGGGGGGTCCAGGTCGGGCTGGGTCGTATTCTCGCAGCAGCGACAGGATGGAGTCATGGGCGACGGTTGAGCCTTGAGGACGAGGTGCATGTTGGGTCCGCCGAGGGAGACGGAGACCTGGTTCTGCCCTGAAGTGGGAACTTGGTGAGTGGGCACTTGGACTGGTTCGTGGACCGCGGCGTGGCCCCATGGGCCATGGGTCCAGCAGAACTTCAAAGAAGGAACCGGCCACCCTTGGCAGGGACAGGGGAAGGAGGCAGGGTAACTCCGACCGGGAAGGGGAAGGTCCAAGGAGGAGATTTGGCGTCAAGCCACTCAGCCAGCAAGAGCCAATATTTGCGCCTGCCGCCCTCCTGGCCAGTCCAATGGAACCGTCACCTGGGTCACCACCACCAGAAGGCGCGCACTTGCACCTGTGCCTGCCTGCACTTTCGATCCTCTGCACCTGCCTCTGCACCTGCCTCTACACTTTATCCGTCCCGCAACCACAACAGCAACTGCCAACCACAGCCAACCTGCATCTGCGCCTGCACCCCGCTTCTCTGCTGAGGTCGGGTGCTCACGAGAGCGCGGGTCGCTAGGTACCTAGGTAGGTAGGCAACTACAGGTAGGGCGCTCGCAGTACGTACCTAGTCAATCCATGGAAGGGAGATGTTTCCCGGTCGAAGCTTGAGTCCTGGGTCACTAGACTGACAGGTTTCGCTTCCTTGAACTTGCGGGTTGACATCGCAACGTCGGCTTTGGGATCCGCTAAGAAAAGCAACTCTTCAATTTCATGTGCCGGGCGGGAGTCCGGGATACCTCGAAAGTATCCGTAGTGTACGGATATGGAGCACTGGAGTGAGCTTGAATAAACACAAAAGTCTGATAGTTCATCGCATATAGGCAGGTAGGGAGATAGCATGAACAAAGGGAAAACAACCTTATCATCTCGCAATCTCAAGCGTCGACCAACCGGACTGCACCGGGAGGGTGTCCTGTGTCGCATCGACCCAGGCGTAGACCGTACTTTGTCGTGAACTATCCGTACGTTTCTCTGGTAGCGTTGCAGCGATTATGTACGGGATGCCTCAATGGATAAGACGGAACGAGGTCGTCTTGATGTGAACGAGGTTTCCTCCCACACTGCGTATCTACACGGCACACCGTAGTGACCACGGACAGTGAGGGAAAGCATCTGAACGGGCGGCTGACTGAACATGCCAGCCAGTGGTCTAGAACGGCGGGCATTACAGGGTAGCAACGAGGGATGAGCAGCTACGGCCATCGATTGGCACCGGCTTGGAACGGGCAGCACGTCAGACTGGATTATTGTCTCTGATGCGAGGCCGGATCTGTGGTTCTGGTTCACTACTTGCGTGTGTGTCCGCACTTTGAGCCAAGCCAGCCCCAGGTGGGCGGGAGATGACCACCTCAGTGTCCCTATTGGGAATCCCCTCCCCTGCAAGTGTTGACCTGTTGTGTGCGTCTCTTGGGTCCCGACTTTTGAGGTCCCTCGTCTGGGCTTGGTGCGTGTGGTGGTGTGCGGCGTGCGCATTGCGTTCCAATGTCCGGCTCGCGGTGCTGCGCCTGGAGTTGTGGGGGCCATACGTTCGTCTGTCTTCAGGTGAGAGCCCACATGGTTGATCTTCTCTCTCACCTGGCACAATTCTTTCGACAAGCATTCGCGATTCTATTTCCAGTCTGTCGTCACTCGCCAACAGCCCGCAGAAGCTTTTGTACTCCGTACCGACAACTTGTACGCTGCAGACCCCAGAAAGAGAGCAACATACCCCTCGCGGCGGGACGGGCGAATGACGGAATGCAAACGGGGGCCCACCGCCTGGCATTATCCAGATGAACGTGCATGCACATCCATCTCGTGTGCATCGCCAAGGAGAGGGATTTTGTGAAATGTTGGCAGGTGCAATTAATTGACCTGTCCTGTACGGGCAGATGCAAAGGGCCAATCATGGACAATGTCGGTCCTGGAAAAGGGGCCAAGGTGGACTCTGCAGATTGGTTCCCAGTGCTTTGCCCACCCCCACAAAACGAAAAAGACCAGAAAGTTGATGCCATGGCAAGAACCAGATGAACACATTGGCCCATTCTTCCTTCCTCGTGCAGTTGATCCAGTTGGCAGTCGCTCTTGCCCTGACCATAGGTTGCCCGCCACGGTAAACGGCGGGACACGACGCTGTCTGTGTCCAGTCATCTTCCCGGCTGTCAGAATGTGCTCGTCCGTCCTTCCCGGTAAAAATAGCGACTCGTGGCCGGGCCATCCATGGTGCCAGGCCGGAATGCCGTCTGTTCCCCATTCTGCAGTCTTCTTTCCGTCTTCACTTTGCATCCATGCTTCGGCTTCCCCTATCCAACTTCCGTGCGCCCTTTTCTCATTGATCCCATTAAACATTTTTGACACAATTTCCCGATTCGACCAGCCTCTGTTGCCCGAGTCGTCGTCACCCGCTGCCCTACGTGGCCCGAAGAAGGAATTTCGCCTGCGTCTAGACTGAATCCGTCTCAATAATCGACCGATAGAGGCCGTCGCTTCCATGCACCCGACCGTGTCTCTCATCACCAACGTCGCCCGGGAAAAGAGCATACAAGTAGCACACAACACCACAAACAGTTCGCCTCAAGGGAGGGTTCCAAGCACGTCTGCTGCCCAGTAGGCCCCGACCATCAAACGTGCTGGAAAGCCATGGCGAGAACCTGGAGTCGACCGGATCTACGAGGCACCACCAGCCTCGGCCGGGAAGCTGGGACTCACAGCGGCTGTCATCCACCACCGCTCATTTCCAGCCGCGCATTCCACGAGGGAGTCCCCTGTCCACAGCCGCCGCCTCCCCAATCCTGCCAGGCCACCACATGTAGACGTGAAATCTGCAACCAAGAACCCTACCATAACCGCGTCGGTCTTTGCGGAGGCGCCACTACAACCTGCAGCATAAACTTCATTCAAAGTCAAATACATGGAGAGGAGAAGGGATTCGTGCAATGCCCCGGATCCAGCGGCCCGGCGGCAACCTCAAAAATTTTCCTCGCTCGTAAACGGTGAGACTGCGCTCCTTGGTTCCTTGCAGAAGGGATGCTCCCTTCAGACATTGCCAGGTCTCGGCCGCGACTCACTTGGCTACCACTGTGCATGCGCGAGAGTTCGATATTTGGCCCAAAGTGGTCTCATTCAACTGGGTCTCATTTCCTCCGTGCCGGTACGCCGCTCAGCCCGGAGCGCACCATGTCTCCCGCTTCCGCATGCCCAATTGCCACGCGGTGTTGACGACCGTCCTGTGTTATCCTATCGTCTACCACGTCCACAACGCCCTCCCAGCTCGTTGGGCTAGCGCCCCGCCGGTGCGAGGTCTATTGCTTTGGCTTTCGCCGCGCTTTCTGCTAGTCGACGGGTACCTGCGCCTCCCTACATAACGCCCACATACCGCCGCATGGGAAATGGTCAAGCTCCAGACGGCGCGGTGGCGGCTCGTACAACGGCGCCACAGATCGAATGAATACAATCCAGAGGAAAATTGTGCAACGGGCGGGCGCTTTCGGCCTGGCTGGCCATTGAGTGATATCATGACCCCCCTTTGCGTTAGCATCTCCATGCCAACATCATGGACGCAGCGGAGAGTAATTGACCAAGCCAAGCATGAGCGTGAACGTGTGGCTAGATACATCAATGAAGCCCCGGCGTGCAAATCGTCCATCAAATGATACCAGAGGCAATGAGTTGGCCAGTCCGAGGTTGCTCAGCGACAACCAACCTCTCTGCGATACGAAGCCTGGTAGCGTGTCGCACAACCTAGACCCCATTTAGTTGCAATGAAACCATGGCAGTACAGAGGACAGGACACCGAGACAATGGGTAACGTAGCCTAGATCCTCCACCACCTGCTCAGAGCCTCAGACCGGCCACGCTCTCCTCCCGGGTTGCACAGCATGTAGTCTTCACTTCAGTAACTCCGAGACAAGTCTCAGCATTCCGCCATGCTCGTAAAAACAAGACTCCGCTTCCTCTAGCAGTTGGTGTTGGCTTGACCCCAAATCTCAGCCTGGAATCATGACTCAGCTTGCCGAGAGGTTGTTGTTGGCAAGCACCACAGCAGGGCAGCTTTATGGTCGGTACGAAGCTCGATAATTGTACCTTGTGGTGCGTAGACTTGGAGATGGAAGCAGTCGTGTTGGCAGCGCCAGTGAACTGCTCGTTTCTTTCCAGACGCTGCCTTCTAACAAACGGGTTTGCTCTTATGCTCGATGCCCCCAAGACTTAGGCTGCCGTAGTTAGGAAAATTACAATCATAGCTAGGAGCTCTTTGACATACTAGGAGCTCTATCAATAGTCCTGCTCTCTCTATCTCTCTATTTTCATCTCTCTCTCCGTCCCTATCTTGGTCTCTTTTTCTCTTAATGTAGCCTCTACACGCTTGAAAAGCACCTCTTATTCGTGAGTGAAGAAGACGAGAATGGGGATGAGTGCTCAGGAAAGATGCTTAGTGGGGTGTGTCATGTCCATCTATTCAGTGCAAAACATATCATCTTCAAGTCCTCTGTCTATTACGTTCCTAACAAAATGATTGCTATCACAGCCCAACGTTGAAACGGCCGGTTTCCTGGAGATCCTTCAAAGCCTCGATATTGGCGCCAAGGAAGGCAGCCCGCATCTTCTCACTATCGCCTTCCTCCAGTATAGCCACTTCCATCAAGTCACCAACTCCGTGTTCCCAGAGCTCATTGATTGGAAGGTCGAGTGGCATCTTTGGGAATCGCAGGAAGAATGCAACGCCAAACTCGGAGAGCACAATGTTCCTGACCCGGTGTGTAAGGCAATAACAAATCCCCTGCTTCGAGAGATTGCTCGATCCCACATCGAGCTTAATCGCCTCCGGCGTATTGACGCGCGAACCCTCCACTATCATGCGGTTAGGGACGGCGACCGGGAGGGGAAGAGATGCCGCTGCTGCCTTGATGTTGTTGACGCGGGAGGCCAGAACACCCGTTCGCTTCATCTCAACGCAAGTGAGGCATACAGATTTCGCCCCGAGACTCGCTTGTTTGAGATCAATCTTTCGGGCGTGGGCGGGATCCAGGACAACAATCATGTCCGGGCGAACCTCGACGTGCGACCTGGCAACGGGGCTTACTCGGACACTGTGTAGCGACGAGACCCGTTTTCTCTTGGTCGGTCTGGTGCTGCGTTTGCTCGTCGTCGCCTTGTTGGCGTCGCTCTTGGCCTTGCCGCTGGCGGCGGCGGCGGGATCAGGCTGGGGCTTGGGGATGGACGGGAGGCGTAGTTGGTGCTCCCACGTGCATTTGACGTCGTGGGTGTCCGATTCTATGATATGGACGAGGCACTCCAGAGTCGGGTGGGCAATATGGGTGTGAAAAAGCACCACGTTGTCCTGCTCGGCGTTCCTCGGTAAGACGCTGCCACCCTCGGCGACCAGGTTCTGGTTGATACCCGATTCCAGGACCTTGTCCTTGTAATCTCCTGCAAGCTGAGTGTACTTGGATATGTCCACCAACTTGATATTCTGCGGTATGGTCCGAGTTGTCGCTGTGTAGCTGATGGATGTTGGAGTAGTCTTTCGAGCTCCAACGGAATAGCGGGGGAGACGGTGCTCATGCGAGAAAACGGCATCTGTCGTGCTGAGCGGTGCGGATGACATTGCGAATAAGGGTTTGAGTGAAGGTTTGGTACCAGTCGTACTAGGGTTGGGATGACGAATTATAAAGTCAGATAAAATGACGAGGAGAGACTGACGGTAAGGTGAAGATGGCAAGATGATGAAGTTGTCGAGATGGTGAACTTGGCAAGAAGGTGAACTCGGCAAGAAGGCCTGCGGGAAGGTTCGGTAGAGTAAAGATGAAAAAGCGGTAAGTACTGGCAACGAGCAGATTTTGACGCCGGGCAGCCTCCTTCCTATCTTGAGAACGTCTGTGGACTCAAATCCCTACTGTTTGGCCATGCCATGAATTCTGTGTTCGTGGCCTAAGGACTTACAAGACAGATACTCAAAGTAAATCGCAACACTCCCCTCAAACGCAGTCAAACTGGAAGAAAAAGGAATGTAAGTGAACGTCACCATCAGAGACCCCATTGTGAGAATAGTAAACAGAACGAAGAACAGTAAATAGAAGCGAATAATCTCACCAAATCCACCAAGAACGGTGAGGCTTGTCGGCTGGCATCCGTATCTGCGCATACCCTTTACCGACATGAAGTTCTAGGAGAATTTCAAATCCAGCCTTGAGATGGGCTCAGGCACTTGATGCATCACGATTCGCTGGGCGGCAGACAAAGAGACGGTGAGCCGCGCAGGACGAAGTGTTCCGGGACGCGTCTCGTCTATTCCACAGGTCGCAGATGTTTGCCATCCACCATGCACACGTGTGTTAGTTTTGTCTATCACCACGGTAGACATCAGCATTTTCTGGCCCGGCAATTTATGAAGCCCAGGGTGACCGAGTTGAAGCGGGTCTTGTATCCACGATCCTGTCTCTTACGACGTGTCTCTGCTAGGCAAGGCCATCCTACCTGTTGGTACAAACGAGAGATACGACTAGTCTAATAACACAACAAAAGACAGGTAGCAGACGGGTTGCAGCGGAAGAATGCCGAAGAGAGTGTTTTCCATGTCCTTTGCCGCTTTGGTGAAGATAATACATAGATGGCATGGCAATATGCTTGCCACGCTTTCTCATACTCAAAGATCTCCCCAAATCATTCTTTGCTCGGCAATTCAACTACTCAATGGGGGGCCCAGTCTTCGTCACTGTTTTCATCGTCAATTACGTTGCGCTCTTCTAAGCCGGTCTCGGCTTCATTTCCATCATTATTTGTGTCGTTGGATTCAATATCTACACTTACACGGGTTATTCCGTGTAGAGTACGCATGGGGTCATGAAATATTTGGGGAGCATGCTCTACTTTACACATTTGTTCTGGAAAGATTCCTTTAGCATCCAACTCGACATGTCGAAACACAATAGCTGGCAGTTGATCCAGTGGGCCATCGACACCCACAAGATCAACGGTAAGCCAAAGCAGCACTCTTACACGGCTGTCGGTAGCAATTCCGTAAGAGTCACTGCAATGCAATGCAATATGGGTCTCCAGAGCAATCACGGCATCTCAACGTATCGCGTCACGTGCGCAGGGTCCTTCCAGTATTGAAGGCTGCGAGCTGTGGTACCGCCACCACCGGCGCCAGCGCTGTCACTTGCCTGGCCGCATCCTGACGAGATGAGACTTGCGCACATGTAGACAAGACACCACTGCGGTCTGTCTGAGCCTGTCTGGCTCCGCCAGAGCCTTATGGCGTGGTAACAAACGACATTGTCGGCCGTGCTTTGACAAACAGACCAAGGTACCTTAATGGGTTTGAGATGACAAAGTGAAGTAACGACCAAGAGATCTGGTAATTGAGTTGATCTCCTCTTCCTCTGTGTAACTTTCACGGCTGGCTGCATCTGGGTGGACGGTAAGCTAACGTGCGAAAACTTTTTAAAGTTGCAGTATATACGTGGGAATACAGCGGCACCCAGAGTCCGGCACGTCCACACGGCCAATATTTTTGGAGAGCAAAAAACAAGCCACCAAGGAGTTATCTCCGTTTGCTTCGCCCAGATCCTCAATTGGGGCCACCCGCACCCAGTCTTTCATCCTGCCATTCCATCTCAACTCCCACTCTATCTTTCTCTTCTGACCACGCCTCTTCTACCTATTTTTACTTGACTCCATACCAGCCTCTATCCGTTCCTCATCCTTACTGTCGATACTGCCCATCATGGTCATGTCCGCCTTTGACAGATTCATAGACTCGCAGTTCGCCAAATATGATCCAGGAAAAACGTTGACGCTCTATCCCCACAAGGTAGTCGATCCATATGGCCTGGAGCATTACGATAATCCACCGAAACTGGCTGTTCCAGAGGGCCACCTCCGTGACTTCGACCCCAAGGCTCACAGCCCCAAGACACACGGCTCTGTTGAAGTCATCAAGCTTCTATCAGGTGGCATCGGCGGCGGCGCTCAAGTCCTGCTGTGCAAAGTTTCGAAACAACCCGCTGAATACAGACCGTCCCACGCCCCGTTCCCGGAGCCGCAAAGATACGTCGTCGCCAAAATCTTCGATCCCATGTTCTTCCCGGGCGACGACGAAGTCCTCTCTGCGCTGGTAGGGAACGATGTTTTCGCCGAGCAGCTCCTGAGCCGCGAGTCCGGAGCGTACGAGTACCTCTACGACAGGGGAAAGCCCAAAGCCCCTCCATCCGATTCCAAGGGAAAGGGCAAGAAGCAGGAAACCAGGAACACAATTACCGGTCACCCCAATCTCATCCCCCAGTACTACGGAACCTGGGCCATCAGGTTTAGGATGGGCAACGGCAAGTACAGGGAGGCCGGCCTGGTTCTGATGGAGTACATTGAGGGCCACGCCATCGAAGAGCTTTGCGATAGGGACGAAGACAACGGCTATCTCCTCCCGGTCACCGAAGAGGTCATCTTCCACGATCTCGCCGGCTCGGCAAGCACGACCCAGGCCAGGAAGGTAAAGTTGACCGAGCCTTTCCGGCTGAAGGCCTTTCGCGAGATACTCCACCAACTCGCGGTCCACATGCACATCAGCGTCGAACACGCCGACTTCATCCCGGCAAACGTCATCATCACCCTTCGCAATCACGGGGGAATCAATGGTGTACGCGAGCTAGATGAACCGCGGCCCGTCTTGCTCGATCTCACCCTCACAAAGGTATGGCGCAAGACAAAGTATGCGCAAGGCCCCGGCAGGGAGCGGCACTGTCTCGAGTGGCTTCCCAACCCCCCTCACCCAATGGAACGAACATCTCCCCAGGGTATGGAGCTGTACATTGGCTGGTTCGACGCCGAGTGGTCGGAAGAGCGGTTCGACGAGTGGTTGGTGCAAGAGTTTGGCCCTCTGGAGGAAGGCTCGGAGGATGGCTCGAATGGAAAGTACTCTACGTTTGCCACGCTGGATAAGTTAGAGGCCGATTATTTCAAGAAGAAAGATGAGGAGGCGAAGGAGGAGATAAGAGCTCAGCAGGACGAGGCAATCAGGCTCATGGCTTCTGCGAGTCGCAAGGCCAGCGACGAGCGCGCGCAAGACTCGCAAAGCCGAGCAAACCCTCCCTCCACAAGCCGTCGACAGCAGAACCGATCCGACGAGTCCACCTCGACGGAGAGTGGCGAAGAAGGCATTCCACGCAGCTTGTACCGGAAGCTCCAGGAAGCGAAACTCGCAGCCAGCGAGAGCAGTTTTGGCGACTCGCCCTCCCCTCGGTTGACACCCCGCTCGGCGCAGAAGTCGGCGGAGAACGAGGAGGAGATGGATACCATTGAAGAGGAATAGGAAAGCTACGCAGGTACTTTGGGTTGGGAATAAAGGACTTGGATTGGATCGGATCGGATTAGATTGGGTGGCCATGTTCATGTTGTCTCCAGATTGACCAAATTATTGAGACGTGGGTTTTCGTTGCCTTGCGATTTTGAGAGGTAGACAAAAATGAAAGGTTCTATCACCAGTGCATCCTCTTTCCTACTGCCGTTCAAGAAAAGTGCAATCACCAAACGCGTGGCCACCACGTCTACCTCCCCACCAATGCCACACACCACCTCGTCCATGTTAGAGCGTGCTACCAGTTGGCTCGACGTCTCAGCACCATCACATGTAACAGGGTACAGTCCCGACAAGACCAGAGGCATGTTATCGAGCCAGTGTCCTGATACAGCAAGGGCAAGCATCATATCTCCAGCGTCTACATCGACCCTGGTCCCGCCACCACACCACATACAGTCACACGCAGGAAAGAAACGAAAGCTTCTGAAAGATTGGAATTACTTCTAAGCGAGTAGGCACCCCGAGTACCCACGGAGGGGAGTCTATTCTCTCAACCCTGCCCATTAAACCAAAGGCTACATACAGAACCCCGACATTTCTCATCCATCTAACCCCCTTTTTGTTTTGACGTCGACGAACGTCTTTGGCAAATCTCTCTTTTGAACGAGTTAAAACGCCAAGTGATGCAGGGAAAAAAAAAAAAAAAAAGACATGGACCAGTGTCATGATCCGGATATCTCTAGAGGCAACGCCATGAGGCCTCAGCAAGCAAATACAGCACTCGCGACAAAACAAGTAAACGACTTCTCCAGCGTCACGCACACCCTTCCGATATCTAGCTGTTCTTCTCCAGACTCTGGAGGTTGACCAGCTCGGCATAGCGGCCATTCTTCTTCATGAGCTCGGCGTGCGTACCTTGCTCGACAATGCGACCCTGGTCAAACACGTAGATGATGTCGGCCTTCTGGATGGTACTGAGACGATGCGCGACGGCAATGGTTGTGCGGCCCTTGGCGGCTTTGTCGAGGGCAGCCTGGACGACGTGCTCGGACTCGGAGTCGAGGGCAGATGTTGCCTCGTCCAACAGCAGGATCTTGGGATCACGGATGAGGGCGCGGGCAATGGCAATACGCTGCTTCTGACCTCCAGACAAAAGAGCGCCCTTGCTTCCGACAACCGTGTTGAAACCCTCGGGCATTGAGACGATAAAGTCGTAAATGTTGGCCTCGCGACAGGCAAACTCAATGGCCTCGTCGGTGACCTCTGTGTGGGCACCGAGCAGAATGTTCTCTCTGATTGTGCCCTGGTACAGGGTAGGCTCCTGGCTGACGAGGGCGATGAATGAGCGGTACTCGTTGACGTTGAGTGTGCTAATCTCCTTGCCGTCGACAAAGATGGCGCCGGAAAGCGGGTCGTAGAAACGCTCGAGAAGGGCAATCGTGGTAGACTTGCCGCAGCCGGACGCTCCGACAAGTGCGACGTACTGGCCGGGGCGAATGACGAGGTTGAGCCCGCGGAGGACGGGCTGCTCGGGTCTGGTCGGGTACCGGAAGTGGACGTCGCGGAACTCGAGGGTGCCGTCGACGGCGTCTAGCGAAGCGCCCTCCTTGGACCAGGTGTCGATGGTCGGCTTGCGGTCAAAGAGAATCTTGAGCTCGTTGGCGGCCTGGTGAGCCTTGCCCATGTCGGGAGCAAACGAGAAGATGGAGCCGGCCGACTGCGCACCAAAGATGACGGCAGAGAAGCAGACGAAGAACTGGAACATGTTGTACTCTCCATTGGCGATGAGCGTACCACCGTACCAGAAACCGAGGGCAAAGGCCAGAAACATGAAGGACTGGGACGCGGCGAACAGCAAGCTCGACTTGAGGATCGAGATGAGACTGGCACGCTGTTGGATGGCCAGGGAAGTCTGGTACTGGCGGATGACGTCGTCCTCGCGCGTGAGCGAGGCAACGGTGCGGATGGCCGAGATGGCCTCGGATGCGTAGCTTGCCGAGTTAGAGTAGGCCGTCTTGGAGCGGCGCTGGAAGTGGGCGAGCATCCAGAAACGGAAGAAACCACAGCCAATGAGGATCGGGATGGTTGCAGTACAGACGAGGGCGAGCTTCCAGCCAATGGCGATGGCGAGCGCCAGCGCAGCAACCAAGGTTGTCGTGACCATGAGCAGGGTGCCGAGGGTGACGCCGCTAAGCCCGGCTAAGTGGGTGGTCTCGGTGGACAGGAACGAGGTGAGCGCGCCGGCCGTGTTGGAGTCCTTGTCGAAAAAGGCAACGTCTTGGCGAAGCATGGTGCGGAAGGCCTGGTCACGGACGCGGTGGATGAGGCGCTCAGAGCACTTTGCAAAGGCTATTCCCTGGATGACAAAGGCAATGAACTGGACGCCGGCGAGCATCAGGTACATGGCGCTCCAAAAGTCAGAATCCTTCTTCATCTGGTGAAGGGTCTCCTGGGTAGTCTGCGGGGTGATGGGGACCGACAGGGTCATAATCTGCTTGGCGAAGAAGACGGCCTGGGTAGGGTTGCCGCCACCGCAAATGATGGAGAAGAAGAGACCGATAAGCATGAGCTTCCACTCCTTTTGGTTGAACGAGGCGATGAGCTTAATGAGAGTCCACAGACCGTACTTGACCTCACCATCGTCCTTTCGGTTCTGGAGGGCGATGCTGGACAGAGACTTGGAGGTGCTTGTTCGCTGCAGCTTGGCGGCCATGTTGTCTTCCGGGTCAGCAACGTAACCCTTGTCGGAGGCGCGCGAGGCCTTGCGGATAATCTCGTCGTCTTCGGCGTCAATGGCTTCTTCCTCCTCGGCGTCCATCTCGTTGACGCGGGCAATGTTCTGGGCCGTGACGAGGTTGTAGTAGGCGCCCTGCTTGGCGAGGAGGTCGTTGTGGGTACCCTGCTCGACGATGCGGCCGCTGGACATGACGACAATGTTGTGGGCATCCTTGATGGTGGACAGACGGTGGGCAATGGTGATGGTGGTTCGGCCCTGGGAGGCGACTTCGAGAGCGGCTTGCACAACACCCTCGGACTTGGTGTCAAGGGCAGAGGTGGCCTCGTCGAGAAGCAGAACTAGGGGGGATTAGCAAAGGGCACTATTAAGAGGTGCAGGGCCGACGTACTCTTGGGGTTGGACACGACCGCTCGCGCAATGGCAATGCGCTGCTTTTGGCCACCGGAAAGGAGGAAACCGCGCTCGCCGACGTTGGTGAGGTAGCCTTCGGGGAGACCGCTAATGAAGTCGTGAGCGTTTGCCATTTTCGCCGCCTCCTCGATGAGCTTCTTTTGCTCCTCCTCGGACGCGTTCTCGTGCTGGGTACCGATGAGACCGTATCGGATATTCTGGTAGATGGTGGTCGCGAACAGAGTGGGCTCCTGGCTGACGAGTGCCATTTGCTGACGCAGCCAGCGTAGGTTCAGGGTGCTGATGTCGTGGCCGTCCAGAAACACTGATCCGCGGACGGGGTCGTAGAACCGTTCAACAAGACCGACAATGGTACTCTTGCCGGAGCCCGAGGCGCCAACTAAAGCCGTGGTCTTACCCGCAGGAATGGTCAAGCTCACGTCGTCCATGACCGTGACCTCTGGGCGAGACGGGTAGATGTGCTTGATGTTCTCGAGGCGGATGGTGCCTTCGACCTGCTCGAGCTTGGTTCCGTCGTCGCGGGAAGGGTCCAGGGGAGAGACGCGGTCAATGGTGTTGTAGATCTTGGCGGCCGCCGCAATGGCAGTGGTGAAGGCCTGGACATTGGGGGCGACGTTTCCGAGGTTAAAGGCACCAATCATGATGGACATCATGATGATGAGAATGTTGGACAGTTTGATGCCGTCGTCGATGAGGAACTTGCTTCCCTGCCAGAACGCGAGACCGTAATTGAGGTACAGAATGGTCATCATCAGCGCGACCATGACGCCAATGGCGGACTTGACCTTGTAGCCAAAGAACTCGGCCTTTGTCAAGTGCGCATCGTACTGCTTGGCAAGACGGTCCTGGGTGCCAAAGGCGACGGCGTTGCGGATGGAGCTAATGACCTCGTCGGCCAGACTGCCTCCATGGGCGTACGACTCGATGGACTGCTTGCTGTACTTGACGATAAAGGTCGAGCCGCCTCCCATGCTCAGGAGAAGGGCGACAACAGTAGACAAGAGGATCAGGGTGAGCTTCCAGTAGTGGACGAAACCAATGACGAAGGCCGAGATGAAGGTGGCGATGGCGGCAAGCGTGAGGCCGACCTTTTCCGAGATGCCGTCCTGGATCAGGTTGGTGTCGGCGGTGATTCGGGTCGTCACCTCGCCGGCGCCCAATTTGTCGAAGAAACCAATGTTCTGGCGCATGCAGCTCTGGAGGTAGTGCTCGCGAATCTTTGCGCTAATGTGCTCTCCCGTGTCTAATTTTGGTCTTGCGTCAGATTTAGACTCGCATCCTCCCGCCGCGGCGCAAACTTACAGATGAATCCAACCGTGGTGATGTACTGGCACACGAAAACACCAATGGCGAGGTAGACAAAGTACAAGACGAGGCTCGCCATCTCGCTGTTAAAATCGTCCTTGGACGTCGTGCCGGCAAAGTAGTTTTGAAAAGTGCCCTGCAGGTTACCAAAGATGACCGTCATGAGCGGCAGTGCGGCGCCGACCACGATGGACGTGAAGGCGGAGAGGGAGAGGATGAGCAGGTCATTAGTCGAAGAATACCGGTACAGAGTCATGATGCCGGCCTTGACTTCGGGAGTGAAGACCTGACGCTTGAGGATCGCAGCCTCATGGGCGGGTAGGTGCTCGTAGGGATCATCGCTGGGGTCTCTTGGTGCGATAGCCTTGGAGTCGGCCTTTTCGAGGTTGTTGGTGGTGTTGGCCGTCTGGTTCTTGGGCTGGATCGATGCGTCCACTTCGGTCGAGTCGCCATGGGACGATGCCCTGTCAGAGTGGCCGTTGCTGGCTGTCTTCTCAGCCACCTCTGTTGACTTTTCGCTGGCCCCGACGGGCTTCTCGCTCTCGAGAGACATGCTGGCGCCGTGGCTCCTGACAGAGCTGTGCGCAGTGGGTGGGGGAAAGCTTGTTGCGCCGGTATGCGCTGCGCGCAAGCTTGCTGGGATGCGAATGTCGGTTTCCTATACGTGAGGTGCCGTCGCTGGTGTAGCTTGTGTACTATGGCTTGGGTAGGTTGGTCCGACGACGAGATCCAAATTGTTCTCCCCCAAATTACAATCAATCCTAATGGTATATAGACAGACCGGCGAATGGAAGAGCAAAGAAAATCGACCACGGCGAAGGCCAAGAAAGAGTTTGCGGCGATCGGGTTCGGGATCGTCGTTGTCGCGCGCAAACAAGTGAAAGGGCGGGAAAAAAACAACTGCAGTCGATTTGACGTGCCTCCCTCGACAATTAATAAAGAAAAAGACGAGGATGGATAGAGAAAAGAGGCGTTACCAGTCGGGTTGCAGGTCAGGATAGGGATTAGTGGAATTCGTCTCGTAGGCGTGGACTGGAGAATAAAAAAAAGTACCCAGGACCTTGGCGAGGGACGGACTGGGGTGTGCACATTTGATATAGATGGACGGCGGGCCTAGTGGTAGGAGGTGACCGGGGGGCACGCCGCAGGAGAGAAGGAGAAGGAGACGATTACTGGCACAAGGACGAAATGGGAGCAACCGACTGGGACGAGATTCGACGGAATGCAGCCGACCCGTTCTGACCTCGCTCTTGTCAACTTCCCGAACTGTGACTAGCTCGGTTCCTTGCGTACCTCTACCATGCCCGAACCGCGCCGCCTACATGCGTGTTTATCGTCCATCTCATGTTGACTCACTGGCCCATCATCAGACGAGAGACACGAACGGGGAGGGACTTTGGTACGGTTGGCTATGAAGAGGTGCGCTTGTTTCGTGCGATCCCTTCCCTGTTGGGCACGCCGATATCCAACACCGGTGACAGTCATCCGGGAATGATTATGCCTATCTTGGACTCTATAGGGCTTTCTCACCACATACATTAGTTGGTGAGTACAAGATACTCGTACCATACAAAGTACTCACATTGGCCTATTCGGTCTTGCTAGCTGGATTCGCAGAGCATTGAGTGCGAAGTGCGAGCTGTGGGACCGATGAGCAGCAGCCGCAGCACGTTGCAACGCACTGATGATTGCAGCCAAGGTTGTGATACCGCAGCTTGCGCAGTAAACCAACGCTGCACATCAGGCCTGACCCGGGGTTCAAGAGCCATGAGAGACCGGGATTCAACAGTTGGCGCACACAGCTCTCTGTCTCAAGGTAGGTGCGGATACTTCATTGTTCAGTAAACTTGGACACGTTGTCGGCAGGCTTCAGCTCTCTCCATCCCCTTCTCCGCTCCTTCTTTCCTGTCTTGGTATACTTTTGCCCAGGCCGCCTTCCGCGAGATATTCTGGGGAAAGAGCCTTGGAGACGGGAGGCAAGTACAAAAGTACAAAGTACATGCACGCACCTTAGTCATACGCAGAAACGGGTAAGCACTGCGTCCTCTTAGGTTGTGAATCGACGCTACCGTTTTGTGGACCTCCCAAGGTACTTGCCTTCCAAAGTTCCTCCTTTCTTCCATCAGACTCGAATGATTACGATTGATCCTTCGTATCTCGCTTCATCCACGTCCCCGATAGACACGCCTCGAGATATACGTGTAATGGATAAAAGTCAAAACTCAGCTTTTACCGGGCCCCAACGCTTCTAACCAGCAACCGATCATGTTTCGTCCGTATACTCGACAAACAATCCCAGCACGCCGGTCCAGCAATCGAGAAAGAACGCAGTCTCGGAGAAGCCGTGCTTTGGGCTTCCGACCTGCACGTCATGTTCGGATCATCCACCGGCCAAAACAATAGGTAGGGAGCCAGGCAGCTGCTGTCGAGGTAAGCACTGGCAAGCAGGTACATGCGACAGTGTACTTCGTACCCGTCTTAACCCGTTCTGTCTCACCGTAGTCCAAGTCAGGCCCGTGTCTCGCTGCCGCCCCCGGTCGAGTCAGCCGGCGTGGTAGAACCCAACCCAGCGCCTCGCTTAACGACCTACGCCGCTGCGCTTTCCCCCCCCGCCAGCAATACTATTCTGCGGCTTTGCCCCTCCCTCGGGTTTCTTCAGCAGTCCGAATTCCGATCCATTTCATTTCCTATCCACGGTTCCTCTAACAGCTTCCAGAACATGACTGCGTACCCATCCCTTGCGGCTGCTCTTTCAGCTTAGAGGGGTGTCGCTACGTGTTACAGCGAGTATACCCCGCCATACGCACATACGCGACTGACGAATAATCTACCGTTACCAATACTAGTTTGATGACAATGGCAATCCCTCTCATCTTTCGCCCAGTCTGACGGTGACAAGGGCATAGCGGGCCGGGTCCCTATCCCACCTATGTCCGGACCAGTTCTGAGGCGCCGGCGATAACGTCCCCTCGGGCCCCGATCCTGTGGGTCTGCGGAGGGGAGTGCGAGCGATTCAATAGGGGGCCCAGCGGATAAACCGTAAACGGTCCTTGGCCTTGGGGGTCGGGTATTCGTGCCGGGCTCTCTCGTTCCGGCGGCTGGACGATTACGACGCTTCATTACTCTGCCATGGGCATAGGTGTCGTTGAAAACGAGATACGAAATGCAAGTGCTTACAATCTAAAAGGTACAGAGTTCAGACTGCGATTCGTGATGGCTGCCAGGAATGCGCTTCGGCCAATGAGTCGTCTTCCAGTGTTGTGGACGGGACGATCTGGACTCGGTCCAAAGTTCCCTGGTTCCCAGGAGCGGTGTACTGCCGCCGTCACCTATGGAACAGGTCGTCTCAAACACTTGTTGGTTTAGACGAGCTGCTGGATTTCAGACTTTGAAGGGTCCCCGCAGCCCTCTCACGCTCACACCAACAGGGGTGAGCCTTGGACAGAACGCGGATGCTGTCATTGATCGAGGTCTCATGCCAGCAAAAGGGCACGCGTAACGTTTGAATACGCGGGCTCGGATATGGTCGATAGAGACGGCAATTGATTACTAGGCAAACTACTTGGACGACAGACAATGCCAGCCGGATCGCGGAGTGCATTGTCGCCGCCGTAGCTAATGTACCTATGATAGGGGCCTCACGCTAAACTGAATCGCGGGCGTAACACAGCTACTCTCTCCCGTATGGCGGGAATTTTGGCGCCGTCCCCCGATCGACCAGTCAGGCCGTATTTGCTCGCATTCTCTTAGAAGATGCGAGCCGTCGCTTGTTTCAACAACCCACTATCCCACGGTGGTCAGCAATCGTCGGTCTCCCGGGACGCCACAAGACACCGCCAAATTCTCCGAGCCCTACCCTGGCCGGATGACTTCCACAGACGTACCGCAACCCCGGGACGCATCAAACGTGGAGTGACAGTGACACGTGTGCCATCTACATCTTGAGGCGTGTGGAAGCCTGGTGCAGCACGGCCAGTTGAGCCTCAAGCACCGCTGTTACGAATTCTTCCGGTTTGCCTTCGCCGGCGCCGTCGATCATCCGCAGGTAGTCTTCCCGCTTCAAGTCCCGGATGACGAAGGGAACGTAGCCCTGACGCGCCAGGTAATCCTGCTTGACCATGCGACTGGTACGCCAATTGCCATCGGGAAACGGATGAACGAGAACAAAGTAAGCCGTCATCTGACAAGCCAGAAACAGCGGGTGCAGCGCCTTCTCTCGATGCTGCAGGTCTCGCCATTGGAAGAACCTCTCCATGCAGGCCGGGACCTCTCGCGGGTACGGAAAGATCCGAAGACGATTACTGCGAACGCTGATGGGCAGATTACGGTACTCTCCCAGCGGGACTCTCGATCCCCATATCAAGTCGCCGCCAGCCTTTTTTGAGACTGTTCTCCAGGTGTCATAGGCTGACTCGGAGTCCGTGTTAACGACGGACACCACAGCAAGGTCTCGTACTTCGGCTTCGCATAGTCCCGCGGTATCAGCCTTGGCCGCCGCGTTCTCTGCGATCCATTGCGATGCGATGATGTGGTTCTGCAGCTCATTTGTGGCCGACTCGGTGACGCCTGCGCCTCTTGGAGCAGTCCATGTCGTCACAAGCCTGGCAAGCTCGCTGCTGGGCGTGGAGGCAAGGTCAGCTTGTTCAAGATCACCTCGCAGGCGGTCTAAAATGCGGATCGCGTCTGTCATTGAAAGAGGGTTGTTTTCAATCATTACGGACTGCTGGGCGTACTCGGCAATCAGGGTTTTCCCCAGGTCCTTTACTGGCAGCCTCCCTCTGAGGTGATCGATTTCATTTAACAGGCCCGTCATTTTCCGCTGCACATCGACGTGCCCCATCTTGAGGCTGTTGCCGGGCATAAAGTAATCTTCCCATACCCGTCCGGAGCGCGCCAGCCTTTCGTACTCGATAGATCCTTTCTGCAAGTGGGCGTCTGGTTTGTAAATCTTCTTGAGGAGGGCAAGACGCGCCTGCTGCGTGCTGGATAGAATCCGATTAGACATGGCGAGGTGCTCAGTAGGTTCAGCAGCTTTGCAATGCTTGAATTTTTGTAAGTTGGGGGCGCTGATCAAGGGTGGTCCTGGTAGGTTGCATGGTGATTCATCCGGTGTGTGTGTGTGTGTGTGTTCACAATCTTTTCCCAAGTAATGGACGCAGAGGTGAACCTGCCTGAACATGTGAACCTTGTGGCATCCGAAGCGCGCAAGGTGTTGGCACTCGACATGGGAAACCACGGGTCAGCGCTCAACTCCGGAGTCTCTTGCCGACGGGTCGCCGTCGTCGGTGCCGAGTTGCAGAGATCCAGACACCGCTCAAAGTCTATCGCACACGACTGAAGACGTGCCTTTTGTTTCTGCTATAGTCGGGAGTGTCTGTTGTCGGCACTCTTGGTCATGCCATACCTAGAAAACCGTTGGATTACGGGAGCGAGAATCGCTACAAAGTAGCAGAGCTGGACCGACGTCAAATGCCCGTGTGACGAACCCCAACATCAGCCTCGGACCACGCCCAAACAGGCGGGAGGTTCACAGGCCAAAGAAAGGCTCCGCGGAGGCCCAACAGGTAGGAGGGGGAAAGGTACCAGAGCACGGTCCCTCAGTCCCTTTTCGCTATGCATATGTTGGAGGACGAAGAGAAAAGAAGTAACGGGCAGTGGGAATAGTCCGACCTGCATTATCTGATCTGATTTCGACCAAAAGCTTCCTTGTCTTGATGGGCCACGTCCAAATGCCGAGAGGATTTTCCATGTTCCACAGGTCCGGCTGACGCGTTCCCGCCGCCGGTCGTCGTTTGACGGTACCGTCCAAGAAGACAGCCGCGATGTTTGGTGGGAGCCGTATGGATCTGGGACACGATGGAAAAGACGAGCTGAACTGCGCTTGGCGCCCGAAACCGAGCCGAACGCGAGACGGTCTCCATGTCGGGACCCCTTGGTCTGGTTCTGGTCGTTTCACTGGCAGACTGACTGTATGGAGTACAGAGTACATGTGGGGAGCTCTGGGGCAGAACGGCATTGACTCAGGTGAATCCGCAGGTTCCCCTTTTTTCTTCTTATATTGGAACGATGCGTCTCCTGCGACAATGATATTGTCTTGTAGAAAAGAGTGTCTGTCCTTTGATGCTGTGGCCTTTTACCTGGAATCCGTGGTGTCTTTTCCTCCGTCCGTAGAGCGAACTTCATGCTGATCTGCCCATATGCTTCATACCAAAGTATCCGTAGTGTATCCGTAAAAAATCAGAAGCATGTGGGGCCGTACCTTGCAGGTTTAGTATTCCCATGCTTAAGTGTGCCAGCCTATCACGGTGGGCAGTGATACTGCGAAATTAGATTAACTTCCCTTGGTCGGAGATTCGCTACTTCGTAGTCGCCATCATGCAAAATGAGCCTCGAGGCTCTGGTTCACTGAGTCCAGCAAAGGTAAAACCATGGGCAAGCACCGACCATGCAGGAGAGACGTACCTGGTTGTCATTAACTTTGCTGCGATTGACCCGTCAAATATGCTATTGCGGCATACCTCAAAAAGTAAGTCGTGCAAATCAATTTACCCAAAGGAGAAAAAAAAAAAAAAAGACTGTGTCACCCGTCTTGGCGATGCACGACAATGCTTGCCAAGCTTTTTCTTCTTTTTTCCTTCTGCGAGATGGGGAAGCCCCCCCCCCAAAAAAGCTCGGACGCATCAACTTGACCCGACGGCTCAGGACAGAAAAGGTGGAGAATGATTACACCAGATCAGGCACGTGACCAAGACGGAAAAAGGTCTGTGGGAGCGCCACAATACACACTCGCCACTGCTGCGCCACCCTCTTCACCAAAGAGCACCCAATCCCACATCACCGCTGCCAGGCTCGTCACTTGGCGGCCCAGTGAGGTTCATTTGAGCCTCACCTCATACCTGTCCTCTTCGGAGATAAAACCTTGCTGCCTGGTTTTATCAAAAACCCAGACATCAGTCTTTACTCACTTATAGCCAAACCTTCTCATCACCAGGACCGCCGCGAAGCACATTGTCTACCTTCCATCGCGGCGAACCACGTAACCCGCCACCACGCGGGACAAACTCGAAAGCGACGTCACATTACAGAAAGTAACAACATCAACACTCATACCATCAATCCATATCTCACATCACTTATCAGAAAATGCATCTCTCACACCTCCTCGCCCTGAGCATGGCAGGCCTCGCCGCCGCCGCCGCCAAACCTCCCTCCAAAGACGCAATCCTCCTCTCCAAAGTCCAATCTCTCACCCTCCGCGGCGCCGGCGCAACAACAACCCACCGCCGCGTCCCCGCCGCGCCCCAGCTCAAGTGCCTCTCCCACCCGTCCCTCTGCAACCTCCACGCCATCGACGTGATGCGCTGCACCAACAACGGCGCCGGCTATGGCCCCGAAGACATCCAGTGGTCCTGCGTCGCCTCGCTGCCCGAGGAGCTCAAGCTCGGGTCCACGGACGTCGTGTGCGAAGGGTACGCCCACTCCGACGACCCTTATGTCCTTCGCGGTAGCTGCGGCGTCGAGTACCGTCTCGCTCTCACGGACAAGGGCGAGAGGCGGTATCCGAACCTGGGCAAGGGACGCGGCGGCGGCGGTGGTGGCGGCGGCCGTGGTGACGACGACGACGGGACGGACTGGGGAGCCTACCTCTTTGGCGTCATCTTCTTTTCCGTCTTGGCTTGGATTCTCTACTCGGCGTGCGTGGCCGGCACTCAAAATCGAAGGACCGGTGGAACCGGTCGGCGCCGTGGAGGCGGCGGCGGTGGCGGTGGGCCCGGAGGAGGTGGCGGGGGTGGATGGAACCCCGGCTTCGGTCAGGATGACGATCCTCCCCCGCCGTACCCAGGCACCAAACCATCCAGCTCAAGCAACCAGCAGGGATGGCGCCCTGGCTTCTGGACTGGCGCGGGGGCTGGCGGTGCCGCGGGGTATGGCGCGGGTTACTACCAAGGCAGGAACAGCGCGCGGAACCAGCAGAACTACGGCTCGGGATGGGGCGGCGATACGACCAGCGGTTCCGGCTCCTATGGGGCTGGCCCGTCGAGATCAACCAGCTCCTCCTCAAGCTCGACCCGTCACGAAAGCACCGGGTTTGGGTCGACCAGTAGGAGATAGTAAACTTGAAAGTAGGCAAAGAGTAATTTGAACGTCATGTGAGCCAGCTCGACTCTAGGTCTATCCTGTCCTCCACGTGGTCTCGTACATGCTCCTCTCGCCCGCCTCCTACAACTAACTAGTTTGTGATCAGCCCCAAAGGGGGGTGGGGGACATGACATTATGTACATTTTCCGAGGTCCAGGCCGTCTTCCATACACGTAAAAGTACAACGATCCATCATTTCCAATCGCGAGCGTCTTAAAGGTATCATACCATGAAATCCCCTGCCACGGAAGCAAACTCCAAGCTGCGCAAACGTCTTTGAAGCATATCAAAACAGCAGCCGACACGGGAGCCGAGTCGGGTAGTAGGCCGCACAGGAGCGGCTAGTGGTGAACAGACATGACGTCCAGCCGGTCAAAGGCCCTCGAGCAGTTGGGGCACTTGCGCATTCGGTTGCTGATCCGGTCGTCCACGCACTGGTGACAGAAAAGATGCCCGCACGTCTTCAAGGCCGTATCTTTGAAGTTGTTGCGACACACTGTGCAGAGTGCAAAGGTCTGCATACAGTTAGCTTTCGTTCTGTCTTCAGCATGTGGGGGGAGGGACTTACTCTGAGCATCTCTTCTTCTTCCGACGAGTTGCTCAACGCCTTGCGTTTCCATTCGTCCTTTTCCTTTTGCATCATGTCGGCGCGGACTTTGAGGCGCTCAACGTCCGCCTCCTGGGTTGTGGTGCGCTCCCTGGCCGCAGCCATGGCAGCGTCGCGCGACTTGACCAAGCTGGTCAATTCGCCAATCTGGTTCTTGTAGGAATCGACCCGGCGCGCCGCGTCGGAACTGCTCGACTCCATCTTCTTGTGCTCTGCAGCCATTGCCGCGTTGGCCTGCTTCAGGTCCGAGAGCTGCTTCTCCAGGTTGCTAATCAGTATCCGGTTTTGCGCCTCCACCTCCTTGAGCTGCGCAACAATCTCGGAACTCTTGCGGTTCTGGCTTCGGAGCACGCCAAGTTCGCGGTCTCTCATGTCCGCATCCTTCTTTACCGCAAAGTACTTTTGGTCGACCTTTTGCTTCTCGGCGAGTGCGGCCGCTGCCCGGTCTTCGAGAACCGTGTACTCCATCACCTTCTTTTGTGCGAGACCCATCGATCGCTTGTACGCCTGCTGGAGAGCGGGCAACTCCTTGTTGATCGACTCGAAATCCTGCTGCAGCTTCTTGTACTTTGAAATGAGGTCGTCCGCGGGCATGCTTTCTAGTTCGGGATCGGGGTCCGCCATCGGCTGGTCTTCGGGCTTCAGACGCTGCAGCTCCAATTCCAAGGATGCGATTCGGTCCTCCTGGGCACCCGTGAGCTCCTTGAGGTGCTGCAGCGCCTGCTTCTCCTCCTTTTCTCGGGTTTCTAGCATGTTGGCCTTGGCGTACCACTCGTCTCGGGCGGCGCGGATCCGTGTCAGGTCTGCGTCACGCTCCTCGACTTGGCGCTCCAGGTCCGATGTTATCGTCTGCGCCTCGTCGTGAAGCTTGGTCCGGAAGGCTGTTCGCTCCGAGTGCAGTTTTTCGGCCTCTTCTCGCAACTGCTTGTTCGTGGCTTCCAGGTGGTTGACGCGCTTGATCAGGTCTTCGTTCTGGTTCTTGAACTGCTTGAACACGTCGGTCCGGATGAAATCTTCGTCAGTGAGGCCTTCGCGTCGTGCCTTTAGCGCTGAGTTCTCCTCCTGCAGGGTCTTGATATCGGCTTGCGCAGATTCCAGCTGCTCCTTCTGCTTATTGACGACGGCCGACGCCTCTTCAAACTTGAGCAGTGCCTCGGCAGCGTTACCGTTTGCCTCGGCGGCATCCTGTCCGTTCTCCCCCGCGGCGATTGTCGGCTTGGCGCTGGCGATGAATTGCTGCTCGAGCTTCTGGACCTGCGCGCTCTTTAATCTGTCCATGCGCTTTTCGGCCTTGAAGAAGCGAAGGCTGGCCTTGTTGAGGTCTTCCGATAGCTGCTCATTCTCTTGCTGTGCACGGTCCAACTTGACCAGATACTCCTTTTGCTGCGCAAGCAGGCTATTGACCCGAGTCTCAAGGTCAGCAATATTTGGCGTAATTTCTCCCCTAGCGTTTGCGATGCGACTGAGCACAGCTTCGGCTCGCTTCTTGATATCAGAGGCTGTCTCGTCAAGATGCCTTTGGAACTCGTCGTTATCTTTAAAGTGCGTGCTGGTAATGTACGGAGGGTCTGGACTGTCAGTCTCATGTCGGTATGGATGCGACAAGGGGACTCACTTGTTGGGCCGGAGGGGGGTGTTGCAGGGTCCACGAGCTGCTCCATCTCCTCTAGAACCTAGTGAGGGGGTCAGCCAGGCGACCGAGTCAAGGGATCAATCAAACTGACCTGCTTCCACCATGCTTCAATGATGCGGATATGATCCTCGCGATATACAATACTCTTTTGCAATTGCTCGACGCGTGACTCAAACTCTTGCTTTTCCCTTTTTGTTTCTAAAAGTTGCCGATAAATGGCGCCCTTTTGGTAATTCTGAACTCATCATCAGCTCGCGCCCTCTCCATGTATTCTTTTCGCACCAGGCGATGAAAAGCGTGTGGGACAGTCGGATGCGTGGACAGGGAGACGGATATAACCGTCAGGCAGCCTCGTCGCCCTCAACGGCGGATCGAAAGGCCATTCCAGGCCAGTCGATCGTAGTCCGCCAGTGTTGAGCGTGGCTGGGGGCAGTCGATGATCGAGATGTCGCGTCGCCATTGATGGCACAAGGGAATCGCGTAGGGGTCCATTGATTGTTGAGAAAACTTGATGTGTTGGGGAATACGTGTCTCGTGACACTTACCTCGATCCAGTGTTCCTCGGCGTGGTCGCCACTATCGCCCTTGGACTTGCTTCCATTGACGGATTGATGTCGCTTGCTCGGAGGAGCGAGGTCCTCGGCGGTGCTGATGGGGGGTCTCTTCCTGTCCTCCATCTTGGTCAAGGTGGACGGACGCGGAGAGGCAGTCGGGGCTGAGGTCGCTACAGGCATGAGAAAGGTAGGAAGATGCAGAGACGATGTATGCGTCCGAGGGTCGGGCAAGGGCGATAAAATGCGCTGCGTGGGACAGCTGAACGTGCTTAGGGATTGATCCGAGCCATGCGAAGGTCGACAGAGTCGTGCTGTGCTGATTCGGCGCTGGCGATGAGTGAGGAATACTTGGGGCAAGGAGGTTGAATTTTCGAGGTTGAACGCCGACGCTTCACGTTCAAATCAAGCCAGCCGGTCCACTCCCCAAACAGGTCTAGCGCTGCGTAGGCCATCCATGGCCTTATCAACCAGTAGGGCGCCCCGCCGCGCTGGACAGCACAGCGCACGTACCGGCTAATTGTCGGGTCCCGCACCTACTTATCAGAAGCACTTTTTCTCTGCATCCCACCCACTTCAGTCACTGTCCCGCCGCGATTGGCAAAAAGTCTGGCTCGCAAGTGACAATCCACCAGATCCAACTTCAGCCTCAGCTCCGATCATGAGGATATTGCCGCAACGATAAACAAGAAAGACTAGACACAATCGCCATCATGAGTTCCATGTTCAAGAAAAAGGCCGGCATGGCTTTCAAGCCAAAAATGCCCATGGCCCGTCCTCGAGCGCCTGGAGCAGGAGCAGCAGCAGCAGCAGCAGCAGCACCGCAGCCATCAAGGGCCCCGTCGACGACTGCCGCCGCGATTGCAACCACAGCAGAGAGTAGCGCAAGCGAACCTACCGAGATAACAGCGCCGTCGGCCGCCGAGAAACGAGCCGATTCGAGAGATACGCCCAGAGACGTGCCTACGAGTACCCCGCCATCGACCGAGCCGAGAACGACGAAGGCTGCTACGCCCCAGACGCAACCCACGACGAGCGAGTCCTCTGCGAAACCTGCTTCCACAGTGGAACCAGCTGGGGCAAATCAGTCAACAGAGCCGCCAACACAAAGCCGCCCACAGCCACCGTCCGTGACGCCCGCTCCTGCTGTAGAGGCCATCGCCAACGAGGCCTCGACACTAGCTCAACTCCAGACTCCGCCCGCTACTGCTCCCTCGGCCGACGTAGTGCCTTCAACAGAGGGCGCAGCGCAGACAGCAACAACAGACGATACATCAAAGACTACCGCCAAGAAGGCACCTGCCAAGCGACCTCGAAAACGAGTAACCCAGACGAGCGAGACCGCCGAAGAGGGCGAAGACGGTGCTGGGGCCCCTAAACCCAAAAGACCACGAAAGCAGCCGGCAGATGGGGACGCCGCGCCGAAACGACCGCCTCGGCCGAGAAAGAAGAAGACCACAGAAGAAGGAGACACGGATGCCGCTACTACTGCCAACAAGCCAGCACGACCTCGGCAAGCCCGCTCAGTGACGCCAGATGATGCGGAGGACCAGGAGGCCGACCTCGCCACACTGACCATGGGCGATTTGACACGAGACTTGCGCATCGGCAAGAAGTTCAGCAGACACGACGAGCTCCTCCAGCGCCACCGCGAGAAGCAGGCAAAGTCCAGAGAGAGACTCAAGGCGAAGAGGAACGGCTCGGAGGATGTGGCTTCGGAGAGCGGGACACCGGCACCGACGAGCGACCAGGTCACGCCGGCAGCTCCTCCCCCGCCGAAACCGACCAGCATGGCCTCCACTGGGCCCCAATTCCAAATTATTGACGGACAGATTGTGGTGGACCAAAACTCCCTCAGCCTCGACCGACACGCCATCGCCGCCGCCGCCGCCGAGGGCGAGGACATGCTCGAGATTGAAGAAAACGACTTCACGACGCTTACGACGCAGAACAGCTACCGCACGGGCTCCAAGCTCAAGGGACCCAACGTCTGGAACGAGGAGGAGACGGAGCTGTTTTACCGCGGGCTGCGCATGTTTGGCACCGACTTCCAGATGATCAGCGGCATGTTCCCCGGCAAGAACCGGCGGCACGTCAAGATGAAGTTCAACCGCGAGGAGCGCCACAGGCCCGCGCGCATCGACGCCATCCTCGTCGGCAAGAAGGAGCTGCAGATCGACCTGGACGAGTACAAGACGTGGACAAAGGCCGAGTACGAACCCGTCGAGGCCATCATGGCGGCGCAGCGCGCGCAGCAGGCCGAGTTCGACGCCGAGCAGGCCAAGATCAAGGCGGCCAAGGACGCCATCAATGCCAGGAACCTCGCTTCGCTGCAGGACAAGCGCGAGGGTGGAGGAGATGCCGAAGGCGAGGGGTCCGCAGCGGGTGCTGCTGCTGGCGGCGGCGGCGGCGGTAGTGGTGGAAGCGGCGGCGCCAAGCCCAAGAGGCAGCAGGCCAACGTCGGTCCTCAGATCACGGTCGACGCGGACGGCATGATTACCATTGACGAGACGAACATGGACCCCGACGCGGGACGCAAGAAGCGGGGCGCGGGCAAGACGAAGAAGAAGGCCGTGGAATATAACATGCGTGGCGAGATCATTCACTGAGCACACAGAGGTGTACACATTACGCACAATCGGGGGGCCGGGGAGCCAAGGTTCATGGCAGTGTGGACAGAGGGGCGGACGGCTGGTTTCCCCCCCTTGGTCCTACTAGACAGATACCCCTTTTTTTTTTTTTTGCTATTACACCAGGGGCCCTATGGGCAATGAGGCGGCGTTTGGTACTTTCGTAGTTCTTTTATTATTGCAGCGAAGGATTTCAAGGCGAAAGGACGGCTAGGGAATCGAGACATTGTCGTCTCCGAAGTACATTCCCAAAAATTAAAATCATTTTAAAAAAATTTGACAGAAGTACCCTGCTTGTGGTGTAATACCATACCTCCCAGAATGCATCTGTAAGCACCTAATCACGACAAACCCAACCCCATCATCGTAAGCTACCCACACCTCCTCCGTGGACACCTCCCCCGTATCAAAATCAAAACACCAATACACATACACACCCTTCTTCCTCATACCACCGCCCAAGGCGCCAGCCACAATGAAAAGGGGAAAAAAGACAACAACAGTGTTTTTCAACGTGAAAAAAACGTCAAAAACGAGAATGGAATCAAAAATTATACCTCGTACGGTTCCCGCAAAGGAGCCCCACACGGCGAGGGGCACGGCCGCGATGTTTGTGTGTGTGCAATGCAGGTCCCCCTCCTCCACGACCCGGTACTCTTGATCTCCGAAGGTCGTCAGGCAGGTAAGTATACAGAAGAAACAGAAACTAACATTTGGAAAGGCGAGGTCTGGGTGTTCTTTTATAGTCCCCCACGAGGCGTGAGGCCAACTGCCAAGAGTGAGGCCAACCCCTTGGACCGACCCCATTCACTTTGGCCTCACTCACACAACCAAATTGCGCCACAGACCGAAAGATGGCACTGAAGAGTTGAATTACCCGGTACTACCCGGCCTGGCTACCGAGGACTGACGCCACGCTCTCTCCCAAGCCAGAACAGGAATAATCCTGGTCAAGCACAAGCATGAGCAGTTGTAACCGCGAGTAGCTTGCGACCTCCGTATGCGTCCAGGTCATTTTACGCATATTTTCCTCAGACTGCTTGCCTCCACGCCAGCTCTACCGACAAAAGAATTGCATCATCTACTTCCACGCGGCCACATGCCCGCCTTACTGATGGGGATACCGCCCTTCTGGACCAGGTATCCTGAGGTCTTTTCCTCACGTCAATGTCGTCGAGCCAACCCCGTCCGGTAATTCCTGAGCCCTGCGTTTCTGTCATAGATTGTGTCGTCATGCGGTCGTTGCGAGTCGGGCTTAGTTCTGGGGCGCATCGTCGTCATCGGGCTGATCGAAGAGGAAGTTTGCGGCAAGCTCCTCGTTCTTGTCACAGGCAAAGTAGGCCTGGATGGCAGCATCGCGGTCGAAGCCGAGACGGCATAACTTAAAGTAGTCAGCATCGTGATCCCCATACAATGTCAAGAGAAACCCACCCGCTCAATGGCGTCGCGCTCCTCCTCGGTGACCTGAATGGCCTGCGCACCGGGTGGCAGAGGCACGTCGTCGTCAACCTCCTCGCCGAGAAGCTGCAGGAACTGGTCGGGGTTGTTGGCGATCAGCTGAGCAAGCTGGGGGTTGCCGGCACCGAGCTGCTGGAGAATAGGCTCCAGCATCTGGGGCTGTTGCTGGACGACCTGACGGAGCTGCTGGAACTGAGCGTTGTTTCTGAGGAAGTCCAGGTTGCCGAAGCCACCCTGGGCGGCGGCAGCGGCAGCTGCAGCGGCGGCGGCCTGGGTGTTGCCGGCGGAGGCGCCACGTCCACCACCGCCGCCACCACCACTACCACCACGCGACTGGGCAGCAAGATCGAAGAGGTTGACGTTGCCGTCATCACCGCCGGCGGGCGCACCACCGGAAGGCTGAGCGGGCGCCGCAGCAGCGGCCTGTCGCTGTGCTTGCTCCTCCTGGACGTCTTCGGGGATGCCCTAGTCGTTGTCAGCGTCCAGCGAACCAAGTCCTCGAGGTATCGGAACTCACGCTGAGCAGGTACTCGACGGCTCTGTCGGGGTTGTAAAAGGCGGCACGCATGGCGGCGTCAATCTGAGCGCGCTCGAAACCCATGGCCTCCATGTTGGCAATCACCTCCTGGCGCTGGGCGCCCATGGCCATTGACGGGTCGTTGTTGCCGGCATCGCCACCGGTGGATCTAGCAGCCGGAGTCGGCGTAGCGGGAGCCGCGGCCGGGGCAGCAGCCTGGGCAGCGGGAGCGGGAGGAGCGGCGGGCGTGGCGGCGACACGTTGAGCGGGCGTGGCGGGGACGGCAGGCGCAGACGAGGACTCGGCGGCCGGAGCGGGCTTGGGTGCCTTGGGCTGTTGAGTCGTCAGTAGGGTAGACTCGGGCAAGCGCGGGTATTGTCGTCGGGCTACGGACCTTGTTGACCATGCAGACGACGAAGCCCTTCTCCTCAATCTTGTAGGACTCGACCGTGTCGTCGTCCTTCAGGATCTTGCCTAGTGTAGCTGTCAGCCGGAGCCATCGCCTTCCTTTAGGTGGCGTGGGGTTGCCTACCAGAGTAGATAAGCTTCTGGTCCTTGGGGTCCCATCCCTTCTCTCCAGCAATCTTCTGCTTGACAACCGAGATCTGTTTATCTCGTCAGTTTTCGAGGTCGGACATCGCAAGGCAGCCGTGGAGGGTCCATCTCGGAGGCGGAAGTGGGGGTGAGGACGCACAGGGTCGGTGGGCTCAACGTCAAGCGTGAACTTTTGTTGCTTCAAGTCCTGGAAAGCAGCCAATATGATTAGTATAAGCTCGAGGTTGAAGCTATGGTAAGGCGCAATGCCATCATGGCCCCCCCGTGGTGGTAGTGGTGGGGGAGGAGGCTCGGAGCTGGGCATACCTTGAATGTGACCTTCATCTTGGCTAGCTTCGGGGCAGCAAAAAGGCTGCAATCACAAGAGAAGAGCTGAGGGTGCTGATTTGATGGGGGGGAAATAAAAGAATAGATTGAGAGCGCTGATGGGGGATGGGTGCGCTGGGGATCGATGCGCAGTTGCAAGTGGGTGAAAGATAGAGAAACCCGTCACCTTGGTGTTTTGTTGTGTGCGCGGGAAAGACTGCAAAGGTACAGAATTAATGGAGATGACGAAGGTGAGTGGTGACCTGAAGTCAGTGTTTGGTTGCTGCGCAGTGGGGGAAGGCGGCGGGCAGGCGGTTCTAGTTGGTTGGCTGAGGTACCTTCCACAACTCCCACGTCCTTTCTCTGCTGTCCCATCCACAGTGGTAGGTGGTCAGTAGGTGGTCAGTGGTGGTGAACAAGCAATGGGCCTTGTCCCGCCCGCTTCTCCACTCCATGTCACCACCACCAGCCAGGCAAGAGCACCAACAACGGGCCTAGCGCATCGGTCTCTCTGGGTCGGGTGGCTTCTCTCCTAGCCAAACTCTGTTTTTTTTGTTGTTTTTTCCCCCTACACAAGTGGCGGTGCAACTTGATCTCAAGGTGCTGTGGCACTGCGTGGGTGACTAACTGGCTGGTGGTTTGCTTAGGCATCCAAGATGAGGTAAGAAAGATGAGGGGATCAAAAGACCTGCCCTGGTCCAGAACCCCCCCAAAGAAGCCATTGGATGACAGGCAACGAGAATATGGTACTCGAGCTTCCTTTCCGCTTTGCCTCGCGCTCCCATTCATTCGCCCATGTACGGATACCTGCCCAGCAGCCAGGCCGTCTGCATAGTCTGCAGAAATTTTCGGTGACAGCTACCTTACCTCACGGAAAGCGGGGTGTTGCACCAGCTTCTGGGGTTCGCTTCGTAGCCACGTCGACGATTGACACCGACCGTTGAAGAGCAACACACAAAGACTCGATCAAAGGTGGTTATATCCATAGGACTAGAGCCCGTAGCCTGTAGGCCCTTCGTCGCCTCGCATGGTATCACAGGCCACTCCCTGAGCTGCCCTGCCTGCCGGCTTACATAAAGCATCTGTCTCCCGCCTGGATACTTGCACGAACGCCTGGGACCATCGTTGAGGTCCGTGCCTACCCCCGGGCCGGGTCCGCAACGGGAAGGTCATGCGTCGCGGCGCGGGATCATCCATATTCCGACATGTCCAAGGTCCATTTGCCCGGCATCATTTCAAACGTTCACAAAAGGCCTACACACCACTCATAGCACATCATGTTTCGTTACTCGTTACATTGTTTTCAGCTGCTGTAGCCATCTATCCTAGCTTGTCGGCGGCTTCTCTGGCCGCTCGATGTTGGATCTTTTTGTTTTCCTACTCTGCCTCCCAGGACAACGCCGCGCTGGACAAAGAAAATAAAATCCCTCAAATATGGTATCACCGCCCGAGTTCGTACTCCCCTTGTTGTGTCGTCGAGGACAAAATAGCAATTAGACATTCATGAAGACCACGCCGGGTCAGGTATTCTCCGTGGACACACCTCTTGTTGCCGTTGGTGCATCCCTCCTTCATCATGATTGCTCTTGCTCGGCGTCCCCGTCGATGCGGAGCTTCCGACTTTGGTACCCGTTCAGGCTCGTCCTGGCTCCGGCGGTTAGGATCCACTCCGGGATCGGGGGCGTCATCTGTCTCTCACCGAGTGTCTCGTCCTCCTCTTGGGGTGATGGGAGCTCCTCCTTCTCTTCTTTCACGGGCGGCTGGCCGTTGGGGAAAAAGTTGTCATAACTGCTGGTGCGGCTGAGGGGGCTAGGCCCTCCGGGCAGACTGCCACTGCGCATGCGGCGGACGCTGTGTCGGTCCGAGATGACGCGGCCGGCATCTGGCGCCGCGGTGACGACCGTGCCGGGGGTCACCATCGGCGGCGGGTCTGGGGAGTCAGACCGGAATAGGGGGTGAATGTGCGATTCGCTGGCCGAGCCCTGCATGGTAAAGGCGGGCTCGGGACGACGCAGAGAGCACTCGCTGGCAGAAGTCTGCAGCGTAAAGGTAGGCTCCGGGTTGCGAAGGCTTCCCATGGGGCTGGGGCTGTAGCTGCGGCTCCGGCGACGAGTGCGCGGAGCTTCCAGGTCCAGGTCCAACGGCGTGCCAGGGCTGGGACTGCGGCTGGTAGTAGGGCTGGCAGGGATCGTTTCCAAAAACCTGCCGGGGGGAGAGGACGTGCCGAGGACGGTCATGCGGCTCTGCATGTCGACCGAAGACGTGTCCCACGAGTCAAAGGACGAGTCCTCGTTGACGCTGCTCGATCGCGAGCGGTAGTGGTTCGAGTCAATCGACTCTGCCCGACGCTTCTCCCGCAGAGGAAGCAGGCGGGTTCGGGAGGAGATGGGCCGGACGACGTTGGACAACGAGGAGCGGAACGAGCTCAGCGTGTCGGTGGCGGAACGGCCGCTGCTCGACTGAGGCGGACTTTGCGAGCCCATGGAGGTGGACCGGCTCCTGCCGTCAAAGGTGGGCGAAGTACGGTGGTAGGGAACCGACTTGATATGGACGTTGGGAGATCTCTGGGACTCCTCGTCCGTGTGCATGGAACCGGACTCGTCGCGGGCAACGAGGCGGGCCAAGACGAAATGTATGACAATGAAGATGAGCTGACAAGCAAAGCAGAGACCAAGAGCGACGGACGAAGCGATGAGGAAGCTCGTCTGGGTCGCACCGAGAACGGTACCCGCCAGGTCCCTCGTCGCGTTGCTGAGGCAGATCATGGTGGCTACCGACGCAGCAGTGGCCATGGTGCAGACGAGGACACTCGCACCAAACATGGCGCTGATGAAGCGCTTTGAAGAATTCCTAAACTTGGCAACCAAGTTGGTTGACAACATCCACCCCAAGAATACCAAAAGAATGCTTTCCAAAATCGAAGACAGAATCGAGGAAGTGCGGACAGGCGCCGCATCGGCGATATGAGCGGCGAGGACGACGTGGATGATGACAATCGTAATGGTGGCAATCAGAGCCAGCGCGCCGGCCGCAACGGGGAGAGCTCGAGGCAGGCCCATGGTGAAGTTGGGGCTTTCAAAGCCGAAGGGGGAATCGAATACGAGCGGGAAATGAAAGTTGGGGTTTCCTCCTCCGCCGCTTACACGGAGACCGGTTCGGCTGAGGCGTTGCAGATGGTCTGCCAGAGACCGGCGGATCGGTTTGTTTGTTCTCGACGGCGGACAAACGGCTCGTCAAGACCAGAGACTGATGAATCGATGAGGACTAGGCCCCGATGAGGCTGGGTTCCTGGTGTGAGTTGACGGCGGGTGTAAGTGACGTGTCGACGACTTGATTCCAGAGAGTTTATGACTAGACGAGGTGAGATCGGGACGCGGTTGACCAGCCGTGTACATGAGCACTGTTGATGGTTCGATCTGTAGGAGAGCTCCGTATAGAAACTCTCTCTCCAGGGCGAGTAAAGAATGGGGTGTTGTCGTTTGCGTTGACGAATAGAATGCCGAGCACTGGGCAGCGAGGCTTTACTATGGAACCGGGTTGGTTGAGATGGTCCAGATGGCCGGTGTAATGGGCCCAAGGTTCAAGATTGTCGATGGGGATTGGGTGAAGCAAATGTTCAAGTCGTGGGTTTAACGAGAGAATAGTAGTTGGTGAGAAAGAACGGAAGGGGGTTGAGGGAAGAGGTGTAGGTGTAAGTAGAGGGGACGAAGGACGAAACCTGGGAACCAAACGAATAAAGTACGGCAGGCGGTCGTGGTCGCGTTTTTGTGTGCGGTGCGGTGCGGTGCGGTACGGTGCCTGGGTTGGGGGTTAGATGGCATTCCCTGTCGGGGGGAGGGGTGGGTGAGGGTAGAGAGGTCCAGCGTCGCGTGGTCAAACGGCAGACCGAGCGAGTTTATTCGTACCTTACGCACACGCCTCGGCCGGCCGGTGGATTCTTCTACTCTTTTTTTTTTTTGTCCCTCTCCTCTGGTCTCTGGGTCTCTGGTCTCTGTACCCAGGTCATAAGTATCGAGTGAACGAAAGGACGGCAGTGACAAGGATGTGGGAGGGATGCCGTGGTGGAGCGCTCGGAACGAAACACTGGCAGCTACCCTTGTCCGTGCCGGGGGGCGTGTGCTCCTGGGACGCTGGACAGAGTCCGGGTCTGGTGTGGTCTGGGATCCTGACTGGAGACCTGGGAGTCTGGGACCAGGACTGGGAGCCCGCGGCGGCAGGGGACTGAGGCCCGCGGTGACGAGATGATTCGGGATCTGTGATGCTGCTGCTGCTGCCGTGCCGTGTCAATGTGTGTCCAGCGCGTGCACTCCCATGTGCTGGACCGTAGAATTGCGCTGGTGGTGGACAAAGTACCAATACTGCAGGACACGAACAAGTTAAATGCAGGGCTCTGTCGTCCCATTCATCAGCTGCCGCGCCGCTGTCGCTGTATGTACATGTCTGTTCTGCCAGTGCACAGAGCCAGTCAGAGAATTGGATCATGACCAGATGATACGACGGCTATGTATGTACTCTCTGACCTCGTCGTTCCTTGTGTTGCTTGTACTTGTAGCACCTCACCAGATGTCGTGCTGCCTGTGGCTGTCAAACTCGACTTTCCAATCGACCACGTTGATTCGATTGTGTCTCCATGTTGTGCAGGCTAGACTCGATAATTCCTCCCCGTAAACTCTCGTAGCTAGCCGTAGACGAAAAGAATCTTGGGTCGAGAGGCTCTGGCTACCTTAGTTTCCGATGGTAGCATGAGATGGCGAGGGCTGACACCGGAGCTGCGGGGGATTATTGGCCACGCCGTCCCCGATTAGATGAAAAAAAAAGACAAGCCACAAGCGCGATATAAAACATGGGAAAAACGAAGGTCCAGAGACAATGGCGTGAGGAAAGGGAGGGGGATCATCCGTCATCCCACCCGGCGGCTTCTGGAAGAAGAAACAAGAGGGAACGAAGCATCGTCAGCCACAGTACTCCGTAGGATTGCACAAGAAAAAGAAAAAAACGTCCGGCGCACCATGGGCCATGGCTGACTGGCAGACGGCATATGCTGTGGCAGCAGCAGTCTACGAAGTGACGGACCACTCTCGAAATGCGTGGTTTTTGGCGTCTCGTCTTCTTTGCCAAGCGCCGTCACTCATCTCCTTTCTGATATAGGTTGCTGTCCCCGATAAGCCCAGAGTTGGAGCGCGAGCCGTCTTTTCCCTGGTTATCCCTGGTCCGTGTTGTTGTTGACCAGCACGGCTAATGTCGCTTTTGCTCCAGCTCCGGCGCAATCGACGATGCTCGTCTTGCCTTTCCCATCATTGACACGGCCTGGGTCCATCCAGGCTACCAGGAACAATCGCAAGTGAGGTTTCCACTCGGCGATTGCTTTGCACCATGGTTTGCGACATGACGGCGCTGAAAAGACCCCGTAGTTGATCAAGTGAGGCTCTGGGCCGTGCTAGTTTTGTTTACATCGTGTCGCTTTCGGCATGGTCGCAGCGACGTGTCGAGATGGGCACAATGTAGGCAGTAGATACTCACTAGCCGACCACGACGGCGCAGGGTAAGGCTGGACTCGAGAGCTGCGGTTGCATCGTATGTGAGGGGGTTGTGCAGGTACAATCTCCGGTCCTCTTTGCTATCGCCCGAAGCTGCCAATCGAAGGTGCTCCCTTGCATCCGTGAATCAACACAACGAGCCATCAATTGTCCCGTCAAATCCGTTCTGGCCACCAGGTGTCCTGGCGCGAGCTACGGCATTGCTGCCCCTCAATGGGCCATGGCGCTGTGCCTTCTTCTTCTATCCCAAAGCAGAAGGCCATGATCGACGAGGCTAGCGATGAGATGCGTGGCGTCTCTTTGGACTGGTTGTTTGTTTTTGGGTGAGACACGCGAATCCCTGTCGGTTGGTCGCGAGCAGAGGGAGACAGAATCGCTCTTCCAATCCAAGACAAGCTGACACTTTTCCCTCTTGGACGAGTGGCCGTCATGCGCAGTCGGCGATAGCTTCAAGACAGTTGCGACCTTGGACGGGGTTCAAACTTTGGTCAATCAACTGCTGAGTCGCCGGGTGTCAACAAATTGAGGGCACCTCCCAGCTAGAGGTAGTGAGCCATCCACCCGTTGGCATGGCAATTGACTGGTGCCAGGAGAAAGCGGAGGCAAAAAGCCAGTGCTCTCTCTTGTTTCGACAGAGGGGTGTTCCCTCTTGAGTGTCTCTCTTCCTCCGTACCTTACACTAGGTACTGAATAGCGGCTTCCGGCTGCCTTCAGTGGAGAGCTGGCGGCGTACCTGAGGGGGTGGAGAGGGGCGAGAAGGGGTCGAGAGAGAGACCTGAGGGGTCTTGCTTTGACCAACAGGCGACGGGGGACCTTGGTCGCATGGGTGGTCCATGTTCTGCAGAGGGGAAGTTTGCATAACAAGAGGGCGGTTGTGCCGTTTCCCCGGTGCGCTTTGGCTTTGACCTTGTGCAGACGGTCAGATAAACATTGGTAGCTGGAGCTGGAGCTGTATCCGTACCAGAAATGGTGTTCTCTGGTTGAAGAGTTCTACCAGACTCCCAGCCCAGTTGCCAGTGACGCAGAGCGCATCTAGATTCCGAACCTGGCCGAACTGACTCGGCCCCCAAAGAGGGCCTGCCCGGCTGCCCGAGTTTGGAAAAAGAGATTTTCGAGATTTTCTGGGGAGACACTACTCACTTTTGTCGATGGAATGTAACCGTCTAACCTCCATTGGGACACAAGAGACTTGACAACGACTCGCAAAAAAAGAAGAAGAAGAACCAGGTTTAGCACTGGCAGAGACAGGGAAGGCGATCTATCGACGAAGAGTTTTCCATGGGTGCAAAAAGCGTAAAATGATACAATATCAGAGGTACCTTGGGTACATGAAGATGTGCAGCAAGGCACCAGGGACGGAAGTACCTCGAGATTTTCCTGCCGCCTTAATTCCCGATGGACCCAAATGACTGGGCAGGAACCCGGGGGTGTCTGCTCCTGCTGCTGCTCCTCGCGAGTCGCCAGGGACCTGTCTCAAGTCTTCTATTCTCGGCTCCTGCTAGAGTTGGGAAATCTCGGAGGACGAAAATGACGCACGCCTGCCAGTAATGGGATGCCTCCCCGCTCAGCTCTACCACCTGCGGGAGTCCATTCGTACCTCACCTTGGGAGAGGGTCTCGAGTGCAAATCAGGAGAACGTTGCCAGGTCAGATACTGACACTGGAAAGGACAAGGCCAATGCGAGGCGAGCCAAGTGCATAGTGCACTCCGTATATACCAATGCTCAACCTCTTCTCGGCGCAATGGAATCCATTCTCCATCCAAAGGTCCAAAAGGAGCAAGGAAGATTCTGATGAAGGGATGAGAAAAGACCTTGAAACAATGGCAGATGCTACAGTGCCATACTCCGTACCTACCTTCCCTTACCTCGAGGTACCTCCTTAGCCATGTCGTCAGGGACACGTACCGCATGTCTCTGCCTGAGGGCCAGACGACTACCTTTCATGCCTATCTACCACAGACTACAGTCTACCTACCAGGTAACGGAGTACCTGCACAGGTATGGAGTTAGTACACACTGCCTGAGGTAGAAATGTAGTGTACCTCACACAGGAGGTTCACAAGGAAAGACCTTCCAGGCTCCTTCCAACGTCTTTTCTGACTCCAAGGCGTCCCTGCCTTCCCGGCCAAGTTCCCGCACACACCTCATGCCAGCCGTGGGCCCCAGCTCCCTTCCCGCTGTTACCAACCCGCTTCCTTGATTCGACGACTTTTCATTTCCTCCTCTCCACCAAATTTCGCTCCATGTTGTTCTGAACTATCCGTACCTTACTACACAGTAAGTCCTGACTCCTGACTCCTGGATCTTGACTTGGGAAGCCTGGGGCCATGGCCCACCACGGCTTCCACTCCTCGACTCCGTGTCTCTCCACACGGCCACACTTTTCCACGACACTGCCCTGGCCGAGAATGGGCCTCGCTGTCCCAGCCAGGCACAGGCTGCAGCAGGCTTGCAAATTGCCTTTTCCCCGGCAAGCGAGAGGACGGCACGACAGGGCAGGGCACGACATTGACAAGGCTCGACAAGGCCTGACACGAGCGACAAGGCCGGAGGACCGCCAGGATCCAACGTGCTCGACGGGGCCTGCGGGAATTAGATCCACGGCCAGAAGCCTGGAACTCCTTGGGCCTTGGAACAAGTGGAAGAAGCGGCGCCGATGACGAAAGAACGCATCTGAGATTCATCTCGGAGAATCAATCTACGGAGTATACTGCACACCTACTCATGTGAGGACGGAGCAAGGTACGGAGTACGAAGTACTGCGTCCTCTCTGCAGACCTCTTGCAGTGCTGATCAATCCCCGGCCGCCAGCGGCAGCCAGCCTGTTGGGCGCACGCCGGCGCTCTTTTGGGGGCTGACGGCGCATTTCCACATCTTCTATTCCTGCTTCCTTTTTCTCCGACGCTTTCCAATCAGAGAACGCCCAGCCTACGCCTCCCCCGCTGCTCGTCATCTCTCACGTCGATGGGAGATGGATTAGAGATGAGACAGGCCCTGCGGTTGGCATGTTGGTGCTTCGCCATTGGGCCGGCCGGCATTGCTAAGTCTCTGTCTCTCGTCTAATTCTGCCCCAGCCCCGTACGAATACAACAAAGGGTGAGTGCTCTTGCGATGGAGGGTCGGAAGATGGCCATTGACTGACACACAATGTGCCCAGTGTCTCTTGAGCTCGACGTCTCCGTCCTACACCCGTATACAGAGTTTGTGCCCTGCGTCTAAGGAGTACCTACCATCCTGCGAATGCAGAGTTCTCGTCAACGATACGTACCGCATGTACCTGACCCTACCTTAGTCCCGATGTGCTGCGATGTGATGCTGAGGCGACCGCTCGCCGCTCCGCGGCCCCATGGGATCGCAGCAAATTCGTCGCATCTCATTCGTCGCATCTCGTTCAGACGAAGAATGCCGGGTCCAGATGTGCCTTGTACCTGCGTTTAGGGCTCACGCTGCCGCACCCCTGGTGGAGTGGCGGTCCAGTCTTTTTGCCCATTTACAGCGTTGCGCCCATTCTGTATCTTTCCAAAGTACCTTTAGCCGGCTGCTTTGTCATTCTGAGTCCTTTTCTGCCCAGATCAACTTTTTGCCCGCCCCTTCTGTTCCCACCACGCGAACGGCGACGTCAAGAGGGGAAGCGGACGCCAAAGAGTCATTAATTCCACTTGTTGCGGAGTACGGCCCAGATTTCAAACTTCTTCGCAGCAATCAGCACCGAGAAGAAGCAATCTTGTCAAGAACCGGTCGTTACGCCTTGCCGAGTGTTCCCATTCGCAGTCGGCTCTAGGATCTTGCTTGGAAAAGCCGCTGTCAGAAGAGGGGCTCATCTGCACAAACCACAAGCAGTCACAGCTCGGGCAGCCAAGTGAAAAAATCGGCTTTTGCTGGCAATGACTCGGTGTTATTCTGGGGGTTCGAGGGGATATCCCCGCCATGACCGCACCTTGGACAAAACGTTAAACCCTCGGTGCAGACGGCATCACTGCGCGCCCACGTCTGTCTGCCGTCCGTCCGCCTGCTCTTCTGCGAACCGCTTCCAGGTCCACCCACAACGTGTCAGCCCGCACACATGTTTGACGGGGTTGAAACGAAAAGAAAAGAGGCCAGAAAAAATTCTGCTTCTCCATGTTCTTTCGACAGCACTTGTCAACGGCTCCGATCCTTCTGTTGCCAATTTTGGAAAGAAAGAAAAAGGTTCGCACGGCGCTCCAGCACCAGAGTTTCGTCTTAGTCGGCGCCCCAAAAAGGGTCAAAGTCTGGCTAGGCCAGTGGCCGTTTGCGGCTTGCGTGCGCGCACAACGGGCGAGCGTTGCAACTCACCACAGGTAGCTTGATGCTACCGTTGTCTTCTTTATCCAGGAACAACTGAAACGGCACGATGGTAAGCAGCGCGCGCCCGCCACGTGGGGATCTACCAGACTTGTTGAGCTTCCGGTTCATGGTTCCTGTTTCGTTTCTCCCATTCCGGAAGCATCTTGTATTTCGATGGCCGAATTGATGCAACTACACGTGGTCGACAGTTTCTAGGTGGCGCCATATGTGATTGACTTCACTTCTTTAGTAGTTGGATGCAGGCGAGGTCATACTGTGGCCGAGGGTGGATGCGCTGGCAACATCTCATTACGTACTGATAGGTGTCTATTTCGATGCCAACCGTGCAGCCATCGTCAAGTGATGCTCGGGAGCACATGTCGGTGACCAAGCAGGCAGTTCAAGAACACTTCATCCCGCCATCGCTCGCGGTAACCTGCAGACCCGTCGGGTAGATCCCACGATGGTCCAGCCAGTCCAGTTGTATCGGCGCGCCGGGACGTTGCCCAAGTCTGTGCCTCCTGCTCCGCCATGGCACGGTGGTGGCCACCGCCGGCGGCTCGTCATCGGTCACAACCATTGTGGACGGCCAGCACCTGTTTGCCCGCGGCTGGTGCATACTGCATGCGACCGAGCACATGCGCTCTGTTTTTCGAGGTCGGCGACTCACCGGTGGCCCCCCACAGTCGGTCAAGTTCGTCGTAGGGGTTCGAATCTCTTTTGAATCGAGGTTGAGGCCGAAGTCGCACGACGGACATCACCCGACATCTTCCGCCTTTGCTCTTGCGGCGCTGCTGCACAATTCCCGTACGGATATGCGTGTGCATGCGATATTCTCCGGCTCCCGCGCGGCATCCAAGGGTGCTGCGTATCAGAGTTGGGAATCCGGGGCGAGGCAAATTGACCAAATGGCAGCGGCTTCGGGGAGTTGATATTAAGATTTGATAAAGGGGATTGGCCTACCGGGTTCCATCATCGCTTGGAAAGGGGGGCTAAAATGCATCCCTTTGCCGTTACATTTCGCTTCCCTTTGTATTTCGCCTACCCCGGTCCGTCGCCCTCGGCACGACCAGCCCCTGCTCCCCCGAGGGAAAGAAAACGTACGAAGCATCTCGCATCAAGTTTCTGCTTGATTGGCCGCAAAAGTTGTTAAGGAGGCCGGTGCAAGGTGTACTCATCCCCTCAGGGGTTCGCCGAAGCTTTGGCGCTATCGATTCACCAGTGAAGTCAACCAGGGAGGAGGATATGCAGGGCTGTGGTTGACAGGTTCTAGCTTGCCGTTGCAGCTTGCAGCCTTGCAGTCCAAGTGTGGTTTTGCAACGGCCAAGATATGCCTCGAGTCAGTTACAAGCCGCCCTGCTTGGAGGTAGGAGTACGGCGTCGCCCGGCTGCCGTATGAATGGGAGATGAGAGTTCATCGTGAATCCGGAACGGGATTGAGGAGCCCAGAAGAGGTATACCGTGGCTGGCTATAGCCAGGGACAGGTGGCAGCTCGAGCTCAGCACGTCATGATAGACGGAGAGTCGGGCCTCTGATGCTTTTTGCGACGCGTTCTTGAGTGGTACCGGAGTCATCATTGCGATCTTGTCCTGTTGTTTCAGCTGAGACTGCGACCATGGTTCCGTGAAGCTCGCCAACCTTGATAGCGAAGCGCCTGGACGGGCTCGGTCAGCCTTGGTCGTTCACGTTTGCAAAAGATGGAATGCCGGAGGGATGGGGTGTTGCTTGTAAGTCAACAAGACGGCCTCAAGGACCAGGCATGACGCAGCGCTGAGTGAACCACCCAGAGCATTTCTGCAATACTGACCATGCGCGAGAACACCGCCCTACAATCTACGATGCCGTCGGCCATTTTGCGAGTGTCCAGAGAGAATTGCTCTGCTAGCAGAGACAACAGTTCATCGTGACGTTGGCTAGCAGAGAGATTGGCTCCTTCCAGCCCTCCGACCATCAATCACAAGACCTGGCAGTATACGCTCCTCGGCATGCGTTCTGGAAACCTCGCGGTTATGCTCGTGGACTGGTGTTCTGCATTCTGGTCTGGAAAGGGGACTCCCAGCTGAAGACGTGAGCCCGGCCGGCGCATCGACTATTCACTGCAGACCGTCAGCCTCCCCTTCAAGTGCTCGTTCGGCCCGTCGGCTGGAGATGAAGCTGGGCGTAATTGTGCGCACTACGCCGTGGAAGTGGTGAATCTTGTTCACGTCGTTCCAGCTGGACCCGGGCTCGAATGCTGCGCAGAGTCGTCTCCTGCACGGCTACTGCGCCTTCAAATCCGATGTGCTGTCGAACATTGCTTTCACGAGGATCGCGGCTTCAACAAAGAAGCGATTGGTTTGACTCGAGAAGCTCCCGCCATCGATGGACTGTGTTTAGAGGGCTTGTTGAGGCCCGAGAGGATGGTTTCTTTGTAGAGTCGTGACTAGGGGATGAGAGGTGTAGGCATCGAAACGTGGTTCCCCAAGTGCTGTACAACATGAGATGGCCTCAGAAGGTTGATTGCGAAACCAGATGCAGACATAGCCAGCGCCTTTTGCTTGGGTCTTGCCATTGTCCGACGAAGAGGATGGTTCCTCGAGGTAAGCCTGGGAGGATGTTTTGAGCCGCCCCAAGTGCCACGATCAAGGACAGTCCACAAAATAATCTCGTAATGCCCGACAATGGGCGGTAAGAAGTCTTACTGGCCCAGGTTCAGATATATGTGATGCACACGTACGGAAAGGGATGATCAGATCAGATTCAACTTGGTGCTTGGGTTGCCCGGAAAGACCGGCCGAGAGACATCGGGGTGATGTCCCCAAAAAGCTTGTCTGCGTCGCTTTCCCGCATTCTGACAGGCACGCTTCCATTGGCATCTGGGGGAAAGCTCGGGTCGCCCCTCTGATCTCCAGCTGATCATTGGGCGACCCCGCAATCGACCAGACATTTCGGCCAAAGCAACGCCGAGCTCTCATCGTTTTTTTCTTTCTCTTTCTGAGCAATGGTCCAAACGGGCAGCTCGACATGGCAACTTCCCTTGCGCCGGACACGTGCGGCTTGCCGTTTGATTACACTTTGCAAGGTCCAGCGGAAGAATTGCGCGACAATACGGGCGAGGCCACCACGGTTCCTGCGTTACTCTCACGCGAGGCACGCAGTCTATACAGGAACGGCGACTGGGATACCCCGCAATGAAGTAATGACGGCCAGACCTCGAGCATCTGATTGCTGGAAACTAGAATGAAGAGCTGGTGGTCTGCGCCTGTGTGAGGAAAGCCATGCAGCTCTTCGTGGTGTCGCATTCGGTCCTCATTTCCGCGACTAGGATTAATGGCCGGCGGCCTGTAATTAACAGTGATGGGCTCACGATCGTTTATCAGTCGGCTCGTTCCCGCGTGGTTCGCAGCAGAGCAGATCTAGAATGCTACGCCATTCTCACTCGATCCGCACATCTACGAATCTGGATCCTACCGAGGTGGTGCTGTCATGCGTTTTCACCGAGCTTTGACGGCCTTGATCTGGCTGTTTGCATCCGGGGCTTGGGCAACTGACAATGGCCTTACCGATGTGGTGTCGTGGGACAAGTACAGTCTCGTTATAAACGACACCCGGACGTATATCCTGTTCGTGTAGCCCTATCAATCGTATCTAGGGTTAGGTACTGACTGATCACAGCTCTGCCGAATTCCACTACCAGAGAACGCGTAAGAAACCCTGACCTCAGGTCTCGATTCGCAACTGACTCTTTTCTCCCACACAGCCGTCCCTGAATTGTGGCCCGTGAGTTGAGCCTGTTGAGGATCTCAGTTCAAAAACTAACCCTCGACGTAAAGGATATTCTGCAGAAATTCAAGGCCAATGGCTTCAACACCGTGAGGTGAGTACCGGCCGCATGTAAACAAAAACCCAGAACGCTCACCTTGCCTCTTAGCATCTACTTCTTCTGGTCGTACCACTCGGCTGCCGAGGGCGTCTACGACTTTGAGACGGCGGGCAAAAACATTCAGCGACTGTTCGACTACTGCAAAGAGGCTGGACTCTATGTCATCGCCAGAGCCGGCCCCTACTGCAATGTGAGAACCTAGTTTGTTCGACCATGTTAAGAGGCTAACACGTCCAGGCCGAAACCAATGGCGGCGGCCTCGCTCTCTGGGGCTCCGACGGGCGCTTCGGCAAGATCAGAACCTCTGACGAGCGGTACCAAGCCGGGTGGCTCCCCTTCATCACGCAAGTGGGCAAGATTATCGCCGCAAACCAAATCACCAATGGCGGCGTAGGTGCCTTCGTCCCCGTTCATCTACAAGCCGCTGACAAGCCCAGCCCGTTATTCTGAACCAGGTCGAGAACGAGTACCAGGAGAGCGTCTACTCCCCCGATCACACCTCGGTCATCTACATGGAACAGCTGAAAAAGGCATTCCACGACGCCGGCATCGTAGTTCCCCTGACGCACAATGAAAAGGGCATGCGTTCCCGTTCGTGGTCCACAGACTACAACAACGTCGGCGGCGCCGTTAACGTCTACGGACTCGACAGCTACCCAGGCGCCCTCTCCTGCACTGACCCGACGGTTGGCTTCAACGTCGTCCGGACCTACTTTCAGTGGTTCTCCAACTACTCCTTCACGCAGCCGAGCTACCTTGCCGAGTTTGAGGGCGGTTGGTTTTCCAACTGGGGAAGCCCGACTTTCTACGATCAGGTACGTGTGCTCTGAAATGTGGGAGGGCTGCGTGCTGACGTGCAGAACAGTGTGCCTCGGAGCACGACCCGGCATTTGCGGACGTTTACTACAAGAATAATATTGGCCAGCGCGTGACCCTGCTGAGCATCTACATGAGCTATGGTGGAACGAATTGGGGACACTGTGAGTCCTACGTGGATATAAGCACTGCAGAGACTAATAAGAGCAGCCGCCGCACCTCAGGTTTACACGAGTTACGACTACAGCGCCCCTCTCCGCGAGACCCGCGAGCAGTGGACCAAGCTCTTCCAGACGAAGCTCATCGGACTCTTCACCCGAGTCTCGTCCGATCTGCTCAAGGTTGAGATGATTGGGAACGGGACTGGCTACAGTGTACGTCGCGCGTACTCTCAATAATACCCCTGCTAACGCCCGTAGCTCTCATCATCCTCGGCCTTTAGCTGGGTTCTCCGTAATCCTGATACCCAGGCCGGTTTCACCGTTGTGCAGCAAGCCAGCACCAAGTCCATGACTCCCATCCAGTTCGATGTCACCCTCAACACGACAGCCGGACCCGTTACCGTCCCGAACGTCGTGCTCAACGGCCGCCAGAGCAAGATTCTCGTCACCGATTACGTCTTTGGAAAGCACACTTTGCTGTACGCCTCGGCGGACATTGCTACCTATGGCCTCTTCGACACTGAGGTGCTCGTCTTCTACCTCCAAGAGGGCCAGACGGGAGAGTTCGCCTTCAGGGACTCAGGCGACCTCACATTTGAGGTGTTCGGCGACACGGACTTGCAGGAGACGACCAACGGTAACTATTCGGCTTTTACGTGGAAGCAGGTCGCCGGCTCCACGGTGGTCAAGTTTTCCAACGGCGCTCTTGTCTACCTCCTTGAGCAAAAGTCGGCGTGGCGTTTCTGGGCGCCCCCGACAACGTCAAACCCTACTGTGAAGCCCGACGAGCAGCTCTTCATCCAGGGTCCCTACCTTGTCAGAAGCGCCAGCATCTCTCACGGTGTCCTCCACGTCTCTGGTGACAGCGACAAGGCCACGACGATTGAGGCCTACGTCGGCGACAAGCCCATCGAAACCATTGACTGGAATGGCCTGCGCTTGGCCGCCACAAAGACTGCGTACGGCTCCTTCACTGCTCAGATCCCCGGCGCCGAGGACCGTGCTGTGACCCTTCCCGAGCTGTCAAATTGGCGCGCGGCCGAAGCCCTTCCCGAAGCGGCGCCTGACTATGACGATTCCCGATGGACTGTCTGCAACAAGACAACGACGCCCAGCCCGTATGCTCCAGTCACTCTACCGGTGCTCTACAGCTCTGACTATGGCTTCTACTCGGGTGCCAAGATCTATCGTGGGTACTTTGACGGCGCCAACGCCACCTCGGTCAATATCACGGCCTCGGGCGGTTTGGCGTTCGGATGGTCGGCTTGGGTGAATGGACAGTTCCTTGGCGGCGATGTTGGGTCCGCTTCGGCAACGACAACCAACAAGACCCTCACGTTCCCTCGGGCCGCGTTGGGTGAGAAAAACAACGTCGTCACGGTTGTGGTCGACTACCATGGCCACGACCAGGCCTCGACGGCTCAGGGTATCAACAACCCACGCGGCATCCTCGGCGCCCAGTTGCAGCCCGGCAGCACACGCACCAACACGGGCTTCAAGCTGTGGAAGTTGGCGGGCGCAGCCGGCGGCGAGGCCAATATCGATCCCGTCCGCGGACCCATGAACGAGGGCGGTCTGTACCCTGAGCGCCTGGGCTGGCACCTTCCCGGCTTTGCGCCCACTGGCTCCTCTTGGAAGCCCGAGTCCCCGCTCGTCGGCCTCTCTGGCGCGGGCATCCGGTTCTACGTAACGGATTTCACGCTCAACATCGACTCGGACCTGGACGCGCCGCTGGGCATCGAGTTCTCCGCGCCTGCGGGAACGACCGCACGCGTCATGTTCTGGATCAACGGGTACCAGTATGGCAAGTACGTCCCGCACATTGGGCCGCAGACACGGTTCCCCGTGCCGCCGGGCGTGCTCAACAACCGCGGCCGCAACACCCTGGCCGTCAGCCTGTGGGCGCAGACTGACGCGGGCGCCAAGCTGGATGGGCTGAAGCTGGTGCGGTACGGGCAGTACCAGACGGATTTCAAGTTCAACCGCGACTGGAGCTACCTCCAGCCCGGGTGGGAGGACAGGCAGGAGTATGCTTAGTTTAATAATTCACGGGCAAAATATGCCGACGTGAGTAGATTTTTAGTTGTACATATTTTGATACACACAACCTCGTGAAGTACCTATTTCGATTGATACAGCTTGTTTTTGGCGATTGAGGCCTTTAATATCCGCGTCCACTCCGAAGCGTGACGCTCCCAATAGTCTGCCCACTTCTCGTCCCCGGCGCAAGACTCGCGGTTCTTCTCGCACCGCTCCACTAGCTTCTGGTGCGAGCCGGGGATGCCCGCCCCGGCCGCCTTGAACAGCCACCCCAAGGCGCCCGGGTCGTCCGGGTACATCTCAGCCAGGCGCGACCACCCCCGCGCGTAGCCCAGCTGGCCCAGGTGGGAAAAGGCGTCCTTGGCCTTCTCCTTCTCGCCGAGCCGCAGGTACGCGTCGCCCTGGCCCTCGAGCGCGGTGCACCGCCAGTCAAAGTGGGCGGCGTCCTTGCTGAGCTCGAGGGCCTGCGAGAAGGCCTCGAGGGCGAGGTAGTCGTCGCGCTCCGTCTTACGGCGGAGGTGGCGGAGGCCGGCGAAGACCATGGCGTTTGCGTCGCGGCCCTCTTCGATGAGGGCCAGGCACCGCGTACGGGTGTGTTGCCACCGCGGGTTGTCCCAGTCGTAGTAGTTTTTCGTGCCCTCGGCCTTGTAGAGGCGGCGGCCGAGGGTCAGGGCGGACGGATCGTAGCCGAGGCCGGCGGCCGTCTCCATCATGTTGCACTGCAGGATGAGTTCGGACTCGGTGCCGTTCCTCATGAAGTAGAGGAGGCCGGCGGTCTCGTGCAGTTCCCCCGCCGTGAGGTTGTTTTCTGCGGGGCTCGTTGGCATTGGTGCACACGGGAGTGAAGTGATGAGTGGGCAAAGGGGGGAGATCACTAACCTTTGATGAATGCCTTTTGCCAGTCTTGTGGTTTATCGGGCCGGGCGAGGGCCTTCATGTACTTCATGTAGACGTCGTGGGCTCGTTCTGCCGTGACGTTCATGTAGTTGAGCTCGCGGAGCAGAATCTTGAACTCGGTGAGGGACCGGGGCTCGAAGACGACGTCTCGGGGCTTTGGCTTCTCCTGTTTGGCGACGCCCGACTTTTTGAGGCCCGGAAGGGGCCGGAGTCTGGCCTTTGTCTTTAGTGTCCTCGCTGGCCTCGATGCTGGCGGTGGTGACGGTGCCGCAGGGGCCCATGGTAATGACGACGGCGTGGAGAGGCCGGCTAGGAGATGCCTGCTGACGCCGCTGGTGCGGGAGGGAGCTGTCGCGAGGCGGAACATGGTTGGCGATGGTGTTGGGGAGGAGAGGTTCCCTCAGCGTCTAATGGGGAGGGGAGTGCGAGATGAGATGGGACGTGGCACGATCGCCAGTGATTTATCGGCTGTCCAAGTGCGAGCCAATACACGTTTGAGAATCTACAAATACAGATAATAATGAATTCTATGAGCTGAAACGTCGCTTTCACACTCTTTTTGAGGACCCTTTGCCATGTCGTGAATTGAGGCTGGTGATGATGAGTGAGAAGGTGAGAGTGAAGCTCCGGGGAAGCTCGAGTGAGGTCCACGTTGTGAAGTGGGTCTTTGACTACCAACCAATCGAATCCCATCTGCTTGACGGCAGTCTCCACCTCCGAAAAAAAAAAGTTGCGACTACACCTTTTCGCGACGACATTTCATCGACATTTCAGACTTCACTCATCACCTCACTGACAAAAGTTCACATCCCGACTCACCGACGACTGGTCGCCTTCTTGCAGGAGTATATATTGAACGACATTGATTGTTTAAGAAACGACCCATCAATCGCTAAATCTAACGGCGGATTCTCGGCCAGCTGCTCACAACGAGCAATCGCCCTCGACAGATTCAAGGGTTCACATTCACAATGGTTACCACACGGAACGGGAAGCGCACAGCCGCCGAGGCGCCCGCCGCAGCTGCGAACACCAAGAAGCAGAAGCTCCCGGTCCGGGCAAAGGAGGGCAAGACGGCCGCCAGCAAGAAGGATGAGACCAGCCGATCGTCATCGTCATCAAAAAAGAGGTCCTCCTTTGTCGTGGAGCTGAAATCGGAAGCCGGCGCGGCCAAGGGCGCGCAGGACGTCAAGGAGCAGCAGATCATCACAGGCGCTGAGCAACCCGCGCCCAGAACGGACGCTGATGAGATTGGGGATTCTGATGCCTCGCCCGAGTCGGTCGGCGATGATGCGCACGAGGCTGCAGAACAGCTTGCGGCGGAGGCCAATACGGCGCTTGTTGCCGAAGGGGGAGGCGACGACGACGATTCCGACTCGGATGCGGCGCCTGAGGCTGTTTCTACGTCCAAGGCTGCCGTGCAGGCCAAGAAGTCTGCGCAGGCTGCCAACAAGGCCATTGCAGAGTGAGTTTCGCTATCTTGTGTGATTTGTATTTCAGGGGTTCTAACCAAAAGTGCAGACAACAAGCCAACCAGAAGCGCAAGCGCCAAGAGCGCAACGCCAGGCTCCAAGAACAAGCCGCGGCGCGCAAGGCCCAAGAGGACGCGGCACCGGTGAAGAAGTCGAGTGACGACGAGGAGGAGGAGGGCGAGGAAAAGACCGAGACCCCGGCACGGGAGGCCACCACCACGGGACGCAGGAAGAGACTGGATCTCCCTTCGGAGCTCCCGGCCGAGTTCCTCGAGTCCGACTCGGAGGACGACGGCGAGAGCGAGGACGGGGCGGGGGATCGCAAGCCCCGCAAGGCACGGAAGCTCGAGACGGCGGAGGCGCAGCTCCTGCGCGAGGCCCGCGCGCCCAGGGACGAGGTCGTCGGCACGACCGTGTTCCGGACCGTCAAGAAGGAGGACCAGAGGCTGGCGCCCAAGGCGCAGAAATATTCTGTCAATGCTAAGAAGGCGTTGCTGGCCCGCGGTAGGGCGCCGGTGAAGGCGCGCAGGGGGTTTTTGGTTTAGGATGTTGTAGCGAAGGGGGGCTGAGAGGTGCTGCTTAATTGATGGATGTCCAGGGATATGCCCCGGGGGCAACGGATGATATACAAAAGTTTTTGGGTTTGCGGTTCATCAAGCGGAGTCTATTTGCACGTCTCTCCAAGTGAAGTTGCTCAATCGGCCGTAGGTCTCGAGATCCGGCTCCGAACAACGGCGCTCATAGTACCGGTGTCTCCACTTTGGCCATCGGTCCAGACGCCAGAAAAGCTTAGTCTGGTTGGATCGATTTTCAGGGTTCTTTATGAAGGATCTTATCATAACTCCACCCTACGACCCAGAGCATGACCCTCAGGAAAGCTGCAGAGACGGTAGCATTGCAGAGAAGGAGGACAGCTGGGATTGGACCATGTGCCATAGTGGGCTACCATTGCGCCATTGTCGCAACCCAACCAACGGCGCGGATGTTGGCCGAAACGGGCAAACGAGTTGTTTATTGCCGGGACTGATGCGATCGGTTATATTGCGAGTACCGATGATTCTGCGACCTCGCAGCAGGCTCAGGTCGTCGGTCATAAGAAGCATTTTTCTTTTTTTTGGCGATGGGCTCGGATCTGAAACTTGGAATTGCTCCCTCTAGTCTGTGCTTAAAACAATGGCGATGGCTTCACTCGAGGAAAAATCACCTCCCGCGGCGGCCACAGGCCCAGCCGACAACCACGATGAAAGCCGGGAGACGTCCCGCGACGGCCCGTGGATTCGCTTCATGACGGCGATCCGTTGGTACTCCAACGACACGCCCAGCGAGGAGAAGAAACTCGTCCTCCGTCTGGACCTGTTGATCCTCGTCTTTGGCTGTCTCTGCTTCTTCACAAAGTACCTCGACCAGTCCTCCCTCACCAATGCCTACGTCAGGTAACCTCTTCACTCCGCATCGCAACCCTCTTTTCAATACCACAAGACTAACAGGTTCACAGCGGCATGAAGGAGGATCTCAACCTCCAGGGAAACGAGCTCAACTACATGACCATCGTCTTCTGGTCCTCGTACTGCACCTCCATGATCCCCGCCTGCTACTACCTCACCCGCCACCCCATCAACATCGTCCTCCCCGTCCTCGAAATCGGCTGGGGCCTCTCCACCCTCGGCCTCGCTTGGGCGCGTAACGTGCAGACAGTCTACGCCATGCGCTTCTTCACCGGCCTCTTCGAGTCTTCCTCCTTCACCGGCATCATCTACGTCATCGGGTCCTGGTACAAGCCCGCCGAGATTGGCCGCCGCGTCGCCCTCTTCTACGTCGCCGCGCCCCTCGGCACAATGTTCGCCGGCTACCTCCAGGCCGCCGCCTACACCAACCTCCACCGCGCCCACGGCCTCGCCGGCTGGCGCTGGCTCTTCGTCGTCGACGCCGTCATCACCATTCCCATCGCCCTCGTCGGCTTCTTCGTCTTCCCGGACGTCCCCGCGCGGTCGAGACCGAGGCTGCTCCCGCCGCGCCTCTACGCCCTCGCGCGGGACCGCCTCCGGGGCCTGACGGCGCCGCCGCGGCTCAAGGTCTCGCGGGACATTTTCGGGCGCGTGTTCCGCCGCTGGCACTGGTACCTCTTCGTCGCGCAGTGGACCATTATGAACGAGAACCTGCAGCCCAGCGGGTCCCCCTTCTCTCTCTACCTCAAGGCCTTCCCCGCGACCTACTCCGTGACGCGGATCAACACCCTGCCCACCGTCGCGACGGCCATCTCCGTCGTCTCGGCCTTTGCCGCGGGCGCCGTGGCCGATCGCACGGGCTGGTTCGCGGGGTTATCCGTCGCCGCCACCGTACCGTCGCTGGTTGGCGTGATTCTGCTCGTCGCGTGGGACGTCGGCGAGCGCGGTCGTCTGGCGGCGTTTATGCTCAACGGGTTCGAGGGCGCGATCCCCTCGCTGACGATGGCGTGGGCTACGATTACCATGGCCGGGGATGCCGAGGAGCGCGCCATTGTGACGGCGTCGATGAATGCCATTGGGCAGGCCATTGTTGCCTGGGCGCAGCTGCTGCAGTTCCCTGCTGTTGAGGCGCCGCACTTTCGGCGTGGGTTTAGGAGTGTTGTGGCGACAATGATAGTGCAGTTTCTCATTACTGGTGCGATTTGGTTCTTGGTTAGGAAGGATCGGAGGAAGCAGAAGGATGCTGTGGAAGACATTGGCGAGCCGATTCAGGAGGCAAAGCAAGGGGTTTAGGAAAGTGTACACCGATATGATTTGTTGGATAAGGGGTGTGGTTTGGCACTGATCTGTTACTACGCAACATGGTATCGTGCATATACATCAACGCGACCGAGCCTTCTTCTTGGGGGCAGACTCTATAATCTCCAGGTCAGAGTCAGGCTCCTCGATGGCTCGCTTCTTCTCCTGCTTCCATTCCTTCATCTTGGCCTCTATGGCCTGCAGACAAGCCTCCTTCAGCTCCTCTCGATCCAGCCCCCCCACATTATCATGTTCATCTTCCCACCACTTGCGAAGAGTATCGCTCCAAGCCTCTCGAGACGTATACTGAGTCTTGTATCCGCTCCTTTCCATCCAGTCCTTGATGCGCTCCACCACCATGTCGAATTGCGAACACCGGGGCGCCAGCCTCTCAATCTGCTTCTCCAGCTCAGCCATCTCCTTGATGCGCATTGCGCCCGCCGCAAAGCTCTCCGTCATTGCATTGCAGCCGTCAAAAGCGCTGCGAAGAGAGAAGCTGACGCCGTCTTTATCGACCTTGGACGCCCAGCAGACGGCCATGTCGTAGGCCTGGAGCAGTCCAAGCCGGGAGAAGCGCAGCATGGAGGTCGCCTTAGTCAGGCCAAGTACTAGTACGTGAACGGTCTCGCCGTCGGGTCGCTCTCGCTGGGTGATGCTGATGGTGACATGGGGGTGGATGTAGTGTGCCAGAGGGAGTCGCTTGCCCGAATTTCCGTTCGAGTTGTTGTCCTCCAGATCGTCAATCACATGAGCCTTGAGTTGAGCAATCGGAGGTATGGGAACCTCAAAGGGGTATCCACCAACGCACTGCCTGTCTGGGCACAGCGCCGCCCAGATTCGCTGGCGAACTCGGAGAGGCGTTGATGAAGATGTCGGAAACCTTTCGCTGGTGCGAGGCTCTGGACTGGCTGCCTGACGCTTGCGCTTCGGTGATGCTCGCTTCGTTTGCGATTCCTGGGTAGGTGGCGGTGTAGAGATCGTCACTGCCTCTTCAGCGCGAGACCGCGGAGAAGAAAGCAGACACATCTCGCTGTCTGATGGTAAATCTTGTCTGGGCGGTGGCTGTCGTTTCGGTGTCTTGGGTGTACTGGGCGGTGACTCTGCCCTTTGTGGTGACTCTCTCTTCGGCAGGGACTGTTTGGAAGTTTGTTCTTGCGGCGGCGGAGACTGAGATTGACCCGCGGCTCGGCTTGCTGCTTGATCTCTGAGCTCCCTGAAGAAAGTCACATCATCCACACCGCCAGGCTTGTCGTGAAGAAGGAAGTCGCCGAATGCTCGAGCCCATGCACTGCTTTCCTTCGTAAAGATTGCTGGATATGTAGCCCCAGTCCACAAAACCCTCAGCCGCCGTACCGACTGGAAATCGTCATATACATTTTCGTTTCTCTGCTGCACAATCTTGTTGAAAGCTAAAGTGTACTCGGCGTTGGCATCTTGATTGTTCTCCCAGACTTGATTTTCGGCTGTATAATTCTGTCCCACCAGGTTGGTAGCAAGATGAAAGTCGTTACTCTTACTTGTAATAGTAAAGTTGATGCGGCGCTTGATTTCAGAAAGAGATTCGGTCGACTTGTCAGACAAATCACCAGCTGCGGCGACTTCTTTGAGATCGTGCGGGGCCCCGGTCTTGGGGAGTCGTTTTCTCAGACTTCTGGTGAATGAACGGGACCACGGATATCCGCATCCGTCCTCTGGGAAACCCAAGACGAGAATCCAGATATCAACGGTCGTAAATATGAGAGGCATATGACGGCGGCGCCGAACGAGCCATTCCATATGGTGTTGTAGTAGCTCGTCGCCACCAGCAGGCAGTAGCTTGCAGTCATCGTAGAAATGGTTGGTACTGTTGCACATCGGACATCCCTTCATGTATCCATCTTTTAGGGCGTTGGAGCCCATGTAAGAACAATCTGCCAACTCGTGGCCCGGTTTATTGCATCTGCCACAAGAGATGCTCGGCTTCGTCTCCTCACCATGGCCAGCATCGTCGGGGTGCCCATCGTCGGAAGACATCGTCGCGAATCTGGAAAGAAAGTCAGTGATACTCACATGAATACGGAGTCATCGCGGGAATTTGGAGAAGGACTGACTTACCTCGCCTAGAAGTTGCAGCCTTCCAGGTGGTAGCTGGACTCGAGTTTCAGTCGTCAAGAAGACAGAGGCTATTGAAGTGGCGGCGTCGATGTGATGAAATTAGGGTAGAGAATTGAGTTTGAGGATTGGAGTGAAAGGAAGAAAGTGTTGTTTTTTGGGTAAAGGTCTTCTTGAGAGGTGAAAATTTGAAAAAAGGTGAAAGGTGTAGAGGCAGGAGAGCAGGTCCATGGCGACTCACAAAAAGGAAGGAGCGACCCTCAGCTTCCTTCCTTCCAGGAAGGTCGACTTCACTTTTCATAGCAGATGATGCATCACACGAATATACCCTAGAAAGTGAAAGCTAGAAACTGTGCCGTCAGCTTCGGAATCTCGCCCTCCCTCACCTCACCCTCTCTCTTTGGGACCAAGTCGACCACCGAGTGCGGGAAAGCAGGTAAACATCTTCTCACTGCATCTGATAGAAGGCGCATAAAACGACCTCGAAGATGCCAGGGGCTTCCATCTCGAGAGCACATGCCCCTATACAATACCTGTCTTTGTTCTTGACCATTGTTGAGGCTCGCCAACATCTCAGTCCAGATACTGCAATGCTCTGCTTAAGAGAAGGCCGTGGTATGTGACGGATGCATGGCTGTTGATAGATATTCTTTACTGAATCATGACATCTAGGCTCATACAGCAGTATCAAGGTGTTCATCTGCGTCTAGCAGTATTTGTTGCTTGAGGTTAGGCATTCTGCCCTCCTCTTATTGATGACACGATGCCGGAATCTATTCAGGACAGTCCGATAATGACTCAGGAACAAGAAAAGAAAAGCGATATGGGCCTAGGCAGCATTCCCATGACAGTTTAGTCCATGGTAAACCTCTTCAAGTGAATGCGATTCTTGATAGAGTCCAACCCATTCTTGTGAGTGTCTCGGGCAAACAAATAATCTCTTTTTCCGACAACAAATGTGGTGCGTTGCACGGAAAAGAAGGCATCGGTTTCCACTTTCACCTTCACACCGGCGGTCACCTACCGTCTTCATCTCACTCATATCACAACCCATAGCTCTCAAACACCGCAAAACTCATCCTCAGCATCCTTCAACTCAAGATAAATAAACATTACTGAAAATGATGAGAAACACAAAAAGAATGCGTGAGGCATTGAACCACACCCGATTTGAACGGATAACCTTTCGATTGAGCCACTGCTGGAGTCGAACGCGCTACCGTTGCGCCAGCGGTCCTATTGGATGAGAATAACGGCCGTGATGAAACTTAAGACCTGTAAAGCGCGAGCCCTCCGTCCGGTGGCCCGCATGATTGGCTGTCCAGGGACAAGAGCCCCCACACCACCTTGCTTTAAGCATTGCGGAATGGGCCGACGCATGTTCTCACTTCAGCTCTCACACACAATTCCGGGCCCTCCCACACAGTCCAGTCTGAGAAGGAGAGTCATGATGCTGCAGGAACCGCACCACCGCCAACATGACTTCCAGAGCGGAGCAAGGTGGGCTCGTGACGACCCTCCCTCGCCCCGTGAAAACCAAGAAATCAAGGACACCACATGCAGAACGTGTGTCTCGTCATGCGAGACAAGCGCGCTTGCCATCCCCAGACGCCCAGAGGGGCTCTAGAGGAAACGTCTGGAGTCCTGGACTCTGGCCCTCTTGCCCATTCTGTGATGGTAGAACGTAGCGAGTACCGTAGATCAGCGTTCTCTAGTGATCTAAAGCCGGGGAGCCGCGAGTCGACGACGGCAACCCCAATGCGACAGACCTTGCGGACCCTGACCGCGCACCAGAGTGTCAGAGAGAAAGAGACCTCTACGCCGAAGCCGGGTCACGGCGTTAAGTGAGTGGAGACGCTTTCTGCGGCAGGCGGGGGAGGTTGTTGCAACAGGACTGGGTCTTAATGGTCCTCTGATAACACCCATCCAAACGCTTCCGAGGGTCGATGCCGCCTGCTGCCCCTCGTTTTCTCTTCTCTTTTTTCGCATGCATCCGGTACATACGGTGACATCGGTCTATTGCCCTGTACTGTGGACGAGAGTGGGAGAGCACAGACTTTTGAAACAAAAAATCCTTCTTCACCTTCTGTATCCGTCCCATGTGGGAATGAATTGGCCGCTGCGATAAGAGGATTCGCCGCTTGTGGCGCCCTGCTCGTGTCTGTGAGCTCGATTTTGACAACTTTGACAGAACCCGTACAGCGGGCTGCGCGGCCGTCCAGAAGCAGCCCGCTCGTCTGTGCGACAAGGTTACCTGATCAGCATGTCGTCTGATCCAAGAGGCGCCATCAGTGACCTGCCTGACACAGCGGATCTCCCAAACGCGCGCAACAATATGGGATGCCTCAACCATCGAGCATACTTGCGTACGCAGTACATACTTGCGTACCCCGCCCTTGAACGAGCGGGAAAGACGAGATGGACCTGGGCCAACGGAAGCGTACTAAGGCAGAACCTCGGCGCGGATGATGGATCTGCGCTGGGGGGATTGGTCTGAGGAGTGGTTTCCCCGACACCAGGATGGGCCGTCTTGGACATGTTTGAAAATAAGTGTGAAACACTCCAATCGTGTGGGACGCGATCAAGATCCAACGCTGGACTGCATGAGCCCTGGCCGAGTCGTCGATTTGGAATGGACGACTTGTTTCGCCGTTCACTCGCCATCATCCGACCAAGGCAGGTCGCAGAGGATGAAGCCGTATCTGCAGACCCGAGGCCCCTTCTCACCATTCCCAAGTCGGAGTGTGATGATCCTCCAGGTTGGACGGAGATCGGCTTGAGGTCGATCCCACACGATGCCGCCGAATCGCTCCCGGAATCCCGCTACGTGCCGTCTTCTCATCCGATACTGTCCGTCTCAAGGAAGCCACCGCGTCACCCCGTATGCCAACTTACTTTTGTTGGCAGTAGGTATACTGCATCTGCCTTCCTCAAACGGACGAGCAGGATACATCTTGTGGTCGCTCGGCTTTTCCGATAAGCTTGGCCATTGTAGTGTGGATGGCCGAGTCAGCCAACAAGACTTGTTCCACGGACAATTGCACGCTGTGGTTGCATGGGACCCGCTTCGTCCCATTTCTGCACTGGTCTCTGGTAGATTCTGCGGGTTGAGCCTTTTCGGATCCGACTTGTGGATGAACAGACACAGCATGAAGAGCGCTCACTTGCCCGTTTGATCGACACCCGCAGCGGAAGACGCAAGACTGACTCAACGGCCGTGGAAGCAGGAGAAACCACGTGTAGACTAGGCCAAATGTTAATTGAGGTCGGGAGCCGTTGATGAGGACAAGTGGCTGCGGACAAGACAGCGCTAGAGCGGTAGTCGGCGTTCTTCTAGAACTATATCGGCAGATGCTCCGGACCTGTCTATAGTAGGCTGGCGATCGACATCACCAACGCACGCCCCATCAACGACGGACCGGTGACGAGGCGGCAGTAGTCGGATAGCTTGTCGCTTGACAGTCTGCCGACGACCATACAGACCGCGTTGCGCCGTTCAGACCAGTGAGCTATTCGACTAGCCACATGAACTTCTCGTGTTTGAAGCAACGTTGAGAACGCCATCGGCCGACGTCGTCACACGTCGTGAAGCCAGCAACTGGCAAATACGAGCCAACCCCGGCCTGTCCTGTCCACCTTGGGCATGAGTGTTTGAGGTTGGCACTGACGCTGAGCAGAATTCCCAAGACCGCGGTTGAGGATGCCTGGTCCGCCTGGCCCAGCTATTGAAACCTCCTTCATAGAATCTGTCCTTGTGAGAACGACCCGATGATGTGTCGCAAGCATGTTGGCAATTCACATCTCAGGATCGGTCTGGCTTTTCTTCGAGTCCGACGCTAGCGCGTTCTGGACCGTCTGATGTGTCCGATGAGATGTCTCTATTCTCTTTCCAAATCGACCCGAATGTCTGATAAGCTCTAGAAGTTGACTGGCGTTCGCGAAGCATGTTCGGGGGGCTTGCAGCGCGGAGACGAGCCGCAGGAATGGTGAGACGTGAATCAGTCTTGGCTCCGTCCCAAAACATGGCAATCCAAGCTCCAGTTTTTCCATCATCCTCTCCTGCACGCCACCTATCCCGGGGTACCTCCCACCGCAGAGGCATCTGTTTGCATTGCCGATGTCTTGCTAGACCGTTGGCGGATAACAAGATGCGCAAGTCGGTTCTGCAAGAGTCTAGGAAAGGTAGCCCAGGCACTGCACTTTGCTATAGCCGGCAGTCCAACCAGAGGTGTCATGGCTTGAGCCGGCAAACTTGAGACTCAAGTTGAATGTAGTCGACCATCTGCATAGGGACCGCATGGTCGCAGCCAGTCACACCTACCGAGAGGGCCCGTGCGAGACCGGTCTTCAACGAAAGAGTTGGTACGGAGTACTGCAGCTCGGTTGAGTTGGGTTGTGATCTGCAGGCTTGACACGGTGCAAAGTCAGTCGCCGCACACTTCAATAACTGCAACGTTCAACGACGATTACAATACCCGGCAGTCACCGCCCTTTTGGCGAAGCCTGGGCTAGGCCTGGGGCGGTTATCGCCTATTCTCCGTAGGCCTCCTAGCGATGCCTTCACAAAACGCCCAGAGACGGCATTTTGAACCAGGCCACACGTGGCGCAGGGGGGGTGAAAATTGGACCTGGCTGAGCACTCGCCGCGCAGCTCACGTCAATCGTTACTGGACTGAGCAATCACGTCGCCAGACCTGGGGATATCTTCAATCCTTTGCGTGAGTGAGACACACCAGGGGTTGCACCCTGGCCCGAATGCACCGTCCCGCCAGCCAAACGCACCGTGGCTGGAGTCTTGGACGGGACGCGTGAACAAACCAGCCGAGCCGTTTGTGCGCCCTGAAAGTGGACGTCGGCCATCCGGGCGAATGGGTCTCGCGGCACGCCCGGCCGCTTCACGGCAAGACAGGGGCCCGATCTGGCTTTCGATGGTGATGTGCTGAACTGGCAGGGCATCGAAACTTGTCCAGGAGATGGATGAGCACACCACCGAGGCAGTTGACAAGTCGGTGACAGAGAAAAAGAAAGCGCAGTCGGTAGAGAGATCATTGTGAACGCAGTTTCCTTCTTCCTGATCGGTCCTGTGGGCTGAATCGGGATGCATGTCCGTATCGCTGCAAGACTGGCGGCGAACCATAATAAAACTTTGATATCGTTACGTATCCATTTTCTTTCTCGGGGTGCTGGTCGACTTGACGCCAGCCAACGATCACGGCGACCGCCACGGCGCATCTCGTTGAGCTTTGGCCATGCAGGAGCGAGGCCGTTCACGCCGTCCATCTTTGGACATCATTTGCCTCTGTAATGCGAAAGCTCGTGATGCAATATAGAGCGTGCCTGCGCCTGGCCAAGCTAGGTCGTCGCTACCTGGATCCGTATCTTCTCGCGATTCATCAATCGCAAAGGCAGGGCCGTGCCAGCGAGACGATATCTCGAATGGTGATCGCGAGCTGTTAGCTTGGAGATTCGGCGGCGGTCGCTACTCCTCTCTGGTCTTTGGACAATTTCCGATTCGGCCCCCGTTTTGTGCAATGAGCCGGACCAGGATCATCCTCCTATCGATGCAAGCACTGGCAAGGAAGACTCTGCCAACAAAAGGCTTTGGTTGGAAGTCATCAATGGACAACCGTCCCCCCCTGTTTTGCCAGTGATGTAACTTCAAAGGGGGACTCCCTTGTAATTCGATATGGAGAATGCTCCCACTATGAATTGTATCCTGCTATACGGAATAGGCTGTAGCAGAACCTACATACCTCCTGGACGCGCTGGTATCTGTGAAAGACCTGAGCTGCCGAACAAATCTGCCATTGTATGACGGCAGGTATTGTCTTTCGTGCGTAATCAATTAGACGGCCGAAGAGCATTTCGTGCGATTCGGGTCGGCTCAGCGAGGCCCCACGTTGGCCCACAGGCTGGTTACAGCAGCAAGAATCTGGGCAAGGCAGGGCGGTGACCCCTCGTCGACGGGGAATTTGATGCACATATCCGTCCCCACGAGCTAATTAAGCGTCCCCTTTATTGTGCGTCGGTCATGTTACGGCAGACCGTCTTGTCCGACGGTTACGCAGCAGTCTCGGTCCGTAATGGCAGATGCCGACAAGACACTCGCGGATGGGTATGACGAGGCAGTAGCCGATGAAGGAAAGCGCTGCAACGACCCGAATATCTTCAGATGAGCACGTCGCCGAATGAATGCATCTGCTGTCCGGCTGTTGATTTCAGCAAAGTGGTTGGTTAGAGTCCGTCTTACTTAACGGCTGCCCGTTTCACCAACGCTCCCGCCAACCGTATGTGTAGCCAGTCGATTGGAACGATCTTGCTCCCTAATACTAACTGCATCGTGGATCCCTAGGATAACGAGATACTTGGGCTGTAGAGGCGCTGCAGACCTAGCGCCACTCGTGCAGCAACGGCGCCTTAGCTTCAATTGTTCTAGGCACGCTAGCCTGGCTTCTGGAAGCAGCCTGGTCCTCGTTGGAAAGCCGCTGCGTATCGCCCATTGGTGTGACTGTCAACTAACTAGCATCCTGTGTATGGATGAGTGATCTCGGCCGCGTCGACTGGGAAGTTTGTTGGTCTTGGAGTACGTGTCGCTGTGCCCCCTCGAGTATTGGCAACAATGTAGCAGCTTGCTTGAGACTTCGTGAGGAGCGGGTGACGGAGCGGCAGAGTATGGTTGCGTTTCGACTCCTGACTCTTCCGTTAGTTATTCCGATAAGCATCGCGGGTACCAAGATGGGGACGTTTTGGTAGTGGGCGATCCCTTGATGCCACCTCAGGCCATACGGTCTCACTCTTGACGGCAGGGTTTGCTCCGTCAAGCAACGACCTGTTCAAGCAATAACCAACTACTATTGAAATGCTCAATTCAGAGTTCAACCCACGTATACGCACGAATACCTGGGCCGAGGGTGACCGGGCAGAAGAAGGTTTGAACCAGACTGGGTACGTCGTAGGGGTCCTGTTGGGGCTGGCTTTTTGGTTTCTTCAGTGAGATTCCGGCTCCCAGGCCCTTCCATGCCACGTGCCGTGTGGCTGGTAGTGCAGAGCGGGCGGTCGACCCTGGTGTTCCCCCTGCCAATCGTGCCATTTCGACGGTATTTCCAAAGTACGAAGGTCAAATGTTCCAACGGCATGGGAAACGAGATGAGTGTCTGTTGCCATCTCATGGCGGAGAATGCTTGCCCCGGGGTTGTCTATTGGATTCTACGGCGTGTATCCGTACCCGTGCGGATAAAGAAGAAAGCCGAAGCAGGCACATGCGGCGTGTATCGCATCCCGCATATCAACGAGCTCGACACCCTCTTCTGCGGTCTGCGGCCTAGTGCTTCACTCAAAGAATAGGTTGTTTAGCATAGCCATCGCAAGCCCATCATCACTAGAGAAGGCCTCCAATAAGCGGCGTGTGTGCTGGGGCGGACGGGAGCCATCAGGGATGACATCCAGAGGAGGGACGGGAAGACCCAATCGAAATGGAGGGACTGGGTAACCCAATGACGAAGGCGGTTTGCAAAGTGCTTCTGCTGACGATGATGCTTCCTGAGTCGAGGCGGTTGGGCATTTCCGTATCGAAGCGAATGGTGGCAGAAGGTGAGCCGCGAACCAAATTGGCAGCAGTCAAACCCAGCAGTTCAGCGCAGTGTATCCGTAGTCTCGTGGACGATGGGGAATTGGATTCTCTGGTGGTGAGTGTTTGTCATCGGCGTAATGGGGCAAACTTGTCGACATTTGGCTGCTGGCCGTGGCCGTCATTGACAAGAATAGAGTCACAGTGCAGTGGGATCCCTTGTCTTGTGCAATAGAAAGAGAGGGGGCGGGGTCCCTACGAGGAGGGATGAGCTCTGGCGTGTCCGAACTTTATGAAGCGGTGTCCCAGAATTCCAAGTATCGACGGCTTCATTTTGATCAACCCCAATCCAGGACACCACGACGAATGGTGGATAGATTGGGATGGTGGTGGGTGGGTGGGATTTGTTGCATGCCAGGGTCCAGAAAGGAAGGGCGAAAAAGAGCACTGAAAAAGAGAAAGAGAGAGAGACTGAGAGGAAGGAAGTTGGAAACCCAGACGGCCGTTTCCTTCCATTTGGAGAGACCCACCTGCTGGGTTCAAGGAAGAAGGAAGGAACTTTGGACCGGGGCAGGAAGAACACCCATTTTCTCGAACGGGGGTCCATCGGCGGGGCAGGTCGGCTGGGAAGAGGTTGTGGGAAGAGGCCGGTTCGGGGGCTCCCTGGCCCTGCCGGAGCAGTGCGACTGGCTGAGAATGGCAGGCGTGGAAATTCGAACCTGCCATCCGGTGGCCCAAAGCCCTGGCTGGTGGAGGCGATTGAGTCGCGGGTACATGATCACACGCAGAGTAAGGCTTGCAGAGGGAGGTACCTCACCTGGCGGGGCAGGATCAACTTGGTCGAGTAGGTACTTTTCAAGGTACGAACCTAGCATGGAAGAGCAGGAGGCAGGAGCAGCATTACCCGTAGGAGCAGGAACAAGTGTCAAGAGTCAAGACGGCCCGGTCTAAGGTGTGTGGGATGTTGGCAGGAGGTTTCGAGCAGACGTTGGCGGCAAAGAGGGAAATTCTACAAGGCGCTGGATGCTGTGCCAACAAAAAGACCATTTTTGAGTTGTTGAACCTGGCCGTGGGAAACATATCCGCCATGGGTTGCTCACAGTGATGAAATATGGGTGCCGATATTGCTGCAAACCTCACTCACAAACATGACCCGGCACCACCCATCGAGACCCCTCGCAAAAAAAGAAGTAGGCTTAGCATTGGAGGGGCAAATCGTTGACAAGCAAGGCAATAAACAAGTCCTTGCGTTTTTTGCCCACGCACGCCACGCCTTCAAGAAGCCCTTGGGTTGGACCAAGGTAACTCGAGCTGTGGTCACTGGTGACGGGCAACCATTAGAGATCCAATGCACAGCACAGGCACCTCTGTACTGCGTGGTGCGTAGTGTACATATGCTGCGCTGCTGGCTGCTGGCTGCTGCATAATGTACCTTAGCTCGACGGACAACCCGCGCAGGGTCATGTACCGTTGGAAGATGATGAGAGTACCAGTCGAATACCGCACCTAATGTGGACGCCCCATGAGAAGACGGGGTAGATTTTCGTATCCGAGCCGGGGTCTGGTAGTATAACGCACGGATCTCTCGCCAAACTCTGTCTCTCTCTCTTTCGCTCTGCTGCGTACAGGGTTGACACGGTCGATAACCAGAAATGAACTTGACAGGCCGCATCCAAAAAGGAAAAAACAGAAAGAGGCTGACGTGCAAGATGGCGAGAGGAGAGGGAAAAAAAGGAACCAAGGAGGCGAAAAGTGCATCACCACCATGCCCATGCAAAGTGGACTATTGCTCGTATGGGAAAGTCGATCTGCCCCGTTTGGTTTGGCTGTCAATCAACTCTGCAATGCGTAACGCAGCACTGAGTCTCGACAGGGCGAGCACGGGAGCGGCCAATAACGGTGAAAATGATGATGGTGCAGGAACATTGTGGGAGGCGAGGTTAGCCAGATGAGAATCTAATAAAAATACAAGTCTTTGAGCGGGGGCCCGGATTTTCTCTCATCTGTTGTCTCCGTCTTCATCAAGGCGATCAATGTTTAACAGCCGTATTGATCCAAAGTCGGTAAATCCCCTATTTGATCCATTCTGGCGCGTTTGATTGCCACCAAGATGAAGAGATATGTCCAGGTTAGTGCCAGGAAATAAGACTTGCCGTCGGCCGCTTAATCCAGCTCTGAGCGTGGTGGCATCACTAGTTCTTGACAAGACACCACAATTGACCAACGCCTCCTATTTTCTTTCTTTAATTCTCCGTGACGGACACCATCTGTCTGCCTTGTGCAGATTGGATTGGATCGGTCATCTCCCCCTGGAACCACCACCACGACCGTCTCGACGGATCTGGGTCGTCTGTATTCCGTAGTGTATCCGTAGTGTTACGAAATCAACGAGACGGGGCCCAATGGCAGTTGTTAACAGCAAGTCGAGATCCATCTGAACCTGAACTTCAGGCTTCAGCTGCTCCGTCCCTACCTTGTACTTCGTACCCGAAGGTACGTTATGGCGTCGGCCCCACGACTTCAATCTTGAGAGTCTGTTCTCAATGCGCAAGGCCATCATCTGGGCGTATGGCGTACCTCGCTCCCAAAGCCCGCGCGTCCATGCTGCACGGCACATGCAAAAGCCGCCAAACCACCATCGCCTTCCCACGGTCTGAGCTGGCCGTCTGGTCTTTACTTTACCTTACTCTGTCGTACGTACATGCATGTTTTGCGCAGCGCCTGCATGACTCCCCCACCACATCTCCCGCTTCTGTTCCGCCGAGCAAACAAACAAGCCCGATTCGCAATAATGACAATGCGAACTTGGCCATTCTAGAAGAGCGGGTTGGGGCAACTGGGGCACGTACCAACTCCTTTCGAATCGCTTTCTCCCCAATATCCGTTTCCATCCCAGGGGCCTACGGAGTACCTACGGCTACACATTGCGAGCCTGAGATAGGAGTCAGAAAAGAGAGTAAATAGCGAGGAGGGGGGAACCAGCCGAAGCTACCTACCTTACCTAGGCCGTTGTTAGCCCCCAGGAACCCTGCCCCTCAATGTACCATCGCGGCCTCCTTAAGTAGTTTACCCTGATCTTATTACAGAGTACGTAGGTACATCACGGACCTTGTACCTGAGAAAGCCCGTCGACCTCACACCAACAACGAAGAAGCCCAGGACTAGCAATCCCCATCCATTTATCCACCTGCAAGTCCACCCACGCTAGGTTACCGTACCTACATACATGACATGGTGCCTACAGTGCACCGCATGCTCTCTCTAGTGTAGATTCTCGCTGCAAGCCCAGGGCCTCCATCTTGCGCTGCCCTCTGGGATTGGGATTGCCAGGGCCAGAGGTACAGGTACAGGTACAGAGGTACAGGGACCAGGCCCAGGTTTAGCCGAACAAAGAAAAGGGAAAACGTGCAGAGGTCCCCACCAGCAGAGACGCCTCTCTTGCTGCTTTCTCTCTCTTCCCCTTCCACGTCCCTCTTCCTCCCCGTCAGTCACGTCTTGCACACACACACACACACACACACACTCTTCCTCTCGACTGTGACCTGCAAAGGTATATACTTGGTCCCTTCCCCATTTTCCGCCCTCCTTGCCAGACGCAGTATACCGTGCTGGCGGGCGCTCCCGACAAGACATACCCAAACCTCTCCCGTCTACCGTCTTTCTTTGTCGACTTGCTCCTCGGATAGGTAGGAAGCGGAAGCCACTGGACGTCTTTTCCAATTGCGGCCCTGAATCAAACGGCGCACACCAACGACCGCTACCAAAGGGGGGAAAAGCAGCGCTACTTTTGCTCTCTCATCTTACCTAAGGGTAGGCTAGTAGTTCTCCGACACCAATCGACTAATTCTTGTTACGACCGAGACAAGACGACGCATCATCCCATCCCACACACTCACACACACATACCTACACACTGCGAAAGGAGGGAAAAAAAAAAGAGGATAGGAGAGCCACGCCATCGTCCTGCCATCTCCAAAACATACCGGGACCTGTCGAACCTTGAACTTGCGACGACACGCGAACTTGCCGCAAACGTGTACTTGCAACCTACCTGTACACGCATCTGCCCAGCAACCCAATTCCTGCTGAACTCCGACGGTCTCGAACTTTTTTTTTCTCTCCCCTTCATCGGCCGTTCTCTGGATTGCAGTTTATCCGTCCTCTCGTCGCCAACTCTCACACCATCCTTTTTTCGACACCCTGCAATCATGCATGTTCAGCCTGCTTTCCATCCGACCCAGCATTGTTGATACAACCATTTGAAACACCCTGCCAGGCTTCCCAGGTCCTTGTGTGACAACCCGCCACAGCCACATACCCGGGACCGACCTCTGCCTTCTTGTTCGCTTTCCTGTTGGCATTACCAGTCACACGGGTGGATCCCAGATCCCCATCGCCTATACCGTCCCTATTCTGATATCACCTTTCCAATTCTTAAAATATACTTCACACCCAGCCCTCTCCTACATTACGAGGTGCTCCACGATTTGACGATTCGCGCCCTCCGATTCGAACGAGCCGCCGACTACTTCACCCCTTCACGGCACCTTTGCCTCCCCCCGCTGCCGACCTCATCTGATCGCGCAGTCTTGGACGCGGCGCTTTCCTAATGTTCAGTCGGTCTCGGAAGGGTTCGAAAGGGTTCGGCTTTGGATCTTCAAGCACCAAAGACAGTCAGGTTAACCACCTTCTCGATCTTGGTCTTGTGAGCCCCAAGGCCATTCAAGACCCCTACCGTCCTGGTACCGCTACAACAACAAGGACAAATAACACGTGGACGGATGCGCCGTCCTTTCCAGAGAAGAGTACGTAGGCCCCCATTTGACTCCGACCGTGACTGCTTGAGCGTCGCGAATTGACTTTCCGTCCGAACGGCCGGCCGTCAAATTTGCTGCTTGACGTCCAAACTTGGTAAAAGTTACTCTTGTTAATCAATCTACACACAGACGTCTCAATAGCTCGCGGCACAGGACAGCGCTCCAACGCCTCAGTTCGATCCGGAGACAGTGCACACCGAAGAGGCGACAGCTACTCATCCAACAACATGGCATCCGGCGCCGGCCGCAACAGGAGGGAGCGCACCTTTGTAGGGAGCGAATGCGCAGTGTGCGAGGAGCCGCTGGAGCACACCCTGCGCGGAGAGCGCATTCTACAATTTTCATGCTCGCACGTATCTCACGAAGCTTGCTTCTACGAGTTTATTCGCGAATTCGAATCGCAATACTGCCCCTCGTGCGATGCGCCTCTCCATCTCGACACTAGCCGGGGCGGCAATGTCTTGGATATTGGTAAGCGCAGTTCCATGTCTTGCTCGCCTGAGACACGACTAATTCTTTTGCAGAAAAAATCAGCAACCTCGTTCGATCTGTCTCATCCACCGACACTAGGTCAAATCACACCCCTACGCCCACGGCTACGCCATGGGACAACAACCCAACGCCCACTCCGCGCCCCACCAGCATCGAGTCGAACCAGCGAAACATGGCCAGCACCCACACCCGCGAAAGCGCGCCTCGAAGCACTGGACGCGACAGGGAGAGCAGCCAGCCACCGACTTCCGAGAGGTACGGCCCTTCAAGGCACGCTCGCAGCGATAGCGAGGCCACCGGCGTCGCATCGTCTGGTGGCTACCCCGAAACGACCCAAAGCGGCCCGCCGCGCAGACACGATTATGACGTCCAGGCAATGGAGACCACACCGGGCAGCCCCCGCGCGATAACGAGGAATCCGATCCCGGCACCGACTGTGACAGTTCGATCCGAGTTCCCCACCATCAACAGGTCTCGGCAGCAGCAGACCTTGACCTGCCTTATTACCGTAGAAGTACCCGACAACAAGTGGCGGCCCGATCCCGAAGATCTTGGGTCAGCCCCGCCAGCCCCGCCTGCAGTGAATGCCCGAATCGACGAGGCGTTTGCGCGACCACCATCCCCGGCCCGAAGTGCGCCTCGATTCTATCCCTACGAGTCTCGGGAAGTGCTGGAGGAACAAACCGAAAATCTGAGAAACCGTGTGGACAACTGGCATGGACTCGATTTCAGCAGGTGAGATTTTGGCACACATTCCTTGCATGACCAACGGCCAATGACATGACTGACACACTCCAGATTCGGCAAACTGCGGCTGTATGGCACACTACGCGTCGGCAAGGATAAGGCATCCTGGCAGGAGCTGGAATGCTTTCTGTTCGCTGAAATGTTGATTTGCGTAAAGGAGAAGAAGGTAGCCCTCGCACGGCAATGGGACGAGAACGGCATGCCCAAGAAGACCACCCGCTGCACACTCAAAGGATCCATCCTCATCAAGAAGCACCTCAATGAGGTCTCGGAAACGGGCAACAGTGAGACACATTCCTTCTTTCCACCCAGGTTTTGACGTTAACCATTCACGCAGTTGATGAGAACATTCTTACACTAAACCTCTCTGTCGCGGAGCTGCCTCAGTTCCACCTCCGGTTCGAGAACCGCAACCAGCTCAAGCTTTGGCACCAAGCACTGCTCGACTTGAACGCTGTCGAAACGTCGCCAGTCCGCAGCCCAGAGTACGACCGAGGAGAATTCTCCGAGACGGACGAGGATGACTGGCAGCGTGGATCGCGACAGCAAAGGGTGTCGTCGATTGCCTCGTCCTGGGGCGGCCCTAAATCCACCACAACGGCGCCCACCGAGTACACCAACTTCCAGAGGAGCCCGACAATGCCGGCTTCCATCCACGTACCCATCGACGTGGTTGTGGTCGTCCCCATCTCATCGTCGATGCAGGGCGTCAAGATCAACCTTGTTCGCGATGCCCTCAAATTCATGGTCAACACCCTCGGCGAGAGAGATAGGATGGGACTCGTCACCTTTGGATCGGGCGGCGGCGGTGTACCCATTGTGGGCATGACCACAAAGGCGTGGCCCGGTTGGGGCAACGTATTGGGCTCCATCAAGCCGGTTGGGCAAAAGAGCCACCGCGCCGATGTGGTGGAGGGTGCCAATGTCGCCATGGACTTGCTCATGCAGCGCAAGTACAACAACCCGATCGCCACCATTATGCTCATCAGCGACGCTTCTACTTCGGACGCCGACAGTGTCGACTTTGTCGTGTCGAGAGCCGAAGCAGCCAAGATCACCATTCACTCCTTTGGCCTCGGCATGACGCACAAGCCCGATACCATGATTGAGCTCTCTACCCGCACCAAGGCGTCTTATACCTACGTCAAGGACTGGATGATGCTTCGCGAGTGCCTTGCCGGCTGCCTCGGCGCCATGCAGACGCTCTCTCACCAAAACGTGAAGCTCAAGCTGAAGCTGCCTGAAGGATCTCCGGCCAAGTTCCACAAGATCAGCGGTGCCTTGCAGATTACCAAGCGCGCCACGGGTCGTGACGCTGAGGCCTCCCTGGGCGATCTTAGATTCGGTGACAAGCGCGACGTCTTGGTGCAGCTCGTCATTGTGCCGGACAACACGTCCCAAGAACAACTGCCGCAGGATCCTTGGGATAACATTGTCTCGGGTCTGGAGGCGCTCGGTGGAGCTGGCGATGGGGACGACCAGCGGGTGACTTCAGTCGAGGAGGTGCCTCTCATCCAGGCTGACCTTACATGGGGTGACATTCTCCGGGATGGCACGCTCTCCCATCTCCCCCGCCCTTCTCTGCTTGCCATCACTATGCTTCCGGCCCAGGCGAAAAACAAGAATTCGTGGGCAGGATCGCCCCCGATCCCCCCTCACCCGCACATCGTCCAGCGGCGCATGGAGCTGCTAACGTCGGATATGCTAACCCGCGCCTTGACCCTCGTGTCGCGCGGTCAGCACGACCGAGCGCACACCCTACTCAACGAGACCCGATCTATTTTGAAGGGTCTTGGAAAAGGTGGTCTGCCTCCGATTCCTCCACCGACGGCACCGCCAACGAGATCCCTCCCTTCCACCCCGCACCCCGGGAACGATGCCTCACCCTCCATCACCCCCGACAGAAAACAGACTCCATCGCCCACTCAATCGGCCAACTCGTCCGCCGTCAACGGCTACCAGGCCACTGGCATCGGGCGCAGTCGGTCCAACGATGGCCTCGGTCTCGGTGCGGGTATCGATGCCAATACCGTTGCCGCTCTGGACCACGAGCTCGAGAGCAGTCTCGAATGGATCAGCCATCCTGCCGTCTTTGGCCGCGACAGCCGCAAAGCTGTTCTCCAAGCGATTGGAGTAATCAGCTCCCAGCGAGCCTTCACCTTCCGTACGCCGATTGAATCCCTGTGGTCTGGTCGCGTGGCGGGTGTGAAGAAGCTCACCAGCAAGAGTCGTGAGTGGCGCGAAGAGGGTGGCGGCGAGGGCGGCATCATGGAGGAGGCCTAAGTGGCCTCCTCGATATGCCATACTTTTCTCTGACTTACTGGGAACTCTTGGACTGCCTGAACGACCAGGCGGCGGCGTATTGGTTCCTTGGGAAACACATTCTTACGGTCGTTACTTGGCACGGGCTCGTCTTTGCCAATCATCATACCCCCTGATCTACAGCTGATTTGTTTTTTTGTTACCGATATAGCTGCTTTGCTCACGTCTTTACCGCACCGCAGCATGCTTTGCCGGAAAGATACCACACATGTTTTTGCTATTTTATTCCTTTCTTACCTACTATGTCTTCGAGCACGCGTGTCTTGTCTTGCGAGACGACTCGTCGTGCCGTCGCATCTCATGAAAGCTTTCTCGCGCTGCCACGTCACCGAGAGCCTTACAAATCATGTAATTTCGCTTCTTATTGTCATGTCACTGATGTCTGGAGAACTGGATGACGGGAGAGGGTTGTGGGCTCGGCTGCGAAAAAGCATGCTTCTTGTACATGTTTGGGAATGAACGACACGGACGTGCGGAAGAGTAGAGCAATACTACTTGCTGTTGACATGCCATATCAGATCATTGTCTTTTGTGACCGCTTCTGGGTTGATGAGTCTTTTGAATTTCGGCAACTACACCGAGTGTCTGTTGGTACGACTGTCTGGATTTACACGTAGCCTTGCCTTGACAACTTTCCCGAATTGAAATGAGTTGGGGTGATGGCGTAAAACAGCTCCTGTCCCAACTGCGATGAGCCAACACTGACCAACAGTTAGAATCCGAGTCACTTTGGCATGGACATCACGGGAAAGGACTTGTTTGAAAGACACAACACGAGTTCCGATCTATATCTGCGAGCTAGGCACACGTAACTCCAGGACATACTCCCCCATCCCCCATCCAAAACCTGTTTTTTCTCCCCTTTTCCTATTTTACTTCTTCTCGTTGTCGCCGCGAGACTCCATGTAGCTTCCGACTCTAGATCATGGATTCAAACTCGTGAAGGTGGTGAGAAGCTGCAGAGTTTGATTCATTGCGTTAGACGGAAAGGCCGTGGTGTAGGAAACTTGTAAGGGAAGGGCGATGAGGAAACTCACTCTATTGCTTCTTGTCGTTGGCTTCGTACTTGTCCTCGGGATAGGGTCCGAACTCCGTAGTCTGGCGCTTGGAGTTGGTGGTCTCGTACTTGTCCTCTGGATAAGGCCCAAACTCGGTGGTCTGGCGTCTAGAGTTCTTGGCTTCGTACTTGTCCTCGGGGTAAGGACCGAACTCGGTAGTCTGACGCTTTTCCTTCATGTTGCTGCTCTCGTACTTGTCTTCGGGGTAGGGTCCGAATTCTGTAGTCTGGCGCTTGGAATTGGTCGACTCGTACTTGTCTTCGGGGTAGGGACCGAACTCGGTAGTTTGCCGCTTCTCCTTCATGCTGTTGCCCTCGTACTTGTCCTCGGGATAGGGCCCAAATTCGGTGGTCTGACGCTTCGAGCTCTTGCCCTGGTAGCTATCCTCTGGGTAGGGCCCAAATTCGGTAGTCTGACGCTTCGAGCTCTGGCCCTGGTAGCTATCCTCTGGGTAGGGACCAAACTCCGTAGTCTGACGCCTTGCCTTGCCCTCGTACTTGTCTTCAGGGTAGGGGCCAAACTCCGTGGTCTGACGCTTGCTGTTCTCCTTGCCCTGGTAGCTGTCCTCTGGGTACGGACCGAACTCTGTGGTCTGGCGTTTCGTGTTGCCCTCGTACTTGTCCTCAGGGTACGGGCCGAATTCAGTCGTCTGGCGTCTTTGGTTCTCCTTGCCCTGGTAGTTATCTTCAGGGTAAGGACCAAATTCTGTGGTCTGGCGCTTTCCATTCTCCTTCCCCTGGTAGCTATCCTCGGGGTAGGGACCAAACTCGGTCGTCTGGCGCCTCTGGCTCGCCTTGCCCTGGTAGCTATCCTCGGGGTAGGGGCCGAACTCGGTCGTCTGGCGCTTGCCGTTCTCCTTGCCCTGGTAGCTGTCCTCAGGATAGGGACCAAACTCGGTGGTTTGGCGCTTCTCCGGAACGGCGAGCTTGGCACCCGGAGCGGCGGCGGCAAGGCTTGCGGCGAAGGCAAGGATGGCAGTGACCTTTGTCATATGCATGATGGCGTTTGGAGTTGTGAGAGGAGGGATGAATGTGTTGTGAAGAAGAGTGCTAGAGGCAAGGTGAAGACTGGAGATATTGAAGAAGCTTGTAGAACTGTGAAGGTGTTTGACTTGATGAGTGAGTGAGGAGAATGTTCGCTTTTTCCGGAACGAAATGCACCCTTAAATATCCATTTTTTCTGTTCAACTTGGTTGTCAACTCGACTGACAACTCATCAGTGAAGTTGCCATTTCGTTCAAGATTCAGAGGCCTCGCCATCGGTCCGACGGATACGGGTGCTTTCGTCACTCGACGCCCTGTCGTGAACTTCTTGTTCGTGATAGCGTCAACGCGTCGTCACTCTTGTTGTTCGTGATGCGCCATACTTTCGAGTCCGCAGCAGAACTAGAGCTCGATCGTATGACTCGTTGATCCGTTCAACCTTTTCCGAAGATCAGAAGGCAACGCATCGCCGCCCGCTAGCGAGAACAAGTCGAGATGATTGCGTCTCCCATCGGGAACTTCAAGTTGACAAAGTTTGAACCTCGGGGATCGAGATCATCATGAACTAACCTTTGAAGAATCTCGGAGTTTCTTGTGGTCCAAGGAATCATCTCTAGGCATGAGTCGTCAACTTCCTTCTCATTTCCAGTGGGAAGCCTCTCCATCGGGCATATAAGGCGGATATCCGTCGGGCCCACGATGTTGGTCTTAGCGTTTGCGATTCCTGGCACAAACTTCTTCTCTAACCTCTTTCAGTCAATCCCGTTCTAACCTCTTTACACAATGTCTCTCAAGCAATTCTTGTCCATGTCCTTCGCCGCGGCCCTCCTGGCGGCACTCTTCTCCGCAAAGTCTCGGTCCCAGACGGAGCTCCAGATCCCACTCGGCAACTCTTGCCCGCGCCCGCGCTATACGGTACGGACGTTGTCGTATGATCCACTCATTCAGCACATTGAGAACTTTATCACTCAAGAGGAGTCCCAGTACCTGCTGCAGATTGCGTACGTCAGAGCTCCTCCCTATTGCTGAAGATTCGGGGTATACGTGCTGACTGACTCGGTACAGGCATCCTAGGTTCCAGCGGTCTCGCGCCATCGGCACTGACGGGCGATCCATTGCTGCACAAGAACGAACCAGTTCCACGGCGTACCTGCCTTCGGATGATTCTGTCGTCCAATGCATCAGATCCCGCGCTTCGGAGTTTCAGGGCTACGTAGACCTTGACATGATGGAGGATCTGCAAGTGACGCGGTACTTGGAGGGGCAGCAGTACACGAATCACTATGACTGGGCAGCGAACCCCGCGGCGAGAAATCAGACGACAAACAGGGGAAACGACCTTCTTTGCCGTTCTCGATGTGGAGTGTGCCAGCTGCGGGACACGGTTTCCCAAGATTTCGGTGGACTGGGGTGTCGAGGATGAGCGGTGGTGCAACCTGGTCGACTGCGCGGCCCAGACAGAGCTGACAGTGCGAGCGGTCGCCGGTAGTGCCGTCTTCTGGCGGAATCTCCATTCCGATGGGACCGGAGATGCTCGAACGCTACATGCCGGCCTGCCGGCGGTAGGCGGCAAAAAGATCGGGTTGAATATCTGGACACGCCGGGAGGTTTAGTGCGCCTGCGAGGGGGGAGACTGTCTCCCGGGGATATTGGACGTTTCGAAATAGCGCACCAATCATCTTTCACTCTTTTGACTCCGCTTTGTCACACGTTCTATTAGTCTTTAGACCTTGTTTTGTTCTGGTGAATCGAGATCTATCTGCAAGGGCCACAAAGTCTACATGCTTATATTCATACTCCTCCCACGCGGCACCTGCTGGTCACTGACACAACTGGGGCTGTCTCTAAAGACTCCGGTAAAGGTTCACACTAGCGCTTTGTAGATCATGGCCAACTACACGCGGAAGACGACAGCCGCTTTTTTTAGACTTTTGACTCAAATATGCCAAAAAGCCGGTGGCATGAACCATGATGTGATTCAGCGCGTAGTCTGTCAAGTGCAATGCCCCATTGGGTACATCGGTAATGGCGGCTAATTTCGCTGGAATCATTGGACGCGGCCGCTAGAACCAACTCTTCCGGAGCCCAAAGCTTGTCTGTGGTTCCCGAAAGCTTCTTTCAGGTAGACGTACACGCTAGCAGGCATCAGATTCATGGTCGATGGCGAAGGGACCAGGGCCATATCGCACCCGAGTAGCTCGGTAGATCAACACGTACTAGAGAGAGCTCGGATCGCGAGGACAGGAACCACCTCGCGACCTGCCTTGCCGACATCTGCACAGCAGCAACAACAACAATCTGAAGGAATCTGCTCCACTCTGTGGTCTCCCACCTCTCCAGGCCTACCTCATCTTTCAAACTGGCATTGATCATTCTCCATATCGTAGAACACCTACATCTCACTTTTGCAATGGAAGAAAGCAAGCTCCTTAGGCGCAACTCCTCCTCGGACGGTGATACGGATTCTACTGGATTTGCTGACACCTTGGAGCGGGGCTCTATCCGCAAGACCGTCATGTCACGTTGTGAGCTGTTTCGTTGCTGTCTTGACATTATCCTCATTCTTTGTCTTCTTGGGACGACCGCTGCGATTCTCAAGAAGGACGCCGGGCGACACGACAAAACGGTCTGGCCGGCGGGAAGCGACTACAATCACTTTGTCCCACATGGCAAGCCGCACCTCTTCACCTTGTGAACGCCGCTGACCTGCAGGGTAGATGTGAGCTCGAGAGGCGTTCCGAAGCCGTCGGGCCCTGACCAGTACGAGGTCACCGCCCATGCGTTTCATGACCAGAGTGTCCTGAACGAGACTCTTGATTCTTGGCAAGGTCTCTCCCACGGCAAGCATCCATTGAATCAGGATTTTATCACCGACTAACGAGATTGCCAGCCTTTGTCCGAGCCTCCCCATATGACGGTAGTGGGCCTCAGAAGCTGTTTTCAGGTGACTTGTTTGAGATTGCCGCTTTCCATCAGATCCACTGTCTGGTAAGTCATCTGATCAATCTTTTCGTTCTTCGCACTTCTGACGCCCGGGTCACTAGACATCCATCCTGGAGGATTTTGGTCTCTTGGCTGCCGGTGTTCCCAAGGAGGAGCTGCCTGGGTACCACAGCGGGGTCACACTAACGTGGGAGGAGCACAAGGCGCACTGCTTCAACTACGTCCGGCAGGCCCTAATGTGCTTTGCTGACTCCACCGCCGAGGGCCACATTGAGGGTGACACGCATCGGGTCGCTGATCATGGGGTAATGCATGTTTGCAATGATTTTGATGCTCTGCTGGCGTGGTCGAAGGAGCCCGAGCGGGCACTGCCCAAAAGTTGGAGGGTGACAGATTAAGAAGAAGAGACTTGCCCGTTTGTAGCAGATAGATTTGTAGTTGTAGCACAACTGACATACATTCTCTTATCTGACTTACTATGCGCATTGTGGCATATCGATCTTGCTACGAAAATTACGAGTCAAGTTTGATATAATGGAAATGACGGAATGCAGACCATGGTGTTCAAGAGCTTGTCCAATAGCCGTTTAGAGGTTTAGATTAGCGCCTATTAGATGACAAAACCGAGTGGCTCAGTGACACTCTCATTTCCCCTATATGAGAGCACATCAGGCATATGCAGTCACAGTGAAGATTCTCGTTTGTACAGCCAGATGAAAGCTTTGTTGTACTAGTCTCAGTATAGGCACTCTGTCTGGTTGTACTATCTCTAGTCTCACCCCATGTGGGAGTGTCCATGGCCGTGACCAGGCACACCTTCCTTCGCCTTTCCCGGAAACATTTTTGAAAAGTGCCCGCAGTCAGGGTATTGGATCTTTGCTCTGACCTCAATGTCATCCGGCTCATTGATCCTCGTCAGAACCTGAGTACAGTGTTGCGTGTGCGTCAAGACGTCTTCGCGGTGAACCATGCGATTCTCAGTCAACGCCTTGTGGAATCGGAGGATGTTGTAGGCGCAGTGCGTCTTGTGAAGCCTGTTGGTGAGGTATACAGGCTGGGTATCAGAGCCGAACTGCTCCTCAGTCACGGACGCCGTCTTGTTCTGGTCGGTGTAGAACACCCACGGCCCGGCGTTGCGGAATTTGTCCGTCAGCTCACGGTCGAAGCACTCCTCCGGCACCCAGCAGAATGAGAGCACGTCAAAGTGGCAACCGAGTGCTTGGGCCTCGCTGGACGAGTTGCCGCAGGGGTTCTCTATGATGCCCTGGGCGTTGGTGCGGGAAGGCGGGACGATGGACTGGAAGACCCAGGTGACGGAGAAGGCAAAGATGACGCTCAAGGCTAGACCGATGAGGAGCTTGGAGAGAACCTCGCGCTGGTAGCGGCGCTGCACCTCTGGTGAGGGAAAAAGAGGAGTTCCCTTTTCTTGCTCATCCTCGGTGAGCATGGGGCGGGTGCTATCCTCGCTATCGTAAGACATGGTGTTTTTGGAATGATGAGAATGAATTTAGGTGTGTAAGTGATGTTCCTGAAAATCCTTTGCAGAGACGATGTGAGACCTAGGCTTTGAGATTGTCTACTGCGACGAGACGGTGAGGTGACCTTTGGCATTTGGGCCCAGGGGCATTGCATCTACCCGACTTGAGTCTACTTGGCCGTGAGACTCATTTGGTGACTTTCTATGATATCTCATGACTCTTGCACGGCTCGGAAGATGAGAAAATCATCTACAAGCGTACGATGTGGGGTTTTAGACTTTGGTTACGTCTCCTCGCAATGAAGCTTAGCGCATAAATGCGCCGTGTACAAGATCCTAAGTCTAGGCTTCAGTAAATTCCGCCGTTTCGTCGTTGAAATGGAATATCACCATGGAGGAGTACGATCGGCGATGGACTCCTATCCGAGGACCGAAGTCGAGTGCCGAACAGAGTCAACTTGACGATGTCAAGATCAACTCACCTCTGCCATTGAGTTTATGTCGGTCCCATGTTTTGACTTTTGGCAGTCAAAGCTTCGACGGGAGGGAGTCGTCACTTGCACCCGAACAGCTCCACCCCGGACTGAGTCGCCAGCCAGAGAGGGAAAAATCCAACAACACCTGCGGGCGTTCGGCGAACCCGTTTTCGAAATAGTGCCTATTTTGAGTTGTGACTCTAGCAATTTACACTCGAACGGCATTCTTTTGCCGGCATTGCAGTCGACCGGACGATCTTGCCATTGGATGGCACATTAGTCGTAGGGCACCTTATGGTCGTTGCAGTCGGGGTTCATTAATCCCCAAGTCCAGAGCCTCCCTTGATGAATCAGATGGTCACCCGTAACTCCTCTACTCACCCAACACAAAGTTGAGTCACTATGAACTTCTTCAAGGCAGACAAGTCAACGCAGTATGTGTCTGTAGAGGAGAGCTCCGAGTGTAGCGAAGACCAGCTGCCTTTGCGAAGGAGGCCCTCGTCGCCGATTGTGTCGGTTTCCAGGTCTTACTACTTCATTTCGTTGCTGTTGTTTGCCATTTTCCCCGTACTTGTCGTTGCCTTGTTTGTTCTTCACACTCGGCTAGAGGGCGCTCGCATCGACAGCGGCTTTCTCAAAGGCTTCCCTACCGAACTAGGTATGCCAGACAGTGCTCTCAAACAAAGGGCAGACAACGAGCTGACATTAAGAGCTACATAGAACCAATCAAAGGTGTACTTGCCAGTGAAACAGTACGTTTCACTGGAGGCCTTCACTTCTACAAGAATGGGACCTTGTACCGTGAGGTAATTGAGGGACAACCGCAATACGTCGGGCCTCCATCACCAGCGATTGATGCAGCGTGGAAGAGTCTGCTAAAAGGTGATTTGGCCAAGGGAGTTCGACCTAAAACCACACTGACCAAGTTCAGGCCAATACATGAACCTTGTTGGGAGCGAAGCATCGAGCATGGTTGGGCGCACGTGGAAAGACAGCCACGGCAACTACGAAGTGGCGTAAGTTTCGCATTCTTACGAGTAGAGTTTTAAGCAATGAACTAAGACTTGTCTAGTCTAGATGTGATGCATACCCTCCATTGCGTGGTAAAGTACCTCTGGCCCGTGGTTTGTCTGCAATGACGACTAATTCGTTGAAGAACAAAGTGAGGATGGCTCTGGATCCAGATTACTACAGGGAGGAAGAGAGCCCCCGAATTCACAGGATGCACGTCGGTAAGCCATGCTTCTTTCTCAAACTTCAAAAAACAGTGCGGCTAATTACAGCCCTAGACCACTGTCTTGACTATCTTAGGCAGACGGTACAATGCCACGGTGACCTGACTCCCATGGTTTTCAGCTGGTCGGAGGATGCCGGAAGGGTTGTTGCCGACTGGAAAGAACCTCATACATGCCGCAACTTTAACCGTGTTCGCAGTTGGGCTGAAGACCACTTTCGGCCATGAACTACGTATTATACACGTGTTACTCAACCCATTCATGCGGTTTATTTTGAAGCAACTTTTCCCCTAAGACTGTTAAGAGGCTCTAGTTTAGAACTCAAGATCTAGGAACGAATCTTTTGTAGACAGTGTATTGGTAGAACGGAATAGTATTCGGGTTTGAGTTTATAATTCTTACCAAACTCTTATCCTGCTTCTTTGTACTCGCACTGTCTTGATATCATTGCTGTCTTTGTGTTTATACTGCATGGTGTATGTCATTTGCATTTTTCAAGTAAACGCTTAGATCACTTTGTTCACAGTTCGTAATACGGGGGAGATACGCCTATTGGTTTGTCTTGAATAAAAGCCACGGTTTAAGCACAAGATGTACCGAATCTTGTAGGATAGATGAGATAAATATTGGACAAGACACGATAAGATCAAGTATGGCCATACCGAAAGCTGGGTTTGGAGATCTGCCATGGCGACAAGTCACATAAACCTATCAGATTGACAGAGAGCTGACCTCTACTACTCTACCTTATTCATCCAGGTACGTCGGCATTTTCGACAGCCGTCCCCACCCATGCACATTCGAAGTCTGATGGAGTATTCGCAAAGGTTCTACTTTCCTTGACCTCTTTCTGTCATCTATGTGGTCATGGCTAGGATGAGATTTTGAGTTTTGCTCTCAATCAACCCCCCTTTCCGGTGCCGTGCTCCAACCTCCGAGTAGGTCTGTCCAAAGAAATTCGTTTGTTTCTCCGATTATAACTCCCATGTAGCATTCTAATTCTTGAAGAAGAGCGTCCGACAGGACTCGTTAGGGTCTATAGGATACTCCATACCGGAAGAAGCTTAATCTCCACTCTAGCCCATCGTGTCCTCCTCTACCTCCGACTTGACCAGGCACACACTGGCTCGCAAGCTCTGGGAGAACATTGCTCAGTATAAGCACGAGAATACTTAGCTTTTCGCGATTCGAGCGAACTATGACACATTCCCAACCAAAAGGGAATGAGCGACGAACATCTCCAAGAGGTGGACGATCCTCACAAATCTTCCTGGTCATCCGTGAAGCCAAAGCTCTATCTGAGTAATTGTAAGGCTCGAGTGGGAATCTTGAGAGAAATCAAGCGCATGACATATCTCGACGGAAACACCACTAGTTCCCTATCCGACGACCTCCATACGCCTTACCTTTGGGCGGCTTGCATGAGTACCGACTTATCCGAGCTTGAGAAGTTCAGGGATATCCTGAAAGAGTCGTCCATGGAAGATGCTGGTCCGTCTCTGATGCTTATCAGCGCGGCGGTCCAACAGCTTGTGGCATTGTGTAAGTTCTATGTCCTAGGCTATTGAGGGCCATTCATGGCGCTAATAAATTGAACCAAAGACAAAACTCCCGACCATGTTGAGGTGGACTCCGCTGCGTCGTCTCCAAGTGCCAAGTCTCCACGAAGAGAACCGGCAACCTGTAATTCAAAAACCATCCCCACAAAGAGCAGCAACACCCCACGACCACTCTCATCACCTCTGCAGCATTCTCCTGGGAAGACAGGTTCCGGAGGCCGACAGCAGTCTGCGGAATCCGGTTCGCCAAATTCGCCGGGCAACCAGGAGAAGTACAGGAACAAACGAGCGGTCCAAATGGTGAGCCAGACAACATTCTCTCAATTCAGTAAGTAGTTAGCTAATTCTCGATAGGCAAAGCAGCGGGACAATGCAACATGCCCTTTGCTAGGCACCAGATACTGTGAAGCTGCTCATATCTATCCATTTGCCTCCATCGAGAAGAAGGGCACGATCGTGACGAGCGTGCACGCTCTAATGAAAGTTTTCGGACGGGGGACAGCTCAAAGATTCACTGATGCTCTCAGTATGGTCAACCTGGACTCGTGCGCCAATATGATCTGCCTGGATCGTATTCCGCATAGAATGTTTGACGACGGCCGACTAGCCTTGCAGCCAATTGATAGAGGCACCTACACGAATGGCAAACACTTCATTCGCTTGCGCGTGCATTTTCTGCAGACACAGGCGAGGCAACACGAACCACGCGCATGGAGAAATGATCTGGCGCAGGATCCTTATGAGCTGCTGGAGAATTTCCAGCTCGGCGACGACGAGACTCAAGGAATCCGCCTCGTTTCTTCCGTGACTCAGCGCGAAATTAGTGATGGCCACGAGTTTGATATCACTGCAAAGACGCAAGAAGATCTTCCAAATTGGGACCTTTTCGATCTCAGGTACCGCATTAGTCTGATGAACCATCTGATCGGCGCTGCTGGTATTTCAGAAGAGGAGATTGGTGAATCCGATAAAGAGGTATCTGATGAGGAATTCGAAGATATTGATGTGGTCGAAGGCGCCATCACGAAATTGGAGGAAATCGCGGAGCAGAGGCCGGAGGAGGTGGATGAGGATGATATTGCCTGAGTATCGAGATATATGTACCTAGGCTTGGCGGGGCTTTTGATAGATAGTCGTAGTGTACTCATCGATGACCACCGAGCAACGTGATTGTTCCGAAACGTATTGGCCGTCCTATTTCCTGTCCTAACGCTTCTGTGGTGTCGTGATGTTTAGGCAGATGGAGTGGGGCCAGCTGGCTTGGGAACAGGCAGCACCCGCTAATGGCTACCAGAACAAGGATTAGATGCAGCCCATCGTCGGATACAAAAGCTTGTAAATTGAACCTCACTTTCTGTGAGCTTTCCGAGAATTAGTCTGCACTGCCATACAAATTATTGTTAAGCTACCATCTCTTTGATATTTCCGACCTTTGAATATCTTGACACCATCTCAGCCTCTTGAACCATGTCCGGAAAAAGCGCCCCAGTCAACTCTTCCCAACCACTTACACAATTCTCATTCGCCATCTTCACCAAACTCCCACCCGAGCTTCAACTTGAGATCCTTTCACACTGCCAGCAAAACGACCTCATCTGCATATCCCTTGCATCACACTCTCTCCGCGCCATGATGCTTCCACTCATCCCGGCAAAACCCTCGCTACTCTCATACGACCAAGTACACCCCCCAGAAGCGCTCAAGTGCGAGTGCGGCGACACTTCAGCAATCGGCGTTGTCCAGGACAAGTACTGGCATAGGAGGAAACGTCATGTCTACAAGTACGCCGAGCCCCCGAGAAGATGCTCAAATTGGACGCCCTGTCGATCGTATGCCACCGACCACGCCATGTGCCGGCGGCAGTGGTGTAGGCACTGCTCGTGTACCACGTGCCCGCTCTATGCAAGACTCCGCAGGTCGATGGGAGACCTGAGATACTGTGCCGAGTGCCAAAAGTTTACGAAGCGCCCACAGACGAAGAAGTACAAGGGGAGATGTGAGTCTAAAATAGAGTGACGCGAGTCTGAGGAGCTGATCGCTGACACATGCCAGGTTTGCATGGCCGCCCCCGGGTTCGACGGAATCCAGACAATCACTGGACAGCCAAAAAGGGAGTGTCGTATGGGTATCGCTGGTGGCGAAGATGGGGCACTTGCGGTGTCGATGCCTGGGGGTATCCAGACGGGGACAAAACGGCGGATATTAGCAGAAGGAGAAATGCGAGAGTTGTGTAGACTGTAGAGAGTTGTTGGCCTTTCAATTGATTAGGTCTCTCATCAAGGGTGTAAACTTGCTTGTGTTATTGGGGTCCCCGAGCGGCACATTGTGCCATGTACAGCGAGACTTGAGAGCTCCGCACCGTCAGATGCTTGTACACTATTTTAGACATTTGCTTACTGCAACCAGGTTTCCATAACTCTTTGAATGACGTCAAATTGACTCTAATATCCAACAAACTAAACAATTGAGGCAGCGTATACTCTCCAGAGAACTGCGGATGAAGTCCATTCCCGAGACTTGGCGACAACGCGTCGCTTTGAATGACGTTCTGAAATGCAGTGACTACTTATAGGGAGTTCATCACTGCTCATCATATCAATACTACCACCATCAGCAGCAACTACTCTTCCTCACAAGCCCGAACGTTTCGCGGACAATGTTGGTTCTTTGAAGGAATTTCCCATCCAAGATACCTAACGATCTAGTGGGTTATCCCGTAGCACTCGTGAAGCCTTTTGCTTTCCCTAGATTGTATTGTCTCTTTGTCGTCGTTTGGTCTCAGCAACTTACGCTAACTTACACCTAGTAGGTAATTGGGGTCAAGCTCCACTTACCGCGGCACCGTCCCCAGACCCACACCCTGCTACCGACTGGCTGGCGAAAGCTTCTGCTGATTTTGATGAACAAGCACTTGCCCGAGCGATGGTAGAATACATGTATAATCTGGGAAATTTTGCGCGTAGAAGTTTCCTGGGATCGCCCGGCATCGAAGACGAGTTTTCTCAAGCTATTGAAAAAAGACTGCTGCTGTGTCTGGGAAAAGCATAGCACAGCAAGGAGCTCAGAGCTCAAGGTCCCTCAAGCTCGGCACACTCTGAGACTACCGATTGGCTCGGCGCATGCAAACCGTTCATGTCGAGCTACCTAAGTCGAATTCTCTACTTCATCCCTACGGTCGATTGGAGGACTCTCCCAGTGCGACTATTCTCTAAAGGGCCAAAGAAAGGAAGAAAAGACAATTTTTTTTTAGTTATTATTATCATTTCCTGAAACCTCAGTGACTCGGAATGGAGTGGAGATCCGGGGTATGCGTAATGACGAGGGCCCGGCCACGCACCTCGTGCGGCTGGCAACCCCTCACCGGGAAAAGACAGGCGCTGGTGCCGTCATAGTTCCAGCCCCGTATCAGGGCTGGTATGCTTCGTAAATTCATAACTCACTACTTCATCCTCTGAGCCAGCGACCTACATTTCTAAAATATCTCTTTTGGCTATATGCTTTCTCCATTACTACCTTGTCGCTCGAAATCTACCATTATCAACCATGGCGCCCTCTCAAGATACCGAGCGTGTTCAACTGCCCGAGACCTGGAACCCCGAAAGTATATCTTTTCCACTCCGACGAGACTTGCCTAGCATTCCGGGAGCCCCAAAAGATGCTGCCTGGGTTTGGGGCGCTGAAGATAATGTACCTGCCATATTTCCCTTTGAAGAAGAGTATTAGTGAGCTCATCAGCCGTCAGGTCGGCCGCCTCAACCTTCTCACCCGCACCCGTGTGCTGGCTGCATCAACAGCAATCGAAAGTGGCGAGGTCATACCGGTAAAGTACGGAACCCTCGAGTCCTACCGGCACAATTGTATCTCAACACGCTGGTAGCCTGCCTCTCAATGTCCCAGGCCAGCCTGCCTTCAATCGAGAGCCGTTTGTCCACCATATCAAGACTCTGATTCCAGGGTTATGTTACGACGACAACTACTACATGAATACCCAGAGCGGCACTCAGTGGGACGGCTTCAGACATGTACCTATCATCCGCCCCCATAGGAGTACCACCTCTTGAATGCTAATACAGACCAGTTTGCTCATTTACCTTCGGGGACGTTTTACAACAATGTAAGGCGCTCATACCCCTCCTGCTCTGTGAGTCGTGGTGAAATTAATCGAATCAACTGCCACAACAGACCAAGGGACAAGACATCGAGGGAGCAGCTAGCAATCTAAAATGCTCCATCCACCACTGGGCTGAGCGCGGCATCGCTGGCCGCGGTGTGCTTTTGGATTTCTGCTCTTATGCGCACGCCAAGGGTCTCAATTTTGATCCATACGACACTTGCAGCATATCTTACCAAGACTTGCTCGAATGTGGCCGAGAGCAGGGCATAGACATTCGGCCTAGGGCGCAAGGAGGCGAAATCGATATTGGCGACATCCTCTTCATCCGGAGTGGGTGGGTCGAGGCTTATTACAGCAAGAGTCCAACCGAACGCGCCCATCTGGGACTCAGGGGTCACAATGACATCAAATTTGGCGGCCTGGCTCAAGAGGAGTCTATACTTGACTGGCTGCATGACTGCTACTTTGCTGCTGTTGCTGGGGACTCGCCCACGTTTGAAGCTTGGCCAACCAAGGCGGGTTAGTTGTGCTTTTCTTGCCCCATTCTTCCAATCAGGGGAGTGCGTGTGCTTACGGCTGGGGATTTGCTGACTGGAAATGTCAGAATACCACCTTCACGAGTATATCCTGTCACTATGGGGGATGCCTTTGGGCGAGATGCTCAACCTAGAAACATTGGCTCGTCGATGTCGCGAAATGAACAAGTGGACATTCTTCTTCACAAGCGCTCCAGCAAATTGTCCACGTAAGCATCTTGTTCCCCTTCAAAAACGACCATCTTACTCACACAGCTTCAAGAGGGCGTTAGCAGCCATGTTAATGGCACTGCGATTTTGTAGTCGTGTTCGCTGTACGACTGAACTGATTTCAACATGTTTCAAGCAGTATGGACTGTTTCAGAAGAGAAGGAATTTCAAAGCTACCTTTACTTGCACTGCATGATTTCCTGTTATCAGTTTTGTCTGTCCTGTGGCAGTAGACAACGCCTTGTTGGAATATTGTATATGGACGATGGTACAACGTTCTCTTCCTTTAATGTAGGTTTCCAAGAGAACACTTATTATCCGCTCCCTGATGTCCAAATTTCCTAAATCATACATATCAGCCTGTGACATCGTATTCGCCAATCAAAATGCAAGAAGTTCGAGACACGGCTATTGTCCATACGCAAGAGAAACGGAGTAAGCCTAGGACCATTGGACAGCTTTTTGCGCCCGGCGGTCCATGACTTACACATCCGACGCTTTCATCTGGCCCATTGCGTGACCGAGGCGCGGCAAGTTGGGGTGGATTCGTTGCCGGCGGCCGTTCGCCAGCTTGGCACAGGTACCGAGGCGTCCAAGGCGACCCGGCTGTCTTTGGTTCCTTGCGGCTTCAAGGTTGGCTTAGTCGGTACGTTCGGGTAGTTGAGCGGTTCGTGCTTAGACCACCGAAAGCGCATAATAATTTCAAGTGCAGTTCTGAGTCCTGATAGCTGTGGCCTGCTGACCAGTGTCCTTCTGATCCATATTTGTAACATCTGAACATCGCAAAATGAGAATTGAGGGAAGGACGTTTATCGTATCCGGCGGGTAAGACAGGGCATTTCTCAGAGTTTTGAACCACGATTACTGACCTCTGGCATATCGCATCCTGGCTGGGACAGGTCTGCGTTGAGCATCTGGTCGAGAAAGGCGGGCATGTGTCTATCTTGGACATATCTCAAGAAGCCGGTGCCGTTCTAGTGGACAAGCTGGGCTCGCAAACGATATTCTTCCAGTGCGATGTGACGCAGACCGAGACTGTCACAGAAGCAGTCAATGGTGCTGCACAATGGAGTGCGTCAACCAAGATGCCGCTTGGCGGTGTCGTTGCCGCTGCGGGTGTAGGCGGCCCTGCCACTGTGAGCTGCCCTTCATCAACTGCAAGGAATGGAGTACTGACGCGACCTTTGACAGATCCTAGACAGACATGGTGCCCCTTTCGACCTCAACTTGGTCGATTGGGTGCTGAACGTTAACCTTCGAGGCACTATTGATCTAGTACGGCAGTCGGTAGCGCAACTGGCCAAGCTTGAGCCGATTGAACCTGATGGAGAGCGTGGAATCGTCATCATGGTTGCCTCATCAGCCGCTTTTGACGGTCAGAAGGGACAGGTGTCGTACGCGGCCTCTAAGGGCGCAATCACGGCAATGACACTACTCATGACCCGGGATCTCGCCCGATTTGGTATTTGGGTTGCTACTATTGCTCCTTCGCTTTTTGATAGCGCCATGACATTGCGCATGAGTGGCAAAGTTCGGATAAGCTCGGAGTCTGCCATGGAGCTCCCCAAGCGAGCAGGACAGCCAGACGAGTTTGCAACACTCGCCGTACAGCTGATTGAGAACATTATGCTCAACGGGACGGTGATCAGACTCGATGGCGGGATGAGAATGCCGAGCAAAATGTAACTTGACAGCCAGTATGCAAATGGTTCGCTTGTGGTACGCTGAGGAACGAACGCAGTCTACCCTACAAGCAAGAATCATACAGTCCGAATGGATGAAGCTACCGTGATGTCAGACAAGGGTGCAGAAAACATGCGTAATTGAGAACAACGCTTCGAACGGCAGAATAGCCTTGGAAGGAAGATGAAGCGTACCAGTACTTTTCATCCACTCTGCCAAATGCCATAACACATAGTTCTCACATTCACTCGGTGAATAGCCTGCGTGCTTATGTTTGCTGGGTGGCCCTGGTGGAATACCTGATTGCGAACTATGATTGGCTATAGAAATAATTTCTCGCCCTAATAGGTAATTCCTTATCCTAGAATTTACAGTAATATTGATAACACATGTTGGATGTGACTATCGCTCGATCGTTGTTTTGTGACGTACCTTGTTGTATTCAAAATAATTCTAGCTTTATCGCGAATCGCATATTAATTGACTCACGTCCGGCTGCAGTGGTACGGCATTCAATCGGATGGTATAAGCTCGCCAAAGTAAGAGCAATCCGTAGCAAGTGCTGAGTCTTGCGCGGTGCCGCGGTTCCCTCAGCGGCCCCACTCAAATTCGGTCAAGGCCTCCGACAGTGGTGGACTTGGGAACCGATTCTGCACCTCTCGGCATCCAGCCCGCCGGCCGAGTCTGATCCTTACCTGGACTGAGATGGGCCGAACCTCGGCAGGACAACGGATGATTGAGCTTACCAGGGATCGCGGCTAAGGAACGAAGCTGCCGAGCACAATGGGACGAAACCCCTCTCTGCAGCTGCTCTGGTCATTGGCAGATCAGAAATCTGGCTGCTTGCAAATTTGATAACCTTTGCGATGAAGCAGCTAGCCAATCCGAAATTCTAAACCAACACAACCAAACATCACAGCATTTCAAGTGTTCCCTGAAACATTTGCTTAGCAAATAAGCCCGAGGCCTGGTAGATTGGGCAATAGCATAATCATTAGGTCCAACAAGGTTGCACATCCCAGTGAATACCTAAGGTAGTAATCAATTGGTAGCATTTTGCAGCGGTAGATCCTCCAAGCCGAGGCTTTATACAAAAGTCCTTTTGCCTCTTCTGGCGTGCACAGGCGATTCCTAGTTAGCAACATCATGGGGTAGATGAAAGGTTCCGTTGTCCACCTTACCTAACCGAGTACTCGCATAACCGTCAAGGGTATCATTATCCGTGCTTCCATGTCTACCTACTATTTATTCATGCCGCCGGTCTGCACCGCTCCCGCACCCGCATGACCCCTTCGACGAACCCTCTCTATCCCCCGGTGTTGTCTGAATCTCGTTCAATTCCCCACCTTCAGAAGTGCACTCGTTGCCTCGAAGCCAGCATGGTGTTTTCAACATCTTACCCGTCGCATGTCCAAAGAATACTCGACCTGCGGGAAACGCGACCCAAGCACCAACCATACTCGGTCGCACTTCCTGGTACAAGCCAACCCGGCCGCTCAAATGTGTACAGACATTGGCAATTTGTGGATGGATTGCTGGAAGGCATCGGCCCGGATATATTGACTGCTCACGACATGTTCGAGGCCACTGTGAAGAGCAATCCAAAGTCAGACTATCTGGGCCGCCGACCATACGACCCCATTCGGCGATGCCATCTTCCTTGGGAATGGCTGAGTTTCAAGACCGTCCAGCAACGCAGGAACAACATCGGAAAGGGCCTTGCAGAAATCCACGAGCGGGCCGGTAAGGTCGGGACACAATTTGGCATTGGATTGTGGTGCGAAAACCGACCTGAGTGGTCAATCGTCGATCTCGCATGCATGTCGCAATCACTCTTTAGCGTCTCGTTATACGATACACTGGGCCCCGATGCATCAGAGTACATTATTCGTCACGCCGAGTTGACATGCGTTGTTACTTCTGTCAGTCATGTTCCAGCACTGATCGCTCTCAAGCCGAATTTGCCTGGGCTCAAGTGTTTGGTGATACTGGACGATGCTCAGCCCCGCTCAGACAATCAAGACTTTTTGTCGCGCAACCGGCTGTTAGTACCCATCGCAGAAGCACTCAAGCTGGACCTTCAGATCTACTCGCTAAAAGAAATTGAGCAATTGGGCGCAGCCTCTTCCAGGTCGTTGCGGTCCCCACAGCCGGACGATATAGCCACCATCAACTACACCTCGGGAACTACTGGAGCGCCCAAAGGCGTAGTCTTGACACACAAGGGCTCGGTCGCAGCAACAGTTTGCTCTCTCCTTGATGCGGGACTCCCGGGTAACGATGTCATGATCTCCTATTTACCACTAGCTCACGTCTATGGCCGACTTTTGGGAACATGTCGGCGCTTTCAGCGGGACCAAGATGGGATATTTCAGCGGCGACATTTCCAACCTTGTGGACGGTCTGCAGTCCCTCCGGCCAACAGTCTTCCCATCGGTTCCGAGGATTTACAACCGATTCGGCGGTATCCTCAAGTCGGCTACACTCGAAGCTTCCGGGATCCAAGGGGCTGTGAGCAGGTACATTGTGGCAACCAAATTGGCGAACCTGGAAGACAAAGAAGCTCCTACTAACAAGCACCTGCTTCACGATAGGATCTGGGGCCGGCAGATCATGGCCACACTGGGCCTCGACCGCGCACACACAATGATTACCGGTTCTGCGCCACTGGATCCAGCATTGCACAAGTTCTTGAGTGTCGTGAGTGGATCTAGCGTGGTTCAGGGTTACGGTATGACCGAGACGTACGCTTGTGCATTGGCACAAAATCGGGCTGATGCCAGCACGGGACACTGCGGGGGTCTCGTGCCGTCGACAGAAGCCTGCTTGCTCTCCGTGCCTGAGATGGGCTACACCATCGAAGATGTCCCATGCCCACGTGGTGAACTGCTGCTGAGGGGACCCAACTTGTTCAAAGAGTATCTGAAGAACCCGGAGCAAACAGCTGAGAGCTTCACCGAAGACGGTTGGTTCCGCACGGGCGATATCGCATCAATTGACGATATGGGTCGCTTTACCATTGTCGACCGTCACAAGAACCTTCTCAAGCTCGCTCAAGGCGAGTACGTATCGCCAGAGCGCCTCGAAGGCATCTATCTGTCCGGCTGCAGATACATCGCACAGGCCTTTGTTCATGGTGACAGTCTGCAGGCATTCACCATCGGCATGTTTGGTGTAGACCCCGGGCTCTTTGCGCCTTTTGCATCCCAGGTCCTCGGCCGTGTGGTTTCATCGTCGGACTTGCCAGCCATCAGAGAGGCGTGCGCGGATGCTGCGGTGCGTGCTCGGGTATTCCAGGATCTCGAGGCGGTGGGCAAGGCCAACAAGTTTGCGAGCTACGAGCGTGTCAAGAATTTTGACCTCTCCATCGAACCATTCTCGGTAGGCAACGAAACCCTCACACCGACTCTCAAACTTCAGCGGAAGAAAGTAGGGGACTTGTATCGAGACCGGCTCTCGGAATTATATGCTCAAGTCTTGGAGGGTCGCGAGGATCACACGACGGCTCAACCTGTACCCAAGCTGTGAGGTAGAATCAAGCATGTTGAGGACACCCTCGCTTGCCAGAGACATGCGGAGTCGGGACACTTGAAATGATGATGGGGGAACGAGATAGAGGTTTTCAACGCTCTCAAATTTCCGTAGTCGGGGCATGGTCTCTCCACACAATACAGCTACCAATAGAACGAGCGTCACTCATCATTCAGCCCACGTTACGAGGCGAAAGGTATGTTAATGACAGTGCTTAGATCTTTTTCTACAAATTTGTCAGACCCCATTGCTTATAGAAGTCCATCTCCTCCTCGGAGAAAGGAGTTGAGTCAATATTGAATAAAGTAGAGGGCAAAAAGAAATCGTGATCAATGTTTGCGTCTTCCAAGAGCGCATCTCCTTCGCTATTACAGGGTGTTTGGAGATGAACAGCGTCTTGGCACTCCCTGGGTGCCGGCTGCGCAGACACTGGAGTGGCCGCGTCATAGGCGGTTGTTTCGTGGGTAGCATCCTGCGGCTCACTAGCTTGCAGGGGTCCTACGGTTGCAGTTCCTGCACGACTACAACTTCCTCTACGAGATGTCCTTGTGTTTTGAGCCGAGGGAAGAGGCTCGGCCGTCTTCATGATCTGGAGAAAGAACCGATACTGTATCTCGGCGGAACAGTAAATCTTGCCGAGATGGGAAAGGACAAGCATGTGGAGGTTTACGTTATGCAACGCGAGCTGGCGGCCGATGCCCTCTGAACGGCACGCTTCGTGGAGGTGTACCCCGATGGCGGAGTTGATACAGGTTGGGAGCGTGGGGGGTGAAACATTAAGTAGGTCAGCGCATACAAGGTCGTTGACGGACTTTGTGATGGCCGAAGCGGCTGTGGTATACCTGTCCATCGCGAGCGATTGGATGTTGCTTTCCCCGAGAGGCGTTGTTGAGCTTTGCGTTGACGGAATGAGGTACGGCCGGTGCAGAGCAATCAGCACAGTCCCGTGGTAAATCTTGAGAACACTGCTATGTAATAACAAGAGTGGTGTTTCTCCCGTCACCTCTACACAGACTTTCCTCTGCATTGCCTGAAGAGTACTGTGGTGTAATTCGAGAGCCGCGAGCGACGCGGGTGGTTGACCAGGCCGAAAATTGAGCCGTAAGATTGTTTCCAGTTCAACAGACAGTTGCAGTAACTCTATCCATAGAGGTACAAGTGTTTCAAACTCGCGGGGAATGAAGGTTTCCCGCAGTGTAGCTGGAAGGCTGTCAATATCGTTCAGTACTGCGGCGGGTTCTGGCATTGGCAAGTCGCAATCTTCCGAGTTGATTCGGAGTGGCCTGCCAAAACCGAGACCGAGCCAGACCTCGCGAGAGTAAAGACTCCACCAAATACGTGCCCAAATATTACACTGTGATTGGGAAAATGGAGAGGATTGGACGCGCTCGCATGTTGGTTTTCGGTGGAAACCGATGCTATGTGCTAGACCGGTTGCCACTCCGATCCAGTAGCATGGCCCGTCCAAATCTTCTCGGTCAACAAGGTGATAGGAGAGGAGTATGCAAGCCTGTATTATGGTCGGCTTGTCTACCTCGATTTGGCTGTCGTAGAGCGCCTTTTCGCAAGTTTGTCAGCAATTGTGTTGTCGCATGCCTTATAACATTGATTTTTGTCTGGCGGCATGCTATAGGATGGACGTTGCCCATCCGAAGAAAAAGGCTTACCTTGGCATGTCGGTAGATATCCTCTTGGTATTCCTTCCTGGTCCTGAACTCGGCAGCTTGCCAATGCTCTGGCTTGACGAACTTCATAAGTGTCACGTTAGAATATTGCCATTCTGGTCACGAATAGGAACAGGGTAAGAGAGAGGTGCAGGTTCATACTGTAGCGGCAGCAAATAAGACGCTCCACAGCAGGAGGGGGCTGATGCTGCTTGGCTGGTTGGCGAATGCTGAAATAAAACGGCCCGCATCGATGACAGGCAAATACGGATGAAGGTAACGGAAGTAGCAGCAAATCATGTCATGAAGGGCCGCCGGCGCAGGCAGCGGGCGCGCCATCAGGGGAGAGGTAATATGTGCCGGGGGAAAGTAACGACGCTGTCGCTGAATGATGTAAAAGTTGCCTGGCAAAGGACGAGAAGGATAGCAAATGTCGAAGAGCAAAGCCATGCCAGCAGACTCGCCTGTAACCTCAAGTGCGTCAGTCTTGAGAGTGCTTGCCTGCAAGCCAGGAGAGATAGACAACAAACCAATATAATAGTGAACAGGAGCATTCGGGGTGCCATGTGCATAACTTGGGTCATGTGCGGTACACAGCAAGTTTTCAATGCTGGTCGGGCGATACTGCCGCTTCGAAGATGGGCCCGGGTCCGGTTCCAGATCGAGGCTGGAGTGCTCGTCTCCTCGGCCAGGCAGACGCTGTGAAGAGCTGGAGGGCGACGGCATGGCCGGAGATATCGGAGGCGGCGGCGGCGGCGGCGGGACATCAGGTGGGGCATCAGGCGGGGCCCGGCTACCGTATACGTGGCAGGTTACATTGCCATCCTCCGAGCAGTTTGTGCAGGGCGGGCCCTGAGCGGCGAGATTGCAACGGACCTTGCGCTGATGGCAGGCGATGCATGCGATAGCAGAGCGCTTCCTCTTGGTGCTGCCGGCCATTGCTGCTGCAGCCAGTGTAGACCTGGCGGCGGTGGACGTCTTCGGAGCCGAACTCATCTCATCGTCTTGTCGTCAATCATGGGGTTGGGAAGAGACAGGCAAGGGGGGAGTGCAGTGTGTTCGGCAAGCGGCAGCAGGCCGAGGCACATATGTAGTAGGTAGGTGCCGCGGATCTGGCCTTATGCAAGCATTTGCCATCTAAGCTTGCCGCTTTACCCCAGATTCCTTCCCCGCACTCGTCCCCGCAATTTTCCGTCTCCGCAACTATGGAACCGGCGCGGCCCCACGCTAAGCCAAAGGTAGAAATTGGTTCGATGTCTAGCGGTTCGGTGTAATTGTACACATACTATCCACAGTATGATCAGGTCCAGGAGCCGGTGGGAGACATCGAGTAGATGTTACCTTTGAAAATCGATCAACTTTGCCGTCTTCACTAACGTAGTCACCTCGGTCTCGACCCGAGCTGAACTGCCTTTGAGGGGTTGGCCCATGCCAGAAATGCCTTTCACCATTCCCCTCATCGCTGCTACCTTGCCTTAATACTGAAGAGAGCTGGGCTGGGTTCATTGATAAGAAGCGTTCTCCAGCCATGAATGAAGTGAATGGGTCACACTTGTCAACTCCTCATTGCTTTTGACAACCACTCAATCAATTACCTTCTATCTTGTCCGTGCCTAATCCTTTACCCTGCTCTTGTAGCTGCCATGGCTCAATTCATTCCAAACGTCTTCAACTTCTGGGTTGTAGTGTTTGTTGCAATCGGCTCCATTGCCTGCTCCTACGGCCTCGCAATTATGGGGTGAGCTTCGGTCCTCTTCATTCCCTACATGGTTTTCGGTCTTATCTCTGAGAATACCAAGTCGCTGACGAGGTGGAATCATAGAGCCATCATAGGGCAGCCATCTTTCTATATATCACTAAACCTGGCACCACCAGGCACCCCCGGCTATGAAACCACAAGCGCCTTGATCGGAGCCTTTAACGGTACGACCTATGGCTCTCTCCAAGAACGTCGCGCAAGGCTTTCAACCCAAAATGACTAATTATTATTCGCTGTCAAAGGCCTAGGTTCTGCAGGCGCCGTTCTTGGGGCAATTTTTAGTGCCTGGTCTGCAGATCGCTTCTCTCGCAAACACAGCATGCAGCTCGGATCCGCGATCATGAGCGTTGGATCTGGTCTCTGTGCTGGATCAATCAATACCACAATGTTCTTGATCGCACGTTTCATTGCAGGATTCGGCCTCGGCATGTTGTTCAGCGTTCGTTTCCACTCAAGCACAACTACAGGTCCGAACTTTGCTAAGCAACAGTCATCAACAGATCATCCCCATGTACCAGAGCGAGATCAGCACGCCAGAGACCCGCGGGTTCATGGTGTCGATACACGGTATAATGATTGGCGTGGGCTATTCTCTGAGCTCTTGGATCAATTTCGGCGTGTACTTCACCACGGCATCCGGCTCTACATCGAGCTTTCCTTGGCGCTTTCCCATGGCTTTCCAGGCAGCGCCCGTTATAGTCCTTCTTGCTGGGTCATTTATGCTACCCTACTCTCCAAGATGGCTCATGCGAAAGGGGCGATTCGAAGAAGCCCAGACCGTGTTGAAACGCTTGCATGCATCCAACGACGAAGCCTCCATCGAGCGCGTTGCCAAGGAATTTCACCAAATTCGACGGCAAGTCGAAGAAGATCAGAAGAGCCAGGATGGCATCGTCTGGTACGAGCTTTTGCGGACCGCACCAAATCGCAAGAGGACCACCATCGCCATGGTTCTCATGTGGGGGGCTCAGCTCACCGGAACCCTTGTTCTGGCTAATTATGGCGTTCTCCTGTTCATCAGTCTTGGCCTTGAGGGTTATATGCCATTGCTCCTTCTCGGAATCTGGGTCACAGTCGGCTTTCTCGGTAATATTATTACGGCGCTTTTCCTCGACCGCTTCGGCCGCCGCAAGTTTCTTCTCGTAGGAATCTCTGGCATCTTGGTCTCGCTCATCTGCGAGTGCGCCTTGCAGGCCAAATATCTCGGTACAAACAACATTGCAGGTCTGAATGCTGCCGTATTCTTCATCTACCTCTTCATCGCGTTCTTTGGCTGCTGCATAGATGCGACGCAGTTCGTGTATCTGACAGATATCTTCCCGAACCACATTCGCAGTCAGGGAAGCGCCTTTGGAATCGTTAACAGCGCTCTGGCATCATTCGTCATGCTCATGTCCGCACCGACTGCTCTCGAGAAAATCACTTGGAGGTTCTTCCTCGTGCTCATCGTACCCACGGCATGCTACTTGTTGGTTATTTATTTCTTCTTCCCCGAGACTTCCAAAAAGTCTCTCGAGGATATCAACGAGGCCTTTGGCGAGAAAGTGGCTGTGCACTACAGCCATGCTACCCAGGCTGAGGAAGAGGAGTACAGAAAGGCGGCAGACCACGAGATGGATTCTAACCTCAAGATTGCGCCAAAAGATAATGGCGTCGTACAGCATATAGAAAAGTCTTCAGGCTATATTTAATGGCCCAAGGTTGAAGGACTGAGATGGAATGACTTTCCACGCTTGATGTTTGGAAGAGTAAAGGTTTGAACATAGTTGAAGACTTGTTGATATGGTCGTATGGTTTCGTTGACACTATTTTGGACTAGAAGGTTCGGGAAATGTACTTCTACTGTTTCAACTACCTTCTAATACGGTTGATTAAAGAATTTGAAAAAGGATCAGCGTTGAAGAAAAGCGGAGATCGACGTACAGTCGCCAGACAGCACTTGATGTGACAGCCATTGTGAAATCAAATGTAAACTAGAAGTAGACAATATTTGCGGGTGTGAAGAAGGTCTCACACCTACAACAAATTGTTAACCACGATTGGGATCACATAAAATAATTTACCTACATACATGTTTAGAAGGAAACCAAGAAAGCACCCTTTGCTGCGCTGAAGAGTCACACAGCGAGCAAACCATCACATAGTGTTACGTCCATACATCATGCCGTTCAAAGCTTCGCAAACATGCCGGGACCCTTCTCAGCAGTTGAAGATCCTTTTGTCTGCACAGGATCGGCAGCGTCAGGTAGTCCCGACGGCTCATGATGAATCTGATGGAATATTGGATCCCAGACGAAACAAGCGCCCGTAGATGTCTCGCCGTTCAAAGGTTTAGGGTCAGGGGTCAGAAGAACCTTGTCAACTGAGCACTCGAGAGCTGCACCTGATAGCGACTCATCTGTGATAATTCTGTCCAGGGCATTGACGACGGTGGACATTGGGGTAATGCTGCTACTGTTAGTATCAAAACTGCAGCCCTAATCTACAGCGTTGGCACTCACCCTGATCCTGCGGCCGCCGCCATAGCCGCGGGCATCAGCGGGGTTGCGATTGACCCTGGACGAATGCAGTTGATGCGGATGTTTTCTTTCTGGTAGGACTTTAAGCAGATGATTTACGTGAAATTGCAAAAGAGCCCACTTCACATACCATCTGTAGAATTTGAGCGCTGGCGCGGACAAATTGCCAGACCTAACGGCCGCGTAAGTGTGCCGTCAAGAAACCAAGGTCTGGAGCGCACTTACCGCTGCCTTGCTGCCACTGTATTCAGGAAACCCTCGATGGGGATAAAGACTAGCGGCGCTCGCAGTGGCGACAATCGTCCCGCCTGGCACCTTGTTCTTTCTCATGAAATGAATCGCCAGCTGAGTTCCGTAGTAAACCCCCTTCACGTTGATGTCCGTGCACTTTAGATTCGGCTTCGGAGGGATGCTGAATGACTTGTGAGACGAGATGTAATCAGAGAGAATCTGAGAAGCTTACATATCAGAATGTCGATGATCTAAGATATACAGTGAACTGGCGGAAGGGGCATTAGCTCGCAACGTCTAGGCACCTGAGAAATATGGTTCGCTCAAGCCAATTTACCTTTGGTCAAAGATACCAGCATTGGTGCACACCAGGTCAAGGCGGCCATACTTGTTCCAAGTTTCTTGGAAGCACCTCGCCTGGCTCTCGTACTCCGCAACGTCAACCTGATGGAAGATTACGGGGCCTCCAAGCTTTTCAATTAGATCCGGATTGGGCTTGATATCGAACATGGCAACTCGCCAGCCTTTGCTGACGAGATCCAGGGTAAAGGCTTCGCCTATGCCTGACTATGAGAAGTTAGCAGCCACAGCAAAGAAGGCAAAGAAGGCCAGAAAGCGACGTACACATGCCCCAGTGATGATTGCGACGGGTCCTGATGTCATTATGTGATTTATGTCTGAAATAGATAAGTATCAAGGGTTGTAGAAGGAAAATCGTCTAAGAAGCCGATTTTGAGGTGTTTTCTAGGCTCTCTCAAGGACAGCTTTGTTGTTCCCAGCCTCATTGATCACAACTCCTACTTTCATGGACGCGTAATGGTCCTTAAGTGGGAAAAGGGCCGCAACCTTCTGGAGGCAGAGTGGGTTGCCGAGTTGCCAAATTGCTTTTTCCATGGAGATCACAGACGAATCGAGGCTGTTTGCCCCTCGGTCAGATGAGATTACCGCAGCGTCTTTCGCTATGACATGACCTTTACGGCGATTGGTGTTATCCCATCGGCTGCTGACATGCATCTTGTGATGATCTTGGACTTGGTACTGATGGCTGGGAGGGCCGGTGGTTTTCCCTCCAAACATATTGTTGATAGCTTGTCAGATGTGGAGAAAACAAGGACCTCCAAGGTCTCGATCGGGCTTTCTGCATTACATAGGCAATGCAATCATCTATTCGTGATCGTAACCGGATCTTATCCTCGGTTTAGTCTCTCGCATTTTTCTTTCGATCTTTCTAATACACCTCAAAGCCTAATACTTCGAGCTCGAACTACTAACCAAAGGAGTAGGATAAAAGTCGCTCGGAAGCTCTCAACATAAATATTCTAGATAGTAAAGCTAATGTGACAGGGCAGACCAAGGCCATGAGTGAAGGGGAAGCGCGGGAGCCAGCCCTCAGGTGTGGCGGGAGCTCGGCGGGGGCTGAGGTCGCAGTTCGACCAGGCGCATTCGGGCCCTCTTGGTTAAGCCAGCTCGTGCCTCAGCCAGAGAGCCACCTCCCGAAGATACACCGTGTCGGAACTTGCAGGACTCATATTTGCGCTCGGATGCACTTTCGTTATCGTCAAGTGTTTCGAACCAATGAATGGTTCTTTTCATGATATAGACTTCGATTTATAGCGAAGATCAGCGAATCGGGCGTACCAAGAACAGCTCAAAGCGTCGAGTGCACGGGCTGGTGTAAATTCGAGTATGGAGAGTTTATACTTCGTATAGTATCAGCCATATCTTTTCCTCGCTGGCTTGTAATAGACTTCAACGAATGGGGACCGCCCAAACCGATTCTGGAACCCCCCCCTTTAGAAGAGATGGCTCGGGCCAATTCAGGAACGCTGGGCTTATGGCGGCCCCTAAAAAGTAGCTCACTGGCGTAGATGTTATGCACCATTGCCAGTTTGTTCACACTCCTCTGCGGGCTTCATTCCTTAGGCTAACCTGGTATAGCAGTGCCAACCCATATAAGGTTCTGGTAGGGTGCACTACGGAGTCTCCTCGGCCAAGACGATTACCATGATTGTGCCTCGAGTGCTGCGACCACCAACGGTAGCCACGCATGTGTGGCTTGCTTTATCTTCTCAATGCCCTGTGGATGTCGTGTTTCACCTTTTGCCACCCTCTTCGCCCGATAGCCAAGGCTTCGCGCGGATGATGGCGTGACTGAACACGAGACGACTTGCTTAATTGGACATCTCGATTCAAAGATTGAAATACTGTGGCCCATTTCGCTCTCTGCCAATTCCACCCTAGCGAAGGGGATACCGAATGCTACTAGCGTCGTGTTCCGCCTGCGAAACTTTCCGTAAAGATGACAAAAGCGCGGCATCCCTGCCAGTTCGTCCGCACCTCAGCCCTACCGCATTAGACAAGATGGATTCTCAGGAATGAATTTCTGCTCGACCCTGCGTGCCTGCCTTTGTCTACCACGTCTAGCCTCGCGAGGCAGCTGTCGCTATCAGACTAGGGCAACAGACGAACGTGGTGTCGACAGGCGACGGTGAGTGTTTCGCGACTAGCGCCATGGCTCTTGGATGCAGATACACTACTCGAAGCAACGTCTAATGCCGCTCTAACCTGCTTCGGCGAGGCGACCGGTCGTGTGAACCTCTTGAAGAGAGCGATACTGCAGACCTTGGGGGCCGCACCGCAGAACGACTCCCGAGGTAGAACGAAGTCCATATCAAGCTTGCCAGGACCTTTCCACAAAAGCACACAGGTCTCATTCTGTATCCCCTACTCCCCAAAGTTTCTTTCCCCTGATGAAAGACTTTGCCTTGGCTGCCGATTTTCGAGTTCACAATCACCAAAAGAGTCGACTAGGACAGCTTGATCGCGGCGATGAAATCTATGCTGTTGAGGATAGGCATCTTGGCGGCCTTTGCGATAGTGGCAGGGGCAGAGTCGATCTTCGATACAAATTCAACGGCACTCACCCAGTGGCTCGCTACAACGCCGAAATGCTCGGTACGTGATGATCCCCTTAACTCGGTACATGGTTCCTTTGTCGTGGACTTTTCAACACGGGTTCAACGTCCCACATGAACAAATCCTTACACAAATCGCCTCAGATGTCATGCTTCTCCGAGGTCCTCTCATTCGGAAGATGCCACCTTAACGGACTTGCGAAATGCGCCTGTACAAACGACGAACTCCAACTTCGAGTCTCTACGTGCGTACAACTATCCTGCGACTTTCCAGATCAAGTTGGTGAGTAATACCGCTACCCGACACTTTCGAGCTCTATACTAACATTCAGCTTATCCAGACGCTTCACGGAAATCCCAAAGTCTGTGTTATAAATACCCAAATAATAATCAAAAGGGAAATGCTCCTCTCTATGCTATCGCGCTGCCTTCTATCACATCGGTAATTGTACTATTAAGATGTTTTGCTCGCTGGACCGTTGCCCATAAGTTATGGTGGGACGACTATGTCACATTACTGGCCTTGGTATGTTCGTCGGTACTCTTATCCCGTGACTCTTTCCTAAGGGCTAACAATCTCAGGTCTTACTTGGTGTTCTTTCGGCATGTGGTGTGGCCAGTAAGACAATTACGATCCCGCCTTCAGGCAGTAGGGGGCGATGTTTGCTGACTTTACTCTGCAGTCTGTGCTCTGGGGTTTGGGAAGCATTACTGGGCCATTGACCCCGGTTCGGCAAAGACGCTTCTACAGGTAAATAAGCCTTTGCATAGTGTACTTTGACGATTGAGTAGCCGACCAGCATCACAAGTCGTTTTACGCTATGCAGATTCTTTACAGTCTTGTGAAGTCAGTTCTTGAAGCCTAGTCGGGGGAATTTCTAAGCTAAACCTCACCAGCGTTGTCGCAAAAATCGCAATTTGCTGTTTTTATATCCGAATTTTCCCTAAACAACGATTCCAGCTGGTTACGAAGGCCGTTATCGGCCTACTTATCGTCCGCAGTCTTATCATCGTCTTCCTAATTACGTTTCAATGCGTCCCGATTACTGCGATCTGGGATAAATCGGCTCAAGGAAAGTGTCTTAACCTGACGGCTATCGGGTATGCGGGTGCTATTGCTAGTATTACTGAGGATGTGGTATTGCTTATTATGCCAATCCCAGAGCTTCTACCATTGCAGCTTGGACTTAAGAAGAAGCTGGGACTAGTCTTTATGTTCTCCCTCGGCTCATTGTAAGGAAACCGCTGCTGGTTCGATTGAGATACTAACGAGGCGCTTAGTGGGTGTATTGCAAGCATCATTCGACTAAAATACCTGGTCTCTTTTGCGAATAGCTTCGACCCAACATGTCAGTCACTACCCTAAGGAAGTACAACTACCTTTGAGCGGCAGTGGATGCTGACCATTTTCATCCGACAGGGGACAACTCAGACATCATCAGCTGGAGTGGCATCGAGGTCAACATTGCTATCATTTGCGGTAGCTTGCCAGCGTTGCGGGTCCTGTTCAAGTATCTACCAAACCCTTTTACCACAAGCGAGAAAGCTGGAAGTGAGAGAATTCACTCGCTACAAAGAGTAACAGAACAGGATGTACATAAGGTTTGAGGGGAGTCTCTAAACCATTCTATTAATGGCTGTGCCACGGTGCTAGAACTGTTGTGGCGTTAGCCAAATTCCTTACTGCACCTCATCGGCCCATCCCTTCCCCGCGTTTTGACCCTGAATTCGTCTCATTGTCTTTCCTATGAATGGTTAAGGCTGGCGTTGATGTATCCCCGTTGGGAAACGAGGGGAGAGATAGAGAGGAGTGCAGGTGACAATTAAGTAGGTAGCAAAGACTATGATATCGACCGCAAGCTCTCATCCCCGAGTCACGCCAAAGTGAAGAAAACGGCCAAGGGTCAAGATTCGAGAGGTATGTGTATCTATTACTTTGCACGCTACGCGAGCCATGCCTGTCTTCTAGATGTCATCCTTATAAACTGAAGCTTCGGACTCGACAGCAACTACATGCTGTTGTCCCAGTGGTCTTTGGAAAACTTTGCATCTCAACCTACTCAGATATTTCGGAGCAGAGGTGAACCAAGACTGATATTCACTTATCGCTGCATAGCTCACCCGAACGAACCCGGCAGCGTCATGCATAGCGGCGGAGAATCGTCAGTTAGGTAATACATCATGAGGTGTCATGTCGTAAGGCTCGATTAATATCGCAGAAAAGCACGGTGAACTTGCGCCGTCCAGCTAGTTGCAGAAGCACGGGTCCGCTTTTTGAACGGTGACCCTCTTCAAACTTACGGCAGTTATCTGCAAACCATGCGGCTCTCATTTGTTACGTTCGTGGCCCGCAGCTTTTGGCTGACAATCGTGTGGCAATTGCTTTGTCGACGAGAAACCTATCTCTTCACTTTATTTCTAGAGGCTCCTCAAACACCACACCCACAGCCTCAGAAAATTCCAACACTTCCATGTCAATCACATTACGTCTCTGGGCATAGTTCCTCCCTCATCTGCTGGTCGCTTGCATAGAATCAACCTGAATAGCCATTTGCAACCCCATCGCTTGACACGACTCTACGAACCTAACAATCTCTTTCGGTAATTCTTTGATGTTACCATTAGAGCGACCTCATCAAAGTTGAACTAGACATGGCACTCCCGCTGCGGAAGACCCTCGGGCACCGAGGTAACCCCATCATACAGTGGCGTGGTGGTCTCAGAAATTTCCTAATCAATGCGGTATCTAAGAAAGGCGTCTGTAGGCTGCGACTGGGCCGGGGCAATTGGATTCTGTGATACATGCAAAAGAGCTAGAGATATATTAATACTAACGAGAAGTAAAGTCGCCAATATCAAGTAACTTTATTTTGCAAAGTATCGGATGAACTCGAAAGAGTTGTCCACAATAATTGTGAGTTGAATCAAGTGCAAAGACGCGGCATCGGCCCAATTGCTAGCCCGATACGGGACATATATGAAATGCCAAGACAACCCTGCCCGACCAAGGTCGTACTACTTTTTTTCGACGAGCCTTTCGGGTTCGCGTTCGTTCTTCGTCATCGTATACGGACTTCACTCGACTCGGGTCCCATAGCCAGCTCTTCAAAATACAACCGAGCGCCCTGAAGTGTTGTATTAAATGAGCAGACGAGATAATGCATGGATCTACATTTACAGGTAGGCATTTGAAGGGCAGTGCAGCCCGGTGGGCGCTACGCTGAAACTTCTAGTCCGATAATTGGCCAATTTAACTCTATGGGGATTGTTCCTGGTAGCAGAGATGATGTTTCTGGCACCCAAGAGTCTCTCGGGTTTTCTCGTTTGATGCATATGGTTCTTCGCAAGCTTCTAGCTAACTATCGTCCATGGCAAAGAGTAAAGTATGTATTAACTGTCTTCCAGAGATGTACATGAAGCTGCTACAAACTTCAAGTGCCCCTTGTGCTCACTGGCACATGCCCAACTCTTTTGTCGGAATTGAAGATATGTGCGGGCCAGAGCAGTATTGATATCGACTTTTCTAGTTAGAGATTGCTTGGCCGACGACTACCGCCCTGTGGATCTCGGCTTCACTGTAGTCTGTAGCTGACAGCTAGTCAAGTATCCGACATGATATGCTTAGTTTACTAGTAAGATGATTAAATTGGGCCATTGAAATTGCTTCTTTCCCCTTCGCCACTTGAGCTACTACATGGAGCGATGATATCCCGCCGGAGCAACTGCCTACCGGCGGTATGATCGGACAGTTGACGAGATCAACGCGCTGCCGAAAAGAAATAAAATCTCCAGAGTTGTCGTTAGACGTCATGGCTGTCCATAGCTTGACACCATTGTCCGGTTATTCTATTCTGACCTACTACGGCGGCGTCTCTATCTTACACGATGCATGCTCTTTACTTCTTACTGACGGGCTTGGCCACGGCGGCTGCTGCCACAGAGACACCATGCGCAGAGAAGGCGACCAAGATCTGCCAGGGCCTCAGGGGTGATTTTGGTAACTCAACTCTTCTCTCTGACGACGGAGCTTACACCCAGGAAGTCCAAGGTGAGTTGAACGTCCTGTGAAATCTTTGAAGCCCAGTAGTTCCACTCTAACATGGCACCCAATGTCCAGTACCGTGGTCCGCGAGGTCTTGGCTCCGACCGGCCTGCATATTTGCACCGCTCGACGCTCAGCAACTATCATCTGGGCTCAAACAGATCGTGGATCAGCAAGTCGAATTCGCCATGCGTGGAGGCGGGCACATGCCCATATCCAACGCAAGCAGCATCGACGCCACCGGTATCCTGATATCGAGCAGGAATATGAGGACCCTCCAACTCTCCGACGACCGCGACACGTTGACCATCGGCCCTGGTCTCCGGTGGTCCGACGTATACACGGCGCTCGACGGTACGGAAGTCACTGTCCTCGGCGGTCGCGGCAGCCCGATCGGCGTGTCCGGTCTCTTGCTGGGAGGCGGCATTTCCTTCTTCAGCTACGAGTATGGACTGGCGTCGACCAACGGCAACATCAAGGCATATGAGGTGTGTGAAACACACCGCGCGAGCACTCCGAGTTTTGAGATTACTGACACAATAGGGCAAGTGCGTCTTGGCTGATGGCAGCATCGTGCAAGCTACCCCATCCAACGACCACGCGGATCTCTTCTGGGCGCTCCAGGGAGGCGGGAACTCGTTCTGTCTGGTCACCAGCTTCGATCTTCAGACACACCACTCCCCGTCCGTGATGATCGCGTCGCCTTCGTACGGCGGCGAAGAGGCCAAGCAACAATTCATCGACAGTGTATATAATTTCGCCGTCAACGGGCACAATGATCCCAAGGCTGCTGTTCTGCCCGTCATTACCTACGTCAGCGGAACGGCTGGGCCGACGTACTCCTCGACGCTCTTCTACAACGGAAACGCCACTCATCCGGCCGTCTTGGGAGACTTCCTCGGTGACATACTCACCCCAGACAACAGCTCAAGGTCCCTCGTACCGTTTCCCATGGGCCGTTACCACCAGGCCATCAAACCATCCTTCCAAGAGGGCGGCCGCTCCTACGGTTCCAGACAGCGGTTCCACATGCTCCCCATCTACGCCAACAAGGAGGCCATGCTCATCGCCCACGACATGTACTTCGAGCTCGCGAACGCCACCTTTAAGGATACGCGTGGCGGCATCATCGGCTTCGCCTTCAACCCCATCACGTCGGCCTTTCTCGCAGCCACAAACGCCCGGCCGGGTGCCTTGCAGGGCATCGACGAGTCACCTGCGTGCTGGATCGAGCAGACGTACAGCTGGACGGACGAGGCGGACGACCAAGTCTTTAATACCTTTATCAGCGAGTTCAACGCCAGAGTCAGGGAGAGATTGGAACCCATGGGCGCGCTGTATCCGTTCTACTATCTGAACGAGGCAGACGTCGGCCAGCCTGTCTTTGAGAGCTATCCCGCGGGGAACCTGGCCCGCCTAAAGGAGATTCGCGACAAGTATGATCCTGCTAGGGTATTTACGGATCTGATGCCGGGAGGTTTCAAGGTTGCCGACGCTTGAGGGGTGGCTGGCACATGCGAAAGTAGAACTAGCGCGTTTGGCTCTGATGAACAGCCTCAGAACAGGACACGTCGGTTAGAATCTGCGACTGGGCCAAACCGTTATTGCATCATCCATAATCTTATCTACCATGCAAGATGCTCCATGGCGCCGATGTAAGCTTGGTTGGCGATCCCATCTCCCCCTTTGGGCGAGGTGAGTCAGGGGCTGCATAAGAGCTCATTAGTCTGAACACTTTCCTAGCCATTGATCTCCTAAAGTAATAACAAAACCGGTCTGGCGATATCCCAAGGACCCCTGCCCTGAACGTTCTGATCTATGCACTGCTCAAAGAGCCGAATCTTCGGTGTTAATGTCTGCAGGAAGAAGGAGCCGATGGGCCGATGTCCAGGTGTATTAAGGTGGCGACTGTCTGGTACAGTCATTCCCTACCCTTGACCGGATGATGGCGAGTGCCTAATCTTCGTGAACCAAGCGATACGTCATACTTACTATTCTCTTGCCTTGTACCTCAGTTGTCACGTCCACTGGGCTCTAACCTGACCCATTGGGAAGCATCACTGTGGGCGTGCTCACGCACTTGCACTTGTCTTTAGGACTCTATTCGGGATATCTCGACGTGACTTTTGGGTTGGTCTATGATCATCAAAACCGACATGAACTCCATTACCAGCCGCCGTATATACCCATTTAGTCCTCATCCCAGTTCTGCACTTATTGTCAGCACGTTGTATTCGATGTATGCACAAAATAGGACTTACAGGGTTGGGGCCAGGAGGCTTGGGGCCACCTGCCCGACGAGCCACAATAATCTGATCAACGGAAAGGACGGTACGGGCCGCCTCGGTGGCGAGCTTGATTGCCCATGACTTGGAGACCAATAGGTCCAAGATGCCCTCATCGCGGGCGTCAAGGGTGCCAGAGCCGTCGTCATTCTAGAAAAGTTAGCGTTGACATTCGAGAAAAAAAGAAACCACTGCGCTTACCTCGACATCGACACCGGTGGCCCAGTCATCCTTCTTGTGGTGAGCGCCGTACAGCCTGCTGAGAACCTCTGTGGCATCCAAGCCGGCACTCTCTGCAATCGTTCTCGGAATGACCTCAAAGGCCTCGCCGTACTTGCGAATGGCGTATTGCGACAAGCCAGGGGTCTTCTCGCCGAGAGCGTTCAGCCTCTCAACGAGCTGGATCTCCGTGGCTCCCGCGCCGGGCACAAGACGAGGGTCTCTAGTGATAGCCTTGACGACATTGACGCCGTCGTCAACAGCGCGCTCGACGTCGTCCAGGTGGTTCTGGGTAGCTCCTCTGAGGACCAGAGTCGCTGTTCTTGTGGCCTCGTTCTCTTGTCTGAACACGGTCACGCGGTCTCCACCAATCTCGAGGGTCTCGACGACGTCGATGGAACCCATCTCGTCGGGCATCGGCGCACCTAACCGGGCAAGGGGGGTTGCGCCAACCACTCTGCAAATTCTTCGCAGCTCAAACTTGCTGAGAATCTTGATGACAAGGATGCCGAATCTGTTAAGGTAGTGGAGGGCCAACTCGCCGACGGTTGAGCCGGCAATGACCACTCTGATGCCAACATCGTGGAGCTCCTTGATGGCAGCCTCGAGGTGCGATTCCTCGCCCTTGGTGAAGTCCATCATCTCCTTGGCGTTGTGGAGGAGAACGGTTCCCTTGGTCTCGGTCTGGCTGGTATCGATGGGGCAGGAGAAGACTCCGACCTTGGCACGCTGCGCCTTCTTGATCGATCCATCCGGCTCTTTGGGGAAGACCATACCCTTAACTACCCGACTCTGCTCCAAAGCACCACCCATGATCTTGACGACTCTGATGTTGTCGACGTTGAATCCGACGGGGTTCTTGGGCAGCACTGCCAGGACGGCCTCGGCGACAAGGTCAGCCAAGAAGTCCTCACTGCCGTTCTGCTTGCTGGCGACGACGGTGCGGATAGCCTTGCTGAGCTCCTCTTGCGAGCGGATATCCTCCACCTTGTCGACAGAAAGCTCCTCGAGCGTCTCGAGAGCGAACTTTTGTGCACGCTCGTAACCGGTAACGATATCTGACGTCTTCAAGCCCATACGCAGCAGGTCCTCGGCCTTCTTCAACAGCTCGCCAGCGAGGACGATGACCAGGTTGGTGGCATCACCCATCTCGGCCTCCTGCTGTTGACTGGCCATGACCAGGAGCTTGGCTGCCGGGTGGACGACATCAAGTTCTCTGAGGATGGTGGCGGCGTCTGAGGTGAGGATCATCTTCTGAAGGTGGTTGATGACGATCTTGTTGCGGCCGTAGGGACCAAGGGACGTCTGAACGGTCGAGGAGATGGCCCGGCAGGCGTCGATGTTGCGAAGGACGGCTCCATCTTCGGAATCGTAGCTGGTTACGAGGGGTCAGTGTCGGTGACGGGCATCCAAGGCGGGGGAGGGGAAGGGGAGCTCCAGATTGCAAAAAGGGGACTCACTTGTTGTACCCCTGCTTGAACAGGTTGGCGTTCGGTGCGTTGGGAATGTTGAGAGACATGATGGGCCGCCGACCTGATGCGCTTCGAAAATCGGGGCGGTGTCAGTCGTGAGGCTCAAAAACAACAGTGTAAAATATACCCTGTGTGTTGATGATGTGGTTGCGGGAGCTCCTCCTCTACGGCAGGCCTTTCGAAAAAAAGTCTGGGTGCAAGGCGTGTGTGGTGCTGGAGCGTATTGCTGCAGCCTTGGTGGGCTGGTAGGGGGAATGACCAATCACGACGCTATAGGCGCGCCATTGTTCCGATCCGGCGCATCTGGTGCATTCTAAACTTTGGGCCACAGCTTAACAGGTGCTGGAGCCACCCCCCGTCTGGACGGAGAAAGAAACACTGGAACCCCTGCTTCCAAGCACCCAAGGTTCAGGTGCGTGCCTGTTGTCTGTGTGAGACAGCAGCAGCTGCCAGCCTCGCACTTCCCAGCTGGCGTGTTTGCTGCGTGCTGGTTTCTGACGACAATCGCCCATTCCCTCGCGCGCTCTTTTGTCCAATTCCAACTCTGCAATCTTTAGCAGATCCGCGTCGCAATCGAGCCTCAGCACATCTCCTTCGTCCGTTTGGCGTGCCCTGTACTACCCTCATCACTCTTGACCTTTGCAGATACGTAATAATGGCTCCGCAATCCGGTACGTTTGTAAACTCCCTTGGAAAATCAATGAACCTACCACCCTCGCAAAGCTCCGCTTGACATCCGCCGCGAACCCCATCTCGTCGCAACTCATTCCCCCCGTACCTTGTCCTTGAGGAAAAAAAGCCAATTCTCTCTTCCACCCCTTCACACTCGATACGATTGGGACATCGCCGGATAGCCCACGCACGCACAATGCCTCCCAAAAAGATCATTCGAGCTAACCCCCCCGCGATCGACCTCTCAGCGATTCCGCCTTCCCTACCTCCCTCCGTCGAAGAGGCCTATCGGCGAAAATGCATCCAGCTCAAGCAGCGCACCGGCGAGGTCGAAGAGGAAAACGACGCGACCCGAGTCCGCCTAGCCCGGATTCGACGACAAATTGAGAAGCTGCGGATGGAGAGAGCCTTCCTGCTCGAACAGCTGGCCAAGAGAACGAGCGCCAACGTGGAGGATTCAGACGGCAGCCCGAGCCCGCCCCCGACTGTAGGCCCTCCGCCAAGCCCACCTCGACGACAAAGCAGGATGCTGACACCATCTCAGCCGCAAGAAAAGCCTCTGCGTACGAAACGCGGTCACCGCAAGCCCTCCGTCCTGGCCGAGATCGACTCGGCCGCAAAGGCCAACTCCAGGCCCCTCAGCCAGACCGCCGCCACCGTCTCGCCCAGCTCCGAGACCTTCTCCCACACTCAAGGCGGCGACGCGACCCAGGGCGCCGATACCCAGGCGTCGGCCCGCACCAACGGCGTCGCGAAGCCACCCAAGCGCCCCGGCAACGCGTTCGAGATGTACTGCGCCGACACGCGGCCCGCTCTCGAGGAGAAGAACAAGGACGACGCCGATGCCAACATCGAGGAGGAGCTCGCCCGCGGTTGGAAGGATCTCCCCGAGGGCGAAAAGGAGGAATTCCAGACCCGCTCTGAGGAGGAAATGGCCAAGTACCAAAAGGAAAAGGATGCATTTGCGGCCAAGAGCAAGAGCGCCGAGGCCAAGGACGAGGACGAGGAAGAGCGCGACAAGTCACCAGAGCCCGCACCAGCTGCGTCACAGGATGAGGACGTGGAGATGACCAACTACGATACCGAGGAGCAGGCAGACGACACGCCCGCGGCCGACGACAAGGACGACAAGGCGGACGATTGACGAGCACGTAGCACATCGTCCTTGTAAACAGGTATTATGGCGTTGGGGAGGGACTTTGCGGGTAGAACATTCCTTATTTATTTGTACAATACGAGAGACACCATAATCGACTCCTGGGAAACGGAGTGGTTTGTTGCTGCTGCTGACTAGGATAACATCCTCACCCTCCAGCTACGTGATCTGCGCTGTGAAGCTCATTCTCTATTGCACCACTTTGACGGGGCTCATGGATGTTCTGTGTGCCCTGTTTTGTGTGAATTACCTTCCCCATTGCTGAGCTTTTCCCTCCGCCTGTGAAGACCCCGCTGTGCAAAAAAAGAGAATCCTAATTCCTACTTTGTATGCGTCCCATAAATGTTACTAATCCGATGCATACAAATCCACCACGATATTGATGGCTGCGACGACAATCTCAGCCGCAATGAGTACAATTACTATGAGCAGCGCTGTCAGCAAAAAAGACCTCGCAGCAAGCAAGAAAAAAAGGGCGCGGGGGGGTCGGCCTACCAATCCACTCCAGTTTCTCTCCGTGTCCGTGACTGAGCTGGTCTTTGAGGACCGCCAGCAGGTCTGCAATGACGTCCAGACGTTCGTTCAGGAGTCCGACGCGCTGGTCCATCTCGAGGTAGGTTCGGACGGCCTGGTACACCGGCTCCAGCTGCGGCTCGACCCAGAACAGCTCCGGCGTGTCGAGGACGGAGCCGTTGAGATGGATGTTGATGCGGAGGATGAAGAGCTCGCCGATCTGCATGTTGATTTGCGTGCGGCTGAGGGCGATCTTGCCCGTCAGCGCGATCTGCGTGGGGATATCTTTACAGGTGTCGACGGTTGAAGCAATCAGTTCCTCGAAAAGCGATGTCTATCCCGGACAATGTCAGTCACCAAGCAATCTCGTCGTTTGGCAATAATTCCCTTACCTTGACACTCTGAGCTAGGGCATGGGAAATGGCCAGCTTGGTCATGTAGTTCCTCTTGTCCCTTAAAGTGATGAAGTCATTGTAAATACGGGCCTGATACTCCTTTGTGTAGTAAAAGTTAAAGTGCTCCGTCTCGACGTCGTCCGGCGACAGCTTCTCCGTCTCGAACTTGGCAAGCTCCTTGAGGAACCTCTGCTCTTGGGCCAGAGTCATGCCCCATATCACAACAACTCCGTAGTCAAAGAGGAAAACCTCGGGGGTGTGGATTTGCGTGTCAAAGTCCGGATTGGTCTCGACCATCGCGTGCTCGTTATTGGCGCCCTCGAACCCGTCGGCGAAGCCAGAGTCGTGCCGGCCCTCAGATTGAAGATCGATGAGGTTGTCCCGAGCAAAGCCGTTGTCCGAGACGTCGCCCGTCGAGTGCCGCCTCTCGTACGCCTGGACCGGGTCAGGCTGCGCGCCAACTCTACGATCGTGCCTGTTCTCGACCGTCTTGCTATAGTCGTACGCCGTGTAGATGCACTCGTCAATGAGCTTGGGGTTGGCGCCCCTCGACTTGCCGCGGCCCTTGAGGAAGCGCATGAGCCCTTCCATCTGGTACTTGTTCGCCGTGCAGTACGCCGTCACCCTGGGCAGCCTGTCGCGGTCCGCCTTGCCCAGCCGGGCGGCATCCCTACGCGCCGTGGGGTCCTTGATCCTGGTGTACTGCGAGTACACGTCCCTCCCGCTCTCCTCGTCGGGGCTTTCTTCGTTGAGCTCGGGGTTGGGCAGGAGCTTCAGCTTCTGCGCGTTCTTGGTACTCCGTTGGGGACCGATCTTGGGCACCATCTGCGGCGGCAGGCTCTGTACGGCGCCATGGCTGTTTCTCCTGCGCAGCTTGTTGTTGATGGAGGAGAGGGCCGAGCTCTGCCCGGGGCTCGTCGCCAGGCTGTTGCCATGGCTTGATTTTGATCGTTGAAAATTGGGCTCCGGCTCAATGGTCTTGGATACGGGGTTCGGGTTGAACGTGACGGTTCGCGATGACTTGGGGCGGAGTTCTGTCGTTGGTAGTAGTGGCGTGTTCTCGGTGGCCGAGGCCGATGCGGTTGTTGTCGTTGTCTGATCCATCCTCGGGAAAAGCTTTCTTCTTCTCTTTCTCTCTCCGCGCGCGCTCTCTCTCGCTCTCTCGCTCTCTCGCTCTCTCACTCTTTTCCTCTACCTCTCTCACAGCTCAGGGGGGGTATCACAGATAGGGAAGCAGAAAAGAAACGAAGAAAAAACTATGATTCGGTTCGACTTGAACAGCGGAAGAGAATGTCGTTGGTTCGTGAGTTATCGCATGTCGCAACTGAGTACAGGGTGTTGTAGATGATTATTGTCCACGGCTGGACGGGTTCCGGAGAAAGGTCACTGCTGCGTGTGGATGATGTGGAAAGCGACCGAGACTGCCCTGTGCTTTGCTTGCTGGGTCCGGCCAGTGCTGGATTTGCACCTCACCTCATGCAACATGGACTGATGACGTCCTGAGTTTTGCACGAATTGGGGAGCCTCCTGGGCCTGGCCATTCGAGCTGCGTGCTCCTCTGATTCTGCGGGGAAAGCTGCTTTCGGGGCGCTAATTACCCGACGTCTGCCAAATGGAATGCACTATCCGTACCTACGGTGCCTTAGGTGCCTACCTTAGGTACGGAGTACCTCACTTTTGTAGGTATGCGCCCAGTTGCGCTCTCCAGGCCGCTTAGGTCGGTCCAGCGCGCCGGCGACAACTCCACAATGGGAAGTTGGGAACATATGGGATACATCTCCAGTGCCAACCTAATTGGTAGCATCACGCTGCAAGTGCTGTCAATTGGATCAAGTTGCAACCCTAAACCCCTGGCCCATTTGCTTACCTTAGGTAGCTGTTGTAAGCTCCCCCGGCTATCATCGACATTTGACGTTGCATCCTACTGTCAGCTTGTTTCGCGGGCAGATAGTTTATGCGGTAACGATCGTCACGCACAAGAACCCGTTCTTTCAAATTTAAGTAGGGAGTATACGTTTCGATAATTACAGCATACGTTTGAACAATCCGTTTACATCGAAGCGAAAACCCTCCTTAAGTCATCATCGGTGAATAACACAACACTGTTGAGAACCAACAGCTCCGCTGGCCCGTCAATGCTCCAGGATCTTCTCTTCAAAGTTGAAGCCAACCCCCTGCAACCGATCAATGAACGGCTGTCCCAAGCACGACGGAGTAAAGACACCGCCGGGCAGGTCGACGTCTTCCTCCAACAGCGTTGACGCAGCTTGAGCCAACAGAACAGCCGTCACTATTTGTGCGTGTGTCCAGTCAGCATTTCGTCATTCTCGACCAATTGGAGAAACCCAAATTCAACTCACAGTAATACATGCTGCCATCGTACCAAGCACGACAGTAAGCCTTGGGAAACTCTGTGGGGGACTCCTTGTCCGGGCTGGCAATGCCACGATACTCAATCTTGTCCTTCTTTGACAGCTCCTTGTCCGGGCCCTGGCCAGGTTCGTACACAAATCTCTTCACCAACTTGCGGAACGGCGCAGCAGTCGCAAGCAGCAAGCCAAAGAACGCCAGCCCCCAGTGAATAGCCATCCCCTGGAGGTACCCCTTTGCTCTCATGTACTCGTGGAACGAAAAGTTTGGCCCGTAGAACTGTTTCTCGCGCGAAGGCACTGATGCCAAGAGACCCCACGTTCTTTGGATGATGGGCGTATCCGTCATCCCAGCAATGGACGTAGTCATCAGTCCCAGGCTGGGGACGTTTCGCAATCCCACCAACTTGGTCAGCAGGGACGTCTGCGACTGAACCTTGTTGTTGTTTGGAACGGGCGAGAGAGCATATGGTTTGTGCTGGTCTCTTACTTGCTGAATCGTGAATGACTCAAACAAGTTGAGGACCGTCGCCAGGGTACCGCCAGACGGAGCCGAACTAACAAACAAATTTCGGCGTTAGAGCAACGTTCTGTCAATGTTTCACCAGCACCCCAGTCCAACAATCATCAATGGAATGGCAAGATGAAAAAGAACCTACTCCAACTTGTGGATGGAGACCGTCACGGCGCCCGTCTTGGCCGAGAGCTTCTCGCGGACCTGCTTGGCCAACGACCAGGTGACGAGGTCTGGCGGGGCCGATTCGATTCCAATCTGGGGAAACATCATGGCGCCTGTTTCTTGTGCCGCACTTTCATATTTGCCAATCATTGTGCCGGTCCAAGGGGTCTCGCCGGTAACATCGAGATAATGCGTGCCGTTCTCGGCGCAGGCTCGGAAGGCGAACTCGCCATACTTTGCATACGGGCCGACGGTGGTGATGAGAATATAAGTCTTTTTGGCGAGCGCCTCAAGGTCCTCGTGGTTGAGACCGCAGATTTCGATTTCTATGAAACTGGTTAGTACTTCTGAGTGATGACTTATTTGGTTAGGCCTGCATGACAAGTCCAGCCCCTCTCTCGAGCACCTCGTCACCACTTCCCCCTCTTCAATACAGGCTGTTTCTCGGCGTGCCATCTCCAGCGCGTGGTAGACTCATCCGTTGCGAAGCACAATTGAGTATGGAAGACGCCGAGACAGCCACTTCATTGGTGAAGATCAGACACTCATCTGATCTCAGCATAACCTAAAATCCTTCTACGTACCAGGCTGCAATCTGTCGGGGCTCTGCTTCTTGCACTCGGCAACAAGACCTTGGAGCTTCGTCTCCGATCGACCTGCAACTGCCCATTTCAAATTGGTCGGCAGATGGGTTGTAATGTGCTCTGCTACGAATGTACCGGTATAGCCTTTTTGCAGTTGTCAGCGGTTGGACGTTGAGTTGCATCATCACTGCACTCCTCGACTTATACACACCGGTAGCACCAAAAACGATCAGGTCGTACTGACGGCCGTGTTGCTTGAAAGGCATCTCTGACGCTTGCACGACGTTTCCTGTCAACACTAAGTCTGGCCTTGAAGGTAGACAGGCGAAGCAAGTGCAGTTGCAGAATTGAAGAGGAAAAAAAAATAAAAAAGAGTCAGGGTGCGAGAGTCTCAGACATCAATGATTACACTCAAAAGTCATGCGGCAGCTGGCCATCTTTACATATCCCAGCACGCCACGAAAAGTGGCACCAATGTCCGGCCCCTTTCACAGATGCACGATGATCCGTCGAAAATGTGTCCGTTTCGCTGTCCATTGAGGTGACACATTCCACGCTGCGGCCGTCGAGAGCGCAAACTTTGTGATGTAGCAAACGGCGATATCAACTGTTCAAGGCATCTGGTCCGCGCTGCCTCGGCGGTCTAGCGTCTTCGTGACAACCACCCGGGCGCTGTGCTTTCCACTTACGGCTTAGAAGGGCCGAGCGGACAGCTGTGACGCCGATCTCCCGGCCTCCTCCCCTGGCGTTTGAAGAGGCCCTTCAGTGCAACCTCTCGAACAATGCGCCAAGTCCATCATTAGGTAAGCCGCAGCCGTTAGTCAGGTGTAGGATCACGTGGGGTGATGAGGGTCAAGATTTGGCGATTCGTGAGAATGGACCCGGGGGTTGCGTCAGGGCGGGTGCAAACCCCACTGCCGGAGTTCTGCCGCATTCTTTTTTTCGCGTCAACTGTGGTCCGTGCTCGCTTTCCCAGCGCACAAACGGAGTCGGCAAGCCCTGACAAAATTCAACACCATCCTCTAGAAATTTCAACCGCCTTGGAGGAACCGTCAACACCACTCGTCGCACTTCAAGTCAACGAACCCGTTCCCCCCCAAAATTCGACAAAATGGCCAAGCGCACGAAGGTTCGTAATGCTCTACTATCCCATCCAGGACGAATGGCTTCATCGACTTTCCCGTCATTGCTTGGACTTCCCTACCCCGCGTCGAAACCGGCCCACGATTTTCCCTCATTGGCGACAATGGCATACATCACGGGCCCGGTTTGGTGGTTGGGTTAGGGAGGGACATGTAGGCCGCCTACGCAATAGCCCCGAGCGCAACGCGAGACGATGACGAGAGAGAGACACATATACGAGACGAGCGAACGACAATAGACGCCAGCTTTGACGAAATCTCACGACTCCGGGAAGGCAGACGCTATCAACAATTGATGTCGAAAGCCATCCAACTTGCTTATGCACTAGAAGCTGTACGCAAACGTCGACAATTTGGCAATCTCGATTCTTGGACGAACAACAGCGACACTTCGACCAAAACTCGAACCTCTCTCTCGTCTCGACTCCCAGCTCGGGGCTGCTTGCTGCTGGGCGGCTCTCTCTGACGCGATCGTGGATAGGCCAGGAACCATGAACATTGAAGACACAGATTTCTAACAACCTCACAGAAGGTCGGAGTGACCGGAAAGTACGGTACCCGTTACGGTGCCTCCCTGCGTAAGCAGGTCAAGAAGATGGAAATCTCCCAGCACGCCAAGTACACCTGCACCTTCTGCGGCAAGCCTACCGTCAAGCGCCACTCCACCGGCATCTGGAACTGCAGAGGCTGCAACAAGACCGTTGCTGGCGGTGCCTACACTGTCGCGTATGTTGACACACCGCGAGACGTCGGACTAGAAACTGAACGGCTAACACTGTACAACAGCACACCCGCCGCTGCTGCCATGCGCTCCACTCTCCGTCGTCTGAGAGAGATTGCTGAGGTTTAAGGGACGGGATTACGAATGGTGGATGGTTTCTGCTTTGTATTTCGGGCGGTGTTGGGAAAATCGGATATCGTGCCTACATCCTGACGATGGCCATAACGGAACGGGTCTTCGGTCAGCTGCCAGAGGGACCATTTGGTCAGCAATGAAAAGAACTTGACGTACAAACAAAACGTCCCCCTCCCGACCACTTGACCCTCCAAGTCCGTCCCAGAGATACGCCCACCGACCTGCTCAGGCAAGTCACATCGTGAAGTGGTGAAGAGCGTTGCGAGGACAAGCATTTGGCAGGGCGTGTGGAGTTAGTTGGCATGGATAGAGTCATCGACCCCGTCATATCCAGCCGCATGGTTGAAGCGTCAAAGCGGGCCACCCAACGTCAAAACAAAAAAAGATTTGCTCCATTCGTCATGGCAAATACCCTCGCCAGTCTACGTAACCGTGATCCAGCATAGAGAACTGCTCCGTAAAGGTGTCCATGTTGAGGCCGGGTCATCTCTAGGTTAGGCCAGGCAGGAGATCCGCTTGGGTGCCTGGGTAAGGGTGCGTGTTCCAACAAGGTTCCCACAGTCCAGTAGTCATGTCGATGTTTGGAGGCGGGTTGAACCGTCCACGGATGCCATTCTCGAAGCAAAGCGAACAAGTGCGCGGCAGTCGTTACGGTAATGATGCCACGTCGAATCACAACTTGCCTCATCCCGGTGTTCTAGACTTACAAGGCGCGAATGCAGCTGGGGGTCAGGCGGCGGGCCAATGAGGCAGCCCGGCTGTCGCGGTGAAGACGAGTTAACCAAAAAGCACAGTGGGTTTCCGTGTCCCATGTAAGTCGGTGAGTTGAGCTTCTCACATCGACCCTGCTTTTTGGTAACGCTGCGCGTATGCCATCTTGACCAAAAAAAAAACCCCCCAATTTAAATACATACATAGACGCCCGCCCGCGAGCCGAGGATCTCACGAAAGTTCAAAGTGCCAAAGAGTATCCACGCCCGCAATACTACGCAAAGTAAGCAGTACATTTTGGGTGGCTGAAGGATGACGGGCTGTGAGCCTATGCTGCGCGGAAATGCCGCCGTAAACGAGAGCAGGCTCACATGGGTATAAAATGCCGTAAACATCCGCAGCAAATTGGCCGGCTCTGATCGTTGCGACTGGCTTTCCTGCCCTTCCCGTGTCTTGTTCCCTCCTTTGGCAATTAAATGTGGGAAAAGGCAAAGTAACATCCAGCCGGGACGAGCGGCCGTCAACGAACAATCAATGATTTAATGGAAAGTAAGTCGCTCGGGCACACCAAGCACCAAGGAAGAGACCGGACTCTGGGCTTGGGGTCGCAACCTGACGCAGGCCAGGCTCCATGGAACCAATCTCGTCGGCCTCCGAGAAACGAGGGGCATGAAGGTCTCACGTGTACCTGGCTTTACGGACACAGCGCCGTACCTTAGTTTCCCTTCCCAATGGGCAGTTGCCCATTTGCCTGCCACTGCCATTGCCGCTGCCCCCCCGACTCCCGTCATCCGTGTTGGGTGCAACCCATTTCTGGAAGCGGAGATAGCACCCATTGTCGACCTGACCCATTCCAGCGCCGAATACTTACGCCCCTGCGCCCCGACTTTACCTCTTCAGCTATCATCATTCTTCCGCCCTCGACCGCTTCCCACCGTTGCACGTTCTTATTGCTTCTGCTTGTCCCGCGGTTGTCTCTGGATTCCCACCTCCTGTTAGGTACTCGGGCTGACGTTGCGATCGTTGCACGACAACTCGGAACACTACCTCCTTGTCTTTCCTTGCCTTGCCTTGCCTTGCCTTGCCTTGCCTTGCCTCACCTCACACTCACATCAAGAACACTTGGGACTACCTACCACAAAGTACGCTTTACGCAGTACACCTGACAGGAGGGCCTGACGTAGACGCCCTTACACCTCGCCCTCCATCAAAGGCGTCTCAAGTTCTTAACGCCATCCGCCACTTAGGTACCTACATACCTATTCGAACCGACCTAAGACTCTCTCCATGATCCATCACACCCACGCTCAGCTGGATCGAGGTACCTGACCAAAAAGTCACCAAATAACGTCGCACGAGCCAAGTAGCCAACCCATTGAGTGTTTGACTCGCCGCCCAATTTTACCACCTTCCCCCTTCCCACCGTCTCCCCCCTGGACACATAACTCTTTTACTCTCTGTTGTTTCTGGCACTCTGGCACTCTTGTCATTCAGTAGCTACCTGATTGGAAGGTTGGCCAATAGACAATTGAGAGGAGCTGTCGAATCGTGAGGAGAAAGGCCCGGCAAACGCAGATTCGAAGTAACGCAACCACGCAAGCTCCCAGCCGTTGTCTGAGTTCTACCGCCAAGTCCAGGTACGTACCGAATCGTTTTGCTTTTGTTCTTCCCGCTAGAGGCAGGTAGGAATCCCGTACGTACCTACGTGCCTACACTTCCAGATGGAAATTGTTACCGAGTAGGAGGAGTTGTTGCTGCTGCAGTACCATCTCTCAACGGACCATCCTTTTCCCCCGAGGGTCTTTGTGTGTTTCCTCGGCGTGGGATGTCCGTGAGGTGAGATGTTGCCTCCGGCTCCTGCATCGATCCATGGAGAGTATGTGCTCTTGCAGGCTTGCAGCGGCCCTAGTGGGCTAGTCCGGTCCGTCTCAGTGCGTCGACCTGCCTCGAGCATGCGTCTAGATGCACGTTTGTGTCCACGGGTGTGTGTGAGTGACAGAGTGTGACTGTGAGGGTGCTGCCGTTGCTGGCGGAGGCATGGGATGCAGTTCCATGAGGTCCCTGTCCACAGTCCAGCCCAGTGGGCCGTCGACTGGGAAGCCCGCGAAGTGTAAGGTGCAAAGGACCAAGGACCAAGGTGCAAGGAGCGTGGCGCACCGCTGCATCAGCCGGTCGTTGATTGGCTCCAGCTGAGACCAGCTGCAGGCGTGCGCTAAGCTCGCAAAAAACCGCCTTGGGGGTCCTGGCCTCTCCAAACCTTTCCTCTTACAATTCCCGTCCAGTTCTCCAATCTCTCTCAGCCCAGCACCACCACTTTACCACCCAAGACTCCCATACCGCCCCCGTCCACCAGTGGGCACACCTCACCCACGAACATACCTCATCTGCACTTTGAAAGAAAAGCGACCAAACCAGATCTTTTTCTCTCCCTTCTCACTCTTCCTGCTTGCCTCGCCTCATCAGAAAGCACTGCCAGCCAAAGTTTGAAGTCCCCCTTCTTCTCTCCACCTCACACCGGCCACTTTATTTCATCGTATATCTTACTCGTCTTTTTTTTTTTTTTTGCTGCTTGGTTTCCCTGCTTAGCGCAGCGGCGAAACGTCCCCCGAACCGACTGACAGTCCATCTCCCGCCAGAAACGCAGGACATACCGAACTCACCTACCAAACCTGGGCCACCTTCCATTTTCCCCTCCAACCCCCAAAGTTGCCCCCCTTGGTACCCTTCCCACTCTTCAGCAACCTGCCCAGTTGGTCGTGCGTTGGTGCACTCAACTGATAGCGACCCGACAGCCGTTCAGTTCAGTCGCCTCAGCACTCCCACCTCAGGCCTGCCACTACCACCACCAGACACTGAACGACTCGGCACCTCTCTTTTTTTTCCCTCTACCTACCACCTGCCACCCCACGACCGACACAACAAGGCAATAAAGCCCATAAACAAGTTGGCACAATCACGGCTACAACAACAAGATCCACGTACATATTCCTGCAATCTCAAAGCCATCCGTTGGCCCTGCTCAAAGACGTTTTTTTATGAATTCATCAAACCTCAAGCGATACTACCACAGTTGCCACAATGACTGAACCGGATCAGTGCATCATATGCCTGGAGTCGCTGCAGCACCCCTCGTTCCAGCAACATCAACAGGACGCTGCTGCTGGAAACGGAGCGGGCCCAGCTGCTGCAAAAGCAACAGCAGCCACTACAACCACCACAACAACACAACCAACATATCGTGCCATCGACTCAGACCTCGAAATACTGGAAGAACCAGAGTCAAATTACATTGCTACCCTCGTTGGCTGCAATCACGTTGTTCATGATCAGTGCATCAGAAGTTGGGCCAAGAACTCCAATACTTGCCCCATTTGCCGTACACCCTTCAATGAGGTCAGCCTCTCATCTGAGCTCAACGGTACGTATCAAAGCATCCCGCCTCGCAACGGACGCTCGCAGCAGCAGCAGCAGCAGTAGCAGTTTTAGCAACAAGAAACTAACGCTGGTGATCACAAACAGGCCCCCCTATCGATTCATACGCTGTACAAGACAAGAAGCAAGAGCAGGAATTTGATATCCACAGATGGCTTCAGGAGAACCCCGAGGGCGAGGGCGAGGAACCGAGCCCTGCCTGTCCCATTTGCGAGTCGTCGGATCATGAAGAGGTGCTGCTCCTCTGCGATGGCTGCAATGCGGCCTACCATACACACTGCATCGGCCTGTCTGGTGTCCCCCAGACCGAGTCCTGGTACTGCTTTGAGTGTGATGAGAACAACAACGCCAGCCGATCCAGCCCTAGTGAGGCTTCGGATGTCGAAGTGATCCAGTCACGGCCTTTGAACCCATCTGCACGCTCGGCAAACCGACGAAACGTTACCGCTCAAAGAGGCCTGTTGCGAACCCAGTTGCAAGCTAGAAACGCACGCCGCGAGGCAAGATCCCTCGAGTGGCAGGGTGCCTGGGACCGGATTGCGAGTCGCATTTACGATGCTACTGACATCGACCTTGACAACCACGAAGACGAAGATTTATTCCAGGGCTTTCGCCGCGCCCAGGCCCAGAGAGGACACTTTCGCGATACTCAAGAACATCAAGACTGGGAGCAGCGCATGAGTATCGCCAGTCGTCTAGGCGCCAGAGACATCTTTGCAAGAAATATTCGCCCAACCGTCGGTCATCGCCTTGACGGTGGCCCAGTCGAACCCGTCATGCAACCCCCTCCGCCGGCTCCCGAGACGAGAGAGGAGCAGCAGGCTTGGGGCGCCCTCGAGAGGGCTCGCGAAGCTGAGACGAGCGCTCCCAATCCCCGCAAGAGAAAGTCGAGATCTACCACGGCTTCTCCTCAAGAACCCGCTCAGGAACCCGAGCGCAAGCTGAAGCGACCTCGCACACGCCGATTGCCTTTACAGGGAGAAGGCTCCGGATCGGGCTCTGCCTCGGCCTCGGTGTCGGGATCTGGATCTGTATCTGGCACCGCATCAGGCGCCGGCCCTGCCACTGTGTCCGCACTCGCCCCCGCACCTACGATAACTTCGTCACCCGCGCCGACGAGTGTTCTGGCGTCGAGGCCTCAGACGAACGGCGCTACGCAGCGCGTCCAGTATCCCGTCAACACAGAACCCGGACCATCTTTCCTGTCGTCGCTGCTCAAGGAGGTGGAGATGAGCGCACCCTCCGACGACGAGACTGTGCGGAACTACTTCGGCACTCACTCTGGTGTTGACCCCTCTTCACCAGTCACATCCCCCTCACCATCATCACGAAACTCACCGCGGGCGCTTTCCCTCACTCCGCCACCTCATCCCCGGCCCAGCTCACCAACGCTATCTCTAAGCTCTTATGTGGAACCGCGGTTCCCCAAGGCCAACTATTCGCCGACTCGAAACGCTGGGGACAGTAGTGACTCTGACAGTCGATCGAACGGCGCGGAAATTCGCCAGCCTCGCCCACAGCGGCCGAACCGTCAGCGACCGACCTTTGCTCGGTCGCAGGACTCGTCGCCTACGCGATCTGCCATCCCCTTTGAGACCAAGGAAAGAATCAGCGGCATCGTCCGGGCTGCCCTCAAACCGCACTGGCGCGCAAAGGAGCTCACCACCGATCAATATGCAAACATCAACCGAGATGTTTCTCGCAAGCTGTACGAGGGCCTTCGCGATCCACAGACGCTGGACGATGATGCCAAAAAGACTTGCGAAAAGATCGCTACCAAAGAGGTGGCTCGTGCGATTGAGGAACTCAAGGCCTGATCGGCATTCTGCAGCATAAACGAACGAACGGTACCGGGCATTAGGCGTTATTGGTGTTTGGCAGCGAACCAAGCGGTCTAATACCCCAACACTCCATTCCACAAAGGAGGCTTATTTTTGCAAAATTTCAACTTTGAATTTCCCGTGTCTCTGGGATTGGGCGGATGAGAGGCACAGGTGTATCTTAGGGGCGGGGGTCTCGTAGTAGCTCGAATCGCTCGGATCTCTTGGGAAGAGGCTCCGTCAAGGGCGAGATCCAAGATTAGGCCGGAGAGGCTTTCTGTACTGTAGTAGGTAGATAGACGACGACACGACGAATGCACATTACGACTCTCAATGAGAAGCTCAGCGCGCGTGAACACGCTCGGACTATAAGTGCGACAGTAGAGTCAGCAGCACCAAGTAACGTGGAAAGCAGAAAATTCACGTGTGCGATCATCGCGACGCATTGCTTGCCACATAGCGCGAGTCCACTCTGGACTCTGCTGATGCGGCAGCAGAAGCCAGCCGTTCTTAAACAGCGGTCAAGGGCGCTGATGTGTTTGCAGTAACTATCTAACATGAACCCAGTAAGAATAATTGCAGGTGCTGCTAGCGAAAAAAGACTGCTTTTTACTCTGGGCACCGTAATAAATGATCAGGACGTTCTGGAGGCGGAACAGGTCTCGACGATAAGGAAATGGTGCCGTGAAGAGAAAAGAGAAGTAGAAGTGAAAGAGTTGGCGGCAGGGCGTCGGGTTGATAAAGGCTCTGCGCGGTCCCACCGCTACCCCTGCTTACGTGATTGGGACCCGCGCTTGTCAGGCGCGATGTTGACCCGGGCGCCTGTCAAGATCGACCTTGCTTTTCAGGTACAATATGAGGCACCACAAGATTTAGCTTGTGCTGCACCGGTGCACGGTGCACCTCGTCGGGCGTCTGACCTTAGGTAAGCGCCGCCCCGGCCATCCGGTACGTACCTCTGCTGAGCTTGAACAGCAAAAAAGTTCAATTCCCATCTGGAGATTCTCGACTGAGGTGTCAAGGAGGAGACCCCGTACACCCAGCGATTTCCACGATGACAGCTTCCAGCAGAGGCGCATTCGCCGCCCTCGGGCGCATACAATGTATGTTTACGTTTCAGATCAACACTGAGATCATTGGCTAACTTTGAGTTCCCCCCCCCCTACAGCAACCCCCAGAGTCTGCAGACAATGCGCGAGGGTCCAGATTAGAGCTCCAGCTCCCTCGCGGGCGTACTCGGGTGCTGCCGCCGCCGCAACGAACACGACCACGTCCGACGCTCCCCCTCCTCCTCCTCCTTCTTCGAGAGTCAGCAAACCAACCGACTCCAAGGCCGCAGCGGCAGACATTACGATCCCGCCACCCTCGATCCGAGCAGGCGTGATCCTCACGCGGGCGCCGCTCCTGACGCGGCCCCTGGCGGACTTTGAGCAGTCCTACTTCTTCTACCAGAAGCGCCTCAACGAGCGTCTGACGATGCCCTTTATCACGTCCGTCTACTTTAAGCCCGACACGCCGGCGCTGATTGACTGGAACATGAAGGTCAAGGACCGCAAGGGCACCGTCGCCAAGGAGCTGGGCGTGTACAACGGGAAAGCGTCGACGGCGTGGGACGACGAGCTGGCCGTCGGCGACGGGCTGAGCAAGCACGACAAGGCGGTGGAGCTGCTGCTCAAGGACGCCGTGATGCGCGTGAGCGACGACGCGGAGATTATTCCCGAGGAGGATCGGGCGCCGCCCGAGGCGTTGGCGCCGCGGGTGTCGGAGGCGGATATCAAAGGGGACCAGACGAGGTTGGATCGCGCCATGGAGAGGACGCTGTACCTCGTCGTCAGGAAGGCCGGTCGCAAGAAGGATGTCTGGGAGTTTCCTGCGGCGGGCTTGTCTACGGAGGAGAACCTCCACGAGGTGAGTTTTGTCCCATCACTCCCTACACTACCCTACTCCCCCTTTCCCTTCCCCATGCTTCGATATTTGATATATATGCTGACATCAGGAACAGGCTGCGCAGAGAATTCTCGACGACACGGCGGGCGTCAACATGAACACGTGGATGGTCGGCCGCGGCCCGGCCGCCGTGCACGTGGCCAAGACGCAGGTCCGGCGCGGCGAGCTGTTTGAGCGCGGCAGCAAGACCTTCTTCCTCAAGGGCCGCATCATGGCGGGCCAGGCGGACCTGACGGCCAACAAGTTTGGGTACAAGGAGTTCAAGTGGCTGACCAAGGAGGAGCTCGCCGAGGTGCTGGAGCCGGGTTACTACAACAATGTGCGGGGCATGATGGTGGACCGGTAGAGGTATGCTCCATATTTGGTTTGGCCGGCCGGGCATGTGTCAAGTTGAACTCTCTCAAGTGGTGAAAATGGGGGGAGCAGACAAAGTGTTGTCGGGGAACTGTTCAGAGGACGTGTAACGCTGTTGTATCATAGATAAACTTGTACAATCAAATCTTTCACTGGATGTTGTGTCTGCCTGGCCCGGGCTTGATTGTGTCGGGTTGTGCTTTCGGCGTTGGGCTTGACTGGGGCGTTAGATGCGCATTTCCATGTAATTCTGCTCCCTGAACTAGAGAACCGTAGTCAGTTCGAGATGGTTTTGCCTCGGAAGCATGCGAACATGGCCTGTTGCCTACGAGATACCATATCATCCTCCATTAACTTGAGAGAATTGAGACCTTTCTCTCTATACATGCTGGTCTTACCGCTAATCAAGAGTAGATAAATCTACCAGCAATAATGGAATGTCGTTCGAGATATCACATAGTTTGTCAAGTTGCTGAAACATTGGGTCTTTACATACCCACATGAGTTACCATTACTCATAAAGCCATCGATGCCACGGGAATTCAAGTAGATATGTAGAGAAACACAATTCAAATTGGTAGAAGCAACCTTGCATTGCGCAAGAAAGCATATCATCTTCACAGTTCCAGTTTTGACACGTATTATGCCTTCTTACGCAATGCAAGGTTGCTTCTACCAATTTGATATCGTGTCCAATTACGTCGTATAACCATAAACAGTAATCTCTGGAGGTGAGGTCGCAAAGACAAACGCATAGCAGCGTTTCTCAAGCTCCCCCCTCTTTAACCTCACCCCGCGCCTTCCTTCCTCTCGTGGACTTGACCTCCCACGTCCAGCCACAAGCCTCAACCCCACCTCTTCTAAACTCTTTTGAATTTCTTCAATAGTCTGTGGCGTAATGGGATCAGAGAGGCACTGCTTTGACGAGGAGCGTCCCCTTGCGCCACGGGTGCGTGGGTTTGAATCCCACCGCCGTTAGAAAACCTCCATCGTTACACTTGAGGCTGGTAAGAGTCTCGGGGTGTTCATAGATTCGCTGTTCGCAAGGATAGGAGTTGAACTTTTTGATCTTTTTCTCATTAAGGCGGAGATAATTTCTCAACTTGACAATATGTACGTATCATTTACACATGGAAATAGACATGAAGTATATGTGATGGTGATATATCAGCTACAGGCGTTACGTGTTTGGCACCTCAAATCAAAAACCTCAATGAGAAGGGCATTTATTCCTTTCAGATCTTCATCTTGCTACGGCCATGCGAGAGTTCAACGACCTTCGGCCTTTTTAGTAGGGTATCTCTCATTTGTTAGGGTTCCCATTCGACCTTCATCAACGAACCAGGAAGGAACATACGGACAAATACTCCGCTGAAGGACCTGCCCTGCCAAAGTGATCAAGTGCTCTTGCCCTATTTTCTTGCAGACATGGGGAGCTCCTTCCTAAGTCAATCTTCTCTTGATGGGTTTTGTTTTTTTCCCCCCATGTGAGCCGCCCATACCTTCCCTTATTCCTCCTCTTCTTCTTCTACGCCAACGTATTCATCCTTCCGCTCTTCTTCTACCTTTCCTTTCCAACCACTAATCGACGACTGGGAGCCAGGAAATCGACAGCATCTCGGCGCCCAACATGGAAGTCTCGTCAGAGAACTTCTGGCGGCAGCTGCCGAAGATTCTGCTCTCAATCGCGAAGTCTCGATACGTTGCCATCGACGTCGAGATGACCGGCATCATGGACAAGGGCTCGGAAAACAGACACGACAATCCAACCAACCAGCAGACCTATGAATCAGCCAAGAACATTGCATCCAAATTCAACGTCTTCGAACTGGGGATCACCTGTGTTGAAAAATCGTCGGGTTTGTATTTCCACCGTCCACACAGAAACCGGCATCGTATTCTGACAGATCCGCAGATGGCACATACAAGACCGAGACCTACAGCTTCACTGTCAGCCCCTACCTCCATACTGAAACACGGGCTGATGAGACATTCGTCAAAGGCTTGGACAGGAGCCTTTCTGTATCATACAACACACTCAAGTTTCTTCGATCGGAAGGCATCCGGCTGGAAAAGACCTATGAAGACTGCGTTCCGTACCTCAGCCGCGAAGAGGCACACATGGCAACTCAACAGATGGAGCGCCGACAAGAGCCTTGGGAAGCCAGAGATCATGGATACAACGAGCATGACGAAGGCCTGACTACGTTTTCCATTTACGTCCATAATACGATTGTAAATTGGCTTTACACCGATCCATGGATGGTAAGTAGCACTTATTCCTTTCTTGTGTGCCCGAAAAAGACACTTCCTCTCAAGTTCTCGTCCCCTTCTATCGTACATACTAATCTCAAGATTGGATAGCGAACTGCAGAGATCAAATTACTCTTACCCAACTCCGAAAGCAAGAAACGTATGAGCGTCTACGAACAGATCGTTCGCAGAAAGGCCCGAGAGCTTGTGCCACGAATGGGTTGCCATCTTTGGAATCACGGCACGACCGTGATCATCTCTCAGCGGGACGATGGACAAGAAGCCGAGGTTCGTTTACACCAGCGCGGATGACGATGATGAGAACAGTGATAGCTGAAATTGCGAAGAGGCGCGAGTCCCTAGAGAACGATCTCAACGCATCGTTGAGCAAGTACACAGGTGGGCTCCCCTTAACGTGTGATGTTTCACCGGCGACTGACTGGTATAAGGCATTCGACTGATTATCGAAGCCCTTGTCGGCGGCAAATTTGCCGACCTGATTAACCCCGACCTCATTGTCGAAGCCATGTCTGGATGGCCTGGCGAAGCACAAGCCTTTTGTCACGAGGTTCATGATTACCTTCATCCCGCGTCACCAGAACACTCGGAAGGATATTCAGAGGGAGAAGTTGGTGATCGCTACTGTCACTTATGCTGCGCAGATCACGATCCTGGCACAGGCTGCTCTAGTACGTGCTCAGGACAGAACGTCGAAGTCGCATTCCAAACAAACGTGGCCACTAGAGACAAGTGCCCTTGTATGAAGAAGCGAGGCTCATCCAGACGTCGAGTTGGAGATGAACAGCGGACGCCCTGGGTGTACGATGTTCACTGCGAGCGTTGCTACCCAGATCTTGGCAGCGGCCAGCCCGGGACTGACTCTTCCCCTCTCCATAACGTCCGCTCACAGACCACCGATACTCAAGGAGCTCACTCGGCTCTCCACAGCAGCGAATCTTCAAGCAATTCGTGGGGAGCGGCCGATGACGAGGGCGAAGAGGACGACACCGGTACCCGGAATACCACGGCTGGGACATCTAGCTGGTATGAGACGACTGGTTGGGACAATTTATGTCAAGATCTCGAGGAACTGTCAACCGAAACACTCAAAAACGAAGTAGCAGATGCCCTCAAGGAGCTGGAGGCTTTTGGTCGAAGATCCGAGCCAATCATCATTGGACACAACCAATTCATGGACCTTTTGTTCCTTTACAACACCTTCATCGACAACCTCCCTGATACTTTGGATGAGTTTCGGGCAAAGCTACATAACCTATTCCCATCCATCATAGACACGAAGTTGTTGGCCATCAAGGACGACACGATCGAGGGCGAAGACCCATTGATGGATCTATATAACAGGTTCGATGACAATAGAACGCAGCCAAGCATCCATTGGGATGCAGCTTATGGTTATGGACGTCGTGGAACAGCCCATCAGGCTGGCTTCGATAGTGAGTTGGTAGAACAAGCAGAACCGTAAGTGATTCGACTAATGAGACTAGGCCACATGACGGCAGTTGTTTTTCTGCGAATTGCCCACAAACTCGCCCGTGAGGAATCGGCCAGGCTCGGGGGCCGAGGCGCCTCATACGAGAGCAAGATGAAGAGATTGTACGACAGAGAATGGCTATCAGCGGTTGGGTACGATCCACGATTCCTGGGTTACCCGCAAGACTTCCACATTGGCACACGGGTAGATCACAACATCCAGGAAGAGCACGTGGGTCTACTCAGTTGGCGGATGAAGATATTCGACAGCATTCGCAACCGGGTCAGGATCGCACCCCGCAAGACAGTTCACATAGGAAGGGACTAATGAGTCGAGCTGGCGACGGAGCGTGATTGCCCTTGGATTGAAGAGTCTGCGGTACGCGCCAACGCGAAATCGCGCCTTGGCTGTTGGTGGTGGCAGAGGCCTCATGAACAGGGAGACGCGTTTGTGAGTAGGACAATGAATTTTGCAATGTCGTTGAGGACGGATGACCCTTGGTGGATTTCTGGAGACGCCCCGCAAAACTATGTTTCGATAGATGAACCTATCCATACTCGATTGAAAGCACAATAAGAGCACGTCGGCACTCAGCAGATCGTTTCACATTTTGTCCCAAGGTCACCCTTTTCCATCAGCTTATACGCCTTGCATGTTGAAGCTGCTCGGCGATTCCTAGCACGCAAGATGATCCGGTTCTAGAACCCCGCGACGAAGACAATTCCACGTGTGCTGCGCACCATAAAGACACTTTGGTGCCAGCCATGAGAGGTGGACGGTCACTTGATGACTATAATAGGAAATACACCGATGTAAGCGTCAGGGGCTAAATGGCGATGACATTCTCCTCGGGAGCCGGGTGGTTCTGCCTCCCGCGAGATGCCTCGGAACAATCTGGGGAAGCACAGGGGGGCCAGAAAAGTCTAAACCCTGAACGCGTTCGCGCAAACTTGCGATTGACAATTGAGAGGGGTAATTAATAGGATATCATAATAGACGCAGCTAAGCAAAGCAGTGATCGAGAAGGGAGTCCCGACTTGGCGGGTTGTATACAACACGAAGATTTGAAATGACAGGCCGCAGCGAGCATGAGACGATCGTCTCTAAATGGTTGGTGATCTCCGGGAGGTGAGATGAAAGCTCGGCCGGTCGTCGAGGGCAACCCCTGTTTCTCCGACCCAGGCACAGCGTCCTCCCCGATCAGGAAATTCCATCCAATGAAAAGTTCAAGAAGGCCGGACGCCGGGAGAAGGCCACGCTCGTGGAGGCTAAAGAGGTACTTGACATGTGAGCTGTCCAGCAACAACGTCACCGGTACTCGCTTATCGCTCGCTCCCTCCTGCTCTGGCGGTCAGCTGGCTAGCCCCCTCTCCCCCAGCGGCAGCATACAACGCAGCAACGCAGAAGCTGGGGGGGAACCCACTAAGAAACAAACCGAGGCTAAACTTGGGCCATGGCCGAAAAGTGTAACAGTGCCGGTACGTGCCTGTCCCGGGCAGCTGTGCAGGTGCTGCGGTAATCGGCATGTTTGTCTGTCAGCAGACTCCAATTCCATTCTCCAGCAACCCCCAGCTACCTCAGCACCACCACTACCACACACCACACACCACCACCACAACGCCCAGGAATCCGAATCTAACCACATCCACATGTCGCGGCTCTTTTCACAACCCGCAGGTGGCATTTGAGCAGGAACGCGTATGATGGCCGCCATTCTCCGCACGTCGGATACATAACAATAGTCCCCGTTCTTTTTTCCCTCATTTCCCTCTGCCTGGGGCTCTTCAATGCCGACAAATTGACCCCGTTGCATGTTGCTGTTGCCTCCCGCTCCTAAATGCCCGCCAACATGTCGTCCCTCAATGGCTCCTACACGGCGACCTTGAGTCCCACGGTCGCTTCTTCCGAGACCACCGCTACATTCCCACCGCATATGCTCGCGAGCTCTATCTCGTCTCTATCCTCATCGACCTCAGCGCGCCATACCTCGCAAATCTCAAAGACCTACCGCCAGGCCTCAACTCTCTTCCTCACCCGCCGTCTACCCGAGGCACTATCAACCATCTTGCCATTGATCACCCCGCCCTCGGGACAGTCGGAAAACGGCGCAGAAGAACCAGCGCCCGTCGCCAGAGCATCACGATCCACGAGGATCAAGGTCTGGAGCTTGTACCTGACGACGCTCAACGCCATCGTCGAACTGGAGCCGGACGAAGGAAAGGATGCGTTTGGGAGCCAGGAGTGGAGAGCGCTGTGCACCAAAGTCAGAGAAGGAGACGTCTGGGAGGAGGTCGTACGCAACGGATACCACGGCGTCGAGAGCGACGTCGATTCGGACGTTGTCATTAATCTGTAAGATGCCTTCTCTGTCGTTATTTTTTTCCCTTCCTGTCGCAAACATACACTAACAACAACGTAGCGCCACACTTTTACTAGCCCACGCCCGGACACAAGAATTGAACCAAAGGAAGCTCGAGAGCTATCTCGCAGCCGCCACATCACCAAATCTGGACTTCTCCAAGAGATTTTCCGACTCGCCGTCGCCGTCACCACGGCTGAACCGGCATAGGTCTCCGGCTAAGGCCACCAGTGGAGCGGATACACCGAGGGATCTGAATGCGAGGGTCAAGATTCTTGAGCTGTACACGCTCCACGTACTTATCCGCAATAACGAATGGGATTATGCCCGAGAATTTATCAGCGTTAGCTCGGTATTAGATGACGAGCGCCGCGAGGCGTTTTTGCAAGCTCTGCAAAGCCTGCAGGAGGAACAGCAGGAAGCCGAGAGGCGAGAGACGGAAGAGCGACGCGAGCAGGAAGAGCAGCTTCGGCGTGATATTGAGGAGGCGAAGAAGTTGAGAGCCGAAAATGAAGAGAGGGAACGACGGAGGTTAGAGGAAGAGAGGGCACGAAGAGAAGGCGCCGAAGGGGACTACGGCATCGAAAAGACACCGAGTAAAGCAGGCTCGAGCAAGGCGGGGTCAAGCAAGGGACGTCACGCCAGGGCCGTTTCCAACACATCAGGGTCCAACTCTAATTCGAAGATGCCCGTCTCTAGGGCCAAAGGGAAATCATCAGCTCCGCCGACCTTTGGAACGAGGGCGTCAATGGTCATCTCCCGGATGCGCGAGGTGATTGACCAGCTGGGAGCATCATTTAAGACGAACCCGATGCTGCTGATGCGGCTCGTGGCCTTTATTTTGGGTTTGGTCGTCATGTTTGGGCAGAAGAACGTCCGCGAACGGATACAGCGAGTGCTTGGTAATGGTTGGAATAAGGTCAAGGCGACCGCGGGAATGGGAGTCAAGGTTAGCTACATATGATTACGACGCGGGTACTTGGCTAGCTTTGACCTCACTGTACTATACGAACTTGGATGAACATTGGCCTAATTTTTTGGCCATTCTTTTTGATATTTATGCAAAATGAAGCATTTCTTTTGTTTGGTGAAACCGTTTCATGCCGCTTTAGAAAGAGATCATCATGTCTGGCTTGTTCCCAATTATGCCGCAAAACCCTTGTCCCATATCTGTGAATCAAAACACACCAAACGCCGCAGGCAATGCGATACCTGTTCCACGGAAACGTTGTAGTCTTCCCGTCTCCTCGTAACCAAAACAACATATCAAATTTGCCCATATCCCGGGCGACGCAGGGGCTAGTACGTCGCCGTCCGATTGGTTTTCTTCTGGTAGAACAGATCGGTCCTGGAGCTGCCGAGGTTTATAATCTTGGGGCACCCGTCGCGGTCCTTTTCGAGGCGCGTGCACTCGAAGCAGTAAAAGGCGTCCGAGATGCCCTCGCCGCCGCAGACGACGCACTTGTTTTGGTAGTTTCCGAACGAGCACTCGTCGCAGATGCGGACGAGGGTCGTGGGGCGGACGTAGGAGTCGCAGACGGGGCACTTGCCGTCGCACTTGTCGCAGAGGCGGCCGATGGCGATGCCGGCTTGCTTGCGGCACATTACGAGATCGCTGGCGGGAATTGTTAGCTTGTGAATTTAATTTTGAGGAGAATGACTGGGGAATGGCTCACGGGTGATGGCGCGACATGAAGGGCAATCTGTGAGAGAAGCGCCTCCGGTATGTATAAGGTTTGGTTGAAGCTGTCTTGCGGGTCGCGGGAGGTGATAGTTATCGTACCCTCTCTTTACCAGGAACCTTTGGAGAAAAGACGTTCGCGCCTGTCAGCCTCGCCACTTCTTCCTCTCGGTTCTCTGTCAGTCATTGGTGCGGACCCTTGTCTGATCCGGCCGAAGTGGGGTAGTCTGTGGGTTCGTCCCTCCGAGTGGCTAGACCCCGCTGACAAACCTCAGCCTTGGAGCTCGGGTTGGAGCTGTCAAGCTCTGGGATACCTACCATGAGACCGAGGCGGATTCACTTCCTTTCGTACACACCGCATTCCTTCGCATTCTGCCTTCTTTGACATTGTTGCCGAGAAGACAGCGACTGCGGCTGTGGGAAGCGACAACATCATGGCCACTGTTACGGAGTACAGCAAAAACGGCTCCCTTCGGACCGAGCAAGAGAAGCTTACAGATTTCAGGGCACCTGCCGACACCATCAACCCCGAACCCGCGGGCTCTGAAATGGAGGTTACACAAAAGCGTAAAGCGTCTATAGAGTCCCTTGATGGAGCGGAAGAATCGTCAAAAAGAGCAAAATTCGATGATGGTGACCACGGCGACCACGGCGACCCACCCGCACAAGATTCGGCACAGGACTCGAGGCCGCGCGACGAAGATCCCCGAGCCAGTACCGCCCGACGAGCGCCTTTATCAAGGGATGAAGAGAAGAAGCGGGGTAAGCGGTTGTTCGGGGGTCTCCTAAGCACCCTCAGCCAGACCAACTCCAGCTCGCAGCACAAGAAGAGGAGGGAGATTGAGCAGCGACAGCAGGAGAAGGCGCAGAAACAGAGGGCAGAAGACGAGAAGAGACGGACGGAGAAGCTCGCGCGGATCACCGAGGCGCGGTGGAAGGAGCAGATCTGGTTTGACGAGAAAGTCGTACGTGCTTGCCCCTCTCTTCCCCTTGAGAGCCTCGTCCAAGTGCTTATAAGCTTTCCTTTACCGCAGATGAAAACCCGCCATGCCAACATGCTCGCAAAGGCACAATCTCTCCGGACGAAGGCAGGACCGTCAATTGTGCGTATTGCACGTTGCGCAAGGGGGGGGGGAAGCCATCAGCTGACGTGTTGCAGTACTATCGGCCGTGGAAGCTTACCAAAGAACAAGAGGACGAGATTGACGACCAGGTGCAAGACGCCAAGAACGCCATCGCGAGAGAACTCGAAGCGTTCAAAGATCGGAAAGAAGAACACGAGAGACGTCACGGCCGCGCCAGGCCGCCGACCATGGTCCAGGAGGAGCCTATGACAATGGTCACAGAAGAACAACCAGCAGAGGCTCCGCCAGCGGTTTCTGCTGATCCTCCCGCAGCTACCGAGCACATAGTTGCGTCTCCCGACAGAGACAGACATGAGCGGGAGACACACGACGAACCTGGTGATGTCGTGGAAAACGACGAAGATATGGTTATCTACTAATGCCTGACAAAAGCAAGCGGTGGTTTCCCATCTTTTCTACCCCGGCGTTTCATTGTAGAAGACGCCAATACCGCGGTAGTTTGTGTGATTGTTATAACATTCGGCGATATGGGAGGCATGTTATTTTCTCTGGCTTCGCGCGCGAGTTTGAAGGCGGAGTTGGGGTTTTTATGATACCAATTGGAATTTAAAGCGGCGTTTACTTGGGAAAGGTGCCCATGGTGATATTTGAAAAAAAAAAAAAAAGAAGCTTGGGTCCAGAACCGGGATTTAGACCAACTTTGTTCGCTGTTCGCCGACTGAAAGGTTTACTTCGTCGAGCCATGCTCTCTGACTCAAGCATAAGACCGGTGACGTTCTCCTGCTTTAGCTTGGTGGGACCTCTTAATCCAGAACAGCTGCTGTTCCTCGCCGTTGAAGAATCGTAGTCCTCCGTCTGGACTAGCAGCTTACGCTTTCGGGTGAAGAGAATACGATCTCCAACTCTGAACTATGCGATTTGTTGGAGAAGATAATACTGATCAACCCCCGTTTCGAGTACCGTCCGACAATGGCGAGTCCCCTTGTCTCAAGTTGTCCCTGGACCGAGGCATCGCAACAGCACGGACGGGGCCCGCTAGGACGATTCCATCAAGGGACTCCGATGGACAGCAAAGGCGATGCCCCGCGCGGGTGGATTCCCGGCCACGCCGTTCGCCAATGCCGCCGCTCGCCGCACGTTAGATCCCCTGTCAACTCAAGCCGTGCCCCTCACCATGCGACCCATACGCTGGACCCAGAGCTTGGTGCAGACAGGTCGATGATATCCTGTGTGCGAAGTACTGCATAGAGGTAGAGCCCGAAAATGGGACAAGCCATGCCGAGGCTTAAAGTACACCGCTCGTATGTTTTCTCTTAGGTGGCCAGTTTCTGTAGCTTTCTAAGCAATCTGGCGAGTTTCAAAGTGCAATACTTGTCTCCATAACTCGGAGACTCGGCGATACCTCGAATGGTATAAGTAGTTTTACCTTTCCAACAAGTCTAGTGTGATAGGTGTCGGTGAAGCTGCACATACACACTCACACAAACACGCATATACAGCTTGTCTTGCATTATCCCCCGCAATAGCATTGTGAGAAAGCTTACAATCAGTACCTGAGCTGTAATAGCAAGGGTCTCTTTCTTGGCAGACGTCGAGCGCCAACGTGAGTATAAGACTACCGCGGGCCCCGCCATTCACTAGCTGCCCCTCCTTCTCTCCTCCCGCTCTTCGCTACGGCCTCTGACAGCTCTCACTCCAGACGGAAATCTCGCATACCGATATCCGGATACACACACCAACGATGGCCGTCGATAAGATCGCCCCCAACGACCCGCGCGTCGAGCGCAAGCAGGCCGAGGTCAGGGGCAAGACCTACTCCTACCTCTTCAGCAAGCCCGAGGGCGATGCCACCCCCAAGGGCTCCGTCGTCCTCATCCACGGCTTCCCCGACATCTCGCTCGGCTGGCGCTACCAGGTCCCCATGTTCCTCGCCCAGGGATACCAGGTCATCGTCCCGGACACCCTGGGCTACGGCCAGACGTCCTCCCCGGCCGAGCTCGAGGCCTTTTCCCTCAAGAGCATGTCGGACGACATCAAGGCGCTCTGCGACAGCATCATCCCGGGCGAGCAGATCATCCTCGGCGGCCACGACTGGGGCGGAGCGCTCGTCTGGCGCCTCGCCATGTGGCACCCGTCCCTGATCAAGGGCGTCTTCAGCGTCTGCACGCCCTACAACGCGCCCACGACGGCCTGGTTCGACCTCGCCGACGTCATCGCCGCGGGCCGCCTGACCAACTTCAAGTACCAGCTCCAGCTGCGCAGCGAAGAGGTGCCCGAGAAGCTCACCAAGCCCGAGGACATTCGGCAGTTTTTGCAGGGCATCTACGGCGGTAAAGGCCCCGCGGGCGAGCTCGTCTTCAACACGGAGAGGGGCATCATCTGGGAGAACATCGGCAAGATCGGCCCCACGCCGCTGCTGTCCGAGGAGGAGATTGCGTACTACGCCGACAACTTTAGCACGTCGGGCATGCGCGGCCCCACCAACTGGTACCGCACGCGCAAGATCAACCACGACGAGGAGCTGCCGCTCGCCGAGGCGGCGGAGAAGAGCGGCGAGGCGTACAAGGTGACGCCGCCCAGTCTCTTCATCTCGGCGACAAAGGACGCGGCGCTGCCGCCGGCCATGGCGGCGGGCATGGACAAGCACTTTGAGGACCTGTCGAGGGGCGAGGTGACGGCTACGCACTGGGCGTTGTGGGAGGCGCCCGAGGAGGTGAATAAGCAGATCAAGGCGTGGATCGAGAGCAAGGTCGACAAGAAGCCAACAGCGTCGTTGTGAGTTTGTTTCTTGAAGCAAGACAGCTAAAAGAAGAAATGTGGCTCTTGAAGGAAGGACCGCAGGAGGTTGGATTTGACGTTAACGTTTATATTTATGACAGACTGGGATGAACCACAGTTTCGGGCACGATTAGTGAACGGCCAATGTAGAATGAATTCATAATTTGACCAAACAAAGTCATTGTGGTGATTCATCGTTCAAGGTCTCTTTTGCAGCTATGCCTATCTGTATCTCGCACTGTTGTTACCTTGTGATTGGGATGAAGCAGTGATGTCAGATGTCGTGGGACTGTCTGTCGTGCTTGGCCTTCTTGATTCGTGCCAGATTCCTACCCTCAACTAGACTAGTATTGAGGGCCTGCCACCTATTGTATCCCGTCAGACCTGGCGCACAATGAGCCGCGCACCGCGATGTGAGTGAGCTTTTTAATGGCGCAGAGTCTAGGCCGCAGTGCAATGCCTCGTCGTTGCGGCTCTTTGCCCCAGCAGACCACTGGGCTCCTATCTTCTGGTTGCAGGCAAGGTGCGCGTCGCCAGGGCATCGTCTTAGGTTGTTTCGACAATATTGGTTCGTTATGATGTACGCAATGGCACGTTTCGTCCATAATCTGTCGCCCTTTCACTTCAACGTAAACTTTTGTCCAGCAATCGAAGGGGCAGCCCCCTTGGCCTTCTTGTTCGGCTTCCCGCACGAGGCGCACGAATCGGCTCGGTAGGCGCACGACTGGCAGAGTGAGTGGCCCTGGGAAACCTTTGTCTTGCACTTTGAGCAAGCGCTCGAGTACTGGGCATAGGGGTTCTTGGCAGCTTTGGAGAGGAGCTTGCTCTTGCCGATGCCAGTCGTGCCCAGCGTAGCGGACTTGGTGGCGGAGGAAGACGAGGACGAGGACGAGGAGCCGTGGTAGATTTCGCTCTTCTTCTTGACGGAGGGCGTCGCGAGGGTCGTGGAGCCCTTGCCGAGCTTTTGGCACTTTGTGCAGACCATTGTGGGGATGGGTTTGGATTCGGTGGGTAGATCTGTCGTCGGTAGTGTTGAAGTCGCAATTGCTAAAGGCTGCCCGTATTGATGATGCTAGAGGGAACTGGGAGGCAGAGAGGGACGAGTGGCTGGTGTCGCAAGTGATAAGGCCGAGATAAGATATGATAATAGGTGTGGCTGAAAAGGGCGGCAGCTGGAAGTGACGCAACGTCGCAGGGCGGCGAGTCGTTGGTCAGTGCTGAAGAGTGAAGTTTCCCCCGGTGGGTCCGTCTAGATTCGGGTGGGTCCAGCACCGGGCCGGGCTGGGATTGGAATGTCTGCCCTGGAGAACGAGTGGACGACATTGGACGTTCGGATTGTCTGGACCACTGGCTCTACAAGTAGGACCGTTGGCCCAGCACACGCGGTAGCCACAATAGGGGGGACACTGTGTTATCGAGTTGTTTCCTCGCTATACGCATACGGGGACCCCAGCCACTGTTGGAATTGAAAATGGATCTTGTTTGATCAGGTTCTTCAGCATCTTGGAGAATGCCGGGGGCTACTGGGGTGAAAGAATATGCCGTGGTTGGGTCAAATTTCGTCTGTTCACTTGGGATGAGCGAGAGTATCCGTAGCATATCCGTACTCCACAGGTAATCACAGATCATCGGGGGGAAACGACTCAGAAGAGGTAACTGGCCAAGGGGAAACAGGTTCTGTCATCGAACGGGAGATGATGCTTAAGTCCTACCCTGATCAAACCTTGCTCAATAGCCCGGGCATTGCTGCGTGGTCTCCATTGTTATCGTCCGTCCTCGTGTATTGGTGTATTGGCCGTTTTACACGCTGGCCCTGGCGTCGGCTAAGTGGTCGTCGGAGCCACTGGGGTCTGAGCGGGCATACAGTACGGGTGCAGATACTCTGTGCCCTATGACTTGCCTATCCGTATGGGCATTGAGCAGAGGCGGACTCTGAAGTTGGCTCGTGTCAGAGGAGGCTAAATGTGACGGGGTCCCGAGATTCCGTGCGAGACGTCCGTCCGCCCCTTACGTCTCGATTGAAGGTTCGATTGGCGACTGTGTCTAGCGTTGAGGGGAAAATGCAGGCAGGCTGCAGGCTGACTGACCGAGAGTGGCGTAGCGGGCATTCCTGCCGACATCCACCAACTTCGCCCTGTCGTCGTAGGTTGGTGTGTGGCTGGAGGTCGACGCAGCTTTTTAAACTTCTCGCTGTCGCTGTCAGCTTTGGGTCTCGCATCCGGTACGAAGAGAGGCAGAGAGAGGATCAGGACGTGGAGGAAGAGACGCAGCCAATACTAGGCCCAGCCAGTTAAACGTCCTTCCAAGGATTCAGAATAGCAACAGGCCCACACGTGCCCCCTTCTGGTGGAGCTGCGGTCCCAAAACCAAGTCCACCCAATCCTATTGCCCAGCCGTAGTCTCACAGCAAAATAGCCCAGGAAAGTACGGAAAATGAGGATACCTGCCACATCTGCCATACCTGCCTGAGGAAGCTTGCCAGCTGCGGCCAGTCGTTATAGGCCAGTCAAGTACCTTGGTACCGCAAGCAAGGCGCCCGGATTCAAGCCAACAAGACCCTTTCGACCCTTCCCGTCCCGTCCATTGAGGTTTGGTGTCTTCAACCTGCACTGTTTGATGCTGCTACTGCTGCTGCTGCTACTGCTGCCCTGCGCCTCCCCGAAAAACCCACGCTACCAACCTTACAAGTTACGCACAGTCTAACGCCTTGCTGCTCCATGCTGCTGCTGCTGCTGCGTGTCTAGCTTCCAGTCTCATCCGGCCGGCTCCCTAGCACTGTCTCCCGAGTTCCCCCCAATCCAACCCCATTCAAGCACCACCAACACCTCAAACACGACTTTCCGCAGATCCCACCCTTCCCGCGGACGACACCTCACATCACCTTACTTCTTGGCCTCTCGATAGTCTCCAAGACGCCCTCTCCTGTTGTGAAATTCTTCGACCGTTGCAAGCCAATCATAGCGACTGCGTTGCTTTGCCTCTTGAGCCACTGCCACCGGGGACCGTCTTTCGGCCAGGGACCAACTAATTACTCCGTACCTACGGTACACTTGCGCACTCAGCCCGTTGACGTAGCGCAAGCCGACCACTGTGTAATCCTAATCCTGCGCCAGAAGGAGGCTGTGCTGCAACAAATACGGATTGCTGGGCCACTTCTTTTTTTCCCACCACATCAGCTACCCTCAGCAAACGCCCAGCTGCGGCGTCGCTTTCATTGCCGATTGTCGTTGTCGTCGTCGTCGCCTCTAGCTACACTACTGCTGTCGATACGAATCTCCATCATCCACCGATCAGGCTGCCAAATTGTCCGCGCGACCACACCCTCTCGACTGCATCGCTTCTTCCCTTCATGTGTCCGGAAACACGACGGTAATCCAATCACCTCGAAATTCGCATGCTGGCCATTCCGACACTTGCAACTTGATCGCCTTGCAACGCTACTAGCCTTCCCGGCATGACTGGACGACCTACGGGTGGTCCTCCAGGAGGGCCCTCGAATAACGACCTGCTACTAGACTTGGATAGCGAGCAACCGACTTACAATGCTGGACAGCGATCGAACATGAACGACGACGACCTTTTACGCTCCTACAATCACGATCAAGACCAGGCCCAAGGCCGACCCTCCGTTTCGTACGATGACTTTGTGGGCGGCGGAGGAGGAGGAGGAGGAGGAGGAGGAGGGAATCACACACAGCAACCCTCAGCACTGAGACCGTTACCTGGAGGCCCTCAATCGCCTGGTGTCTCTGGCGGCGCATCTTCCGGCCCATACATGCAGAGACACTACAGTCAAACATCAGAACTAAACAATTACCAGCGATACGCCGACGACTTTGACGACTACTCGGCCGAAGGCGAATCATACTACCAACAAGGCGGCGCCGCGACGAGTACGAACAACGTCGGGGACCCCTCTGCGAGGTCCAATGCTCGGAACCGTAACAGCGTCCTAAGTTTGGGTGGAGGCTTCTTTGGTCGCATGAAGAACAAGCTTGGGATGGGCCAAGGATACTCGGAGATGGACTTGCCCTTGACGGAGGCCGGCGGCAACGGACGGACAGACTCTGGCATCGATGCGCAAGCCAAGGGGGGAAAGAAGTTCGACATGGGTAACTTCAAGTTTGGATTTGGAGGAAAGAAGCCGGATCCTTCGACACTGGGCCCGAGATTGATCCATCTCAACAACCCGCCCGCGAACGCAGCGAACAAGTACGTCGACAACCACATTTCGACGGCCAAGTACAATGTCGCAACCTTCCTCCCGAAATTCCTCTTCGAACAGTTTTCAAAGTTTGCCAACATCTTCTTCTTGTTCACGGCTGCGCTGCAACAAATCCCCAACCTCTCGCCCACCAACAGATACACTACCATCATTCCGCTCTTCATCGTCATGATGGTATCGGCAGGCAAGGAGCTGGTGGAGGATTACCGAAGAAAACAAGCCGACCACCAGTTGAACACATCCAAGGCCCGCATTCTGCGCGGAACCGCCTTCCAGGAATCCAAGTGGATCAATGTTGCGGTCGGAGACATTATCCGCGTCGAATCTGAAGAGCCCTTCCCTGCCGATCTGGTCCTGCTTGCAAGCTCCGAGCCCGAGGGACTTTGCTACATCGAAACAGCCAACCTCGACGGAGAAACAAACTTGAAGATCAAGCAGGCGTTACCAGAGACATGTACGATGGTCAGCTCCAGCGATCTGAGCCGACTCGGAGGAAGAATCAAGTCTGAACAGCCCAACAGCAGTCTGTACACGTATGAGGCCACCCTGACGATGCAGGCTGGTGGCGGTGAAAAAGAGCTGCCCCTCAACCCCGAGCAGCTTCTCCTTCGAGGTGCCACTCTTCGTAATACACCCTGGATCCATGGTGTGGTTGTCTTCACTGGACACGAGACAAAGCTCATGCGTAACGCCACTGCTGCACCCATCAAGCGCACAAAGGTCGAAAAGAAGCTGAACATTCTTGTTCTCGTGCTGGTCGGTATCCTCCTTGTGCTTAGCGTCATTTGCACAGTAGGCGATCTTGTTCAGCGCAAGGTTGAGGGCCAAGCTCTCCAGTACCTGATGCTTGACTCTACCGGCTCTGCCAACGATATCATCAAGACCTTCTTCAAGGATATGGTCACATATTGGGTTTTGTTCTCCTCCCTTGTGCCCATCTCTCTGTTTGTCACGCTGGAAATGGTCAAGTACTGGCATGGAATCCTCATCAACGACGATCTCGATATCTACTACGACAGAACGGATACTCCGGCAAACTGCAGAACATCGAGTTTGGTTGAGGAATTGGGCATGGTTGAGTATGTCTTCTCCGACAAGACGGGCACATTGACTTGCAATATGATGGAATTCAAACAGGCCTCAATTGGCGGTATTCAATATGCCGAAGATGTTCCCGAGGACCTCAGGGCGACGATTCAGGATGGTGTCGAGGTTGGAATCCACGATTATAAGAGATTGGCGGAGAACCTCAAGAGCCACGAGACGGCTCCCGTGATTGATCATTTCCTGGCGTTGCTGGCTACTTGCCACACAGTCATTCCCGAGAGAAGCGAGGAAAAGGGCGGCAAGATCAAGTATCAAGCCGCTTCACCCGATGAGGGTGCGCTCGTCGAGGGCGCGGCTGAACTTGGATACGTCTTCACCGATCGCAAGCCGAGGTCGGTCTTCATCGAAGCTGGAGGACGCGAGCTTGAGTACGAACTTCTGGCCGTTTGCGAGTTCAACTCTACCCGAAAGCGCATGTCAACCATTTATCGATGCCCTGACGGAAAGGTCCGCGTATACTGCAAGGGTGCCGATACTGTCATTCTCGAGCGCCTGAACGATCAGAACCCCCACGTTGAAGCCACCCTACGCCACCTGGAAGAGTACGCTTCCGAAGGTCTCCGAACGCTCTGCCTTGCCATGCGTGAAGTTCCCGAGCAGGAGTTCCAGGAATGGTTCCAGGTCTTTGAAAAGGCCGGTATGACCGTTGGCGGCAACCGTGCCGATGAGCTGGACAAGGCAGCAGAACTTATTGAGCACGACTTTTACCTCCTTGGAGCGACTGCTATTGAAGATCGCCTTCAGGACGGTGTTCCCGAGACCATTCACACGCTTCAGCAGGCCGGCATCAAAGTATGGGTCCTGACGGGCGATCGTCAGGAGACCGCCATCAACATTGGAATGAGTTGCAAGCTGCTTAGCGAGGATATGATGCTCTTGATTGTGAACGAGGAAAGTGCCGAGGCAACTCGTGACAACATACAAAAGAAGCTCGAAGCTATTCGTACTCAGGGAGACGGAACGATTGAAACGGAAACTCTCGCCCTCGTCATCGATGGCAAGTCTTTGACGTACGCCTTGGAGAAGGACCTCGAGAAGCAATTCCTTGACCTTGCCATCATGTGCAAGGCCGTCATCTGCTGCCGTGTCTCTCCCCTTCAAAAGGCTCTTGTCGTCAAGTTGGTCAAAAAGTATCAAAAGGAGGCCATCTCGCTGGCTATTGGTGACGGTGCCAACGATGTGTCAATGATTCAAGCTGCCCATATCGGTGTGGGCATCAGCGGTATGGAAGGTCTACAGGCCGCCCGAAGCGCCGACGTATCCATCGGCCAGTTCCGGTATCTCAGAAAGCTACTACTCGTTCACGGCGCTTGGAGCTACCAGCGCGTTGCCAAGACCATTCTGTTCTCCTTCTACAAGAACATCACCTTGTACATGACACAGTTTTGGGTAAGTTTATTGACGGATGAGTGGCGGATGAGTTGCGGACTTTAGATTGCTAACTTGACCAGTACACTTTCCAAAATGTCTTCTCTGGAGCCGTCATTTACGAGTCTTGGACGCTTTCGTTCTATAACGTCTTTTATACTGTCCTTCCTCCCCTCGCCCTAGGTATTCTTGACCAGTTCATTTCCGCCAGACTCCTCGACCGCTACCCGCAGTTGTACAACATGGGTCAGCAAAACCAGTTTTTCAAAATCAAGGTTTTTGCCGAGTGGGTTGCCAACGCTGTGTATCACTCCATCATCCTCTACGTCTTTGGCCAACTCATCTGGTATGGTGAACTCATCCAAGGCGATGGACAAATCGCCGGTCACTGGGTCTGGGGCACGGCCATGTACGCTGCGGTTCTGCTCACCGTTCTCGGCAAGGCGGCTCTAATCACGAACAACTGGACCAAGTACCACGTCATGGCCATTCCCGGCAGTATGCTCTTCTGGTGGGGCTTCATCGCTCTATACGGCACCGTCGCCCCCATGATCCCCTTCTCGGCCGAGTACCACGGTGTCATTCCCAAGCTGTACAGCAGCCCGGTGTTCTGGTTGCAAACTTTCGCGCTCGCGATTATGTGTCTTATGCGCGATTTTGCCTGGAAGTTTGCCAAGCGCATGTACATGCCGCAGACATACCATCACATTCAGGAGATTCAAAAGTACAACATCCAAGATTACAGACCAAGGTATGTTACTCCCTAATACTCACAGCCCTCCTCGGTGACAGCCCACTAATCCATCCCAGAATGGAGCAATTCCAAAAGGCAATTCGCAAGGTGCGACAAGTGCAACGCATGCGTAAGCAGCGCGGGTACGCATTCTCCCAAGCAGATGAGAGTCAATCGAGAGTGCTTCAGGCATACGACACAACCCAGCACCGTGGACGACACGGCGAGATGGCCAGTTCGAGACCCCAAGGCAGGTAGTCACTACGCCGCCAAATGTCTCAAGAAAGGAGGGGGCAAATACGCATGTCCCATGATTATCACGACTCGAAAGGGGGTTGGCTGCGTTGAATTTTGATTCCTTGGGGATGATGATTCCCATACGAAATGGTAATGCAACGGAAGCGACGACAGCACGATGTAAAGTTTTGTGTCTTTTTTTTTTTTTTTACTATTATCATATGCATGGTCGGGAGCCTCCTCGTTATCCGGGGGGGAAACATCATCCCACGGGCTGGCGTTTATTTTCAAGCTGTTCAATAGCTTTGTTTGTGTAACTACTCCGTGTAGGGGCTTTTTATCTTCTCTTCCTCTTCTTTGACAAAAAAAAACCAAACATTGGACGGCCACGTCGCAGGAGGGGCGATGATGATGATGTTGGGGGAAAGGGAGGTGGCGAGGAGGCAGGGAGGCAGGCTAGGCTGGCAGGCAGTTGATACGAAGCAAAAAGAAAACCAACCTCATGTCACACGATGCGGCAGGTCCGAGATGGAAAGAAGGGTAGAGATATTCAACGTGGGAGTTGAGAAGACTCACAGCAATTAAGCAGATCGTAGGGAGTGCAACATCTCTCAAGAGGCAAGGTCCATGGGATGGAGGGGAAGGGGGATAGATAGGAGAAACCCTTGAGAATAAAGAGTTGCTGATTTGTGAAGAATTTTTCGACTACTATTGCCGTCCTAACCCGTGTCTCTTGTCTTTTCTTCTCCTTTGCCAAAAAGTCTACAAAAGTCTATTCCCGGCTTCCTTGGGGTTGGCCGGCTTTGTGATGTGTCTAATTGTTGGGGTCTTCGCGCCTGATAGATTGAACTCTCGACATCGTCAGTGGCTATCAATGCCCTTGATCTCCTTGAGCTCAGCCAGTCACCTCAGTTGTCACTGGTCCACAAAATAACTACACCTCCGGCCCGGCTGCGGGCCCGCTCCTGGGCGTTTTGTACTGGTACAGAGAGGCTCTTGAAGACCACGGCTACCCCTCCTGGAACCAGCGTTGACCAATACATCTTGCGAAATAACAAGGTCAAACCGGTTGGCGACACCATCCTAACATGTCGCCGAATCGTCAACTTGCAGATTTGCGGGCACACTAAGTGGATAGATCGTGGTCGATATCGCTCTCAGTGGATATTCTGGTCATTTGCAGGCAAGAACTGTCCTGGTTTGTCACAGCCTGTACCTCACTGCTGATTCCCCAATGGTTCACCCGAAAACACGATCAGAGAAAGGTACTTTCCGGTGGACTTGAATGAAGGGGAAATGATCGCACCTGGGCTCTGGAATACGCTGAGGAATAGCGGCTGGTGTGAGGCGCCAGGGCCAGAAGCGGAAGTAGGTAGCGATGGCGAGGTGTTTCTGATCATTTCAAGGGACTTTGAGAGAAAATGGATCGGAGAATTTTCGTTTGGGGGTGTCCTTCTGGATCCTTGTTGATCCAAGAACCTTCAACCCTCGGGTTCATTAGACTACAATCGATGTTGTGATCAAGTACAGATGCAACTTTCTCTATACAGGAGGCCACCAGCCTGGTCGCGCACCACATCTGCTAGATCCAGCTTGCGGCTCAGTTTATTTCAGAATTTAGGTAGAGTGATAGAGACTATCCTGCAACTAATGGACAGACATACTTGGTATGTGCAGTGTAATGTGCTATCTGGTAGAAAAGTGACGCTATCTATATGCATGATACTACTTTACATTGACACCGCAAAGCGGCTCTTGGCTCGAAGCCAGTGGCCGTAGTAATACAAAACATACGGGATCGGCGCAAGCACGGCCGATATACAGGCGAGGATAGTCAGAGTGTAGTGCGTTCCCATCTTCTCAAAAAAGGGGATTCCTACCACGGTCATGCCGCCCGCAACCATGTACCTAATGAGCGCGACGAAGGTAAGCGCAGAGGCCGAGTAGATCTCGTACGAGTCGATTATGTACATGTATACGCACATGAAGATGCCGGTGACGCCGTACCCAAACACAGCGACCGCGAAGATGACAGACCAGACGCTGATGCTGGCGAAGTTTGTCCAGCCGAGCCAGAAAAGCGATATGGGGACGGAGACGGCCGCGCCGGAGGTGGCGTACCACAGACGGATCTCCGGTTTGAAGCTCGCTTTTCCACCATCTCTTTTGACTCGTTTCGCTGTCTTGGCGTAGATGAAGGGCACAAAGAGGAAATTGACCTGCGTGCCGACGAACATGGAGATGAAGATGATGTTGGCGAGCCCTTGGTCGAGACCATAGGTATACTCAAAGATGTAGGGCCACCCGACGAGAAAGGTGAAAAGGACGATGTAGACGACGGTGATGTACAGCGTCATGGCGATGATGATGGGCTCCGTCAGCATGAGGAACGGCCTTGTCATGCTCGTCTTGAGACGGCTGAAGAGCGTGGCATCGACAATCTCGTGCTCGGAGCGGAAGCGGTCATCGCCCGTGATGCGACGGTAGTGTGCGGCCTTCCACTGCAGGAGCAGCGGGCCGTACGTCTCGGGCATGAAGAGCAGGACAAGCACCAGCACGAGCCCGGAGGAGATGAGGGTCGTCCACTCTACCCAGCGCCAGCTCACGGCGTTGGAAGGCCCGATGTAGGCGCCCATGACGGCGCCGATCATGGGGCCGCCGAAGCACGTTATCGCGTACAAGGGGAAACTCCACGTCTTTTCGAGGCGGTTGTACATGTCTGCGATGGAACCGCCGGAGCAGACGAGGGGCGTCGAGGCGGAGCATCCCGCCAGGAACCGGAACACGATTTGCGCGCCAAAGTTGGGCGCCAGGCCGGACGCCATGATCCAGATCATGAAGACGGCCATGGAAGCCGCGTACACGGCGTTACGACCAAAGGTTTCTGAAAAGGGCCCTGCGATGAGGGAGCCCAGGCCCATGCCGACAAGGTAGAGGCCCGTGGCGAGCGACTCGGCGACCTGGCTGACGCCGAGATCCTGCGCGGCCTGCGGGAGCACCGTGGCGTCGATGCCGGACGCGGAGCCGACGAAGAGGGCGATGAGGGAGATTTGCAGCGTCACGCCGATGCGCTTCGCCGTGGGCCAGTTGTGCGGGTCCAGGGGGTCGTCCGGCCCCGCCCAGCCGACGACGAAGACACGGCCGCCGTGACCTTCTTCGCCGGTCCGGTCCCGGACGTGGATGCCGGTTAGGACGCGGCCGAGGGCCGTGCCTTCGGAATGTCCTGTCCGTGCCGTCTGACTCCGTTCGACCGTCGTACCGGCGGCATCGTACTCCCCGTCATGATTCCGGTGCTCGTTGCTTTCGGGTTTGGTGATGGCAGTGTCGCCTGGTGATTCCAGAAGTGGACTTGCTCGCTTCTCTTCCTCCTGTGACGAAGAAGATTGGTTCTCGAGATCCCTGCCTGTGTCGTCGTGCCGCCTGCTTGGCGCTGTTGAGGACTGTGCTTTTCCAATGTCTCTGTCGATTTGCGCTTGGGCTTCAACGCCCGCGCGCCGGCGTTGTAGAAAAGATTGCATCCTGTTTCCCAATAGGTTTCTCCTCAGGTATACCTAGTAGAGCGCCAAGGGAACACACTTCCTGGATATCGGACTTCGACTGATATGGGTGTGATGTCTCTTTAGAGTTGGGACTGTAACAGACGGCAGCGGAAGAAACACCGAGTAAGTTACGACATTGAGTCATTGAGGATTAGCAAGACTGATACGTGACTTCATACCAGGTGCGACAGGGAAGTTGCCTTTCTCTCTCTCTCCCGCTTTGCATCCTACTAGCTCCCGGTTTATTCCCACAAGGCTAACGATAGAAAGCCCCATCAATGACGGTGAGGTAACCTTTGCCAGCGATAACACTGAGCTCCTTGGTGCCGAGCTAAGAGAAAATTCCAGCACTCGGAGATCTCGGTTTTACACAGAAATTGGGTCCAATACGTGCCTGTGTGTGCGTAGGTAGGGTGTTCAAACTTCATGGTTCGTAAGCTGCAGGTTGCAGGTAGCCCCAGAAATTCCACTCTTTTTCAACGCGCGAGGACGCGAGCCGTGAATAATCGACTCTGCATCGACGCTGATTTGCCATGTGCCAAAACGCAAGTGTACTGTCCTGTTCCCACTCGTCCGGAAAAGGCAAGTATACCAGTCTGAAGCAAGACACACATCAATGATCTCAAGGTTGCAATCGGCTCCGAGCGGTATTTGTCCCCCGCCCGCTCCCGTCTCCTCCAATTACGTTTACTGCTGCGGGTACAATGGCACCTGCCAACCTCGTTCTTCTGGGCCGTTGTGCTCTCGCTTCCCCACTGTAGCGGACGAGAGACGGATACAGAGATCGCAAACAATGGGAAGGCGAGATGAAAGCGGGCTTTTGTCCGGCTTCTCGGACGAGCCGCTGAGAGATCTGAACGAGAGTCGCCCGTCCGGGTCGATCTCGGGCTTGTTTGGGCTGACAAAAAGCGGCCCGGAGGCGGGCCCGGCTGGCTCTTCCGCAAATAGTGGGGGCCTCGGACCGAGATGTCTCTATGTCGTAATGTGCAGCACGTCACAACGCATTTGCTCTTATACGCGCTCACTCAAACACTGACTTGCTTTTCTCATTTGACTCCAGTAACGGATAACTTTCTAACTTTTTTCTTCTTTTACAGAGTTTCCGCTCTCTTCTTCAAGGTCTCCGCAATGATAGGCTGAGCTCTGAGCCTATCCATCCATGCGGCCGTGTTCGGGAACTCCTTTGCAAAATCGATCTGGTCCGCAAAAGCACCAGGAACCTTCATGTTGTACCACGGGTAGAATGCGACATTGAACCAGGGGATAAAGGCAATATCCGCATACGAGTATTTGTCGCCCACCAGGAACTCGCGTCCCTCGAGAGCTCGGTCCAGCACCCAGGAAACCCTCCGAATCTCCTTGATGTACCGGTCTTTGGCGCTCTGCACGTCTTCGGAGTGGTAGCGGTGGAACCAGATGGCCTGGCCAAAGTACGGGCCCTGACCGGACATTTGGAAGTGCAGCCACTGCTTGGCGTGGAAGTAGTCGGCCGTGCCCGGCTCAAAGCTGATTGACCTCTTCTCCTTGTCGTACGTCTCGACGAGGTACTCGAGGATAGCACCGGACTCCCACAACGTGATGCCCGTGCTGTCGTCCTCGATGGCGGGTACGCGCCCGTTGATGTTGATCGCTTCAAAAGGCGGCTTCTTCATGTCGGGGAAGTCAATGTACTTTTCTTCGTAGGGGATCCCAAGCTCCTCGAGGACGAAGTGAACTTTCCACGGGTTCGGGCCATTCTTGGACGTCCAGACCCTGATCGGTTGAAGCTTCTCAGATGCCATTTTGGTTTTGTTGGTGCGGCTTTTTGTGGAGATTTGTTGGGATGGTTGTCAACTAGATTGGATACAACTAAACAATAATTGATGTCTACTGAAATTCCACGTCTCGGTCGTTATTTGCAGTTAATCTGACCAGTTATCTTCAGATCGGTGGCAAGAGGGACTCTGGCAAGCTCTTTTATGAGTAGGTAGGAAACCCTAGGAGTTACGTTGCGCTTAGCTTGCACTCAACTTGGAAGCTGTTTCCGGTGCTACGGTCTGCCTGCCGCGAACCCCGCATTCACTGAAACTTAAGACACGGACGGACAAATTGGCTCCGAGGAAGGACTGACATTGTTCAGCTGTGTTTGATAAGCTAAATGGCATTTTTGCTTACAAAGTAATTGAGAGGGGGTTTTGAAGATCTATGACAAATCGTGAGTTTGCCGTGGGATAGTGATCCCTTTTCCCCGAATCGGAATAGATCCTAGGCCGCCTTGCAAGACAAGAATAGCCAACCTTGTTTAGACATCAATCCAATCTTCAGTCTTCCAAGTTACTGCGAATTGACTTGTTTCCTTTCCGACCACTTTTCAGTGGGATTACAAATGCCAGACTTCACAATCACTCAGTTATGGCCGCGGGGTCAGTAGACCGCTTACAAGGCCCGTGCGCCTCCTACTCAACTAACCTCGCAGACCAACGATGTCTTCACAACCGAAACACCAAAAACATAGAAATACTCCGTACAGCACCAAGTACTGGTTGTCGCCGAGGATGATATACCGACTTGGCTCACTTAAAGAGTCACACTCGAGCATAAGAGAAGGATAGAGTGTTCATGAGGTATAATACAAAATAGATTCTACAGCTGAAAAAGAAAAGCAGCTCCCCTTCGAACGTCATCCATATGTAATATTACTTCTGGCACCACTGTGTCGGCCCTCATTACTATCTAGCCCGCCATCTCATACCGCCGGAAGGTTGGAGTATCTCCATTATCCAGTTCGCACGTTGGTGGTGTCTTTGGGGGAAGGTCTTGGCCCGGAGGTTCTGGCAGCCATGATGTGTTCTGCCCCATGCCCGGCGAGGGTATTGAAGGAGCCCTCGACTTCTTTCTCTTGAGAAACCATACCACAGCTCCGATGATGAGGGCTAGAACTGCGGCTCCGCCAACGGCAATTCCGGAGATAGCTCCGCGTGAGAGACCGGGGGAGCTTGTGCTTGCCGACGAGTCGTTTCCGCTGCCCTCCCCGCTGCCACCCACGTCTCCACCGCCGTTCACAGTCTTATTGCCGTCGTTAGACTGGGAAGAACAGAATTCGGTGACGTCATTGTTGCTGGAGTCTAGAGCCACGATATCTTGGCTCCATGTGGGGTTTGCCTGCCAGAGCGAGAACTCGGACGTGTCGTGGTTGACTTGAAGGTAGGCGGCGGAGAGGAACTGCCAGCCGAGCTGCGCCATGTCATTCTTGTTGACATCCTGCATTGAGTCGATGAGCATGTCCTTCTCTGTTGCATTGACGAGCATCTCCCCTGTTTGCTCGTCGAGTAATACGTGTGGTAGAACGAGGTTGTCGCGGTCCACACGGATTTTTAAACCGGATGAGAGTGTAATTGTCAGAGCACCGTCGTATCTATGGTCGTAAGTTCTGTCAGCATGCTGAAGTGAATAGTCGACCCGAGTCGCTTGGAGGGGTGTACACAACTTGGGGAAAAAGGGGGGGCATACGGCTTTTGGTTGGGAAGATATTTCATGTTCCAGTAGTGATACCCGAGGGAGCGAGTCATGTTCTCGATGGTATTTTCCGTGTAGTCAAGGAAGTTATAGAAGTAAGGATCCAGAGGCATCCTCATCATTACCGGAAGCGTTGGGTTGATGCAGGTGGAGATGGCGCTCGACTTTGACGGGAAAATGCTGACGTCTGTACCATTATCGAAGTTCATGGTCAGATCCGTGACCGTCACCACGAGTTGCGACTTGCATTGAGCAATGTTGGGCGTCAGGGGCTGGGTGTACCTCTTTCCAGATACTTTTGCTCGGTCGTAGCCTCCATAGATGAGATGGCCGTCCAGCTGAGAGGACATCCCAAAGCCACGGCCCCAAAAGAGACTCCACGTTCGTGAGGCAATCTTGCCTGACTCTCTCAGGACCCTCAATATGGTAGAGTTGGACCCTAAACCTAGCCCCATCATGGCGTAATAGCCTTGAGTATCCCAATCGCTCAACGCTACGCCCATTGCCAGGCTATCGAGCGTAAGGTTGCTATTGAGTTTCATCGTATCAACGACAGGGTTGATGTCTGGCCACCCGTCATCTTCGGGGATAGCATCTTGTGATGTCGTTTTACTTGTCTTGGATGCGAGTGAATTATAAGAACCTCCTCGAAAGGAGGTGCAGCCGTTCTTCGACCATTTGTCGGAGCCGCGAAGAGTACAAACACCGTTGGTGCCGTACAACAACGTGCCATTTTGGCCACTGAGTCAATATGTTCGTTAGCAACGTGCCACAGATTCCGCAAAGAAAACAATAGACGTTTAGGTTGAATACCTCTGCGGGATGAAAGCGAATTTCTGCTTGGGTTCCCCAACGGCTAGTTCTAAGCCTCTCGCTACCTGGCCGTTTGACAATGAAACATTGCCCAGTCGTATGGGAACAGGATATGGTGCACAAGCTGCCTGAACCAGTGTCGCGAGATATGCTGGCAGAATCAACAGAACGGCTAGCGAGCCATGAGCAGCCAGAGTTGAAGGCTCCATCGCTTACACGAGTCGCCGGACGGTAGCGAAAAACAAGCAGATCACAGCTTGACCCCCTTAACGCTCTATCAAGCCAAGGTGATGATGGTAAACAACAGGGAGAATAGTTCCTCCGCTGACTTCGGAAGATGGCTGTGAACCCATCGAGTCTTTCGGAGACTCGGGTTTGGTACAGGGGAGTGGCCGGGCTTATGTTGCGCTGCAGTCTGCCGTTCTCTCATTACAGCCTGCTTCTGAGGATCCTGGTTCAAGATACGAACCCACAACTTTTAGCCCTTGTATAGCTTCCAAATAGGTGACACTACAGTCGCCCGGCCATATTATACATACAGGCATACTGCCCTTGTTTTGCCTCAGTCATTACCGTTAAGCCTCTTAATGACATTTTTCAAAATTTCTATTCTAGAGTAAATGGTACATGATATATCCATTCGTCACAATATTACTTAGAGCGAGTATTGATAGTGGTAGTAATGATAGTGCAAACGTTGGCGGATGTGCTGAGCAGAGACTGCTGTCATCCTCATGGCTTCTCAGTAGTTCAGTGAGTACGTACTTCAGCAAAAAACGAAAAAAATCATCGCCAGGTTTTCTGCCATATCCGCCTGATAATCCTGGTCAGCGACAACGAGCTGCTACCAACAGCAGCTCGAACAGATCTACCATTGGCCTGCGCCGCCCAAGAGCTGGGTACTGATACTCTCTCATCACATCCTCTCATACAGATCCTGGTCAGATTTGGCGGGATGCTACTCTGTACCAACAGCACCTTAAAGCTAATAAACCATTGGTCTGTGCCCCAAAATAAATGGGTCGATAGGACGTTGGCAAAATGATATATGACCCAGGCGATTCGGACCCGACAAAGCCCGACGATTCACCGCAACATATCTCCTTGGACAAGAATATTGAGTTCTGGCGAGAATACCGGATCATACGGACTCGAGGATGGGAGAATTTTCTGGGAAAAGCGCCACGTTAGGAGTAAGATGGTTGGTTGGTTGGTTTGTCCGGTGATACAACGGAAGCGCCCCACTTTCGTCGTTGGATGCGCCGACGACCACCCGTATTAGAGTATTGTGATGGGACAGTTTGCCGCCACAAGAGGCCAGCCATATGCCAACTTACCTTCTGCGGGCGGCAAACGGTCCAACGCAACTCAAATCCGTATCCGGAGGCCATCTTGCCTATGCCTTGTAAGACCTCATGGCCCCCTGCAGGAGACCGGGGGGTCGGGTACCTTCTCCGTCCAACAGAAAGTTATCAGCGGCTAAGTGCATGGGGGCAACTACTGGAAGATGCACATGAGTGGAGAGGGAACAAATTATACACACTGTCTTCCAACGGCTGGGAGGCCGCGCGGATAGAGCGCACCTTTCTTGTCGTCCGCCCGCCCCTGAGCCTTTGTTGGTCAGGCATGCAGCATGTTGGTGGTGATTCCGAACGGGGCTCAGGCTGCCTTCCTTGCACACAAGAGCTGAACCCATCCTCCAGCCTTGTTGGTTTGCCTACTTGCTTTGTCTGCCGGGAAGAGAGCAAGTTTATCAGCCATTCCCTCCTCCCCACCGGCGGGACTCACGTCACGTATTCCCTCTTCCTGACCTCCTTTTGATTTATCATGCCCGCTATCAAGTATCAACCGAACAACCTTCGGCGCTCGGCTTCTTATGGGCTCTCCGTATGTCTGCTCACCATGCGTTCGCGTCTATTACCAAAGAGCAAGCGGGCCGGGGCGGCGGCGCTGCTTGTAATGATCCTTCTTCACCTTCTTGTGTCGTCGTCGCAGTCTACACAAACTGGCGGCAGGCTGTCGTTTCTCCACAACCCATTCCACCCCACACCACGGCCGCCAAAGCAAGAGGTTCCGACTTCTCTACCAGAAATCGCGACGTTGAGCAAGCCGGACCTGCCAGAGTCGGAGTTCTGCGCCAAACGCTTCGGCCCTCGATACCTCAACGAACTCCGCGACCAGAGGATTCAGTACTGTTCGGCAGAGTCAAGCGCAAACCTGACATGTTTCCATAGTCATACACAATCCAACGATAACCGCGACTCGTTTTGCATCGGCCAGGGCGCCGTACTGGACCGCGAAAGCGGTAAATTTCATGTGGACTGCGATGTGCGACAACCTACCGGCAACGAAACATCGAATGGCATCATTCCTTTTTCAAGTATCAGAAACTACTGGTACGATACCGGCCCGGGTTTCCTATTCCAGAACTTCGTCAATGTCAAAGCCGGGGCATCGCCGTCCTCGGTCACACAAGCGTCAAGCTCCCACGATAGCCGTCCGTTCACAATCCTCGTGAAGAGAGAAGGCCATTCCAACATCTGGCACTCTCTCATGGAGATATGGTCAATGGTTATGTCCCTCGACGTCTTGCGGCTCAGTCGCGAGGGCGGCGATCCTAATAAACCTTTCTTTACCATCCCCGGGGACGTCCCACGAACCCAGGTAGTCTTCTTGGACAACCAAGAAGAAGGACCTCTATACCCATTGTGGGGAATGTTTGCAGGTCGTGAGCCACTTCGCCTCAGCAAGGCCTTGGAAGACTCAACACAAGCGCAAGCCCTCGCCGAGACGCCTCAGAACATTATTGTCCCACTTGCCGGAGGGAGCAACCCTCTATGGCAGAACGACTGGGAGGAAAGAGACTGCAAAGACGCACCGCTACTAAAGGTCTTTACACGACGAGTGATGCAGCAATTCGGCGTCGAATTCGAGACGGGGCGGCGACAAGGCAAACCACTCAACGTCACCCTCATCGATCGAAGGGGCTCTCGCAAGCTCCTGGACCAGGACGTCCTACTAGACGCAGCACGGGAAGCGTTCCCCGACGCCAACTTTCAGGCAATCGACTTGGGAGCGGTGAACTTCTCCGAACAGCTTCGAATCGTACAGTCCACCGATATCCTGGTAGGCGTCCACGGCGCGGGGCTGACGCACACAATGTTCCTCCGGGAGAACGGCGCCGCTGTCGTTGAGATACAACCGTCGAGCATGTCTCACAAGGGATTCAGGAATGTGGCGCAGATGTTGGGCCACAAGTACTTTAGCACCCACGCCGAGATGGTAGGACACGAGGATGATGATAAGGGCAGGAAGAGAGGTCTTGTGCGACGAGACCGTTGGCACTGGGCCGATATCCGGATCGAGGAGGGTGCCTTTCTCGAGTTGATTGGACAAGCTGTAGAGGCCGTGAGAGAGTAGTGTATTGATACCCGTAGAAAAGAATTTCCATCTACTAGACTTTTCAAAATGTCATTCAAGATGATGATCGAGGCGTTGCCGAATCTGCAAAATTTTGGTGCGTGGCCTGAGTACACCTTAGCTCACACTTCAAACATTAAACGTACTACTGATTCGAGTAAGGTTGTTTCTCAGTTTCTCTTCATTGAAATAGAGTATCGATGCCTCGCGTAGACACCTGCCCTCCTCACCACTCACTGCGGAATGGCGAGTACCGACTTGTAGGACGAAAGTAGGCAAGCCTATTTCATCATGACGGAATGAAGATAGCTCATTTATATGGCTGAGATGTCGTCTCTGGTTACAAATTTGAGAATCAGCTGTGAACCTTTACCATGTAAGCTCTGAGAAAACAGTGCTTGACGAGGGCGACCGTCAACTAATCCATGGTTTTGGTCATTCAAAATCTAGGTAATGGCATGGGAAAGAATAGTGAGTTCAATCAAACGACATGAAGCAAAAAAATTCGTGAAAAGCCGCGGAATTTCCACTCTGGGCGAAGTTAAGATGCTGCCGGATGATCAGACGTGGTGTTGAAGTTGGCTTCCCCGCACTCCATTGGTCGCAGCCGCCGTTGACAGAGTCTTTTCATGGTGGGGGTTGCTGCCATGGTCGATTCCCCCCCCACTATCCAACCCCTCCAGTCCAAATTTCATCGTCCGCATCACGCCTACACAGCACCCCACAGCTACCTCAAGATGGGCAAAAACGACAAGAAGCCGGCCGAAAAGAAGGACGGGGGCAAGTCTGCCGGAGGGAAGAAGGGTGCCAAGGGTGAGAGCGACGACAAGGGCGGCAAGGCGGCCAAGGGCGCGCAGTCCATCAATGTCCGGCACATCTTGGTGAGCATCGTCTTCTCTGGTTGTGGGATTTTTCTTGGGACTTTAGTAGCTGACAGTAAAAATCAGTGTGAGAAGCATGCCAAGAAGGAGGAGGCATTGGCTAAGCTGAGAGACGGAACCAAGTTTGATGAGGTGGCGAGGGAGTTCTCTGAGGACAAGGCAAGACAAGGTGAGTGATGCCCATCGCGCGCAGCTTCATCGAGGGCGAGGGCCCATGCTGATTGGTTCACAGGTGGTGCTCTGGGCTGGAAGACAAAGGGAAGCCTGGACCCAAAGTTCGAGGACGTTGCGTTTGCTCTGAGCGCTAGTACAACGGCGAGCCCCGTCTACGGAGAGGCCAAGACGGAGTTTGGATACCACATCATCATGGTAGGACTCAATTACACCACAGCTCAAGCCAGATTTGTACTGACTCGCGCACACAGGTTGAAGGAAGGAAATAGGCAGACCCCGCTACGTTCTCGTCAATCGCCTCACAATATCAATATTGCACATATTTGTTTGGTTCAAGAGTGCCCAATGCCGTTTCTCTTTATTTGTCCTTGATGCATGTTGACCTGACCTCCAGAGGGAGTCCTCCATTTTTTGTTTCGAGATGCCAGCTGAAGAAGCTAGAGTACAACCGAAAGATCGTTCATAGCGACGGTTCCAGATTTCCCCGCCACCCCTCTAAAAATCCTTCTCCCCATAGTGACGCCCAAATTCAAATCATGAAGTCATACCCAAATTTACTGCTCGGTCTGGAAGTAGTTGAGAAGGATGGAGCGCTCCTGGGACTCTTCACCCCAGTCCTTGACGACGACGCAAGAGCAGTTGACGACCTTGCGGGCGTTACCCTCACGGTCCAACACGCCTGTGGAGTATATGTTAGCTGTAATTCGTCTCTCGATACGGATATATGGCAACATATGCCATAGGTGTACTCACAAAGACCAGCCCACTCGCCGAGCTGCTTTCCGTCGGGCACCTTGATCAGGGGGATCTTGTGCTCGGAGCAGAGAGCGATGACAAGCTTCTTGTAGGCCTCCTCCTCGCAAGCCTCGTTGAGGACGCACATGTGGGCCTGGCGGCGGTCGAGGGCCTTGGAAGCCTCACGGAGACCGCGGGCAAGACCGTCGTGCATGAGGGCGAGCTTCAGGACACCCTTGAGGGCGTCAAGAACGGACATCTGGCCCTTGGAGCCGGCATCGGCGGAAACCTCGACCTCCTCGGCCACCTCGGGGGCGTTGTTCTCTTCTACGTCCGACTGTACGATGCGCAAGGGCAATGGTTAGCCAAAGTGTGTCCCTCCGAGGTTCAAGTCGTCATCGTCGTCGTCGTTATCCCCACAGAGTGGGATGAGCCCAATTGGCCTGCGCGCACGCGACAATTTCCAAGCACCCGGATAATCCCAATTGAAGGCATTCGCGGGCAGCCGGGAGACGTCCGTCATTCGAGGGGGGCCATGTTGGGGGGGGGTTCTCGGTGTGAACTCACCATCTTGAAAGTTGTTGGTCAAGTTCCTGTCGGTTCGATCCTCGAAGAGTTATGTTGTGTTGTAATTTGGGTAGTGTATGAATAAAGTGAACTTTTGGCGTGATGCGAGGGCACAAGCAGAAAATGCGCTGAAAGATCATTCGTGGAAGGGTCACTTCGCCCGTGCCCTTTCGAGGGTTAGAAATTGTGGGTGGTCCGTGCACCCACAAGCGACCAATTTTTTTCGTTGCAGTGTGGGGATTCCTCCCACAGCCTTTTGGACTTTTCTGCGCCCCAAGTCTTCCATCACGATCTTCTCACCGACAAACTTGCCAATCAACCCCTTCAGCGGCACCGTTCAATCCACGAGGTAAGTCGAAACAAGGCACAAATCACCTTGTTCGCCCGTGATGGCGACTTGATTCAACAGGAACTTCTTGCCTTTTCCTTGATGCCGGAGGAGAGCAATCAGACGAGTCGTGCGATCTACGAGATACCGATTTGATATTTTTTTTTTGACCTCCATCTTCGCCTTGACGGACGATGCGGTAGCCCCCTTGGCTGGCGGCTACCCGACGCCGAACGACGATGACATCTGATACGCTCTCCTCTTCAGCAACGAGCTGGCGGAACCCTCCTGTCGGTCGATTGTCGCCTGGGAGGGCACTCTCCACGCTCAACAGGCCATTGGAAGGCTAACATGCAATTTTCTTCGCTGGCAGATACCTCATTTCCCGAGACTTGAGAATCTCCGCATACATCAACCGCCAAGATGGTCCGCACTTCCGTTCTCCACGATGCTCTCAAGAGCATGAACAACGCCGAGAAGGCCGGCAAGCGCCAGGTGCTCATCCGCCCCAGCTCCAAGGTCATCGTCAAGTTCCTCCAGGTCATGCAGCGCCACGGTATGTCAACACAACACAATCTTCTTTCTCCTTTCTTTCTTCAACTCGGAGGACATTTTTGGATGGATGTACATTCGGCATGATAACTAGGGCGACCGTCTTCTATTCCCACGACTCAGCCCCTATAAGATGCCGATAGATAAATAGCGGAGGTCTTACAACTTTTTCGGATTTTTTCTCCTGATGTCTAAGCTTTAAACCACCGCGACACCATCGCTAAACAGCAACAATACAGGTTACATCTCTAGCTTCGAGGAGGTCGATGACCACCGCTCCGGCAAGATCGTTGTCCAGCTCAACGGCCGCCTCAACAAGTGCGGTGTCATCTCCCCCCGCTACAACGTCCGTCTCTCCGACCTCGAGAAGTGGGTTGTCAAGCTGCTCCCTGCCCGTCAGTTCGGCTACGTCATCCTCACCACCTCTGCTGGTATCATGGACCACGAGGAGGCTCGTCGCAAGCACGTTGCCGGCAAGGTCATCGGCTTCTTCTACTAAGCGTTGGGAAAACCAAAAAGTTTTGATGGAAGAATAAAAAAAGATGAGGGGCGTGGGACATTTGGCGTTTGGGGGAACAACTTGGGTTAGCCATGGCCGATACCAGAGGATGCCATTGAGCTAGGATCTCATTTACACCAAAAGCAATGAACTTCAACCAAGACCCCACCAATACGAGCCAGTTCTCATGTGTCAACCCAAAGTGTGCAATGTGTGCTACGCAAGTGCTGTGCAAAGGCTGAAATGTGCATGTCCGCCTTTTTCCGCGACAAGACATCTGCATATAGCAGTGTTACGCTGTAATTCTCAACCTTGAGCTCTGAGATCTTGAGAAGCCACACTCTTAGTCTTCATGTTCGTGTACAATGGCTCAAGTATGGCGAGTTCGTATAGCTACACCTCTGTCACAAGAGGCATATCATATGACAGGTTGATTGCGAAAAAGGCAAGGTCCAAATAGAACCGCGTTCCCTCTCATTCTTAAATCGTCTATGAAGGAGGGCAAATGCGTGGAGGGGGACGACGGCTTCGCAACCGTTGAAGATAAAAGAAAAGAATGTGAGACAAATGGCTTGCTGTCCCGAGCTCGGCTTGGGCCCAGTATGAGATCGATCTGCTGGTCCTGCTCGACCAATGCAAATGCCTCGATTACTTTGATCCCCCGTACAATGTTTAAGAGGCACGAGAGAGGGTCTTGCTGGATTCTCCATGATTTGAAATCAACTTGCAGATTCCATTGTCTTTGACAGGTACAAGGTCCACAGGCCTCGGGAATCCGGCCGTCGGCTCAGTAGAGGAATGGAGCAGGTTCCTCCCCAAGATACACGAAGCGAACCGGCCTTGTGGGAATCGTGGCTAAACGAGTGGTGGATGCTCAACGGCGGTACATTCTGCCTACCTATTTAACCTGTCACTCACCTGGCGAATTGCTTTCTCTGTGTGTTTTTAGAAACGGCTGGGGTCTGGTTTTTTGTAGAATCTGCATCTAGCTGCAACGCTACGAAGATCATGTTGTTTCTCTTTCACAGAAGAAGGAAACACAATGCTGTGGGGCATCGACGCTGCCTGTGAATTCAGTGATGGTCAGAAATTCTCAAGTAGGCTGATTGAATCTTTAACTTCTACCCTGCTTATGAAGATAGCATGGCAGGGCTATAAATAATGATGCATGAGGGAACACACACGCACGCAGTGTGGGTATATGCAGTGTGAAGAGAACAAGTCAATTTCAGAAAAACTCAATGCTATCAGCGGCGAATGTGGGAAGAGCCTGATGCAGAATGAGATGACAGCAAAGCCAACTGCCCAACACGGTGCCGAGACAACTAACATCCCATGGTAATTGGTAGGTCAGAATAGACCCTTACTGCGTGTCGTCAGAGTAGGAAGCTCTGAGTAAAATGAGAGATATAGTCAACAAGAGAAGGTGTTACCGTCGCGTGCCATGTTACGTGCTTTTTTTTGGAGCCCCCCCAGCAACACACACACCCCGGCTCCGAGCCGGACATACCTCCGGATAGCCTGCAGCGGCTCCCCTGTACCCGGACAGGGCACGTTTCAAGGATTTGTCTCTTTGTTCAGACTTTTGGACTTTTGTACTTTCGTTCTGCTCTCGTTTTGCAAGCCATGAAAATGCCATGCTAGCTGAAAACCCGATTTCCCGATTATTGGACGGAGAGCTTTCCCTCATGATGAACAGATGACGGAGAGTGGGCGGGGGACCTCGGGATTTGCTTCATCAGCAACAAACCATGGGTTTAGAACTTCGGACAGTACGGGAATCTTCAGAATTGACTGATTTACTCCCTTGGTCGCACAAGGCAACCCGTGAAGGCCTTCTCCCGTGTCTGATCTTCCCGCACTCGCTTCCGCCTCGCCGATAAGTGCCGAATCGTCTCGTCTTTCTGTGACAGCGGAAAGGGTCCTGGAAAGTCATCGTCTCATTTCTCCCTGCGAGGGAATGGAAAAAAAAGAGGTAGGCTCCATGCAAAAGAATGCACATTTGTGGTGCACCTGGAGCCTGTCCGCCTGCAAAGGGCCCCAGGTGAATGAGCCTCAAGCCCGGAAACTCGCAGAACTCACCTTACTCGCTGGGAAGGTGAAGAGAAAGATGTGATCGAGAGGCATATCATGGCGGGCTGCGCTGTAACCCACTAGCCCACCTCGTCTGCGAAAAGGCCCCCCCATGTCGACCGGCCTCGCTTGGCGACTGAGGTGATTTGTATTACAGAGGCATGAGAGGCTGCTGCTGGTGTTTCTTCCCGGGTGATCAGCGAAGCACGGCCCCACACGAGGGCCCGCCCGATGACGATGATGGCTCGGCATTCTCGAACTTCACACTCACGCCTCAACCTCAACCTCACGCACAGCTCTCTGTCTCTTTTCCTCTTCCATCCCAGCGCCGGGGACTCGTACTACATCCGGATGCCCTGCTTCTGATCCCATTCGTCTCTCTCTCGTTTCTTTGGGACTGGGGAGAAATGCTACGGATACGCAAAGCCCTTTTTCCGTCACAACCGACCTCTTTTCTAGACTGCAGGACAAAGACTGTGTTTCGACATGGGTAATCCGGAGCTACTGTAGGTAGTTCATCTCAACAACAACAAACCCTGGTCTATCAATTCAAATTGAACCTGCCCGCCTCAACTGTCGTCATAGATGAGATGAAAGTGGATTGGCAAACAGTGACTCTTTCCCCCCCCGCCGCGAAGTTCTCTTTCTTGTCATTTTCCCCCAATTCCTGTGGAACACGGCAATAATTATGGGAGCTATTTTCGACATGCGGCTTTCGTCTCTCCAACGTCGCACAAGAGTTTTTGTTTCCATTATACAAGGCTACAGAACCAAGAAGACTATTTGAAGAGACGAACCACCAACCCTTTAATGAAGCACGGGCTTGCACAGACTTGGGATGATGGCATCCTTCGCCCGCCCAAGTGGCTTTCTTATTTTTTGCGATCTTCCGCAAGCCACATCTACTTTTCGGGGGTTGCTTCACTTCGCTAGTGATATTGGAGCCCCCCGCCGCCGCCCCCAACTGCCGTGCCGTTCCTCGCCAACCACGTTTGTTCCCATGGCCCCTTTGTGCACCATCGAGCTCTGGCCCTCGTTAGATCCCCCATTAGCCCATGTCGTCTAGATGTAACCTTGTTTCGTAAGGTGTCAGCACGTGGGAGAAGAAAGAAAAGAAAGGAAAGAAAAGTATGGCAAGCATTCTTAGCGGAGGAAACGGCGCACGATATCGAAGTTTTCTATTCCCTTTTCTCCTGCTCTGGAGGCTGTGTTTCTAGTGAACCATACCGCTCGACCCCCACTGTATGAGAAAAAGAAACTCATCGTTTGAAAGAGAGGAAAGGTCTCCGCGGGCAAGAGTGTTCCCAGATGTCTTAGCCAGCAGCGTGGCTGGCTCTTGTTGCCCATCTAGTGGTACGGTACGCCGTCGACGTTTTGTCGGCCTCGGCCGTGAGACACAAATGCAGGCCAAGGCAAGCTACCAGGACACAACATCAGAGCTCCCGGGACCGTGGGCGCTTCTCCATTGAATCACACCAGAGGATTTCTAATCTGACAGCGCTTCTTGCAAGCCCCTCCTCTTCCTTTCACTCTGGCCCCTCTCTTTAGTGTAGTGGAGAAAGTACCTGAGATGATTATGATGCTATCACTCCTTATCCTACCTGACGTCCCGGCACACCTATTTGGAAGAAGCAGCGGCGCGTTGTGCTCGCCTCTTCCTCCTGCTCGGGATGTGGATGGGGATTTGTTCTGGGCAAGCGTTACTAGTCTGCTTTCCCCGGTCCGTTCTGGAAAAAGATGCTCTCCTGCCATGGTTACCTTCCTGTGTCCAGGATTAGCAGGAGCAGTAGCTAATCCTTGAAGCTTGTGCGCCGACCAGTGGTCTTTCTCCTCCCAGATCGGGGTTTTCTTGTTGACTTCATCGGGCTCCCTGCCTTCCCCTTTGCTGCTGTTATTCTGTAGAATACATCGGCAGCTCAGACAAAGCTCCGCCTGTCAACCCAAACCTCTGGAGCTCTTAAGTAGCCTCCCGTCCCTCGGCATTATTGACTTTTTCCAAAGGCTGTCCCCTTTCTTTAACCCTTCGAGACTAGGAAGTGCTTGTCTAGCCTACTCAATCTTTCATCATCAACCGAGGGGACATTTCATGCAGGCATACAGACATCATTCTGATCGCTAGCCCAACATGCATACCACCCTCTTGTTGGCCGGTCTCGGCCTGGCTACCCTCTCTTCTGCCGGCTGTCCCTTTGCAGACCCCTCCAATATCAAAGCTCGAACCGAAGACGGCTCTCGCGGCCATGTCTCCGGCTACGAGATCGACGACTCTACGGGCGATCCATACCTCACATCCGATGTCGGCGGCCCAATCGAGGACCAAGTCAGCTTGAAGGCCGGCGTCCGTGGCTCGACTCTGTTGGAGGATTTCATCTTCCGCCAAAAGATTACACATTTTGACCACGAGAGGGTGCGTCCCATATCTATTCGGCTGTAATTGGGATCTCCTGACTGACTATTCCCGCTTAGGTACCCGAACGAGCTGTCCACGCCCGCGGCGCCGGTGCCTATGGAACCTTTACGAGCTATGGTGACTACAGCAATCTCACGGCCGCTTCCTTCTTGGGCGCGGCGGGGAAGCAAACGTCGACGTTTGTGCGGTTCTCTACCGTTGCCGGGTCAAGGGGAAGTGCGGACACTGCCAGAGATGTTCACGGCTTCGCCACCCGGTTCTTCACTGACGAGGGCAACTTTGATATTGTGGGAAACAACATTCCGGTGTTCTTCATCCAAGACGCGATTCAGGTACGCCAATCATACCTCACAGGGGAGCTCTATCACGGACTGAACTCGAGAACCCTCGATCCTTTAACGAGCACCATGAGCTAACTTCATAAAGTTCCCAGACTTGATTCACGCAGTGTAAGACTTGTTGTGGCCTTTTCAACATGCACCGTCTCAAATACTGACACCACGACCCTCGCAGAAAACCTCGCGGGGATAATGAGATCCCGCAAGCTGCGACAGCCCATGATTCCGCATGGGACTTCTTCAGCTCTCAGACGACAACTCTTCACACCTTGTTCTGGGCTATGGCTGGCTACGGTATCCCGAGAAGTTACCGACACATGGTGAGTAGAGCTGCAATTTCTGTGTCGCTAAACACTGACCAACGCTCCTAGGATGGCTTTGGTGTACACACTTTCCGCGCGGTCACGGACGACGGCAAGTCAAAGCTTATCAAGTGGCACTGGAAGACACAACAGGGCAAGGCCAGCTTGGTTTGGGAGGAAGCCCAGATCGTTTCGGGCAAGAATGCCGACTATCACCGCCAGGACCTATGGGATGCGATTGAATCTGGAAACGGACCTGAATGGGAGCTCTGTGTACAGGTTGTCGACGAGGAGGATACCCTCAAGTTTGGATTTGACCTTTTGGACCCAACAAAGATCATCCCCGAGGAGATTGCGCCCCTCCAAAAGCTCGGCAAGATGAAGTTGGATGCAAACCCGGTCAACTACTTTGCCGAGACCGAACAGATCATGGTGAGTTCCTCAGTCAAAGTGTCCGAGCACAGCTAACTTGTCTCAGTTTCAACCCGGACACATCGTCAGAGGCATCGACTTCACAGAAGACCCTCTTCTGCAGGGCCGTATCTTTTCGTACCTCGATACTCAAATCAACCGCCACGGCGGACCCAACTTTGAACAGTTGCCGATCAACCGTCCAATCGGCTCCATTCACAACAACAACCGAGATGGAGCTGGCCAGAACTTTATCCATCGCAACCGCAACTCCTGTAAGTCATCTCGCCATGTTTATCGACTCTAACTAATTGAAATGTCAGACACCCCGAACACTCTCAACAAGGGCTTCCCCAAGCAAGCCAACCAGACTCAGGGTAACGGCTTCTTCACCGCACCTGGCCGCACCAACAATGGCCACCTGGTCCGCGAAATCTCCGACAGCTTCTCGGATCACTGGTCTCAGCCGCGCCTCTTCTACAACTCCCTGACGCCTATCGAGCAGCAGTTCCTCATCAACGCCATTCGCTTTGAAACCAGCCACCTTGAATCCACCGAGGTTAAGCAGAACGTTCTCACACAGTTGAACAAGGTCAGCAACGACATTGCCAACCGTGTTGCAGATGCACTGGGCATGGAGCATTTGCAGCCCGATGCGCAGTACTACCACAACAAGACGACTCAGGGGCTCTCCATCTTTGGAAACAAGCTGCCCTCGATCGCGACCCTGAAGGTCGGTGTCCTTGCCAGCCTATCAGCTAACGGCTCTGTAAGCCAAGGCAAGGAGTTGAAGGACGCTTTCGCCGCTGACGGTGTCTTGGTGACTGTCATCGCCGAGAAGCTGACTGACGGCGTCGACATGACGTACGCTCAGGCTGATGCCACGTCATTCGACGGTGTCATTTTGGCCCGTAATGCTGACGGCCTCTTCAATGGCAACATCAAGCCGTCTCCGTTGTATCCAGCCGGTAGACCTGCACAGCTTGTCATCGACTCTTACAGGTGGGGGAAGCCGGTGGGCAGTGTCAGTTCGGCTCTCACCAAGTCGGCAACGCTGGGCGTCAAGGCTGGCGAGGGCGTGTACTCTGCCGCCGATGTCAACAATGTCGTGAACAGCTTCAAGGAGGGCTTGGCGACATTTAGATTCACTGACCGTTTTGCAACGGACTAGGATTGCGCTGCGTAAGCGCGATGTTTTTTTTTCATGTCCATAGTTTTATGCCCCCTGGGTTACCCGGGCTACGGCAAAGTAAGGCTTCTTAGATATCAATACAACATGTTTACTACCGTATACTGCAGCTCGGTGTCTAGATGTTTGGGGGGAAACCACGGTAAGGAGGAAACGTGTTTTTTAGTGACATGTGCTGCATAGTTGCGGAGGCACGGGTCAATCTCAGCGCAGATGCCAGCCTGCAAAAGGCGGGACCTTACGTCAATGGGAAACATTATGTTCTTGCTCGTCATGCATTATCATTATTCGTAAGGTAGTGGTACAGGTAGACTAGGTAGTACAGGGTATCTCTGCGAATCATCCTGGAAAGCGTGTCCCTTTCGGACCGCCAGTTTTTTGTCTCTTCTTTTCCCTCTTTCCTTCCCCCTGCTGTCACCTCCCCCCGTCTGGTCACTCGATCAGACAGACATGATCAGCCCCAGCCCGCATCCTTCCTGTCCCAACGAGGCCTTGAACTCGCTCGCGCGCCGCCAGTGCTCGCGATCGATGCGCTCCTCCTCCTTGCGCATCTTGAAGTCGAGCAGGCCGTCGTCGCCCTTGCGCTGGCGCACCATCTCGGCCTCGACCTTCTTAAAGGCGTGCCAGTCGTCCAGCTGGGAGGGCAAGGGCACCTGCTGCACCTCGTCGAGGCTCTTTTGGCCGTCGATGCGTTCAAGGAGGAGCTCGAGGCGGTACTTGTCCGTGGTGGCGTCGAGCTTGTTGCCGTACTGGCGGATCGTGTACAGGCCGTCGTAGCGCACGCCGGCTTGGGGCGCGAGCGTGCTCTTGAGGCGGTAGCCCCGGAGGATGCGGATCTGGGTGCCGACGCGGGTGAGGAGGGAGACGTGCATGTCGGAGAGCCGGCCTTCGCGGACGTAGCGGTAGAGGTTGCCGCGGATGTGCTCCTCGCTTCCGGTGAGGAGGGGCAGGGCGGTGACGCCGTATTTCCCCTTTGTGGGCTTCTCGACTGCGGTGCCGATGACGCCGTCGCGGTGTGCGCAGGCGAGGTTCAACCACCAGCTTTAGGACGTTAGCAAATGATCTCATAAAGTTGCAGTAGGGGAAGAACCTACTGGCCGGGCTCGAACTGCTGGTTTCCCTCCAGTTCCGAGATGGGGTCGCGGCAGCTGTTGCTGACGGCCCAGGACTCGAGGGGGTCCATGCCGGACGCGGTGAAGTGGATGTCGCGCATCTCGCCGCCGACAGACAAGCTGCGCTGGCGGACCTGGTCGAGGGAGAAGTACTGGTCGCAGAAGCGGGCCCGCCACATCTTTTGCAAGCTCTCGCATAAGGCCATGTCGGCGCGGAAGCGGAGCGGAAGCGGGCTGGGCCGGTGGGCAGGGTCGAGGACGTCGGCGAGGAGCTTGTCTAGGCGGGCGTACTGGAGGGTCTCAAAGTCGAGGGATTGGGTGTGGTTCAGCTCGTCCTTGAGGGCTCTCTCCAGGAGGCTTTGAATCCTGTCCGCATGGGGGCCGAGGCTCTTTGAGTGGCGGAGGGAGGTCCGTACTGAGTCGCAGAGCTCGAGGAGCTGTTCCTTTGTGGGCAGCGGCTCTGCCGCGGGAGTCGATGGGGAATCACCTGAAGTTGGTGTTAGAGTACTGCTGGAAATGGCTGTTGCTCGATTGGTTGAATTAATGCTGACCTGATCCAGGATATCTCATAAAGTATGTCTCTGTTGTTCCGTCCATCTGGAATGGTGAACGGCAAGGCCTAGTCATGATTTGGGTGGGCGACATGGTCGTTGAATTTGAGAGAACCGGTCTTTCAAGTTGAGGGAGTCGCTATGTGATCCGTTTTAGAGTAGAAAGTGGCATCTACACGTTGCAAGATCTCCGAGTCGTTTCGCCAATGTCTCCGGGACTAGTGGCTGAGCTTTTGTTGTGTGTTCGTTGGTTGGTGGCTCCTCCGTGTTCGTTTGAGTGCGTATCTTGCAAATGAAACTTCCAAGATTGGGGGGAAACGAAGAAGGACTTATATGAAGATGAGGAGACGAGGAGATGCGGTGGATGGCTTGGAAAGAAGCATGGTATCCGAGCTAGCCAAGATATGCACCCCTGGACCAGCGGAACCCAAGGGTGTAAGGTACAATACTAGCTGAAAGTACCATGCGAGGCAGGAGATGGCCGGAATTAGACACGGCGCGGGGTTTTCCCGTGAGACACAACGTGCAGAAAGGGGGAAAGTTCTGTCCCGTTGGAACCATTCGACTGGGAAGAGTCAAGGTTCCGAGGAGGAAGGACGATGAGTTCATCGCGCCTCTCAGGTGGTGGCGTGCGCTACCGAGTGTTTGGTTTAGGCCGGCGATCGGAGGTGGTGGATTTCTCGTACTCAAACCGAGAGCGAGATGGGCTTCCTGGGCCTTCTGGCGGAAACAGCTGCCTGCAAGGTGAGTAGGCTAGCTGCTAGGGTCCGCCAAGCCGGGCGATCGGTGGCAGAGGGAATCTGTCAGCTCAAGCTGCCTGGAAAGGACGAGCTAGTCTGACGGAGACGGGGGGGATTAGCATGATGCGGAAGGCGCTCTGGAGGCTGAGGACGTTCCAGACTTGTGGCCGTGGTGGACGACGGCCGAATCTCAAAGTAGGCATGGTCGAAGTGGACGTAAAGTGGACAGAATTGTGACATCGGGCAACTCGGGTCAGAGTATTGTCCGTTAACCAATGACATGTCGACGTGGGCAGGAAATTTCTTCAGTAATTATACCAAGTCCGGCGATGTTTCGAGACATTCTGTTACAGATCAAATCCGTCGACCGTCTGAATGGCATAGTGCCGACAGACCCAAGCTGTCGGCGTCTCGTTGAGCCATGTGGCATCCGTCCGGAATTGTCGTAGCCGCTTCCGGCCGGCGTTTTTCTCGGCAGTGGTTAACCTCTTCCGGCGCTCAGTCGGAGCATGCTTGCTCCCCGATGTCCTAGCGTCCACCAGATTTCTTTGACAACCCGGGCCCAAGGTTCAGGTAGTCCGCAATCTGACTTTACGCCGCTCTACCCAGCTCCGTCGGCGGTGCAACGTTTTTGGTAGAGGCCTGCGAATTCGCAACAACACACTCAATCAGTGGCGGTCACCGCATTTAGGTGCGCCAGCTTCAGGGTCAGACACCCATTCAATCGGCCTCATCGAATCCATCCAGGGACTTGGAATCGTGGTGTGCCGTTATTCATGCCGACCAAACGCATTGTTGATCCAACGGTTGTCATCACACCCAGACCGGACAAGGTGGTGGAGGAGAGCCCCGTCGCCCTCATGTTGCCCGTCATCCGCCGCCATTCCTTGGCAGGCAGGAGTGTCAGCGTCAATCTGTCTCAACTTGAGACGTGGCGTTGAACAGAAGTTCTGAAACCAGGTTTTTGACCTGTTGTGACGCTTCATCAACTGCTCCGAAGCCAACGAGCCATACACCTTGTGGTAGGTCCACTGTAGCCTCAAAGACGACTATGACCGCATCTGGGATGCCGTTTTGACATAGGTACTTGGGCGAGAGACGTAGATGGACTCAAGTTAGACATGAACGGACGCGTGATTCGAGCTGAATGCTCTCTTGAATGGGTTGATGAAGAGGCGCTCTACCAGCATACTGGCGGTCCCCAGTGTGCCCATTGCTCTCTCAAAGCCATGGAGAGCGGTGGAACGATCGAAAGCCTCGAGGCTAGCCACATGGAGCTGCGCTCTGGCTGTAAGCGCTCCAGTCTCGGCGAGAATAGCCTCTGAGCAGAGGCTATTCTGTCCTCTGGCGCTGACCAAGATAGCTGACAGAATTGAGCGGAGGAGCTGCGGCCTGTGAGTGGCTGGCTCTCCACTTCGTATGACATTCCGGTTCCCCAAGACAATTCGAGTTAGCTATCCGTGGTCCGTAAAGTCCCTCCTAAGCGGTCAGCTCGGGCAATGCACTTTAGATGCTTTCGGTTAGGTCTTGGAGGTTGAACTCGTGGGAGGAAACAAAGGCTAGGGCATTCAGCAAAGGAACGCCACAACCAAGATTCATGTGGATTTTGTCGAGCAGTCCAAGTTGAAAATTTGCTCACAGGATGGAGTGAAGGGAGCGGAAGATGTGAACACACTTGTGCCCTTTTGGTGAGCTCTGCTGCTTGCTCGCTTGCCTTAGTGAAGTCATATATGTGGCCATGTAGGTACGATACGCGAGGCATGATACTGAATAGGTGTGCTCCTGAGCCCTATGATAGAGTGCGAGGATCCGTTGTGTGAGCAGAGATACCCTAAGCAGATGTACGACAGACAAAAATTGAGGGTCTCTGACCAGCAAACAAAGTGCGAGCTGATAGACTAGAAATTGAGTATTCTGGCCCTGTCGAATCCTTGCAGAACGGTTGAGAATGCCATGTGGTGTCAAGATCCGAATGGCCGCCAAGCAACGGGAGCATTTGTGTGTACGGACGTAAAATCGAGCAAGCCACGCGCGACGCCTACTAGCTAACCGTCTGTCGTCTTCATAGCCAACTCAACCCAGGAACCCGGGAGGAGAATGGGATATTCTTAATGACGGAAAAAGATTAAAGTCGGATTTGTAGATCCAGAAAGCCGGTAGCAAGTCTTCTCTTCATAAATTGGTTGGCTGAAAAGCGAGGACAGTCGGACATATCGAAGAAAGATCACTGCGGGCGCACTATTTCTTTGGCTGCCGTTACTAGGCGATGTTTCTTGGCTTTTGCTTCTGTCTCGCTTGCCATTTTAGGTCTCATGGTGGCATACTTCTCGCCATTTCCTCACAATAAGGAGTTTGAGGCTGAATGGCGGGCACTCTGAAGGTGAAAACGGCGAGATCGACGAAAAGGGAACCTAATAGAGGAGAAATGACATAGACAGAGAAAGGTGACTGACGATGGTTCTGCGGTTGGAGTTGAGAAGAATCAAAGTTGGAGTACGGGCGTAAAAGCGCGTCCCCACTTTCCCCGACGTCCACCCAGTGCCATCATTCTCCACGCGCGACCTACCTTAGCAGCAGCCTCTGGGGACCACATGCAAAACTGCAACTTGCCACTTCCATCCCACCAACAGAATCCCGTACACGTCACGAAACCAGCACGAAATTCCGCCGAAAATGGACAACAACAAAGACCTCCTCGCCAAAGCAAAGGAGTACTCGTCCAACAACGTGGACCTCTACGACCTGCTGCAGATCGACAGCACCGTCACCGAGGAAAAGGACGTCCGCCGCGCGTGGCGCAAACAGTCGCTCAACTACCACCCGGACAAGCTCAAGGACGCCTTTGACCCCGAGAAATGGGAGCTCATCGAGACGGCCCGCGACATCCTGCTCGACGCCGCCGCCCGCGCCGCATACGACAACGCCCGCAAGGCCGTCCTCCTGCGCAAGGCCGAGCGCGACCGCGTCCAGGGCCAGCGCAAGCGTCTCATTGACGAGCTCGAGGCCGCGGAGCAGGAGGGCAAGAGGCAGAAGCTCGCAGAGCAGGAAAAGGCGCGCGAGTTGGAGCGGGAGAGGGCGCGGCTCGCCGAAGAGGGACGCCGGCGCATGGCGGAGGAGTCGGAGAGGTTCAAGCGGGAGAACCTGGAACGGCTGCAAAGAGAAAGGGAGCCTGATGAATACGATGAGAAGCTGGCCGAGCTGCAACAACGGCTGGACGAGAAGAGGCGACTCAAGGCCGAGAAGAAGGCGAAGAAAAAGGGCGGTGCGGTGGGCGACGCGGCTGCCGATGCAACTACGCCTGCGGCAGCGAACACGCCAGAAGCAGCACCGAAGCCGGCCCCATCAGCAGCACCTCCTAAATGGGAGGATCTCAAGGCACGAATGATTGCAGCCCAAAGACTCAAAGAGGCGAGAAAAGCTGCCGAGGCAGGGCAGGCGACTGAGGAAGAGGTCAAACAAAAATACGAGACTGTTCAGGCTCTCGACCCGAGGAATAAAGTCTAGACAGGTTGGGATTGATTCGGCTTGCGTTTGGTGGAGGAGATGATGGCGGACGAGGCCGCGACGATTCAATTACGCGATTATACCCCTTTTTTACTTTCTATGTTACAATACGAGCGGCACTGACTTCTCAGTTACCCAGATGCCTCGTTCAACCCGTTCCTCAACCACTCGGGCACGAATGCCTTGATCTTCACTGCGTTGTTCTGCTCACCGTCTCCCTCGCCCTCGCCCCACTTCAGCAAGAACTCGTTGGCGGGGTCAAACGTGGAAGCGGCCGTCTCCCCAGGTAAGACGACGTCCGTCATGATCTCCAGACGGCACAGGCCCAGGCCGACGTTCCCAATGCCCTTGAGCCACTTGCCCGCGCTCCGCCCCTTCTTGCCAGACCTCCCGATGCTCGTCTCGCGCGGGATCGATTCCGCGGGCAGCCCGCCCTCGGGTCCGTGATTCGCCGCGTCTTGATCTGCCTCTGGCCGGTACTGCAGCGTCTGGGGCGCCGCCCTATCCACATCGTAAACCATGCACGGCAGGATCCGCTTGCGCACCACGCCGCGGTGCTTTGTCCGGATCGTGAGCTCCTGCCCAACGTAGCAGCCCTTGTGATAGTCGATCCCGTTCATGTAGTCCATATTCGTCTCCTGCGGCAGCGCGTGCTCCCGAATGACCTCGTCCTGGCCCTCGGCGACACCCTGCAGGTACCGCCTGATTGTGTAGCTGTCCTCCGTCGTCACGTCCAGATCCAGCCCCAACCCGGGCGGCGGAGCGGCCGCGTCTCCGCCCTGCACCACGCGGTACCCAAGCCCAGGCGTCCGCGGATCCTTTGTCATCATGTCCAGCAGCGCAGTATCCGTCGTAATCGGCTTCCCGCTATCATTCCAGGCATGCCACACCGTCGTCTCGTCCGCCGCGAGCAGGCGCACGGTGAGCTTGGCGCGCAGCTTGTACCGCTTGATGTGCTTCGCCAGCCTCTCCGCCTCATTGGCGTCTACCTCAACGAGGAACCGCGTGCCGGCCTGCTCCGACTCTGCCGCCGCGGCGCTGCCGCCGAGGCCCGCAAGGTCTGGGTATATGAATACATCATGTAGGACGCGGCCCGTCGCGTTGAGGAATGCGGCGTAGAAGCCCGTCTTTCGCGCGCGGGCGGCCTCGGAGGCGATGTTGCCCGTGATGACGCCCTGGAGGAACTTGGCGGCGTCGGCGCCGGCTACGGAGATGAGGCGGCGCGAGGGGAGGGCGGCGTAAGCAGCGGAGGGAGGCGCTGGGGGTGGAGATGTCGTCGTCGTTGAGTTTGTGCTCGAGTATTGTCGGCGCTGCTGTTGTTGGCGGCAGGTGCGGCAGACGAAGGATGTGGCGGACAGATGCTTGCGTGCTGCTGTGAGCGTCGCGTTGCGGGTTACGGTGTTCATCGTTGTAGGTTGGGTGCCCTCTCGAGCTAGAGATGCGTCGACACCAAGAGAAGAAGGGATGAAAGAATAGCAAAAAAAAGAGTGCAAGATATGTTGGACTCAATCGGCGACCGAGCTCGCTGTGCGGCTATCTCAAACACGCCCGCGCGAGGATATGGAATGGGAAAATTGTTTGGTTTGTCATGACGTCCTAGTTCCGGGACGCACGGGACTCTCGGCCCGGGGTTAGGCCCATGGTACTGGGCAATGTCCAATGCCAGGGGCGGAGGGTCGGACGGCGTTGCTCCGAGTCTTTGCCCCACTGACGGAAGAGACCTGTACTTTCAGTGGAGACTGGAGAGGTTCGTCCCACATTCAACCTGAAAGGAAGGAAGGGTTCCCCTCTATGTGGCCTATGCTTTCCGAAGCTAAAGTGCTGCCTAGGGACGAAGCTTTTCTTGCAACATCATTCTCGGACTACCTACAACCATGTTCAATGTTTGTCATCCAAGTGGGTTTGCAGTCACTGGGGACAATGTACGAATTTCCAGGTGGAACTGTTACTGAAAAGGACTGACGACGCGCTGCTGCGGGTCATGTCGACTGGTGCCGGCAATGCTTACACTCGTTGCCTGGACGCACTAACTTGATGTGGAATACGATTCGACACAGCGCGCTTAGATAAAGCCAGCGATTACAACGTTTATATCCGTCCTCGCTCGGCAAGAGTCAATACAAAGCCATCATTACCAGAATTGGGTTCCTTGTATCAATCTCAAGGCCCATGGAAGCCATCGTGGCTTTACCAAACTTGACCGGCGAATTGGTCTGGTGGCGGACGATCTCACGTCTCTCTCGCCCACCGCCATACGATCTGGAACGTTGTCTTCCCTCTCCATGTCTCAAAATCATCACTGCCGGCCACCCGATATCCATGACGCAAATGCCCAACAATGTCGAGCAACACCTTCGCGGCAGTGAGGCACGGGCGCAGCACTCAGCGGGAGAGGCGTGCATTCCTCCTGGCAAGGCTGAAGGCACAGAGGCAATCGGAAGTGGGATTGCGACCCCGGTGGACTCCCAAATTTCCCAGGAATAACGAACCCCAGCAGGCACCCGCCAATGACAGCCATGTTGCCAGCGGTCCCAAGTAAGCACTAATGCTCGACGCCGCCCCGTGGCAGTGAGGGTGCCAAGGACGAGTGCGACAGACTGCCAGTGTCGCACCTATCCGCACCAAATCAGCCAATTTTTCCCGTGCCGAATACCAGTTGAAACCCCCATACATCGGTGTACGGGGATCAGCAACCTGGAGGGGGCCGGGCCACTGGGGTTCATCACTAAAGAGAGTCGAGGTTGACTGGAGGATCAGGGGTATGAAGAGCATTTGCTGTTGGGTAGGTGGGCTCAATGATCAATCCCGTCACCTCGAGCGGATCCCCGAATCCTACGGATATCAGGTGTCTGGCCCGATGCTACCCTCCCTTGTCTTGCAGAAAAGCATCGAGACAATTGGGACATGTTCTTCTCGCGCTCCTTCCCGCTCGCGCCACACTTTCGTCTCTAACCATCTTTTTCTCTCTGTCGATTTCGTCCGTGATCGTCACTTGGGAATGACTTGATCTCGCGTCTGAAGGATTTTCTCTCGTTTTGTGGCACGGGCACTCACTCTCTAGCGGCGGCGACCTTCATTACACACCATAGTCTGCGCGCATCGACCAGGTTGAGAAGCGGCGAGTCGATCGCGGTACAATATCGAGGATCATCCCGACATTCACAGCAAGTTCTTTGACTGTAGCCATCATGGTGTCGCGGTCATGGCTGGCGACGTTTCTCGTCGTCGGGCAGCTTTCCTCCATCTGTAGCGCGCAAGTAGATGTTCCCTCAGTCAACAACTTTCGCAGAAGAGTCTTTGCTCGAGGTTAGCATCAGTCTGTGCCTCTCTCAAGACACACAGGACCTCATTAACGATTGCTTAGCGTCGGTCATTGGCGACTGGGTCTATTACGATGGAGGTGAAGTATCACAGGTCATCAGCGGGTTGAGTCCCCAGTCACAATGGCGGCCCTCCAACCCGACAAACACGACGCTCTCAATCGACCTCACCAAATCATGGACGCCAGAAGACGTGGAAATCAAAGAAACCTCCAAATCGGCCCCAAAGATGATGAGGCAGGCCATCTTCACCGACAACTCATCCGATTCCTTTTACATCTGGGGCGGTTTCACCTCGTACGGCGCCACAATCCCAGACGCGAAACTCTGGCACTTCACCCCGGACGGCAGCGGCGGCGGCCAATGGGGCACCGTCCTCCCGCACGGCAACACCGCCTTCACGGCCCTCACCCGCTCGCAGGGCGGCGCCTTCGTCAGCACCAAGGACTCTGGGTTCTACTTTGGAGGCTTCTCCGATTCCGGGTCCGACCCGAAACCCAACGGCCCCGTGCCGGGCTTTTTGCAGTTCAACTACACGGCGACAGACACGGCGTGGACGAACAACTCGGACAGCGTGCCGTACTCCGACTACGGCACTCTCGTGGGCGCCACGGCGCACTACGCGCCGTATGGGCCAAACGGTCTGATTATGATCTTTGGCGGAGGATCGCACGTCATTGGAACCGGCCAGAGCGTGGATAACGTCGGCTATCTGAGCTTCAGCACGATCTACTTCATGGATCCCGTCACCAAGGTGTGGTATACCCAACAGACGAGCGGAAACGCACCCGGACCGCGCATGTGGCACTGCACCGTCGGAGCCCAAGGTCCCAACAACACATACGAGATGTAGGTTCCTCGTTAACTCTGTCAGAAAAAACGAATCTCTCTTCAAAGATGCTGACCAGAGTGATCAGATTCATGTACGGCGGCAGCAACATCGCCAACAAGGAAACTTTTGACGAGGTCTACATCCTCTCGCTCCCCGGCTTCGTCTGGCAAAAGGCAAACTACACCTCCGCGGCCCCGCGCGACACGCAGTCGTGCATCGTCGCTGGCCAGCGCCAGATGATCACGTTCGGCGGCGTCAACAGGATGGCCAATAACGCCAACTCGACCCTCTTCTTCAACGAGGAGGATTCCTTCCGCCAGGGCGTGGGCGTCTTCGACCTCACGGCGCTGGCGTGGAAGGACGCATACGAGCCCACGGCCGCCGCGTACGATTCTCCTGACGTCGTCAAGGCTTGGTACAATGAGGGGTGAGTTTTGATCTCATTATCTCTTTGACAACAGATTATATCTAGAGTGTAGTCCCACTGACTTTTTTGTCGCAGCAACCTCGCCAGCGTCAAGTACGGCTCGGGCGTCGAAGCCCTCATAAACTACGGCAAATCAGGATCAGGCTCGAGCTCAGGCTCAGGTTCCAGCTCCGGCTCCGACGGCTCCAGCTCCAGCTCCGACTCGAAATCCTCCAACACGGGCGCCATCGCCGGCGGCGTGGTAGGCGGCGTAGCGGGCGTCGCCCTCATCGGCCTAGCCGCATTCTTCCTCATGAGGCGGCGGAAGCACAAGAAGGTCCCGACGGAAGAAACCGGCCCCAACGCCGTCGAAGCCCCGGGCTCGGCCGCCTACTATAATAACCACAACAACAATGCCGGAATGCAGCAACACCAGCAGGCGGCCTACTCGCCCGGCCCCGCCCCGTCAATGACGACGGCGCCGTCGGAGCTCCAGGGGGAGTACAGGGACCACTCGCCGTTCTCGGGCAGCGACGTGCCGCCCAAGATGATGCAGCCTCCCGAGATGGATGCAGGGGGAGCCGCGGCACTATTACGCGGCGGAGCTGGATGGGACGGAGGCGCGGAAGTGAGGTTGGTTAGCCCTGAGGGATGGCTGACTGAATATTTTGGGTACCGTTTGAGGGGAGGAAAGGCACCTGGACTGGAAGAGATATAATTCATGATGAGATGTGACAATATCCAAGTCCGAAGTAATGTTTCTAGGAAAATATAGACTGTATAGTATACACTGTCGATAATACCCTGCCCGAAGAGAAGTTACACGATGAGACTTGCGTTTTCTGGAATTCATGTAGCTTGCCCGTGGTTCGTGGAAATTTGGATAGAACAACCATCACTCCCGACGTCCAGCTGGGCATGAAGGGAGGAGGTAAAGAGAACCAGCCCGCTTGGGACAGGCTTAGGACACCCAGATAGCTTTGCGGCGTAGCTACCTAAATGCTGCGTTCTTCCCGCCAGGCCTCTGTTGCGTTTCTGTATGTCTATTCTGCATTTCTAGACCGTAGAAAATCGCGCTATTCGTACTTGCCCCAACCCGCGCTCTCGCTCTTGAGCTCAACTAATAAAAGCGACCAGCGGGCATATAGCACCAGACATAATGAGAGAGGCATAGCCCCTTCGAGTACAGGGGCTAGAACAAATATGGACAGACTATTTTTTACGTTACAACGTCGTCTTCTGTATAAGTGGTAGCATTTTGTATCCTCAGGAACAAGGGTCTGGCTACCTATGTAACTAAACCGCAATCAACCAGAGCGCCCTCTGGGCATATGATGTGCCGTGCTGCCACTGGAGTAACGTGTGACAAGTCAGACAATGTTTACACAACTTTTTCTTCTTATGCCTGGAGGAATTGATAGTAGGGTTGTGAAGAAGCGTTATCTTCGGGCAGCGGTCCCTTTCCAGTCGACGTTGCCGCCTTTGTACCTATCGTTGTGATTCGTCACCAATCTCACAGGAGTTTTGGTCAACTAAATTATAGGCCTTCAGGAACCACTTGGCATAGTCGAGCAGAAGCTGCCTCTTTTGTGTCCTGTAGCATACCTGAAGTTGTGGGGCGACACGATGTGTACAGCAATCCCAGTTAGGTATTGCGATGCGCTGCGGGAGAACGAGATCAGCGAGGCGAGACTCAGGGGAACGGCATCATGTTTTGTGGCCTCCCTTCTGTTGCAAACGGAGTTTCCGGGCCTATGATGAGATGTTGTGGACGTGAAGAATGGCCTTCACAGGCTGAATCAGTATATTCGTTTACGCTGGAGTCCATGGAGTCTGGGCAACGGAAATGGCCGGAAACGTCGTTCGGCGCATCTTGTATGTTTCTGTTTAGCCCAGACGGAGCAGGTTCAAACGCGGAATTGCACACATGAGGTTCCCTGGCAGGAACTCGTGATCTAACGCCTCCCCGGCGTTGGGGCCGACCAAGACCAGCTGAACCGTAAATCGCTGTGGCCTTTACCTATCATTCCGAAATTAATGTCTAGGGTTTTGGGTCATGTTGGATCATGCGACCTTGCAGGAATTTGACCAGCCATCGTGAATGATGCCAGACGCGGATCACTCTGAGCCAAAGGGTATGTGGGAGGTTCAGCTCTGCGCACTAAGTCTTCAGCTATGAGCAAAAAGATCGGATGCGTATGCTTACCTGAAAATCGCCTATGCTTTTCACATAAGTGAAATCTGCTGAAAAGGGGGAAGAATGTGCTTGTAAGCCACATAACTCAAGAGCAGATCACCATTGTCTTTTGGTCACTTATCACATTGACGACCAGTCAACATCGCGTGGTTGAATGGTGTAAGTGAATTTACGCTTAGGGATTGGCGACCCAACGGGAACCGAGAATCCTCATGCTTCGAGACAAAACATCCCGCTCGTTCCCCGCGTCAAGATCAAGTCACTAATGGTCTAGGGACGGGCCGCACGCTATATTGAGGATGTTAGCTTCCGAGTATTTAACAAGGTGGCAGACGCAACTCTCACCGTTATGAAGAGCCAGAGTTTGTTGACATTTGACCTGATACTACATTATCATCCGAATCTTTTGCTACGACGCTTCCCGACTTTACGGTTCAATTATTCTCTATCTACATCCACTTATCACCAGACTTGTCACCATGAGCAATAACAGCCAGCCTCAGCCTGATTGGAGTAAGGTGCCTCTGAGGGACGAGATAACCTGGACAGACGTCACGAGCGCCAATGGCCGGTATTGTTAGTGGGAGTGGGAGTTTTGGGGTATGGGGCAGTAAGATGGAGAAGAGTTGGATGGTGAAGGTAGTAAAAGTCTGCTTGTCCACGCGGAATTAGCGTGATTGTTCATCCACTGTCAGGACGAAGAGACTTCAACATTCGATTGACTACATTTTGAGTCCGTGGTCACGGACTAGCTCGTCAGACTGCCGGTTTATGAGCAAATCAAGGACTCTAGGGCATGGTCCTGCGAGATCAGACCGTTGAGAAACGTTTATATTTTAGTATCGAAAGTGCGCATAGATGCCTTGATTCATGCCTACTATCCCACGTAGGTATTCATAAAACAGTATAATAACGGCCAGCAGTTCACCGGCAACCGTTACTTTTGTGTCGGTAGGGGTTGACTTCTTAACACGAGGCGAAGTTGGAGAACCTCAGAGCCTCTGATGCTAATTTACTTCGGACATGAGAGACTTCTTATCTGAAAGACACATATCCAACATCTAGGGAAAGTGGACATCTCAATCAACCTCCTGCATCCAATACAACTACTACTTCAGAGTTGAATGAGGGAACGGACTTTGATTCAGGGCAAAATGCTCATCCTCAAATAGGAACTAGCAACGATTCAGGGAAAGGATATATTGCATATACTAGAGACTATACAACGACATAAAGGCTCAGGTTTAGGAAGCGTGGTAGCTGAGATTCTCTTCCCCGCCGATTACATGCTCGTAGGCAAGCAGGCTATGAGGACCGATTATCGTACAACCGGATCCAAATCGTCCACTCCTATCGACGTCCTTGACCTGGCTGGTGGTAAGGACTAAGAGGATGCATGGGAGACAAAACATCGCCCTGATGACGAATAATTCAAATACAAAAAGAATAGGCAAGGAAGGAGGGGGAATACTGACCCTACAACTCGGGCCCCTGCCCGGAATCGAACAGGGCGCTCCTCAATTAATCCGTACTCTGACTTCGTTGGAGTATCTGTTTATTCTACCATTTAACTACCTAGTACATAGTTTTGACCTGACCGCCAACCGCAGGCGGGCGCTCCCGTTGTGCTGGTAACAGGAACCGACGTTGAGGGGGTATAAGTAAGGCTGAGCGAAGGTGAATGGTTCATCCGCGGGTGGGAGGAGCTAGAGGGCTTAGGAAGGAAGGACGAAAGACGCAGAGATGGGAAGGAGCGAGGCTGGTGCCGCTGGCCGAAGTTGTAGTCGAACACCACCATCGACTGCTACTACAGGCTTGACGGTCTTTCACCCGCGAAACATAGCCTCGGCCACAGGCCACTCGGCCGGGTAAACGGGATGACGGAAACCCTACCTAAAAAGGACCCTGACGACCCTGTCGAGACGGGACCCAGAGCCTTGGATCCTAAAGCTCATCGGGCGAAAGAAGTTACGTCAAGTCTCATCGCCGTTCATCGAGGAAGCATGCCGGCGATCCATGGTTTCGATCCCCAACGTGTTCTCCGTAGGGATACACCGCGCACCAAACTAGTACACACCACCTCGCGGATCACCCTTTCGCCTCATCACCGCAAATCATGACAGCATCACTCCCGCCTCGGCGCCGAAAGGGATGAGCTAGTTCACCTTGGACGCCCGACCTCCGTGCCCATAACGTGGAATGAATCTAGCCCGCCGTCCGAACCACCCCTCGTTGGAATCATCTCTCATCAAACCCAAGTAAGAGGATCAACACCTCTAAAGCTCTAATGACTTCATCACTTTTAGGGGTCCAAAAAAACGGGACCCGCGGGAAGGGGAGCTCATCTGAGTGGTGAACGTCTAAAATATGGGTCCAAGGGAGGTGTGAGTGCGGAGTGTGTTGGGTCCCGGACTTTGGCTTCTCCCCGAAGAGCCGGGTTCCTTGCGCTGTGTGGCGTGCCGCTCTCAAACCCGCGGGCTTACACTCTACAGTATAACCTGAAGGCTGAGAGATAAATACTCATGACCTAGGACGGAGCTAGGGTGAGCTGAGGTAAGCGGATGGTAGTAGAGCGGAGAATCGATGGCCGTGGGATGGAGCTTCTCTGGCGCATCACTCTTTGGGTGTGTATGTCTCTTCTGTGCGTTTGTCGGGGTTGGACAGGTCTGCGAACTCCGCTCCGCGCCGAGAGTTCCTTCGATGCCTACGCTTGTCTATTGTGCACCCCACGCGGGGTTAAGAGCGAGTGCGAAAACGCGGCGCACGCCCACACTACACGAACCTGTAGTGGTCTTTGAGGTGTATGGAGTATGAACGCAGAGTACGGGTATGCTGTCTCTGGATAGAGGTGTAAGATGGTGAGGTTTGCAGCCATAGGTAGAGTTGTAAGCTACGCCATCATGGGACGTAAGTCAGGTCGTCGAACGGCGCGGTCACGTTCATCCAGTCAGGCGGTCGCTGTATCGCGTCCCAGTACCACCCATCCATCCATCATCCCATCTCATCGGACACACCAGTCTCTGCTTGAGACGACCAACCTGGTGGGAGCTTGACTCTGGAACTCATCAGATGACTGGTGTACGGATGCGCACTTGACTTTCTTCCACGGCAGACCGTTTCGTTTCCGAGAGAGACATGCAGACGCAAACCAATGTCAGGAACCCGGGCTGGAAGGGGGGACGGCATCTTCAACACGGGCCAACTCTTGTTTCCTCCCGACGGAGAGAGACAGTGTGCTCATTGCGTGAACCGCTGGTCTGGACAGTCGAAAGGCAATTTGTCTCGTGATCCGGACGGTCTTGACGATTGTGGAGCTGGCCCGTCCTTCGGTGCCGAGGGCGGAGTGGAAATAGATCTCTTGAGCTTCCTCGGGTGAAGTGGGCCACCTGGAGCATGGCGCAGCGAGCCACGCACTACTGTTTTGCTTCAGAAATGCGAGATCTCCCCGTTTGAAAATATTTTCTGGAGACACACGGCCGATGAAGCCCTCGTGGCCTTCTCAGATCGTAGACTCTGTTTGGCTCACGAGACTGCGATTCCGGTACAGTCTGGCTGTCAACGATGATAGATGCCTATTGCTTGGCAGCCCGGAGAGGTTTCCACACGAACTGACAAATCCGCCCTAGTGAACTCGGCCGCGAGCAACAAACACAAATCCAGCACGTTCTGCGGATCTTTGCAACAGACAGGTGCGGCCCGCTGCTTGCATTTCCTCAGGTTTCGCAAGGGAGGGGTGTGGGTGTATGCATGTCGAGTTTTGTCTCTGATTTCCAAGCTAACAGTCCTTCCTCCTTCGACCAGTCATCGGACGCTCGGACAAAGTGTGGGAGATTCCTTGGCAGCCGTGGCAGGAACGGACTTACTGCGTATAGTCGCTGGACACCTGGATGACTGATGAATAATTCGGCTTCGGCTTACGATATCAGCCCCCACGGCGTTGCACAATTATGGGCCCACTTGGTACTATGCTCACCCCCTTCTTATGCACAAAGCGGATAAGGTAGAACGATCCATAATTCTCGGCCCTCGGGCTCCAGCCGTCCAAGGGGAAAGAGATGGACCCCGCCAGGTTCTGGACTTACGGATTACAATATGAGATTAACTCCAATGCCAAGCAATCACCCATCTGCACCTGGCACCACAGGCAGAGCGGGCGGCGGTGGGGATAGGTAAGCGGAGGGAGAGGAGAGAGATGCGGCGGCGCAGGCAGCACGAATCCAAGACAAGGCCACCACCATTGCGAAATTTCAGGGCCGGCCGCGGTGAGTGACTCAAAAACTCCCGAATAGGGTGGGGGTGACAGCCTCGCTTCCCTTGACCAGATTGGAATTTGCCATCTCTTCATCGAACGACTCATCAGTCAATAGTCACGATCGAACACTCACGATCTTTCTTGCATCAAAGTTTTCTGATTCTTACCCCTGCGATAATTATCTGCAACTATTCGTCCCCTTGCTTTGAGAAAAAAGAAGAAAAAAAGAAACTCCACCATACTGCGTATAGATGCCCCCGCCGTGCCGAAGGACTCACAGTCACAGGCTTCTGGGCTCGCCGCACTCCCCTTCCGCACCGCCGCCCGCCCGAAACCCAATCCATCCACCGCACCCCGGCGGAGACGGGGGTGGGAATCGTCGTGGAGCGGCGGTTTGTTAGAGAACGATGGATCCTCGCGGTGCGGGTACAGGTTGCGGGCGAACTCCTCATCCAGTCGTCCAACTTTGAAGCGAGCACTCACTGATTATCCTTACTCTTGTGAAGAGAGTCGAGACCTTTTTTCGTTATCCACAATAGAGTTGATCTTGATTATTCTGGACCTTGGATTTTCTCTCTCACTTGCCCGCTTTCCCACTGTACAGCCGTGACAGCGTAATCCAGTGGACCCGGATTGTGCCAGATCCATCCCCCCCCCCCCTCCTTATCAATGGAAGCAGATCATGGACCCCAGGAAGGCTGGAGTAAGGTAATCGTAGGAATGATATGATTGCATACGCGCGTGAAGATCTTTCCCAGTCTTCGGAAGCCGTGGCCGTAGCCTACCTTATGGCCTCAAAAACCCCTCTTCACACACGATCTTCCTCTTATCTGATCTTCCTTATCGATAAGACTCAATGATTCCCATGCAATGGAAGATCAGATCGCCTTTCTCAAAATTCGCCATCGTGACCTCAGTATTCCCCATGTGCGGGCCGCCGCCACCCCCCTCATGCTCTAAGGTAGAGTAACGACGTGATCGATATCGACAATCACAGGTCGTCATCACGCGATCTTCCGGTACGCTGCGGAGTAGACAGACGCGATTGCGTGCGCGCGAGGCGAGACAGAAGGACTCGATCTCTGTCCCTGGCTCATCTATGCCATTGTGCACAATTGACACTTTGTCGAGGGGTAAACTCCCCTTCCCCCGCTCCCTACTCTCGCCTACAGCCTCAAATGATCGACGGGGAGGGGGGGAACACACAAGCAAAGGCAGATAGGGTCCAGGACTCCAGGACTCCAGATTACAGCCCCCTTCACTCCTGAAGTCTGGCCCCCTTCACGCCCTCGCGCCCTGAACCGAAAAAACCCCACGCCCGTAGGACTTTCAGGCCCCCAGGCCCCCGGGGCGGTGATTGATATCAATCCCCGTCAAATGATGCCCTGCTCGCCAGCGTGTCTTTTGTCTCATCCAGGGTAATTTGAGATGAGGTGTCAATCCTCCCCCAACCTGCACGCACTTTGCAAGTTCTGTGCAGGGCACCGCTTTGACCATTTTCCCCTTCGCCTTGCTCTACGAGAAATAAGAAAAGAGTTATCCCCAGTCAGTTCACCCAGTCAAAAACCTCAAGAGCCCAGCGAAGAGGTTGGGCTAATTTCCCATAATGCTTGTAAACCTGTACGTGCCTGTCTAGGGCCGCCCCAAAATCCATCCCCAGGAACTAAACCCAACCCTCCAAGGCTTCACCGCCCTGCCTTACCTTTGGTTTGTATTTTTTTTTTCCTCCCCAACTTTCCCATGCTGCCTGCCGTGTTGAGGCCCTCCCTCTCCCACAGCCGCAGGTAAGGTAGACTTGGGTAAAGTAACCCCCGGGATTGATAAAAGGGACAGCAGATACTTCGTACCCCGAACGAGGGGCGGTCAAGCAAAAAAAGACATTACACATCGTGGGTTCATGGGATTGTAACTCTCCCACCGCTGCCAAGTGTGACGGAAGGGGTGGTGTTTGTCAGACCTAGACCATCTAGGCCGGTACGCTACTCTCACAAAGGTGCATCCGATAATTTTTCCATCCATCCAACTCCGTACACCAACAAAAATACACGGAATCTTGCCGAGAAGTTTTGTATTGACTCGGGTCGGGGCATATACTATCTAGATAGTCTGTAAAATCTGCAAACCAACTCACAGGTGCATATCCGCTGGTTGCCGTGTGTCACGATAGAGAGAACCATCTACCCGAACCACCCCTCACAAAACCCCAACCTAACCCGCGGGATTCAAACGTCCTGAATCAGGAAGAACAACGCAAGTGAAACAGAAACAAGCGTGCCCGCTGTCTCGTCACACTCGAGTTCTGCGTTATCCGTACCTACTTTACCTTTACTCCCACCAGTCTGAATTAGGCTTTCCGTAGCCGAGACTGGCGATCAAAAAAATTGGATTCGACTGCACGCATAGTAATTGACTGCATGCTAATATGCCTGCCGTTAGCTACTACTACTCCCGCCGACGCTGCCGGCTCGGCCAAGGCTTCCGACGGGCAGGCGGGAAAGACTGGATCGGCAGAGTGCACCACCACCACCAACACTACCTTTAAGCCGTCCCGGCAGCGTGCATGTCTCTCACACTCTTTGCCCTTATCGCCGGCCGTGTCGGCTCAATCGTGAACCTGCCGACCCGCGTACCAGCGAAGTCGGACGCTGAAGGCGTGGTGGTTGCCGGCGTATGTCTGAAGACCGGATGGATAGACCGGATGAATCATTTCAAATGGCGGCAGGCAAAAGACACACACCCTCCTTCTGTGGCCTCATCGCTTCCATTTGCCAGTCCTAGTATTTCCTGCATATTACCGTGTGAGATTCGAGCATTTGGTTCTGGAGGGTACTTGGCGTGTCCGCATCGTGGATAGGGCAAATGGGGATGCCCAGCGAACAGGCCGGTTCGCCGACGAAGCCGTAAAAGTACGGTAGTCAAGGACTCCGGGCGACCCTCGCCAAAGACTTTCACAAGCCAAGTCCAATTGTGGTGCCATTTCAATCCTGCCTTTGATCTGCCAATCTTAAAATCTGGCAGTTCAGATCTCCGTTGGGGTCTTTCGGTTGCTGGCTGCGCCTTATGTCAGCGCGGGATGACGGTGGCCTCGGCCTCGAAAAAGGGCCGCGCTCGGGCCCCTATGCGCACCACGTGTCTCCACGTTCGGGTTCCGAGGGAACAGTCTGGCACCGTCCACGGGTGGAAGGGCGGATTTCTGGCAGGGCAATTGCGGGTGGTTGTCTTCTCCGTCGGTTCCTTTGGTGTCCCTGGGGCTTATCTCCTTTGGGTTCGCCGTCTCCAGTCGGACGGGATTCGTCCGTCCGCGCGCCCTGATGACTGTCATTGATTTTTCCTCTGTTTTGGCCTCGGTGACTCGCATTCGCTGTCGCGGCCGCGTTGCACACCCCCTCCCCAGCGTACCGTAATTGTGTACGCGGGATGCCACACCGTACACGCCTTTTCCGCTCGCTCGTGGGCTTCGTATCGTCGTAATCGTTCTTTTTTCGCGTCGTCTTCATTTTTTTCTGCCTCTTGATTTCCACTCCAACGTCCCAGCTGCGCCATGCTTGCCTCGCAATCGTTTTTCTTTTCGGTGTCAATCGAAAATCCATCAGACCAGTTCAAATCAGATCATCGTCGCCGTTCATCGTTCACCAGCGGCGTTCATCCGTAAAACTCGGGTGAATAAAATATCGTGACATCGGGTTCGTCGGCGACTATCCGTACATATCCTCGGTGACATTCTTTTGTGCAAGTCGCTTCGGGTGCGACGGCGCGGAATATGTGATGAATAATTCGAATCGCTGGCGTCGGCTTTTTCGCTGTTTGCTCTTCACCTGCACCATTAACCACGGGCCTAACCTAACCTCCAGGCAGCCTAATTATTAATTCCGTCTTTTTGCGGTCAAGAAAAGGACTGTACGGCGGTAGCCCGGTAGGGGAGGGTAGTTAAAACACACCGCCAAAATCCGAATGCCATGAGGAACCCCCTCGTGATTCGTCCACGATACGGGCAAGGCAGCGGCGTTAGTGAACAACGGAAATCTGTAAGACGGTGACTGTCCTGAAAGATGACTAGATGGGAAGGCAGGGGGGGCGTGTCGATAAAATGTCGGGGCGCGGAAATCGGTCGCTCGTCGTCGTGGAATTTGCTTTGTAACCCCCATTCGTGGCAGGCAGGCAGCTCGGCTTCGAAGGGTGAGGTAAGCGAGCGAGGGGTTGGCGGGCGGGCACCTGAGCAGCTGGAGCGAAAGTGCAGGTTGCAGGTCCACGGGTGCTTGGAAAGACCGGAGGTTGAGCGACGCCGATCTGCCGAGATCGCAGGGCGCATCCACCAACCCTCTTCGGGTACCTGGGCGAAAATGGTAGGCCTACGCAGTACCTACTCCGTCAGAGAAGAAAAAAAAAAAGTCGATTTTTGTGAGGTGCGCGGTTGGAGTCGTCGTAACGCGCAGCGGCGCATTGTAACGGCAGGTCTTTGCTGAATCATGTGGTCTGCCTAAATGACTCGGTCAGCGCGCAAGTTTCATCCAACACTCCTACTGCCGCCCCGACATGAGGCGAATGGAGAAGCAATGATGATGCAATCGTGACTTACTTTTGTTGTCGTGTTGTTTTTTGCTCCAAGTCCTCGAAACCAGTTGATCACAGTACTGCAGAGGACAGGGGGTTTGATTTGATTGATTTTTCAATTGGTTGTTTTGAAGCTTCGCTTTTGAATAGGGCACTGTTTGACCCTTAAGCGGCTATCTATCTGGTTTCTGTAACACATGTTGCTGGTACCACTCAACCGCGGACTGGAGCCCGGGAGCGGGAAGACAGCTGAAGAAAAGAAAAAATTCCAGTTCCATTATCCATCAGGGTCCTCCAAATAGGCACCCCATGCTTTCTCATTGCGACATATAGGAAAGTAAGATGAGAGAGAAGAGTTGAGAAGACATTGCTGTCGTTTTGTAATCCAAGTAATTCGTAACCCATGCCGTTGTAATTTGGTATCGGTGACAAATGATAAACGCCGTGATATATGCAAACGCTCGCTGATGTAAAAGCCAAAGAAGAGATCATGTTTACAAGGTAGTGTGTGTGCTCTCGAGTGTAAGACTTAGTACACTGAGATGGCAGACACGAGCCTTGCTGGGTTGCGGGCCGGCAGGTAGTAGCCTTCAGAGTAGAAGGTGCCGTCGCCCTGTTGTGATTGTTGTTGAGAGATCTCTTCCTTGGCCTCCTTCTCGTTGAAGGTGAGCACTGCGTTTGGCGGTGATGGGGGCATCGACTCGTCGTCTGAGATGTCAGAGTCGTGCTCGTGCTCGAGCTCTGGTGGTGAGCTGGAGCTGGAGTGGGATGGTGTGCGGACGAGCTCGAGCTGTGCGTAATCCTCCTCGAGGTCGTCCTCCTCCATGTCGTAGTCTTCCGAGACCTCGATGGTAGATGTTCTCGGAGAAGCGGGGGCGGCGGAGGGCATGCGGCGGAGGGAGACGGTGTCGGCCATCTCAATATCATCCTCCTCGTAGTCGTCGTCAGAGGAGACGGAAGAGTCGTCCGAGTCGGAGGAGTCATCCTCGTAGAGGTCCTCCGAGTCCTCGGCGATGGAGTCGGCCCATTGGATGTGACGGTCCTTGGTGGCAGCGGGAGCGGACTCGGTCTTGGTGGCACCGCGGACGGACTGGTTGAACCAGCTCTCTTGTTCCCGCTCGGCATCGGCGAGCTCAAGCATGAGGGAGTCGAGGAGATTGGCGTGGCCGACGAGAAGGCGGAGGTCGTGGTCAGCGCGGGCAGCCTCAGAGGAGAGCTTGGCCCGGGCCTTGTGGGCGAGGTAGTAAGTCTGGGTGATGCTCATCTTCTTCTTTTGGACGGCAAGGCGGAGGGGTTGTTGTGTGTGAGGAGCAGTGAAGGTGGAAGTTGTGGTAGTTGTCGACATTTTGTATGACTGTGCACCAATGGTGACTGATATGTCGCGATTTTGGCTGGTATGACTCAAAGCGAGATCGGGGGGTGCAAGATGCAGTGGGGCAGGGATGCCTGGGCTAGTTGGCTTGGTCTGTGATGATGCTTTGGTAATCTTTTTGGAGTATACCAGATGAGGCGGCGAGATGGGATGGCAAAGAGGCAAGGTCGATGATGGTTATATAATAGTTCAGGTTGGAAGATGTTTCTTCTTGAGAGGAGTTAGTATCGATCTTGTGTCTTGGTCTGTTGAAGCTGAGGCTGGATGATGGGATTTCTCTACATCTGGTTGGGAAGGGGAAACACATTTCTTTTAACTCAGGTTGCTCCGCTGTGCTGGCTGACCTGGACTTGTCGGGCTCGGAGAGAAGAAAAGTGAGGGAGGAGCGGTGACAAGGGGAGGGGTGTGGGAGCGAAGGGTGTGCAGGTGCAGGGGGTGGATGACCCATCGGGGGGTGTAAATGGTGGGGTGGGGTGTGGATGTGGGTGTGGGCGGGAGTTTTGCGCGATTGCGAGGTGCGAAGTGCGAACCTTCCTAAGCAGAAAAATTATGAAAGCGATGAGTCTTTCGCTGTGCCTGCAGAAAGTGGGGCTTCTCTAAGCTCCGTACCACGGTACCCGTTCCTCCATCGTGGACTTTGGGCGGCGTTTGTCATCAGCAAGGCCGAGGGTGCTTCCCGAGCCTCCGCCAGCTGGAGATTTGTCGCTGCGGGCTGCGGATGGTGTTCGGACTTTTGGAGCTTACCTACGCTGCCGCCGGTCGGTGCGGCGTAAGTGTACGGTTGCCCGTCACTAGCAAGCCCAAGACGCTAATCCGGTTGTCGTCGTTGTCGTCGTCGACGCTACCAAAGGGCGCCCAGAAGAAGTCTTGGACTCTCTCTGCGAGGTCTCGAGGGTCTGACGCACTCGGCGGAAACAACACGACGACTAACCGCGGACTGAGTACGTACCCCGAAGATCCGTAACATTCTACCCGTACATTATTGCTCTGCACTTTGTGCTTATTCGTCAGGTCACTAGGTACCTACCTCGCGTCTGATGGGATTAGCGTCCACGTTTGTCAGCCTGTTCTCGCTATTCTCTGTAATCAATCAATCAAGTCTTCCATCAGAATCGGCCACTAGACTTCTCCAGCGAAGCACGCACTCCCGCTAGTCTCGTCTCATCCTCACCCTCTCTTCCCATACAGATTACAGAGTACCTTAGCGAGTAGAGTTTGTATTCATCATCACCAAAACGGAGACAGGAATTAGGCATAACTCCCATAACTCCGCACCGACCAGCAGCTGGATTCATCACCAACCTTACTCTACCTACCACCCACCGCAGCCTGGCCTCTACACCTTTCACCCTGTCCGTCAGGCGCGTCATCTCTTGGTCGCTAGCTAGCTTCGTCTCGTCTGCCTCAATTTCCAATCTGACACGCCGTATCATCGTGAACACGCAGAGGTTATGCTTATGGTTCGCTTGCTGGCCTTGGCTCTCGGCCGCAGTCGCACGCGCACGCCTTACCAATTACCATAACCCGCCCGCTGCCTACAATCGCAATTACACACACACTCAGAAAAAGGGATGATGGCTCATTTCCTATACTCTGTAACTCGCACCATGCACGCAATCTGCGACAAGCTGAGGCCAGCAAGCGAGAATAGAAAGAAAAGGGAACGGGCCTCGTAATGTCAATAGCGGGATTCCAGCTCACTCACGACGGGGGTATGTTTTGCTTAACCCCGTCCCAAGGTGCCATCCCAAGAATTCCCAATTCCCCTTGATTGTCACAATTGCCAATGTAATACCCCGGGGCCAAGGCTGAAGGGACCTGATCTGATGTCGCTCCCGTTCCCCCTTTGGGATAATGACAGTTCACAGTACTCCGTACCCCCCGGCATTCTGTACGGATCACCTGGGGTGAGAGAATGGATAAGTTGGGAAGCCTAAAAGTACTGCGCCGAGAGCCGTTGCTACCTCAACACCTCACAGGCTCACCCTCAACCCCGGTCGACCGCCAGGGCCTCATGCTTTACGGCGCCGAGACAAGGGATTACAGTACGGCCGCGAATTGTGCGAGTGCGCGCGGGGGTTAAGCACAGCACAACACAGCTTGGTACGAATCCCCTGGCCGCTGCTCCTGCTGCTGCTGCTGCTGCTGCTGCACCGCCTCCTCCGCCGTCGGCTCCGTCCACGTCCTCCTGCGAGTGCGAGCAGTGCGAGCTTGCGAACCGGGGGCCAGACGACGGGGGATAGAAATCTGCGGAGAGATTAGATGCTGGCCAGCTGACTGCCTTTCTCGCGCGGACACGCGCCAATCAAAGGCCCTTGCGAGCTGGACACTAGAGACTGAAAGTACGAAAGTACGAATTCCATCTGTAGGGATACACGGAGTAGATCCGTACGGATTTACGAATGGCCCCGAGCCACACACTCGTTTTGTAGGGCTGAGCCTTGAGGAGAGACTGAGAGAGCAACGTAGCAGGAGTCTCATCGCCCTGCCTTTTACACGTATTACATTACGGGACCCTTACTTTCCTCTTACTCGGCCGGGTTAGGCCTAACGCCCTTCGCTCTCGGCATAACTTGCTTAACTTTTTTGCTGCCTTTTCTCAGACAGAAAGTACCTTACAGTTGGTGCCTGGAGTCCACGTCTTGGGGAGACGCGGGCAACCCAGCCACAGGACCCGGAAAGGCCCATGATAAGTCGGAGCCTGAAAGCAAGGTACGGGGTACTCTAACTCCACAGCCCGGACCATCGCGAAGAACTATTGCCCCGGGCGACGGGGTTCATTCGAACGGGGGGCCACCGCAGCAGGGCGGGAAAGCGACCATACTTTGGACGAAAAGCCTGATCGGCCGGGCCTGAAACTTTTTTGTCTAGATACCCAAAATTGCCTAATACAGTCCAACATACCTAAGGTAAATAATTTGGCTTCTCGGGCTCGAATCGATCTATTCGATCTACAGAGTGGAAAGATCAATCAAGTATCAGGAACAAGCCATTGCGCATCGCCGACTTGTTCCTGTTTCCACGGGGACCATAAGCCAGCAAGATGAGGGAAGGGAAAAAAGCAAGGATGGTGACGATGATGACCCGGGAATCACGAAGCCCGCACCGCCCGGGGGAGCTCTGAAAGGCATCAAGTGATGAACCATAGGAAGAAAACCCACCCCGCCGAAGTTTCCCTCCGACTTTGCCCATACCGAAAAGACAAAGGGCCGCATTCTGGGCATTAGACGTGCCCGAGAAAGATTGGGGGAGAAGCGTCGGAGACGTTTCGGCACCGCGAATCGGGGCACGGAGCAAATGCCAAACTGAAGGGGCAGACCAACTCTAAAAGATTACGCTCACCACTTGACACCTAAACAGCCACAGATTGACGGTGGAAATCAGGTAACATGGCTCATCTTTTGGTCATCGAGTCATCAGTCATCCGGGCAGATCTGGCTGGGCTGGGCTGGGGCACCACGCGAATGGCAGGCAGGGGTTGGGCGGTCTTCAAGCCACGAAAACGCAATTCCCATTCTCACACACCCCTCCTGAGTTTCTGTAGGGCAGTCGGTCGGTCAGTTGAAATCGCCGTGCTCCGCTCCGCTCTGAGTCGAGATGAGCCATCGATTCTACTCTACTCTACTCTACTCCGTCCTGCCAGTGGCTCAGTCCCAGTCTGCCAGTCAGTCTGCCTACATACGACTTACTTCCGCCTATACGTTCATACGTGGACGCGGGGGAGACGAGGATATGGTGCTGTTCAGGTCAGATCAGAACCCACGGCATCCTTGAGAGCGTGGCTTGCTGCATGCATGCCCCGTAACCTTCTTACACCACCACCACCACCGTACTTCTTCTCTTTCGCTTTCGCCGTTCAGGTTTTACCCGTGAGATTGGTTCATCCAATCGCGAGGCCGTTTGACAGAGACGCAACCCTCGATTGGGCCTGCCCTATGTACTCTCAGTCTCGCGTGAGATGGGACCATCGATTCCAGTGTTACACACACGCACATGAAGCATCACGACGAAGCTCTTACAAGTACCCTACCATTGACAAGCGGAGGCCGGCGAAGGGGAATCGGAAGGGGGCGTGGGATCAAGACCCGCCCGGCCGCTTCTGCTTTTTGTGTGCGCGCGTGATCGCCAACTTCTTGATGTTATTCCGGCTTCCCCAGTGTTGCGGGATTTGGGGGCCGGCTGTGCCTGGGCGGGAAAGCTTCCAAGCTTACTCCGTAGTACGGAGTATCTACAGCTTACAGGCTACCGTACCAAACCCCACGATCTGCACAAAATCCCGGATTGGGACGAGTAACGGCGGAATACGGGCGCCTACGCGGTGCGTGTGTAACGAAATCCATTCGTAAACCCCCCTTCCCGCAGCCCGTGCCGTATGGCAGTAGGTAGACGGGTAGCGATCCCTAAAGCTTTTCGTAGACGGGATGAAAGCATTTACTGTTATTGTCCCGGTGTCTACCGGTCTTCATCTCCTTCCTACCTTTAATTCTCCCGATTTCCTCCGTTGGGAACGGAGGAAACAATAAAGACGTGGGGGGTTCCCAGAAAGAACGGTCCCGTGTCGTCCGAAAGATAATGAGCGGAAGGGGTGCTTTGACGATGAATCCGGATTTAATGCGGAGGATAACGGGAGAGAGAGAAGAGAGAAGGGGGAGGAGCTCGGCATCTTTGAAAAGCGGCCGTCTGATGAAGCGTGACTGTTTTCTGTTTTGGACTCTTCAAGACCCTTGAGTCTCATACTTTCGAGCCCTTTCGAACTACCCGCACGGTTCACTTGTTGCCGTGGCCCCGACGGCCGGACGGACGGTCACCTATGAAGTAGATCGGCGAGTAGAGGAGAAAGCTGGACCCCGCCAAACCAACACTCTTTCACACGTGAGAGAGAGAGAAATGTGCAGCCGGGGCTCTACGGAGTAGGACAGGTGAAAGAGCCATCAGTAATCAGTGAAATCCGTGAACGGGAATCCAGCCCACGCCCACATCCACACGTCCACTCCCGCGCTCTCGCGTCATTGATACTGGACTGAAAACTTGCCGAATGGGACCTAAAAGCTTCTTTCATTCTGTTGTCCCATGATTTCCAATCCCAACTCCGCGATAACGGCCAGCTGGTCTATGCTCCCTCTCCCGCCTCTTCACAATCACATACACACTCCCATCATCTTTATTCCCACACCGCGGGATGACGAGATCAGGGGGTCCTTTGGTGCATAGGTATACAAATCATCAGACTGCCCCCAATGCTCATAAGTCCGCCCGTTCTCATATGTCAGCGTCGTGGAATCGCCGAAGAAGCGAGAACTGAGAACTGCAGCCCTGCAAGCGGAGGGGGCTTCGTTAAGGTGGGGCTCGGATGAGGTAATCCACAGTTTGACAAATGAATGAAAGTCTCTGAACGGGCAGATGGAGACTCGGAGGAACCTGAAGGCAGCTTACTTTGCCTACAACAGCAGCAGCAGCAGCAACAACAGCAATGGATTCATCGCATTTGGATATCCCACAATGCACTGCGTCTCCATTGGTAAGCCTGTTGTAGAACACATCACAGCACATCATCGCATAACATCATCGCCGCCATGCGCAATGGAACGTAGCAGCCAGCTCGCCGATTCCCTAGCTGCAGGGTTGGATTACCAGATAGGGCTGGATGGGATGCGAAAGAGAATCCCGTACCACATCGTAAGAGACCGAGGGTATGCAGAAAGCTCGGACTCGCTCGCGGAACGAGGCCGGGGGTGTCTGCGTGGATTTTGCTGTGCAGCAACCAATACCCATTCCGCACTCGCTGACATGCATCCCTCCATCCGAATGAGTCCAATAGCACACGCAGTGAGCCGTCAAATCACCAATCAGAGAGCAGGGAACACGATAGCACTTTCTCAATTCCCAAAGTTCAATATGGACAAGTCCTATGAGACGTGAGGCGGTGCTTGCTTACTTTGCCTACTACAGAGCTGTTATGCTCACCGCTCGTAGCTTGTGCCACCAGGGGCCACATCGTACCATTGGTTAAAGGGACGCGCATACCGGATGACTCTTTGGTATGTATGTAGTAGGTATGGTCTTCGCTCCACATCTGCGTGTGTAGTTTGCGTGTGTGCCACGCGAGCTCGGACGAGGCTTTGTGGCTTTGCGACTTTTGCCTACACGGCTGCTGTATGTGCTTCGACTTGCAGCGGCGCTAACAAGCCTCCCAAGCCTCTGCGGGCTGCCCCGTCTAGCTTCGAATACCCGCAGCCGTGGAGGGCAGTCGGTTCGGCGATGTGCGGCCGGAATGTCGCCGTGATGGGGGTTTTCAGTTGGGACAAGGCCCCGGGGTGCCTCACGGGGGTGTGGCTTGCAAGGGGCTTCTTGTCTTTTTTCACGTCTTCTCGGCTTGCACCGAAGGCGCCCTGTAGTTTACGGAATTCCTGTGTGGAATCGCTGCACGATGTCGTCGTTCAAGGCTGAGGGTTTAGCTCGATCCGACATTTCGGGGTTATCTTCTCAAGGTACGGACTTGCATCGGATGGTTCGTAGGGACGTCTGCCGGGGTTCATCGACAACTTCAATACTGGTGCTGACTCACTGATTAATATCGATATGCACGACAAACCAGAAACAGGGTGCCCTTTCGAATACCCCTTGCGGAGGAACTGCATCTCCACGGAAATAAGAACGAGATATGTCCAGAGGAAGGGGGTTAGTGGTTAGAGCCTCTCAAACTCTTCACGCACGGTACCCCTGTCGCCTCGCGGTCTTCTCCCGGCCTTCTAGCGCCCTTCCATTTGGCGGAGTCCCACTGCACATGAACCGTGCACAGAATCCCGTAACCTTCTAGCGTGCTTCTAGCTCGGAAGACAGTGGTTCCTACGCTCCTGCGCTCCTGATTTTCACATTTGCGGAGCCTTGCTTGCCGTCTCGGTGTGTTGCTCCTGTCAATCAGCCTGATGGACCACATGGTGCCATGGTATGAGAGATGGTGGGCTGCCAGGGCTGATGTGCGACAGGGCTCATGGCTGTCAATTGTCAGAGCCTTCAGGCACACATCTCCACGGCGTCCAACCAGAGCCGCGCGACGAAGTTTTTCACTCTTTTCGTTCGTTAGGCGTTGGGTAACGCGGGAAAGCGAACTGGTGGATCAATCACAGAAAATCTAACACCAAGTGGACTTCAGGTATCCAAAAGGTTAGGATGGAGAAAATTTTCTTCCCTTCTTTTCTTCTTCTCCCCCTTCTTCACAGGCATTTCCCACGTATTCTTGACGTCAACTAGACCCGAACCGCTTTCCATCGGGTAGGCGTTCGGAGCTTACATTGGCGACTGATTGTGGATCTGTTGGTCACGGTGGATATGGACAAGGGGAAATTTTTCTACCCTTTTTTTTCTGCCTTTTTTTTTTTTCCCTGCTCCCATTTCTGAAAGTCGCTGCAAGTGATTCTTCTCGTTGCCAGTAGGTTCGCGATTTTCGCCCAATCAAGTGGGGTCGCTTCTCTACCATGGTCTAGATCCTCTGCTTGCTTGGAAATCTCTTCAGCCACACGCCCACGTGGAGAACTATGAGAACTGCTAAGCATGTGGATCTACGGAAAGGGGGGGTGTGGACGTAAAGCAGTATGGAACGCGGAATGGATGACTGATGAGAAAAAGAGCGGACGCCGGACGGGATTCGATGCAGGCCGTGGTCTTTTCTCGGCAATGGGTTCTTGCTGTGAGCTTGTGAACAGTGAGGACGGTGGGCCGGAGACCGGAGATATGCTCTCTCACCAAGCCCGGCGCCGATGAAACTGCTATGACTCCAGGTCCAACTGTCCAAGTCCATGCGGCTCTGATTTTAGTTCAGAGACGGATGATGTGACGAACATTTTTGTTCCCAAACTGCTGTGGTTCATGAGGCGTTCCTGAACCCACCCGGGTCTTTTTTTGACTCGTCTGAACTGCGTTTCAACGCCGGGGAGCGTTCCCGCTGTCGGACATGGCTGCGGAATGTTGCTGTTCTCCATCGGTTTCGAGATCGCCCGGGGGGTCGCACGGGACGGACGGGGGGTCCACATTTGTAGCAAGGGACGGAAGCTGTATAACCTCAAACTTGTTTGCCATCTAAAGAAAAGATTCTTGACCAAGCCCACGGGTCTCAAATCATGTCCTGAGGTGGTGGACAGAAGAGATGTCTATCCCGAGACGTCTCTCACGGCCGGCCGGATAGATTTCGACTTGGGCTTGGCTGATCTTTCAGCTGAGGCTCAGCTATCAGGGGTTCTGGTTTGGAAATCTGGTCCGGGGAATGTGGATTGGGGTTCTGGTTCGGGGCTGCTCCGCGAACCTGGATCAGGTCCATGTCGGGTATCATGCTTTCTTCTTCTTATTACGTGAGACGTCTTGCTTCAGAGCGCCCCATGTCTTTGCACTTAATCTGGCTCCGGGGCCGCGGTTCAATGTCTGAGAGAAGTAAAATGGCAAAGAAGTAATGCAGAGGTACATCGAAAGCGTGGGAATGAAATTCGAAAAAGAGAGAAAAGAAAGAAAATCAACAAACTACAGTATCGCAAGCATTCCTCTCCATTGCAGAGCAGACGTCCTGAGTGGTCGAGCACCCGAACAGCAGTCCGGATCCCCGGTCTCTCCCTCTCTCCCTCCCTGCGGTGCGCCCGTTGCTTATTTTGGTACACGAGGCTAGCTGACTTTTGTCCCGCGTTCTGATTCAGTGGTTCCAGGTTGTCGGGAGCACTACTGCTTGTGTGTTTTTGTGTGTAACATCCCATCTGCGGGCTTGTGCCTGTACATCTCGGCCGATGGCGGGCGGCAGGTTCCTTCCAAAGTAAGTAGCTGAGGGCTTCTATTCCCAGAGATGGCGACACGTCGTTTGTCCCTAGGAGATGGAAGGTGCAAGACTGAGCTAAATGATATTCTTGTGTTGCAGCCGGCGGTGAACGCCTACTTGAGTCCGCGGTTAAGTAAGGTAGCTCGTCAAATTGTAACAAGGCTAGCTAGACTACGGTTACACAGACATGGTCATTGCAAAGGCCGCTGCTGTATTCCCTGGTATGACGACATCGCTAATCATGCATTGAAAGTGATTATTGGTGCCTTGTGGCAAGAAATACGTTCCATGAGCACAAGGCACTACCAAACTCGGGATAGATTCATGTCTCAAAAGCTGGGTAATGTGCAATGCCGGAAATGATTATCTCGTCAAAGACCATCCTTATGAGACATGGGGATAGGAGAAGTCATGTGTTTTTTGAGATATCAAACAGCTAGCCATCAGCCCTTTTTCACCACGTCAAAATGACCAGTATTGAATGAAAAACGATCGAGCCTCCGCTGCACGTTTACATGTTCTCAGCTCAGCTGGTATAGAAGTAGATGTCCGACAATGTTTGATAGCCTTATTGGCTTGCCTCTCGTGATAAGGCTCGGTTAATCTTGAGAAACCCTATATAGAAAACGATTAGAGTATAAGGTTATAATTCTCACTTTATTCATACCGTATCGCCACTTCTACGCCTATTCGTATTAATGACTACGAAGTAAGAGTGTAAGGGGTACGCGGGATAAACGTGGTTAATACATCCTATATTTTATTTCTTTAAGTGTAGGATGTGTCCTCTATGTAACACACCTATCACGTCCATAGTAAACTACTTCAGAGCCCCCGCGGCTTTAAAACTCCGTCCCATGTTAGGAAGCCCTATCTCCACAGTGATAGAGGCAAAGAATGTTGTGTGTCGATATCAGCCATTGAGCAAGACTTCTCATCTGAAATAAAAGTGTGATGGGCGACTGATTAACGTGTATACGTAGAAATGGCTGATAAAGATGAAGCATAATTTCCCTCCTTGTTGATGGACTATAGTCGGCATTTTACAGCCATGCTTCCGGGGGTTCACAATGCAATGACTCAGGGCCCTGTACGTAAGTAAACATACAAGACCAGCAGTAGCAATCAGAGATCTCGCCTTGCGGTTATAAATCTATACTAAGAGCTTTCAAATGTAGTATGTCTGATACGTTCGTTCATGTGGGGACAAATTGCTTGATGTAGCCAGGTATATGGCAGCTATCAAGCTGTAAGCGAGCGGTGGAGATGTCCTGGTTGTGTCGATGTGAGGAATGTTGATGCAAATATCTTGCCCATCAGGATCCGCTTTGGCTTCGCTTCCCACTTCGACATGACACAACTCTTTGCACAATCTTGAGATGAAATAGTCCATGAGTAACCTGCTTTGTTAAGCCTCTCATCTGCTCCGTTGTCCTCTTTCTCACATGTAGAGTGAGTGCTTTCGTGCATGAGTTCACACAGAGACTTTTCCTTTCTCTAAAAGATCATATTCAGTAGACTTCGGCATACATATCGATGGAGCTGACCCTTGCTACTGAGCTTGGCCTGGTGAGAATCAAACATTACTACAGAGATGTACCCTACGCATATAAAAGCCAGCAAGCAACACACATTCTCCTACGTCAAGCACGGCTCGCCGCATCTTTAACCTTGTTGGTTTATATGCCCTAAGTCCCTCCGAGAAGATCGAGCCTGAGTGATCTCAACAGGTGCCCAAAGCAAATCTAGACCAGAGGGGTAGACACATCCGCACATATAACAAAGCAGTCCACGTTCATCCCGCCCCCTCACGCCCCTTCACTTGGTTCTCACGAATACGAATGGGAGCACAAACGACGACGTAAGATATATTAACTACGTCCATCCTGCTATCTCGCGCTTTCTCAATTAGCTCTCACGAATACGAACGAACGGCAGCGTGAACGACGATGCAGAATAGGTATCACTTTAGTTGTTCTCCTATGTAGATGTTTAACACCAACTAAGCTTTATTACTAAAGGCAATACAACAAGAGACCATTGAGCATTGTCGGACAATGGTTGCCGAGTCAACTGATCTGGGGCTCGTGGGGAGTGAGCGTGAGCGGAAGGTGACGAGGCTCAATTGCTCCCCTTTAATACTGCTGGTCCCTTGAGTCGATGAGCCATGGAGCTGGTGGCTAGCACTGTTTATCTCAAGCTTTCTGAAATAAACGTATCCCGGGTTGGGCCCGGTATCACTTTAAACTGCTTGAAATGTATTGCTCTTGAGCTGTCATGTTCGCAAGGAGGCCGCCGTTCATCGCGCTGGAGTACATGGGAACTGACTCCACTCAAAGAAGCCAAGCTGTGAATAATAGAACATCACCCTCTCAGAGGCCATCTAGGTCATAACCTCTTGTAGACTTTTGTCTATTGGGTATTATTTTGTCTATCCCGCACAAAATCAAACCTACGCCAGTATGCAAATTTCCATTCCAAACAGCAATCAACTTTTCCTGATACCCTTCCACAAGCTCTCACGCATTGAGCTTCTGCTTCGTCCTCTTCCTCTTGCCACCAACTTCCCTCCCCTCCTCGAGCTCCAACAACGCCTCCCTCTTCTTCTCGCTCACAATCTTGAGCGCGTCCCGCAGCACCCTCGTCTCCAGATTCACCCCTTCCTCCTTCCACGCCTCCATCTCCCTACCCACACGCGCCTCAATCGCCAACACGAGCTCAACGTCCCTCTGCCCGACAAACGTCACCGCCTCACCTTTACGTCCCGCACGCGCTGTACGACCCACCCTGTGGATATAATCGTCCGGGTTCCGCGGGATGTCGTAGTTGACGACGAGCCCGACCTCGGGGATATCCAAGCCTCTAGACGCAACGTCCGTCGCGACGAGGATGCGCGCCGCCGCGGCGCGGAAGCGACCCAAGTTGTCGACGCGCTGGCGCTGCGGGAGCGCAGAGTGCAACGAGGTGACGCGGTGGTCGAGCATGCGCAGCAGGTGGTGCAGGTAATCCGCCGTCTTTGTGCGGTTGCAAAAGATGATGACGGATTTCTCCTCGTTGCCGTCCGTCAAGAGGAAGGTGTGCAGGTAGTGCTCGCGGTGGGTGACGGGCACCTGGAGGTGCATCTGCGAGAGCGTGGCGGGGATGGCGAGGGCCTGGGTGTCGACCTCGCAGACGAAGACGGGCTGCTTGCCCGGTTTCAGGGGCATGTCTTTGAGGGCGCGGACTTCGGGGGTGATTGTGGCGGTGAACAACAAGGTCTGGCGCTTCGAGGACGGCGGGAGGACGGAGAGGCACTCTTCTACGTCGGGGATCATGCTGCCCGGCCCGGAGCCATCGAGGAGGCGGTCGGCCTCGTCGAGGACGACATATTTGACGCGGCGGAGGCCGCAGATGGTGTCCTCGCCCGAGGTGCGGATGTGGTCGGCCAGACGGCCCGGCGTGGCGATGACTACGTGAGGTCGTTGCGCGAGGGCGATCGCTTGGGACCGCATGTCGGAGCCGCCGGTGACGAGGACGATTTTGAGGCTCTGCGGGGAGGAGATGGCCTTGAATTGCTCGAATATCTGCAGGGCGAGCTCGCGGGTGGGCGTCAGGACGACGCCGAAGATGGCGGTAGGATCCTCGGCCCATTTCTGGAGGATGGGCACGGCGAAGGCGACCGTTTTACCGGAACCCGTCCTGCTTCCGCCAATACAGTCCCGCCCCTTTAGGATCTCTGGTATGCAGCCCTTCTGAATGCCCGTCGGTCTCTTGATTGCCATGTTGGCCAGGGACTGTACAAGCCATGGCCGCACGTTGATGGCGGAGAAGGTGGTGTTGGGGTCTGTTGGCGCAGTGATTGCGTTTTGCGATGGCGCTGCTGGGCGTGAGGTCTGGGGAGCTTGGTCGACAGGGGCGGCGGCCGCCGCGCGCTTGAATCTTGAGGGGGCTTGGATGGTAGACACGACAGCCTTTAGCTCCTCTTCCTCCTCTTCATCATCGTTCTCCATGTCTTCAAGATCGGGCTCGGCAGTGGGGTCGGTCCTCCGTCTCTTGCGCGAGGCGGGACTGTCGAGGTAATCGGATTCGGACTCGGAGCCGGAAGAGTTGGCGGGAGAGGATGCCGGCACCTCATCGGCGGCCGCACGGCCCGATCGTCTGGGGGTTGCAGAGGACGGCATTGAGTGGTATCAATCTTTGTTCTGCTTTATGCCGGTTGTGACGCGATTTGATCGTGGACCCGAGCCTGGTAGCATAAAGTTTGTAATGGTGATGGGCTCGACTGGAGCAGCTGCACCGACGTCTGAGAATTTTCGGGCAAGGGTCCAAAAAGTTTTTGGCTGCAAAATGCGAAAGCTTCGGCGCGGCGGGCAGGTGGGGTGAATGGTCCAGAGGGTCTGGCGTGGGGCAGGCCAATTGGAACGGAAGGCGGTCAGTGCCAGGGTCCCGCATTGAAACGGTAGACGCGCGCCTAGAGAAACGGAGCTACGCTGCTGCAGTACCTTAGTGAGTGACCTTTAGGTAGTGAGTGACCGGGGACTCAGACGGCGCGAGTGACGGGGCAAATTGGCCAGTAAGAGGGCAGTAAGCGAGAATACGTATTTAAGCCTTTAAAGTTGAGGTATCATTCATCATGCAGCGAGAAAAATAAGAGCTCAGCTCCCTATGATAGGGAGCTTACGAGAGATCCGAGGAGACTCTTACCAGCCTCAGGTCTAACGATGCAAGGATCTTTACAAGAACAAGACGGGACTCGAACCCGGAACCTATGTGTGCGGAGTTATTCGTTCAAGTACGTCAACTTTCTCCGCTACAACACAGGCCTTGGTGATGATACCAGATGAATTTGTCGAATATAGAGGTAATCGACGGGGGCGGCGGACGGTGAGTCTGCGAGCCTGAATTTTATGGAAGGGTGTAAGTATGAGAATCCAAACTACGTGGACTGGACACGGTCAAACTTCACTCATCTGCCATCTCTTGACTGCATATTTCATCCGTAGGCAACGACAACTTTCACCCTCCGACTCGATCATCTGTGCGTCGGGCAGAGGGAAAGAAAGCATAAATCCATTGCCTTTCCAAGATGAGTCGAGCTGATGTTGGAGTGCCTGGCCAGAGACCATGCTCGATGCAGACGAGCCACCACAGAAGCCCGGAAACTTTCAGGGCTGAGGCTGATGACAGCATAACGTTGCTTCCCGCCCAGGGATGTGGCCAGCATAGACGCAGTTTCCGCCTTGAGCCCCTTGGCGGGATCCAGGGATCTGTTCCTGGAACGAATGCAGATGCTGGTGCATGAGTAGGATTAGCAGACACTGGCCTCGCGTTGCTTTCTCCGTGTTTGCTTTATGGTCTGTCAGATGATTAATCCGGTTCTGATGGGTCCTGGATGCCTAGAACGCTCACAGAAATCACTGAGGGATTGAAAAGCCAAGTCGAAGCCGGATGTCAATTCCTGACTGTCAGAGGCATACAGACCAGTCATACCAATCACTCAACTCAACACGATGGGCTCGGATTATTTGGATTTCTCCCTCTCGGACGTGCCCGTCTGACATACTGCTGGCTCTGACTTAACCTCGCAGCTGGGACCCAATAGCCCGGATTTGACAGACGAATAGTCATAGCCGGACAACGTCAGCAGAACTTACGCAGTGAGCCTGCCTTTAAGTTCTGCTTCCATCTTGCCTCACTCTTCTGTCGGGTACTTCAGAGGTGCGACTAGTCAGGCACGCCGCATGCGTTCCAGGCTGGCAAAGTGGGCATCGGAAATCCCCCGACCAAGACGATGCAACTACGATACACCACGTAGGTGTTTTGGGGCAGGGCCTTGAAAAACCGGGCCTTCGTCTGATCAGGGTCCAGGTCCAGCGATGCGGGTAATGCGGTGAGGCCTCGAATCCGTGGCCCGTCAAACACCACAGTCATCATCTTAACCGCCTGTCGGCTCATCACCGTCGTCGGACCGGCCAGGAGGTAGGATGGTGAGAAAAATGCAATACCCGAACAGAACTCTTCCCGTGATTCGAAACCCATTGGTCGTGCGTGCTGCTTGTTCTGCAAACGCTTTTCCCCTCATCGGGGAACCATCCTATTCGTGCCGCATCGCCGGTGGAAGAGGCACAGCAATAAGAACGGCATGTCTGCAACCACCATTTCGACGCCTGGGTCTGCAATCAGCTGACTAGAATTGCTCAAACGGATTGCGATGCCGACACTGTTGGGTCGTAATGGCAAAAGATTTGGAAGCCGCGGCAGATGAGCCGTGTCAACGTGTGCCGTATACAGGAGCCACATTCAACAGCATGTGCCGAAAAGAGCTCCGTGTGCTGGCCCCGTTTCTTCTTCTTCTCTCCTTCAGATGCTGCCGCCGGAAAAGCCCCCCATACTTCAGCCAAAACGGCGCTGTCAAATGGCTTATGCGAGTTTCATCGACACACCCGACCTCTTGAGTCTTGGGACATGGTAGGAATTGGACGGATGGAGATTGGGTGCCGACAGCCCGCATTAATCTGTTCTTTGATCCTGCAGTCATGTAGGGGACACCGCGGGGATGGTGTGAGGATGTGAATGTGACGGGATGAGTGTCGTTGGCTCATTATTCCCGCCAGCTATTGGCCCGAGGCCAGAATTCACGGTCAACCGGGGATTTGCCGGATACCTAGAGAGAAAAGCAACGGCCAATCCCGCGGAGAGAGAGCCAGTAGAGCAATGGATACTCCGTAGGGCCCGACAGTTTCTCAAATTCGTCAAATAATTGCGTCCCACCCATCAGTCAAGTCAGTCCATCGCCCTGGAAGGACAGAAGAGTCAGGTTGCATCGGGGACGTCTCCCGGATTGTGCATCTCGAGCTCATGCAGAAGACGGTCGGAAATCAGTGCAGGGCCCAGGTTGGTGCGTGCGACGGTGCGACGTGCGGCGTACGGCATGCCCACGATGGCACGAAGAGATGCTTGGTGCTTGGCCGGGGAGGGGCCAAGAGGGGGAGCAACCCGCACGAAGCGATTGCAGGGCAGGGCATCGAATGGCAGCCCAAGACATGGACGACACACCACCAACGACAGCGCGACCCCTGTCTCATCTCTCATGCCCCCCCATGGCTCTGGACGCCCTCTCAAACTTCGTCGCCGTACGGCTGTGTGTAACTGGTCCGGCGTCTGCCCATTGTCCATTGTGCAGCGCCAGTAGATGGGCGATCCGAGTGGGCAGAGCTGCTCTCTGTGGTGACGGTTGGGAGCCCACTCATCACACCGTGCTTTGCGCTGGAGAGACTGACTGTTTGAAGGTGATGTACTGTGTCGGTGTTGTTTGTGTTGGGCGGTGACGAGGTGTATACATTTCTTGATTCTTGGTCAAACACGCGTCCTGATGACGGGTGCCTTGCAACGGTCGATTCGGAACAGCGGCACTGAGCTTTGTCCTCCGCCGAACAGTCCTTATTCGAGGATTATGCGGATAAACATAGGCGTACAGAGGCGAGTTGACGGTGACTAACTTTTGTGCAGTGGACTGAACAGCCTCAGTAAGTAGTATCGGTAGAGGCGTACAAACGGAGACCATTGTCGTCTCCAACCCGATTCAGAGTCTAGAAGTCCAGAGTCCAGACCCCAGGGCCGATTCTCATGCTAGAAAATACCCAACTGGGGAGGGCCAGAACCTCAGACGACGCAAGGGACTCCCGTAATGTGGCGCGTTTTTCTGCCCCAAGACGCTGGAAGGGTTTAAAAGAAGCGACCGAGCGCACTTTGGTTTTCGGCGCAGCTTCGAATGATGTGCTGATTGATTTTTTTCTGTCGTTGTCGGTGCAGTTCTGTCGTTCGTGTAGGTGCAAGATGAGGCAAGACGGATGCAAGAGTGTAAGGCGGGCAGTACTTACCTGAGGTACCTTAGTAAGGCGAGCTGTACGGAGTACCTACTTACTTACCAACGTTAGGTAGGAGGGTAGATTCGCTACCAGGAGGTGAGGTGGTTTACGGTATCGAAAAGGTACACCATAGGGAAGGCTCAATCCCGGCTACTTTGTGTAGCTGTCCCGCAGTTCGCAGCACAAGCCGAGTGCGCCATCTCGAAAAGATACATTTATTCCATTACGTGGGCCTTGTACCTCCCCCCCATCTCAATACCTTGCCCTTACCTCCACCTTCCCTCAGGGCAGTCACCCAAGTGCATTCATTCATCAGGCCCTGAAAAGGCCCCCAGTTTACCCAGAGCCCCCTCCCCGTTTTCCATTGGAACTTGGCCTTGGAATTAGCGCCCAAGCTCGTCCCCGTCCCGCCGCTCCCCGCCTTTTTTGCCCACTTGAATCCCACTCCATTCACTCACTTTCCTGTCGTCTTTCTCAAAAGGAACCAAGGTCTTTGGGCTCGCCCGTCGCCACTGTGTCGTTGTCGTTTGCTCTTGCATTGCTCCCCCCTCTCTCCGGTCCGCTCAACCTCAAAGCCGGTCCCTTCATCCCGAGGAATACAGCAGGAAACCTCATTCTTCCGTCCCCCGGTTTCGATACAGACCAGGAACCACCACCTCGACCAATATCGCCTCTGCTCATCTTACCTTTGAATACCGAGACGCCACTCGCGCACCCCAAAACTACTACTCCCTCCCACCTCAATATCCATCTCCTGAGTCCTGCGGGGAAAGCTATCCGCCAACGTTTTACTTTCCAGTCTCTCGCTTCCAAGCCTTCTGTTCTTCAACAAAACGCCCCGATAGTCTTATTATTTACTCAGCCTCGAACCAGAGGATCAGACGCTCGACGGCGGTCGCTCTTCAACTCCATCTACGCTACGTCAGCTCCTCCGACGAAACTATTCGACCACGCTAGTTTCTGTTTTTCTACCTGTGCCCAGTGCCGCAGTCGTCACACCTCGATCTACCTCGTCAAGTAGTCTGGCATGGCTTCGGCCCTTTTTTTTTTTGCGACTTTGTGGCATCCTACGTCTGGGGTACAACTCTGTCCAGCTTCAACTGCACCGTTTAGGTCTGCCCAACTTGCTCTCGCTGTCATGGCCGATCAGAATCCCACACAACCTCAGACCATGGAGCCTCCTCACCAGGTAAGCGTGCTCGCATGATGTGCTCTCGAGACAGCATCCATCGCGAACCGTACTGATCGTTCCACGCAGGCACCGCCCAGTGTTCCCTCTCCTCTGTCCACGCCCGGTTCCGTCCCCATGATGAACTCGCCAGTTCCTCTCCTTCGCCCTGCCATACCCGGCGGCCGAGGCGGAGGTGCCCGAACACCTAGACTCGGTCTCGCCATCCCCCCATCACCAAATGCGAAACCCGTCGGCGGACAAGCACCTCAACCCGTAAACTCACGACCACCTCTCCCGACACTTCACCTGGCTACACCCATGGGCAGCCAGTCAACACCGTATGAGCAACCACCTCGCGTGGGAGGCGTAGGACAATCTGCAAGCGGCGGTAGCGAAAGCAGTGCGGCACACTCCAGATCTGGAAGCTTCGGCCCTCTGGATGGTCGAGCTAGCAACCCTACATCAGCTGGTTCTCAGTACTCGGCACTGTCCTTTGCCTCACAATATGGCTTTGCGCGGCCCCAAGGAACCCCCGACCCATCATCCGCCGTGGGCTCGATCTACTCTGAGCGGAGCGAAGGCGGTGTCGGTATGGAACGGGACGGCAGTTTGCAGGGTCTAGAAGCTTTTGACAAGCTGTCATTAGAGCGGGGCAGGACGCTGGATGTGGAGGAGCTCGACTCCGAGTCGTGGAGGGTCGCGAGTATGGAGAATCGGATCGAGGAGCTCGGCAGTCTCGGCGAGGGTGCCGGCGGAGCCGTTACAAAAGCCAAATTGAAGGGTGGAAAGACCACATTCGCCCTCAAGGTGCGAACGCTTCATTTCCCACAACGCAAAAATTGGAGACTAACATGCCCAGGTTATTACCACAAATCCCGACCCCGACGTTAAGAAGCAGATTGTGCGAGAGTTGGGTTTCAACAAAGAGTGCGCGTCAGAGCATATCTGCCGTTACTATGGCGCCTTTGAGGACTCGACTACGGGAACGATCTCAATCGCCATGGAGTTTTGCGAAGGTGGTTCCCTGGACAGTATTTACAAGGAGGTTAAGAAGCTCGGTGGCCGGACGGGCGAGAAAGTTCTGGGCAAGATTTCCGAGGGCGTTCTGCGGGGACTAACTTACTTGCACGGCATGCGTATTATCCATCGAGACATCAAGCCATCCAACATTCTGCTCTGCAGGAATGGCGATGTCAAGCTGTGCGATTTTGGTGTCTCAGGAGACTTTGGGACTAAGGGTGAAGCCAACACCTTCATCGGCACCAGCTACTACATGGCCCCCGAGCGCATCACCGGTCAATCCTACACCATCACCTCTGATGTGTGGTCCACCGGCGTAACTCTGCTGGAAGTGGCCCAACATCGATTCCCCTTCCCCGCCGATGGCACAGAAATGCAGCCACGAGCCGGATTGATCGACCTACTCACCTACATTGTGCGGCAACCGATACCAAAGCTCAAGGACGAGCCGGATGCCAACATCTTCTGGAGTGACAACTTCAAGTATTTCATCGAGTGCTGGTAAGTGACGAAGGCTTGGACGAGTGTAAAGTATGAGATCATGTGCTGACCAGCCAAAGCCTTGAGAAGGAACCCACAAGGCGAGCGAGCCCATGGCGGATGCTCGAGCACCCGTGGATGGTGGAAATGCGCGCGAAGCGTGTCAACATGGCCAAATACCTGGCTCAAGTTTGGGGCTGGGATACCAAGCAATGATTGGCTGATGGCCACAATGCCGTGACGACAGTAACATTGTTCCATACGGCGAAAACACAGCGACACGTCAACCACAAAGCAGTAAAAAGTGTATTGTTGCCTTGGCGGGAGGATCATGATCACCTGGGCCAGCCACCGAGGAAAGCACCAAACACACCACAAGCGAAACATGAACAAAGAACCAAGTTCAAAGGGAGACAACTCTATAGCGATGAAGCAAGCGGAAGAAGGAGGCCATTTTTCATGATTTAATAAGCGACGGGCATACGGGCACAGGATTGCCGATGTTACGCCTTTAGGGGGACAGATTTACTTTCTGGATATATGTAGCGGAGGCAGGCATGTACCTGGACAATCGACGGCAGCGGGTCGGGTATTCAGCGAAGACTGTAGGCATTGTTATGTATCCAAGCGATTGCCTGTTCGGTTTAGAGCAATACAAACAAAAACTATTCTGCCAATGCTGATTGGAGTTTACACTTTTCTTCATGGCCAGAGGTCATCAGGCTGAGGTGTGTTGGTAAGAGAAGGATTTGGCTCTCAGGTGGCATTGTACATATATATGCTTGATTCAATGAATCTCTCCGAGGGGGTATCTAGTCTACAACCATTTGCATGCCAAGTATATCACCTTTTGAGCCGGTGATTCCTTTGTATTTTTTTGTCTGTTCTTCTTGTGGATGTGTTCTTTTTGTGATTTATTTCATCATGCCGCATTTGTAGTCTCGGAAGTCTCTGGGACCTCGGCAGTCTCGGTGGCAGCGGCAGTCTCAGTGACGACAGCAACAGGAACGACAGCAGCAGGGGCAGGGGCAGCCGAAGGAGCCGCAGCGACTTCGGACTCGTCGACGCCCATCAGCTCCCGCAGCGCGACGGTGGCGTAGGCGCTCTTGGGGAGCTGGAAGGTGACCACGACGGCTGTCTTTGTCTTTTCTGGGGACGACGACGACGGGTTACCGTTCGAGTCGTCGGTGGTGGTCTCCGCTTGCTGCACCGGCTCTTGCTTGGGTTCTTCGGGCTGCGTCGGCGCGTCTTGCATCGGCTCATCCGTCTTCTCCTCCGTGCCGGTCTCGGCCTCGGTCTTGACCTTTTTCGGAGCATCCTGCTGTTCCTCGGCCTTCTCATCCTCCTGACGAGCCCGCTTCTTCCCATTCCCACCACGCCCAGCTGCTGCCGCTGCTGCTGCGCGAATACGGTCCATGTCGGTGGGGTGCATCTGCTCCTCGCCATCCTCGTACGCGCGGACCTCGAAGCTGGGCTCCGAGAGGAAGCGCACGACGACCTTGCGGTACGCTCCCGGCAGGCTGAATTCGCGGTGGCGGCGGAGCATGTCGTGCGGGTCGAGGCCGCCGTTGTCGCGCATAAAGGTGGTGTAGAACTCGCCGATTGCGTTGGTCGGGTACGCGATGGCGTGGCCTGGGGACGGGAGGACGATGTCGTGGATGGTGTAGGTTCCGGAGGCGGCTTCTTCGGCGGTGAGGGCGCGGGCTGGGGCAGCGGAGGAGTCTGCGTCGTCGTCTCCCCCTTCGTTGTCTACGTCCGCGTCGGCAGAAGAAGTGTCGAGGACGAGGTCGCCTTCGACTACGTTCTTGCCGTAGAGGCGCCAGCGGTGGCTTGCGGCGTGGTTCCAGACGTAGGACTGGTAGGCGTGGAGGTACATGTTGCGCAGCCCCCGGGTGATGCTCGTGAGGGCGCCGTTGAAGTCTCGTCGGGACGGGGCGGTGGTCCGGCCGAGATGGCGGATGAGGCTTGCCTCAGCGGAGAAACGGCGGGGCAGGTGGGAGAGGGCTTCCTCTGCGGAGCCGCCGTCGCGGAAGACCTTGCAGGCGCGGTGGCGGTTCAGCTCGTCGCGGGCGTGGCCTTGATCCGGTACTTCGCCTGCGAGGGCGCGCTGGGCAATGGCCTCATCGTAGTAGAGAATCGCGTTGACGGCGGCTTCAAAGTCGCCCTGCAGGAGGAAGCGGCCTACCTCGTGGGTGCCGATGGCATGGGTGCCGAAGCGCTGGTGGCCAAAGTAGTTTATCCAGCCCGGGTTGTGCATGCTCGCCATGGCGGCCTCGACGGAGGCGCGGATCTGGGAGGAGCGGTCGGCGGGGGGCAGGTCGGGGTTGCCGGCGACGAGGCAGTCCTTGAGGGCGATGACGAACTCGTTGCCCCTGTGGGCGCCGAGGTGGATGGGAGCATGTGCATAGCGGTAGTCGCCGACGGTGACGCCGAAGAGGCGGGCGCGGAGGAGGGCGTCTGCGCGCTGGCCGCGGACGGAGCAGCGTTGCGTGGTGGCGGCGCGGCGGTCTTTTGTGCCTGCCGTGCCGATGGCCTGAGGTTTGATGCGGAGGGCCTTGGAGATTTGGTGCAGGGCGTCCATGGTGTCGCGGTTCTCCTTGTAGAGGGTGAAGTGGAGGTACTCGCCCTCGCCGGGGGCCACGGCCTTGGGCTGCTTCTTCTTCTGCTTATTGTTTTCGCGGTTGTTGTCGCGGCCACCGCGAACGCCCTTACCCTTGCCGCGAGGGGGCGGGACTCGAGCGACGATAGCGCCCGTGGGATCGGTGGTGGTGTCGATGGTGGAGTTGAAGATGCGGCGGACATTTTGGTGGAGCTGGGAACGCTTGTCCTTGTCGTCCATGACGGGGGACGTGACGGGCTCGGTTTTTGCCGTCTTGTCGGCGGATATCGTCTTGTAGATGGCCACGAGCTGGTTGGCGAAGTCGTCGTTTGTGAGGGAGGCGAGGAGCGCGATGTCCTCGGCGGGGACTTCGGGGATTACAGCGGCGGGCTTCTCAGCGGCTTCTCCATCTTGTGATGGCTCTTCTGGCTTCGGCTCTTCTTCCTTCTTCTCTTCCACTACAGGAGCAGCAGGTGCAGGAGGTGCTGGTGGAGGCGGCGTGTTCTCCTTTGGCGGCGGGGGAAGGCGTGTTTCTGTGAGATGGAGGACGGAACCATCTTTGTTGATTTCGTAGACTTGAAAGTCGGTATATCTGAGTAGTTGTGTTAATGAAGAAGTATCATGAAGCGGCTGGGGGAGGGAACTCACCTCTTGCGCATGTCTCCAGTCCAAGCGACCATGCTCGACGCGATGCGCTCAGTGATGCCGAGGGACGCATCGAGGCGCGTGCCGTTGGAGCGGCGGACTTCGGCCGCCATTGTCATCTGATTTGACGCGTAACAAGGATCAAACCGATTTCTCGAGTAAAAAGAGGTAGAACTTGGATGAATTGATGAGCCTGAGTGTGTGAGGATGAAATGCTGCATGAAGCTACATCGCGGGGCTCAATTGCCATATTTTCAGGAATTGCCAGCAGAAAGTAGTATATGGGATGAAATATGGCAGGCGGTGTAATCGAGTTCCACCAGGATTGTCCCATCTAGGAAAGCGGTCAGCTTCGCCCATCCACTCAAGCCAATTCTCATGTGAGATTCGCTCACTTTCATATCACTTAGAAATGCGATTGACTTTCATGAGTTCCTATTTTCTTTTCTTTTTACTTCAAAGCTACCTTTTCAGTCCACCTTCAGCCTCAAAATCTCGACCGCATTGCCGCCCATGATGGCCTTGGCCTGCTCGCTTCCCTCACCCACCGCAACAGCAACGGCATCGGCATTCATGCTCACACTCTCCCACTCTCCCTGCTCATCAGAGGTCAATGGCGGGAAGAAGGGATGGTCGGTACCAAACATGAGTCTATCCGCTCCACTGGCATCGATGGCCGCCTTCAGCCCGACCTCTGAGTAAATGACGGCATCGAGGTAGATTTGCTCCTTGAGCACGCTCCAAATCGTCCGGCGGCCCTTGCCGACCTTGCCTTCGCGCACCAGCTGCCCGTCGTGCATGATGCAGCTCTCGATGCGCCCGGCCAGGAAGGGCAACGTGCCACCGCTGTGCGCCAGGAGCATCCGCAGCTCGGGCACGTCGTCGAAGACGCCAGCCAGGTACATGCGCGCCACGGCGATGGTGGTCTCCATTGGGAAACCCAGGGCCAGGGGAAGAACGTGACCGTACTCGTTGCTTGCCCTGGGGCCCCAGACGTCGTTGGGCAGCCCGTAGTGCGGGTGTAGGAAGATGGTCAGGCGGGCGGCGGCGATGGCCTTGAAGATGGGCAGCAGGTCCGGGTCGTCAAGGCCTTTGCCCAGCCCAGAGGTGCCGAGGATGATGCCGCGGCAGTACTTGAGCGCCTTGACGTGGTTGATGGCCTCCAGGATGGTCTCGAGTGATGCCGTCAGGGGCAGAGCAGCAAAGAAGAAGAGGCGGCCTGGGTGCGCGGCGCACATGCCGTCGAACTCCTCGTTGACGCCCTTAGCCATAGCGCCGGACTCGGAGGCATCGATGAAGTCAAGCCATGGGTTCGCCAAGGAGATGACCGAGATGTTAATCTTGTGCGTGTCCATGAAGTGGACCTTTTGGTCGAGCGAGGCGTAGTGGGAGGTGAGCGGCCGGCCGGGAGGCTTCGCTGAAAGATCCTTGGTGGCCTCATCCAGGGCCTGTTCCTCCGAGGCCAGGAGGATGAGGCGTGGGTCTGGTGTTTGCGGGAAGCTGCGCACGACGGGAATGGTGGTTCTGGATTCGAGGATCTTGACGTACGACGGGGGGTACATGTGGGTGTGGACGTCCACCACCGTCATGGCTGTTGATGAGGCCATTGTGAAATCGGACGAGCAGACGACGTCCCTTTACTGTCTTTCGTCTTGACTCGGAGGTGGTGCTGAGATGACCCGAATTTCAGTCAGTCTTATTAGTAAGTCTACTTGTCGTTAACCAGTGGTTCAGCTTTGAGGTTTCAATGTCACGATGCTGGGTCGACTTACAAGATGAAGAGGCTCACTTGTAGCTGAGATGGTGAGAGATATCGGCTTATCTCTTCTGCAATCCAGGGACAAGAAAAGAAGCCAATCCCGTTATTGTTGTGGTCTGTTTTCAAGTTGGAAGCTTTCCCAGGAGCAAGCAAAGCTGTGTTGCCCCTCGTCTTCCTTTTTAAAAAGACAAGTACCAGTTACCCGACAAACTACGTCTTTCCAGGAAGGTGATGAGGTCGCCATGACCCGCAACGCCTGGTTCCCCCTCCAATCCATGTTCCCCTCATATGCAAGCGCCTCAATGCACCGCATACCTCACAAAACCCCACACGCGGGCGTCTCCAAAGGTAAGTAAGGTAGGCAATCCTTCCCTTGTCGATTATCTTTCTACTTTACCCCGCCGTTATCTCCAATCGTCTTTCCGCGCGCCGGCCTTTAACGCACCACCAGCCTCTTATCGTCAGACTTTCCTTCTCCCCCCTCTCTCTCCAGTGTGAGACACTGAGGTATTGCTTACACATAAGTATAACGTGTAGGAGCTCTCCGATGAACTTCCCACTCGTGCACCCGCGGACCCAGCCGGTCTTGTTAAAGAGTTCTCTCTTGAATCTCTCCCCGTAATGCCCCGTCCTGGCCGGGGATCAACAAGGGGCAACGCCTGGCCCCGTCCGGAACTGATTAGACGGCGCCGGTGGTTGGCTGTTAACTTACGATGTTAATGCTCGGCTTCTGGTTGGCTGGGCCGCCGCCAGTCGCCCGCGACAAGGTACTTACTCAACCTACCGTATCGACGGATAGATATAAGTCGCTCGGAATCTGTACCGCACGGATTCTAGTAACGAACCTTATCGTGACTTCTTACTCGAGATTACAACTCACCTTGATACATGTGATGCTCCCATTTCTCCCATTTCTCAACTGAAACGTCCACCTCGGATCTCTCATTCATCACCTCTTAAATCAGTGAAAAGCATCAGCAAGATCATCATGGCAGCTACAGCAGTAGACAAGGAGGGTCTTTTCATCCCCGTGAGTGACATCAGTGACATACCATCACAGTCGCCTCAAGCATCACCAATTGACACCAAACATCAAGCTCATCGACTTCTCGGCCTTCCTCAACGGCGACGCCGCCAAGCGCAAGGAAACAGCAAAACAAGTCCTTGACGGCTTTCAAAACGCAGGCTTCATCTACCTCCAAAACGTCCCCATCAGCCAAGACCTCCGCGCCGCCACGTTCGCCAAATCAGCAGACTTCTTCTCCCAGACCGACGCCGTCAAGCAAGGCCTCGGCTGGACCACCCCGCAGGCCAACCGCGGTTACTCCGCGCCCGGCCGCGAGAAGGTCAGCAACCTCACTACCAACGAGGAAATCGAAAAGGTGCGCGCGGGGAACCCGGATCTCAAGGAGTCGTTTGAGATTGGCCGCGACGGCGAGCCGGACCACCCGAACCAGTGGCCCGTCGAGCGGGACGGCGAGCGCGTGGCCGGTTTCAAGACGCAGATGCTCGAGTTCTTTGGGCAGTGCAAGGCGCTGCACGTCGAGGTGATGCGCGCCATCGCGGTGGGCATGGGGTTGGAGGATGAGCGGTTCTTTGACGGGTATACCGACGTCGGGGATAACACGCTGCGTCTGCTGCATTACCCTTCCGTCGACCCCAACGTCTTCAAGGTGAACCCGGGTCAGGTGCGCGCTGGAGAGCACAGTGACTACGGGTCGATTACGCTGCTGTTCCAGGATGATCGCGGAGGTCTGCAAGTGCGGAGCCCGAATGGGCGGTTCGTGGACGCTACGCCTATTCCTGGGACGGTTGTTGTGAATGCTGGGGATTTGCTTGCGCGGTGGAGCAATGATACTATCAAGAGCACGATTCACCGCGTCGTAGAGCCACCGCGGAAGCCGGAGGACGGGGAGGAGTATCCTCCCCGTTACAGCATTGCGTGAGTGGCCGTGTTGGCCGTGGTGTCTGTTTTCAAAGCTTTTGACGTGCTGACGATGATGAATAGGTACTTTTGCAACCCCAATTTCAAGAGTCATATCGAGGCTATCCCTGGGACGTACGCAACGGAAGCGGAGAAGAAATACGACGGTATCAACAGCGGGCAGTATCTCGTGCAGAGGCTGACGGCCACTTACTAGTGCGCATTGTTGAAAACGGCCATCAAAATTTGTAGTGAATGTTCAGAAGCGAATTGAACTTAATTGCTTGGCTTTTGAAGCATCGCATCCCGCCAGAGACTTCCTACAATTTCATTTCGGGAAGGGGAGTCTTGGTCTCTTCGGGCCGAAATTCAGAGGCCATGCTCTACACCTGACCTGGAACATACTCGACATGAGCATACTGTCTTTACTGGCTCCAATCATTTTACGGGGTGAATTTTATCAGATTGGGTACAAAGACGGCACTATTTGGGCAAAATGGGTTTGTGACTAGATTTGGGATAGATGGAATGATCAAAAATAAGTATCGTTGAACTACTCGGCATTGCAACAGATCCATTTCACACGAACCAAAGAAACAGCATGGGGTAACTCGAGATGAAGCCCGAATATGCGACATGACTGTCTCTCCGTCATCAAAGTTTCCCTTTGTCTGTCGCATCGTCTGTCGCATCGTCTGTCGCATCGTCTGTCGTATCGTCTGTCATATCGTCTGTCGCACCGTCTGTCGCATCGTCTGTTGGACAATCCAGTTCCGAGTTCTCCAAGACCTTTTGTCCAACCCTTACTAGTATGATAGCCGCCATTGAGCACGAAACCTCGACCAGCGGGTTGACTTTAGCCTCCTTGCCGAAGCGAGGGAACAATGTGTACATTGCAAAGGGAAATAATAAGGCAAAGGGCATGAACACTGTTTGACAATAAAAGTCAGCCTCTTGCGGCCTTTTGATCCACCATAAGGGTGCCAGTATGAGGTTGGCTCTGTGGCGAAGGAGGCCGGAGAGGAGCAGTAGGCTTTCAGCCGTCGCGGTTTTCTTCCAGCTGATGGAGGTCGTGCGTCTTTTGCGATTCAGCCCCCAGGCGATAATGGGTATCACATTGAGTAAGAAATCGCTTGCGAATAGCAAGGGGTTTTGGCAGCGCAACGTCTGAACAACTGGTGACTCCATTACCGGGTACATATGCGTGATGAATTTGGCAACTGACCTGGCATTTTGGGCCAACGACTGGGTGTAAGAAACATTGACGAGAAATCGCTCCCGGTCGAGAAACTTTTCTCGTTCAATCTTAGCCTGAGGGGCGCTAGCTTTCAGTGAGAAACCGTTCCTGAGTTCTGTCAAGTTGCGACTTTCATTGTGTAGAAAGTTCCAGACAGTTCGTTCGTCCAGGTTGTCTGGTACAAGGTGCTCCAGTTCCTCTTTTTTTCGCATGGGTATGGTGTAGCAGACAAACGGTGGAGGTTCTAGCTCGAAAGAGAAGAAGGCTCTAAGCGAAGTCCTCTTTTCCAAGACAACGACAAATCCATCCCCATCACTGCCGTCGTCTTGTTCGTCATCCATCGGGATTTTCTTGTAGTGAAGGAGAATTCGTGGCCAGTGCACACTGTGAATGTCTCTCACAACTACCAAACTCCTTTCCCTCTGGTAAAACTCCTTTGGCTTCACTCTCACTAAGCGTGTGGCCCAATCGTCTGGGCCTTGGATTCGGATGACTGTCGACCCCCAGTCGTTCCAAAGAGATGGTACATCAGGCAGACGCTGCTGATCAGAGTTTAGAAGGCAAAAAGTCATTTGCTGACATTTCTTCGCAACTTGCCAGGATAAAGTGACGAGACCATCCGTTTCCCGTTCATATTCGTCGGCGACATTGGTATGATATAGTCTAACCGCAAGAATCTGGTCGAGACTGTTGTCCAATATGCAGTTGAGCACACCGTAGGAGCATTTCCCCCGGCCTTTGAGGACAGGAAGAGTGACATGCAGACCGCGGGTTGTCATATTAGTGCTAAAGTTGCTTTTTTCATAGAAATCTATAGCCTGGGTTGAGGTCCACCAGGCAAAGTCATCGGGGCACTGGGCCAACAACCCTTTGTCCCAAAAGATGCCAAATGGACTGTCAAGGTTTTTGTCCGGCTCTGGCTTGCCCTCGTACTTCCATGTCCATGATGGTATCGAATCGTCCGAAGACTGCCCCATCATCTCGGTCTGCGGACTCTCCAAAGCCCCTTCCCCCTCGCTCTCGCTTGTCAATACGAGTGTCGAATTGTCGGTAAACTGCATCATATCATTTCTTTCCATAAGCTCGATACGTGCCCTTTCGAGAGATATTCCCGCCTTGCCCTTCCTTGCCCATGCGAGTATTGAATCGTCGGAAGACTGCTTCATAATCTCGATCTGCAGCCTCTCAAAAGCCCTTTCCCCCTCGCCATAGAGCAGTGGCATGTTAACATCAAATATCCCGAGAAGAGAGTATGCTATATCCTCTACTCTCGTTGTCTGCCGCCGAGCAGCCCACGACATCCGCATGGCGATCTTTGCGGAGTGGATAGCGGGGTATTCTTCATTTCTTTCGAGGAAATCGGTCGGTATACTGGTGATGGACTCGATCTTGGGCGCTAGTGAAGAGCGAGTGCCAAGATTCTTCCACGCAGCATCAAAGAACTCGACTGTTTTGGGGGCGAGAAGCTCCTGCAACGTCCAGCCTCTAGTGAACCACCGACTGTCGCAAAATTGGCTGTCGAAGCTGCTCGGATCATCGCCTTGCTGGACGTCTTCGAGATAGGCATAGCAGGTAGAGGATTCATTGTACCACTGGTACATGGAGTTGATAGCCTCGGAGAGTTCTGTACTGCTCGTCTTGTCGATGCAGCAAGTATCAACCCACACCCACTTGATGCCATCTCGGGCCGCCAGGCAGCAGGTGCCGTCGATCTTGACGTAGCCTCGTTTGTTGGTGTGGTCAGGACGGTCGAGGTCTTGGAAGGTGACCTCGTCGTCGCCCCAGGTGTGTGACAATATCGCATATCTTGGTATATTGACGACGAATTCTTGTAGCTTTCTCGTTTCGACGTTCAAGAGTCGCATGTTGTCAAAAATGTACGTGTTGACAGTGATTTACAAGTTGGTAGATGTTTGTGTTTCGACAGAGAGTGGCTACGGCGTAAGTACGACTGCTGGTGACCCAAAGTCACACAAACCCCGCGTGAGATCATGCACCTCGCTCAGCCTTAGTAACTGCGGCGGACACGCCTGGTTGCCTGCATATTGGCAAATCAATGAGCAGGCCCAGCGTGACAGGCGATGGGTTCAGATCAGAATATTAAGCAAAAAAGTTGGTAATATTTGGTTCCTGGCTTATAACCTCGCCATCTTCAAGATAGGAACTACAAGTAGTAGACGAGATGAGTGTGTTAAGTAGGGCCATCCGATATGGGAAATACCTATTAATATATCAGAGGGGTGGAGGGGGGCTGACCTTTGATTTCTGGTTCAAATTTATTGCTCGAGATGTTTGTCTGAATCCCCGTCGTCGTGGCTGGTGGTTTTGTGGATAGCTCAGTGTAAACCAGTCGACCTCCACGGGTTGCTTTTCCCCCAAGGGAGGCACGAGGTATCTTGAGGGAAGGATAGAGGGAGGGATGCTGTCACATGGTGGGGTGGCAAGGCGGGGCAACCTCCAGGTACCGCGTTGATGCGCACTGTCCCAACACTGTATACAGACGTCAAGCTCCAAGCTCCAAGCTTCATCAACGACATCGCATAGCTGTTCACAACTCTCATTCTCACTCATGTTACTTAGAACAGAAAGGCAAGATGAAGAAGACATTACTCATAGTTTTCATTCACGGATTCAAGGTACGTAATTTCATGCTCATTCTAACGGTTTACGATCCCTAACGACCCGACACAGGGAGGTGACGACACCTTTGGCGACAAGGAAGGCTTCACAGCACAGCTCCGCGCAGACCTCGCCGCCCTCCTCCCAAAGATCAACGTAAACGTCCTCGTGTATCCCAAATATGAGACGCGCGGCGACCTAGGAGACTGCGTGAGTCGCTTCCGCGACTGGTAATCCTCCATTCCCATCACAGCCGACCATCAACCAGGTCATCACTGACACATGTCCCAGGCTCCTCGAAAAAGTAATCGACCTCGAAGTCGCAAACAACACCCCCTCACCAACAGTAGACCCCTCCGTCCGCGTCGTTCTAGCAGGCCACTCCATGGGCGGCATCGTCGCCGCCGAGACCGTAATAGGCCTCACCTCGGAAAAGCCAATCTACTCGGAAGACGGCGTCGAAAAGGCGGCGGACTCGTCCACCGCGACCTTCAACAGCCTCATGTTCCCCTACATCCAGGGCGTCATCGCCTTCGACACGCCGTACCTGGGAATCTCCCCCGGCGTCGTCGCCCACGGCGCAGAGGGCCACTACAACACCGCCAACGCCGCCATGACGCAGCTCAGCGGCCTCGGCACCGCGCTCTGGGGCGCGAAGCAAGCTACTTCTTCGCCATCTAGGAATAAAGCCCCCGTCGCTGCACTACCTGCTCCTCCGGCAAACTCCTCACAGCAAGGCGGTGGATGGGGATGGGGCAAAATCGCAATGGTAGCAGGCTCCGCCGCCGCCGTGGCAGCGAGCGCGGGAGCGGCGTACTACAACCGCGAACACATCACCCAGGGCCTGACGTGGGCGACGTCGCACCTCGAGTTCGTCGGCTGCCTCGCAAAGGGCGCGGAGCTGCAGAAACGGGTGCAGTACATGGTCAAGCTCAACTCCGAGCTCGACGTCGGCTTCGCGAATTTGTACACCCGCCTCGGCAAAGCAGCGGGTTCCAAGGAGGTCAGCGTCGTCGGCACGGTTCTGGGCCGGGACCGGACGTTTTGTAATCTGCCGAAGCGGGATAATGGTGGGACGTGGAAGCAGGCTGTGAATGATGTCGCTACGGAGGAGACGCAGGCGCATATGAGTGAGTAGACCCCCTTTTTGCAGAACCACGAGTTGCCCAAGGTTGTGGACGTAAGTCGTGGTTTTTGCTGACTGGAAGGCTAGACATGTTCGAACCAAAGATGAACCCGGGGTACGACAAACTCAAGGAAGACGCGGCAACTCTTATCGCCCAGTGGACGCGAAACGAGTGGTACGAGTCTAGCGAGGAAGACAAACTCGCTATAAAGGAGGCGGGAGAGAGCGCCACCGCTTGAGATCTTAGACTATGGTGTTTCCTTTTTTCTATATAATTACGGTTGCTGGAGCAGGGACGCACATTTTTGTAGACGCCCATCCTCTTTTTCTCTTTTTTGTCTATAACCATACCATACCCCCGACCATTATATAGTCCTTATACCCCACCTAAATTTTGGATTTCACCCCCTTCTCTTCTCGAGTCGAAGAAATTACTGCGTCTTGGAGCGGCCCGCCTCCTCGGCCTTCAAGTTGCGCATAACCTTGCTCCTCTGCTTCATCATGTACGTGTAGAGAATATACGATCCTATTTCCCATTCGTCAGCACTCCTTCCTCGCGATCACAGACATAAAACGGAAGGGGGGAAACATACCAGGAACATAAACAGCAAGAATAGCATACGAAATCCACGGCACCAACTCCCCAAACTGCCTTGCCGGCGTCGCAGCGTAGTAAATCAGCACGCACTCGCTCGTGATGCCGATGGGATACAGCACGAAGAACGTGTTATAGCGCAGCCACGTCAAGAACTTGGGCTGGAACCCGCTGAGGGGTGAGCGCAAAGTACGAGTAGCGGATCACCTCGGTGACGCTCCAGGCGAGCAGCATAGACGAGTACCAGGGGCTGCGGGCGAGGTAGGGGAACGGGTAGACGACGCCCCAGACGAGGACGAAGCGGGATAGGACTTGCATTACGGTCGTGAAAACGGGAGCGCGGACGACGCCTGTTGGACATGGTTTGTTAGCTATTATTCAATGTTTTTTTCCTCTGCTACTCTCTCTCTCGTCGGGTTTGTGTAGAATGGGGGGGAGAGTAGACGAATGGGAGGTGTAGGAAAGTTCCAACGAACCGAGCAAAGCGTGCAGAACCTCCATGGCAGCCATAGTCTGCGTCCACCGCGTCCAGTCGCCCACACCGAGATGAACGAAATGCGGCCCGCGGAGCGCAAAGAGCGCGACGGTGCGGCCGAGGACGGTGGCCCAGGCGACGGCGGAGACGAAGTTGTAGGCGATGAGGTAGCCGTTCTTGAGGGGGGAGGATTGTCGCCGTTGCGGCAGCTTCGCCGCTGCTGCTGTTGCTGCGTCGGCCATTGTGTTTATTCTGCGATTCGAGCTTCGTGTAGTGATTTCCAGGGGTTTGCGTGATGCGAGGGGAGCTTCGATTGTTTTTTTGTTCAGGTACCCGGTGGTGATGTTGGCTGGCGAGATGGGTGGTTTTGCAGATGCAATGCTTATTGGGAAAGATTGTTGAGGGAGGTTGAGCTGCAGCCAAGGGTCCATCCCAATTGTCCCACATCCAATTGGGACCGAGGCATGTGGCATCCGGCCCTGCCTATGGGTGGCATGGCATGGCGCATGGGTGCTGGGGGTGTCCCACTGTACAAGGCACGTCGCGGCGCGCGTCGGTGCTGGTTTACAGGTCGAGCTCTGAATGCTTGATCCGACCACTCCAACCCAAAGCTCCTGACTGACTAACTCTGGTCCCTGAGCACATGGCACAGTGTGTTGAGGGATTCAAGGTAATCATGAGCCGCCCTAACAAGCGTGAAAATGCATTTCATTGTGTAATACTAAATAAGCAAATCCCAATATTTGAACCCCGTTGCTATGCTGGCCTAAATCAGATGCAAACACTCCCGTCTCGTCTCGACTGTGAAATCACAATCACGCCCACAGCTGGTAAAACATAGCCGACATCAAGGCCACAGGCACCCAGAAAGCCATGGCGCTCGACTGGCCCAGAAGCTGCCCAGGCGCCGTACCGTTGTGCAGCATCACCGCTGCGCCAATCGTGTTTGACGAATCGATACTGCACACGATCTGGCACTTGCCCTCGCCGCGGCGGCGATCCAGCTGACCCCTAGGACCGAGACCGGCTTGGTGGTAGCTGTTATCGAGGACGTCGCGCTTCGAAGACGATTTCGTGGAGTTGAAAACCATCTCGATCCACTGGATCTGCATGACGGCCGAGTGCCCGACCTCCATGACGCCAGACCACGACCCGCCGTCGCTCCACGAGTTGAGCATGACGCGGCTGGGGTCGCGGGGCACTTGAAAGGAAATGCTCGACACCTCGGACCCGTCGACGAGCCAGGTGCTGTCCTTGGCGTCCCAGTCCAGGCGGTGGACGGCCCAGTCGCGCCACGAGGTGCCCTTGGGCATGGTGCCGTTCTGCGTCGACTTATCGATGGTGTTGCCGCTCGAGTCGAACGACGGCTGGTTGGTGTACTGGATGCGGTCGTCCGGGTCCTTGGTGAGCACCTCAATGTCAGCCTCCTGCACGTTGGCGTACTTGTCGGCCTCGCGGTAGGTGAAGAGCGCCGTGCAGGCGCCCGGGTCGCCGAGGGTGCGGGCGAGCATGCGGACCGAGACGAAGTGGTAGCCCATGGAGACGGACTCCATCTCGGCCGAGGACTGGAAGTCTTCGAAGCGGACGGTGCGCATGCTCATGAACGTGTCCGAGGTGGCGTCCTTTGTCATTGTTCTTCTCAATGTAAATGTTGTTTGGCGAGTTGACCATGTTGACCGTGGCGTCGTTGCCGTCTTTCCCCTTGCGGTCTGTGTTGTTCCAGTTCTGGATACCCCATATCGCGTTCCATGCGTCCGAGTTGAAGTAGTCGGATGTCGTGTTTGCGTTGGCACTCGCATCCCAGTCCGTGAGGGCATCTGGGACCCCGGCGTATTGACCGAGGTTGCGGAAGTCGAAAAACAAGTGGTTGCTGAAGTAGCTTTCTGATGTGTTGGTCAAGTAGCAGTCGCATACTGAATCGGCAACATAGGGGTGGTCATCGGCCACAACCAACGGCAACAGCGTGAGAGCGAGGCTCACGAGAGGTGCCCGTCTGAAAGACATGATTCCGCTGCTGCTGCTGCTGCTTGTCCGTGTGTGGCTTGGCGGTTGGGGATGCGGCTCTGTCAGGAATGCAATCGAGAGTCTGGGGAGGCAGAAGCAGAGAGAGACGGGACATGGGACGAGTTTATTAAAGAGTGATCGACAAAATCGTCCGAGTGGTTGTCTTCACCCCGTGGGCCGTATTCAAAGGCGACGTCGCCTTGGAGGTTGTCCCCTGCCACGGTGCACCGGAATGTGAGACGGAATCGTGCGCGCGCAAGTGCTTCTTTTTCCCTTCCGGATGCCTTATCCAGCCACTAGATGGCCAGGCCCTCGCCTCACCCGAGAGATGGCAGCCCCCGGATCGAGGATTCTAAAAGGTGGAGTGAGATGGCAAGGGATAGGTAACGTGAATCAGAACCTAATTCAAATTGTCAAAGGTAAAAGCAAAGCGACCGATCCTTCACGGAAACGGCGACGGGTTCTCCTGGCGATGCTAGCGGCGCCACTGGGTAACATAAGCCAAGACCGCCAAAGATTTGGGGGGGAAACGTCCTGGGAAAGTTCGAGTCCATCATCTGCAGGGACTGCGACGGCGGCGCAGGTTTGTGGTAGCACAGAGTCTCCGTAGGCACCTAGGTATCATCGGGGGCGGCCTCCCCAGTACAATAGGCACGAGGATAAACTTGAAGAAGATGATCCCTCGTCAGGGACTGAGCGGGAAGGCTAGGTGACGGTGATGATCTGAAAAGAAACTTGACCCAAAACGGGGAGTCTTGGGTTGGGTAATGACACCCCAGCCAGTCCGGATGCGGCGGCCATCGATTCGCTCTTGGTTTCTGTGTCGTTAGCGTCGTTGGTTGGAGGAGATGGCCGTGACCGCTCTACCTTGACTTCTAGGTAAGCGGGTAGACGGCGATGGCACCACGGCGGCGGCCACGGTCATGCGTCGAGCTTGTGTGTGTGTGTGTGTGTGCTATTTGTGGCCATAAAGAAAACCAAGCCCCCCAAACCAAAGGAAGCCTACTGGTTGGGTAGGTAGCCCGCTCATTTGCCCTGGGACGTTGCGTTGGCGGGCCGAGTGGTGGTCGGATGGTTTGTGGAATACGATGTTTCTTCGCAGCTAACGTAGGGCCGATGTTGTATCGGAAGGGGGAGGATGGAAACATGAAATGAAAGGAACTAGCGCTCTGCTTTCTTACCCCGTGAGGTCAGTGCGAAAACAACCTCGAGGATCTTGTTTCCTGTAAGGCAGACTACGGATACCTTGGACTTGTATTACCTAATTGGGAACATGTGAAGGCGTCCCACACAACATTGAGCATCGCCCTATCAAATGCTGTTTCTCGTTTACCCCGGTCACATCTACCCGCGGACTGCGAAGTACAGGGCTGAACTGCACCCTCGAGCTCATTCTGAGTTCCTATCGCGGTAGATGCCGTGTCTAGATCTCAGGCATGTGGCCGCTAAGTACTAGACTCGGTGACTCTAAATCCTCTCAGATCTCAAATGCTCATCACAAGACACGGCTAGTCTTAATCAAGTTTCCGAGGCTAACATGTTCAACATGGTCCAGTGTATTCATAAGAAGCGACAGTGTCGAGCAAAAGCGCCATTAGAAAATGATCTGCCCTTTACCAGTTGTGACCGCTTGTGTATTGCATATTAATTACATCCACCGCGTGGGGCAAATTATAGTCTTAATGGCCCCTCCTCATTACAGCATGTGCGTCATGAAACTTCAAATCATCAAACAGAGCCGGCCGTTTCCCCAAAAGACCTCCCACTGTATGTGCATCAACTGGCGAGGAAAATGGTAGCAAGGGAAGCCCTCATCCCAGACCTCAGATGACACCTTGAGTAAACTCATCCAAGATGGTCATCTCTTCAAAGTTCTCAATCAAGCGATCAACCCTCGCCGCCTCGCGGTCCGTCACGGCGAGGTCGAGATCAGTCACAAACATGCCAGTCGCCCGGCCGCCCGCCTTGGGTCCCTTGCGAGATCTGAGGTCCTCCAGCAGTCCTAGGGCTTCCGTCATGTCCATGCCCCCCTTCCTGACAACCATGGAAAGGAGACCACCAGCAATCACTTCGGCAACGGTAAAAGAGCTGTATAAGGCCTGGTAGGCGCGGATGCAGCTGAGAAAGTAGGGTCGCCACTCTGGATTCGTTATGTCGCTAGCTACGGCGTTGGCTACATGGATGAGAGCGGTGTGTCCAAAGATGCTGTACGTCGATTCCGGGTACAACGCGTACACCTCGACGAGGTCTTTGAGCTGCTCGACGGATGCCGCAAAAAAGGCAGGTATCTGGTCGGCTGACGGTGACCAGAATTTGAAGCCATGCTGTTTGTCGCTTGGGATGAACGGCCTAAAGAGGTAGAGCACAGTCCCGTGGAACCACATGCTATGACGGATGTTAATTCGCACGCCGTACACTGACGGGGCCAAGAAATGGTAAACTTACTGGCAGGTAAGCACATGAGATGGGCTGTGCTCGCCACGTTCCATACTTTCAGACAAATTATCTGCCCATGACAGTAGTTTGCTATACTTCTCCAGTGCAAAAGCTTGGGATGAATGGCCCGGGCTGGTATCATGCTGATAAACCCAAGTGATTTGAGAAGAAATGACCCATAGTTCGCAAAAGGCGGCGAACGTGTCTGATATCGCGGGAGATCGCCCTCTCTTGGTGCGATTGCGAGACTGGGAACGAGCATCCGAGTCTGATGAGGGCGCCGTGCTATTTGCGCTGCTGCTACGTTCGTGCTTAGATCCGAGTGCTGGTTTCCCTAGTCTAGCTTTGCCTGGAATGGGAAGAGTCGGAGGGTATTCAGTAGTCGCTGGTAAACAGAACTGGGCCGTCATACTGCGCTCTTCGTCAGCTATGCTCACTTATGGTGAACGACTCTTTGGAATGGCCTTACCTCAGAGTATTGAAAACCCCCCAGGCAACTTGAGCTGTTGCCCTGGCCTGTGGTTCCGAGAGACGATTTAGGTCCACAAAGGTATATGCATCGGGGCACCCAAAGAGCCTCAGACGCTTCGCCATAGCTACTGTATCTTTGACGAACTTAACATTGAGTTCACCATTACCATTACAGCCGCTGGACTGGATCAAGAAGGTCAAAGCTGCAATGGTAGGCAAGGTATCATCGTTTTGCGCATGCCAGAGCTTATTCGACTCGTCTTCCAGCTCTTGACTCCACCGAGACGCTTCAGGTTGCTTTGCCGCATACGCTTGCTGGTCAAAACAATCAATGACATTATTCTCAAGAGGAGGAATAGGGGACAACTGACACAAGCGAAAGCAAGCAGAGCATTGACGAGCAGTGAGGAACAGTACCGAACTTCACCGTTGACCAAGTCGTTCAAGAACAGATCAGCATCAAACAAGCCTAATATCGGATGATCCGTTTCCAGATATAGAGAGATGACTTCTGCCGCATCCTGATTACTGATGGGCACTACGGTCCAAAAGGCAATGTTCAAATCTTTCAGACGAGGCTCGTTGCGAATGCGCGGCGTCGGCGGAGGAATAGGGCCCATTGGTGGAACAAAGAAGGCCGAGTCGAATGCTCGAGAAGGCCGTGGAGAGGCTGTAGAGGAATCATCTTCCAGGATTTCAGCCACAGTTGGGTATTCCGGTGCTCGACGGTCCTCGAGAATTGAACCCTCTTCGGATGCGTCCTCAACCCGAGCGACTTTGGAAGGCCTAGAGTCGACATCCTCGGGCATCTCGAGACGACCTAATCTCCGAGTCTGAGGATACAAGATGGGATGGCGTCGCGTGAGTTCAAACTCGACATTGGACGAGATATGAGGCAGGATCTCCCGGGCATCCCTTGGCCCCGACGGCCTTATCGCGCGAAGAGCAGCGTAAGGGTCGACGGCGAACTTGAGCTTCTTCAATGTCTGATGGGCAACATCATCCGGCATTGCCGTGAGCTGGCTCAACATTTCTCGGAGCATTTGATTTTCCCTTTTTAAAGCCATAGCGGCTGTCTCCGTCTCATTAGCGCTGATATAGACACATTGTGTCTTCAGCTCTGTACACGCCTTACACGAAGGGCGTTTGCCGTCACACTTGAGTCAGGATGTCAGCGCATAGACTGAGTCAAGAGGACCTGCCATAGTAGCAAGATAAGAGAGTTATGCTTACTGCTTTTTTCTTGGACCGACAAGCGTTACAAGCAACCTTGGTACTTGGTAGACGCTTCTTGACTGATGATTGAGTTGGAAGGAAGCGTGCTGGAGGAGGAGGAGGAGGAGGAGGAGCAGGCTGCGAGGCTTTTGGTGCCGGGAGCAGAGGCCGCAACGGCTGGGGCTTGGCCTGGTCAGACATGACAGCCAACGGCCTCGCAGCTAGTGCGGCCGGATTGGTGCCACGAGAAGCTACCTAGGTAGACTTGAAGTTGAGATTTGGTGAAGAGATATCGTCGTAGATGTCGTGTGTGCTGTAGGTAGAGGGATGTCATGGGATGACTGTTTCGTCCAGGGTCGTATAACGAGACTGACCGCTCGCGACGAAAGAAAAGTGAGGGGTATTTGGCATACAGACGAGAGGCAGAGACAGCATAATAACCGATCGAGAAGCTGTTGAACGGCAGGCAGAGAAGAACAAACAATCGTCCCAATGGGGAGAGAAAGGCAACACGTGAAGACGATGGCTTGCGGAAGACGTCGACATTGGCTCCCGGTTCCAACAACAGGTCGATGCGGTGCCCAGTGAGGGTTGTGGATGTCGGCTGGAATAGTGTGATGAGGGTGTGGAAGGCTGGCTGGCAACCAATGCGGTGAGATGGACGGTATGCAGGTATTCGAAAGGAGCTGAGACAGGTTGGCCAAGTTGCAGAGACCTCTCTCTCTCTCTCTCTCTCTCTCTCTCGCTCTCTTTTTGGGAAGAAGGGAAGAGAAAACAACGTAACGGGTCAGGTGGGATAGATGGGGAGAGGGAGGGGGGCCGCCAGAGGGAGGGAAGAGAAAAAGGCGACGGCGAGAAAGAGAGAATAGAGTAAACTAGAGCCCACGAAAATGCAGAGTCATGTATTTCGCAAACTACCTCGTCCTCTTCTTCTTCTTCCTTCTCCTCCGGCAAGCTAGGGTAATCAAACCGAATCGTGGTCCGGATCTGCCTCCGTTGTTCAACCTGCCGTCCAGTGAGAAGGTCTGGAAGGGCCTATTTAACTGGGGATATTTCAACGTGCTGCTGGCCCTGCCGCCCTGCCGCACCGCCGCAGCGGCCACTTCCCGTCTTTTTTCGATCCAATTGCGCCAGTACTTGCAGCACTTGCAGTCCTCAATCTTTGGACATACTCCTCCTTAGTGCAGTGTCAGTCACGCAGTACCTACTTCACAGCGTTCCGCAGTACTATGCCGTGACCGTGACGGTAGGTGGTGATCAACTCGGTACGTACTGTTTACTATCCGTACATGTTCTTTTCCATCCTGGCAGGAACCGAACGCTTCCATTCTGGGCGGGGGCTTCCGCTTGAAGAAGCAAACAAACCCCCACTCCACACAGTGATTCAACTTAGTCAGCCTGCCTTGACCACTAGCAGTCTAGCACACACAGTGTGACCACGGATACCCCGGCGCAGGTCACCTTCCCGCCCACTCACCTGTCTGTCAAATCGCCGTGCCGTCATTTTGCATCTTCCTTGTCTCTACCAAATTTCAGGTGGGACACCTGCACTGCACTGTTCTCTTCCGAGCACAGTCAAACTTGCGACTCCAACCGTACCTTTTCCAGCTTTCTCTTTCTTTGCTCTTTCAACTCCACCTAAAGCGTGGTTCAAAATCGCCATTCTTCCCGTTCAAGAGATGAAGCTCCTGCTGGGCCGACACACTATTATTACCCGGTGACAATCACTCTCAAATCACCCACCCGCACACGCACACGCGACAAGACAACCTACCCGACTCACACCACTTCATTAAACCCTGCATTCCGACTTTGAAACCATGGCGTCAGACTCTCCCCAATCCGCCTTCCCGCGCAAGGCTGAGCCGGAACAAAGCACACCGGCCGATGATGCCTCCGACCTCAAGCAAGAGCCCACTGAGATCGAGAACGACTCAAAATCGAATTCACCCAAGGGCGATAACGACGACAACTCGAAACAAGACTCGAGCTCCCCAGAGTCCGGCGAGGCCAGCTCAATTGGCTCTCCCGCTCCTGCCGACGCTCACGACGATAATCCTACTTCTTCCACCGATGCGCCACCCCTCCCCAACGAGGCGCCGCCCTTACCCGCCGGAGCTCCTCCAGCAACACAAGACGATGGCTGGGACTTCCAGTGGGATCCGACAGCTCAGGCATACTACTTCTACAACCGCATCACGGGCGCGTCGCAATGGGACAACCCTCGCGTACCCACCGCCGGCGGCGTAACACCAGCAGCAGCCGTAGCACCAGGAGCACCAGGCACGACCGCCTCCGCGACCGCGACACTCTCAGGCCCTCCTCCCCTCCCGAAGAACGACGCCCCCCCGGCCGGCGGCTACAACCCAGCCATCCACGGCGACTACGACCCGAACGCGTGGTACGCAAAGGGTAGCGCAGCCGACGACGACGAAACAACTCAGGCGTCTGCCTCTGCGATCAACGGCGGCGAGTACGGCGCCATGGCGCAGTTCAATCGCTTCACCGGCCAGTTCCAGACGCTGGACGACGGCCCCGACCGCCACACAGATGAGGCCAAGAGCCGGCGACAGATGAATGCCTTTTTCGATGTCGACGCCGCGGCCAACTCGCACAACGGAAGGAGTCTCAAGGCCGAGCGGAGCGGCAAGAAGCCTAGCAAGACTGAGCTCAAGCAGTTCAAGGAGAAGAGGCGGGCGCGGAAGGAGGAGAAGCGGAGAGCTTGGTTGCGGGATTAAGCTGGGGAGCTTGGGGCATGGATCTTTCTTTTTCTTCAGTTGGACTCTTTGGTCCTAATTTTCACAGTTGCGAAAAATGGGTTGCCGTCGCGATCGCGACGACCAGGGGAAGGAGGCAAATATCCTTCATACGGCGGCGTTTCGAAAGAAAGGGGGGGGGATTGCAAACATCCCTCTGGGCTAGTCACGGGGTGGATTGGGCCAAACATACACTTCATACGAAAAGACTTAACAGAATAAGTCGGCCGCAACGGCCTTGGATACTGGACCTTTTCACAAACAGTATCATGTACAAAATATCGGGCCTCGACTTGCAAAACGTCGATTGGTCTCTACTATAGCAAATCACAAGAGAGAGAAAAAAAAAAAAAAAAATTACCCAGATCACTCAAACTTTTTGCTCCATTCACTTGGGGACTCTCTCGTCTCCAGTGGGCCACGGGGGGTATTATGTCCATCTAAATTGGCAACTATATGAATCCTTTACCTTGCCTCTTGTTTTCTTGTCCTCTCTCTCTCACTCGTCATCCTCCTCCTCCTCCTCCTCCTCTTCATCATCGTCAAGGTCCATGTTGAGGTGCACGCTTTCATCGTCGCTGTCGTCATCCGCTTCCTCGGCCGGCTTGGCGGCGACTGGTTCCGGCGCCGCCGCCACAATCGTCTTTTCCACCTCCTTCCTTTCCACGCTCTGTCTCTTGGGCGGGCTCGCCGCGCCCACTCCCTCGTCTTGGAGTTTGCGCTTCTGCGCCGAGGTGACGGCGAAGGGGTTGACGACCTCAGTCTTGTTGGACGTGACGATGTCGCCGTCCTCGTCACCCGCAACGACAATGGTGTTGGCGGTGGTGGTGGCATCCTTCATCTCTGCGTCCTGGGCGTCGCCCGCGACCTGGATCTCGGCGAGAATTTCTTCGTCCTCGGCGTCCTTGGCCTCCTCCTCGGCCTCGAGCTCCTCGAGCGTGGCGGTGATGCCCTCGAGCGCGTCCGCGGGAGGTTGCGCGGGGGACGCGCGGATGTTGGAGCGGAGGATCTCGACGCCCTGGTCGCGGGGGTACTGCTGCACGAGGTACGGCAGGATGCTGGGGAATATGGCGCCGCCCTGGTTGGTGTACGGGTTCAGGACGCTGGCGAGCATGGCGGACTTGTTGCGCGACAGGATGGCGGTCTGGTCGAGGAGGCCGCGGAGGCCCGGCTTGAAGTGCTGTTGGGGCAGGTGGGACAAGAGGCTGGCGAGGAGGGCGTCGGCGGCGGCTATGTGGTCCTTTGCGATGAGGGTTTGTTTTGAGGACGAGGTGGTAGCGTCTGCAGTGTTGGCTTGCGTGGGAAGGAAGAGGTCTGCGTTGGCGGCGATGGTGTTCTTCTTGGTGTCGGCTGCGGTCTTATTGTTGGTTGCTGGCTTTGCTTTTTGGATATGGCCTGATTCTTGCTGGATGTCTCTGCAGCAGGCGAGGGAGACGATGCCGAGGGTCTCGACGGTGAGCTTTTGCAGGCCGGGGCCGGCAATGGGGAGTGTCTCGTCGAGGAGCCTGTATGTTGCGGCGCGGACGGCGGGGATGTCGATGCCGGAGCGGAAGACGAGAATCATGTTGTCGTGTATCTCTGGAATGGTGGAAAGCGCGTTGTGCTCCAGCCTTTGCACCAGGATCAAGAGCAATTCCAGAGCGGCGACGTGGATGTCGGGCATCGAAGCCCACAGCTCCTCCTTTTCCTCCCTGCCGACGGCAGGCTGTGTCTCGAGCGCCTGGTCCCATGCTTGAGACTTGGAGTTGCGGCTGATCAATGATACACGCGAGACCATATCCATGAGAGCCGCAATCGGAATTGTGACGGGAGTCTTGGTCGAGTAGCGGAGGGCGTCTGCCATGTATTGGAGCAAGCCAACGAGCCTGTCGCGGCCAGCAGAGATTCCGGTCCAGTTGGGGAGCTGATCTCCCGTCTCCAAACCCTGTGGCGGAATATCAAAGTCCACCTTGGATCGGGTGTATGGCGCCGAGGCTTCCCATGATTCCTGCACGGCACGGAAGACCTGGTCAGCGGTAAAGTGAAAGTCCTTGCGCAGCTCGTCGACAAGCTTGACCCAGTCATCGCTAGGTCCCGTCTTGCCTGCCGTGGTGAGGGGGAGAGAGATGGCCAGATGTCTGCTTGCCCGGCGGAGAGACTGGGGAATCGTAGCTCCATCGGAAGAGGTAGGCGCCAAGTAGGGCTTGATGGCCGTCCTGATCTGGCCGTTGAAGGGGCGGCAGGTGGTCGGGTACAGGGGAATCATGGCGGAAAAGGCGTCCAGGACAGTCTCAACGACAGCGAGCGGCGTCTTGAGACGCTGGCCTGGGATCGGGAGCTTGACCATCTGAAGACATGCGTTGAAAAAGGTTGGAATCGTAGGTGTGGCAATTTCTCTTGTGAGAGTTTGGTAGCTGTTGATGAGACTGTATATGCGCACGAGAGTGACAATGGCAATCTCCTTGACCGGGAATGGGTCGTTCTTCTTCAATGCAGTGTCAGCAACCATGTCGGGGGAGAGATATCGGAAAATTTCCCACCTGAAGCATTCCCAAAAGCCCTCGAACCCAGTTGCCAGACTCCTTGAGACACTCCCAACCGCCAACATCAACAACAGCCTTGACGAGAGTTGCGCCGGTGAAGCGGCCCATGGCACTCTTGCCATTGAGCAAAGTCGTGATGATGGTCCTCAGCTTATGAACCAGACTTGATACCTCGGACGAGGCTTTAGGATCATGGGGCGCAGATAAGACATCTTTGCAACGAAGGACGTGGTTGATGAAGGCCGGAATTGAGTGAGGTAGTTGAGCCGGTGGTGTGGATGTCAACTTGCGACATAGGACCTTGAGATCCGGGGGAAGAGAAAGAGACATTTTCCAGTGCGATTCTGGCTGGATGATATAAGATGAGAAACCGATTGGAAGCCCTCCTTTGTGATTGAGGTACCGTGATGAGAGGGAACTGGCAATTTCTCGGATCACAGCCCAAGAATTCACCTGCCGTTGATGCTGTATGAAACTTTTTTCCTGTAAGTGAAGGTACGTATCGGTTGTATCCTGTCCAGCAACGAGCAATGTTGAGTTTGATTGGCTGTACTCGATCCACCGTCACACCCCTGCAAGGCGGTCGAGTCCAATCTTCAGATGCCATCCTGGCAGGAGTGGCAGGGCCTGGACACCGCCCGGTGGCCGACTGGCCCGTGCTCCTCAAATGTCAATCAAGGGACCTGATTGTGCTGGTCTTGGTGGGATTTGGTGCTCTGTCCTGCTCTCCTGTTCACAAGCTTGTGCTGCAGCCAGCACTTTTCTGCCGCTCAATGGACGCAGTGCAGCACCAGTACCTTGATTTCCTGGGGCTTTGGTGGTAGTCGCACTGCCAAACAAGCGGGCGTGTCCATCGCGTCGCTCCAATCACTTACGCAACGTGCCTTCTCCTAATTAAGCCATTCTTGGGTACCGAACATCGCCAACCCACCCTTCCCCCCTAGGATATCTTCAACAAAACAATGCTGCGTGCTCAAATGCGCTGCTAGTAGGATTGGTTTGCACTTCTGTCCCATCACTGGCACAGGCTTCAGTATCGCGAAATGGCTGTGAGTGCTTCCTTGTCCCTTCTCCTGGTCTCCAGGCGCTGCTGTCGAGACCTCCCCTGGCTTTGACCCCAAATGACGTCGAGACCTTGGAGCTGACCGAATGTTTCTTCTTCCCTCTTCATAGCCCGATCCGAATAAGGCCGCCCACTACATTAAGGCTCTCGACGACGCCCGGTGCGAGGGCAATTGGAGCGCCGTCCCCGAGTTCGTCCGCAAAATCAGGAAACATGCGCCTGACCGAGCCTGTCCGTTGCCTCGAAACAAGCACGCAAACGCCGCGATACCCTCGTTACTGACACCGAGTCCTTTCTAGGTCTGACCTTGGCCGCCGAGACGGAATGCGCCGTCGCCAAAGCCACCGACCCCTCTGGTGCCGGACGACCTTCCACCTCTGTTTCCGCCAAGGATCTCGATGCCGCCAACGTTCAGTCAAAGCTCCAGGCCGCCATAGATGGGGAAACAAGTCACCCAGAAGACAGATTTCAGGCTCAAGTCTGCGCCGGACTGTTGCATTGGGTAGTTGGAGAGGTCGACCAGGCAGCGGCCAAGCTGCCTCAGAACATTGAGGAGGAGCTGGGTACCGCCGACAAGTCGGAATGGACCAGCATCAGCGCTTTGAAGGCCGCCGTCATCAAGGCGAACTGCCTTGCTCGTACCCAAAAGACAGCCGAGGCTCTCTCCGTTTTCGATTCCGTACTGCCATCCGTATCCATGGCTTCGAGCCCCCGAACCGCTCACAAGCAATTCAAAGTCTGGTCTGAACTATTCCTGACCGAGTACTGTGTGCTTCAAAGCGATGCGCTCCGCTCGAACGAGAGGTCACTCGCAGACCCTAACTCGATCGCCTGTTTCCGATCGTGGGCTAGGTACTGGGAGTCGATGACAGGGCCGGTCACGGGAGGATATGGGTATAGGGGCTCGGTGCCGAGACGACAGGTGTGGCTGGAGTACTATTTGGCGTTGTCAACTATCCTCGAGCTTGATATCCCATTCCCGACAGGATTCCTCGGTAAAATCACAAACGAGGCTTCGTCCACGCGAAACCAGCTGAGGGTCGAGCTGAAGAAGACCGAGGCTGCTTACGAGGCGCTGCTCATCAGCGAAACCAGCTTCCCCCGCGCCGACGAGACTAGAGAAGAAGTCGAATCCTTCATCAAGGCTGTTGTCAGGAATTGGTCCATTCTTTGTGGTCGCGGTTGGGCCGAGAAGGACCTAGGCCAGGGTGGTCGCGAGAGCCTCAGCAGAGGCGTCCTTGACACTCTATATGCCGCAGCGACCAAGACGTACCACTCAACGGCAATCCTACGATGTCTCTTCACCGTTCACCTAGCGGTGGCGGAGTTCGACCTGGCTTTCAAGGCCTTTGACTCGTACCTCGATCTTGTCAGACACGGCAAGGCCAGGGTGGATAAAACCGGCCACTTGGAGTCCAACCTCGACGATGACGGCACTGTTCTCGAAACCATGTCACAATGCATTTTGGCGCTTTGCCGCTATGGTGGAAGAGAAGCCATCGATAAAGCCCGTGTTATTGGCAATGAGCTAGAGGACTGGTTATCGAGGCTACCGCAGCTGAGAAACGGCATTGAAAGCGAGAACACTGTTCCGGAAGAGGACGAAGCGACTACCCTTCATCCCAAGATCCGGCCTCACCTGATTGCCTTGTCTTGGCAGGCGATTGGCCTTTCCCAAGCCCAGTGGTCGAGAACCACGTACGACGCAGCATCTCGAACCGAGATCCAGACAAAGGCGATAAGATGCCTAAGGAAATCCTTGTCTCCGGAACTCGGTCGCACTCGGGATGTCCGCAGTCTTTTTGCTCTTGGGCTGTTACTCGCTGAGCGTCGAGATTTGACTCCGGCGATTGACATTGTCAAGACAGCACTCATCTCCAACAAGTCTGCCGACGAAGAGCAAGATCTATACCACGGCACGTACTGGCAGGAGCGTTCCTTGATTCCGCTATGGCATCTTTTGGCACTCTTGTTGAGCGCAAGACAGGATTACAACATGGCAGCCAAGGCTTGCGATGGAGCTTTTGAGCAGTTTGGCGATCCTTCAGTCCTGTTCGGAAGACAGGATATCCACTTCAAGAGCGAACACCTTAACGAGGCCGAAGCTCAGGACGAAAAGATTGCGAATGAACGGAAGGGAGTAGTGGACGACATGGACGACACCGAAAAGGAGAGTGTCCTCGAGGCCAAGATGACACAAATCGCCATCATTGAGTTGCTTGAGGGACCAGACATCGCCGTTAACGCCTGCCCTGAGCTACTGTCTCTCTTCACACGGCTCTTCGGAAACCTCGAGGCCAAGCCAACTTTGCAACCGCCCAAGGCTGTTGACACGATGCAGGTGCCAAAGAGCTCAGCTGGCACGCTAAGAAGTATAAAGGGAAGTTTCTTCGGCTCTACTCGAACGCGTCAACCCAGTATAGCCGAAACGGAGAAAACAGTCACGCCTTCCCGCCCCCAAACCTCACAAACGCAAGCCAGCATTGCAGCCCCGACAATACAAGTCACACAAGAGAACGGATCACCAACAGAGACGCGAACGCGGCGTCTTTCCAGTCTGACACGCCGATCGAGAAGTGAATCAGGCAAAAGACACAGTTTGCGCAAGCGAGACAGCAGCAGCGGCCGCAAGAGGACAGCAAGTGTCAGTAGCGCAGGCACCAATCCACACGGACCGACGGTGGTTGACGGAGAGGTATTCTTCACCCCAGCCGACGAACTGCAGCAATCCGAGTTCTTCCCTCTCACAGGCAACCGTCAGGCTTCAATGGCATCTTCTGTTTCACGAGGACGTTCACTTCATCACTTGGAGTCCTACACCTCCCAGAAATCACGATCAACAAATTTCTCCGAAATCTCTGCCAGTGGTACATACACCATATCAAACCCGTTGCCGCTGATTCACTTCCCCCAGGACATGGAGCGGAGGCAAAGAGCTGTGCTGCTAGTCAAGGTGTGGTTGATGATTGCGGGATTCTACCGGCGAGCCAACATGTTTGAGGACAGCAAGGGAGCCATCTCAGAAGCGCAGAAGCTTGTAGGAATACTCGAGGCTGAAGTGGCCAAGGATCCTACGGGCTCTCTGTCAATGAGAGGCAACAGTTGGGCCGAGAAGAAGGGCGTCGATGAGCTGCTTGGAGACGTATGGGCGGAGGTGAGTTGTGTACATGAATATGCGCAAATTTACTCAACTAACAACTTGTATAGCTCGGCTATCTCTCTTTGGCAAAGGGCGCACCCTACTTGGCCCGGTCAGACTTTGAGATGGCACTCACCCATTATCCCGACCACCCAGCAGCCATCGTCGGCCTGTCCGATATTTTGCTCGACATCTACAGCGAGAAAGTCCTGCCGCCGCCGGCCATCCCCACACTCAGTGTGCCGGAGAACGTCTCCAGCCTTTCACTGGCACCACCGAATCTCCCCAAGATTGCTGTCCCCCAGCACGGTCTCCCGTCAGAACCACTGGGCCTAGGCTCCGGCGCGTCGGGCGTAGGCACCGCTAGCAAGACGGGCGCTCACCAATCCGCGACGACGGCATCGTCGGTCAAGTCCGTGGAGAGGTCCGACTCGGACGACAAGCTGCCCGCGCCGTACAAAGCGACCTCGGTGCCGACCATTGACCGCCTCGCCGCACGCGACCGCGCGTACGGTCTCCTCTCTTCCCTGACGAAGCTCGGCAGCGCGTGGAATAATGCAGAGGCCTGGTTCGCGCTGGCCCGGGCTCACGAGGAGAGCGGGCAGGTGGACAAGGCGAAGGAGGTACTGTGGTGGTGCGTCGAGCTGGAGGAGAGCACTGGCGTGCGCGAGTGGCAGTGTCTCGGAAGCGGGGGTTACGTGCTCTAAGTAATAATTATATAACTACGTCTCTATCCTCACCTGGGTCTTTTGTTTGCCGTTGGCTTGGGTTCTTGCTGTCGTCGAGTCAAATTCGACAGCTATTGTCAACGTTCCCACAAGCAGAGTCGATATCCTCATGACACCTTTACTAATTTGTCACGAATCATCTTACTCGAGCTCTCAACTAATACAGCTCTTCACTGCGTCAACTAGGCGCGTCAGATATCTTTTCCTATCTTGACATATCACACTGTATTGGTGTTTGAAACCAAAAAACGAGGACCCCAGACTCTTTTCTTCCACTGCATTCCTAGATGGTGGAACAGCAGAAGTAATGCCTCATTCAAGCAAACAGAACAAAGACAGCAAAAAGCAAAAAGTCGGTTTTGTTCCTCAATACTCCCGTGCATACCTTCCTCACATGGCATTCCAGAGGCGTCTTCTGGCTGGGCTTGCAGGACCGGTATGCGGGCCGTGCCATTGCGAACTCTCCCCCCCCAATCTGTAAGCCTATGGAATGCCCCCCCTCTCTCTCTATGTGTGTATGTTTGCAACTTTCCCTTCCTTCTCTCCCGCGCCTTTGCCGCCACTTTCTCTGCAGCCCTGGGGAAAAAAAAAGTTGAAGGTCAAAGCTTGAGTTTTACACACATGCGAACTCATAAAAGCTTGCGGTAGACGAAAAAAAGAAAAGGAACAAAATAGAGGGCCGGGGGGCACAGTGTAGGTAAGTAGGCATCTCACCGCCCCCGAGGCAGACTCGAGATAATGTAATCAGCTGATCATGACTGAACATATTCGCATTCGACAGTTTCAAAACTTCAACCTAATTATGACCCCAGTATATATCTGCAATGATCCGTCTTTTGACTCGTCTCTCCATTTATATATATCTGCAAAAGCCCGCGATCGTCTAATTACAGTGAGCAGTCGCATCCTGCAGGGATCGTACCTCAAAAGAAGGTTTGAAACTGCGCCGCTCATAATTCAAGTAGAGTGTCTTCCACAAAAGCTTCAGACGTGGGGGTCATTTGACAGACTTGACGCCTAGGAAGCAGAGAGTATCGATAATTAACGCAACTATGCTCCGGCAGGCGGCACACTTCGGAATTCACTTGTCTACCGCACGGTTGCAATTGTCTCAACGGTCGTTCAAAGTTAATGACCTATGCCTTACATGACTCATTTCTTGAGTTATCTGGTTCCATTTCCCTGCAGGACCAAGATGACCTCCAAACGCCAAGCCAAATCCTATGCTACCAAGTTCCTGTAATGTAACAAACTTTACGGCGGTGCCGTTATGTCGTCCCAGATCCATCGCGATGCATTGATGATGCGAGGAGAGGGTTTCTTGACAGCTGGACAGCTATCACCATGCCATCAGGCTAGGGGGCAAGTTCGGGTACTCCTTTCCATCAATGGTCTCTGAGCCAAATGGGTATTGTGAATCCGTTGCGCCTTCTTCGTTCTCTCCGTCACCGCTTTCCGTCTCAAGCTCCTCAACACCATCAAGACCTCTCTTCCACTTGGCCTTGCAATTGCCGGGGACGTATTTGGCTGCGTCCATAGCTAGCGTGAGCTTAACCTCGGGACAGTAGTCCCAAATGTGTCTCCGTAGAGCTGGAGTACCCCAGATGGCGCTGTGAAGCCAGATACCACTACCACCGGTGTGATAGCCCATTGGCTCGTAAAAGCCCTCACGGTAGTCGTCGATGCCTGAGACGAGTTCACCCTCCGCTGCAGCCTCGAGTGTCGCATTCGCTCCTCCTTTGTTAATTTTTGTGCCTTCGCCCGAGTGCATCTCGCCGCTGAACGTCAATGATACAGTGCCGTTGGCGACCTTGCTTCCAGGTCGGTGAGCAAGGCGCTCAGCGAGCCAAACGTCCTCAGGTTCAGATCCGTCAACACGTTTCTGGTTTCGGAGGATATCGATCATGGCGCTGACACGACGGATGGAGAGGCCACCGTTGCCACCCCATCTGCCGCCAGGGTTCCACGGGGCTCCAATCCAATCATACTCGAGGTAGTCATTGATGTTCTGCTTACTGTTGGCGCAGAGGATGCTGTCGGTCTGGAATACGAGGAGCCACTCGGCAGGCTGCAGGACGGTCTCGTACAGCCACAGGTTGGTCAAGAACCGACTAATCATCTCCTGACCAGCCGTGCTCATGTTGGAGGGAATGTATGTCAGGTCGAGCTTGCCGGCGGCGACTTGCTCACGAATCGCAACGGACGAGTTGATGGACTTGACGGACTCAACAGAGCCCATGAAGCGAAAGCGCCAGTCGGGAGGCACGACAGAGATGAAGTGCAGCATCAATGGCGCGAGAATCGGATTGGCGCGGTTCTCGACGAGAAGAGCGACTTTGGAGTGGTTATAGGGTGAATGTGCGTATTCAAGGGAGATTTGCGGCACGGTCATCGTCTTGAGAGTGGGCAGCGACAGCCATATCGAGAAACCACTAACACGAGACGATCAGTACTCGCCAACAACACGAAGGAGTCAAACTGGAGTTTCTGGGGTTCTTGACTTACAGGAAGAGGACGAAAGCGCCAAAGACTCTCATGCGGCGGCTCGTCAAGGCCCAAACCGAGAGGAGCAGGGCCTTGGAGTGCTGCCAGACGTCTGTCATGGTCTTCTCGCCGCTGACAGCAGGCCTTGGTAGCGAGGCCATGGTTAGGACGAGAAGGCCAAAAATTGGCAGAAAAGGCCTGGGTGGGCGTGAAGATGGAGGCAGAGAGTGGTAATAGCGAAAAAGCGATTTCAGGGAGATTTCAAGTCACAGAAGCTACTCAAGCCTGGAGCGGCTTCGAGAGCGGGCGTACTCGCGAGTCGCAGATCCGTCCGGTCCACAGAGATTACGCAAGTGTCGATGGCGTGGATGCGTCGGTAGCGTTGCAGGGGAATTAAGGCATGTCCGGTCCTGCGGCTGGTGACGACGACGACGACAACAGCTGACTCTTGTCGAATAGACGAGCTACTCGCGCGGTCGACTGGTCGTAGCCCGAATGGTGAATTCGGTGCTTGTGTTGAACAGAAGATTTGAAGTTCAGAAGTGAACAGGAGAGGAGGAAGAGAGGAAACAAGAAAAGGACAAAGTGGGTGAAGGGAGGGAGTGATGGGAAACTCTGGGAAGGTACGATTTGCACATCCACCAATACCCTGAGGAAGGTACGGATAGTGATATGGTGTGTGGCAGTTCCTCCCTCGACAGCGACCAAGGACACAACGAGGGACGGATGGAATTATCTGATGAAAAGACAGGACGCCCCTTGCCTGCTGCTTCCAATTCCCAGGGCGAGGGCTGCTTGCTGCTCTAGTGCAGACTCTAGTGTAAGGTAGCCTGCTGCTTCCATGCTCATTCACTTTCCCTCCACTCCTCCGGACCCTTTCCCCCCCTTTCCTTGGCAGGTGTCCACGCCAGCCCGGGGCCGGACGGGAGAAAAGACCAGCGCGAGAAACTGGAGACATTTGGGAGAGATGTGGCAGCGGATTCCAATCAACAGGCCAGGCCCTGGGTCGTGGAAGTTTCAAGCAAAGGGAAGCCAATGAGATGTTCTAGTGGGCTACTTTGGGGCCAGCGTCTCCAAAAGCAACATTGGAGCCCCCCGCGGTGGCCGCGTCGATGAATCTTGCCGGCTTCCCTTGCTGCCCACGTCGCCGTCCGTAGCCCAGCCCTTGTCAAACCGCGCAATGCAGCCAGCCACTGTTGCAGTGTCTAATTTGGGTCGAGTATCGGGCATGTACCTGCAAGTACCTCTTCCTTTCTCTCCTTCAGCGGGCACGTTCGATTCGATGGTCGGGTGCGATAGCGATGGCGATGGTGACTGGCAATCCTGGCAGGCAATCACCGAGCCTGATCGTCCAGTCTATCTATCTGTCTCCAGGCCACACCATCAGGCGCTCGCTCATCCATGAGTACGCATATACCGATACATCCCTCTTTTCTCCATCCCAAAAAGCAGTCTGGAGGGACGGACACGGAACGTCACGCCACCATCGTCCCTCCCATTTTGACCTGCATGTAATAGCGAGCACGATACTTGGATACGAAGCGCCACAGTAAGTCGCAGGTCAGCGTCTACTTTCTCCCATGAGAAGGAGGCGGCTATACTGTGTACTGTCAGTCTGTACTCCATACTCAAGAGGAAATCAGCACACACGGGCACTTTCGTCCCATGACATTACGGATGCCCTGATTCAAGAACCGAGCTCGAGGATATTTACAGCCTCATCCCAGCCAAGAGTTCCCCATCCCCAAACAAAGCGACCCCAACCTAGGGGGTACCATGCCCAGCTATTTCGTGCAGCGCAACCAACAATCACCACCTCGAGCCGGTCTCTCGGTATCGCCGGCCGTGACACCCATAATCCGGCTGCATTAAAGACCAGGGTTGGACCCAAGGCGCCCAATGGGACGGTAGTCGGTACGTTGTAATACCGTAGCACCCAGGCAGGCAGTTCGCTAGTGAGCAACCAGTTCATGAGAAAGGGAACACTCGCAATAGGGGAGCCTTACACCAAGTGGTGATACCGTGATGGTCTTTTCTTCGAGTTCAACCGTCCAACGTCGATTTAATCCCAACTTCTTGCCACGGAGATTATTATGTAAGGGCGCACAAGGGAGACTGCGCAAGCCCCATGTCTCAAGTTTTCGAAAAGCATCGAAACGACGACTGACTTCCACTTAAACTTTGCTGCGACGAAAGCATGTTGAAAGTTGGAACGGCGTACAGTGCTCGTACGGATGCGCCGTGACGAATTAGTAATGGCGGCAGTCAGCTTAACCCGCCACAGTCAACATGTTCCTCACATGCACGACAATCGGACAGAGACCAGTGACATTCTGTGAGAGACTAGAGACGACTCAGACGAGAGGTTGTGGATAAGCGAGCGATTGTGCTGCTTTCCGCTGCTTCGCCGCACGCATGCATGTACGATGCCCTTGTCAGCCTGTAAGCAGTACCCGTATGATTGCCTATTGCCGACAAAACATGGAAGCTTTCCCGAACATCCCAAGTCTGTAGCGGCACAGCCCAATGCAAGGTTCGGTCCATGGTCCCTGCTGAGCATCCTCAGGGCTTACTTGGACTTGGGGCTTGCCTCGTCAAAGCAGGGAGCAAAGAGAATAAAATAGGCTTCGTTTTTCAAGGTTCAACTTTCAAATTCCACCTGACACAGTTGTCTTGTGCGGTCGCATTCTTAATGTCGCACGCGAGGAACGCGACGAGCGGGGCGGGCGCAGATGAGTCTTGGACGAGGCGACTCATTAGAAAAGAGGTTCACTTCTTCCGAGAAGAAGAAATGTCGCCTTGACTTCTGAGTGCTGACCACGGTGTTCTTTTTCTCGGTAGCGCGGAAATAATACACCAGCGCAATCTGCTCGTCAACGCAGGGCTGGGCGGCAGTAGGTCCGTTCTTCGCAAGTAATGAAAGACTGACAGCGCGCTCGGAAATGATCTTGTCGCTGACGGGCAGTCGTTTGTACGTCATCTGGAGTTGTCAGAGAGCCGTGCGCCAAAAGATGAAGGTTAGCTGGTTAGGTATGTAGTCGAGTAATGATGGTTCCTAGCACTGCACGAGTTTGGGCGATAGGTGGTAGGATTGGCGAACAGGTGCAACACGAGATGAAGCTCTCCTCGATGGTAGGAGAGAGAGCCAATGCTGGGATGGATGCAGTCGAGTTTGATGCCTATTGCGTAGATGTTGGGTTGATGGCGGTAAATTGTAATGCACTTTGAACCTTGTCGTGTTCGAGACAACGATCATCTCGGCCGGAAGACGAGACCGAATGGCAGCTTGCAGTTGCCAGTGAGAAAGAAAGGAAAGGAACTGTGCAGTCTCAGGTCTCCCAGAATGTGTGGTTGACCTTCGTGACTTCTCATCTGGTACCTACCTTACCACAGTAAGGTAAGGTAATCTTCAGACTTCCAGTTCGAATGGAAGGGAGGAACCCGGGCAATGTGGGGCTAGCGGGAGGAACCCTTCCCTGCCTCCACTGGCTGCATGCCACCACGTCCGACTGCGCCAAAAGAAGAAGGAAATGGGAAAGTGGATGTTGACGTGTAGAAGAAGGTACATCTGAGTACCTACCCGTCACTCGCAATGCACCTTACCCTCCGTCGTCTCCCTGCGCCCATGTGCTGGATGTTCCAGCGTGGGACTTTCACTTGGGTGCCGTTCCAGTTCTTGGGCTACCTACCACCTTACCACGCACCACGCTTGCCTTACAGACTGCGGCAAGGTAACTTGGACCTCAGGCTTGACCTCCCGTCGAATTCTATCACCTCAGTCTAGGTACCTACACTAAATGGAAGGCAAGGCCCCACTTCCTCCCACATCTTCCGCCAAGCGTCTCTCTAACTCTCTCACTTTTTGGCTCCAGCTTCTGCTTCCAGCGGGCGGTTGACCGTCTATCGACATTGGGATCGGTTGAATGAAGCCAGGTTTCCCCCCTCTTTCCCGGCATCCATTCCAGGACCCTGCACCTAGCAGAACGAGTGGGATTTCGGTGACATTCGACTCTTACTCTACATAGTAGCGAACCACCACCCACTGCCACCAGTGACCGCCGTTCCGCAAGCCTGCAGACACGATTCGTCATCTAACAAACTTCGCCGTCCTCTCTATCTCTGGACTATCGAGCGGCCCGCGGAACCCCTTGTATTTCGTTTTTCGTTTTTTCCCTCGCAGCCTCTCTTCTCTCCCTTGGATTACGAAAGACACTTGTCTCTTCCTGCTGCTGCTTACTGCACTGCACTGCACTGCACATCAACTCCAAGACCAACCGCACCGGCCGAGTCTCGAGTCCCTGAGAATTCCTCGCCAACGCCCTTGGAAAGCTGAATCACTACCAAGAGTTCCGCCTGTCCACAACGTCCACAACACACGAAACCAAGTCCATATTGGCATACAGTCTCGGCGGTTTCAACACGTGGTCGACATGACGCGCCTCTAATCAGCAACTTCCAGTCAAGTCAGAGAATTTCCGAATTCCCAGCTTCCGATTGCCTCGATTTTTGTTTTTACAACCGATCTTAATCCATCACTGCGACACCGTCCCTGACGCCGTCCCATTCTCTCGTTTGCGCCCTGCTCTTGCTGCGCCGTTCCTGGACGTTCACAGTTCAGCGACATGGGTGCCACGAACGGTTCTTCCGGCGTCTTCGCCATCACCAAGACCCGACTTTTGCTAGTTGCGTCGCTCGCCATCACGTTCGTCTTTCCCGTCGCAACCTCACCTGAAGCTTCACTGGGGAATGACATGCTGACCACGTTTGCAGATGGTGGTTTGCTCATCTCCTGCCGAGCTACAAGCCTATGATCAAGGCCGAGTTCAAGTCGAGATTGGACGAGGCTCGTCAGAAGATGCCTAAGATCAAGGTTGACTGGAAACCCGACCTGAGCAAAGACCCGAGATCCAACTACAATGCATCCAAAATAGCATTGATCATCGAGCCGCGCCCTATTCCGCATCTCGTACCCCAGCTGTTGCACATGACCTCGGTGGTGCCTCCCGATTGGAGATTCCTATTCATCGGCTCCAACAAGAGCGTTGTCAGCGTCGCCCGAAGCTACGGCATCAAGCACCAGCAGGTTATCGGAAAGCTCGACTTGATGGTCCTCCCTGAGCCCTGGGAGATTGACACCAAAGAACACGTCTTTCGCCTGTTGACCGATATTCGCTTTTACGAAGAATTTCTCCCCGGCGTGGAATGGATTCTAAAGTTCGAATCCGACAGCATCCTCTGCTCCAACTCACCGACTAGTCTCAACGAGTGGCTCGACTGGAGTTGGGCTGGCGCACCCAAGTAGGCCCCCCTCGAATGGCCTCCCTCGCGGCCCTCATCCCTTGCTAACCTCGTTCACAGGACCCCTGATGATCGCTTTTCCGGCAATGGTGGACTCTCTCTCCGACGAGTGTCGTCCATCAAGAGAGTGTTGCAATTCCAGGAAAGATACAATGACACTGAAGCCGAAGACGAATGGTACGGGAAGAGACTTTGGGTCATGCAGGGCGAAAAGGTAGCTCACGGCAGAAAGGGTGTTCTAGCAGTGGAAGACGTCTACATGGAAAAGCCCATGGGTTACCACGTTAAGGATGGCGGCCAGGGAATCTCCGACAAGGTGTGGAAGAATCCCACGCAACGGAAGAAGATTTTCGACTACTGCCCTGAGCTCAGCTTGATCATGGATATGAAGTTGGAGCGCGAGCGCTGCGAGGGCGACAACAAAGAAGGCAGCATCGGCCCAACGGACGAAGAGAAAGAAAAAGCCGCTGAAGAGGCCAAGAAGCAAGCCGAAGAAGCTGCCAAGAAGCAGGAAGAAGAGGAAGAGCGCCGGAAAAAGGAAGGCGAAGAAGAGAAGCAAAGACAAGCGGAAGAAGAGCGCAAGAAAGCTGAACAGGGTTCAGGAGTCACCAAGGCAGATATCGATGAGCTCCTCAGCGAAGACGACATGCTCAAGCTCGACTATGGTGCTGGCGGCAGTGGCGCCTCAGGGTCCAGCTCAGCAAATGCCGATGATGCCGACGCAAAGGCCAAGGCGATGGCTGCTGCGGCGCAGGCAAAGGCTGCCGAGAAGGCTCAGAACGCCTAAGTCTGATGGTCAACCGATGAGCAGACTGGTGTACACCACCAAAAGCGTGTCCGGGTCCCTAACGGGTCTCGGCAACCTGAACTGACAATTAACTCTCGGCTCTCGGCGTGCCGAGCCTCATAGTTTGAGGACGTTGAGCATCTAGTTCGGTACGATAACAAACAACGCTGAGAAGACGGCGTTCAAGCTGTTGTGGCGAAGAGCGAGATGAAGGCAAAGTCTATGGCCTGATTGACAGAGGACAGCCTGTATCGTAGGGTTGTGGCGTTTGGCGATGACCGAGAATACCGCAAACAGCCATGTGGAGAAGACCTACTCGCCTTTTCCAGCGACGTCGCTTGTAAGAACAACGAATGGTCCGATAATGGATTTGAGAGGTATACCAATTCCGGAGAGGGAGGGGTGTGGCGTCGGGGCGTACTGGAGTTATGAACAGCCCAACCTTATCCAACAAAGTCGCAGCCGGAATGTCGGCACGTCAGTCAGCGCAGATCAGGAAGCTGATGTGGAATGCTGTTGGGCAACAGACAGCAATCAAATGATATTTCATTAGCACAACAAATCTGCTTGCGAGTGGACCATCACACGATCCGAGTAGTAGTGTCTCCGTGATATGTTACACAAACGCACCAGCCGATGACTATCCTACCTTACCCAGTGCCACGCCCATGGTTCACTTAGGCTCGGCTGGCACGGCTGCTTCCCGATTCTGGGGACTAACTTGGAAGCAAACTTTCGGGTTCGGATCGATCTGACCCAGTGACGATGTCCTATGGCGGGGATGTGCACGATTTGATTTGATCTTCCTACATACTGCATCTGCAAGGCTTTGTTCGCTTGCGTGCGGCGGCGCAGAGTTCAGTTGACGTTCAAAGTTTCTTCATCTACGATTGTCCATGATTGTCAAAGCTTTGCTTGTGATACCAAGCTGCCGGATCGTCTTGCGTCTGTTCTTGACCTGAGCTACATGGCTTAGTACTCTTGCATTCTATGCTTCCATGCTTCCGTGCTCTGCATTAGGTACTAACACGCCCATTCTTGTAGCTACTAATGTACTTAGGGGGGGAGCTGTCAATGCCAAGAGCACATGGCCTCGAGGTCAGACTGTCAGTGAAAGGAGCTTGAACCACATAATGGGACATACTTTGGGGCAGATGGGCTAGATCCTAGATTACAAGGAGAAAACTCCACCAAAACCTGGCAAAAGCCTGGCCAAGAAGTTACCAAAGATGGCCGTGTGTCAGGGGGACGGGCTCACCTGCGGTGGTGCAGCAATGCCAAGGGTCTAGGTTTCCCCACGTTGCAGTGCTCTCACCCTCTCTCTCTCCTCGTCTCCTCGGAGAAGCCAAGGGTTTTACGAGCGTAGGCTTGCCTACCATTCGCAGAGACCGAAAGAGTAGATAGGTACTACCTTACGCTAGGAGAGAAAGAAGAGAGTGGAGGGTGAGGGGGAGAGAGAGAAAGAGGCTCAGCGTGGAGGAATGAAAGATGTGATCGGCCGGGAACCCGTCCTGCCCGTCCGCATCCGTCCAACTTTCTATTTTTTCTCTCCGATCTTGCGAGAGCGAGAACCCAGTCTCTTGGCCAGTTCGTCCGAAGACGCTACTGCCAGGCACCGAGGCCGTCTTCGAACTAGAGCCCCCGGCTAGCCCACGTCCTTTCCCACAGCGTGTGTGGACGTTCTCGACCCTGAACTCATGGGATGGAATGGGGGTGGGATTGGAACGGGTACTGTCTTACTTCTTTTTTTTTTTGCGATTCCGTTTACCACTCGCATACAACAAGCAGATACACGAGATCGGTCCTCTGAAGCGAAAAAAGAGCGCCACCCCGGCTTTCCCAGGAGCGGCAGGGCTTGTCTCTGTTCTTATCCGTACCGGTCCTGGCTGACTTTCTTTTTTTGCCCGGCGAGATCTGGGTTGGGTTATGGTGCTTCGCCTCCTCGGATCTGTGGTCCAACGATGTTTGCCCGCAGCGTGGCATTCTTTCCATGGTCCATCGGACCATCACACACTCTCTCGAAGCCCATGCATGAGAGAGAGGTGCAGGTATTCCCGTCGTTGCGTCTCCGTCAAGCCACTTGGCGTTGCTACGGCGTCCCACATCTGCTCGACGGTCCGTCAAAGTCGCAACCGGTGGCTTGTTCCGCCTACTAGCCCCGCCTTGACCGCGTTGCTCTCGTGGTGTGTGATGACTGTGAGTCTCGCCTTCGCCTTTCTGCCCATCTCGCTTCTCTCGTTTATCCGTACCTACATCGGTTCGATCATGACCTCTATCCGTTTGTCCTTCTTGTCGGTTTTTTTTTTTTCCCCTCTCACTGTCTTCGGCATGGTCTCACCCTAACAATCTTGCCCGTCAAATCTTTTTTATCGGCCGCGAACCGGGGGCTGGCAGACTCCATCATGGCGCCAGATGGACCCTTCTGGATAGGTAGGCCAAAAAAGAATGTGTGGGACGGTTTTCGGAGTGAATCGAGTAACAAGCGCGCGTCATTGTCGTTCTCTCTCTCCTTCTTTCTCCCATTCTTACCGATTCCATTGAATCCATGATGTGGTTCTCTTTCTACCCGTCCCGGACGGCGCGAGCTTGGAGGGGAGGGTCCCTTCGACGCCACGCTAACTTTCCCGTACCCGGTAGACCTGCTCCCAAGCTAGTCCCCTCGATCCTCCAATTTCCATTGTGGTATTGCTCGGTCCTCCCAGTCGGATGGGGATGGGGGAGGGGTGTGGGGCGCGGGCGTGTAAGTGGTGTTGGTGTGTGTCTTTTTGCGGCCATCGCCAAATCTGGCTATGGGAGAAGTCTCTCATGGAGAATGTCACTGCTGCCGTTTTCTACTGCGACATCAAACATGAACGCCTCCCCCGGTCTCTCGTCTCCCCTGTATATAACACTGGGGACCGCACGGGTTTCTTCATGATGTTGTTCTTTTTCGGTATCCCTCTATCAAGGTGCTTCAGTATCCTAATAAAGAAAGCCTAAGAGCACTCTTTCATCTCTTAGGTTGTTTTCTTCGAGTTTGTTTGTTTCCTTGAAGACAATCCTTTGGAGTAGTCGAATACTACTACTTACATCAACCTAATCACCGGGTCTGTTGGTAATATCTTTTTTTCGTTCATTTTAGTAACGACACGAGTCATCATGCGTTGGACTCCTGTTGTATTAGCCACTCTTGCAGGGCTACAAGCAGCTCATGCTCATGACGAGGATGAAGTTCCTCACCCCAACATGGTGTTGCCTCGTCTTCGCGATGTGGACGAGCTGAGACAGAGACGGAATGCTTTCGAGCCCTGGAACCCGCCGACGGTAGCCAACAAGCCACGCGCAGACCGCGTGAAACTCAGCCCTCGCCAGACGTCATCAATCCCGTTGGGAGACAACTCGCAGTGTGGAGGAACATATGGTAGATGTGCCGATGGATACTGCTGTTCAGCTTCTGGGTATGTTGCAACTGAATCCACTGTCAACGGTTCTTGTCTAACAGTGCAACTAGATGGTGTGGTCAGACTGAGGATTACTGCGCGTCCCCCGATTGCCAGATCAACTATGGTCCCGCATGCGATGGTAATGAGAAGCCTAACGGCCCGGATACTTCGGACTATGCAAGACCAAAGAATGGCAACATTCCCTATGGTGGTGTTGGCATCTACGCCTGCGTCAACCAGGGTGATGTCGCCATCACATATGATGACGGTCCTTACATCTACACCGCTGCTATGTTGGATGCCTTCAAGGCTCACGGTGCCGTCGCTACTTGGTTCATCACGGGCAACAATATCGGCAAGGGCATGATCAATGTCAACTACCGCGATGTCATCACAGTAAGCGTCTCAGTTATGCCTCTTTGTTAAAGCTTATTCTGACCGCCTCCAGCGAATGATTGCCGATGGTCACCAGGTTGCCAGCCACACGTGGTCCCACGAGAACTTGGATCAGATGACGCTCGCCCAGCGCAAGAACCAGATGGTCTACAACGAGATTGCCTTCATGGACATTCTCGGTTTCTTCCCTACCTACATGCGCCCGCCTTACTCCATCTGCGGAGCCGAGTGCCAAGGACAGATGGCCGACCTGGGCTACCACATCACCTACTTCGATCTCGACACCCAGGGCTACCTCCACACGCAGGCCGACCAGATCCAGTTCAGCGTGAACCTTTGGGACCAAGCCATGCTGGCCCGCACGCCTTGCAACGGCAGCTACCTGCACATCGAGCACGACATCCACCAGTACATCGCCACGACCTTGACGAACCACATTCTCGACTCCGTCGTAGCCAACGGCTGGAACGCCGTCACCGTCGGTACCTGCCTCGGCGACCCCCCAGAGAACTGGTACCGCGGCGCTGTGCCGGCCTACAACTTCCAGATCACCCCCGTCAGCTCAAAGGTCTGCTCCAGCACCTCCAGCTCCTCGTCCAGCTCGACCAAGACGTCCTCGTCGTCTACCCTCACCTCGTCCGCGACCTCCACCTCGACCGCCGTTTCCACCAACGGCCAGTGCGGTTCTGCCGTCGGCTTCACCTGCCAAGGCTCCGCCTACGGAAACTGCTGCTCCGGCGCCGGATGGTGCGGTTCCAGCTCCGTCTACTGCGGCACGAGCTGCCAGTCCAAGTACGGCACCTGCGGAAGCTCAGCATCCAACATTACTTCTTCTTCGAGCATTGGCACCTCATCAGGTAGGACCTCTTCTTCCTCGTCCACCCGCAACAGCACCAGCACCAGCACCAGCAGCTCTTCTCGCACCGGCACGTCGAGCTCCAGCTCCCGCACCGGTACCAGCAGCAGCGGCAGCTCATCCCGCACCAGCACCTCCTCCCGCACCGGCACTTCCAGCTCCGGGTCGTCCACCCGCAGCGGATCATCATCATCGTCGTCGTCGTCGTCTAACACTCGCTCGTCCTCAGGCTCCTCCTCAGGTACCGGCACAGCGTCCTCCTCAGGCACCGGCACAGCATCCGCCTCCAGCTCCGCCGCCTCGTCCACCTCGACGCTCCCCGTTTCCACCGGCGGCGACTGCGGTGCCGCCAGCGGAAAGCAGTGCTTCGGCTCGACTTTCGGCAACTGCTGCTCCGTCTACAACTACTGCGGCAGCACCGCCGCTCACTGCGGAACAGGCTGCCAATCCGCCTTTGGTACCTGCAACGGCACATCGTCAGCTTCCGGCAGCTCCTCTGCCAGTGGCGCCAGCTCCTCTGGTGCCGCCAGCAGCTCCGGTTCCGGCTCAGCCTCCGCCAGCGGCACGTCCTCTGCCTCCGCCGTCCTCCCCAGCACCTCCCTCGTCTCCACCGACGGCTCATGCGGCGCCGCCGCGGGCAAGTCCTGCACGGGAAGCACATTCGGCACCTGCTGCTCCGTCTACAACTACTGCGGTACCACCGACGCCCACTGCGGCACCGGCTGCCAAGCGGGCTACGGCTCTTGCAACGGCACGACAGCTGCCTCAAGCTCAGGCGCTGCCGCTGCAGGCTCCTCTTCCGCAGCAACCCGCGCCTCCTCCGTCGTCGCAAGCGGCAGCACGACCGCCAACGCCGCCGCCGCGACAAACACAAAGATCTCGACAAACGGCGAATGCGCCGGCACAAACGGGTACAACTGCCTTGGCTCCAATTTTGGCGACTGCTGCTCCCCCTACAACTACTGCGGTAACACCACCGCCCACTGCGACACGGGCTGCCAGTCCGGCTTTGGCAAGTGTTCCGGCACGGGCGTCAACGTCGCCGTCTCGCTCAACGGTAACTGCGGTTCTACGAACGGCGGGTCGACCTGCGCCGGCTCGACGTTTGGTAACTGCTGTTCGGCGTACGGATACTGCGGTAGCACGTCTGCTTTCTGCGGCACGGGATGCCAGTCTGGATATGGTACCTGTGGTGAGTAAAAAATTACAACTTTTTGCTTATATGACCTTGCTAATACGAGTTTGTTTTTGGCTAATTAGGTTAATTTTCACAGATACTTCTTCCGGGTCCGGTACTACCGCCGCAGCATCTGCAGCCACATCCGCGGCAGCATCCACCGTCAAGACGGTCACCACCGCCGGTGCGGCCTGCGGTTCGGCTGCCAACGCAAAGTGCGGCGACGGTTTCTGCTGTACGGCGTTCAATGTGTGTGCTAGCAGTAAGCTTGTGCTCGTCACGAACCCGGTTTGTTATGCCGCGGTGGGTTGCCAGACGATTTGGAGTAGCAGTTGTGCCTAAACAATGTTTGTAATGCATAATACAATGGGGAGCGAAGCGTCAAACGAGTGAGGGGAGATATTCAAAAGTTGGAATTATTTATTTTGGTTTCTGGCTTTTGTTTTTTTAAACATGGTCTCTCATTTACTTGGATTTTTTTCATCAAAGAGGCGTTGAGGGTTACTGGGACTTACACCATCGATATTGATAGAGCGATCGATACTACTCACCTTGAGGTACTTACTACCTACCATCACTTGTTATAACATAATACAGAATGGCAAATCGACCATCACCTTAAGTTTCTCCTTGCCTTGCCTCATTGTATTTTTCCGGCGACATTGATCATCCTTTGGACTCACACTCATGGTGATCCGTGATCCTCTTTATCCTTGGTGTCACTCATCTTTTGTGGTCCAGTCTAGTTTGATTGATGGTTTTATTGGTCTCAATGCGTATCTCGTTGCCCATATTCTCGTAAGCCCAAATTAAAGCCATTATCCTTTTGAGCGTTCCTCCTTGCTCATTCCTCCGAGATCCTCGGGCATTTCCTGATGGGTATCTAAGTTACAAACAAGCCAAAGAAGCCAAAGCTTAGGGGGGTATATTAAGGGTTCCATCACCCAAAAACCTCTGGTGAACTCCTGAAGGCCGAAATCCTCGCCATCTCCCATTGCCGTTCCTCGTTGATGCAGTTTGTATGAGAAATGCGGCAAGTCAGCAAAGAAGTAGCAACCAATGTGTCCCGGTTCAATGAATCATAGCAAACTCCTCAAACCCGATTCCATCCTGTAGCTCATAAGGGTACCCTGGTAAAGCACGTACGGACTACTGCATCTGTCGCATGAACTGGCGATACTCCCGGTACTGCCGAAAATCCTTCTCAACAAGATGAATCTGCTGAACCAGGTACTCCGACGCCTGCTTCAGCTGCGCCATCCGACTGACGATATCTCCAACGTCCTTGACCCCACCCGGAAGTCGAGGCACCTGGCCTGGCTGGGCACCAAGCGCCAAGCCCTGCGCATCTCGAGCGAAGCCAGCCATCTTGTAGACCAGCGTCTGCATGCGCTCGACGCGCTTGTTGCCGGCATCGAGACTCTCCTCGTAGCGCTCCTTTTCGAGGCGCGAGGCCTCAAACATGGCCGATATGGCCTCGCTGTAGAACTTTTGGGCACGGACCTCAAAGTCGTGGGCCTCCATGACGAACTTGCGGAGGGCGTCGCCTTCGGCGGAGGTGACGTAGGCACCGCGGGACGCGTCAGTGATGAGGGGGAAGGGGCTGACCAGGGCGGCGTGCTCGGTACGGAGGGCGTCGGCGTGCTTCATCTTGTCCTGGGCCTCGGCTTGCTTCTGGGCGATGAGGGTGGTGAGGCGGGCGATGCGCGAGGCGGAGGCCTGCTCGGCTGCGATCCAGGGGTTGATGGGAGGGGCATGAGGGCCAGCGGAAGCTTGAGCAGCGGAGTCCTGAACAGCAGAAGCCTGATCAGCGTTTCCATGGACAGCGGAATCCTGAGCCACAGCCTGGGGCGCGAGAATGGGAGCATCGGTTGGCAGGTTGGCGGCGGAGGGAGTACTGTAGATGGCCATAGGAGCCTCAGGGGCGGTATAGGCGGCAGGGTTGTTGTCGTTGTCGGAGGGACCACCAGACGGGCCGACAGGTAAGGGAGTCTCCTGGTTGTTGGAGAAGCCAGGAGGGCCGCCGGGGTTGTAGCCGGTTGGAGCCATGCCATAGTTGCCGTAGCCATAGTCATCATTGGCGAGGAAGGTGGACGGCTCGCGAGCAGGGCTGAACGGATCGTGGTAGTTCGCAATAGGGAAGTTGGCTGGGTTGCCATAGAGAGAGACGTTGCCAAGGTGCTCGTTGTCTTCAGTCATACCTGAGATTGGCGCATTAGGGAACCTGGCCGGGTTATTGAAGAGAGAGCCGTTGTCGAGGCGCTCCTCATCCCGCTTCATGCCCGGGATAGGGTTGAGGAAGATATTGGGCGAGATAGGGCGATCTGGAAGAGGAAGTTCCATGATATCGCCGATAGACGGGCTTCTGGGGACTTCGGGCATGAGAGGGAGGACGGGGCGCAAGTCCTTGGGGACCTCTTGTGCCTTGGCGAGGAAGTTGAGACGGGGAGTGTCCTTGTTCTCGAAGAAGGGGAGCGAGGTGGTCGCCTCCTGAGCCAAGTATCCTCTCTTGGGCGATGGACCAGGCACCATATCCTCAACGGCAGAGGCTGGTCGCTTGTGGATAGGGTGGCTGACGACAATAGCCTCGGGGTTCCAAGGGGTGCCGTCAATGTTGTGGACATAATCGCCAGTGATGTCCCCAGAGAGGATTTTCTTGTTGTGATGATTGATGAGGCCTTGAACAGTCCACTCATTCAAGTGGTGAGCCACATCAGGGTTTTTGGCGTAGAAGTCCTTCTGGAACTCAAGAGCTTGACCCTCTAGAGCAAGCGAGTCCGAGGCGAGACAGAGTGCAATAACGAAGTGCGAGGGAGGCTCAACATTGGAGACATATTCCGCGTTGACCTTCCAAAAGAGAGTGCAGTTGACAGGGTCGGGGGTGTCGATGAAATAATCGATGGTCTTGATGAGTGTGCTGCGGTAAGTGTCCGAGACGGTCGCGGGAATGCGATTGACTATCTTCTTTTTGAAGTCGACGAGATCGACAAACTTCTCCTCTTCGGCGAAGTGATCCATTGTGACTGCTTTGTCTGCTGCTGATGTTGTGCTTGTGAAAGAGTAGGCGAGTCTGCTCTATGTAAATGAGCAAAGGCTGTCAAGGAACAGTGCTCAAGCTAGGTCATGAACAATGAGATGCTTTTGTAGGCCTGATGCTGAATTATATGTGCGGCTCTTCACTGGCTTGTATGAGTGAGAAGATATACCTGATTCAGAGGCCAAGACGTGAAGTCAGTGGCTTCTTTTGACGATACTGCTTGGTAAGTGATGAGATGAGCGGGTGGTAAGCGTGAGGAAAAGTTCATGGACCGCTTTGGGGGAAAGTTGTCGAGAGGAAAAAAGAGGCTGCTTAGGGGAGAGTGGGGGGAAAGGTCGAACCTGCCGTGAGTCTGTCAATCTCTTTTGAGGAAGGAGCGATGAGCAAGTTAGGGCTAGTGAACGCAGTCAGAGGTTGAACTTTTCTACAAGAATGAATAATGGCCAGCATCTCTTGGGAAGAGGTGATTCGGAATATACACGATTAGTCTTAATGATCCCAAGTCACGTGCTGAGGTATGAAGTGAGGCTGTTGATAAACGTGAAAAGGTGGGTACAAGATGTGAGGTAGTGAGGATGAAGTGGGTGAGACTGGAGTGTGTGAGATTGGAGTGGGCGAGGTGAAAGTGATTTCGAGCAAGGCAATCGGCCACATTGCTAGACTGGCTTATGCTTCCAGTAGGCACTTTGACTTTTCTTCATCTCCACCTGCCCCCTTTTACTCTCGATCTTGGTAGCCTTTCCTTGTTTCTTGCTTCATGTTGTATTGCCTTGTGTATATGAAAAGCTTAAGTTGGTGTGTTTGGAAGGTCTAGTGGGCGATTCCTAGAGACGACATGTTCAAACTTCAATCCTTCTCTGCAATTTGTGGTCCAAACACGGACTTCATTTTTGGGGTAATACACCACTTTTAACCATTTCCTCGTCTACTTTCGTCTGATTCGGAGTACGCGGACGAAGACTGGATCCGAGGTGGTATTTCTGGTAGAACGTACGGCAAAACAGCTAGACTTAGGATGTAACTACAGGCGATCTCTGATAAGTCGAACGCTCAATCATTTGCGGTGTCGTGTCTGAACCATGCAAAGGCTCAACTCACGCATCTCGATGTTTGTAAGCATTCCTATTGCTGGGTTCTCATGTTTCCAGTTTTTGTCTGGCTGATGTCTGGCATGATGGAATTCTGGATCTATTGCCTCTCAAGAATTGTCCTGGTTATTTGCTAATACAAATGAAAGACTCCATTCCACAATCTGCCGTTACTCTGTCGCCTTATGCCTGAGATCTCTTGAAGCCGCTCTCATTCGGTCCAATCTACGTCCTGAACTGGGGCGATGATTTGGGCCTGGATCATCAAGATCATCAAGATCATCTAGTCCGCTGCTGATTAAAATAAGATCTCGGGGTCGAAGGAAGCTGGTTGGAAGTCTTTGTGCCACACAGGTACGACGAGGCAGAGCAGGATATAGATAGAAGAAGCAATCTGGAGACAGAAACTCGCCGACAATACTAAAGACGGGGGAATTACTCAAATGCGTGTAAAGTTTGAGACAACATCCATTGACTCGGCCTCCAATTGGAAAGACGGGAGAAAGATCATAGGTTTGGGTTTCCTATCCTAAGAAGCCCCATCGGGGACGTGCTAATATCCCGGGCAGAGTCAGCGGGATCGCTCGCCTTCGGTAATGCTTAGCGTCCTCCGGGCCCCGGACGCCCCACCTGCCGGGACGGCGCTCGCGGCTACGGTAGCAGCATTGAAGGGCCAAGGTGCCTCATATCTACCTTTCCATTTGTTTGCGCCTTGACATTTGTGTAGCAGTCAGAATTCATTGGTGTAATGGAAGACATTCTCAGAAGAAAAGGCAAATAATCGCCGTGAAGGGAGAGGCTCTGAGCGAGTATCCATCCGGGTACATGCATCCACTCCGAATTCTGACAGTTGTCTCGCGCCCAACTCGTCTTGTACATCCTGGAGCACTTGAGCCTGGTGTAATGGGTATAGTTTGTATCCTTTCGAAAACAGAGGGCGGAACGACTGGAGAGCACTAGAAAGGTTCTAACTCCCGATCTCCGATCACCGTTCTCCCCCTCACCAGCAACCTGTAATCCGGACCCCACCACAGACCACATCACCCAATCAAAGTCTCTGATAGAGGTGGTGCAGTGCAGCAATGTACTGCACTAACAGTGCACATCGCCGCGTTGGAACAGAGCATATCGACGAATTCGAGGACAGCGCTCTTTGTGGTTAAAATCGGAGTTGCATCGGGTGCTTTTACGGATTGTGCTTTGTGTATGTGGATGTATGGGAAGTTGCTGCGCCGCACCGTCGCGTGGTGCCGGACCGAGCTCCGGGGGCCAAGAGAAGGTACATGAGTCAATTTTCCTCAAAAGTTAAGAAAGCCCCTGTAGCCAAGTGGTGAAGGCGCCGTTCTTATAATTACATCATCAATGTGAGAAATGCGGAGGTCGTGAGTTCGATCCTCACCAGGAGCAATCTTTTTGCTCTGGAGTAAAGCATTGGATTAGTTCAACAACGATTTCATCGGCACCTGATGTATTTATTATCTATCATCTTCTTTTTTGTGTTTGTCTTTGATTGCATTCATACTTACTGCATATGTACTTCCAAGCCTGGTGGGAACAAAACGAGGCGACCCAACAGTGTGTTTTGGTGCATCACGCCTCATTACATACAGTGTGTTTGTTTCATCGTCGAGGTGTAAATTAAGCCAGTTGGCTTTTGTAAACAGGATTTGATTGATCAATTGGTTTTTATCAGTCTCGTTGGTTCTTTCAATATGTCGAGTGTGACAAACGATACCAAGAAGAGATATCGGTAGGTAATGTCGAAGAATAACAGCTTCTCCTGTCTACTACAAGGGCGAAGGGCGTACTCAATTGCATGGGAGGGGACTATGATCCTTCCGGGGTTTGTGATCTGAAGGCAATACGTGCTCAACTAATCTTGAGAGACATCTGGGCAGTATGCAGCAAAAGCAGAGAAAACTGAACTTCAAGAAACTTGACATTTAGGCTAATGGAAAGGCTATTCGACGACGGATCATCTGTTCTACAAGGCTTCGAACGCAGCTCATGGTTATTGAACAAATAGACACTTGAGCCAGATCAAATTACAAGTGTGACCCTGGACTTGGGGAGTAGAATTTTGCCTTAACGCCCGCTGGGAATAAGCTTTTGCGAATCGTCGAGGGATCCCTGATAGAGGAGAGGCGAAAGAAGTCTTCCGACATGGCCCGAGAGCCATGGGTTTATTAAATCTTCAGGAGGGCTGCAATGCTCTCCGACTAGAAGTATGTGTGATACGATTGATGTCCTATCCGATGTAGGAGAAAGCAGACCATACCATCTTAACCCTTCAGAAATGCCTCATTGACCTTGATTTCGAGAGACTCACTCACTCGCTGTTGAGTAATTCTCGATGAAGTCAGCTCCTATTGATGGCAGCTCATGGTGACGACAAAAAAAAACAACTCAAAAGCACAAACCCAAAACGACTCTATCGCGTGATCCGACGACGACTCATGGACCATGACGTCTTTCTCTCTGAAGAAAGCTCAGAGTGACAAACTGCAGAGCAAAAGCCTGAGCTTATACAGGGAACGAGGGACCTCAGTAGCGAAAAGCATCGCTACAACAAACCTCTCGTTCGCGTCACGCTTGAGTTCTGTCACCCAACTTAAGCTTATCCCTAAATATTCGCATTCATGGGCAGAGAGTTTTTCTTCAACGTCCCACGGTTCGTTGATTGATATATCGCAGTGATTGAATCAATTTCATCTTCCGCCAGCGATGAATGAATCCCCCTCAAGGAAGGGACAGGTTGTAAGAAAGTACGACCGGGTACTCTTGCCCACGACAGACTCGGGACTTGTTTCATGTCACACGGCCACCCAACCGGAGCTCAGTTGCCGCTCACCTGACCAAGTAAGGTGGCGTTCGAGTGTGTAAGAAGACACACACTCGGAACATTCGGCCAAAATGGAAGGGGAAACAAAAGAAATATCACCAGCTAGTATACTGATGGGTAGAATACGCCCAGAGGCAAAAGAATTGACCAGCCTGGGGGTCGAACCCAGAATCTCCTGATTACACGTTCTTGTTTAGGAATCGTAGTCAGACGCCTTGCCATTGGGCCAACCGGCCGTTTAACGAGTTGATGGAGTCGAAGGGTTGGATGCCCGTTCATGGCAGAGTCGGAAGCAGAATCTGCTGTTGGACCTTTCATGCGTGGGTTGTTGTGGGCTGGATGGTGGATAGGTCGTTGAAATTTTCTTAGGTGTGCGTGCGGGAAAACGGGGACGCAGATAGCTAATTCGGTGGGGATAGGGAAAAGAGAAAAGCGCAACAAAGGAAGGAAAAAAGTGGACTGTCCTCGTGGACGGGGGGATTGTGGACTCAGACAAGGGAAACCTTCATTTGACCTAAAGCCCGAATCGTAGGAATGAGATCTTTATTGGTTATCGGTGTCCGGTGCGACCGGGTGGAACGGCCGGAGCTCTCGGACTCGAATCGGGAGTGTTGGACAAGATATCCAGCCCATCCTACTCAGATAGCGAAGTAGCTGCCAAAGGAGGACGAAAAATCGTGCAGAGCTATGTACATTAACCAGTCGCCGGGCCAAGCCTTCTGCTGGTACTGGTTCAGCCACTCGGGAATCCTCATGAGAGAGGGTTGCATTCAATCTGTCGATCAGGTCGCCGGAGAGATCGGGTCCCGTTGCTCGTAAACTTGGCTCTAGATGGTGACACTGGTAAGTAAAGATGTAACGAACCGAGGGGGGGAAGGGGGCAAGTAGGAAAGAAGTTGAGACGGCCACAGCGTACACATGGGTATAACATGACCTGTATGTCCGTGGGTTTGAAAAAGCTGGTGTGGTGGTTGGCAGGGACCAGAGTGAAACATGTTTCCATGGGTCCAACCCATGAAACGATGAAAAGGGATTCCCTGGTGAAGAGGAGGCCCCGGACATCATAGCGCCAAGATATTTCGTCTCACAAACGTATACGCATCGACATATCCGAGATCACTTGGAGAGCGCGGCGCCCCTTTGACCAGTCGCAACTCACTGCGACCAAAGGAAGGACAAAGACGAGAACGAACAAGATGGGAATAAACGTCTGACGCTTGGATTGCTCGTTGTGGCTATGTATGTACTTCCGCACTCCGGTCTCAAACCCCTAACTCATCCAGACGTCTCAATGACAGCTCCTAGGCTGCTTTTTGAAGCCGTCAAGGACGAAAGCCCACGGACTCGACCACCACTGAGATGGAGGGGTCGTCAGGGGGGTTTGCCCACGTCCTATGCGGCTAAACCTTTTTGTCACCACATCTCTTTGGCCCTGTGAAATCGCCATAACTGCGCATTGTCGTAAACCTCGTGAACCGAATCAAGCAACCAGCACCAGTGCTGATTTTCTCTATCCATTAACCTCCAACCTCCACAACCAGCTACTGAGACGTAACTCAGTTGCCGTTGTTCTTGCCCTTGGCTGCGGGAATCGCAGGAGCGACAGGGGCAGGTGCAACGGCAGCCGGCTGGGCGGGGGTGATGGGCTTCGCGGCGCCGTTGGGAGCAGCGGCCGGTGGGGTTGGCGGCGGGCGCGGCAGCAGGAGGCTTGGGGGCAGCGGCGGGAGGTGCGGCGGCGGGTGCCTTGGGAGCAGCGGCAGGAGGAGCAGCAGCAGGAGGAGCAGCCGCGGGGGAGCGTTGCCCTTGCCCTTAGCAGCAGCACCAGCGGCGGGAGCAGCAGGAGCAGCAGCACCCTTACCCTTAGCAGCAGCACCACCGGCGGCAGGGGCGGCGGGAGTAGCGGCCTTCTTCTTCGCGGCACCGGCGGCGGGGGTTGCGGCCTTGCCCTTGGCCTTTGCGGGGGCCGCGGCCTTTGCCTTCTTCGCGGCCTTCTTCGCCTTCTTGGCCTTCTTAGCCTTCTTGCCCTTCTTCGCCTTCTTCTTCTTCTTGAGAAGCTGGCGGGCCCTCAAGGGGACGGCGTTCTCCTCAACCTCGATGTCGGCGATCACACCGCTGGTGGTCTCGACGCCGGCGAACGAGGGGACGGAAATGTCGCGAGCCTCCTTGCGCTCCTCGCGATCCTCCAAGTGTTGGTCATAGTTGTTTTGATAACTGAGATTGTAATTAGTCGGCGTGCTCGATACAACGCGAGTGATGCTCCTGGACCTACCTGACAGCCCTGCTATCGATATCTGCGGGAGCACTGCTGACGCTAACGATCGTCGAGGCGAGAAGGAATCCGAATGTAAGGAACTTCATTTTGATGGACTGAAGTGAACCAAAGTTGATGAAATATTAGATGATTCTGTGATGAATGTTGAACCGAAGTAACTGTTTCCAAGGGAATGTCTGTATTAAATTTGATACTGTGAGGCCTGCCGTCGAACCAAATCAAAAAAGATCTAAACGACGCGGAACCGGTCAGATCTTTATGTACTCACTCATCTTTCGTCCCAAATCAGGTGCCCCCAATACGACTGCGAGTGGCGTGAGGCGGAACATGTCGAGACATTGTGACCGAGGGTGCCTGAAACCACTCTAGCAGGACAGATGTCAATGTGCTGGGCGCTGAGCCACCACTCATGGATCAAGAGACGATTGTCGATATCCTCATCTGCATCGCAATGAGAATAGCAACAGCCGTTGAGTCAGGCCAACCGCAGAGAGTCGTTTCGGGACTCGGTCCATCGTCGTCCCAAGTCCTTTACATCCAGACCTTCAGAAAGGGTAAGGTGCTCGAGGCAACCGAAACTCTGTTCCCTCGTCCGAAGTCTTCAGTCCCACACCCTTTTCGTATCATGCAGCGCGAACCAGGGCCACCCACAGACTTTGTAAGGTTATTCATGCTTGATTCGGAACTCAAAGGTCACCCCTGGCCAGTCTCAGGAATAAGCATTGGGGATCCGGAGGGACATCCACACGATTAACCACGACCACGGGTGATCTGCCTGGCTCGTGCCCCCCTTTCCATTCTCTCGTCGCGTTTTCACGTTTGAGGGCAGCAAACTTTGTTCAATCCCCCTGATCCCCTTTGGTGGTTCGAAGGATGCTGTGGTTGGGCCGGTGCTGCAGAACACAGCAAGGGAGGCGAGCAAGGTCAAACCGCCTCAAACCGCTTCGCTTCGTCCCACCATGCTCGTCATCTTCTCGACACCATTCGTTGCATGGTTGCCCACGACTCAATCCGAAAACGATGAGATTCGATAGGCTGGCGGATTAAACGCCTTCCCAGGGGAGATGGCGCACATTTCTTGACATTCTCGAGAACTGCTGATATGCGCAATTGACAAATGACTAGGGCCTTGTGACGGAATAAAAAAGAAGCATAGAACTGTAAATCTGACAGCCCCTTGTCCTTGAACTCTGATTCAGCTCCGGATATCGTGTTCACCGAGAAAAAATTCAAGGAAACCTGCGATGCGAGGGAGTAGACTTACGCGGCGCGGGTGCAGTATGCCGTCGTCGGTGACCGTTGTCAGTCAAGCTTTTTGACACGGCGCTTAGAAGCCGAAGAGCCGTACAGCTTTCAAGTAGCAGATGCAGCCACAAGGCTGCCGAAATACCGAACCAGTGATCTAGACAGGTAATCGAACGTCGCGTGGGCTCGCTGCCTCACGCGATCCGCAGGTTCCGCCCCCGCGGGGAAGAAAAGGGGACCCAATCTTGGACGTTCGGGCCCCGGGCTAGTATCAGAAGCGTGGTAGTGTGTAGGAGAAACCTGGCGTGCCTGGTTACGGCTGGGCTTTGCGTTCAGCCCAGAAAGGCCCCTTGCCTCAAAAAAAAAAAAAAAAAAAAAAAAAAAGCCTGGACCTCACCACGCAAAACCTCGACTGGGCTGTGTTTTCTTGGAGTATCACATGATGTCAATGTCGACAGGTCAAGAGGTCGACAAAGGCACCGGCCATGGCCGAGGCGTTCAGGGTAAGGCCCTGGAGGTTGAAGAAACGATATCCTCCAAGGAATCTGCAGATCTTCTGTTCCATAATCTTTCTCGCGCCTGATATCGGTTGCATATTGGTTACAACTCTTGGCATCCCCGGATTCCTGGTTCCATCGCAGATCAGTTGGTAGGTATTTGGAAATAATCGTTTGCAACTCGAGACACAGGCCACATCGCGGCCCCTCGGGTTCCGATTTTGGAAGTTTTAGACATGAGCCGCTCGCTTCAGAGACAAGTTTTGCCGGAGTCGTGGGGACTCTGGAAGACGAGGTGAGCATCGTCGCAGCCGAATCCCAACAGGAAACCCCATCGATCCCACCGGGACGACGAACTATTTTCACTCGAGAGTCCATTTCAGGAAAACCACCTCGTCCGTTGATGAAGCCAGTCAGTTTGACAACGTCCATGAGGCAATTTAGAACGAGGACGGCATGGACTGGTGTGGCTGAGTACGGCGACTTTTATTGTTGGTGGCCGGCTAACAGGCAAAACAGTTCCCGCTTCGTCGCAAATATTTCCGAATGGAAAAGAACAGTCAGCTGACTGGTTCCAGAAATTGAGAAGACAGAGGCCGTCCGGAATATGTATTCGAATTCGTCCCTTTTGAATGCTCCAACGTCCCGCTGCCTGGAAATTGATGCGCATAACGGCCGAACGGTCCTGCAAAGTGTCGTTCACATAAAGGTGTGTGTTCGGGCGCAGGCGATGCCACAATGCAGACGGAATTTGAAAGGAAAATGAGTTCTCCAGACAGCACTGGCTGACTTGGCAAACAACGGGCCATCAGACGGGGTCGTCATTTTGGCGTGTCGTGATATTGAGGTGCGATTATGCTCCGCTTCCTCCGCCGGTGCTCCGTAGGGTTCCGGGAGAGGCTGACAGCTGCAGGAGCTGAGATTAACTTAGGTTGGCTGGAGGTTCAGATGGATATAAAAATCAAAAGGCAAAAGAAACTCTTCTAGTGCAGATATTCCAGCAAGCATTCTCATGGCAACCTAATTGTGCGCAGTGGGCAACGAAGGGCCCGGTGCAGTCCGTCGTGATAGAGTTGTGAGGTTAACCTTAGATTGGAGAGCTTCTTTTCGCGTGATTGATGACGACTTTCTAGGTTCCTTATCTTCCTGCCCAGGCTTCCATGCCGGCGTGTCAATCTAATCGGCTTATCGGTATCCTCTTATCTTATCTCAGCTTAGCTCACATAAGGTAGGTGGTATGAGCTTTCTTTACCATGCTTAAGTGATATATGCTCATTAATGGAATAGCATCCATCCATATGCATCTAGACACACGTCATTCTTTCTAATCCAGTAAAAATGCACAAACCCGAGTCATCTCCATCTTCGCATCCACGTCAACCATTGCTACTGTGATGCAGTGCACATATTCTTCAACAATGTGACACAGCCAAGCAACCTCCGATCATTTTCTTCACTACCACGCTGTCTGCCAACGAGCCACACACATCACCTACCACACACACCTGCTAACGACGAGCAAGTGAGGTTGCGTGTCGCTGCCCGCGTTGCGTCACAATGGCCGGTGACGAAGAAGCTGCCGCAGCTTCAGCATCAGCAGGAACAGGAACAGCAGAACAGACAGCCACACCGCCGCCAGACGCCAAGATCAGCGCCGCCGATGGCCGTTCCTACTGGCAGGGCATCGATGCCGACGTGAACGGTATGCTGGGCGGCTTCCCCTACATCAGCAAGGTCGACCTGCAGGGCTCGCGCAACTTTCTCGCCAAACTGGGCATTGGCTCGAAGAGCGGTCTGCGGACGGTGAGCCGCGCTCTGGAAGGCGGGGCCGGGTGAGTTTTTCTTTACGACTTTCTTCTCTTCCGTCCGGTGTACCCGTACATTGGACATGGCTTGCGTTTGATTTTCAGACTCGACCTCGCAAACTTCATATCCGTACACGCCCCCTGGCGTTTCTCACCGCTATCTCACCTCACCGCCTCCCAACCCTTTTTTTTTTTCTTTCTCTTTCTTTGCCTCCTTCTGCAGTTACTCATGCTGAGTTTACTCCATAATCTGTCTCACTTTCACTCTCTACCTACCCTTACCCACCGCAACCGCAACACTGCACGAGCGGGCCGAGCTAATGATTTGCCTCTCCTGACCCGTTTCTTCAACCCTTGTCTTACTTTTTGCATCTCATGTCGGAACCTCTCACCGTGGTGTACGGATACTTGCTGCAACATCCCTGTCTCCCCGGTTCAAGTCCCAGTGTCATGCAGACCCTTGCTAACCCCCAACCCCCAGCATCGGCCGCATCACAGAGGGGTTCCTCCTCGATGTAGCTGAACAAGTTGACATCGTCGAACCCATTGCGAAGTTCACCGCCGCTCTGCAGGAGAAGTCGGGCGTGGGATCCGTCTTCAACATTGGTCTTGAGGAGTGGAAGCCGCTTGATGGCATCGCCTACGACCTCATTTGGAACCAGTGGTGTCTCGGCCATCTCACCGACGACCAGCTTGTAGACTACATGCGCCGTTGTAAGGCCGTTGTTGCCCCCAATGACGGTCTCATCGTCGTCAAGGAAAACTTGAGCACTAGCGGTGTCGATCTATTTGACGATGTTGACAGCAGTGTGACGAGGTGAGTTTACTTTCAAACCTATCATCGTCCTCCCCGACTTCCTGTCCTGGTCCATTGTCGCCAGCCTCTGCCGCCACCACCAACCGTCATGCTGTTAGAAACTTTGCCTTTCGTAGCGGTCATCAGTTTACTCTCAATGGCCCACGTAACTGGATAGTCTGCGGCGCATGCAAGACACCTGCATAATACATATACATATACATACATACACGGGACACTGACGCATGGCAAACGCAAAACAGGGTGGATGACAAGTTCCGCGCCCTCTTTCAGCAAGCGGGCCTGCGCCTTGTCAAGACGGAGTTGCAGAACGGCTTTCCCAAGGATCTATTCCCGGTACGCATGTATGCACTCAAGTAGCGGGCTGGGAAAACCAGCGGTGGCACGGCACGGCGACGACGGCGGCGGCGGCGGCAAACCATGGATCCGGGGCTCATCGCCGGGAGACCAGGGGTTCTGGGGGCCGGCTGAAAGGGCTAGACTAGGCCCAGGTTAAACCCAAGAGATACAATCCCGCAATTCGATTTTTCCCTTTCCCTGGCAGCCTAGCATGGGAATGGGATGACATGGCGGCTCGGGCTCCGATCTACTGCACGATGCGGTAGCCCCCCCGGTCGTTCGTTCCTTTGAGGAGCCACTTTAATTCTCCGATCTCAGAAAACCGGGACTACGAGAAAGCGAGAGCGTAAGAGAGGGGGAAACACCCGGCCAGGCGGCGGTACCTGGTCCGCACGAGTCTTGTATGTATGTGTACATGACCCGCGACCAGCCTGCCACGTCGATGTTGCAGATGCAGCAGATAGGCGACGACAGACGACAGGTGTGGGTGTGGTGGGCGTACACAGGACCGTCAGGTTCGTTGGGTTCGGCTGGGCCTTGTTCCCCCTCCGCGGGCTACATACATGGCCTTTGCCTTTATGCATATACACTAGCGATGTCGGACGTCACTAGCTGCACCTCTTCCCTCTCTGCTGTCATACGTCCCACGATGGAATGCAATGGGGTATGACCAGTAAGGCATGCAGTGCAAACGCAGCAAGGAGCTGAGACTTTGCGAGAAGCATTGGTGCCCAAAAGCAAAAAGAAAAAGAAGAAAAAAAAGCCCGTTGCATCTCCCCTGCTTCTTCCCACCCTCCGTATATGGATGGACCTGAACGGTGTAAAAGTGAGGCGAACCTGCTGCATGCTGCAGTTCTATATACAATACGGAGTGCATATCACCAAGTCGATTGGCAACAAACGTGAGTCAAAGGGCTCGTTCCCAGGCAAACCGCCAAAAGATATTATCGTGAAGCGCAAGAAGCGCAGGTTGGACAGGGTGATGAGGCCTCGGACCCGGTGTCACCGAACAACGCATTCTGCTTCCAGTCCCAATGAAGCTATCGTCGTCCACGTCCGTGAGAAACCTGGCCATTGAAATGTCACGATAGCAAGGTAGTATGGTTCTTTAGCAATCGATAGCGAGACGCGGTAAGCACGGCGACAAAGAGAGGGAGGCCGGGAGAGAAAGAGCGGTGTCGTATGCTTCATTGTCGTCATCAACGCATCCCACTATCACCCTCTTGCCTACCTAGTTTCCTTTGGAGTACGGACTCAGAAGCCCCGGCCATCCATTCATCCAGCCCCCCTCAAGTATCGTAGCTCGTGTTCCATCGTGAGGATATCGTGAAGGCCGCGCTCCGTATTTGATGCAGCTACGTGACACATGCCCCCATGCTCATCAGACCCCATCTGTGAAGATCGCGGCCATGGACCCGTGAAACAAGACCACGACCACAACCAAGATACGCGCTACTTTACCAAGAACCCATGTTGAACCCTCAATCCGAAGCCCGGATCCATCCCTTTCCCCCGGCCCGGGGAACAAACCACCCCCCATCAGAGCTTAAACTCAAACGGCTCCAGACCCCTGGCGCCAACATCGACGCGGAACAACGCGCCCCCCAAGCTCCCTCTGCTCCTCCGTCCCCTCGTCCTCGCCAAGCTGCGCCGTCGTGATGAAGAGCTCGGTCCCGACGAACTGCACGCAGCTCGTCGCCAGCGTCGGCACGCGCACCTCGCCAAGGAGCTGGCCCTGGGGCGAGATCTTGAGCACGCGACCCTCGCCGTAGACGGCGTGCCACAGGTTGCCCTCCGTGTCGACACGGAAGCCGTCGGGCTCGCCCTTGCCGTCGTGGGTGTAGAAGACGCGCTTGTTGGAGAGCGCGCCGTCGTCGGCAGCGGCGGCGGGGGCGGGGGCGTAGTCCCACGCGTAGACTTTGCGGTCGGTGGAGTGCGTAAAGTACATTGTCTTGTTGTCCGGGGACCATCCCACCGAGTTGGGGATCAGGATGTCCTGGAGGACTTGCTCGTTGCCCGACTTTCCGTCGAAGCGGTGCAGTGCGCCTAAGGGGGAAGGGGGTCGGTGACCCCGATGAGTGAGCTCATGTTCCTTCTACAAGGGGGGTTTTTTTTTTCCCCTGGTGCATGTTGGTTCTCCGGGAGTGCGCTTGCGGTGAAGAGGTTTGTGTTGTCATGACGACGGGGGGGGGCTGTGAGGTGAGTGAGAGATGCGGTGTCGTGAGTTTTGAGTGACAAGGGTTCATGCCATGTCATGGATGACTGAGAGAGAGAAACGAACCCCGCCGAATGAGAGAATATCCGTAACATACCTTCAACCTGAAAATCACCCAGTCCGAAATCCGTCATGGTACCAAGCCAAAACCGTCCGTTCGGGTCGACGGCGCCGTCGTTGGACCGCAACCTCTCATTGTGCCGGTCGTGCAGCTTGGCGACGTACTCGTACGCGCCCGACCGGACGTCGAGCACGGCGATGCCGTACTTGAGGCCGACCAGGATCTTGTCGGCCGGGTCGACCCCCTCGACGTCGGCCGTCACGCCGACGGGCACGTCGAGCTGCAGCGTCCGCAGGGACTCGGGCCCTTGGTCGAGGTTGACAAAGTGGACCCTCTTCTTCTTGATGTCGACGAAGCGGAGGACGTTGGTCGCCTTTTCGTAGTATGGTCCTTCGCCTAGGCCGCAGTGGATGTTGAGGTACGGCTTGTCGACCGTCCATGTCTGAAGAGGCGCCATTTTCTATTTGGTTGTACAGAGTGAACTTTTGCGTAGTGTCCCCCGCAAAACTCGATGTAGAGAGACTTTGGGTTTTGGTCAGATTATCACTCTGTCCTATACTTGATAGTACTGGAGACTCAAGCGTGAGGGATTTCGCGATGAGGAGGTTTAAGCTATATCCTTGTACAGATAGTAAACCCGGGAATGCTGTCTGCGAAAATGAGTCGTTTCGCTCAACAATTACCCGAAGGAAACCCGACAGCACCACGGTCTTTTCTCGGTTCGGTTCGTCACTCCGCAGACGCTCCGCCCGGATGAGAAGAAAGCGTCTTTTTCTTGAGAGGTAGGAGATGCAGACGTCACGGCAGCATCAGCGGAGTCACTCCATTAGCAACTCTGCAAAGAGCCAGCTTTTAATCATGACATCGCGCTGGTGATATATCCGGCCATTCCACTTGGAATTTTGTTATCTGGCCTTTTCCGCCGGGATGAAGCATCTGGCTCACTCCCAAGAAGAACCACGGAGCCACCGCGTTCGCATTTCCCGAATAGTCGAGTGAATACGCGGAAGACGGGCCGCCTAGCCTCAGTCCCACGATTTTTTGTGTTTTGCAGAAGGAACACAAGATCCGTCAACGTACACAAATACACACACGCAACACACGCACCCACTTGAACTGAAGAAAGGATAATCACCCCAGGTCGAAAGGTTTGCCCATCTCGAGGCCTCCAACAATAAACTGAAAATGGGAGACGGAATCTCCCGTGTTGAAGCAAATGGAAGCCTAAAGTAACCTAGGAAATTTCCGGAAAGAGAGAAAAGAAGCCAAAAGAAATAAGATGCAAAAAAAAAACGGACAAGGGTAAGAAATGTTTCAATAAAACTCCAAAGAAAATTTGACCGGCAGATCTCAGCAGAAAATCTCCTGATGCAACTCATCATTGCCAAGTGGGCAGAAAACAAACAAACAAAAAATAGCCAAGGAGCGAGCGACGCTTGTCAACCCTGTATCTGTAGATTATTCGCTTGCGGATGGATGATCGTCGCCCGCCGAGGACGATCTCGTTGGCTTGGAACTTTGTGTCACGTCTTTCGTAGTTTTGTGACTTCGTACGCAGGGCAACTTCATGATAAAACCAACAGTCGCGCCATGGCAAAGAAATTCATTAGCAAAAAGAAACCCCTGCACCAACAGAGTTATGACCGGTGTTAGATTAGCAAGGCTAAGGATTGCTGTTGATTAAAGACGAAATGTTTGCTTACAGGCCTCGCCAACACCCAGTTCCGGGGGCCCGGGGAAGCATTGGATGCATGTTCCGGGACGGCGGTGCCGCGGAAACAAACTTGTGGTGAGTGAGATGTGCCAGATCCTCCGCGCGCCCGTGGGTGGCCCTGGCCCGTCGCGACCGAAAGTTGAGTGAGTGAACTGTGCGCCTGTGGGTGAGTAAGTGAGCCGAGGGCCGCCTGTCTGGTCGCGCCCCCAAACGCGGTTTCGTCACTTGTGCGAGTAGAGTGAATGTCTCTCGCGGTTTTGGGGGGGGGGTTTTCTTCTTTCCATCCGAACGTTGGTCCCAAGAAATGTTTGCAAACAAGCCGTTCACTTCACGTGCCGAAACAAACCTGCGCGTAATGGTTTCCCCTTCTTCTTTAACTCCTCGGGCTTGGCTACGAGCCTCTAACTTCATCTTGGCTCCGTTGCGAACCCCTCCAGAGGAGGTCAAAGCAGCTTGTATCTGTCACGTCTGTCAAGCGAACCCGCCACGCTCATGGAAGATTGAAGGAACAAATGGAAGTTTACCAACGCGAGAGAAGGAAACAAAAAAGATGGGCCGCCCGCTCCGGGAAATATTTGAATAATACGAAGAACTGAGAGGGGAATATTAGGATATCGTCCAGGTTTTCCGTAAGAATACAGTGGTACCGCACCCTGGAGGTGCGAGGGCACTTGAGCCTTGAGGTGAGGAGTTCATGGGCCAGTCCAGGCCAGCAAGTTTCCATTATCCATGGGGTATCCGTTCATGTAGGTAAGTATGCTATGCAGCGCGGCCCCCCCGATTGAAATGTTCCATCATCAAGGGCTTTTTTAGGGGGTGATCAGACATCAATGATCGCCCACAACCCGGGGGTTAGCAGCGTCTCTTTTTCTTGCAAATTTCCCGAACGAGGGGTGGGTTGTAACGAGGGCTCGTTCACGGTTCACGGGGAGGGATCTCGCGCTCCCATGAATCGTGCAGCTGTTCGTTCGGGTGCAGATGCGGGTTCAGGCGGGAGTAACCAAGAACCATCGATGACATGTATATGTAGCCATACGGAAACAGTAACTGCGCGTGTCTTGTCGTCGAGATACTCTATTTATCCATACAATCGCCTGACCTTGGAGTGAGGTTGATTGGCGCCCTGGCTCCGTGAGTGATGAGCAACGTGGGAGGAAGGGTGTTCCTCGTCACGGATGCCTCCAGAGTCGTATCGGTTAATAGCTCCGTCGCCCTGTCGTCGCAAGCTACACCAGTGACAGTGACGTTGGCGTTGGAGTTGCCAATGTTAATGAAATGGCGAAGCTCTTATTAGGCGCGCATCACTCATACAGCCAAGCCAGCCAGCCAGCCAGCCCCCCCAAGCAGGCTTCAACAAACCCAAGCAAGCACCTTGCCTCTTTTCTCACCCCCAAACGGCTTGCTGCATAACGAGCAGCAACCTGCACGAAGCGGGCAGAAGGGTCACCCGCTGGTCAAAAAGCCGGTGTCGTTGATCATCACGCGCGTCTGTGCCTCTCTCTTTCTCTCTCGCGTTACCTATCGACGACTTCCGTTTCCGAGGTTGGTCTGGTCTGTCCAGCAAAGCCAGCCAGCCGGGCCAGGGGGTGGGTTACGGAGTACGGCGCGCGAAGAGGTCGAAGTCGGTTGAGACTGAGAGAGAGAAAGAGTTGGGCGCATGAACCGCGGCCCGTGTGAAGCAACCGTTTATTAGTTGCAGCTGCAAGACGCATGCCATCCTCACATCACGTATTATCCGCTTTCCGCTTCCGCTTCCCCCCCTCCCCTACCTTACCTTACCTTACTTCGCCGTGCCTACCCGCCCTGCCTTGTGCCATCACATACCTAACTTTCTTCGTCAGGGTAGCATTCTCTTTCTCTCTTTTTTGGCCCCCCCCCCTTGCTTGCTAAGGGGGTGAATGAAGAATGACTGAGGAGATAGAGGATTGGATGCGTGTGTACCTAGCTGTCCCCTCAACTCATTTGCCAGTTGGCGAGATTTGAGACGGCATCGATCGTCTTTGGCCCGGGCAGCACATCCACAACGATCGCCGGCGCACCCCAAAAGTATCACCTTTCAAATCTCTTCTTCCTTCTTTCGTGCGTGCGTCTGCGGCCCTGCCAGGGAGCCAAAGAAAAAGAAGAAGAAGAAGAGAGCCGTCACAGCACTAACGATACCGCGCCAATTCGCGCGAGTGGACGGTTCGGTTCTATTGGGTGTGCGCTGCTGCTGACTAGTTTGGAAAACCAAATTGCTAGGGACGGGCCGGACAGTGAAGACGGGCAGGGAACAGGCATTCAATCCTCTCTTTTTTTGAACGCGCGCTGTGTGTTATTAGATGTGACCTGTCGATGTCGAACGAAATCCTACCATCGTACATGCTTCTTGGTGGCTTGGACGAAGGGGTTAAACCTGGCAAAGCGACGGGGAGCTACCAGGCTCTGGAGTTAGTCTTGTAGAGCACCGAACTTGTTCGTGTTCTGAAGCATCCAGCGACACACTTACATGCCGCTTGGAAGCTCTGAATGGTGGCGGAATGCAGCTTTCGGCTATCAACAGCATGCCAGTGTAATATCTGCCCAGCAACCGAAGCAATATATACCACCTTACATGCGCTCTGGCCCGGCTGGGTTCAGGCGTTGACGGCAGTTGATCATCGCAGTTAACGATGCTCCCCATTCCTGTCGTCGCTGCAGATGTCTCACTTGTCTCATCATTATCAACCGTGAGCTTCGGCCCTTCGGTGGGGGTTCATCTCGCAACTTCCCACGACGCAATGTTAAAATTTGGGCGCGTGATTGATATTATTGCGTCTCCCACATTCGCCGGAGCCCCCTCTCTGAGTCTTAGGCTCTTTTAGCCCAGGACCCCGAATTGGTCGAAACTTTGTGAAGACTAACACGGAACGAAACGTAGCGCCGTCAAAGACCGCCAAACTCTTCTGTCTTAGCTATTTCAAAGGGGTTGGTTGGAACAGACGGGCCCTGATAAACTTTGGAGGTTTGCTGGGGGCAGCTGTCTTGGTACCAATTGGATCGATTTGCTAACCGTCAAACACATCGCCGTCCTCGCATCCACTCCGAATAACGGAGCTTTTGATCGGTGATGTACATTAGTAGTATCCGTCAAGGCGTCCTGTGTGATGCCATCTTATCAAGGGCATAACAATAGACTCTGTCCCCTCTTTTTTGCCCAGAGTCTGCAATTATGCCGCAACCTACTTACCCAGCACGGTGCTTGTTTCGCGTCGGCTCCGGAAGCGACGAGTGTAAATGAAAGCTTGAAAACCAGGGGAATGCCTCCAAGTAGCATGACCATGTCCCCAGTTCGACGTTACATCCGCTCGAGTTCATACTCCCTGTGAATGTCGCGAACAAGGTCCGATGAGATGAGCGTTGCCCGTTCGTCTCGAATCAAGGAGGCACACTATTCCAGACTCGACGTTGCTTCCCTTGGCTCTGGCACTTTGCGGGCTGGAAGCTCTTTGAAGGGATATCCATGTCCGCGGTCTCGAGACATGACATTGCAGAAGTTGATCAAATTTGAGCCTCGCAACGGGGTGTGAAGCCAATCTTGCGGCGAGACAGGGTATGGTTCCTCTTTAGCCCTGATATGCGCCTGCGCAGTCTCCATATTGCAATGTACTGCACTGCCTCTCATCCATGATCTCATTCCAGTCACAGAAGCCGCTGTCGCCAAATCACCGATGTAAGTCTGGTGTGACGCATCACACAGGTCGTGGTTGGCTCTGGACATTCGATACTCATTCTCGTCACGGAAAGCTCGGGGAGCTTCGCGGTAAGATACGCGCGCGTAGCTCGCGGTAAGACCGGGAACAGGTTTGCGCTGGTCTCGTTGTCGCAATAACCCTCGTTCATCAGACGTGTGCTGCAACTTCTGTAACCCAAACCAAGTATATGTACTCCATACACTCAGTCTGCATAAGCCAGGTCCCTCGCGAGCGTGATTTCGTCTGGCGAGATGATCTCGCGCGCGCACACGCCCGTGTTCCACGACTAGGTTACTGGTAGACTGGTAGGGGTGCATCGCGTGCCAGATTCCAGAAGCTGGGATTAGACAGGGCAGAGCCGAAAGAACATGCCGGATTGCGTACCAGCACAGCATCGTTGTTTTTCGCGGAAGCGCGAAATATCCCGGAAAGGCTAAGACAGTGGTATAATTGCGGCTATCCACTCGTTTGGAAAGACTCATTTGGTGAGGCGGGTTAGTGAGTTTGCTGGCGGCGGGAGGCAACCGCCCTCCTTGCGATGATTCGCACCAAGCAGCATGGTACTCTTCTCGCGGGCTGGCTGGACTCTTGTTCATCAGCTACGTTGGCCTGCTAGTCTATCCTGGTGTCTAAGCCTCTGAAGTATTCGTAGGCGGTAGGTCAGGTATTCGTAGCTCAGTGTGTGTGTCGTGTCGTCTCATCTGGAACGAGACCAAGGTACCTCTGTACTCGGCCTGTCCCTGAACACCTTACCGTAGGCGATAGACAGAGGTGTCAGGGGCCGCATATTGGGCCGCAGATGGCACTTCCTTCTGGGGCCTTGCATACAGCTCATGCAGGTGGTCATGGTGCATGTATCCGTACAACGACACGTCCCGCGGGTGGTGCTGTGCGTCGCTGGGGGCCAAGGATCTGATATCATCTGTCGCGTTGGTAGGGTTGGCAACCGCGGGCGTGATATCATGACTGACTTGCGCCGACCAACGCCTGCACGACAACCAATAACCTTCACCGCCCAGCTGCGAAAGCTATTGGAGCCTCTCGTTGTCTTCTAGCCATCTATGAACTCAATACTCGAGGCTCATTTGGCTTGGCTGCCAGAAGAGAAGGCCTGATAGTGGGCCTCGCAAAAGAAACCAAAAAAGAAAAGCCGATGTGAAGAATGAGCTCCTCCCCAGAGAGAAAATTAAACGATAATACGAAGAAGAAATGAGACACCATGAAAAGGCGTGGGTGGGAGACCATTGAGTGTGGAGAGAGAACAAATGGAGGGTGAGATGGAGGGTCTTCCCAGTGAATCTCAATTCCCCCATCCAGGATCCTCTTACCTACATAGTCCCTCCGCTTCCCATGCCGCCGCAAGTGACCGTGTGACGGGCAGCTGGAGCAGAAGCAGAAGCCTGTGCCCGGTGGCCGGTCATAGTCGGTGTCGGCTCACTGGGGCCATCTTGGGAGCGTGGGAGCATGCGAGGGGGGAGCCTTGCCGTCAAGGATGGTTGGTTATTTCAGTTCGTAGGGTTGCTTGCAGGGAATATTACATCGAAATCGATAGTGGTGTGGGGAAGCTTTTTGCAGCGAAGAAGCAAACGAAACAATGGAGGCAGGTTTGACAATGAATGCACAATGGAATGCTGAGAAAGAATGCGAGGGAGAGATAGGACCAAAAGTAACAAAGGCGATGATTGTAGCCTCTTTGGAACTAGGCATGTCTCGTCCATCCTCCAACATTGAACAACGGAATAAGCCAGCTGCTGAAGTTGGATCAGCGCCCTCCCCCCCCCTTCGGACTCGATGCAGATTTGTTTGGCCATGATGAGGTCGCCAGTGATACGTTACCAATGGAAGCATCCCGTCCATGGTGGGCTGAGATGCACGCAAGATGTGGCCATCTCTTCTGGTGACCCGCTCTTGCGGCGTGTGTTCGCTGCCATGTCCCAACGAGGCTTTTTGTCCGGCATCGATCCAGAAGCAGCGACCGTGGCCGCGCGTGAATGGTGTTCCAGGAGGCCGGGAGGCAGGGCTTGCATGACATGGCACGGCATGGCCTGGACGAGGATCCTAAGATGCAGCGGGCGGGATCAGGAGAAGGTGGTGAGCATCGCATCCTTGGCCATGGTCAACCTGCCAGGAGTGCCAGGAAGTTCATCCATCCAACCCACCCGACACTCGATGTGATGCGCGCAATATGTTTCCACGAAGCGGATGCAGCATGCGTCCTAGTGTGGATCTAAACAGACCATCGGTCTGCTAGCTTGCATGTTATGGGGGTTAAACTTTGCACGTCAACTGACCGCCTTGAACGACCGTGGAATGGATTTGCCTGTATCTGTAGGGCTAGCATGCAATCGTCAGTTGGGGAGGTTGTTGGAGCTTGCGGGATTCACCTCAAGAGGGGCAGATACACGAGATGTGCGACTCAGGTCCCTGTTTTGAGAAGCTCCAGAATCCAGACAAAAGTCCAGTGACTATGAAACTCTGTAGGTACTACTAACCTTGGGGCCGGACCATTGGTCACCTTCTTGCAGTCCGCGCAATGTTCCAATGAGACATGGCGGGAATAAGACGCTGCGGGCGTGTCGGGCAGCAGTGAACGACAAGTTGGATAAGTGAGAACGAAGCAGAGGCAGAAGCGTGTTTGTATCCGTTCAAGCGCCAACTGCATTGCTGTGCTGTCATGGAAGAGTTGTCGGTGCATGAGAAAGAAAGCGGTCATGGTCTCCTCAACACATTGTGTATTGCATAGACAGACATACACCGCACTCCGTAGACGTATGTTTCCATAGTGCTTGAATCGTAGAGCCGGCTTAGAATGTGAATATGACAGGTCGGAATTCGAAGAGCGTGAGACAGAAGGGCCTTCCGGATCAAGATCGCCGCAGTGGACCGGAGAGAAAAAGTATCCATAGCGTCTGGGAGTTGTGTTCGTCCGCTGTCTGCGGGAGGAATGAATGAGACGAGATCGACTTTGACGAGTCCTTGTCGTCTTCTCGAAAAGACGGTGACGGTGACGTTAGAGCAAGCCAGGGCTAGGTTCCGTCTTCCGCGAGAGAAAATGAGGAGCCAAAACGTGTCCAAGGTGCAGCTGGGATGGCATGGGCTAGGAGGGCAGGGATAAGCGGTAGGCATGCCAGCCCAGCTGCCCAGGACCCAGGAAAACCTACTCCAGCGGTGGAGAGGGAAGGCAGACAAGAACGACGGCGAGGGGGTGGTTCCGTTGAGGATACCTTCAGCAAGCGCGGACCAGGAAAGCCCCAGGATGAGGATGGTTGTGGTTGTGCAGGCGTGATGTGTCAGGGAACAGGGGAGAAGGAGGAATATGGATACGCCATGGGTGCCCAATATCCAGATGGTTCAAGTGCAAGTGCTATGTGGTTTGCTTGCTTGCTTTATTGTGCTGTGCTGTGCATCGCGTCACATCACGCAGTGCATGACTGGACTGGTTTGGGCCGTCTTGCAATGAAGGGTTATCAAAGGTGGTGTTGAACAACTCAGAATCGTCTCAGATAGTTGGACTCATAGTAACCGTAGGGCAATAGGTAGCAGCCAGTTGAGTAGTTAAGCATCGGATGCCTTTTTGAGACAATATGAGTGAAGCTTGAGACATTCAACGATAGACTCACAGCTTCTTTTGTCTAGGGCTCAGATACTCGGAGAAACTCAGAGTGGGTGTGAATACTTTTCGAGAAGACATGAGAGGAGTCGAGACGTGGAAGCTACTGCGTAGTTGCAACACAAGCGGGCGGGGTGAAAAAGAGATGAGAGTGATGTGATTAATGAGCGGGGGAGAGGGGAACTAGACAGAGAACGACAGGGAGAGAAGCAGAGAAAGAAAAAAAACAAAATGAAAAGATGAAAAGCCAATTTTGGTTGTCATCGACGATGAAGGAACGCTGCGGAATTGGACTGACTGTCAAGAGTCAACAGCCAGGCTCATGCTCAGGCATCGGCTCAGTCTTGAGTCTCAATTAACTCATTACTATCACCCAGGCTGGTTCGATTCGATTCGTGCTTTGCACAATGAAGCGATGAATGTCGTCCGTTCCTTTACCTTCCGCCCCCAAATCCAATTACCACCTTCATCCCAGCTTGCCCTACGTCGTGATGCTTGCATGTTTGCCTGGTGGTCCCTCGCAAGGAAATTCCGTCATCAAATAGACTTCCTTACCCACGGCTAGCATGCTCCTCATTATCCATCTTGCGCAAGAAAAGACACAAACACTCGTCGACACCACCTGAGTCGTCCCCTCCCCTCCTAAAGCTCGGCCCAGGAGCGGAGTTTGTCGCCTGTCTGCCCAAGCCGTCGGAAGGTCAGGGTCCAAGAACGCATGACATCCAATCGAGAGCGAGGTCAATCCAGTCTTCTTTTCGCTTGGAGGGATGGAAGGGGAGTAGGTGGCGTATACAGTATCCGTACGATACACAAGTTGAGTTTCTGGCAATTAGACTCTGCTGAGAGTCTGGCTGGCGCGCAGGTTCCAGATACACACCGTCGAAGCCATTCGTCCCTCTACCCCCTTCTCTTCCAAGCTCCAGCCTCCCCTTTCCCGCGTTGCGGCTTGCCCCAGATTCCGAACGATACGCTGCCTACCGAACTCTAAAGCGCCGGAGGGTTGTCGCCATCGGCAGCAAGCCGGATCTCGCCTCGGAAGTAGCATCGTGCTGCCGGTGGGCGCTACGCTACCGTGTGCTAATGCTTTGACGTATCTGTACGGATAAGGTAGAGACATGTCCGGGGGAGGGAGACATGTCTCGACGACGAGGTCTAAAGCAGCCCACTTCTGTTCAGGACATTCAGGTGAGTTGGGTCACGATGAACCGTAGCCGTCCAGACTTGAGAGTAGCTACTGGCACACTACTGTGTAGATTACCAGAGCCTAGAGTAAATTGAGCACCATGCCCATGGAGTGTGCACTCCAAGTGCCTGGCACCGTTCGTGTCTCCCCTGCAACTCGCAGAAACATGCCGATGGGTGCGCAAGCCTCAGGGTGCGCTAGGCTGAGGAACTTGGTCGGGAACCACGCTGCATGTACCGGTACGCCCAAAAGAAGAGGGCCGCGACTTACATCATTCCGCATCTGCCGTACCGGCTGCTACCCATCTCCTGGTCCAGCTCCGCTATTGTTTCTTCTTGAATCTTGCCTAGCTCTGGTTTCGTCGTCCTTTCCCCTTGTGGTTTACGGTGTAATGTCGTCCAACCCAAGTCACGGCAGTAATTAATACTCAGTATTCCGTATACGTACTGTCAAAATGAGTTGCGGCCTTAGTCACGTCTGGATAACTCGACATCGTCGTGGGTTGCCATGGACCGTACATACGTACTCCGTATCGATCACCTCTCTCTCTTTCCGCTTCAGCCCAACCTTCATACACCCTGGACACCGCCGTGAAGCAACGGAACATTAGAGTATCGCGTATCCGTCACCGACATGCGTTCCATCGGATCCCGCCGGTGGGAGAACCTGCAGTGCTGCACTACGAGTCATCGACTGACCAGCCTCTACTTCACCTCGAACACGCACACACATACACCCACACAAACAAACATCTGGGTTGGGTATCTCATCTCGAACCCCAAGCCCAGCTGTTTCCTCTCCGTATTACAATCACGCGCTCGAGAGTGCTCTCCTTCTCGTTAGGTGTACAGATGCCAGAACCCTTGCTGCACGAGACAATGGCGCAGAGTTGTGGCTCAAAGTTTCCGTGTCTTCCTTTCTTGGCCACTCATGCGAATCAGTGCAGCTTTATTTCCGCCCCAGACGGGCATTCCAAACGTCACCGTTGATCAGATGGATTCCAATCATAGACATCCATATGGCCCGCCGTTGCGCTAGCCCAGCTGGCCCCCATTCTTCACTATCCGGCTTGCCGATTCGATATTAGCCCATAGGCTTGTAAATCGACTTTCCTAAAGGCTAAACCGCCACACACCGAGTGCGGATTTCGCTGACTACCTGGATCCCGGGGGGCTATAAGCTGCGCATCTAGGCACACACTGAAGCAAACCAGAACCGACGGACCGTCCGGGACCTTACAAGATCTGGATGCGACCAGGTGCTCCAATGCCTACGGAGACTATACATCACCTGGATGCTCTGTGCTCCGCTCTGTACGGATTATATAGGTATAGAGTGTTACCCAAGAGACTGACGCCGAGCCGAGTGGATGTGCAGCAAAAATGGCGATCTGCTCAGCACCAAACACGCCGCGCTGGATCCTACTCGTACCGGACAGGCGGGCACTTTGGGACGAAAAGTCTTCGACGGGGATCTATGGACTTGGACGTTGGACACTACCACCACACTATTCTCTGAACAGATACGGGACACCGCACGCTACCGTCTACCTCTCCTCCGTGCCTTGCCATGCTTGACGAACCACGCTAGCCGGCTAGTTACCTAGCGTCTAAGTAGCTTCCATGAGCCTGGTCCAAGGACGTCGTCTTCACTCCCCCGTTCGACTTCTCTCGCTCCTCTCCCTTCCCCCCGGAGACCCGCGCAGGGACCCCCGAAATCCCGGCCGATTTGTATTTTTTTCTCCCTCCCACGCTCCACTGGTCGAGATGAGAGAAAGGTCCAACATCCCGCGTTTCTCCCTCAGCCTGCCAAAGTCGGTCAGAAGGGCGGTGATGAGAGGGGAAGCTCCCCGATTCTTGCATCATGCAGCGGAAGCCGTTCCTGGGGCGTAAGAGCATTCCTCTTCTCCTTTCAGACATATCTGACTGCTGCTGACAACAAACCCCAGTGCCTTAGCTGCACACACCCTCGGATGCGAATACATCTGTGCGAGAGGGAGAGAGCCAGATACGCAATGAGCATCGTGGAGTGCCAGACGTGCCACCATCCTTGCAGGTCACGGAGCTGCCCTCGACACAATAACGGTTGCGCAGCGCATCGTCATCTCGCGGCCCCTTGGGTTCATGACAAGCTGCCCAGTACGTCTCGGCCGAGCAGCCATTCTTCGCGTACTTGAAAGTTGACGCCGCCTGAGCTGAGCATTGTGAATTTGTACGGACAGCTAGCTTAAGCTAGCTAGCTGCGAAGCATCACTAACTGCTGCCCGTCATTGCTAGGAAGACCGAGGCAGCACAAGCAAGCACCATCCCAGTTTCTCGCTGCCGTTCCGGAATGGCTCTTCAGTCGAGAACATTTTGGCCCCGTGCGTTAAGCATGGCTAACCCTCCTGGAAAAAGTAATTCTGCATGGCATGTCACAAGAAGCAAAAACAAGAGGCAAACTTCCCTAGGTCCAGGTCCCAGCCAAAGGCAAGGCACGCAAGCAAGACAGAGGGAGAGGAAGAGAGAGAGAGAGACAGAGAGAGAGAGAGTCGGTACCGTCATGTCAGCAGGGGACTTGTACCGTTACTTACCTCTCGACCCGAACGAGAGCAACCGGTCGACTAAGCCCTGTCAATGTCTGAGCACCCTATGGCGCCGAGAATGGGTCTACCCCCCTGGTGTTTCCCTTGATCCCATGCCATGTACCCCGGCCAGCACATTTGCTGTCCACAACCCAACAGCTTCAACTTGTATCCAAATCCATGTCGCCGTTCATCCTCCTCTTCTCCTCCTTCTCCTCCACCACCGTGTACACCCCCATGCACGTTAAGCTCGTTGGTTCCCCGGTAAGTTGACAGGGCTCGGTCGATAAGAAGGCTATGCCGCCATAAGAGAACTACGCTAGGGCAATTCGAAAAAAAATCAAATAGACCTGGCTCCTCCCGACCTTGCCTAATAGTCTCTGTCGTGTAATGACTGGCGGTTACATTGGAACCATAGCAGCTTTGCAAGAGACTCCTAACCACTCCTTTCGATCACACTTGCTCATCTAAATCGAATACGACCTTGGTCACCAACCCACCCTGCCCGGTTATCAAAATAACACTCAGTTCACACGAGGAACACGGCTCACCGCACTACGCTGCTTCGAATATCCAGCCTAGCAACAACTCTCACTTGATTCACGTCCTGCAACGATTCTCTTCTATCAAGCAGACAGACTTAGAACACGTCAAATTGTTGGATCACTCCTGAGTTCCTGAAAAGACCAGCAAGAAAGAGACCTAGCTGTAGCAAGGAAGAAGGACGCGTTGGCTACTCACAGTGAGTCGATCCAGCCATCACCTAGTGCCTGAGGTTCTCCTCGGCCACTCATTGCCCGGGATCGAATCCAGAGTCATGAGTGGCCCCCGTTCAGCCTGCACTCATCCCACGCCATCAACACATTTAATCCTGACCATCGGCACTGCCAACCTTCAGCCAGCTTTCCAACCTCCTCCACGGCCTTTTACGGTCACCCAAGTACTTTGCACACCGAAACTTGCATCTCATCTGGAGAGCTCTTTCTTACAGTCGATAAAAGCAAAGCAGCCTACCATCACATAGAGAGGTCATTATTACGACCACCGACGCCAATCTCGACAGGCTTGCATCTACCACATCGGGCTTTAGCCAGCTCTCTGATCAGAAGATTGACTTGACTGGACGGCTTCCATTGTAGCCGTTGAACAAGTCTTTCTTACCTCCTGACCTATTCGTGATATCTAGACCTTGGGACTGTTGGCTTCGACCCAGTTAGTCCCACCAAAGCCGACAACCTGGCGATCTCAGCGGTTGTCCGATTCTCTGGACATCATCAACCCCAACGTAGCCGCGAGGCTAAGGAGGGCGAAAACGCACAGACAGATTGCCTGAATACGACTGCCCGGTATCTTGGACAAGACAACACACAAACTACCAAGCAACCTTCTCCCGGGCCGGATTCGGACTACTCCTCGGCTTCGAGTACTGGCCAGAACGGTCAATGTTCGGGCCAAAACGGCCGGGAGAGTGAAGGGGGAAAAGGTCTCGATGTCACAGAGGGGACCTGCACCTCACTCTACGACGCAATCACCACCTCGAGCTCCCTTTACTTCCCAGCAGAGTCCTCTATCTCGAGATAGTCAAGCGTTCCAAGATGTTGTCAGAACCCCTTCCGCAGCCGGCGAGAGACACTCCCATGCGCCACGGTCCTTGGGCATCCGAGGGTTGATCAACCCGTCCGAAGCGCAACAGGAAAGCTCCACTGGCGAGTCATCACAGCCTCGGCCAACTGACAGTCAGACCTCGCCGTATGGCATGCCTCCGGGGCAATATACCACGTCTAGTGATCGCCAATATGCATTCCAAGGTCGGGGACATCCTAGTTCTCAGCCCGGTACTCCAGCTGGCCACCCGACAACAACGCCGTTGGGCCACACACCATCGGAACATTCGCCCAAGAGCGGGTTTCCCTTCCCTCCCATGGGTGCTCCGAGGCAGATTCTCAGTCCTCGAGAAGTACGCGCAGCCAGCGTGAGCCAGACGAGTATGCGAGGTCCTGAGCCACAACAAACTCCCTTTTTGCCGCCCAATGCGCCGCGACTGAAGCGCCCTTATCCTGGCGAGGAGGGTCCCCAGGAAACCCTTCGTTCAGCAACCGGTCTGCCCTTCTCTGGACCACCTTCCCTAGGCCCTCCTTCGGCAGGAATGGGTCCGCTCACAACGCCGCCGCGTTCCATGTCCCAGCCCATGGTTGGGCACATGCAACCTGGCAACCCCGACCGGCCTCAACTGCCCCCTATGGCACGAGATCCTCATGGTAGACCAACGGAGTTCCATGGTCAACCAATGCTCCCTCCTGGCCAGAACTATCCCCCGCCACAGTCACCAGGCGTCCCTGTTTGGTCCACACCTGGAGCTGGAACGTCCTTATACCAAAGTCTGCGGTCAGATGTGACGAAGGCGGAGGGTGGCATGGTAGTCAGGCTACCGGGAGACGAGGGAGGCATTCTCATACCTGTGGACGTACATCAGGCGTCGAAGCAGGCAGATGAGAAGCGCCAACGGAATGCCGGGGCTTCGGCACGCTTCAGACAAAGGAAGAAGGAGAGAGACCAGGAACAGACTGCCAGTCTGCAAAAGTTGGAGCAGCGTGGACGTGACCTGGAGGCGAGAGTGCGGGAGTTGACTCGGGAGAGGGACTTTTTACCGGGACGAGCGCAACCGTCTTCGCGATGTGGTTCTTCGAACGCCTCTCAGCGACATGGCGAATGGACCTCCGAGCCCAACGTCGTCGAGAAGCGGAGGATCTATGGCGGAGACCAGCCCCATGGCGCAAGCTCCGATGCTGCCTCATCAGTCTCAGGGCTACGCATCGAGCGAGGCGTCTTCAGTGGAACGACCGACGCGTAGGCGTAGGACCGACTCGGCCCCGCCTCCAGAGTTCTCGATGCCTTCGTATGGCACTCCGATCCCTCAAGCTGGAAATCTGCCGCCCATGCAGGCTCCAGCGTATGGCATGATGCAGCAGAGACCCCCGTCTACGGCGCCGGGCGGAGAGCGACTACCACCTCTTCGGGGCATGGAGGGCCCCTATCCTGGCCAGGAATCGGGGCCGGGCGTATCTGCCGGTGGTCCCTTGTATCCCAGCTACACGCGTGTTCCTCACGAGACGGGATTCGCGAGCAGATCAGCTGGACCGCCACCACCCGGTCACCACGGGCATCACCATCATGTCCACGAGGGTGGCCCGCGGTAGAGCTGAGAACAACAGAATTATAACAGCGTACGACAGAAAAAGTGTTTATCTCTTTTTAGGCCTTTTGGAATTTCATCGACCGACCGCATTTCTCTACATCGACACTCGCTACCCAGTTTATACCCACTTCGTTTCACTGTTCGAACTCGTTCGCTCTATACTACGGATACAGATTATAATAGGAGGGAGGAGATGGCGGGTTTCCAAAAGGGGACTGTTTGATTTGGGTTTATTTTATTTTTTTGGGTTTATCTCTCAGAGAATCGCATAGTTGGGCGACCGACGCAGAACATTTGTTATGGGCTGTAAACATGGGAGTTGGCTGCATGGGGATCAAGGAGAAAGAAGGAAGAGAGGAGGGAAGGGTTGTGTGTCAACGAGAAGAGTCAAAGTCACCATTACAACAGAAAGGAAGCCACCTTTGCCTCTATCGAGGGAGGTTTGGTCCGACCAAAATCAACTTTTCCACAGCGTTGGGTTTTTATGTTTTTTTTGCACTTTTGTTGTTTTTTGCCTTGAAATTTTATGGCGTGAATGGGACGGAGGGACTGGGACTTGTTCATCAAGATGGGGTTTCAGAGCGGATATTTGATAGAGCATCAGCTGTTTACCGTTACAGCCGACTGTGTGTGTTTTTTTTTTGTTTTTTTTTGCCTTTGTTATTCATGTAGTAGACGCCGGACCAGTCAGTGATAGCGTCGGTGTGTTTGAGACGAAGGCCGGTCTCGTACATGATTATGAGATCTCTTTACGCCGGACTTTTGGTATCTCTAGATTTTTCAAACAATAGACGATCGATTGTGTGTTATCATTTCCTTGCTTGGCGCAAGATTCAGAACAAAACCCCACTGCGAATCTGATAAACAAAGTCGATTTAGTAAGAACACCGATGACGAGAAGAAACTCATGGGCGTGGGGGATAGGGAAGGTGGCAGTAAGGGGGTGGGGGTGGTCGCAAAGGGAACTTGAAGTGAGGCGAGTAGAAAAGGTGTGTAGCTTGACCATCAGGGGGACAAGGGGAAAAAGAAGAAAGGATCCCAAGTAGTTTTTACTGGATGATTTGCGAAAAAGGCTACAAAAAGGCGATCGAGAGGACGAGGGGATGGGTTGGCAGCCCCGGGTGCCCGGGCGGAAGAAAAGTCAGCTTATGCCACAGATGCGAGTCATCCCAATCCAATACATTTCGAACATGGACTTTTTTCTCTGCACTTTTCTCTGCCACCTCTCCCCACGTAGGTATGTCTCCTTGCTTATGATCGACCCGGTAGGTCAGATCCCATCATCCATCCATCCCACATGAACGGCGCGCGATTTGTTAAGACTGGGAAGGAGGGTGGGTGGATGGGTAAGGGGCCCACGCCCGTGGCTACAAACCCGCGCCGCTGTCGTCGTCGTCACTTTTTTTTTCGATGTGCCAGCGTCGTTCTTGACAGGACAGCAATGTCTCACGCGCGCCTTGGTACCTAGACTGATGGATAGATAGACAGGTGCTTTAGGGAAAAACAGAAGTCTCAAAGAAGCGATTCGATGGCAGCGTCGTCTCGCCACGTCACGCAAACCCCCAAACCAAACTCCCCCCTCCCTTTTTTTTCCCCTCGGAGCGGCAGCGAAAGGAGAGTGTAGACATATTCGGTCCGCGCCAACGCAGAAAGGCCCCCCCTTCTCGTGGGATTTATCGCGCTAGCCGACAAATATTCCCGTTCATAGGGGCGCATTTGAGAAGAATATTACAAGAGAGAAGATGCTTTTCTTGGTTCAGCCAAGACCCAGCTTTTGGACTTAAGGCTGTATTCTTGAACTAAACCCCTCACACCCCTCTCCTCCTCCTCCTCTCCCCTCCCTCATCTAGGAATTTCTTTTCTTCCTTTCAACAAGATTGATCGACGCTGGGGCCGTTGAGTGAACTTGTCAATGATACTACTGGTATACTATATCGATCAAAGCTGTCTGCTTTTCCCCCCGTTGGTGCGCTTGAAGAAAAAGTGGTACAGAAAAAAGGAAAATAACAGACGGCGTGGACGGTGGACGGGTAGACGAAAAGGCAAAAGAGCTTCTTGCCCAATCAGGCAATGAGCTCACCGAGGCCGAGGTACGTACCGAGGCGAGGTGAGCCAGCCGGGCTCTCGGGCTGACGGCGGTAGTGGTGGTGGTGGTCGTAAGGTAGCTCGGACACGGTTCAGGGTCTGAACAAACGGACGGAAAGGAAGGGCGCTTATGGGAGTAAGTGGAGGAAGGAGGGAGGGGGGTGAAGTGAGGTGGATGGTTGGTGGTTGCGAAGACGGGAGACGGGAAACGGGAAACGGGTTACGGGGAAACGGCGGGCGGACGCGGGCGCGGGCAGCGGCACAGCAATGGAAGGGCAAGGCAAGAACGACTTCTTCATTGGGGCCTCGTTTCCACTTTCCATTGGCGCTGAGGTGCGTGAGGTAAGGTACGTGACTGACTGCCTTCCCAGCTTTGGGGGGGTTTTTGGCCCCCACTTCCCGTGGGTCACGTCCCCGTTCTTGCCGTACTTGGGCTACACGGCAGCCACGTTTGACAACGACACCTGCCTTGCGTCCCCGTCATGTACGTAAGGTCAGGCAGGTACGGTACAGTAGTACTCTGGCATTTTAGGTAAGGCAGGCACTCGTCCTTTCGGGTGTGTGTGTGTGTGTATGTCGATGATGCTGATGTTTTTCTGAAGCTGATGCTGATGCCGGTGCTGACGCTGCATCTATCACACATTTACTTACTTACATACGGTTACACACACCTCGAATCACGGCATCACGACAACTCGACACGTATACCGGACAGCCCCCCCCCCTCCCCCAGCCGCAGAAAGCTGCGTATGTGAGTGATGAATGATGCGCGAGATGCATGCTTCTCTCGGGTTTTCGTGCACCTTGCATCCCGCTAACCACAGCGCACGGCGTCGGTCTCCCAAGATGGTTTGGTCTGCCACATCGAGACCCCCTCGATGCACAAGTGTCTTGCTGAATCGGAGAGGCCATGTACGTCTGTGGTATCTCAGCCTCTCTCTCAGGCAGAGGCTTTTCAGCTGCAGCTGCATCTTGGTGCCTTCTCTTTTTCTGGGCAAAAACGCCATCAAAGTGCTAGTGGCCCCCTCCCTCCACTCCTCCGAGCGCACACAATGGAACCTAAATGGGGCATCACAGCTTGAGCTGAGAAAAGACAGAGTGGACGAGCAGACGCATCTTCCCCGACGACAGGCTGTACAAAGTTTACATCCCCGAGCATCTCCCCTGCATCGTCTTGCGTCCCCGGCGACGTTGACATTTTCATCTATCCTTTTTTCTTCAACATGTTTCCCATGTCACGCATGTGTTCGTTTCCTGCCAACTCTGTTTTATATGCCCACGATCCCCTCCCCTCGTCTCCGTCTCTCAGGTCAAACTTTCTGTGCCTTGTCCTCCTTCCCATTCCCTTCCACACGGTTCCGTCTTCCATCATCACTTGGACGGCAGTTCTGGAAGCTTTTTTCTGCCCATCATCGAGGCGGTCCTAGCTTTTTGGGCTTGACTTGCTTCCCTTGGCCTCGTCCAAGTGTTGTTGCACCGTGCCGTGCTGCACACACACGCCTCGTTCGTATCGTACCTTCGTACCTTAACATGCCCTCGCAACTTGCAAATGGAAAAGCCAGACGAACGGACGGACTTTAGGGAGAAAGCTAAGCCCGCCGTCAGCCGCCGACGCCGCGACTCTGTTCATGTTAATGATTTGCAATTAATTAAGTTTTGGTGCCTTGTATCTCCCTCTCTGCGGTCTACCTACACTTCTATCCCCAGGTATTTGCTTTTAGTTACTTTCCTTGGCCTTGTCACCAGTTTTCCTTAGTTGGCGGACAGACGAAATAGCATTAACCGGCAGTTCGTTCCTTCACACACATCCAGGGAACGAGGGGTGAAGCGGCCGGCAAGCAGCTGGCCACTTTGGCAAGATGCGATTGGGAGAGGTTGTTCACGATGCCGCTTGCGCAAAGATGAGGGATCTGCGAGACCGAGGTGGCCCTGCGAGACATCAGTGACGAGAGCGATGAACGAGACAGAGCCCGGGTTGGACCCAGAATACGATGTGTCCAGCAATACAGACATACATACCCCCTGGGCGGCGGCGGCGGCGGCGGCGGCGGCAGAACATAGCAGCTGCATGAACCGACCCGGCGCGATGCGGGATTCGACGTTGCAGCCCTCGTCGGGCCGTCAACGCAAAGTGATTGCGTCAAGTTTTAGCTTGCCTCTTGGTGGGGAGGGTCGTGTTGGACCACCGGTAGACCATTATCCTACTAGCCATGGCCTTACTCTCTGTATCCTCCTCTCAGGCCTGGGATAGTTGCGGGCCAGCCAGTTATCAAGGCACCGTAGGTACAGAACAGAGAGGAGAGGGGAAAGGGGAGTGAAGGAAGAGCGGGGAGGGTGTGTTGAGGAATTCGAGCTGATGCTTTCCCTTGCTGTTTTCCATCTTCTTTTTGCTTCTTCTCTCTCTCCCCAATCCTCCCACTATGCCTCTTTGCTCGGACGAGAACCACGGACCCGGTCGCCCAAGTAGACTGACTCTTGGTGTTCTCCCAGCTTCTTCCTTTTTGCTCTCGAGGGGTCCGATGTAGAGGTACATCATCCTGACTGGGGCACGTCCCCCGCCATGTACTGGTTCAAAACTGCCTGTTTCTGGCCCGTCCCTTTTTTTCCTTCTTTTACCCAATTCTTGTACATGATTTTTTTTTGCTTTTCGGGATAATGGAGGGGAAGTGTGAAGGCAAGGAGAGGGAAGGGGGAAGAAGGATACTAGGTGGGCACACCTTTGACACCCAACCCGCACCTCCAAAGCTCTCTAGTACAGTAAGGTATACAGTCACGGCATCAGGCGCTTCCCTCCTCCTCCAACCCCCGATAAGCTACGGGGCTGCCTTAGCTTACGACTTGCATTTTCTCCGAAAATCGCAGTCAGTCTCGGCACCCGGGGTCCACCAACTGGATGACCTGCAAGGCGACCCAATGCCGGCAAGCCCCGGAACCGCGGCGGGGGGAACCTGACCTGACAGCCTACAGGAAAGACGGCAGAGAAAGGGAAAAGAAAAAAAAGAAACCCCCACCCTTGAACCACTTGAACCAGGTACGATCGGGCAAGACTGGAGAGTCTTTTGCTGGTGGCCAGATTTACCCCGCACCCGCCGTGTCACGTCATCTAACAACCGGCCGGGCGTTGTACCGGCGGCCACCTCGTCCGCAGGCTTGATGGCTGGATGGATGACTTCATATCAATCAGCCCCCCCGTTCCCGTTGTCGCCTTTTTCCGCACTTCCCCCTCTCGTTCTCGGGAAAGGGTTGTCCACACACAGTCCCACCTTTTTCTCTTCTACGGTACCTGCCGAGGTTCTCCACTGCTCCCCCGCCCGGCTTGGTCCGCCGGCTGCCGACTGGGACCTCCCGTTCCCTGGAATCCGGTGTGGCCGGGGTGACCCCGACTTGAGAGCTCTACGACGGCGGCCCGAGAATTCCTGCGTTGTCTCTTGCCCTCGCCTGGCTATTGCTAACCCACCTTATACTAACTCCCGACGCCGGGAGGGGGGGATGGTGAACAGTGTGCTTCTTGATATCAAGGTCCAACGATTGCCTCGGTCTATGACTGAGATAAAAAACTGAATTGCTAGTTCTTTCGCCCTCTTTGAATAGCTATTGTATGGATGCGAGGGAGTTTACATTACTTTAGACGAGCGACCTGTGGTTGCTGCGACGGCTAACATGCCAAGAAGATGATGAAGGACGCCCAAGGCTTGTGGGCAACTATTCATTCACACACTACTACAGTCCCATAAAATAAAACTCCCCTGGTTTACGCGTATCAAGTAATCGAAAAAAGGTGGCGACTATGTCCTCGCAGGCCATGGTGAGTACACTGGCCATCTAGATGAGATACTCTTCTTGTTTGCCTTCCACTCCCTGTCAGATCATGGCAGGCTGCGACTTGTATAACACAGCGGGCTTTGATGAAGTGACTCGAGTATGAGAGCATCCAATTATACAGTCACAACAAGGATATCCGAAAACATACTATTTACACACTCGCCTCGCTGGTCAAAAGTCGAGTATAGCGAGCTCGAGAGGATAACAACAATAATCAGGTTGATTGATACGTGCTGCTGTACTGCCTTTTCAAACAGTCTCGTCCTGCCTTGTATTACCTGCACTACTTTATCACCTAATATTTCTTCAACAATTGATGATGGGTGTATTTCTAAACTGAACCAAGTTTGAAGGCTTGATTCCCCCATCTTTCTGGCATGAATCCAGCGCCTTATTCTCAGGATAGACTGGTCTGTTGGCAGCTTACAAATGATCAATCAGGGGGGTTGAGTGCTAAAGAATGACTATGAGCGGGGCTACTCCAACAAAGTCTTGACTCTTATTGTCATGCTCAGATTTCGTGTTCGGTTCGTCAATCGAGATAGACAGTCTGAATAGCTCGGCGCTCTTTACCGTGACCGACTTTCTTTCCTACCACTATAACTTAGTCTCCTTCATTTTGAAATTTCTCCTCCCCGCCTCCTACCTCGTGTTCTTCCCATCGTTTCACCAATTTCGATATCACAAGCTGTTCTGGGCTGGGCAGCACATCACTTCGCGTTGGTCTCGGTTCGTGCTGCTAATGAAACCAAAGTCTGAAGTAAGCCGGGTTTCCCAAATAGAAATAGGTATTTAAAAGACATCACCCTGTAAATTGGTTAAAATCTTTCCCCAGAGGTGGTAGCAGAAGCCAGCCTGCCAGATCTGATGATTCGCCATGGTTGAATATACCATTACGGGGGCACTCAGGCACATGCCCACGTCACTGGCCCGGAGGCCTAGTTTCTTTGCAGTAACCATCCAAGGAAAAGAGACCTACTCTCAACTACTCCTTCCACCTTAGAACTCGCTTGACCTTCCCCCCCCCCCCCCGGAGTATACAGCCAGGAATACAATCGCACAAAAGACTAGGAGAAAACGGGGGCGTAGTTTATGTAGGATTGAATGGAAACCGGCAGCTTCGATGACATCCTGAAAAAATCCGCTAGAAATCTCTGTTCGTTGACGTAAAAACCTGGCGATTTCATTCGAAAGCGGTACGATGCCGAGCACCCATTCCTCTCACCTATGATTGCCCATCGAGATGATTTATTCTCATACAGAGACGTCTATTTATATCCAGGTGTCAGGGAGTGGGGGACTCCAACAAAACGAGGCAGTTTAGGCAACTAAACTCAAAGAGAGAGTAAATGTCAACCGGCTCCCCATACTTTTCTCTCGTTAGCTTGAAAGGGGAACTAAAAACACTACGCCGAACTCTTCGTAGTTTGCATACCCACCCCATCCATTCGTAAGGTTATCAAGAGATCACCTTCTGTCGACGCAAGTGAAGGAGGTTGGGTTTGCAAAAGCGCTACCATCAGCACATGTTAATCGTATAAAAAAAGACCTTTGTGTAATAAACTCCCATCCTCTGATATGAAATGCAAACTCCCAATATGAGCTTCCGTCTCGTGGCGCAACACGGTTAGGAGACTCATTCCTTTTCATCCTACGCCCAGGGAAGCGTGGTACAGCTTTGGCGTCTAAGAGAGTACTACTCTCAACAAGCAGCCAGACCCGTGCATAGACACGATGGAGCTGTGCGGTCTTCAAGAGAGACCATCGTACACATGTCTAGCCGTAGAGTCATCCACAAGACCTCCCAAACATTGGGTAGGCATCGTAGACCACGAACGGTCATGGGACCAAGACACTTGAATAGGGACACAAGATAGGCCACCGTCATGTCAACTCGCACCTTGAAAGAACAATCATCAACCGTCACACAATAACATTCTCATCTAAAAGATCATTCTCCAATAAATCGTACAAATTCGTGATTAAATCGTACATGCCCTCCCGGACAAGTTCTATCAACGACATTTCCGTAAGCACGTCTTATAATATATCTCATTGCCCCCTTCGTCCCAATCAGAAAATACGCCCGGGTGGCACCACCCCTTTATTGACCTCCCACAGCGCGTCCCACAGCCCCCGCAATCTCCCCAAACAAGATACCCTTGAACACGCTCTCGCCCATATTCTGCGTCCAGTGACCCGCCTTGGAGAGCTTCTCCTTCCAGAGCTTCTTCTGCTGCGGCGCCAGGTCCTCCCAGCTCACGGCGGGACCGTACACCTCTTCGTCGTGCACGGCGGCCTGAAACCGGGGGACAGGGTCTTCTTCGATATGCGTGGGGCTGACAACGTCCTCGCGGATGACGATGGGATCTCCCTGCAGAGCGTGGACGTCGCCGACGAGAGACGTGAGGAACTCGTTGGGCATATTTGCGACGGAGCCACCGCCGGGGAGAATGCGAGGTTGGACTGCACCCATAGTTTCGAGACCGAGTTGGAAGAGGATAGCGAACATGAGGACGAGAACCGTAGTCGCTGCGAGCCAGGTCTTGGACCACTTGCGGGGTTGCAGAGCGACCGCATAGCGCTGGGGGCGAGGCGGACCACCCTTGCGGATGGGAGCGTCCCTGTCGGTGAACTTCTTCAAAAGGATGGAGTGCACGATGACGGTGTTCTTCATCGAGATACTCGCCAGCTTGATGTACTGAGGGCGGGCGGTAGTCTTGGGCGGGACGTAGTGGGAGAGGGCGACGTTTGTGATCTGCAGAGGGTGCACTTCCTTCAACGTCGTAAGCAGATCAAAGTCGACAAGCAAGTCAATGCTCGAGTGCGCCTTATGCTCGAGCGTGAAGAGCGATATTGACCGATCCTGACCAACCGCAGCGACGAGGAACTGCGCATTGCCAATCTTGGCACCAGGAGCCGAGGGAGGAGTGAAGTTCCGCGCGGCAATGGTCGTGATTTGGTTCACGGCCTTCGGCAGCTTAACCGTCGCCGCCAAGCGTCCAGGTTCGTCCTCCTTGAGCGGCAGTCGGATTCCCAACAGGATTGCACCAGCACGTTTGGGAATGTTGGTGCCCGCCAAGACAAAGTCTTTCGACAAGTACCGGATTGACCGGAAGTTGGGCCAGGTACCGGAACCGTCCTCCTTGATTTCGTAGGCGTGGTGAGGACCGTCAATCTCAGACTTGACGACGTTGATGATGAACAACTCGCGCTCGTCGCAGTACGCGACCTGGTACGAGTCCTCTCCAGTCTGAATGACGTCCACATCCACGGGCTCCTTGGAGACATCCAGCTGTCCGAGGATCTTGGGCTTGGTAGCATTCCCAGCTGCAATCTCAAAAATCGCAATCTGCGACTGCTTAGCCAACCCCGTCGCCACGACACCGAGCTGCTTCTCGCCATACGGCGCAGACAGCCGGAGGACGCGCTGGTACGCATCCTTGTCGACCTCGTTATGGGCAAAGATGGAGGTGCGCGACAGCTCAGCCAGGCTCACACTAGGAGCGTTGGCCCCGGCCGAGACGCGCGCTTTGCTCTGCTCGATGCCAAAGGCGCGGAAGTGCTCGTTCTTGCCCTTTTCGACCTCTTCGGGGCTCGAGTTGATGCCGGCGTAGAGGTAGCTCGTCCTGCCCTTCTTGGGGCCGGCGGCGAGTGTCATGACGCTGTCCTCATTGCGGCTGAGGTCGGCTTCGCCGCTGATTTGCAGTTCCTCTTTGGCCGAGGTGTCGATTACTGTCTGCGGCGCAAAAGGTCAGTCGCACGAAAAGGCAGATGAGTGTTGGGGAGGGGGGAGAAGCGATGGGGGGTTGACAGACAATCTTGTTGGCGACACCACTGCGGTTGGCACCACCTCCTCCGCCGATGAGAAGCCGATTCGCATCTTGAGGGTCGAATTCGCAAGCGTAAGGGAGGTAGTCGAGGGTGAGCTTCGCGGTCTCGAAGGGGGAAGCCATGGCTGGCGAATCTGATGGCGGTCTTGGTGGGGGAGACGTTCCCTGCAAATTGACTGGAGAATGGGTCCGAGGTGTGAGGGAAGAGGATTTGATTTTGCTGATTACACGTATCAATCGTCAAAGAACCATGGCTGACTGGAGTTCAGTTGCGCAACGTAGGCTGGAGGAGAAGCCGTGAAGTTGGAGAATGATGACGCCGGAACGAATGCGGAAAAAAAAAGAGTTGGCCAGATGGCCTTGCCGAGTTAGTTTAGGGGGGGCCAACGTCAGTTTGCCTCAGCTCTGATTCTGGTATGGAACCTCCCCACGTGTGTTTTAGTGCAAGTAAGCTCAGCTGGAGCACGGAGCAGGCAACCTAAAGCTGTCACCTCACAGCTCCCGTCAGCTGGGGGAAGCACGGGGGAGGTTCGTTGGCCGATCCAAAGACCCCTGCGCTTCTTCTTAATTGGCTGCGTTGATCATTTCTACCCATATTTTCTCCAGAACCAGCTCCTCGGAGCTGCCAAGATGGACAACTTCATTTCATCGACTTTGTTGTCACAGTCGTGTCTTTTTGCTGTCTTTTGTTGCTGCAGCTTTCAGTCTACCTTCACATTGAGGACATCTTGTTCAAGCAGAATTAAACAACAACCATCGTGTTCTTGTGTTGCTGTGACCGCCAAAAAGTCGGTGATTCTATCTATAGGTCTATGAATGGAAGCATTCGCTGGTAGCTTCTCTCGAAATCACTTGGTGCGCTGAGCAAGGTGTGCCTCTCTCATCTCCAAATGAAAGCGCAAATGATCCTTGCTGGCACAACGCGCTGGCGGCACCATTCTGCCCCCTCCAAAAAAGTAAAGAGTAACGTCCACCCTGTCGAGATCTCAAGCCTCTCTCAAAGGTCATCTCGATTGCGCTGAATCGCAAGCCAGGCGTCCTGGGCCACATGGAGCTGGTACAGCGTGTTGGGGGCAAGGCCAAAGCTTTCGTCGCGTCTTATGTTGGACAACTTGTTCGATTCCAGAGGGCGAATGGTCTTGCCACTGGGTGAGATTGACTGCTGGTCCGGACGGTTCTGTGGCTGCTGCGACTGTTGCCTCAGTTCAGCCTGGGAAGCCTGCTGCTGATCCAAGATTGTTTGAGCACGGTCCATGAGGTGCTCGTAATGGCGAATTCGGTGCTCCCAGTGTCTCGATCGGCCTCTGCTGTCGTGGCGATTGTCATGGCGATTCTGCCTTATGCTTCTGATTATTTCATTGCAGTCGTGGCAGATTTGATCCTTGAGACTGGTATGCTCAGATGGTTCGCGCTTCATGCAGCCAGATCTTGTGGATCCACGACTCTTGGTGCAGTCATAGGTGACGCACTCAACGTGCTGGCACGCATAGGTATAGAAGACCTTCTGGCACATCTTGACTGCGATGACTGGTTCACATAGCTTGTTAGTGATTGTCTTCAAAGCACAAGGGCGACTGAGTGATTATACCTGATTTTTTTCAATGGGGGTCTTCGTTGAATGGTATTATAGGCGAGACGGTATATAGGCGATCGTCTTTGTCTAGGTCAGAGGTCGAATGTCCGTCTTTGATAGGTAGCGGAGTGCTGTGTCGTGAGGTTCGTCAGATCGGTTCTGAATAGCCAAAAAGGACCGTTGAAAGGGTCGTCAACTGTAGGAGTGAATGTGCCAAATTAGGAGGAGCAGGCGACCATCTTCGAGAGGACGATGGCGATTTGGAAAGTATCGTAGCTGTCCCTTGACTTTAGGCGAGTGCACAAGAAGAGTTTGTAGGCCAAGAAAGGTACTGATATTTCTTCCGTTTCTACTTCGGTCGATGGAAGGCGAGATCGAGATATTCTTTCGGAAGCTGCCGTTCCAGGCTCTGTTGGAATGTGGTTTGTTCAAGCTCTCGTGAGCGAGGTGTGTTTTAGGGTAAGCTGGAACTGCGTATTAAGACTCTGTCAGCCAAGTGTTGGAGAGGAGAGATATTCTTGGCGGCTGTGATTGCAATGCTTAGCAAAACTGATGTGTAAGGAGCTGGGAGTCTTTGCCGAGAAGAAAAGATGCCGTATCAACGAAATGTTGGTAAACGTGAAGGGAAGCGGGATTGAATTTGGAGTGCGCTTGAAATATGGAAGGTGAAGGTGAAGGTGAAGGTGAAGGTGGAACCTCAGGGAGGGAACGGGGGAAAGTGCGAGTACGGGGCAGAAACTCACCAGACTGGAGAGTCGCTCGAGCTTTGCTTGTTCTTCTAGACCTATCAAAGTCAACTATGAACTGGTCGATCGCATTAAGCAGTTCAGTATTGTGAGGGACAGTCCTGCCAGGATCTCGAATTCCGTAGAGTGGTGCTATTGAAGGGCAGGTGTGGCAGAAGTCTCAAAAATAGGAGCCAGTTTGATACTCACTGAAAGAGAAGTGTCGGTCGGAGGAATCGATTCAGACGCTCTTCCCTGAGAAGATGCTTGATTTGTAGCCGGAAGGTCTGAGATAGGAGTGAGGTCAGCGTCTTGAAAGTAAACTCGCAGTCTAGGTTGACTTGGCGATGGTCTAGGTAAGTAAAGGGCACGGTTTTGATAGCAGATAGCGGAAGGGAATGGCGTGGTTTGTGAAAGGATTGGAGAAAGAGGATTGAAGGCAGAGGAAGATATTTGTAGTCCTCTGTGAAGTGTATGGGATATCGTACCAGGTAGTGGAAGGAAATAGTGGTGATGGTGAGAGTGAGGAGGAAAGGGATCAGGAGGCGGAGGAAGATATTTGTAGTCCTCTGTGAAGGATATTTGATTGATTTTGGAGCGAGGGAAGGTTCGACCAACTGATGGGAGGTGTGAAGAGGGAGTTTCAGGGGAATGCGAGAGTGTATAGAAGGAAGACGCCGAGACCTGAAGTTGGCCTTGAGAAGGGCGACGGGAAATCACCAATCCAGATTCCCAAATGGAGGCAATATTTGAGACCGGTAAATCCGGCGTCGAAGGGGTTCGGGGTGGTTGGATACCGATGAACCGGCGAGGCGAATGAAGTCTTCAGAGCGCGAAGAAGACAATCTTCCAGTGTAGTCGCCAACGGAAAATATGCCCTGATCTCAAAATTCGGAAGGTAAAGACGAAATTGAAGATGAATGAAGGGCTGGAAAGGGGAAGACGGGGAAAAAACCAACGAACCTTTCATGAGAACTCCAAATGTATCATGAGAGCTTCAACGCTGCCGTAGGTAAAATCTCGAATCACGGGCACGCCTTCCAAATTTGTTTCAAGAAAGACGATGCTCTGGTGTTCTGGAACTCAAATCAGGACCTCGAGTCGATGGCTCGGATTCGATGTAGTCACAGTTTGGGTGAGCATATGTTGAGCGTATGCTGAGCTCGAGGCGACGTTAGGTTGAAGTCGAAGTTTGATAATGAGGTAGGATTGAGGTTCAGGCGGGAGGTTGAAGTTGAGATATCAGAGGTATTCGAGGTATGGATCAGCCGCAGATATATATGTGTACGTGTGTACTAGCATTCAGTCTGGCGGGTAAGGTCGGTCGTGATTTTGGAGAGGAGGACGCTTGAAAGACCACACGGAGAAGATTGTCGACGAGAAAAATAAATAAAGGCTGCTCGTCAAAAGCTAGGAGAACAGTCAGGGTCCCATCTGAGAACCCATCTGTAGATAAGATGGAAGGAACCACAAGCCACCCAGCCAGCTACCTCTTTCCTCTTTTCATCTCAATCACCCATCCCAAAAGCAACATGCCAGACTCAACCAAATTTATCTCTCAGATTATTACATTCAAATCTCTGAAAATGAACACAGTCCCTAGCACCGGTGAGATGGGGGTCATCTTTACTCAATTAACATTTATATTTCCTTCCAATCACCCAAACAACTCCGGGGCAATTCGCTACTACAACTACAAACCGACTACAAACTACACCCATCTCGTCAAAGTCCAGTCAATCAATGACCGAAAAGACCTCAATTGCCATCCCCTGACGAGCTGCTCAATCGACAAGAATCTTCTCCTCCAACTCCCCAAACCGCTCATAAAAGCTCTCAAACAGCTTAATAGCGTGCTCCACGTCCGCGCTACCGCCCGTCTCGCGGATAGAGTGCATACTCAACTGCGGGTTGCCCAGATCCAGCGTCCTCACGCCGAGCTTGGCGCTGAGCATAGGACCGATGGTGCTTCCGCAAGGCGAGTCGTTGCGCACGACAAACAGCTGCAGCGGGACTCCCGCAAGGCGCGCGCACTCCTGCAGCAGCACGATGCCGGGCGAGTTGGTCGCGTAGCGCTGGTTGGCATTGACCTTGATCACCGTGCCGCCGTTCATGGCCGGCTGGTGCGAGGACTCGTACTTGCCCGCGTAGTTGGGGTGCACCGAGTGCGCCATGTCAGCCGACACGAGGAAGGAGCGCGAGAGCGTCTGCTCGTAGGCCGTCGACTCGTAGTCCCCGCCGTCGTGGGAGGACACGGCTACGTAGGACCCGTCAGAGGCCGTGTCGCGGCTGCCCGGGAGGGAGGCGAGGCGGCGCAGGACCGCGGGGAGGAGGTTCGAGTTGGCGCCGTGGGCCGAGGTAGAGCCGATCTCCTCGTGGTCGAAGCAGGTTACGAGGCGGATGGTGGAGTCGTTTTCGAGAACATCGGCGGTGCGGACCGAGGCGATGAGGCCCTCGATGGAGCAATACGTCATGTTGAGGTTGTCGAGGCGGGCCGAGAAGATGAACTCGTCGTTGAGGCCGCCGAGGCAGGACTTTTGCACGTCGTAGAGGACGAGCTCGAAGTCGATGACGGCCTCGGGCTCGACCTCGGCGTGGGAGGCAATAACGTCGAGAATATGAGGGTGATGACGCTCCGTCATGGCCTTGAGCGGCTTGAAATCCTCCTCGGCTTCGTCGCCCTCAGCAGCAGCAGTCTCGGGCTTGGCGCTCCCCTTGTTCAGCTCCGCCGTGGCCAGTCCGGCAATGGGAAACAACTCGTTCTCCTTGTTGGGGTCAAAGGTGGAGCTCCGATCGAGGTGGATGGCGAGCGTCGGGATGCGCAGCAGCGGCTTGTCGACCTTGATCAGCTTCTGGACAAAGTTGCCCTCGGCGTCCTTTACGAGGACTCGTCCGGCGATGCTGAGGTCGCGGTCGAACCAGCTGTGCCAGATGCCGCCGCCGTAGGTCTCGACGCCGACCTGCATGAAGCCGACGTTGCTCTTCTTGGAGACGGGCTTGATGCGCAGGGTCGGGGAGTCGGTGTGGGCGCCAATCATGGCGACGGGGTTGCCCGGCTTCCACTTCTTGCCGATGGCGAAGGCGACGATGGACGAGCCATTGCGGGTGAGGTAGTATTTCCCTCCCGGGCGCAGCGCCGAGTTCCACGAGTCGCGCTCCTTGATCTTTGTGAAGCCGGCCTTTTCGAGGCGGGTGGCGGCGGTCGCGCAGGCGTGGTAGGCTGCGGGCGAGGGGCACAGTTAGCTGGCTGCTGCTGCTGCTGCTGGGGTGAGGTAGAAAACAAAGAAATCGTCTACGTCGCAAACAACGTGTCTATGGGTGCTTACGAGTAGGAGATTCGTTGACAAAGTCGACAAAGTCGAGAGCGGCAGCGGAAGGAGCCATTGTGCTGGTAGATGTCGAGAATCGAGCTCGGGTCTGGAGGGGTCGTCGAAGGACGGTGACGGTGACGGCTGCGATGGCGGGGTTCCTGATTGATCTGGCAGTTGCTCGGCACAAGAAGGTCGTGGCCGATAGCATTTAGGGTTTGCTAGATAAGAAAAGCTAGGAGGTTCGTCCAATTGCAACTAGAACAATGCCACAGACGTTACTTCTCTCTCTCAGTCTTTCTGTCTCGCGGAATCGTTCAGTCGTCAGGAAAGGTCACGAGGGGGGCGGCGGGCTTCTATCAGGTCGCATGTCGTCAAAAGGTAACCCGACGTTGATCCGGCGCCGAAAGCTGGGATTATTCTGCTTCACCTGCCGAAAAGGAATGGGGGGGGACCCAGCCCAGGTGCGTTAGGTAGCTGGGTAGGCATGTAGAGTGTGGAGCGTGTGCACCACCGGCTTCTGAGCGTTAGGTCCAGTTGATGGGGGATCGGTGGGTGGTGGGCGTGGTGGTGGTGTTGGTGGTAGCCCCCCAAAGATTTTGCTTGGAATGATCCGGTCACAGGCCGGTGATAGCAACGATACGTACTCGCAATCTCCAACAGGCTGCAACTAACGCTGCCGTGATGTATCTATACATGCACCAACCAACGTACTACCCGTCCATCCCGTGAGTCTGTACCTTACTCTGTAGTGTATGTAAGGCAAGGTGAGTCTACCTAATGTACTGGCGCGGCCGGGCTAAGGTAGAGAGGCAAGGCAGAGCCAAAGGGTCGGTCGTGTCGGGTCATGTCAGCAACCTTCACCTCCTTGATGATTGCATACGCCACCAAAAGGAAAAAAACCCTCCCGTGATAGTAAGTTGGTGTAGGGAAGTATTTCATTCGAATTAATCGATGCGTCGTCGATGGAGAGCGTAGTGCGTCGATGTTGGTATCTGTGTGTGACTTGACGCGCGCCCTCTCTTGCTCTCGGTCTCTCACCCTCGTCTTCTTTCTATCCTACACACTACACACATACGGACACACACGCACACACACAAGCATAATTCTTGAGCATAAACACTTTCCATCGCAACATCCGAAATGTGTTACCAACCTCGGCTCGGCTGGGAGACAGACTGCACTATCCCGCCTACTGTTGACCAAAGAAAAAAAAAAAAATCCCTAATGGGCCGCTGCCCACAATGGGGATCCCCGTCAGTCTCCTCCTCACTAGTAAACACAGGCTGGCTATAGCAACACTGTAGGCCACGGTCCTTGCCCCTGGCCTGGCAGTGAGCAATAGAGGGGGGAAAGTGGGAGAACAGCAGGAGCCTCTGCCTAGGCACGCTACTCCGTATACAGCAACAAGAAGCAGAAAAAAGAAAGAGAAAGGACGGGAGAGGAGGGAAAGGAAAAAAAAAAGCACCGAAGTCCAGGGTCAAGGGGAAAGAAGAAGAAGAAGGACAAGGCAAGGTCAGGCAAGGCACCCGAACCCGTGCAAAGTGGCGGCAAAGTCGATGACTGTAAAACCCATGCACCATGTCGATACCTGGCGTTGCAGCACGACAGATACGGAATTGGACCCCCCTCCCTCCTTACCCCCCCGGCTCTGCAGATCCCAGGGATTTCCTTGAATTCAAGCCACAGCCAGCCAGACTGCCAGACTGACGGACTGTTCCAGCAGCGCCTTGCAGGACCATGGACGGGATGATGGGACACCCACAGTTGACATCCATCAAACAAGCCATTATACTTCCCGTCCATCTCTCACACGCTCTCTCCATCTGTCTCAGTGCCTCCTGGTGGTGGTGGTGCTGCTGTTTCTCCAAACAAAAAGCAAAGAGGTCTCGATAGAGCCAAACAGTCACTCAAGAAGAAGCACAGCCAGCCGGCCAGCAACGAGAGGAAGGTAGAGAGGGCTGCCAGTGCCAGGCGTCTAGACACCAGATGGCTCATAGCACATGGTGAAACTTGTCACCGGTCCTCCCTCCACTTCCTCCCATTTCCCAACGCTGCCACACAGCTCTCATCAGCAAAAAAGACTTGGGCCACTCTGAGCTCCGTACCGGTCGGGAGAGCCAAGCTCATTGGCGTGGTCCCCTTTTGGGATGCCCTGCAGGCCCTTGTCTGTGCTCATCCCCACCTCTCCATTCCTAAGCCAGGCGTACTAGGTCCATATGAGAGCTGCTCTAGTATCCGTATGGATACACATTGCAGTATGTGTTGTAGAGTGCGGGCTCCCAGGGTTGTTCAATCCTCATCTCGCCAAAATAAAGAAAAAGATCTCTAGCCTCTTTGGCTGCCAACGAGAATACGGAGGCAGCTTCTTGGCCCCCTGAGCCTTTGCTGCCTGCCAGACAGCTCTGTTGGTATGGCGAAGTTGGTGTAAGTACCCTCTTCATGTAGAGTTATGCGGACGCTTTCGATCCCCATCCAAGGTCCAGAGAACAAGTGTACCTAGTCTATCCGTAGAGTAAATCACAGCCACGAGACCTGCAGTCGGCTGGTCTATCAGTCTGTCCTTACCATAGTCCAAAGGTCCGAAAGTCCTGCAGTAACGTCGACGGTCGACCATCACCGCGCTCTGCTGCCCGCAGCCCGCCCCAGACCCCTGTCAAGGTCAAAACTAACGAGCAGGGGTACTCCATGACCAACGCGGACCCGGGTTTGACAAGCTGCCCTTTTCTTTTGCACGGAGCAGATGCCAGGTCCCTTTGGATCAGGCAGAGTATCGAGCAGGTGGTCAGTCAGCGAACGATGTGTGGCCATCAGACAACTCTGTCTGGAGACTGGGCGGCCTTCTGTGTACGGTGTACAGAAAACGGAGTATGGGTTCTGGAAATACCCATCGTGTTTTTTTTCTTTCTTTCTCAAAAGTGCCATCCTTTGTCAGAAAAGCGGCCGTCAGCCAGCCATACATTGTGCCTTCCGAGTTTGAAGGAGGCTGAACAAAACACCCGGTCAAACTACTCCGTGGTTATCGCACTTTGGCACGCCTGTCGATGTCGCGAATCTGGTGCAGAGGAGAGAGCCGCGCTCAGGGCCTCAATCTGTACCGCGGTAATGTTTACCGCTTATCTGTATTCTTCACGCCTTCTGGAAGGAGCATCGGAACCTGAAGAAAAACACGTCGCAGTCAATCCCTTCGCCTGACCCAACATCCGGATCAGTCGCAAAGGCATGGGAGACACCTATATCGCAGCATCGCCCAATGCAAGATGCGCTGACCTGACATCCCATCCGACCCTCACACCCGGTCTCCTCCAGTATATACATTCGATTATCAGCTGGCAACCGTTTGCAGTTTGCAGTCAAGTGGTTCTTTTTCGCCACGGGCTGGACTGCGACCCGAATGAGCCAAAGAACGGCTTGCTCCAAGGCCCGGTGGTAATCTCAAGCCCACTGTCTTTACTGGGCAGAAAAAAGGACTGGCGATTGAGAGGGAGAAGAGAGACGGGCCCCAAATGAGACGAAGAGACACACCTAGCCCCAGTAGGTGCCGCCTACCGAGTTTGAAAGCCAATCATTGTCCGTTCTTTGGGTCGGTCCCTTTGACCAGGGGTTGGCCTTGTCGCGCTGTGGACACTTGTCCCGGCGACACGCATACGCTTCCGTCACCTTTCAGTGAGATCCTCAGGGGCATGAATGCTCTCTTCCTCGATGTCCCCTGTGCAGCACACGAGTGAAAAGCTCCATCTTGATAGAAGGAAAACTGACAGGTTTCTCCTGCTATTCTTTTGCTAACGGTGCTTTGGTTGTGGCATATTTGACACACGCAAGCGCCAGCTTCTTGTTGCGATGCTTGATGGAGGCTCATGGCATAGGATACCCACACACAATGAGAGGGGGGAGCTGGCTCCGGGACTCGAGCATGGTGCCGACCCACCACAAGGGCGGGGGGTCTGGCCCCCTTGCCCTTCCCGGGTCGTCGATTTGAGTGCGACGATCAGACATCTTCGACTGTATCAAAAGAGCTGCCGTTTGTTGGACACTGTTTCCTATGTCTATGGTTTCTAGCAGTTGCAACTTGCGAGCTGTCGCCATGTAAGCACGCGAGTAGAGACTCGCGGCTCTTTCGACCACTGTCAAATGTAGTGCGCGATGCGTATGCTTGCCTGAATGAGGTGATGTGATGGCAACTAGCCACAATTGACCCCAATGTCCATCGATCTTAGCCGGGGGTGTGTGTCGTCAGATATGGGTGGTGTCTTTGGTGACGCCATTCCCTTGCCAATCGAGCCTCTCTGCCCGGTATGGCAAAGTCCAAACTCACAGCATCACGTCCTCCGATGGAGACCAGCAGCCCTCTCATGTTGGCCATAGAGGTCGATCGGTGTTGACTGGTTGTTTATTTTTTTTGTTTCGTTCTTGTTGATGAGTGCTCTTGATCGTCATATCAACTGGTTTCTGTGCGTAGCTAGTTCCCGCACTGGCAATTCGAAACTTTGGAGGGGACCCGCAGATCGTCCAAGGCAAGTGGGCTGTTGGCATACCAAATCCTGCTTAGGCATACTGTGTACCAATACCGGGACAGGACGCTTCACATTGCCCTCAAGGTCCCGAGTTAGAGCATCGTTTCGACCTTGAAGAGAGAAAAGATCGGAGGCGGCGACAGAAGCAATAGGTTTGTGCTCGAGTTCGTTGGCTGCATGACCCTCGCCCGTGCCGTTCAAGCGGGAACGAAAATGCAAACTCTAAGCCCATACCAAGTCTCTGCTTTCGTCCTTTCCAACGTGTCTCTTATGTCAAAGGCCCTGTCGCTAGAGGGAACACACATGCAAATGTAGAGGAGAGCACGGTGGCAATCCCACGACCCCGAGCGTACAATAGCAACGGTGCCATCTAGACCATCATGACCAGAAGGGGGAACAAGGTATTCTGGGATAGAAAGCGGAGGTGATTGAGCGAGCCGCTCTACGCCAGGGATTCCCGCGTGGAGGCACAATGGCGGGCAGAAGGTTGATAGTCACGTAGGGTAATTGCTTTACAACCGTGCTGCGTTGACCTTGTTCGAACTCGTTTCGTCTGCCTCTTCCTAGATGGCCTTCCATCGATGGAGGGAGGGATATTGTCTCACAACCTAACGTTCATCGCAATGTAGGTGTCGTAGCCAACTCTGTGTGTTGCATACTCTGCCCTGGAGTGATTGGCAACATCAAGCCCGGCGGCGATCCCTGCGCAGCGTCCTGAATAGAACACGACGGCCTCGACTGTGCGCCTTTCTCTCTCTTGACAACCAGGCGTGGTAGGATATTTCGAGCTGATACGGCGTTGTGTAGTCGGCTGCTAGCTCGCTGCTTTCGCTGTGCAGTTTTTTATGTATTACTACCTGTTCTTTGGCAGCTCTTACAACAGTGCTGCCTCGTGTCTCCATATTCGTGACCCTGTCTGTCAGCCACTTTGGCTGGGGAAGCGGGGTGGGTGGCCCAAGGCGTAAGGCTTGGAACCAGAAACAGACGGTTGGCCGCGCACACGTTCCCTTGCCGACTTAATTTTTGTTCCTTATGAATCTGAAAGAATTCTTCACCTGTGAGGAGTATATCTTCTGCCGAAGTTCCAGAGGAAGTGGTTGATGCGACAGGATTCAATCCATAGTATGGATAGTACTCTGTACTGCCGTTTGGAATCCTGGTGGTGATCGTTGCAGACACGGGCCAATAACAGGAAGCAACGATTCAACGTCTGCACGAACGCCGACAGCAAAAGTTCAGAACAACGGTCAATCCTCCGAGCTGGACCGGGCGAGAAATAACTCTCGTATCTCTCCAGACTGTGCCAGCTGAGGATGAGAACTATTCGAAGACTGCCCTGATCGAAGCGTAGAACACGAAAGGGGAAAAAAAAACGGAAAAAAAACACCCCCAGATTCAGCGCAGCTTTGGTACGCACGCCAGCTGCCTCGAACCATTGGAGCTGTTTACCGGATCAAGGATCTGGCTGATGGTGTTGCCGACCCCTGCTGGGCTGAGAAGACCCCGAAGATGCAGCGCCAATGGACGGGTGATGTGCTAGTGAGGCGATCGACTTGACCAAGACTGGATGTCAGCCACGCGCACGCCAGTACAAAGTAGCCTGCGCCTCTTCCATCTGGCGGCCCCCCCGGGAGTGTCGCTAGTTCGAGCACCCACGCCATCAGGTAGTAGGGCGAGCGGCCACTTGACGAAGGCGTTGGACGGCTGGCGGCATGGGGAGCCAGGAGGACAATCTGCCCTTCTGCCACAGCTCTTGGCCGTACATGTATTGAATGACAAGCGTGATGGTGCTGGCGATGGCTTGTCGTCTTTTTGATGACAGAGCGGTGGCCTTTCAAAGCTGCCGGAGGTTTTGAGTGGCCCACGAAGAAGCGGTAAGTAAGAGGACTCTCGTCTGGCTCGCTCATCAAATCGAGTAGCAACAAGGGCGAGGCGAGAAGTAGGTGCGAAAACAGAGACACGTTGAACAAAGATTGGCCCGACAGATCCAGGTCAAGGCTCCCCCCCGTCTGTTGTATGCTGGGCCGTCCACACTTGAAACGGATGTGCTATTTTGGCGGCCAAGGTACGCGGCGGACAGTGGGGCACCTGGCATAATCTGATGAAGCCTTCTCTGGATGTGTCTGTGTCTGCATCTGCATCTGTGTCCCTACGCGGTGCCTGAAAGCTGTCTGCTTGTGCTGTCTGTCTGCCTGTCTATCCTTTTCGGTTCTTGCAGCATCTGTCAATCGGTGCAGTGCGTTTTGGGCGTGCAGCGCCGCCAGCTGGTACAAGGTGCGGCACGTCTGCGACACGTCTACACCGGGTGCTGCTGCAGAGACATTGGAAAAGAAGCAGTGTGGCATGGCCCAGGTGGGAGGGACGGGGATGGTCTGGAGTCGAGGGGCCGCAAAAGGAGCCAAGCGCAGCGGGAGACGCTTTGCTTTTCTGACATGGCCGGACGATTGTTTGGCAGAAGAAGAGGCCCCCTTCCGGGAGCTGGTCCGTTGACTGTCGTTCCCTTTCCCGCCCTGCAGTTGTGATGCTGACATCTCGCCTGCCGCGACGGCGGATAATTCGAGCTGCGTAGCCGAAACTTGGCTAGATAGAGTCTTTTGGTACTGTGCATTGGTGAGGATGGGAGCCTTGTGGCGGTCTTGATAGTGAGAGTGTACTGGTCGTAGCCAGACCATCAGTCCAGCCAACGGCCTCGCCCACTATCTATGCAGTCGAAGGCAGGAGGCTGTGGTTGCGAGTAGGGTGACGAGTTGGAATCCGTTTCTTAGTCATGGGCGAGGGCCAGAATCGGATCCGGAAGACAGAAAGAAAGCTGATGGTGGTGGTGGTGGTTGAGTCGAGGATTGAGCTACACCCATAGTATGTGAAGCTTGACGCGGCTGGAACGAGACGAGTCTGGGGACGTAACCTTATTGCGCGCGGTCCAGCCAGTCACGGTCTTTTTCTACTCAACGGTCTGACAGTCGGAAGCTCGAATAGAGAGAAGAATTTCGATTTTTTTTCCCGTCTTGGTCAAAACGACCGAGAAACGAGATAACAGGTTGTAGGTGGATAGGCTGCTTAATTTGTTCTCGTGATGATGCTGGTCTGATGGGGAAAGAGAGCCAAGGTTGAGCATCGACCCGAGCCTGGTATCACGACTGATATCTTGGCGGCAGCGTGGTCCACGCCTACCGGGAGACAAGCGATCCAAAGGAGCAGAAAAGGAAAGGAAAGAAGAGAGCAAAGAAGCAGAACCGTCCCCCTCAAACACACAAAAGAGAGACCACCTCAGTCGTTGATTGCGCGAGAGAAAGTGGCAGCGTGCTCTGTGTAACCATGACTTGTCGCCGTTGCTCGCCCGTTACTGCCCACAAATCGCAGCCCAGAGTGATGTAATCAGAATTGGAAGGCGGCGAGGAGTGAGCATTTGGAGGACAAGGCAGGCACGGCACGATCGCACACCTCAAGCAAGACTCAGGAGTGGCAGGCACGATTCGACGAAAGGCAGTTGGGTTGGGCGGATCACCTTCACACTTCTTCTCTCAGGCAGGTCGGTCGCGACTTCTTACCCACGATTCCACCCCATCCATTCAGAAGCAACATAACGCCAAGTATCAGTCACCGGCAAGGTTAGGCAAGTACCGAATGGGATCCAGACACATCGTGATTGGGCCTGACCGAGAAAGAGAAGGGTGGAGGGAGGGGGGCGTGATCTGAGGTACCTAGGTACCTACCTTGGACAATGAGAGGGGCGGAGGGAGAGGGGAGGGTGTGGGTAAACGAATGAATTGGAAGGGAAAGAGGAGTGAGTGGAGGGGGGACTTTTCCTGGGCCTTTCCTGCCGCTGGTCTGGGTTGGGGATTTTTTATTTTATTTAGCTGGAGATCCTCTGCAACGACCAGCTGGCATTCCCGTCTGCTGAGGCAAGCACTGGCAAGGCGAGGCCAAGGTAAGGAAGGTACCTTACCTTGAACACCAAAAGGTACATACGAATCCTTGAGGTACGATGATGCGCAGATACCTAGAAGACCGCAACTACTAAGGTACCTACACCTTACTGTGTAGTACCAAGCTCACCATTTCTCAACTTCGTGTCCTTGGTTCGCCACGGTTGAAGGAAATACCCAATCCAGAGAGTAATCAATTAAAGAGAGGCTGTCTATATATCTCGTTCAAAGTATCTGGAAATGATTCTTGGCAAAAATGAAATTGACCACTTCCACGGACAAAGTCTCTTTCTCTCTCTTATTCTCATTTTTCTTTTCCTCCTTCATAATTAGCAATTAGCCTCACCTTGATTTTCTCCACGACGCCACGACGGGGCCAAAAGTTAACCTTACCTAGAAAGCGGGTAGATTACAACTGGCAGAAAAAAAAAACACAAAGGAGAAAAGGAGAGACACATCGCAGATCGTCTCGTCCGTTTGATGTCTCCAGGGACACAAACTGCCAAACCAACACCTTGTTTTTTTTCCCCCTCTTGATTTTTAGGTTGGAGCTGGTTTAGAAGAACCTAATTAATTCACAGGTCCCCTGACTTGATGTCCACGGGCAGCCTTTACACTTTCTTTCGCCCCCTTGTCACCTTACCTTACCTTACCTTATCCCGTCTCTACCTTACGGTCGGTGTATTTCGTACTGGGATGAAGATACATCCACTTGCTTCAGTCTTCAGAGCCTCTGACGGACTCTGATCCAACTAATACCCGACTGCTAGTTAGTCATCCAAGGTCCCCAAAGACCAAACAAAGCCGACCAAGCCTAGCAGCAGATTACTTTATATTCATGTTACAATTTCTGAATGCGAGGGCTTATACTGCGCGACTACTCGCTGATCAGTGTGGTGAGAGGCAATCTCTCATACTTTTGTGTGACACTTTTGCTTGTGCTCATCGCGCCGCACTGAGGGAGTGAAGCACCTTTTTTTTGGCACAAGGTTTCGTAGCAAAGCGTCGCGCGCAACGGCCCAATCCAATGGCCGGTCCTCAGTTCAGATGGTTGTCCTTTGAGGGTCCTTTAACTTTCCCCCTTCCAAAAACCAAACGCTGACCATGTCAAGCCTCTTCATCCGGGGCCTGCTCTGAGGTGAGTGTGGTTGTCACTCCTCAAATTCCTTGGGGGACACTCTCAGATGAGTGAGATGCACGGCCTGCGCCAACCCCAGAGTCCCCCCCGGATGGAGGAGGAATGAGGGTACGGGCCGTCGTCGAGGAAACCCAACATGGACCAACACGGTCTCCCAGAGCCTGGCCGAATCCCCGATCGATCATGGTGTTCAAGTCACCTTTGTCACAAATACGAGAGAGAGGAAGACGGAGATGGTATAGGGGATCTGGCTGCCCTTGTTGCAAGTGAGTAATGTGTGACGCGAGGGGCGATAAGGCGGATCAACTTGCTACACCCTGAGATCAACTTACTCGGTGAACGATCCGTAGTGTAGGGTGATAGGGCGAACTGCGAGTCTGCGACATGCAAACATGGCAGATCGAAACGGCTCCCGTCGACGACCCTGGTGTCCGATCATGCCAACCGGCATATTTCTCAATACCTACTGCAGGTTAATACTTACTACTAACTTGCAAGACCAGGTTGGAACCGTGATACCTAGGCCCCGTTACTGTGGCCGGAATAAAGCCCATCTAGACCCCGGCTCGAAGCTGCGGGAGACATGTTGTCCAGGGTTGGTTGGCGATGGCTGTAATCTGCCCAGCTGTCGGAGGAAGACTCGGTATCTTATCCGTACATGCTCCGTAGACTGGAGAACAATATGTTAGGCGGATGGGTTCCTGTTGAGGCTGGCGGCGTCGCAAACCCGGGTGGCGCCAATCCGCCTGCTTCATTATGTCAGTCATGGAACTGGTCAGTTGGGTTGTCTGTATCTGTACGAATATGTTAATTCGTACTGTGACATATCCTCGATAGACAGCAACAGACAGCAGTGAGTGGATGTGGCAGTGGTGAGTGGGCACTAAGGTGGTAAGGATAGGTACTTCGTGCATAGCTTGACTGAAATCTGGGACTCGCAGGGTGCTCGTGGCCCCGTGCATCCGTGCCTCCGCGCCCTTGTTATCCTCTCCTCCCGGCACGCATGTATTTCGTCCCGTTTCGCTGCAACGCTTTCCTCATATTGAGATGGATCGGTGTGGATGAGCCTAATACCAACGTCCATTCCTTGGTCCTGGTTCTGGTCTTGCGGCCTACCCGTCGTGTTGGGCCTCCCCGTTGAACTCCAACGTTCAACGCATTTCCATCTCGCACACTGCCTCTTTTTCACCTCTGATATATTCCGAATGACTCCTTTGAAAAAGTACGGGGTTGCCAGCAGATAGATACACCGCCAGGTCACGTCTCCATACCGCCGCGGTCACTTGGCACAAGCTCAGGTACCTCCTCCCACCTTGTGAGAAGCAGGCCGTCACGGCTTGATCATTTCAAGTCTAGCGCCCATGTGTGCAACTGAACTAGACAGGGATCACCCTGGACTACTTTGTGCAGCGTGTCCAGGGAAAAAGCAGTAACTTGAGCCACGAGCCGTGAGCCTCGAGCTTTTTTTGAGCCTTTTCTCGCTGTCTCCCTCTCCCTCTGTCTCTCTCTTTCCTCTGTCTGTGTGTGGTTTGGGTTCCGGTTCTTTGAGAGGGTCCCGTTCCGTCTCTGCTAGGTGGGCGTGCCCTTCCTGATCACAATGAGACGCTACACACACTGCGGGCCAGTTTTGCATGGCTTTTCCCCTACTGCAGACGCCATGTGAATGTGAGGTTCTCTACTCCGTAGTGTGCAAAGTGCCGGGAGTGCTTCCGGTCAAGAGTCTCCCTCGCCAATGACTTCCAGTCTGTACTGCGTAGTCTGTAGTCTGTACAGTACGGATATGCAAAGCATCAATGCAAGGGCAAGTATCCCCTGCTAAGTTGATGTATTTGCAGCTTCTTCTTCTCAGTGGGCACCTCGGCTTTGTTTCCCATACAGGAGCTGGGACACCAGTGTGATGGGGGCAAGAGGTATAAAGCAACTAAGCGCTAAAACGTGAATTGGGGAGTGCGTGGGCGGGAAGGACTCGGACTTGAGGACCATATTGCTGGGACGTGGGGATTCGGGAGACAAGACGACGGGCGAATAGGAATGACAAGAGTGCGACGGCAGAATGGTTCAACTGGTAGCTGGAAGCAGGAAAAGGAACAGGAATGAAACCCAACTTGCCCACTCGGGAAGCAAGACGAGAGGGAAGGGAATAAGAAGAAATGAGGCAAAGACAAACGAGGCTCGTCCTTGGAAAAGGTTGACGGGTGGCCTGCATCTATTCCAGCACTATTACGGAGCAGGCCGCCTTAGCATCCGTTCGCACTTTGTAGGGTGGGAGGAACTCGCCAATGGGCCAATGTCTTGCCATGGCTGGACTCGAGAGAGACATTGGATTGTATCGACGGACCGAGTGTTGGTTCTGCCAGGCTTCAAGAATGCACGGCGTAACCATTGGAAGCTGGAGAAAGTCGACGACTGCCCATGAGAACCCGGCGCAGAAACGAGTTGGAATGTAGCAAGGGTTTGTTGGTACTAAGTAACTAGTAATGGTCTTCGTACGAAGAATAGCTAGTAGCTGGAGCGAGATGAAGAATTGGAGACGTCGAAATTCCTCTACATTCCTTTTCCTATCCCATCGCGGATTGCCCGGGGCAGGTCCCTGGTAGTTGGGAACAGACGAGGTGCCGTGGACGGTGGCGTAGCCGTGCCGGTCCTTACCGGCTTGCCTTGCCCTGCTCACCGGGTGATGAAAATCGCTGGCGAGCGAGACGCGTGACCGGGGGGCTGAGAGATGGATATGGCCGTGGTCATGGGATTTGCACCTCCACGATCTGCTGGAGAAACCTCATGGTGATCGTCACATCGCAATGTAGTCTACGAGCTTGGTGAATTGATGGTGGATATCCGATAAGTGGCTCGCCCAGGCTGAGTAGCTGGAGGAAGATGAACCGCAATTCTCCGTATTACTCTACGGATACACTCGTAAGCAATCATGGCCGCCCCCGAAGCTGGAAACCTTTTGGAATGGCCTCAGAGGGTGGGAGGCAGAAAGAGAGGGCCAAGGCAAGGCCAAGGCAGGGTACATCAGACATACGGGGTCCGGTATCGAAGTTGGCTCTGACCCTGGCCCCCGGCACTGACCCCTTCGGTCTGTCTGTACTTTGTACCGTCGTCGGTTGGCACGGAGTGAAAGAAGCTCTCCAAAGGTTAGATGAAGCAGATGAGGCGAGGACACCACCACACTCGCACCATGTCGTTCGTCAACGTCGTTCGTTTCCGAGGCGTTGTCCTGATGCGCCTTGAGTAGGCGTATGCGGTACGAAGACATAGGCAGGTCGTGTCCGAAGTAAGGTATTCAGGTGTACACTACATGACAGATATCGGTATGTGAACCGCAATCGTTCTGGCTGGTTGTCAAAGGCTTACCCGGAGGGCCTGGCCTCGAGGTGCTCCGTACACACGGGTCTAGAGTTGGCTACCAGGTTGTATCGTGTTAGCTGTTAGCACCCATGATACATACAGTCAAGAGTATGGCGGACCATGTTGACCGCTTCTCACACCGCTGCGCTAATAGACTTGTACATGTTGACAAATGCTGGTCCCCTTTTTTCGTATCAGTCTCACCAACTGGAGATGTCGTCGCGAGAATATAGGGCTTCGAACCAGGTTCAATGAGCCATGAGGATGGTGAGAATGAGTGAAAAAATGGTACGGATAGAGTGGCAGAGAGGGCTGCTTGCTGGTGGCATAATGGGCGACGGGAGCGAGAGATGGAGGCAGGCGGAGAATGTGCGTGGTGTGTCCAAGGCATCTTGACCACACCCCCTGTCACTAATACCACATCAGCCCCCCTCCCCTCTCACAGTCCACGTCCCAGTCCCTGCCCTGCCTGGTCTGGTTTTCCCCTCCCAGAGTGCCAGAGTGCAAGATTTTGCGGATAGGTAGGTGAGGTACGGACTGGAAGGTTCGAGGGCGAGAAGCCAGGAAGTACATACATAGTACGAAAGAAAAATTAAAATTAAAATAAAATAAAAATAAAATAAAAATCACCAACTGCGCAAAGGAAAGAAAACAAGAGGAAGGAAGGCAGGAAAAGGGACCCCCATTTTCGCCAGGTGCCCACTTTAGCCCGCCTGGCTTCCCTTCCCTTCCTTCCCTTCCTTCCTCCCCCTACCTCTGTACGGATACGTAGGTACTCCGTACCTTGCTCGTCTTTCCTCGTCCATGTTTATCCCCCCCCTCTCCCCAGTCTCCCATTGCCAGTCTCCATTGCAAAGTTCAGTCCAAATTCTGATGCCAATGCAGCCAGTATTGGCGAGCAGGCGCGCGCTGGTTGGCAGGTCGTGATGGACCGCAGAAAGAAAGAAAGAAAAAAAAAGATGGGCTGCGGCGGCTGCCCTGTCTTTTGCATGCCGGTATTGCTGTGCAGCGCTTGCCCTGGTGTGAAGTGTGTACCTTTTCGTCCCAAGGTACCTTTCCCACCTTACTGCCCAAGGGCACGGGCTAGCTGCCCACCTGGCCTCACCTCAAGTTCAACTTACACCGAATGCCCGGCCCTCATGACCAAGACCATCCTCTCTCTCTCTCTCTCTCGCCAGAACAAACACCAACAACAGTTTCCAAGTATTCAAAGCTTAGATACGGGTAGAGACTTATACGAAATTATCATCTGGTCCAGATTCGTCAATTGACAAGTGGGAAGAAAAGAACACAATCACATCCAGCAGAACCCCCGTCTCTCCCTCGCCAACTCCAGGTACCTGATGTAAGGTAGTGACGAACCCTTGCACGTGAGGTGAGGCAAGGTACCTCGTGCACCTTCCACAGCTCACCGGTACCTGGCTCTTGCGGCTTTGCCTCTTGTTGCTCCTGCTGCGTTGCCCTGCTCTTTCCCACAGCTACCTCCCACCTCCCACTTCCAGATTAACGCCACACCCCCTCCTTCACGTGCCATCGTCCAATCATCTCTCACCAACCCGCGCTGTCGTCCACTCATCGTCGCACGCCCTCCCCCCTCTCCACCTGTGCATCTCGCCGCCCTGCAGGCCCCATCCAAGCCATCCTCTCTTCTCTCAGTCTCCCACCACCACCCGCGCATTCACTCACGGTGCCAGGCACCTCGTCCCCAGTCACTCTCACAGTCTCACTCACTCACCACCACCACCACCACCAGACCTGCTTCTTCATTGCGCGCGCCCTCTTCCTCTCTCTTCGCCCTACCTTACCTACTACCCGACTTACTATTCGTACGAATACCTACAGCTGCTCCGACCTCCGTCCTCATCCTCGTCCACCTTGCTACGGATACGTCCTCCCTCCCTCCCTTTCTTTCTACACACGACTAGGTATTCTGTCACCACCTCTTCTCCTCTTCCTCCGGGTCCTCCTTCTCAGCAGTCAGTCGCCTTGCCGCCCCTCTTCTTTGGAGAATGGTTGGAATCCCCTCTTCTCCTTCTCTTCTCTCACCTTGCTCATCTGATTCACTCCAGAAAAAGGTGAACGAGCGCCTTTTCGCGATATAGGGCGATTACGACGACAGCTTCCCACCTGGATTTCCTCGTCCAGTTGTCGTTTCAGCCACCCTAGTCGACCGTCGACCACAGGCAAAAATAGGCTCCACGCTTAAAAGGGCGCCAATCCTGAGCCCACCAGAACCTAAATCAACTGGCACTGATCGAGCAAAGCCCATCTCCAGGAGGCTCCACCACGCCCAACGATCCCGTCCTCTGCCGTAACCCATTGCTCACTGCACTCACCACACGCACACGCACACGCACGCACGCACACACCTCTTCTCTCTCTCTCTCTCTCTTTCGCAGCAGCCATCTCTTCCGCCTCTTTTTCTCTTCCTACAACACACTCCACACGACCGCTCCGTCGTTGTTGTCGATTTTTCCTCTTTTCTTCGCGAGCTTCTCGTCGCCCACGTCGCCGCTGTTTACAAATCCAGGATTTGGCGACGCTTACAGAGACGACAAGTTTGTATTGCATAGTTTGCTACGCACAGTACCGTCCCGTTTTCGAAGACCACCCCCGGCTCGCTTTGTCTCGACCTGCGGCTGTCCACGCCCACCCTCCACTCTCTGGAATTTCCGCCGCTCCTGGACGGACACAACCGAAACCACAACAACCCACCACCGACAGCCACCTCTCGTCGCGGGTCACTTGCTCTTCACTCCTCTCCCCAGTCGAGTTATCTGCATCTTTCTTTCTCAGATTCATGCCACAGCGACTGGCGCAACATCCAAAGTCGTTGCTGATCCAGGCGCTCGGGTCCCTTGACGACTCCACGTAATCTGTGTGAACGAAAAACACGAGACGAGACCGCCGAACCACCAACCACACTTGCCTCGTCATCCTCCTCACTACTCCAGGACGCCCACGGACGACGGAAAGGATTTTTCGCGTGGCATCGCAACAACTCCGACGAGCGCAGCACCCGACTAGCTCCTTGATGCCTGTCGCAAGTCGTTAGGCATCCTGCAGGCAGTCAACGGCTCCGTGCCTCATTGTTAGGAATAAAACCAGACGAGCACCACTTCTAAGCTTTAGACCTTTCAACTCGATAGAACTTCTCTCCACCCATTTCGACCACTGGACCGCAGACCTCATCACCGCAGTCGATCGAAGGTCCTTGGTCTCTTGCTGACCGAAACGATCGGTTCTCGAATTGCCGTAGGAGACTTGTGTAAAACCCGTGGAAAGCGGCCATGGCCGCGAACATGCAACACATGGCGGGAGCGGCGGGTATGATGCAGCAGCAACAGCCGCGTCCCCGACCCTCCCAGGTTCAGTTGAACCAGTTTCTTTACCAGACCATGCTCGCCCAGCAACAGCCGCACACAGGCTGGCAAGCTGGCGTGGCTATCCAGGAGCGCATGATCAAGTGCCATAACTTGTACGTTGAGTCCGACTTCCACCCTCTGACTTGCCCTGTTTTGCGCCGTGACTGACACGACATTTTTTTCCAGGATCACAAACATCGGCCTTGCCGTGCCCACCATTGATTTTATGAAGGCGGCAGAAGTTGGCGTAAACTTCGAGCGCGATGCCTTTAACAAGTGTCAAGATAAGGTAATGTTTTGAGCGAAGAACTTCGTCTTGACGTCTCTCCCCGGTCAGGGAAACACTAACACGATGGTGCAGGCTCAATACGAGGCCCAAATGAGCAACAAGACGAACGAGTTCTTCCGACGACGGCAAGCGAACGAGCAGACCATGACAAGCAATCTCCAGGCCCAAGCTGCGGCGCAGGCTCAGCAACAGCTCATGATGAACCAGAACGCGGCTATGCAGAACCAGATGGGTCGAGGAATGGGCCAGAATCAACAGCAGGGCTTCCAGCATCTCCAGCACCAGATGCAGGCGTCGCAGATCCCCCAGCAGGGCCAGATGGGTGTGAATATGGGAAACCAGGGCGGCCAACCGATAGGTCCCAACCAGCAGATGTTCCAGATGCCCGGTGGACAAGGACGACCACAGAACGGCATTCCCACCGACGCCTCAAATCTCACACCGCACGATCAGCAAAAGGTGATGGAGCTTGCACAAAAGATGGCATCCGCTTGCCCCGATCCTCAAAAGAATCACTACCGCAACATTGTACAGACCCGGTTTGCCCAGAGGGCGCAGGAGTACACCGCTCAAGGCAAGGACCCGGTCTTGATCTGGTTTCAGCACCAAGCCTTCCAAGGCCTGTCAAAAAACGCCGCTCTAGCCAGACAGCGACAGCAACAGGGTGGCATGCCACCCAACATGAACCCTGCCCAGGCCCAGGCCATGATGCAAGCCGGTAGAGGACAAATCAATCCAGCGATGATGAACGCGGCAAATATGCAGTCTGGCAATGGGGACTTTGGCCAGTTCACCATGGAAAGTATCATGAACCAACAAAAGGCGGGCATACTAGCCCAAGAGCAAGGCCAGATGGTCGTGCCTGCGAGCAACGGCCCAGCGCGCAACGCCACGCCGCAACCCATCGCTGGGGGCCAAGGTCAGGGAATGCCTAATCAACCTGGACAGAGTCAAACACCGCGACCGAACCAGGCTCAGCAACAGTTGAGTATGCAGCAGGCGCAACAACTCAAGATTGAGCAACAGCAGTCGCAACACGCGGCACAGATGCGTGCTCAACAGCAAGCCAGACAATTACAGGGGCAGCCGAACGGTCTCGGTGGCGCACCGCCATCCCAGAGCCCGGGTATGAACACTCTCAACACCCCCATGCGCCGTCCTCCGAGTGCCATGAATCCCATGGAAGGCCAGAATGGGCAACAGGCAAACGGTCCTTTTGCCGGCACTCTTGACCCCCGTTTCAACCAGGGCAATCAACGGCCGATGGGTGCAGCGGGCAACATGAACATGACCAACACCCCGCTTTTCCACAGCATGATGGCAAGCATGAATCCCGAGCAAAGGCAGGCTGTCCACGGCCTGCCACCCGACAAGTTGAACGAGGTCATGCAGAAGTGGCAGGAGCAACAGCGCAAGATGCAAATGAATGCTATGGGCAACCCGGGCCAGATGCAGGGTCGGCCAGGGCAACTTGGACAGTTTAACGTTGCCAATGGCAATCAGTTCATGGCCAACGGCATGATGCCTCAGCAAGCGCAACCAGGTGCTCCTGCTCCTAACAACCAACAGCAACTCATCGCTCAGCAACAGCAGATGCTGAACCGGTTGAGAAACCAGCAAACACCTGTAGCACCGGCTCACCAAGTCATGATGGACAGCATGGAGCTGCCGCCACCAGTCCTCCAACAAGTAGGAAACCAGCTTCGTGCTCCTCCTGAGGTACGCAAGTGGAAGGACCTCCGACAATGGCTCGCACAAAACCCCGTCCAGCCACAATTGCAACAGCATCTCGAGAGAATTCAGAGATCGCAGTTCGCGACCTACATGCAGAGGCAGATGGAGAAACGCAACCAGCAGCAGGCGGCAGCGGCGGCAGCGCAGCAGCAGCAGCAGCAGCAGCAGCAACAACAACAAACTCAGCAACAACAACCGCCTCAACCTCAGCCGCCTCAGCAGGTTCCGCCACAGGCTCAACTACAGCAAATTGCACAGCCGCCTCAACAAGCTCAACCTCAAGGACCAGCGCAGCCACAGCAGAATGGGATGCAGCCTGGCAACGGCGTCCAGAACCCGCAGGCACCCAACCAACCAGGCATGCCGCCTGGCATGCCGAGTATTCCAGCTCACATGATTCAGGTGACGCCAACTGATATCATGAACGCTCGCAAGGCGAACCCCAAGATTGCCAGCCTTACCGACGATCAACTGAGACAGTTCATCATACAGATCAAGCAAAGGCAGATGGCTGCCGCGATGCAGAAAGAGATGGCCATGCGCCAGGCTCAATCACAAGGGCTACCGGCGCCGGGAGGACCAACCATCCCAGTGTCTGCACCTCAACCATCCCAAATGCCACAGCCCGGTATACCAGCAAATATCACCCCGACGCCCGCTCAAGCTCCACCAGTACCGCCGAAGCAGCAGAGCGCAACTCCTGATCAGAAGGCTGTTGCCAACGCCGCGGCACCAAGGAACAATAACAATAACAACAACAACCGTCCGGCCTCGAGCAACCAAGCACAGCCTCCGAACCCCTCGCCTGCGACGCAGCAAAAGAACCTCAAGCGACCTAGCACTGACGAGCCTGCCGACGTCCCTCAGGCATCTCAGCAGCCTCAGAGGCCTACTGCTCAACCGGGCCAGATGCGCCCGTTCCCGAACTTCACCCCGGAGCAAATTGCGGCCATGAATCCCGAGCAGAGGGCCAAGTATGAGGCAATGAAGAGTCGCCAACAGGCTATGCAAGCTGCAGGCTCGGGCATTGCACCTACGGAGAACGACTTTGACAAGCTAAGGCGCATTGGTCAAGAAGAGCAGAGGTTGATGATGACGGAGCACATGCCTGATATTCCCATGCCACCAGAGCAGCGTTCAGAGACTTGCACCAAACTCATGAAGATCGTGGTCGACATGGGCAAGATTGGAAAGGCCCTGGGGCGCTGGTATGCCGCAACCCGTGATGATCAGCGTGCCAAGAGCTATTTCCGAGCTGTAAGTGGACAATCATGCTCGTTGCTGGCCTTTTGCATCTTACTAACATGATCCAGCGACTCCGGATGATCAGACAATTCACCGACGGTGAACACATGATGAACCCTAAGCCGGTCTTCAGTGTCAGGCCCGCCGAGATTGACGAGGTTCGTCGACTCCTCGAGAGCATGGCACGCGACTGTGCCTCCCTCGGCAAGAAGGCCGGTGCCGTGCCACCACAGCAAGGCCAACCCGCAGCGCCGAACCAGGCCGGTGCTACTCCTGCTCAAAGCGGGCAGGTGACGCCATTGAGTGCCGCCAACTTGGAGAAGCAGACCAAGGCTTTGAATAATATGCACCAGCGGTCCAACAGCAAGAGCGGGGCCCCCCCAGCTGCACCAACGACGAGCCAGCCTCCATTCCCGTTCAACGCAACCTCTCCGCATGGCGATCCCACTTACATGGACAGGCCAAAGGTGAACAGGGACAACCTCAAATTGCCCAACCCGCGAAAGAAGGCAAAGACTGGGGCTCAACCGACACCGCCCCAGCAGCCAAGCCAGACAACCCCGTCGCCCCAGATCAGCAAGTCTGGTTCCCCGGAGCTCAAGAGGCAGGCCATGCCCGAACCCAAGGCGCCGCCGAAACCCATGTTCTTGTGCCCCGAGGCAGACTGCGAGATGGCGACAACAGGTTTCCCTTCAGAGCAGGCGCGACAAACGCATATCCAGGAAGAGCATGTCAAGCCTCTGGAGGACCCCATGAAGTTCATGCAAGAGAACTTGGCTCTTTCTTTGGGATTGGATGCCAACGGTCAGGTGCCAGTCACTGCACAGCCAATGGGCCAGAACGCATCGAAACAAGGCCAAACACCAGCCAGCAATCCAGGTGCGACGCCAATGTCTCGCGATGCGTCGATGCAGCGTACGGGCAGCAAGATGGGAGGGAAAGCACAGGACAACAAGCTTGCGGTTGGCAAGACGGACAACACTCCCAAGATGGAGCACAAGCAGCCGGAGATGGCGGCCGCACCGGCTCCGGCGATGGATGCGTGGGCAACAACGATCAACCCACAGAGCTTGTTCAACAACCTCGGCAAGTTCGAGCTCGGCGCCAACGGCGTCATCAGCGACATGGCCGTGTACCGGTCACAGACACCGAACGATACGCCCGAGTCGAGCAAGGACAGCGGATCATCGGAGCCCAACAGCGATATTTCAGAGGGTGTCCACTTGGACATTGACCTCAACTGGCAACCAGTCGACATGGACGTGCTTCTCGATATGAACAACATCAACATGGACGGACTTGACGGCGGGGCTGAGTTTGAGGGGCTGATGCTAGAGGAGGCGATGCCGATGGAGCAGTTTCCTAACTGGGATGAAGTGACGAACGACTTCAATAAGCCGTTCCAGTTCGACAACAGCCTATACTCGCTCGATGTCTCGTCGTCAATGTAAGGAACAGAGACGAGGGGGCAAAACGACAAAGAGGAAGCAGAGAGAGGGTTAAAAAAAAGAAAAAGTGACCGACAAATACGATGGAAAGCGGATGCTGGATACCCCCGGGAGAGAATTCCACGAATGACGACCAGCCGGTTCATTATATGGGTGGGCAAGGTTAGCATTGGGAAAAGCAAAGGAAAGGATTCGGCGTTCCTCTGGCAGGGTTGCAGACTGGCTCAGTGTGCAGGCTCTGGGCTGGTCTCTTTTTCAAGCGTTTGTCTTTTTTTTTTGGGTTATTTTTTGGGTATACGGAGAAAGTTCTTTGAGCAGTCGTGGCATGGACACTATTTGCTCGGTGTGTGGACTGGGTGGTTTGAGGGCGCGACGAAGATGATTATTTTTCACTTCTTTTTTTTCTTTTGCTGTCTTTTGAAGATTATTTCATTTGGAGAGACAGCTACTTCTACGCGTCGTATGTATCGAAGGGGGGGAGGCCGAATTGTTTTAGTTAGTTCCCTTGGCGAGGACGAAAGCGTCAGCGCAACTCTCGCAAGGGCGAGAGGAATGATACCCGAGTTTACAAACGAGCGTGTCATGAGACTGTGATGATGAGATGTTGCCATGCTCGAAAGTGTCGTGAGAGGCCTGAAGCTACAAACAAGAAGGTTTGGGTTGGAAATAAGTGGAAGATGACAAGAGGGAGGAGGGAGGAGGAGCCCATGCCAATCAGCGCCAGTGTCAACGCCAACGACGCGTGGTGGTTGATATTACCCCCAATTAACTAAGAGTGACGGAAGGATATCCGTAGGTCGGTTCTTTAGGACGGTCGGGGGAGGTGTCACGTCGATCCCAGCAGCGTGGACCCTGAACGGTGCGTAGCCCCCCGGTACCTGCATTTTCATGTTTCGTTAGCGCTAGGCCAGATGCGATCGACGGGTGGCTAGGCGGACCCTTGCAAACCTGGAAAGTTGCAACGCGCCTCTGGGGACTTTCAGGTGTTGGTGTTGGTGTTGGTGTACAGTGCTTATGTAAGCCGCGCTCTGGAACACGGTTGTATTCGTAGTCCTAGGTGATGTAAAGCACTGTAAGATGCCCGCATTCTGGAAACTCTCAGCGGTGCAGCGTGTAAAGGTAGTTAGGTAAGGTAGGTGACGGGATCCGACGAATGCAGTGACGTGCCGCGGGCGGGTTTGGGACCTTGACGCAGCAGGGTACGCGACCAAAGATGCCAGCCACCAAACAGGGGGGAGGCGAGGGCGATGAAGCGGGCCGCGAATTTGGGGCGGTTTCTTTACACTACCTCATGTACTTCTTTTTTCTTTCTTTTTTGCTAGGCGTACGCAGTACTTCGATCTTACAGTGAGGTTCATGCAGTGAAGAAATCGGAAAAGTGCGCTACTGCCGCGGGCTACGCGGTCCCCTGAGACGCTACCATTTCACATATTCCTTCCTTCTCAGACAAACGGTCAAAAGGTGCATCGCACCACCCTTTTACGCGTCTTTGTCTGTGTGTGACACTGGATCATTATCATATTCCACGGAATACCTACCTAACCAACACACATTGAATCGTAAACGACTTTGCTTCCCCCCCTTTTTTTTTCCCCCTTCCCCTTGGTTGTGAGAAATTCATCTCTTCTCCCTAACGTTCTCAAAGGGTCAAGGTTTTGTAACGTTGAGCACTAGAACATCAGACGTCAAATGTCAAACGTCAACAAACAGTCGTTGCTGTTATTTGTTTTGTTTAGAAAAAAAATACAAACGCACGGGCAGTGGACGGGACGGGAGACAGCAAGCACCTAAGAGGCTCAGTTGCCCCCCGTTCAGTGGGTTGGCTACCGCATTCTTGTGTTGCTACAGCTGCACGCGGGCGGGAGCCGTTCTTCGTTCGTTCGGGTTAGGTTTAGGCTTGGGCTCAGAGGTACAGATAGGTACCTTAACACTGGACGTGGACGGTGGACGGTGGACGGGCTCTTGGGCGCCTTTCTCCTACCTTAATCCCCAGCACCCCCCCCAGCACAGCACGTCGCCCAGCTCCGTACACGGCACGCCGCGAAACACGCTCCGAGAAAGTTCGCTTGAGAGCTTTTTTGTAAATTGGCGATTTGAGTGGGAATAGCAACTCTTCCCTCTTCCCCTTCCTTTTCCTCTCTCTCTCTCTCTTTCTCTCTCACTCCCTTCTCCGTATCCCCTCTCTCTCCGCGTGCACTTCTACTGGGTATTACCTGGGGGCTTTTTAGCTAAGGTGCTTTACTCACACAAACCCTCCTCATCCCTCCCCTCCTCCACACCAACACGCTCTTCCCATCCCGTCAAACTACCCTACCCACCTAACCTCCAATCAACCACTACGAGGATCCAGACCCCCAACTCCGTCCTCTTCCCTCCCTTTCCCTTCCCCCTAAGCTCCCTTTCCTCCAAAACTTCAACGGTGGTGCAGGAAAAGGAAAAAGGAAACATCAGGTATACACATAACACGGTCTTTACCACCCATCAACACAAACACGCATACACACGGTACGCTCCAACGTACAGCGAAAAAAAGATCATGGACCCCTCATCGCCAGCAAAGAGACGCGCCCTCGCGCCCCTGGACGCGAACGTGAACGCGATATCGTCGCCCACGAAGCTGCACAAACACTCCAAGCTGGGGGCCGCGCCTCAATCACCGCGTAAGAGCAGCAGCAGCAGCCCCATCAAGTCTCTCAATCTCAAAAGGTCCTTCGCCGCTGCCGCCGTCGACATCTTTGACGAAAACGCACTCGTTCCTAAGAAGAAGCAGTGCCAGGAGCCCGCCTCTGCTGCTGTTGGTTCTGATGCTGCTGCTACTACTACTACTACCGCTGCACCCGTAGCTGTAGTTGCACCTGCAACTACACCTGCGCGAGAAGTTGCATTGGCATCTGAAGCTACTTCACCAGTCACTGCTATTCCATCCGCATCCAGGCCGCACAGACGGAGATGGAGATGGACGTTGATCCCGATGCCACGGAGGTGAGAAGATATCTCAAAAAGGTCAATTGACAACATACATTGGATCTAATGTACTGACACGCGTGCCATTGACAGACCCAGAGCGAACAATCAGAAGAGCAGAACCAGCAAAGCGAACAACAACAACAACAACAACAACAACAACAACAGCCAGAACCCGAGGTGCAGGGCGAGAACGAACTGCTGCCAGAACAGCAGCAGGATGAATCGCGGCACGAGACACCGCGAACCCGCTCCGCGTCCCCCGACACGTCGGCCGTGTTCGACACCTCGGCCATGGACACGTCCCAAAACACCACCATCCTCACCGAGCCCGACGCAGAGCAGCAGGCTAGGACCCTGCCGCCGCCGAGGCCGAGGAGGTTATTGACCCGCGAGGAGGCGCGACAGGTACGACTTTTCTTCTTCCCATTGTAACCCTTCGTTGTGCCGTATGGTTATATTGGGTCGATATTTTCAAGACAAGATTTCTGACTTTGATGGTCTGGTGTTATAGAAAGCTCGGATCCTTCGATTGAAACTCGGACTTGCGAATTACAAGCTCCAGACGGGACAGGAGAACGTGCCGCTTGACAAATTGGAGGTGAAGCCGCGACCGGGGCAGCAGCAGCAACAGCCGGAGACGAAGATGCAATCGCAGACGACGGAGAGGGCCCTGCCGACGGTCATGGTGCAGCCGCCTTCAAGCCGTGATGGTCCTCCTGAGAAGGACGCCGAGGAGGAGGTCGTCGAGGAGACTGAGACGGACGAGCCCGAGCAAACGCAGGGGTCTGACGAGGCTGAAGTGGCGGCGACGCAGGCGCAAGAGAAGGAACCTCGGACTGTGGTCGGCGTGCTGCCGCGTCTGGAGACGGATGCCCTCAAAGCTGGTGGGGGCGACGACAATGACGAGCCGACGAGTGCTGTTTCGGGTGGGATCGTGAGCAGTCTTCTCAGTTTGGCGAGGGGATCGTCTTCCTCAGTTTCTACTTCGTCATGACGTCCGTCGGTGGTGGATGAATATATATACCTGGGTTTTTGGAGTGGTGAAAAAAGGCGTTTTATGTTGGGGAACTTGCATTGCATCGTTTCGGCTCGACTCATCGTCGACCACCCCGCGTCGGAATTTTTTCTATCTTTTTCTTTGTTTTTTGCATGATGTTTCGTCGCAGCAAACGGGTTGATGATATTACTGCGCCATTATTATGGTTCAGAAAGGAGGTGGGAAAGGGGAGACTTGTGGTCTATCTGAAGATGGGATTGGAATACATCCCAATCTTCAGATCTGGTTCCCCTTGGGCATGGAGGAGGGAGAGCCTGATTTATTGTCAAAGAGTTAATCGCTGGGCAAACTTGTACGCACCTCATGATGGAAGGATGGTCACCCTTTTTTTTTTTTTTTTGCACCCCAAGCTGAGACGCATATTGGGCTTGAGTTTGTCAGCTTCGCTTCATGTCGGAAGCTGCGAAAACTACAGCATGAGGAAACGGCGTTATGGGCGCTCTTATTACCTTGATTGAGAGCTAGAGCTAGAGCTTGAGCTGAAAATGCCGGCGAAAGCCAAAACTATGTTTTTGTCTGCATGAACGAAAAGTTGCGTTATTGGTTTATTTGCATGATGAAAAGCGACTGAAGTTTTGAATGTATAGATCTAGCTGTGATGAGGTCCAATGATGTGACTTTCTGAGATGATGCTGTGAAATATCTCTCGGGCTTGTCGGGGTTAGGAGGTAGACTAGTCGACCGGGGGCGGGAACGGTGCGGGGAGGCGGAAGTGAGGGAGAGCGGGGCTTGATGAAGGCTTGGTGGGGCCGTGTCAGACACGGATACGGCATTGAGGTGGGGTCTGTTCCGGTTTTTTTCGGGGATCGGCGTACTTGGCTCGGCACGATCGACGCGGTGGTTGGCAATGAAGCTTACATTGGTGGAATAGCCGATTCGAGGCAAATGGGATAAATGGTGTTTCAAGGGGTTTGTTATGTGTTGTTGTGTTTTGCGAGTGAGGTTTTCCCTCGAGGTAGGGGTATGTCGGTTTGCATGAGGGGTTTGGGTAGCTACTTCGTAGGTAGGGAAGCTAGGTCAGATGCGGCCCACGATAGATAATAGCAAGTATTGGAGCGGTCGCGTTGGCTGATGTTGTTTCGTTGAGCGGTTCCTCGTCACCAGGCATATAGCTGGTTGGTTTATGCGTAGTGTCGCTATCCTCTTAGTTAGCGGTATGCCGTTACTTAGTGGGCTGTTGAGGAATGGTATGGGATCTTGTAAACGCGAATTAGCAATTCGTCTACTTGCTTTTGTTCCTTGATAGAACCAGACACGGTACGTGTGGTCCCATTGGCGGTGGGACTGAATCAGCAGCTAGTCTTCCTCTTTGGCTTAGCCTGGGATCAAAGGTAGACACCCGATTGTAGGTATACCATAGGCTGGGCCAGCTCACGCTTGGTGGGATTCGGCAATGTCCTCATCGACCAACGGTATCTCGTTGGATGACAATGTGGTGATGAAATTTTCGACGGTCTGGAGATGACTTGGATTCTTGGGCCCAAGTCCGACACAACAAACACGTAGGTCGGGGTCCTCTATCTAGCCGCCATTTTTATATAGTTTCTTTCTGGTGTATGTATTGGCGTGAATACGTTTAGGATAAATATTAGAGAGTAAGGGGGCAACAATTCTTTTGTAGTAGGTACTTATGCTTCTATATCCCCGTTACATGAACGATAACCACAAAAACGAAGGTTGCTTTGGCATACTAATATTCACAATGCCTCTATCTTGAGCATACGACAAACTTGTCAAGCTTGCAGGAGGTAAATCTACGAATGATATCATCAATAAATGGACTCGAAAATGCCACGAAGAGGGGTGGCAGAGCTCGGTTTCGTGTAAAGATAGTCGCCCAGAGGAAGATGCAAGACAAAAGGGCAAGACTGAAGAAGCTACGATTTCCTCCTCGCCGTGTCTCTTGTCGACGTTCAATACATACAGCCGGCGTGCGCGCGGTGGTGGATGAGGTTCATTGAACCTTCTCAGCGGCAGAAACCTATGATCTCCAAGAGAGGGATTTTGAGCAGTCGGGGCTGTTCTTTAGATGGAGAGGTACTTTGCCGTCGGGACCTGGAAATGACAAGCTGTTTGGGTAATAGGTTCCATGTCAGAAACATGTGTACAGAACCAGGCAATTGGAAGACAGTCTGAGCCGTTCGGGGCGAAGTTGCCTCTCTCCTCCTTTCGTTTTCCGGTTTAGGGTCGGATCCTCAGAGACGAAATGCAGGCCGACATGGCCCATGTCTCTTATAGTCCTGGTTCGCTTTGGGAGTGATGGGGATGGGTGCCCTTGTAAAGAGTGATTTGGGACACTGGAAGGGGACGTGTGTGGAGTACCGGGTCGGTTTTAGAACGGGCGGCTGGCAGTTTATATTCTGGAGCCATGGGGAACGGCTCTCGCCTTAGCTTTTTTTTTTGCTCTGGCCATTCTTTCCATGTCAAGACGCATCGTGGGCTGGCTATTGTGGTTGAATTGCCCGTCTCTGTGCGTCTTCAATGTGTTGTGCGAGGCTTACGTGTAGGCATGGTAATGCCTTTGTGGCTTCTGTATAGCTTGAAGCAGCCAACGGAAGATGAACGGTGAGACACTCTTTTCTGTAGTTTTACGATTATATAAGTACCTGAGAACGTGCAACATAGAACACTCGACATGGAGATATCCTACTTATTCTTTTCGAGACCGAGAGTGGAACCGGAATCCAGATAGCACAAGCAACTTATTATCAAGCAGGCTATAAAACGTCTATTTAAGCTAGAGAGCATACTGACTTATCAACCAGTCACTCACTCCCTAGCATATATACATAAGAGAATATGCAATGAAGGTTGACGGAGTGTATTTAGATGAATCTCTTTCTTGTGGTGGAAAGGAGTAACCTTAGGAACATGCATCGGTAGTGCTCCAAGGGACGATTTGTCCGCCACCGACGCAAATTCGACACCCGCAGCTCGCCGGGATATTACGGAAGCATCAAGAGCTTTGTATAACCTCCGAAGAAGTTGGAGATTCCCGTCAAACGGCACGAGAGAAAAGAAACTTTTAAAGTCGTTACAGGCCTAGTTGGCCGGAGGGAGCGGGGTTCTCGTCAGTTACATCCGGTGCCTGGACATGAGCACCAGAGCCTTGGTGAAGGTAAGATATTTGAATATTTGGTTGACATTTGGTATTATATTTCATGCAGCGGTTTTGCTGTTGCAGAGCATGGATAGCTGCCATGTGCAGGGCTGTCTAGAAGGTGCGCGTCAGCGGAGCAGATGAGCTTTATATGCATTTAAAAACTCACTCGCGAGAATGTAAGCTTCGTCAATAATGAGATGATGGCACTTTCAATTCAATGAAGAGTTCATACTGGTAGGCAACCGTCCAATAGCTCCGATCCTGCAATGGAAGGAATTCAATGGCGCCGACCCAAAGAAATTAAGCCATTCAAGCTTGAATGTCTGCTTCCTAGAACAAAGATCCTAGCTGAGATTTACTTGGAAAAATAACAGGATCACAAGTCCCGGGTAGCAATCACACCTATGGATCTGTGTATCTGACAGTCACAGCAGAGGCCTAGCTGGTCGGAAATTCCATGGGGATAATGTCCAGTTGGCAACAGAAGGATGTGCTCGTGTCTCAACGGCTCAATCCTTCCATCTCCAAGTCCGACCATTTGATCAAGATCCGTATTCTTCAGCGATTACTGTTTAGAGTTTATTCTTGTGAGTATATGTCGGTCATGATGCAACTATACGGCGCGGGGCTCTCATCCTGCCTGAACATGACCTCCCAGAGTGAGGTACTCCGGTCATGTCTCAACCTGGCCTTATGACTGCCTTACCCTTCTTTCGGCCTGCATCATACCATTCGAAGTTAGCTTGTTTTCTATCCTAGAACCGTATTACCCCCCCTCTTATATATACCGTTGCGTTTGACGATACTGTCGATGACCGATGGGGATCAAGATGCTATCGCCCGTACGGCCTCCAACGATGCTGGCTTGTGATACACCGCCACAAAGACAACACAGCTAACGACACAGCCGACCCATTCGAAGCAGAATTACATGTCCCTGGTCCCGACCGCAGCGCTGGGCAGGAAGAAGCAGTCACACTTAAATATCAGCAATGAACCGGCCCCATGGTGCGAAGAGGAGGCAGCCTCCAGCCAGGCTAGCACTTGAAGACTCCAAAGCGAGAGAACCGTTTAGTCGCTGACATTCTTCAGTCTGAAAGTATCCCGGGAACGACATGGTGTTTGCCGATGAATTTATGCCTGGTTCCTGTCATTTTCAGTTCACTAGGCTAGCTCATTCGCTGAGCTTAGTAGACGTGCTTTAATGTTCTTTAATGTCGTAAATCGCCGTGTCTATGTGTTCGTGTCATACTGATACCGCTTCTAATGCCGCAGGAAACAAAACCCAGCCAACTAACCAAGGTGAGAGCAACAGAGCTACGCTTCCATGTCCGCTCATCAACGTGTACACCAACAAGAAATGATAACGCAAAGAAAAAATACACCACCAAATCGAGTCCCGCTCTGCAAAATGGTATCGTAATCACTTGCGCTCCACCTCCGCCGCGGCACTCTCGGTGCCACTCTCTACAGTCGACTCTTTCCTCACACCATTTGAAGCCTTGGGCTTGCCGAAAAGAAGCCCGGGGTGTCCAAGGCACAGAGAAAACACAGCGCAGATAACGAGTCTATGAAAGACATGTTAGCATGAAAAGCCCACCAAATGCCAACTTCGATGGCGGGGGGAATAAAAGACTTACACTCCCTCCAACCCAATGAACAGCCCCTCATTCGTAATCTTATCAGAATTCGAATACCCTTCACTCAGCTCGTCGACACGGTACGCGCACCGCGCGAGGATCAGCACGACCGCCAGCGCCAGGAACCCGAAAAACGTCTTTTCGCGACGTGTCAGCGCCCGCGCGACGTCGGACCGCGTGTAGCGGATCATGTAGTCGGCGAAGAGGGAGCAAAAGGCGACGAGGACGATGACCTGGATGACGAGGCCGGCCATGGCGAGGTCGACGCCCACGTCGGAGCTGCCCGAAGAGGTGGTGCTCAGGGCGCCGCCGGCCGCCTGAAGGACGAGGCAGAAGACGTCAAAGGAGATGAAGAGCCAGTAGATGTACTTTGTGGGGATGCGGGAGAGCTCTGGGGCGAAGGATTCGATGCTGTGCGCGTGTGTGTCTGAGTCAGTTGATGTTTCTTGGGTGAATGAGTGTGATGCTATATCGGGCCGGGCCCCCTGCTATGTTTTGCTTTTCGGCCGAGAGAGGAAGAGGACTCAGATGCGCATGATCTTAGATTATGACGTGCTGTGCAAGGCGGCAAGGGGGTGGACAACGATGAGACAGCTGTCAATTAGCCCTCTCGGGGTGGGAAGTGGAATAAGAAAAGAAATACCAAAAAGAAGCAAAGAGGACGAAACCTGAATAAGAGTCACAAGAACAGAGAACAACAAAACACAACTTACGCCTTTGAAATGGTAACATAGATGGCGGCGGTGTAGTACACAGGCCCGCTAGTGATGAAGACGATCTGGAGCATGAAGGCGATGAACTCGAACGGGTTCTTGTACATGACGATGCGGCCCACGTAGCCGACAATCTCGCTGAGGCATCCGGCGAGCATGAAAGCCATGAACCACCACTGCCGCCACTTGATGCCGAGGACGACGTGGACGGCGCCGGCGAGGGCGAAGAGGGCGAGGAAAAGGATGTTGACGGCCAGGTTGGGGCGGTACTTGTACAGGCTGTACTCGAGCGGGCAGATGTCGAGGGTGCAGTTTGACTTGGGGCCGAAGGTTACGATGTAGGGCGGGAGAGGGGGCGGGGGCCGGCCATTACGACGATGGTGAGGTTTCTTTTCGTTTTCGGTGATTGGAAGATCTTCTTTGGAGGTGAGGAAAGAAGTAAAAGAGAAGAGTAGTCGAGGTGGTTGTCGGGCTCCTTTTTCTTGTCTCGTTGTGTTTACGTGCCAAAGGATTTAAGGGGATGTCTTAAACAGTCGGATTGTTCGAGCTCGGGCCTGGCCAAGGTATGATAGTTTGGGAACCAACAAGCAAACATCGCACCTTGCATTTCGAGCACGGGGAAAGAAGATAGATGATATATGCGCTTTATCTGCAGGGAGAGAGACATTTCTTGATAGGGAGTAAGGGTTTCTCTCATTTCGCTCTACTTCGCTAGACCGGGCTACTGGGCTGAGCGGGAGACCCAACCGTGAACGAACGAACAGGATGAGTCGTCACCACTCACTAGTGACCGGATACCAGGAACAAGGCTCTCTCGCATTCTCTTAGATTTTGCAGTGATCAGGAATAAGCTCATGTAGGCTAAAGTGGAGGAAAAGGAAGAAAGAGAGGCGTAGACGTGGGGGAATGGGAACGCCCAGTCAGTACTACGGTGACAGGCGCGTGGGAAAGGGAATGGCGGCGCCTGAGATTTTCTCTCGCATCCGCATCGACGGGAGGGCAGAGACATCTCGCATCGGGCGGGTGGCTTGACTAGGTAGGCTGCCAAGGGAGGATGATGGTCGATGTGGACGGAGAATCAAACAGGAGGCTGATTCCAGAGACCCTGGTTGGCTGGCGCAAACGGCATAGGGCACTTTTCAGTTCCGATTCCTTGGTGGTACCATCCATAGCAGGCTTCATTTTCCTTTGGAAACGGGCAAGACACTTCTTCCAAGGCCCAGCAACGGAGGCAACGACGGACGGAGGTAAGAAGAGAGGCTTGGCTGGTTGTCTGGCACGCATGGGGGGCTTCGATCATCGCGGGTTTGGCTGTTTGGTTGTCTTAGCTTGCTTAGCTGGAATTAAGCGAGTGCGGGAGTGGGGCCGGCCTTGAGATCCAATCTCTCAGCTTCAGTGGGAGAAGAAAAGAAAATGAGTGGAGAAATCGGCGGTCGGAGGTAGGACGCGCTTGGTCTGTGCGTGCCGAGTGCGAGCGGAAAGAGTGGAGACCATCCCGGGCTCAGGTAAGGTGAGCCAACGTCCGTTCCAGTGAGACGGGATGACAGGTTTATCTACTTACTTTCGATGACGATTGGGTCGGGACGACGTGTTCGGTTATGGGATGATGCGCGTGGCTTTCCCGGTTGGCGGTGCTCATAACGGACGTCGGATGGTTTTGAGGCTGTAGGGCTGGGGGCGCTTGCATACCTTACCTTACCTGCATACTTACCCTGCTGGTGAAGTCAAGAGGCCTGAAAAGTCGACGTGTCATTGAAAATGAATGTATCTTGGCTCAAGACTCTTGGCTAATCTTTTGGTCTCTGAAATGGATGATCTCTGGACTTGTTGCGTTGAAATCCACTCTATGCTGACGGCTGAGCCATCTGCCCCCCGTCCGTCCCGTCGGGCCCCCAGCGGTCGGAGTCGGCATCGGCGTTGGGTTGGGCCGTTTGGTAATGTAAGCTCCGATGCTCTGTTTGACGCCGAACGCCAAGACTCGATCAAGGAACGGTCAAACCGCGCCATCAGAGCCAATAAAGTGTAGCGTCTACCTGAGATTTAATCCTAGCCAACTCCCACTTCAATAAAGAAAACTAGAGGTGGAACCCCGTCCGTCGAAGAATTGCCAACGGCTTCATAGCCCGATCCCTTGAAGAACTGTGACTGCAGAGAACCCCGCCCTTTGGATCATTGCGATGCCTTACATGATGACGAAGCTCAATCAACCACCTGGCAGCTGCAAGATGCCGGTTGGTGTCGTTAGATGCGATAGGGGATACAATATACATCGACGGCCGCAAAGTGAACCCTTACGGCATGGGATCGACCGTCGAGCACCCCCTCTCGGCCCGTGTTCGAAACACCGTCCTGGACCAACATAAGTGGAGTTGTGTCCGAAACGTACAAACAACACTGCTTGCTCTTGGTCGGAGGCAGTCGTTTTAGTAGCCTTCATCTATGACGCTGTTTTGGACACCACCGACTAACCCCTAATCGAATGACACTGTGGCAATTCATCGCCATGGCGGAGATTATGTAAGTTGCTTCCGTATTTTTTAAAAGGTGAAGTAAAGAAAGAGGCTCAAAGGGGCGGCGGTGTAAATGTTGTGGTCTTGCCCAGGTGAAAAAGCAAGCAATGCCAACTTTTCCACCGCACTTTCGCACGCAAAACAAACTTGGCTGTGTGACATCTACTCCCACTTATACGCAATACCCAAGTAGCTCTAGACCTCGGCCGTGCTCGATACGAAAGACGAACCCTTGGCGCAAGCATCTGACGTAGCCGAGGGAAACGAATCAGTCGATGGGAAAGGAGAAGGGAAGAACAGTCAACCGCTGCTCAAACGATACGACCTGAGAATATACTTGAAACCAAGCATCTATAAAACAAGGGCATTGTCGATTCCTGACAATGAGCTATTAATGTTACTGAGAATAAGTCAGCACTTATGCTGTACAATGGCCACACGACACAACAAATTGCGCCCAATTCACAGCCTATGAGGCTGAGGCTATCTTTAGGCCCGGCACTGTAAGGGTACTTGGCAGACATGGGTCTCGAGTCGTTTGCCCCAAACCGCAGCCCTCCTAGGTGGAATGGTATTCTACATCAAACATGTCCACTTCGTGGAAGTTTCCTTGTTTCTAGGAGTGAATTATACTTCAAAGATCCCTTGAGGTTCAAGAGTTTGAAGTTGATAGAGAGGCTTGCAATTAGCAGTTGTTTCTGTTCGAACTCGGTAATCACGAAGTAGAACCCTCCCCCTCTAAAACACTTGATAGAAACATTCTGCATGCCAGTCTTCAAGAAGACGCTCTCTTCACGTTTACACTATTGAGCTAGCCTACAGGACCGTTGGGCAATCGATGGTCCTCTCACATGGTCAAGCTTGAGGCCCGAGATGGGGACGGATCGACACCTATGCCAGTGGTCTAGGTAAGATACGAACGAATTCAGAAAGAAAAGAGTAGGCCAACATGGTTACAACCCTTCCTGTAATAGATATCAGTCTTACTTCAGCGGCCGTTTATCCCGCTCGTTGGCCAACCATGCGCCGCGTTGTGGCATCGGCAGACCATTATAGTCTTCCTAGAGGAGGAAGGGTGAAATATTGTATATCGTATGTCGCATTGCTGATTTTGATGCTGAATCGAGGATACCATGAGGACAACTTCGTCCAAATCGCCCATGATGTGAGACACCGGTGAGGCGGCCCAAGGGGGGCAAAAGTACCGCTGCTAAGGACGTTCATTCCCACATTGTCGAATGTGACAGTTGAATAAGAGGGTTCGCTTCTTTCGATACGGCTGCAGAGGGCAACTATCATTCATTTTGGGAGCCAATGTCGGTCGACCGCCTCACGAGCGACCGACCCCTTTGAACATCTGTTTCGACGACTACAGCCAGGATTCTGATGCAGGAGCAGCAATCTAATCCACTCGAAGGTCATCTTGGAGGCCCGGACTATGGGGGGGGGGGGGGACATGATGAAGAGACACTGTCTTTCCAACCATCATCTTTGCGTTTCGAAATGAAGACACGGGTGGAGGACGAAAGGAAGGATGTATGGAAATGTCGAAACAAGCCTGAAAGAAGTATAAGGCGACTCTGGACCCATGATGGAAGTAGCATTTCGACTGTCAGAAGTCTGAGCCCAAGAAAGAAGGAACAAACGGCCTTCAATCTTAGGTTTCCCTATGCTTCAAGGCTTAGCAACTTGCTGACGATGATGAGCCATCAGACAGCAGCAGGAAGACTGCAAAAGACCAAATGCAAAAGACCAAAAAACACCGACAGTACCCCATGGTCAGCCAACACCGCGGCAGCAACAACAGACAAAAGGCCGATACTGTCGATCAATGGAAACGAAGTCCCCCCTCTCGGAAGAGACCGAGAAATGGTCCCCCACAGCTCATCCAAAGTCTCTCTTCATCTCCCCGGACTCCCGGGAACCTTGCAGTAGTAATGTATCCGGTGATCCGCAGAGGTATCCGTACGAATACATCATAAAGTACGGATACCCGCAGCATGACAAAAGGCGGAAGTGGGAGATTTGCAGCTTTGCATGAACGGGTTAGGGAACCACAAGTTCTCCAACGTTCAAAAAAAGAAGCGTAGAAAATATCCTCCGAAATGAAAGGCGGAACTGCGCCTCGCATCCTTGGGGAGTGATCAATGGGATCATGGGATACGGTTCCAGAACACCCAGACTCTCTCTCTCGTCCAATTCGCCTTCCTTTTCCGGCGCGCGCCAGGCTGACCTCTTTTTCGAAACCTCCCCCATCGCATGGATGAGATGTGGTGTACTCGCCCCCCTTCCCCTCATCTTCGCCGTGCCCTCGGTGAACCTTGACCGCAGGCTCTGCTCTATCCCGTATGATGTGCATAATGGAAGGAAACCTGAATACTTGTGCAGGCTGCAGCAAAGAGAGAAAGAGAGAGTGGTGGTGCATTCAACAGAAGTCGTCGGGGAAGCCGTTCATCCCATTGGGCGGAGCCGAGCGTTTCGTCCAAATTGCGACCGGGGTACCGTCCGACCAATCGCGGCCACCCGTTCGTCCAAATCGTAATCTCCCGAAAGTCCCTCAAAGTTGATCCTGTGGGGTAAGGGCCGTTTTCTTACGCCCCTGTGCCTGTGCCTGTGCGAGAGAGACACACACACTGAGAATGAGAAGGTGAGGAGGGAAGGGCCCAGGGGTGCGTGGTTAGGATCATTTGACAGGGCCGATCCTCCTTGTTCCTTGCATAGACCATCCACGTCCAAGTCTTGGCCGAAAAAGTCGTCCGAAGTGGCAGTGGCTCGTTCGATGCCGTTTCGATTGGTTGCTTATTTTGTCTGCTGATGGTTATTTCGATTCGGTGTGTATATACATACACGTAGTATGGTCTGAGCTAATGATATCGGTGCCGTCGGAATCGTCCGCAGAGGGGAAGGAAGATGATCAATGCGGATAGTTGCCGTCTAATTTCCCAATTGTAAGGCGTTGAGAGAGAAAAAAGTCCGGGGAAGGTCGCTGTAAGGCGGATGTCACCTCACTTGAGGAACATCCCCCTCTTCGATATAACTCTCATCAACCATTTTGAGCGACAAATGTCACGTTGCGAATAATCACTTTTGGTAAAATGTGGTTTCCCCAAACACTTCGTCGTTAAAGCCAGGCCGTCAAGAGTAAGCAAAGCAAAAGTCCCTCGCGCTCGATGTCTCAATCGCAATATGACTTCAACTTTGCTCATCCCAGACGTCCCCCAAATACAATTAGAAGATTAGGTACAAATGGTTTTTTTTTTTTTGCATTCCGTTAAGATACAATGTACAGAGAGAAGAAAGGGCTCTTTACATTTCCTCTTAAGACTCCCCAGCAAAAAAAGAACACCCGTTAGATTTGATCGTAAACTGCCGTAGCCTTGGTTGGCTTTTCCTCAGAAGAGATGTCCAGAAGAAGGAATTTATGCGAAGGCAAAGGCGGCAACACCGGCGACGGCGGCCAGGATGGCGGAGCCGGTCAGGCCAGCGGCACCGGCAGTGACGGGGGTCTTGGTGGGAGGAACAGCACTGGTTTAGATAATTAGCATCTTGATTCTTGTCCTCTTCAAGAGGTTTGATATTTGAGGGAGTACTCACGTTCCGTTGCCACCGGTAGGGACACCAGGGATAGTCGCAGAGGGCTTGCTGGGGGTAGGGCAAGGGATCTGAACGGTCTCGTAGATGACGGTGGGGATGACGGTGGTGATGCTGGTAGAGATGGTCTTGACGGAGCTTCCACCGCAGACGGAGGCAGCGGCGCTGGTGGCCAGAGTGGCGGGAGCAGAGACGGAGGGAGCAACGCCGCCGGTGGTGACGGGGACGGGCTTAGCACCGCTCTCGGTGGTGGGCTTGGGGACCGCGGGGACGGAGGGGGGAGCGGTGCTGTTGCCGCCGGAGGGGGGAGGAACGACGACGACGGGAGCGGTAGCGGTGGGCTTGACGCCGGACTCGGTGACGGGGACGGCGGTGGTGGGGACGGCCACGACGCTGGAGGAGACGACGGTGCTGCGGGCAGGGCAGTTGGTGACCTCGGGAGCGCAGGAGGTGATGGTGAAGTACTTGGTGGAGAAGACGGTGGAAGCGGGCTCGTCAGCGGTGGCCATGACGGCACCAGCGACGGCGAGGGCGACAGCAGCGTAACGCATTTTGAATAGAGTTATTGGGGGTGGTTTCGTGAAAACGAAGTTGTTGGTTTTGTTGGATTAAGAGAGCGAGTGTTTTTAAGCAGAGAGCTTTGGTAAAGAATGGACGACCGAAGTCAAAGTTGAGTCAAAAGCGGATGCTTGAGATTGATGAGGCTTGTTTGGCTGAAGAGGGAAGAAAAAGAAGAGGTCTGAAGCCAACGGGGAGGACGGCAGCATATTAATAGCCATGTTGGACAAGTGCGAGTCCTTTACTCAAACGGCCCCTCTCCCCGGTATGAATGAGCGAGTGAGAATGAGAGTGAGGACAAGGTGTGTGTGTGAGAGAGAGTCAGTCAGGTCCCCTCCCGTTTCCTCCGCTAGGCACTCCGCCAACAACGCCCATGAACAGCAGCAGCAAGTGAGAGTGAGTGAGCGACATGGAACGAGGCACACAGAGTGGGAAATTACACAACGCCTGCTAACATCCAACCCCATGAACGCTAATCCAGGGGGTTTGGTGGAGAGGTTGGATGGCACCAAAAGGGCACTTGGGCGAATTGGCCCGTACAGACCAGGCCGGCCAACGAACCCTTGTTTTTCACCCCGGCCTTTCCGCTGGGACTCTAGGCCGGGGTTAGATCCCATCTGCATAGCGCTACATTAGTGGCAGAACGTGAGGGAAAACGCCGTTGCCACCTTATTTGCTGGACTGCAGTATGTGGTCTCTCGCATGACTGTAGCCTGTGGGAGCCTGTGGTAAGGAGAGAGATGAGTTGTGAGCGCTTATTGAGGGTCGAGGACACGACCGGATAGGGCGCCATTGCCTGATGGTAGCCGCTGGAGTTGAGCGCCGTCTCCGTTTAAGCTTCATTGGATCTCTGGCGCCTCTTTCAATTTCCCGGTTCGTGTTAAGCAACGAAGCACAGTAATTTCGCTCGGGACTTATTACACGCTGACCACTTGCGCCAACGAAAAGGAGAGAGGGAGAGGAAAGAGGAATACATCCACACACTTGCAGGAGAAAAGCCGCTGACGCTAGCACCGTATGACAGGTGTTGGGCGTCTATTGAGTGTCCATCTGGACAATCTGACAATGGGTGAATGGCTATTTGCCGTATGAGCGTTTGTACATTGGCGGTGAAAAGAGTGAAAGAGTAAAAGTGGCTGTTCATGGTCGGGTTCGCCAATCTCGGGCCCTCCTGAGAGTTGGTCAACGCTCTGTGCCTCCTCTGATCCCGAGGATCCTGGGAGGCAAGGTTGCCCAGCACGAGTCAATCAATCAAGGACCATGGAACAATGTTTTGAAAGCGAGCCAAAAAGTGGCACATTTCATGGTAACAGGGATGGAAAGTCTGATTGGGCAAGTGGGTGGTTCGGTGAGACTTTGTACGCGGTACAGCTGGCAAAGGTATGAAGTTGTGCGAGGCGAAGCCTTTGCTGCCGTACTCGGTACTTGAGCGACTGAGTATCCGTAGTTTCGCAGATCCAGGCCGTCGTTATTTCGCTCAGTCGCCTCGCCTTCCCCTGTCTTGTCGGCTGGACAAAGTGGTCGTCAGTCTCCGAGATGCAACTTGGGCAGTACGGATGAGATGAGAGTGAGACGAGAGATCAGAGGAGGTTAAGAAAAGGTTTGCCTGAGGAATGCGGGAGCGAGCTAGACCACGTTGCTATGGTTGAGACCAGAAGACTGACTTCAGATCCGTAGATAGGGAGAGAACGATCCGTAGGGAGAGACAACCCGCGGCATTAGTCGCCTTGAAATTGTTCAGAGCTAAATGGGACAAAGGAGCGGAAGAGCTGAGTGAGTGCTGAGGCAGCGAGGCCGTCCAGCTGAGAGATGATGGGCAGCGGGAACGCACCGAAATGTGGAGGTGAAGGACGATCATCTCACCAAAGGAAGGAGGACTCGGTGAGAGGTGCAGCAGCGTCAGCGGCAGAAACAGTGACACTGCCATGGCAGAGGCTGGACAGAACAGAGAAATGAAGAAAAGAGAGAAAGAGACGCCAACGCAGAGAGAAGACGAGGAACAGGGTTCTCCGCCAAAAGAGGAGTGAAAGAGACATCCTCGAGCCAGAGACAGGGGTTCCGGTTTCCCTTGGCAAAGCCTTGTTGTGCCTTGTGCCTTGTGCCCTGTGGCCTACGCCTGTGCTTGGCCCCTCACCCTCCCTTTGTTAATTGACCCTTGACATTTTGGAAAGAAAGTCTGACAGTTTGGCCAGGGGTAAGGTTGTTAGGTAAGTACGCAGTAGTTGCACAAAGTAGGCATAACTCGAGAGAGTAGCACAAACATTTGGTTTCTCGAACTAATGCAGGAACAAGCTGCGGAAGCTGTGGACTTTTGTTTCCCAAAACATTTCAACGCCCCTAAGGTAAGGTATCGCCTAATGCCTATATAGAGTACGTACTGTTCAGTACGTACACACTTTGTATATAAGTACGTGTCTGGCACGTGCTGGGTTCATCGCTGACTGGTACGTACCCGTAAGATACGTTCCTATTCCTGCACAAGCCAGGAAGCGCAAATGATGTTCACAACTTCCCCTTTTCAGTCTTGGAGTCGTCAATCTTTTTCCCTTCCACGAACATCTCCCCTCCAGCTCCATGGCGGTCTAATTTCCTGCTGATGGCTGTCACTCAAAGGAGAGCCACTTTGAGAGTATACATCGGTATTCAGTGGGTCACGCGGCAAATCATCCCCGTATTTTCAAGAGGAGAAAACTGTCACCCAACACGACCACACCACGGCCCACGGCCCACGACATGGGACAACTCACACAGGATGTACGGAGCCGCTAGAGTCGGGGACGCCAAACTCCAAAGCAGACACTCACACAGGACTCGAGATACGGATACCTACTCGAGAATCGACAGGCGATATGTAAAGCCTGCAGGGACTGACATTGGTTGAACAGGCCCTAGTCGCAGTCGAACCGCGCCCCTCTGGATCTCCATGCCTCGTTTCCCTGTCAATCCATGGGTCCCTCGATGGCCGTCCACTGTCAGCCAAAATCCTCCGCGGCTTCAACCAGCGTCGCTACGTAGTAGATCAGCATTGTCACCACGTCAGAATCACGGACCACTGCCCGTGTGTTTTCAAGCTCAAAAAGCCAATCTTAATCTCCAAATCCTTTCTGCAGACCGCCCCGGCACTTCATAATGCCGCTCGAACCGGCTTAGCTTGGACATCTCTTCTCTTCCTTGGGCCAGCCTCCACCAACTGACAGCTTGGATGCCACGATGCCTTGGCAGCGGTGTCTGGACGCCGCCTCATCGAAAAGTCGCGGCGCTACTGGCTCTTTCTATTGATTGAATGCTCGTGCTTCAATCACTTGATGAGAGTTGCTCAACGCCCAACCGCGACATTGTGCGACGGCTTCTGCAACGCAATGAGCAAAGGCCCCGGCATGGCTACATAGAAGAACTGGCTCAAGTCTCGAGAGTCCAACCTTTTGCAAATTGCATAATCGACACATCCTTGTTGGTTATCATCAGCGGTATCTCAACAGGCCCCACGAGGTAGCCAAGGGCTCCAGCGAGCTGGCCTTCGCGCGTTTCACCACTGTGGATGCACAAGATCGTCTGATGCTCCCTCAACCCGCCCTCCCATGCTGCTTCAACCCTTATGACGTCGCATATGCCCTGCTCTACCCGTACGAGTACCTACGAATTATACGGCGCAGTGGGCACTGACCGATGGTCGGCCGAAACTGCTTGATTATGGGCATGATACCAACCTTCGCGGCTACTTTCCGTGAGAGGGCCACTGGAAACAAAATCCAGGTTTGTTTGATAGAACAGGACTCAAGGAGCAATGATAACCTTAATCAGCCGCGACTCAGTGCGGCCACCCTATGAACATACACGGCCGAGGTCGAGCACACCGGGGCCACACCAATGCAAACTTGGGTTCGGCTCTAGCTACTCTCTTCCTACCTCTGGCTTCCCAGTGGCCTCATCGGGTCGACTGCAATTTGGCCACACTGCCACACGCCACCGGGCCATACCTTGTTTTCCCGCATTTTCACCGATCATCAGGCCAGTAGCACAACTACTTTCCAAGAGGAAGCGCAATTTCCAGGCGAGCGCCATCACTGCTGCCATGTGCTGGACGGACAGTAGCGTGCAAGAAGAGGCGTCCCTCATCATGTTTAGCGCATAAAGGGCATCGTCCCCTTACCAGACTGTCGGTGAAAAGCGTCAAATCCACGACGAATTGAATGTGTCGTGGAACTCCGTCGCGTACTGACACAAACAGTAGAAACCTGTTCCTGCTGATCATCTGCTCGTTTTCTCAAATTCCAATCATCCCTGGATCTGTCGAGTCGGATGAACCATGCCGCTCCGCTTCACCAGACGCTCGCGCCACATCAACTCGTAGATCATGCAGCCAATCTTCTCGGATCTTCATACCGGTTGCCTATCACTATCCTCTTCTTCATAGGAACCGGTGCGACTACTCAAAATCGAGATGGATTCAATGTGCGATTTCGAGTCGTGGAAGGCCTACCTCTCTTCTAGGCAAGTGGGAATCAGGCCCAGTTGTTCTCGCTCCACAGGTTGACCCTACTACTATAATTTCGTCCAATACGCGACTTCGAGCTTCCTCGTGGATGAAAGGTAAAAGGAGAGGAGCAATCCGGCCATACGAAGAGCAAATCTCGGGCAATTTTTCGAAACCCACCTCTGACCCCGCAAAATTCCAAAAGGAGTAATGCCCTCAGCACCGTCATTGTGAGGAAAGTTGCTCGGAAGCCGAGTGTGTGCCACTGCTATCCGATCCCAGAGTTGCAATCTGCATACACACTCTAAGTAGTGTATCTGACTCCAGGGACGCGCACGAAGTCAAAACCTGCGAGTTTTTTACTCTGTTCTGCTCAGGCTTACGCGACTGAAGGAGGTGCGAACAGACCAAGCGGCGAGCATTCTCGTCGGCGGAGTCTTATACACATTCACTCTTTCTCCGTCCGCATCACTCTGTATTCTCAAAAATCCTGCCGTACTTGTTGCGTTTGTTCTTCCGTCCATGTGTATCCCTTTGAGCACATGCAACAAATTGTAAATTGAGACCGAAAAAGCGTGAGAGGCTTCGGGCTTACGGACAGTTTCACGCCAGTCGAAGCCCCGGTGTTCCGCGTACTCAGTTAGACGTGATACTCTAGAGGTCAAGCTACTAAACAAGTTCTGAACAGTCGAGTCATGGTTCACCTGGGGAGGCTCAGATGAACCATACGCAAGGGGTCCACGTCATGTTTCTCCGTCATACGGCTCTCGATAGCATCTAGAATCGCATCTCAGGGCCCAATTTGTGTTTCAAGACGTTATTCAGAGTGATGAGTTTCTCGTCGGCGATTTGCCACAGCAGATTTTTCTTCTCAGAGCCCCTTGGCCCTTTCCTATCCGCGTGTCTGATGAGACATTGTCTGAATAGGTACTCTACACACACCGCCGTGTCTTCAAAGCAGATCACAAAGCTCAATCATACCATGTCTCGGTAGAAACTAAGACAGTACTCGATAGCACGAACTCTGATATCCCTCTCGTATACGAATAGGCAACGACGGAACACCCACGACGACCGAGACTCTAATTACAACCTTGCCGGGGCAGCATTTCCATACGGGAACACGGGAGCCGACTCCAGCCTGGCGAACCCGTACAGCTGCCCTTTGCTTTCAGCCACTCGGGCTTTCCAAGCCGTGAGGTCCTTCACCAAGCCTTCTGTCGACTTCTGATCTGACGGGTCCATGGGCTCCTCGTTGTGGCCCATCTGCAGCATCTGCGATCCCGCCATGGCAACCCCAAGACCAAAATCCTGCTCGTCGAGCAGGGGTTTGACGCAACCCTTGACGCCGTTCTCGAATATGTCCTTTGGCAACCTCGGCTCCGCACAAGCAGGCCGCCCGATGCCCACGCCATCGAGTCCAGCCTGCAAGATATCAACCATGGCGCCAACTGAGCGGACACCGCCCGTGACATAGGTCCTGGTCTTGCTCACGTGCGGCACAATCTTCTCCGCAAAGTCGAGGAAGAAGGCCTCACGGGCCCTGGTGCTCTCTCTCTTGTGGTGCCACCCAGAGCTCTCGTACGTTCCGCCGCTCAGCTCGACAAAGTCAAACTTGTGCTCCTCCAAGAGCTGGCACAGCTCTGCGGCTTCATCAGTCGTGAATCCGGACTCCTGGAACTCGACGCTGTTGATCTTGATGCCCATGACAAACCCGGGGCCCGTCCGCGCGCGGATGCTGTCGGCGACGTCGGTAATGAATCGAGCACGGTTCCGCAGCGAGCCGCCGTACACGTCCGTCCGCTTGTTCGTCGTCTGCGAGAGGAACTGCGCCATCAGATAGCCGTGTGCGCCGTGGAGCTGGAGGCCGTCAAAGCCGGCCTTTTCGAGGTACTCGGCGCAGTGCACGAAGCCTTCCGTGAGCTTCTTGATCTCCTCCAACGTCGCCGCATGCGGCTTGGCGAACGTCATGCCCCCAAAATCCGTCACCAGCTGTACGTCCGAGGCGGAGACAGGGTCCGACTGGATGGCGCTGACGACCTGACGTCCCGGGTGACCGACTTGTGCGAGGAGGAGAGAGCCTTCGGCCTTACCCGCCGCGGCTATGCGGCGCCATGTCTCGAACCGCTCGTCGCCCTCGATGGGCTGGTGCTCAAGGGAGATTGCTGGGTTTCCGGGTGCCTCGAGGTGGCCCGGGTCAATCATGACGTTGCCGGTGAGGAGGACGCCCCAGCGGCCGGTGCCCCAGTTGCGGTAGAGGTTCAGGAACTCTTCGGTGGGAGCGCCGCGCTTGGAGGCGTCGGCGACGTCCCAGGTGCAGACTCGCTCCGACATGGCGCCCTTCAAGAGGCGGTTCGGAGCGACGGCCGTCGAGAAGGGGAAGCTGAGCGGCTGGGCCAGAGGTGTCGGGTCGACATCCTGTCGGCCGGGATAACGGGGAGTCATCTCGAGATTATGCTTGCTGACGACTTTCTCTTAGTAGGTGCCTGCTCTACCGCAGACTCGTAATTCACGGGTGAAGATGCTCTTCGTGACGGTTCCAGACTCGAAGATTCGACAGCTCACTCGATTGGATGATAGCAGAGGGATGCAGACGTCTGTACTTCACTTGCGAGCCAGGCCCTACATATGGAACGACCGAACACTCGGGAGGGGGGCCTTTGACAGCACACGTGTGGATCTATATCTGTGGCCCGTCCAATTCGAAATCCATTGCGGAAAGGGTTGCGCCCATCGTGTGGATTTGGCTTGGCCCTCTGCTGGGAGTTCCGTTTCCTAGGTCTAGAATCAGGTTACAGGCAAAGGCCTCCCACGCCTCCAGGCCGCGCAGCTCTTCCGAGACGGAGGAGCAATGCCTTGGAAAATCGAATCCACTGCGGCAAAATGCATTGCTGAAGATATGCAGGTTTTGCCTCGGCATTAGAATTGGGAAGTAGGGCAACTGATTTTTGCTGTTGTCTTTTGTTTTCTTCACCCCTGTACCCCAGTTTAGGTGCCGGGCCTTGTGGGGGGATAGACCGATACGGCGAAAGCAACATCGAAGGCGGTGCGGGCCGGTCAGGGGTGTGTATAAGCTGCGGACTTTTCGTCACTTCATTTTTGCGGCGCTTGAACATGTCACCGCTCTTTGGGGTACGAATAGATTATCGAGCGGCCTACAGACCCCGTCTCGTGAGGTGGGATTGAGCTGTGTTGTCTGGTTCTCCAGCCGAAGTTTTGACGAAGCTATATCTGGGTGTTTACTAAGCCGGTGGACGCTATGTTGACAGGGTGGCTCGTCAATTTTTGCAAGGCGGATAACTTCCGGTGTCAACCACAACTCGTTCACTCAAGGCTCGTGGACCAGAAAACGGCGTAGTGCCTTTGGGTCGCAAATACCGTCTCAGTTTATATATCATCGCACGGCAGAGAAAGACGTACAGACTGACGGCGTTCGTCTGCTGAAGAAAGTTGGTCGTGAGTTGACATGAGTAGCGGGGTTGAATCGCCGTTTGGACAGCGGAACCCCTCCTGTTCCCACCGACCCCCCTTCCCCTGCTAACCGCGGTTCATCCTAGCCTTGAGATGAGGGGTGTTAGCCGGGGCCCTTTTTTCTCTTCTTTTCCCCAACGTTATAGCTGATGCTTATAAATCCGAGTTTTTGAGTCAAACAATACGGACGTGTTCCCCGTTCGTTTGCTTTGCTGAAATGGGGCCGGGTGGATGTTTAGTCGGATTGGCAAGCGTCGTTTTAAGAAGGTCGTGGCGGATTGTACTTGGGGGGGTTGTTTGTTCTGCATATTTTACGTCCAAGTCTCACCTGTATAGATGAGTGTCCATCACATCTTCGACCTTGGTACAATAGGTGGGTTATCCCAAGTGAACCGCATACCAAAGCCATGTACTGTGTAAAACTTTTGAAGCAAGATATCCTATTTACGAGCTGAAGGGATCCTAGAGTGGTTGTTAGTCAGTATCGACGTACCCCGTCTCGCTATCTAGTTGGCAAGACACGGTACACCAGATGATTGGGGCGTGCGCGTGAAGCAAGAAGTTGCGTTTTTCTACATTCAGAGTCCCAAGTTGCTAGCTTTCAAAGTTCTAAAACTGTAGAGAAGGGGGGGGCTATAAGTATTACTTAAAGGTGAGTCTAGCACATGCTTTCTAACTTACATGGACCTGTAGTTTGGGAGCTACTCGCTTGATACCGTTTCGGTTTGAATGACTTACAGTCTCCTGCCTTTCGAGGCAGTTGAAGTTTATAACATTCGGGCTTGCAAGGGTTGGTGAGCTTCATGTAGCCAGCTTCTTTCACGCACGAGTTGAAAGCTATTGTAGAAGGAGTGAGAGAAGATATCTCATTGTTGGTCTCGTACTCTCTCACACACACACTCTCTCTATCTCTATCTCTCTCTCTCTCTCTCTCTCTCTCCACCGTTGAAAATGAGACCAATAATGACCCGCGACCATTGTGATGCCTAAGTAGAAGACTCATACAAGTTCATCATTGGTAACAAACCTAGAGCCTTCGATACTGCAAATCTTGAGAGTTGAAGTCACTTTTCTGGGGGTTTTCCACATTTATATCGGGTATGCCAAGGTAGATGGATGGTCTTTCGTATTCAGTATGTGACTGGGCCGACAAGAGAAAAGCCGTGAACGTAGGCGGTTATTTTTTTTTCTTTCTCCCTTCCCTCTATTATTGAACCACGGTTCTTTGCAGAGAAATGATCCGGAGACTTTGTTAGATCTTCTGGCTCTCTTAAGCCCTCGCGAGGTTGAAGGGGAGGGTGGTTGAAGGATTATACCATGAGAGAATAAGAACGGAAAAGTTGAATAATCTAGATGTCAACATATTTAGAATGAGTAGCTACACGAAAGAAACAATCGCGAGGCAAATATGGAACCTGCTAAGTTTGCCCCCCCTTTCTCTACCGGTTTCCTCTGTGCCTCCATCCATGAGAACCTACGCGGGGCCGGGGGGTTGAGTTGAAAGCCCAAGAACCAATTCTAAAACAAGATAATCACAGGAACTCAATGTGTCACAACCCCCCCTCCTTCTCCTCTAGATTCCAATTCCAGATTGAATATAGGACTCGACGTCGATCACCGTTCCCTTACCTCACGGGGAATTCCACATCCATACTGTAATCACGGGGAATCGATCCTCAAGAAAGTTGAACTTACCAACAACACCAAACTCTCAAAACGTTTCTACATGAGAATGCCTAAGAGAGTCACGGTCAAGCCCTGTCATCAGACTCGGAATAGTTCTCGTTGACACTGTCACGTTCGTAGTGACAGAGCCGTCACAGTAGACGCAAGACGAAAATATGACCCTATTCTTGTTCCCTTCCTCAAACGTTTGCCATTATCTGATTTGTCTTTGATTCAGGGAGCAATATTGGAAAGTAACCTCTACAAGTCTGGTGGGCGCGAGACATCATCAATACCCTACCTAGCAAACAGACACACACAGCGAGCGAGAAACATAATCTTTCTTTTTGTCATTTGTGTGTCGTTTCATTTCTAATGCCTCCCTTAAAACTCCAAGGCGATGCGGCCAGTGGATATGTTAAACAAAGAAAAGTGGCCAAGATAAGAGAAGGAAGAGAGAGAGAAAGAGCGAGAGAGAAGAATCCTAATTGCCTTTCCCCCCCTTTCAATGAATCCTCCCCCTTTCCATTCATACGCTTTTAATAATGCGTTTTGCACAACATATCAGCCCCCCTCATACCACACACCCCTGACCATTGCTACCGATGCCTTACACACCATCTCCCGTCTCCATCTACCTACGGCTTTTCAGAAGCCCCTGCAGGTAACTCGAGAATCCCTTCCTATCCGTGGACGTCGACATGGACCTCAAAAAGTCGGATCCGTCGATACCCAGGTGCGGGAACAAGGATGAATGGAGGTGCTGGATAAACATCTCTCCCGTCTTGAGGTAAATGGCCTGCTCGAGGCCGGCGATCTCATTAAGCACCTGCTTGCTCTGCGCGTCGTTGTGCGGCCTAAAGTTAGGGTCCTGGAAGACTTCCCAGCAGAGCGGGTGAAATCGGTCAATCATGAAGCGGTCGAAGCCCGGGATGGTCGGGTTCGGGGAGCCGCTGGGGGCCTCTGGGTTCTCGGCGATCTTTGCGCAGTCGGGACCGCCCCAGACGACGACCATGCGTGCCAAAACGCTGAAGGCCAACCGACTGGGCCCAATGTTCTCTGCCACGAGAGTCCGGCCGAGGGTGATGACAGAGTTGATGAGCGACTCGAAGAAACCCTGGTTGGCCTCACTGATGAAAACGGACTGGAGTTCATTGTTCAGGATGACCAGCAGGAAGGACAGGTATTCCCTCCGCAACTCGCCAAGCTGGATCTCGTCGTCTGTACCGGTGACTGGTTCGGACAGGCCGGCAAAGATTCTCTGCAGCAAGGGAGTGAGAAGCATGTTCAAGACATTATAGATCTCCGTTTTGAAGCCAAAGACAATCTGGTCAAGGAGTCGTAGGAAAATAGCCATCTCGTCCTTGGAGGAGCTTTGGGACAGGAATCCCTCGATCCACTGAGGAAGCTGCGGCAGCACAGCGGATCCGAGGACGCCTAGCAACTTGGAGAAGGATGCTCGGCAAGCAGTGCGAATGTCGGTGGAGTTGTTCAACTCGCTGAGGGCAATCAAAATGGCCTCGGCAGCTCTCGAGAATTCATCAGACACAAGCTTGTCCGGGGGAGGTCGGTTCTGGACCGAGGTGCTGCCGGGCTGCCAGTCAGAGAATCCATGGGCGAGGCGACCAAGAGCCAGGATGATGTGATGTATTTGGAGAATGGCCTGGGCATCGTTTGCCTTTGCCTTTGGTAGATGGGATTCCATGTCACTGAACAAAGGATTCAACACAAGGCGGGCATAGTATGCCTGTTTGTCTGCAGGTGTGCTTCCAGTCGACGCAATGCAACCAATGGCCTCAAACAAGTAAAGCTGGCTTGTGAACAGGGCGTCTGCAGAGTGATCAGACTCATCTGACGACATGTCATCGTCTCCGTTACTCTCTGAGACCTCGGCCTTGATCGGCAGAAGGTCACTGATGGACTGAATAACAGTTTCTGCCACATTGCCGACCTGGGCTCTGAGAAATTTGACAAATCTCTGGAAGAGATACCAGGATCGTGTCTTAATGCGCACGTGGTCGTGGTGAACCAGTCGTACAAAGTTCTCCAAGACCTGGGGGATGTATTCTTGGCGAGCATCAAATACTTGCCAGTACCGGACACAGATCTCCATGTACTGGAGCAGAATCGCGGGGTGGGGGAAGTTAGCAATTCCTATAAAACAGTCAGGGGCTTGGCTCGAGTCAATGTCAAGGGAAGTCACCTACCGGACTCAACCATCTTGGTCACCATGATGGTCAGTCGTTCTGTTGCTGTGCTTGAGGGCTGGCTCTTGGTGCCCAGCCCTTGGTTAGGTAGCGCGAGTTCGCCAAACAGATACATCTCGTGGAGCGCAAGATCCAGATCTCTCCAGTCCATCTGAGACCCTTGCTGGTCAAGCGTTGTGAAGGTCTGGGAAACGAGGTTGCTGAGAACATCGATATAAAGCTCTTGGTCTACAGCAGCAACGGTCTTTTGGAGAACCTGCAGCCGCTTCCGCAGCTCCTGGAACTCGGCCTCATCCGTTTGCTCGTCTTCGTCACCCCAGTTAGAGGTCTCGTCGTAGCGCATCTTCATAATGATGGCGTTAAGAATAGGAGGAAGCATCTCCTTGTAAGAAGCAGGCAAGTTGGCGCCGACCTTTCGCAGGAGGGTAAGGAGGTCGGTCAAGGAGGGGATGACTGTCGAGCACACCTCGTCGTACTCGTCAGAGAAGAATCGGAGAAGGAAGGGTAGGAAATCGTGAAGATGTTGCTCGGACTTGGCTCTGGTGTCTTCGCTGGCCTGGCCGTCCTCGAGAGCGCGTACAATATCAGCCATGACGGTGTTGACGAGCTTAGCGACAGCCTCGGCAAGATCGGTATCGTACTGAGGTGTAGACTTGAGCTCGCTCAGAGGGGCGCTGGCGATGAGCTGGGCCACGATATCGCGCAGGTTGAGGAACGAAATCAGTTCCATCTTCTCGGGGCCCCTCATCTTCTTGCCCACGATCTCGGTGAGAGTGTCAATGGCGGCGTCCCGAACCTTGTCCTCGCTGCCAGACCGATTTGTCCGTCCAACAACAGGAAGCAATAGGTTGAGCATTTCCTGGTTTACGATCAAGGAAATGTCCATCCAGCTAATCCACTTGCCAATAACCTTGAGAATCATCTCAACAATGACATCGCTCTGGCCCGAATACTGCGCCAGCAAGTCCTTCCATGACTGAGCAATCTTCTGGACATCACGCTCTCGCAGCTGATCCTTCAGGTCGGTGTTGCGCTTCGCGTCGTTGCTGTTGCGCGTCAACAGCATGTCGGCAATCTCGTCGTGGACAGAGCCAATGATTCGTAAGTAGAGAACAACACCGGCCGTGTTGTTGGGGCTGCTGGCAATAGCCAGGAAGTCGTCGATGAAGGACTCCCAACCATCGTTGTAGAGGAAGACGAAGAGGTAGGTAAGGGTCTGCGAGAGCTTGTTCTGCAGGTGGGAGGGGTCGACCTGGTCTTGCAGGTTCTGGCTGTAGATATTGCGGACGTATTCGAGGAGGTTGTCCTTTAGCCACGAAAGGCTGTTGCGGTCGAGGCCTTGTGTGTAAATCGCATAATTAACCACTTCCAAGCAGAAGAGGCGGACGACTTCGGAAGGGCGCTGTGATCTAGTGAAGAGGGTGGTGCAGACCTGCCAGCCTTGGGGGTCGGCTCGCAGCTGGTTCAGGTAGTCGAAGGCTTGTTGCTTGAGGTTTTGATCGCTACCGACGTTGAACGCGGCCTCGACGGCGTTCTCAATCTGTGCGACGAGTGGGGTCAGCTCTGGTCCATGTGCGGCGAGGCCCATTCTCCTCCATGGCATGCCATCGTGAGAGTCCCCATTCCCATGGGCAGGCTTGGGTCACCGGAGTGAAGGCCGGCGGCGGCGGTCAGACCATGGAGGCAGCGGGCGTTGGTGGGAGGAGGGGTGATGATGGAGGTCGGAATGGCGGGGCACAAGGCCAACGATTTTGAGGCAGCCCAAGCCCAACCAGAAAGCCGCAAGGTAAATCGCAAAAGGAGGCGCTGCAAACGTACCTGAGCGTCCATGTTCAGGACGGTGTTTGCCCCCCGAAAGAGGTAGTGGGTTGTAGAAAAGGTGATCAAGAGAAGATTTAATGTGAGAAACCGTAGACGAAGACTAGTTTATTTTTTTTTTTGTTGTCGGTATCGAAATGCTGCTATAATCCTGGCAGCCCTCCAAGCTGTGCATTCAGCATTCTTGCTTGGGGTAAAAGCGGCGACGTGGAAGCTACCGAGAACTCATGGCCCGGTTCGGATCGACAGATGATAAGTAATTCGGGTATCCGTAGAACGTAAGGTGAGGTAAGGCAAGGTAGGCAGACCGAATGAGGCAGCGGATGTCGGGTTGATTGGGAGATTGTACACACACGCGAGGAGTACTTTGGTCGGAGACGAGGGGTTGGTGGATGGTTATGCCGAGGTGAAGTTGAGATGCAAACTCGGGCGAGTTGAAGTATGCAAGTGCTCGAAGCGATCGTCGGTCGGCCTCTATTATTTGCAAAAGCGGTCGATGAGGGGGAGCAAGTCTGAGAGCGAAATGAGCGGGAGAGGGAAAGAGACAAGGTGGTGCAAGGCTGAGGGGCTATCACAGCACCGCAAGACAGAAAGACTCGGCGGTGGCAGGTGGTGTCTGTCGGTGTCGGTGGGCTTTTTTTTTTTTTTTTTTTTCCCCTTCCTCCTTCCCGGTCACTGTTATTTTTACTAGGTAGGACCCTCTCGGTCAGTTTCCTCTAATCGCATGGAACCCCCAAGGCCCAAAAGTCGGTCGCTGATGTGTGCAGTGTTCACTCCTCAGTGAGTCTCGTGCACGCACACAACAAGTGGGGTCAACTCTTGGTCTGTGGGCATCTGGACAGCTGGACAGCGAACAATCTTAAACACCTCAGTCTGATTGATGCCTGTCGGCTGCACTGGATTCGACTAAAGGTGAGAAGCTAATTTCAATGAGGGGCCAAGGAAGCACAATAAATCCCACTGGACACTCCCTGTATATTGCCTGCAAGGGAGCGCCACGCTTCTTTATGGCACGTCTTTCCGCTGGCAGTCCGCCGAGGGCGGGGTTCCTGGCTTGCTGTCACTCTCCTCTTGAATCCAGCTCGGCCAAGAAGGTAATACGACAATACCTGTAATACACCACTTGTATCCGAAATGTAGTAACCCGGCAAATTATCGGCCAAGTCTATAGTTGATCCGGACAGAAACACTGCTGTTTGTGATACCTTCCAGGTTACGCCTCGGGCACTTATTAGTTAGCCTGTTCGGTAATATCGTAGAAAGATCCAGAAGCCAAACATCCCACTACAATATCCGCACCCGCAACTATTCTCCCACTGCCCCTCACCTCACCCCTCATTTTGATCATTTTGACAGTGTGCGCTCCCCCAGCCTGGGTGATCCAGGTCAGCCCTATTACAATCTACGCTAACAATCCAATGCGGTTCTCGTTCCGCCTCGACCTCAAGATTTCCCCTAAGGCAGGTCTCGGTTGCCTTGGAAACATGCCTGTGTCCCCGGGTATTTGAGCACCAAAGTCCTGTGCTGGCGTTATGAGCCTAGGTATAGCCAATGTCAACATCGTTCAACTCTGTAGGTCTGTAATCTCGAGGGTCTGGCGCAATGGATAAAAAGGCCCACAAATTGTCATAGAGGACCCTGATGCAGTTGCTCTTTGATATCGGATGAAACTGTTCTGTTGGCCTTCTAGAAGGCCCATGACATGTACAAGAGACGGTCCTACACGCTCGTCCAGTAGGAAAAAAAAAAGTGATAACCAAACGCCCATAACAAATTTTGAGACGGATAGAGACACAGCACTGTTATTACGCCCATCCAGAGTGCCATATCTGGACAAAGTCGTTCCCCCCGTAGAGGCGAGGACGAGATGGTGTTTACAAATGGGGAGAAAGCAACGAAGATCGAGGCTCTCGCAAGCAACCGAAACCTTAGCAAACCCGGACACCGCAAACCTCGACACCTTTGCCCTCAATGTAGGGCCTTCGGTCATAGTACTTGCTCATGAGTTCCTTGACAAACTCGGCATCGTGCGCGTTCCACACGTCGAGTCCCATACTCTCGAGCGTATCGCTGCCAACTCGTACCGAGCTTCGATCCGACTCGCTGTTGGTCCTCAGAGGAACATCATCGGCATCGTCCTCGTCGTCCTCGTCTTCATAGCGATCGTCCGAACTCTCCACCACATCAGCCATGACCGTCAGCATTTGTGCTGTCAAACGGTGAAAGTACGCAATCACGGCGAGCTCCGTCGTTGCTTCATCGGTCTCAGATCCAGCGGCCGGCCGGGAGACAATGGATCCAGTCGAGTCAGCCATGCCACCGGATGCCGATGACCGGGGTCTCGCATTGGGTTTTGACATGCTCGGAGTGTGGGGCGTCAGACCCAGGTCCGCCAGCAGCGCTGCATCGTGGGCCGCCTCCTCTTGTTCCTCACTCCGTGCTTGTTCACCGGCGCTCGCCCACCACATAAACCCACTATACGCCAAGGCTGTCCAACTTGATGGCTCGATAATTTTGTCCAGAGCCTCGTCGCCTTCGACACTCGAAGCCGGGAAGGCGCCAGTAGTCAGCTTAAAACTCGTTGAGGTCTCCGAACGTGGACTTTCAGCCGTCATCGGCTTCGGTGTCGTTGGTGACAACCTAGCCAAGCCGGCCTTCAGGGCACGGAACCGCCTCAGATCGCGCTGTGTTGCCTTGACAGGCGTACCGCGGGGACATTCCACAGTTGGCCAGGCCTTTTCCTTGGCGTTGGGAGCATACGGTGGCGGCATGGTGATGAGCATGTCCCACAGAGTATCCTTCATGGCCAGGATACTGTCAGTCGTGCAAGCAACCCAACCAGAGCCAGCCTCGTCAGCCAGGTCATCATTGCTGTCGACTTTTCGGCGCTTTGAAGCCTCAAAGTCTTCCATCAAAAAGGGGATATCGTGGACTCCAATTGTGAAGAGCGGCCTCAGACGTTGAGAGGACGATGTCGGAGCCAATAAATCGGCCACTGTCTGGGGAATATTTGAAAGAACAGAAATATTGTACACTTGATCGGATGTCAGTGGAGAAACTGCGAGACAGATTCCCGGTCAACATACCAAAGTTGCAAATCTCTCGTACCGGCGCATGGCACGATATTAATATGCGCCTCCTCAGCAGAGCTGCCCTGTGAATAGGGAATATGAGTGGCCCGAATGTGTCCAGCAACGTCGTCAGGCTCCATGCTGGGTGGTATGGTGAAAGTCGATGCCCGGTTGGCAGCAGGGAGGCTCCATCTGATGCAGAGCGATTGCGGTCATGGTTCGACTTTTTCGGTTGTGCGGCTTGAGAGCTGAAACTGATAGAAGGAGACTCCATCGGTGGTCGTTCTTGTTCGGCCCCTTCTTTGGCTTTGTTGTTCTCCCAATAGTCATCAAGAAGACTAGTATTTTTGCGATCTTGGGACAATTTTCTAACACATGGTCAGCAATAATATTCCTGTCCTGCTCCGACAAATGTCCACTTACGACGCGATGTCCTTTAATCCTTCCGCATGCCTCCAGGCGCGACCCAGGCGGCCGTAACTGAGGGGCACCAAGACGCCGACAGCAATCATGCGCGCATGTCGCGCCTCCTCCTCGTCACATGGAGTGTTGATGAAAGCGCTGAGACCCGCATGCTCTCCCTCGTGCACGAAGTATATCAAGTCATCGGGGACGGTGTGCAGACCGGATGGCAAGCTCTTATACTCGACGAGGCCCTCGAGTTCGATTCCAGGAGCGGATTGTTTCCAAACAATGGTATAGCCAGCTTTGACATCAAAGTCGATGAGAAAGAGGGCGGATATGGGAGGGAGCTCGGGTTGCGCATTGCCCGCCGGCAAGCGAACTGAGAGGGGGGGTGGTTCTCGGCGAGAGGGCATGTTCGGAATAGCAGCAGGCTCAAGGTCACTCTATGGCAGCAAGTAGATGCGCCAGTGACCGAGGCGCTGGTCGTTTCGGCACTGGCGGGTAGGTTTGTCGTATATGGTATCTCGACGGGCGACAGGCGACAGGCGGCAATATCGAAGATGGCTCCGCGGTTACGTGCGATATGCTCGACGAATGTCGTGCGATCAAGGTTGCGAACTCCTCGCCGTCGGGCAACAGGTACCGACGCGGAGCTCAGACAGACCCCAGGCGGACGTACCGGGTAAGGATGTTAGTCAGCTAGGTATTTCGATCATGATCGGTTATCGATAAGAACCCCTGCCATTTTGATATGCACGGGTACCCTGGTCGAGCAGCTCGGACCAACGTCCACTTTGGCCATGTCGAAGAGTACCTTAGGTAATCCATGAAGGGCAGTTTGGTATCAAGAGTCTACAATGTCTAAGGTACCTTAAGGTGACGTTCAAGTATCTATTTTGAACATAAATGTCAAGTGCAGAAAAGTCCAGGGAAAGGCTGACATTTGCGAGAGACACTTGAAACTTTCCGAATCAACCAAGCCTCGACGTAAGGCAGGTACGGAGTAAATCCAGTAAATGGAGGGGCACCGAGACAGAAGCAGTGGGTTGAATCTGAATCTAAATCTGAATCGCTGGGGAAGAGCGCTGGTCCTGACTCTGACCACATGCTTTTTTGAGCAGCGCAAAGTGACCGCATTGAAGGAGGACGACGAGGAGGGGAACATTCTCTGCCCCACCTCCACATGCCTTTTGGACGTCAGGGAGACAATCAACAGATGTACATGGAAGTTTGGACATGTTTAGGCAGCCTACCTTACCTTACCTTGAGGTAGATGCCTCCCGTCTACACTTTACACGTGCCAGGCGTGCCAGTCACCACTCCGTCTGAACTTGCCTTGTTCCCCAACCCCTTTTAACCGCCGGTTCAGATTCAAGCGGCCGCCTTACTCAAGCTAAGACATTCCAGGTACTAGCGGTGGTACAGACTACATAGTACATACGGATAGTTAGTAAGGTATTCATCTCAAAATCTCATGTCTGTCTCTACCCGGCCCCCCCTCCCCTTCCCTCGTCAGGTGTCCCGCTGGTCCGCCGTCTGCCCTTCCCAATCAGCACATGGTGGACGTTGGACGGAACAATGACATGTGCTAGTGGCCTACCGACAGGAGATCAAGGACAATCAGGTCTAGCGCCCATAACGGCCTGGTCCTGGGCATGTCCCATCCCCAACTGCCTACAAGCCTAGCCATGATTACCTTGAGGTTGACGGTGGCTTGAATGGAAGGCCACGGATTACCTATGCCTCTTAAAAGTCTTCACCTCATGGCAAAGCAAGGGACCGATTTACAGTTTAGGTGCTATATTACAAGGGCATGATTTCGGCGATTTGGACTTATCCACCTCAGCTATCGCCGGCTTTCCGAATCCCAAGTTTCCCAACGACTTGAGCCTCTGGAAGCCAAAATGACATCCCACCAAAAAAAAATATTTGTCTGGGACACGAGCCGACAGGGAACCCCACACCTTTCCTTGTAGAGTATTTTGTGGGAGTAAGCCATGCTGATGACCCCAGTCGCGACCCATGACCACAGTCACCACACACTTCGGTTGATTAACGGTTGACCAGGGCCCTTTCCTCTCAGTCTCGGCCTCTCTTCTTGTCTCTCCCCCCGCCAATCCAAAGAGCTTGAAGTGCGGTGTGCAGCACCATCCAATGCCACCAATATCCGTACTGTACAATTTACCGATCCGTCCTTGCCTGTGCCATACGGAGACCTTCCAGTGTTGCCAGTACTTTGTACTCTAACTCCGTACCCATCCCGCCACTTGGCGCTTCCCGTTTCCACTTCTTGCAGTTCTGTGACTTGTCGCATGCTGACTCTTGACTTGACTTTGGTTCCTCTTGCTGGTCCGCGCCCACCAATTCCGATTTCCCTTACATCGTCATTGCGAGTCGAGTCTCCTTCTCGTTCAACTTCCTCCCCTCCAACCTTCTCTGAGACACACATCCATACGGACACCTGGTGCTCCTATCCTCCCCCCCTGGAACATGTGTCTTCGGAAGCTGTAGCCTTGCCATCTCTTTTCTTACCTCCCCATTTCTCCTCCAAGCATCAGTACTGCCGCCTGTCATCGTTCCCCGGAGACAGAAACATCCCATCGCTTTGTCGCGCCCTTGCGACGATCCTCCGTTCCACGGCCTCAACCCCGCCTCCAAAAAGCTCCCTCCTCAACACATCCCGCCCTTCCGAGGCGCGCCCCAAAGAAGCTTAACGCACGCCCAGTCCGACTTTCTCAATCTCTTGCAAGCTTCCGCGCGCCTGTCTCCTTCTTACGCCCGTCTGCCGCCGTTCCTAATCAGCCACGCGCACCCACCACCGCCAGCAGCCATGTCGGCTTTCCTGGGCTACATATACTCCTTCTTCAAGGGTTATGCCGCCCTCGTCGTCGCCCTCTACATGCTGTCCTACGTCGTCCCCAAGGCCGCCTTTGGCGCTCGTGTCCTCGCCTCCTACATCTCGCTTGCCGTAGCGGCCGGCTGGGGTGTCTTTGCCTCCATCTTCCTGAAGCTCATCGGCGAGCAGGGCATTGCGCAATGGATGACCGGCCGGTTTTTGTACTACATCATGGCAGTCACCACGGGCGTCACCTTTGAGGTCATCGATCCCAACCACATTCTCGACAATACCCGCCCGGCTGTCTTTGTCGGCAACCACCAGACCGAACTCGACGTCTTGATGCTGGGTACCATGTTCCCCAAGTACTGCAGCGTCACTGCAAAGGCCTCGCTCAAGAAGACGCCCATTCTCGGCTGGTTCATGACCCTGAGCGGCTCCATCTTCATTGACCGCAAGAATACAAAGGATGCCAAAGATGCGATGGCCGGCGCTGCTGAGCAGATTCGCAAGAGGAATCAGAGCGTTTACATGTTCCCTGAGGGTACCCGTAGCTACGCCAAAGACCCTGTATTGCTACCCTTCAAGAAGGGCGCCTTCCACCTGGCTGTTCAGGCCGGTGTACCCATTGTACCCTGCGTTGTCGCCAACTACAGCCACGTCCTCTACCTCAAGGGCCTCATCTTCAACTCTGGAAAGATCCCCGTCAAGGGTAAGTGCTCGAGCTGTCCATGTGTCCCTCCCCAAGTGCCAAATACATGCTAACGTCAAGTCGCGCAGTCTTGGACCCCATCCCCACTACTGGCCTGACCGCTGCCGACGTCGACGAGCTCACCCGCAAGACCCGAGACCTGATGTTAGAGGAGCTCGTCAGCCTGACCGAAAAGGCCCAGGGCAGGCCCATGAAGGTCGCCCACGATGTCCCTTCCGCGAAGACGACCGGAACCGACGCCACAGATACCATCTCGGCTCTGTAAACGCCCGAGGCTTTGAGTGGGTCAAGAGCCTCGGTTCCAAAAGACACAATGTTGGAACCCTTGCCAGATCGAGGGCGGGCATCTCCAAATTAAACGCATACAGCTCGTACAAAGACAAGACGGGTCAGATGGCAACATCTCCATCACAAGAGGCTTCCAAACAGCCAAGTTCACATGGGCACGGGTAGGGCAGTTAGATTCAGGTGGGTGGGGGAAGCACGTCTTGATACCCTATAGACTGAAAGTACTTGCATTTCTCTCCTTGCTCGATTGGCCTTTTCACCAGGCCACACGGGTGTTCGGGAATCTAGACGTTCGGCATGACATGTAGATGAGATACGGCGTGCAGGCAGCATCTTGTTCAGAAATGATATTTAACGTTCACACTTACAGTACATGGGAGGGCCGACATGAAGGGTTCAAGTCCGCATGGCCATCCCCCTCCTTGAAGTGACAGTAGAGCTACGAAGACGGTCCAAGTTCCATATTCAGCCAACCCAATAAAAGTGTAGGTAAGGAAGATGTCTGGTAATGTCGACAATGTCGGAAGCTAGGCACCCATCGATGACAAAGCCTTTGCCCCCGGCAATCCTCCACCTTATTCATAAATCAGCATCCTATCTCTATCTCCCGTGTCATCTTGGAAGCATCTCTTTAAGAAGGAAAAGAAAAAAAAGAAAGAAAAAAAAACAGGAAAGGATGTAATTTCCTTCATAATCAGGATTTACCATAAACGCCCAAGCTATGCTACACTTTCTAACACTCTTCCCCCCTCCCCCGAGGTCTTTTGATAGGGAAGAGCCTCTCTTTTAGACTAATATGTAAACACCACCATATTCTCACACCGGCCGTCCGTGACTTCCTCTCTCTATTCAATGAGGTTCCAGTCTCATCAAGGAAACCTAACCCCTTAATTCATCTTTCCCTCCCCCCTATACTCCTCAACCTCGCCCTCCTCATCCTCATCTTCATACTCCTCCCCCTCTTCATCCTCATACTCCTCTTCGTATTTCTCCTCATCAATAACAGCCTGCTCATTATCCTCCTCATTCTCCAACAACGTCTCCCCCTCGGCGTCCGTAGTCTCATCCTCGAGATCCGTGTTCCCCGAAATAAGCAGACTCCGTAAATCATCCTCGCTGAGAATGGTCTCGATGCTGCCCCTCCGGATCCAAGGCCTCGTCTCCCTACGCCCCTGCTCAATCAACCTCTCAATCTTGAGCCGATTGCCCACAAATTTCAGAATGGGGTACCCCCGTTGCTGGCCCTCGTGAATCATGCGCGCCAGCCGCGGCGGGTCCGGGTCCGAGAGGATATGCACAAAGTCCGAAGGCACCGTCTTGGGCCACACGGTGATTGTGCCGCTGAACGTCTGCAGGAAAAGCTGCGACCAGTCCTGACCCAGAGGCCGGGGAAGGAGCTCGGCGTGGCGGATGAATTTGAGCCACTTGGTCATGTCCAGCTTGAGGTAGTGCTCCACGGCCGACATGACGTACCCGCCGCGCCAGCCTTTGCCCTTGCGATGCGTGACCGGGTGCCCGACGGAGCCGCGCGATGAGAAGAAGAAGAGGTTGATGTGCGGGTTGACCTGGCTGACAATGGTGAAATTCACGTTAAAGTGCAAGTTGAGGGCTTTAATGGGGATATCGGTCCGCAGACTGCCATCCTTCCACTTGTGCCCAAACGAATAGGGCACCAGCGTCCCGTCGCGCTGCTTCATCATCAGCACTACGGGGTTGAGGATCCCCGGCACGGCGGCGGACGCCAGCACGGCGGACCAGATGACGCAGTCCGGGCTGGTGAGGTAGTTGCAGAGGATGGTGGGCGAGTGCGGGTCGGCGGGCACGCACGAGACGTTGAGGATGCGGCCGGTGCGCTCGTACGCCTCCCGGAAGGTCATGGACCCCCTCGTCCACCAGCTGCACTGTTTCGCCCAGTCGACCGAGTCGAAGCGGGCGCCCGTCCTCCACCACCGCGGGATCCACGTCCAGAACGTCTCGCGGCACGCCGTGATGCGGTGCGCGAGCGCCGGCACGAGGAGCTGCCTCAGCTCGTCGTCCGTCCGGGTGGCCACGAGGGCCGCGACCAGGGCGCCGCCGCTGGTGCCGGTGATGACGTCTGGGAGCAGGTCCGCCTCGAGGAGGGCCTTGATGACGCCAAAGTGGTAGTAGGCAAAGGACGCGCCGCCCGAGAGGCAGAGGGCCGTCCGTCCGTAGTTTGCGTGCATGCCCTTGAAGATGGAACGCTTCTCCTCCATGGACAGTTGCTTCGTGCTCAGGATGAATTTGATGCTCCTCTCGACTGGACGCAGTCAGTCAGTCAATCCACTAGCACCTTCAAGACACCATTAGCATATACATACCTTCGTCGATAAAGTTCTGCACCAGGTTCTTGGTGCCATAGTACGTTTGGCTGTACAACCTGGGATTCTCAACGCCCACAAAGTTACTCTTCACACACGCCGAAAGCAGCGCATGAAGCTCCTCGACAGCAGGCTTCCCCGACGCCGCCTTGGAGTCCGCCTGCTGCGCTCCCTCATCATCCGTCTCTCCATTCTCCGCCGCCTCGGCCTTCTGCCTACACTTGCGCATCTGGTCCCACACCCTCTTAACCGTCTTGGAGTCGTAGTAGGCGAAATCGTTCTCCTCCTTCCACCGCTGCCGGTCGAGGTAGCTGTCGAGCTCCTTGGCCGCGACAACCCAGTCGCGGTAGTTGTTCGTCCGGCGCATGCTCCGCCGCAGCCTCTCCCGCGTGCCGCGCCAGGTGACAAAGTGCTCGTATACCCAGATGTACAGCCGCGTGTACAGGTACGTGAGCGCGAGACCCGCGAGCCAGGCGCCGACAAAGAAGAGCATCGGCCACTTGAGGAGCGCGTAAAAGATGCCCTCCCGCGTCTCGTCTTTTGTCCTGGTGCCTAGGAGCGCCTCCGCGGCCCCCTTGGCCCGGTTTCTCCTCCGACGAGACCCCCTCTTTGATATCTTTTGGTTGACGGGCGCCCAGTCGTTTTGCGCCGTGATGAACATGTTGGACTGCGTCGCCGAGCCGTTGTTGTAACCGCCGCCGCTGCCGCCATTGGTATAGGTGTGGTTCAGCATCCCCGGACCCGGGGCCGTGACGTCGCCCGCAGCAGCAGCCGCCGCCGCGGCGACGGCCGACGGATCCTCCCTGTCATCTTCGTACACAGACCCTCGCTTCGTCACGTCGAGCGAGCTTTGACTCCTGAGGCCGGGAGATCGGAGAGACGTGGTTTCGTCGGGTGACTGCAAGGGATCGGGGGCCTGGAGGGCCTGTATGAAGGCGGCGAGGTCGGCGTCGCTGAGGAATTTGGTGTCGAACTCGGGGAGGCCGTCGGTGCTGAAGTTCTCGGGCGGGAAGCCGTAAATGTCTGTGTTGCTGCCGCTGCTGCTGCTGCTGCCGCCGCCGCTCGGCGAGGAGCCAAACGAAACTCTGGGTTGGTGGTGCTCAGCCATGTCTGCGGGCTGCGTCGTCTGACGGGTCTAGGCGCATGATATGGCGGCACACCAGGGTAGGGAGGAGTGGTTGCGAGGCAGTCGAGTGTGAAGCTACTCAGGGAAAAGATGTGTGGGAGACACGACGCTGAATGCTAAGGAGCCTAGAGGAAGGGATGAATTTGGTCTCCGAAATGAAGAGGAAGCTCCAGTGGCGGCAGGTGTGTAAGGCAAGGTACCTCAAGGTTCTATGCGAATGCGGCGTAGTGTAACGTGCGTGGTTGCGTGAATAGTTGCGTGAAAATGTAAGCGTCGGACAGAACATCTAGTGGCTAGAGTAATCTGCAGATGGACGGGTGATTTCGGTGCATTTGTTGGGGAGGGAATTAGAGATGCCTCGGGGTGGTGGTGGTCTGTCACTCTCGGCCGGGGGAGACTACCACTTTCTGGCACCCAGTCTCAGGTTCCTTTCGAGATGCGCAGACCTCCCTAGGGAATGCGCGCCCGTGATGCCACGGGTCGGATGACGTCGGCAGTAAGCTCGAATTGGATTTCGTTGGGACCTCCGGGCGCCTTGGGGCGAGGGACACCCTTAGGGAGCACTCGCCTGTGGGCCGCCCACTGATACCAACCCACGCCGGCTAATGAACCGTGAGGTGGGCAGGGGGGGCAACAACTTCCACTCCCTCAGTCCCCCCACTCCCGGTCACTTTTCTTCACTTTCTTCAGTGGACGCTGTACCTGAAATAAGGCTCCTCTAGCGGGATGCAGTGCGAACAAGGCCACCTACCTTAGTTCCCACCACCACCTGTTCGACTAACACCAACATCTCGTCGTCTGTTTCCTAATATCATAACCATAATATACATGTAAATCACCAGCACCGACTTATTATTTAAAGACCTAAGTCATAAACCACTCGATACGTTGAAACAAAATCCCACAAGGCCGCCCGTCTCTCCGGAACCCCCCCCTTGGAAGGAATGTCACCTCACATCACCGGTGGCCCCTCGACCAGAATGCCATTCCTACCTAAGGTATCTACGCCTGTATGGCTGGCAAGGCTGAGCTGGAAAGTTCCAGTGGCTTTTCATAAAAAGTATCTGACATAATATGACATGTGGTGACTTACCTAATATACCTTGCACCAAACTCCAAAAGAGACGGTACTGAATCATCGAGACGTCAGCGTGATACCTACTGATAGATAGAGAGACCAGAAATCTTTGAAACGCACAGCCGGGCCAGTTGCTGATATCTGGGGAACCACTCATGCCACCGTTGCTTGTGAAAATGCGAAAGAGCATTGCCACAATTCCCTTCTTCGCCGGCCTGACTGACGTAAGATATCATCACTTATCCCGCCGTTTCCCGCCGCCCATGGTGTAAACCTTCACGACGTGGACACGGTGGCCTCGATCACTGTCACCACATCATCACTTCACACAGCGTACTAGGAAAGAAATACTTCTTACAATGCTCGGCGCATTCATTGATACCCCTTGCAGTGTCATACTCTACACGCTCCAATCACCTTAATGTCAATGTTGTTGATGCAGCAGTAAACTACGCAGCGCAGGCTAACGGTTTGAAAGACGCAAAATAAACCAGATTTCGAATCCCTGAGCCCCAATGAAGAATTCTAGCCTAACAAGCGTACAAAACTGCCTCGTCTCTGGCCTTAAGCTGGATGCCCCGACCAACAGGTACTGACCGAACGAGCAGAGCCATCTGGACCGCCAGACCGAGGACTTTTCCCCTCCTCCGTATGTGGACCGATGCAGACATGCCCAATAGCAGCAGTGTCAGCCCGTTACGCAGCTCTTTCTAAACCGTTGTTCCCCCCAAGGATATCAGGTTTCGCAAACGCCAAAAGGGGGGAGCCCTTATTCTGTTGAACCCGCCCCTCGAAGCACTTGACCGGAGCTTTCGTAGACGTGGCACCCATGATTTCGTTCCCGCGTAGACGTTCCCTATTGCCATTCTTGCCAGATCGTCCATGTACTTACTCCATTTCCGCCGTAGACACCTCCCGCAAGCTCCTTCCAGAGCTGTCGGTCCGTGTTTAGACGTACTGCGAGAGCCACCGGATACCGTCGCCGTACCCTGTTTCTTCACGTTAGCCAAAATGTTCCTGTTCTGCACCCTTGTCTGCCATGTTCCCGGGGAGAAAGTAAAAAACGCACCTTGTCTGAGGACAACGGAGCACATGAAGACCTCGATGGGTCGGATTCCCTCCAAAGGCACCTTGCCCTTGCCGGTGGTCTGGTACATGCCGAGCTGGTGACGGAGCTCCTCCTCCGAGATGGCGTCGGGATGGTCAATCTTGTTGCCGAGGATGACAAAGGGCACCTTGGCCAGCTCCTCCATGGACAAAAGGGCGTCGAGCTCGGCCTTGGCCTCGGGGAACCGCTCGTGGTCCTTGGCGTCGACGAGGAAGACGATGCCGTTGACTTCGGGGAAGTAGTCCTTCCACAGGCGGCGGGCCTGCTGGTGACCGCCGAGATCGAAGGTGGTGAAGCGCACGTTGCCGATGGCGAGCTCCTCGGAAGCTGGAGGGGGAAGGCGAGGCGGGTTAGCTTTCTGGACACGTGCGCAGACCAGAGCAGAGCCCCATTGTCACTGGGCTCTTTTGCCGCGGAAGGAATATACTCACTGGGGTGAAGAGTAGGCTGGAGGATAGCGACACGGTCGTTCTGATCATCTTGTTAGTAGTGGTCTATGCTATCCATATCGTTGCCGAAGAGTATCCCGTATCGGCGCATCCGACCTCCAGTAGGCTCGTGGTATCTATTGATATGGGAAAGCTGGCAGGTATCGGGGCGGATCGTACCTTCAGCATGTGCAGCAGGGTGGTCTTTCCGGCATTGTCGAGGCCGAGGAAAAGAAGCTTGGCATGCTTATTGAGCAAGCCGAGGCTTGAGAGGACGTCGTAGACTATAGAAGAGAGCGAATACCAGTCAGTCCGTCATGGTCCAACCAGGGATGGATGATGGGCCACACAAGCTACGGCGAAGGCGGCGCGCAGAAGACCAACTCAGGTGGTGGAGGGGTATCAAGCAGAGGCAGGAGATAAGGGAAAAGGCATGATACATACACCAGTTAATAATCCACATCTTGACGACGAAGGAGCGAGATTATTGTCTGTATTGTGAGGGTGGTTCGTGGATGACGGTGGAGTCGATAGGTTGAGGTCGGGGAGGTTTCGATGTTCGGGCTTTTGCTCCCAGGAGACAAGGCGGCGGGCGTGTACGAATGGCGAGGTAGGTACCAAGGTCTGGACTGGACGGGACGGGACTGGCTGAGCTGGGGGCCACCTTACGCAGTAGGCTTGGTGGGCTACCAGGAGAGATGGGAGCTGGGTCGGGGAGACAGCAAGACAGTAAGACAGCAAGACAGCAGGTGAGTGAGTGAGGTGGTGCGTGCTGGCTGTGCTGGCTGGCGCATTTACTGTTGCGAATTGCAGTGTGTTGAGGTGGGCATGCCTTAAATCTCGGGCTGCCACGTATCGGAGGTGCTCCACAGCCGCACCGAGTGCTGTCAACTGAGGTGCAGTCTGGGAACTGGGAACCTGCAAAGAACAACGGAAGACGCAAAATGCACAAAAAGTCTGGAAGTGCGTCAGGGCGAAACAAAACTCTTTGCCATCTCCTTTAGGAAAGGCTTCACCAGTTCACCAGAATGAAAGCTCGAACAGCAGTGTCAGGTGAATGAAGTCAGTCCCAAATTGCCTCAGACACTTGCATGAGCTGTTGTATGGACACTTGCATAGTCAGATAAAATGAGAAAAGAACACCTTTACAGATGCTTGTCATGGTGAGGTTCACCTTGTAACCGAGTCTTAATACAACACATATGAAAGATCAGCATACACGTTTCATTATCACGTGGCATATTGTAGAGAAACAAAGTGTTGGAGGTCTGCGATATCTCGCAGGAATGCAGTTGTTGATCAGGCTACCTAATGCTATGTGTTTGCTCGACAACCATACAAGCCTTCATACACGCTATTCCAGGGGGTATTCGTGCTCCAAGTCCAGATGCCGCTGGACTCCCAAAATGATGAAGAAAAGAAAATGAAGCGAAAGTCCATGTAGGCACGGAGCCCTCGTCCATCGAGGGACGCTCCGGTATAAAAAATGTGATATGTACAATCCAAAAAGATGAAAGACGTGGAAAATAGTCTCATATATGTCATGAAGCCCACCATGCCATGCACCATCCGATGCTAAACGCCTTGCGAAACAAGTCTTGTGGTCTCGCTGTAAATGCAAATCAAAAACTCCGCCCAATGTAGTTATAGGCACCCCTCTAGACAGAGAGGACGTAGTTGCCTTGGTCGATCTTGCCGGCCATGAGCAAGCCCAATTCCCTCATGCGCTCACATCCGAGGCCGCGCTGAGGCTTGCGCTCAGGGGACTTGTCCCTTGCGAGCGCGGTTGCAGTATTTTTGGTAAAACTTTTCCTTGCGACGCTGTCGCTTGCGCTCCAAGCCCTTGACGATGTCAATGGCGCCACGGATATGCAGATCGTTGGCAGGAGCCTTGGAGCGACGTCCCTTAGCCATGTGGGGGAACATGGAAGGCGGACGAGGAAGAGACTTGGTAACGGTGAGACCAGGGCGAGATGCCAAGGTCTTGAAAGTAATCGCGCCATGTTCATTGCGAGGAGAGGCGGGGGGAGACTTCAGCATCTGAGGAGCCGGTGATCTCAGGCGACGGGGGGGAAGGACCATCAAAGAGGCGGCGAGGGGAGCGGCCACGGTTCTTGGGAGCGGGAGAGGCACGGCGCTTGATGGGCGGGGGAGAGTGGAAGCGCTTGGGAGGAGTGTGCTCCGCTTTCTTCTGGCGACGGCTTCGGTCGTTCTTGTGGTGCAGATCCTCCATCTTGCCGTGGAAGAACATCTCGTCGTCACTGCTGTGGTGGACAGGGTTGTAGATTTCTTCCTCACCCTCGTCTTCCGGGTCCGAAGCAGGAAAGCTGGGGTCAATGTCCTGAGGAATCAGCTGCAGCTTCTCGCGTCTGCGAGCAGCCAAGCAAGACATGTAGGCATCCTCCATGGGCCGATCCTCATCGAGAGTACCGCAGACGAAGTCAGTGCTGTCGGGAAGCTCAGGCGTGCCAGGGCGGATCTTGATGCGCTGAGCCCGGCCGCGTCGGGCGCGGAGGCTGCTGTGAGAAGCAATGGACGAATCCGAAAGCTGCTCAGGCAAGGAGGGCCTGCGGGCAATAGGAGTGCTGTCGATATTCTGAATAGTGGAGCGGCCAGGAGTCCACAAGCGGAGGTCATCATCTTCCTCTTCCTCCTCGGAATCGGCAAATCCGGTTTCCTCATCCGTCTTGTAACCATCAGAGTTGTCATCCTCATCAGAAGCATCGTCCTCGTCTTCGTCCTCATCATCGTCGTCGTCGTCGTCCTCGCCCTCATCTTCATCGTCGTCGGCGTCATCAAGATTGTCGAGGTCCTCGTCATCGTCAATGGCGGTGGCCAAGTCCTCTTCCTCCTGCTCAGCCTCCTCTTCCGCCTCAGTAGCAAGCTTGCGAATGGCATTCTCCTTCTTAAGAGTATCGTCGATGGTAATGCGACGTCCCTGGGATGAAAAGGCCTGACGGATCCAGTCATCCTCGCGAGGAATGTCGCTGGCGAACTCGTGGAATTGAGACGACTCATTGTTCAGGTCGGATGGGTTGGCGGTGATGTACTTCTTGGTGGTGGGAGACTTGACAGAGGCATCGACCTGGGGAGGAGCAAGTGTGGGCCTGGGAGATCTGGAACGGGTTTTGCGAGCTGTCGCCGGGGCAGGTGCTTGGAGTCTGGCGGCTGCCATCTCCATTCGCTGGGGAGGCGTGTTTTGCGTGGAAGCGGGGCGTTGAGGAACAGGGCAGGCGAACTTGATGCAAGATCTTCGCTGAGGCTCCTGGGCAGAAGGTGCCTTGACCATGGGCTGGCTGCGGATAGGCTCAACGGGCTTGTTGGGCTTCGCCGCGCAGGCGAACTGGATGCAACGCTTTTTGGGCGCCTCCTTGGCAGGTTCGTCGTGAATGTTCAGGAGACGCATTTCGGGAAGAGGCGGGCTTGGGGTGTTGGCGCGGGACGGGCTGGTCAAACCAGTATCGCTCGTCAAGTCGGCGGTGGAGGCCAGGCTGATGTTGCTGGCCATGGAGCGACGACGAGCAAAGAAGGACATACCCGGACGGGCTTCGGGGTCCTCGTCTTCGGAAGGGCTGTGGAGCGCCTTGGTCAAGAGGGAGGCGTTGTGGTCGAGGGTGGTACGTCTGATGGGGTTTCGCTTGAACATGCTAGTAATGGGAGAAATGGGGAGTTGCGTTTCCGGTGGCTCGTCGACGTCGGCGGACTCATCTTCTACCATGGAGGGCATATTTGCGCAATGTGTTGACCAGGCCAGGACATTTGACGTCGCAGCGTCGTGTTGTGTTGTTCGGTGCGTCATGGTGGAGAGGTGATGTTGTTGTTCGAGGTTGGGTGCAGGGGTGATTTCGGGCTCTCGGCTCGAGGTGTGGCAAATGGTTGATAATTCCAGGCCAAGTCGTTCAACGATGCTTCTAGCAGGCGCAACCAGTCGAAGATCGACTTCGTAAGAGCTGTTGGTAGTAGTAACAGCAGTAGTAGTAATCGCGAGACTGCTTGCGAGAAGCTTCTCTAGTAGTAATAGTTGGTGTTGTTTTGTTGTATGGATAGGTTGATGAGAGGGGGTGCCCTCAAGAGGACGTGCAGCTGAAGTTCGTCTCGGAAGACAAGTGCTGCAGATCAATTCGTGTCCCTAGGGACCGTTGTGCTATAAGAACAAAACTGACATCTCGAGGAAAACAGTCGATGTGTGTTGTAGTAGTAGTTGCCGGGGCAGATGAGGGAGATTATAGGATGACCGGGCGTGGCCTCAATGTGAGGCGCGGTAGTGCGATGATTCAGGGTCCTTGGGGGTACAAGAATAACTAAATCGGCGTGCGCGCAGATCCCAGATGAAAAGGGCGAGCGTGAGTGTGGCCGTGGACGTGTGGGCGTGGGCGTGGGCGTGGGCACAAGGATTGGTGTGTGCTGGACGAGCAGATGACGTCGGGCCTAGCGTGGCGCAGGGAAATGGCGAAAACAGACGGAAAGGATGGTAGACTCGTAGAGTACCGTACGTCTGAGTGATGTGAGGGAAGGGAGAGAGAGGAGAAGGATAACGTCTGCGAGAGAGGGCGCTGGGATAGATGGTCGGACAGCGAGGAACTTTAACAGGTTCCGGGAGTATTCTTGGCAGTTGGAGGACCAAGGTGGGATGAAATTCAGGATTTTCAGAGGCTGAGGGCTCGAGCGCTCTTGTCTCCTTTGCCGATGTGTGCGTCTGCTCCGTACGGTGGGCAGTACGGTAGAAAGGTACGGGTACCCAGTATGGATACGTGGTCGAGTGTTGAGCTGGGGGAGACCTGACTTGTTGCTGCTGGGACGGACTCTGGAGAGAACTGGGAGGAAAGGCGACCAAATAGGTGGCGGCGGGTAGAGGCCGTGACTAGGGGAGGTCAGTTGGCCAGTTTTCTTTGGTCAAGGCCAGGCAAATCCCTTTACCGCCTTGTTGGTGCTGCCGTTGCCGCAGGAGATGTAGACGGGTGTGGGTGTGGAACGTGGAATGTGGTGCAGGCCTGAGAGGTGTGTGTGTAGACTGTCGGGTAGGTATTTGTCTGGTGCTGGTGTGTGTGTGTGTGTGGTGGGGTGTGGATGCTTCTCGTTTGCTAGAAGACCCGAAAGAAGAGTTGCGGTATTACAGCTCCAGGACTCAGCTTTAGCAAGCGACGAGGACGAGTCGGACAGCGGGAGTTTTTCGTGGAAGCAGGAGGTCGGGAGAAGCGTCTGACTGAGAGGGGAAGAAGTGGGCGCGAGGTGGCTGATTGATTGATGGACTGATGGATGATTGAGAGACCCTCAGAGAAAGGGAGACAGGGCGAAGAGGAGAGAGTATCCGTAAGTGGGCGCGCGCAGTACGCAGCATGCAGCTCAGTATGCGGTAAGAGTGGGTGCGTTGTTGACTGGGTGCGTGGGATTATGGATATCCGTCTCGCCAGGAAAGAGTCGCGGGCGTTTGGTCGCAGTGATTCTCTTGGTAGTCGTTTGTGGTAGAATTGCTCGTCAATGCGTATCCGTTCTCTCTCCACGTCGTCCTGGCTGCTTTGGATTGGAGGAGAGAGGGAGAGATGGTTGTGTGTGTGAGTGTGTATGGTGGTGTTCGGGGTCAGGTGGGCGAAAGGGCCGGGGTGATGGATGGCCAAGAGACTGAGAGAAACAATGGCAGGCTGCAGGTTGCAGAATAAGGTGCAATTGGCGTGTATGGTCTAAGGTGGTTTTTCGGGGTCTTTGTGTGGTGTGTGTGGTGTGCGTGTTGTTTCTGCAATCTGCAATGGGAATACTCCGTGGACAGGGAAGACGACGGGAAGCTTCCTGCGCAAAGGGTATTATCCGTAAGGTAGCCTATAGCCTATACTTCGTACTTCGTAAGGTAGGTAGGGAGGACAAGACGCGGGGTGGATGCCAGATGGTGTATGTGAGGCAGTGGCAGCGGCAAGCAAAAAGGAAAACCTAAGCAGGCCGCAGATGGGATCCAGCAGGCAAAGGCTGATGAAGCGCAAAAAGGGAAAACCACCAAAACAGGGGATGATAAGATTAGGATGTTGGACTTGGCGAGATCAAAACTCAAGGTAAGGTGTTTGAAGATCTTGGCGGACAGGCAGGAGCCAAGAAAGAGTGAGGCGCTGCTGCAGGCTCGCGGACTACAAAGACTGCAACTGCGTTGCTGATTCACTCTTTCTGCCTTTCTTGCTATTCCTTGGCAAAAAGCAAAGGATAGGTAAGCAGCAATTGGCAGCTGATAGCCGGATGGAAAAACAACAAATTCACTGCAAATGCAAGTTCAACTTCGAGGTATCCATCCAGTGCCCATATGGAGGGCCAGCGTGCGTACGAAGCAATAGGGTTTTATTGCAATGCGTTTTTTTTATTCCCTCAGCACAAATCTCTCAGCCCTCGTTTTCACGTTTGAAATACATAGTACGGTATACTTTGTACACACTCCAAAAGAGTGAGCTTCGTGTTGGGTATTTCGGTAATTTTGGCAATTGTTTTTTCACCCCGAGTGTTCATACTCCAGAGTCCAGACATGGTTTGGTGCTGCCCCATTGCATTCTCTGGTCTACGCCCCCGGGTATGAATGTATGCTCAATGGCCCCAACTCTTTTTTTTTTCTCTCTCTAAATTTTTATTCCGCAGCCTAGAAATTTTTCAATGGCGCTCGGTCCGGTCTCCCCTTGAAAAATTTCCTTCGCCTAGCTAATTTCCCGTGGGAGTTCCGCCCTTCTTCGAGAATTTTTATTTATTTTCTTTGATCCCGTATGTCTCCGGGGCCCGGGGGTGGCACGGATTGGGGGGGAAAAAGGATACTCAGTGTCAAGTTCAACTTGTCAATGGGCGAGGTGGACCCCCAAAAAGAACACCGCTAGTCCGGGAACAGGCCTGTCGTTCAGGGCTCGCAGGGGCCCCCCCATTTTCTCACATCCACCATCGGAGTGAAAGAAAGAGCCAGCACCATCAATACCAGCGGGAGATGGAATGACGGATCGAAGTAGCGGGCGCCACACAGTGTTCACCAACAGTGTCAAGACTAACTAAACCTCTGCAAAGCGGTGATTCGGAGTGGAAACGACTTTCTCAACCTGCGCCGGCGTTGCGGGAATCTGCGGCACTTTTCTCGCCTTGCCTCGGGTACCGCGCCAAGCATGTTCAAGCTCCGCGCCGAAAACGGAGCTAGCCGAGTGGGGCCCAGAGACCTCAGACGAAAGGGATTCCTCACTGTCACTGTGTGCTCCGTCAGCCTTTAGGTGCCTGACTACTATCTGATTGGTCAGAAATTCTGCGACGAATAACCGTCAAACACCCGAATGTTCCCCAACCGTCCATCCACGGTACGTATCTGAACGTACCTACCAGCTCGCAGTTACGGATACTCCGTAGCACGAATACGTACCTCATTCAACATCTCCCCAGCCCTGACGGAACTCCCTGAGTCCTGACTTCTCAACCCACGCCGAGCACCCTGCCCCTGTCCTCCCATCGACTTTCAATCGACAATCACGACGAAAATGGCATGGCTGTGGTTCTCGTCGGCTCTCGCCCGCTGGCCAGTGCTCCCTCGAGTCGCTCCACCAGCTGGTGGGTGACCATTGCTGGTCCTCTCAGTGGCTGCATCTGTCTCGCCAAACATCCACACTTTGCTCAAATCACTCTGCTAACCGCTTTTTCAAGGCAAATACGCATAGAGGAGCACTTGCGAAATAGTCTACTCCGTACGAATCAAAGCTGGCATCGGCAAGGTCCAAAGAAGGGAATGGAGCAAAGCTAGCAACCACACCGGTGTCCCCTGCTAGGGCCGAAGAGGAAGAGGAAGGGAAAGGAAGAAACGGATCCCCCGCGCCATCTCGAAATCTCGCATCTGCAATTCCCTAATGACTCAAGCCCGCTGGCCGCTGCCCTCTACGAAGTACGAAGTACGGAGTACGGAGTACACTACCGTCTGACCAACCACCATCCTACCCACCCTAACTGGCCTTGTCTCATCTCATCAAAAAGTGACTTGCGTCTGCCATATCTTGTTCGTATGACACGCAGGTCACCGCTGGTTTACTTGGGTCTGGCTCTCGGGAGCTAACCCATTTCCTCCAGTCATCTTCTCAAGTTTCTTTCCGGGCCCCAAATGTCGACACCGTCAAATCACCGACTCACCACTCCGCGCAGTCACGGTCATCATCCGTGATCCGTCCACTCAGAGCAGCTTTTCGAATTTCAGTCTTCAGTCTCTCGAGCAAGAGTCTCAGTGTCTCTCTCGACGTGCTTGTCGACCCCCCACACCACACCCCCTCAGGCTTTTCCTCGACACCCATACGAATAGAGCCGCCTGTGTTGCAGATGCAGCAGCAGCAGCAGTCTTGTCTTGTCTTGTCTTGTTATTGTCCTCGTGAGGCAGCCGTCGATTTTCCTTGGCCCATTTTCCACAAGTCTCATCCCATTCCTGTGTCGAGAATCCCACCCTCCAATCCGTCAGTCTCCAGCTCAGACTTTCACCTTGACACATTCTCTGCCCAGCCTTCATTCATTATGCCCTGACCTACCCTGCCCTGTGACCAGTCAAGTGACTCCAGTCTCCAGGACCCCAGGCCTCCAAAGGCGCCCCAAACAAACTTCATCCGTCGTTTGTTTCTATCAACCCTCTTACTCGGCTCCGTCCTGTTCTATTCACGGAATGCCGTTGTGTCAATATTATTGTTGACCCGTTCTTACCGAGGGATGAATTCCCATCAACAACATGCAACCCCAAACGCAGTGCCTTGACTCAATGTCCCTTCTCTCTTCCTCCTTCGTATGGCCGCAGGAGCCACCCATTGGTTTTGCGTAGAAGCAGTCCATCAAAATGAGACATTTTCCTCCTTTCCCCAGCGCTCAGTCCGACTGCAAAGACTAGTCATCCTCGTCTTTCACCTTCAGGTACACCCGCTACCCGCAAGTTGTAACCTGCACCCCCTTCGCTTGCACTGCGTTTTCCCGCCTCCCCTTGAGCACTTTTACACGTGTAGAGGGATATCCCTCCAGAAGAACACCAAAAGAACGCGCCTCCTCGGTTGCTCCATGTCACGTACAGGCAACCCGCCGCGAACATCAGACGGAATGGGGCCTTGATGCTGGGGACAGGACCGTTGGGGTCGTCTCCGATTGCAATGTAGCTCAGGCAGCTCAGCCCTTTAGATCTCCAAGCAGCCAATGCGCGTTGCCAATGGCATTTACCAGCCTGGCAGACAAGAGGCCAAAAATACGGCGGCGGCGCCCGTTGTTGTCGTTGCGCACCATCTAGATTGAACCCTTGGTGCCGGCCGCGCCCATCAACACCAAGAAAATGGAGCCTTTGCTCTAGTTGGTCGCTTCATCTTTCCCAAACCTTCCAAACAAAACAAATCTCCATCGACGCTTTTAATAGCGCTATTTTGGTTTACGTTTGTCCTTTCCCAGTTTCTTCGCACTGGGCAATGGCGGTGCAAATTCACATACCAACCTTTGATCGCTGATGGTGGACATACAGGGCGCTGCTAGCTGCTTCGTCCGACAGTCGGCGGGCTGTGCTTCCACATGCAAATCCTTGTCTTTTAGCTTGTGTCGCTCCCCTTCTCGAGGAAGGTCAACCATTCACTATGTACTGGAGAAGAGGGGAAGAGGCTCCTTCACTTCCACGAGAGTGGCTACTCCTCCTGCAAGCCCACCGCCCATCATCAGAGAACAAGCTTCGGTCCGACAGCCTCCATCCCGGACCATTCCTCTTCCTGACTCGCCCGGCGCATCGCGGGTTGCCAAGTCTTGGGTCACTGGAAGCGCCGCCATCAACCGTCCAGGGAAAACTTGTGACATTGATTATATCATAAGCCGAGCGTTTTCTGAGCTCATGCCTGTCTGCAGCTGTTGATGGTGAGTGCAACTGTACCTTGCCGGCGAGCCGCTGGCATGCAGGATCCCAATGCGAGAGATACCCCGTGGCCATCCGTTCCATCTTTGCTCGATGATGCAAGCTCAGGCTCAAGCTCAAGCTCAAGCTCAACTACTCAGCCTTGGAGAATTAGCATGCAGCATGACGAGAGCCAATACTCTACGACAGCTTATTCTTCGTGCTGCGACTCCTTGGCATCGCAAGGTGAAGAGGAAGTGAAGATGAAGGTGTCCAATGCGGGACTTGCAGATGCGGCCTCTGGAGTGGATGCGCCAGGCCAGCGCGGGCATCGCGAGAATGGCCCGTCCGCGCGACCCCCCGTTTCCGCCCTAGACCGATTCCGGCCGTTTAGCATGTCTGCATATGTTTGAGGTTTCGGGAGGCAGCACAGAGAGATTTGGGTGAGAGGGGATCCTGAGGAGGTGAGAGGGCGAAGGAAGAGATCTGGCACTCGGACACCACTGCCAAGAGATCCAACGGTCTCCGAATCAACCTTTTTGGTCCTCGCGCGACAAGACTTCATACAATAGGGCCCCGACTCTCTTCCCAAAGCAAAGCAAAGCAACAAAGACGAGAAGAGCATCTCATTTTCATACAGCAAAGTGAGGCTTCGACTTCTTGGCATTGAATCCCGAGTACAACATGAAGAGGCGTTTTATTCGTTATCGAGAGATGTCGAAAACGAAAGAGTTTCGATTTTTCCAGCGGACCTCCCGGCATGCCGTCTTGGTCTTTGGGGCCGAGCGGACTCGCGGACTCTGGAGACTTCTCTCTGTTCTTTGAATCTTTCCCCCATGCCGAGCCGGCCGTGATGCTGATCACCCCCATGTTTTTTCCCGCCCCTCCTCTCGGTGCTCCCCACGCTCGCCGAGCTTTCTTGAGGTGGGCATTTTCAATGTGGGGAGGAATGCTCAGCGGGCGCTCGACAAGCGTGAGCAGAAAAGCAAGATTTATCGCTAGTAAAGATTGCGAACTACGGATACAAAGTACACTACTGGAGGAAGAGGAGGAGCGGTGATTACATGGCATTTACGGCACCTCCTCTCATTTCGTCCTTGGCTGGGAACGGCCTTGTTGGCTTGATGCCCCTCTCTCCTCCGTCCTCCGAGGTGGGGGGAACAAGCCTCGGAGGACTTGTAAGTGGGCATTCGTCATGCCGATGCCATTCATCATCATGTCTTCATTAAGAACGGCAGGAATACTCGTGCAGACTTGTAGGAGAGCTTTCTTGAATACCAAACCTACGGTCATAGTTAGCACGGCGGCAGCTGGGGGGATTTCGTCACTGCATGTGCTTGCGACGTTAACGACAGCATGAAAGACGCACTTGCGTCGGGCTTCCCTGGCGTGTCCATGGCCATGGTAACTTGGTAAGGTAGGAACCCCCGCCACGGAAGCGTGGGATGTCAAATATGAGGTGTTTAACGGAGTAGTTCTCCTCAACTCAGGCCGCATGCGCATGAGTTGTCGTGGCCCCTTTTTTTTCCGATGTCCCCTTCTTTCCAAGTGGCCTCTTCTTACAGGTTTTAATCTACGAACCCGCAGAGTCTCGCAGGTCACCCAAGATATTCGGGGACGCAGAGACAGACAGACGGACAGACAGAAACCCCCGCGTCGAATCCCTGATCTGCTCCATCCCCTATCAGATTCCTGTCGGAAGGTCAGTCGGGAGGGTTGTTCGAAAAAAATACCCCGCATTCTGGGACGAGTGGGAACGGAGCGATTGCGACGCCGCACAACTGTCCCATCTCCAAACGTTGGACTTTTTTTTTCTTCCTTCACGGCGGTAGCGGCGCGTAGCGTTGGAAATTCGTTCTGCCCGCCCCCCCCTCTCTCGAATTCCAAGTGGTCAGCATGCAGAGTGCATACATACGAAAGAAAGGTCGCCAGGGGACAGCAAAAGAGACACGCAGCAGGTCGAAAGATCGACAGGTTCTCGAATCGCGGGGCCAATCAGTCACAAAGTCCCTCTCCTTCTCAGTCGTTGATCGATAGATTGGGGATTCAATGATTCTGCGTGTCTGCTAAGCTTATGCACTCGTGTCGTCAAGCTCACTGCTTGACTGCTTCTCCCGCGGGGGAAGGCAGCGGGCTAGTAAGGCGAGAAGGGTAACACGGAATAGTAGCATGGCGCCATTTCATTAGAGTTGCAGTGTAAGCTTCTACGGTAGGAACTACCGGCACTCTCTGCTGCTTTGCTCTTGTCTGTTAGTGCAGCTCTTCCTTCAATATTCCAAGTTTTTGGGTTGGTGTTCTTCCTCCCTCGGTGTCGTCAAACTACTTTGCTAGTGCAAGGTAACCACACCTGGGGAACACATAGCTCGGGTGTGAAGAGCTTCCTTGACACATGAAAATGTGACAGGAGCTCTTTGAAGCTCGCCCTTGCGCCGTGGGCGGTCAGAGTTCGGGAGAAGGGGGGGTTGCAAGCGCCACGCGACGATTTGCGATGATCACCCAACTCTTGGTGCGTGGGAAACCCAAATCCTTGAAGGAGGTTGAAGCCAACCATCCACGACCATCTTCGAAGAAGCTACGCTTCTGGACATCTACGTAGCAGGAAGAGCGGTGATTCCCCCCTCCATTTCCTTCTTCCCCCTCCACGCCCTTCTGCGACAAAACTAAACGCACCAAAGGAGAAAGCTCCGAAACACTGGAGACGAAAGAAGATGGAAAGGCTGCCGGACTAGCGGTAGCGGTCCTCCCCTTTCTAGTGTACGCTTCACCACACCACACACCCTCCTTCTCGTTCCTTCACCGCCGGAAATGCTGGATTGAAGTGGTGTAGAGGGGGCTGTTCTCGGGAGACCGCATCAGGAAACTCCAGGCCTGCTACTTCTGGGCTTAATCCCCCCTTCGTGTCGTGGTGGTGGTGGTTATTTGGCGGCCTGGGGAAGGATGAAGGAGTAGGGGCTGAAGCTGGGCCTAAATTCCACACTACGCTTCACTACTCCTCAGAGCTCCTCTTGCACCATGAGCCAGCCACATTTCATCTGACAAGCGCCGGTCACCGCTCCGACGAGATTTGTTGTTATGTATTTGCTTACAAGTTACGAGCTTATTAGCACGCTAGATTCCTGTCGAGGAACGCCTCTACTGTTCTACGTCTGTGCATGTGGCTTTTTTTCTGTTGGCTTTAATTCCTCAAGGGGCTTGGAGGCAGCAATTGACTCTCGTAAGCTCGAGACTTTTGGGGAAGTACACACGCTCCAAAGGGAGAGGTCAAGACGTCTCAGAGCTTTTTCTTCTTGGGCCGTGGCAATCCGATGCTGGGAAAGTTTGGCTGTGTTTGTGAGGTTGTGGTGTGGTCGGTTTAGATTCCAGGGTCCTTGAACGTTCGGTTCATTCGACAGAGGCACACAGGCACGGTATACTGAAAAAAGTGAGTGTCACGGTCTCTCGATACTGAGGGCGAGAAAAGTGAAGCATGAGGCGCTCATCCTCCATCCTGCTACTGTTCAATCGCGAATGGGAGTTCGCCATGATTGCCCCCTGGTCGGGCGTTTCGCATGAACGTTTCTGAAATCTTGTTCCCGAGGGAAAGAGAAGAAAAGAATAAAATTAATAAAAAAAAGCTTGATAAGACGAGAGCGAACTGTTTGGGCTTCTCGAGAGACAGAGGCTGCCCAATCGTCATTAAGGCATCGAGTCACCTGGCCTCGGGGTTTTGAGGCATGGGTAATGACACATGCCTCGCCTTCGTCTGATCTCGTCGACCTTTCTTTGCCGTCTCGGTTGCTTCCAGAATGTTCAAGGGAAGAACCTCGACCGCATGGTCCGTTGGGGGAAGGGCAGGAAGCCTTTCAACCTTGAGGGCCGTTACTGCCGTCGGTGGTTGTCGAAATTGCCATGAGGCTCAACTGGTGTTGAATCCTCGTCCGCTGGCGCATACCTATACACACCACCATCTTTTCCTCGGTTCTCGGTTCTCGGCGCCCGGGAGCTCGGTCATAGTGAAAGACTGGCGAGTCACGAATGGTGAGAAGCGTGACCGGTTGGTTCTGGCTATCTTCTCGTGCCTCGTGAAGCCTGAGGCGAGGTTTCATGAGCCGCGGATCTTTACTTCCCCCATGGAGTTTCGGGGGAGGGGATCATCTTTCCACGGGCCCATGGGAGGGCCGAGAAAGAGGGAGAATCGGGAGCGTCATCGGCCGAGGGAGGGTTCGCCTCGTTCGCCTTCCTCCGATGACGGCTTCCCCGGTTTCAAGGCTCAGCATGAGTGTGTGTGGCTGGTGCCTCTCGAGACTGTAGATCGCTGTCCATCTTCTTTTGTCCTTTTTAGGTGTCCTTTCTGTGTCGATCATTGCGGCTTGGGAGGATGTTTCGTTTCAAAGGAGGCGGATGCTGTCGCCAAGTGGCACTGCCAAGGTATCTCTTTCCTATGTCGGAGAATTTTGGTACATTTGTACATTCTTTGTAGATTTCGCCATCTTTGAGGGGCATGGTATTTTGGTCAAAAGTCTATCCAAGTTACGTAGAGTAAAGATCCTCGGCGACGTGGTGATCATTGATCCCATTTGGACAATATCGGAACGTGGCGGTTACCGGGTGTGGTTTGATGGCATAGGTTCGAAACGGTTTATATGTGGAAGTGATTGACGGCACGCAGTACGTTGTTGGTGATCGTCGGTCACGAGCGATGCAGCAGGACCATGTCAATCTTGTTGCCCTCGCATGAGGCTAAGCAACGTATGCCAGCCACTGTCCATCGTGGGAGATAGGGACGTGAAGAGGTCGACAGAGCCAAGTTCAACTATCGATGTTGATCCGGGACTTGTCGAGTCAGTCGCCTGCTTTCAACATCCTTTTCGCGTGGCATGTCGTGTATCGTCAGATATCGGTTGTTACGTGGAGGTCGTATGTCATATTTCGTTGCTTACCTATGGGCGAGGCAGCTGAGTACAGAATCAATCATGAGGTTGGACATGTGAGTCTGTATAGGTAAGCTGACTGGCGAGTGAAATGTGACGAGACGTGATTGACATGTGGTTTGAGTGGTTATGTTTTCCTCTGCTTACGTGTTGATGGGCATGCTGAGCGAAGGCGTCCCGTCGACTTTGATGCCATGCTCAACAACAAGTATCATTGGTGAGTGCTCATTCTAGTCTAGGTATTCTATCAGCTGGAGCCCCTTTATCTGCCAGAACTTCTCTCTAACGTTGGCAGAGCACGCCGGAGCAGTCGCCCACATGATGTAAGGTGCATGTAGTCGTCTAGGAGCGCGAGGAAGACAAGGACAGCACGCGGAAACGGTGCCATCTGGCTATATCCATTGCTGTGAGACTTTCAATATGGCTGGCATGGAGGCATACATGCTGCTAATGACAATTTGGCGAATGTACATCAAGTTCTGTTTGTCATGGGATAAGACGTCGTGAAGCAGGACTTGCTCATTTTCTCAGTTCATGTACCCGGATTTTCGCCTTACTTCGTTTCTTTTATCGTGCTAATAACTAAACATAGTTGTATAAAAAGTAGAGGGCGTTTAACATTCGCCTTGTGATATTCATTGCGTTGGAGTGGCGACTTGGTGTAACTCACAAGGCCCTGCGAATTATCGAGGGGTGCTCATTGGCAAGGGACATCTGGCTGGCTTGCATCCGCGCCGTAAGAATCCTGAGCCAAGCAACTTGATAGTGATGACCTATATCCCAAGAAGTGAGGCACTGCGATAGACGTACTCGGGGGAGAGCCCTTTAATCCTTCCACTGGACGAGATATCTGCCTTGTAGGTTGGTTGAAGTCTGCGGTATGTTGGCCCTGCTCACCTCGAGGAAGCGGCCCTTGACAGCCCAGTGTCGAGGTCCTGGGTTAATTCTATATCTCCTTCGCAGAACATGTGACTACAACTCGAGGGATGTGACGAGGAGGAGTTGTGAACGACTACATCCCACGGATAAAGGGAAATACTCGCAATGTTATTAGCTAGCAGAGTATGTTCAGTGGCCACACAAACTACTCCAGCAGTGTCTACATACAGTACGTTAATTACGTTGTGATACAAAAGCATCAAGCATGGGTTCTACGAAGTGAATGGATGTTCAATATTAGTGGCATTTGGCAGCGTGCTGTTGGAGTTGATCGTCAATTCTACACCTCAACCAAGAATCAGTAAGAGCGATTTGAAACTAGGCTGACGTATTCTGAAGTAATAGTCAGTAAACGCCTAATTTTCTGAGTTGCTCCGTTATACAAGTTCAGAATTCCCTGGGCCTTCATGAATTATAAGGACAAACTAGATCGGCGTTTGTTGACAGCGAGAAGGAGAATCATCCATGAGGCCACGAAATGTTAGTACTGCGACAGATCCGCGAGTTAGATCACCGCTACTACAGCGAATAGATCCAGATGAGAAAGAATTGGATAACTAGAATGAAGTGGAATTCCCTTGAGAGTTCACAATGGGAGGACTGCTATGCATATGTTTGTACTGAACCTGCCGGTGATGGATGACCTTCGCAAGTACTCTCAAAGCTTACGATCTTTATTCCCAACATACAGTTTTGCAACGCTTGCCGGGGTTCAAAGCAAAGCCTTCATTCTAAGGAGGGCAAGAAGAAGGTCCAGAAGCTTGCTAATACTGTCGTCAAATTCAACAAAACAAGGCCAACCTGTCTCTGTCTATGTAATTCCTGTCAGAGCGGCACCATCGATTTATGGCATGTGGCTGTAAGCGCCTCCTTTCTCCCCGTGTAATCTGACAGCCTCTCAATTGAGATTGACCTCGAGTTGATCATATCAATGTCGCAGAGTATGGTGCTCAGGGAGGATATTGGGCCAAGGCCACGAGGCAGGAAGGATGAGAACCCTCGTCACTATTGCGGCTGTCTGAAGACTGCTACTGCCTTGAAACCATTCGAAATGTTTCACTATATGTATCCAAAACTATAAGATGCCATCCACTACTGTGATTGCGTAGTGACATATGTTTCTTCAAAACAGAGCTGGAGCCACTCGGCTGAGATGAAGATTCGAGAACATGCGATGGGTTCGAAATTCTCAGTCATCACTTGGTCTTATGGACTTCCGTTGCAGCAAGTGAAGACAATACCAAGTGCCATCATGGACAGACAATGTTTACAATTTGGTAAAAATGAATCATAATGGCAAAAGAGTTCACCCCCCGCCGGTGCTGAACTGGGGGCTACATCTCTTGGTGCTCATGCTGGGAAAATTTCTGGTGTTCAGGCTAGGAATTGAACTCGAACTCGTAGCCCGTCGTCGAGTAGGCTGTGGGCGTTTTTAATTATTTGTTGACCATGAACCATTCCACCACCCAGCCAGTTTGACCTGACCCGTCGACCTAGACGGGCGCCTCCTGACTGGTGACAGGAACGGAATTGAGGGGACCTATATGGGCACTCATTTGTGGTGTATTGCGTGGAGGGGATGAATATACAGATATCCGGGAAGTCTTTGTCCTGATTCATCACGCCGAACCTGGATGATGGCCCTCGTATCAGCGTACTTAGGTAGGAAGGCATTGGGTTTACGGTCATCTATCTGCACATGCATCGCATAGATAGTTCAGCTTCATCGTCAAACTGCGAATGCATTGAAGTATTCACGCGAGATGAAGTAGGCCAACCTGGCAGATGCAATCATATGAGGATGAGAGCAAGAACGATTTGGTGTAGTAATACATGGGCGTTGCATATTCTACAAGCACAGTGAGAGAGTCCAGGTTTCCAGCGTCATGGATGACATGAGGCCTTACAAATTCGGAATGGCCGCACGCAACGATCATTCGGAATGATATACTTAGAGACTTTCTTGCGTTCCTGAAGAAAAGGCAAAATGACATTGCTGACCTACCACACACTTGCATGCAGCTTGGAACAGGAGGAAGGCACGATGTTGGCGAGATATCATTGAACAGAGGCCCAGAAGCTCTTTAAAGTATTATGCTTTGTAGTTACATAAATTCCTGTTAATGCGTCCTCCTCTGTTCAAACAGGTTGATGGAGTTAATCGGGGCTGCTCCGTGCACTGCGGGTCATGTGCTCTACGGCGTGACCAAAGTTTCTCCCGCTAGCCGAATCGCGAATGGACTCAGCCGAAAGATTCCTGCCTGCGACCTCACCCGAGCTGCCTCCAGCAACACATCCCCATTGCCAGCTCAGCCCATCATGAACTCCTTCCGCTTCGCGCGCGCGGCCCTCCGAGCCCGTCCTGCTGCCTTTCGCGCTCCCCTCCAGCGCAGAACCTACGCAGATGCCGTCCCGGACAAGGCAAGCAGCCCGAGCCTGCATCCTCCGAGCCGGAGGCATCCCGAGTACCCGCTGACCATTTGCAGATCAAGCTGAGCTTGTCCCTTCCTCACCAGGTACGAATTCGATAATGCCCGATATCATTGCACGCGAGACGAGACGACGACACGAGGGGGATTCAAGGCAGAAGCCAATTGAAGGATCGGAGCTAATTGCCGCAACACACAGTCCATCTACCAGTCCCAGGATGTCGTCCAGGTCAACATCCCCGCCGACTCCGGCGAGATGGGTGTCCTCGCCAACCACGTTCCCGCCATTGAGCAGCTGAAGCCCGGTCTGGTCGAGGTTGTCGAGGAGAGCGGCCCCAGCAAGCAGTTCTTCCGTACGTTACAACCGAGATAGAGCTCTTCAAGGGATAGGAGAAAGGCAGGAAACTAACGATGATTGTGTCCATAGTGTCCGGCGGCTTTGCCGTTGTCCAGCCCAACTCTGTCCTCAGCATCAACGCCACCGAGGGATACCCCATTGAGGACTTCAGCGCCGAGGCTGTCAAGTCCCAGCTCGCCGAGGCCCAGAAGGTCGCCAGCGGCAGTGGAAGCGAGTTGGAGATCGCCGAGGCGAAGATTGAGGTCGAGGTGAGTTCTTTCCTAAACATGGCGCTCGAGCGGTGCAGTACGGATGCTAATTGCAATTTCCAGGTTCTTGAGAGCCTCCAGGCTGCCCTGAAATAGAGTGTAAAAGAAGGTCGTGGCAGACACATGACGTTGTACATCAAGACTCGGATTCCCTTAACTTTATCTAACATCGCATAATTGAATCCACTTGCGACGTTTCTAGCGCTCTTTCTCTGTCAAAATCCATTAACGCGTGTATGCCATGGATGCTACGTCATGTACCAGACGGTCCTTCCACGGAGTGACGATATAGGTCGAGGTTACCTACTGGAGACCAGGTCGGTCCTGTCTCCTATCCATGAGGAGGCCCCTGCCTGTCTTCTGCCTTTTGATCTCAAACTACTTATCCTGACCTCACTCGAGGCAAATCCTCTTCCCTAGGTAAATGTTCCGCATCGCCCGTCAAGGAGCATTGTTTCTCAACCCCCCACGGCCCATCCATTACAGTACCAATTTGCACGTCCCGCGACATCATACAGTATTATTAAATCATTACCCATTGTTTCTCAGTATGGAAAATCCCTTCGTTGACGACTTTTCCCCGCCGCGAGCCAACGTCTTCACGGCCGAGCCCGACGATGGTGACATCCCAGAGGGCCTCGTTTCCGCGCGACGACAGAGGTTCTCAAGACAACCCTCTACTCGTATTTGGAGCCGCAAGCCATCGCCATTAGGTGCGAGGGAACGCGAGAGCACTTGGTCTGGTTAGGGCCAACGCACCAACAAGGTCTTCGCGAGACCGGCAACGCGCAACACTCAAACTGCAGAGTCCAGGGTGCCGTCACAAGACCACTCATTCTTTGGACAGAGTCCAGAGCAAGCCTCCAGAAGCAATGGTCAAGCCGCCATACCTGCGTTACGTCTGCAGAAGTCAATGTATCTCACTCCCCCACGAGTAGCCGACCCGAACTCTACGGAGCTTCGCCAGACCGCTTCGACCGGTCGGCTTCGAATAAGACCGAGCAGAACGCTAAGCCGGCCTCCAAAGATGTCTATAACATCGATTTCGGCCTCATCAAGCCCGCAGAAGTCACGAAACTTCTCCAACAACTCTGTTTCCTCCGCCCAGTCTCACGGAACAGACCTCACTACCTCGACCATTCGGAAACGCCATGCTCGAGACATCTTTGCAGAATTTGGCATCTCTCGTCCGTCGGGATGGCTCTCTGACGACGAAGAAGAGGATTTTTCGCGTCACCGAGATGGGACCAACAGCATTCCCAGGCATGTTCTCAACACGTGCCATTCCTGCGGCGCAGAGGTAACTTCTCGCACATTCTGCTCCACGTGCGGCCATGCGGTGTGCCCACAATGCGCCAGCGAAATACCGGACGATGGCTCAATCGACCTTGAGCATACTGAGAGTAGTCATCGAAATGCTGTAATCAGTCAGCATCACACTTCGAAACTAACAGAGGAGCATATTCGATCATCCTCTAGCCTGGAAACTACAGAGACATCGAAGAAAAACCAGAGGGCTCCGGCCACCTCGGTCAATCTCAATGAGAACCCCTTCATACTGGCCGACAGGAGGACGAAGATCACCACGGCCGAACCTCAGATTACTGACATGACGGTTGGCGCGGGACAAGCATCAAGGCTCTCAGATTGTGTTCCTAGGCAAACGGACTTGAATCCTGCAGAGACACACGGAGATTACGGGAATCCAAGGTGCAATGCCATCCATGCCGGACATCATTCTGGTCGCCACAGTATTGCATGCATTGTCGGGCAGCAAAGCTCAGCAAACATGGACGACTCGGAGCAGCTGCGACCACATCTTCCGCTGGAGGATCCCGTCCAGAACAAGATTGACCAAATGTACCATCATGCTGAGGATCTCAGGCGTGCACAGCACATCATGGAGCACCTGGCTACTGGTTCCGCGGGATTCTCAGCGAGCAAACAGAACTCTCAACACAATCCTCCCTCTGGACAGCAGACGCAGTCCCGAGCCGAAGGTCTTGACGCCAACCGCGAGAAGTTAATCAGCTTCGATGCGGCGATGGCCGAAAGCAGCGAGCGCGCCAGGGCCTAGGACGTCCATGGCCTAGAGAGGGCACAGTCTCTTGACGTAGATCCAGTCAAGAAGAAGGGCTCAGAGTCGCTGTCTGTTCTTGCTGGGGGACGCCTCTCTCGTTCTCCATCATGGCTGAAGAGCCCTACTCAGATGTCAAATCGCACGACGAGCAGACTGACCACAATGGAGACCAAGAGTTCTCCCCAGATGAAGACGCCTAGTAGACGAGATTCTGCCGCGGAGACGATCAGTCCAGCATCTGCGATTTCTTCCGAGAGTGCCAAGAGCAGTGGCCACCTGATCCAGGGGCAATTTGAGCAGCTCAGTTCCCCAACAGGCGGAGCGTCTATTCAATGGCCAAAGTTGAAGAAGGTTCACAAAGAGGTAAACCATGAAGTGGAAAAGGAGCCACTTCCGTGGCTGAAGAGACCGTTGCGTCGTGTGCATAAAGAGGAGAACATATCGCAGCAAGCTCAGGAACAGAAGGCTGCTGACGTTGAGTCATGGAGATCTCAGCTTCGAAAAGTTGCAGCGGCAGAAGCCGAGTCTGCTGAGGGACACAACACACATCACATCGATCGCAAGCGGGCAGACAGTTGCGTCTCGTGTGGCGATGACTCGCCATCACCGCATGTTCCCGCCCACGGGAGAAGCAGTGCGTCAAATGCTGTCACAGCCTCTCTGCATGAGGTTGACATTACGGACCAAGTCGCGCAGGAGGACCAGGCTTACGCAATGAGACATAAGCGCCTTGAAGAGATGAAGAAATCGATCTCTCAGAGGTCGAGCTCAAGGAACTCGACAACGGTCAAGATTGAATCCAAGACCGTGAGCCAAGTCTCCCGAACTTTGGAGGCTAATCACTCTACTTCGGAAACATTCAAAGTCGAGGAAGCCAGTGCCAACAACAGCGCGGAGCCCGTGGAGCGATTATCTCGATCTCTTGACAACAAGGTCGAGGTATTCAGTCCGCTACCAATCATGCCACCGAACCATACATGCTCTTGGAAGGAGAGATATCTCAATTTGACAGCGGAGGTGCGGGAGTTGAAGGCGGAAATCGTTTCTCGAGAACGACGCGACACGCCTGGGCACGTGGACGTGGGCGTCAACGTCAGCCAGGATGATGACTACGAACCGGGAGTCGAAGGGCTCACCATTGTCATGCATCTCAGAGGCAAAGATGACCTGATCATCAACACTGACTTGAGGCATGCCTCTTCTGGGCTTTAAAACAAGGGTGTTTAGAAAAAATAGAATTGCTGTTTGTACGTAGCGGATGGGCAGGGCGCGGGATTATGATAGCAGCATGGATTGAACGTTGCGAAAACACCAATAAAGTGCTTTCATTTCTGTATCGTCGACCGCGATGTTGTATTAGGAGGCGTCGATGGAATCTGTTCTTCCTCGGCTACCCATAACATTCGCTATCCATTCTTAGTTTATCCTCTCATGACGATTCCATCTCCTCCCGTTCGAATATTAACATGGCAAGGTAGCGTTATGAAGCTAGCAGGCAATCGTCTGCAGGCCGGCCGTTTTACCGTCGCTGATTCGGACTAGCGACGCCGAGGAACGGTTATACGGGAATTAGGTAAGCACGGTACGGTACGGCAAGAAGGGTGGAGACCTCCAAAAGCTAAATAAGACACTGAGGGGAAAACAGAAGGCTCAAACCGACCGGCGGAGGGTAAAAGAGGTCCAATTTGGGGAAGGACAGATATTCCATTTGCCGTTTCCCCGTGTCAGAATCAGAAGGAACCCAGAAGCACTTGCGCTGGAGCAGTCGCACGAGTGAGCGGCGGAAGGAGGAGGCGGACAAGGTTTGTAAGGTTGGAGCAAGCTGTGGGGTCCCTTCAGGGCGTGCACTGACGGCCCGCTGTTGTATTGTGTACCGCGGTAGGTAGTGATTGGGTCTGATTGGACCTTGCCGTTCACACAGCGCACGTAGCCAGCGAGGACAGGACACAGTGACCTCCCCCAGGGTGTTCTACCTACCTCACCTTACCTAAGGTTAGGTGCTGCGTTAAGGAACTCCAGGGCTCTAAGTACCTTTGTCACCAAGGGACCCACTGGCAAACCCCTGCCCGCTCTTCCGGAAACTACCACCGCAGAAGCAGCCACCAGCGCAGGCACAAGCACCAGTTTATTTCGAGGCCACGATTGTCAAAAGAAAGTGACTTGGCCAAAGCCAGCAGATTGCGGCCACTTCATACCCCGAACCAAGTCCTCGACCTCGACCTGGAAGAAGCAACCAGCGAACGGAGGTAGACACCATTCCTTGACGGTCTCTGACTTGTTCTTCTTTTCCTTTTCATAACCCTTCTTGGTCTTGTCTACTCTTCTTCAAGTGTAAACTGCCGTGCGCGACACACTCCCGCTCTTTAAGACCTTTTTTTTACTGGGCTGCATAGCTGTTCAGCGACGTGTCCGGATCCGCGCGCAAGACCTCCTACTCGGACTTGGATCTCGACTTCACGACTGACCACCTCTTCAACACACAACATACACAGCAACCCGACACCGACAGTCTAGAGCTCCAGAGCTCGTCGCTGCACCCGTCAAGATGAGTTCCGACTACTCGTACGACGCCGAGGCGCAATTCTACCCCTTCTTCATCCTCGCCATCACCAGCATCATCACCTTGCCGCTCGGCTACACCCTCGTCTTCCCCTCCAAGGACATTGAAGCCAAGGCCCCGCGCATCCAGAGCGACTTCAAGCCCGAGCATGTCGACCTAATCGACAAGCAGCGCAAGGCGCACGAGAAGAAGCAGCGCCGCATCGTGCGCGTCATTGCCGTCCTCATCGGCCTCGCCGTCATGGCCGGCATGATCTACCTCATCATCCACACACAGAGCGTCACACAAAAGATCTGGAACCCGTATGATATTCTCGGTATCTCTGACGTATGTTGATCACTCCGCCTCGCCGGCTGCCCGCTTCTGTCCCCCATTTTCCACACCTCATCCAAATAGTACTGACACGCTGCTGCGTCTAGTCTGCCGACGAGAAGACAATCAAGAAGGTTTACAAGCAGCTTTCAAGGAGGCTGCACCCCGACAAGGTCAAGCCCGACCCGGCCAAGAACGAGACCATCGAGTCCCTTAACAACGCCTACGTCGAGATTTCAAAGGCCTACCAAGCGCTCACCGACGAGGAGATCCGCAACAACTACATCCAGTATGGCCACCCCGACGGAAAGCAGAGCTTCAGCATCGGTATTGCGCTCCCCCAGTTCATCATCTCTGACGGCAACGGCAAGTTCGTTGTCCTCGCCTATACACTCCTCCTCGGTGTCCTCCTGCCTTACCTGGTCGGCTCTTGGTGGTACGGCACTCAGCGCATGTCCAAGGATGGCGTGCTTCTTGAGAGCGCCAACAACCTCTTCCGCGCATACGACGAGAACGTTGACGAGGGTGGTGTCGTTACCGCCCTCAGCAGTGGCAAGGAGTTCGATACTGTTCTTAAGGGTGACAAGGCCGAGTCTGGCCTCTCCAAGCTCGAGTCCAAGCTTCAGGCCAACGCCGAACAGGCTGGTGTCTCTCAAAAGGACAAGCAAGCTCTCGAGGACCTCGACAGCGGGGTGCGCCGCAAGGCATTGGCTCTCCTGAGATCTTACCTCGGTCGCGTCGAGCTCGAGGACGCCGCCCTCGATAGCGCAAAGTACGAAGTTGCTCCCATCGCCCACGCCCTCACCCGATCCTTCTCTGCCATCGCCCAAGCGTACGGTAACACTGGTCCCATTCTAGCCGCATACTCTACCAGCCAGCACCTCATCCAGGCTCTCCCGCCCAAGGCCTCTCCTCTCCTTCAGCTCCCTCACTTTACCCAGGACATTGTTCGCCAGGTCGAGGGAGGCGACTCCAAGGTTCACATTTCCCTTCAGCAGTTTATGGATCTGCCCGACGAGCTTCGCAGAAACCTGGTGGTCCGCAACAACCTCCTTACTGAGGCCCAGTACAAGTCTGCCGTTAATGTCGCTCAACAACTGCCCCAGCTCCGCGTTGCCAAGGCCTTCTTCAAGGTTACCGGCGAGCGATTCATCATCCCCTCCTCTCTGGTTACCCTTGTCGTCAAGGGCCGCATTATCCCCCCTGGCAGCGAAAATGTGCCCGAGGTCAACGAGCTGGACCTGGAAGACATTGACCCCGCCGAAGACGACCTTGAGGCCTACCTTGGCCGCAAGAAGAAGACTATTAAGGGTCCCGACGGCAAGCCTATCCCTGTTGACGACAAGCCTATTCTGCCTCCTCTCGCCCACGCTCCTTACTTCGCCCGCGATCACGCCCCCAAGTGGTACGTTTTCTTGACCGACTCCAAGCAGGGTAAGATGGCTGTTCCCCCCTTCACCTTCACCCAGTTCGATCAGCCCATCTTTGGCGACGACGGCAAGCCCACCTTCAACATGCAAACCCTCAAGGCCCAATTCGCCGCTCCTCCCCAGGCTGGTCATTACACATTCGTTATGCACGTCGTGTGCGACAGCTACGTTGGCTTCGATACCAAGATGGAGGTTACGCTCGTTGTGGAGGAGGCAAACAAGGCGGCAGCAATGGTTGCCGAGGATGATATCAGTGAGCCCGATGAAGGTTAGTACTCCCCTCTCTTACCCCAAGCCGAAAAGGAATCGTCCATATACTAACAGTATTCACCAGACTCGATAGCCGGCCAGATGCAAGCCCTCAAGGGCGGCAGCGTACCGGGCGCCACTAAGCCCCGCAGGAAAGATGATGATGACTCGGACGAGGAGAGTGGTACGGACGACGACGTCCAGGACGACACGAGCGAGACGAATACCGATACAGAGGATGAGTCATGAAGCGACGAGGCCGTTTGAACCTGGGCGGGTTGGTTGGTGGGGTAGAGGAGCTTGCTGTGTACGAAGCAATAGAAGATGTTAGTTGCACAAAAAAACAAAAAGTGTAAAAAAGACTCTCAAAATATACCCAAAGTCAGAACATCAACTACACGGCACTTCAGATAGGAGCGGGTGCTGAGCGGATTTTGGACTAGGGGTTGTGTGTGGTCTTCGTCCATAGTTCATCGGCGTTGAGTTTTGGGTCATTCTTCCATTGTTCACCTTTAATCAAACACTTCCGTTTGGCATCTACTTCATTGTCGTTCGTTCGTCCGTCCGTCCATGACAATCGCTCTTCGTGACCACTGGAGTGAGACATATCGACGGGTACGTCCACGAGTAAAGCAAAACTCTGCAAATACAATGGAAACACAAAACTGTCACATGTTTTGAATAGTTTGGTATTCGTTTCCACGATACCAAGAAGATGGTCGTGGTGCATGGCCACTTGCTGCTGCTACTGTTTGTTGCCTGAATCGCCTCGCCATATATGGTCAAACAGTCAGCCGACCCAAAACCTCCTTTCTTTTTGCAGTTAGAAAACGCCCTTCGCCATTCCCTTTCCCCTTCTCCTTTGTAAATGCGACAATAATTCATGTACACTTCTCTCCATCTCCTGAACCTCCCCAAGCATCCGGGTATCTGGTATAAAATCGCATCAAACCCGCCGCCGCCCCCCTTTCTTGGTTATGAAACTCCTTTCGCGCCTCCCGCCAACTGAACCCGCTTCAACTGCACTTCGCGAAGATGCTTACTCACTAAGAGCCTGGAGCGCGTGGGTGAGGGGAACGACGCGCAGAGATCGTCCGCGCTTCAGACCGGACGCCGCCTTTTGGGGCATGATGGTCGGACTAGACTCGTCTCGCCACTTGCGGAACACACTCTTCAGGTCTTTGGGGATACCCTCCAACACGACCGTCGAGATGGGGATAAAGGGCCGATCTTCCATGCCACTAGCCAGAATGGCATACTCCTGCGCAAAGTCAAGAGCGTTGCGGAAGGAGCTGTACTCGCTCTGCGCCGTCCTACCGACAATGATGTACATTTCAAAGAATGCATCTAGTACGTAGATGGAGGAAGGGTCCAGGTCAGCCTGAGTGAACGGGCTGATTTCAGTGACCTGTGGTTGTCATGATTAGCGGTGAGCTGAAGACCAAAAACAACGTCGAGCTTACCTGCTTTGCCGCAGACGCGTCCGAGCGGAAGAGTCTTTGGCAGTACTTGTCGTAGTTGGACTTCAAACGCCAGTGGTCTGCAGAGTGCGGCTTCGTGCCGTCATTGAAGATGGCCCAGAAGCTATCCGGCTCGCTGCCGTCCTCGATTTCTAGGAGCTCGCCCATCAAGCTCAAGTCCATACCAATGAGACGGGCGCAACTCAGCTCATCCACATCACTGCCCTTGCCCTTCCAGAGATAGCACATTCCTGACTGCGTAATCAAGAAAGGGAACCCAGAGCAGAGGCTTGCAGATGAGAAGTCGACCTCGTCAAATACAACCTGGCCAAGCGTCCGGCGACCACACAGCATGCTTGGTGCCAAGGAGTCGTACTTGGTGTTGGTACCGCGACGGGTGATGATCATACCTCCAAGCGCCATGATGAACTCGGGAGTTTCTCTGCCCTGGCGCATCTTGACGAGCTTGCCGCCGAGCGAACGAGCCTCTCGGTTGACAAAAAGAGTCGTATCTTCCACAGTTGCTGCCGGTACCTCGTCACCAGCCCAGAAATACACCTCCGTCTCCTTCCAGCCAGCCTCGTTGGAAAATGTGTGAGCACAGATGTACATTTCCCGCTCGAACAAGATACGCTCGTTATGTGATTGTACAGGCATCTTCTTTCCGTCTCCAGTGATTTGGAACAGCCTTGTACCCTGGCTTTGGATGTCGCGCACCCGGGGCTTGTTCATCAACACTTCAGTGGTGTCAAGGCGGTACTCCCTCTGTGGCCGCGGCGTGCCAAAAAAGTCATCCAATAGACTGGAGACCTCTGAGCTTGACTTCGTGGGGGATCGAACAGGAGATGCGACTGGTGTAGGCGAGGAAGGCTTCGGTGGGATAGGCAGGGGCCTTGTAGAGATCCTCGTGGGAGTATCAGTCCTCTGGACTGGAGACACGGGGCTCTCAAATCGCGACTTGGCCTCCAGAGGTGGCGACCGTACCACAGCGCCGCCGAACATCGATGCAGCGTTCTTGACGGACACCACAGGCTCGCTGTCAACCCTGTCATTTGACTTTTGAGGTGAACTAGGCCTGGACAGAGGTCGGCCGAAGGTTCTGAGAGGCGCTACGTGAGGGCTATCGAATTGCTCGTTGGGCGGCGGTGACCGAACGGGAGACCGTGTCGGTGATCTGGGAGTTGGTTCGGGCAGCGGGCGTCCAAAAGTCCTGATGGGCGCAGGAGCTTCCTCAACCTTGTCCGAGAAAGGCTTTGCAGGAGAACTCGGCTTAGGCTCGGGAAGAGGCCGCCCGAAAGTCTTGACAGGAGAGACATCCTCGCTTCTCTGAAGTACAGGGCTCGGAGGCTTCTCAAATACTGGCTTCGGTCTAGCTTCCTCCGACTTTTGGGGTGGCGGGCTGAAGGGCTTATCGAAAACGGGCTTGGGCTTGATGCTTGGCGACGAAGCTGGGCTTTCTCTCTTCGGGCTCGCAACCTTGGGACTGATGATCTTGGGACTGGCAACCTTGGGACTCTCCATCCTAGGGCTGGTAATCTTGGGACTCTCCACCTTGGGGCTCTCCTTTGTCGGGCTGACCATCTTGGGGGGGCTGCTCATCTTGGGGGGGCTTTCCATCTTTGGGCTCTCCCTTTTGGGGCTTTCAGGCTTTGGGCTCGACTGGTTGTTCTCTTCGAAGAATCTAGACATGCGCTTCATGTCCAGCTTCTTAGGTGAGGTGGGCTGAGAGGCGGGTTCGCTGGGTTTCTCCTCGACGGGCTTGATCGGGGAGGCCTGGAGCTTCATCGTAGGAGACCGGGACCTGCGCTTTGAAACAGGATCTTCCTCCTTAGCCGGAAGAATAGGCTTCTCTGGAGACTTTTCCGCAGGCTTCTCAGCGGGAACCTCAGCAGCGGTCCCAAAAGGCTTGAGAGGTGCGGGCCTGTTCTTAGCAGCTGCTTGAGCAGCGACCTGGGCTTGGATGGACATTGGAGCCTCCTTTGCGGGGCTCTTGACAACTTCTCCAATTACAGGCGGCTCCTCCTTCGCCGGTGAGAGGGCACTCGGGCTGGGATTAGGTTGGCTTGCCACTTCTGCGCTTGGTGCAGCTGCCGGAGGAGCCTTGGAAGACGGCGCCTTTCTTCTCGGTCCACGAGCACGACCCTTAGTCATGTGTGTAAGCTGAGGTCCTGGAGCCGTAGGTTCGGCGGGCGCCCCGCTGGATTCTTCCGACTTCTCGGCATCTCGTCCTCCGTTGGTAGCCATGGGAGGGGGGCCACGAGCCAAAAGCCCTGCGAGTGCAGGATTGAAGCGGCCCGCTAGGCCACCGGCAGCGGCACGTCCTTGAAGCCGGCCGGGAGCAATGCTCTCCTTCTGAACCTCAGCCGTAGGTCCGGGTTCTACTGGCGACTTGATAGAAGGCGATTTGAGCGATGGCGACCTGGCAGAGGGTGATTTGACAGAAGGCGATCTGAGCGAAGCCACCGACTCATTGGAATCGTCCCTGTACGATGACTTGGGCCTCTCGCTCACAGACTTTCGGTGCTCGATAGCGGAGGGTGAGGTAGCATCTGATCTGCCCGAAATCGACTTGCTCAACGCATGTCTTTTCAGCAGAGCTTCTGGGACAGGATTCTCAGATGCATTGGACTTGGTTCTAACCACGCCTTTGCCTTGCGATTGAGCAGCCTGGAAGTCCTGCTTTTTCTTCAAAATCGCATCCTTGAACTCATCCTTGCGCTCGCTGGGCTTCGGTCCGCCGGTGATGTTCAAGGCCGCTTTGCCGCGCGAAATATTGCTCTTTAGCTCATCTGGCGCCACGTAATTCTGCGTCTTTGTCCGTCGCAAGTTGCCAAAAACATTCTGCAACTCGTTGGCGGGCTCTTTGGAAGAAGCAGCATCGCCAGAGACGTTTCTGGACTTCAGGCCAGAGCGGAAATCCTTCTTGGGAGGGGTTTCAGGCTTGACTTTAGCCACAGAAGGGCTGTCAGTGACCGAGGAGCGCTTTGGAATATCCACGGGCAGAGCATCTCCTTCCAGTTTGTCCTCGCCTGCCGGGCTTTTGATTGTGCTGGTACGGAAGCTTGGGCTGCTGATGCTGCCGCCGGTCTTGTGGGTTTGTACTGGCGGCGCATATATACCCTTGAGGCCACTTACAGAGGGCTTGGACACATGGCTTCCCATAGGTGATGAACGCATCAGCCCGCCGACATTGACTTCGTGCTTTTGCGATGATACTGAGCCGCTTCGGCCTAGGTCGGCACTGGGGTTGGCAGCCTTGTGAGCCTTTGCTTTGTTGAGCTCCACCATCCAAGCTGGCTGATTTGATACCGGCGGAGGCTTAGGTTTCGGGGACTCTGGCTTGTTCAGTGCGGTTTCCAGCCAGCTTGCCTTCGTCGGGCTCCATCTTCTAGAATCCATAGTCTTTGAAGGGCTTGATGGCGGTGTCACATCCTTATTGTCCTCCTCCTTGTTATCGAGCTTGGTATCGAGCTTGACGTCGGGCTTGACGTCGGGCTTGGCTTCGGGAGGAGGTGCTGCTACAGGCGCTTTTGGTGTAGTCTCGATCTCGTCTTGTTGTTCCTGATTGCTATGACGAGAAGTAGGGCGAGATGCGGGGCGGGACAGAGACCGAGAGTGAGATGACCCTGTAGGCGTAGCAGCTCCGTCCCGCATATACATGCTCTGCGGACGGGAGCGAGACTCAGGCCGGCTTGAAGCAGCTGAATCGGCGCGGACAAGGCCAGGGGGAGAGGTTACACTCCATCTCTTGACGCTGTCTGACCTCTTCATCATTGCGCTTTGGACGAAACCGCCCATGCCCTTGGTAGGAGAGACAGGTCGCGTGGGTGATGAGCGACCGGATCCTATGATTGACTTTCGGCGCAGCGCTGTGGGGTCATTCTCGGAGATCTCGGCAGGGGGGTCGAGTCTCTGGGAGCTGCTGAGTGACAGCGGAGAGCCCAGTCGGGTTTCTTTCGTCGGGCTAGACTGCTCGGCAGACAAGTCTGTCGAAGAGCTGCGGCTCATGCCGGGGAGCTGATGGGCGCGCATTGAGGACATGTCGTTGGTATCGGTATCCTCAACCTGACTCTTGCGATTTGCAGCCGAGCCGACGCTGGCACGATCGGCCGTTTGGCGGAACCACGCGGGGTCTTTGGAACCAAGTGATTGAGAGATTTGGTCCCTAGAGAAGGTCTGCTCGGTTGCGGAGGAGGGGTCGGGAGTTGGGTTCTGCGAGGTCCTGGTCGCGTTCTCGGCGGCAACGACGGACAAGGGACGGCTCTTGGATCGATCCGAATGCTGAGAGTTGGGACGTCTCTGCCACGACAGCGGCCGCGCTCCTTGTACGCCGCCGGTAGGGGATGTCACGCTCGATCGCTTGCTTTCGGCGTCAAAGGGGGAATCGTTCTCCTTTGTTGGAGAGGTTGAGAAGCTGTCCATGGTTTCGGGAGCTGCAATGCCTCGTGAGAGAGGGCGAGGGCTGCCTGTGTGTTCGAGACCGGGGGAAGACAGTCTTAGGTCATCGGAAAGCTTCGTCGTGTGTGTGTTACCTCGAGAGGAGGGAGGTGGGGTGTTGGCCGGGGATGATTTCTGAGGGGAAATGGATCGAGCGCGTTCTGTCAAATGTTGTCAGAGAATGCGATCCAAAAGATTTTCTTCTTGTTGAAAAACACAGTCGCGCAACGTGATGGGAGAGAAGAACAGTGCCAATTGCAGAGGAAAAGTGAGCGTCGATGATTTCCCTTTGGGTCACAGGCGAAAAAACAATGGACGAAGGCCGTGTGTGTGGTGGTTATTGGGGGTGGGAGTCAAGGCGTTGAGGCGTCGCCCGCGGCTCGCCCAGTGCGGCGGCCGTCCCGTCAGTAGCTCAGCTCTTGGGCCAAGGGCAACCTGAACCTGAACATAGCACGGCACGAGCACGAGCAGGCGAATGGCACACGGCAAGCTGCAAAGTAGGATTTGTGCCTTGGCCGAGTCGGGAAAAGAAAGCTTGTTGAATAGGGCAGACACGGTGGTAGGTAGATGATGCAGCGAGTGAGGGGAGGAGAGACAAGCAGTAGTAAGGCAAGGCAAGGCAAAGCGTGGGAGGAGGGGGAAGCAAGGAGAAAGACGGCAAGATGTGTAGAGGTAGACATAGACGTACCGGCGCGACGAGCTTGTCGTTCTCTCTTCTCCTGCTGTATCTTTTCGTCGAGTTCGCGTTGACGGGCGTCGTCTTCTTCGGTTCGGCGAGCATTCATCTCCTTGACATCTTGCAAAAACTTGGAGACGTCGTCCATTGTTTGTTCCGACATGTTGAGGCGGAGGACAGAGTCATGACACGGTTGCGGGTGGGGGAGGAATGGAAACAGGTGGTTCTGTATGCGCAGGAATCCCCCCGGTTAGGACGTATGTCGTGGCAAGGCGAACGGGTAAGGTAGTGAGGTCTTTGTTGGAGAAGGATATGTTGTCTATTTTTTTCCCTCCCTCAGTCGGTCTCGTCTTTGGTGTCTGGTCCGTCCGTGGCGGGATAAGGACAGGACAGGATAGGATAGGATAGGATGGGATGGGATAAGGTAAGGTAGGTGTGCGGCAGTGTACTCCGTCAGGCAAGGTACGCAGGACGCAGTGCAAGGTACCTCTGGTTCGTCACCTTTTGGATGGGTGCCGCTAGGGAAATGGCGCCAAAGCAAGGTACTTGGGCCAAGGCGAGAGCGGAGCAGCCTCACAGACGTAAGGCAAGGGTAGCGTAGCCCACGGTTAGGTACGGATGGGCAGGCGTGCGTTGTGGATGGAGACAAAATGGAGTCGGGTCTCTGGTCTCTCTGGCGACTTTGTTGTTTGGATGGAAGAATTGCCTTTCGTACCTCACCATAAGGTAGGTTGTGTACTGGAAACTTGTCGAATGCGTGTGGTACCCTGGTGCGGCGGTGATGGCGGCGGCGGCTGAGGCTAAGAAGCATGGACCACAATCCTGGAAAATGCAGCCGGCGTAAGCAAGTAGGAAGCTCTGAACGCGGCCTGCTTTCTGTCTGGATGGGATGCAAAGAGGACAATGGTGTTTACTACTGGTGACTGAAGTAAGGTATTGCAGGGTCGAAAGTAAACACAAATGACCCTACCTATGTGAAGGCAAGCAGGTTTCTGCGAAGGTTCCTTGCGGATGCTTACTGCGTGCTGATGCGAACAGTTGCATCCCGCGTCCAAGCTGGGCAGCCTGGGCTTGCCTCTTTTTCTTCTTTGCCCTTGCCAATTGGGCAGGTGAACAGGCCCCCCCCAACAATAGCAGCCTGCACGTCAGGTAGCACTGGGCGCTGGGTGACTGGGCTGGTCTCTTGAAGTGATTTCTTTCGATATGCCTACAGACTCTAAAGTGCAACTGTGCAACATTCACCTCAACTTCTACCACATACGCGGGGCTTCAAGTTGAAGTTCTGCGCCAATGTCTCACATGATTCCAGCAAGCTGCTCAAAAGGTTTCAACTCAGCTCAGCTAAGCTTCCCCAATGCGGCCATATGACTTGGTCTGCCTGAGAAGATGAAGACGAACAAGATATCGAGGTGCGAATACCTTACCTTACTTGCAGGGCCTGAATGTACACAAAGAAAGTGGAACCAAAACAACAAGGGTACGTACCGTAGCTGAGGTGTGGTGTTGCGTACAAGTACCTAGGTAAGGTACGTGCATTGGCCACTCGCTTCTCCACACCGTCAACCCCTGTCTCACAATGGATTTACGGATATTTCGTACCTGAGATCCCTTGCACCAAATTTCGACGTTCAAGCGCCCTTACTGGCCCGATGGGGGCGTTTCAATCACATCGTTTCAAACCATGATTTCCGGAGGGATGGCCTGGTATTCAACTCCAACGGTTGCAATCTCTCTGCTCACTCTGCTGTAATGAATCCAATTCCCTTCCAAGCCCGACTGCCTTAGGTAGTTCAGCCCGGACAAAAGACACCGCGCACATACTACAAGGCGCTCCGAAGACTGGAATATCACAGATAATCTAACGTGGTGCTGACGTTGACGGATAGCGGCTTAACGTCAGTGTCCCCTCATTTCGTATTTCTTCTTTTCGGGCATCTTCGGGCCAATCAGCGACCCGATTTTAAGCAGAAAGGTACTCACGCAATGGGCCACACATCACCACGCACCACACACCAATCGAGCCCCATCCACGCATATACGGATACAGTAGACGCATTGCATCAGTCATCCTCAGCCTCAGAGAATATATTGCCATGCTATTAACACGGATAGTGGTGATCTCCTATTCAAAAACGTGGGTTCGCACTTCTCGACGCTGGGTATCCCATTTACTTGTCACTCCCTTACACAACGTCGATCCTGACTCCCGAGCCGCCACAGAACCACTCGGATCCGACCTTTCCTGGGGCCGCCCTTCCAGAACACTCTGACACGCTTCATCATGCCCCCTTTTGACCCGGCCGCCTTTTGCCCGTCCGCCCTTCTCCTAGCCATCCCAGTTTCCCAACGGCGCGCCCGGAAACTAGCTGAGCAAACATGACCAGGACATCCTCGAATGGTTCGCGGAGCCTCGAGAGCGAGAGGAGCCGCACTGTCATAGTGGTGACCTGGCAAGAAAGCTATCAACCACCAAATGGATGCCTGACTCCCCACTTGCTTCTAGTACAGGAACAGCCTCTTCTTTGCGTCGTCCACCACCCAAGCAAGGCCTTCCTTGAGGTTGCTGCCTGTCATGGCACTGCACCGCAGGACGTGCCAGCGATGTGTTCTGATGGCCTCCAATTGCAGGCCCTGGATAAAATACGTCAGCTCGATTCTCCCTAGTAACGGTTCAAGATGTTGTTGTCACGGAGCACCAACTTGAAGAATTTCCTGCTCGTCCATGCATCCGTTGACGTCGGTCTTGTTGGCAAACACCAGCAAACTTGCTCCAGACAATCGCTGTCAATCAAAAGTTAGCACCCCGACCTGGTCGCATCCACTTTCACACGTGTCATCGTCGTTGTTGTTGTGAGCACAAACCTCTTCTTGCAGCAAGCCGTGGAGCTCCTCTCTACAGTCCTCGATCCTCAGTCGGTCTGTGGCATCGACGACCCAGATCAACGCATCTGTCTTTTCAAAGTAATTCCGCCAGTACGAGCGTAGGGTCTTTTGCCCGCCCACGTCCCCTATCCTGGTCAGACTTGCCGCCAATAAAACTCATCACCAGCCGGAAGACGTACAAATGTTCAGCTTATATCTTATGTACGGTTAGCACACATGCATGATGACGGATTGAAGAGATTTCAAAACGAACCCGTCGTAGTCTATAGTCTTGATGATGAAGCCCAATGTCGGGCTTACTGTATTAACGTCTTCGCCCATGATCTTCTTGACAATTGTAGTCTTTCCAGCATTATCTAGACCTCTGTAAATATCATCAGTGAGCTAGGAATCGGCTAGTGTGTGGGTGGCTGAGACTGACAACATCAGGATTCGCATCTCCTTGTCTTTGAGACGTGCTTTTCTCAGGATGGACAACATGGCGAAGAAGGGACGGGGATGCTATCCTTGGCGTGCATCGACTACAGTTTTCTTTCTCGAGTATCTCAAGGTTTGGTGAATGCACATCACGGCATATTTCTTGTCATGTATGAGAGCTGGTGCAGTGGACAGAGGTTCGTCGGCGCTGCCTGAATGGATCGATTGACCACACGTGACCCCGCAGTCTCGGTCTGGGCTCGGTGAAGCAATTACTGGTGGAGCTTACCGAGCACACCGAGTATATCGACTACTTGCATCGCCAAATGCACATGCTGCGTATTTTTCACCACGCCACAACGATGATCTATGATGTAACAATAGTCTATTTATGATGCAAGGAATCTAATATATATATGAGAGGAGCTCGAAGTCTCATGGACAAAAAATTGGCCCTGTTGGTCCAGTACTGAGTAGGTAGAATCAATCATCAATTGCCTCACGTTATAATGAGCAGGATCGCGTTCAAGGGTACAGGTTTTCAAGCGTCTCTTGAGTCCGATTTCTTTTAATGATAATGGGGTGTTCAAACGCGTCTGTCCAGAATGGAGTGGGAAAAGGGAAGGAGCTTCCAGGAGAAGGCCGTTCCTACCCCGAACCGGTGCATCGCTGTACCTTCCTCTGACTTGCCTAGAAATCTCACCTTCGAAACATTTCCTACCGCGCACCCCACCTACTTCACTTTCTCCCTCCGAAGTATCTCTGACCCAGTCCTACCTTTTCTCTCTCAAACCGCTGCACCGAAAGCTTCTCACTTCCTCCAAACTGTCCATCCTCTTCATTGGCAGAAGTGATTCTGGAACCTTTCACCAATACCAAGGAGCCAGCTTACTTTCCCGCTATTGCTTCATCTTTACAAGCCGACACCAGAAAATTCACCTTTGCTTCAGGTCGTCTTGGTTCAGATCCGACGCGCTCTCGCCACATATCCTCGTTCAGAAACTCTTCGAGGTGTCTGCGCTTCTACATCAACACTGCCATAACCAATAACTAGGTGAGTAGATTGATTTACTGTGGAAATAATTCACAAGAAAACACAATGTGATTAGTTTGCTAATCCCCATTGTTCAGCCAGCTACAAGCCTCATTGTGTTTGGTCAAAACAAGCACCGATTGCAAGATGCCAGACTCAAAGGGGGTCATTACCCCAGACAAGAAGACTGGCGGAAGCGTAATACAGTTCAGCCATGTTGGAAAGAATCGTGGCAAATCACCCGGTCTCAAACTCTCAGCTTTCGCAAAGCCTTTCATCCCAGCGAAGCCATCTGGTAAGAATGCGACCCCGTTGAGCCATGATGAGAAAGATCACCGCGAAGACCTCGATCTCAGCATTTCGGTCCACAAAGAACCTGTCACCAATGAGGAGCAAATTGGTGAACACAAAACCCAGTCTCGTCATGGTGAAAACAAGCGCGAAAAATTCGAACGTATCGATATCACCACGTCAAACCCCGCAGAGTCTATCATCTTGAAGAACCAAACTGGCAACAAAGAGAACCAGTCCATCCATGAAGAAGGAAGCCGTGGAGAGCGCCTCTGCCTCAAGTTCTCTAAAGAACCTGTCATCAATGAGAAGCAAGCTGATGACAACAAGAGCCAGTATAGTCACGATGAAGAGCATCGTGGCGAAGGTATTTCCAGATTGGACAGTCCTTATCCTTGGTCGTCCGTCGGCTTGTATCCCAAGGAGGCTGGCTCAGCTCGGTTCACATTCTCTCCTCCCAGCCCGGCCATGGTTGTGAGCAGCGCCAATGGGAAGGTACCGGTGGCGGCTCTTTCCTCCAGCAACCCGTATACGAAGCCCACACAGCCGATCAAAAGATCGACTTCTATTCGATGGGCCATGAATCTTCCGGTCCCCCAGAGAAGGCTGACACCTCCTGCCTTCTTGAACGACCCCACTTCCAGCCCTGAAGCTCGGCGGATTTCTTTCGAGTTCAACACCCGCAGAGCCTTCGGTGGAGATATTTACAATGCTGGGCTAGAGAACGCTGATTACGACTACCTCGCCGAGCGCCGAGCCTACGTTGCAAGAAGTTTTGAGCGAACTCGAAAGCAGAGAGAGGCAAAGATTGCTGCTCAACGTTTGAAGATCCAATCCGACGCCGACGACGACGAGGACGATACGATGGCCTCTACCAGTCCGATGCCGAGCGACTACATTCCTCCTCACAAGAGACTCGCCAAGACCAAGGCCAAGGTCAAGGCTGGGGCAAAGGTCGAGCCCAAGATCGAAGGCCCAGCTACCGAAAGCCAGGAGCCAGCCACGACTACTAGCTACTACGCGGAGTCGGATACCGCGTCCTCGACAGATGATGCTAGCTCGCGCGTTTCTCTTTCAGGAACACTGAAGAAGTCGGCGCCCTTGACACCCATGGCTCTAGAGAATCTTCCGGAGAGAATGGGCGTCACTACCAAGTCGAAGAAAAGCCACTCGTCTTGGGATGTGAGCAATAATGGCAGAGCTTCATCGGCCCGCGACAGAGAGGATCTCAACAAAGTCGCTCAGTCCGAGATGAAAGCCACTGGCACTCCATCTTTTCTAACTTGGCTTTATACTCTGGATGGCCCGCTCGTCACTTCCTTCCTCGACGAGAATCAGGATCACCACCACCACGATGTCAGCACCGACACTGGAAAGCTCATCGATCGCATCGAGCAGCCGCCCACAAAAGCTAATATTGAGGATGAGAAGGACATGACACCCGAGATGATTCAACGTCGTCGCGAATGGACCAGTAACCTGATCGTTAATCGCGAGATCATGGTTCGAAAGAACATCGCCATTCGTCAACGCTTGCAGCAGGAGGAGCGAGCCCACCACAAAATGGCCATTCTTCGGGATCGTGACTACAAGAGAGATGCTGCGACTCCCACGAAGATGAGAACCGCAGTGGCGCATACCTTGGACGAAAACAGTCGTCTTGCAGACTGCGTCCTTCGTCCTGCCCAGCCTTCCGATGCCGAAGCTTGTGCCGAGATGTACAACCTGGCTGTCGGTAAAGATCACCTGGTGACAGATACCTACCCGGTGTCTGTTGAGCGGTTCGAGTACATCATGATCGAGTGCAAAAGACAAAAGCTTCCATTCATCGTTGCGACTACCAAGACGACTGACTTGACCGACCCCGGCAACTGGCCGTCTCGCGATGCTTACCGGCAGTACATGAAGTGGATGCAGTCTCAGCCTGCAAAGGTACCATCCCCTGAGACTACTGTCTACGGATTCGCCTACCTCCGTCCGTACGAGACAGGTATTGGAGGACTCACCGGCAACGCGACGCCGACTGTCAAGGCTACAATCTTTGTTCATCCTGAGCATCGACGTGGTCGGATCGGAAGTGCCCTTCTTCATCAGCTCCTCAGTCAAGTTTCCATCTTGTACCACGGCTTTGTCGAGTGCCAGTGGGCTGATCCGAAAGCTGGAGAGGACGCGTTCTACAAGCCCGACTTCCGGGATATTCACCGTAAGTAGTCGAACGTGAAAGGTATATCAGATTAACAGCTAATGAGCTTTGCTAGGTGTTGTTGTACACACGATGGCCCAGAGCGAGGGCGGACAGGGTCTCAAGTGGATGGACGACTTCATGTCGTCTTTCCAGTTCGAAAAGGCCGGTCGTCTGAACCAGGTTTACAAGGTGAAGCAACCCCACGGCGCCGATTGGTATGACCAGATAGTCTGGCAGCACTGGGCGAACAAGATCCCGTGCAAAACATTCTACGTGGCAGACGACTCTGAGTGCTCCTACGACTATCCTGGAAAGCGCCACTCTCCTGGTGCTCGAAGAGCCAAGTCCCCCGATGCTCCTAAGGATCAGCATCATGGCGATAGGAGCCATGACAGCGACGACGTCTTTGGAGCCTAAGCATTGCTGAGCAAGGTGAAACCTTGGCCTCATGCGCTCAAGTATCGGAGGCCTCTACCAGATTAGTCACGATCGAACGCAGACCCGATATCGATTGTTTCGATCGACAATGGCACGCTTGGAGGTAAGTATTCAAGAGCAACTTGTTCTACGAGAACACTTTGGGCTGACATTTGCAACAGACGGAACCAGTCACCGAAGCAGAGCAAAACTCAACAGATTGCGAAGAAGAATTCCCGAATTTCCCCTATCACACAACCCGTTTCGAAGTCAAGAAGAGAGCCTCGGACACCGACGTCTCGTGGCCTTGCAACGACGATCCGAACTAGCAGCTTCACATCGCAGCTTCATATCGGCATCTGACAGCAATTCGCACATTACCCCGCGCGTCCGAGAAACTCTTGACTGGCTCCTCTCGTTTGCTCTTTTTCTTCCAGTCTTGTTTCACAATCTTCGTCCATCAAAACCCCTTTCCCTAATTGGATGTTAGAGTACACACACCTTCTTTATGCCTTGATCAACACAGGTCTCTTCTTCTCACCAGGCTTTTTTCGACAGTCATGTTTTCGGAGGATCAATAGGATCTCATGGAAGACGTGCCGGCGGAAATGGGCAGATACAATTGCGACTTGGCGACCATGAACCATACCTTACTAGTCCCAGGGACACGAGATTTATCGTCTCGCAGTGAACGGTTACTATGGGTATAGCCATGGATATTGGAATCATCTCGGCCAGGGAGTGGTTATGAAGGAGAGAAGAGAGAGGACGGAGATGGAAGCCCCAGAATGTGCAAGTGTCGGTCTTGTTTTGCCTTTTTCTTTTCTATCTCTTTGGTTTGCTTGCTACCTTTAATACTGCAACGGTAGATAGCTCAAAATCTTGTTCATCAAAATCGTGTGTCCACTTCTCGAGTTCGTGATTCTCGCGCCTTGCTTTTGGAGCTGGCGATTATGTGTTGAACGAGCCATGTATTACGCTTTCAACTGTTCTAAGAATGGGAATCCATTGAACAAAAAAACCATGTTTGCAAAAAGTCTATGAACTAAACCAAACGCCTACCTACCTCATCCACATCACCGCCGCCGGAAATTAGCAAAACTATACGAGTCATCAGGATAAATCGTCGACGCCTCACTCAAAGGCGGCCGTCCCTCCACGGTCGCGACGCTGCGCCCCTCGTCATCATCACCATAACCCAGGGGCGACACCTCTCTCACAGGCCGATCACGAGACGACGAAGCCCAAGTCCCAGCTTGCGTGGAGCCCGCCGTCGGTGTTCTGAACCCAGTCTCGTACTGTGATCCGGCCTCCGATGCAGCAGCAGCCGCTCCAGAGTCAACGTGGTCCTTGAAACTCGGGCGGCCGATACGTCCCATCTCCTCCAGACGAGCTACCCTCTCCTCCTCGACTAGATACCATGCCGCTTCTGTGGGGGACATCTCGAACCCATAAGGGGGAGTAAATTTCGAATCTGTGGCGCGACGGCGGTCCTGTGTCACGACATTGTTATTCTGGGGTGCGGGGGAGGAAGTACTTACCAGCCCGCCCGGACGGGGTCCACGGGGTCTACGGGCGGAAGACGAGCGAGACGTGACTTCAGGCCAGGCTGTGACGATGGAAGCGAGCGATTCGGTCGTGGGGTGAGGCCGGGCCGGCTCGCTGTTCGAATACACGCTAGCGTCCGTATATGACGAGCTGCTCGGCGCTGCGGTGCCGTACCCATGGAACGGCGGTGCGAGAGTAGCGGCGGGAGGTGTAGCAGGTCGAGGCGTCCTCGGCTCAGATTCCGCGGAGTCTACATGTCGAAACCGATCACGTCGTCGGGCATCGTCTTGGATCATCGACGGGGGAAAGTCGGATGCGCGTAAACGCTGTTCACTCCTAGCGGGACTATTAGCAACAACGTCATCCCAAAGAGCCCTTTGTTCTTTCCGATCCACCTCTTTTCCTGTGCCAAAGTCTCGACGGAATTGGGCATCGGGTTGAGGCGCCGGGCCGCCAAAGGCCGGGTGTAGGGAGGATCGAACGAAAGCACCCTCGTTTCCGTTCTGGCGGGCCAGCCGCTCGTAATAGTCCCCGACCGCATCTTGCCACGGCCGGTTATCAGTGTCGGGGTCTTCGTCATCTAGGTCAGCAAACGGGTCCTCGCTCATTGCCGTGGAAGGTCGTCCACTCGCGGTCGACGACTCGCCCGGAGTTGATCGCGGAGTATCGCGTCCAGAGGTCTTCCTAGTATCACTGTTGGTTCTCTCCAAGGTCCTGGCTTTCTTTTGGTGCAATTTCGCTTCGCGTCTCTGGTGTCGCGCTGCCTTGACATCTTTGAGCATGGCCCGAATTTCCTCCGCCAAGTTTGCGCTTCTCTTGAAGACTTCTCTTTGCACAGCCTCAGGGAACTCGTTGATCCATGCGTCCACGACCCTTTGCAGGCATGGCGATGTTTTCTTCGTCCGGGCGATGAGATTAGCACGAAGGTCGCCAAGGAAGGAGGGACGAGATCCGAGTGCTGACAAGATGCACGCCTCACAACGTGAGTTGACATGGCTTAGCACTTTTGGCTGGCGACCATAGAGGAGTTCAAAGTTATACGTATCCATCCACAAGGCATGTATGCCATCTAGACGATGTACGTATTCGTGTATTAACGGTGTGAATTCCGGACCTCTATCGCGTTGTCGGTCATGTCGTAAGCTGGCTGTTTCCACAGTGATCTCTTTCAGAACCAGTGCAAAAAGGGCGTGAATTGTCCAAGGATTCAGGCCACGATGGCTTGGGCAGAGGACTGCGGCCGGCGGTGTGAACGAAAAGTTGTACTTCTCGCTAATCTTCATTAGACCGCGAGTAACAACGCTGACTACGTTGATCTTGCTTCGTGGACGGAGACAAGCCGCGGGCAGTTGTTTCATCGTTTCCTCTTGCTCCTTGAGCCAACTTTTTGGGGGTTTCGCAATGCTGTGCTCCACCGGGAGGTAAAGGTATCGGACCAACTTCCTCACCGATCCATTTGTTAAATCGTGTATACTTTGATACGGGCTGGACATAGTGATAAGCTGATGTGAAATCTGCGGGTGAATCTGTAGAAGTTTTGATATAGATATCGCTAATCTTGAGGCTGTTTGCTGTTTACTGTTCGCTAAAAGCAATCCGAGAGCAGCAGCGGGCAGTCTTTCTATACCCGCCGACGATGGAATAGCTACATCGATACCGAAGAATCTCGAAGTTGACAATGCCTTTGAACCATGACTTGCTTGACCAAGGACAACAAGGTGATCCTTTGGGTTTAGGCGACACAATGCAAAAGACATAGGTAACTTTGGCGCGGGAGAGCAGCGTTGGGCTGTGACAAACAAAGAGAGAGACATTGTCCAGCTTTGTTAAAATCTCCCTCAAGTCTGAATCGTAGAACAAGTGCGTAGGTTCTCCTTTTACGTGGGGTTGTCGCCGTCGTTCGCCAATCTGAGAAAGAAGGGCAAAATGGTCCAGGCCGCGGCTACGGTCACATCTGCATCGATTCCGACCAATGAAACCACGGACAACGGAAGGTTAGGAATTATTGCCGCACCTGCAGTTGATCACGTGTGGAGAAGTCCCCAGCGTTGGCTCGATTCGCGTGGCGGCAACCATCCATTCGTGACTCGTGAGTAGCGATGGAAACAGACGCAACATTTAATCGAACCTAAAACTGAAAAGGAGCTGATGTAAGCGACATACTCAATCAAAGCGGCTTCCATGCTGGGAACGACTTACCAGACGGTTTTGCTGTAGATAGTCAAGTTCCTAGATCCTGTGATGTTGCAACATTCTACTCAAATCAGTCGTGGTTTCGAAAAATATAAAAAATTGAAAGCATCGATCAGTGGTCACTCCAGAAGACTGAAGAAGTGGTTGGCAAGCCGAGGAGGCTTGCGGCGGTCATGAGAATCGCTCTATTGAGCCTGGCGACAAGGCACGACATCTCTCTCTCATCGAAACGTCTCTACTAGCAACGCTGTCCAGGGCGTGGCTTGATCGTTCGTGCTACTGTCTCGTGTTGCTGCGCGAGTTTGACCCTTATCCCGCGAAACACAACCCAAAAAAAACCCCCCACATGCCATCAAGCCTTCTGCTATTAAAGGGCAGAACATGGCTGACCTTTGATGAGGCCCATGTCGGAAAAAAAATCAAGTTGCACGAGCGCCATGCCCTTCCAATTCCGTCGGCCCCCATCGTACAGACCAGATATCAAACGGCCCAACTCCCATATCATGCTCGACTTTGTTCGTTATAGACGTAAGGGTTTGAAAACAGCTTCGTAAGCTAGGAATCATGCGTGGTATCGGTGATCCTGCTCCTGTCTCATTCGCTCCAGACGGATCTTGGCCGCTTCTGTACCATCGTCCGGTGTCGCTGGTTCCTTGAACCAAGGATGTTGCAATGCCTGCTTCGCTGTAATGCGGTGTTGGGGATCGTAGACAAAGATCTTCCGAAGGAGATCCAGGAAGTTCTTGAAGTAGGTCGAGTTCGACGGGATGATGTCCTACAAATCATGAGTGGGCCATATTTTACAATCCTGAGAGCCTAGTTTGCATACCTCCAATCGTCTCATAGCCTTGACGAATCTCTTGGACGCTCGTGTTGTCTCGGGAGTAGGATAGTCAAGTTTCAAGCGCTTGAAGTATCTGCACAGGCATCAGTCAGCAATTCCCTTCCTCAACTGGGCCATCAATCACTCACTTCGAGGCAGGATTTCCACCACTTCTAGTAGCCATCTTGTTTACAGCTTGAACGAGGCTGGAGTCTATCCTTTGCCCGACAACCATCTCCATCATTGCGAGGTGCTCGAGGTTGTCGTGTGTTTGGAACAAGGCATCGCCGGTGAAAAATTCGACTAATATGCATCCTATGCTCCAAATGTCGCAGGGGAATGACCACCCAAGTCCCAAAATGATTTCTGGCGCTCGGTAGTGACGAGTGCTGACAACGGAGCTGTGGTATTCGTCCTGGAAAGTAGCACTACCGAAATCAATCAAGCGGATTTCTGTGTCGAGTAGGACTCTGCGCTGATTGGCCTGTCGATTGACGGTCGTAGACGAAGAGGGTATCTTTCGGTTGTAGGTAAAGGTCTGGTAGGCGCTGTCGCACAAAAGAATGTTCTCAGGCTTCAAATCGGTGTGGATGAGGTTGAGATCGTGCAAGACTGCAGTCTATTAGTAGAAGACCAAGTTGGGAAGATAATGGTAGACTTACAGGCAACGCTGGTGAAGAGCTGTCGAGCAAAGCTCTGAATCTGGCTGTTGGGGAAGGGGACGAAGCTGTTGCTTTTGAGGAAATCAAAGACGCTTTGGCCAAGAAGGTCCATGACGATGCAAATGTGGCCGCGGTAGTCGAAACAGTCCCTGAGGTGGATACAGCGATTGCGGTTTTCGTCATCGTTGGCCTTGAGTGTTGCGAGAACTCGGAGTTCTATTCGCGAGGCATCTCGATATTTCTGCACAGATCGGATAATCTTGATGGCAACGGACTTGTTCCTCTTACGGTCTCGAGCCTGGACGACTTTGCCAAATGTCCCTTGCCCGAGTAGCTTCACCATCTGGTCTGCATTGAAGATTAGCGACTTATGTTTGATGAAATGAGTGTGCTCAACATACACTTATCCGTAAGGTCGGCGTCAGGAACAACAATGTAGTGCCCATCATCATCGTCGACTTTGGCATTCTTGTTGTAACCCTGCTGGGAAAAACATTAGCAAATGAATTTAAAAGATGTTTTACGACGAGACGGTGATACTTACATCCTGGACCAACCGAACGTGAACGTCGGGCGCTTTCTTGGGAGGGTAAGGAGGCGGCTTGTAGGTGAGGAATGGGTCGCCGAGGCCTTCCACCTCTCTCTTCTTTGCTTCTTGAGCAATTTGTTGGCGGGTCCTCTTTCGCTTCTGACCAGGCTGAGCATCGTAGTACTCGTGTCCATTTGAAGAGAGGGACGTGGCAGCGGTGGTATGGATGGCGGAGTTTGTAGTGCGGTCGGTTGATATGGTCGATCCGCTGGGGGTGCCGTTGTGATGAGGAGTGGTGGTGTGAGAACCGGCGTACTTGTTGTGATAGACGGGATCGTAGGGCTGAGGCTCGTCGTCTCTTTTCCTCTTCTTGGGAACAGGTCGGCTGCTGGTACCATTTGTGGTGGCGCCGTTCACGCTGCCGTTACCGTTGGAGACGACCCTTACGCCGTTGCCGACGGCTTTGCCCTGCTCTGGCTCTGGGGTATCATCGATGACGATGATTTCCTTGGGCAGGCCGTTTTTGTAAAATTTGTTCCAGTCAGGCTCCTTTGATCGTCTTCGCTTGCGAGCGGACTGAGATGACTGGGAGAGTGAGCTGGTGGCAGGCATGGTGGAGTTGGTGAGCGAGTAGTTCGCGTCGGGACTCGAGACGTCGTGAATGGTCCTCGAACTGGCTGACGAGGCTGAAGGGCCTAGGCCATTTGGACCGGCGTGGCTCGCAGTAGAAGTGGCAGAATAGGCGATGCTCGACGAGTTGGCGTATGCTGGGGGCAATCTCGTCGTCGCTGTGGATGAGGAAGTAGAGAGGATTGGGTTCGCTGGCTGTCGGTACGAAGAGCCGGTGGCAGTAGAGGCCTGGTACGGCTGATGTGAATAGGGATAATGGGGATGATGGTAATGCGAGTGAGGAGGCAATGTCGCTGTGGCCGTTGTGGGAGTCGACATGATTTTCCTCTTGTCTTGCCGGTGTCGAGAAAATCACCTTTGGAGACAGAGAAGTAGAGCGAGGGCGGAGGGTGAGGGCGAGGAAGGAAGGTTCGATGATGGAGGGAAGGCGGAAGGAAGGTGGTTTCGCAGGCCTTCGCTGTGCCGGTGTGCTGGGCGCTGAGCGCTGAGGTGGGTGCTGGTAGTGCTGCTGGGTACGTAGTACTGTCTGTACTGTACTGAATACGTGCCCGGCTGTACTTTGGTTTTTGGGGGGAAGAGGGGGATGATGGAGGGTGGAGGGTTCCCAAATCCAAACAGTGGAGTTCGGGGTTAGTCCCAAGGTATCCGTGATCGATCCAGCCCTGGGAAGGAGGAGAGAGAGAGCGTGAAAAACAGAGGGAGTGAGCGAGGGAAAACAGAGTGCAAGCCCAGTGTTGTCGGCTTTCAGCGTTCCCTCAGTAAAGAGTGTGCGCTGTGTGCTGTGCGCGGCCCTTGAATCCTGGTTGCTGGTGCCAGTGGTGGACTGGTGGTGTCTGGGAGTGGGCTGTAGATTGACGACGTGAGTGGGTAAAACAGCTTTTGCGGTCTTTGCCTCTGGGCTCTGCCACGGGCGGCTTGTTGCTGCTGCGGTACGGATACCGCTAGCCAACCTTGAAGAGGGACCACAGGGTCTCCGGCCTAGATTTCCCGAGTCGTGCGCAAAGTGTGGCTGGTACGGGTACAGCGTACGAGGTGGACGGGGGTCGTCGAGGATTCGTTTGATGACAGGACGGACGGTACGGGTATGGTAGGTACTGCGGTAGGCGTATGCGTGTACTGTTCTGTGCTGTATCCGTTGGAAACCCTTTTTTGCTACATCGAAGATGCTATGACGCGACGCGAGTTTTTTTGGTTTGTGGAGAGTATGAGGTTCTTGTTAGGAATGATGGAAGAAGCAAGAAAGTCGGAGGAAAATCAACAATAGCGGCAGGGTTGACTGCTGATGATGATAATGATGGGGAGAGAGCTGGGAAAAAAACAAGCCCGCTGGTCGCTGTGCAGACTCTAGAGCGCCCACGGTGGATGGACTGGACGTTATGGTCCAAAAAAAAAAAAGTGACGAAGTTCCGAGGGATGACCGGCCGCTTCACTCTTGGTCCGTGGGGAGCAGTTGGTGAGGTGAGCAAGTGGAGGGCCCTGACGGGAGGAGGCGACCAATTGTGGAGAATCGACAACCGGAGGGACGAGCACGAAAGGACAAGACAGGACGAGGGCAGCTTGGTGGTGGACACACTGTGACTTTGGAGTCCCGGACGCGGGCAATGAAGCCAAGGGGAATGAATGAACCTGATGATTTGAGGTGGGTGTGGGTGACGGGACTGACTGAGGTGGGCGTATGGGCGTGTACTTTGGTGACTTTGGTAGCGTGCGTGCGTGCGTGCGAACGAGTGCGCGTGTGGGAGCGGAAATGGAAGCAGCCAAAGTGGATGGGGGACGACAGGCGGCGGAAGAGACGAGATGGGGAAGATGGAAGGTTACGTTGGTTAAGAATCTCCGATGTGGGATACTTGTGGCTACGCTATCAGACACACACAGGCAGAAGTACCTTTGACCAAAGGCAGGTAGTCTGGCGGCTGGCTCGCGCATTTCGGCTACTTCTGCTCAGGTGAGGTACGTACCCAGCCATGGAAAGTGCCTACCACGCAGTGAGACGAGGAACTGGTTGCCTTTTCATTTGGCTTTACTCTCTCGACTCTTTTCTCCGTCCACCTCGGGTAATGGAAAATTGACAAGTTGGATAGTAGAGAGGAGGAGTTTTGCTCATGGTTCCAACACCGTCTCCAGTCTCCAGTTAAGCCCACTTGGAGCCAAGGCAGAAGGCGGCAAGACGGACTGGTTCCAGTCGCTTTCTCGCGCGTCGAGTCGAGTCCAGGACGGGACAATCAAGGGACCACTGATTCCAGACAGGGCATGGAGGGAACCTAAGGCTGATGTGCACCGGGAAGCATAATAAATCAAGCCGGTCACTATTTAACAGAGCTGCGGCGGGTGTCGGGTATTTGGTCTCTCGCCATCAAAGTTTTGTTCGTCCCTGCCAAGGTAGAAACAGTGATAAACCTCGCCGCATCCCTTGCCTCTTCCCAAATGGCTCAAGAACATCCAGACCAACTTATTCTCTATTCTCTGGGCTTGAGGTGGGATATCAACCTGTTTACCCTTCGTGCCTTCTAGAGGTACAAAGTTTCCGCCTCAGCGTCTGGATTCGTACATGTATATCGGGAGGATTGGGAGAGTGGAGCCGGGGCGAAGCGCATGATGGAGGTACTTGGAGACTGTGCTTTGCCACGCCTGCTTGCGCGCCTCTGTCAGATGGCGCATGTACCTTAGCTTCGGATTGACCAAAGCAGGTACTTGACAACGACTGCAGACTGGTGCCATGACGCAAGTATCGTATCGCAAGCGCCCACTTAGCATCACCCCGAACGTCCTCGCCGCAGCGGAAGCAGTTCCCTGCGGTGCAGCACTGAATCTGCCTAATCCGACATGTGCCAGAGCCCTGAGGCCGTCTCTAGGGCAGATTTGGAGGAACAGGAACCTGGCGGTGATGAGAGTAGAATCAGGATGAGGTGTCCGCACTTGCGGTAATGTGGCAAGGCCGAAAGCGAGGATAGGGTATTACTTTGTGGCACGAGTCTTTCCATGTTGGGGTATGGAATATTGTTCCTTATCAAGCGAGATAGGGCGTGTTCCAGGTTGTTAATCTGTGCCCGCTGGATCATCGACCGTAACGTAGCGAGGGACAGTGTTTTGAGCATATGGCTCCCCTTCGGAAGGGAATCTCGGGCTTGCTGCTTCGATTCAGGCAGGACGACGAGACGGAAGGTACTTGGGTGGGCTGCAACTTGCAGGTGCTTCCGTGCTTTTAGCCTCTCGCCTACTGTACATCCGGCAGGAACAAGGGGCTTGTCACCGATGTGAGGTACAGGGCAATTCGGTCTTGACGCACACCATATTTCCAGGGCCCCGTACTTTATTTCGGGGCTTTGGCGGTTCGACATTGCGAGTGGTTTCCGGCTTCTTTGTAGGTTTCATTTCCTCGTCTGCTTGAATCGTATCCAAGTATCCTAAACCGAAGTGAGGTGCCTTAAGTAAGTCGTGAGACAAATGCCATGTCGAAAACTCCAGGCAGGTACTCCGTACAGGATAGGAAGGCATGCGAAGTATGTGTCTTGGGAGGAAGAAAGGACGAATGCCCCGCCATTTCTGGCGAGGCAAGAACGAGAGCGGCAGGAGTAAACCCAAAGTACACCTGCCCGCCTACAGTCTACCTTACCTAGTTTACCGTAAGATGCCTTGAAAACCAGCGATAATGCTGTACTCCGTACCTTGCTGCGTAGAAGGACGGAAGGAGCCACGAAGGAAGGACGCTACTTCTCAAGCGGTGCTTCAATGGCGTGAATGGGACTGTCCGTCTGGCCGCATTCTAGCGTCTTTAGACTGTCATCGTCGTACCGAGTATTGCTCCCACATTCTTGCCTACCTTACGGATACCTTACACACAATGCAGTCTTGGACTCTTGATACGCCGCACCATTTTCCAACAAAGTCATTCAGTTGCCCTCTCTTCGATACAGACGCAACCCCACCCAACACAGTTGTATCCTCCTCTCTCTCTCTCCAAGTTCCTACCGGACGGCTCCCGCTGGCTCTTTCCCTTTCTAGACAGAGAACACACCACCGACAAGCCCTCGAGTCCCTCAACCACATCTGAACAACCGGGATTGCGGCATGGGTAGAATCTTGCGGCATTCAAGACTCTGTCGATGCCTAGGTAGTCTGATTATCTATACGTCTTCACGCCCAACTGCTTTCATCACTTGTTCTTTCCATTCTCATCCCCAAGAGAATGACCAGACATACGGCAACGGCCATGTACCGGTATCATCCCGAAATGCACGAATACAGCATTGTACCCTTGTGGTTGTGCGCCCAAGGAACCCACGCCCGATGACTTCGCCCAAGGCTTGACTTGTCACGCTCACAAAATCAAAGACACGCCAATCCAGTGGCCGCCGACGGCTTCACGCTTTACGCTTCACCCTTCTCGCTCCTCCTCTCACCCACTTTACGCACTTGGCGGGTCGCTCTGGAGTCCGCCCTCCACCCCAACTTTGCTGCCCGCCAATCTGCCTCCACGACAATCTTCCAGACGGGTTTAGCGTCCCGCCGGCCTGGGCAAGTCGCCTCTTTCAAAGTCACGTCGTTGCACAGCGAGTGATGGGCTGCCGTTGCCGCTGCCGCTCCGTCACTCTGTCACTCCATCACAAAATAGTCGTGTCCAGCCCGCCTATACCGGTACTCTTTTCTCTAGCAGTTGCGTTGTACTCGATCGCTGCTTCTAACCAGTACAGACACTTGTGTGAATAATATCACACACCTGAGCTACCATTTCTAGTAGCCTGGAATGGCCGCGACTGGACTGGACTGGACCGGCTTGGTCTGACCATCCATACGGAGCGCACACACGCACACCTCAACACCAGCCGCCTTCACGATGGATGGACAGACGAAAAGGTTGGATGAATGGAGCCAGTCCCCGCCAACCAGCCCCAGTGCTACCGCTCCACGGCAGGGCAAACCAGCACGCAACGGCAGCCTGACATATCGGGGCTCCGTGCTGACAAAAAGAGAGCCCTGCACAGTCTACTTTAATTCGAGGAAGCGATGCCTGGTCATCAACACACTGGATTGCTCCGAAATCCCATGCTCTTTGGCTGCTGCAATACGTCAGAAGGATCCAATACTGCAGACCGGATGAGTCCCCTAAATGGGTCCTGATACCGGCTTTAAACTTCACTTCGTCTCGCCTTGACCGGTTGTTTTGGTAGTTCTGGTCGCCTCCTCGTTCGCATCTATGTACAATCACTCTGCTTGTTCTTACCTCTTCAACACTGCATTACCTCATGGCATGGCACCAGAAACTTCAGCAACCTAGTCACCGCCGCCGACTGGCGGTTGGCGGCGTTGAGCATCAGTCCAAACACGGCCCAAAAGCATGATCCACACATTCCACGCAGTCGCCCAAGATCTGATCGCGCCGAAAAAGCTAATGGAAACAAATGATCCGTACCAAGATGCACAGTGAAGGAAAGACAACAGACTCCTCAGCATGGAGCCACGGAAATGGAAGCGTTTGACCTACTCATTTAGCCAGCCAGCACTGGCCGCCTTTTTGCTTGACATCCCTATGGATACGGCTGCTTTTGATCTGATCCCACCATCTCCTCTATGGCAACCCAACAGTGCACACTGGCAGCACAATCACCTGCGAATCTCCAAGCACTTCCTAGTGTCTACATCCCTGCTTCCCGTCCAAAGATGCGCCAATGGGGCTTTGGGGGAGCAGCACCTTCTGTTGTCATCGACCAACCATGGGTGCAGTTCTTAACGCGGTGGGGAGAAGAGGCAAAGGGTCGCAGCCGTCACGACGCTTGTGAGGAGGCTCGGAGGCAGCGAGGAATACCCTGAACTTGAGCGTAAAGATGCAGGAGGCTTGTGAAGCTCTTGAAATTCACTGGGAGACCAGATTCTCAGCATAGAGCAGGGCAAGGCGGAGCGGACAGAGGGAAATCTGTGTTGTCACCGGCCCCTCTCTCCGACCAACATCATGCCTGCAAACACGACTGCACCTCAAGAGTCAAGGCTCACGCAGCTCCATCATACTCGATCGGTCGCGGGTTTGTCGTTCTTCACACCGCTGCAGAATTCTGTATTGTAGAATTGGATTCGAAAATCACGATCCGTGTCGCATGGCGTTTGTCAATCGTTGTCACAACCATCACTCGACGGCTTCGAGAGACTTTCGAGAGGAAATCGACACCCTATCGCAACAACATCCGCGCATGGTGTCTTCGCGGTGTACCTGTCTGGTACGTGGCGTAAAGTGCCTGCATGACTCCAGGATACTGAGCCCGTGGCAACCGAGACTAGACAAGCATAAGCCCAGAAGGTGTGCCTCGCCGCGAAACATTGGTGATGAGAGGCCCAGAACAAGCAGCCTATATTTCCCCCTCATTAAGATCATTCAACGTTTTGATGGGGGGTTGTCCGGCCCTCCTGTCAAGACAAGCGATGCCGGGTGATGGCTCAATCGTGCCAGCATGAGCAGACAAGCATCTGCACCCGAGCTGAATAGCAAATTGCGACTTTTCTCTCCGTCTCGATGCTCTCAAACCATGCATTATCCCAGCCAGAGCGTGCTGCTGCCATCTGCCACCACTGACGGCTGGAAAGTTTCAGTTCCTTGAACGCAAACATGCCGCCGGGCCACTGAGCTTTCTTTTTCCTTCTTCCCAGAGCCTATGATCCGTGCTTGCGTCGCAGGTACGCTCGTCTCCCCCTTCGCATGCACGTAATCGGGGGACGAAATGTCACCAGGGGGCTGCAGACGGCTTTCCTGGCGGGCTCGCGGAGAAAACATTAAGTACAACACAAGAGGTCGGCTTGAGGAAACCTCGAAGTCTCGCACTATCCTCCACGTTCTCTCTCATTCTAAAAACAATGAGGCAGACGTTGACGGATTCCGCCAGCTCAAGGGAGCCAGATTGACCTGGCACCTAGTCGTCCGGGGCCAGAAAACAAACTAATGGAAAGGGACACAGTAGTTGTTGATATGCTGATTCACGCCTGCTTCCAGCATAAGGGGATTTCTATGATTTCCAAACCTCATCCTTATCATACTACAAGAGCAACTGTATAAGCTCTCAGATGTTGACATGTGCCGTCCTCGATAGACTATAATTAACGGGACTGACTGTCTTGATATACTTGGAGCCTGAGCCAGCCTCGATAAGATGTAAGTAAGCGACCCCGCTGACCCGTCATCCCACCCCTCCTTTGGTCTCCGCTGGTGGCGATTCTAAGCCAAGTTCGTAATTGTCCCGTCCTCTAATTGTCGAGGTGGTGGTGTCGTCGTCGTGCCCGTCGAGGCACACATATGCACACAAGCATACAAGCGGCGTGGTCTGAAATACTTTGTTCAAGCCGGTGGGTTTGGCTGCCGCTTGTCGTCATGGTCGTACAACGAGTATACGTTGTGGTGGGGGACATTGTCGAGAAATGCGATGCTCTACTCACACTGATCTAACGCCTCGCACGCTCTCTACATTTTAGCATACTTTTGTTCCAACAAATGTGCTAATGTAGTCTGACTTGAATATCGCAAGGGGTTTCTTGTCACGTATCTAAAGGTCTTGTTTCAATTGCGGACAACTTGTCCATCTGGCTACAAGCAAGTCCTACGCGTTCCTCCCCTAAACATGCCTCTGGATGCAGATTTCCGCAGGCTATGTATGTATGGAATATAAACCACTAGCCACGGCCATAATACGATTGATGCCTTGGTTCCTACTACCCATTTCCACGGTTCAGAAAATTGTTGGACGGGGAACATGACCGGCGGCGTTTGCCAAGAATGACTTTGTGGCCGCGTGAAACACTTTCAACGTCCGATCTGATACCGGGTTCTCTATCCCATATTACGCTCGTCCGGGGGAGGGGTTAGACGAAGAACATCCCCCTTCTTCTTTGAGTCCTTTGCCCCCCCCCCCTTACTGACGGATGCGATTGCGACAGACCTGTCAGGGCAGATAGACGGTGTCACGGGGGTAAGGTAGGCAGAAAGGGCTGCTTCGGCAGGACTTGCCTGCGATCGCATCGCCTAGGCGACGAGAACCTTCACAAAACATCCGCGTTTCGTTTATGTCCCCGCTGCCGTTCATATCTTGCTTTGAACTTCCTGCGCTTGATGCAAACTCGCTATGTAATGCCTTTTATATTCCAGCTTCCAGCTTCGGTATAATAGCAAACGAAAAAAATGCAAGAGAGAGTATATAGAGATATCTAGATACCCCTGTTGAACACAACGAGACCGTCCTGGCCACCGCGTCCGTGGAACTCGGGCTCGAGCTTGTCCGCGCTAATGCTCTGTCTCTGAGGGAACACGGCGAGGGCGAGCGGGAGGACGGCGTAGCTGGTCACGAGGATAAGGCCGAGGTTGACGGGCACGGTGAGGCGGGGCCGCTGCTTGAGCCACTGCTGGGCCTGCAGGCGGACGAGGACGAGAGGGGGGATGACCATGATGGGCGTGGAGTTGAAGACGCGGGAGCAGGCGGTCTCGCCGACGGCGATTTGGGCTGCCTTTTTGCTGCGGCCTAGGGATTGGGGCTGTTGGCTACCGGCAGCGGCGCTTTCAACAGCTTGTTCCTTGGTCTCGGCGGCCTGCGTCTTCTCCGCAACGACGGGGAAGACGTCGATGCCCTTGCGCATTTCCTCGCCGCGCATGAGGAGGACGTTGAGGAAGCCGGCCGTGGCGACGGCGGCGAAGGGGACGAGGCGGGTGAGCGTCGTGCGGGTCGCGGGGGTGAGGTTCTTGAGCCGGGGCACGAGCTTGTTGAGGCCGACGGCGACACCGCAGGAGACGGAGACGGCCATGGCGTAGGACTCGCCGAGCTTGCGCCAGGATAGCGGGGAGGACTTGTTTGCGTTTGCCGAGTTGATGGCTACGTTGAGGGACTGGTTCACGACTTGCCATGCGATTGTGCCTGCTGTCTATTCGTCGAACTTGTGTTAGGACTGTAATTTCCTTTCCTTCCTTATTCTTGTGGCTTAACTCACTCCGAGGCCGGGCTGGAGCATGCCAGCTGTGACGACCAAGTTGGTCAGGACGAAGGCGGACATGCGGAAGGGGAGGAAGACGGGTTCGGCGGTATCTACACGGGGTGAGGTGCGCGAGTGCGCCGCGTGTTAGTCACCGGGGAAGAAGAAGCAAACAAGCAACGAGCCCTTTGTCGCAAGAGGCAGTGTGTTTTGTTCTCATGGGCTCGTCGCACCTGGGTGGAGGGTCGAGTCGACGACCTTTTTGGCCTGCCAGAGCTCGGGGGTCATTGTCGGAATCTTGCCCTGCTTGTAGTCGGTGAGGAGGGACTTTGCTTGCTCGAGACCTGTGCTGCCGACGAGGAGGGTGCTGTTGTTTGGCGAGACATGTCAGTAGATTGTCTTGGTTCTATGGTGGGAGAGGTATTGGTGAGGGTAGAGGAAGGAGGCTTGGGTGGTGCTGGTGTCAGGACAAACGCGCGCAAAATAGTCATGATCGTGACGATGCGATGCGATGCGCGACTGGGAGGGTCTGGGGATTTGGACGTACCTCGGGTCGGTGAGGCCCAGGTTGTGCCGTACGCGGCCCATGTATGTGCTGAGATCATACTGCGAGGCGGGCAGCTCGCGGCTGCCGGGGAGGGAGGCCGACATATCGGGCGTGAGGTTCTAGGTGTGCTTTGGTGGTGAAGCGATTTGAGAAGCAACGGGGGATCGTCGCGAAGCTTTCTTTGTCTGTCTCCGGCAATTGAGAGCTCTCCTCCAGGGTAAATATGTCCCAATGGGCACAAGTGAGGGGTAAAACCGAATGCAATGCAATGCCACGCGACCAAGAAGGCGGGAGCGGTGCCGACGAACGCTGGTGGTACGGCGGTTTTGGGGGGAGGGGGGCAAGGTGATTGCGGTGTGAGTGAGGGTTCTCGTGGGATTTGGATTGGGTTTGGTGGTTTTTTTTGATAGCAGAAACGGATAGGATGGGCTATCGTCGGGTGAGCTCCCGAGATCGGTGGGATTTGGGGGAAAGACAGGACCCCAAGAGGCCCAGAGGTAGGTTATCCGAGAAAAATGATTGGCTGACGGAGCTTGGACCCTGAAGTTCGTTGCAGCTGGCGGCGGGTGGACACGGGCCCAGGTTGTCGCAGTAGGGCGTTATCGTCACTGTAAGGCGTTGGACAGACGGACGGCTTGTGACGGTGCAGCGAGATTGCTGACGGTGCAACTCGGTGGAACAGACGGACAGTGGAAAAGTAGAAATGACACTAAGCAGCAAATTATTGTTGTGATTTACAAAAGTGACTGCATATGTCCGACGAAATCCTAGAGAATCAAAAAGAAAACCAAGAAAACCAGAGACGTAGGCTTACTGGTGGAAAAGGCAAAAGATTAGACCGACCTACGTAGGGATCGAACCTACAATCTTCACAGAAAGACTAAGGAGCCGAAATGTGACGCGATGCCATTTCGCCAGCAGGCCTGGTTGATGAAGAAAGGAAACTTGGCAGCACATATAGGACACTAGCTTTTGTGGTCAGTGCGCGGTCGCTTGATGGCGGGGAAACTTGCCACTGCGGGGAAGTGTCGGGTTCTGGATTGGGAGTGTAACTTACCTCCTCAGTGCCTTCTCCGTCCCGTCTTCGGCTTGAAGCGGCCGGGGGGCGTGCCGATGCGAGTTCGGGACGGATTGTCGTGCGGGGGGGTCGTCGAGGGTTGCGCAGTTCTTTACGTTTTCTGCACTTGAGGAGTTGAAATTCTCCAATCTCAAGCTTGGTTCTAGCTTTCAAGAGGGCTCCGTGAACTCCAATGTTGATTCTACCAGTTGCGGCGCAAGGCTATCATTGTTCCTCTCTCGGGACACCTTCCCTCTTTCCGGTCGTGCTTGGTTAGCCACGAGAAGGGTAGAGATTGTGGTTAGGTTGGTATCTTAACGAGTGAGAGGAGTGTATCTGTTAAGACATCTAGAGATACCACCCCGGAAACATGCAGGGTTCGATCCGTTTGCTGAGAACCCTCTTACACAGCGACGGAGTTCGCGTTAGACAACAGAAATTGGACAGGCTACGGAGGAAACCAGATATTTTGTAACACAAGCGGGAAGCTGAGAGGAAGTACCAAATATAGACACGGCGAAACGAACGTTCACAACTACCCGAGACTTTGGGCATTCAGATACTGTGGGTTCCTCCGCTCCATTTACACATTGAATCGGGACGATGTAGTCTGTCTTGCAACCAGATCGGCTGTTGCTTGAAATATTGGTATACAATACAAACACCACTATGTTCATCAGACTCCAAGTGTTGAAATGCTTTTCTGAGCTGAACATCGAGGCGCTGGACAGTATGAGATGGTGCTCAAACTCAAAACCTGAGGCCAAGGGCTAGGCTTTGCATTTCGAACACAAGGTTATTAAGAGTTAATTATCGTGTTATCTCGAACACCGTATTGTCATCACAAACACCTTACTACAAAGTGGTCCTGACCCGACGACACTTGCTCCCGTGCTCCCCAATAATGTCCGCAGCCTGGAGCGCCATGGCGTACATGGCCACTTGTAGATTAGCCGAGATGGAGACCGGGAAGATAGAGGAGTCGGCGACAAATAGCCCGTCAACGCCCTTGACACTGAGGTCGGTGTTGACAACCTTGCCCATGGACGCCGTTCCGCTGGGATGGAAGCATGATCTGTGTTTTAAGTGTCAGTCCAGTCTTCCTAGCTGCTGGCCATGGAGAGTCTTGTCATTTAGGGGGGATCTCGAGAACTTACCCTGCAACTTGTCGGGCACGCGCAGCAAAAGCCTCGTCAGAAGAATCCACTGTCAGAGGCGTGTCGGCCGTGAGCTCGCCGTCGAGGATCTCGCGACCGACGGGCGTCAGATCGCTTCCAAGAAGCTTGGTATCAAACTTGAGAGCTTCCCGCACGGCGTACCTGTCCACTGCCGTACTGAGGTAGTTCGGGTCGATGACGGACGGGTCGCTGACGTTGGCCGACGAGATACCCACCGAGCCCCGCGAGGTATCGATCAGGACGATGGACAGCATAAGAACAGCGGAGCCATCCGTCGAAGCGCCGTTGTACTGCAGCGTGTGTGAGACGTGCGCGCGGTCCTGGCGGAGGAGCGGGTGCCCCGGACCCGGGGCGACGCCGCCCTCGTCCTCGGCGATGGCGGCCGCGAGGCCTTCCTTTGGCAGGGTGACGGTAGCGAGGAAGTCGATCTTGTTGCCGAGGCCGTACTGCGGTTCTTTGAAGAGCGGGTTGTCCGACTCGTAAGCCCAGCCTTCGGAGGGGTTCTTGACCTTCCACGCCGTGGGCATGAGGATGTGGTCGTGCATGTTCTGGCCGACCTCGCGTTGGTCGAGCTTCACCTCGATGCCGTGCTCCGTTAAGACGTTGGCGGGTCCGATGCCTGAGAGCATGAGGAGTTGTGGTGTGCGGTAGGCGCCGGCGGAGAGGATTGTCTTCCGGCTGTGGTATTCTGTTCCGTTTTGCAGGCGGATGCCTGTGGCTGTGACGGCGGTGCTGTTGGGACTCTTGGATATGAGAATGTTCTCGACCATAGTGTTGGTGATGACGGTGACACCGTCCAGAGGGAAGGCCTCCGAGGAGAGCTGCCTGCGCCCTTGGTTGCGGTTCTCCTGGAGGTCTCCGTAGCCGATGGGGTTTCCGGCGTTCGCGTCGAGCTGGGGCAGTGCTGAGACACCGAGAGCTTCGAGGGACTCGGCCAGCTTCTCTCGCATGGGGAAGTGCCGGTTCATGGGCGTGACGCCCTGGATGATCATGGAACCGTTCTCACCATGCTGGGAAGGGTTGATGCTGGCGTCGAAGAACTTCTCCGTCAGCTTCATATAGGGGAGCTGGCCCTCGTAGCTCCAGCGATCGTCACCAACCTCTTCGGCCCAGAGATCGTAGTCGACAGTATGGCCGCGGACCCAGGCAGCTAAGACGAGTGATGTTCAATGACATGTGTTGTAAGATTGGGCAACAAGCGTGACTTACCTCCATTGATGGCCGTCCCTCCACCGAGGGCCTTGCCAGCGGGAGCAGCGACCGACCTGTTGTCTACGTTGGCTTGCGGAACTGACATGTAAGCCCAGTCAATGTCGCTTCCGGCACCGGTACTGGTGTTTGGGTACGCGATCGACTCGAGACCGTTGACATTGGGCCCGGCTTCAACCAGCAGGATCTTGAGTGTCGGATCTTTGTGGAGAAGCCGGTTGGATATGACGGAGCCGGCAAGACCACCGCCAACAACGATGAAGTCCCACAATGACATGGCTTGGACGGGAAGCTGGATGCCTAAAAGAATTACTGGCTGACTTGCGCGACGAGTTGACAGGGAGTTGCTAAGACAAGAGTTGGCAGAGCCATCCTTATACAAGGCAGGATCTCGTTACACCTCCGGCGATAACATTGCTATCTTCTCTTTAATCCGACGAAATGCAGTTCGGACCCGTTGACGGCCCATCTTGCATTTTGTTGTCGCGCCACATGCCAGGCCATCATCGACTCTAGAGCTTCGGATGCAAGGGCCCCAGTAGAAGGTGCATCGATGCTGTTCACAACCAACAGACGAGCCTAGGATCTGGAAGAGACAAACATGTAGGTTGCGGATAGTCGTTGGAACATAGTTGCATCGAAGCACGCACTAACGACCTCAGAGGAGGAGTGCTCGTCGGCTCCATGCAGACTGAGATGAAGGACCCTCACCCCGGGGCTGTTCCGGCCTTGTGCGGACCCGGACAAACTTCCGAAAAGATCATGGTCCTACCCCGGGTATCGGACGGCCTTATATCCTCATCGACCGAGCCGAGATCGCAAACCCCTGGGCGCTGAGCGGCATCCCGCACACTGTGCCGCATCCTCGCATCAACTTGGCATGCCGCATAGCCTTTGCAGACTTTTTCCGGTAGCATGAGAAACTTCCGGACGTGATGCACAACGTGACGACGAAGTCAAGCCGTTTGATGGGAACACTACTTTACAACTATGACCGCGCGGCTACATCACAGAAAATCGAAACAATTCGGACTAGAGAAACACATGTTACTCTAGAGGTATATTCGCACAGCCGCGAACGATTCTCTCCTGCATCAAACAACGTGAACTCTGCCTACCGATGAACAAATTCATGTCCCACATAATCCTGCGTGATAATCCACCAACCTGGTTCTTTGATGCCTGTAGCAACTAACAACCAACGACATGCAGCATGGGTGAAGCAAACAAACTTCCAACACGATAATCACAAATTACAGGCTCTTTTGACAAGGGTTATCACCAGATTTTGCCGCTCGTTTACGCTATGCGGATCAATTGACTGACGATGATTGCGTGCTTTCCATCGGGAAACAGGATGGTTCGATGTACCTCATGCAAGTGAAGCCAATGCCCACAGTCCCGGAAGGCAGGTATCTCGATATCGTTGACGCTGCAGGCGTGCGACATCTAGCAGCGTGGACTCGAAGAGAACCGCTGCAGATATGGCAGCGGAGCAAACGTCCTTGATTCTGTGAGAGAAGCTTGTCACATTCACTCGCAGATATTTCCGGTTTGGAGCAGGACTTGTGCTGTTGCAGGGGCTCATCAGGATCAAGGCCACTTGGAAAGGTGGGATGGTTCTACTCGGTTACAGTCGACTTTATCACACACCTTTGTTCGCCCAGGTTTGAAAGGTGGCTGTTCCTGACAGTCTTCTATCTGTTACAGCCTCCAAATCCAGCTTCAAGCACCTTTGATGCTAGATTCTTCACCTCTTCTCGTTTCTTTTCATCTTCCTCTATCTGCTGTCAATTATGAGAGCTCAAATACTATCAGATATCGTCAAGCTGGTGGCGCAACACCAGCTCCAGTCATCATTTCGGACAGGTTTCCTCCTCTTACGTCGTCGGGGGCCGCTCTCGTTGCCACCGCGTCGGTGATGCTCTGTTTGACCACATACTGGACCATCTTCCGCGTCTGGGCCCGGAAAATCACGAAGATAACCTACTTGACCGAAGACTATCTTTACTTCACAGCTCAGGTACTTATAAGGCACATTGAGACAATCCTTCAGCCTTAACTAGTGCTTAGGTGCTATTCTATGGTGCGGCAGCATGCTTCATTCTAGGTACGTACTGTAGAGATTCCCTTCAACGCCGCCAAGTACTTGGGGGGTTAGAGCGCAGACACTGACTTATACCTCAATAATCGAAGCTGTAGTAGTAGGTGGCGTAGGCCATGATGTATGGAATCTCAGCGCTGAGCACAAGTACCACTACTTTCGAATATCGCTTGCCACGCAAGTCCTTTATGCCGCGGCCTTGGGCTTCGTCAAGCTCAGCATCACTTGGATGCTCCAACGCATATTCTTTGGCCACTCGACGACGTTTCGGCTCTTCGCCTGGATCGCCATGGCTCTGTCGGTCTGCTGGGCTCTGTACACGGCACTAATAGGATTCCTCATCTGCCAGCCGATTCGGATGGCGTGGGATCCGAGTGTACAGGGAACTTGTGGCAATCATACTACGGCGTATTCTGCGGTAGCGATATTCGACATCATCACTGATATCATTAATGTCGGGCTTCCGATCAAGTTTGTTGCCCAGCTGCAGGTTCGACGAGCGCACAAGATTGCCCTCTATGGAGTGTTCTGCGCTGGTTTCATGCAAGTCTTCTGTCGGCAGTTTTCTTTCTTCACGGCGATCGGGAAACAACGCAAATGAGCTAGATAATCTCTTTGAGAATGATGAACGCAAGCTGATCATCTCGTTGTACTCGATAGCACGGTTGTCTTCTCCTGTGTGCGACTCTACTATGCTTACAACATCGACTTCATCAACGTCACAAAAGGTTTCGCCGTAGCCAGCGTCAGCGGCGTCTTGCAAGCCGGCATCGCTGTCATGGTAGCATCCAGCCCAATGCTCCGTCCCGTCTTCGATCGAACGGTAGGCCGAGTGCTGGGTCTGAGCCTACAGAGTCAACCACGTGGCAATGGCGCGACTTCGAATGCGACAGGTGGCAATGCCACTGGTAATAGTACGGCTGGGCTACACAATAAACACAGCACTCGGTCCGACGGCTTCAAGCAGATGTCGGAAAGCGAAGAGCATTTGGCCTGGGAGTTGAAGAATATGAAGTCCGCGGGAGGTCGGGATAGCTACAATATGGGGACTACCACAACTCAGGTTAATGCGGAAAGGAGCTCGGATGACAGTACGAGTGAAGAGCGAGGGGATCTGGATGGCCCACGGACTGGGAGGATCATGGTGACAAAATCAACCGTAGTCAGTCGCTAGGTCGAGACATAAACGTGATCGCGTTGTCGACGGGGGTGAAGGTCTTTTGCCTAGTGGAGGTGCATTGAGCAAGTAAAGATATGAGATGGGAAAGCGAGAGTCGCATAACGAAATAAATGTGTTCAAAGTTTCGTATATCTCCTCAGTCTCTTGCAGTCGACTTGACGACCACTTCCGACTTCACCCAAACGTGGATATTTTGCTTACCCCCTTTTCCCTCGTCGCTGGAATACCTTTCGATGTCCATGTTCCGCCCCTGGCCGTACCGATCATCCGGCCCCAATATCGAATCTACGCTCTCATTGTCGCCGAAGCCCTTTCCGGCAGACCTCGTCCCGCTTCCGAATCGTCCCTCGCCGCTTCGACCTGCGAGGCTTCCTAAGTCCAAATCTGGCGTCTTCAACCCAACCCTGACGGTATAGTCGGTGCCGCCGATCGTCTTCAAACCGAACCCCAAGTTGGATCCGGTCATGTCTCTGGTGTATGGTCCAGGCCTGCTGCCGTTTCGGGATGTCCATTTGCCGAGCCAGCCCTTGAAGAGGGGGCGGCACACGGGGATGCCTATGCAGACGAGGGTCACCGCTAGTTCTGCCGCGTGCCATATTATCAAGGCAACCGTATCCTCTGTTGGGTGTTCATGTCAACGATAAGTTCATATGATAGTACATGAGGACGACTAGAGGATGTACAGGTCTGAGGTCTACGTGAGGTTGACTTACTAGTGAAGTTCACACTGCTCAGGTTCTTTAGCTGCAAAGCTCTCAGAATTCCGCATGCGCCAGCACTATCATGTACATTAGCTTCACGTCACTCGAACATGCCGATGTCGAAGGTGTATGCCTTCGACAGTGCGGGGAGAACTCACATGACGCCCAAACTCATGCTCAGATTGATGAGCAACTTCTCTCTCTTCGGCATCTGAACGTTCCATAACAATGCCCACGGCGTAACGGCGTACCAAAAGTCGACGACAACGCTCCAAGCTCCCGCAGCCGTTGCTATGGGACCGGGGTCGATAGGGCAGCTTCCGTCGGGGATCAACCGGTCCCACAGGAAGTTGATCGGCGTACACGAGAACCAGAAGACGAGGAGAGAGGCCAGGGCGATGAGGAACAGAATGACGACGGGGGCGATGACGAGGATCTGGTGCAGGCGAGTGTTCACGAGGCGGAGGAGGAACAGCGCTAGAGAGGCCTTGGAGACGACGATGGCGGATACGAGGATTGTGCTGCCGATTGCCTCGTATAAGATCGCTTTTGGCACATTGTCCATCTCAAGTTCTAGAATATTCCTGCCAAAGCCGTAGAAGGAAGAGATTGTGAGCATGACATCGTAGGCGACGAAGAGAAGCTGGATATGGAAGTGTTAGTCGAGGTCTGTGATGCAATTACGTTTGGTCGTCTGCAACCAGGGCACTCACGAAAGCGAGGTTGAAGAAGTGGTCGTCAACACCGTACGCTTGGAGGATGACAAGTCGAGTATACAGTCGCAACAGCACGAAGAACAAAGCAAGACCCGTCAAGCCCCAAAGAACGGCCAGCGCCATGGGCGCATCGCCGCCTGGTCCTATCATGATCTTCAGATCCGTCTTGCGTCGATCTTGCAATCGAGACAAACGTGGAAAGACAGAAAAGACGACAACGCGGGATCCAGGCGGGATCCGGTTTGGGGCACCCGACAATTAAAGGTTCCGATTCATCTCCCTAAATCTTGTTCTCCTCCACGAGTCAATTTTAACGGGGACCAACGATTGGTGGTAGCGAATCTGGAGAGGTTGCAAGGAGGGTCGGAGTCTTTGAGGTCCTTGCTTGAAGGATTCGGAACTTGGCAGTTGAATGGGCCTCATCTTTTCGAGTCCCGGCGAGGCCCCTGGGCGAGACGACTTGACAGGTCGATCATTGACCGAAACAAGACATCGGGAGGCTTATTGTGGATGGATTCTGCGGCGGACCCATGGCTTAATTCAAACGAAGGGCAGAGGAGATCGTCACTATCCACAAGGGGGCCATAACAGCTAGGTCCACAGCCACATCAAAGCACGCACGCGGTAACTGGGTTTTGTCCAACAGAAGTCCTCGCAATGGCCCGCTAGAACCATAATTGTTCCAACGGTCATCAACGCCTTCCCCACCCATCACGATTTCGTCAAACGTTTCCGCTGGCCACGCGAGGAAAGGAGGGTTAAGACCCATCAACTTACGACTGATGCCAACGTGCAGCTAAACATAGGAACAGTTGGCATGTCATCACAGTGTACGAATGATAAACGCAGAGACCCGGACTGTGGACCGCAACTCGTGGCCTGGTTACACCGCAAATGCTCGGCTTCAGGGGCAGTCTAGGCACGAGGTTTGCTGGCCCCCATCTTGATCCGGAGCCAGGCACAATGCGTCGAATGTTGCATCGTCTGAACTCGCGTAAACAATACAAGGATCCCTATGAGCTACTGGACTCTAGTGCATCTTGGTCAGGCTTCCTAATTCTCCGAACACAGCTTTTGCAAATGCCGATGGAAAACCTCAAGCTAGTGTAGAACGAAGCCAACCATCAAAAACAAGCAGTATCACCATTGTTCGAGACCATCTCTAGAGCAAAGTCTGAATAGACCGTAAGAGATGGTTGCCTCAAATGATGTCTTTAGTCTACCACACTCCCGGAGCTGGAAGCCCTATTCGGCCGCGCTGCTCCGAAAGCGACGTGCCTAGTCGGTGTGACCCGTAGCGGCCACTTTCAACCACTCAAGTTGTTGCCTACCAGACCGAGATGCGACTGGGAGGCGATCCGGTTTGCGACGAGGAGGTCCGAGAGCGAGTCTACGGCCCGCTGCCGTGTTTCCTCGGACCCCACAGACTGATGAATGTTCCTGAATTTCTGCCCTTTTCCCCGGCCTTATCCATGCAGAACATTGTTGAAAGGGCATCATTTTTTGGATGGTAAGTATCTAGGAGGGACATGTTGTAGCCACATGTGCTTTATGGCTTCCCAAAGGCCTTTTGTTAGTGCGAAATCGAAGGGTAGCATGATAATCGCATATCACTACGTATATCTCAGCAATTGCCGAAGGACGCATTGCAATCTCCGCAGCGAAAAAATGGTGTACCGCATCCAAACCCTGGCCCGCCCAATCCTTCAGCAGCATTCGCTGATTGCATGGACGGAGCCGGGATCCGCATCCAAGACAACATCCATGCATCCTGTCGCAGTCACCTGTCTCTCATAACAGTCAAGCACATCTACCACTCCCCATCATCAATTTCGTCTTGGTGCAAATGGACTGATGTGGTTTGCTGATCAGGAGGCAAGATGATATGCGTTGGGCCGGAACATTAACACACGTGGATGCATCGCCTGTGGCATATCATAGGACGAGCCACTCTTTGAGGACCAAGCCTTATCATCTTTCAATTCGTTAGCTACTAATAATCACTCCTCGCTAAAAGCTGTGTTGACATTAACAATCACAAAATGCCGGTACTTTCGTCGTCAAGAACCTGTAATCGTTCCTAGACTAGGTATTTGCCGAGCCTCCGTGCGGCTCTCGAAAGTTATGTGTCCTTCCACTAGACTTGCGTATACTCGATGTTGATTTTGCTCGCCCCCTTTGAGGTGTCGACAATTTCTGCCCACGCCGAAGTCGAAAGGTGCATGGTAGCAGTAGCTGACTTTTTACCGACGGGGTTGTTGGAATGGTCAACCACTTTAACCTGAATCGTTTTCGATTTGCAGGCGCGCGGAACCGAACTAAGACACCGCACTAAATACCGCCTGCCACATGCCGCCCCATTATCCCAAAGTCCATCACCAACAGATACGAATAAATTGCCGGGAGGGAACTGATCCGGGCTATTGCCGTTACACTTGGTTGGTATATAGGGTGTGGACCAAAAACCAGCAGTGGCGATATCAGCGCTGGCAAGTGGAGTTAAGATGCTGAGTAACAATGAAAGTCTCATGTTGCTATGAAAAGATATTGTGAGTACCTGTATAAATAGGAAATGGGGCGCAGGGATTCTTACAGAGAACGAAGGGCCTATTTCGCAAAATGGGATTGATATCGACTGTACTCTGTAGTCTGCAGTCTGGCAACAACTAGAAGTTGGCGAGCCAGTATTTATGGTTGAATTTCAGCCGTGGCTCTGATATGTCATACCAAAGACTTTACTATTGCAGATAATTACGCAGGCCTCTCAGGCCATCACGGAGTAGTCCAAGATTAAGTGTTAACTCAACAGTTGAAATAGATGCCATATCAAGCACTAAAACAATTTAAGTTGTCTAAGAAACTTTATTTCTGACTGGTGGAAATAATCGCTCAGAGTGGCATGGGAAGGCGGGACCACGGCGAACATAAACCCGAGTTAATTAAAACAATTAACTTCTTTGAAAGATGAAGCGCGGTATTGCCAGTTGAGAAAACTTTGCTTCGAGCAAGGGAGGTGACTATGATGGTCAAGGGCCTTGAATCGCGGCACAACAATTTACGATAACACGCTGAGTTTGTTACCGAGTTGCGACATAGAGACACCATGATAATTAAAACGAATTATTCACCGAAGCTTAAGGACAAGAATGGAGCCATGTAGAGTCATGAAGTTGTTAAAGACATGGGTACTACAGACTCGAAAACCCAGATAGATGGTCCTATCGATCTGCTTCAGTCAACAAAAGTTGCTGCACAGTCCACAAGGTCGTTGCGAAGCTCACAACACTAGAAACGAAACAATGAAAAGCTATCTCTATATTCTTCAGGTCTTCGACTGTTCATCAATAGGTTCTATTAATTACACCTTAAAATTGATGAGCCCGGGTCTCAGTGGCTCATTAGTCCTAGTGACAAAACTCAAGCCAACCTAAGCCCCCTGAACAAGAACATCGCGCAAGCTATCGCAGTGAACCCAACAAGTAACTTTACGAAAATTAGAACTGGGTTTGTGCATCGGCGTGAGAGTTGATCCAGGCACCTGGACCGTGATTCGAAAGGAACACGCCCAGAAAATGCCAGGCCGCTTTCCAGCATTGCCATTTTCTTCTCCATACCGAGCTGATATTCTTCATCGGCCAACCTGTCAGCCTCCAGAGTCGACCGAATGCTCGTGTCTGGCGATCCGAACCTCTCATCAACTTGAGGGTTGCTGAGTGTGGCATTCGAGTCCAGCACAAACACTTCGTCGGCAAAGAAGTCGCGCACTCCATCCTCCCACTTCGTCTTTTGCGCATAAAAGTTGATCAACTTGATTGACTTGTCGATGGCGTCTCGGGCGCCAATGATGTGGTTGAAGGAGTCGAGGTCCCTGGGGCTTCGGGGTTGCTTGGACTCATCATAGTGCGCGTGGCGCTTGGATTGGCCAGAGTAGGTGTGGAAGGTGATGATAGGCCCTAATCTGGCGAACTTGCCGGGCTTGAACCTGAAGAAGCCTGGAACGGGTGAGTCAGCGTGGAATCATAAGTGGGAAGAGGAATGAGCGTGAGATATCAGAATAGGGCTCATGGAGATCTCACCTTCGCTATCTTTGCCATCCAGATCTCCAGGGTTGGACAGGCGACGGAGCGTGTGCCCCACCGCGTACGAATCTTGGACCATGTGCAGACAGTGACCAAAGGCACGCTTGGAGATGTTTGCCTTCCGGTACGAAGGCGTTCTGCCCAAGAACAGCTGTCTCAGGCTTGCCTCTCCAGAGGGATCAGAGTAGCTGGAGAAACGCGTCGGGAACCGGCCGGCAAGGCTGTCAGTCTCCTTCACATCCTGAGCGCCGATCGCGAGCTTGTAGATGATTTCTAACCAAGAAAGCATGTTTGCCTTGGTGTCGTGCGGATCTTCATTCGACTGGCCGGCCATTGCGTGGAAGAATTGCAAATCTCCAAAGTGGCTCCTCTGTGTGAGACTGCTAGGCGCGCCGGCGTAGAAGTCTCCTAGAAACTTTTCGCCCAGTGCCAGTTCGCTATTGCTCTCTCTAGAGTCTTCGAATAGTAGACATAGCGGGTCATCGCTCCAAAGGAGACCACGCATGTACTCCCATTGGGTAGCGTCGAGATTGTTGTACTCGGTTCCCTTTGGAAAGCGCATCCTAGATGCGATGAAGGCGGCGATGGCGATGTCTTCGTGGACTGGGTCTCGGATCTTGATGCCAAGTGGGCCATTGAATCCAATTTCGAAGGCTGCATGAACGTCGCCATTGGTCTCATCGGGAGTGTTTGCGACATCAACCATTTGGCTCGCCGAATTCTCGGTTAAGTAGACCTCAACATGGCCTGGAAGATGTGTCAACAATGGCAGAGACGGCGTGGACCCGGAGATTGAAATACCTGTAAAGGGGTGGCCGGTAAGGTTGTAGTCTAGCACTTGGCAAGAGACCAACTTGGGGTTGCTCGACTTTGTCCGCAGATAGTTGTCGTTCCATCTGCCATAAGGATCACAGAACTCTACCTTGAATGAGAGGGGATTGTCAGGATCAGAAGGGTGATACAGCTCGTAGACGATCTCTCCCTGGCTGCCCGAGAAGCCTACATTGCACCTATTAGCTGCCGATTATTACCTGTCGCCAGTGCAAAGTTTTGCTACATACCAAAGCTGTCGTTCAATTGAATCAAGGCTTCAGCTCCGGCTTTGATTGTGTTTGGAGGGCACCCTTTGGCCCAAGAGCCTAGAATGGCCTTCGACCGATCAAGTGCAAAGTCAACTTTGGTTTTGTTGTAAATGTAGATAAACGACTCGTAGCCGCTGGATGGCGTGAAGATGGGCTCTTGCTGATCGGCCATTGTTGAGAACAAGTGCTACAGGGACTATGTTAATGGAGAGTTTATTGGGTATATGCCGTAAGAGGACTTGCCTTTGATTTTATATCAATTCTGCAGATGAGGTACGACTACCGATTGGAAGCTGCAGATACGTCTTGTGACCCCGTTGCGCTTCTCAAACACGGCCGAATTACCATTTTCACCTTCCATGCTGACGATGGACCACGGTCTAGGACCCTCGAAGTTTGAGCTGAACGTCAGCTTCTTGCCTACTTGGGACTCGACGATTTTCACAATGATAGCCAGATTTCGGCTGTGGACCAGTGCAGTGACACCATTCGAGCAAGAATCAGCTAAGTGCGTAACCGCTGGCAAAAGTATGCTAGTGACAGATACCGATTGCGGGCGTGGCGATTACCTGCGCTCCTATTCGAGCGGCCCAGGCTTGACTTGTCCATCTTAGGAGAGCTGAGCAAACCCAATTTGGATATCTCTGCGGTAGGTCCACGAATAAATCCGGGGACAAGAGGTTTCCGGACGATCTTCAAGCCAATTGAAGATCCCGGTAAGTGGGTTGTCGAAGGTCTAGACTCCAACAAGCAGTACCGCGCCAGTGGTTCTGGGGCTGGGACCCAACAGGGGTTGTCTGCGGCCTTCGATAGTGCCGACAGCCTCACATCCCTATTCCATAACGGGGCCCAATGCTCTGAATTGAGTTACGCTCCGGCATGTCCTTTCAGTTCAACGGATAGAACGGTGCTTCGCACTGCTAGCATCAGCTGTGGGCTAGCAAGACGATCATGCGTGGTCGACACTCTAAGCGGCAAGTAGGGTTTCGAGAAGACCCTGCAGAGTGGCGGGCTGATGCATTAAGAGGGTCCTTGAAAAATGACAAGTCGAATTACGACCAATTGTTACAATGGCATTATGTGTTTCATAGGTACTTGAATGGATACGATCTTACATGAATTCCCACGGCGGCGTTGCCAAAACGAGTTCACATGTCTCGTTGGCGATGCAACCTCAAACATAGGGCTCTAGCTCTTTCTCCGTCCACTTCCACAAACTCTCTGCAAGCTCTTCATTCAGCGCGTTCTTAGAGTCCTTGCCTTTGACACCCACAGGCCAGTAGAACACACCAGTCTCGGCATCCGGACTGACCGAGGCCCACAGCTGGTTCAGCGCACCCTTTGACACGGGCGTCGACACAAGCCAAAGGACGATGCCTGCAATTGGCTTGACAAGAGGGTAGCTGGCGATTGGACCGCTGACGAGATTCGTGTTGACAGCTCCAGGGTGGATCGAGATGCAGCGGATCTCAGGGTATCGCTTCGCAAGAGCCTTGGAGTGGTGGATGTTTGCCACCTTGGACGCGCCGTAACGCGCCCAAGTTCCCGTGGAGGCCATGTCGGTCTTGAAGTCGTCAAAGTTGTAGAGGTTGCTCGGAACCCAGTTCTCAGCCGCTGAGGAGAGCGAGATGATGCGCACGTCCTTATCAGGGCCGACCTTGGCGGTGTGCTGGAGTGTCGGCAGGAGGAGCTTGGTGAGAAGAGCGTGTCCCATGTGGTTCGTACCGAATTGGATCTCGTAGCCCTCCTTTGTTACACCGGGCGGCCATGCCATGATGCCGGCATTGTTCATGAGGATATGAAGGAGCTGCGACTTCGACTGGAACTCCTTGGCAGCACGCTTGATGCTGTCAAATGACGTCAGGTCGACCTCGAGGAACGAGATGGGGGCCGCGTCTGGCACTGTCTTCTTGATGTCCTCAATTGCGGCCAAAGCTTTGGACTCATTTCTAGCTCCGAGGTAGATGTGGGCTGGCTTGTGCTTGCTGAGCTGGGTGATCGTTTCCTTGCCGAGGCCGACATTGCCCCCAGTAACAAGGATGATCTTGCCTGTAAGGTCAGGAATATCCTTAGTTGCGAAGCGCACCATTGTGATAATGTGTCTATATGTGAATTTCAGTGATGGGGATGTAGCAGTGTGAAGATGGAGAGAGCCATCAAATGTGAAAGCTGTTGAGGATGCTTAGATAGTGAAATAGTTCACCCGACGCCGCCGTTCAGGAGGGAGCAAGGGCGAAGACGTAATTTAAGCCTAGACTCAAGCGGGGTTGGCTGGAACTTAGTTTCTGAAAGCCGGCGGAGCCCGAATACCGTAGGCGGACTTGCGGAGAATGTGGGCCCCGATCCGGGACCTTGGCACCTTTGCGGCACAGTCGCCGACCGGAGTAAGCCGGGCTTACACCGATCGGGCTCCGGTGTTGCTTCCCCGGATAAGTAAGTGTTTGATCACATGATGGTTAAAAACAAATTTAACAAGATTTCATTCCTTAGTTCAACATATTGGTAGTACCAGCAACCTTCCGGTCACCAAATGGTCCTCTCGTAACCCGTAAGCCCGCCGCAGAGATACTCATGCTTTACTCCCGAAGAAAGTCTATGGCTGATGCATCAAGGCACACAGTAAGAATGCAAAGCCACTCATTACCATACAAGTCCATTACTTGATAATCCTGCATCTGTTAGACTGCAGATCCCCAATTATCTACTTTCTACTGGCGAAGTCTCTATCAATAGGCTGTATTATCACCCGGCGGTAGCTCGTCAAAGCAGGCGAGCCGCTGTCCGTAACTTCAAGTATCAAGTGCAGCGGCAGGCCTCGCTCCAGAGGAATCTTCTCTCTGACCACAATGCAGGACTTTTCTGCAGGCGCAATCTTGACCTCCACTTTACTTCCCACGTCGTTGAGAGCCTTGATCTCGATGTCAGACACCTCCAGTCCGTGATATGTCTGCAATGAACTTGGCTCGCGGTACTGATACCATTTGAAGCTGAGTTTGTCACCGTCAGGGTCGTAACTTTCCGACGCATCGAAAGTAACCACGCCTCCGGCATCAGCTTCGATGTGAATGGGCGTCAAGTTGGAATCGCCATTGACAACCGCGACGGGATGATGGTTGACCTTACTGAAATCGGACGTCAACGTCCACTGCATGTGTGCGGCGAAGTCATCCTGGAATGCATTTCTCCACCTCCAGATGGTTGCTTGATTGGACCTGTGCGGCTTGCCATCCACACCTGTCACAGTGTCGATGGCGTCTGCAAAGTGACCTCTAGAAGAAAGCCCCTTGGAGCTCACGTTCACCGGAATATAGCGGCCGCCCCAAGATCCATACAGAGGTTCCTCTGGAACACCCAGGCCGTTTTGGATAAGATAAAGAAACGTGGGCGTGTCTCCCTCGATGATAAACTCAAAATCCGGATATGCGGCGCCCAAGGGACCAATCTGAACGTTCTCTTTGACCCATTCGTGAGTCACCTTCGAGTCGTCGGGGCCACCCACATCGCCAGAGCAAGGGGCCGAAATGCCAGTCCAAGCGGCAGCTTGGTATTGGTTCCAGCCGTGGATGGAGCAGATGTAGAAGATCTCGGGATACTGTTGGCGGATCCAGCCTCCACAATCGTCTTGATCAGAAATTGTGTAGACGCGCAGCTTCTGTCGCAGTTTGGCTGCGTCTGGCCGATGGCGAATCTTGTTGAGGACTTGGGCCAGCACATTTACGCCACCCCAGACGAGAACCCAGAGAGGATCTTCTCCAGGTGCCGTCAATCGCTCGAGAAGAAGTTCACCTCCTTCGCTAAGCGGTATATCGTCACCGACTGCTTCCATACCGTAGACCTGAGGAATGTCTCTGTCAGAGAACTGTTTGCGGACTTCGGGGGTAGTTTGCACTCACTGGAGGACCAGACTTGATCAGGTCCCTCACGCTCTGCGCCGACGGGTATGGGGAGTCTGTTGGGGCATGAGCGTTGAGGTTGTCAACTACTTTTTCGTACGCGTTGACAATCTCATGGAGATTTTGCGGTGCGACCTTGTTCTTGAGCCATGTTGAAGTGACGGCAACTACACCTTCTGTGCAAAATTGATTGGAATAGGTGAGATATCTGCAAAAGGATTCTGCATCATCAGGTTCGTTGGTGATATCTGTCAGAATGAAGACACGCGGTTTTGACGGAAATGCATTGAGGGCTGCTGCACCTCGAGTCGTTGACGATGCCATGAAGAATGGAAGATTGTTGCTCGGCTATAGTCGGACTTGGGTCAGAGGTAATACTTAATGTTGAGCTCGGAATTCGGCTTCCGATCTGGTCAGACGATCTCAGCCTGGTGTTTGGATGTTGTCGTCTCTTAAAGTCGTTCTCAACCAGTTGCGAACGGGTAAGATTGCCGAAGCCAGCTGCGATATTGTTAACCCAAACTCTAAAGCCTGATGTCAGCTGGAACAAACGTTCTATTCAACCGCTCGACTTCCTCTAAATAGGTAGCTGGAGGCTCCAGTGGGATATTTGCCGACGGGAAGAGCCAAGGATTCGGATGAGGAATTACGGGGAAGCTAATTGACACCTGATTCAAACCAGTTTGGACCATCCGAAATAGGCAATGTGAACCACCGGCGAACCCCTCACGACTGCCAACCTAGCACCAAAGAGGAACCCAGAGCCTTAAAGTCCCAAGTCAAGAAGGAAGGGTTCCTTGGATGAACCTTGCCCAGTGCCACCTCCGCATAATTCGATCCCCACGGGGACATAGTCATGCCAAATGTCGGTTGAACGGTTTTCAGGAACCGCGCCTTTGGGCCTCTTCTCCACACAGACCCCCAGACCCCAGGAAAACTGTGTTCGTCATGATCCTGGGGTAAAGTCTGTTCGTGCGGTTGCTTGATGAATTCGACTCATGTATTAAAAGTCTTTGACAATCCTCACCTTTGTTTACAGCAGCCCACACCGACACCGGCCTTTGAACACGATTGATTCAGCACTCTCCTTTCGCTCTTTAACTCCCATCTATGAGACAATAATCCTTCATCATGGCGAATTACGACGATGGCTATGCAGCCGAAAAGGTTGATTCCCAACATGACGCCAAGCACCTCGAAGTCAGTGCCGACTCTCAGCTGGCACTTGCTGCCGACTTTGAAGACCATGAGATGGGCATCTGGAAGTCATTTGTCCGTTACCCATGGGCATGTGCCTGGTGTGTCTACGCCTGCTGGACTATCATTCTACTCAGCTTCGACGTCCAGGCCGCAGGTGCTGTTGTGGGAATTCCCGAATTTCGCAAGGACTTTGGTTACGAGTTCAATGGAGACTACGTCCTTCCAGCTATCTGGCAGTCCGCCTTTAGCGGTGCACCTATTGCCACGTAAGCATGGGACTTTGCAATTATGATATGATGCAAGTGAGACTGACTTTGTCTTCTAGTGCCGTAATTTCATCGATCGCCTCTGCCGAGCTTGCCGATTACATTGGCCGAAAGAAAGTCCTGGCCCTGGCCCTCATCATCTCCTTTGTTGCCGTCGCGATTGAGTTTATCGCAACGACCAATCCAGTCTTCTTTGCTGGAAAGCTTCTCAATGGTTTCATGGTTGGTGCTGTGGGCACCATCATGGTAAGCTACATTGGAGAGATTACACCATTAGCTCTTCGCGGCATCTTCACTTGCGGAGTCGGTGTTGCCTACGGAATCGGGCCTCTCGTTGCTTTCATTGTCATCAACTACACTGGCACCGTCGAGTCTCGTTGGGCCTACCGCACAGTTTTCTGCTGTCAATTCGGCTTTGCCGGAGTTTCAGCACTTCTTTGGCCGTTTATGCCCGAGTAAGTTTTCAATCCTTTTGTGCACACTAAGTATCTCTAGAATTGACCGACTTGCCTTAGGTCTCCTTGGTGGCTAGTATCTAAGGGGAAGAAGGACGAAGCACTCAAGAGCCTTGGAAGACTTGGGCACTCCGGTAATGAGGGCAGAGCAAAACTCGCTCTTATTGAGCGCACACTGGATGAGGTAAAAGCCGAAACAGACGGCGTCACATATCTGGAGTGTTTCAAGAAGTCAAACTTGAGGAGAACCATCATCAGCATCATGCCTCTGTGCATCCAGAGTTTCAGCGGAATCGCCTTTGTGGCCAGCTATTTCACTTGTCAGTATCCCGCCTTCTTATCAGATGACTCTATATCGGAGGCACCATTCGTCATAAAAGCAACGGTACTAACTATTGAATCCGTAGACTATCTTCAGCTCGCTGGTTACTCCACTTCAATGAGCTACCAACTTCAGATCGCCCAGCCCGTTCTATCTATCGTCGGCAACTTGATGGCCGCCGCTGTGATCGACAAAGTCGGCCGAAGAAACCTTACGTTCTACGGTCTGGCGATCCTCACAGTCTTCCTCTTGATTACAGGCGGATTGGGAACGGGAACCAGCCAACCTATGATCAAAGGAACTGTTGCGTTCATTCTCATCTACAGCTGGTGGTACAACGTCTCCATCGGGTCAACCGCCTTTTCGCTGCTTGCCGAAGTGTCGACTTCTCGCTTGAGAGCCAAGACTGTCGCCATCGGATATGCATCGCAAAACTCCATCAACGTTATGTGGCAATTTGTTATCCCGTACATGTTCAACCCGGACAAGGCCAACCTCGGCGCCAAGATTGCTTTCATCTTTGGTGGCTTGTGTCTCTTTTCCCCTGGCATATCTTTGGCTCTTCCAACCTGAGACTGGCGGTCGCTCCTACGAAGAGCTCGACGAAATGTTTGCAAAGGGCGTTCCGGCGAGGAAATTCAAGTCGTATAAGACGACTGTGCAGTTGCGCAATGAGACTACCGCACAAGATGGGAACCATTAACGTCAAGAAACATGATACCTCACAGCTAGTCAGAGCTGGTTACCATTCTGACAACTGAGATAATTCTACTTCTGAAGAAGTATTAGTTTACAAGCTGGCAATTAATTCGAGTACTTGTTTTTAGTTTCTTAGACGCAATACTAGCAAGCTGATGAGTCGAGAGACATTTCGCAAACGTTTTTTCTTTTGGGGTTTGTTCTAGCTTGTTCAACCGTCAAAGCCTGTAAATAACCTCAGGTTCTCTCATTCGAGGCTAATGTAACAGTGTGTCCCTCTGCGCATTTCTGAGAGTTTCCTGGAGCCAATAAGGCCAACCGCGTATTGCTGTCGCTCTTGCGTACTCTCCTGGCAAGTAAACATGGCCACTACGGCCAGAGACAATCTGCTTAAAGATGGCATCCACAACAGGCTCGGGCTCAAGTATCTTTGATTTGAAGGGGCCCGAGCTGTGCACCTTTTCGATCAAAGCTGTCTTTATGTATGTTGGATGGATAATACTATTTACATGCACAAGTTAGTCTTCTGCAGCTTGAGAGCTTGCCATTCTTCTTTTTTACTCACCTTGTGCGCACTCTTGGTGCCTTATACCGATGTCTGATTTCCTGGGCCAATCCTTCATGAAGTCCCAGGGCGCCCATCTTGGAACATGAGTAGTCCACGTTGTGCACGCCAGTCACAAAGCTCGCCATACTTGCGACTGTGACGACATGGCCATGGTTGTTGTGGATCATCGAGGGTAAAAACTCCTTGATCAGGAGGAAGCTGGCAATGATGTTGACGTCAAAAACATGACGAATCTGTTCTTCGGTTTCGTCTAGAATTGAGGCTATCTTCATGACGCCTGCATTGTTGACCAAGACCGTGGGATCGCCGTGATCTTGACGGATTTGGCCTGCGATCTCTTTGATAGACTTGCTTGATGTGATGTCCACTTCGTAGAAGTACGCGTTCGACGCTGATTGTAGTTTAGCGGAATTTGTCACGAAAGATAGTCCGGGGATATGGACTAAACTTACGCAGAGGAGTTCTCGGCGGAACAACATCGAGACTTATGACTTTGATGCAATTTTTGGCCAGCTTGCGTACTAATTTGTCCCCAAGACCTCCGGATCCACCGGTAACTACGACCAGCTCCCTTCTCCAGTCATACTTATCTTGGGTGAAGTTGTTCAGAGTCGCTTCACTCAGGAGACTGTTGGTCTTTCGAAGGGCTGCTAATCCAAACAGCAAGGCTAGAACGAATCTCGGCCAACCACGCCGGAAGACTAACTTCAGAATGCCTGGCGTTCTGAAGTTCCGAAACAGCTCGATAAGCTTCTCAGATAATGCTGACGATGACTGAACAGTCGAGGAAGACATTGTTGGTGAAGCTGTTCAAAAGAGTAGTTGGAGGGGTTAAGACCGGACGCTTGATGCTATTCGCCGAACATCCTCTGCCCTATATTCTTCGGATCGACGGATGGACAGCAAAGCCGGCGGGCAATAACCGTTCTCCGTCTGATACTTCCCCGCAATTGCAACGCCCACTCAGGTTCAGGATAGCTCCCTCACCATGTAACACCTCCGCATAACAAGCCGAGGCTCAATTGAGTCCGTGCAAATGGTCGTGCGACAATTATGCATATCCAGAAACCGAGATGCCATCCGCTCCTGTAGTGCGCCAAGCAAGAAACTACGACATAGCCGGATGACTCTTACGTTGATCAAATCGAACGTGAGCTCGTTTAAGACTCTTATTGAGGATCTGAGACTTCTTCACTTTCACGAAGCTTCAGACGATATCAGCATGGGCTATACTATTGAAGATCGGTTCATAACGTCTAGCCGGAATGGCCAAAAGATCGCCATTTCCATATACAAGCCGGATGGAATGAAACACCCTGCACCCGTCATCGTGATGGGTCACGGCATCGGCGCCATCAAGGCCGCCGGTCTCGCCCCTTTCGCAAGTCACTTCACCGCCGAGGGCTACACTGCCGTCACGTTCGACTACCTAGGCTTTGGTGAAAGCGAAGGCTTCCCGCGGAACGTGCTCGACGTCGGAAACGAGCTGCAAGACTTCCGCGATGTCATCAAGTGGATTCGGGAGCCGGATCAGAACCCGTGGGTCGACTCGTCACGGATCGTTGCGTGGGGAAGTAGCTTCGGCGGTATGCACACCACCGCTCTCATGGCTGAAGATCACGAGTTGGCAGCCGGTGTAGCGCAGTGTCCGCTCGTTGACGGGTTGGCTGGTGTCATGCAGATGCCGCTGCTCCGGTCTTTGAGACTGGCGACGACGGCTGCTGCCGATATTCTCGGAACGTACGTTCTAGGGACTAAGGAGCCGAAGTACGTCGATCTCATTAGCGATGGGTCCACCACAGCGGTTATGGCATCTCAAGAGGCTTATGACGGCTGGACTCGCTTGGCGCCTGGCGATGGGCGAGATTGGCCTAATGTCATTGCTGGGCGGTCTCTTCTGAACATCATGATAAATCGGCCACTGTTATACATACACAAGAGTACTCGCCCATACTTGGTTGTTCTCCCCACATGGGACCATGAAGCATCCTTAGGTGCCGCGGAGGACTGCGTCAGACGTGCTCCTCTTGGAGAAGCGTTGAGGGTCGATGGTGGCCACTTTGATTTGTACAAGGGGGGAATCGCGTTCGAGAAGAATATCGCTGGACAGAAAGAGTTTCTTCGACGTGTGCTCAAGACTGACTGAGCAATTTCCGATACTAATGTCTCTGCTAGGTTGAGCGCAATTGAAGGAGTCGAGATTTTGGGTCAAAGGCAAAGACAATTCAGACTATCGACCATCATTATTGCGGGCATGATAAGTTGGAAGAAAATAATTATCAGATCTTCTAATTCTACGATGTGCTGGTTCTATCAAAACAGAGGAAATAACCGCTCATCAAAGGAAATATACCGGCGTTCAAACGCTGTCCTCAGGACACGATAATGCCATCGATAATGATAGGAGCAGCGCTCGACCCGGCATCCCAGGTAAAACCTATGGAAAGGGTACCGCTTGCTGCAGTGGGAGTGAAGGTGAAGGTGTGTTGTCTGTAACCACCCGTGTCGCTGTAAGTCGTCAAGCACGGGTAACTAGAACCGCCGCAAACCGTTGATGGGCCCATGATGGTATCGCCCCAAGCAACGTAGACTTTCGCATTGTCCTGTTTTGTCGCAGAGTCAAGGCGGCCTGCATAGAACGTTATGGTCCTAGTGGCTCGGATGGGCAGGCCGGTAATGGATTGATAGATGTAAGCCTGGCGGTTTGAAGTTCCGGATGGGTAGAAAGCGCTTTGCGATTGTGTTAGCTAGGCACTCACTTGATGATAGTATCCACTGCTGGCACAGAGGGTTCGTGACTTACAGAGCTGAGCAACCCGAAGTCTGATGGCTGTCTGAAATGACCGCTGGTGTGACAGTATCACTGGGTTGGTAAAGCGCAAAGGACCAGCTGTTAAAGCCGTTATCGAAGCCGCCGTTCTGAACATAACCACTGTCTGTGCATTTATTAGATTATTGGTAGCAAGTTTCATTATCGATCGAAAGCACTCACTGGTGGTTGCGCGGCATGCATTAGCCGAAGTGGTTGAAGTGGACGAGGACGATGACGTCTTCGAAGACGACGAACTGGAGGCAGTAGTACTCGAAGAGCTGGTGGTAGTGATTGTGGAGGTCTTCGTGGACGAGCTGCTCGTAGTGCTCGTAGTGCTAGATGAGGTGGAGGAAATAGTGGAAGATGTTGTGGAGCTTGTCGAAGACTTTGAAGTCGTTGAAGAGGTCGGGGAAGAAGTCGAGGTGGACGAAGATGTTGACAAGACAGAGGTCGGCGTAGATGATGTAGTGGAGCTTGTCGTAGACTTTGAACTTGTAGAGGAGCTCGAGGTGGTTGAGACAGATGATGAAATAGAGCTTGTCGAGGTCGTCGAAGAGGTGGAAGAGGACGTCGAGCTGACCGGCAAGGTCAGAGAACCCGGAGCATAGATGTTGAGGCGATTGCTTCCGCCACAGAACTCTGCTGTATTGCCCTTGCAAGGCATATCACAACTATCCGATGCCGCCACACCCCCGTTTCTGATCTGACTATCACACCAGCATTCCTGCGAGTACTCGACGCCGGCGATGGGGTATCCAGCAGCAGTGCAAGCTGAAACACAACCGCCGACAGACATGTTCTGTGTGCCACCAATAACGCCAACATTGGCTGTAAGAGCTCGGCCAAGGACATTATCCTTCAGACATCCCTTGTCGGTCTAACCTGAGGGCAAGACGCTGGGAGTTTTCGGCTTAGCGGATGCCTGATAGACGTTGATACGATTGGAGCCGCCGCAATACTCGGAGCTGTTGCCGGAGCAGAGCATGTTGCAGCCGTCGAAGCCCGCGGAGCCAGTGTTGCGGAGTTGATTGTCGCAATAGCACTCGGACGAGTACTCCACGCCGGCGAGCGAGTAGCCGGCAGCTTGGCATGCGTTGGTACACTGTAACACGGACATCTTGGAGTCTCCGGCTGCGACGCCGGTTCGGTAGGAAAGAAGCCTTGGACCGGGATCGTTCTGGCAGCCCAGGGATGTCCAGCCGGGAGGGCCGGGATTGATTACGGGGGCTGCGACGCCGTTTGTGAAGACGGAAAGTCTGTCGCTGCCGCCGCATGCTTCTGTGCTGTCGCCGCTGCATGGCATGCTGCAGTCGGCTTCTGGCTTCTTCAGCGAAGTTGAAGCTAATTGGTAGTCGCAGTAACACTAAAAAGGCTGAGTGAGTATGCATACGATAAAGAGAGGCAAAGCAGTATGGCGTACCTCGCTAGAATACTCGACTCCCGCTACGGGATAGCCTTTGCTGCTGCAATACGCTACACATGACTCTTCAGTCATGGCACTATAATCTCTGTATCCGTCCCGTGACAATTGTCGGATGCCATTGTTGTTGTCGGTATAACAGCCAGAGTAGGACCATCCAGTCTGTAAAGTTGAGGAAGCCCTGACATCTCGCCTTGCGATGGAAGCTGCATTTGCGCAAGCAGTAAGCGCCAGGAACCAGCCTGGGATAGAGATTTGAGGCTGCATGATTTGTAGATAGTAGAGGAGACAAAAGGATGACAAGATGTGTGGTTCGGTATGAATGAGGAGAACAGCCAGCTTGTTTATATCGACGACAGTGTGATTACCGTCAAGTCCATCTGGAAGTCTGCAGTTGCAGAGTTCCTTTGTGTAACACACGAGATATTGCACTGCCAAGGAAGCCACAAACTCAGCGCCATCATGCATACCTAGCGCCAGGAGCACAATAGCCTTGTTGTCAGAAGCGAGGTTGAGTTGAAAGACTTTCAGATGAACGTTTCCACTTGGATTCTAGAGGCTGGAATAACCGTCTGGTTTCGTTCCTGATCTAACAGCAAAGCTAGCTTTTTCCGGCACCTACATAAAGACATGCTCCTTTGCTTCCCGCCGCCACGGTACCTCACTAACAGGAACGATGGCGCAAATCTGAATGCCCTGTTGTAAACCCACGTGTCTGCGCCTTTTTGCCAAGACCTGGAAAAGTGCTAACGACGTAGTCGGTAACTTTCTCTTTGGCCTCAATGGGAATTTGGTATCTTGACGAAGACCATGAGGCAGCAAGAACTGTGCTTAGCGTCTGGCAGTATTCAAAACTAGTATCAATGCGGCCGAAAGAGCCAAGTCAACTCCTACTGGAATGATCCAGCGTGTTGTTCTAGACGGAGGATGTGTTTCGAAACGCACGCTAGCTATTGATCTTTGTCGGGTTACACAAAGATATCCGTCCACAAAACGATGCCGCTCAACGATGTCTCAATGCCACTGGAGACCTCCCGTGCCGGTTCTCATCCGGCTGTGTGGGTGGACTCGCCAAATAAAGACGCCCGCCGAACTACCTACATATCTGGGATGAACTGTAATTCATTCATGGGATGTGAAATAGCCAATGCTTTTTAGACTTTACTAAAGTAGTGAAGACGCCTGTCAAGTGTCAACTTGGTGAAGCTTGAGCTAACATGACGGTCTAGACTCGGAAACTCCCTCCTTCAGTCTCTGAGCGCGGTCGTAGAATTGTTGAAGCTGGTGTCTTTACAAGCAAGATCAGGTTGACGACTTTAGCGTGAACATATCTAAGAGGGGACGAACACCTGTAGGTCATATCTTGTGGTTACACAAAGTTTAGGCCTTCGCCTAGCAAGTTAAGCTTGTTGGAACAAAGGCAAAATTGACTTTGCTTTTAATTGAAGAAGGCCCGTGGCCGCCTCATTCTACGCCGACAACATTGAAACATTAAGAGCGCTCAACACCTGTAATGTTTTGTAGTAAAATATTTGGTACAGTGGCCCCTTCTAAGGTGTTCGAAGCGGTATGTTGGCCTTTGAGTGATGGCCGTGTCTCTATAACAGAATCAATGTTAGCATGGGTACCGCTCAAGCAAACAATGTTCGCCACATACCTTTGTGTAATCGTCTATGTGCAGATCATTCCGACGCCGCCGACGGGGGCCCGAGTGGTCTGACAAGTTGTGCCTTTGCAGCATGCACGATCGCCAACGTCACCACAGTTGGCTGTAGCTTGCTAGTTAGCTTTGGTCATAGTCAAACTCGCGTAGTGCTCGGAACGCGTTAGTGGGAGTGGTGACTTGCCGCCCTTGGAAGCGCAGTTGTCCTGCCTCGCAATAAGGCCAACATCGACAGATGCGGCAGAGACCGCGGCGACGATGGTAAGGAGGGTAGTGAGAGTGAACTTCATTTTGGATGTTTAATGACTTGAAGATGTGGCTTCAAAAAATATTGAGAGTGAGTGATGTCGATGATAATTTCAATGTTGTTTGCACGAGGGCATTGGGAAGGATTTATAGACGCGCCCATTTTCGTCCGCTTCAACAACTCCGTAGACTAGACCCTGAGAGGGGTATCTTTCTGGCGTTTGAGAGTCATTGTTCCATTAACTTGGCTCCTGGCTATTCGTTTGGGGATTTTCGATACCTCCACCGCATACCGGTCGGCTCGATGACTTCTCAATTGCTTCAGGAGCGATACACTACTCAGAAGCCGGATCTCGGCCAGCCAGCCAGGTGCCAGACAAGCGCACGATCCTCGCGACGAACTCAATTATGTGGAGCGTGTGGGCTGTAAAGTCGTTGTTGGCAGGTTGAAACCCTGTGAGTTTTGTGAAGTTGCCGCGTTCCCATTGTCTCATGTTAAGTTGCCGTATATTGTAGTTGCGTCCATCCTAGTTCACTACTTACCCTTCACTAATCAACATAGGATACCGGATGTAGAGTGCCACGGTCAGTGATCGGCAAACGTCCCTGCTCATACATTATTCGCAGTTTCCGGACACTGTCCGCCGTGCAACTACGCGTATGTAAGTCACAGACCTGACTCGGGGGAAGAAAGCCGAGGAATTATGAGACGACCTAGGGATGAACTGTGGGTATCTGTTGCGGCCGTCAGTCGCTAATAGTCTCCCATTGCAGTCCTGATTACCTATCAAATTTTCACTATGAACTTCACAGAGGAAAGTCGGGAAAGACAGATTGAGCATACATTTGCCCGCGTAAAACCGAGTGACGATCTCTGGTCGCATCTTCGTCTCAACCCCAGATCTGGGGGAGATTCTCCCGGTGCTTCGAGAACACGTCACGAGCTATATGGTACGTTTCGGTAATCTTCACGGTACCGTCAGACAAGATTCTATGGATCGTGTGGGCGTTTCGGCAAGATCTTCGAACTTGTGATCGACTTTGACTTGCTGGCTTGGACGGTAATCAATGATCGGCGGTGTTTCAACCCAGTGAGCTGGAATTGGTACGTGGATGCCAAGGTCTTAACCCCGGTCAACTGGTCACCTGAAGCTCGGTGTTCCCGTCTTCTAGGACGAGTGGTGAGCTAGACGGTCGGTTTCACAAGCAATATCGGTGCAAAGATAGTCGCAGGGCATAATGTAGAACAGGTTCGTCGCTCTTATCCCTTGGTTAAACAGCGAATACTTCTCCCAACTATCCGCTGCTAGGATGAGGCTTGATATAATCGAAGTAAATTCGTTCTCCATCAGCATAAGGCAATGCTCGATGATACGAAAGCCCAGTCGCCTTTGTCGTATGGCAGACTTGAGTTCTGACTGTTCCAGACAGGAGAATGGCAGCTGGCTTACTAGTGTAAGTAGCGCCCAGGGCTCCAGGCCCTCAAAGCATTAAGTCTTGGGCATAGACGAGGGTGCCGGTTTTCGTAACGTAACTGGAGTCCAGTTTAACGAGAGTCAGCCCGAATGGCAGATTCTAAGGCATCGAACCTCGTGATAACTGTCAGTCGCTGGAACGTCGGCGTGTTCCTAGATTTAATTATCTTAGGTCTACGATTTGTTCAAACAATCAAAACAATAATGATGAGGAATGAGGGGGAATACTCACGTTATAACTTACGCCACTGCCCGGATTCGAACAGCGCGCCCCTCAGCCAACCCGAACTCTGACTTCATTGGAGTATTTGTTTATTTGACCACTCGACCGCCTCGCACACAGCTTGACCTGACCTCGTCGACCTAAACGTGCGCTGCTGTGCTGGTGACAGGAATGGAATTGAGGGGGGTGTATGCCCTCGGATGCCTAAGGTAGGTGAGTGAAGGTCAGGTGACTGAGGTTGGCTTTTTGGGAGGAAGGAGAGACGCGGAGATGGGAAGGAGCGATGTAAGATACCTCAACGAGGAGATAAGTACCTACCTTACTAGGTACCTACCTTAGGTAAGGTATGATACAACGGGAACTGGGGTAAATCCTGATTCTTATCATTATGTGTTCGTCTAGTATTATACCGTATCTTCTTCACATCCAATCATATTATAGTCAACCCGCCTCAAAACCACTCCTCAATATCCCTCCTCATCAAAACTTCACCCCCAGCAAGCGTTCCCCCAGCCAACGGCACCTTCAAGATCCCGGCTCCCACCAGATCCTGCGCCAACCGTACAATCAACCCATCACACCCCCTCGCCGCCATGACATCCACAGTAACAGGCAACATCTCCGTGACATTCGTCACAGAACTCACGCTACCGACCTCTCCCAGGGGGAAAACGTGGTCCGGCGCGCCGCTAAAGACGCTCAGCCGGCCGTTGGAGAAGCCCAGCGGCGGCGTGGGCGTCGTAGTTGTCGGGTAGCGGCTTCGTAGGGAGGCGCGGCCGGAGGAACCTACGTAGAGGAGGAGAGATGAGGAGCATGTTGCTGTTATTGATGTGTTCAGGGCGGGTGCGGGTGTAGAAGGAGGGAGGATCTCGGTGTTGAACCAGTCCATGAAGAGCGTCTTGTTGGCTCTTGCGTCGTCGAGGGCGCTGGCGGGCTGTTTGTCACCCCATCCCCAGCGCGCGAGGGGAACGGGGTTGATGAAGGGGAGGCGGCCGTTGTGGGCGGCTATCATATTCCATGTTAGTCGTCGGTGTGTTCCTCGGCTGACAAGTCACAGAGAAACAGGGCTTGTTCCTTTTTCGAAGACGAAAATAGCAGAGACACGAAGAAAGAAAGAGTACGGAGAGGAGCTTACCAGCATAACCAGCATAGAACGGATCACGCACAAGCGGCGTCTGCTCCTTGGTGATGAGCGTAGCATACGTCAACCCCAAAACTTCATCCAGCGTCTGGTTCCGTACACCCTCAGGTCCAGTTTCAGCCCACGCAGACGTCAAATTCAGCGCCGTCGCCTGTGCGCCCAAAAACGCGGTTAGGTCCTCCGCGAACTTGTTCAGCATCTGCGCGGCGGCTCCCTCGTCGGTAGGGAAGTCAACCGTATACACCGTCTTGGGGTACGCCACCTCCTCTTTGGACTCAACCAGCGAGGTATAATTTGCCCCGTACAGCACCTTATTCGCCTCATCCCAAATATACGGGTCCCGCGTCAGAAAGCCGGCGGTATCGAGAGTAGGCGAGAGCGGCATCACGCCGTCCAACCCAACAAGCCCGTGCGAGGGCCGATTCCCGAAGAGACCCTGCACCGCAGACGGTCCGCGGATCGAGCCCCCCGTGTCGCTGCCGACTGCGATGTCCAGCCACTCATACGAACCTATCGAGGCTCCCGCACCCGAGGACGAAGATGAGGGGTCATTGTAGCCGTCGCCGCGCGGGTTGAAGGGGGAGTGGTAATCCACCCAGTCGGCCGTCGCCGTCTCGCCGTTGGCAAACTGCGAGGGTTTCTGGTATCCCACGACCACGGCGCCCGCGTCGAGCAAGGCTTGGATTGATGGCGCGGTGGATGTGGCGGGCGGGTAGAATGCGTACCAGGCTCTGTTGCCGTTGGATTTCTTTACACCCGCGAGGTCGTAAATATCCTTTACGCCTACGCGGACGCCGGCGAGAGGCTTTTCAGGGGACCGGGCAGCAAGAGAGTAGAGGCGGGAGGGGACGCCGATGGTAAGGGAGGCGGAGGCGGGCACCTGGGCGGAGAGAGTCTGGAAGGTGGTGTCGGGCTTCTGCAGGAGGGACTCGGAGAAAGCGCCAGCGTAGTCTGGGTACAGGCGGTAGGCTTGGTGGAGGGCGCCTGTGGATGTGTCGAGGAAGTATGGGCCCGAGGGGATATCACTGCTGGCCGTGCTGACCAAGGGCGCGACAATTGACTGGGTCTTGTTTGTGCCGTCGAAGCTTTCCTTTGTGAGGCACGGCGCGTCGAGGCCGGCGAGGAAGATTGCGCCGAGAAAGGCGGGCTGCCAAACGTCGTCTTGGGAGGTCCAGTTTGCGAAGAGGGAGGGAGGGAGGATTTGGGGGAGGGTTCGGCGACGACTGTGACGGGGGTGAAGCCGAAGGCGCGGGGAGGGATTTGATGTTGAAGGAGGAGGAGTTTGAGGGGTTCCCCTGGGAGAAAGGGGAGACGAAGTAGTAGATGTCGTTGAGGAGTAGGGATGCACCGGTGGAGGTGAGGTCGGCGGCGGCGGCGGCGCCGACGAGAGCGAAGAGTGTGAATGCCTTCATCGTGGGGAGTGGCAGGTCTCGGTCCTTGCGCCGGGTACCTGGCCTTCCAGCAAGAATGCTGGACGCCATGGATGCGACATCTCTCTTATATGAGGAAAGTGTGTATTCAGACTTGGGTTACAACATCCAATCATGTTGACCAATTGCTGGTATCTGAACGACAGATAGGTAGGTGGAGAGATGGGATTTTCCTTTTCCTTGCCCACCAGGTTTATCTCTACGCTTTGCCTATTGGTGCCTTTTGCCATATCAGAACTGGCTTAGCTAGGCCCCAAATTGCTCAGAATCAGGACCACGGCAAGAAAGCAATAATACCCATTATCCCGTCAGGCTTATCTGATTCGGTCGTTCAGGCTTCGGGGGTTGCGGATTGCTTATCATGGGGAGAACTCCACGAAAGGGACCATGCATGGGAGTCCGCATCGCTAGCTTGCAGAGTCTAAGAGCCGGAACCGGTTGAACGGGCTGGGGTATCTTGTCGTTGTCATCGCTCTACCGGAAGCCTCCCCGCCGATATGGGGTTATAGGCAGGCATTCGAATTTCAATCAGCAAAGCCCATTGATTCTTGAGTTGTTATCCGTTATCGCGGGAAACGAGGATATCGGGCTCGTGTTGACCGTCAGAAATGTCCCGGCCGATGTCGGTAGTTGGATTTCGGTTTCCTCCGGTGCCCGGTTCATTTTTGTAAGCAGAATCGGGAGGCGTCGGCCTTCCGTCACTACCCCGGTAGAAGATACTGACAGTAGCAATTGACCATGACCAACAAAATACGCCTATGCACGAATACTAACCTTTGGTACACATGCAAAGAGGACACGGTACTGAGGTTCAATCTCATCTCATCTCACACCCAGACGTCATCATCTGGGGAAAAAAGGGAAGCCAAGAGTGAGTTCCAGCGGGCGCAAAGATTCCCGACACGACGGCTCCCCCCAGTATGTTTCCTGCGGGCCGGTAAACTCTGTCGGAACCGATCCGACGCTCAAAAGCATTAGACTGTTCCCCCAATTGCGTTCAAAACGCAAGCTTAGTCCAAGTCCCCCCGCGCTTGAATTGTTTCTTGAAAGACACAGACAGCTCCACGCTAGCTTCAGTCTAGTCTGAAGAAACAGCAGAGAAGCCCAACACTGCTGGGTTGTATTCTCATCAACAAGCGAACCCAAGTGGATAAAGGCACCTGGAATTGGAGAAACGGAGAACGGCCAAGACCCTATGACGAGTTGGAGTCAGTCAAGCCTGTCCTTGGCCCCGACTAATACCACCAGAGCATGTAGATTACATGTAATCTCCCCCCTCTCTCTCTCTCCGATATCTCCAAGCCGTCTTCCCTGCATCGGCTTTTTTACACATGCAGTCTACAAGCGGGGGGCCCTAGTAATTATCGCAAATACCGATAGCGAGTACCCCATTTGCGGGACTTTCTTACAACCATTAGATCCTCACCGATCGAAGGGAGTCATTGTCCTTCTGAACGAAATAGATCAAAGATAACGAGGAAAGAATAACCCACTCAGTCAGGTTCCCAGCCTCCATTGCCAGGATAGTCCCTGTTGAACAACCCAGACGTAACCCGGGTGCCTGGTTTAACTCCGTGCTGACAACTTCACTCTCGATAGTCAGAGAAGCCTCAAAATTGACACTAATCCCGTCACATTGCAACACACACACACAAGAAATAAACATTGAAAACTTGAAGTCGTATCGTCATTAAGTAGTCAAAGCTCATCAAGCACCCCCCCCGGCACTGCCATACCCATTCGGGTCGTCAGTGTCAGGCAAGTGAGTAGAGCCGACAACTAGAGGTATCCTAGGATGTGCCCAGCCGGGCCATCAATGCTGTTGAAAAAATCATTCGACAATGGTTTTGTCCCAGCTTGTTCTGGAAATTTTTTGACCGTCCCGCGCTCTGCTATGCAAACCAAATTCCACGAAAACCGAAAAATGCCAACCACGTTGGCACGTCCATTTCTCCGAATCGACCTTCCACAAGTTGTCGTATGAGAAGGCGACTGCAGCCTTGTCCGCGCATCCCTTGCCGAAATCCCCATCACCCAACCACACGTATTGTGATATCGACAAAGGCGGGCTCGAAAGTCCCGTACACACAAGGTAAGGACTCGGATTGAAAGTCGTCCCAAGAAGCCCAAGCAGCCTCATGACCAGCCCAGAGTCTCGAGTGTGTTGCGCGCATCGGACGCGCTCATGCCGCTGACACCCAGCGAGCGTACCTGGGTGCCCTTACGCAACCGCTGCACGCCCACGGCGACCTTCCAGGCCTCTTCTTCATCCAGGACAAACATGTATCGCTTGCCCTCTTGGTCTCGGACTGTTGCGCGCAGCACGTGCAGGCTCTTTGTCTTCCACTCCCCAGTCTGTCCGGACGAAGATGCAATGTTAGTATCTTTGAATTTGGTGTCGCACAAGCCAAGACGACAGCAACTCTTGCAAGCACGCAACATTTCGGTCAGGTAGGCATCGGCTTCGTCGCCCGTGAGCATCTTGGTGGCTCCCCGGTCCGCCGTACGGGCTCGCTGATTCGCCATTTTTTGAAACAAACCCGAAGGATGGTTCGCGGAATTCATCGCAGGGGCAGAAGCAGCATTCGAATTCAAGCAGTGCGGGGGGCACCATACCTCGACCAGCTTTAGCGTCCAAGCCTTGACGTCCCACTCGCGCTGCGGGACGCCGCGGACGTCGTCGTCGATGAAGAGACCTTCGGTCGTGATTCGCAGAATGAGCCCGTCTGTCACTGTGCCAAATCCCGACACGAGCTGGCTTGCAGGCGTCTTTGCGAACTGGTTCATGAACAGATAGACGGCCCTGATGACAATTTTATCGGGATCCTTGGTCGTGTAAGGGCCGCGCATGCTAGGCGGCGGCGTTGTTCTTGTCGTGGTAGCCGACGGGGCCCACGATGACTCGGAGCCGACGGAAGACGCGGGTCGGTGTCTCGGCTTGTCGTAGGGTCGATACGAGTATTGGTCTTCGTCAACAGTGCGTGCTGACGGTCGCGGCGGTTGTCTGGCCGTGTTCGAGGATGAAGCTGCGGAGGGCGCTGGCCTTGGAGGCGGCATAGAGCTAGCAGAGGGGGGAGGTCTCGGGGAGCGGACGATGCGGACGGGGAGGTCTCGGCGGCGTGGAAGCCGTCGTGGAGGGGGAGCAGGGGGTCGGCCGTTGGGCCACATACTCGTCTTCTCGCCGGACGAGTAGGCGTAGCTACTTCCCTTGCGTGCCTTTTCGGCTTCTTCGGCCTCCTTGGCCTTGCGCGCAGCTTCCTCTTTGGCTTTGCGAGCTGCCTCCTCCTCGGCCAGCTTCTTGGCCTTTTCTGCCTCTTCGCGATCCTTCTTTGCCTTTTCGGCTTCCTCGCGCTCTCTCTTGGCCTTCCGAAAGGCTTCGAGTTGCGCCTCGACACGGGCTTTGCGAGCGGCGGCTTCGGCAGCCTCCTTCTTGCGGGCCTCCTCGCGCGCCTTGTCCTCCTTCTCCTTGTTGGCCTTAAGTTCCCGCTCCTTTGCTTCCTTTGCTTCGCGTTCTCTGGCAGCTTTGGCTTCCTCCTCTGCCTTTTCTTTTTCGCGCTGTAATTTCTCTCTTTCCTGACGTTCCTTTTCAAGTTTCTGTTTCAAGTCTTCCTTTTCACGTATTTCTTGCTCCAGCTTTTCTCGTCTTTCGCGGTCCTCCTGCTCCCTCCTCGCTCGTTCTCGCGCTTCTCTTTCTCGAAATTCCCTCAGCTTCCGTGCCGTCTCTGCTTTTCGGCGCTCTTCCTCCTCCTTTGCCTTGCGCTCCTGTTCGCGCTTCTTTGTCTCCTCCCGTGCCTTCTCCCAGGTGTTTGCTTTCGGTGGATCAGGTTTTGGTTTTGGTGGGGGAGGAGGATCTGGTTTCCGAGGTTCCGGCTCTGGCTCAGGTTCAGCTTCAGATTCCTGAGGGGGTGGAGGCTGAGGTCGTTCTTGCCATTGAGACCTAGGACCGCCGTTTCCCGCGCCGTGGTTGGGCGGCGGGCTATTCGGGGGAGGGCCGCTGTATTGGTTGCCGTGAGGCGGCGGAGGCGGCGGCGGGCCAGCATTCGCGTAGCTGTTGTTGAAGTTTGCGCCTGAGCCGTATCCACCTGGGCCGGGGCGGTAGCCACTCGAGCTGTTATTCGTAGAAGCGCCCTGGTTTTGCGACTTGCCCCAAGCCCACGCTCCCACTCCGACGGCTATGACAAGCAGGGCCATACCCATGTTTCCCATGCCCTGGTAGGTGAACCACCATGCCTTGAAAGCAGGCGCCATGCTCTGGAACATGACGACCATGACGAGGGCGCATGCGAAGCCAGCGGCGAAGCTAGGGCCATTGGGCGCAAGAGAGGGCAGGTAGATGAATCCACCGCCCTTATCGCGCTGGGGAATGACGAATATGTCATAATTGCCTGGGCCCAGGCCACTGCCGGGAGGTGGAGAACCAGCAGTGGTTTTGGGTGCCTCGCCATGAGGCGGAGGCGGTGGAGGAGCGCTCATGTTGAGCGGACCTCAACTCTTGTTAGAGATTGGTGGTCTATGGCAGCGAATGCCGACTGAGGGGATTGAAATAGAGCCTTGAAGCTCTGTTGGAGACCTGGGGTCTCGGTCGAGGTTGATGACGCAAGCAGAAGTCTAGTGGTATCTCAGGAGGTCCATTGACGGTCGTTATATCGTGAAGCGTCTGCACAGAAGCCATGAGCATTTTCTTATTCTTCTTCTAGCAGCAGCAAAGCTGTGTGCCATCTGATAGCTGGAAGGCAAGAAGTGGCGGTGGGATGACCAGCAGCAAGGAACAAGGTGGGAGAAAGAGAATAGGGCAAAGCAGTTTTGTAGTAAAAGTACTCACAAGCAACAATGCAGAAAAACAAACGCCAGAAGCCAAGGAAGAAAAAGACGGGCAAAGACCAAGACGTCAAAGCGAGAGAGGGGTCGGATCGGGTCTCTTGAGAGATATTTGTCGTCGATGCTTGGTGCCTGGGCCGAATGAATCGTGTTCTTCCCGCTCCGGCCTTGCGCTTTTTTGCAGGTGGCGGGTGCTTGGTGGTTGAGATTGTGTCCGATCGCGGGGAAGCAGGCTGAGACAAGAAAATATTCTTGTTGTTCTGGAACTTGGCCTGCTGGTTAGTAAGGAAGTTCTGGAGGGAATAGAGCTGTCTGGTGACACGGCGCCGTTCCTGGTGGAGGACGGGTTTGTTGGTGGTGTTGAGGGAAAATATGACGGGGAAGGGGACGAGAAGGGGCCAGGAATTCTTTTGTGTTTACTTTGGGAATTTCTCATGGGCGACCGGGTGGAGAGGTAGCGGCGGATGGTGGTGGACTTTGGGAGGGGGGACCAAAGTTGGGGGGTGTGTGACTGGGCGCTAGTGGCTAGCAGTACGTACCGACGTTCTTTCAGGTATCTCAAGACGCTGGAAGACGCTGAGAGAACAAAAAGAGACCCCTTCTGATCGCTATAACAAACCCACTTATACACACACTGACCTCTCTTAAGCGAAGGAATGGTGACATTTTGACAGCTGTATATTGAGCTGAAGGAAGGAAGGCACTTGGACTCTCAGACCCGATACCGAATGGCAGGTACTGCCGCCAGCTGGATTAGCCACTAAGTCACTACGTACTAACATTGTAGTTGTCTTGAGGATGTGTCTCAGAACTGCTCACTTTACGTTCCATTCCAACCCCATCTCCTTATGCCTCTTGCTCTCTGCTTTCAATTCGCTAGCTTCAAACCTTTTGTTCAGTACCCGTTGCACCTGCATGTGGCCGCCTGGGGTAATGTCCTTGGCCGGACTGGAATGCCAACTGAGCGTTCGTCAAGAAAAGACTGCCATCCTAGCTTCCACCTCATACCTGAGAGGATGTTCCTTGCAACCAACGGGACCCTGAAAAATAAGACAAAAAATCCAAACCACCGGATGACCAAGCTCCAGCCACCGCTCCCAGCAGACCACGGCGATAGATGTTTCTCCTTCGAACAAACATCCAGACGCTTCCGCTAGTTGACTATGACTACAAGATGACCTCTCGTTTTCCTCCTCCGATCATCAACACTGCAAAAAAGGATATCAGCCAACGAAAGGACGGCAAACAAACTTTGTCCACTCATCGCCAACAGATCATCATAACAAATCACCGTTGCCGAGCCCACCAAGACCCTCTTTGCCCAGCTCAATCGAGCAAACCGCCTCCGATTCAGACCCTCCTCCCCTCTTCCAACGGTCCAATCTCAAGACTACACTCAATCTCCTGCCTATGACAGGCTGTCAACCGAGTCGCATGCGGTCTGTCTGAGCGGTCAATCAGTGGGAATCGTTCGGAATCACAGAGGGGAAAGCTCCACCTGGGACGCCATGGCAGCGAATCGCGGGTCTTGAGGCTATTTCCCCCGGTAATAGGCGGCAGGCCCTCGGCGCCAGCACATCCACTTTCGATGTAGGAGGGCGGTGCGGAAGAGGAGGCAGGAGGGGGGAAAGAGGAGAGTGAGCCACCGTCGACGGAGTCCACACGACCTCCGCCAGTCCCGTACGGAGTATCGTTGCAATCACCTCGACCTTCATCATCTTGCTCTCGCGCCCAGCTCACTGGGTCTCCCTTGGGTCGATTAGGTTCAGCTCTCGATGGGCTTCAATACGACGGCTGATCGGGCGAACACTGCGATTGCGACTGCAACATTGCAATGAGCCAGGCTGGGCAAGCAGGGCACCGTTGGGCGCCAATTGTGACACTGCGGCGTCATCTCATCTCAACGGTCGTCGTGGTGGAGCAGGGTGGTGCTTCTGTCTCGACTCTTCTTCCTCTTTGTCGTTTTTTTCTTTCAACCTTTTTTTTTTTTTAAACTTTTCCTCTCTCTCGGAAACGGTCCTCACAGTCGTTGCCCAGCAACCGCGGGAAGTCCCTTGCACCGTCGGGTGTACGGTGTGCCCCATCCCGGCGCTCGGGTGACGTACCAAATGTCACCAAGTGGGCGTGGCCACAACGTGCCACCGTGCCACACTAAACGTCTTTCTGCCGGCCGGCAACCGCCGACTTTACGGGTACAGATAGTTCTACACAGCATCCAGGCAGCTCGATTCTGAGTTGAGGAGTGAAAACAGCAGCCAAACTGACGATGGCTTCACTTTGCTCATATAACGAGATTCATATCGCACCTCCCTAGTCTCCAGTCTTCGCCCAATAACCACGTGCTTCACATTTCTTTTCCTGCGACAAAGGCGAAAACGAGAGAAATCAGGGCGATGTGACGGCAACTGCATGTAACCAACCCGTCACTCAATAACGGCAGGGGGTCCCCGTCCGTAAGCAACCGCCGTCTGCATGTGCATGAGGAACGGTCCGGCGCGAGAGAAACACCGTCGCGTCCCCTACCTCCATCTCCCGACTCCCGAGTCCGCCCAGAGCCGATTGTTTTGAGATAACATTGCTGCGGCTGCTGCAGTAAGGCTGCCGATGTAGGTCAGCCTTCGAGGCAGCCTGTCTTGGCCCAATCAGAATTAATCATATGTGCAAGTGTGAGGGTGTCATCCACGGCCATAAACAGCCCTCTTATAATCGATTGGACACGCCCTCTGACATTGATTTGTTCATCCTCGCCAATGCAACATGAAGGGCCTCAATCCAGCACCAGAGTTTGGCACCAGATTCATTGAGGCAGGAGAAAATGACGTTGCGTAATTCGCCTACGGCTTCAGAACGATTACGATGAAGGGCGCGCGTACCATCGATCATGTGGATAATGGGCCCATCGAAGCTTCCGAGACGAGATCATTATCGTCTTGAGTACATAACCAGGGGGCGCTGTACGGAGCAGAGATCTCGCCCGGCCTGGGTAGAATTCTAGTCAATTCACTGGGTGAACAGTGATACAACCTGGGCCACGCAGCCTCATTCATTACCTCACAGTCAAATGGTGGCTATGTGCTTGGAGCGTGGCTGTGGGAGTCCAATGGCAAGGCTCTTTGAGTAAGGAATTCATTCTACTACCGTATATGGTAACCAATACCAAGACGAGCATGCTCTACACTTCGTTCACGTAGATAGATGGCCGTATTGTAGTCCTCCTGTATGCACAATGTCGTCGTGAATGAATAGAATAAGCACCAATCTGGATACAACTTCAAATCCCAAGCCACAACTACCTTGAGGTAAGATACACTGGTATTTCCAATCTCAACTCGAAATAACAAACAAAAGAAAACAGAACTTGGAGATATTCAGAAAAAAGATGAGTTGTGAATCGCTATTGTTGCAAAGTGTATAAAATGTTGAGAAGAAAAAAAAGAAGCCCCCGTCGTACTCGCGTACGTAAAACGTCGTTGTACTGTCAAGACAAGAAAGCTATTCCCTCAGACCGAACAAAGGGCCGCTGTGATAAGATGAATTTCATCGACGAGTCCGCGCGACCAACAAGACGGAACCAAACTCCAGGCACCACGCAAAAGAATCCAATACCCGTCCGCCGACCCAAAGAAACCAAACCACGACACTAAGGACAGTGACCACGGACCGGGCAGCGAGACCACCCGCCACAACCAACGGCGGTGCTGCTGTAAGCCGAGGCACCGTACCCGTCACCGTCACCGCCGCCACATCCTCACCCTCCTCTTCCGACAGCGAGCCGCGTCAAAACTTCTTGATACGCTTCTTGGCGACATCAATCTTGCCCCCGACCCGATCGGCATCCTCGTTCAGCCGGTCCAGCATCTTGGTCTGCTCCGTCACCTCCTCGTTGATCTGCAGCCCAATCTCCTTTTGCCGCCGCACAATCGCCGCCAGGGTATTCACCTGCTCGTCCTGCTCGCTCATCATCTGCCGCTGCAGCTGCACGACCCCGTTGTTGTCTAGCTCCCGCGTCCGCTCCGTCTCCGGCAGCGGGGCACCCAGGACCCGTCCGCCCGTCCTCGCCCCCACCACCACCGCCGCTCCTCCCCAGTAATGCAGCCTTGTCGCCCGCCGAGGCCCACCCTTCCCGTCCGCCGGGTCCGCCGCTGCCGTTTCTGCTGTTTCCTTGCGCCATGCTGTTGCTGAGCTTGTCGAGCCCTTCCCTTTCGACGCGAGCGGAGGAGAGCAGGTCTCTTCTGCGCCGTAACTCGCCGTCTCCGAGCCGTCCGCCCTCCTGCATGGCCCTCAGCCCGTCTGCGAGGGTGCTCACCAGCGTACCCGCCTTGACCAGCGCCTTCTTGGCAGCGGCCCCGGCCTCGGCGGCAGCAGAGGTATTATTGCTATCCACGGCGCCGTCCCTTCTCGCGAGCTGATTCCGCGCGTCGTGGAGGCAGCTCTTCATCTCGCGGTGTAGATCGAGCCAGGTCGTCGGGTCGGCGGCGCCCGCGCGACCGCTGGTGATGAGGCCATGGGCGCTGGCGGCCGAGTTGCCCGTGCTGCCGACGCCCGTGCTGGGAAGGTTGAGAAAGGTGCGCCAGGCCGAGGTGTCGCGCCAGCGGCGGTCGGGGGACTCTGCGATGGCGCGGAGGTAGGCTTCGAGACCCTTGCGGCGTTGTTCTGTAAGGTCTGGGGAGGAGACTGTGGATTTGAACCAGGACTTGCCCGGGAGTGGGTTGGGGGGCGCGGCGCCAACGAGGGAGGTGAGGGTCTGGTGGAGGGTTGCAAAGTCGGAGTAGCGCTTTTGGACGACGAAGGATTTGAGGGGCAGGCGGAGTGTGATGTTGTAGAGGGTGAAGGGTTTCGATTCGCCGGTCGAGAGGATGGTTGAGGGGATGGAGATTTCGGCGGGAGGCGCCATTGTGTGTGTGAAGGGTGTGTTATTGTGGTTCGTTCGAGGCGGGAGGTTGTGTAGAAAAGAGAGTTTTTCTCTAGAGGATTGGCGACGAGGGGGGTTAGGATTCTTTGTCGGGTTTGGACGAGGCGGAAGGAAGGCTCGGACGAGCTAGTTGGTTTGAATTGTAGCTCTCCTCGTTCGATGGCTGGTGATCGATGGAGGGTATGGATGCTTTGTTGTTCTGGTCGCTCTTCTAGAAGTCGTCTCTTGGGCTCGTTGGCGAGATGACGTTAAGGGAATGGAATGGCTCGCGAAATAACAAAAGGCAGCCGTCGTACTGGTCAACTATTTTCTGTGTTTGGTGGTCGGAATGATGGCCTTGGTCAGTTGTTTGCGTCAGGTCCAAAAAAGGTTTCGGGGGAATGTCTGAGGTTCTTGTCGCTCCTTTCGTTCAGCCGGTCTAGAGGGAAGGAGACGGGAGTGTGAGAGAGAGCAGCACCTCAGGTTTCCAGTCAATACCATACTGGAACGAAGGTACCTTGCCGTTCAGGTCCGCTTGTGCAGTACCTCAGCTGCAGCATACCTAGGCCCGGGCTGCTACTTCGAGGTACCCTGTCACCTCCAGCTTCCCTAACACGGCAGCCTGCTTGGGCGTAGGTAGTACTTTTGGCACTGGAAGAATCGGGCATGTCAATTCGTGTGCCGCTAACTGCTCCAAAGTTGACGCCTGTGGCGCATTGCGTGGAACCACTAAATTGGGCCCGCAGCAGGAATGACCGCATTTCTGGGATATGCTCAGCTGGGCACCTCGCTTTCTCAGGCACCTGGTCAATCAGGCCAGGAACTGGGCGATGATGACAATGGAACCCAAGTCCGATCTAATCAACATCTGGTCGATCAACATAACCGATCACGGATACTATTGTAGTGACTCGCATGGTAGTGTGATGAACTGACGAAGTTGTCTTCTTGGTAATCGATCAATGAACATTTTGCAGAAATCCCACTTTGGAAGTCAATAATCAAAAGTCAATATGCAAAACGTCCCGGCATAAAATACTCGAGCATAACACGACGCTTCTGCCAGGTCATCTGCAGCATACAGTCTCGCACAGCTCTCAGACTGCAGACTAAGTTTACGCTCTGTGATGGGTGTGTAGTGCAGGCTTACCTTTCTCCGATGAGAACTAGATGCTGCAGCACCAAATGTAGGATCAGAATGACGCCCAAATAACCCGGATAGCCATAGTGGAATGTGGTCTTTGACGCGTGGCTCAAGCCCTCATACTCTCTTCGTGTCACCCACGGAAACTGACTCGAGATTCCCAGACAAAACGTTCTGATTCTATCATGACTGCTCATGTGGGACGGGACTGCCGCAAGCTCTGACCGACTTCTGTCTCGACAGTCCGAGGGCCGCTCAGCCTCATCGCCGGTATACTGATTATTACGTGCCGTAGGGTATTTGTACTAGCGCCAAACCCATGTGCTTTTACCCCCCGACTCCCCTTATCACAACCTCCCATCCAACAATACAACATCTCCTCCATGTGTGCCATCGTCGCCCTACCTCGAAGCCTCCCGACTTAGAAGGTCTCTTGGTCGTCGACAGCCTCGCCCTCAGCCGGGATCTCGAATCCCTCCTCCGTCGAGTACAGGATAGTCTGGATCTGCTTAACGAGGCCGTCCTCTTGCTTCTCAAGCTCGGGGTCCTCCTCCACGGCCTGCTGCACCAGGAGCTCGATATCGCGGAGCTTGCTGAAGTAGAAGTCACGCTCGCGCTCAAGGCCGACGACCGTCTCCTTGAGAGTGGCGTTCTCTTGCTGCAGGGCAGCTGTGCCGGGGCCTGCCGCCTTGGGAACGCGCGCACCACCGAGAGGTGTGGTACCACCCCGTCTGGCGGCAGCCGCACCAGTACCGGATGCGGCACGGGGAGCAGGGCCACCGCCAGAGGGCACGGGGGCGCCCTTTCGTCGGGAGACTGCGTCGTACTCGTGGTCGGGGAAGTTCAGGTCCCAGAACTTCTTGGTCCATTGCAGGAACTCGAGATTGTCCTGCATCTTGCACTTGACCAACGCTTCGACGGGAATGGGCTTGTCGACTTGGTGCTTGTGGAAGCAGTCTGTTCAAGTAATGTCTTGTCAGCCATGGCTCTTCGTTCCGTGTATGATGGGGATGGAGGTGGACGCAGAGGTGTCACAGCGTAGGACGGCGCAAACTTACTCTGCAGCACCTTGAAGTTTTGAATGTACGCATATTCGCTGTTGACGTTGAACTTGACTCTGGACATGGGGATATCCATGAAGATGCTGTCAAACACCTGGCAGAGAGCTGCACTGCAGATTGAAACCAAACATTAGCAACCACCATCATCAAAATCATTATGGGTCCCACAATAAACACATGGCGGGGGAGGGGTATCCGATCAGCAACGTACCCAGTACCGCATTGCTCGACCTTTGTGATGTTGAGAGAGAGAAGCTGGTTCAGCCACTGGATGAGTTCTTGTCTGGATATCCGTGCCGTGTTAGCCAAGAGTTGCGATGCGCGAATGCCCAAGATGCTGCCGTATGTAGCACCGCGATGGAAGGGGATGGAAGCTTTGCCCACCTGGATTCGCCCATTTTGTATGTGTGTGTTTGCCTCTGCGGCTGGAACTGTGTTGACAATCGGGAAAACGCGCTCAGGATGGATGTCAAAAAGGAAATTCGTAAGGACGCTCGAGAGAAGCAGGAACGCGTTTGGCAGCGGTGGGTGTTGGTGGTTGAGAAGTCGAGAAGGAGACGTGTGGAAAGTAGCAAGGTGCCGAGATTGGTTAGGACCAAAAATGACAAGTTGTAGAGCAACAGGGCAGAAATTAAATCTCGTTGCTTTGTCGGCGCCCGGCGTGAAGGCTGCCAAAATTGTTGCCAATAAAATGGTCGCCCAATCAACCATGGTGGGGTCTATCGGGAGTTGCCCCTGCCCCTAAAATCTGATGACAAACAGCGTCACGTGCGCAAGTCCAGTCAAGATCAGTACGTATCTTTTTCCGTCGTTCCTTCCTTCTGATGAACGAACGGTCCAAGGCCCACTCAGTCCCAATAGTCTTCCGTCTGACCGCCTGTGACAGGGGGACGGTCTCTGAAGACGGCAGAAAAAGTTTAGCTCCACCGTCCGTCCAGAAAAATTTCTGGCTCTGGGAACTGCGCGAGTGTGAGAGCAGGCGTGTGTGTGTGTGAAAGCTCGACGATACCCCGCGGTCCTGACAATCGTAATTCTCAACGACCATTCCACCTCTCAACATGGCGCCTTCTCATAAGCGCAAGCAGATCGACGACGACTTTGTCCACACAATCTCCGACAATGACGAGGAAATTGTCGAGGAGGAGACCGTGGCACCGCCTCCCAAGAAGAAGGTGAAGGCCACCAAAAAGTCGAAAAAGGCCGCCGCCAGAGAAGAGTCACCAGAAAACGAAGTCGCCGAGGGTATCTGGGGCCAGAAAGACGAAGACGATGGTGCTATGGACTCGGACTTCGAATTTGCGCAAGACAATGCCATCGAATTCGGCGACGCAGAACTCGAGGGTTGGGGGTTCGAAGGCGCAAAGAAGTCTATGAACAGCAATGCCGCTGCGGGCGTTGATCTGGATGAGATCATTCGCAGAAGACGGGCCAAGAAGGGTGGCGAGGATAAGCCGAAGGAGGATAAAGAGGAGGATGCGGCAGATGCCGAGGTGGACAACGACATGGACGTGGACATCGACCTCGACGACGACGAAGATGGAGTCTTGGCCGATGATGCCTTTGGCATGGGCGTGGACTCTGGTGCTGAGGATTCTGATGCCGAAAACAACGAGGGATCCGATGCGGACGACGCGGAGGCCGAAGACGATGACGACGCAGCAGCATCCGACAACGATTCCGTTGCGACACCCGTAGACCACCCCGACGACCGTGGTTCAGACGACGAAGAGGAGGAAGACGCAGAGGAGCAAGCGAAGCGTGACGCTTTCTTCGCTCCCGAGGAGCCCGCAAAGCCCGGCAAGAAGGATACGGCATCATCATTCCAGGCCATGTCTCTTTCGCGTCCCCTTCTGAGAGGTCTGGCCGCTGTCGGCTTCTCCAAGCCTACGCCCATTCAAGCCAAGACTGTGCCTATTGCATTGATGGGCAAGGACGTTGTCGGTGGTGCAGTCACTGGTTCAGGAAAGACGGCAGCCTTTGTGGTCCCCATTCTCGAACGTCTCCTGTACAGGCCCAAGAAGGTGCCTACGAGCCGCGTGGTCATCCTCACCCCTACCCGTGAACTGGCCATCCAGTGTCACGCTGTCGCCACTAAGCTTGCCGCATTCACAGACATCAAGTTCACTCTCGCCGTCGGTGGTCTGAGTCTCAAGGCTCAGGAAGTCGAGCTGAGGCTGAGGCCAGATGTCATCATCGCCACACCCGGTCGTTTCATCGACCACATGAGGAACTCTGCCAGCTTCAACGTCGATACCGTGGAAATTCTCGTGCTCGACGAAGCTGATCGTATGCTTGAGGATGGTTTCGCCGACGAATTGAACGAGATCTTGACGACCCTGCCTAAGTCAAGACAGACGATGCTGTTCTCCGCCACCATGACATCTTCCGTCGACAGACTGGTGCGCGTGGGCATGAACAAGCCCGCCAGAGTCATGGTGGACTCGCAAAAGAACAAGACCGTCACCACTTTGGTGCAGGAGTTTGTGCGCCTGAGACCCGGTCGCGAGGAGAAGCGCATGGGCTACCTTGTGCACATCTGCAAGACGATGCACACCGAGCGTGTCATCATTTTCTTCCGTCAGAAGAAGGACGCCCATCGAGCAAGAATCATCTTTGGGCTGTTTGGCTTGTCTTGCGCAGAGCTTCACGGTAGCATGAACCAGGCTCAGGTGAGTTCTTACAGGTTATCTTTTCTAAAACTCAATTGCTAACCAATTCTACAGAGAATTGCCAGTGTCGAAAACTTCCGTGATGGCAAGGTCAACTACCTCTTGGCGACGGATCTTGCGTCCCGTGGTCTCGATATCAAGGGCGTCGACACAGTCATCAACTACGAAGCACCCCAAAACATTGAGATTTACGTGCACAGAGTCGGTCGTACGGCCCGTGCCGGCCGCACCGGTGTGGCCATCACGCTGGCGGCGGAGCCGGACCGCAAGGTCGTTAAGGCGGCGGTCAAGGCTGGCAAGGCCAACGGCGCCAAGATCATGAGCCGCGTCATCGAGCCGACGGAGGCGGACAAGTGGCAGGACCAGGTGGACGAGATGGAGGACGAAATCGAAGAGATCATGGTGGAGGAGAAGCAGGAGAAGCAGTTCCAGCAGGCCGAGATGCAGCTCAAGAAGGGTGAGAACATTATGCAGCACGAGGCCGAGATCAAGGCGCGGCCGAAGCGGACGTGGTTCGAGACGGAGGAGGACAAGAAGAAGGCCAAGATTGCGGGGCGGGAGGAGCTCAACGGGCCCAAGAACGGCAAGAAGCCGAAGCTGAGCAACAAGGACAAGAAGAAGCTCGACGCCAAGTCGATGAGGAGCGAGGACAAGGTGTGGAAGAAGGGCAGGGCGGAGCGCGATGGGAAGGGCGCGGTGCTGAACCTGAAGAAGCAGCCCAAGAAGAAGAATGTGCCGGCCAAGGGGAGGACCAGAGCGAAGCTGGCGCGCCAGAAGCGGTGATTTTTAGGTGCTCTAGGGTGTCCAAAAGTCTAGACTACAATACCATGTTACAATACCATTTCATTTCCTCACGGTCGTCCATCGAAATGCGTTGCTGAATTGATAGTAAAGTGTGAATAACTTCTGCTTTCACAAACCACTCGCAGCAGTACGTATCGCTGCCCCAGCAAGTACGGGGTGAAGTCGAAAACCTCAAACGGACTAATCCAGATACCTTTACTCTCCTTACGTAGTTAGTCATTTTCCTGTGGACATGCAGAGTAGCTATCCACCATTTGGGTATCCGTACTGAAGATGCATTAGGCAGTCTGTGCTTTTTGCTATTGGGGGCCAAGCGACGTTGCACTTATCCCATGTCATCCCCGGTTGATCATCAAAGATGCGCCTGCTATCACCGCAAGGCTCAATCAAGCTGTGTTGAATGCATGCTAGTAGCTTGTTGCTAGCCGAAGATACCTTACATCGAGCGGCCCAGATGTCTGCAGCTCGAGGTGCGGATGACGTAATGCCCGTCTCGCTCCGGAGCACGTCCCCCGGGCCCCCCAGCTGCAGTCAGCTCGGCGACAGAAGAGGAGCCTTGGAAGGCTAAAAGCTGGCTGGCTCGCCGCTGGAGCCCTGGGGATGCATGTGGATTGTGGGATGCCTTAGCTCAGAGGAGAGAGAGCTTACTTGCCTGCTTGCACCTTTCTTATTTCCGCATAAATCGCTTTCTGACACTTTGTCGCATCTGCCCCTCGAGCCCCAACCAAATCTGCACGGCGCCGCGGCACCTAGCTGCGCCAGTACGACTACCCGTACGCCTGCCTACCTTAACTCAACTTAGCTCGACTTTCTGAGACCTCGCCTTCCCGCAACGTCACGAGCTCAACTTCTCCCCTTACCTCGCCGCGTGCTCCCGCTCCTCTCCTCAACAAACCAGTTCGCACCAAATTCCAAAACCACCCAGAGCCGCGCGAGATCATGTGCTTCCATCACCCTCTGCCGTCCCTTCATCAGCTGTAGAGCGTGGGGGTCAGAAGACGCTGTCGCCTGCCAGCCTCGTAACATCGTGCACTCATCGCCTTACCTCATTCGCCTCGGCTTCTCCAACGACCTTGGTCAAACCTCTTACCTAGCTCAAACTTTCATCCTTCCATAATACTCCAAAACCCAGGGCCGGTTCCACTCACTCCTGTTATTGTCTTTGGACCTGTTGTCCAAGGCACAAACTACGAACAAGCTGGCTCCTTTCGGGCGATTTGGTCCGCCGAGTCCGCATCCTCATAACCGCACGAGTCTCCTCCGATATTTATTCCCACGAAGCGTACGAGATCGATACCGCGAGCGCGTTCTCAACTTTCGCCTCGATACCCTCCCGCAGCTTAAACACCGATTTCAGTCCAGCATCTACCGATACATCCTCGAGCGCCAACGCAAGCGAAACGAGAAGTCGAGACTCGTCGACGTCTTTGCGCGGCACAGTCGCCGGCTGCTCCTGGGCCCGCCCTCGGTCAGGCCGAAGCGGCATGCGAGGGAGCGAGGAGGCACTATAAGCAAGAAGATGCCCACCTTCTCAGACTACACGACGACTTACGGCGGAGGCGGGGGCGGAGGCGCAGGAGGCGCTAGTAATGGCAGTAATGGCTATGGTTATGGCTCGGCAGAAGATCCACCCACTCCAGGCGAGCGAGGGTTCCGGCGGAAATGGCTGGCGGCGAAGGCAGGGAGCATGTACCGGGCCGCTGCGGTAGGAGTCAACGAGATCAGGGAAGGCTATGCGCAGACGCGGGCAAGGCCTTTGGAGCCGGGTGAGGGTATGCCGAGGACCACAATTCCGGGATCGTTCCCTGACGTTGCCATCACTGTTCAGGGGAGATGACCAGATGGTCATTTTCCCATCGTACGCAAAGAGGCATGTCAAGCAAGATTGGACGGCGACATACCAGCAGCACGCCGAAGAAGAGCCTGGCAGCGCTAGGGACCAAGAGTTTTGGAGGAAAGAGTGGGAGCGTAATGAAGACGAGAAGGCCATCGTGGACATCGACGTCAGGGGATGGGTGTACTCCCCGCACAAAGGGCCGATCACTCGGCGCAACCGCATTCTCATCGGCCTCGCACGTCAGCTAAGCGGCATCCCCCGCTCCCAGACAGGATGCCCCTGCGCCCGATAATCTCTCTGCGTTACACCAATCACACGAGGAACGAAGAGAGCAAGAAAAGATTGCGAAGGAAGCAGCAGAAATCGAGAAGAGAGGCCAAGAAGAACGGCGTGTGGCGTGTCAAGGTGGCTTTAGCGAAGCGCCAAAGGACGGATCCGACGATGATGCGAATAGTATATACCGAGCGAGATCGAGATCACGAAGTGGCACGCAGACGCCAATGACAGCTCCTGGGTCTCCCAAATTGGCACCGACTAGGACAAACACTACGGGTAATGATCTGACAGATGCCGAGCTGTCTGTCGCGAATGCCAACCTAATGGCTAGGATAGCGCCTTTCATGACTACACCTCTAGTCCAGCTGCCCATCACTGTCTTCTTCTACAATGACGAGAAATCGGCGTCACGGACTGTGCAGACTAATGACGCGGGCCACTTCATCCTACGCGCCGCTTTGGAATTTGTCCCTACGCACGTCCGCGTCCTCGCTAATGAGGACTTGTCGGCGACCCAGGAAGTCAAGATCATCGAACCGAAGGGTGTTAGCTTGATCAGTGACATTGACGACACGATTAAGCGCTCCAACATTTCGGGTGGCGCAAAGGAGATATTCCGCAACACTTTTGTCCGCGAGCTCAAGGACTTGACGGTGGAAGGTGTTCGGGAATGGTACAACGAGCTACACTCAATGGGGGTCAGCATGCACTACTGTTCGAACAGCCCCTGGCAGCTTTTCCCGGTACTGGCCAGTTACTTCATGATAGCCGGCTTGCCGCCTGGATCACTTCATTTGAAGCAATACAGTGGCATGCTGCAGGGTATCTTCGAGCCGGTTGCGGAGAGGAAGAAGAGTACCCTCACCAGGCTCATGCACGACTTCCCCGAACGCAGGTTTCTCCTAGTTGGTGACAGCGGAGAGGCAGATCTGGAAGTGTACACAGAGCTAGTGGAAGCCCACCCAGGACGCATCATCGCCATCTTTATCCGCGATGTGACAACGCCGGAGCAAGCTGGGTACTTTGATACATCTTTCGAGAGTAGCAGCGCACGTCAGAGGGGCTCAATATCCAAGGCCACGGACCACAGCGATGTTCCGACGAACCGTCCTGGGCTTCCTCCACGCGGCGAGGCAAAGACGGTCGGGCCTGTCATGGGCGATCTGATCGACTTTTCCGACGAACCTGAAGAGACCACGCTGAACGACGCTGCTGCCCTGGCCCAGATCCAGGCCAGACCGAAGCCACATTCAAGCGCCACCGACATTGCTGTTAGCCGCAAGCCCCCTCCGCCACGACCCAACAAGCCAGCTGCGCTTCGCAGCGCTCCGTCTGATACCAATGTGCCCACAATTAAAGTCAACAGCATGGGTGCGACGCCTCCCCCGATGCCGAGTGCTCGCAAGCCGTCTGCAGACCGGAGCAACCCTCACCCTCTGTCGCAAATGCACAACTCATCTCAACAGACGATCGGAAGTAACAGGAGCCTGCCGAGTATGGCCAAGATACCAGCTACCACGTCACAAAACGACGCTAGTAAGACAAGCAAAGTTGCACCGGCGCCTCCACCGCCTCGGCGTGGGGGGACAGCTTCTAGCTCCCGTAGTCTGAGCCCTCGGAGCCTCGACGGCCGGCGGAGACTATCGGCTAACGGAGACATCGACTTCGAAGCGCTGCCGCCCTCCGCCGCTTCCCGTCCACAGCAAGTTCAGCCACCGCCATTTGTGAGAGCGCAGACGGCCAGTCTAAGGTCCGGATCCACATCCCCGACGTACGGCAGCCCGAGCCTGGGGCCAACGGCGGCGGCTCCGAATAGGAAGCACGAGCTGTGGATGCGTCGACTGCAGCGGGCCCAGGAGATCTTGGAGTCGCACGGGGTAGCTTTGTATACCTGGCGAAGGGGCGACGATGTAGTAGCCGAGGCTGTGGGAATGGTGAAGGAGGAGCTGAAGAGGGTTGGCCTCAACGGGGAGAAGGACGCGAAGACGGAAGGAAAGAGGTTTGAAAGGCAGATTAGGAGGGAGCAGTCGCAGCAACAGCAGCATCAACAACAGCGGCCGCAACAGCAGGGGGCGTACCAGCAAGGGTCATATCAGCAGAGAAGGTGATCGTCTAGAGATTCCGCGGGCAGCATGGAGACAACTTTAAGAGGAGGCGTGGTTGGGGGAAAGCGGCAAGCCGAAAGGGACGGGGCCGGAGAAACGGAATAATAAAGGCGCTGGGTGAGTGGTTGATTCAAGTAAATAATTTTTACGATCAAGTCTGAAATCCTTCCAAACCACGCGATGTCATGTTCCGAAGTGTTCGGCATGATGATCTACAAATTTATGCCTGTAGTTCTTCCGAGCATGATGATGGGCAAGAAGATACGATGTAAGGGAGGGACGGACTAACGAGGCGATGAATGGGAGGTGTCAAGAAGAACGCATGGCATGTGTGGCACTGGCACATGGTCCCCCTCCCACGAGGCTAACAAGAACGAACGCAAATAGTTCGGATACATGTTCCGAGTTATGGGGAGGATCATGCAGAGAGTAGCGGGTGGTGGGATGTTGGCCGAATTCCCACTGAGAGGCAGTTTGAAGAATATTATGGTTATGCTTCAGAATCGCCGCACGTCCCTCTTCTCCTTTTTGAGATAGATGACGGGATCATATTAGCTATTGCATCCCACGAGTCCCGGAGTCCGAGGCTGCCTTACTCAGCCGAAGTTGACGGGAGGAACCCGGGTATGGCTGGTGAGTTAGTTGACGTGAGCTGCTCTTCTTGGGGGGGTGTATCCCTGGGCTAGATGGGTAGTCTCGGACGCGATAGAGGTCCGTGTGGGATAAAAGTCTTGCTTTAAGAACATAAGACGTCGTTTAGATTGAGATTCTTGCCGGGACACTGTATCCCACGGTATTGGGATTAAATAGGGGCTGAGGGTGATTGGTGGGTTTGGTATAAGCTTTTTTTGAGTTGATTGTCCACTACTGTCATCCCGTTCATCTGGTGCAGTACCCTGACGAACTAGATAGTATCTTTCCCAGTTTTTTGTCCATCTGCTCCAGAGTCCTAGCATGGGCCCTCACTTCTTCTATCTGACTTGTCAGAAGAAAGCTTAATGCGCACGGGTTTCAGAACGACTGGGGGCGTGTACCTTACGTGAAGCGCGCCAACGATCTTGGATAGATTTTCTATTCTTGTGAGGAACGTGCTTCTTTGTTGAAGCGCATTGCCATCGTTGCACGTGGGCTCGGGTTCGCGGGAAAGTCGGACTCTCAACCCAAAGATGGACTGTGGATTGAACTGTGAGTGTGAGAAGTGGGAGGATAGGGGTTCGTTGGCGATTGACAGCGGGCAGTTGGCAGACAAGAAACAAGTAGAAATTCTGGATATAAAGATGATAGAGTTCGCTGGTCCTTTGGGTTTTTTGGACTTGGTTCATCATCAACAGCTTTCAAGAGCTTTCGCAAATAAGATCACAATAACTCTTTTTCGTTTCGTTTTATATATTTTTTGCTTTAACGGCTGGGTCGTCTCATATGACAGCTGGTTCTATCAACACACCAAGAATCTCCCATATAGTAGAGCCAAGACTCTTCATCAAGTTCATCCCAACCGCTTTTTTCGTCATAGCCAAGACGCTATCATCCACTTACCCCCTCACCCTCAATACCACCATCTCATTTCATCTCACCTCGAGATAGTCCACTTTACGAGCTAGACTCACAATGTACATCCGAACCAACCTCCTCGTCTTGGCCCTCTGCCTCTCCACCCTTGGCTTGGCCTCGCCTACCACCAGCTCAAAGAGCGGCTCCAAGACGTCGCATAAGGGGAGCGGTGGTTCTTCCAAGGGCTCGAAAGCGCACTCTAGCGTCCCAGCTCATGCGCCAAAGGGCACTACGGCGCCGAGTTCCGGGTCCGCTGCCGGTGGCGGCGGTGGTGGGGGTGGTTCCGCGGCAGGCAACGGGACGACTTCTGGCGGCGCCAACACGGAACTGCAGACGACGTTCCCGACGGCCAAGGGGTCGCAGAACATTGCTGCCGTGAAGACCATTGCTGCGGGCCAGTCGTTTGACGGCGGCATGGTGATGTGGGATCGGAGTCCGAGTACCTGCAAGGGCCAGACCGAGGGCGGGAACAAGGACGCGGTGTTTATCCTCGAGGAAGGGGCTACGATTAGCAACGTGATTATTGGACCTAACAATGGCGAGGGGATTCACTGTTTGGGGAGTTGTACCATCAACAACGTGTAAGTCAAAACCTTGTCCCAAGCTCACCTGCCCTACTCCCTCTTCAACGTGATCTTCTTTCTCAAGCTCAGCCACTGACATTAATACATAAAGCTGGTTCCAAAAAGTCTGCGAAGACGCCATCACATTCCGCCAAACGTCTGGCACATCCTACGTCAACGGCGGCGGCGCCCAAGACGCGGCCGATAAAGTCCTCCAGCACGACGGCGGCGGTACCGTCGCCGTCAAGAACTACTTTTGCAAGAACTGCAGCAAAATGTACCGCAGCTGCGGCAACTGCAAGACGCAGGTGGCGCGGCACTCGACCTTTGACAATATTCGGCTCGACGGCGGCAAGGTCCTGAGCGGCGTCAACGGAAATTTAGGTGATGGGACGATTGTAAGGGACTCGTGCGTGCTGGGCGGCGCGCAGGTGTGTGAGAACTTTGAGGGGAATAGTAGCGGTGCGGAGCCCAAGTTGGTTTCGAGCGGGCCGGATGGGAAGTTGTGTGTTGCTACGAATGTTAAGACGAGTGGGTGTTGAGGGGGTTGTTGGGGAGGAATATGGAGAGAGTCTCGGTGAGACTCTGGAGGAGTGGCGGGTTCCATTGTCTATACTTTGAAGCAGTACATATGATTTAGAAATGGCTTAGATTTTTGGCCAACCTAGAGTTGGTCCAGTGTCTAGGCTGAAGCTGTAGATACATCCACATTGTCACGAAACCTATTTTAGTCCATTGTCAACACAGATGAAGGTGTCTAGCCTGCTTTCTTACGTGGTTCTCACTCACTCAGAATTATGTAGACTGTCTGAACCGCCCTTGCTCCTCGTTTCTCTTTGACTTCAAGCAAGTCCTTCTTAATATCTCAAGACCACAACTCGGAATCACGGAATACTACGATCAGAATCCCATACCCTGCCCTTTTCGTCCTCACGATTACCAAGTCTTTATGGACGTGGGGTTCGTGACCAGGATATCCCCTCCAGCCGACTTTCGAAAGTCGCGCCAGACTAATCGGCCCCGCCCTCATTATCCCCACCACATCCACAATGAGGGCTTCAGAGTCTTTCTTCCCACAAGAAAGACGCACTCCATAATCATAATTATGAGCCGCCGCTTCCATATCCACTGGGCGTATCAACTCGCTTTCACTGGTCTATTAGTCTAGTTGGTTAGGACGTCGGATTCTGATGAAAGCTTCGCTTCAAAAGACTTCCGTAAGCCCAGGTTCGAATCCTGGATGGACCTTTCTCACCTTTTGCCGTTGTGGCAGATGGTTATACAATCCGCGAGTAAGAACATGTCATCATGGACTTTTGCCAGGGTTGACTTGCAACATCTTGGTTTACGTCTTGTTTGAAACATTAAGTCGCCCTTGGTTGCATGTACCGATATTGGCAAGTAGTGTAGCCAAGAACTGAAGTGATCTTGGTAAGCGTTTGTGTTTGGAACAGAAAGGAAAGTTGATATTATTTGCTGTGGATTATGTTTATACACATACTACTTTTTATTAAGACCTGTCAAAGAGAGACAATGTGCACGCGGTGCTGAAACGGCGACGTCGAGTTTAACTTGATATATGGGGCATATTACTGGGATACATCAACCTGGGAGGCTAATTTACTCTGTCTTGGCAACCTGCAATCCCCCATGTTTTGTTTGGTGGAGTCTAAACGATGAAAATGCCTTCACGCTCTTTTGCTGTCAAAAATTCAAATAAAGTACGGAGTGGTATATTCTTGCTTTACATCAATGGTTAAGAATCGGCCTTGCCGTTGAGAAATACGCGAAAGGCAGGGGATATCAGGCAATCCCACCACGAGAGAAGTCTTCTTCAAAGCCCGCCATGGCTTCATTGCCTAATGTGGCCAAATGGACCGGACTTCCAGGGAGATCGGACCAGGGTCAAGGGGGCTGTCGGCTGTCCACCGTTTGCCGAGCGCGGCATTATGGGGAGCATGGACGGGGTTCATCTCGTATCGTCAGGGGATCACCGTATTCAAAAGTGACACTCTAATAATAGGAATCATGTGGATATCTGTAGGCAATGAATAAGACGTGAGGAAGTCCCTTTGGGTCGCGGTCTAGAGGGGATGTCTTGACAGCGACTGCTCGAAAGACCGATATACGAATTCGTTGTCCGCTTGCCTTTGGGCAGCTTGCTATCGTTCAATATGTACCCTCACTCGTTCTTCGGTCTTTTGACTTCGTGCCTTTTATTCTGCCCCATTACTCATGCGATACCAACCGAACGACGCCAGGCCAACGACACCTCTGGCGACATTCAGACCTACTTCAATCTAAATGGCGCAGCGCACGGCGACAAGGTCAAGTCTCTCATTGCCGATGGCTACCGTATGATATCCTTGAGCAACTATGGCACAGCGCCGGATGCAAAGTATGCCGCCGTCTGGGTACAGCGGGATGGAAACCCTTTTGAGACAATCTACGGTGCAGACGAGGCGACATACGACGACTGGTTTGACTCATGGAAGTCCAAGGGCTATGTACCGACGCACATTTCCGTCACGGGACCTGCTGGCAGCGCCATCTACGCAGGCGTCATGGAGAAAGCCAATGTCACCAACTGGACACAACTTTGCGGTCTCAACAGCCCCTATGAATTTGACAATGCGACAAATGGTATCGACATGGTTGTGAAGGGCTTCAGCATGTACGGTGCCCCCTCAGACCGCCGCTACTGCGTTCTGGGCCATGAGAATGTCGGAAATCAGATGTCTACTATCTTCTACTCATCTGGTAATTACACCGTCGATTATCCCAAGATCTATGACTCAGAAACAGCGAAGCGCTTCTGGAGACCTTCTCGCCTATTTCTTTCAGACGATCACGTCGTTACTCCTCAGTTCGTGGACACCTCCGTTGGAAAGTGGGTAGCTACGAACGACCTCACTGCCGAAGAGCTGTCTTCTCAAATTGAGTTGCAGAAGCAGCAGGGCCTTCACCCGATCGACCTTCACGGGGGTGCTTCCGGAAAAGACGTTCGCTTTGCCGTCATTTTCGCTGAAAAAGACATTCCCGAGCCCCGAAAGTGGACGGCCACCGGCTCCTTCAAGGGATTCAAGGACAACGTAGGTGCCACAACGGCCTTCGACGCCGCAATGCAGGCCTGGATGAAGAAGAACGGCGTTCGCCAGGCCCAACTCGCTATCGCGTCCAACGGCTCGACCATTGCCGAGCGCGGTTATACCTGGGCAGAGACTGACCGACCCACCGTTGAAACGGACGACATGTTCCTCCTCGCAAGCGTAAGCAAGATCTTCGTTCACGCGGCCATCTTCAACCTCATCGAGGCTGGGAAGCTCAACTACTCCACGGCCGCGTACCCCTTACTCGGATACGACGAGTTCGCAGACGCCCGCGCAAAGGATATCACCATCGATCACCTCCTCACACACACGTCCGGGTATAATCGCGATCGGTCCGGCGACCCGAGTTTCTTGTTTCGTGAGATTGCTATCACCCTGTTCAACGGCACCCGTGCCGCGACGCTGCGGGACGTCATCGAATACCAGGTCGCCCGCCCGCTCGACTTCGCCCCTGGCACGGACTACGCCTACTCAAACTATGGGACCATGCTCCTGAGCTACATCGTCAGCAACATCACGGCGACGCCCTACCTCGACTTCTTGAAGGACAACATCTTCGGCGATCTAGACGTACGTCTGTACGAGACGGCTGCGGAGAAGCATGCTGGAGACCGCATCATCCAGGAGAGCAAGTACACGGGCTACGATCCGCGAGAACCACAATCTTACCATCTCGTGCCGGGTCCGTACGGCGGTGACGGGGCAATCAAAGAGGAATGCGCAGGTGCTTTCTCGCTAGCGGCGAGTGCGGGTACGGTGGCGAGGTTCATCGGCTCACACGCCGTCAGTGGCACCGGCGGCCGGTCGCCGTTTGCGGAGCGGGACGGGACGGTGGTTGGGGCGCGGACTTTTGCCTCGAGTAGGCCTGATGTTGACTGGGCTCTGACGATTAATACACGAGAGTATATCTCTGAGGCGGAGTTTGATGACCTGAGGTATTGGAAACTACCTTTTGTATTTGAGGACTTTGCAGTGGCGTAGACGGAGCAGAAGATAAATAGAAGTAATGTCAAATTGGAAACTTGTGAACGTGAAACCTAGTGTTGATCTCGGATATACTACTACAGTGATACAAACCTGGAGCGCTCTCAACGGCTCAAGATAACTTGCTCCCAATCACGGCATACTCTCTCAACGCTTTCAATGCTTCCACGTGCTCCTGCTCAATCACCTGAGCATGCTTCAGAGACCTAGGCGTAATTGAGCAAGAGAATGGTAGTGGACTCGAATTGAAGCCATCCGAGTATGCGAAGCTGCGTGTACATCCATCAAGTCAACTTCGGATCTATAAGCGCTCAGGGGTAGGATTGGCACTTACATGTCCACCTCAACATCCCTGCCTTTCTCATCCATTTTGGGGTTGACCTCAAACCCCCAAAGTATCCTCGCGATATTCAGGGCTACGGAAGCAGATCCAAGGTGCATGCCCGGGCAGATTCGGCGACCCCAACCAAAGGCACTGTGGCCGAATGTGCCAGGATATTCGCGTTGAGTCAAGAAACGCTCAGGCCTGAACTCATGGGGTTCTGGGAAGTCCGCTTCGTTGAGATGAACTAGAACGTTATAAGTCAGAGTACTAAATGGGATGAAGAGCACCTCGGGCTATACATACTGCTCCACAAAGGTGCGATAACGGTGCTGCCCTTTGGGATGAACATGCCCTTGTAGACATGATCCGCGGTGCTCGCATGAGGAGTGCCACCGAGCACGGCGACAGGTCGCCAGCGTAACGTCTCCGCAGCTATGGCACGAACATACTCAAGCCTATTCAGATCATCAAACGTGGGCAGCCGGTTGCTTCCGACGACTCTGTCGAGTTCCTCTTGCGCTCTTGGTATGAACTGCGGGCCAAACTTGGCACAAGCCAGGAAAAAGCTGGCTAGAGACCCGGCCGACTTGAGACATTGGTTTGTTAGTTATGTCGGGTCTTAACATGAGCACGCATCATGGAACGGGGATGTATCTTACTGTCTCGACGCCGGCTCCGAACGGTGAACCTGCTGTGTACGCTATTTCGAGGTCTGACATGCCGAGGCTGACTTGTTCTTGAAGCAGGTGTTTTGCGAAGGACTCTGGCGCGACGCCCCGGGACATTTTCTCGCGGACTTCGTCCATAAGTTCGGTGTACATCTGAACATCTTTTTGTCGTTGTTTTAAGACCTCGGCTTTCCATGGAGCTAAGAAGCTGGGGACGTATTTGAGAACAGGGTATCTTTCCACGGCAAACTTTCCAGGAATGCTACATGCCGAAAAGAATCGTCAGAAATGCCAAGTCTACAGAGGACTCGAGAAGAAGAAGAAGAAGAAGAAGAAGGAGGGGAAGTTTACTTGACCGAGGTCAGACGTCCCATTGACTCAGCATTGCGTCGGACAACGATATCAGTGGCGATGTCCTCCACTCTCCTACCGTACGTCACCGTCACAATAACAGAGGCCGCATATCGTTCAAGGTGCCTTCGAAAGTCTTCGGGACTCGTGAGAAGCTCATGCATAAGCACTTTGGACTCCAGACTCTGCACCGGCCGGTACGTCTCGCTCTGCCGCTGCATGAAGCCGCTGTGCAGGAGCTTTCTCCATCGCCGCCAAAAAGGGGAGTAAGAGGCCATCAGGCCCCTCATTCCGCCGGAGAGAAGCTCACCGCCCATGATAAAGCGCGGGCGTGATGAGAAAATTGAGCCTTTCTTTTCGAGGAGGTCCCACGCCGCTTGGGCTGAGCCGAGCACGATGGTTGGCGTCGGGCCCATCTGAAGGTAGACGACATCGCCATACTCTCTACTCAATTCCTGGAACCAGAGCCATGGCTTTCGGATGCCTGTCTTGATGACCTTGGGGCCTGGGGGAAGTTGAGACCGATGTGAGTAAAGCTTCCATTCTTGCAGTAGCTATTCGAGGTGACGAAGTCAGGACACTGTCGAGTAAGTAAAGCCTGTCAGGAAAGAGGTTTCTTACCCGGGGGAATGTGAGAGCTAGGTAAGAGACTCCAGCAATCACCGCCAAGTAGGCGAGAATGTCAATGAGCATGATGAAGCGATTGACTATTGGTGGACCGGGGTAATGAGTTTGTAGCTTCAAGACACGCATACATAGATGTTGAGTCGCCAATCTTTCTTCGGTTATCTCAAAAGACTTAGCCGGGGATACATATGGGCTCGAAGGGGGGAAACAGCACTAGATAGTGATCAAACCCGAGGTTATTCAATCTTTCGACAGTCAGTCGAGCGGCTAGCGCTTCAACTTCGACTCTTCTCACAATTGCCGATCTTGGCGAAGACAATTCAGCAAGCCACATATGGGTCTTTTCAATCCTTCCCGCTCGACAGTCATGGGAAAATCAAGTCACGATACGGAAAACTCCCCTTGATAACCCCGCAGTCTGGGTTCAGAGCTGCACGTGGGTTACGCGGGGGAAGCAAAATGCGTGTGGGGGAACCACCCCCGAAACGAAGCGGCCCATGCATGCTTCTTGCTGACTCCAAACTTACAAAGGCCTTGGTTGGATGGCGGATAATCATACCCTGGTCTATGGTAGCATCACCGCGGCAGTTGTTCGAGTGAGATGAAGGACATGGAAGATGAAGTACAAAGTCTAGGAAGTCCCTGTAGCCCCGGATTCGAACGATCGATGTTCCCTGCTTGTATAATACTTGAGAATACTTCAGGACTCCAAACCTTCACCAAAGTGCAGACTTGAGCTTCACTTACATCTCTGCTATGAAACCTGAACGTTCCGGTTGGCTGAGCAAGCCATTCTTGACGTCGATCCTTCTTGGCATAGGAGGGTTTCTCTATGGGTAGTGAGTCTTTCTGCGCAACAATAACATCTTATCAACTACATTCTCACACAGAAACGTAGTGATTCTGGAATCATCACACCTAGCTTGGCGCTCAAATCTTTTCTCGCATATTTTGGAAACCCTGATGCTCCTCTTCGAGGTGCTATTGTGTCAGTATATCAAGCTGGAGGTATGGTCTGCTCTGAGAACGGCAACATCTATTCGTCTAATGATTTTACTAGCATGGCTTGGAAGTGCATCTGTTGGTGTTACCAGCGACAAGTTTGGCCGCCGTAAAGCCATCGCCTTTGGCTGCGTATGGGGCGTCATCGGCGGTGCCTTGATGGCGGGTGCTGCCCATGTCGCTATGCGTATGTAAATCTGAAATGTGAATCACATGAAAAGTAATGCTGATAAGAGTCAGTCATCATGGGCCGACTGCTAGTTGGCTTTGCAGTCGGCACAATCACTGGCGTAGCTCCAGTATTTGGAGCAGAAATTGCAAAGGTAGGTTGCATCACTCTACGAACGTATCTCGAAGTTCGCCAGAAGCTGATGTTCGCTAGACACACGAAAGGGCCAGGATCACAGCTGTCAATCAAATGAGTAAGTTGGAGCGTCAATGGCAAGTCTCTCGTCACGCATGCTAATGAGATAAAGTGGTCGCTTGGGGCTTCTTCGTTGCTCTCTGGACCGGCGTCGGCGAAGGCAAATGGCAAAGTCCTAATCAGTGGAGGCTCGGCTTCGCCATCCAGAGCGTCCCCGCCTTGGTCTTGGGCATCAGCGTACTCTTCCTCGGCGAATCGCCCAGGTGGCTCTGTCTAAAAGGTCGACACGAGGAAGCCGAAAAAGCTTTCCGCAACTACCACTACGATGGATCCAATGACGACTGGTGCCGCAACGAGTTTACCATCATCCAGGTCAATATTGCAGAGGAGTTACAGGCTCAGGGTCGACTATCCTGGGGCGACCTATTCAAGACGCCAGCTTTCCGCAAACGTCTCTTTGTCGGCTCTTTCGTGTGGGCTGCTGCGATGCTTTCTGGCATTTCGTTTGTGCAATATTACCAAACGGCCATCTATGCCACGCTGCAGTTCAGCCAGGATCAGCAACTTCTCGTCAGCGGTCTCTATGGTTCTGTGGCGCCCGTGGCATGTTTCATCTCGCTGTTCTTCGTCGATCGCATCGGTCGAAGGAAGATTCTCATCGTGAGCTCGTCTCTATTGTCGCTTTGTTACTCGATCATCACCATTTTAGCAGCGGTTTACCCTGCAAGACCCGGATATCCAACCAACGAGGCGGCCCAGCGCGGTCTCATTGCGTGTATTTTCGCTGTTTCAGCCAACTATTCTGCCCTCCTGGGACCCATGACATGGATCATTCCGTGAGTATCATTCCGAGTGTCTCTATATTAAATGCCGTGTTGACAGGTTTATAGACCTGAAGTCTTCACTACGGAGCTCCGAGCCAAAGCGAACGCCATAGTCCAGGTCATTCATTATTCCATTAGTCTTATCATTACGCAGTGTTCGCCAATTGCTCTGGCCGCAGTTGGCTGGAAGTACTACGTACGTTGATTATGCTCAAATCATATTTTGACGAGTTTGTCTACTGATTTGAAGGCTCAGATACTTTTCATCCTCACCAACGCTCTCTGCGCTATCGTCTTTGCGTTCTTCTATCCCGAGACCAGAGGTATAAACATTGTAACCCACCGTACACGGGCAGGAGCTTACATTACACTCATAGGAAAATCCTTGGAAGAAATTGATGAGATCTTTGGCGATGTCAAGATCGTGCGTGATGTTGACTTCGCCGAGAAAGCTGGAGTTCAAGAAGTAGAAATCCGTCAGCGACACTGAAGAAGTTGTGGGGTTTCAACCCGACAGTAGAAATCAGGAGTATGCGTCTGCTAAGATTAGGTACATCATATGAGGTACGTTGACAATAGAGACGTCCAACCTCAATTTAGAAACAACGGATCTCGATTTCTGGTTCAAAAGTCCATGTGATGTTCTATGGAGGCTAAGAATTATAAAAGACTGTTTTCAAGAAGATTTGGAGAAGTAGTCATAGTTCCTGCAAGAGATTTCGTTTGGTACCATGACACGTCCGTTGATGCTGCCACCATGCAGATGTTCTACCTTTCGAGTGAGTGCTTGGGATTAGATTTCAAATTACAATACGTTCCAGAACTGCTCATCACTACTCTCAATCCAAATTGCTGTACTTGAGGATGAAAAAGCATCCTCATGTTCGGGATTCTCGGTTGATTTTTTTATTAAATATTAATTCGCTAAAATACCCCCTGCCAAGCGTGGACTGAGATTTCTTGCGTGCTCAAACTTCCAAACTTCAAACACAAACTTTTATGTCCAATCCAAGCAGCCAATTTGGCACATATCATATATGTCGTGATGGATCAATCGTTCTCTTCATTGCTTCCGAACTACAGTCGGTCCCGATGCCTTCCGAGTCAGCTCGACCGCAAATTTCCGTTTTTCACTTCCCTCACGACAACGGATGGTGGTGCTTGAACCGGGCTCACGGCCGCTTCCATGTCAATGGCTCGCTCTCCCCCCTCCATCTGCACCACCAGAAGGTGACTAGCCGTGCCATATCGCAACGCCCTCCCCCATTGGTGTCTCCCTACATTTAAATAGACCAATACGTATGTCCATATCAGGATGGATCCCGCGCTCATGAGCAGCCAGGCGAGAGCGACGGACTTGGTATCCTGCGACCAGTCTTCGTGCAAAGCGTGCCGCATGGTAAAGAGGCTGAGAGCCTGCAAGCCGATCCAGGTGAACCAGTAGAAGTAGACCATACCGCCAATGAGACCAGGCGGGGGAAGAATGCATTTGTGGATGCTAAAGACCGCTGCGTAACCAGTTTGCGTGAGAACCAGGACGATCAAAAGGTCCGCCATCCAGGCGATGGGTTCTTTTGACTCCGAGGATGCTCTCATCAAGGTCATGATTACCAGAATCGTGGTGAAGAGGCATGCGCAGAGGAGGACCATGACTGAACATCTGGCTTCTTCCAAGAGACTTGTGCGTGGCGACCATGGTTGTCCTCTTCGTCGACGGAGCCACATCTTTGCCCGGGCGAGTAGAACACTGTAGAGAGGCATTGCTGGCTTCTTTGAGGGAGAGGAGGAAGAGGAGGAGACAACCCGGTGTTTTCTTCCCGGATTTAAAAAGGGCGGTGTTGTTGAAAGAACACTGAATAACTTGAGGCTGCAAAATTGAACGAACAGTCCGCTCATCAGCGGCCGCTATGGTCTCACAAACGGTGAAGAATCGACTTATTTAAGAATCTGCTCTACTTGGCTCGGGAAAAGTCATGATGTGTTTTCAATCGAAGAGGCGTCAGCAGAGTTCATGTACACCTGCACAAGCATTTGGGGGCGTTCGAGTTGATGTGGGCGAATTGCACCTTGATAGGTATGATTGACTTCTATTGATACTCAAATTTGTGTCCAGCGATTCAAGACTGCACCTTAGGTAGGATCATCTGAATGAATGCTAAAGGGTGAGATTTGGGGGAAAGAGAAGAGGAAAGTGTGAAATTAGATATCGAGTGAATGGCGACAACAGAGATTTATTCTGATTCTTCCTTCTTGTTTAAGCCATTCCGGGGACGTTGAAGGTTTCTTGTTGGCAACAACGTTCAAAGTCATGTTTAAGGTCACGAGATAAGCTAATTTCGCCCGGTCTCCGAACGGGCCGAGAGGGTCGGACCACGCTGGTTGATGACTTCGGCGTGACTGAAAGTCTTCGGTTACAACTGCCTGGCGAATTCACCTGTAGTTGAAGTCGTCCCGGATTGTCTCCGATGTGGAGCATTGATAGTCGAATGCACATGAAATGGTTGTCACGGCGATCAGATCAGACGGCCGTGAGGGCCTCTTGTTGAGAAGAATATCGCTCACTTACGAGACACCCCGCGCGGGCAATTGAGCCCTCCCCGGGATTGTATGGGTCGACTGGACGCTCCCCTCCAAATCTCCAACATGTTTCCCCCTCGACCGTGCAGAGTCGATACCCGCAGCTGTGCGAAGACCACCATGTGTCTGGTGTGAAGTGGAACTGTGGTGAGAGCCTCGAACGGTGAACCAAGCAGCGGACCGGTGGTTGGAGGGTCAAACTTCAGAGTCTCCGTAGCCCACCCGCAGCGACCCGAACCCCACGCTCCATACTCCGTGTCTTCCCCCTCACCGACATGCCTCCGCGCCCGGCTGCCCAGCTCCGCACCAACAGGAGTTCCCAGACTCGATGGAGTGTACACGAAGAGTACTTGGACACGACGCGTCCACGAGGGCGCGGGGCAGGTTGGGCCCCCCTCTTCCTCGCTGCTATCTGCGGTAAAATGCCCCTCTCATGGGAAGCTGGAACTTGAAGACAGCATCGACGATGCGAGGCCTTGACTAATGGCGCGCGCTGCAGGGCCGGGGTGGGTTGGATGTGGGCTTCTGTGGATCTCCCAGCTGGACTCTTGGCCGCAACCATGTAGTTTGAGACCGATTGGGCGGCGTGGTTTTTCCATTAAGGCCTAGAACTTGGTTGCCAGGTTTTTCCCCTTTTGTGATAAGCTAAGAACAAACTCACCGAGCAGCCGTACTTAGTTATGTAGGTCTCTACATTTATTCGGACTGAAGATATCAAATACTGTAGTTCGACAAATTCTACCCGATTCTCGGTCAGTGCGGTTGGATTAGGAGTCGGCAGGAAAGGGTTGCGCCAAGCGAGGACCAAGATCAGATTGATGAGCTGTCCAAGCTGCATGGCGCATCTTACTGCAGTCCTCGCATGTGGGATTACTCAGATACAGATTCGTACATACCAAGTACAAAGTATTATTCTAAATATCGAGACTATTCTCTGTTAGGTATGCGTAGGAGTACGGCAATACTGCCTCAATGTCTACCTGCGGCCCATCCGGGTCCCATTAATCTAGATCCACCAGACTGGCGGGCACTTGAAGGGAGAGAGCATGGGTTCACCCATGTATCTAGGCATTCCTGACAACCTCATTGCTGAGTATTGGTCCGTGTTTAGCCCCGGCGTCTAGTCCGTGTGCCTGTATCAATGACATCAGCGGGGTTCCCGGGATGCCGTCACGGCCGGCCAATTCCCAAAGCTACCCCTCCATCATGCCACCTTATTGACCCCTCGGTCTTTTTTTTTTGGGCTCAAAGCACGCCGTCCTCTCAGCTATTCAAAGCTGCCTTTCTCCCGCTGATCCTCTCAAAGTTTTCCCTCTCTTCCTTTCTCATTCCAAAAAGTTTGATACCCAAAAAAGCCTTCTCTTCAATCTTTGTAGACGCCTCTTTAACCTTTACAACCAAGCCACATTCACCACCACCAATCCTTCAATATGCCTCAGTCCATTCCCACCGCTTCCCGTCTTTTGGACCTCTTCAGCCTCAAGGGCAAGGTCGTCGTTGTCACGGGTGCCTCCGGCCCCCGCGGCATGGGCATTGAGGCTGCCCGCGGCTGCGCCGAGATGGGTGCCGACCTGGCCATCACCTACTCTTCCCGCAAGGAGGGTGCTGAGAAGAACGCCGCCGAGCTCGAGAAGGAGTACGGCGTCAAGGTCAAGATCTACAAGCTCAACGTCAGCGACTACGACGAGGTTGAGAAGACCACCAAGCAGATCATCGCCGACTTTGGCAAGATTGATGCCTTCATCGCCAAGTAAGTTTCCGAATCTCCCTCTAATCCCGCGCGACTTTCCAGTGTCGAGGGAAGTCACTGACGATTTTGCCCTCTGCAGTGCTGGTGCTACCGCCGACGCCGGCGTCATTGACGGCACCAAGGAGGCCTGGGACCACGTCATCCAGATCGACCTGAACGGCACCGCGTACTGCGCCAAGGCCGTCGGCGCCCACTTCCGTGAGCGCGGCTCCGGTTCCTTCGTCATCACCGCCTCCATGTCCGGCCACATCGCCAACTACCCCCAGGAGCAGACCTCGTACAATGTCGCAAAGGCCGGCTGCATTCACATGGCCCGCTCTCTCGCCAACGAGTGGCGCGACTTTGCCCGTGTCAACTCCATCTCCCCTGGTTACATTGACACTGGTCTGTCCGACTTCGTCGAGCAAAAGGTCCAGGACCTGTGGAAGAGCATGATCCCCATGGGCCGCAACGGTGATGCCAAGGAGCTCAAGGGTGCCTACGTCTACCTTGTCTCCGATGCTAGCACCTACACCACCGGTGCCGACATCGTCATTGACGGTGGTTACTGCTGCCGGTAAATGCCTCGTTTTCAGTGCAGACCGGGCTGGAACAACAGCACATGGATACGGAAGACTGAGAGGTTTCTTGTCCTGGATATGATGTTATGACTACTTAAAAAAATAATAGACAAAATAGTAAAAAACACTGTAATCTCAGTTGATTGATGTGATGAATCAAGCTTGCCTCATGAAGTAATGCCGCAACGCCTCACTAAGGTAATACAGCCCAGTAATACAGCGTCATTCATATCGCGAATACGAGACCTATTGCAGTACTTCAAACAGATCGCTGAAAGTCCATTACATTCATTCCAAACAAATTACCCAAGCCTGCTAGATGAGATGTTCCTCACAAAATCTGTGGCCTCGCAGTATTCGATCTCCGTGATCCTGAGTGATGATGTATGCGTGATGCCATGACCTCGTTCCTGGATCCATTTTCTTAGCGCAATAAGCTAGCTATTGTGGACTACCTGTCAATGCTCCACCTGTCGCGTCCCATCCCATCGTGATCCTGAGCTTGGTCCGTCCACCGCGACTCCATCACAAACCTCCATTCATTTAATCAAGCATGATCAATAACTAAGCTCGGTATGCGAGCTTCACAAAGTTGCAGATCAACCCGTTAAGAAAATATAATCCCACATGAATGCACGGCTATCTGTTTTGCACTCAGATTGAGATTCATGTATCGCTTTAAAAAAAAGTTCAGTACAATAAATGATAGTGGTATTATGGTGTTTTGGTGACGATCATAATGTCGTCGCTGTCTCTCAACGAAATTTCGAATAGGCCCGTCCCCTTTGGCTCGTGCTACCATCATAATGGTATCACAAGTCCTAGGTTCTCCGAATCCCCAAAACATCATCCTCGGAGGTTCTTGGCGATGAAGTGCGGGAGTAACTCCTTTGTCCAAGCAGGTAAATGTCGCTTCAAGGCGATGTGGCATGTCCTGGGACCTAACCAGGCCACTAAACTTGCCATGAAGAGGACTTGAGATCCAATGCTATCAATTTCGTTGAGGTAATAGATGAGTTTGAGGTCCCACGGAAAACGGTTCCAATCACCGATAATGGAGAAAGAATGTCTTCGTATACAAAAGTGAAGAGTGGTATAGGCGACACACCCAAGGCCGGTCGCGGTCTTAAGCAGAGTGAATATTGACGCCAGCGCAATCATTGTCGCAGCAATGAAGAGTATTTCACACCAGTGGCTGGTGAAGAAGTTCCGCGAGAACCTATCCCAGAAATCGAATACACAGTAGAGACAGAATATTGTCAACATCGTAACAAGTGCGGGTGGTGAGAATGTCTCGTGGTCATCGTCCAGGCTTCCCTCCTCACCGACTACTGGGCTCGATGAATCTTCTCGACTATCAAAGGTTTCTCCGAGGGAAAATGTTTCGGAGGTAGTCGGGGTCGGCGCTTGAGATGAATCTTGGGAGTCCTGGAGATTCTCAACAGATGCGCTGGTGTGGAGTATCTGCGTGTTCTTATCCAGTCCAGGTTTAGAATCAGCTTTCGAGTCTGATGATTCTTGATGACTATTGGATGGCGCTTCAGGAGGGAACTCCTCGGCATCATTGTTGAGCCTCATCTGTAATGTAACTATAGATTTCGTTCTTTATAAATATCGGAGAGGGTTTCGAGGTTTGTAACGTCTTTGGGGGTCGAAGTCGAGTGCCAGGGGCGGCTTAGTAGGAGAATATTGCTTGTCCTTTGATTAAAGAGAGGAAATATTGGCTTCTGTAGGAAATCATGGAGTTTGGTCGCAATCTGGCTTATCGGGTGTAAGGCTGCCTATATACGTTCTCTGATCCCACAAGGTGCTCTATCAATCACGGTGTCGCCGATGAGCCTAGACCCGTAAGTTTTGTACCCTGTGGATTGCTGTGACCAGCTTATATTTGCCAAACCTTGATTATTTCCCCATTCTTTCAACTTTTGGACCGATGAGGCTCTCTACGAAGGCCTTGTCCCCCCAAACATATACCCGCACCTTCCCAGGCCGAAGGCATTTCTTCTAGACTTGATAGGTGCTGGGTGCCCTTCTTGTCTCGAACCTACAGGCTAGTGCAGCCAAGTTTTGACCTTTAGAAGGTTGCTCCGGATTGGGACTTGACGATGATTCAAGCTTCTGACCTTCCGTTCCGTGATAATGGTAAGTCTTAAATACGTGATGGTATGCCGCAAATTGAGTTTTAGATAGAGAGATGCCATTGAGGCAATATTACATCTGTTTCTGGCTGCTAGGCGCAACCATGTCAAGAGCGCGATACCAAAGTTCCGTTTGAATTTCTTTCTACATAAGATAAGGTAGATCCAGCAGGTTTTTGCAGGTTATAAACAACTCCCTATAATGCTTTCTGCGGGAACACCTTAAAGTATCACGTGCCTCACACCACTTTCTTTTCAACACTCAGGAGGACCCACCGGACACTGGGACCAGATCAATCTCAACAGAGACGCCCCCGCCAAGTTCGCCGCCGATAGACCGCTTTGTCGTACCCGCGGCGGTATACAGTGCGAAGCGAATAGCTTGTCTAGACCCCTGCTCACCAGAGATGGCTTCAACGTTGAGATATCTAGGATCGTCAAACTGACGAACGGGAACATCAAACGTCCACCGCCCAACACCATCGCCACCATCCTCTGCCGCTCGGTCGTTGATGCCAGCGTACGCCTTCTTGAATTCCTCGCTGCTCACTTCAAGCGAAATTGAATGAACTCCGAGCGATCCATTCGGATGCTTTACATTCTCCGGAACGTGATCCGGCACGCGGAGCTTCCGCGGCGTCCTGTCAAAGCACCAAAACGGCAACTCGCCCCTATCCACTTTTCCGGCTCCGGCTCCGGCTCCGGCTCCAGCAGCGCTATCCGGGAGCGCAACGGCCCACTTTAGCTCCTCGCCATCCGGCCTGATGCGTCCGCCAGGTACGGGGTCCTCGTACACGGCCAGCGACTGCGCGGCGTGCACCCGCTTCTGGATCTCGGCGAAGCCAGACTCGTCCTTGAGGGAGTAGGCCCAGTCGATGATGGTGCCGTCCGGTTTCGGACCCCACTTGTGCTTGAGGCGGTCTTCTCGGCTGATGCCCGCGACGAAGGAGATGATTTCCAGGTATGTGCCGTCTGCGAAGATGACGAGCTTATTCTCTGTGAGGCCGTCGGCGTGGTGGCCGCCTGTGAGGATGGTGAATTCGGTAGAGAGCCAGGTGGGGAGGGAGGCGAGGACTTGGTGAGGAACTAGGATCACGATGTGATCGAGGAGAGGCGGGTTCGAGCTCTGAGAAGACATAATGACGAGATATTGAGAGAAGTATTGTATGAAGTGTATAGCCGGGTCGTCCGTGATGCAGATGATTTCTAAGACGTGCTGTCTCTGCGATGTGTAGCATCTAGGGACATCATCCGGTATTTATCGTTCTATTCCCCGCGCGGCCCCACAATGTCACCATTGCTGATAATCATTGCGAAGAGACGCGGATGTATTAGGTCCGCTATCGGTCGACAACTCTCATAATTCTTTTGCCAAGTCTCTCGCAAATACCTCAAATACCTCAGAGTTCTATCTTGACATGTTTCGATGTATGGCGGAACCTCGACGAGAGCTCCGGCACGTGGCCGGCAGGCGTTCCCGTGCCCACTTCGTAAAGTTAGCTGAGGGTGTCTTATGTAAGCAAGCTGGTCTTGTTGAATAATAATGCTGTCAATCCAAAGGGAGAACTTCCTCTCGCGGTTATACATGGCTCCAGCACATGGAGCACTCCTTCTTTCGAGACTGCCAAATTGCAGAGTCTACTGTCAACTTCAGACGACTGCTTCCTCGTTACCTCTCAGGCAGTGCATCGGCACTCGAGTCCTCGTCAATGGGGCTTGCGTGGGAAACCCAGTCAAACTTCTCAGGGGCTTATGGAACTCGCGGCAGGCCTGCCAGAGGCATTCCCGTTCCTGATCCCAGCGAAAGGAAACCCGGTGGAAGAACCAAATTTTCATCACCACTCCCATAGGGATGCTGCCCATTCAGAAACCTGTTGGTCCAATTTGCTGGTCAACTTACAAAGGAAACATCCTCCGCGACGGTGGAACGTCTCTTTGACCCTCTGTCAGTGCTTGCGCGCTAAAGTTTGGAGGCTCAGTCGAAGGATCCTAGGGTTGTCCCTGGATGTCCACCAAAAGACGCTGGCCCCAAGGGATGGCGCTTGAGCCGGGCCCTGGGCGTTTAGCCTTCTGCCAGACACGAAGCTGACAAGTAGACGTATCCATGACAGAAGAACAGGTAGTTGTCGGTGCCGTTCGAGTGGTGCAACGAATACTGCTGTACGACGTTGTCTCGGACTAGACAAACAACACCCCGAGTCAAGACACCTGAACCATCGGCCCGAGTGGGTCTCTGTTGCATCTCTGCTAAGAGTTCTGCGTGATCAACAGAATCGGCCTCTTCCACGTATGGCCAGTGTTTGCCATAGGCGCACATCTTCTGGCGCCAGTTGTCGAACACAAGTGACCAGCGTCGATGTAACTTTTTGCTGTACGTACTTTGGGCATTGTGCCTAGTCTCTCGTTAATGCCAAAGTTGTATTACGACATTCTTTTCTGAATCAGTACCTACAACGGGCTGGAGATGGTATAGTTTCTCATGCTAGCACCAACTCTGGGCTTACAACTAATAAATGCAGAAGGGCGCCTAATTACCATTTCTGTAGCCAGAGCACTTCCTACGCTCAAAGCATACATACTTTACTCAACGGCGCGCCGGTGGTGGCCACGTACTACGGCTCACCCGCTCCTTAGCCGATCACCGTGATACTTGCGCAATACCTGCATCAAGTCTAACGATTTCATACTGTCGAAGCTTATGGCGTGTCTCGAGGCTAGCGCCGTTTGTGAATGCAGGCTCGACACTGATGGCAATCGTCCTCAGCCAAGCCCGCATTCAATCGAAAACCGACGCAATGGAACGCCGACCCTCCGCCTCCCGGTCAGCCCGAGAACCCCTTCCCATTCGCTCCCGAGGCCGTGCGTCCCATCCCACCCTCCCCTTCCCCTTCTCTCATTGAGGCTCACAACCCAACTTGGAGTTTGGAGGGCGGTAGAACGATGGTACTGGATCACATTTACCCCCGGCCATCTCCCCAAATCGCTTGATTTCCACACATAATGGGCTGCATTCTGATAGTACCCACCCCGGCGATCGCGTGTCTGGGGTCCCGGTGGTAACGGGACGCGGATCACCCTAGGGAGGTGGGAGCCTCTTGGTGTCCGCACATGAAACTCCCACCGTCTGATGCAGGCCCTCGTCCGACCAGGCTTCGTGGCGCTCGCCGCATGAATCTCGTCGCACAGAAACGACCATCGGATGGCAGGCGGGGGGCATTTGCTCACGGCTGACTTGCTGTTCGCAGGTTCACTGCCCCCTCCAGGGCCTCCAGTGCCTCTCCAGCTGGGCCGTTTGTGGATGATGGGGAAGGGGGGAGAAGAAAGTGTTCACATCACACCTCTCGGTCCCGCCCTCCCGTTCGCTGGTGTCATGTCATATAGCCCATGGGTTGACTGCTATTCTTGGATGCTCCCTTTTTTCAAAGTAGCATTGTCGATGGCCTGCCGGTAGTAGATATGTCATGCGGCTCCCCGCTGCCTTATGTACAAACGGTTCTTGATCCTTCTTCCCAGGCCTTCCTGCAACCAAAGCACCCCTTTCGTGTTTGCTTCGTGCTGCCCTTCGCTTCTTGGACCGCAACTTTTTTCTTCGATTCTTCGGATTGAGTCCCTTCTTTTTTTTGACATCATCAACTTATTTCACTTTCGCTTCTTTTTCATTCGCTTAGATATCGAATATGTTGTCAAAGACACTTACACTTTTGGGGTTGACGGCGGCAGCATGCGCCAGGGTGCAGTTCTTGGCAAGTCTTGTATGATCTACGACCGTACTTCGGATCAATGTGTCTAATGCTTTTTGCCTAACAGGGAGTTGCGATTTCAGGAGGTGACTTTGGTTGCGAGATTGATGTAGGTCCCTCCTTCAACATCTCACCTCATCAAGAAATGCAAAACTGACCCAATACCAGGGAAGCTGTCCACTGGGTAAAGTCCAGCTGCCTCTCAGCTCACTGGGAGGCGGCGACGGCGAAGGCCAGATGAACCATTTTGCACAGAACGACAAGCTCAACATGTTTCGACTTCGTCAGTCTACTTGAAATCTCTCTATCTCTTGAGAGTCTAATACTGACAGCCAAACAACAGCCGTCGGATGGCAGTTCCTTGTCAACAACCAAGTAGGCGGCCAACTCAACGCCGCCAACCTTGGAAAATACGACCAAGTAATGCAAAAGTGCCTCGCGACCGGCGCACACTGTATGCTAGACATACACAATTTCGCCCGCTGGAACGGCGGCATCATCGGCCAAGGCGGGCCGACAGACGACCAATTCGTGTCGCTATGGACGCAGCTCGCGACAAAGTACAAGGACAACGCCAACGTCGTATTTGAGCTCATGAACGAGCCCCACGACCTCGACGTCAAACTCTGGGCGGCGACGTGCCAGAAAGTAGTGACCGCGATCAGGGGTGCCGGCGCTGCGTCGCAGATGATTCTGCTGCCGGGGACAAACTTCAACTCGGCTGAGTTCCTTGTCAGCAGCGGGAGCGCGGAGGCGTTGGCTGCGATTACGAACCCCGATGGGACGACGGACAATCTGATTATTGATGTGCACAAATATCTTGACGAGGATAACAGCGGCACGCATAAGCCCTGCACGACGGATAATGTCGAGAGTTTCAGGACGGTGGCTGAGTTCCTGAGGGCCAAGGGACGAAAGGGGCTGGTCAGCGAGACGGGCGCCTCGAGCGATGCTTCGGTACGTCAATCGATTTCCTTGCTCTTTCATGCGCGATGTAACTGACAGACGAATAAAGTGCTTCACAAGCTTCTGCGCCCAAAACACCTTCATCAACCAAAACTCCGACGTCTTCATCGGCCTGGTGGGCTGGGCGGCCGGTAGCTTCAGTACCGACTACGTCCTCAGCCTGACGCCCAAGAAGTCAGGCAACACCTACACCGACAACAACCTCATGAAGCAGTGCGTCCTCGACACGTGGGCCAACACGGAGCAAAACGTCTCGACGCCCGCTACACCACCGGTGGCTTCATCATCATCGGCGGGAGCAGCAGCATCACAGCCCGCCGCGTCCTTAGTGCCGACGAAACTTCCCGCTACCACCCCCTCCGCGTCAGCGGCTGTCCCTACAGCTTCGAACTCGGCTCCGACTTCGGCACCGCGACCTAGCAGCAGCGGCGGCGATGAAGAAGGCATCGCGCCCCCGACGACGATTGTGAGCATGCCGACCACGCTGTTGGTCGACCCTTCTACGCCGACACCACCGGCGGCAACGGGAGCTCGCGGCGGCAGGAATGGGACGACTACGACGACGAGCTCGCCTTCTCTTCCGACGGCGGCGGGGTCGAGATTAGGACGGCTTGATAGTCTGCTAGGACTCGGTTTGGCAGTCGCCTTCTTCTTGTAGAATCAAGCCATTGATGTCACGGAGATTAGCAGATAGGAAGAAAAGAGAAACAGACATCTGGCTGCCATCAACGGCCTAAAAAAAAGTGACTCGACGGAGATTTGAACCGCTAGAAATGGCAGAATATCCCGATGGGACTTAGTCGGCAGTCGCCTTCTTCCTACTGACTTTGAGCCATCCGCACCACAGTCACAAGTGAAATAACCAAAAAATAATCAATTATATCATTGTGAGATGCCAAAAAGCAAAAGCAAAAGTGCCAAAAATAAAGACTCGAACTGGCAAAATGGCAGAATATGGTGCTATCCGCGAGACGCTGGGCGCGGAAGACTTAAATAAATTTCATTTTGCGATCTGTAGACGAGAGTCACACGCTAGACCAATCGGCCAACGTGGAGGGTCTCGCCTATCCCGACAGACTGACCAACTTTGCTCAGCTATAGTGGATGTGGAGTGTGCGTATTCCTTGAGCAACCGTGATGGCTTCCTCGTGCTCCACCTGGCGCGCGCCATCGGGCATGCTTTGGAACCTGAGGTACCTTGCTATCCTGCACATAAGGGTATCTGGAATTCTTTCTTCCTCGCCCGCTTTCCTCCCGTCCTTCCTTATCTGTTTGTCTCTAAACCCACATGCCACATGCCACATGCCACATGCCACCACGTAAATGTGAATACCACCCGCCTTCCAAGATAGAGCTCCCGTCATGGTGGAACAAATCTTCTCCTTCATGGCTAGAAATGGTACGTCTAGAATGATGACTACCACAAAATTCCCCAAAAGCCCCGATACTCTACAACCGACAGCTCTAAGGTCTCCAATGTGGGAACTATACGTCCTGCTTGTCATCTTACGTATGAGCCTCGTCGTCTTGTCCGTCGCCGGGATAATTGGTAGATGTCCTTGGTCGTAGAGGCGAGCCATAAAACAGGTCACGGTGTTTGTTTACTTTCATCACCAAATGCTCTTACTTCACGTGGGGAACTATATTCGTCGTACGGAAGGTATCTTAAGGTAAGAGGAGGCGACCGCTACGTGGTTGAGTTCGAATATAATTCTTCGATAAAGTCGGAAGTCACTACGCACTTCTAAGGGGTATCCGCCTTCCTTCCCAAGCTCCCGCTCGACGGGGCCGCACCTGCCTCCATCCCGGTAAGACCTTTCTTGCCAAAAGTTCCACTTCCTGAATACACGACCGAATACGCCGAGAATCGAAGCCCTCATATACCCCTTCAAGTCAATTCCCGTCACCAGCACAGCAGGCGCCCTCTAGGTCGGGGGTCAGGTCAAACTGTGGCGTGGGTGGTGGAGTGGTCCAAGGTCAACAATCAAAACGCCAACCAGCCTACTCGACGACAGGCTTAGCGAGTACCCGAGTTCGAATCCCAGCATGAGCACCAGCGATGTAGCCCCCAGTTCAGCACCGGGGGGGTGAACTCTTTTGCCTTTTTGGTTCCATCGAGATTTCTAGTACTTGGCCATTATAGGAAATATGAGGAGAGGAAGGTACAAAGTGGTCAAAGGACATGTTCGTCCAAGTCTATTCAGAGTGGTGTTGTTTTCTATTCATCCCCATCTTGCCTAAAGGCATCATACTCCACATAGCGGCTAATAGCAGGCAAGAAAGCCTGCGCCTGGCGGAACTCGCCCAGCTTCACCCTCATCTGATCCCACGCCATCAACACCGCCTGATCAGCACCATCGTCCGTCTTGCGATCCTCGACGAGCGGCAGCTTGGCATACCGCTGCGAAAAGTGCGTGAGCAGCACGCGGCGCGCACCCATGTTGCTCGCCACCTTGAGAGCCTCGCCCAACGTGCTGTGCTTCTTGGCCACCGCGTCGCCCATCTTGTCATTGTCAAAGGTGCTCTCGTGGATCAGCAGCGTCGCGCCCTTGCCGGCCTCGACGAGTCTCTCGCTGGGGCGGCAGTCACCCGAGTAGGCGATCTTGAGGCCCGACGGCCAGGTCAGCACGCCGGCGTAGGCATCTTTGCAGTGGTTGACGGGGACCAGCTGGGCGGAGGCGAGGCGCGTCGGGCAGTCGGCGGGGAGGCGGCCTTCGTCGTGGGGGAAGAAGTGGCCCTTTCTAATGAGCTTGACGCGTCCGAAGGCGATGGGCTCGATGCGGCTATACTCCATCAGGAAGTACTGCATCGCGGCGGGGCCGATGAGACCGAGTTGAGGTTGGGGAGAGAGGTGGATAGTGGCTTCGTTCCAGGCGCGCAGGAAGCGTGCTGTTCCAAGATGATGGTCGGCGTGCATGTGGCTGATGAAGATGCAGCGGGTCTCTTGGAGGATTTTGGTTGTTTCCTCGGCCCCGAATGTTCGTTGAAGCTGGCCGAGGGTGTTCTCACCGCAGTCAAAAAGGTAATTGCCGTACTGGGGTACCCGGACAAGGGTTGCCGAGACGTTGCGGTACTTTGATGGCACCGCAGATCCGGTGCCGAGAGGGATGATCTCCGTGTCGCGATTCGGGATGTCCTTCTCTGCTTCCTCAATCTCCTTTAGGAAAGCAGGCTCCTTGATCTTGTCTGCGGCTTCCTTTGCGAGTCTAATGACCCCCTCTTCCATTGCGGAGCCCTTGAACTTGTTATAAATTGGGGGAACAATCTCATCCTTGATAAGCTCGTAGGCAGGTGACAGCTTCGCCTTCATGCCCACACGAGCAGTCTCCACGTTGGGGCCAATGTGTGAGAGGTCCCGGACCTTGTTGTTGAAGGCAAGTTGCGGGAAGCGGTCAGGGTCGATCTGCCTCAGGTAGCCGTGGAGGATTGCGTAGGAATCCAACGCCAGCATGTTGGGGCTGGTATCGGTGGACATGACGAGATGCTTGACATCCGGTCGTTCCTTCATGAACGTTTGGATTCTCGGGTCGTCGATGACGGTCGGCCCAAGGATCCAGTTGAAGACGTGTACGCCATCCATCAAGTTTGCATTTTGCCACTCTGGTCTGCCGAGGAACGAGTCAACGTAGGATGCGTCTGCGATATCGATGACTGTGAAGCCCTGAGGTTTGATCGGCGCCTCGAGAACCATCTCGGGGGTGACGGTAATACCATCCTTGCCCTGGACAGATACTCCGTCGGTGAGTTTCTTGTTGTCAGTGGGCTTTACGCCCAGCTCCTTCGCGGCAGCCGCATTGAACTTGCCTCTTCGGCCCTTGTTCTTGACGATATAGGTAACGGCAGTGTTTGAGATGGAGGCGCTGGGCAACTTCTCAACCGTGGCCGCCGGCCAAGGGTACCGCACAAGAACGTCAAGGTCAGGCACAGGTTCGTCGCCGCCCGGCATGGGACCTTGGTACTTCTTGATGTTGCCGTTTTCTCTGACAAAGATGGTGGCGGGAAGCTGGACCTGCGAAAGTTTTGTCTCGTACAGCTTGTCCATGGTCCAGCTGGAGTTGAACATGCTCTCGACGACACCCTTGATCGCTTCCCGGTCAATGACGGCCTGCTCCTTGGCGTCAACAGCGCCGGCTGGGCTCGACAGGCCTTCATCTTCCGCCGTCATGACCTCGTGGCTTCTCTTACGGGACTTGTTGACATGATCGGAGGCGATGGGTACCTTCCAGACTTGTATTAGCTCGTCCTGCCAATCAGGAGTGTTGGCTTCGGGGTTGGCGATTCGCGGATCCTCGTAAAGTTCGACGGCACGAATCGGAAGTCCCTTTCTGAACACAAAGCCTCTCGCTGTTGCGACGGAGTATGCGAGGTTCTGGGCACCATGGATCTCAATCCGCTCGGGACCTTTGGCCGCGATCAATTTCTTTCCCGTGCCCTTCCTCGCCTGGTTCCTCTCGTGCACCTCTCTCCTGCTGCCGTCGAGAACATCCGCGACTGTAAGCATCATACCAATCATACCGCCAGTGTTCTGCTGGATAGTCGCGCCCGAAATAAACATGACCTCCAGCTTGCCCAAGCTCACTTTACGTTGGCTCAACGCTCGCTGTGTTCCCTCCGCAATGTTGCCAAATAGGTAGCGGCGCTGGTCAAAGTGCAGCATCAGGGCCGGGCCCGTATCCGCCGTCGGCGTCGCCGCGATCTGGAAGTAGTTCGTCATGGCAGCGCGAATATCTCTCTTCTTTCCAGCCGGTGGTAGCTTTGTATAGTATGTCTGTTCCGTCTCTGGTCCTTGAATCAAGTCGGCGCAGTAGATCCAAGAGTCTGGAATTTTCACCGAGACCTTGTTCCAATTGGCCGGTATGCAGAAAACCCGCTTGTTGGGGAACGATTCCGGATCACCACGGACAACGTCTCTCCTAGCGATACCACCGGGATGCTTGTGCCCTACGATTGAAGCTAAGAAATCTGTCGAGGGCAGTGGGCGTGTGCCGCGTACGTTGGTGTTTAGGGCGTACTTCTGCTGGAAGGGCTCCCTATTCCTGCGACGTTCTTTATTTCTGCCGAAAGGCTCGTCGTATTTGCGGTAGGGCTGGTTTCTGCGAAAAGGCTTCTCGTCGCGGCGAAAAGGTTCGTCTCGGTCGTCTCTGCGAAAAGGCTCGTCTCGGTGGAAGCGTTCCTTATTCCTGCTAAAGGGCTCTTCGTATCGGCGGGATGGCTTGTCGTCTCTGCGAAAGAGCTCGTCTCTGCGGAAGGGTTCTGCGCTTCTTTGAAAGGGCTCGTCTCTGCGAAAAGGTTCTGCGTCTCTCCCAAAGGACTCGGCGTCTCGCGGAGAAAAGGTGGCGGGCGGTGTCCTGGTAGGATTCGAGGTGGCGAGCGGGACGTCCTTGTTAAAGGTTCGACGCTTGGCTCCGCTATCTCTGTTGACGAAACCAGTCTTTGCGTGCCGGGAATCGACAATATTCAACTTGAACTTGGAATCAGACTTGTTGTCGACCCTGTTCTCGAACTTTGACTCAAAGGCGTCGGCCAAGGAATCGGCAGGCTTTGGCTTCTTGTTGTTAGATCGGTTGTGGTAGGACACTCGAGAGGAGAGAACTAGGAGGAACGGAGATGGCAGAGCTCTGGCTGAACCTTTCCGGGGGGACAGCGAGGTGTATGGGAAACGATTATTCAATGTTTGCGCCACATGCCTTTGGGTATACGGGCGGTACATGAAGTTGAAGGAGTGTGGGGAGCGCAGAAAAGGCTCACAAAAAGGGCAAAAAACGGGCGACGACCAAAAAAATTAACTGGTGGATATCAACACATTGGAGAAGGGCAGCTACGGAGAAAAAAAAAAAAGATCGACTTGACTGGCTGGAATTTGGTGACTGTTGCGGCGACGTGGGACGGGACGGGGAGTGACTGCAGTCGGCCAAAAAACTTTCCCACACCTCAGAAAGGACCCTTTGCCGATAAGAGCTTATCGGGTGCACGTGATTTCTGTTAGATCTGCCTGAGATCTTTGGGGTGATTACTTAATGCGACAAGCCATGAACATGGATATCGTGAATCTCATTCCCAATTTGCCCATCTTGTAGGTATTCAGAGCCCATGACAATTGATCCCATCAATAATTCCAATGGCATGAAGTGCCATCAGCCAATATCAACCTGTATCGCTCGCTTAAAAGTCAATTTTCCAAATTTGTCCTTCCTTCACCAAATGATTTCTTGAACGCCAAGAGTTCCCCTCACCCCTGACCGTGACCTGCAATTTTCTTAAACCGATGCCTTCCAATCCCCCACTTTTCAATCTCTTTCCACAGGCCGTGATGATGAGTACTTCTGATACTGCCGATTCCGCCCAAGAACAACCGCGACAACCTCCTCCGCAGACTTATACCGAAACCCAGCCGCCGTACCGCCATCTCTCACCCTTGGAGATGATGGTGCCGCCTGGATCGTCGTAGTCGACATGGTGACAACCTGCGCCCCCGTCCGGGGCAGTCATAACGCTTGTGTAGCTTGCCATCCAAGACCTGAGGCACCACCACCGCTACGCTTCGTGTTCGCGGCCGTGTGGGTCGTCGTTCGGCTGCTGGCGGGGCCGAGTGGTTGCTGCATGTAGCCCAGCTCGGCATGCTCTGCCGCGGTGGTGGAGAGGGTGGTGCTGCTCCGTTGCGGGAACTGGCTTCGGACTGTAGCGGCGCCTGGGAGGGTTGCGACGCCTCCGAGGAGGAGGAGGGCTGATGACGAGGAGCGGATTGCGCTCATGATGTGATGATTTGAACGCTGGATCAATGGCTTTTTTATGATGTTTTGCTTCTCTTTTCTTTCGTTGAGGGATGGATTTCTCAGGTTGGATGATCTTTTCTTTCCCTTAACTTTTTAGACTGTGGACATTAATTGAGGGCGTCTTATCGAGAGATATATATATATCTCGTTTTGACCCAAAGGTACATACATCTGCACGCACGCTCGGATTGTTGAGGTCGCACATACCTGCTCCCCACGCAAATCAGAGGAGACGTAGGATAGTAAGGTAGCGTTCCATTCCTGCAAAGGCGTGGCCAAACACACGGAGGCATTCCATCGACCGCCGCGGTGCGTCCTTGCATGCGAAACAGAGCCAATGCCCGCTGCGGAGGAAGGCCGCCATGCCACGCGCCGAGTTGATGGGAATGGCGGGGGGAGGCAGTAACTTAGTACGTATCAGAGACCCTATGGAAGAGTACCTACGCTGAGAAAGTGAAGGGGATCAGAATACCTGAGCATTTGAGTGTGTCGAGGCGGGCTTTCCGTCCCCCCACGGAGCTTCTCCTGGAGGATGATCAGCAATAACACCAAATACCGTCCAGCGAGGAATCCGTTGTCTCTACTTTCTCGCCTCCCAACGCGAATCTCAACTGGGAACCCATGCACTGGTCTGCATACCTATGGGCTTTTACCAAATGCATCGAGTCCATGTCTCGAGGCGGAATGTCTCGCAGCCCATCGCTTGGCATCTCTCGTGCTACCCCCGCGCTCAGCCGTTGAGACACTTTCATCTCAGAGCAGATGCGCACACGCGCGCTACAGCCAGCCCTCAACAACATAAAAGCCCAATACCTATCTAGGTACCTGTGCGCCTGAGAGATAAGAAGGAGAGACAAGCACACAGCCAAACAGCCTTGATCCAAACTTAGAACCAGGTGCTTTGAAATCCTTCCAGATCAAGGTTGACGATGATTTGCCAATCCATCACAAACATAGGAGAGAGAGATTGTGGTGGTTTTTGCATTCTCTGGCCTCGAGACATCGCACCATGTCTGCCTCACCTACATATATACTAATGCTCAGCTCCTCATACCTCCTCGTCCTGGGAAGTATGTTTTCCATTGGAAAGGTTCCTCGTGAATATGGAAGTGTCTGCACCTGAGTGCGCCTGACAGCTGACAAAAAAGCTTATCTTGATAACCCTATCTTATCAACCGAGTACATGGACCTCCTCCACACGCTTCAAGGCAAGCCGTTCTTCTCTCTCCACATGCAAGCACCCATCACCTAAGACCCTTCCGAGTTCCGATTTCCACTCCCCGAATCTCTTCCGGGCCAGCGGACGGAACGATAGCTAATTACCAATAGCCAATTTGTCAATCGCCGTGTGGAAAATGGACCAGAACGTGTCAAGGGACCGACTAGGTGTACATATATTTCCAAATACTTTAGGTAGTGATACCTATTGAACCAGTCAAAATCATCACCGGGTAATGCATCAAGCGACCCCAACCACCAAGTCAATTGCATCATTAGGGACAAGGACCACCTCCCGATCCCTGCACGTTACCCCTCCAAATGCCCCTCGTTGGCGACAATGAACAAGGTGCAATTTGGTGTGAACCTCCACGTCACCCCACCACCGACCGTCCCTCCCCCTCGGCATCTACTCCACCATCCGAGAAGGGGAGAAGGGGAGGAGGGGGGTCCGGCTCAGGGTTATGGGGTGCCTTACGGCAAGGTCAGGTAAGCTAGCAAAGCAAGCATCCGTAAGCAACATGCCGCAAGTTTGAGCGAGTAAAGTAGGTAGACCAGAAAGAAAGGGGAAGACCCAAACCCAAAAGCTTCCACATCCATATCATTATCCACCCGTCAAGCAAGTGAGAGTGGATTCTCGGATCCCGCAATCGCAATTCTGGCCTGCCCCTCCTCCTCCTCCTCCTCCACTCCCGTTCCGTATTCCCGACGATATAAAACCACTTCAACTTCCGCATCCCACAATGTCATCGCGCACCCTCCTCCTTCGTAACCTCACCAGACCAAACATCACCAACCCCCTCCACTCTCGCCGCCCTCTCAACCTCCAAACAGGAACAACCCCCCTCCAGATCCCTCACAATGACATCCCAGAACAACTCCAAATTCGCCGGCGGCACCAGCGCAACCCACAACCCCCACCCAGACTTCAAATCCGTAGAATCCACCCGCCCGCCCTTCAACACCGAAGCCAGCATCACTTTTACAAAAACAATTTCCCCCGACTGGTCCTTTGGCTCCGGCGCAAACCCCCTAGGCCAACCGCACCTCTCAACACCACACGTAGCGATCGATCCCCACGCCGAAGGCCGTCCAGCAGGCTTCAACTACAAACTCCTCATCTCCGCCATCACCCCGCGTCCCATCGCCTTCCTCTCCACCCGCTCCGCCGACGGCACCGTCACGAACCTCGCGCCCTTTAGCTACTTCAACATGGTGAACCACGACCCGCCAATGTTCGTCGTCGGCTTCGCCGCCTCCATTGAGAAACCAAAGGACTCGCTAAAGTGTCTGCTCGAGAGTAAAGAGTGCGTCATCAACATCATCTCCGAAGGGTTCCTCGAGGCCGCCAACTCGACGTCCGTCAACGCGCCCTACGGAAAATCGGAATGGGACGTGAGCGGGTTGACGCCCGTGTACGACTGCAAGCACGTGCAGGCCGCGCGCGTAAAGGAGGCCGTCTTCAGCGTTGAGGGGAAGCTTGATTTCGTAAAGGAGTGGGATTCGCGCGCTACCCCGGGGAAGAAGAGCGGTGTCACTGCCTTCATTGAGGGTGTCAACTTTTGGGTGAGGGAGGATGCTATCAATGAGCAGAAGAACATTGTCGATCCTACTGTAAGTCTTTGTCCAGCTTCAATTTTGTAACCCCCTTGGCTCTTCTGGGTTTCGTGGAACAGCTGAAGACTGACTTGATAATCTCTAGGTACTTCGCCCTGTCAGCAGGTTAGGAGGCATCACCTACGGCCGCACCACCGAGGTCTTGGAGATCCCTAGAGCGGACTGGGACAGCAACATTGGTGGTGAGGAAGGCTACGAGAAGCTCCAGAAGAGCAAGCAATAGAGACTTACAACGAAATGTCATTCAAGAGCTACGACGCACAATCGTTCAACCAGGTAATGGAGGTATCAGAGGCAATTTCCAACATTGCAATGCGCAAGCGTCCTCAAGGTATAATATAGAAATTAGGTGGCAATGAATCAAGACGCGGCGGCCCATCATCATCGCGGCCGCCGATGGATATATAGAATGCGACAGATGGTGCGCGTAAATACATGGTATATATACCCTTGCCTCCACTTGTCTCCCCAATGAAAACTCCAAGATAGCCCCCATCGCATTCATCCTCATCCTGAGAACCTCATGCAAATCGTATCTTCGTGTAATCGGCATCTAGACCATCCTGCGCCCAAACGCCATCAAAACCATTTCAAAGGTAGAGACTCTGCCCTGCGTGAGAAACAACAAACTCGCAGCCGAGTTGAGCGTCGTCTTCGTAGGCCTCGAGCTCTTGCAAAATTAGTTTTGCTTGGTCCCTACCATCCGGGCGGTCTTTGACGTGGATAATGACAACTTTGATACCCTTGAGAGGTGGGCTCTTGGAGTGCCCATCCTCCGTTTCGCTCCATCCTTCAGCCTCACGCAGAGACAACTCCTGTGTAGGAGTTGTCAAGTGTGGGCTCTCTACCGATGTAGCAGCTGGCGGCAGTGGCGGTACGTGACCAATATCTGCAGACACAGCACGCTTGGCCACCGATTTGGGGCTGATCGGGGACTCGTCGCCGCTTGCAAGGCGCGAAAAGGCGCCTCCTGTCCGTCGTCGTGGTATCGTGTCGGGTTCTGCTACACGCTTCCGCTTCCGGGAGGCATGGGCATCTCCTCGTGCCTCCTCAACAACCTGAGCCAAGGCGTGCATCTCTTCCATCACATAACGTGGCTTCAGATGACCGAATAAGCGATCGTCAGAGTGTGAGTCGTCGTATGAGCATTCAATGAAAATGGCTGCAAGTTGGCCAACTATAATCTTTGGTGCGGCCTCTTCCCAAATCGTCAGGTTACGAGGGGAGAGTGACATGGAATCCGGCTCGACGTCTCCAAAGATGAGTATCTCTAGGTTAGTAGCCATGTCGAGGATAAAGTAAGCCGAAGAGTCGTAAACGCATACACTAGCTTGCGGCTCCGGCGCAACCGATGGTGCTCGAGGAATAGGCGCGGTGCTTGAGGCCAGGCCGTATGGCAGTATGCGCGGCGATGCCATTGATGCGGCATCGACAGAAGGGTATCGTAGGGGTGTTGCAGTAGAGGAGGTCGAGCCACGATGTGGGTGTCGCTCGATGCAGTGGCCATGTGAAACAGAATAAGCCTTGATAGCGAGACGATCCGCAACCTCTAGATAACCTTTGGATTCGCCATCGCCAATGGCTGGCGATCCTCCTTCGACAAGCCGAGTATACGTGACCAAGCCCGCACCGTTACTTTCGTCGGACAAATTTGGCCAAATGACATTGTTGAAGATGTGGGTTTTGAGAGCGTTGATCGTTGAGGGCAATGCGGCAAGGCGCTTGGGCCTGGTAAGACCTGCTGTGTTCACGACGAAGCCCGAAATGTGATCGAGATGAGGATGAGTAATCACATATGTGTCGATAAGAGTACGAGTGATGAATGAGGCGATGGATGATGGATATACTGCGCCTGTTGCGACCTCCAACTGGCTGTTTGGTGTAAGCTGCAGGCCTGCAAATGGCCCGGAGGCAAGGGTGTGGGGGAGCGGAAGCTGTGTGCCGAGGCCTGGAGGCGCCGTATTCTCAAGAATGCGTGTAATCGCCGAAAGATGAACACCAGCATCTACGGCGATGATGGAGCCTTTTGTCCACCCCGAGGCGACTGAGCGGACCAGAAGAGCGGTAGTATTGGATTCCTGGGGACCGCCGCCGGCACCCTGGAAAATTGGGTTAGCGGAGGTGCGAACATGATGGGGCCACTCTTGAGGGGATCCCGGGCCAAGAAGCGACAGGTCACTCCCGTCGCATTGAAAGATGTGTCCATCTCCAGTCGCATGCGCAAAGTGTTGAAGAAGAAATGCCGACTCTTCCTCGCCCAAGGCTGCTGCACTTGCAAAGGTTCCAGGGGGTTGAGGTGCTTGCAGCATGGATTTCCCATTCGGTGCGGTTGGCGCAACCCGAAAAAGTCGACTGCATGAACGACAAGAGGATATGCGCCGGGCGGCCGGGTCGGGATGATCTCGTGGGGGGGTTTATTCTTCCTTCAGGAGAGACACACTCGCCCAACAAGCCTCGAGGATGTGAAAGAGAACGCGCGCGATCTGCGACGTTGAAAGTCGGCAGTGAGGCGCATCAAAAGACGTGAGATGTGAGAGTGCAACATACCAGGACAATGACCTGCAAGGCCGGCCGACGGGAATTCTCCGACTTCTCGCCATTTGTGTCTTCCATGGCGGACTAGCTGTTGATGCGAGACGAAAGAATAAGTTGCGAAGAGGGTTGATAGAATTAGAATTCCTCCCAATGCCGAGAGCGCAGCCAATGCCGCCTCTACAAAGCCACCACCCCGCCTAGACGGGCTGCCAATGCCACGATGAGGTAATGGGGCCTGTGGCAGACAAGACGGAACGGCACGGCAGATGAGAATTGGCATGCGACGCAGCGACAGTCTTCGTTCTGGGCTGGTGGGGAAGATGCGATCAGTCGCAGTGTACAGAGAGCCGCGCTCCGGTGGGATTTGATGGTTGGTTTGCAGGGGCTGACAGATCTGGAATCTGCAATGTGAATGAGATCGTCGGTGAGCGCGGGGTGAGGGTGTCGTCGGTGAGTGGATGGTTCGGCGTCTGGGCAGACCAGGTAAGTCGGCAATAAGAGACGAGTACTCCGTAAGGTAGGCTTGGCGGATTGGATGCTGCGGCGCGTGGAGACGCAATGACGGGCGTAAGGTTGCCGGGAGACGAAGTATGTGAGAAGGTTGAAAGAAAGAATAAGGTAGACGATGGACGGGAGAAAGACACAGTTTTGCGATCTTGATGGAGGTCGGTCGGAACGAAACAGGGCTGGGGCTTTCGTCAGGTCTGATGTTTGCGCCCACCACCCCCTTTGCGGTTTCTGGATCTTGTCTCTTTCAAGGTTCCCTTTTTGACGGTCTTTTCCCCACAGTCAAGCCAAAGAGGGAAAGAGAAAAGACCAGAAAAAAAAGGGACGCGGATGGATCTCGAGATGAGATGGACGGCTTCTCCGAAGGCCGACGTCGTGGCTCCCGGGATAGGTGGGTTTGAGTGGTGCCCCAGCCGGCGGTGCTTCTGTACGGTATTAATTGGAGAGTGGAGAGCTCCTAGGAGTTGGAGCTGGAGCTGGAGCAGCAGCTGATCAGGTCTTGTCTTTGGTGGGCGCGGTACGGGCGTGTGGAATCGGTGCGCGGATGGCAGCGGTCGAGTGGTGTTTAAGTCCGATGGGCAGGGGGGTTTTTGAATGGCTTTGTGGCTTTGGGATTGTTCAGGATCGAATTAGATGGGAGACGAAGAGAGTCCAGACCAAGTTGCTTTGACGTGACGACAGAATGGCAAGGCAACGCGGGTGCGTGGGTGCGCGGTGCAGTTGAGTTGCAGCTGCGAATGCGATGCAATGTGTGAGAGAGTGAGCGTAAACGACCTCGGTCGGGTGCAGCTGCTGTGCAGTAGGTACGCAGTAAAGGTATTATGCGACATGCAGTGACAATGAGGAACGTGGATGGCCCAGGGACTCAAGGAGTCAAGGGGGGTGCTGTGTTAAGGTGGGTGGTGGGATGGATGCCCAGGTGGAGGGATTGCTGGGGATGGATGGATGGAGGGATGACTTTTGAGGTGCTCTGGTTAAGGTAAAAAAAAAATTTAAAAAAAAAAAAAGCGTGTAGGAAGCGCAAAGTGGCCACCAAAAGTTTGCGATAACAGCTTTTCTCTCTCACACACAGACAGAAGATGTACGCTTGCTGAGTGTTGTCGGAATGCGCGGGAAATGATACCCCAAACACCACTTCAATAATGGGTATCTGCAAGTACCAATCCCGAGACGTGATGACAGAGCAAAGCAGAGCAGCTCTTACTTTCTGCTCCTGCCTCCTGCCTCCTGCAAGTCAACCTGGTGAGCCGCTCCTGCTTACTGGCAAGGACCGGAACTCTGTTGCGGCAACAACCCTCTGCCCGCACCTGCACTGCAGTAAGGAATTAATGTGCCTCAAGGCTCAACCTAAGGTAGGTAAGGTGTTGCTTTAGGTCCGATAGGTCGGGTAAGGTAGGTAGGTGCTCACTTGGCTCGTGCACTCCGATCGTGCTGCTCTTGCTGCTTGTTGTCTGTTTTCTCTCCCTCAGGGTACTCAAACCTTCCCCCAGCATGGAATCAACAGTCAGAAAGATGAAAGCACGATGACAGACTTTCCGGCTGTGACTTCCCGAAATATGTCGGGTCGGATATCGGACCAGAGTCTGATATCTGTAGACGGGGCCGGGACCTTCCAGTTCTAAACCTCCAAGGCGTAATGAGGTGGATTGTGATTGCCTGAAGGCAAGAAGAGGTTAAGATAAGGAAGGTACTCCGTACTGTAACTTGTGAGGCAGGAAGGTCAGGCAAGCAGGTAGGTTCGTTCCTTTGGTGGTTTCCCCAGTCCGTGAGGTGCCTTCCAATCTTAACACGAGTTGCAACTCGTTGCGCAACGTGACAAGCACCTTCCTCGCAAACTCTCAACTCTGCACAACGTGGTGTCGACGTGTCGTAGCCTTTTTTGGTGTCGTCGCATCAATTTTCGCTCGTTGTTCTTCCAAATTCAATCTTGCTCTTCGGCTGCACATCTGCCTCTTTCAGTCTTCGAGCTTCTCGTCACCGTAAACTCAATTGCAGCCAATGTGCTCCCTTGACTATTTTGGTGTCGACGACGCCCTCTTCGGCCAATAATGCCAGATCCTGTTTCGGCTTTCGTGCTTGTCGAATGTCGGCAAGGTCCCATCCAAGACGCTGTTGAAGATCACCCGATGCCCTCCCTTCAGGGCTAAGCTTCAGCCCAGTGTTCCAGCTCTGTGCCGTCTGATGTCCGATCGCCGACTGCTCGCGGGGATGAGCGGGCTTCGATGCCGCACCAAGACAATCCCAAGTTGCCCCTCGAAGCTCAAGAATGGGATGAAGCGAATCAGGCACTCTGAACCCTCTTCCCGACGGCAACCACCGCCGTGCTACCCGTAGCACGTATCTGGGATCTTAATGCGATGAATCGTGACTGGCTTTTGCCTTTTGTCGCAAACTGTCAAAGCCAAAGAACAAAAATGGAACGACGGAAGAAGGGGGGGAGGAAACAAGGTGATAAGTCAGTCAAGATTTACTTTGGTCCATGTCTGAGTCAAAACTACCTCATCGAATTCGTCGAGAACAAAACTCCAAGCCGACTGACTTCCTTTTTTCGCAAGGATGGGATGACTATTACAATCAGCTATGACTACGACAGCAAGAAACTCACCTCACTATTTGTACTTTCACATGAGCTCAACACCCTCACATTCCCCCATCCCCAACATTGACTGACATACCTTACACACCACGGATAGACATCACTTTCAGCCGCCGGGCTCTGCTAAGCCTGTCCGCCCCCGCTAACGCGCACGCAGCATTTTGCCTTCCTCGTTTCCTCTCAGCCCTGCCTTACATCCAGAGGAGCACGAGATCCATAAGCCGTTCAATAGGAATCGATCCAGCAGCTCTGTTGAGACGATACTACTCCATACCATCTTACTTGCACGGCGCCCTCCTGCATCGTAGCATCTCCGTTCAGGACTAGCGCCCCTACTCCCCTCGGCCTCGCCGCGCTTTCGCACGCCAACGTTTCTTACCCGCGGGGCCGCGAGAGCTACGATTCATTCGCACCAACACTGCGGCCCGCTTTCACCTTGGCCGACCTGGCCTTTCTTCGTCTGTCCTCCTCGAGTCTGTTCAGCTTCTGCCCATCTCAGGATGCCGGGATACTTTGTACGGACCACGGCGTTGCCAATCCATTGCCAGAGTCTCCATCCTCCACGCAAAATAGCCATCCACACCATGTCACCGCTTCCGGTCATCCCCAGTTCATTCTGCGGCCCCTCCATTCCGCTTCTCTTAATCGAAACTCTCTTATGTTGAGGGCTCCGCAGCTAAAGTGCCCCAAGCCATGCTTCTTGAACCAAAACCTCGTCCGGCCCTTTTGGCGCCCGCTGCCTATCACCTGTAAACAGCACTTGTCCGAACTTTCCCATCTTTTTGGGGTTGATTTGAGGCCCGTTAGCGCGGGCGCGTGCTCTCGGCCGCAGCCTGCCGCCCGACCGTTTGGAACCGTCGCATGGCGGCCGCGCCGGCCCCAGCTCCAGGACCCTTGGCAAGAGCCTGGATTGTGAGTCAGGAATCACGCTTGTCACTCGAGAAATGCGCTCAAGTCTTGGGTTAGAGATCTGTTATTAATCATGTTGATACTAGGTTGGTCTGCATCGCTGATTCGTCAAGGCTTCAGACCAGGCCTCTTATGCTCTTCTCCTCCCCGCCTTCTTGGATGCATCTATATCTAATATGGGGTATCAATCCTAAGCTAACCGCAGTCGTGTGAACAAAGCTCCTTGCTCCAGCCCAGAAAACAAACATCCCAATGTGGCCACGAATTACAAAGACTTTTGGGGGGCGCATGGTTCTTCACCATAGGGTTAGGTAGACAAAGGCATCAATGATCAACGTCTTTCAACGGGTGAATAGCACGACTGTTTCACACGTTTGCTCCAAGTGGCTGTCTGCGGCTGAGAGGCGGCGTTGTCATTGTCGTCATACTCGTATTCTTCGCGCTTTCTCTTATCGATGATACTCGGACGGGCTACCCTGTTTGCGGGAGTCTTTTGGCCTTCTTCGTCGGCGCTATCACGCTCTTCGACGATGGAGTGTCCCTTTTTGGATACCTTTTTCTCGTTGACTCTCTCGACGTACCAGTCAAGGTCACCCTTGTGCTTATCAATGGAAATGCCGTTTCTCTTCTTCCGCATGTTGCTGCGCACCGGAGTCTCCAGCGCCAGGTGCTTGGTCGTCAGCACGTACCACAGCTTGGCTTCTCGGCCGACCTGGCGGTTCTGGACGGGGAGACCCATCATCTTGTTCGTCTCTGCCGACCTTTGCCATTCTTCGTAGGCGGCCTGCTGGGACGTGCGCCACTCTTCAAACTCCATCACCAGCTCGTCGTGATCACGGGTCATGGCCATGGGGTTGCGCTCTTCCTTCTCAAAGTAGCGTGTATCGGGCTTCAGATTGAATGCTTGGGCAATTTCGAGGAGATCGAAGCAGCGGTCCATACACCACAAGTGCATGTAGCCCGCGTTGTGGTACGGATCGTGCTGCTTCCCCGAAGTTTCGGGTCGCTCGTCGAAGCAGACGCGCCAGAAGCCCTTGAGGATGGTGCCCTTGTAGGCCGGGCAGCCTGACCAGCGGCACGCGCGTAGTCTGTCATCGCCCACTCGTGTCTTACAGCCGTGGGGGACGTTTTGGATCCAGAGGGTGAGGGGGAGACCTTGCTGCTTCCGCTCCCTGATGTAGTACAGGATCTGCTCACGGGTGAAGCGCAGATTCGGCAGCAGCTCGCCTTCCTTGTTGTATTGGAACATGGGCTTTGTATGGTCGTGGCCGCCCCAGGGCGCTGGTGCCTCGGGGAGTGACTCATACCAGTCTGATGCGTCCACGTCCTTGGCCTTGGCGGGCTTGGGGATACGCTTGAGAATTTTTCCATTCACGACGGGGGTTGTGAGGTCTCTGGATGGAGTGTGAGCTGGAGTCAGGTATGATGGGGGATTGGGAGTACCGGCTTCAAAGAAGCCCTGTCTGTTAAGGATATTGTAGGGTGTCACGTCTGTCGGTGCGTTGGACAGGCTGCGACGGTGGATGAAGTCGGCAGGGAAAGGGGGTGATCTGGGCTTAGGGTGCACCAGTCTCGCCGTGGCGGCGGCGGGGGGTGGGAGTGGTGGCAGGCGCACTACGCGGGATGGACTGTGGAGTGGTCAGAGGGTTGAACAGTGGAAGGGAATAAAGGAAGTTTACTGATTCGTCATCGTAGCTGAAGGGAACTTGACCGGCCGAAACGTGTGCCAAATCTGGGATCAAAGGATCGAACTCGGGATTCGGGGTCAGATGGTGTTGAGATTGCGGCGGTGGAGGGGCGGTAAAGACGTCGGTAATGGTCTTTGGTGAAGGATGAAAGAAAGTCGTCGAGGAGGCGGGCTCCCGTTTGACATTGCTGAAGTCGAAGCCATCAAAGTTGGGGGCCTCTTGGACGTTGGCAGGGCTGTAGGATTCGAGGCCGTCATACGTCGTTTCCCTCTTGGAGTCGTCAAAGTCAAAGGTATCGAGGTCAAAGACTTCGCGGGCGTCTCCGAGTCCAGAAGACGGGTGGTCACCGCACGGTCGTTGGTAAGCAAACATGTCGCGGGGAGGAGGGGAGGCAAAGAGATCTTCACCACCACCACCACCGCCACTGCCAAGCCCCGCGGCCGGGTTGTTGTTCAAGTCCCATGTGGTGTCACCACTGGACTCGAGACCGTCGAAACAGGGCCAGGGAACGCTCGGCGGGGGAGAGGGCCATGATGTGCCGACGCAGGGTGCTGCTCCTGGGGCCGGAGTCGGGGCCGCGGTGGGGGAGTTGGAGGGCTTCGGCGATGGGGCCTTCGAATTCCTCGAAGAGGGCCTGGAGCTTCGGGTCGTCGACGAAGGGGGTAGGTTCTTGCTTGAAGCCTTGTTGGAGGTCCTGCTGGAACTCTGGCTTGCATTCTTGCTTCAACTCTATCGGCTCTATGCTCGGTAGCACAAGAGGCATGGCGTCTGTGTTGGTGTGAGGTGTTAGTAGGCGCTGCTCCTGCTTGAGTGGCGGTGGTGTTCCTGGTAGTGTGATGAAAAGAACGTTGGGGTTGATCGTCGCGGCCTGCGCGGGCTTGGCCTCTTCTTGCTCGTACTTGAGTAGGGGCCCATCGTTGGAGTTTCCATTACCTCCAAAAAGCGAGCCGTCCGAGATTTGGCTCTCAGAGAGCTGTGTTATTATAGCCTCCTCGATGGCAGTCTCTAGGTTTTGCGCGGTCTTCTCCTCAACTTCGGGGACCGGCCCTTCGACGCAAGCGTCGTCAAAGTTGAAAAAGGAGTCTGCGTCACCGTAGGAGTCGTTGCCGTAGTTGAAAATGGTTCCCGGGAGCTGGTCTGGGCTGAATTTGTCCATCACCGGGGTGGACAGTATCATGGCCATTATGTTTCTGAAGTTGTTGTAGATTTACGAATGGAAGTCTGTGGTGCTGTTCGTCCCTTTCTGCTTGAATTTTGCTGCTGTCCTCTTCGATGATGAAATGAGAATCAAGGTGGTTCGTGTAGTTGAATAGCCTGTGCTTGAATAATCCGTAGTCGAATTTGTCTGTAGTTAAAGGTGAGTATATGCGACACAAAAGTGAAAACGAATCGAATGTCTAGATAGTCCGAGGTCGGGGAGAGTAAGGATGCTGTGGAGGGTGGGCGCACAACACGATATATAGGCATAAGTGTGGTAGTCATCCCTTCCACAGTGGCAGAGCACCATCGAGGTCAATGAAGAAGGACGCGCATAAAGAGTTTCGGTGATGAACAACGGGGACGCGGAGAGGCGACATTGTTCGATGTGTTTCAAGATTGTCTGGCTGACAAAGGTTGATATTGCTATTATAGATACTTGATTGGTACGGACAAAGTGCGAAGAGGAGGAAAAAATGCTAGAGCAAGACGCTGGCGGAAATAGACAAGAGGCTTGGCGATGAGAAAACAAGAGATGGGCTCCTCTTGTTCTTCAACAATGGCCTTCTCGGACTCGAGCCGGGTCAATCCAGCTTGGTGCTATGCATAGACATTCCTATTCCTGTCTGGGTTTTCGTCAGCCACTGAAGCATGATCAAGATGCTGAAGAAATGATTTGGTAATGATTTGATATCAGGAGTAAAATGCTCGTTTCTCGACAGTAAATTCCGAACAGGTCTGTGAATAAATGCTTGTCTCATCATTTGATGGGTTGAGGGTGAAAATGAAAAGAAGTGTTTTACATACCACTTGACTAGGTTTGACGAATCATGAGATCCATCACCTCAAGTTTGCCTGTCTGGGTTAGCTAGGCGCAGCGAGACTGCGAGCGTGCCGTCGACTTCAGACAGTCTAGACTCCTAAGTCCCGTGCGTCCCGTGTCGCATATCGAGTAGTCGATACCACGAGATGTAGACCTCGAGAGGCCCGTCTTTTGTCGCGTCGTTTCGGCCATAGCCGCGCCGGGGAATGAACCCGTGGTTGTGCGAGCTCGATGATCCTCGACGGCGGGCGGTAAATGATGATCAAAGAAGTCTTTCGCCTGACCATCCGTCATACCATGCCGTCTGGTAAAGGAAGCGCCAGGGGGATGAAAGAGCATCCGAGTCCATGAATGGAGGCGATATCTACCGCCTCATATTTCGAGACAGGTGTGACTGCGATCCCATGCTCCCAAATGAGCGTGACACCACCGGCTGGAAGCCGACTGCTGCCTGCCCTGAGTATTCTATCTTGTTGCCATCCTCGATTCCCAGCTTCGCACGGAGGTAGGCAAGATGGCAAGCAGATGACGAAAAGGCAGTAAGGTGAAGTTGAGAGGTAGAACGAAAATTTGTTTGATGGCGGATAAATAAGCGTCGAGGACGTTGGCCAAAAAAGGTCGGCGACGAATGAGAGGGCCCCGCAGCCGTGTGTTGGGCCGTGCGTTTTTGACGCCGTTGCGAACTTGCGAGGAAGGAACGGACCCCTGCTCCTGCCTCAGGGTGTTTATGACACTATCCCATTCTGGGAAGAGCACCTGCGCTCGATTGGGGTACTTGAACGAGCCAATGATATCTCTCGGGGAACACTGAGCGGGAGCGAATGATTCTTGATCACGCTTTGGAGCCAGGCAAGGTGAGCCAGGCAAGGTGTAGGTATTTGTGTGTTACTAAAACAACTATTAGGTTGGATTGACTCGAATTTCATACGCGGCATGTCTATGATCTATCACTCTTCCCTCAAAAGCATTCCGTATGCCCACCGGGAGAACTCTATCGACTTCGCGTCTACAAAGGTGGTAGTGAGATCTGCAACATAAATCGCCGCAGGTGCCCAGAGGAGGAATGCCAACAAGATAGCAAATACATAGGATGTCTGGCTGTCTCCGCCATCGACAAGACCTACAGTCCAGCGACCAAGGACCAAGCCTAAGGAGTAAAGAAGTGGACCATGGATCATGTACAGCGAGAAAGAGATCTTGCCCATGTACTGAGAGAAACGGTTCGTGAAGAGAATCTGCAAGAATTCGGCGTGGTCGACGACGAGCACTGTCAGCACTGCACCGACTGGTATTACGAGGCACTCCTGGTATCGTGCTGGAACCAAAGATACGAGCGTCACGTAGCCGGGTGCCTGTGCTGCCTGCTCCATGTCTTCGGGCATGCTGAGCAGCCAGAGCGAGATCACGAATAATACGAGCCCGACGGCACGTCCAAGAACGCGACGAGAGAGTATGCTGCCTCGCTTTGATGTCCGATGTACAGTCCCATCCAAGGGCTGTGGTTCGGGCTGCGGGGCCAACCACCGCCATTGCCATTCCTCGAGTTCGAGATGCAGATCGCACAAGAACATGCCGCTGAGGAACAAGAACATCCCAAAGTAGACGAACAGCCATTCGAGATAGATCGCCAGGCCAAGCGCGAAGAACATCCTCACTCTGTTGCGTACTCTTGTAAAGGCCGACAGAAACATGAACACCACCATGGAGCTGATGAATTCGAGCGGTATCGTCCACTGGTGGGGATCATATATCGGTTCCGGTATGTCGGAATCGGCCCGCACATGAGGCTGGCCGATGGGATCGGTAACCAAGGTCTCTGCCATCAAATAATGCCGCAGCTGGCCCCAGAGAGAGTCAAAGTGCGGCGGAACCCTCGTCGGATACGCCACGCCGGGAAGCCCCTGGTCGGGAAACAAGTTGAGCCAAGTCATGATAGCGACAACGAAGCTGACCACGGCGGCGGGGAGGAAGAGTCGGGTATGGCGGCGGAAGACGGACGACGCGATTGCCGAGCCTGCCTTGTCGAACTCTCCCCGGCGAGCCAACGTCAGAACGCGGTGCGATATTGTGTAGCCGGACACGACGAAGAAGACGGAAACGGGAGCAAGACCTGAGACGACGAGCCGTAGGATGGGTAGTTGGTATAGCCACCATCGCCGAGGTGGGTTCGGTGTCCATGCTAACTGGATGTCCCATGAGAACCACACCAGACCGCAGTGAACGAATACGACGCATAGCGCTGCAATACCTCGCAAACCGTCTTCGGCAACATGTTAGCCCTGTCAGGTAGAGATGATGAGTGTAGTCCTTGTTTACCTAGCCAAGCCGTAGAGCGAAGTGGCTTTGCCTTGGGTTCTTTTGGTCCTAGGAAACTTGGAACCAGACATAAGGCAGCTCTTGAAAGTCTTCTCCAGGTATCCTGGCGCCGTGTGTTAATGGGAAGTAGTGAATCCTCTGCCTCTAATGTTGAGTCATCCCCTGCCTCATCGACCACGGATTTGTATTCTTTGCTCGAGTCGAAGTCTCCCAGCGGAGCGTACGCGTGCCGGCCGTCCATATCGTCGGAGTCGTATGGCGGTCGGAAGCAAGACGGTAATGTAGTTATACGCAACCAAGCTCAACTCGCAAAGCAGCTAGTCTGGAGCCAGGGAGGTTGGGAAAGAAGTCTGAACTTATCACGTTCGGCACATGTGACTGCCAGTGACGAAGATAGAAGAAATCAAATGTTGTAAGAGCACGGAGATGGTGCCCGAGACCTATTGTAGTGTAAATCGGTCACAGATTGGGTGCAAGTCACTACTTTAAAGGGACGAGACCAAGCTGCGCAGCCACAGCAGCGAGTGTTGGGCTTCCTGGGAGAAGTAACCCCACCATGTTTTACTCGTCCGGTGAGAAACGAGCAAGTTCCATAAGCGGTAATTCCAGAGAGGCGTTTCATGATCAGCAGAGTTCGAAGTGATCCGGAGGAAAACGAGTTCAGACGACCCCTAGAAAGGCTAACCGCGAGACACGGAGTGTTCTCATTCGTCGACCCGGAGCCTTGGGATTTGACCTTTGCAGTTTGCACTGCCTGAAAGGCGTCATGACCAATATGCGTGAAGTTGAATCCATGTTGATAGCAGTAGAGGATGCAAAGTTGGAACTTGGGATTATGACTTTGTGTATTAAAAACAAGCTTTGAATGCCGCGTGGTATCCTCGATTGGCACCGAATACCTTATAATATGCTTAAACCCGCCCACTTTGGTCGCGGCAAGATGTTCTAAGGTGCTCGGTAGAGACCGAGTGATTTGGAAAATCTCCCGTCGTCTGATGTGGTTAATTGCGCCTGGTAAGTTGGCTCAGCATCCGAATGCGGCCTTGAAACGGTGGTGCGGTCGATCGTCAACGTGTGATTAGTGGGCTGCCGGTCGCACTGACTTGACCGTGCTGGGCAGTCAACCTGAGCTCAGAAGATCATAATAGCTATTGTTATCCGTTGTGGATGGAAACAATCTTGATGTCTAGCAAGTGACTGAAGCCTGATGTTGAAGGAAGCTCAAAGGCTTGGCTAAGATGGTAGCTGGGGACGACGGGATGGAAGAAGTCCAGTAGCGTGGGGGGTTCAGCCACAGCCCATGTGCCACACTTTTCCCAGCCACATACCTAATGTGAAGGTTTTGTATCCGTCAAAGAAATCTTCTACATCTGATTCTCTCAAGTAGTCACCAACAGAGTAGCGAAAAGGAAGCGATTTTAGAACTAGAAGCAACGGAAAAAACTTCATGGAATTCATCATATAACCAAGGTTCTGGTGACAAGGACTTAAAGACCTGCGCCTTCATCCGTCCGGCGGTCGAATACCTCTCAATATTGACCTGCTATCCCCAAAAAATTCGTGCCCACCAGCTGGGATAGACCACCTAATATGGCTAGCAGCGAGACATTTGCGGGCGGACTCTGCACTGCACTGCATTGCTGGAGAATTCCACTGGATTAAGCTCTCAAGTTCTGGAGAGTTAAGACGGTCTAATGTGGTCCCTAGATGCAGGTTGACAGAAATAACTCAATTTTCCTTGGTGTTCTGGCCTTTCTCTTCCGATCATCCACTTCTGGCCACTGGTGTTCACCGTGGTGGGTGCCGCAAGTGTGTGCCATTCCGCAATGGTACGTGAAGATCACCACGCAACGGGAGGGGGGGAGACTTGCCTTGAAAGCGAAGACCGAAAGAGGGGTGAGTGGGTGATGCTCAGATGGGGAGCCCCAGGGGGCAGCGATGAGAGCATTGGGAATGTTGCAGGGCATGGCAGTTGGGGATTCTGTTCCCGATCGGGTATGCCTCCGTCGAGCGTCCTGGGGCCGATTTCCTGATTTCGGGGTTTCCTGAGCGGCCACATCCCGGGGCCCTTGTCGATGGTGCTAGGCCTGGGTTATAATGCTGGGCGATGCTGGGCGTCGATGACGACGTTGTTAAGACTGCCGCTTTCTTATTTCAGGTATTCGTCTCAGAGACTGGGGTTCGATGAAGGTCTCGATGCTCTCATCGTATCCACCCGCCGCCAGCCTGTGCGTTTTGTGACAGATGGAGAGAGTGGGAATGGAAGTGAGAGTAAGAATGAAAATGAGTGTGAGACTGAGAGTGAGTGTGAGAGTGAGTGTGAGAGTGAGTGTGAGATTTGCCTTGCGGGTACCTGAAAGTCTGTTTGGATGGTGATTCCGGGATCTCGATGCTAATTCATGAGTTGACACCCGCTGTCGGCTCCGCCAGGATGAACTTGTTGCTGCCCGTCTCCCGGAATGACTCTCTCAGCTTTTACAGGCCACTTGAAATGCCGAACATTTGGACACATAAACTCTGAGAATAACGGCCACTATGATGGACGGTTTTGCTTGGCCATTCTTGGGATGCTCAGGGTAGATCACCCCCTCCTCGTTCTAAACTTGGATGAAATACGAAGTACATGCTGCACCGATAATCATTCACCACACTGGACTCTCACGCCTTCAGTGAGGTAGTAGGTGTACGAATAACTACGCAGTAAAGGTAAGGTAAGGTAAGGTAAGTTACAGTAGGCGCCCGTGGCCGCACTACCAAATTCCCCGTGTTCCCGCCCGGAACCCTGACTCCCTGAGTCGTCCCAAGGAAGGTGGGTGGAAAGGTGGAAAGGAAAGTACCTTCAAAGTTAGCTGTCGCCGCCGCCGCCTTTCCTCTTGGGCTTCCTCTCCCGCCCACACTCAGCCCAGTCCAGTTGCCCGCCAGCCTCTTCAGGTTAATCTTAAGAAACTCGACCAACCTTGCCTGACATCCATCCATCCTTGACCCAACCAGGTAAAGCGACCGCACTTCTTGCTGTCCTGGTCCAACCTACGTCACGAGACTTTTCTTTGAGGATGCCAGCACCACTGCTACGGAATTGCTACTGCCATCACCAAGACAAGACACACGAGACAAGACCTGGGCAAGACTGGATGAGGGGATCCAACCAGACACAGAGTCAGAGACATCGACAGCTTGCGATCGTCCCTCCTTAAACTCTTTACGAACGGAACCTCCCACCCCTCCTCTCCTCTCTATCTCTCTCCACAATCCCCTTAACCCCGGGGGTCTCGGCCCATTCTGCATTCTAGACCCTATTCTCTCCCCTTCCTTTTTGTCTTGTCGCTGTTGCATCCTGCGCTTCCATTGTGCATAGTTACCATCATTGTTTTCGCCCGTCATGGCCGCACAATTAGATCCTGAATTGCAGGACAAGCTCGAGGAGCTGGAGAAGGAGTTGGAGGTATGTTTGCAACCCTCAAAGTCTCCGTTTGGCACCGTCTCGTCTGGAATCGCACAACTTTGCGTCCACCTCGAGACGACGGCCTTGCGCATGCGCGCATGTGCGCATCGTGCTCGAGCACCCGCAGCCTTGTCCAAACTATCTACTATCGCTTTTTGTCGCATTGACTGACGCATTCTCGTGGCTATAGGAAGGCGACATCACAGAGAAAGGGTTGGTGCTGACCCCTCCATCATGACCTCCCCCTCCCCCGTTTCTTGCGAACGGCGCGACAGCGGCTAACCGATTCCCTTTCCCCGCAGATACCAGAAGCGACGGACGCAACTCTTTTCGATATACATGAGCCCTGGACCTGCTGCCGCTCCAGCTGTTGCCAAACCCCGAGGCGGCTTGGGCATCCACGACCCTGACAACCCGGGACACCCTTCGAGCGATGGTCACCGTGCAGCAGCTCTAGCCGCGCTCGGCGGTAGAGACTCCGATCCCACCAGCCCGACCTCTCCCGGCTCATACCGTCCACAGTCGCCATTCGGCGGTCATGGTTCGGGCCATGGCTCCGGCCACGGCTCAGGTCATGGCTCTGGTGGCTACGCATCGCCTGGGTACCAATCGCCCGGGGCTGGCTATACCTCGCCCGACATGAATCCTGCGGGTCTCCTCCGACCTGGCGGCCCCCTCGCCGACCAACGCCCGAACATGAAGCAGCACGATTCACTCTTCCTCGGTGCCGCTAATGAGCCACCCACTCGATCAGGCACGATGGTCTCAACCGACTACGCATTTAATCCTGACCAGCAAGGCCACTACATGGACCAGCACGGGCAGAACCCATACGACAGCCGGACAGGCACGATGCTCGACTCGACTGGATACTTCTCGGGCTTCACCGGCGGCGGACAGAACTTTGAGCAGGGACAGGGTTATGATCAACAGGGTTACGACCAGAATGGCCAGGAAGAATATGGCGGAGGACACAGATACTCGTCAGGAGAGGCCTTCTCACCAACGGCCGCCATGGCGCCGCCTATGCTCACGGCGAACGACCTACCCCCGCCAGAAGTGCTCGAGTACCAGATGCCACTCGAACCTCGCGACCTTCCGTTTGCGATATCCGACCCGCACGACAGCAATACCCCCATGTCCAAGTTTGATAATATTGCCGCAGTCCTGAGGCACAGGGGAAAGACGATGGCGAAGCTGCCCGCGTACTGGGTGCTGGACAGCAAGGGCAAAGAAATCGCTTCTATCACGTGGGACAAACTTGCGTCAAGAGCCGAGAAGGTGGCACAGGTCATTCGGGACAAGAGCTCGCTGTATCGCGGCGATCGCGTTGCCCTGATTTACCGCGACACAGAAGTCATCGACTTTGCCATTGCTCTGCTCGGATGCTTTATTGCTGGCGTAGTTGCAGTACCGATCAATGATTTGCAAGACTATCAGAAGCTGAACCTGATCCTCACCTCAACGCAGGCGCATCTGGCGCTTACGACGGACAACAACCTCAAGGCCTTCCAGCGCGACATAACAACACAGAAGCTTAATTGGCCCAAGGGCGTAGAATGGTGGAAAACGAACGAGTTTGGCAGTTTCCATCCCAAGCGCAAAGACGATGTCCCGCCTTTGACAGTACCAGACTTGGCATACATCGAGTTCTCCCGCGCGCCTACGGGTGACCTGCGAGGCGTGGTCCTGAGTCACAGGACAGTCATGCACCAGATGGCTTGCTTGAGTGCTGTGGTCACGACGGTGCCAGGAAATGGCCCTGGTGATACCTTTAGTCGAACTCTGCGCGACAAGAACGGCCGGCTCATCGGTGCTGGAGCGACCAGCGAGACGCTCCTCTCTTACCTGGATCCTCGACAGGGCATTGGCATGATTCTGGGTGTCCTTCTCACCGTGTACGGCGGTCACACGACTGTTTGGGTTGAGAACAAGGCTGTTGAAGTGCCGGGGCTCTACGCTCATCTCATCACCAAGTACAAAGCGACACTCATGATTGCCGACTACCCTGGCTTGAAGCGCGCCGCCTACAACTACCAGTCAGATCCTATGACGACACGAAATTTCAAAAAGGGCATGGAGCCCAACTTCCAGACGGTCAAACTGTGCCTAATTGATACCCTGACGGTTGATGGTGAATTTCACGAAGTACTAGCGGATAGATGGTTGAGGCCACTTCGAAACCCACGAGCTCGCGAGGTTGTCGCGCCAATGCTATGCCTGCCAGAGCACGGTGGCATGGTGATCAGTATTCGTGACTGGCTAGGAGGCGAAGAGCGGATGGGCTGCCCCTTGAAGCTGGACATGGGTTCCGATATCGATTCCGATGAAGAAGAGAAGGAAGAGGTGAAGCTTGCGCCCTCAAATGGATTCGGCAGTCTCTTGGGAGGCGGCGGCACCACCACCACAGAGCAGCGCGCTAAGAACGAACTGAGTGAGGTGCTCCTCGACAGAGAGGCGTTGAAAACGAACGAAGTTGTGGTAGTCGCAATCGGAGACGAAGCGCGAAAACGAGCTGCTACCGAACAGGGCACTGTTCGTATCGGTGCTTTTGGATACCCTATACCCGATGCCACTCTCGCAGTCGTCGATCCGGAAACTGGCTTGTTGGCATCACCACATTCCGTCGGAGAAATCTGGGTGGACTCGCCATCACTATCAGGAGGCTTCTGGGCTCTGCCAAAACACACGGAGCAAATATTCCACGCCCGGCCTTACAAGTTTGATCCCGGCGAGCCAACACCCACTGTTGTAGAGCCCGAGTTCCTGAGGACTGGTCTGTTGGGCACCGTCATCGAGGGCAAGCTCTTTGTGCTTGGCCTTTACGAGGATCGCATTCGTCAAAAGGTTGAATGGGTCGAGCATGGCACCGAGGTAGCTGAGTACAGGTACTTCTTTGTACAGCACCTCGTCGTCAGCATCGTCAAGAATGTTCCCAAGATTTACGACTGCTCTGCGTTTGACGTATTTGTCAACGAGGAGCATCTCCCAATTGTTGTTTTGGAATCACCAGCTGCATCGACCGCGCCTCTGACCTCAGGCGGACCCCCCAGGCAACTCGACACTGCGTTGCTCGACTCCCTCGCCGAGAGATGTATGGACGTACTCATGCAAGAACACCACTTGAGACTTTACTGCGTCATGATCACGGCACCAAACTCGCTGCCCAGAGTAGTCAAGAACGGACGTAGGGACATCGGTAATATGCTATGCAGAAGAGAGTTTGACTTGGGCAACCTGCCCTGCGTTCACGTCAAGTTTGGTGTTGAGCATGCTGTACTCAACCTCCCCATTGGAGTCGATCCTATAGGAGGCATTTGGTCTCCGATTTCATCAGACTCGCGTGCTGGAATTCTCATGTCATCCGACAAGCAATACTCGGGTATCGACCGAAGGGAGGTTGTCATTGACGATCGCACTTCAACGCCGCTCAACAACTTCTCTTGCATTACTGATCTGATCCAATGGCGCGTTGCTCGTCAACCCGAGGAACTCGCATACTGCACTATTGACGGTCGTGGCAGAGAAGGCAAGGGCGTGACTTGGAAGAAGTTTGACACCAAGGTTGCCGCCGTGGCTCTGTACCTGAAGAACAAGGTCAAGGTTCGCCCTGGCGACCACTTGATTCTGATGTACACGCACTCAGAGGAGTTTGTCTACGCCGTCCATGCCTGTATCAACTTGGGCGCGGTTGTAATTCCTCTGGCCCCTCTGGATCAGAACCGACTTAACGAGGACGTGCCGGCATTCTTGCATGTCGTCGCCGACTTCCGTGTCAAAGCGATCCTGGTCAATCACGAAGTTGATCACTTGGTCAAGCTGAAGCTGGTTTCCAACCACGTTAAACAAGCCGCTTCCATTCTCAAGATCGGTGTGCCAAACTACTACAACACCACTAAGCCGCCAAAGCAAAGCAGTGGTCTGCGCGATAACGGCATCACCATGCAGCCCGCCTGGATCCAGACTGGTTACCCTGTAATCATCTGGACCTACTGGACGCCCGACCAGCGCCGCATTGCGGTTCAGCTGGGGCACGATACCATCCTGGGCATGTGCAAGGTCCAGAAAGAGACTTGCCAGATGACAAGTTCCCGCCCCGTGCTGGGATGTGTGCGTAGTACCACTGGCCTCGGCTTCATTCACTCATGCTTGATGGGCATCTACATCGGCACCCCCACATACCTACTCTCGCCAGTCGAGTTTGCGCAAAACCCAATGTCGCTGTTTGTGACTCTTTCTAGGTACAAGATCAAGGACACCTATGCGACGCCACAAATGTTGGATCACGCCATGGCCACGATGCAGGGCAAGGGATTCACGCTCCACGAGCTCAAGAATATGATGATCTCGGCCGAAAGCCGGCCACGTGTGGATGTGTTCCAGAAGGTACGGCTTCATTTCGCGGCTACTGGCCTCGACCGAACCGCCATCAACACTGTATACTCTCACGTGCTCAACCCCATGGTCGCATCGAGGTCTTACATGTGCATTGAGCCTATTGAGCTCTGGCTGGACACAAAGGCACTCCGCCGCGGTTTGATCTATCCCGTAGATCCCGAACAGGATCCTAAAGCGCTTCTGCTCCAGGACTCCGGTATGGTGCCTGTCTCTACGCAAATCGCCATTGTCAACCCCGAGAGCCGACTGCTCTGCCACGATGGAGAGTACGGAGAGATTTGGGTCGACTCGGAGGCTTGTGTCAAGGCATTCTACGGCTCCAAGGATGTGTTCGACGCAGAAAGATTCGACGGCCGTACCGTCGATGGTGATCCCAGCATTCAGTACGTCCGCACGGGCGACTTGGGTTTCTTGCATAACGTCAGCAGGCCTATCGGCCCTGGAGGCGCTCAGGTTGATATGCAGGTCTTGTTCGTTCTCGGCAACATTGGCGAGACGTTTGAGATCAATGGTCTCAGCCACTTCCCTATGGATATCGAGGCCTCTGTGGAACGGTGCCACCGCAACATCGTGACTGGTGGATGGTAAGTTGAAATCCCCCATTAGTAGTGTCCATTAGGCTAACAGATTGCAGCGCCGTCTTCCAAGCTGGCGGTCTCGTCGTTCTGCTGGCCGAGATTACACGAAAGGCTTACCTTGGTTCCGTGGTGCCAGTCATTGTCAACGCGATCCTCAATGAACACCAGATCATTGTCGATATCGTCGCCTTCGTTAACAAGGGCGACTTCCCACGATCGCGTCTCGGCGAGAAGCAACGCGGCAAGATTTTGGCTGGTTGGGTCACCCGTAAGATGCGAACCCTCGCACAGTTCGCCATTCGAGACATGGACCCCAACAGCATCGTTGGTGGCGACCCTGGTGCAGATGACCCCAACCCTCACAGGGCCTCTGTTAGTAGCCAGAGGAGCATGACCATGGGCGGCCTGGCGCCTGGGTCTTCTAGCCTACGCAACGTCGAACACGCACCGCAAATTCTAGAGCAGGAAGAATTCGAGCATCAGGTCGGACAGATGGCAGCTCTCCCCCCACAGGCCCAAGATGGCATTGCGGAGATGCCTGGTGACGAGGGTCCTGCGTTCGCACAGCAAGCGAATGCGCCGCAGGGCCACGGCTACGTCTTGCCAGACTTTGATTCCTTTGGTCGCGAAGACGGTGGCCCCCCGCCTGTGGGCGCCAAGCCAGGCCAGACACCGCCGACGATTCACCTCCCCGGAGTCGACGGCCGAGAGAGCATGGATTTGTGGAAGAATCAGCAGGGCGGTGGTGGTGGCCAGAGCGAAGAGGACTGGACGGCCCAGGCCCTCATGCACATGAACCTCGCCAACGACCTGGAGAGAAAACAGGGCCAGCAGCATTGAAAGAGGCGTTCTTTCAAACAGAACCATGTCTCTTCTATGCTGATTGTTTTTCCTTCTTTTTGTTAGCATACGGGTCTTTGGGGCATTAGCTGTGGGCGTCTGTGGGCGTCTCTGGACTCATGGATACACTGGTCTCGCGGCATAGGGCACAGGGTTTGGATAGAGGATTCCCCTGTACATACTCACTTGAACCTCGAGAAAAGATCATTGTTAATTCATTCTTATTCACTTTTCCGCTGTCTCGTACACGAGCTCATGGGAACGTCCTGTCGTCCCTGATTTTGTGGGCGACTATCTCGAATTCCTCATGCTCTCCTGGATAAAGCTCGATTGAACAACAATTGACCCCCCCATTGATATTCTCCTCGGACCCAGACCCAGTAGACAAATTCTTGACACCGCCAGATCTAACCGTGATACGATTCGTAAGTCCAATCTCATCATCCGACTCCCCGCCCAACTTGACTTCGGCCCCACCTCCACCGCCAAAATTAAACCTCGACCCGCCGTACGTGAACATGGCGCCACCTGTCCCCTTTTGCGAGCTGCTGTTCTTTCCTGCGCTGGTGCTCTGCTTCGACTTTAATCGCCACGGTGCGCTGTTGGATGAGGGCCTACCTCCACCTCCAGCATTGCCACTGGAGTGGCCCAGGGAAGATGAGATTTTGTGGCGGACGAGGCGGCGGAGGGGCGCGAGGTGGGGGAGGCAGGCGGAGACGATTGCGATGGATGGTTCTATTGCGGACCAGATGAAGACGGGGCCCATTTGCCAGGTTATGTCGAGGGCGCGGGAGAAGGTTGAGAGGTGGGTTATGCGGACTATACTTGCTACGCAGACGCTGGAGGGGAGTCTGGGTTAGTATGGGCGTCTTGTATAGGTATCGGTTGTGATTGCTAAAGGTTATGGGTGTATTGGTGGTGAAAAGAAGGGGGGAGGGAGAAAATGGCGGTGGCTTACAAACTTCCTAACAACATAATACTGCAAACAGCAGCCTTCTTCCTACCCGACATTTGCAGCTTTAAGATCTGCGGGATGGGAATCAAGAGGACGATGACGTCGTTGACCATGTTGATGATGGCGAGCGCGAGGTAAAAGGTGTTAATGTCGATGCATTTGCCCTCTTCGCCCACAAATTGGTTCCAGTAAAACGAGAGCGGGCGACACGCGTTGGCCATGGTGGCCCAGATGATGATGGGTAGGCGATGGAGAGGACGTAGCCTGCGACAAGGGAGAACTTGAAGGACGGGGAGGAGGCGGTGGAGAGGAGGAAGATGCGTTGGTAGAAGAGGAGGATGGAGATTTTGGTGGCGGCGCAGGCAGTGCCGTAGATGAAGGTGTAGGCGTAGAGGATCTGTGTTTAGGCAGTCAGTATGAGCTTGGAGTTCAAGCTCGCTGAGGGTTTGCAATTCTTCTGAGGAGGATCTCGATGGAGTAGGATCAAGAAAAGGTGGCTTACTTTGAAGACTTGTGTTAGGTCTAGAGGTGTGAATGACCAGATGTGGTTACCTGCGCCGTAGGCTCCTCCTGCGATGCTAAGGCCGACGGTGGCGCCTACGAGAAGCTGTGATGAGACGATATCATTAACATCGTGAACATCCTCAACTTCCATGAGATTAGTATGAATCACTTACAAGTGAGAGAAGAATCGTCCAATCATCAGCCCTTAGACTATGCCCTTGAAGAAACCTCGCCATCAGCCGGAGCACCACGGCCACGGAGGCTAGCACGGCTAGTACTATGACGGCGGCATCATTGCGAGCGACGCTGCTTTCTGAAATGTCGAGGCCATCTGGAGGTGGACCAAAGATGGCGACGATGTTGGGATCAGGTTCCATCGTCGGAGGAATGAGAAGTTGGTGTAAAGTCGAAGGGAAATACTACATCACGGCGAAAGGGTTGATAGGGACGGGAGGAGAGGACTGAGATGAGCCTACGTGTTCATGGGTGACATCCATCCTATGAGATCCCAAGAGTTGACATTTCTTCATGGGATCTCAAAGTTGGGTCAAAGAATCGTTGCGGCACAGCTTGGTGTCCCAGGAGGCGCAAAAAGCAAATATGATGCATGTTGGAGGAGTTGGACGTGTATCTTTCGGATACCCTCCGACCCAGGTAAAGCCGTGGTATTCGCAGCTGCTCTGCGTATAATCTCCACCGTGATGCTTCCGTGCACCGTTGCATTCACGTTGGACATCCCCGTCCCGCATACCCAACGGGTCCAGTCTCTTCGTCTGTATCCAGAGGGTGCAGGGTTCAAAATGCTGTTGGTAGTGGGCAGACAGGCCCGGATTTCCGCATGGCCTGATGCTTCCCTTTCTGGCTCGCCAAAGGGCCAACAATGTGGATCGTTTCTGATTTCTTCCATTCAAGGATTATCTGCACAGACGGGGAAGCTCTGTGTTTGCGGAATCTGTTCTGTGATCCGCAATTCCCCTGGAGTCTTGACACTTCATCTTCGTTGGTGCGCGTCCCACGCAAGCAGGAACAGGAATGTAATGAGCAAGCGTTGATGGGCCATACTCACGTTCCTGCTGAAGTGCCCAGACCGCCCAACAGGACTTTGAGATGACAGGCCATCCTTGTCGGAAAGCTGAATTTGCTTCAGAGCGCAAAATGGTGACTCGAGAATGAGATGGCTCGAGTATCTCTAAAAAGGGATGACGGGTGAACGTTGCAACGTCGAGGAGCCGCTGATCCTGCCGTCCTTCACCAACGGCCCGTCTGGCTGCTTTGTCTCGGGGAACCAGGGGTCCGAGTCCCGCATGGAAGGATAAGGATATCACATGTGGCTTCCTCTTCGTGGCCTACTTCTATCTAAATGACGGACACTTCCAGCTTGTTGGTTGATGCTGGAAGTGGTCTACTATCGACGCACTACTTTGTAGCACGAGGATACTTGTTGACCTGGATACTGATCAGCGAGAGCATCAGCCAAGCCTGTATTAATTACATATTCTTGAGTTTGAGGACAAATCTCGAGCTTGAGATGGTCGAATGGGCCTTTTCTCTTTCCTTGGCTCCTACTCCATGTGGAGTGAAGGAGGTCGATCCTGGTTCTTGTTGGAACCAGGGCTAGAAAACACAGAACAGGGTCGACAGTCTATTTCACGCCGTCAAGACAGGGAAGAGAACACCGGCAGGTTCCTGTCTTTAGTACCAAGTCTTTGAAAGAAGTATCCCCTGAAGTCATTGCCTCCCTTGCTGGAGGATTGTAATATGCTATGACCTGATTTGAATGTACGAGTGCGGCGTGGCTAGCATGCGTTACATGATGGTCTGGAGCGTTAAGCGTACGGACAAAGACACAGCGAAGGACTTCAAGTATCAGGTATAATTACAGTCGCCATTCTTGAGCCTTTTGCTATTACCATACTTTTTACAGCAAAAAGTATTTGCATACACTTCGCGTACGTCAACAGTCATGGGTTCCTTATCGGGCTTCACAGAGATCCCAGATCTCACGCCCCTCGAGCGTATCGGACCCAAAGGCTACCTTCGATATGTCTTCCCTTTCCAGCTCCCCGAAGATTACGACCTCGATCAAGCTGCTTCTATTTTACGCGCAGGGTATGAAGCCGCACAACAGCGTATCGCTGTTTTGGGATGTGAAGCTGTTCCAAACCCAGACGCAAAGCAAGCCGGCGTCTTGAAGCTTCAGAGACTCCGTCATGGAGACATTGAAGGCATCACCGTCAAGGACCTTCGAGCTCCCAGAGCTTTCCCCATGACTTACTCGGAACTTAAATCCAAAAACTTTCCGGTGGCTTCCTTTGACGCAAATACTATATGCCGGCGCTCGGTGTGGGCAACTCCGGTTGAGAGGCTGCCCGTGTCTCTTCCGCAAGCCAACTTCATCCAAGGAGGGCTGATTCTTTCCTGGTGCATATTCCACATGTTTGGAGACGGGAAGACGTTCCTGATCTGGACCAAGATCTGGGCAGAAGAATGTCGTCGAGCCCAAGGCCTCGAGATCACAGATCCCTTCAAGCTCGATGAAGCGTTTCTCAGAGACCGTCAACGCATCATGAGCCCAACCGGCAAGAACCCAGGTCGTGCGGAAGACCACCCAGAGTACACCATCATCCCCTTCACGCCCGAGGGCATGCCGCCGAAGATTCTCTCCGAGGACCACCGCGGCCAAATCTTCTACTTCTCGCCTGAGGCCCTCGCCAGGCTCAAGGCCGAAGCCTCTCCGGAAAACGCAACGGAGCCCACGAAGCAGAGGTGGGTCTCGACCAACGACGCGCTCTCGGCGCTGCTCTGGCGTACCGTCATGGCGGTGCAGTCACCCCTCGAAACCCTTGAGGGCGACCCGGTATCTGTCTTCAACATCGCCGTCGACGCCCGCCTGCGTACGGACCCGCCGGTGCACCCGGAGACCATGGGCTGCTTCCTCGGCTACGTGGCGGCTTCGGCGCCGATCCGTAAGATGCTTGGCTCGGCGTCCCTAGCCGACTTGGCGATTCTGGTTCGTCAGGCGTTGATCCGCGCTGACAACCAGTTTGTCGACGATGTGGCTACGCTCATTGACGCGGTGGAGGATGTGAACCGTATCATCCCTACGGCTCTCCTGGATGTTCCCGGCAACAACTGCATTCAGACGTCATGGGTGAACTTCTCGTTGTACGATGTGCAGTGGGGACCGGTGCTGGGCGACACGATCCAGGCCGTTCGCGCGCCGCATGTTGGTGTGATCAATGGGTTGCAGGTTGTTATGCCTATCTTGCCGGACGGTGGGATGGAGATCCTTGTGGGCGTTGAGAAGAACTGCTTGGACAGGTTGTTGCAGGAGCCGTTGTGGATGAAGTATGCAGAGACGAGGTGAAAGGAAAGCAGGAGTACTACCAGTTGGGTGTAAAAGCTAGTTGCGTGGCAGACCGTTTCAATTATTTCTACATGTAGCTTGACTATCAGTGTTCTCTTGCGATGCGGGTTTTCATACAATGCGTTGGTCTTATAACATTATCAATTGTCTCATCCAATATGCACTCGTTTCAGGTCAAGTGTACCAGACTCTAGCAAAGTCCGGGACCATTTGTCGTCGAATTAAAGACAAGTGAATTTTTGTGTGGTAATAATAATTATCAGCTTTTACACGGCTCTTCTTCATGAAAATGGCCTCTTAATTTGAACATTCGCCGTAACTAGATGATTCAGCTTTCAGACCAGAAATTCACTGAATTTTCTATTCCATGATATTCCTCGTTCTGATACGAGGGCTTTTATTACATCTAGCTTATGCCACATGGATCATCAACATCCCACCGGCCTCTTTGGTTCCAAAAGAAACTTTTCATTTTATTATAATGGATCAAAGACTTTTACCTAACTTCAATCGTAATGACACTTACTGAAAATGTTTCGAAACGGAAAGAGAAAACTCCGGGGCAAGTACATGGCCCTTCTAAGTCTTTCAGTTTTCTTCACCAGCATTCAGCTAGAAAAGCTCGCTGAAAATGGTCCGAGTCAGCCCCCTCAACTCCTATTTGACCATGCACTAGAGCCAACGTGAGTGCTCCGGGTAAAGTATTTTGCTGCAGCCGTTTGACTGAGAAAATCTTCTATCATTGGCGAATCGGATGGATTACTAACGTTTGATGTTTGTCGTCTGAAGTTAAACGAAGCATTTCGATTTGAGTGGATGAGAGGACTCAGACAAGACATGGATATGAACTCAGATTTGAGTTCACCGGGGTCCGAAATTGGTACCGCATAAAGCTGTTGATGGTGATAAACTCAAAACCCCCTGATAGCCCCTCAACGGGCAATACCCATCGGCTCCCGCCCCCCAAAGCAGATATTAGAGATGAGAATGTCCTATGGTCATATCGACTGAAGATCTTCACTGATCATTGTCTTCATTTTTCGTGTAGCCTCATTAGAGGATATTTCAAGTCACTCATTATTGTCACTCTTTTAAACAATGTTCAGCAAAACCATTGTGGCAGTCATCCTGCTGTTCGGAGGCGTTCAATCCCACCGGCACCATGGATTCCACAGTCACGGCGAAATGCGACGCTCAGTTATCCATAACGTGAGGGCAAATGGAGAATCAGCGAGAGGAGGATCAGACAACGTTTTCGTGAAAATTTCTCACGACCGGCCAATTCTAGTTCCGTCGAGAGCAGATCACCCACAGAAACCGGTCGGAGTCGATAACAACGACAACCCAATCCAAACCAACAAATTCTACGCGAACTTCTTCGCCAATAACCAAGACAACGCGACATGGACTCACCCTTACTCCGTCTGGTGGTCTAATGATACCGTCAAACAGGGCCACGGCTTGTCTATCTCTCATAAGGATCGGCGCAACTTCATCTACGGGCCTGGAGAGCCCGTGCAGTCTTTCGAGGATCCATTCTTTGATCAATCTATCGCGCTTTCGGCACGGGAGCTGCAGAATGGAACGGTTCTGACTACAGACTCGCTGACAGCATTTTCCGCCAATGTCAACCTTGCAACAGGAAAAGGCGCCAAACCGATTGTCTCATTCCCCGTAGTCCAGGGCATGGCTTTCGTCACAGGTGTTTACAACGACGCGACCGTTCTCATCCAGTCTCAAAAGCACTTCTCAAACATCACCGACCTTCGTTTGAGTTCCCATGGACTTGGAGCTACAGTGTATGGGTGGGATGCGCGATTGGGCGATGGATCGAGTTGGTTGATTTACCTCAACCCAACTTCCACGTCTGAGAGACCAACTCTTCGGATGACTGACAAGGGAACCATTTTGGGACCAAAGCAATTTACTGGAACTGTTCAAATCGCCAAGAACCCAGCAGGTAGAGCCGGAATTGACGTCTTTAGCAAGGCCGCTGGAGCGTACCCGGTTGGCGCCACGCTCTCGGGCTCTGTCTCCGGCAAGACTGGAACTTATACCCTGGCGTGGGAAAAGAAGGGGATCAAGGAACGATCACTTCTCATGTTTGCTCTGCCGCATCACGTCAAGTCATTTGACCAAAAGACCGCCAGGGGTTTAACGAACATCACATTGGCGAGTACGACCAAGGGAATTGCCACGGCTACGCTTGCGGACGAGTTTACCATGGTGGAACCCGAACTCCCGACGGATATGGGCTTTGATCCTTGGTCGCCTAGTCTTGGATCAGTGGGATCCGCGGGCTCAGCAGCAACCGTTTCAGAAGACGCTAAAGCTGCAATCATTATGGCAGCAAAGATCGAGCTTGCGCGGGACATTACAACCCTGACCAACTTAACGTCCAAGTATTACGCTGGAATCGCCTTTTCGGTTTACGCAAGGGCGATTTATGCTGTCAACAACATTGCTGGAGATACCTCATTCACAGCCAGCTCGCTCACTAAGCTTGAGGCTGCGTTTGACAAGTATGTCAACAACCAGGAGCCAAACCCCCTGTTCTACGACGACGTGTGGAAAGGCCTGGTCTCTTCTGGGTCGTACGGCAACAACGACTCTTCGATCGACTTTGGTAACACGTATTATAACGATCACAACTTTCACTACGGCTACTATGTGTATGCTGCTGCAATCATTGCCCACTTCAACCCATCTTGGTTGACAAAGAATGACGGCCTCAACAAGATTTGGGTCAACAACTTGATTCGTGACTGGTCCAACCCATCAACCGAAGACCCTTTCTTTCCCTTCTCGCGAAACTTCGACTGGTTTCATGGCCACAGCTGGGCCAGGGGTGTACTTGAAGCGCCGGATGGCAAGGACCAAGAGTCCTCTGCCGAGGATGCTTTCTCGACGTACGCGATCAAGATGTGGGGCAAGGTTATTGGAGACGCCAAACTCGAGGGCCGAGGCAACCTCCAGCTTGCCGTGACGGCACGCAGTCTTCAGTCATACTTCCTCATGGCAAGCGACAACGATGTTCAGCCGCCCAACTTCATTGGAAACCGCGCGACAGGCATTCTCTGGGACAGGAAGATCAACCACACGACGTACTTTGGCGACGAAATTGCTTATATTCAGGGCATTCATATGCTGCCAATCGTGCCGAGTAGCGCGTATGTACGGAAGGCTTCGTTTGTGAGGGAGGAATGGGACCAGTACTTTGCCGGCAACAAGTCGGGATCTCTCACTAGCGGCGGCTTCGCGGGCCATGTGTACGCTAACCTCGCGATTGCGGATAAGGCTGGTGCGGTTGAAAGTTACGAGTTCATGAAGAAGCAGACTCCTGACAGCCCCTACCTGAGCGGAGTGAGTTTGACATGGAATCTCGCTTACACGGCGGCGCTGGGAGGCAGTTTGGGATCGAACTCCACGCTGAACTCAACAAGAGGTGCGGTCTAAAGAGAATAACCGGATTTTTGTCTCAAGGTTTGAGTCTCGGTAAGCTAGAGTTGAGTCGCCGAAGCTATGTCTACGTCCTGAACCAGAGGAAGGGCTTCGCGGAGTTGAGAAGCGATTTGAACTGAGAGAGTCAGTCGTGCTTTCATGTACCAATACAGCAGCCCATAGAGCTGAAGTTGAGAACCCACGAGCAATTTTCCATCTTCTTGAAATTCGTTCCGAGAGCATCTGAATCACTTCTCGTAACAGAGTCTCGGTGTCACGACCGTAGTGTTCTCCTAGCAGGATTGCTGCTAAGCCGACCTTCTTGTACAGGATGACAGCGGTGAGAGGCATCCTGTCGAGTTTGAGAATGTCCACGGTCTTCTCCATACGCATCAGATCATGCGCAATGGTAAGGGCCATTTCAAGAGCTGCGATGGATGATTCCTTGACAAACAAAGGAAGTTCTTCCCCATCTTTACATGTCAACCTTTTCTCGTGGAGTTTTATTAGTGCCCTTTACTTTGTTAGCTGCCGCTCCCTGACGCATTTTTGGAGTATCACTTGCAAGAGATATACAGTAACCACTGTGTACTGGTGCTCCAACCGCCTCCAGCTTATGGTCAGGGTTTCCCGGATTTTCTTTTGTATCAGCATGTCGAGCTTCCACGAATCATGGTCAAGAAGTGTCTCAAGCTCGACAGACGGATTTCTGGTGCGCTGCATGACACTTTGCAGCGCGTAGAGGGCCTGGATTTCGCTGGCGAAGACCCCGTAGGTCTGAAAATCGTCTGCAGAAAATGCAAGCGGTTGGAACGAGCCGCTGGTATTGAGATCTTGACTCCATGTATCATCCTCTCTGGGAAGTATCGCACCGAGTCGAGCATCGCGAACAAGTGGTGCTCGTTCAGTGTTTCCAGTGGAATAAGAGTCAAGTCTATCGAGGAAGAAAATAGCCCACCACACACGCATCTTCTCCTCACTGAACACTGTAGCGGGATTCAAGGATTGGTGTAGGTCAGTGATGTGGCCAAGACTGGCACATATTGCCAGCGTGGCATACGCGTCAGACACGAGGCCCCGGCCTTGCTCGTATATAGTAAGTAGTAGGCCTGACTGGATGGTTTGCAAATGGCCTCTCGAATATTTCTGTAATAATAGGAATGACGACTTGCAATTATCATAGAGCGACGGAAAGAGAGGTTCGTTATATGGTGCCGAAGCAGAGGGTATCACCGGGGTGATGAGTAAAATGTGCAAGAGGAGACAGGCAAGCTCGGCAGATGGCCTGCTATGTAATGACGCTGCTTGTTCTCTCAACCTGGCTGGGTGAATGATCGGGATCCATTCGTGGATCGATCTCAAGTATCCATCGACCACTCCCTCTATTTCAAGGTCGAGGACTTTCAGCGTGGCCAATACGTGTGCTGTTAGCAAGTCGTCGTGGTCTTGGCGTGTTGATGGAGTTGGCCCTAGAAGAGAAGAAGGAACCCGAGGTGCCTCCTTGTAAGGAGAGCCGTAGTGACATAAACTATTGTTACTTTTCGGCATCAGTAATTCGAGTGCTTTGTAAAACAACGCTCGTTTCTGACTTACTCTATACACCGGCTACAAGCCGGTCGTAGCCGATCGCAACCCTTCTTCTTTGTCGAGCACGAATAACAGGCGTTTGAAGAAGGACTATCTGCCGACATACTCGCCTTAGTACAAGATCAAGTAACCTTGGCAAACACCACATTGGAATGAATTCGAGAGAAGTTTCGGAGCAGCCCGCAGAGCACTCATAGCGCGGACTGTTCCTGGAGAGTCAGGTTGCTGACAAACTGTTTCGGGTAGAATATCGAACTAGTCCGCCGCTAGTCCGCCGCTGACCCACCGCTTGCTGGGCCAAGACCGGGCCAACCCGCCGGAGTAGTGTCGGACAAGTGGCGTGCCAGGACCCAGCAATGCTACGATGCTCTTGAAGGGGCTGCAACATTGATCCTGAGACCAATACACTGTCATAAGTCATTTCTCGTGATGGGAAGTATGAGTTACTACTGGAATCATTCGCAATATTTTATGCCGATGGACTTTCGGGAGACTCTGCAGCCGATGCCATAAATAGCCCAGCTTTTTCCTCACTCGTGCCCAAATATTAAAGGAGAGACATGAATTTTGTCAATTACACTACCTGCTAATTCATTCAAAATTCAAAAAGATTTCACTTCTCTCACTATGGCAATTCCAGAGATTCGCGCCCCTTCCCTTTTCATCAGCCATGGAGCAGGCCCCCTCCCACTCATTCATCCAGGCTTGGAGGATTTCCGGCAGCAAGTCGCCAAATTGGGCAGCAAGCTCGATGGGGCCAAAGGAATTATCCTTCTATCAGCGCACTGGGAATCTAATGAGCCCGAAATCACTGCTCTTGAAGATCCCGGTCTCTACTTCGACTACGGAACTGTGGCTGCAGCCCAATCCCTCGTTCCACCAGAGGCCTACGAGACCAAATATCCCATCCGCGGAAACGCAGTTTTAGCCGCGGAAATCAACCAAAGACTTCAGGATTGCGGCTTCAGACCGGTTCTCGACTATAAGCGAGGCCTGGACCACGGTGTCTTTGTCCCGCTCAAGATCATGCGGCCCGAAGCAGACATACCTGTTGTCCAGGTGTCTGTTCTGACTGGGAAGGACGAGAAGGAGGCCACAGACAAGAACTTGCGTCTCGGTTGCGCCTTGGAGTACTTTCGAGACTTTGGATACGCTATCATGGGGAGCGGCGGATCATACCATGACTTCTTGACTATCAAAAATGTGTTTCAAGGTTCTAGCGAACTCCCCTCAGGGGCTGAGGAGTTTGAAAGCTACCTCGAGTCCACGGCGGCAATTGCCGACGCAAAAACTCGCGAAAAGGCTCTTAAGCGCTGGCGTGATAATCCATCGAGCTATGTGGCTCATGTGAGAGCCGAGGCTGAGCACTTTTGGCCGTTTCTTATTGCAGCTGGCAGTGGTGGAGACGTTTCTGGGCAGCAAATCCTCAAGCTTCTATCCCAAGGCATACCCATGAGCTTCTACGAGTGGTGAATAGTGACGTTTGAGTGGAGAAAGGTCACTGAATGGCAAATTAGGTTTGGGTGTTGGACGACCTTGACTGGGTGCTATTAGTAGGTAACTAAATAGTTTGCTTCAACAAGAAACTACATAAGTACAATATGAAAGTCACTTCCAAGATCCTCACACTATGTAACGGCTACCCAAGAAGAATCTGGCCATACTGGCACGCGGTGGAAAGATTGCAGGGCCGTCTGTAGATTGGAAGGAAGCCCAATAATTGGCCTTGTGGCCTGTCCACCGCGTGGCTGGCTGAGAACCTAACACAAACATGCTTGCGCCCCCTGTAGCAAACATCTTCACACCTGTTGAGAACCTTAATGACCACGAGCTGTAGTGTCAGGCCCACAGACACATTCTCGTGGTGCTTCCATGGCAGGTGTGCATATTGAAAGGCATAACTTGGCATGTTAGTAGATCAGAGCGTCGGATGGGGCAGGCAGGGCAAGGCACATTACGGCCAACTTGGCATATTCGCATCGTTGAGTTCAGTCTCTTACTACCTTACTCCATCTAGTGGTATCATTAAACATAAATAACTATTGTACTACACGGATATCTTGAATGTTCGTGAGTCCCTGCCCATGTGCCATGCGCCATCGCTCTGAATCGCAAACCCGCAGGAGAATAGAATTACACAGAATCCGCGCAAACCGTGTCCTCGTCCAACAATCCCATCAACCAATCTCGACAGGCTTCGAACTGATGTAAAAGCCGTTCGATCTAGACGGCGACTGAGGCGCCTCTACCACCGCTGGTGCTAATCTTGCCGAGTCGCGGTTGTATGCAGGAGGCTGTGATAACGCCATTTCCTGTAGATTGTCAAGAGCCTTCTGACGTCGCTTGAGATACCTGCACCATGTAATAGCGCAGACTACGCAAGTGATTCCAATGACACCAACACCGACTCCGATACCAGCCTGCGATCCAACAGGTAGACCACTGCCATTACTACCACCAGAAGACTCAGCGCTGCTGCTCTGTCTGGCAGTGGAAGTAGGTGTGCCAGCAGATGCGGTCTGTCGTCCACTGACAATCGTTTGTTGGGTCGAGGGTTCTGCTAAAAATACAGGTGAAAGGGTTTGAGTGGTGGTTGGGAGTTCGGAAGTTGAAGTGATTATCGCACTTGTGGATGTTAATAACGGTAGGGTTACTTTGGGAATCTCGGACTCGTCGGTGATATTGAAGTAGGCGTTGAAAGTCGAAATTTCCCTGATGAGACGGGTCGCCTTCGAATAGCCAGAGGAAAAAGACATTTGACGAGCCCAAGTCAAACTTGTTCGTCGCGACTGTCCATGTAAGCTCTTTGACGGGACCCGAGCCATCTTCTGGAGTTCCTGTTAGCGAGGCCAAGAAAACTCATTCTCTCCCATCAACTTACGGATGGAGAACAAAATGTCTCCTACGCTTGCGGAGTCGCCAATCAGAGATTGTTGCCAAAGTGCTATTGTGTAGTTTTTGAACTTTGTGCTATAAGAGATATTCTTTGTTTCTCCTATTCTCCATGTTTCTCTCTTTTGAACGGGGCTAAAGAACTGCGCATAGATGCAAGGGAAGAGGGAAAACCACAATATGACTGCGGAGAACATCTTGGAGAACTGTTTGTTGGTGCGCAATTGTCAAGTCAAGGCGGCGTTGACTCGACCACGAGCGTGATGTTGCTTCCTTAATATTAGACTCAGATCGACGGCTGGCCGTTGCCAGCGGATGCTACGCCCGACCCGGCACTGTGGTTCGGAGGCCCACAGGCGTGTTCCAAACCCTTGTCGAACTTCCAACACTTATCTGCTGGACTCTCAACTTCCAACAGCTTGCCTGCCACTTTGTTCCTACTTCACGGTCTAAATTCTTAAGTCGTCTGGGTCACTTTCTCGAGGGCTTGCTTCAGGCTGGCTCGGCTGGGTACTGTAGCCCGCAAGTCACTGATTGATCTCCATTCTTGCCGCTTACGCTGCATGCATGGACCCCTTGCATCCTTTTGTACTCCGCGAAGTCTGAACCTGCGTTGGCGTAGATCATCAGGAAGACTTGACACTCGACTACCCAAAAGCCTGCATATCTAGAGACTCTACAAACGCGGTCTAAAGTAAACGAACCCCAAATTCCTAGGAAAAGGCTTTGCATCCCCAATTTATAAGATCACGATGATATTCCGTATCATTTCCTTCACGGTGATGTTTGCTCTCGGCCGGAACAGGGTCTACCCCTGACCCTGAGATGTGGCTTTTCTGCTGGTTGTGCCAGTCAAGGGTGTCGAGAAAAGGTCCAATCATAACGTGAGAATTGTTGCCGCCCAATTTCTTACCGCCCGCCTTCTTGCCGCCGTTATTGAGGGCTCAGCGCAGACTTGCGGAACAAATACGAAGCAACGGCCTCGTATTGCCAAGGTGCTGTGATGCGTGGTGCATTCAAAGTCCCAACCAACGCCAAGCCTTTTCTGAAAAGCAAATCAGCTTTCTCCGGACTGCTCCCCTTTCTCTCATCCCAGGATCGGCCACTTTGGGTATGCATTTGCGATGAACACCTAGAACAAAGTTGCCTGCGTGCAGGGCTGAGAGCATGTCCCGTAAGATTGAAGGAAGATCTTCTGCCCTCTCCGAATCTTATCAGTCAGTAAGCAACCGGGTGGATGCTGGTCTTTCTTTTGGGGGTTGGCTGAAAATTACATTGTGCCCCCTCCCGCCCATCCCGCCGCCGGCCGAGATCTTTAATTAGAGAACCCACCATGCAGTCAAATACGGTTTGGCTTGCCAGCTGATTGTCCTCTTTCTTTCATAAGACTTGTCCCCCGTCAGGCTCACTCCGCTTGTTGGCTGTTTTCAAGACTCTCTTTTGCAAGTTTCCGGCGTTCTGCTTGTCCTTTCCTAATGCACAAAACGAGTAGGATGGCTTTTCTACCCATCAGGCCGACCTCCAAGAGGGACCTGTGCATCATTGCAGCAGTCTTCGTCACTGTTGTGTTATTCCTGCATAACCCTTTCCCAGACCACATCCCACGGCCGGGAGGCACAGCTTCAAAAGTCTCGTCAAAAAGTTTGATGAGCGCGATTCAAAACAGTACATTAGGCGTGAGTCCTCTCCCAACGCTGGTCGGGGCAAACACAATCTCACGATGCTGTGGATGTAGTTTGAAAAGATTTTCGTCGTTGGCCTTCCAAGCCGGACAGATCGCAGAGATGGCATGATTCTGCAAGCTGCGCTGAGTGAGATTGAAATCAATTTTGTTGATGGTGTGCCTGGCAACACCGTGGTCGATAAGGCGATACCAAAGACAAGCGAGCATGATCGCTTGCATGATGGCGCCATAGGCTGTTGGCGTGGCCACATGACTGCGCTCGAAGAGTGAGTCGAGTCCATGCTGACCACAAAATACTCAATCCACTGACTTCATCCCTAAGAATCGTTCGTCATAACCTGTCTTCAGCTCTGATCCTAGAAGACGATGTCGACTGGGACATCAGAATCAGGCAGCAGTTGCACGACTTTGCTCTCTCAGCTCAGACCCTTACTCAGCCTCTTGCCGATGGACCTTCGACTTATGCGGACCCAACATACCCGAGGCCGATCGAGAACTCGCCAGAAGTCGTTCCGGATATTCCTTTTGATTATCTCCCAGCTACCGTGTCCCCGAAAACATCACCATACGGTGACGACTGGGACCTGCTCTGGATCGGCCACTGCGGAATGCACTTCCCATTCCGAGACAATAAGAGTATACCGAAAGCTCGCATCATCCGCTCTAACGACGTAACCGTCGCTCCCAAGAAGAACCTATGGACGTTCAACATCCCATTCACTTTGAAAGAGACGTATCCGGAGCATACGCGGGCTTATCACCATGCCCAGGAGGGTGTTTGCACGCTAGGATATGCGGTTAGCCAAAGGGGAGCGAGGAAGCTCCTACATGAGGTGGCTTTGAAGGATGTCAGCGATGCGTACGACATTCTCTTGAGGTTCTTTTGCGAGGGCGCCAAGGGCAGAAAACCACACAACTGCTTGACGACACAGCCGGCTTTGTTCCACCATCACCGACCGGCCGGCCCCAACAGCGCAATGAGCGACATTGGGAACCACGGTGATGGCTTTAGGGAGGTCAGCATGACAGATATGGTGAGGTGGAGTGTGCGGTTGAATGCAGATGCGCTTCTCGAAGGGAGGAAGGATTTTTTTGACCAATACCCTGATGACATATGAGTTAATATACTAGATTCTTCGATGCTAGCTGGCTAGACTATGATTTAGAGTATGCGCTGCCAAGATACATGTATAATTGAAGATGCAGTTGCCGATGTCTCCTCCCAACCCCCCAGCCCCCCTCCCTCCCGGCAGAATCTTGACTGAGACGTCTCAGGGCAGGCTATCTCGGGCGTGTGAGACCATCGGAATGAGGTTCTACTGTTGTGATGATGACTCTTGAGACAGGGCCAGAGAAAACAACTACTGGCAATATCGAGTTCTTTTAAACTCAATGCTCACTAGTCTACATTTCTAGGACTTCGCATGTGTTTCAAAAGGCTGTAGGTGATTTCTATTGACACTAAGTCCTAACGTTGGGACACCTCTGCCCCTCCGTTACGTTCATTGAACTCCCGAGTCTGCTGCAGATATGTATGAACAGGGATCAGGGTATTGTTTCGGACAAAAAGAATAGTTTCCATTCCAAGTTGCGCTTTTGAGTCATTCACGACGGTGACGCTGACGGGTTGTTCTCCGCCCCTTCAGTGGAAGGCGGCGTTGGTATCTGATCACACATTAAAGTAGCCGGTGAGTTGAGAACTTAAAGCATCAGCATCACTTTGATGAGTACTAAGCGCCTGGCTGAGAGGGTCCAAGCAAGAGAATAGAATGATGCAGTACAATGAGGATTTTCTAAGACCCGAGTAGCACAAAAACGAATTCGAGTTGCAGGTCCAGGGAAAATAAACAGGCCAAATATGTGTAGGCGTTCATCATGAGAGAAGCGCCTTGAAGAAAGTTGATGAATCATAGAGCTTGGAGAACAGCGTCAGAGTTGTAAATGAATCAGCAAAATCTTTTGGCACATGCGAGGCAAGAGTCCGTCTTCCCACCTGTTTCGTGCCTGGCTCCATTGGTTTTGATGCGGATTAGAACTCTCATGTCAGTCTACACAACAATTTCGACCCGCCATGATAGTTATAAGATTCACCTACTGTCAAATCTCTTACTTTGGGTGGATGTTTTGTTTTTCTCTTTCGACAAAGCAAAGATCCTCCATCGTATAATTCGATTTCTTTTTTCAAGGTGTGGCAAAGTATAAATCTTGGGAAAATCCTGCAGCGACTGACAACCTTTTCAGCCTCTGTGCCCTAACACCTGGCTGCCTGCTTTAGAAAGCCTGCGTACTTATACTGTCGTTCAACCCTTTTTCCTAAAGTTCAATTCGCAAAAAAGAGATAAATATCTTTATGGTACAACGGGTTTCCGAAGCAAAGAATCCTCTTTACCGCTTGGAGACAATGATCGCCCCTGATCTGTTCTGTGGAACCATCGGGGCGACAACACGAGAAGGATTGCATGACGTCCCCACTAAGTGCCGTCAGCTTCCGTGTCTGAGCAACAAAACGGCTCGTATTTCACCGCTGAATCTGCAGCCCTGTTCCGCCTGACAATTGCCGCCTCTGTGCCGCACTCTAGTGCGATCTCAGGGCTTGAATACACAGCAATGATGTCACGTTGTATCTGCCATTGGCCTCTCTTCACAATTTTCGAATACGGTTTTTGCATTCTGGTTCTGCTTGAATACATTCACTGACAACTCTCACCAACGACCCAAGCCGCACGAGAAAGGAAGTTCTCCATGTTTACTAGGCAGAAGTTTAGCGAAAGAGATTTTCTCCTTGACCGACTGCCCAAGAAACCTGATGGGTTGGGACTTTGGTTCTAGCGCGGGTCATTCATCGGGCCTAGGACAAGGTATGATCGCGCAACGGCTGAAATGTTTCCTGCAGCGCCCTTGTCTAGGCCGATCAAAGGTCCACGGAAACTATGACGGCACGGACAGTAAGTGAGGGCCGAACCAAACGAACCACTAAACTGCAAGGAACGAGATTCTAGACCTGCAGCTGCTAGGGGTTGCCATGGCTCTTGTCCTGAGTATTTAAGAGCAGTGCGATAGACCGATCATCCCGGACTCCGATGAGCCAGGCCACTCTCGTTTTTGCCAGAACCACCTATCATCGAATTCGTGCTGTTGATCCGACTAGTAAGACCTGATTGTTCCCACCAAAACCACCAAAATGCAGCTCTCCACCATTCTCAGCGCCACTTTCGTCGCTGCGGCTTCAGCTGCCCTCCCGCCCATCAACTTGGGCTACCTCAGCTACCCCCACGGAAATCTCTTCGTTGCGTGGTCCCCTTTCACTCCCACAACGACGCAAGAGGTCACTGAAGTCTGCGACACCCGCGGCGCCGTGAAGGGCACCGCGACATGGACCACAATCCGCGCGTATAACACCTACGTCTTCAAGCCCATCTGCCGCAACCCTTTCAACGTCACTGACGCTGTGACAAACACCACATACTACAACTTGGAGCTGGCATGTGTGGACGACAACATTCCCTTGTACGCCAACCCCGAGGTCACCGCCGTTGTTGACACGAAGACAAACAAGACGGTGGAGACTTGCGTCCCTGTTTCGCTGAACGGCGAGTCTACATACGGAGCTTGCAGTGATCATTTCAGTGGCGTTTCGTACTCATTCGCCTGCTCAGCCTAATATGGAGTTGTGCCTTATGAAAAGCGGCCGTTTTGGAACGGCTTTGGAACGGTGCACTAGTGTTATTGCACTGGTATGGACTTTGCATAAATCGAGGCTTCAACTTACCCCTCGGCCTCTTCGGAGAGGTTGCTGCAATTTATTAATGAAGGCATGAGAGCGCGTACATCAATAGAATTCAGACACATACTTTTCCCAAGACCAATCACTGTTCAGATGATACTTGAAGCTGTGTTGAGATGAACTTCAGATTTTGGTCATGTCAAGTATCCATGTATCATCAAAAGAGAGTAAATGACAAGACGAAAGGTGGTTGGAGACGATATGAAAATACGTGCTATTGGAAGGTACTTTTACTCTGTAATATATGATCGGTATCTTCAATACTATACTTGTGCATATCGATGCGGATTGACAATACTCAAAGTGCAGAATCGAGCAGACAACACATGTCGTACTTTCTATGAGTCTCTTGTTATACGTCCACCGTAGAGTGAGTTTAATGCTTATCTACATGTTCCAATACTTCGAGACGAAGTCATGGAAAACAGCTTATGCAATCTTGAACCACTGACCAAACGCCCCTGAAGGATCGAACTTCTTCTTCAAAGTCCTGAGTTTATCTAAGCTTGAGCCGTAGATGGCTTGAAGCTCCTCATCCCCATGAGCAAAGTTGATGTATCTGAACACTCGTTAGTTGACCATATCTAAAACAGAAAAATAGTAAATGAACGTCCAACTTACGTCGGGTTCACGGTGGCACTCGAAGAGAAGCTCCAGATATTTCGGACTTTTGCGCCGAATTCCAGAGCTTGGGTATCTAGGCTCGCATCCTCATACCATGGGATGACAATCGCCTGCGCGAACGCTCCTTGGCGGAGCTCGTCTTGCATAGCTGCCGACCCAGAAGGAATCGACTTTGCGGTGGTCAGGTTGTATCTCTCGATCAACACAGCTGAATTCTGTGCACCTGTCTGTTTTTGGAAATCGGTGTATAGAGTCCAGATCTCAGGCCATGTTTCCGACTTCATGTTGTTAATCGTCGTGCTGTATGCCGGTTTGCGTCCTCCGCGGGCGCAGAAGTTGTCGTTGGCGGCGTTCCATTGTTGGTAGGGAGTGACCACGCTGGAGTTCGTCAGGGGTCCGAGGTTGTACAAAGGCGCAAAGGCGGTGCGGCCAGCTTCTTCGGTTCCCTCGCGTAGGAAGCCAGTGACAAGAACCATCGGCGAGTTCGAAGAGTCGCCGGAATTTGTCAGCACCAGGTAGACGACTTGTTCCGGGAGCAACGGAAGATCTTGGATGGTCTGAGCCACATCTGCGATCTTTGAGGAGTCAAAGGTCAGAGACATGATCCAGGATGTACGACTTGGTGTCGCCCATGCGTTCACTGTTGCGGAAGTGACGATGCCAAAGTTGGGTGCTGCGCCCCTCAGAGCCCAGAAAAGGTCCGGGTTAGATGAGTTTGAAACGGTCAGAGCCTCTCCGGTGGCAGTAATTACGCGCATAGACAAGATGTTGTCGACAGCAAAGCCATGTTCACCCATGATGTTGCCATATCCACCGCCCAGGGCTGCCCCGAGAGCGCCGACGCAGTTGCAGTTGCCGGTTTGGACCAAGACGCCTGCAGCGTCAGCAGCAGCAACGACATCGCCAATGAGAGCTCCTCCACCAATCGTCGCTGTCTTTTTGTCGGTACTGATATTAACCTGGTTGAAGCCGGCAAGATTGATCAGGACGCCGTTGCTGCCCAGGTTGAATTGTTTGGTAGCCCAACCATTGCCGCCATTCTGGGGGAGGAAAGAGATGTTATTTGTTGAACAGTACTTGACCTGTGTGGCAGATAGATATCAGCATGTGCAAAGTAGAGGGTGATCCGATGCGGCCGAAAATGTCGGTGCACCTACCACAGCACTCAAATCCTTCTCGGATGTCGCATTCACAATGACTGATGGCAGAGGTACATCGAAGTCACTCCAACGTTCTCGAACTTCGACGGCCACGGAGGAAGTCGAGACAAGGTTTTGCAAATCCTCGGCTACGGAACGGGCGTTGATGCTAATGGCAGCAGATGCTACCATTGAGATGAGCTGCAGACCGATGATTAGGGACCGCATGGTGTCGTCCGGGGGTAGCAGTGGCAGGTGATCGTCGGCGAGAGACTGTGATAGCCAAGAAGCTCGTGCATGGACGACCGCAGAGCAGGACAAGTTTCTTTAAGGGCCTGCGAATGTGCGCGAGTTCACCTCTGCGTCTACAAGTATGATGTAGGATGCGATGAGACTCCCAGCCACATGACCCCCTTGGATCCACGCGTAAAGTCCTGGACCATTATAGAAGAGGCATATGCCGACTAATTCTCCCGGTTACCATGGTATGCAGCTGCGTTGGTGTTGGTCGCTGCTAGGTCGCATAGTCTTGGTAGGGATCAAACGGACATGAGGTTCTCCATCTTGGTCTGCACCATCATACCATGCCACCATCAAAGGGGGGAAGAGGAGAGAGAGGGGAAACTCCTCTCTCCATCAGTCAATCCATCTTCAATGTGACCGTCGCATCTCGGAGCTTGCGGCCACTAACGAGCGGACTTCTGGGCGAATATTACTATTATAAGACAAGGGGCGTTGGAAATCCATCGCAGAAAAACGACGCAACCGTTCCCATCCTTGGCAAAAGATTACGGAATCCCAACCGCGACATGGTCGTGTCCGGTCGCCCTGGCATTGCAGGTGGAGCTTGTTGCTGGGTTCGACCTTGTCTTGCGGGACATACGATACCAAACGGTTCCGCTGCACCGATTGTCGAAAGAGAAAACCCCCCTTGGCGAGATAATCATCCCCTCTCTGCCCCCGCCGACCCGTACTGTGGAGGTTGTGGATGAAGAGGTTATTTGGACATCTGAAGCACACCAAGAACTGTGCTTTGGTTATGTCCGTAAGTCCCCGGCACGGCGGCACCGCTGCTCTCCGAATCGCAATCTTAGCAATTTGCCAGGGTCTACGTGGAATTTTCGAAGCCACGCGGCTTATCGACTGACGAAGTCCTGCGACTGACACCCAAATTCGACAATTTTGGTTGAGTGACGTTTAATAGGGGGCATTGCTGCTTCAATTGCAAGTTGGTTCGGATACCATCGTATAAATTGATTAGGTCAAGGATCGATAAACAAACGTGAGTGCCAAAGTCTAGCTCAGGTCCGGTGTTACCATAGCAGTCGGCAAAGGTACAAGTGAGGTATCTTCAAGAAAAACAACAAAATCTGTCTCATTAGAACCATGAACAAAAATGTCAAAAATCAACGCTCAAACATATCTCTCCCTCAAACTAGTTCTCCTGCTCATAATCCAACACCATTAGTCCTTAAGTTGGCAGTACTCGAGCTGTCTGAAGGCTCAATCGTCTGATGAATCGTTGTCTCTCTAAGAATATCTCGTCCTTCGGGAGAGCCTGAGCGCGTCTTGTCGTCGTTTCGAATCATCTCCAGTTCATCGAGCTCTTCATACGGCGTTCTTGGTGTTCTCATACTGTTCTTCCCACCAATACGTCGCGATGATCCGTACTCGTAGGAATCGTTTCCTGTCGTGATGGGCTTGGGGAAGAAGTGCACCCAGATTGGCCGGAGTGTTGGGAGACAGGCGCAGACAATGGCCAGCGACAGTTCAATGTTGGTCCAAAAGAAGACGGGGGCAGTATAGTCTTCATGCCACCGTTAGAGAAGGAGCCGTAGTTGATGAGTATGAATTTGACTCACAGATGACATCGTTAGGGTGCTTGACATACTCTTCGGCGATAGCAAAAGTAGCCACCACTCTCGTGACACTCACAGCGCAGACGCTTCACTGCGTTAGCAACCACTTTCTTCTGCCAATGTCATTAAAGAACCTACGCAGCACCAAGTCCCAACATTGCAATGACTGCAAGTTTCTTCTTAAGGGGCATCTGGACTTTGAGGACCATCGCGACCGGTAGTACGAGAATGACAAAGTCCGCAATGACGTCGGTGAACAGAAGCGCGAGGAACATCGGTACAGTCTGAACGCACGAGTTGCCATAGTAGGGCTCGATGAAGACCGTGATAGGGAAGCAAGTGAAGAGATGGGAAAAGAAGAAGCTAACCGTCCATCCGATCACAAAGGCTAGTACGCCAAAGACGACGTAGCGAAACCTTTGGCTTGGGAAGAGGGTGTAATACAACACGAGGATGGATGATTTGACGAGCCCCAGGCCCAGAATCGAAATCATATTGAGTGCAAACTTTGTCTAATGTGTGAAAAGCTTGTTAGCAGGGTGTCAGATGCGACGCCGGCGCACTGGAAAGCTGAGCTCACCTCTTCGAAGAAGATCAACCCTGGATCATCCATAATTGGGGAGCCGTCGGGGAACGTGGGCTGATGTTGTCCTAAATGACCATGAATTGCAGCTTGCCTTCGTGTCAGTTCCTCCTTCTTCCGAAGTGATCATAGAAATTTGAGACATACTAGCTAGTTGCAGAGTACAGCAGGTGATTGATACCAGCTGTTCAAAGTGAGCACCGGTCAGTATATAATCTAGCCAATGGCTTCAGGCTCCATCTTCAGACTTACGAGCGCTGCTCCAGTCAGGTAGTCGTCCCATGCAAATCTTTTGACGAGTAGCTTCGCCCAGACGCGAAGTCCATAGAACGCTGTAGGAATAATCATGAACCCAATGGCCAGGCCGATCATCTGACCCTTGGTGTAGTCATGGTTCATCGTCACCATGTTGGACGACTTGAGAGTGTTTGCGCAGTGTTGAGGACACAGACTTCCACCGAATTTCGATCGTCGCCGCTGCAAGATGGCAAAGAGAGTCGAGGCTGCAAGCAAGGAGCGTATTCAATCTGCACAGCAGACAATCCAAATGCGGGAATGTCACTGGAGATACTGAGAGATATGTATCACAAAGGTCTGAGGGGTCATCCTGTTCATGATGATAGAGGAGGTACAGTGAGGAAAGTGCAGATTGTCACAGTCACCTTCCCACGAGAGACGACCCTTTCCCTTCCATCGAGTGCTGGCGTAGCATGTGGCATTTACCGCGTCGCAGTGGTAGTAGCACTACCATGATAAAACAGGATAACATTTAAGCGCTCAGGGCAGTGCCGCAGGGGGTAAGAAGTTATCTGCCACTGATAAAACCCAAGGTTCTCCCAGGCGAGAAGGCGTCCTTGATCACAGCAAGAACTGGTTACCATGCCCTGTGTTTCGGACGACCCGAGTCAGGTTCCTTGTCCCCCATTGCCCCGATGAGCGTGGCCAGAGGCCGTGACGTTGCAATGCGAACTCATGAAGCCCCACTCGTTCCCTTGTCCAGAGGCACGGCGAGTGACAGAAAACCGTGATCCCCCGCCGCGGTACCGGGGGTTCAAATACCGTGAACTCTAATTACCCTCCCTTCGGGTTCCGGTTCCTGAAGTGGGCAGAGCTACGAGCAGAACATTTGCCTATGATTTTCCATTTGCCGCCGAACGAGATGAGTCTCAGTGATTTAGACTCTTGCAACTTGGGATGATCGATAGTCAAAACGACAGTGGCTCCGGAGCCATGGTTATCGGGTTGGGCGTTCGTAAAAGTTTGTTCATAGAAACATGGAAGAATTCTGAACTAGCACAGTTCAAGGCGCCAGTACCAACGAAAATTCTTTCCGCGATCCGCGGGTTGTTGCGGTTTATACCATTTGGTAAAATATCTCTGGTAATAGCGTTGCTGTGTGCGCAGAGGTACGCAGTATTATCTCGTAATGATCCCCCTTTTTACCCCTGGCATGGCGCACACACCTTGATACCTGCACAGCTGCAGGCTGCATGCCCCCACGGAATAATTCGAGAGCTTTTGGGGGACCATGCATCGGTGCGTCGTAAGGGAAGAACTTATGAAACTTTATCGGCCGAGTGTTGAACCAGTGATAGACAAATGTGGATTGGCCTGGCTTGCGATGTTGTTGCACAGATGATGTATGGATAGAAGCCAGACGAACTAACACTGCAAGTACTCCTTGCTTGGGTCGAAAGAGAGTTCAGGTGGTCACTACCGTAGCCCAACGATTACCGCGCTGATATTTGATGCCGATAAGCGCGATCCCAGGATGTGGAATTGCCTTCCTCCCGTCTTTCTTTTGGACATTTGAAAAGCTTCTTCGTTCATGACGGGCCTGATTTATTAAGTCAACGAACCATAGTCGCAGAGAGAGAGATTACGAGGAGCAAACCAGCGCATACATATTGCTATTGAATAATCCCATACAAATCCTCCTGTTTCTTGGAAATCCGGTTCTCACTGAACTTGAGCACGAAACTTCCAAAGGCCCAGGGCTTTGCCGTTGGCAGCCATCGACAGAATTGGTATCTCCTGACCATGATATGAAGGGCTTCCTAGCGGCGATCTTCTCTATCTCCTTGCTATTGGCCCAGCTATCCAGCTATCGCCCCATTCTCACTCGGTTGGTGCAAGTCGTCACTTCGGAGATTAGGGCATGGGTGTTTGACATGCTGGCTTCGATCTTGCATCAGCAGCGGTGAGTAAAACTCATCCGATCGGGGGCGAGTTGATCCGGACTCCATCTTAAATACTCCCTGCGAGTTAGGTTCAGCTTATCTGGTGCCCCTGAGCATTAGGCTCTTCGCTGTATTTCACCCCGAATCCTTTTCCTTTTCATTTTTTCCCCAACAATCTGAGGAAAGCCAGCCATCTCATACATGATATGTCAATATAGTCAAATAACAAATTTGAAGCGAAAGATAATCGTCGGCATGCCCGTCGTATTTGTGCTACACACGTGTTATCTGTTGCCATGTTTGTTTTCTAGGGCAACACCAGCTCACAGCACTCATGTGAAGGCGACCCCAGGGAAACGGTAACATTTATCGCAAGCCCTCAATGAGACATTTCCGCGTGATAATGAGGATTTGGTTCATGAGTACAGGTAAGAAGGCCGAGTCTTATGTATCAATCAAGATTCAAGATAACTTTGCAAGTGGATCCTACCTGGGTCACGCATGATACGAGGGGACAAAAGGTTTGCTACAGTGCAACCTGATTTCGCCCTCTCGTATAAATTCGGATGGGGATAGGAACTGGCGGCACTGGCCTCAGCTTGAATGCGAGAGCCATTATTTATCTCACATTGACATGAGAGAAGGAATACGTGGACTCTACTCACAATAACCACTATCATCTGGCAGTTTCCAAGCATTATGAGCAGGCTCTTGGTCTTTCAGGGATGAGTTGTCTTGCTCCCACAAATATTTGATAGTCCGATGGAGGAAGACGATGCTTAAGTTTTTCAGGCCTGCAAGTCTCAAGACGCTGCCCGTGGCCATCGATACCTCGGCATTCAATGCACCTAGTGTATGATCAGGACTTGAGCTATTGGGGGCTGATTACCTCCGCACCGGCCATTCTGCGTGGATACCAGAAGGCACCGATATGTTTTCTTGTGGGTTTCCGGGGCTTTGAAGAGTGGGTTGAGGGTACTTGGGCCGGCTCGTCGGAATAGACCCAATTTATTGCCTGACGATGGTACGGTTAAATCCTTACACGACATCTTGTCTTTGACCACTTCGTCACCTAGATACTTACTTGGAAACCCCACAGCATGGAGATTTAATCACAAGCAAGCGATGCGCCTACGATGTTTTCCAAGGATTAATTCGGTCGGTGCACGTTGCAGGATGATAATCACGCTGTTGTTGCTAGCCTAGGACCCATGATGATCCGCACCTGAACAGCATCATTCAGCTCCACCTTCAGTGGATCAAGGCGTTGTGGCAGAGTGGTCTAATGCGCAAGACTAGAAATCTTGTTCCTTCGGGAGCGTCTGTTCGAATCAGGCCAACGTCGAAATGGCTGGTTGCTTTTGTTTTTTAGGATCTCGATATCGTGAAAGTGGCCTTGCTTGGGCGGGAATGTGCCACGCCTTGGCGTCCTTAATGCTGTTCATCGCCCCCTGACTTTCTTCCCAAGTTCTCATTTGACAGACTCGCTTCGTCTCAGAAAGCTGTAGAGTCTCTTGTGCCTCTTAAATACGGGTACTCATATTGTGGGAAAGTGTATCACCACAATGCAGGTCTACGGATCTGAATGGGTTAATAGAAGTTGCGTAGCAAAGTTGTTTGACAGTCAGCAATGATTTTCAATCACAGCAGAAGACAATCAAAAACTTCAAATAGAATACATGGAGCTAATGCTTGATCTCTTGACTATTAGCTATCAAATCATCAGCCCACACGATCCTGATACACATCTCCAAACTCGATAATCTTTGTATTGTGGCCCGAAACGTTAATTCAGGCGAAGTGTGGCTTTTGTCCGTACACCACATGGCTAGGCGATCAATGATAAGTGTTTGAGCAATCGCGCAAGATACCGACAAGACTTACATATCATACAGGCCATGATAAGCGCCAGTCTTCATTTCATTCCGCACGTTTGCAACTTCTACCAGAACCTGCTCCTTAGTCCGCTTGAGAGCACCACAGAACACCCGTAATGTGAAGCCTTCTAAGCCATCTAGCATTTGTGCTAGGTTCATGAGTCCAAGGTCTTTGTACCATGGATCTTTTGGCCACGGGCCTAGTGGATTTTTGATTTTCTGATGGAACACGTTCTCGAACTTTTGTTCTCGGACCCAGCCTTCGAGCTTAGGACCCGGGCAAGGGTCAATGCCTAGGTTCTCCATGGTTTCCAAAAAGGTCTGATTCCAGTCCCAAGTTACGTGGTTTTCCGTGTACGAGCCATCGTCAGAATAGATCTCTGCGTTCATTTCGTGAAACTCAGCCCAGCCTCCTGGATTGAGGTGACTGCATGTTGGTTAGACTTTTGTTCCACAACTCCGTACATGTAGCTTCATAGAATAGATGTGTAGAGGAGCTTGTGAAGGGGCAAATCGATCACTCAATTGCTTCATAGGCATGGACGGAAAACATACTTGTATACGTTCTTTACCAATTTTGGCCAATCACGAATAGATGCTGCTAAGAACCGTGTGAAGATGAAGTCGTACTTCTTTACTTCAACCCAAGGACTTTCGACGTCGTCGACTTGGAACTTAACATTCTCGGGAACCCTGGATTAGTCACAAAGAAGAGGATCAGTAACATCTACGTACATCACGGGGATTTCTTGCAGACCTACCATGTCGGTTGGATGGCGCTCAGGTCAACTCCAATAATCTCGGCGCTTTCGAATAGATCGCCCATCTCAATGGCCCCTGTCAAGGTTATCAGTTGTTCATCTCTATTCAGGAACCCCATATCCACAAATAGGGAGACAACACGGTTCACTTACATATTCCTGTGCCGGTCCCGACATCGAGAACAGCATGTATCTTACTTCTCTCGAGGGGCGCGAGGAAAAGCCTATTTCCAATAGCTCTTGTCATCATTGAATGGCACATGTCCATCCTATCCATCTCTGGTTCATCGTTCGGCATTATATATGCTATTTTTTGGATGAGACCAACACAGATAGGGGCTACGGCTCAGAACGAACTCACTCCCAGATCGAAAAGCATGATAGCGTCGGCCATATTCAACCGGGTAGTCCAGAACGCTGGAAGACAGAGAAACGGAGTATTTTAAGCTATGAAGCGCAAAGTTATTAAGCTTGATCTGATAGACCTAACGTAGAAGCATACAAACATTTGCTCGTCGATGCTCAGCACGTCTTTGGACTGTATTTCTATCAGCAAGGCGCCGTGGAGTTGGAAACCGCAGGGTTGCACAAACTCACAGATTCGCTTTCGAGCGGCACATCGCTGCCTGCTGCTGAAGGGAGTGCAGGTATGCCGTGGTCTGTGTACCAATAACTTGTCTCTTGCATCTCGAGAAAAGCCGACGATGGCTGCAACGCGGGAAAATGGTGGCAAGTATGGTTGAATATGTTGGCCAGGAGATTTCTAAGTCTCGCAGAAAAATTGTGCCGCACTCTTGGTTTTGTAGGATTTCTCCACTTTCCAGCCTGCCTTCCTTGTTGGCGGTGGGCTCGGTCGGTTAGAACCAACGCGAAGTGTGGTCTTTGTTGGTTTGGTCTCTCCGAATGCGTCAGTTTGGGGGCACCAATTTGCGCGTCTCGTTTTCAAGCTTTTGATTCGCCATCATCGGCGCTTATCTTCTCCGTGCTGTTTGCTTCGAGCATGCACCCATGGCCACAGCAGGCACCAGACATCAATCCGACCATGGAATCAGTCAAATCTACAACTCACTTCACTAAGAGACAAGATTTCTTCTTTTCATGAAGGTGATTGAATTCAGCGTCAAACTCCGCAGGAACAGACTCACGGCCGGTTTGGACACATATGGAAACCACCATTAACTTGTCCATCTTTGGTTTTTCAAATCATTCTACCTGCTCTAGAACTTCGCGGTTGATAAATGCTCAAACCTTGAAGAGAGCTTGAGTTTATAACAGCACTACCGAATCACTCCGATACAAGCCAACCACCCCCTGACTTAAGGTAGAGGTGCGTCAACGGCTTGCTCCCCAGAGACCTCTGCCTCTTCAGGCTTCCGTCCATAGACCACGTGTCTAGTGAACTAGTGTCAGTCAGAGCCTACTGGAAAGAAAGATTCAACTTACAGTCTTAAATACGTCTGCAGCTTAAGATCCCTCAAAGCCTTCCGCATTTCGCTGATGAACACAAGAATTTCTGCATCTTCCCATCCCATGATCTGTCGAAGCAAGAAGAGCCCGAATCCTTCAAGTGATTGGTCGAGATACTCCAGATTAACGGCGCCACATTCTTTCAACTTAGGATCAGATGCCCAGCCTCCGATTGGGAAAGGCCAGCTCTTTTCCACGATATCAACGAAGCCAGCATCCCGCAGGGCGTTTGCGATGCCTTGGTTTCTGGTCTGCTTTGCGGTCTTGCCTAGTCTATCAGTGGCCTCGAAGATAGTCTTCGCCCACCTCCTATAAATGTGATCTTGGGGCAGATCATCTCCCAGAGCTTGAGAGTGATCTTCAATGTCCCATTCGTTTACTTCAATGTAACCGCCAGGTACGAGATGATCGAATGATTGCTTGTACAACCTTGGCCAGTCAGAAACAGCCGCCTCCATGTGGCGGATATGGACGTAATTGAAGTGTTCACGAGGCCAGGTCCATGGCTCCTCGATGTCGTCGATCTGAAATTTGCAGTTTGGAGGAACCCAACCAGGTTGGATAGGTGATATGTCAACTCCAATCACGTCGGCTGAAGGAAACTCATCCGCAAAATCACTGCAGTCGACCAGTCAGTCATTCCCTTTGATCAACGCCCCACGCCCGATGTAAGTCATAATATCTGAAACGCGTCGTGCAACTTACATCGCCCAGATTCCAGTGCCGGTTCCAATATCTAGGACTCTCTGCCAGACGAATTCATCAGAAATCGGCGGCAGAAATACACGTAATAATCGCAGAAACTTACATGAGGAGTCTTACCGATGGGTGCTAAGAAAAGCTTATCGTCGAAAAACAATAGCTCTAGATAGTGTCTTTCGCATTAATGTTAGATACGTGCGAGATTAAAAACTATCATCGCCTCGGAAAGACGGTCTTGGAGTGCAGCGTGTTGTAGCCTGTTGGTGGCACTTACGCAAGGTCGAGCCCTTCATTCTGCTTCTCATCATTTGGCCCCCAATAGTCGGTTTTCTGCGTGTACGTGCGCCCTAGAATGCGACGATATTCCGTGATACTCTCGCTGATTGAAGCAGTTGAGGCGGTACGAATACTGTAGCAATCCAAGGTTCAACCACTGAATCTAGTAGACTACCTGGCAGATATTTTTTCGACTTACCTTTCCGTCTCAGCTTCAGTCAAGTCCTCGTTTTCGAAGACAGGATCCTTAAGTAAGACCAGGTCAGCGCATTCCTCATTCTCTACCCCCTTGAGACCATCCAATGATGACATATTCGGGCACTCGAAGACTCACAGCAGCTATGGTACCTGAGTCAGGCTCGTTGGTGCCCCTTGGGGATGAGCTTGTCGAACCAGCTGCCCTTAGAGATGGGCTCTTCGACGATGGAGCCGCTGCTCCGGCTGTTGCATCCGAAGGCGAGACCATGTTGAATAACTTTAAAGATCTTTGACTTGTAAGCGATTTAACAACCAGGTAGATGAGTCATGGAAGTCAGAGAAAGATTTTGTCGCGGTTTGGATCACCGGTATTTGTATGGGCCAACTGACCCCTCTTTTGCAATGCACTGGTTTCTCTGTTGGTTCTATCCAACACGCTGCCCGCTTCTGCAAACCAGGGATTGAGTCGCCAAGGGTCGAAGCGAGAGTCCGCTTCCCCGAGCGAATAGGAATGTGATGTTCTCAATTTTTAATGCAGATTCTAGGCCTCTTATGGAAGGTCTCTGACGCGTTGGCGGTACAACGATGAGGATTCAATCAATTCGGATGGATTTCGTTCTAGTGTGGCACTGGAAGTAATTCGAAAGAGTTGATAGTATTTAACACTGCACTGTCCAGCCTCAACGTACACTGAAGACATGCACCGAATTCACCTGAATGACCGAATATTGGTATTTATTCCAGAGCTCCAATAAGAACCAGCGCTTGCTTGTCAGTGGCGCTTGATTATCCCTGAAAGGATTGGTACTCTAGTCAATAGATATTCGCGAATAATCAGGCTAAATATGCCATTGATTCCGTGAAATTTCTCTGACAGACCTCGGTGAATCACCACCAGCACATCACAGACTGCATATTGAGCACCTAACGGCCCTTCCACATGTTTGAATTGACCTGCGCGGGCCGCAAGTCTAGATTCAAGTGAAGGAGAATCCAGGCAATCACACGTGACGGATCCAAGTCAAACGAAAAGTACATGACAGGCGGAACTCGACTTCAAGAAGTGGCTGGAAGTCTACGCAAGTTCTTGTCGATGTCAAAAAATCATTACTCAATATTGCTCTCGCAAAATTATCAAGATCATGGTCATTTTACTGAAGTCCGCTCATCAAAAATACCCAACTACGGCGGGTCTTGGCTGTGTGACTCAAGACGGGGTGAAGTACATCAGGCACATTGACTCCTTGTTTCGCGTGCCGACTTGAATGAGAGCCTTCGCCATTTTCGTAGCTCTCATGGCCCCCGGCTTCACCTCATGTCTTATAATTAGAAGGTCTTCAGGTCTTTTATTTCACAGCTCATCTCAGACATGGAAGGCTAGCCAAATAGATAATTTACTCGCCTCGCTCAAACTAACTTGCATACACAAACTGTAAGCAACAACCCGCAGGAAGAGTGCCCGTAGTACTCATCCGGCAACATCTTTACTCTACAGCCCACGAGAGAGCGACTGTACCGAGGGCAATGAAGACATTGAACTGTCATAAGCCTGTACAGCAATGATTTGAATAACTATGTATTGTCTAGCTGAACTTCAACCGTTGCCTCCTGACGATTGCCTTCTGAGAGGGCGATATCTAAAACTGCTCACTCTTCGCCTTCAACAGCCTTCTCGGGTTTCTTTGCATAAACAACATGACTGGTGATTATTAATTGAGGTCAGCTGTAATTCCATGGCTGATACGAAGTGAAAGCTGATTCTAAAGAAACGAGAGGAAAAGAAAACGCAACGTACAGCTTGATGTAAGATTGGAGCTTCAGGTCTCTGATTGCCTTTCGCATTTCGCTCATGAATACCATGATCTCCGCATATTCCCAACCCATCACTTCTTTGAGTAGAAAGGTACCAAAGCCCTCGAGCGATTGATCGAGGTATTGGGAGGTGACACGCGCCCACTTCCTTGAGAGTGGGATCCCTCGGCCAAGCTCCAACAGGTGCCGCCCATTGCTGTTCGACGATGTCGACGAATCCGGCCGCCTCAAGACCTCTGGCGATACCATGATTGCGGCTCTGAGTTCCCGTCTTTCCCAATCGGTCCATGGCCTCTAGCATGATCTTGCCCCACCTTTTGTAGACGTGGTCATCGTCTAAGTCAACGAACACCTGAGAGCATAGCTCAACGTCTATCTCCTTGACCTCGATGTAACCTCCTGCCTTCATGTGGGCATACGATTGGGTGTAGAGCTTCGGCCAATCTGCTACGCTTCCCTCGAGGTGTTTTATGTGAACAAAGTCAAAATGGTCAATGGACCATGTCCACGACTCCTCAATATCATCGATTTGAAACTTGCAATTGGGCGGAACCCATCCTGGCTGAATGGGCGAAATGTCAACACCGATAACCTCAGCAGAAGGATACTCGTCTGCAAAGTCTCTGCGTATCGCTATTAACACTCTTGAGCTCGGGATTGAAGTTCATCGGCTAGCACATACATCGCCCAAATGCCGGTTCCTGTGCCGACATCAAGAACATTCTGGAACGATATCAGAAACGTTATTCTGTAGTTCAGTGTCATTGGTGAGACTACTGCTTACCGATGGACCGTTACCAAGAGGCGCAAGAAATAATTTGTCACCTAGAAGAAGAGTCTCCCAGTAGTGGCTGCGTGATACATCAGTTTAGTGCTGGGTGTGGCAAAGTAAAACTTGGGGGTCAATCATGTACGCAATGTCGAGCCCCTCATTTTGTCTTTCGTCGTTCGGTCCCCAATAATCGGTCTTTTGGGTGTAAGTGCGTCCATGAATCCGGCGATACTCGGTAATGCTTTCACTCAAGGACGCAGTGGAAGAAGTGCGAATACTGGATGTCGAGTCGATTAGTAAATGGAACCTGGTTCCTCTCATATTTCAAGCTCACCTCTCGATCTCCGCATCTGTTGTTTCCTCATCCTCGACGACTGGGTCCTTTGATAGAGCAGTGACTATTAGCCAGCAGTTGCCAAAGTGATATGAGAACACCACTTCGTAACCTACAACAGGAATCGCGGTTGCGGTGGGCTCGGAACTACCCACAGCGAGCGGACTAGAGGCCGTCGCGCTCTGTGGAGATGCAGCCATGATTTGGGTTTCCTCGATGGCTCAGACAGATTGGAAATTGGAGAATGAAAGCCTGAGAAGAGGTTGTGATGCCTGGTGTTGACGACAGATCACACAAGCTATTGACGTTGGAAGGACGAAATAAAAACGACCCCTCATTTGCATTTTCTTTTTCTCGTTGGTTCAACGTTTTCCGAACCGCCAAGCATCGGAGCGAGAGTCCACGTCCCCGGACGAATGAAAGCAGCCTGATTTCTTCATGTTGATTGTGGATTCTAGGCCCATTCCGGAAGGTCGAGGGTGCCGAAGCCGCCTGAGAACAGCCCTTGGTGCTTTAAAAGATTGAGGTACACAAGGATGTGATCACGTCCCTTTCACGTCGCCATAGGAAACTTGAGGCACCGCACACTAAAAGGAAGCCGTAGACAAAGAATCGACGAGAACGTTGTCTCGAGTGCGGATCGAGCCGAATCAACGGGTACACAAGGTGAGATGCTAGCCAATCAGGAGCCAATAATCTAGCTCTTTAGCTCCATAGCCCAGGTCGCCATTGGGGCTCTGGAAAGTGCTGGGGTAGAAGGGGGAGGGGCAAGGGGTCCAGGCCTAACAACCCTTTTCGAGCCCACGTTGACCAGTAGTACTTGTGAGCTGTGGGCTGTAATGTTGGTGATGGGAGATTGATGACAGACGCAAAAACGCCCAAGCCTGTTCGCACCACTGAACTCCAGGTTTTCCCCTCAAAGAAGCCGTTCTGTGCAACATCTGCCATGCTGACGGACCAGCTAAGATAGGATGGATAGTTTCATCACAGGCCGATCCTCGGAACGTGATCAGGCACTCCATCTAAACGCCTATCTTTCCTTAAGAGCCAAGAACAGTTGTCTCTCTGCTGTAGATCTACGCGTGGAGATATCTCCAACTCTCCGCAAAATATGACGTTCTGAAGTCATCACAGCTGCTCAAGAGTCGATTTGAGTCATGGAAATCTTCGTTCACACAGAGACCTGATTATGCCTGGAGTAATGTTCTGGAGTCTATGTTCTAAAGACCAGACCATCAAACAAATAAGACAACGCGAAACAAACAATGAAGCTTGGCCGGATGATCCCCCACCAGCCGTTGAAGCGCGGTCTCGGTCTCTCTCCCGCTGAGAAACGCAGCGTTGCCGGACGGACGCTTTGGAACGAACTCTTTTTCAGGCCCCATTGCCTGCCACTAATGACGACAATGCAAAACCCTGACTCGCATTTAGTACCGAAACTTCTGCACCCTCGTGCTGATCTCGATTGGAGTGACGCACGTTCCTGCGGACTAAAAGTCTATTTTGTGTGGGTGAGTGAGGGGTCCCATTACCTGAAAAGAGTTGAATCCAAATGTCTGCGTTTTCGGGCCGGCCATGTTAGATGTACGAAGGAAGAGCACAGAACGGGATCACACCGCTCCCAAGCATTAGGCGAAGCTATAGTTGGAATCATTCGCGGCTACGGTAAATGCCGTTGCTAGTTGCATGCTAGTAGCCGCGGGTGCGTTGAAGTCAAGGACTAGCTGGAGACCGGTTGTCCCGGCTTCTAGTCCGATCATCGCACCGTCAGACAGGCCACGGTCTTTGCCTCCACGCCATTACCAATATCCAGACCGTGCCTTGTTCTCTATGGTAGTCTCCATATGCGGTCCAGGGGGCCCTGGTGTGACTGTCCGGAGATCATCGCTACCACCCTCAAACTCGCGACGGCGTGGCAAACCCCCAGAGTGGGAGCCGGCAACCGGCTGCCCGGCCAGAGGAAGCATCTCTGCTGCAGTGAGCTTTCAAATGCCGACCCCCTGCGCAAACAGGCAAATCTACGACGAACTCTGGTCTGTCAAACCGGGTCCAACGGATGGGGAAGTAAAGCACTGGACAAGTTGACGCCTGCAGGGTCCAAAGGTCAAGAATTTGGGCCCCAGCGTCTGACGTTCCCGAGTCGGGGTTAGAATATGTTGGCTATCCCAAGCGCTTGTGTTGCGCTGCCCTCCACCCAGCCTTCAAAATAACCCTTCCCCCGTGCTGCCGCTCACCGTTGCATGCCTTAGCTTCCTACTTGCCCGCCATACTTCCGCCATCGCGACTAGTGCGGTTGGTGAAGTTCCGACGAGAGCAGCGGTCAATGGGTCACGTTCCTCATATTGGCTGCCCTGCCCCAACATTTCGTCAAAAAGCTTGTCAATTTTCTCCTCCACCTCTCGACCTCACCCCTACCGCCGGGGATGAAGGTGGAACAGCAACACCAGAGAATCCACCGAGACCGCCTACGTCCGATGAAAAACGAGACATAGCTCTACGATGGCGGGAACACTTATACCCCCGTGGTTTGTCGGCTCGATACCAACAAATGATGAACAGAACATAGCGAGTATGTTTTGGGGTTTCACGCTTGGGGTCGGTCTATGGAGCGGAGTCAAGGGCTATCGACAAAGCAGAGCCAGTTGGAATAGGACACACAGGGTCAACATCTACATATGGCTGATCTGGGCAGAATGGATCGCCAGTATAGTCATCGGCATCATATCCTGGTGCTATCTGACGTCCATCATTGATCCAAGGTAGGCTCCTCCCCTCTCGGTAATTTCAGCATCTAATATTGAGTAGCTTTGAGTACTTCTTCTTCCTACGTAAGTACCGCAGAACTTCAATTCGCATACCGCTTTACATACTGACGGCAATCGATTGAAGTCGTATTGTGGACTATTCAGGTAACTTTCCAGCAGGTTCTTGGCCATCCTTCATTACGGACATCAGCTGATCAGTGTTTCGTCAGGTTCAATGTCTAATGCAAATCATCGTCAACCGAATCGCAATTTTGATGCCGATACCCGCACAAGCCACACGTCTGAAATGGGGAGTCTTTGGCATCCTTTTGGCGGTCAATATCAGCGTCTTCTGTGTCTGGATTCCAGCTCGTCTTCAGATCAACGAGACCTATATCCACATCAACGAGATATGGGACAGGATAGAAAAGGGCATCTTTCTTCTTGTGGACGCTGGCCTCAACCTCACCTTCATCTATTTGGTCAAATCGCGACTCATTGCCAGCGGTTTGACCAAGTATACGGCCTTGTTCAGATTTAATCTGGCCATGATTGCAGTCTCAATGTCGCTGGATGTAGGTTTGACTGCTTTCCAACTGTATTTGATCTCGCGTCTCATCATCCACACTCCAGGTCATACTCATCGGACTTATGTCCCTCCCGAACACTCTGATGTATGTGATCCTTACTCGAACGGACTGGTGTCATCGCTAATTATCACAGCTATGCCCAGTTCCACCCGTTGGCCTATCTACTCAAACTACACATCGAAATGGGCATGGCAGATCTGATTGCAAAGGTCGTCAAGGCCTCGAACCCCATGCGCCCTCACGCCGAAACAAGGAGAGACAGCAATGAAGGAGCGCCAGACGCGAACAAGAACTCATTGTCGAAATCGAGGTCCAGAAGATTCTCGATGCCCTACGTAGCTGGGAGGTGGATGTTGAGCTCAGAGAATGTGCAGCCCAAAAGAAACACCACAGGGCCAGAACTCGAGCTAGGTTTACAGGCCAACACGTTCTCAGGAAGGGCCACAGAACCAGAAACCACGCCACGCCCTCGTTCGCTCTCTCGTCACATCACCGAACCGAATGGTAAACCTGGGCTGGATATGACGCCGCAGTCAAAGACTAGTCGCCAAGATTCTAGTAGTACAGTGAGGGAGCAGGACCAGGATGTTGCGTGGTACGTTTGACAGGAAAGACCTAAATATTATGATACCCAAGGAGTTCAAGGAATGGAAAAAGCGACAGTCACGCGGATAAAAGCATCTAACGGAGTAGGAGCATTGCCACACAACTGTGAAAGCATTTCATTGTCATACAACAAAAGTATAATACGTGTAAAAATCACGATGTCTTAGCGAGCAATCTTCCCTTTAGTTGGCCCTTGAGACGTATATGTATGCTTCATCTTCCATCTATGACCGGTCAAATGACTGGGACTCCTCCATCGCTGGCCGCTCAGAGAAATCCAGGAAACATGTGCCCCCCTTGCCCATTCCAAGAACCTCCATCATCTACACCATCTATTTTTCTTGCACGTATGCGAAAAGCTCTTCAATTGGTAAACAGAAAGTGGAATCATGAATATGCTGGAAGGGGATTTCGCCCTGGTGTATCCTCCTCGCATCAGTGCAGATCGCGTTGCGCGCTCTGCAAAGCTTTTACTGCCAAAGCAGTAATGGCCCCTTCGCTTCCAATTAGGATGCCAGAAAACCCATAACGATACAAGTATCCCATCCAGCTGCCATCACTTCTCTGCAAGTCCAGTAAGAGACTTCTATCCGATGTGTTAGTGAGGCGCATGTTGTTCGAAGCAAGTAGACGGAGCCCGACACTTGACGCATCATTTGTAGATCCTATGCGCTCCTTCAACCGCTGACGGAGTAGATCGCGCAAAATGTCAAGCTCATCGGCATCAGGATTCTTGGAGCACAGTTCACTAAGATAGTAGAGCAGGAAGTCCGGCAAGTGATAGTAACGAGTTCCATGCTCAAATGCGCCCGTACGGAGCATGTCCTCCATGAAGTGGCGTGCGGGCTGGAGTTGATTGCCTCGTCCGCTGGCGTAAAAAACTCGCAGCACATTAGCTGAGATAAAAGGATCAAGCCTCGGCCTGCCTGAGTCGAAGTAACACTGAAGAGAACCTTGTCTTAGTTGGATTCAAGGGTACATCCAAGGGGGGGCAACCTACATATGCTAAGCCATCTGGATTCAGATATTGGAGAATATCATCCATAGTCTTCTGCTTGACACTGTCATCAATATCAAGCGTGAGCAGAGCGATAGAGGTAGTGTCGAGGTCCTCGGGAAAGACTTCCGTTGTCAGCACCGGAGGCCCGTAGGAAAAGCAATTCCATCGACCTGAAGGGGAATCCAGTTGGGCGATATCGACAAGTCCCCTACGAAACGTTGTTAGTATCTCAGGCGAATACATTGTCTGGGGTGACGCCGCACCAGTCGTTCGTCCAATGCAACAAAAGAAGCTGCTGAAACTGCTCCCGAATCTCAATGCCAGTGTTGGTCACACACCACATGTCCTTTGCGTGAGCTCGGAGCCATGATTGACCACGCTCAACGGGGTCACCGAAGAAGTTGTTCAGCTTCTGGACCACCCTTTCCGTGTTGTCAAACAAGACTCCTTGCATCCCGCGACATTGGGCGCAGATGACACTCTCCGGTCGATCGTCAACAAACACAGTTGATTTCGCATCCAAGCCCGCAGCTTTGAGAGCTTGATCAAAAAAGCCTTGCTCCGGCTTTCGTACACCCAGGCTGGCTGACGTGTAGACATCATCGAAGATGTCCCAGCCCCCAACCTTAGAGCGAACTATGTCATAGCTTTCGGTAGACATATTGGTCGCAGCAATCACGCGGAGTTGGCCGTCGGAGTTCTTCTTGAGATTCCTGACAACTGCAACAAAGTCTTCGTTGAGTGTCAAGGTCGACGATGCCAGCTGGATGGTATGTTGTAAGGCACCCTCCGCAAGGGCGAACCTCTCCGTCAAGGCCCTGAACACCTCTGATTGCGTCGCCTTACCGGCCTCCAAGCTGTGCCATTCGGATGATTCGAGGACGCGCTTGAACACCTTTGTTGGAATTGGAGCGTCTGGAACGGCGGAGAAGTTGCAGAAAACTCCTCCAATGTCCAGCATCAACGCAGTAGGTCTTCCATTCAAGTTACCCTGCTGGCAAAATGAATATGAAACTAGCGCGCTACTCTGAGGATATCCCGCCATGCTTCGCTTTTTCTTCATACCTCGGGTACGCCGCGATTACTTTCGAAAATTGGGGTGGGCGACGAGTGATGCAACTTAGCCATGGTCAGAAGTATCAGGAAAAGAAAAAGCGCTTGGTAGAGGAAATGTGGTGCTCTCGAGAAAGACAAGAGGGCTCAACAAAAGACACATCTACCTAGGCAGCAGTGTCATTGAAGTAAATTTTTTATTTTCTTTTTTGCCGTAGATTGCTCACTCTTAGGACGAGACAATGCGATTTCGGACTAGACGATTTTAAAGCTTGAGCATCGTTCGTCGGGATCAGACAACTTATAGAGAATAACCAGGTTACTTCGAATGTTCGGAGGATGATTCCAAAAGGTCCTGCATAGCTTCCTTCAATGAACCCCTGTCAAAGGCTCGTCATTGAGCTGACGAGACACTACTAGCGATCTTCGCTCAACCACTACGCCAAGTCGAAGATCTAACGTAAGCGTATGTTCAATGCTACGTGAACTCTGACATGATGTGGGTTCAAAACACAATGGTCTCGCTCCTCTCATTTCATTAGCTGAAGATACGAGGGACAGAAAACTGATTCAGACAACCATGCTACACGTATTACAAGGGGTCAATGGATACTGCCATTTTGAGTGATTAGGAATATGATACACGGGTTTTCACCCCACACCTTACCTGTTTATAGACGACATCAACTCTCGGGATGTATCGGAGAGGCTGGTAATTGGCCAGGTGGAATTCACAGAGTACCCCATTGCTTACTCAGTATCGGACGATCATGCGTTAAGCGTCATCTTCCAGCTGGAATATCTCAGAAAACAATCTGTTAGATGCCCATGTAATATGGCCAAAGTAAACAGTGTAGTCAGTCACAAAAGAAAGTTCACTTCAGTTCACAGAGAAGTTCTTGCAGTTTACCTGTTTGATTGGTAAGTATCAAGCAAGTACATACGTCGAAATGTGAAATTACAATCGGCATTATATCATCTCTAGTTATTTGTACATCGGAGCAGGAAATAGTTCAAAGAAGTGCGGCCTAGCAGAAACGTAGCGTCAGATTCAGTACTAGAACTGAGATTCATACAATAAGAGCTTCGAAAAAAGGGGCTAAACTAATCCTACAAGGCCAAGGGGAAGAACCTAGTGTCTCCAGGGTATCACTGTCTCACAGCTAACATGAAGGCTCTGTCTTCGTAGCAGACATAGTACTTCAGTGACGTAGTCACTTGGTAAGGTTTCAAGCTGATCTTGTCATATGAGAAACCGAGGACACAAGCTGAACATGACAGCAGCGGCCTTCTCCGTTTGTCCAAACTCCAGGTAGGTCGCACCTAGGCGTGTTATATATATGCCCATTTAACTCGTACATTCCCTCTCAGAAAGCAATCAAAAGTAAAACAGTCCAGCAAGACTTTGACACTATGGTCTCTCAGCTTGCAAGAAGTCGGTCACATCGGCTAATAGTTCCCAACTCTGGTCATCAAGCTCCGCAATGCCCTCTTCCCTCGTGGGCCAGCTGCGCGACATGCTGAATTGTGACCCCTCGAGGAAGGATTGGGTATCATGGCCTGCTGAGGGCCCAATCATCTCAAGGCCAGTGAGAAAGTTGAAATCATCGACAGACTCTTGTGCCACAGGCTTTCCATATGCCAAGGCACTTTCGCCTACATGGACAAGATCGACTGTTTGTTGGTCCTGCTCACCCGCGTCATGGCTTTGAGTGTTAGTACCCGACTCTGAAGTTGGGGTCCCCTCCGGAGCTGATGACGCCTCGTGACGATTATGATTCGACCGAGACAGACTCGCTGCGATCTGCGCGCGGCAAGACGCCAGCAGCTCTTCCACTACAGATTCCAATGTCTCGGCCAGGAAGCTCTCAAGCTCCCCTTCGTCGTCTGAAACGTTTGGCTCTGGTATCAGCCCTCGCTCCCATAGAGCATGTGAGACCAGAGCCTTTCCGTTCGCATCCCAGAAGTCGTGAATCATAACCATAGACTCCTCGACCTGGTTTCCCAGATATGCTGACGCTGGACGTGGTACGTCAGGGAACACAATGTCCCACACACTGAACCATTGTTGTTCCTCGGCTAGTCGTCTGTCTACTTTCCGAGTGAGCTGTCGGCTTTGATCTTCGGAGATACCCTCGTAGTTGACCTGATCTTGTAGAGAGCAACCGCGTTGGGAAATGTGGATGTCTCGGTCCGTTGGCTGGTCGAAGATCATCCAGCATGTTGGACAGTAATACGACGGTTGACGATGTTTTCGATTGAGGTGCTGTTTGACGTCTTTGATTCTTTTGAGTTCGATTCTGAGGCACTGAAGGTGCTTCAAAGGATCCTCCTTGTAAAAGGGGCAAGCAAGAATGATACTTCTGTTCTTGTTGGATGGAGTCACTGTCGAGCCGCCCACAATCTTTACTTTAGAGTCTTCATCCTTCTCATTTCCTCCATTACTCTCAATTTCGTTCTTTTCGTTCGACTTCTCGTATTTCCTGGACCTCTTGCTTGGTTGCTGATTTTGTGTTGGCGGAGGATTTGCTGTTAGCTTATTCGAACTCTGGGGACAGGTTTGCCATTCCGAGAAGCTACTAATACAGTTGTCTACTAGCAGATTTTTAATCGATCGAAATCGATGGCCTGACGACAAAGCATAGATAGGCGCTTTTTCTGAGGGTTCAGAAAGTGATGAGCTCTTATCGTCACTTTCATCGGCGATCGGTGAGAAGGAAGGGTCCTGATCGGCATACCGTAGTGGGCAGATGTTGTAAGATTTGGGTGTTTCGTGAGGGGAAGAGTACATGTATACTGCGTCTGAGAATGGACTGGAGTTTGATAGGAACTCGTTCTCGTACTTGCCGGATGAGGGTGTCTCTGCCGGAGTAAGTTGCCCTTCATCACATGCTCTCCCTTCCAGATCTTCAAGCCTTCTCTTCAGCTTCTTTCCTGCATGTTTGTTAATGCATGGCGTATTTTCTAACGGCTGACTAACTCCTCTGATCTACATGTACTTACTGTAGTTCCTTTGAGCTACTCGATTTTGTATTCTTCGGCGCTCTGCCAGATCCGAAGTCTGTGTCCAGTCTTCTTCGCCTTTCGTGAACCTGCTCGATTTGTCGAGCTCCTCTGGATTTGGCTCTCCTAAAGTAATCCGCGGACGTAGCGGGAGAGCTGAGCTCCGCGCATGGGTACCGCCCTGGTCAGAGGTCCCAGCCTGATTGTCAGAGAGAGCAGCTAACATTCCGACTTTGTTGTTGGAATATGGGACTTTGGCTCCTTTGTATAACGTTCGTGTCTTCGACGTAGCGGCTGCAGCCGTTCTACAGTATTCCGGCTTTATTCGAAGCGTGCAAGACGAAAGCACTAGAGAAGTATGAGCCAGCCAGGTTCAGCTGCTTCAGGAGACAACGACTAGCAATCGCGGGTCTCCATATATCAACGAGACTGCAGCCTGAAATCTCGACGAACGGCACCAATGTGCCATTGAGTCTTGTTCGTGGCCTCCACACAGCCACAGACGCGCAGCAACGTGGAAGATATGCTCCAATCGCTGGGTGGTAGGTAATCATCGACAGCCAATAGCTGGCAGTGACGGAGAGCCTATAGTACTTGTAGAAACATCCACATGTAGAGTTACGGCGGGGTAAGGTATGTGATTAATGAAGGATATCGTCTTAAGACATGCTATCCGAAGACTGATTCTTTCCTCAGAGCAGATATCCAGTATTTAAGTAGTATGCTCAGTATTTCTATCCGCGTCGGCTGTATGGCACGGTAACTAATTATGTACATTATTTCAAATTTCATTTCGTCGTATTTATTTATTCAGACGAGGAGCCCTTTCAGGATCTCTCCAGTAAAGACACGCCTCTCTGCGAATATCATCCTTCTCAACCTTGGTTCCGTTGTTAGGCTGGACGATAAGCTGCAACGCAGGCTCCGACTCGAGTCCGTAACCAGTAGGCTTGTACTGAGGCCACTCGGGGCTGCCAGGATACCTGAAAGTGTTGGGGTCACCGGACAGGACGAAGCTGGATAGGTATCCGTGGTAAATGTGGCTGACCTCGGGGTACTGCACTACCGGCTCGTCCCAAGTGTACTTCGTGTCGGCGGTATGCGGGATGCCCCTCCATGCAGGCCACGAGTTGTTGGTGTTGAAGTGTAACTTCCACGTCGGCACACCCGCGATCGAGGCGCGGTACGCTGTCTCCTGGCCGGCACAGATGTATGCATAATCGCTCCACGCGGCCGAGAGGCGATTGTACTGGGTGCTGTTGGGGGAGTTGGCAAAGGGGGAATGCGGATGAGTGGCGGGGTCCGGGTAGAGGTCCTCGAGAAGCTGGAGGTCGGTGCTGTTGAGGGCAGGGGAGATGTTGTGGAGGTAGTCGAGGAACTCCTGGTTTGTCTCCTTGTCGCCAGCCATGTAGTACTTGGCCTCGTCGTTTACGTTAGAGGTGATGACAGGCACCTTGAAGAATGTGCCATCGTAACCTGACTGCGAGCCAAACTTCTCCAGCAACGGTCCACCCTGCGTGGGCTGGAAGGGCCAAGTCAGAGCCGGGTCGTAGTCGTTGTAGAGCTTGGTGCTGATGTTGCGGATCGCATCGATGTCCGCAGCACGAAGGCAGGCCAAGGTCGCGGCGTTATCGGCATCGAGCGGGCAGGAGAGGTAGTTCATATACTCCTCGTACTGCTTCACGTAGAGCGGATACGTCGCATTGGGGAACGCGCGGGCGGTGACGGCACCGGACTGGTGGATCGCCCTGGTGAACAGAGGCTTGTTCTCGTCCTCATTGTAATTGTGGAAGTAGAGGATACCGACGGAGTGCCCACCAGCAGAGCGCCCGCCGATGGTGACGGCGTCAGGGTCGCCACCGAACGCGGCGATGTGCTTCTGCACGAACTGGAGGAAGAAGTGCTGGTCGCGCATACCAAGGTTCAGCAGACCCTCCTCGTCGAAGAGAGCAGACGGCAGGAAACCCAATGAGTTGATGCGGTAGTGGAAGTTGACGACCGTGATGGGCTCCTTTGATGATGCGGCGAACGCAGCGCCGTCGAAGCTCTTGTAGCTGCCCGCATAGAACGCGCCGCCGTGGATCCAGACCAGAACGGGTGTTTTTTGGTCGAGCGGGATGCCGCGCGTGCGGTAGACATTGAAGTTGAGGCAGGCCTCATCCTGGGTGCTGACATCGGTCGAGGTCGGGTCCTGGACGCAGGTCTTGCCGTACTTTGTCGCTGCCTTGGTGGCGTTGAAGGACGCGGGCCAGGTGACGGGGTTAAAACGGCCCTCGCCGACCGGCTGCGTCGAGTAGTCGATACCGAGCCAGGCGTCCACGGGGGCGGGAAGAGCCCGGCCGCTGTAGGTCGAGTTAACGACGGTACCGGTGAACTTGCCGTAGCCCTTGAGTTCGACCGGGTTGTACGCGGTGGCGGGCGAGATGGCGACTTGCGATGCCGCAAAGAGCGTGTTGAAGGACGTTGAGAACTTCATGTTTAGTGACGTGCTCGATCCCTCGTCTCCGACCAGTGCTGCTGCTGCTGCTGCTGGTTGACCGCAAGGAAAAATGGTAACAAGAGAGCACACCACCGCTGAAAGGCAGGGCCGGCCATCGCGGCGCTTTAAACGCATTTTTGAATATCCTCGTCGTCGTTTTGCTCCTCCTCTCCTCTCTCGTTGCTATCAAGTAGACAATTTCCCGGCGACCCGCTCAGAAAGCAACCTCTCGCCGCTCGACGGAGACAGGGTTAACCCATTCGAAGCATTGATCAGTGAAGATGAGAGGTTTAACAGAAGTAGAATCCTTGACTCAGGTACCCGCAGAGCCCGCAGAGCGGAGAAGTCCCGAGCGACTGGGGCAACGAGCACGCTAGAATGGCGCAGATCGATGTCATTCAACGAGGGGAAAATACGTCGGGGTCGTTCCGATATCGTCGGCTTGCACATCTGGGGTCCGGGAACCCTGGGGTTTTCTGAGTGAATTGAGTGTGAGCAACCAGTTGAAAGTGGTTGAATGCGATGAGAAGCGTAAATGACTAACTCAACCAAGGAAACATTCACCGAGGGGCCCCGCAACGTTATCCTTGATTGATGGGCCCAACCTCCCCGTCCAAGACACTGGTCAACGGTGCGGATGGGGAGCTCCGGCTTGAGTTTGTGGGGTTGAAGATGGCTGTGCTTTTGAGACGAGATAGAAGTCAGGACATGATAACAAAGTCTCAATGTCAGAAACTTCCGTCATCCGATCCCATCTTCCGCGATCCGATATCTATCATCACTGTTCCTTGGCTCAGAGACGCCTCGCCCGCTTTTGATCGTTGGGATCTGATTTGGGCTCAGGAACGAAACCCATCAGTATGGTTGTGCGCTAAAATCATCAATTGGTTTCTATCATTGGCCAATTCGTCATTCCGTGTTCCAAGCTAAGGTCAGTACCAAAAGTCAATGGTCTATCTAGCCCGTCATCTCTTCATCCTCGTCATCATCATCATGTCCCAGCCCAGCCTCGATAAACGCCGCCCGAGTTCTCTCAACGGCTTGAATAAACTCCTCCCTACGAAAAGCATTGGGCCATCCGTGTTCAACGTACAGCCGTTTTATCTCCTGTACGCCACGAGAAATTGTCTTGATCAGTCAACAGTCTGGGTTTGCGGTTGCTGATGAACTCACCTGGCCTTCCTCGGTGTACTCCTCGACAACTCTCGCCTCCCACTTCCCAGAGCGGGGCGCTGGCACAACATCCAGGTTGCCGACCTGGGCATAGATCTTGTCAAAGTAAGCCTGGATGGGAACCGGGTCCACAACAAGCCACTGCTTGTCCGCGGGAACGTCCTCCTCGCGCTTGTCGAACTCGGTCCCGTAAGGATAGATGCATCCTGCGATGGCCTATGCGTCAGCTTCGCAGGGCACGCACTTTGAACCAATACAGCTTTGCGCATAGGTAGTCCGGCTAACCTTGATTCGTATCAATCAACCACCAGATTCCCTCATCCGCATGCGTCAACGAGACCATATCGGCCGGCACGGGCCCATCAAATGGCGCAAACCCGAGGTCCAAAAGCGCCGTGTTGGCAAACACTTCGGCGCCGTCGCCGTGAATACCATTGGCGCCGCCGAACCACCGCCCGTCGCGCAAGTACCGTAGCGGGAACGTCTCGGTGTAAATCTCGACGGGGTCCGACTCTTCATTCTCGTGAACGAAGGGGATGTGCCGCAGAAGATCAATGACGGTCTCGGAGCGGCCCATGGCCCGGAGTGCATCCACGCGGAGCTCCGTGTCGCTCCAGCCGGCGGCGGGAGGGAGTTCAACGGCTGAAACGTCCATGTAGCCCATGCGCACCAGCAGCTCGTAGTGCCGCTTGAGGCAGTTGACGACGACGTCGCGATCGTAGCTCGTCATTTTTTTCTGAGTCTTGCTTAGTCTGCCTTTGCTGGAAATATGAGGCCGATGCAATAAGCAGACGATGAGGAGTTGGAGAGCCTTGCAGATGAGATTTTCACTGAGCGGTCCCTGTGTGGGGCGCATCATTCGAGGCCCAAATGGACTGGTCCCTCACTGAGCCAATGACTGGATTCAAAGATTAGTTTGATCCCGTCTGCACATCATTGCATGGTGTTTTGGCAACTATCCCCAAGCAGTTCTTTATATCTTGCCTGCGCAAATTGAGTTTTACCATGACGACTATACTGGATTTTGACAGCACAGAACATGAGTTCACGACTGTACCGCGACGAGAAGGCAGACAAGTGCAATACCTGCACGCTTGCTTGTAATTAGGGTCAAGAGAGTGAGTTGACGGCTACCATGTCTGAAAAAGACCCGAACCACTTCACCACCACCAATCCACACAGCCAGCAAGGATCCAATCGCCGTTTGTCAAGACTACATTACGCACGCCAAATGTAGCTTACTTCAGTTTTCGGGTATTTTTCGAGAGACTGTGGCCGAAGGTTGAAGGTGAGACCCTATTCACTACCATTTGCACCTACTTATTTCCATGGGCAATGGAGTTCACCTCTTCATTTTCATATTTTTCAATCGCAGCTCATAAGCCTGGAGACGTTTTGCTAGTGCCTTTACCACACTCACACACACACATTTCTCTCTCTCTCTTTTGTGATACTATAATTGAATTTGACTATGGTATTATCAATGGCATCTCTTACGGGTCACGAAGCCATTGGCTCCACAGCAATTCATTCTAAACATTGATGAACATGAGAGTGAGACTACATTTATGAGAAGATTTTGAGCATGGGTCATGAGTATTTCTCGTTCGGTTTTGGTCTACAGGCAGTGGTGTTAGTTGAGTCGCGAATATGAGTCACCATCAATCGGGAGCTATCATACAGCTGCGGCGCTGATATCTGATGTACTGCAGCTACTAATAGCGGATATTTAATCCGCCGATTTTCGCACCTCACGAATCTCTCACATCATTGCTGCAGCACGTCATATCGACACCCAACAGTCTAGAAGACGACACCTCGAGGACCACAAACTCTCTTTTATATCACATACCTTGACAATATTGAGACTCATCAGTCATGATGGCCACAATATACACCTCTGTGCCGGAAGGCCTCATCCCTCCTTGAATCTCACCTCCCAAATTCCCTCGTCCTCCTCCGCCGCCTTCAATTCACCCGCTTCAAAGACGGCATGCGCCCAACAGCTCGGATCATCCTAGCCTCAGATGCACCACTTACTTCAACTATCTCGCAACAAAATGATGGCACAATCTCTGACCAACAGCCGTGCAACTTCTGCGCAGCATACCTCGACTTCGGCAGTACCAAAGAAACCCAACTCTTCATATATTCAACCCTAGAAAACGCCCCCAATACAACTTTCACAGACGAAGACAAGGAAACAGCCGAGTCCCAAATCGCAGCAGTTCTCGGCGCCGTAACACAAGTGAGTAAGCAACAACCAGACAACAGAACCCTCCCGGGAGCATGCCTCGTCGGGACCCTCGCCACACCCACGCGGGACGCCATACTACGGGCCGGCGTGCGCGTGACGCCCCGTCAAGACTACGAGTACGAGAAGTGGCTGTTCCGCGTCGATGAGATCCCCGATTTCGAGGACCGGGTCACGTTGCCCGAGGGAGCTACGTGGGGTCCAGCTACGGAGAGGGATTGTGAGATTGTGATTTCGAGGACGGATATCCCGCGCCAAGTGTGAGTTTTCGTCTTCTCTTTTGCTTTTGGTTTGTCAGGTTGGTCGTGATTTTATGAAATGGGTAGAATGACTGACGTTTATGTAGTAAGACTTTGATGTCGTGGCCGAGTTTGATCCTTAGACTGGAGGATGGGACACCCATCGCGTGGTCATTCCTCGGTGAGTGCTTAATGCGTTTTAGATACATACGCCGTCTTACATATTCCTTTCCCGCCACGATGTGTTTACATATACCTACCATCCCTCATCGGTATGAGTAAATCTAACTCCTACTTAGGCACCGATGCATCGTTATCAAGTCTCCACTGCGAAGTAAGTCGCACCAAAATCCCCACGTACCAATATGGAGAGAATACTCTTCAATACTGGTCTTTAAGTCTAACAAACAAACCCGCTCAGCTACCATACCGACAGAGAGGCTATGCAAAGGCCCTTGCATCGAAGTTGATTCAGAGGGGTACGAGTGAGTATGGCGCCGATGGCTGGGCGTCCGCCGATGTGGCTCCATATAATACGGGGAGCAAAAAGATGTGCCAGAGTCTCGGTGGGAGGCATACGTGGAACGTTTCGTGGTGAGTCATTCTATTTCCCGCGTAGTAGCATACTTTATCTGACGGCAGGGGTGTTAGGAATGTCATCCATCTTCATGAAGTGTAGATGAAGATGTAAAGGGAATCGGCTTGGAAGTTTATTACACATTAGATACTTACATCACCCTCGTCGCGAGTTACACTGATTCAGACTAGTATTTATCTGAGCATTCTGATTAGTAGACAAAAGCTGCGGTAATGTCACACTAGATCGACCATTGTTGGGCGATACATGAGGCATCCGCCAATCTTCGGGAGGTAGAGAGATAGGGTGATGGGCAATAGTATAATATTTTTGCGTTTTCCCTTGATATGTCCTACTCCGAAAAACTGCCAGCTCCAAGAACCAAGTCTTTTGGCTTTGTGCACCTCATGTCTTCACCAAACCTGCTCCGATCCCCAAGAGCTCCCGCATTCCATTGAAAAAAAAACTCAAATCCTCAACTCCGGTACAATTCCGCCGGTGACAGCTGTTTGATAAACAATCTCTACCACCACCACCTCTCAATCTTTACTCCCTCGGAGATGCACGGTAGTGGGGTCCCCGGCTCGTTGACAGGCCCAAGTTCCCACTAAGCTAAACCGGATGAACGGTTGTGGTGGGGTGGCATGTCTCGGTCAGAACCTAAGAGTACTGCCAACCAGCCCCATCCGGATCTGCAACGGGTATGGAAGATGCCGCCCTCAACAAGAAAATTTTCCCCATGTCGCGATGAGCGCCATGCAGCGTGCACACAGATGGTAGCCGTCGAGAGCCGAACTCCATCCGTGAGTCACCCGTGTGCAAACGCTCCGGTCCACCCCTCCTCATCCCATCTCGCCCGTTCCGTCAACCCCGCACTGGGACAGCATACAGCTTCCCAAGGTAGATAGGTCGGTCGGTCGCGCTTAGAAGTCGGCACCGGGGAGGTGGTAGAGCTTCTGAACGTCGTGCAGCATCTTCTCGTGATCAATCTCCAGGTCCTTGAGGAGACCGTCGTTGAAACCAAAGACCCAGCCGTGGACAATGGGGAACTTGTTCTTGGCGTATGACTGCTGAATGGCGGCCGTCTTGATGACGTTGCGGCACTGCTCGAGAACGTTGAGCTCGACGAGTCGGTCGTAGCGAGCATCCTCTTCCTTGATGGCGTCGAGCTCGGCCTCGTGCAGGCGGTAGACGTCGCGGATGTTACGCAGCCAGGGATTGAGCAGACCGAGATCCTTGGGTGTCATGGCGGCCTTGACACCTCCGCATCCGTAGTGGCCGCAGACGACGATGTGCTTGACCTTGAGGTGGCGGACGGCATAGTTAATGACGCTCATGACGTTGAGATCAATGTTATTGACCATGTTGGCGATGTTGCGGTGGATAAAGGCTTCACCGGGCTCGAGGCCGGTGATTTGCTCGGCGGGGATGCGCGAATCGCTGCATCCGATCCAGAGGTACTCGGGAGCTTGGCCCTGGGACAGACTGACGAAGAAGTTGGGGTCCTGCTTCTTCTTCTCCTCGGCCCATTTACGGTTGTTCTCGAAGACGCGGTCGTGCGTCTGCTTGAGATACTTCTCAATATCGCTTTCAGCCATCTTGCGGTCGGGTCTGATAGAAGGAGGGGTAGACGATGATGATGATGATGATGGTGGTGCGCGTTGATAGGCGATGTGGGAAAAGCTGGGAGTCTGATGCTTGTTTAGGTGTTGATGCTGAGATCCAAAGGTGGTATTGGTGAACCTGAGTAGAGGACGTGATGGTTGCGCAGTGGAGGAGAAGAGGCGGGAAGGGAGGGAGCGCGGGAATGGGCTTGCTTTAAACATTAGAGGAGAATTATTTATGGAAAGATCGAGAGAGTGCGGTGCGAAGCTAATGGAGGAGTCCTAATGGAGGATGTAGCTCGGTGTTTCCTGCAGGTAAGCGGACCTTTGAGCTGGCGGGCGGGCGGGCGTGGAGGTTGTCAGATCGGAGCAATGGCAGCCAAGGAAACCCAAGATGAAGGAAATGTCGCACCTTTCCTTCTTCCCACGGAAGATTTGTTGGGAAGCTCCGGCGATCGCGCACCGTTGGCGGCTGCACGCGCTGCCGCTAGTTAACAGAGGGAACCACAGAGACCACAGAGGAACCAAAAAGACGTCACTGCGCACCTCAGCGTTCAGGACGGTGTCGCGGACGGTGTGTGGACGGTGCGGCCTCCTTCTCGATAGTCCGGCGCTCCGGGCGGGTTGTTGGGGTGACGGGCAGGCTAATTGCTGCTCAACTTGGGTCAAGATCATCGTGGATGGGGACCTCAGCCACGGTGGATGACTCAATTTCTCCTTAGACATACAGTGCAAGAAAAGGAGAAAAGCCGGGGGAGAATGGCCAATGCCGGCAGATACGATGGTAATCTTGGCGAAACGGATGAACAAAGGTTGATTCAAGCTACCTTACTAAATATGCTCAGGAAACGGCAAGGATAAACGGGAGTGATCGATCTCAGATGGCTACACTAGATCTGATTGATTATCTGCCACTTATCCTCGAGTATAATGAGATGCAGAGCAGCGATGATCCCGCGGGGGCACAGAGCAATGGCCACACAAGTTTCAACCATTTCGACTGCTAAGTTTCAACTGCCAGTCTCGATCTCTTGGCTTATGGCACCCGACGGGATATTATCCGGCCTTTAATCCAGCCAAGCGGCCAATTCTTCGCTACCTAGGCTGGCCTCAATCGAGTGTTTGAGCCATGATTGGCATGTGCAAATACCGGGTCGTCTTTTTGGTTCAGACAGGGAGATGAACACGCGCAAACTACCTACCTTAGCTCCCAGCTGATCAAGTCCAGCTGCGCATCAGTGCGGCACGATCCCGAAACCCCGGCACAACGGCCCCGGAAGAATGCCCCGTGGGTCCCCACAAATCCCGATCATCCGGCACTAAAAGGCACCGGCCGTTGCTCCCCTTGGCCCGGTCGCCAACCCGTTCCATCTGAAGCACCAACTCGCTTCGCCAGAGGAATCTCATCAAAGTGCCGAACCTTGCAGATGATACCCCCCAAATCTCAAAACTCAACGGGTCGCCACGAACGTGTGAACGAGCGCAACAAGAGGACCCAGCGGGGTGTGCAAGCGCCAGGACCTCCATGGGCACAGTGCCGACCCATCTTGCCATCTTCCCTTCATCACCCAAATCCCTCTGAACAGCTCAGTCCCCAACGGTCCCCGGATTTGTGCCACCAAGACGGCACGCAACCAACACACGCCCAAGGTTCACGCCTGTAGAGCCACTCTGCGCACCCGGTCTGATCACTCAGTCCAGTGAGAAACGAGACTGCTTCTTGCTCTTGAAACCGGAGCCAAGGGGAAACCCCTGCATTGTCAGTGTGCCGGCGCCGGTAAGCTTGTTGCCTTTCTCGGCCGATGCTACCACTGGTTCGTCTTGTCATCCACCAAGAGCCTCACAGAGCTACGGGCACATCCTTCGATCCTGGGCGGATAGTAGCAGCTGTCATGATGAAAGACGGCAGCATGTACGGCAGCTGAAAGGAACCATTGAGACATCTAGAAACCACAAAGTGTGCACTTCCTAAGGTGACAAAATATTGAAGTCGAACCTCTTTTCCTTACTCACAGGACAGTCGCCTCGAAGTTTCCTGGTTGCATTGCAGGTCGCTCAGGTTGAAGGCAAACTCATCACCGTTTCAAGACGAGGAAACAAGGCGTCCCGTGAGCGCAAGTCACGCATGATAAGCATTCGTCGCATTCTTGCATACCAATGTCCAGTGCTGATTCCTGATACATAACCATGACAGTCCCTCTTTTCCAGTTGCTGACTCTGGCTTGTTCCTCGAGTGAATTTTCAGTTCCTTCATAGATGCCACCAGCTGGCACATTGTAATACAACCTTTCGTTCTGGTAAACGAGTCTTTCTTTCTCTGGTATACGAAACAAAGTCATGATCGCTTTGGATTTCTCAAGAGGCCTCGGCCTGGCCGCCACAGTCTTGGCTCTGTCACAAGCAGTCGACGCCGCCATCCTTCCTCGGCAGAGCAATGATGCCCTTCGACCCTGGGTGACGGTCCAAGCCGACGGCGCAGCCAAGACAATCACTCCAACCGTCAACGATGGCAAGACCACATCCGCCTTCACTGGCAGCTCGACTCTCCCCACGGCCGATGCCAACGGCGCCGGGTCCTTCCCTCTATGCAACCAGGCTGCGGGAGCCAACGGCGTCAACCAGCCCTTTTGCTCTCCCAAGGCTGATACTAAGGTCGACGGAGGCAAGACCTATTGGAGTAAGCATCTCCTTCACAAAGAAAAATTCGACTTTCAAACAAACACTAACACGGAATCTAGTAACATGGGACACCAGCCTCTTCCCCTTGCCCAACACAATGGTCCAAGTCCAGGGTGACTACGGTGTCACGAACGCCATCGATCCAGGTCACGGTTTCACCTCCCAGATGCTCCCCGCATCCCAAGGCCACTTCGCCTGGGCAGCGGTTGGCTACAACATGGCCGCCAACGAATCCCTCACCGTCCAAATCTTCCTCGCTCTCCCGCAGACCAACGGCTCCATCACCGCCCGTCACCCGGGAGCCAAGGTCAGCATCGTCAACCGGCCACAAAACGACAACAACAACAACCAGAGACGCCGCGGACCCAACGTGTTTGGTATCGTCCTCCCCATCGTCTTTGGCGTGCTTTCTTTGGGCGGCATCGCCTGGTTCGTGTGGTGGTACGGCCGCAGAAAGGGCATGTTCTCATCCCGTGGCGGAGGCTACGGCGTCGGCAAGAGCCGTGGCCAGAGGACGGCCGATGTCAAGATTGGGCTTGGTGATAATGCGTTCTCGTCGCCTGATCGGGGTGTTGAGATGATGCCGCCCCCGCCAAGACCCCCTCCGCCTTCGTCTTCGGATGGTAATGTCTTCCGTAATGAGATGAGTAGGCAGGAGAGAAACGAGAGGGCGCAGACGATGATGTAAGGCTCTAATTCTTGTCACTGAAAGAATTACATCAACACAGATCGTATGACTATGAGTTAGATGCACACTCGCTTGGTTTTACTTAAGGTGTGGACGGGCGGCAAACAAAATTCTAATCCAACGTAATAATACCTATAGTGAAAAAGAACAACCAGATAATCATCCAAGATAATCACTGGAGCTGTTCGCTAGAGCAAAACTTGCAGCTTAAAGACGAAATTGTCAAATGAGAGCCTGAATAATCGTGCATCATCTTCAAAATTTGAATTCGAAGCTAGCGATGGGGGAATCTTCGCTACTAAACGCTTTCCTGTTGCATCTTGCGGTGGTTCCTCAGAGGCAAGCAGCTTTCAATCTTCACCACCAACGCCACAGAGCCAAGATCTATGAGAACAATGAAGTTAGATTTAACGTAATTTATCGAGTTGATTCAAGAACTCATCTCACACGGAGAAGTTCTAATGCAGGAAGCCGATATGAGCTTCGGGAATGGTCACCTATATCGATTATGATGGTCTCACCGAAATTCTCACCGAAATGCTCACCGGACAATGATTGACCGAAGTCCGAAAGACGATAAGCGCGCATTCTAGGGTGGATACAGCAATGGGCTTGACGGTCCACTCAGAGGCTCTCGGAAAACCACTGGGGGATATCGATAAGCACAGACCACCCAAGGGTTTTCAAACCCCAATCACTCGGGAGGATCCACCCACCGGAAATTCTGACGGCGCATTTCGAATTGCGTGTGGCCTGCCGCGATCGACTTTGTGAACTTTTTCTCTCTTCTTGACCCCGTCCGTTACAGCATCGACTAACCCGACCGTCAACCACCCAACGACAACAGTCAAGATGTCCGCCGCCCTGAACAAGATCGCTGCCAACAGCCCCTCGCGGGCCAACCCCTCCGAGCTGGAGCAGAACATTGCCCAGGCTCTGTACGACCTCGAGAGCAACACCGCCGACCTCAAGGTCGCCCTCCGCCCTCTGCAGATCGTCTCTGCCCGCGAGGTGAGAACTACTTGAAGCGACACATTCCACAAAAGTCCTGAAGACTTCCGAACCCGCGAATTCTCCGGAATCGAAAATCCTGTTCCCAGCCGCCACGGACAGTCAAGCATGAAGAGCTATGAACATGGGCAACACCCAACCCAATTGACGAGTGCGATCCGAAGCAATGGAATCCCCGAAGCCTTTCTCTAGATTGAAACACATCAGGATTGAAGAGGATCAAAGGGAAAGAAGTTGCTGGCAATGGATTCGCGCGTCCACGTCTTGGGAGGTGACCATGGCCGTGTCTTTGGCTTCACCGTGGCGGCGGAGATTTGAACGCTGAAAAGAATGATAATCTCAGGAACAGGACGGGAAGCGGTCCAAGGCATCGTCCTGGAGCTCGCATGCTGACTTGTGATCTTCTTATAGATCGAGGTCGGCCACGGCAAGAAGGCTATTGCCATCTTTGTCCCCGTTCCTTCCCTGCAGGGCTTCCACCGCGTCCAGCAGCGGTAAGTTTCTCTCTCTCCTAGAACATTGCATCTCAATACTCAGACCAGCCACAGCCTCACCCGTGAGCTCGAGAAGAAGTTCTCCGACCGCCACGTCCTGATCCTGGCCTCCCGCCGCATCTTGCCCCGCCCCAAGCGCTCCGCCCGCTCCCGCAACAACCAGACCCAGAAGCGCCCCCGCTCTCGCACTCTCACCGCCGTCCACGACGCCATCCTCACCGACCTCGTCTACCCCGTCGAGATCGTCGGCAAGCGCCTCCGCACCAAGGAGGACGGCTCCAAGCTCCTCAAGGTCATCCTCGACGAGAAGGAACGCGGCGGTGTTGACTACCGCCTCGACACCTACTCCGAGGTCTACCGCAAGCTTACCGGCCGCGGTGTCACCTTCGAGTTCCCCCAGTCCGGCTCCGCCGAGTACTAGATCATCTTGCCTAGTGTCTTGTGCAATGGGCGGGTGTTTGGTGAAAAATTAAAAAAGGAATCATGGTCAATGATGGGTTTGGCATTTAGTCTGCTGCAATGAAGGCATGGCAATGACTGGTTGATCAAAAGGGTCTGGCGTCTAAAGGGATATAACTTGGGCGATTCCATTACAGGCTGCCCAAAAAATGCATATACCAAAACACTTGACCGCTCCTTCTTAACTATCTGTTCCCGTCTTCTCGTGATATGTGAACTGTTTGAAGACATTGCATGATGTGTAACACAAATTGGGGGTATCATTTTTCATTTGACATAAGTCTAGTCCTGGTTGATGCGTCCAACTCCCAAGACGCACCAGTAAGCCAGCTCCCTCTTCTCCCTCGCCTCCTTCTCCCTGCTTGTCGCAGTACCGACGTCGCCTTGAGCTTCCGTCTCCCACTCGATGCGCACAAACATGGGTATCTCCAGCACATCCTCATCCTCCCGCAAAGCACCGTCGCCGCTGTCGACACCTGGTTGTTGTTCAAGTCTCAAAGAAGCCGGCACAACCTCTAGCACGATGCTCACCCAATTGCGGCCGCGCTCGTAAATCTTGCCAACCTCGGCCTGCTGCATCCCGCCCTCCTCTCCTCTCCTGCGCTCCTTATCGCCGTCGTCCTTGAGGGCGTCGTCCCACATGTCCGTGTTGGCATCAATTTCGAATTGCGGGCACAGCACCGTCACAGTGCTGGCGAACCGCCCAGGCGTGCTCGACGGGGTGGCCAGCGACACCTTGACCGTCTCGAAGATGGGGTTCTTGAAGGTCAGGAGATACTGCACGGGCTTGAGTGGCGTAAGCCACAATTCCTGGGGTATCGGCGGCCGAGCGGTCGAGGGGAGATTCTGGACCTCCGACTGCAGCGGTCGGATGGTGATTGTGGGAATGTAGCTGCCGGCCACGAGGCGGATGCGGAACCGGGTATTGGAGATCTTTGCTTCCGGTTTGCTGATGATGTGTCTGCACAGCGGGCATCTCTTGGATCGCTTGGTTCTGAGAAGATAGGGGATGGGCCGGAGCTGGTCTCGGAAGCGTACGTGGTCTTGCTGTAGGCAGTTCTGGGCCAGAGTGGTTGTGTCGTCGGGATGCGTGTGTCTGAGTTTCTCAATCTCTTTTGACTCGTCCAGATCGGTCGTCTTCAAGCCCTCGTCAGGACTGACGGCCTCCCTCATGATCTGCACCTTACCGCGAGCCTGTTTGTTGCCAAAGTTGTTCCCGGTGTATAGACTCATGATGCGTGACAAAGAGCCAGGCGAGTTAAGGCCTAGGTCACCCAGTGACGATAGCCCACCCGCTGAGGGGTTCGAGCTAGCCATCTGGTTCTGGTAGAAGGACTTGAGCTGCGCAAACTGCAATTCGGCGTCCATGTCCTCCGGGTTCAGGTGGTACTCTCCATTGCTCTCCTTTTTCCTCTCCTTGTGCTCCTTGGGAGTCAGCTTGGGCTGGCCTCCGTTCTGCAACTTGGCCAACTGCCCGTGGATGCCGTTGGGTCGGTCGAATTTAACTCCAATCTCCGTTGAGCTCCAGTTACAGTATGAACATGACAGCACGTAGGAAGCGCCTTGCGGAGCCGTTCCATCAGCCGTGAGAAGGTTGCTCTCGGGCGGGGTATCGAGAGCCGTAACAGCGAGGGGGCCGACGCATACGGGGCATTGAAAGCAACTTCGTGTGCATCTACGATGTTGTTAGCAAACGCCGCAACTCTCATCCCGAAGCAAACCTTGAGCATACCTGTTGCCTTCGCTTTTAAGGTTGCTGCTTGGGACCTCAAACAAGCAATTGGGGCAGTAGTAGGTGACAATCTCCTCATTGACGCATCGCGGGCACCGGATCTGGTGACAGTCTTCGCAGTACATCAGATGCTCCAAAGGATAAAGACTGAAGTTGGCGCGCGGGGCGCGCGGGTCGAATGTCCGCTCATCGTCCTCTGGGCTCCCCGGCGTTGACGACCCATCCTCGCTGGACTGGTGAGTCTCGGAGCAGGGGCAGCGTATGTAGGTGTAGGGGGTCAGAGGTGCCATTTTCGCTTCGACATAGTGCTATGCGGAGTTGAGTCCGGATTGGAGAATGTGGTTTGCCACGAGGAGAGTAGGGCGACTGTGCCGCGCAGAAAGGCTCGAGGAAGGGCGTTTGAGAGTCTGCACGGAGCTGTCTCCCGGACGCGACAATGCTCCTCACCGAAATCCCGCGCGGCCAGAGCCCAGGAGGGCAGGCTGATAAGACCGATAAGAAAGTGAACCTCTCGTTATCGATAAGATCATCTTCCAGCAGGTGCACCATTACCTAAGCGGTCTCGAACGATCCCACCCTCCATTTCGGCTCTCCAAACTCACGACTTACATGGAAGTTCAGCTTGGTCCCTCCGAGGGCTGTTGTTAGCCTTCAGTCCATCGCCTATTATTGCGCTCGACTGCATAAGAGAATCGCCTATTGAACCAAAAAACTCTCTCTATGGACGGACGTTATTGATCAACATGCCTCAAGCTTGTCAAGCCCATGCGAGACCGAGAACCGGTTCTTGTCAAACCATCGTCGGTTTCCCGCCAAGGACGCCCTGAGGACGCTGTCATAACTGTCACCTCACTCCTCGCCACGGGCTTCATGTCTTCAACGATAGGCTTCGGTGTCTCCGGTTGAGGGGTTCGAGAGGCTTCCCGCATCTGGATTATAAGACTTGCACTTGTCTTAAGCTTCTCTCTGCCGTCCGCCATGCCGGCGGCCAGCTTCGCTTGGCGCACCCCGACTCGTCTGCGGTTTCCTTTTACCGTTCACCGTGGTCCCACCGGGCTGGGTCTTCTTTCTTCAGCTTCGACGTTTTCGTTGCGGCCCGGCGCTGCGCTAATTGGTAGCGGTCCAGACCTCCTCGAGTGCGACAGGACGCCAAAAGCCAGCCGCGGGGGTCTAGGTCGTGCAAGCCCTTCCGAAGCGAGCGAGGGCTGAGAGGACATGGCTGGGTCTGTCTTGCCTCCGGTCCGGTGGTGGACGGGATAACCCTTGCCAGGCGGTGGGATCCGTCTCCGGAGCTCCTTTGTGCCTCATGACCCTGAACCGAGTTCTGGAAAGATGACTGTCGCCCCGCATGAGCGATGGCTGGACTTGGCCGACTGTGGTCAGCGCGGCTCTTGCCTTGCAGATGCCCTGCATTCCCTCTTGGAGCCGCTGTTCCACGCAGGGCAGAGGCCCGTCAAGGCGTCGATGACTGTGCATGCGTGTAAGTGGCCATGCCCTTCTTGCAGAGGGTCAACGCCAGTGTTTTGGTTCCCGAATAACTCGCAGCTTTCGTCGAATCTGTTACGCGAGGCACACCGACGAGGGAAATCTCGGGTCGGAAAATATCTATCTGAAGTCGAGAGACAGCCGCCAGCAACAGTCCTGAGGCTGGCCCCAACCACGGGAAAGAGGGTTTTTCTGTCGGCCGACGGCATGAAGCTAGGGAACCCAAACGCACGCTCATCGTTCCATGGCGATGGTTCTCTAACCTGGTCTATCCTGGTAGATCCCGAGCACCGGCCATCACTAGCAACCTTCTGGCGAGGTAGCACAATATCGGTCGCAAGTGAGAGAGACGGAGAGGCACGAGGTTAAGCCCATCTGTACTACAAACAGTAATAACGGAAAGCGGACTGATCTGGCGACGATGAAGCCTCCATGGCGGCCGACCTTTCAAAAGTCTCCATCCACGTCGTGGAGTTTTCCGCCGTCACGAATCTCGTCATGCGGGGTGACGTTCTTTGGTCTCGATGCTATCTATCACCAGGCCTACGTGGGTGCAAGACCTAGGTTCAATGTTGCCTCTCAACAAGATGAAGACGGTCAAATGCAATCCACACCTCCCGGATGCGATCGTGGCCGTTATATCACCTTGGGATGACTTCACATCTTGGCCGCCGTGTGACTGATGATTCAGCAGAAGAGAGCCGATTGCGATCGTCCCAAGACAATTAGCAAAGGGAAGCCCAGCTCCCGGGGGTCTAGTCGCCAATTTTCATGAGACATTGCTCAATCGAGCAAGCGGGACGCGATTCTGACCAATCATTGAGCTTCTTTGTCGATGCAAGCCAACGCCGAAGTATGCATCAAGGACGGCGATCCCCAAAGACAAGCCCCCGGACTTTGGGCTGATGGGGGGCAGAGGTGAGCCAGCATCGACGCTTTGCATCACCACCCTATCACTAGCATTCCCCAAATGTCACAGGGAGAAGGGACTGCATACGCAAAAATGGTCATACCAGCGAGGAAACAAGTCACATCTCGCCTTGCCGATCACTTCAACGTCGACTACCTAGGGTTCCGTCACAACAGCGTTTGTGGAGACGCAGAGACTGTTTGAGACCTCCAGACATCATACGTCGCCGTTGAAAGGCAAAATGATGCCTCTCGCCGCCCTTGTTTGCGAGAAGTCGGCTCACGGACGGGGAGCCTGCAGTGGCACAGCCTGGAGCTGACGGATGCTGCTACAGCAGTGTTTCTCAGGAACAGACTCATTACGCCTGTATGCGTATGCTGCTGCACAAAGTCTGAGAAGCCTGAAGAGACTGCCAGCGCATCAGAGCTGTGGATGACAGGCACATTCGCTTGGCCGTCCTCGAAGAAGCTGCAGACCAGGGTAGGGTCCGGACTGAGGGGTTCACCCACTGCTCTAGTGGCGGCCCGGTCTAAAACATGGCTTGGAGCTATCCCTCTGTCCCCCGCCGCGTCACTCGACACTCTTCGACAGGCAGCTCGGACCGTGGGCAAGCTGGCGGGTCTTTGCCAGGACGCAGGTGTCCAGCCCAGTCCCGGATTTTGGGTCAAGTCGTTCTTGATCCGGGACAAGTGACATAAAGCCATCTAGACGCCCACCTGAAGACGTTTTGTAAGGTTTTCGGCGTCCATTTCCCCATCCAACCACAGCTCTCTCGCCCATCCGGACCGGCTGCTTTCGACCAGGTTCGACAAGGCCGTGGACAAGTGACGATCTCAAGTCATTGTTCACTGCTACGGGCGTACTGGGTACATCCGCTAGTTATCTGAGTCCCTTCAGTGATCAACGCAGATCTGACAGGGGTTCTTGTGGACTATTGGCGGTCCGGAACACCTCCTCTGCAGTCATCGGCGCCATCCACTGCTGTCGGCTCTCAATCTGGGTGAAGTTCTCTGGCCGCATCCAGCTGAGGTCTGAGGCTTCCCGTCACGGGAGCTATTCAACGATCGCCCATATCAACGTCCCTGATCCCGCGACTTGTCTCGCGCTTGAAGTCTCACCATGTACGGCCGACGAGATTCTCGAAAACGAATGTCTCTACCACCCACTCGCACAATGTCAACAACATCAACACAAGGCTGGACGCCTAAGACGCTTGGGATCCCTATCATCGAGGGAAGGATGCCTCAGAATTCAAAAGTTAAGAGGTGGGATGGGGCGGCAAGGTCTTGCAGTGATTGGGATAATTTGAGAAGAGTAAGCTAATCCTATTCATCATCGTGGGAAAAGTCTACTGGCACGATGTCTCTTGATTTGGCCTTGTTCGCTAACGTTGTTGTCTCAGGACCCTGAGTTATGGTTCCGCGGTGGAAATTGCTTCGTACACTTGTACGGCAAGGGGCAGTCCCGCAGAGGACCAGCATTCAAGGTTCCATTCGGCGCCTTGCTTTCAGCAAACTGCCATCCGTTTGTCAAGAGATTTATGGCCCGCGACATGCCTGAGACACCAGGTTCATTCCATGACCAGTATGATGATTTGGACCGGTGGAATGCTCTCAACCCCAATGAGCGGATCGAGCTCTACATTCCAGCACCCCCAATGGCCGATAAGGAACAGGCATTTTCTTACCATCTTGCAACGAGAAACTTCTTTGCATGGATTTTCCGGCGCTCGGTGGTTGGCGAGCACCTCGGCACCGCGCTCATCGGTCTTCTCAACAGTATGGCGGAGTTCAGAGGCAACGAACAGGATAACGTGTCGGATCTCACTTCTTACCTGGATGAAGAGGGCTACTACGACATCAAGGGTCTCCCGCAACACGCACTTGCCATGCTGCATTTGGCTGAAGTCTTCCAATTGAAAGACTTGTACGTTGACGCATTCAGTCATTGTGTTGGAATGAGCGAGGAGCTCTTCTACAGTCCCGAGTATCAGGTATGCTTCGCTCAGTTCTAACGCCTGCACGTTTGACTCACAGAATATAGCATATTGGTTCAGTCTCCAAAACGCTGATTCGACGGGCACGGACTGAGATGAATTCTCGGCTCAGTCAAGCTGGTGGCATGCTCAAGAACTTCCTAGAAGAAGAGCTCTCTGAGACACACCTCGGTCTCCCAGCAGGCGGACGTGCCCATCTGGACCGATTCCGATCCTTTATCCAATCATTTTACACGACAAAGTTTGGCTACTACCCGCCACTATCCTTCGAGACTCGGAGCAGCACCATCTTCGACCCTGAGATTTTCAGCACGATGTGCAAGGACTTCAAGGCCGTTTACGACTTGCTTGTAGATGAGGAGTTCACTTCGATCGAGAGCAGCCCGCTATTAGCGCAAGGCGGGATCTGCGCCGTGCAGAGCGTCCAGGAGTTCGATGAACGGTGCAACTTCAAGTCTTTGAGACATCCATTGCCGTTACTGCCCGAGACTGCCAGCGACAAGGCGTCCCGTCGTATGTCACTGCAGTGGTTGGCGAACACTGCGCGAGGCGACAAGCTGAAGCCTGACCAGCGCCTAGTAGCTCACAGCGCCATGATCAAGGCGATGAACATGCGTGACCCAGCACTCCTGGACAACGACTTTGTTCGCGCCTATCGGAAGTTCGAGGAGGACTCCGTCTCACCTCTTATCCGCGTCGACAAGGCTGAGAAGATCAGTCTTGTGGACGCCCGCAAAGTCCGCTGGATTTTGATTTACGCAGTTTACCAAGTGCTGCTTAGCTGTACGCAGGCATCACCAGAAGTTCGCGACACTGTTGATGCAGATTATCACCTCGCAGTATCTTGTGAGAAGTTGCCACCCTGGAAGGAGGGACGCCAATTGCAAACTCTTCTGCGCAAGCAGACAGATATGGCAGTCGATACTAAGCGGTCGCAATCCGTCACGGACTGGGCAACGGGCTGCCATGGCACACCGACTGTAGTTGTGTCGCCAACAATTGAGATCCGACCAGACGTCGACTATACTGCCAGATCTCGCCGCGAAGAAGTGGCCTCTCGGCGGCAGTCAACATGCGGAGTCCCAGCCGCCGCGGCCCCAGCCCGCTCACGGAGCCGGAGCTTATCCCGCAACAACCCCTTCCGACGATCCCTCAGCATCTTCCGCAAGCTGGAGGAGCAGTGCGCTCCGGCACCCCGCAAGGCATCGTACTGCGAGATCGTGGTACACGGCTACGGTAACGGCACCAACGCCGTTAAGAAGTGGGAGGGCCCTCCCGCAGAGGTCTCGCCCCGGACGCATGTCGCCCCGCGCTCCTTTTCGACCTCTTCAGAGTCCAGCGGCGCCTCTGAGGCTCCCTCGATGGGCGGTCATAGCTACGCGACCGTCGACTCCACGGCGCCGCCGACTTCGCCCGATGCGCCGAGCAAGAATTGGCCGAACCAGGAGTCACCTATGCTGAGCCCCGTTCCTCTGCGTGGTCGTCGGCGCATGAGGAATGTGCTTTCCTTTGCGGGGACGCCGCCCCGTGCCAGTTCCTCGGAGTGGACGGCAAACAACCGGCGTCACAGTGTTATTGGCGGCGGCGCTGGTAGCTACGCTCACGATTATGAGGAGTTGATTAAGGAGCAGGAGGAGGACTTCCATCGTCATGAACTGGAGCCTCTTCCCCTGCAGATCCGCAAGTCTTCGGTGCCGATTCACGAGTCCCCGGTGTTGGGGCAGATGGATGTGCAGCCTGTATGGGAGCAGTTCAAGGACCTTGGTGGTCTTACTAGCTGCTCACCTCTGAATATCTAGACCGACTGGGTGTACTAAGTGTACTCCGGCCGGGATGTACGAATGGTAATGGCACACTGCCACTTGTGTTGTTTTCTTTGTATGTATTGATTTGGAAATGACGAGATACCCTGTCGCACCCTCCCTACACAGGCTTGCGCATGGCGATGACTGAAATGAGCGTTGAGGTTGGGAAAGGAGTGTAAGCCTGGAATGCCATGGCACATTGTACAATATTTTAACAGGAAAAGTCGAAAAAAAGATATGGGATGAGAATCATGTGCCTCTTTCACTTGAACTGTGACTTTGACAAAATGACGTCGAATAAGGCGAGGCTCTCTTGGACTAAACACGTCTACACACCCACTACGTTTTTCAACAATCCGTATTAAAGGCTGGTCCCAGCTGGCCTGTTGAAGGCTACGTGCCTTCCAATTCGCCATTCATCTGTGAAGCACATCATTATGTATGATGGGCGCAAGTGCTGACAACCGCGACCTGTCTTATCCGCCCCGTGACGTTTTATGCGCATGGTACCTGCAGGAATGCAGCCTTCGTGGGCGTGGATGTGCACACGTCAAGAAATTTGCGACCTATCGCACACACCATCGAACCAGGCTCGATGCCCCCTCGGGAGGGTTGTAGATGGGGGACTGTTGTCATATCAAACATTACTGCATATGTCCATTTATCTTTGTCCTGTATGTACCATTTGCCATCCAATCCAGCTTCCGCCTTCATTTACTTCTGGCGCACTCGCGCGTCTTACACAGCGCTGATTATACAGAATAAAGATACGAGATTGTCTTTGTGGCATTACGATCATGCGAGAGGGCAAGAGCACAACGTTGCGACCCAGACACCAATCGATGTCCATTACTCAGTCTTGGTCGTCTTTGATGCGAGAGCCAGCCCGTCGACGATCTCGCCACCCATGGAGAGAATCATGTAGCCTGATCCGAGGAGCCATGCGCCGCTACAGTTGCGATGTCAAGTCAGCTTCCTTTTGGTGTAATGGTTTACCCGGTGTGTTCACGGGGGAAAGCAAGCTTACTTGGGAATGATCCAGAGGAAGAGGAGATCCAGAGGGGGGTTGTGGCCAATATTGTCGAATCCAGAGAAGTACTCGTTCGCCCCTGTCGCATCATCGTCGTTAGTAAAATCATCGCTCCACAGAGCCCTGAGCGCAAAAGAAGAGAGAGAGAAAGAGAGTCGCGCTTACAGTACAACACCGTCTTGCTCAACGTCATAACCGCCGCGCTGAACCCAATAACAATAGCCAACGCGCCCGCCTTCCCGCCAACAACCTTCTTCAACCCAGCCGGCCCATCAACGGCGCGTCCCCGCGAGAAGTACAGCCAGTAGTAGGCAAGATACATGACCGTCTCGACGGCGTTCAGGGCGCCCTGCGCCGATGTGAAGCCGTTGCCGGCGTTGAAGGCCTTCCACCCGTACACGTGGTCGACCTCGCCGTAGAGCTTGTAGGGCGCCCAGACGGGCCAGTGGAGGTGGCCGCCGGGCATCGTCCAGGGGCGGAGGAGGACGTAGCCCGTGTCCCAGATGACGAGGGGCAGGGAGACGAGGAGCCAGAAGCAGGTGAGGGAGGTTGGCGCGTGGGACCAGCCTTGCGGGGTGGATTTGTTTTCGGGGTGGGTTGTGGCTGCTGTGACGACGGCGCGGGCTGTGGAGGGGATGTTTGGGGAGGCGTCGGGGCCGGTTGAGAGGGCGCGAGAGGAGGATCGTGTTGAGACCATTTTGTCGGCTGCGCTGGGTATATGGATCTGGGCGGGTTCGCGATGTGAGGGTATCGTGGAGGAGGAAGGGTTGGCTCGGTATGGTCCGTCAAGTCGTTGACGCGTTGTTTATCGAGTTGTGTGTATGTGTCTTCGTGTACGTGTGTTGTCGTCGAGAAATAGTAGGAGGGAAGCTTCGGAAAGGTTCATTGGACCGAGAAGGACAAGGACAGGTAAAGCAACCGGGATCAAGTCAATTAGACTGCCCGTCCCACTGTCCCCAGGGACCTGTTCACAAACGGTCAGGCACCACAAGATCGGTGATCCGTGCCGTTACACTCCACACAAGAACCGACCGGCAGTCCTGGGGCTTGAGGCTTCAGCAACGGTGGGTGGCACCCGAATACGACAGACTGATTGACTGGCGCAGCGTGCTGTTGTGTCGCGACTCGCAAACCTTCTTTGGCCCCTCGGCGCGGATTCGTGCAGTCTTCCCGAAACGGTTCGCGCCTTCGCAGTACGTACTCCGTAGAGGTTCAGCGGTGCGATTAGTCAACCCGAGTGCCGTGTCTCCATATTTATCACGGATACCCGGTGATCCGTGCTTCTCAAGCGAAATGCGGGGGAGGGGCAGATAGGAAGGTACGCACGCAGCCTGGAAGGGGGGAGAGCTATTACAAGAAGCCTCGACTGAGGCCAACGCGCAGATACGACTTGGCTCACTCACCCCAGCTACAGATGAGATTTGGACCAAAGCAAAGATTTCTAGCGCAAGCAATGGCCGCCTTATCATCCTTGAACGGGCACACGTTTTCCTGGCGGCTTAAGGCTACACCAAGACACTGGCGATTCACGAGCCAAGAACCAACTTGCTTCTGGATGACCTTCTTACTAACCATGTCTTCATACGCGAGCACATTGTAAAAAAAAGTTAGGAGAATGGAAGAGACAAGGAGTGGAGAGCAGACATTACCAAGGAAAGCAGTTGTGACTTGTCTTTTCCTGGTCGCCGTCGGCGCGTAAGACGACTTGAGCACCAGTGTGCCCATCATCTGTGGGCACCGTGGTGCTCTCCCCTGAGTGCTGCAGCAAGGTGTACGGCCTGTGACACGTCTCCAAATCTGATTGCTCGAAGGGAACTCAGGAGGCGCCGATGACGTGATGGTGCACATAGCAGACCAACAAGAGGCGCTTTTACTGGTCCCTTACTTATCTCTTAAATACCTATGTATGACTCTTGTCATGACAACACAGCAGGTGCTTCCTTCTCAGTGAATGGATTTATATCTAAACCCATCACCACTACAAGCTGTTCCGTCCATCGTCCCCCACTCGAAACTTTCCGCAAAATGGACCTTCTGCAGGTGAATGGCTCTTGTATGGCCGGCGGAGAAGGGACGGCCTCTCGGTCTATGTCGGAATCATCACACCAGAACGATCTGTCATTCGACCTGTACCGAAGCACCCCGAAGGACGACAGCACTGGATCGGATCTGTCAAGCAAACCAATGTCGCGCTCTGAAGAACCCCAAGAGACTAGAAAGGCAGCTTACCCATGGCCTTGTCTAGATTGCAACTTGACATACAGCACGAAGGGTAATTTGAACAGACATATTAAATCAAAGCATGGTCAGCGTGTGCCAATGCTATGCGGTCGAATGCTTCAAAACTCGCGTTCGAATCTGAGGAGACACTCCTCGAATTGTCAGACGTGCAGAGAGCTCTTGCCTTCGGAAATTGGCCAAAGGAACATGTTAGTCACCCACTCAAAAGGTTTCTTCTTTTATGCTGACCTCCGCGGCCCAAGGGTGCAATCTTCCGACGAGTCTCGACCTTCAGACTTTGACTTGGACATTAGCTCACCAAGTTGGCTGTATAGCCTAGCCGCCGACCGAGATGCTAGGAGGTACCGAGGGCGGAATCTGGCCACAATCAACCCTACATCTAGAGAGCCGTCCCCGGTAACGCCGAGAGATGCAACCTCACATCGCCTTATGAAAGAGTTGGTGTTCAAGGCTTTACAAGACCTTGAGAGTAGATTGGAATTGCAAATGTTCCAGTGCCAGCAGACCATCGCCCAGGGAGGAGACAAAGCCCCGACACGCAAACGCGGTCGGCAGTCTAGAACTTCGCAGCAGCTGCGGCCCTCGAAACGACAATTCACGTCCGAACAGAAGAGAAAGAGCCCCCTTCAAGATGGAAGCGACTACCCAAGCGATGACGACTCGACTGGCTCCGGTCCCGAAGAGGGACATGAGGACAGCGATGCAGATGATGCGGAGCACAAGTATCTCGCCTGCCCTCTCTTCCGAAAAGACCCACGAAGATACGCGGCTTGTGCAACATATCGGCTCAGGCGCATTAGAGATGTCAAGCTACATATGAGGAGAAAACACAAAAGACCAAAATTATATTGTCCTACTTGTTGGGGAACAGACTTGGGGCCCGACGAGTGGGACATACACATCAGGGAACGCTCTTGCAACCCCCCCGACGAATTCGGCTCGCCATGGATCACGCAGAAGCAAGACGACCAGTTGCGGGAAAGGGTTTCGAATGGGACACCCGTGGAGCAGTGGTACACAGTGTGGGATATTGTCTGTCCGGGGCAGACACGCCCGAAACCGCCATTTTGCTACTTTGGCAAGATGATTGAGGATATCAGCACCTTACGGCGAGAGCTCTGGGAAGAAGAGGGCTGTGAAATTGTGGAAGAACTTGTCACTCAGCGAGAAGCTATGCTCCGGGAGTCTCTGAGTACGGAGAACAGGAGTCTACTCCAGGGATGCATCATGGACGCTGTACGGCATGTGCTAAAGCATCCCGATGTCACACGAGCAGGAAAGCTCCGGTGGAATCAGGGCGATGGTCAATCTGAAGCAGCTTCAGTACCTAAACCTCCGGGCCGGGCTTATAGCGTTCCTGGAGATGGCCCCGACGGAATTCATCATCAACCACCTGGGACGCAAGACAACCTACTTCAGCCCCTCCACAGTTCTTCCCCCAATCAAGGACTGCAGTTCGGCGGGACGCAGCTGGGCGACTTAGACTTGACGTCTTGGTTGGCCTCGGAAGCATTCGAAGGATTCGATGTAGGCAACCTCAACTTCCTTGACGCGTTCACGCCAACCTTTGTTGAGGGACACGAAACCTCTTTCGATTACGCACGCGGTTCAACTTATGCATGAAGCCGTTGAACATAATACGGCTCTTTGGTCCGCCATTTGTTTGCGTGGTTTATTTCCCTATGCACTTCTGTTTCTGCTCGGCAAATGGTCCACATCGCGGCTGCCGCTGTGGGGTCTACGGGGAAGCGAAGGTGGAGGGATCACAGCGATCGAGAACAGAACATAGGCCTTGCTAAAGTAGGGCAACTATCGTTTTGAAGAACTTTAGATAGAGAGATTATATGAGACCATGCTGAATCTCGATAAATACCCAAACTGACTGTGTTGGGAAGCTCCTGCCCCGAATGCTGAATTCCCATGATGTCCAAGCTAACTTCGATTGAAGCTCTGTGATCTTAATTAAGCCCTTAAAACCGTCCTTGAAAGCATCAGCGCTGAATAGAATTCTCGACCATTACCTACGGTCCGCGAAGAAAATAAGCAAATAGCGGAATGAATAAGATGAACAAGACCGAGTCAATATGGTGAAAAAGGCATGTCTTGGGAGACCCTCTTGGCTCGCGCTGGGGTTCTCAGTGTTCTGGCGGGAGGAGGTTGCTTGGTGACTGATAACCTTCGTCGTCGGCCGCGATTGTATGTTCGTCGAAGAGACGCGTCCAGGTGTCGGTAATGACCGGGTTGATGGTTGGTAGTCGCTGGTTCAGCCCTGGCGGATAGAAGTTGACACTAGGTTCTAGTGGATTAAAAGGCGGTTGAGCTTCTCTAGAGCCTGCGTAGTGCACTGGGGGGGAGGTGGTGTTGAATATGGGATTTGTTCTGAAGCCAGACCTGTTGGTTTGATGGGCTGTGCAGTGCTGCTGAGCAACGGCGCTATGGTGATCCATCAACGCCGGGTTGTGCGATGTGTGTGCTGCTCGAGCGCGATGAGGGTTCCTCGGAGCATTGGATGGTTGATATGGGCTCTGAAAGGGATTAGACGTGGAGCGGGGTTGCAATCCATCGATGTAGGTTATGTTTGTTGGACCCAACGAGTGTGGGGAAGACAGAAGGAAAGCCGCTGTCGGAGCGGAACCGGTAAACACCTGGCTTGGGATAGAGCGCGAGGATGAACTGGAGGGGTGGAATGGAGGCGAAGGCGGTGGCCCCCGAGTCCCGTTGGCAGCTTGAGAGGAGTTGTGTTGCTCAACTGGCGACGGCGACACTACCAGGCCTTGACCCCAGCTGTTGTCCAACACGCGAATGACTGCTTGGACGACGTGGTCACTCCAGCCAAGCTGTAGCCCAAGCTGCTGCATGCCAACGGCCATTCTGGGAGCTACTCGTCGTCTTGTCGCAAACTCTTCAACATCGTCAGAGTAGGGCGACGCAGGTCTCTGCTCTCCGGGAAAGACAATGTCCCAAATTTTGAACCAGAATTCCTTCTCATCTTCACCGCGAGACTTCTTTAGTCTTCGAAGAGAGGCTATTTGGTCTTCATTGAGACCAGAAGCATCGAAATCAGAGACACCAGGACGGCATGTTCGTGCTTTTATATGAGCGCTACGTTCTGCAAATGTGGTGAACAAGGAATAGCAAATGACACAGTGAATGGGTTGGCGGTGGTTGCCTCTGCCCTCTTCTGTCAAGTGTCTCTTGATGTCCCTAACTTCGTCGAATTTGTAATGGCGGCAGCAGTCATGGGCGACAGTGTCGTGCGCGTAAAAGTGGCACGCGAAAAGCCTCCCCTTCCTGACTGCTTTGGCTTTGGGGACGACTGCTACACGCGAGCGTTTTTCACTACGTCCGCGGCTCGTGGTACTGGAAGCAGCGCTCCCGCCTGACTTTGTAGCTCTCTTCCTTCTTCGACGTTCGTCAGTTCCAGAGGCCACGCCCCCGGATCCGCTGGTCTTTTCAGAATTACCGCCTGTAGTGCTGCTCTTTGGTCTACACACGAGACGCTGAAGGTACAGTCCAGGCGCGGCACTAATAGCTCGCCAGCCTGTAGACAAATGTCCACTGGCCTGGGAACTTAGATTGTTGTTGGGGCAGGGCGTTGTCTCAACCCACTTGGCGAACAGAGCGTCAGCGAGCGGCTTCAGCATGTAAAGACCAGTGCCACAGACCGCGAGTAGGTTGTAAAGGCCATGGCGAACCTTGACGTCGTCGTATCCAAAGACTGGCCACTGAGAACAGGTATGCTCTGCAAGTATTGGGCCAAGGTAATGGGAGGGAGTTTGCAGTACCGCAATGCCGGTCGGAGAGAATTGAACAGGGGAAAAGGTCAGTTGTGACGAGTTCGAGAGAGAGCCAAAGAGCGAGTTGAACGAAGTCGGACAACCTCTTAGGGCGTCTGCAGCGGTGAAACAGGCGTCGACGACGGTACACGAGCTCGATGACTGGCCCAAACTGTTTACCCCGATGGTTGACAGCCGGTTGGCTACAGTGTCTAAATAGACGATCAAGCCACTTGAGAGCCTCAGTAGCAAACTCATCGACAAAGGTGGTTGAACGTGAAACGAAGTGCTTTCAGGCTGTTGGCTGGGAACGTCTATCAGGCGAAAGCTATATGATATGCTGGTGGAATTGTAGGAAATGAGAAAGGAGGAAAGAAACCAGCAACGGCTTCCATATGTGAGAAATCCTAGACTCCAGTCGCCTCCTCAACCAACTCCTCCCCTTAGCGCGGTTGCCTTTCGTCTTTTGGTAATCAACATCCGCTCCCAAGTTCTCATGCCCTGATGAGGACATCCGATGAGGCTTTTCGGCCGGACAGCTCGCAATTCTCAACTTACGGATCTCTGCACAGCCATCGTAGATTGCCGGGGCGGACTCGGAGGCGTGCTGTTCCGTATCCATTCCGTTGAGTTGCGCAGGATCGCGTCTCTCTCATGGCTGCCATGCCCATAGCGAGGCTGTTCCGCCTCCTAACTCATGATCCAACGATCTAGACTCTCTCTTGATGTGATCTTGACGTCAGCCATCTGATTTGCCAGGCCATCGAGACATCTCTTCTGAGCCGCCCAACACTCGAGGTCCATGCATGAGGCAAGCCGTTGCCTCGCGCCACAACAGCCCCTGAGGTCCAGAAAAACCTGATCCAGATGCGCGGTGTTACAGGACATTTTTCTACTTTGATTTCTTTGTAGGCATGCATCTACGTCACTCCTGAGCAGTTGCGCATTGCAAGCGGGCGGATTTACACATCGAAACGCGCGACTGCTCGTTTCTACAATGTTGGAAATGCGCGATGTACGTACAATAACGACACGCCCCCCAAAGGCGAACTAATTCCCACAGTATACACCAGTTCGCCGGGCCACAGTTTGGAAAGGAAGCGCAGCTGCTCACGAAACTGCTTTCAATTGCGCACAACTGCGCTGCGCGGTAGTCTGGGGAAATGCGCAGTGAACTTAGGGGCGACTACTGATATGGGCCACCTGTAAAGACGTAGAAAAGATGTGAATGAGTGCTCTGAACCTGAGCATAAGATGTTCTCTGGATGTGTTCATTAGTGACAAAAATTTCGTCGAAGTTAGAATAAATCGAGTAGTCTTGAAGAACCAGCCAAAAGAACCAGCCCAGTTGGAAACTTGAGATGCCGAGCAACGATGCACACTCCCTCCGTACAGGAGACTCCAAGTGGGTGCTTCAGTTCCCCACCGACTTTCGTCATGCTCATTGTTTAATAGCAGGTCAGGCAAAAGCGGCCAGCGGGCTATGCGAACCACCAGACTTGAGGCGTGGATGAAGGAGGAGCCACCAATCCCCCTCGCGGCTTACGGTCTCGCACAGACGACCGGGCGGGGAACACAGTCAGGGATTGCGAATTTTGATGAGGCGTGGGAGAAGGCTGTTAGCAGATAATGAAAATACCTAACGCATATCATACAAACAGCGAATGCTGACTTCAACATGAAGTTTCTTGACTTGAACTTAGAGGCTTCAAGTTGGTTCGCCAACAAAGTGACCTGGGCCAGGTGCCCTCAGACCATTAGACGGGCACTGTGCACTTTCAGGCTGCGAATACATGCCCTAACCTGGCTAGGGAGACTTGTCTAAGGTTGCACAGCCTGAAATCTGCACCATCTCGCTCCCTTTCAGTGGGGGAGACGTGCCCCAATCCAACTTGTCACACCTGCCGCATCCCAATCCAAGCCTGTAATTTCTGCGCCGGTATTTCTAAGATGGGTTTAGATGGTGTGGAATAGATAGGAAGTACATTTGGTCATATGAGGGCCCAAAAATTCCAAAGAAGCACTGAGGGCTGAATTTGACCTATAAGTTTGGAAATCCCACCATTATCAACAGAGACCCCTGAATCGAGAGAGATGTTCTGGGCCTTCGAAGTAATTGCCTCAGCTGGCTTATGACTGCTAGTACCTAGCTTCAGGGCTCAATCATGGATCTAAGTCTTCAGCATCGAGAGTACCCCAGCGACGTAGGCGAGGCTTCCCAGCTATCAGGCTCCTACTTTGTCGTTCCCTCGACGGCCACGACGTTTTGGGATGGGCTTGAGTCGTCCTGGCACTGGCTCCCTTCTCTCCAGGATCAACCACAGACGTGTTACGGCGGTGAGACTGAGTAATGTGTATGGAAATTGAACATCGCTAAGAGCATGGTAGAAGAGCTACCTGGAAATCACTTCCTCGGCGATTGGATACAGCTACCGCTGCCAGAGTTATCATGCCTTGGCCCTGCTCTCCCACAAGACCACCCTTCGAAGTCACAGAATGAGGCGTATCTTGAGCCAGCGCATTATCAGTCTGCAGCAATTCCTGATGTTCACGGCCAAAACTATTTTTGCCAGCCCTCACAAGGTGGGTTATGGGGATATCAAACATAAATAGGCTGGTTCCTGCATCACACATATACTGATCAAGCTCAGATCCTGACATGAAGGCCTTTCCTGAACCAGACGTAGAACTACCAAGTCACTCCCAGTGGTCGAGACAATTCACCCACGAACGGAATGACATCTCGTCTAGTCAAGAGAGTTTTTCGTGTGACGGAGATGCGGATCTTAGATACACCTCTGGCAAAACACGCAACCTAACTCCCATCAGGCCAAGCCATCGCAAGCGAGCGAGATTCCAGGAAGAGCCCCTGGGTAATGTAAAACCCGATAGTCTTGACGGAGAGACCGTAACTTCAAACAACGGTGGACAGGTGGAGGAGAAGCTTCATCACGTGGAAGCAGAATCACCGCCAAGCAAAAGACTTGCCTGTCCCTTCTACAAGTTTGATCGGGTCACGCACCTCCATTGTGCTCGCTTCCACCTGAAGAGGGTGAAGGATGTCAAGCAGCATCTTCTCAGGAAGCATCGGTTTCACTGCAAGGCCTGTCACGAAGGCTTCAAGGACAAGCAAAAGTGCAAAGTTCATATCGATGCCCAGCAATGCGATAGCAGGACCGGTACGCAGCTGGTCGAAATCGATGAAGGCATTTCCGAGCATCAGGTAAACCACCTCTTGCAGAGGATGAATAGCGGTCCTAGTGGAGATGAACATTCCTGGTACACTATCTGGGATATCTTGTTTCCCGGACAGTCCTCTCCAGCCTCGCCATTCCTTAGGACCGGAGTGGAAGAAGTCATCTCGACTGTTTGTGACTTGTGGCAAAAGAATGGTTCAAAGGTTATGTCATCTCTCAATAACGACTCATCACAGACGGACTTGATAACCGGCACGGAGCTGCCCAGAAGCAGACCATTCTCTCCCTCGAAATCTTCCACAGGTGGAGATTTGTTGTTGATTTTGGGTCAGCTCGCGAAAGTGAGTGCAACACAAAGCGAGGCCGATGAGGCAAATTTTCCAGAGTCGCGGCTCTGCCCTTCGTCAAATGCAATCTGCTCACCACCCACGCCATTTATGACTCCAAGCAACTTTGACGACAAGAAAGGTGGCAGCTCGGTGATAAGATGATGTCTTCTACTGTGAGAAATGATGGCTCGAACAATGTAACAGCAAGATCGAGAAGGAACAAAGAGAAATCACGAAACATATCCAGAGAGATGGAAAACTAATTCGAGTTGCTCTTCAAGCAAAACTGTCAATCTGAAGTTGTACTTAAGAACCGGAACACGCAAGTTAGACGTTTGTACCGGCAAAATGTATTAATGCTCGATCCGTGTTTGAGATGAAACCACCTCAGATTTCAGTTCCTCGGAGTAACACAAATTTGACACTTCGGATTAGCCAAGCAGGTCCTGACACTTTCTAGTATTACCTAGACCAGACCTTCCGCCACCGACCTCTCATGATTTCTTCCTCCATATTTCCGCCCGAGAAAGAACATTGATTAACATAGGTAGCTTCAAGCCGAAAACTCCATTATTCAAGATTAAAATACACTACGCCATGACGCAAAATAATATATGTCAGGTTTGTCCGGAATCTAGCCTTGACTTCTGACACGACCTCCTCAACGAACTATGACAACCGCTGATATTCCAGCATCATCGACTATGCTTGGAGCAATCTAAGTCTGGCAGGTGATTTCAACATTTCGTCCACTAAGATATTCGTAACCTCCCGAAGTACCGCTTCATCAAGCTTCACCAGATTTTCACTCTCTACTCCGATCTTTTTCTTTCCCTTGAGCTTGTAAGACTGATAAAAGTTCTTGAAATAGGCCACCTTAGAGCCCATTGTGTCGCTCAGAAAAGGAGACTTTGGTGGCCGTTGAGTTGCTGACGGATTCAGAATCTTCCAGACTGCAAACCACTGCCTTTTGCGTCCAGGAAGCCGTTGAGTGCGTGCAATGAGATAATCTTGATCTTCTGTCACGCCCCCGATAACAGCTTCGCCTAAAGCCTTACACCCGCGTTTGACGATGTGTTTGTCTCGTAGACTAGCGCTGCAGAATGTATGAGCACAAACCGGGCAGTTGTAAGGGACCCGGTGTGCCTTCCAAATATGGTCTTTGACATCTGACATTGTAATCAAAGCCTTGCCTCGCAGACATTGAAGATGTCCCCATGGGTTCTCGACAAACAAGGGACATGCAAATTCGGTAGATCGAGCGCGAATGTCTCTTCGCTGTGATTTACGTGGTCCACGTCTTGACAAAGGGATAGGAAGTTTGTTTGTTTCGCTCAATCGCTTCTGCCTTTCTGTGTCGTGATTGACGATGTGCTGGTATGCTTTGAAACTCTTGTATGCCTTCCTAGCTAGACTTTTGACAAGTATGCTGTCATCCGCAAGAGCTCTGTGACTATCGAATGACTGTTTTGCTGATGTCGCGGTAGCCGCCTTCGTAGAACTGCCAGCGTTGTTGTCGTCAAGAGATTCTGGGGTGACAGCCCTGGCGAATGATGGCTCGATGTAAGTGTCTGGATCGATACCAGATGGTATAGGATCAACAATGCATTCTTTCTTGACTGATGTCTGATCTGCTTCCTGGGACTGGTTTCGTTGATGTGCGATCGCCGGAGACTTTCCTTCACGTATCGAACCTGCACAATTCTGTTTAGAATCGTCGACTGGGGCGCGTTGCTGCAAAGAACTCCTGGCAGTTGAGGGATCATCCTGAGTTGAATTGCCGTCTTCCAAAAGTGCAGTGTTCTTGTTGCTGATCGACCGGGTGCGAGTCTTCGAGTATCGTAGGTGGTTAAAATGAGTCGCTTTGACGGAACCGTTGGTGAAGTCGCCCGCATCAATCGTGATTCGCATGGCTTTGGCGTGCTCAATTGCAGAGGCTGTCTGTATCGCGCTAGGCTGTACACGATGGTATATTCCAGATACGCCTCGGCGGATCAAGATGCCACATCTCTGTGCTAAAACGTAGTCGTAACTGCGCGTGCGTGCTCCGTTCCCAAGGTCAAAAAAGATGGTGTCCTCGCTTTCAACAATACAATTACCTTCTACTACGACTCCATCGCGACTCCTAGAAACAGCGAAGGTTCTGAGGTTTTGGAAAGGGACAGCGGCAAGTTTCGTCTTCCCAAACCAGCCAAACTCATCGGCTGAATTGGCAAAAATTCCTCGAGGAATCGAACCGTCAGAGCTGGTCCAGGCGAACAACGACATATCGCCTGTCTTGTCTAGAATTGCCCCCTGAAGGTTCCGGAACGCTAGTTGTTTACCCTCGCCGTAAATGATTGGCATGGTGACGCCAAAGATGCCAAGAAGAGCGTATGACGAATCCTCACCACGAGTATCCTTCTTTCCTGCTGCCCAAGACATCTTGCGTGCAACTGAAAAAGAATGTATAGATCGTGATGTATCTCTGGGCATGTCTTTCATGCCCGTGACACGCTCTAAGAAAGATTGGAAATCGAGCGAAGAAGTGTCCCCTCGAAGGTGCCAATTGCAGTCATAGAAGTAGATTTTCGTGGGGAACAATAATTCTTGAAGGCTCCAGGATCGATTCCAGAACAGAGATCGTTTCCAGGTTTCTTCACATTCGTAAGGCGGGCAGCAGGGCAGATCGAACAAGTAAACGAAGCAAATGTGCGCATTTTTGAAATATTCCGAAAGGGAGTTGATGGTATCAGAGACCTCATCAAACGAGTTTTTATCGATGCATAATGAGTCGATCCAAATGTAGTCCAAACCATTTTGGCGTGCAAGGAGACAAGCATTGTCGATGACTGCTTTGCGGCTTATGTTATCTGGCGAGCTGGCCGAGTCGTATGCGTCCCACTCATCATGTCCAGGGGTCGAGTAAACATGAGATAAGATGGCATAGTCAACTAGTAAAGGAAAGCTGTGATTGGATACCTTTCTGGTCGTGCAATGAACGAGCTTCATTTTTGTAGATGCTGGTGATGGAGATCGTGGCCGGAGGTCGGTGTGAAGGACGTGTTTGAGGGTGCATTGCATCTGAGCTGGACAGGAGTGAGGAATTGGGCCCAGAACTTTTATATGACAGAGAAGACAACTGGTGTAGCCTTGTGGACATGTAGTTGTGTGCACAGCTGTGCACTGGGCTAGTGTAGCCTGACGCTGCAAAAGGCATGGAAACGCCGTGCTAATGGCTCGTTTGAAGTGGTGGCATGCCGTTCTAGCCCGCACGGAACATCTGAACAACTTCGATCGGGGCGTCTTTGTGGTGCGGTAGCGCCATGTCGGAACTTTACGCGTGCACCTAAGTGGTAACTACGTGTACTGTTTGCTTCCCAGCCTGTTCAAAACGTTGTGGACTTGTAGCATGCACTACCCAGTCCTATGGACGGATCTTTTGAAAGCTCGCGAGTGATGCCATCTGATTGGAAGTGCGACATTCATATGTCGACTATTGTTGACATAACCACTGTTTGGTTGACAACGAGGCGGAGCAGTCCACGGGCAATCCAAGACGACACGCTACTCGCAGATAAGCCAGCCAGAGCTTCATCATCAACACTCCATGCCTGTTCCTTGAATCGTGAATCCCTAGGCAAGGTCTACGCTTGATATGGGATAATGCCATAAATACCTTGAATGCGGCAAAGCTGGTTAGTCAGATGACACGCATCACTGCTCTTACCGGCATGCGACTCAAATGTACCGTTGGGTAGCCCATGTACTTTGCTGAATAGAGAAGAAAAGCCTACCAAGGCGTCCGTTTATATCACGGGGAAAGACAAACTATTCGAGTGGATGACGCAAAGAAAAGAAGTGTTCTGGTTCAAAGCAAATCTGTCGTATCGGACAGCATCTGTGCCACATGCATAGTTGGATTCGTGTTGCAAGATAAGGTAGGCGGATGACGAGGATGCCTACCCACACCGAAGGTCTTATGATATGACCTTGTCCGCGGATGGCCGGGAGATTCTACGCTGAGAATCCTCAACCCTATGGCTGGACCGAAGGATCCTGAACACCGGCTTTGTTGCCTGACCGCAGTTGACGCCCAATTGGAAAGGGGATTGAGGCGGTAATAGGCCTAGGACTGAAAGGTCGGCTGAACAGCGAAAACAAAGAAAATGATGAACCCCGTTTCGCCCCTGGAACCCGGCATTGCCAATTCTGCCAACCATCGCCAGTGTCTGAGCCGAGGCTGGAATGCCCCGAAACAAAGCCATAACGATAGACTGCGTCTGAGAGCACCATCATTGATGCTCAAAATTGTTGATCTAGCTCTAGGAGATCAAAGATGCCGAGGAACCGCGGGTAAGGTGAGCAGTCTACATAATTAATGTTGGTCGAGATTATTTCTAATCCATCCGACGAGAGATACCCAACTTGAATATTCAAGTATGTTGCCAGCGGCTAGTACCTCTCCAATCACCGAACATCGTAAAGTACGGATCTATGAACACCCGACTATGAGAACTTTCAAGAATCAATTTTTTGATATCCGCTCAGGAATGTATTAGGGATCGTTTTGAGCCAGGCTGAGGCCTCATGAATACGCACGGGTCGAATCTCGCAAGAGCTAGCGGTAGGTTCAGTGGTCCACCCGCAGTCGCTTCTAATTTACTGAGGCAAGTGAAGAATAAACGTAGTACCCGCGTTTATCCTGCGAGATATACACATTACAGCTGGAGTTTCCTTACTTTGGAATAGTCATAAGACATTTTGTATCATCAATTCCACAGATGAAGTGTTTTTTTTTGGTCTGCATGAGCTCACAAGGTCATAGACAAGCACGGCCGTCTGATGGGGGCTTGTTAGCATCTTTCGGAGAATGGCTCCCATGATGACACTAAGTACTGTGTCTTTGGTACTGGCGCAACGGCAGAGAATCCTTGTCGCGGCAGCTGGTTCATTGCAAAGTCAAACTTTTGATATGAAAGATGGTGGTTAATGTTGGCAGTCTGAATGAGAGGTTAAGAGGGGGATTCCTCAGAGGGACTCTATGAAGTGCAACGCTGGTGAGGGGCATGTGAGTGGCATGCCTGCGCAGGCACAAGCGCATGTTGAAGTCGAATGAGACGTGCAGTTGAGCGTCTCATCTACTGCTCATCCCACCTCTTCTCACCCTTCACTCTCATCCTTCTCTTACTTCCTCATTCAACCTTGTTGAGGCTCATCACATTATTTCATTCTCAATTATCCTTCCCCCGAAACCCTTGCGACTGATGACTGAAAACATCTCATTTGAAATGAATCGAGCTAGCTGCGGGTCTCCGAGACATCCCCGAGGTCGGAGGGGCCCTGGAGACGGAGCTGGTGCCCCGCGGCTGTTTTTAGTCTTTGACTCATCGCTTTCAGGAGTGGGAAAACCAAAGGCTACTAATGAGAATTTCTGAGTGCGAAAGAGTCAACATCCCTTCAAGTTCGACCAAACGCCCTCTTTCAACCCAATCAACCAACACATAAATCAGACATTCAACATGGCTCCCGCCTCTCACGACCACATCCTGACGCTCTCGTGCCCGGACAAGTCCGGCATCGTCCACGCCGTGACGGGGGTGTTTGCGGCCGAGAAGCTCAACATCCTGGACCTCCAGCAGTTCTCCGACCCCGTATCGGAAAAGTTTTTCATGCGTGTGCACTTTGGGCCGACCGAGTCCGAGTCGACGGAGCACCTCAAGGGCCCGTTCGACGCCCTCGCCGCCGATCTCCAGCTGGACTGGTACCGCATCCGGCCCGTCGCCCGGAAGCTGCGCACCCTGATCATGGTCTCTAAGATCGGACACTGCCTCAACGACCTCCTCTTCCGCGCCAAGTCGGGCCAGCTGCCCATTGACATCCCCCTCATCGTCTCCAACCACAACGAGTACCAGGGCCTGGCCGGCAACTACGGCATCGACTTCCACCACTTGCCTGTCAACAAGGACACCAAGGCTGAGCAGGAGGAGGCTATCCTGCGCCTGGTCAAGGAGAACGACATTGAGCTCATCGTTCTGGCCCGCTACATGCAGGTCCTGTCACCCAAGCTGTGCGAGGCCATGTCCGGCAAAATCATCAACATCCACCACTCCTTCCTGCCGTCTTTCAAGGGCGCAAAGCCCTACCACCAGGCCTACGAGCGCGGTGTCAAGATCATCGGCGCGACGGCTCACTTTGTCACGGCTGACCTGGACGAGGGCCCGATCATTGAGCAGCGTATCGCTAGAGTCGACCACTGCATGAGCCCCAAGGATCTGGTTGAGGAGGGATCCAACATTGAAAGCCAGGTTCTGGCTGCCGCAGTCAAGTGGACTGCCGAGGGTCGTGTGTTCCTCAACAAGACCAAGACAGTTGTTTTCAATTAGGTATCAAAAAGAAGAGGGCATTCTAAAAGGAAATGATAAATAAAAGTTGGTCTTTTTTTTCCCCTGCACCCTGAGATATCGATCTGCTCTAGTTTATTTCGGTATCTTGTTTTCGCCCCCCTTGTCTCCCATCTTTGTCTTCTCTCCTTTCTCATGAGAACCCCAGTTGCCATCAGGCAACTCAAAGACCATGTTTTCGAAACCGGGACTGCTGTTCATCGGCGAATTGAAGGGCGATGGTAACTCTTGAAGCTGTTGCCCGCCCAATTCGGACTTCCGGTCATGATGCTCTAGTTCTGAAATCGGTACCCCCTTTCCGTCCATTTCTGCCTTGCCTCCGGTAAAGATATCCGCATCATGAGCGCCAACCCCATTCCCACCACCATTGCCGAATATGTCTTCGTCGCCGGTATTCCTCTTTCTCCGAGCCCGCCAGCAGAAGAACCATAGCAAGGCCACTAACGCAACCAAGCCGCATCCCGCCGCGACCGCGATACCTGCTACTACGCCCGTTCCTAAGCCGCTTGTGGGAGTGGAATTGTCACCGGTGGCCTCGGGTGTCGTGCCTGGTGTCCCTCCAGTACCGCCAGTCCCTCCGGCTGCTACTTCAAGCTCCGTCCAATATTCCCGCCAGGTATCAGCAAAAGTGTTTGCGGATCTTGACGGCAAGTTCCAGGTGTCATCCTTGACGATGTGTTGTTCTGCCATGCCGGGACCCGGTGCTTGAGCCATGTAGAACACCCCCCGATCGTAATTGAACCCCGTAAAGGCGCCTTGAAGAAAAGATCGGCCTAATGTATATCGGCTCAATGACGACGAAGCATCAAGGTTTGATTCGGTCCACGGCTTGCAGGGCCAGTAATAATCAACTCCCCAGTTCACATAGCTCTCACGTGAGGGCAAGCGGTCTATAGTGAGATTCAGTAATCTGAAGGGAATCTTGATGGCCACATTCCGCGACTTTTCGTCCGAAAACACGAAAGCCATGTAAGCCGGAGAGTTGACAAAGCTGGCTGTTCCAATCGGATCGGCCTGGTAATTCCAGACGTACAGGCCGATTTCCGACACCCAGCGGACGGGCAAATGAGCGGCAGCCGCCTCGCAGATCTCCGGAGGCAGATACAAATATGGGGCAGCCGCGTTCAGGTGTACCATAATAGACTCAGCGGGACCGCTGAACCGTCTGACCATACTTCGAGCGGAGTTGGTGATACTAGCACTTCGCCATATGCTCCCAATGGTCGTGTTATATGGCGACGCTCCTGCTTCGAAATCGAGAACTACATCGGTAAGGAATACTCGAGGAAGGGTGTAGTCTAGTAGAAACGTCGCTACGTCTCCTAGGATACGGTTTTCCTCATAACCTCCCATTACTAATGATGGTGGCTGGCCGAATGAGATACTACCCATATGCATGAACCAAGAACCATTGCCGATGAATTGTTCCGCCTTGAGTGAGTCGGTAACACTGTAGACGTCACCAGAGGTGGAGTCATATGGTAGACTGTCGTCGCCCAAGCCAAGCGTTCCGACGAGTGTGGCTTCGGTCGAGATATTAGAGTATGCCGTCGGTAACAAGTCGGGAACCCAAATTTTGAAAGTCAAATCGGCCCAGAAGCTATTATTTGTGTCGCGCGTGCGTGAAAGTAGGTTCATGGTATGGCGATATACCTTGCTAAGAGCGTTCTTTTCAAGTCCAAGAGGCCAATCGTCCTTCTCTGCCACTGTGCTGGAGTTTGATACCACGTTGCTTGCAGATGCGCTGCTATTATAAGTTCCGCCATCCTTCATGGAAATCATCATGCTGTCGGTTCCACCTGTCGGCCAGAGGAAGTGGGCGATGCTTTCGACATCAGTCGCCCCTGGCGTGCCAGATAGTCCTATCGCTGGCCATGGCCCGTCCGGCCCAAATGAACGCGCATTACTCTCAAATTCAGAGTCAGTCGACCAGTAAAGGCGGCGCATTTGGCTCGTTACGCATGTTATCCATAACAGATTAACCACCGGGGAGAGTACCAGGCGCATCTCGATAAATAAAGGCAACAGTGACGTTGGAATAAAAATCCTATAGCCAACTAATGATGGCCGGTAAGAAAGAAAGAGAAGCGGGGGATGTCTTTTGGCAGCTCCAGGAGGGAGTTGAGAGGCGTGCCACCGAAGCAAAATAGGAGACTCTTCTAATTCCAGAAGTAATTTCTGCAGGGGTATCTGTATTCCGTTGCTGGAAAACAGAGTAATTTCCCTCAAGCCTTGAAGGTGATGTTGCTTGGATGATTTTGAGTTGCATATGCATGTTGGAGCAGACAAAGCTGTTGGTTGGGCGGAGTAGGCTTGGCCGCTCCGTCACCGTGGCTGGGCCTGCGCAGTGTGTGACAAACATTACGGGTAGCAAGATGCTTCTGTGGAACATAAAGAGTACTTGGTGATCAAGTTTACAGGCTCAAGGCGGAAAAGCAAGCTGATAGTCAGGCGGTCGGTATCTTGGCAGGCTGCGGCGTAGAGCTGCATGTTGGTCCAGGGGTTCATACGGAGAAACATGGACAAAAGTTGCCTAAGTTGGTTATCTCTTGGGTTCGATGGCATCATAGGAGTCCTGAATATTCCCATCGAAGGCCAGACAAGTTCTCCTGCATGTCCGCACCCACCCAACTTTGTCCTGTGGCCTGCCGTGTCTGCTCAGCTCTCGAACAAACACCTCCGAGACTATTCTCAAATAGTTCTGTTTTCCGAGGATCATCTATATGCCCATAATCTATTCGAAACATTCAGGAGATAAGATGCGTGCTGCGGCTTTCCGCGCTGCAGTGCCTCATAGTATGAAGATAGCGGTGGTCTTTGTATCACGAGGCTGGTGGGCGGACGAGCAGGCACGCCGCACAAGTGATCAACGTCGCCGAGGGAACAGAGAGGTGCATGCACCCAACCGCGCCGCAATCGTCCTTATCAAGAAAGTTCCAGTGATATCAACAGACACGTATGCTCCAAGAATAGAATCAAATTTGAGCTAAGGGTACTCCTCCCTTTCTTTTGCATCTAAGCATGCAGTCGAGAAAGCCGTTATGGCCGATGAAGACGGAACCCGGCCGCGACAACGACTGACCTTCAAAGTCCGATATTCCATCTCAAGTACTTGAGGGAATGTTCGTCGTACGTCTATCATACCCACTAATATCATCAAACTCAAGAAGAGAACAGAGAAGTGAAGTTACTACTATCAGAAGTAACGGATTTGACTATTAATCTGGAGCAGGTAAGTTACATCACCTATTCTGAAGCAAGAAACCACATGCGTTGGTCTCAAAATGGGCAGGAAACAAGCGGCTTGAATGTAGGCAGCAAACGCCTATTGGGTTGACCTCGCATACCTTCACTTGCTTCATCAACCATTACTCGCGCAACCAAAAGTGGGATCCTGGGGATGGTTCATTGTGGTAGGATATCCATGTTGCCGAAGACCGAGTAAGGAAGGTAATTGATCAGATGGAGGTCGCAGCAGAAAGTCTGCTAGCACCTTAAAAACACGACCACTCATCTTCGACATTGTTGTAAGACGAGTGTCCGATTCCGTCTTGCTCTTTGCGTGACACACTCGTTGGTATTATGTTGTCATTAACATTGAGAGTAACTTAGGTAGGGTGTAGCCTCAGGAATCCTGAACTAAGAAATAGCAATTCCCTTAACCCTCCCAAAGTCTCATTTTGGACATGTTATCATTACAATGCCTTACGCAACCAGGCCAGCAACAAATGCAGCCGCAGCCGGGGCATCTTGCTCGTAGTTCCTGTGGTCGGCAGTGATGATGATACCGCCGTCGCAGATGTTGTCGCCGTCGTGGCAAATAACCTTGACCTTGGAGGCAGGGATGCTGCCAACAGCCTGGCCATCGAACGGGTCGCCGAAGATAAGAACTACATAGTACAAGCTGTCAGCAAGCGGATCTCTGAAATGTTTGGATGATGAATTCTGTAGACATACCGGCAGAGACACGGGCGGTCTGGGCCGCGGTGAGCTTGGACGCAGCGTTGTGGACGAGCTGGCCACCCTGGCTGTAGCCAGACATGACGATCTTGGTGCTGGGGCACTGGGTAACAGCCTGAGGAGAGCCTGTTAGCCTGGAGAAATACCCTACATGAAGGGTCTGAAACTTACGCGAGCAACCAAGTTGGCCATGGTGGTGCTGCCAGCTGCATCACCGCCAGCGAGGAAGCCGAGAATGCTAGCGGGGTAGTCGACACCCTGGACAGCCAAGTTAGAGGTTCCAACGAGACCGGCAAGGGCGTTGAAGAAGACGGGTCCCTCGGAGCCGGCCTCACCAACGTTGCCGGACTGGGTGGTGCCACGAGCCCAGATCAAAGTGACCTTGCGACAAGCCGTGCCGTCGGTGAGCTGGTTGAAGGTGTCGCCGTTGTACTGGCGCTTGGAAATCGCGGGGCTAAGAGCGGCGGTCTCTTCGGGCTTGACGGAGTAAGCGGCATTGTAATAAGCCTCAAGCTCGGCAATGGGAAAGGAACCAATTTCGCTGCGAGCGACGGGAACGCTCTCGAAAGGGGCGGCGAGGGCCGTGGAGGCCGCGAGGAAGAGGAGGCTGGCCTTCATTGCGACGGTTCGGAGACGATGGCAGCTGCTGGACCTGGGTTGCTTTGAGAAGCAGGAGGGACTTGTCGGGCTTGGAGTCTGGAGCTCTGAAGATCCCTCGTGATATTGGATGCCGGGGAACAGAAGCTACTTTATATGCCCTCAACTCCATCTCCCGTAACTATGCGGAGCTTTGCACCAGTTCATGATCGAGATGGGCGCGCCTCACGCGCCGGGAGGGTTGCTGAGCCAAGCCTTGGCTGTCGTTGTTTGCTTCAGTCCCTCTCTCAGTTTGCAATGCGTCGCAGGGCCAGGACCAGCATCAACCACTGGTGTCCACCAACGGTGTAGCAGTGCGACTCGAAAGCTTGGCCCGAGCCCCATGTCGGCCGGTGCATGGCTTCTTGACGCCTGCCATCCAGTGCCATTGACCAGTCAGACGAGTGCAAGACCAGGAACGTCGGTCTTCGAAGAGGAAGCTGGGACGGCTGAAGCAAGTTTGCCCAATTTGTCCTGCAGATTGTCTAGCCCACTATAGCACCTCGGCCCGCACCGGTCTCCGTTTGTGCAGCTGATATTGAGTTGTCAAAACTCTTGGAGGATTCGTCGAGGGGCCAGCAGCGGCCACGGCCTGCGCGGATGACAGCTGTAGGTGAGGCCTAGAGTTGGAAGTGATCATCGTGACTTTGATAGTGACCCCATGGCGTCATGATGCAACCTGATAGGCCCGGCAGTTCGCAGTAAATCTCGGAACCGGGGGGGGGGGCGCCCACCAAGCCACCAACCTGTCATTGAGTCCCGTGGCAGCTAAGGGTTGCCCTCACCGGCTCCCAGACGGGGTCAATGTGACATCGCCTCGGGGATGTCGGCCGATTAAAGGTAAGCATGTCGGCGTCGAATCCTGAATCGTAACGGAGTTCTGCCGCTCATCGCGGGGTAATCGGGGCGCTTGTGATAGGAGATTGGGGATTGGACATCATGAAGAACACGTGGGTTGCGAGCCGAACATTGACCTTCCACTTTGATGGTGGAGTCCCGCCCCCAAGAGCCTGAGGGTGGGAGCTATGAATAATGATGTACGACCGCCGGGCGGTAAAGCAGCTTGGCGGTAGGAAACAGATGCTCGACTGGCTTAATTAATGGCCTCTTTGGGAGTTAGCTGAAAGTTAAACATCGGGACCCGCCGAAAGCTTCGCATTGATTACATACATACTACAGGACAAAAAAGAGTAATACGCGGCTCTAATTATGATATTGATGACTTGCGCAGTAAACCGGAGGTGGTAATATTGAGTTTCACTTCACAGTCTTTGCGAGTTGCAAGTCAGGTTACAGTGGGGTTTTAATGAATCCGGAACTAGATAAGAAGTTTCTTTGGTGGAGGTTTCACTCATCTTAGAATAATCCAGAGCAGCAATATCAATGACGAATTAGAAATAGTTCTCAAATAGCTTGCTACCATCAACAATCAGAAACCACATTTCGTCTCACTGTCGTAGATGTACTTCAGCCCAACGTACGTGACCAACCCCATTTGAACTCTCCTCAATCTCAGCCAATGGTACTTTTGATGTCAAGTTTAATGGACGGAATTGTACTCGAGTTACCGGGCATCGCAAACGTAATGTTCCAGAATTCAAAGCCGCTGCCTGATGTCAATACGAAGTTCCGAAAAGGTCTCAAAGATTGATTGAACTCACTGAATGATTGAGCAGGTACCACCAACAAGGCCGCAGAATCCGATTTCCGGTTGTGGATTCACTGAGCCACCGACACTGACTTGTATCCCTTCAACATCGTCGAACCCAGAGATGTCTCTCTTACCGTCAAGGGGATTGGAGCTCACAAGAAATGTGAAAATGCTGGTAGAATTGCCGCGGGGGTAAGACAAACTGAGATGCCCAGGACTAACATCTACATCCAAAGCGTGTTCAGTGCCATGAAGAATTGCGTACCCCACGCTGCCGTCCTTCCTAGCCCACTGCACCACCGCAGTAGACCATTGAGAAGAATCTTCGCGAGGACCACCCAGTGTATCCTCGTCATAAGATTCGGCTCCAATAGTGAGGTCGGCCGACAGCCAGGTTGTGATATTCCGGGGAACGGAATCGTGAGGGGGTGAGAAAGCAGCAGTCTCATACATGTGCTCACCAGGGAAATTGCTAAGCTTTTCCACAACTTCTGATGGTACGAGAGCATCATGGAAAGGCGCCAAGACAGAGATGAGCGGCGCGTATTCAAAGTCGTCTGCATGCGCCATGCTCCAGGTTTGTGAGATGCCAGGTGCCTTGTCTTTACCGACGAGAGACCAGATGTAGATGTTGATTATGGCGACATATTGGTTCATGTCAAAACCGTAAGTCCTATCCCATGGTCCGGCGACGTTGCGGAGGTTGGCGTTGTACATTGAACCGATGAATTCCCAAATAGCCTTGATCATGCGAGCACCGTTCTGGCCCATCAGTGACGAGTCAGAAGGCATGTACTTGGCCCACAGGGTAAGCGAATAGATGCTGACGCCTGCGTACGTTGGGCTGTTAAATTCAGAGAGTGTGTTGTTTCGGTCAAACAAGTCTAAGATCTCTTGGGCATACAGTTCGCCGGCAGCTGTCATATTTGAGTCGTTGAGAGTACGGCCTGTCCATCCGGTAGCGATGGCGCGCATGATGGCTGGGTTACTGTAAGAAGGGTATAGGTTGTCGTTATCAACTCCACCAACACGGTAGCTGTCTCCGATGGTGTTGTTGTACATGCTCTCAAGAATGAGGTTTTGAACTTCGCTTGAAAGAAGATGCCTAAACTCTTCATAAATAACGATGAGAGTTGTGCCAATGAAACCTCGCCAATTGGGGTCCCACGTATTATAGATCTTCGGGAAGTGGTCAGCATCACAATCGAAATTTCGTAGATACGTGAATAAAAAGATACTTACGCTTTTAGGATACGCCGCTGTGCCAACAGTTGGCTCCTCGGGGTAAACAGTGTAGTCTCCATACCTGAATAAACCTCTGGTGTAAGTCGAATTCTATTTCGAGACCCTTGATACAAAAGGAGACTCACCATTGTTCTTCAGGAATCTTCTTCTGATCTCCGATTACGTTTTTGATGATCTTGGTAGCCTGCTCCACATCATCGCCGATGTTGCGCTGCAGGAGGCCAGTTGCGTACCAGACTGACGATCGTGTTTCGTGCTTTCCTGCCGCCAGTGGGTAGTAGAAGAAATACAGATAACCGGCTGCAGGGTCGTAGATCTTATCCAGGAAGTCCATGGACTCGGTGAACAAGTCCTTCGTGAAGCTCGATAACTCAACTGCAGCGGCCTGCTGCTTCTGGCCCAACGCGCTGAGCAAGCCTACCACAACGAGACTCTTTGTCGACAACCACATTTTAGACGAAACATCAATGTCTTTGGGAGGACAGAGCATTGGAATTCAATTGCTACAGATAAGTTTGACTAATCCTGCTCAACATCTTCACTTATAATGTCCAGAATCCGGCAAAGACCGGTACAGCAGGATCGCAGGTCCATGCCGGCTTCGGCTTGAGCGCGTCGCTCTCATGAGCGAACATCTCAGATCGTCTCCTCACAGTACATGCCACTGTTACTCCAGAGAGGGGGGCTTGTGGAGGCGTAGTCAATCGTGGGGGATCGCCCTTAGCTGGCGGTGTGCCGATTTCGATATTCCAACTAGCCTCTTTGTAATGTGCCAGTGCTGGCTCGTAGCGCGATTTGTGCATGCATGCCGTTTAACCGAGAAAGCCACGATAGCAATAATGGTTCTCTCGTCTTTAGCTCGGAATCCTGCGATCGGCAGATAATGCTCGGACTCCCGCATGGAAATACCGGTCCATACACCGGACAGTTCCGGGCCGGTTGCCCGATCGGTGGGAAGCTCGAACTGGTCTTCTCAATATGCACCACTACCGGCATTTGACAAGCCGGTAGATGGGAAACTCTCGGGTCAGTCGTGGAGCTGTATACAAGAAGAACGATTTGGATTCATTTCATTTACTGATAACACTCATACGGAGATGGAGGAGGTATTTGGTAATCTTCTTTTCGCCGACCTTGAACCGGCCAATGTCCGGAAACGCCAAGTTGTCGATCTCTATGGACTCTGGTCAAGTCACTCGACTGACTTTTGTTAAAGATTAATCAGAGTTGAGAACTAATAACTCAGGTCTACCATCCCGCTGTTCTTCCTAGTGTGCATCTGTGGCAAGAATAAAGCTGCCCGAAGGGAATCTTAGACACGGGAAGAAGTAATGTGATGATGGAAGGGCCCGCTTTAATGGCACCTGTCAACTAGCATCAAGGATTTGCTTCATTTCCTGATATGGTTTAGACACCTTAAAATAGTACAAATAACTTCAGATATGGATACAAAAGTCAAGATTAGGGAGTCGTAATTCGCATTTCGTTGTATTGTTTATCCGAAACGGTTTTGTGTGCGCCGGGGGGTGGTACGATTGTAGAGATCACGCAACTCCCCACTATTGCGAGAGCAACAAATACACGACGCCTGAACTATTTAGGTAGTTGCTTCTTTTATCGTCCATACAAAAACATATACTTTCAATCATGGATACGGATGCCGGATTCGATACTTTTGTCATTGATGACTTCGGGCCGTCGGTACGGGTACAGGTGCCGAGCACCGCCGAGGGTCTCGCCCGATTCAATCAAGCATTTCTAGACCCACAGAAAAGAGCCTATGTGCAGCATATCGATTTCCACATTGTTTTACCAACCATTAGTTACAAACGTATCAAGAAGATTCAGAGCAGCAAAGAGGCGGCGGAGAATGACGCGATATTCACAAGAGCTATTGTGATTTTCCTTGGCCGGCTGGCTAAGTGGGAACGTCGACGGTACGGCCCTGGTATCAGCCTGAAAATCGCGGTGGAGTCGCCAACGGACAGGCTAGTGGAGGAGATGGAGGAGGACGGCGAACTGAGGAACACTCACAATCACCGGACTGCGCCGATATGGCAAGTAAGAGACCACTTTCGTTACCTGCGTTTCGACCACAGCCTCTTACCACCATCCGACTCGGGCCTGGCAAAGCTACCGCATGTGCCGTGTGTGTCTGAGTTCGAGTTTGAGGGTGGGCCTGGTGGACGGAACTTTCACCCGGATGCAATTTCCATCATCTCAAGCACACTTGTATCTGCCAAGAAGATGGAATGGAATTTCAGACTCCTGACACGCCGATTGATGGATGCCCGCAGGTGCATCAGATCTGCCCTTGGGAACGCTCTACTCAGCACATCGTTTCCGAGCCTGATGGAGTTGAGGATCAAGGTTGACGACAAGGATCCCATGGACGAGACTTACACCATCGAATCGTTGATTGGCGACCACGAAGAAGAAGATACCTTGTCTCTAGGCGTTCGCCGCTTGTGTCAACTTCCCACCCTTCGGCGACTACATTTGGAAACACTCTGGATCTTATCACCAGTAGCGTTCGGATCTCTTGAAAACCAGCCGGATATCCATTGCCCCTCCTTGGAGTACCTCTACGTCGACTGTTCAACAACGACACCTGGCGGTAAATACTTGCTTACCGGAGACCAAAGCAAAGCCTTGGCCGATGACGGTGGGTATGGCCTTGAGCACGACGAACAGGTTGCTGTCTTCGATTCGGATGACTCCGACACCTCGGATTTTCAACCGGATTTTGAATGGTCCAGACAATCTGGCGAATTTCCGGGAAGATGGTTTAGATACACACCCGAACCAGAAACGTTTGCCCCGTTGGTTACATCATTTGTAAGCGCTGTAGATAGGATGCAGTCACTACGTCGGATGGACATCCATTTTGGCGGTACGGCAACGACAACGAGAGCGCCTTTGGATATGCTATATTTTGCACCTGGGGAACCGAATCGAGGCGCAAGTCAGCTCAATGGACGCAAAGCATTTGACGAGGAAAATGCAGGCCGCCCCAGGTGGTTCTTCCTTGGAAATCGCAAGTTTGACAAGCAATGGCATCTCTCTAAAGAGTTACAAGAGGCGTGCAAAGGAGAGTCTGGCTTGGGTCGCGTTCATTTTGCTACGAATTGATTGGAGCAGAGTTTCGGGGCGACGATCGCTGAGAAGGCCACTGCATTTACCTTCGACTACGTTTCCTTCTGCTACTCAATCGCATTACTGCCATGGCTCAAGTGTTTAAATTACTTTCACAATGCTTGAAGATAATCTAATTTTCTCACAGGTTACAGTGACATATTATTGCCGGAGTTTAGTCACATTCCTGAACTGAACTACGTCTCATCCCCGTGACATAATGAGCCTTGATTCCTCCCAATAATTCATGGAGCTTATTCCAGTACAGGGTAATTGACCTTGAATGAAAGGAAAATGGAAGTGGTAGGCTTCTTACACGGATAATTGCCACTCATTAGCCAGTGGGGTTTAACCAACGTGGGGCCAAGGTGGCCAAGACGTTGGAACAATGCCCGCCACATTGATGCATATGCGTGAGCGCCTGTTGGCGGAATAAATACCCACTAGAAATCTTGGAAATGGCATGATGCTGTATGCTACGTTTTACTTTGGAAGAAAAGGGGTAATGATCAATCGAAAGCTATCGGCTCGTGACGAATCGAGGGAAAGGTTGGTGAGTGCTTGAAACTTAGATATTAGTAGCCCGCCTCCTTCCTTAACATCAACGCTCACCAGCCGACCACCGATCACTCAGCGATAATTAGTCCACTTGCCCTATTGCAATGCCAAAGACCATGGCTCATGTAACATACGTCTCCAATGCCGAGCCTTCTAGCCGACTGAACTCAACATTTCACAATATGCCTCCAGTGGACGATAACGAAGACCTGGTTGCAGACGAGGTATTACCAGACGCTTTTTTTTCGATGAGATCATTCTTTTCTGAATATTTGTTTAATTCAAACAGGTCACTGAAGATGTTAGCTCAGTTTTCGGCAACGTAAGTTAGGTAGCATTGGCATATCTCGTGCTCCCATCTTCAGCATGTGCAGTGAATTATAGCTGATGCCGAAGCAGAGTACCATTGCATCATCCGCTACAAGCGTGGCAATCTCAGTGCTTGATTACCGTCTCGAAAACGGACGAACATATCACAGATATAAAGATGGCAGTGCGTGCTAAGTGAAGATACTTGACCTGAAGCATAGTATGCTGAGTGATTGTAGAATATTACGTCCCCAACGATGAAAGGGAGAAAGACAGACTCGGTATGGTTTTGGAACTCATAAGACTTATTAGAAAGACTGTACTGACGAACAGTAGACTTACAGCACAACATGTTCCTCCTCATGTTCAAGAACAAGCTTGGGTCCGCCCCGCCGAATGAGAAAGGTACAAAAGTTGGGCGGACACTAGATCTCGGCACTGGAAGCGGGATATGGGCCATGGAGTTTGGTGACGAACATCCTGAAGCGGAGGTGAGCAGTCCGATCCTCTCATCTATCTACATGGTATTTGAACTCACAGGAGTGCTCAATACCAGGTTCTTGGTATCGATCTTTCTGCAACGTGGCCCAATTAGTACGTCGTCAAGCCGTTTCAGTTTCGGTTCATATGGTAGAGTAGCTGACTAGCTTTCAGCGTGGGACCGAACGTGAAATTCATGATAGATGACATTGAGGAGCCCTGGACCTATGCCAAGCCATTCGATTACATCCACAGCCGCATGATGGCGTCTTCCATCGGCGATTGGGAGACGTACATACAGAGATCCTATGAGTCAGTCAGGAGTAACCTTCCTCTATTTCTTTGCTAACAAAGTCTACATGTAGCAACTTGAATGCTGGCGGGTACTTGGAACTCATTGAATTCGACATCATTCCCACGTCCGACGACGGAACGTTGAGGAAGGATTCCGCAATGTTGAAGTCGTCTCATATGATCAAAGAAGCTGCAGCAATATTTGGACGCCCATTCCGGGATGTTGTGGGACTAGCAGACCTGATGAGGGGCATTGGCTTCAGGGATGTCCACATCAAACGATTTAGATGGCCAACCAACGCATGGCCTAAAGACCCCAGACATAAGGAGCTGGGACTTTGGAATAACGAGAACATCACTTCTGGATGGGAAGGCTTCTGCATGGCGCCGTTTACGAGAGCGTTGAACTGGACGAGGGAGGAAGTTCTGCTACTCATGGACCAGGTTCGGCATGAGTTCAACGACAAGAGCATTCATGCATACTTTAACGTGTAAGGAGAAGTTTTGAATCGTAGATAGACCTTTGCTAACAGTGCTTAGATGGTCGATTCACGGCAGGAAGCCTACGGCAGAAGAAATAGGCTTTGGGAACGATAACTGAGTGATTTCTGGCATTTGAGAATGGTTTATCTGTCAGTGCTGGTCCCCGTTAGTTCTCATCTTCGGACTTATGTCCACTTCCTTGAGCACGAATCCGAATGTGGTCAAAGACTAGACGCGAACTGCGGCAGTCTTGGGCCGCAGAGACTGGTGCGTGGGTTGCTAGTTGAGATTGAATTTAGACTTGCATCTATAACGCAGTTTTGTTACACGTTGAATCGTTTCAGACGAAGTTCTGATGAAGTTCTTCTAATGATTACTAGGCAGAAGCCCGTTTTAAACTTTCTTTTGTTGCTTAAGTGTCAGAATTCACAATCTTTACTCGCTAGTCACTCGGGTTACTGGCTGCGCTGTTCACGTCGTCCACCTCCATCAATTCTGGTACTTCTGGTGCTCAGCAATACTGCAAACAGGTCTCAAATGATGCCAGATATGATCTATCATGCCCGTCCGATCTCGGTAAACTAGTATCCTGTGAGTCTTTGGAGTGACTGATTATAGAAACAAAACATTCTGTGGCGCCATTCGGACAAGCTTGAAATAAGCATCTGGGGATTGAGCGGTGTCGGTTGAGACTGCCGTCTCGGAGACTTGGCTCTCTAACCCTTATTGGATACATGCTTTTCGTCCAGTGTCGCAGCCTTGGCGGCTTCTTCCCGTCTAGGATGCGACATGTTCCCGAGTTAAAGTTTATTCTGAGTCTCTCTTTTTCGGGGCATTTAGGCACATACCCTTCCGATGTCGACTTGCTCACGCGTGCTTTCATTAGTCCCAACGCTGTGGTTCCGGTGCCTTCGGGTCCCCCGATTCATGCTTGGAGCGATCATTCTCCAGCTTTCTGTAGGTAGTCCTCCTTGCAGCTCGACGCCCGCCAATGACATATGGTCCTCGGTTTCATCCTAAAACAACTTGCTCTGCCATCATCTGAAGTTAATTTCTCTTGGGTGTTCCCCAACGGACATTAGAGTTGGTGATTTTCCGCTGATCGCAGGGAACTTCTTGGCAATGGCAGATCCCCGGAAACTGGAGGCGAGTCGGAGTGTAAGCCATATGACTCGCCCGATGCTGTTGACGACAGCTTCATTGACTAGAAGTCTCCGAGTCTGCATGATCAAGATTACACCACCATTCAGTGTTGGGACCTTCCAGCCAAGTAAACTAGGTTTGACTGCGACGTTTGCGTCGTCTGAGATGCCGCTTCACCAGGGACCACCACACGAGGTCGGTTACTTAGCAATGGAGTTGCTAGCTATTCAGCATCGTGCTTTGGCCAGAGAAGATGAGTATAAAAACGCTGGCAAATACAACTGCATTCCATAGTCTGCTCCAGCCATCACACCACTCAACCACTACTTTACTGTCTCTTCCACAACATCCGACAGGATTCGGGTCTCTATCGTTTTACTTATTTAATCTCATAAGACAATCATTCAATCTAACTCTTTACATCATTCAAAATGCGCCTTACACTCGCTTTCCTTCTCTTCTTGGTTGCCCTCACTGTGGCTCTGCCAGTGGCCAATCCCGTCAATAACAAATCCCCCACTACCAAGGCAACCACTAAGGCAACCACCAAGGCAACCACCAAAGCACCCACCAAGGCAACGAACGCAAAGCCCTCTTCTGATAAGAAGAAACTGGAGAAGGGCATCAAAGATAATCTTAAAGCCGGCGACAAGGAGATCTCTGCCACTGAGAAGGCACAGAACGCTGCCAAGAAGAACGATGCCAAGGGCCTGAAGAAGGACGAGAAGAAGATCAATAGTGCTTTAGATGAGGCAACTAAGGACCGCCAGAAGAACCAGAAGATTGCTGGTAACAAGGACCCTGCCCTGACCAAGGGACTTGGAAAGGTCGAGAATGCGCAGAAGGGTGCGAAGCAGACAGTCAATGGCTTGACTGGTGACCCTAAGAAGGATAAGGGGTCGTTGGACAAGCTCGATGCTACTTTCAAGAAGGGCAAGAAGACTAATGAGGAGAACCTGAAGGAGGTAAGTCATACCACATATGATACCTAAGCGACTTTGACTAATACCGCTCGATTAGGCCAAGAAGAACTTCAACTAGTTCCTGTGTGAAGGTTGATGGACAGGTGAATTGACTCTGATAGGTTCAAATGCTTGGTCCATTGTTGCAGGAGACAAGGAAAACACCTGTATTTTCTAGTTCTAAACAGAATTACCACAGTTGAAATCTCTTCCAAATAAATTGAGTTTTGAGACTCTCGAATCAGATTTTTGAAGAACGATATCGAAGCTGACTGCATTGTTTATCCAAACTCTTCTGATACCATGACGCAAAAAGCTTTCTCCACGAACAACGTTCATCTCCAACTGCATCGATATGCCGCTGGAGCTGTTCAGAATGTACTTTGGAAGTACTCTGTAGCCTGTGGTGGGAGTTGGCGGTATGCTTCAAGCTTTCCATCAACGATTAGATCTTCAAGAGTTGCCTTCTTGTATTCGTCGACCTCCCAGATATCGGCCCCAACCATTTTAGCTTGCTGGCCAGTGCCCCATATCTTGCGACAGTACCAAGCCAGGGTGAAGAGACTACCTGATTTGAGGCCTTCCTCGACTTCGGCGTTGACTCTGTCGAGGCTTAGGGAGGAGAGGCGAGGAAGAGCGCCGTGCTTCTTTTCCAACATAGTAGCAACATTCTCACCAGTGACCTTCAACTCCGAAATTGAGATTGACCTATTTTGAAGTTGAGCAATTGGCGTCGAAGTGAAGATAGCAGAGTATGCCGCGGCCACGTAGTTCCGAGTGCTAAACGTCACGTTGTTAGGCATTTGAATTTGGTCAGGTTTCCATACGAGCTGCGGCTTACCATAAGTCCACAACCTCCTTGGCGCCGTTCCCCGAGTATACGATTCTGTTACCGGGCAAGTCTATACCCATGCCACTATCATGTCAATGTTCCAGTCAGCCGAACTGAAGTTGAAACGCAAGCGATGGAGAATGATCATACGGAGTGTTCAGCGCAAACTCGGCAAAGTTTCCAAGCAAAACCATCGTCGTTGGTATGCCAGCAACGATAGAGGCTTCCTCAACTTGGCGCTTAGTCTTGTTGACGACGATCTTCAACCCTTGTTCATCGTATCTACCCGCGAGCTCTGACGGCGAAAATAACTTGACTTGCGTCTTTGGTATGGCCTTGATAAAGGCATGCTGTCGCTCAACGCCTTCATGCCCGACAAGGGAGCTTTGAGACCGTCAGAGCTTTTGGTTGGGATTGGCTAAACACGCATGGTACCTCGAGGCCGGGGAGTACTTACATCACGATGTCAATATCATGTAGGGCATCGACTAGTGCTTCATCGTCGCTGACATCCACCTCCACAGTGGTGACGGAGGCGGGCAGGCTTGAGATATCGGACCCTGGCCGGTAAATAATTCGAATCGGGGCCCCTGAAGCGATCAAGGCTTCGGTTATCTTCGAGCTTGCCCAGCCTCGATGACCGTAGATGGCTATGCGATTGAAAGACGGCATACTGGGACGGAAAAACGAGGCCTGCTTATGTTACTTGGCCAAGTAATTCAGGGACACTTGTGCTTGCGTGAGAGAACTGGACAAACAAAGGAGAGGCAGCAAGGCAGGTTATCTATCAATTCACCAACGTACATCTATGTTTCACATAATCCACTTGTGTCACCATCTGTGAGACCTGATTAGAAGCAAGATTGGTCATTCTTGGTGGTGGAACTATGGGGACCTTCCTGGTCTCCGGTTAACGAAAACGAGGTGCATCAGCCACTTGCCGCCTTCGTCATGGTAAGGTAGACGATGATTCCCATGCACCCGACATCCCCGCTAGCTGTGTCACCAGCAGAAACCTCGGTTTCCCAACCGTATCTGTGCAACAAGACTGATTCAATTGGACAGTTTTGGGTGGATAGAACTATGGTGTTCTTCTGAGGAAATTCCGCTGTGTTGCGCTAATGGGGAACAGAACAGTGGGTGCGTTCCGACGATTAATAATTCGCGGGTATTAGTCAAAATTACACTACCCGGGCGTGTTTACTTCCGATAAATTGTTGTCTCCGTTCGCATCTGACTAGAGGGTCTATCTGCTACCAGGATCATCAGAGTCTGTCGTTCGTAATTCAAAGCCGGGTTTTTGCTCAGCGAAGAGGACAGTCAATACTCAAGATATTAAAACTTGTTTTACCCAGGTCACTTGCTTCTATATTCACAGCTGCATCTCATACAGTGTGCAAATGGTCGGACTGACGCCCGAAACTTCATCATCTCAAGACACTTCATAATATCTTGACCGTAAAAAGGTTTTTTGTACTATGGGTCTTCGTATGGTAATTTGCCGTCAACGTTATGATGCATGTAAGGTAGTTTGAAATCGGAAAGCGTTTGCAGCCAAGTAATTAAGCTCTTGGAGCCTGAGCACCGGTGGCAAGGCTCAATATTGTAATTCCTACATTCGAAAAAGCCGATTTGCACATGGTCCAGGTCTCCGGTGCTCGAAGTCTGTGCCAATATCCATCAGACAGGTGCTTCTAATGCTAAGTATATGAGCTCAATAGGATGAATAGTATAGATTGTCTCAAACTGCGTCTAGCGCTGCAGAAGACGCAACTATTCCGCTAAAACGTTCAGGCTAATAATCGTAAGGTCGCAAGTGTTATATCAGGCTTATACAGATTTTTGCGCTGAGTATGATCCTTAATTGTATGACTCAATTTGTCTTGTGGGTGTCATTAGGACTCGACACAGATACATAAGTCCAATGCAATTCCTGAACGCTTCGTCTTTTGCCTCCATAGTGCTGTGCCCGCCATTTACAGCAGTTTGTAACAGAAAGTCACGGCTAAGAGCTATATCGTATGTGTCATCCGAGCCCTTCCCGTAGAGACCCAAACTTAAAGACTGGAGGCTGGGATACAAAGAGAGTCAATCATAACTGCAAGATAATACGAATGCAAAGGTCTTTTATGCCATGCGATCCCTTAGTCATTTTCATGGAATAAAAGTCGGCTGATAATCGGGCTTGCAACGTCGCGATTTCGTGCATGCAAGTTTCACGAGCCACAAGAAGATTACACATCATGAAACAACCCTTCGCTATCCGCCAAGATGAAACGGCTGTGACTAGAGCCGACTCTCACCGAGCTATTCACCTTAGACACTATAGGAAATCTGAGGTAAGCATGCCCGGTACCTTCCGGATTTTCTGCTGCGCAGTCTCTCATCCGGCAGCGGAAGCCGTGTGTAGGCGACGGCCGCACTTGGATCGCCGCGGTCCGCTTCGCAAATCAGCGGAGGCCGCGCACGAACGGTTGGAGGAAATGACATCACATGGCACTCTGGGACTCGGATGTCCGTTTGTCGTGCCAAGTATGGCATCTGATTCAGCGTCTCTTTGCCAATGTTTTCAACTTGGCAGGTCACGAGAGATCAGATTATGATCGTGCATTTATAAGGTGCCTCCCCTTGTTTCCTAATTAGAAGGCCAGTACATCTACATAGTATCACGCAATACGACGTCTATATTTCAAGATGAAAGAATCACAGCGACGATTACGATACAATGTCGCCATATCACTCGATGGCTTCATTGCGCCTCCAGACGGATCAACGGATTGGATCGTACAAGACGACAACATCGACTTTCAGGCACTTTATACCCAGTTCGACACTTTTGTGATGGGCCGCAAGACGTATCAGTGCATGTTCGCCATGGGCGAGCAGAACCCTCTACGAAAATATCCAAAACAGACCCTGGTTGTTGTTAGCAGGACCCTGAGGAGCGACGATCACCCGGGCGTGACTATTGTATCACAAAACTTTACCGGCTATGTGGCAGACCTCAAAAACGCGGAGGGCCGGGACATCTGGCTCATGGGCGGCGGGCAGCTGGCGGGGCCGTGTCTGGATGCGGGGATACTCGACTCCGTCGAGACGGCAATCATGCCAGTGATGCTGAGGAAAGGGACCAGAATGCTGCCGGACTCGGCGCTCACGCCGCTTGGGGGCTTCAAGCTGGAGTTGGTGGATTGCAGAAAGTTAGACAAGAGCGGTATCGTGAACTGCAAGTACAATGTCAGCAGGGGAATGGCGGCGTCTCTGGGTGAAGCATTGTCATTCTGTTGAAGGGGAGACAGTGGACATGAAGAAGAGGCTCGAGATACCCTCACGTGATGGAATCTACTTAACCATTCTGAAAGATCGTTTAAAAGTTACTTGAAATACTTAGATGAGAATGACTTTTGACCTTGTTAGGGCTTTTCCGATGTAAATTTCATCGCCACCTTTACAGGCCTCGGCCTGCATATCCCATGTGCCCAAGTACCAGACTTATTTGACCACATCAAGATGTATGCATGAGTTCAATGAATGCGTTACCAAGCATCCTGGACTAATTGCGAATCTCTTGATCAAACCTTCTTCATATCGGCTCGCTAGGATATGCCGCTTGAAGATGGAGAGAATGCATCCTTCCATTGCCGAAACTGGTGATCAACACGTTGCAAGTGACGCAGACGTGCAGCTGATCTACGCAGGGCGTGAACAGAACCCCTCAGCGCATTTATAGCTCTCGACCAATCTTGATTTCTACCCATTTAGGTTGATCAAATATCGAGAGACAAAGGGGATTATCAACTCCCAAATTTTTGAAGTCTTTCGACAGATTCTCCAAAGGTCTCGAAGGATTCGACTTCGCGTCTTGGTGCTCGAGCAGCTTAAATCCGCGTCGGATTACTCCCTTAGCTCCGCTAATCCCCTCAGCCTGGAGGTAATCATAATCATTGACCTCTAGGCTCATACATAACGCTGCAGTAGCCTTGATTGATGTGAAGTGGACTTTCTCTCAAAAACTTCTCTTCATATCAAAGATGGCGTCAAGAACATCTCCCAAAATCCTGATTCTCGGCGGAACCGGCAAGGTTGGTCGCCAGATCACGAAGCTGTTCGCACGAACATCAACACCTACCTACCAAAGTTCCCGCAGCGGGGCCTCCACAACGGAGCCGGACGCCGATAACATCCATGCCGTCGCGTTTGACTGGGAGAATGAGCAGACGTGGGCCACGGTCCTGGGCATCGGCGCCGCTAGCATCTTTCTCGTTGCTCCGCCAGTGATGGACATGCTTCCACCGATGCGGTCATTTATTGACCAAGCCAGGAACCAGAGTCGCACAACGAGATTTGTGCTACTGAGCGGCAGCCCAGTCGAGCCTGACATTAATGGGTATGCAATGGGACGACCGCATGCGTACTTGAAGGAGCTCGGCGACAGGGGCGAAGTGGAATGGGCTGCATTGCGACCAACGTGGTTCCAACGTGAGATTCTGTGTTCACCATCCTAATCTGATGCCAGTGAGCTGACAAGAGGGCAGAAAACTTCGCAGAGCAAGAAAATCACCGCCGGGCGATTATCAATGAGAGTACCGTATATTCCGCCACGGCCGACGGCAGGATTCCCTGGGTGGCTACAGAGGACATCGCTGCCTGTGCGTTCCATCTACTTACTCAAGAAGACGCGCCGAATGACGAGTATCTCATTCTTGGGCCCGAGTTACTCACTTACGATGAGGTGAGCGCCGCGACCCCATGTATTTTCAAATAGCATGAACATACGGAAACCTCAATTGCTAACCGTTCCGTGGAGGTCGCCGGCATACTCTCTGACGTTCTGGGTCGAAAGATTGTGCACAAACGCCTTTCAGCACAGGAGCTGGTGGACCGTTACGCCGCTCAGGGCATGCCACGGGATTACGCGGAGATGATGGGTGGGTTGGATACAGCCATCAAGAACGGGAGCGAGAACCGGACGAACAGCGTCGTCCTTGCGGTGACTGGAAAACAGCCAAAGAAGTTCCGTGACTTTGCTGAGAGAAACAAGGCAGTCTGGACCCAAGATGCCTGAGAACAAGTTCACAACAGGCGGCTCTTGGGCCTTGGAATGAGTCTTGGCTCACTGAACTTAGGTGGGAGGATGAGTGCATGCACCACATAGTGACGCTGTGAGATGCCTCTAGCCCTTGCTCATGCTACCTCGTCGCTTCACCAGACTCTTGTTCTCGGCGGGTGTTCCATGTCGCCTGCACGTACAAAAACCGATTAGAAGGGGGAAAAGGTTTCGTTTTCAGTCAGCAAACGCCGCCGTTTTCAGCCGAAAGCTAATACGGCGTGTCTTCGCGTGCGGGGATGTGCGCTAAGGTTGAAACAAGTCATGAGATCACAAAGCCTCCCTGCGTGCCTGAAAGTCTGCAGCATGAAATGCAAGCTCATTATTCTTACCACAACATCTAACCGGATTGCCTAAGCTCCATCTCGAATGAGTTGTGCATGAATCCCACGATATGGACTCATCATTTGTCGCGATTGAGGACTACGGGCCGGGGAAAACCGCCGGCCGGGGTGATGCCCGGAGCCCGGAGGAGACGGCGAACCCACTGACGTACCCCAAGGCGGCCGAGCCATTCAGTCAGGACCTCTTCAAGAACCCAACGTCAGAATACCGAGGGTGCCCTTTGTGGTCATGGAATACGAAGCTGGAAAAGAAGAAGCTCCTCCGCCAAATTGATCATCTCAGTGAGATGGGCATGGGAGGTTTCCATATGCATGTGCGGACCGGACTGGATACCGAGTACATGGGCCCGGAGTTCATGGACCGTGTGCGGGACTGCGTGGAGTATGCGGAGAGTAAGGGGATGCTCGCCTGCCTGTAGGGAACCCCAAATCCCGATGATTCTCTTGATGAGATTGCTGATGACATCCATCAGATATGACGATGACCGGTGGCCCTCCGGCGTTGCTGGGGGCAAGGTAGTCAAGCAGTACCCAGAGCATAAGACGAAGCACATTCTGTTCACGCCGTACCCATATGGCTCTGTCGAGCTTGGCGGGTAAGTCTTCAGGGCATCATTCTTGTACCCATCTCATATGAGTTTTAGTGGATGCGCCCCAAGTTCAGCACAGGCCTGCCGGAGTGAAGAGGGATACCTCTTGGCACGCTTCTCAATCACACTCGATGAGAGTGGCCGCCTGAAGTCAAACAAGAAACTCGAAGAGGGTGAGGATGCTGAACCAGGTGGAAGAGTCTGGTACGCATATGTCGAAATCAACCCCCCGTCATCTTGGTTCAACGGGCAGACATACATCGATACAATGAGCACCGAGGCCATGAACCGCTTCTTGGAGAGCACCCACGAGGTCTACAAGGATAAGATTGGCGACAAATTCGGCACGACGGTGCCCTGCATATTCACCGATGAACCCCAAGTGGCTATCAAGACACAACTTTCCAGCCCGACCGGAGTGGAAGACGTCTTTCTTCCATGGACCGCAGATCTACCCGACACATTCAGAGCGACGTATGGCGAGGATGCCGATCTCGTCGCCAGCATCCCGGAACTGCTTTGGGATCTCCCGGGGGACACACCCAGCTTATCCCGCTACCGCTTCCACGACCATGTCAGCGAAAGATTTGTTACATCATTCCTCGATCTGCTGGCAAACTGGTGTAGAAAGAACAAGATCATTCTCAACGGCCACATGATGGAGGAACCCACCCTCCGTTCTCAAACAACTGCCCACGGCGAAGCAATGCGCTGTTACCGAAACCAGACGCTTCCGGGCATGGACCTTCTCAACGACTGGGTCGAGTACAATACTGCGAAGCAGTGCACGAGCGTCGCCCGCCAAAACGGCGTTCGCGGCGCCATGAGCGAGATCTATGGGTGCACCCACTGGTACTTCACTTTTGAAGGGCACAAGGGCTGCGGCGACTGGCACGCGGCTCTAGGCATCACTTTCCGCGTGCAGCACCTCAGCTGGGTCAGCATGGCCGGTGAGGGCAAGCGTGATTATCCCGCCAGTATCGGGTACCAGAGCCCATGGTATAAGGAGTACGGCTACGTTGAGGACCACTTCGCTCGAGTTGGTGTTGCCTTGACACGTGGCAAGGCCGTCACGCGGGTTGGTGTGATTCACCCCATTGAGAGCTTTTGGCTATGCTTCGGACCCAATAACAGCGGCGACGATGAGATTGGTCGCCGTGACCAGTCATTCGCGGAGCTGACAAACTGGCTGCTGCATGGCTTGGTTGATTTCGACTTCATATCCGAGAGTCTTCTTCCGAATCAAATCGGCGAGGATGTCTCGAAGCCTCTCAAGGTTGGCAAGTGCGAGTACGATGTCGTCATTCTGCCAAACCTACGAACTATTCGATCATCGACCTTCGAAGTTGTGAAGAAATTCGCTGCGGCCGGGGGTACCGTCATCATTGCTGGTGATGGCCCTGTTCTTATTGATGCTCAGGCCGCTCCGCCGGATCTCAGCCTTGACATCGAGCCGTCGATCAAGGTGGCTTGGGGTCAAGGCGACATCCTTGCTGCGGTATCTCTGAACCGTGACTTGAAGATCGACTTGAAGGATGGGGGACCTACGGATACCCTACTCTATCAGATGCGTCAGGATGAAGAAGAAAGATTTGTCTTCATCTGCAACACGGATAGAGATAATCCATACGACACGCTGGTCAATATCAAGGGCGACTGGGACGTGGAGGTTTTGGATACCTTCACCGGTTCAACCCATCACCACAAAGCTCGTTATGATGGTGGCTGGACCATCTTCGATCACAGATTTGAAGGCTGCGCAAGTCTCCTCTTGAGACTTTATCCCGTGCCAGGAGAAGAACTCTCTTTTGTCAGCATCGAAGAAGCGGTAGCGTTGGCTCCAGCTCAACACTCGTCTGCGGAACTCAAGCTCGAAGAAGTCGTGCTCTCAGAGCCAAACGTTCTGATGCTCGATTATGCCCTGTACAGAATCGACGATGATCCGTGGGAGGATTCTGCACGACAAGAAATCCTCAAAATTGACAACGAAATTCGAGGAAGACTTCGCATCCCGGCTAAGGGTTCCGCATGGAAGCAGCCCTGGTCCGTCCCGCAGTCAGAGCGAGCAGCAAAGGTCTATGTTGACCTTCGATTCGAGTTTGACTCCACCGTCATTGTCAAGACTCCAGCCTACCTAGCGATGGAGAACCCCGAGAACGCGAGAATCACCATCAACGGTCACAAGTTGTCAGTTGAGGAGAAAAAACTCTCTTGGTGGGTCGATGAAGATATCAAAACGATCTCAGTCCCGAAGAGGACGATTCGCAAGGGGAAGAATATCGTCGAGCTCAGTATGCCCTTTGGTGTGTTAACCAACCTGGAGAGAATATACTTACTTGGCAGCTTCAGCGTCGAGCTGAAGAATAATCTGCCCATACTATGTGAACGGAGAAAGAGCTTGGGTTGGGGCGATGTGGTTACACAAGGACACCCATTCTATGCTGGCAACGTGACGTACAACTGCAGCTTCTCACTCAAATCCCGCTCGGCTGTCACCCTCTCAATTCCGCAGTTTGCGACACCCGTCATCAAGGTTCAATGGAAGGGGAAGAATGGGCACATTGCGCTTCAGCCAAGAAAGCTGGATCTTGGGGAGCTAGAGGTTGGGAAACACGAGATCTCGATTACAGCCTTTGGGTATCGGTACAATTCGTTTGGCCATATACATCTCACAGAAGGGGTCTTTGGATGCTGGCCTGACCAGTGGCGAAGTAAGTTATCCAATGGTAATTGTTGCATAGCAGTGTGCTGACATGATTCCCAACAGCTGGTGGATGGGCTTGGAGCGAGGAATATCTGCTGAAGCCTACCGGAGTCCTGGAAAAGCCTTCCTTGATTGTGGATTCAAAGGCCACCGAAGGAGGCGAAGACTGGATTGTCTTGGCCGAGTAAGTAACTCGGCCTTGACTTTTCCCCGACTAGTTTACGGCGAATGGGCAAATTTGTACGGTTATATGATCATAGGTGCTACTGGTGAAGTTTTGTTGTAATACTACTCTTCTGAACAAGAAATGAGAACTGAAATGTCCTGTCGAGACTAAGGAGAAAGATCCCATCATGTATCCTGGCATCTCCCAGCTTAGCACCGTGCATCACAATTGAATTCATCCACTGAGACCCCTAACCTGGAGAGCCATGGCAAAAGCTCCAGTAGCACCGACATCTACAGGAACGCCGATCCTATCAGATGTGAAAGGGAACGAATTTGCTGAAAAAAGTGTACCGTTGCCAATAAGATCGAGGTCTGCGCCGGTGAGCTGATTCTATCTGTCAGAATGCTATTTCATAGAGATCGCAAGCATGCGGGGCGCTCACTTACGCCAAATAGAGATGACGAGCCAGCTGCTTGATAACAGACAAGACTGCCGTTGCTTGCGCTGCACGGCTCGTAGCCACGAACAGCGACTTGTTCGACGGGGGTTCCGACAGTGTTGAATGGATAGCAAGCCAAGCTGCCCGTGATGAAGTTGCCATACCCGTTGATGCAGCCAATCCTTTGGCCATCTTGGAAGGCAAGAAGCTCAAACGTCCTTGGGAGTGTTGCAGGAACACCGCCAATGGAGCCGAGAGCCAGGGCGAAGAATTTCGGTTGCATCGTGAAGTATCAGATGAGATATTGGGTGGAAGGAGCCTAAAGACTTAAGCCTCTTCTACCGTTCTTTAACTTTTGATACCCGGCATTTATACTTGGATGGTTTCTTTGTTGCCTGGATATTCATGAGTCTGGGAAGGCAAACATTGGCGCCATGGTAGTACCGCGGGCATAGCAAGTCCATTGAGCGTAATGTTTGATACCAAACGATGCCAACGAGCAAACTGACAACTTTGGGACAAAGACCGTGATACGTAGTCATTAGGAAGACTATGAGCTTCACATAAAATGGGAATTGCCACGATAGATCCTTGGAAACAACCAGAATCAATGCTATCTAGATTAAAGCCTTGGTTTTCGGATGTCATTTCACGGTCTACGAAGCCGTAGGTTATTTTGTAAGGACCAAAGACATGAGGAAGGAACCAGGATGAAATAAGTAGTAAGATGAAAGGGCGAAAACACGAAGTGCGGTGGAAATGAGATTGATGCCTACAGTAAGTAGCCAGTTTGGAACTAGCCTCGACCTCCTTGATATCGTTTGCCATTGACCAGGAGTAGTTGGGGGTGCCATTGAATGATGTTTGTTGTACAGATAGGATCCTTATCCATGCAGGGTTCAGCATATCCCAAGGCAAAGGACGTATAAGGTACCTAGATAGGTGCTGGATGATATCTTGTGGCTGGCCCTAGAATTCTGTAAGGGAGATTTCGCAGCCCGAGGATCGTCAAGCTTGCATCATCTCTACTTCAAACTCTAGACCCTCGCAAACTACTTGACGCGGAAAGCCTTCCTGACCATAGGTCATGGAGCAATATATTCCGCATCTGGCCTGGACAGCATAAATTGAAGGGGAAGTCAAGAGTCTCGATAGTTAATCGAAGCCATGTTTCTTGTTTGATGTTTCTGCACTACGAGTAGTCGAATAAAACGACGAAAACTAAGATCAATGAAACATGAGGTGGTTGTAAGACCCCCCTAATGTATCCGCCTTCAGTCAGTGGCGTCGACTACTCTATCGCTCAATCTTCAAGATGCGTGCGCAAGGTTCTTCTGGGAGCTGCAAACGCAGCGCGCTTTTCGCCCCGTTCATTTCCGCCTTGGTGGCGAACCTGGTCGGATAAAGTACACTAATCTTGCTGTCTTTGTGTGTTCTCAATCCCTTTCCGAGCGAAATTTTCATTTCAGTCGGCCCGTTTCGTCTCCAGACAGCGAGGTAGGTAGTCTTGCCGTCCGTCGAAGTCAAGCCCAGGGCCACCCAGTCGTCGTGCCACTTGGGCAGACCCAGTGGCCACGTGGGAGTCGCGTGACGCAGGTGGTCTCGCATACTCTTGTAGACTTCCAAGCCTTCTTTGACAATGGCTAGCTGATTATCGCTGAGCAGGTCGACGCGGCCGGATAGGTAGACACGGCCCATCATACTGTTGACGACGCTCAGGGCGTTGAGTTCATCACTCCATCCGGGCTGAGGATAGGCCCAGCTGGCACTCTGTTCCGGAGTCACAGCCGTGGGACATGCGGCAGCGATAGCCGCGTAGAGCTTGGGATCCTGCTGGTCGCTCGTAGACTGGATTGAGTGGACGGCCAGCATGGCATAGTCAAGACGGTTCGCACCTCCCGAGCAAGTCTCGATGACAACGCCGGGGTAGTTGTCCAGGAGTGCCCGGACCCAGGCCAGATATGCTCGCTGGTGCTCAAGATGAGCGGCCCCCGCGGTGCCTGGCCCGTCAACATCGGTGCCCTGCACCACGTCGATGTTATAATCGAACTTGAAATATCTGACACCATAGTGGTCGATGAGGTTGTGCATAACCTTGTTCATCCAGGCTATAACCTCGGGGTGGCGGTAGTCGAGTGACCAGCGTCGCTTCTCCACCACGCGATGACCATCCTCTTGAAAAAAGGCCTCATCGGGCAGCTGGCTGCCTACAGGGCTACGAACGCCGACAACCTCTGGCTCAAGCCATAGCCCGGGAATCAGTCCCTTGTTTCGGATCTCATCCATGAGCTTCATGAAGCCCGACGGGAAGCGCTTGGTTGACGGCTCCCACAAACCCACGTCATCCCACTAGTTGCCGTCGTCGGCATACCAACCAGCGTCTATCACAAAATATTCGGCGCCCAGCTGTGCGACTGGGTCCAGCAACGCGCGGACCTTGTTCTCGTCTGGATCTCTCATAAGGCAGTTCATATAATCATTGAAGATGATTGGCATCCTTTCCATGTCGTCGTGCGGCCTTCGAATGTGCCTTCTATAATCGGTCATGGCCGCAAACGCCGCCTGTTCATCGCCCTGAATGCGACAACAGGCAACTGGAACAGTCGTAAAGGACTGTCCAGGTGATAGACGCTTTTTCCAACCGTGAGAACTTAGCATGGGACCACCGGCGGCGAGGTAGATACTATCCTTGAAGTCGCCTAGGTCCCATCTCCATGATCCGTTGTTCTCAACCTGCCACATCCATGTATCCTCATTATTGCGGTGTTTGAGAGCGCCCACGGGAAGATGGCCACCTGTGGAGAAGGAACCACGGGAGCTCAGCTCAAAGTGAACAAGCGAAGCTAGGAGGCCGTCTCCCAGCTCCAAAATGCCATTATTGTCGAGGCCGACGCTTGGAAGGGAGCGCTCCTCCCATTGTGCCTCGCGAAACCAGGTGCTGTTGGCGTACAAGAGCGAGTAATCCTCGAACCATCGGTCAGAAGTGGACGTCATGTTACCGACGGTCAGAGTGGATACGTTGGTGAGGATGATGTCCGCATTGGTAGTGGACTGGTTCGTTACGGTCGTTTGGGCGCGCACCGCGGGAATGCTGCCGTAGACGGTGAAGCTAGTTTCCACATGAATGCTTGTGGCATTGTCGTTGCATTTGACAATCAGCGTCTCTTTAGAGCCGTCGTCACCTTTGATGATTTCATGGCTCTGGTACCGCAGTCGGTCGGAAAGGGTCGTACCAATGAGCGTTTTGGCCGTCTTGATGTCACCACTGCCTTCACCGCTCACACGGATACTGACAAGTGGAAGCTCAGAAGAATCAAAGTTGGGTGAAGACCGTGGAGATGGCTTGACATTGGTCGGCAAGATACGATCCAGGCAAATGACACCGTCCTTGTTGACCACAAAGTCAATCTTGAGGGCGTCAGTATGCCATTGAATTATCTGTTTCTTGTTCTCGCCCATATTCGGCTTTTGAATACCAGTCTTGATAGAATTGGTCTGTTGTGTATTGTGTGTCGTTTTGTACCGGGAGGAAATCAGGTAGCATGGGCGCAACAGATGATAGCGGCACTGGGATTGAGAAGTGATTACTACTATACGTGTAGCAAGTTTTTTGTGATGATCACTTATGTTGGTCCAAATAACACAATGTGGCGAGTAATGCCTGCTCAATGAGTTGTCTTGGTCATCCAGATTTGTTCAATTCAACAAGCACTACATCGGAGTCGCGCATCATATCGTGTTGTATTGGGCCGCCGATCGAGAGAGTCGGTCGCTGAGAACTGGGGCCGGGCCCGATTAGCCCCACCTCCACCCCCACACCCGGACCCGAAAGTCGCGCGGGCGCCCCGGGCTGTAAATGAGGAGCAGCACAGTCCTGGCGGCGATATTCTGCAGCTCGCCGCAACCGGCAAGCGCGTCAATGCAGCTGAATTCAATGCACTAAAGGTGCTGGTTAGGGGAGCTACCTTTCTTAACGTCAGGTTAGTACCTAAGGCACCCGTTACCACATGGGTGCGGGGGCTGAGGGGGCGCAAGTCACAGTCAATGAATCCATGTTACCATCATCATCTTCCATCCACAATCTGGCAAGAATTTCATGTCTGTTATTCAGCCAGTCTATACAAAGGTCTTTCTCGTGGTTTCGTTCCTTCGACACAGTCGTCTCCCCTAGCCTACAACCCAATGCTTGCTTTGGAATGTGGTTTTGATTAGCTTACCTTAATTTCCATCGCTAGATCGCTTAGGCAATTCTGAGTTTGTTATGAAGCTTTCTTTGCCATCTTTTGAAGAGCTCGTTGTCATCAAGATGCTATATTCAGCACAGATTGAATCAATATATCGATGCCATGAACTTGCACATCAAAGGATCATTCTTTATCATGGTTATTTGCTTTAATTCCCTGGCATTTGATGTACGTTCCATATTTGTCCATATCCAGAACCTGTCGCAAGAATCATAACCAGTCTTTTTGGGTCATGAAGTTGGCCCGTTGAGAAAATTTAATGTATTGTGAATTTGCCTAATTGCGTTTAACACATCTAGTCCTAACAGATGACTATTGAAATTCCATCTACACCATCCTACCTCCCCTTGAGCCTAGGCGTCCAGACTCGCATGGCACCGTTGCCTCCACGATTGGCGCGTAGAAAGTACGGGATGGCTGTTAGCTGCAGTGGATTGACACTATACTCCCACGCCTTAGAACCGTAAAGCCGATTCGGCTTGTCCGTGACAACGCCGACGTGGGCTAGCTTCCGGCCTGTGACCTGGAGAGGAACCACATTATGAGTGGTCGCAATAGATACAGGCGATCCCTCTTGTGGTGCTAGGTCATCTTCCATAGCGACGTGGTCAATGTCTACGGCCTCGTTGTCCACATCTTCCAGACAGTAAATGAACGGCCCGCGACGGAGGCACACTTCGTCCTTGCCGGTCTTAGGGTGTGCGTACAGCCGGTGAGCCGATGTTGGAAGCAAGAGGTGAAGTTCAGTGTCTGTTAGTACGTTGGTGATATGTAGATATCCCTGAATGACCTCGCCTTGCATAGAGCATGTGTACTCTTGGTCCTGCACCCAGTCAGGAATCCCTAGCGCCAGCCTGGCGGCACCCTCAACGTGGATAGAGATCTCGCCAGACCAGGGCATCTCAGTTATGACGGATATCTTGACGCCTTTGCCTGCCAGCGTCAGTTCTACCTCACTCTGGACGTACAGATGGATGGCCACAAAGCCCTCAGCATCATCGGCCGAGTAGAGGAGTGAGCCCAGCGATCCAACGAGCTTAGCCACGTTGGGTGGGCAGCAGGCGACGCCAAACCAGCGTTCACGCTCCTTGGACTGTCCGGTCTTGGTTCGTAGGACGTTTTGGTAGTAAAAGGCCTCGCCGTCAGAGCTGATGGCGCCGAGAAAGCCGTTGTACAGGCAGTTCTCCATGATATCGGCGTACTCTGATTTGAGCTCCATCTGGAGCATTCGCTGACACCACATGATGAGAGCAAAAGCTGCGCACGTCTCGCCGTAGCACCCCTCCATCTCTAGGTCGTTCAGGACAAAAGCGTCGCCGAACCCCTCGTTCTGGCGGTACGAGCCAATGGCGCCCGTGACGTACATCTTGCAGTCCACCAAGTTCCTCCACAGCCGCTGAAGGGCATTCTTGCACTTGGCCACCTCGGGATCCGACGCAGCGTCGAGACGAATGAGATCGGTGACGGCCGTATAGTAGTACATGGCGCGCACAGCATGTCCCTTGATCTCGGTCTGCTCTTGGATGGGCAGGTCAGCCTGATTGTAGGCATAATCTCGAGGGCCATGAAACCAGCCCTTGACTTCGCTACCCAGTCCATCGTATGGATCGGCACCACGTGCAAAGGCTTCGTGATCAAAGTACGTCTCGCCATTGTGGTCTTGTGTGCCTCGCTCCAGGATGAAGTACTTGGCGAGCTTCAGGGCTAAGGGGTCGCCCGTCATTTCGTAAAGGCGAAGCAACCCTAGCTCAATTTCCTGGTGGCCGGGGTATCCGCGCTTCTTGCCGTCCCCGCGGCCAAAGACCGAGTCGAGGTGATGCATGGATTTCATCGCCACTTCGAGAAGGCGTCCGCTTTTGGTCAGCGTCTCGTAGGCTACAGTTGCCTCATATAGATGTCCAAGGCAGTAGAGCTCGTGGAGGTCTCGTAGGTTGGTCCAGCGATTTTCGATGCCACGGACCGTGTAGAAAGAGTTGATATAGCCGTCAGGATGCTGGGCCTTGCGAATCATGTCGACAGTTTCCTCCACAACGCGTAACATAGTCTCGTCTGGGTGAATGAGTAGGAAGTTACAGGCTGCCTCTGTCGTCTTGTAAACATCGCTGTCCCAGAAAGCGTGGGGCTGTGGCTCGTGGCCCTTCTTCCATGTGAAGCAATCCCAGTGGCCTTCAGCCTTTTGCGCCTTGATGATGGAAGGTATCGTGGACTCCCGGACGCATCGCTGGAGCTTGACCCAGAACGGTGAGGAAATCCGGACATTCCGAAACGAAACGTTGCTAAGCGGCATGCTGGATGGCGGAAATAATGGTTCACGTCTGGCGTCCCGTAAGTTGGCACTTGTGGTAAAAGGTTAGTCGAGGAGTGGCCAAGGTCAACTATTGTGTGTAAAGCTGAGGGGGGCGCCAATGGCAGAGGGGAGCGCCAAAGGTTTTAAGGGCCACGATAAGGGAGAACGTATGCTCAATCAATTAGACGTTACTCTCGAAAGCCCGCGGCCATTTGAAGGAACGTGTTAGACCTCAATGTAGCTGGCGGCACAGATTCGCCGTTGATCAATCGGAGATGGCCCGGTTCGGTCTCGGTGTCAACATAGTTGCTTCACACTCGCTCTATGCACGTCAAGGATTCTTTCTATCTTTGAACAGTCAGATGATCTCACTCGTGTAGTTTGTAGACCCGACGGTGCGGGCAATGGCAGCCTGACGTGGAGCCCAGAATCCTGGCGATGAGAGTAACCCTCTCCCCCACTACTTTACCTTCTGAACAGACCAGCGCAAGGTCTAATGTCTAGTGGTATATGATGGACTTCTTTTCTATTGGCGCCACTCTTCTAATATGATTGTCCTGTCTTTCCAACTTAGGGGGAGGTGGGGGGAATCACTTCTCTGTCCCCCTTCCCCCACCCCAAACCCGTGGAAAACTCCGCTGCAGCCGTCGAGATAACGCTATGCATCATTTTCTCCCAGCCCAGTTTGAACTAGGGGCATCATTCATATTGCGCTGGTATGAAAAAAACGTCAATGGAGAGGTGACCCGGTTTTACATGGAAACTCCATGACGTAGTTTCGTATCGCTGAATCCTTCATCCTTTTGGACGCCTTATTTATGAAGAGCACACGTCGTCTCGGAAAATTTATCAGCGCAGATATAGAGTGAGATCCCAATTATCTCCAGCTATCTTCACAAAGACGTCTGGGAGGACTTCAAAAGCTCGACGGTGCGTATGAACATGTAGTGTCGGCGCGGTGACTCGGTATCACATAGCACGAGTTATACGGCAACAAAACCCCAATTCATAAATGTGACCTGCGTGTGCATCTGAAGAAATGAAGGGTACATAGTGAAAACTCTCTAACAGTCCCTATTTTTACTCAAAATAATGTTCGACTTGCGTAGGATCTTTGCATGTGCCGTCTCGTACCGCAGATGTAGGTATCAGCCCTCCGATCCCCCTCAATTGTCGAGTGACGATGACCTTCCTCCACCGTTATCTACTCCAACCTTCTAACTGTATGTCAATTGATACGACGAGAGTGTTTTCACCTCGTGTCTCGCGGTCTCTCAAGCATTCTCGATTGTTGTGGTGAAAATTTCGTGCTTTTCTTTAGACATGTGACGATCATTGGCAGCGAACTCTGGACACAAGACTGTTAGCAAAATCCAAGGCATAAAAGATCTCCCAGACGTAGATAAAGAGGTGGCAAGACGGTCCAGCATGGGAAGAGACTTACGGTCGACATTGGTATGTTTCCACTTGCGAGCGGGCACCTTATTGTCAAAGAGCAAATCGATCTCACCAAAGGCGCGGTCCTTGGTCTCGGGCAAGCGGAACCAGCACCACAAATTGCAAAGAAGATTGGTGCCGGCGTAGAAGAGAGCAGCCTTCGCGCCCCAGTTCCACTCTGAATTCCGTGTTAGTTTGTCCACAATCCTGTACAGGGTCTTGAGAGGGTCATTGGGGTATATTCGCGGAGACATGGACAGGAAAAGGCTCGTGGGGGAGAGACAGTGAGAAAGAACGAAACAGTTCCTACCATCAGGGGCAATCATTCGTGGGGTGATGATGTTGGTAATGATACCCGTGCAGACATATGAGAAGCGGCCGATGGTGATGGTCTTGTACCGAAGCTTGCCAGAGGGCGTCTCGGCCACAATTGGGTAGGCAACAGGGCCAATGGTAATAACGTTCACGAGCTGGCAAACAATCATGACGATGCCAATGGCGAGGCGGGCCGCTGACGAGTGAGCGAACCCTAAGCCGCCAATAACGATGAGCGAAAAGAACATGAATGTTAAGCCGCTCATGTAGATAGTCGCCCGACCAAAGTGGGGGAAGAGCAGCCAACAGATGAATCCACCGATGATGAAGCAGGCGTTGAGCGAGATATTAAGGTCGAATGACTGCTCGACGCTGAAGCCGGCTGATTGGAGGAACAGGATGGCGAAACCCTGGATGGCGTTACCACACATGATCTGCGCGCACCAAACAACGATGTTCTAGTGACACCGAAGTAGCGAGGATTAGCAGTGGCACAGATTTGAATGACCCACCGCGTACTAAATTTACGCTTGTCTCACCCTAGTAGTAGCGGCAGAAGAAGAAGAAGACCAAGAAGACTCACGATCTCAGTGCGGCGCAAGTTGGTACCGTTGAAGCAGTCGATGAAGTTTGCATTTTCCGTTTCCGCGCGCTCTAGTTCAGTCGTGTAGCGGATGTAAGCTAAGGCATTCTCGACCTCATTTTCGTTGGTTCCGTCGGAGTTTCGCAGACGGCGTAAGCTCTTGCGAGCCTCCTCAATGTTTCCGCGGCGTACTGCGTTCCAGGGCGACTCGGGCGCAAAATAAGCGGCGACAAAGAGAGGCAACGGCCAGATCCACTGGAGCGAGATGGGCAGACGCCAGCCCCAGTCACCAGGGACGGTAAGGACGACGAGAAGAATCCCGGCTGAGATGGTGAGACCGAAGCCCCAGCACATGCAGACCCATGCAGTAACGTATGGCCTGAGAACCGTCGGTACAAGCTCGGAGGCATACGATGTACTGAGCGTCTGTCTACGATGTTAGTCATTTCATGAGACTCCTATATCCGGCAGAAATGAGGGTCACGTCACATACCTGAAAAACACCCCAAGGAATGCCGCAGGCAAATTGACCAATGGCGAGCATCGTCAGGCTGGTAGAGAAGAAAGGGATGAAGATAGCAAGTGCCATGATAACCATGAAAAACATGAGTGTTTTACGGGATCCGAATCTATCCTGTGCCCAGGCATTGATGACGAGCCCGAGTAGCTGCGAGACGGCGGATGCATTGGACAGGCCTGTCTGCCACGCCGTCGGGATGAGATTCTTGCCTTCTCGTTCGTTGTAGGTGCCGAATCGAGCCTGAAATTGCGACTGTCCATAGAACGAGCCCATCTAGGGACGATTCCTTACGTCAGTCAAGCAGTTTACAAAGGAAATAGAGGAGAGATGAGATGGCGGGAGAAGATTGTTTATATGAAAAAATCACCATGTTGCCGTCAAACCCTTCCATAATCAAGGCCACAGAAAGGAGCATAGCCCAGAACATGGCAACCTTGTACTTTTTGAGAGCCTCGCGGACTGTCAGGTGCGCGTCGGCCTCGTTACTAGCCTTGACGTCCTCCACCATTTTGGTAAACTCGGGGCTGACAATATCGTTCTTATCGAGATGCCCTTGAGCAACCGTCACGTTGGGTGTCACCATGATGGCTGAAAACGGCTTGCAAGAGCCTAGAGGATGGAGGCGGGTTGAGATAGGTTGCAATATCGAGTTGATCCGAGGCGATGCTTCTCGAAGGAGGTCAAGACTCCAGTTTGAGTAGGGGCTGGGCGGCGAGGGTCTCAACGAGCCTTATACTCCTACCTCACTGTGCTCGCACGCGATGTACCCACCTGCCACTAAGCCGTTTCATTTAGCCTTAAATTGCTAAAGAGAGAGCGAAATGGAGCGAAAAGAATGCATACTTACGTTAACCTGCGACGTGTTGTGTGCCTTCGGGGGGCAACATGTTATTCAATCCTCCACCCCCACAGTATCTGGCTGGCGGCGCGCAAGCAAGTACTTCTTCGATTTAGGCTGTCCCGTTTCTTCAACCGCGGCTTCAAACTACACTCCTCGTGGGATTAGTAGCACTACGAGGCGCCTAAACGATCATGACGGCAGAGTTTCTCTGCATGGCGAGCTTAAAGGTCAGTATCGGGGCTGCTATGTACTCGTGAGGAAACAACAGTTCATGCGAGCATCGTGCCTGTACCAGAGGGAAAGCTACAACTTGGGAACCAAGCATGGAATACCTTGATTGGCTAGTGTGCGAAATGGTGTTAGACTCCACCTCCACAATTCGATCCTAGCTCTATGCTTGTCGCAACGAATTTCTGGGGAATGAAGACGCACTAGCTTCGAGGATGAAGGAACCCCGCCATTGACACTTGTTGGAGCAGATAATCGGACGACAAACTGGCCATGTGCCTAGAACTAACATGGCTAGTCTTTGAGGTCTCATTCTTTCCGCAATACCTGAAAAGCTAGGAGGGGAAAGATATAACAATTGAATCTTTCTCGACGTTGTTACTTGATTGGCGCGGTAGGCTACCGTCAGACGCACGACTAATTAGCTTCGCGCGGATCGGAACTCCACGCCTCCACTTTGCGAAAGGTAGCAACGTGCGGGGAATCCCAGGGCTGTCGTGAACTGGGGTTGTGGCTGACATGCTTGCGGTCTTGAGGATCGATTCAGATCGTTGCCAGATCGTCGTGAAATGCCTGCTATTAATTTTGTAAACCCACACTATGCTAGATGACACGATAATGAGAACTTTGTGAACGTGCGGCATACTATTGGGAACCAAATGAGTCTGTCAGAGTATGCGCTGTGACGAAGCGTAATGACAATGCGCACGTGGAACTGCCTGGATGTGCATGCTTCAAGACAATTCAAGGGTAGAGACTTGGTCGTCCCTAGGTTCCAGGTTTGAAACCTTTAGTTTGTAGTGTCATAAAAATAACCAACAAGTCCTACCGGAAAGTTGCCGGATTTGGGTCGTTGGGTAATCCCAAATATCATTCAGATTGATATGATGTATAACGGCGTATTCAATTAAGGTATATGCATCTTGGTTCCCGTGAAGTAACGTTAAGAGGGGAGGTATGATTACCACAACTACGTTTTGGGTCACCCGGCGCCGTGTACTTGCATCAGAGCAAATGTGTATTGATAGTACGTTGATGATTTGAATCATAGTGCTAAAATCTATTGTGCCCTATACGGGGCTGATAGAATCGAAAATTCCCAAACATCAAGAATGTAATGAGAGGTTTTTCAACAGTGGCATGCAACAATAAGTCATCGCAGAGAAGAACCATATCGGGTTTTCCTTGCAAAGCTTTTGTAGATGAGCAGTGCATCTGAGCGAACCTCCCCCAATGATAGCCATAGAATTGAACAGATAGTTGGGTCCTTTACAAAGACCCTACAATCTCAAAGGCGTAAGCAGTGAACTCATCACTAGGCCAGACTGGGAATTGGATGAAGTTATCGTTGTACGATACATCAAAGGTGCCGACATCGACGGGATCGTCGACAGGTGTAAAGCGGCCGTTTTCGAGACCACCAGGGAAAGGGAAGGCCAAGACTTTGATCTTAGTCTCGCCCGAAGATGGCCGCCCGATGACGTCGAGGTTGTTGACACGTATGGCGGACTCACCCGTCTGACGGCGCGAACCATAGAGCATCTTGAGATGATTGCCCTCGACGGTGGCGTAGACATCAAATTCCCTGTTGGCAGAAAGCAGTGTCTCAACACGGTGACCCTGCATCCCAGTGCCGTAGTACTTGTAGACGAGGTATTAACCAGTTGCCCTGTAATCCTGGTTCTTGGGGTCGTAGACGTTGGGATCACCACCGCAGGGCTTGGTGAGAAGACCGCTGAACATGTCGTAGGCCTGGAAGGCGGGAATCCAGCAGCTCCGGGCCCCCTTGGCATCGATACGCTCGAAATTCGCAGTGTACCAGGCGCTGAAGACAGGGGTCTGCTCGCTGTCGAGGGCGTACTCGTTGATGTTGATGGGCTTGCGAGGTAGGTCATACTTGTCGAGAAGCTCCCACAAGCGGTTACGAGAGGTTTCAAAGTCCGGATTACCAAGAACATGCCACTCCCACTCGTCGGGAATGGTGCCGTTGACCTGAAGGAAGGAGGCAAAGTTGGTCCACCACTCGTTCGACACGGATGGGTCTGTATGGACGGCAGGACCGCCTAGCTTGGTGTCGGGAAGCTCCTTGCGTAAGTAGGCATAGGCATGAGCCCAGGCTTCGTGGTACTGTTCCTGAGGTCGCACCCAATAGACTTCGCCATTGGGCTCGTTCCAGATGTCGAGGGACATGCCCTCGAGAGCGTCATTGTCACGCAAATCCTGGACAACTTGTGCTAGAAACTGGTCCCACTGGGTCCAGTCACCACCATCACCGGGGTAGGGCCCGTCAGTCTGATGTTGGCCGCCATCTGCACCCCAGAGGTCGCTCATCATGGTCGTGTACGTGCCGCCGTACTTGCGTACAATACGGTAGTTGGAAATGACGGCGTTCATGCGGACCTGTCGTCGTTAGCACTTAGTGCTTCCTCTCTCTTGGGAGCGTTATGGGGAGTGAAAGTTCGACAAAGGCGCACTCTACATACCTTGTAGTCCTCAAAGGAGGTAATCCACGCGTGGCCTCCGGCTGTCAGTGATGAGCCGCCACCACGAGAGTAACCGTAATCCATGTCGAGAAACCATTTGTCAGGGATCTGGTTCAGGTCCAAGGGCAGACCGTAGAGAACGCCTGATGCTCCATGTTGAGACTCTCCACGGTCCACTGCCAGGTTGACGACAGAGATGGCGTCGGGGCTGACATCACGACGTGACAAACTCATGGCAGTCACGGTCGTGGCCAGGCAAAAAATGATGCGCGACATCATGATGAGAACTCAGGCTGCAGGTAAGAATGTATCTAGAGATCGGCTCGAAAGGGAACCTGATTGAGGGAAGGTTGCTGGTTGCTGATGGGCAAAGAGAGAGGCTGCTGTGGCTTCAAGAGAATAAGGGCTTCTTATACCAGTGTTCGCGATCATTTCGAATATATGAGACCGCTTGTGATCTCGAAGCCTGTCTTCAAGGTAGCAAAATGAAATCGTGCCATCAGTCCACCTCCTCCCTCTCTTCTCTTTTGCCTAAGTTCTTGCCTTCACTCGATCAACTCCTGGGCCAAGCTCGGCCTCTCTTTGCCGCCGCCTGAGTCAATAGCGAGAGTGTAGCAGTCGTGAGTATGGAGAAATCATTTCCAGATTGATATAGGCGCATGGAAGAACCGTCACAGCGAATTGAATTACGCCTTGTCTCTCTACCTGGTGGAAGAAGACTGTATCGGTGTGCTGGTAAGGTGGAGTCTCGGTGTCGGGCCGAGCCACCGGATCCGCTCCGAGCTCATCCGCCTGGTCTTAGGACAGCATCCCGGGGCATCGCATTATGGAACTCGCAAGTACCGAAACCCGACGTCCATTAGCTACTTGGTCATGATAATCATAACCCACATAACAGGCATGGCCACATATTCTTGAACCTAGACCATACCCATGCTGAAGCTTAGTTCCCTGCACCGGAGGCGAAAGTGGGGGTGGAGGTGGAGGTGAGTCCAAGAGAGGATGAGATTCAGGGTGCTAAGCTCCATGCCACGCTCCACCAACCGGCGAATTGATGGGCTATTGCCTCCATGATTTGTTGAATAGTTGGGCAAACTGCTGCTAGTTAGGCTAGGACGGAGTGTAAAATCATGCACGTGCGTATCAACTTTTCTTTACCTCGTTCGGCTCGCAAAAGATTCTGCTTACAATTGCTGTGCTTTCTATGACCCTCTAACGCACCAGTAACCCCGCGGCGCATTCAGTCAAATGGCGATGCTGAGATTGCGCTTCCGCCGCCGCACCATTGGTAGGGCTACCACGCCTGAAGTGGAGATTGATATTGCTACCTACGAATTTACACATAGTCATGCCATTGAAAGCGCCGACTGAGTCTGGAGGGCCATTCATTTGACATATGTAGGGTAGGATGTGAAACGTTGCTTTCGGAGGTGCGTTAGGTCCAGCCGTCTTTACGACTTTGGCCTGAGTTGGCCCGGTCCGGTGGAAACGAATGGCTTACGGATCAGGAACAAGAGATAGCGACGCCATTTACAAATGAGCTAGTGTTAAGAAGTTACAGTTTTGCTGCTTCGGACACTTAGCCAAAGTCAACTCTGATTCCTTCCTACAGCCAATTGCATGAGATTTCGAGCGGCAAGATAGGACTTTCCCTCATGAAGCAATTTTCCTTATGATTCTTCCGTAATAGCAGTACTGGCTGAGATTGCATCCAGCTGAGCTGCATAACCCTCTGATATAGTCCAGAACGTAGGTTGTTCAATCAAAATCCTTGATGCCTCCTGTAAAATCTGCGCAGCGCCTTCTTGAGAGCACAAGTCATCGACACCTTCGAGGAACAGCTGAGTATTCCCGCCAAACCTGATGAAATACTGTACAAACTCGTCATCTAGTGGGCGATCGAGTTGCAACAAGCGTGGCATGCGCCGTTTGGTCAAGGAAGGTTCGCAGCGCGTTGATGTAGAAGAACGAGTTTGTGAGTGAATGGTATCCATACGAGAGGGAGCAGCCGGCGACGACGTGTCAGATGAATCCGAACAAGGGAATGCACCAGTGGTCAAAGGAGTCTCCCCCGAGGGGAACCGCTCCGTGTGTTGGCTGCATGTCAAGCTGGAGCAGGTGTGTTCGCGCCTAGGACCAAAGTTCCCGAAAGCCCAGAGAGTCAGCGCCGCCAGAAAGACTGCAAAAGGTTCCACAACGGGATGAGAGGAGAATCGCCTGACGTGCCAGAGGACGGCACCAGCGTGGATGACAGCCAGCCGTGCCTTGTATATGTCCTCTTGAATCCAAGAGAGAATAGTGGCGTTCCATGTTGTTCGATGTTCCGACGATACGTATATCGAATGGGGTAGGCACTGGTTGAAGGTGCCCGTCGCTCTGGTGTGGGCGCACTGGAGTAGGGCCTCAACAGGTGCCAAAATGATGAGGCGGGAAAGGTGTAGATGGAGGATGGATGAACACTCAAACATGGACTGCTGCGATATGAAGCCCACAGCGTCCCAATGAAGAAGGTCCAGGCAGTCGCAGACGTAGTCCCGCCACTCGGCGTACTCAGGTATTGAGCCTAGGTATCGTTGTTGCTGCGACTCTCTTCCGCCTATCCTGTGGCCGTAGGCAATCTCAAAGGGGATAGCTTCACCAAAGTACTGTCCCATGTCCCATTTCCGGCGAAGTAGCATATGTATCATGATGATAACGCCTAGTTGATTATCGGGTTGAGGAGAGCTGTGGCTGCTCCAGAGCTTCCCAAATGAATCTCGCACACTTGGCCGGACAGACTCCTCTGACAGAATTGTGTTCACCCTATGTTCTGTGCCGGTCTGGAGAGAAAAAGCCTTGAACCAGTTATCAGCGGAATCCGCCTCCCATAACTGTTCTGTGCTAGGCATTTTAAGGGCCAGTCTGCCAGAGGGTATACTTGGATGGCGGTTCGCAGCTAACGCAAGCCAAGAATCGAGAAGCTTTACCACCACGTGCGTTAGCTAGGCTCATTTAAGCAAACTTTTACAAGAGCAGAGATGCTCGACATTCTTACCCAAATGAAATGTCCGGTTCGCCGCCTGGTTTCACGGAAGTGCCAGGCAAGCCAAACTTGCTCCGCACTTTGACCATCGACATAGAGCCCGATTTTGTCGTCCTCTTCGAGGAGCTGGAGTTGAAGACAAGAATTATAGACAAGGGAGATTGCACTATAGCCACATTTTACTAGCGAGTGAGTTCGGCTTTGGCACGTGCCCACAACACCGAGCGTTTGAGCCTATATGTATGGGAGACAGTCCTGAACGCGACCAAAGTCTAGCTGATGAGAGCGTTTGTGTTAGCCACGACTTACGCTGAAGGGTACAAAAATGACATGTTACTTGCCTCTCGCAACAGGAGCTCGTGCAAGGCACTACAGAGTTGCTCGCCGAAGTCGGTCAGCTCTGAGAGACTCGGATAGCGAGACCCGATTGCGGCAACACCAATGCACAGGCTCCAGCCCCAGACTGGAATACTCAGAAGGGAGCGGTCTACGAAAGGATGTAGGGGGTGGAAATGGTCAAAATACAACTCAACAAGATATTCGAGAGTATTCTGAGCCAAAAGAATATCCAGGTCGGCAGCATACCTTTCGGGTAGCAAAGGCTTTTGGCTTTTTTCTAGAAGCCTTATCCGAACCTCTTGATAGACGGAATCTGGGATAGTGAACCGAGACTTTCGTGGCTGACTCTTTGCTTGATGAATTTCCTCTCGAAGAATATCTGACCAAGACATATCAGGACGAAAGTCAAGATCGGGCACTCCGCGTCGTAGAATAGTGGCATGTCTTTCTTGAAAGCCACGGTCGGCCTGCGACTCACGAAAGCCGGGACCATTTACATAGAGCTGTCTATGGCTGATCGTATCATGGCTTCTGTCAAGGACAGAAGCATCCGTCGCCGATGATCCGTCGCGCATGTACGTTATGAAAGCCGACACCTGGTCTTGCCGATTCAGAGGTGATACATTAGTGACCGTGTCCAGGTTCGACTCTCCCTGGCTTGGAGTATGACTGTTTACTGCAATATAATTGTTGTCTGCTTGTGGCAAATTCTGAGCCCCTTCACCAACAGCGCCGCCTGCTGCCAGGTCCTGAGATACGGTCGGCTGGTGAAACTCCATATGATCTTGGTCAAGAGCTGGTTCGTCCCATGGCGTCATGTTGCGATCCTGAGGGCCCATGCCTATATCTCTTTCGGCATCAACGCCTGTATGGAATGTTCCTCGAATGGACCGTACGTTAGCTCTGAAATCTCGGTCTAGGCTCGAAGCTGCGTGCTGCTTCTCGAACGCGGCATCTTGACCGAGTGGCTGTCTCAAGTGGTTTGGGTTTGACGGGTGATTCCGCGGGGGGGTCCTGAGCTGCCAATCACGCCTTTCGCCAAATTGCAAAGCTAGGGTCTCATCATCCCGTTGAAAAGGACGTTCTTGCCGGGAATTCCCAGACGTCCCCGTTGACAATGATACGTCATCCTCGTAGCTAGTATATCTACGTTGAGGGGGTTTGTAGTGACACTCGAGGCTTTTTTCCACGCATCGACCACCCGGAATTTCGCCAGAGCACTTGACGTGTGAGATGGCGCAGGGCGAACATGTTTTGAGGTGCCGAGACGAGGCCGTGGAGCCCCTGAAGCCAGCGTTTGTGCCAACATGAAGCTGCTCGTGACGCCGCGCAGCATCTCTACAGAAAGGAAAATGTCAGGGATAAGACCAACACTTGCAAGGGTGATAAGGACGTAGCTGGGACGCTTCTCGACGCCAATCGCATCTCGCGTAGAAAAATGAATGCGGGTGATAGGGTCCGAGAACGTAGATAGTTGTCTAAACATAACGAGATGACGTTACCTGCGCGCGAACTTCCTCCCACATTAGTTACATTCGATGGGCTTTTCGGTGATATGTGTCTGCTTGTGTCGCTTCAGATGATCCCGTCTCATGAAGCTCCTATCACACATGCTGCACACATGCAATAGGGGTCCTGTCGCAGAAGGAGTCTCGACCGCTTGCGAGGCCATGGGCAATGACGGTATGATGCGTTAGAAGAGAGATTGATTGCTCGACAGATCTTTGGTATGCAAGGTAGGTGTGTATAAGATTATCACAGGTGAATCTCATACGAATGTCTTCTGCTCGGGTGTGTCTATGGAAGTTTTGGGCGGCTGTGAAATCCAACATTCCCTCAAGTTAATGTGCTCGGCTGCGTGAGCCGATTGCCGCACCAATCCGCGCGCAGCCACTCGGTCACCAACCCCGCGAATTATCTTAGCTAAAGAATTAATTTTCAATGTTCGAGATCCACGAACTGACGCACTTAATATTTCCTTCTTCTTGTATCAAATACTAAATGGCTTCATCCACAACCATAGTCCCCCTACACAAGATGTTGACGTTGGTCTAATATTACCTAAACCGGTGTTAAGGCCCTACGGATCAAGGGCATCTACATCATCAGCCAGCTACTGGCGGGGGCTCAAACAAGTCTTACACTCCAATGATGCTAATCATCTGTCTTGTTTCCTAGGATAATTGCGCATTTTCCCTCTCAATCGCCTCTCGTCGCATAACCAAGTATACCGCTGAGGTCCACGTGTACGATAGATCCCGCAGCCCTTCACCCGTGATAGCATCAAAGTTCTCTGCAAACCCTGACTTCTCGCACAGCCGCAAGAAGCGCGTACTGATCTCATTCGCCAGATCAGTTCGGCCAGCATCACGCAGGCCAGATTCCACAAGATGAGTCGAGGGAGCCCAGATGGGGCCGCGCCAGTACCCGTCGCTCTCGTAGTGAGGCGAGGAGAGCTCCTCGGTGGCGAGACCCCACTCGCTTAGGTGCTTGGACATAATACTTGTGACCATCTTGTCAACGACTTCATCAGGCAGATGTCGCGCGGCAGCGAGGAGCATGAATTGTAGAAGGGCTGTGGTTTTGAGGGTCTCGCCTGTAATAGCATTCTTCAGGAGGAAAGACTCGCCATCCCATAATTCTTCAATGAGAGCATTGGTCAGCAAATCTCTCATATTTGACCATCTCTTGGATTCGCTATCTCGTCGTAGGCGTTTGGCGACCTGTTCTAGGCAGCTGGCCTGAAGAAGAAGGTAAGCCGCCAGGTCAGGCCCGACGACCATGGGCGTGCTGTCGAACGCGGTGGAGTTGTCCCAACCAGAATCGTTACCATGCGCCCAGAACGGAAGACGCGAGGTATCGCCTCTTCGCGTATCCATCCAAAAGTCCGTCAGTCTGGCGGTGGCATCGTAGAGTGGCTGCAGTTTGGCGTCACTCATGTCCGGGAATTGGGTAAGGATCCTGGAAAGAGCCCAGCCCTGGATGGGAGGCTTTGTAAATCCCCACTCAATGTTCTGCCAGTCGACTGAATCGGGGAGACGGCCGTCTGGCGCTTGGTGGTCGAAGACGACGGTGAGCTGGTCGAGGCCAAGCTGCTGATCGAGGGCAGCTATGGCCAGAGCATTGAAGCAGTGATCCCAGCTCCACACCTTGTTCATCCAGAGCTTGGACATCAAGATTGCTTCTTTTGTGAACTTGTGCTCAGCGCGGACCATGGAGGTCCAGGTGACATAGCTAGCCAACACATCGGCCTCTGTCGGCTTGCCGCCTGCCCAGGGGCACAGGGAGAGGACGAAGTCCTCGAATTCCTTAGCCGTCTTTCTTTCCATGCTCTCAAATGTCGTATTTTTGGCGTCCTCAATTGCCAACTTGCAGGAGCTCTCTTTCCACGTCATTTGTGGCATATTCTCGCGCACATCGAGCTGGTGGATGATGAGCTCCTACTGCGGGTCCTCGTCTGTGCCCTGAATTTGGATACGGCGGTTGACCCGGAAGGCGTTGGTCTGGCCATTGACAGTCGTTAAGTACCCCTTGGCGGGAAGAAACCGGTAGCCAGGAAAGGTCTTGTACGTGACCTCAACGCCAGCTTTTAGCCCATCGTGAGGTGGGCGCTCGAAGACGTACATCCCCATGTAGACGCTGAGGTCTGATCGAACGTCGCTATCAAAGGCTAGAGGTACGTTGCCTCTAAGTCGAATGGGGCGAAGGTCCTGTAATGTCGCCTCACAGACGGTCTTGCTTTCAAAGCTCCATTGGATAGACGATACTGTGGCTTTGATTGTGGTCGGCGACGGCGAGTCGTGGAATCCAGGAGGTTCGTTTAGGCCAAGACCACCGGGCAGAGGCCGAAGAGCAAACATAGGTACTGACAAGGCAACGCATTGAGATACGAGGTAGAGATCTGTCTGTGGCGCGAGATTCAGCGGAGGCGCGGGTCGAGCGGTACGACTGAGACTTAGAAAGGACCCTCTGCGACTCCAAGGCAGTATCTTGAGATCTGGCTGGAACATAATTGAGGGGTTTGCGGAGGCCATTATAGCAAAAGTTCAGCAGGAACTCAAACATAGTTCATAATTATTCGTCTCTACTAGAAAGATAAAAGGAGGTGGTGATGGATGGGTGGTCCACTTAAGCATCTCGTAACGGAGGCGTAGTGGTTTGACAGCATAAGCCAAGGACGTCGGAAACGATAGCCATAATCTTGCCGCTGCCACACGGGCTTCTTCAAACGTCAAAGATCTGCAGCCCTACTTCATCCGCAACTGCATTAGTTTCTGGACTAGGCCTTGGCTTGATGTTCGGAACGAGGAAACAATCGATAGCGTAGATGCAGTAAATTCACGTTGCCGCAAGGATATCCGCCTCCACTTCCGTCGCTCACGCCCACCCCCACCCCATAGTCCGATTCCGATGCATGTAAGAATTTCTGGGACAGGAATTTGACTGCACCCTGCTGAACCTTTCTGGCATACTAAGTTTCACTACCATAGAACCATGGAGGAAGGGACTGAAAGCCCACAAATCGTCTAGGAGGGTTGGAATCGGATGCCTAATTGTGCCTTCGCTCATCGCCCGCATACATGTCGAGAGACCCATCTCTGAGGCCTATCGGGGCGCTCCTGATCACGAGCTATCTCGCCTCTCTCATACGATACTGTGATGATATGTCCATGCATGATCCCTGCAACTCTTGAGCTTGGCCCTATTACTTAAACAAAGCGTTTTTTTTCTTCCGTCGATTGTCCTGAACCATGCGTTGTAGACAAGGCCTTTTGATGAGTGCTAATCATGCAAGTATAATTCTATTTTTTTACGAATAGTATAGTAAACACTGCTATAAGTCCCTACTAAGTGATGTCATAGATGTCGTTTTTACTCAAGCTCGGGCTATGGCAGGCCTGGAGGGCTGAAAAACTATAGTTCTCTCTCCTTCGTACCACCTCTTCCCGAGGACATAAACGCTAGAGGTATAATGATCTTTGTCGGCATTATACTGTACTCGGGCCCTGAAACGATATTTCCTATGTCTTTTCTATGCCTTGGTTCCTTGAAATAGATTGGGATATCAAGGGAATGGACTCCCAAGCCTTAGTAGCCAGACATAACGTATGGTATTAGGACAGATGTAGATAGGCAAGCACTAGCCTCGAGGGCGATAACTAATGTACAATTTCTAAATACTCCTATTGTTAGGCCCCTCCGATATACTCTTCTCAGCGCTATCTTCCAGCCTACTGGTCAGGCGGTCTAGCTGCACTAGGGCTTGAAGCAATTACCCCCGTACTTGTTCCCGGTTTGGGGCCAGTGCTTCTGCAGCAAGCTGCGTAGGAGATGAATTGATTCTGGGTAAAATATAGCCCGCCGTTGTTCAGCCAAGTAAGTTCCTTTCCGGTCTTTACCATCCGGGAAAGTGACACCGTCACCCGTCACGCAGCAGGTGTTAGAGAAAGTGTCAGGGTTTGGACCACCAGACCCAGTACAATAACACCGATATTGCACCTGGTTGAGGAATGCAGGTCAGCGCTTGTCCGTCTTTGAGATAACGAAACCATGAATGCTTCCATGGACACTTTGATATTGAAGCTTCTCAACCTCAATCATTACGAAGACGTATATTCGCAGCACCTGCTTAGAGGAAGAAACTGAAGGACGAGTAGAACTTCATAGTGAAGATAATACTGATGGTGGTGGTTTGATTACTGTAATGTTGGTCATTAACACTAAAATGCGAAGGGTGGGTGACTTCTGGTCACAATTCTATTCACTTCTTCAAATGTTGGTCTACTTCTTGAAGTCTGACGGAAAGTGCATCGTTACTGATTATAGAAGAGCAATAATTTTCTGGGACAATACATCTATTTATTTCAAATGATAACGTCCCGGCATTCGGCCTCGTAGGAGGTTGTATACTGGAAATCAACTGATCTTAATATATTTAGTCAATTTCACGTTAGCCTCGCTTATGACTTACTGCGTAGACAGATAAGTATCGAAGGTTTGATTGACATGATGCCCGAACTACCCTAGACGGTCGTTGCGTTCGTCAATCGTATTGACGGCCCGGTCGGTCTTTCAGAAAGGCCTAATTTGGACAATTATAAGATGCCGCCGACACGTCAAAAAGCCGAGCCGGCCACATTGCGTTTGTTAGCATACATAGTCTCTTCATTTCACAAAACCCTAAGTTGTCTTGGCGTACTCAACATTGGCAACTATCATGCCATGCACTTAGTTAACCTTTGCATCTATGAACCTTCATGACGGCGAGTTGACAGAACTCTCCCCCCTTTTTCGGGCAGGGCCATTAGGCAAGAGCTCTGAGATTTATGACCGTACTTTCAGTCGAAGAATGCATACCCTTCGGCGAGGTGGGAGAATTGGAAGGGAAAAGGCCCAGATATCCTTGAGACCAAATTCTTTTATTGGCAGCACTGTCTAGTAGCTCAAAGTGCTAATGTGAATCCCATTTTCGAGACTTCAGGTTGCCTTCATGCTCTTGTTCACGTCCCGCGTCTTCGCTCTCATAAGACACCTCGATGTCCTGTCTCCTCATTATCCCTGCAACTCTAGAGCTCGGTCCATTTTCCGCCCCGACAATGCTGTCTTGACTACTCGCATTTTTCATGTCAATTCGTGAACCTATAGTTGTAAACGTCTTGCCGACGACATTTCCGTTCCTTGTCAATGCTCGAGATGCGTTCATCTCAATTTCACCTGATTGTAATCTCACAGGGTCGCTTTGCTTCTGATACTTTCGGTCTGTTGAACTAAGAACGCGTCGCCCAAGAGCCAGTTCCACGAGAGGCCCGAGAATGGGTATACAGGCGGCGATGATTAAAGTGTTGCCCTCAATACTACCAAAATTGTTAGCTAGGCGTATTTGATTAACCGCCCAAATTTCTTCGGCACTCACATGGTCCACACAACAAGCTCCGCACTGTCGTCTTTCCGATTGTTAGTTGACACACGGATGCTGGGGACGTTTCTCTTACACGTGAAGTCTTTGCTTGCTAGAGACGGTAGTCTTGTACTTTTGTAAATGGAGATGAAACAAGAGCTGCAGGTCCAGTCAGACATGTTATAACGGAAAATAGGCCCGTTCGACTTCGGCTTCATACATCGATCCAATCCCAAGGGCAGTGCTGAGGATGATTTTTTTCTTGATATTCATCTGAAGTCTCATCAAGACTGTGGCAGGATAAACTGCGAGGTATAAATCAAGCGCAGCGGAATATGCTGGGGCATGATGTAGTAAGCAAAAATCACGTGGAACGCCTTGTAAAGTGGACCAAAACTTACCTCCTGTCAAGATAGCAACATTTACAAGAACTAACGGACTCCAACAGCTCTTTTCAGTTACTGTGAAGTCCCATTGAGCGCGAGTAGGGGTGCATTGAGCAAAGAGTATGATGATGCAGAGGGACACAAGCACCAGACACCCGATGGCCATGCCCCACAGCATTACTTGATGCATCCTTCCTGGATTCAATATCCTTACGAGAAGTGCCACGACGGCGAACTTCGGGACAGTGTGTGCAAGGACGTTTGGAGGAAATCCTGATATCGTAGACAGGACTGCCGCGGATTGTTGTTCTTGTGAAAGGGTGTCGGCATGCCGACCATTACCGCATCGAATGGCCCAAATTTCCAGAGCTATCGTCGCGTAGCTGAGAAGCTATTTAAGTAGAAATATGTCAGCCAACATTTTGGTCACCTTCAGGATTCAGACATTGCTTCTGGGGAGGGATTCAACAAACCAGAGATAGAATGGTGAGGTAGTCATCAAGATGAGTTCGTCCAAGGATCTTGATGCGAACAAACAGCCGCATAGCGACGAAGAAGGTGCTGATGCCGACAATGATGCATATCGCAACAATGATTCCAGGTCCTTTGTTGTCTGTGGAGTAGGAGATCGTAGTCAAACCATGACTTGTCATATTGCAGAACTGAGATGGTTTTGCGGCCAAAAGATGAACTCGAAACGTCCCAGTGCCTCCAAACGTGGGATTCAGACTCATTCAGTTTGAAATGGAATTCTGCTTTGGAAGCGAGACACAAATGTCAATGCCTAAAGTCTCCGCTAAAGAGGTCCTGCGGTGGTATGCGCCAAGAAGCAATCGGCTCAGGCTCGCAGAGCGTCGTGCCGCCGTTGGAAGAATGTTAATTAAGGGGAACCCGGTGGCCAGGCCCATTGCGGATTGCAGACGCAAGTACTCTCTCCTGAGCCGGTCCGTACACCCTTGAATAGAAATCGAAAAGAGGAAGGCAGCAAGAAAATATACCAGCAATCCCAACAACGATCCAACAGTCAGATTCAGCAAACCCCTGGCTCTCTCCAATTGTCGAGGTCGAGACTACGATAATGGTGGTCAGTTTGCCATCCATCTGCTGTGGGTACTCCCGTTTCCGCTATTGATTGCCTCTTTCAACCAAAAGATTCTGCTTGGAAGAAAGACATCGTGTTGGTTGGACATCAACCCAAGAGGTATTGTGGGCTGTTTGTTGCGCAATCTCGGCCCGGTCTTGGTGCAGAGCATCCAGCGGCCCCGCCGAACGGTCCAGGAGTCCCTCATTCCTCTCCACCTGGCATGGTATTCGTTACCAATCAGGTCCTCGCGTTGACAGACTCCAGAACCAACAGGAAACAACAACAGCTACTGCCTGTTGTGCCCGACGGAAGTCCTCATAGATGACTTGCGCAACAAATTCAGTGAATCAATCTTTCAATGCGCGGATCACAAGTCTAAGTCGAGGGAATCGCCGTTTCCTCCTTGTTCGCTTCTCTCCGGTAGTCTCATGGGCCCGGACGTTTCCACGCATCACTTTTGTTCGATTCTAAACGTAAATCAGGTAAATATTGGGGTTCGGAGTTTGCTCGATGTTGGAACAGGGTTAAGAACACGACCATCCAACAAACATACGTACGCCTATGGGTCCTTCATACCTGGTGCTGGGGACGGAGTATCGACCAATTATGGACATATTGTCTGGAAACTCACTGGACGTATCTCAGACACCCGCTGAAAGTACGTGCTACGTATACCTGATTCGTAAAACGTTGAAAGTGAGATGGGGATTCGGATACTTGCGCGCACAGCCTGTCGCGAACCCATATTGAATTGGCTCTTCATCGCCGCTGTGCCGTGTGGGACTTCAATCAATTCATATGTTGTGCCCTGCATTTCCACATGGTTCCAGACCAATGTCGTCCTCTCGTACGGACTGGCTACAACTGGAAGGTGCCTCCTCAGTTTGGTGTGCTGGATGATTTGTACTCCATATATCTATATGACCAACAAGTGCCTCCAGGGAAACTTGCTCTTGCCCCTTTAGCCCCCTACTCTTCTTCGATTCCTTGATTCTTTCCACCTCTCGGTTTCTTCCTCTACTATCCTCTCTATTTCATCCTCATTTGGGTCTTTAAGCCCATTACCCTGCATATTTGGACATCATGGGCTCTATCCCGAGCGAGATACCCCGCGAGGTTGACATATCTGTTGCTTTGGCCGCGTGCGACCTTTCAAGTGTGAATAAACATGTGATGAACATTGCCAATCTCACTAGCGTAATTGCTGAAGGTGATGACACCGCACGCCTCAGCATGTTGCAGAGCGCTCGCTTGTTGGTACATGCATTGGAGACACCACGCGAGACGATGATCAAGCACTGCTGGGCGCAGGTGAGGCGGCCTCCTTCTTGACTTTCAATGCACTCGCTAAAAATTGCCCATCAGCCAGCTGCTTTCACAGCTCTTACATACGCGGTTGACTCCGGCCTCTTCGCTTTGTTATCAAAGAGCAAAGAGCCTCAGAATGTGTCTGATCTCGCTCTAAAGCTTGGACACGATCCAGCGTTGTTGGGTGTGTCATTTGCTGCAAGACGATCCTTCTTGATGGAATCTCTACTTACTCCCCTTCTCTGAATCCAGGACGTATAATGAGACATCTCGGCGCAATGCTTTACATCACTGAGACCGGACCAGACGAATACAAGTCAACAAACTTCTCGGATGCGCTCACAATCACAAGCATGGGCGCTGGCTACCCCTGCGTGTAAGTCAAGTCTACTTTCCGATCATCTAATCCACATCACTCAAAAGAAAGCCCGTATTTCTTCGCGCATGCATTCCCATATTTCTGAGGTGTAAGCTGACCATCATCAACACCCAGTGCCGGAGCCTGCATGGAGTCCCTAGCCAAATTCCACGAGTTCGCCAAGAAAACCGACTACCGCGAACCCCACGATGTCTTCAACGGACCTCTACAATATGGATACAACACCAAACTCGACTGCTTCAGCTGGCTCGCAGCAAACCACCCTTACGAGATGCAATTCGCACAGCACATGGGCGCATACCGCCAAGGCCGACCAAGCTGGATGGATGAAGGCATTTACCCCGTGAAAGAACGATTGGTCGACGGCTTTCACGACTCTCAAGACAACGTGCTCCTTGTTGACGTCGGTGGAAGCTTTGGTCATGACATTGATGAGTTTAGGAGGAAGCATCCCGACGCCCCTGGTAGGCTTGTGGTCCAGGATCTTCCAACCGTTATCAATCAGATTGAGAAGCTCGACGATAAGATTGAGAGGATGGGACATGACTTTTTCACCGAACAACCGATCAAAGGTAATAACGCCCACCTTGTCTGCTGTACAAGACATCCAGGACTAATCCGCCCCGCGCTCAGGTGCCCGAGCCTACTACATGCATTCGGTCCTCCATGACTGGCCGGATAAAAAGTGCGAAGAGATTCTTGTGCGGACTACAGCTGCGATGAAGCCTGGATACAGCAGGTTGTTGGTCAATGAGAATTGCATCCCCGACATCGGTGCCGACTGGCAGAACACTGGACAAGATATCATGATGTTGACGCTAGTCAGTAGCAAGGAGCGTACGCGGGTGGAGTGGCAGAGTCTCCTAGAGAAGGCTGGTCTGAGTATCTTGGGTATCTATGGTGGCGGCAATGGTGTTGAAAGTTTGATAGAGTGTGAGTTAGCGTAGAATGCCTACTTTCAGAGTGTTGTTGCATAGGGTTGATACTCCATGCTGAATGTTTCATGTAGGCTGTTCATCAATCTTGTCCTTGCCTGTACCTGAGATGACATTGTGATGAAGAGGAGGTGTCGTTGCTCATATATGTATCTATCTGTTGTTCATTCTATCCTACTGCATTGCATAAGTATCATCAGATTGAGTTATTTCCTTATTTCTCGGGCACCACCAGAATATCATCCACATTGACAGCTTGTCCGGTTGCCAGTGACCGGTTGGCAGCAATACCAGTCAAGATCGACGCGGCACCATCAATGTGACTAGCTGCCCGCATGTACTCGTCAGACACTGGCTCACCGAACAGATCCGCAAGAAGAACGAGATCTCCACCGCCGTGAGCACCCTTGGCCTCACCGAGATCGATCTCCTGAGGAGGTCCGAAAAGCGGCCTAAGCAACATCGTCCGTTTCTCAATCGCGCCTTCTAAAGCCTGACTACCTCCAGAGTTCACGTAACTCTTCTCCACGACCTCGACCTCGAGACGACCACCCGTACCGTTGAAGTTGACGCGGAAGCCCTCCCACGGTGCGTATGCTGTGAGGGAGTATGTCATCACCGCACCGTTGCGGTACCGGATGAGCAGGTTCATCGTGTCTTCGATACTGATACCGTCACCAAACACGCTCTGGTCTCTGTAGTAGCTATCCTCGTGCTCTGCGTCGAGGTACATGGCCTTGAGTTGCGGGTTCTGGTCCAATTGCAGTGCAAACGGGTCGTCCTTTGCCGCCTCGCTGCCGTGCGCCCTGGTATAAAACTTCGTCACGCCCCTCGCCTCGGCGTTTTCTCGTCCGTAGAACTTGAGGTCGCCCTGGGCGTACACCGTCTGCGGTCTCGTCTGAAGCCAAAAGTTGACCAGGTCAAAGTGGTGCGTCGACTTATGCACGAGGAGGCCGCCCGAGTTGCGCTTGTCGCGGTGCCAGCGGCGGAAGTAGTCGGCGCCGTGATTCTCGTTGAGCATCCACTCAAAGTGCACGCTTGTCACCTTGCCGATGGCGCCCGACTTGATAATCTCAAAGATCTTTGTGTTGTGTGGCGCGTAGCGATAATTGAACGTTACGCGCACCTTCTGGCCTGTTCGTTCGACTGCCGAAAAGATCTCCCTGCACCGCGGCGCGTCGATGGTCATTGGCTTCTCGGTGACGACGTTGCAGCCTAGCTCCATTGCTCTGACGATGTAGATGTTATGTGTACGGTCCATGGTTGTGACAATGACCTCGTCCGGCTTGGTGTCTTTGATCATTTGGTCAAAGTTGGCCGCGATGTAGGTCGGGACCTCGCCGTGGCCGAGATCTTTCAATCTCGAGTTGGCATAGTTCATGCGTGTCTGGTTTGTGTCGCAGAGACCGACGATCACTGAAGTGCTGCTGTAGTCCTTTGCGATCGCCGTGTAGAAGAAGCCCGATCGGCCTCCGGTGCCGACGATGGCATAGCGCTTCTTTTGCGTTGTCTCTCCCATTTTGAAGGTTAGTTGTGTACTCGTCTTGTTTCGATGGCTTCAAGGTGGTCGAGTAAAGTGATGTTCAGTGCAAGGAGGAAACACGGTCAAGTGCACTGTTGAGGCCCTGGCTAGACGATGAATAGCAATGGGCACGGCGAGTTTATTGACAAACAGAATACCGCGTTATCGGAGTCGTCATGACTTCGGCGGATGGTATTCAAAGTCAGCGAGATCTCATGCAATCGCGGGCCCCAGTATGAATCCTACTCGGGATCAGATACCCCAAACGCCCGAATTTAGCCAAAATGGCAGACCGTTTCTGGGCGCGGGGGTTTGAATGACCGACTCATGAACCAGTCATTCGACGCTCACGATCCCCACACTGCGGGGAGAGGATGAAGCAGAACGCGGGGGGGCTCTCCGCCTCAAATGTCGGAAATGTCGGGGATACTGGGGTAAACCGAGGACTGGAGTCTGGGAGGGAGTAGCGTGCGGAGAGAGTTTGGGGAAGAAGTGGGAATAAGTGCAACGTCAGCCCAGAGGAACCCCCTTGTTGGTCCTCTCAACTTGGCTATTCCAGCCACCCGCTCGTAAACCGTAGATCGTTACCCCGGACTCTCATGAACTAGACCTGGATTTACCTGGTAGGGTTGCGCACGACTCGTAAGGTATACGATAGCCCTCAGGCGTTGAGCGGGAACCTGATTCGATAGAGACCCCTGATGTCTCGGCTTCGCAAATAGCCTGTAGTTTTCCCTCCAATGAGAAGTAATATTGTGAATTGGACTGGGGTGTTTCCGAGGGATCTCTTGGGTTTTGTCAAGCACCCGGCAAGCAATCTTGGCAACGTGCCATCCGACTTGGAGGGCAGACTTAATCTCCGGGTATTAGCAAAGAAGGCCAGCAGACACCACGCGATGGGCATACGCAACACGGGAGTCAGGTGTTGCCAAGGTAGATCGATGTTGAGCCTCCACGCTCGGCTTTGCCGTTCGTGCCCGGCTCAGAGGAAACCGGTTATTGGGGGCGGACAAGGGGGCTTGTTGCATGAGGGCATTTGACGGATAAGATGAGCGAGTCCGAACCACAACGCTGGGTTTCCGCTACTCTCCTTCTTTCCATCAGGGTGTTGCAGTGTCACTCTCCAAAAGCATATTCTCGACGTCTGCATCGCGGCACTACGAGATTGCTCTCAGCTCCAACGACACCTGTTAGGGTTTTCTTCGTGCGAGATCGACTTTGAGATTCAACATGGCTTCTCAGGTTCCGGCTGAGGATCGAGCCGGCGGTCCGACCGTCGACGCGATCGAGCCCGTCCCCGAACCATCAACACCGGCGAACACGGTCCAAGAAAAGGCGGCAAAGTTCCTCGCAGAGCACGGAGGCGGTGACACGACTTTCACGTATGAGGAAGAGCAAGCCGTTCTGAAGAGGATCAACTTTCGCATTCTGCCCTTGATTCTTGGGGCGTATTTCTTTCAGCAGATGGATAAGAGTTCCCTCAGGTGAGTGAATCTGCACCTAGGCCGCCAGATATAATTGGGTCGCTGATGGATCGACTCCGAAAGCTATGTTTCCATCTTCGGCATCAAGGAAGACGCACACCTCGTCGGGAAGCAGTACTCCTGGCTCGGTTCGATTCTGTACATCGCCCAACTCGTCATGCAACCCGTCGCCGCCTGGATCCTCGTTAAACTCCCCAACGGGAAAGTCATCGCTGCCGCCATCTTCCTCTGGGGCTCTTCGCTGGCCATCATGTCTTCGTGCACCGACTTCAAATCCCTTCTTGGCCTAAGATTCATGCTCGGCTCTTTCGAGGCCATGATTGCGCCGTCGTGCTTGGCTGTTACGACGACATGGTGGAGAAGAAGCGAGCAGACGTTGGTCACTAGTTCTTGGAACGCCATGAACGGTGTGACCTTCATCGTCGGAAGTCTCTTCACGTATGGTCTGGGCCACATCAACAGCGATAAGCTCTACAAGTACCAGATCATCTTTTTGTAAGTTGTTGAACCAAACTTGAGGCGGACAACTTTGATTCTGAGAATGCCTTGCTAATTTTGTCCGTGACATAGGTTCTGCGGCTTGCTCACCGTCACCTACTCCGCCGTTGTTCTCATCTTCATGCCCGATTCGCCCATGTCAGCCAAGTATCTGACCGAGAGAGAAAAGGTCATCGCCGTTGAGAGACTTCGTGCGAACCAGATGGGTATTCAGTCTGGAGTCTGGCGCTGGGACCACGTCTGGGAGACGTTCCTGGACTTGAAGACGTGGTGCTGGTTCATTCTCATCATTGCTATCTCGTACGTCCCTCAAACCAGAGTCTACTTACGTATGGGCTGTAATACTGACGTTTTTCCACAGCATCGCTAGTGGTGGCATCTCAACCTTTGGTAACTTGATTGTCCAGTCATTTGGATATAGCAGTTTCACAACAATTCTGTTCAATATTCCCTTTGGAGCCATTCAGATTATCGCAATCATGGGAAGCGGCTGGATCGCCACTAGGATCCAAAAGAAGGGCATCGTCATTGCAGGCGTGGCAATCATCCCTGCCATCGGTACCGTCCTGATGCTTACCGTACCGCGTGAGCACAAGGGTGTTTTGCTGTTCGGATACTACTTGGTAAGGCTACAGTTGATGATACAATAAGACGCACGACGTACTGAACTTGCATCAATTAGGTCTCTGCGCTAGCTGCCATCACCCCTCTTATCTTTACATGGCAGGCACAGAACACCGCCGGCGACACCAAGAAGAAGACCACATCCGCTGTTGTTTTCATCGGCATGTGCACGGGCAACATCATTGGACCGCTATTGTATTCCGTTGATGACGCCCCGGTGTATCGTCCTGGTCTGATTTCCAACCTCATCATGTTTGTCCTCGTCGCCGTCATGGGAGCGTAAGTGGCCATCTCCCTCCTTTTTCCTCTCGCACAATGTTGACTGACTGGTTGTTCAGCCTGATTCCTCTTTACCTCAAGTACCTCAACGTTCAGCACGCTAAGCGTCGCGAAGCGCTCGGCAAGAGCACATTGATTGTTGATGAGTCGATGATGCGCAACAAGGATAAGCAAGAGGGCAAGGCGGTCGAGATCGAGGAGGACGCTCAACACCAACACCGTGCGATTGAGGAAGATCACGGTCTGCAGGACATGACGGATCTGAAGAACGAGGACTTTATCTTTGTGTACTAGGAAGTCGTTGACATACCGACGCGAGACGGGGTACTTGAATGTACATTGATTTTGGCAACCACAACACCTGGCATTTTGATGCACGATCGGTTGAGTGAGCGTTTGATTTATTTGAAAGACATCTGATGACTAAAGGTAAGGTACCTGGTCGTAAGCCACCTAGGCACCAGGGCTGTGGCTGTTTGTGGCCCCTTATCACCAGACAGGCAGCGCAGATAAGACGTTTTCTCGGTGTGAGAGGTGAGACCAAGGTGAGTGGGAAGCTGACCGATGCACGGATGTTCCTCACCACTGGCTCGCTTCCGCATTCGGCTAGTAGGCAGGTGTGACGCCCCCACCCTGTTTCTTTGCAGCAGACCCACATTCCTCGGTGACGAAACGAGCACAGACGACAAATGTTCCAGTTCCTTGAGAATTAATCTTTTTCGTTTATTCAAGTTGTTTTGGCTCGAAGGCCTCTGCTGATATCAGGAAGAAAGAAAAAAACGCTACGGCTAGTGTGTCTTTTTGCCTCCACCACGAAACGCCATGCGTCGATCATCAAGACCAGACCGAAAATGCTACTGCAGGAGAAAGTAAAAACAAGTTTATCGTCAAGAGTCATAAAAAGCATTACCTCCCCCCCTCGTCTCTACCAAAACTCATTCTAGTTGCCTGGCCTGATCGATAAGCAAGCCCCGAGTCGCCAGCTTCTCGGGTTCTCGATACTGTCATCGCCATTTCATCCCTTGAGACCGTTACTTGGTCTGCTGCACGATGAAGGACGATGCCTGGGCGATGTAGTCCTGCTTTGAGAAGTAGCCGAGATGGACGGTCAAGTTCTGGCCTGAGGCGCAGAAAAGATCCGTGTCATCACAGAAGGACGCGAACTTGCTTGTCAGACTCTGGCATGGACCGAGGTCCATACGGGGGAAGATCTGCGAGGCAATGATCAGTCACACGGGAACGGAGATGCGATTGAGGCCTGAAGTACATACGCCATTCTTCTTTGAGGTTCCCTTGGCGAAGGGCTGGCCAGCGATGAAGGTTGGGTCGCCGAACAAGACGACGGCAGCGACTTTTGAGCCATGTCAGCAATCGGGTTACGACTCTCATGCCGCATCGAAGATCGATGGACTTACTCTTGCTTCCGACCATGGGTGCCTGGGCAACGGTCGTGTTGAAGTTAGGGCCATCTGTGGTACCGCAGAGGGTATCCAGCGACACTTGTGCGCCCTGCAACATGTCAGACACAGCGTCATCGTATCAACTTCACGGTGAACACATACCTGGGAGTATCCCATCAAGACGAGCTTCGACTGGGGGCACTGCTGCGCTTGCTGGTTGAGAAGGGTCGTCATGTTCATGACACCAGCCGACACGGAGGGCGGATACGGATCGAGCTGTGCCGGGTACACCAACGGCGTGATGACGGAGCCGGGAATCTGCATTGATGCGTTCATGGCAATGTTGCCCAACAGACCGGCACCCTGCGCCTCGAGACTGCCGCGAGCTACGATAATGTTGACCGGTGCGCAAGCGGCTGGCGGGCCCGGTGGGGGAGGCTGCTGTTGAGGCAGGGCCAGAACCATGGGGACAAGGGCGGCGAGAGCCGACAGACTGATTTGAGGCTGCATCCTTTCGACTGTGAGATGTTGTTCTTCTCAGAGTAGGTGGATCACAACAGGAGGTGGAAGGTGTCTGTGTATTTTATTGAAGGATGGAAGTCGAGAAGGATATCTGAAAGGATATCTGAATGGAGAAAAAAGGTTGGTTGGCCCGATCCATCCAAGTTCGTGGGGTCATGACCGTCTTCTTGTACTGACCTCCATCCAGAATCTGGGACGAGAGAGAACGACACGTCCCTCGGCATCTCGAGAGGAGTGGGCCACCACCACACCCTCCATGTGCTGAAATGGGGGTTTTGACATCCGCTGCCAGAGCCTCTTTTGGAATCTCTGATATCACAGACATGCAGAAGCACACAGGATGATCCCTGTCTGGGTTTTGGTGATTTGCCTGTTGGCAGGGCCCTTTCTCTTCCCCGAGAACACCCTTGACGTGCTCACCCACGTCCGAGCCACTCACGAAGAACCCCTGGAGAACTTCAGCGCGACTTTGTCCCGAGTTGGTGTGGATTTGCAACCTTTCCCCGATCGGGGCATCGTGTGAGAAGAGACTGGGGATTGGGGGATTTGGGGCATTGTGGGAGGGCAGGAGAGCGGCCAGTGCCATCTTGCCGCAGAGCCGGAAACACGCACGAGATGGGATGAAACTATTCCCAGAATACTGCGCCGGCTGGCATACTGACACACACACACACACACACACACACGACTATAACCTTACTCACACAAATCACTGACTTGCGTTCTCTCTTTCGCATACAGACACACGCAAACGCACAGCACATACATACACACACACACACACGAAAAGAAGTACACACGAACCTTTATTTACAAATCTCTGAACATGTCATGTGGGAGCCGACAAATACTTGTACACGAACACCACCAATTGGCTGGGCTTTGTCATTTTTGCCTCTCGGCTGCATATACGGGGCGTATGTACTGAACTACAGCAGTCAATAGCAGCGACCGCGGCACAAACAAAAAGTCTGATTCTCAACATGAACGGATGGAGGAGAGCAGTTCCCACCTCCCGAATAATATCCTACGCATCGGGTGATGCCCACACCCTCCGCCCGTCAAACCAGGTGGCCTTGATCTCGCCCTTGAGCAGGCCCTGCGGCGTCCAATCCATCTCCGCCACCACAAAGTCCGCGCGCTTGCCAATCTGCAGAGAACCCGTCCGATCCTCCGCAAACACGCTCTTTGCAGTTCCGAATGCGCCCGCCGTGATAGCCTCGCACACGCCCAGCTTAAAGTGCTCGTTGACGACCACGTCGTACCCCGGTTCCCTGGCGGACCGCCGCGTCGTCGCGACGTAGGCGTTCTGCAGCGGCGCCCAGGGGGCCGTGGGGCTGTCGCTGCCGAGTGCGAGCAGCGCGCCGTGATCTGCGAATTCGCGGTAGGCAAAAGCGCGCTCGCAGCGGTGGGCGCCAATGAGGCGCGGCCAGGCGCGGAGGATGGCCGGGTCGGCGTGGACAGGCTGAATCGAGGCCGTGAGGCCCAGCTCACCCAGATGCTTTGCGTCCTCGGGGGATGCCATCTCAATGTGCTCGAGGCGGTGGCGGCGGCCAGGCGTGGCGTGGTTGGCGAGGGCGTTGACTGCGTTCTTGATGGCTGCGTCGCCTATCGCGTGCAAGGCGATTTGCAATCCGGCGGCGTCTGCCCTCGCGACCACGGGGCCGAGCCACTCGGGGCTCCAGAAGGGCGGGGGGGAACCCACCTCGGCATAGGGCTCTGACAGGTGGGCAGTGCAAGCGTCGATGATGCCGTCGGTGATGATCTTGATGCCTACGATGCGCAGGTCGGGGGAGGTGGCCTTGTTCAGCTCGTTGTGGAGTTCGATGGCCCGATCGACCTGCTTGAAGCGCTCCTCTTCGGATTCGGATGGCTTGATGAGCCAGTAGGCGTGGATGCGCATGGGCAGGTTGGGTTCCTCGGCGCGGAGCGAGCACGCTGCGTCCCATGCCGGCTCGTCCATGGCCATCTCAATCAGTCCTGTGTAGCCTGATGCGTTGTAGGTCTGCACGGCATCCTTCATGGCGTCCATCCGATCTCTCTTAGGGGCCACCTGGGCGAGATGAGGCCACACGATGGTGAGCACGGCGGCCTCGCTGAGGAGACCCGTCGCTTTGCCCTCGGCGTCGCGGTGGATCTTGCCTCCTGACGGGTCCGGCATGTTCTCGATGCCGAGCTCCTTGATGCCGGCTGTGTTGCACCAGGTCGAGTGGAGGTCCTTTGTGTCGATGAAGATTGGTCGGGGGTCAATGTCGTCGAGCATGGTCTTGTCGACACCGTCGGGGGTCATGGAATGCATCCACAGCTTGCACATGATGCGCGGAACATCTGGGTTGGCGACGGCGTACGCCTTGATGGCGGCGCGGATCTCGTCCAGTGATGTGCAGTTCTCGAGGCTCACTTTGCGCAGCGACTGGCCGAGGAGGAGGAGGTGCACGTGGCCGTCGATGAAGCCCGGCAGGACTGTCCTGCCTTCCAAGTCATGTGTGGTGACCTCTCCCGATGTGTGTCTTGCCTTGAGGTCCTCCGCTGTGCCAATGTTCTCAATAATGCCGTTGGCGACAAACATGCTCTCGGCAAAGGTGGGTTGTGTCTCGAGGCTGGCTTCGGCGCTGTGCAGAAAGATGCGCCCGTTGACGAAGAGCTCCCCTGCGCCTGCTACTTGTTTTGCAACTTGCGCCATGATTGTGATGTTTCTATCCTTGCGTTTGCGCCCAGTCTCGTATGCTCAAAATGTTTTGCGACAGAGGAAATCCGTTTGCGCCTGCGTGTGTCGCTGCAATGTGTCGTTATTGACTCGGGTGGTGTGAGGGAGGGATATGGTCGGCTTTGCTGGTGAGGGGCAGCCCGCCTCGGCCTGCGTCGCTGCGGATTGCGGACCGCGGGGTTCGCATGGTGGGGTTGCGCTGGGAAGGATCTGATAAGATCTGATATGAGGCCTTTCCCCTGCAACTGGAAGGTACCTTATCTCGGTGGACTCGGTCAAGGTGGGGTGAAGGATTCGCTTCACCGAGGTGAATGTGTTGACGCCTTCCTCTTCCTGCACTGCGTAATAGAATGGACCTGGGAAGGGAAAGAACCGCCGGTAGTAAAATTGAACTGCACGGTGAGCCGATTAGGCGCCAATCGTGGCAACCATGCTAATCTGCCGTCTTGGAATTGAGGCTATTCCCAATTGTGCACTCGATATCCCAGAAATCAACGTCGAACCCAGATGCTCATCATCGTTGCCGCCTTCAATTCTCTCCTAGTGCTTTAATTCGAAACTTATGCCGAAGGACGGCTTTTCGATTTTTGACATTGTCTTTCAGATCCCACCTGGCCTTTCTTGAACGTCGGCCGAACCTTCTCTCTCAAAACACTTGAGAATCCTTGTCTCTTCGGGGTAAGGTACTTGCCGTCCACACTTGCTTCTCATTGCTCCTTCGTTCTCATCCTGCCAAACTTCAAAGGCAACTCTCAATTACCACGGGTATTTAACCACACTGATTCTTTCAGCCCCACTTCCCCCAGACAACTTCAACCCATCCTCTCCGTCTTCTCAAGTACCTTCCCCAATCACTCCAAGTTCAACATTCTCTCTTTCTTCTCACTCGATCATACTACTTTCTAGTTTCTTCATCATTTTCAATCTCTGGCATCGCAACTTGAGATCTCAGGCGCGCGGATTCCATATCATCGTTCTGATTTTGCACCTATTTGCATATGGACAAGCAACTTCCTTTCCTCGACATCGTTTCAACTTTCATCACAAGAGCTCGATGTAACGAAAGGGGTTTCACGCGCTGGGGGCTTTTTTTCTTCTTCCGATTCTTCAGAATTGCGAGACGTTACTTCCGACTCAATACAGCTAAGAGACGTTCCTTCCCAGTTGCACAATGGACCCCAGTCAGGCAGTCATCGGAGTGAAGGCAGAGCAGCATGATGACATCGAACCAGTTGCTCTCTTCAAGGAAGAAATCAAAGTGAAGGGCGAGCGGCATGAGGATGTCACCGCAGATGCCTCTCTCAACACAGAGATTAAATCTATTGGGCAGCGAGCTCTACTGACGTTCTCATACATCGAAAGGATGAGAAAAGTCAAAGACCCAGATCTCTGGCAGCTGTTTTACGAGAAGGTTCTGCCGCTTTTGGACGACCTCCAGCCAGCTTGCGAGACCATTTCTTCCTCTCGCAAACTTCAGCCTGCTCTTAAAAGGGCAGCAACTCACTGGATTGACCAAATCTCTGATCTTCGTGATCAGGCGAAGCGCTCCCATCAAACTGTCATCGGTGTCCTAGGCAACACGGGAGATGGCAAAAGCTCAACCATCAACGCTCTACTAGATGAACAGAGGTATGATCAAACGCTCAACTCGCAGGATAGAACTCAGCTGATTATGTTTAGCTTGCTTCCCACGAACTGTATGCGCGCATGCACCGCTGTCGCCACCGAGGTTTCTTACAATCATGATGAAGACGAAGAGAACCCATACTGCGCGGAAGTTGAGTTTGTTTCTCGAGAGGAATGGGCCAAGGAAGTCAACATACTGCTCATGGAATTCCTCGCTGAAGAGACTAATGAAAGAAACGATTTGGACCCGGAAAGTGATGCAGCGAAAGCCTTGGCAAAAGTTCAAGCGGTCTATCCGTCATTGAGCCTGGAAGATTTGGCAAGCAGCACCTCGGCCCAGCTGGCTACCCATCCAAGCGTGGATCGCCTTCTGGGTACCACCATGACGGTGAAATGCGACAATGCACAGGATATCCGCGAGCAACTCGAACCCTACGTCGACTCGAACGACAAGGATGACGAGACGGCGGCATTCTGGCCTTTGGTGAAGGTTGTTAGAATCTTTACCAAAGCTAGAGTGCTCGCAAACGGTGTCACAATCGTAGACTTGGTATGTTAGGCTTCATGTGGAAATCGATTGTAAGGAAGATAGCTGACATTAAATCTGGCAGCCCGGCCACCAGGATTGGGATGCAGCCAGAGCTGCGGTAGCAAGCGAGTACATCAAGTGCTGTTCGGGGGTCTGGGTTGTGGCTCCAATCAACAGAGCTGTTGATAACAAAACAGCCAAGGACATCATGAGCGACTCTATCAAGCGTCAACTCAAGCTTGATAGAGCATTCTCGGCTTTGACCGTCATTTGCTCAAAGACTGACGACATGACGCTCAGCTCTGGGATCGAAAGCATGAAGTCGAAGCTGGACAAGGATACTAAGACAGCATGGGGCCAGGTTCAAGCCCTAGGTCGGCGCATCGCGGCTCTGGAGAAGGAGCTCATGGTTGTCCGAGGTCGTCGCAAGACATCTCGGGTTTCAACCAGTAGCCTCGACACGGGTCGCGCAGCGAAGAGAGCGCGAACCGAGCCGCCCAGTAAGCAAGTCGAGAGAGGCACATTCGATACCTCCTCCGAACTGAGCAATGATGATGGTGTCGTCGACTCCGATCCGAATGCTGAGAAGCGCAAAGAACTCGTGGAGTTAACAGAAGAAAAGCGAGAGCTGATGGATGAGGTCCATGCACGTCTGATTCGGAGGCGCAACCAGCTTTGCCGAGATGCTGTCAGGAAGCACCTCACTAAGGGTTTCAAAGAGTAAGTGAGAAACCACGCCATAAAGCCGTTGAAACTAATTGATAACCAACTTAGTCTTGATCGGCATGATCCGGCCAACACCAATGGACATGGCCAAGCTGACGAGGAGTTCCGCGACTACGACGGAATGTCCGCTTTGACTCCTGTCTTCTGCACCAGCAGCCTCGTATACCAGAAGATGCAAGGCCTTGTGGCCGATAACGATGATGATACCCCTGGCTTTGACACCGAGCAGGACACAGAAATTCCTCAGCTCCAAGCTCATGCTCAGAAGCTGACCGAAGAGCTTCGAATCGCGAAGTACCAGGAGATGCTTAACAGTATCTGCCAAATCCTTAACTCCATCGCGATATGGGCCCAGGACACGGCAGAGACTACAGCCACGATCGACGGGGACCGTCTAAAGGAGATGCTGGCACGCTTCAATGTCGTGAGTATCGCCTCCATGTTGGTTTAATGAAACGCGGAAATAACACTCAGTAGGCTTTGAATGGTGAGGTCGAGGATTGCCGCGATAAGTTGCACATGGCAGCAGAGACTGTTCTGTATGAGGAGATGAAGCGCTTGAGCTCCGCTGCCAGTCGGGCGGCAGTTCCTACGGCAATTGGCTGGGGCAACATGAACTTCTCTACGCTAAAGGCAACGTTTCGCCGCAGCGGCATATGGAAGTCGAATAATTTCAACGAAGACTTATTAAGACCTATCACGGATAACCTGACAGAGACTTGGGCCAACTTCTTTCAGTCCAGTATCCCAGGTGTGCTCGACAGCTTCTCTGTCTCCGCGACTCACCGACTAGGCGCGTTTCATGAGGATGTCATGAAGCAACTTGGGATTCAAGACTACGATCACGATGATTCACCTACAATCGTCCAGCTCAATCGGCAGCTCGACCTCCACAAGTCAAAGATTGTTCGACTTGCCGCTCAAAGTCGAATGGGAGTCGATGATGCTCAGAAAGACGCCAACAGAGCGTTGACTACACCAGTTGCCGAAGCAATGACCCCTGGCTATGAGGAGTGTGCTCAGATGCGTGGTGAGTATGATTCCGTTGCAATAAATGTCTTCCAGAATCCCCAGGGAAAGGCTTTTAGGTACCTATACTAATCAGATTGCAAACCTACACAGGAAATGGATCAGTCAAGAAGATCAAAGCCAGAATTGAAGAATACGTTCTCAACCGGAAGGTCAAGATGTTCCGCGACGCAATCAGAAACGTCAAGGACGTCCTCGAAGACGGCTTGAAGATGGTTGGTGAAGACATGGCGGCCGATATCAAAAATATCGGAGTCACTATGGAAGGTGACTACATACTTGCACTGGCAGAGAAGCAGGAGTCGGCACGTCGTCTGGAGGAGGCGTCTAAGAGGGAAATGCTTGAGTTCTTGGAGCGTGCCGCGGAGCATTTCAGATAGATGGGCATGCGGCATTTCCAATTGAGATGGGGAGATGGAGATTGAATCGAGAGACGTCAGCGGAGAACTTCGTTGAAACATTAGCATTAGACTTCATTTTATCTCAAGTCGTTGATTCACTTCGATCCAGAGGCCGATTTCATTCAAAACCGATAGATCGAGCGACAGACAATTCTACTGAACTCATCTCTAGGGGTGAAGACACTCAAATCGCCATACGGCGTGGAGTAGCTTCGAGTTTTGGGGACGTCAGAGGAATTGTATCATGTCATGGGTCTGGTATAAAGGATACGTTTAGGCACCGTGGTAAAATATTGATGTGATACGGAGGGATAGAGAAGGCAACCTAAAGGAGAGATGCAGAGTCAAGTATCAACATTGCCTGTGTCCAAGCTTGGCTATATGGTCTCACTCGTTTTGATATGCAAGCTACTCATGAAGGAAAGCATACATTATAGAATGAAAAGATGAAGGTGCCATTATATAGAAAAGGGAACGACTGAAGGGACGACGGGAAAGGATGCAAGAACTTTTGCGGTCTCAACATACAAGGCCTGAACCGGAGCAAGCACGAATGCTCTTCGAATGCAGAGAGTGAGCCCCGAACGCCGCAAGGCCGTCAAGGCCCTAAAGCGGCGCTGCATGGGAGTTCGGGCAAGGCGGAGACGTGAGCATGTTGATGGATTTCAAGTTTTGTTGATTTGAGTACCTTGACGGAGACTTCAATCTTTTGTGCCTTAATTCCGACAAACAGACACAAGGCACCAGCATTACTATTTACCTTACGCCACCCGCCATCTCCGGCTGTGTCGTTGAATACGCTCCTCTTGAACTTGTTTCACATGACATTACAACAACATAATGCCTTGCTGACCCCCATCTTTCGAGGGGGCGTTCTCCTGGTTGTACTTTTCCCAAGGTGAACTTTACTCTTTTTTCCTATCTCCGATCATGAGCTCTTCTCCATTACGCCTCTCAGAGACGAAAGTGCGATAATACAATAGGTGCACCGTTTTTTACATCGTATGCTCAGGTAAGTTATATTCAGCGGTGTCTCACTGACTTGTCTTAACCGCATCTTTCTAACTCACTCCAGAACGGAATGCTCAACGGCGCCCGTAGTGCTGCGACGCAACAAAAGGCCATGGACGATGCCATGGACAACGAGATGAAAACCAGGCTCAGCTTGGTGACCAAAATTCGGGAGGAGCTTGATTTCAAGAGACGAACGGGCTTTTTCAGCATCTATAGAGCGGGCTTCTGGAGTCTTCTCATGGTCCTGGATATCGGTCTGCTCCAGGACCTCTTGCACAAATTACAAACCCTTCGGCCCCTTCCAATGAAAGAGAAGAGCGCATACATACGTTGTCTCGAGCATCTCACATATGCTTTTCCGCGATTCATCAGACTATGCAAGTAACCCTGCGATGCCATTTGAGTAAGATACTACTTTAGCATGCTAATAATGCGATAGTTCTTAGTCAATGGGTTCCTGATGACGGATCTGGTACCATGACGCCTGAAGAACATGCCCAATTCGAAATCGAACGAACAAAAGTAAGAATATAAATTTGCTTCACTTTGGATACTACTGATGACTACGTGTCAGGCGCGGGGTCGCGATGGGGGTCTTTGCATTGCTACTGGTGTTGCGGACCCGGAAATCTGTTACAACGTCGCTGCAATTATTTGCCCTCCTGAAAGTCTGTTCCTACTGACCAGCTTTGTACATTCTGCAGCAGTGGTCGGATGGGATGAAGACTTTTACGCCAGGATCAAGTCAAAGCTTTCAGAAAGTCGCAAGGGCACTACAACCCTGATGACGAACATGCTGTGTCTAAGCCGTCAGCTAGAGCCCAGCTGGTCCGAAGGACTCTTCGCCCTGGAGCCCCTTGAATCACTCGACGACAACTCATCCCTGACCATAATTCGACTAAGGGTTCATTGGCTGAGACGTACTAGGATTGCGTCTATGGCTAGCAGGATTGCAAAGTCCTTTTCCACAGACCCCCGCGATGTTTTTCTCGAAGAGGAATGGAGTCACGTCAACTCTCGCCCGATCAAAGATGGATCTATCATTGAGATCTCGGCTGAGAGCCAGGATCAGCTCCCAGATCGAGACTTGCTTCGCCTGAGGTGGCTTCTGATGAGGCTCCATGCTTTATCTGGGGCGCCGGACCCCCGTATATACCCTCATGGCCTGAGTGAGATTGGTGACATGATGGTTGTAGGGGGCATATACGATGACGACCACTCGGAATATTACGAAGAGGGGGGGGGGTAAAATGACACCCAAAAGAAAAAAATGAAAACATCCTCACCAGTTGATCAGGCGGGTTGAACCGTCTGCTGTTAAATATCTATCTTACTTTACCTTGTCATGAAGAATGACCATTTTCAACCGCCAAAACAGGCTCACTTTAACTACTATTTTCGATACTTTACTACGGACAATAAGTTATGGACTTTTCAGCAGAGTCGTTGCCTAGAGCGGCCTGTCTTAATGCCTCTAAGAGAGTAGTCATCACGATAACTACACCTGGACGCATTAGTTATCTTGGGTAACGAAAGCGAAAGCTAAAGACTAGAACCTCCGCGCACTCACAGCTAGACCATGACGTCATTAGAGCACCTGTACTTCAAGCTCTGCTCCTTTTTCACTAGATCATGGACAAGAAAGTCGCTTAGGTACCTATTTACAACGAAAGCCTGAGTGGCAGATGTCTCTACGACGGAGCCTACCTAAATCTTCGATGTGCCCAATCAGGACACGTCACACGCGCATAGGGTTGTGCCAATGACATTGCCCAGGCCATTGATTCTCTGCATGTCGCATCAGTCAAGCAGGCTGGGGAGTGGCAAAAGTGGTCATTCTTTCGAAGACTGAAGGCCGAGGACCTAACCATTGAACATTCGAGGGACGAAGGTGCAGACGCCTAACGCATCCACACATCCCTCTGTCCCAGTCGACGAGAAATCACCGAGATCAGAGGTCAGCCATTGTCTGGCAGATTGTCAACCTTGACAAGGCATACAAGGGAGGCGAGCGTCAACCGGAATACCTTATTTGCAGGGTGTCGACGAAGTGACTCGCTTTACAGAATCTCCTCTCTGGGCGATGTGCAGCTGGGTGGTCTTGGCTCTGCAATACGTGGTCCAGTCAGAGATGAGGAAGCTCTTCGCGTGGTGGTTTTGGGAAACACTGGCGATAAATTTGCGTTTTGCTGGGTAGGCAGACTTTTAAGGCGCCCCCTCTGCTGATGAAAAGGCTTGGGAGGCCCGCATACATAAGTCATGGCTCCCACGCATTGTTTCGACAAACATTGACAACCTGTCCTATCAGTTTTCCCTGGGCCGAGACGCCTGATTTTGTTGCAAAGGGTCTTGTATTATCATCGACTGATATCAAGCAAACCCAGTTTCAATGAGTCGCAACGATGGAAATCCAGTCGGTGGTGACGAAGAGGCGAGCTATCCTTTGACGGACGGTGAAATTGATGAAATCTTTCGTCCTGTAATGGAAAGGTTTCTGTTGTCCGTCCCGGCAGAGGACAGAGCTCAGATGCAGAGTTTCCGAACGAGACAAGATGTCGAAGCGCACATAAAAGCTCTGGCTGTTGGAGACTCCAGACTCCCGTCTATGCCGAAGAGCGTGGATAAATTTTGCCAGTCAATGGCTGGGTTGTCCAAGCGACTCGAGCCGTACTTTTCCGCTATCGATAGCTACTCCTCGGTCAAACCTGAAATCCTCGGTCTTATCTGGGGCACTGTTCAGTTCCTATTCAAAGTAAGTTGCATCTGCATTAGGGCGGTCTACAGGAATTGCACAAGGAGATTGAACTCACAGGAGATAGTTGTGCAGGAACTACGAAAGCTTCATGGAGAAGCTCGCAGATATGATCAGCCAGGTGACTAACGATCTGAGATTGCACGAGCGGTACGCTCTAAGCTCTATGAAGATGGCCCATGGCCTGAATAAGTCGGCGTTTGCCACATGTACAAGGATGATGGCCGACGCCCTCGTCATGTTATACTTCGATGTCTTGGAGCTACTATGGACAGTCTGCAATCTATTTTCCAAAAGGAAGAACCACCGTGAGTCAAAGTTCTTATCTCATCCATGGTGAGGCTAAATCGTCCCATCTCAGGATTTCAAGATATGCTACGTTTAGGCAAAATCTTTTGGGTCCCTTTCGATGACCACTTTGCGGACTTTCGGCGCAAGTTCAAAGCGCACCAGGCGTTCCTAGAGTCCTGTCTCCGGAGCGAGCAGATGACCGCGCGTATCATGGCTTTTCAACAGCTGAAGCAGCAGAACAAGGACGAGCTGGATCGGCTAGCACAGATCCAGAAAGAAGTTGACAAACTGAAGCGTATGTAACATTCCTTATGATTTATCGCACCTGTTTCTGACGTTGAAGACGACCCCAGAAAACAAGTTCGCAAGCCTGAAGCAATGGCTGAACCCTGATCCCTGGACGACTGCTTTTGAGAATGCTAAGAGACGTCGCCACCCGAATACCTCCACCTGGATTCTGGATCATCCGTGCTACCAAGGGTGGATGGAAACATTCCGTAACAACGGCCAAGAGACGGAGGCCCCAACCAATGAAGACACACTGTTTCCGCAGATCCTCGCGCTCCAAGGTCAGAAGGTGGTACTCTGTCTCTAGGAAAGTCATCGCTAACGCGCCTTCGACTTAGCAAAGCCTGGATACGGCAAGTCTGTTCTGTGCACGCAGATTATTGAAGACCTTCTTCGCGCTTCTGCTGATAGAAAGCAAGATGGCGTACCTGGGGGAAGTGTTGTCTTTTACTTTTTTGATAAGCAGACCGCGTCAGAGCGCGACTACTCAGACGCATTCAGGGCCATCATTACCCAATTACTTCACCAGAACCAAGATCACCCAGAATTAATGGACTTGGGTTTCATTATCAGGGACTTTTCTGGTAGTGGTCAACTGAACGGGTCGACAGAGGACCTGAAAGCTCTCTTGTCACTGATTCTTCGCAAACTCAGAGAGCCAACCCTAGTTCTAGACGGACTTGACGAATGCATCGACGTTCATCGCTTTCTTCAAGACATTCTAGCCGTCACCGCCTCCACTAAGACCCGAATCATTTTTTCCAGCAGACCGAACATAGACTACCACCGCTACATCCATAGGGGGATGGAAAGCGTGTTTTTGGAGGAAGAGGGCAATCTCCAAGACATCAAGAGTTTCCTGTTCCCGGAAATCAACCAGCTCGTCCAGAGTGAGCTACTAATATTGGAAGACACGGCCGAGGAAATCACATGCATGATAGCGGAAAAGTCGCGCTCCATGTTCCTTTGGGCAAGCCTGCTGGTGGAGCACCTTAAGTCCGAGATGATGACGCCCGAGGACCGGCTGGAGGTCATCAACGACATGAGCCTATTCCCGGAGCTGGACTCGCTATACGCCAGGATTCTCCACAAGCTGCACAGTTTACACAAGAGCAGGGGCTCTCAAAGGAACCTGCGGCGCTTATTTGACTGGATCTGTGTCGCTGCCCGCCCTCTGACGGCGAGAGAGTTACGTGAAGCAATTGCTCTCCGGGTTGGCTCCGCTACGAAAGCCAGTCAGAGAATCAAGTATTTTGAACAGTCCATTATAAGGATGACAGGATCCCTGGTTGAGGTCGCCAGCGACAAAACTGTAAGGTTCATACACGCGTCTGTCTTGGAGTTCTTTACCGGAGCGATGGTTGAGTTTGGGGCCCCTCCACCAAAAGATAGCCCGTTCAGGATTGACGTGGACGCCGTTCACCGTTGTATCGCGGCGGACTGCCTATCATATATCATTCACGACGGACCCCGAGTGCCTCTCTCGTCCGCCATTGGCACGGATGTCACGAGCCCTAAAGTCCTGGCCAAGTACAATCTCATGCTTTATGCTACCCAGTTCTGGGGGTTTCACGTGTTCAAGGCTTTGGAAAGCTGGGAGCCTTCCTCGAACACTTTCGTTGCTAAGAAAGATCCACTCATGGCGACACTGATTCAGAACTTGGATCGGTTTCTTTCAGACCCCGCCGTCGTCACTGGTTGGACTGAGGCGGCTTGGACATTTCGAGTGGAGCCATCCCTAGGAGAACTGCCATCAATGGTATTCAAACTGTCCATGTTGCGAGACCTTGCGTTGGGGAGAATGTTGGAGGACTTTGCTCGTGATCTCGAAAGGATGAACACCCAGTGGAGACATATTTTGGCAATAGATCCTTGGGAGATTTGGGAACCAAGCATTTCGGCATTCATGAAGTCGCCGTTCTGGGTACAGAGCCAAGATGCCACGGTCACTTCACTAAGTGAGACGAGCGCCTCACTCGTACCTTCGGGAAAGGACAGAGTATCGGAGCCCGTAGTGGTTTCTTCTGACTGTAGCTCGGACGGGCTGGAGGTTGGCTTAATCAAGGTTTGGCCTTCAAGGTAATTCCCTTTACTGTGTTGCCCCAATGAAGGATGCGAGCTGATTGCCTCGAAGCATATACCAAACTGAGACTATTGTCGCGAACCCGGACACTTTCCGCCTCCGAGATATGCTTGATGACTTGAGTGAAGGCTGGGAGGTAACATATGAGATCAAGGACGTGCAAAGCCAAGATCCGGTCCTCAACATTCGACTAAACCTACCCCCTCAACAAATCAGACGGCTGCTTCAGAAGTCATTCGCGAGCCAGGAGCCCAAAAGATTCGAGTTTCCTGCCTCCTTCTCGCCGGACCTGCGACAAATTACGGTCCTCAAATACCTCATACGGGTATTGCCATCTCAGCCTAGTGACAGCCTGCATCTGAGCAACAGCAGCTGTGCGTTGCAGGATCTAGAGATACCCGGCGTTTATGATCCTGATCATTGTCAGCTGGAAGAGCATACCACATCCATTGGGTGGCGATGCCCTTGCAGTTACGACTGGTACAGAATCTTTTTTTCGCCCATGTCGAGGTATCTCGTTGTCTTTCGTGGCCCGGGCCAACCAAACGGGGTGTACATGTTCAACAGGATGGATTTACTGGTGTACAGAGATGAGAGCGCTGTTGGGCGCGAGCCAAACTTCGTAAAAGTATCCCGGACTTTGGTCAAGGTGAACGTTCATGTTGGGAATAAAGCCTTTGCCTTCCATCCGACACTTCCGATCCTGGCCATTTCGCAGCTTTCAGTCACGAGCTTGTGGTTTTTCGAAGAAGAGTGTAAGGACCTCGATGCAGCCTGCCTGTTATTTACTTCCCATTCCTTTCGTGAGTACTTAATACTTACGCTACATACAGCAGGCAAGAACACGACGACGGTTCTGGCCAATCCACTCAAGGGGCTGTCGTTCTCGCACTGCGGTAACTTCATCCACGGCGAGAAGGTTGGCGGAAATAAGGAGTTCGTGATGGTACCCATTGCAAGGGAGCTGCAGCGATTCAAGCCACACGCACCCAAGCTCTTCGGCAGCGCAACACTATCTAGAGGCCAGAGTGAGCTCGCGCCCAAGGAGCAGCATCTCATGCAGCTTCCCACCACTGTCGAGAGTCAACCGACGCTAGGCACGGATGCAGTCGTGTTTAGCCAGCAGCAAAATGGTCGTCAGATATCGGTCATCCGGCAGTACGGCAACTCAGGGGAGCTGGTATTCTATAAGACTATGGACAACGGCGACTTCGTCAGTGAGTGTCTGATGAGACTTCCGAAATCATCGAGCCTGGACATGGGACATGCCACATTTCTGAATACGTTCGAGACGGAAGCTGATGCCCGAATCATCATCAACAAGGAGCTTCAGGACACATATTCTGTCGAAGAGTCTGTCGGGGAGGACCTGAAGCTGCCTCTGCTTATAAATAGATCACGAGAGTCGATTCCTCGGCACATGGAGAATAAGAGGCTTGCTGTCTCAGAATTCAACAGCCCCTCTAAAAGAATTTGTAGATGAATTGCTGGCCATGATGCCTCGATACTTCTTAGCAGCCTGAACAGCTTTGATTTTCGGCATTGCATGGAAGTTTAGTTGAGCGGACTTCTGTATTTACCGCGCTGTTGGACAAGGGGTTTGTTCTTGTTATTTCATGTTCTGTCTTCGTACATCATGGAAAAAGAAGAGGCGGAGAGATCTGTATAATAAAATAAGATATCTGATCCCCAGTTATTGGCCCAGCGAAACAGTTCAGGTCGCTGTCCCCGCCAGACCCAACGGGCTATCTAGTCCGCGCCGCCGCAGGGGAGGGTCTAGCATCAGGGACCGACCGCTGCTTGACGCACGACGAAGGCCGTCTAACCGGACCAGGCGCCATCGATGCAGAGCGCCTACCAGTGGACCGTCATGGAGCATAGGTACTTTTGGTTGCCGCCACCCTGGTCAAGGTACAGCTTATAGTAACGGCCGTCCGTCATCAGAGCTTGAACTCATCTACTCAAGCAATTACTGCGTCGGTCTAAATGATTACACCGGGCGTTCAACATCAGGATTCTTGATGTGTAACAAGACAGCTCTGTAACTATTCCCATTCTTAATTCCAGTCTCTCACAGCCTACCGCTACAATTCCGCGACTTAGACATCGACGGCAAATTATGAAATCTGATCGCTTCAACTATACGTTTGCGAGCAAGTACTTCATACCGTTCCACTGCTCAATCGCACTAGGAAGGATTTGAGCGGCAGGTAAAACAAAGCCACCACCAGCAGACCCGGAGGGCCTCAACTCGATAGTCCAAGCGACCTCAGCACCAGCAGCGCCGGTCAGGTAGTCCGGAGCGCTACCAGTGGTGGCATACAGAGTAGAGCAGCTGGGTCCGTAGGTGAAGCGAGTGCCGTAGGCCTGGGCAATGGTATTGGCAGTGCTTGTTGCGAGAGTCATCTGGCGGGCATGGTTGGAGGCTCGGGCGGAGCAGTCGTAGCCGTAGGGCAGGAGAATGTACTGGCCGTAGCTGTGCCAGTCGATGAAGAGCTTGATTCCGTTGCCGGCGGCGAGGCGGTCGGTGTAAGCCTTCAGGGCGACCATTTCGGGGGTGTCGCCGGCGGCCTGGCCCTTGTAGGTCTCGGAGCAGTAGTTAGTGGAGGCGCCACCAGGGAGTTGCCAGTTGAAAGGCCAGTTGCTATCGAACGTCAGTTCTGGTTCTTGTAGTTGATGCTGTGATGGACGCACCGGTTGATGTCAGTACCGACGCAAGTGCTGCCGGATCTGACTTGACGGTTCTTGCGCCAAAGGCGGTCGTTTGTCTGAGTGTAAGCAAAACCTTGGTAAAATCAGCTATTTGGCCAAAAAGTGATGGTTCATTGTTGGATGCGTCTTACCATCAGGGTTGACAATGGGCAGAATGTAAAAGTCGTACTTGTCAAGCAAAGCCTTGACAGCGGCATCATTCTTCTGGTAGCCATCAATGAGCTGGTAGGTGAGGTATTCGACAACCTGTCGCAGATTAGCAACATGAATCATATTGACATCAAATTCGGACAATGTACCATGGTGGTGATCCACTCGCGAGCGTGGACGGTGCCGTGCCAGTAGATGGCAGGCTTGGAGCCTTTGCCACCGCTACCCCACAGGTGAATACCGAGGAGGGAACGTCCGCCGTAAGAGTTACCCGCGTTGATCAACTCGGAGTTAGATGGGAAGTTGGATTGCAGGTCGCGGATGAACTGCTGGTGGTCGGCGAAAGTGTGGTACGAGTCAAACCAAGTCAGACTAGGGAGAGCCTGAAGAGAGATATCGTCGTTGCCTGTTCAATGTCAGAACAAGTCCTCCTCACTAAACCTTCTCCTAAGGTCTACATAGGGGATTTACTCTTGTAGGGAGTAAAGGTGCCCTCTTCGGCGATGTCAGCACCAAGATCCTCGTGCAGGATGGACGTCTCGAGACCAAGCTCCTCGAACTTGGAGACATCGCCAGCGGGAATGGCAACGTCAAGGTGCTCGCTGTTGTCAAGATTGAATGGGATCGCCGCAATGTTGGCAATCTTCTTCTTGATCGACGCAGGGTCGTTGTGTGTGGAGATACGGAAGGCCTTGAAGCCATCATAGGTGATCTTCTTCTCGAGAGGAGCCACTGCCGCGGCGGATGCCAGCGGCAGGACGAGAGACAGGGCAGCGAGGAACTTCATTGTCAACGGCAGACTCCAGAAGCGGGTTGACGATGCAGTGAGTTGAAGATTGGAGTGCTGGCCGAGAGTCGGGGTAGCAGGAGCGATCACCCGTCCCTATTTATGGAGATCGGATGATAAATCAAACTCCTGATGTCACCAGTTGAAGCCTTTCAGTGAGCGATTTCGATCCAGTGTCACCGACGGGCCTTTGCAGAAAGTGGTAGGTGTGATTGCTGCTGTCTTGGTCGTACCCTGATAAGCTCTGGGGTTGCGGTCTAATCCTCAGCATCCCCGCAAAACAAAGACCCTAGTCACTCGGCTTACAATTCCGCGGTCAAATTTACCAATGGTCAAATTTACCAAAGGATTGACTGTACTTGTATCCGTACAGTTTAGGAACACCAGGGACTATGCCATTCGTCGCTGGCCTTCCCGAAGACATGGTCTGACCAGTTCGGGTGCCACGAACCGGTCGTCAAGGGTCCGACCAGCCACTGCCGAGACGACAACTCCACCTCGAAGGAGGGATGAACAGACTGGGGCTTGCATACCTAGCTTGGGCAGCTGCTATTCCGTAGGGCCTATGAACTGGTTAGGCGGCAGACTGTCAGTCGAGGACCTGTGCTAGCTTAGTGCAAACCTTGAAAAATATCTGAGTTTGACTGTCAATGTTATCTGATCACCTTCCTTACCTGGATATGGGGAGAGATTAGCGAACCTCACTCAAGGCCAAGGCATACACAAGTCAATTATCCAGCACATCTGACTGATGATTTGCAGACAAGTTTGAACAGAATGAGGAAGGCGGGTAGTTGACATGTTCGATTATACCAACCGACCCGGGCACGCAACTCGCACGCAACCCTTCGAAATCCTTCTCACCTGCCCTTAAGGTTTAAGCTTAAAGCTCCCTCAACGGCAGCGATTGGTGGCGAGCGTGCCAGTGGAACGAGCCGATCTGCATGGCCCGGGGTAGGCCTGGCTAGACCCCCGAATGTCACCCCGCGCGGCGGTAAGGACCCTGTTCAGTCCGAATAATGACCTGCAGCTTCCTGTCAATGGTTCGGATTTGGGCCATGGGGTTCTGGAACGAAAGTGTGTGCTTGGGAGGCCGCAGGGACCTTAGAGCTATTCCTGAGTACAAAGAAGTCGCCTTGTTCCTTGGACATCAACTTACGGGTTGATGCATGTGGCTACCGTCGGCCACTCTACCCAGAGGCAAGAAGAGGTTGGGGCGGAAGCAACTCCGCAGAGAGGGGGAAGATTCACAAAAGGCAGCTCGATAAGATGATGATTAATTGCCAAGGCTCTAAGACGCAGGCCAAGGACAAAAGCGAGTTTTCAGTCCGATTATCCCAGCCGCCAAGAGTCGCTGACTAGCAACCACGATTATCCAGTCCCAGCATCAAAAGAGGTGTCAAATTCGATGCGGATATCCCTTAATCGTGGTGCGGTCTTGACTTTAGTACTGATGAAGCGTGAGCATCGCAGCAGCACCACAGATACCTGACGATGCCACCTAGCTCCCTTCACAACACGTGAAAAGTTTTTTAGGATCAATGTCGGTCTGAATGTAGACAGGCGGGAAGCGATTTTGTGAGTCTTTGGGCTAGTTGCACTGAAATCAATCTCGATCCAAACGGGCAAGTTTGTAGGCCAAGTCTCAATTATCTAACTGTCCTCATCGGCGCCAGAATGAATGCTTGACGAGTCTTGAAACTTGACTCCCTGAGCCGCGAAGCGTTCCATCAGGTATTGCACCTTATCCTGTGGCAGTACCTTTCCATGCCGTAGTCCACACTGCAGTACTTCCAGCTCCGGCAGAATTTCCGGTATCCTCTCCCGCAATGCTTCCAAATCTTCATAAAATGGACCATTCTTCAAATCCGTCAACGTGAGCTTTTTGAGGCTACGAGGAAGAAGCCTTGCGAGAGCCTGAACTTTCACAGCATCATAAGTCTGTGATCCATGTAAGAAGTCACTTCTACCCCAGAAGCACATCCCGTCAAAATCTAGATCCTCCAGTTTATCGAGCCCCTGAATCGAGGTAAGAAGACCAGGGAGCGGGGTATGAGAGTCCTGGCTTGGCTCATTACAATCCCAAGAATTGAATCGTAGCGTCAACTCTGTGATCCCTAGGTTAAGAGCGTAGAGGGCATCTATCACCTCTTGGGGTCGGCATAGCTGGGATGTGCTTCCGATACGCATCGAGCGGTGGCTTGATGTGAACCAGAACTTCTTGAGACCAGGGAAACCGCTCAGAAGCGTTTTGAGCTCGACAGCAGTCAAGTCTACTTTGGTCAAGATCAAGACTCTGACACTGTTGAAATGAAGCCCGGATTGAAGTCCCCAAACGGAACTCAGCCAGAGGCTGTCTAAAGCCGGAGCAGCCTCTGCCAAAGTTTGCACCAGATCCGCCGAGCCGCTCAATTCGATGTAAGCATCTACCAGATTGGGAAGTAGCGGAACCCTGAATTGGGTTCTGATCGCCTCTTCAATGGTTTGAAATGCGCTCGAGGAGCCATGTACGTTGTACTCCAAACCTCGGAGGTTAGGGGTATGGGCAATAAGCATTTCTGTCATGAAATTGCTCAAGGCCTTGTAAATTCCACGATTGAGACCAAACTGAATGTCTGGTAACGTTTCAGAATTCTGCCACTGTTTGAGAATCCGAGCAAGACCCCCTGGTGGTATTATTCCGAAGTCGTTGGTTGCCCGGATGATAATATCGAGGTCTTCTCTGGCCACTGGGCATCTTCCGCCGAGTAAGCCTTCAATCTCTTTGACCTCAAAGGCAATCCTAGAATTCGTGATAATCGTTCTTAGAAGGCCTATCCGGCTGTCTGTAGGGTTCTCATCGACGACATTTGAGAAAGGAGGCGTCACAAAGGACAGTCGCCCGAATATGTGTGGGATCGTGATAACCCGAAATCTTCTCGAGGTCAATGATAGTCCCAATATGTCCGAACCATCATTTTCCCTCAATCGAAAGCAGATTTGGGAAAGAATCTCTGCCGGAAGGTCCTCTAGTGTTGTCCATGTAGTCATTGGTGGCTTGGTGTGCGGTCAACGACTCTTTGCGGCTGAGATCTTGAGCTGAGAAACTTGAGACTGTTGAGAAAGGCGGCAAAGTAACGGAGGAAATTATACGTCTGTACAGAAGACGCAAGGTGTTTGAAACCTTAGGTGCCAATCGTGTTCTCTCGATAATCCAACAAGTTTGCAGGAGTCTTGTGAGCCCACTGCTGCCTATTCGACCCCGCTGTGATGCCTACCTACCAAGAACCACTCAGCCAATGGCAAGCTCTCATGTCTCACAGTCTTTTGGTGAGTCATTCAAGTTCACGAACACTGGTTTATGTTCATAATGGGTAGTTGATAATTTAAAGGGCTCTTAACCAAGTAAAAGCTAGTCCGGGTGACTCTTGAATGCTACTTGTTCACTGGTATGCTTCTTGTTCATCCTTGATCTTTATTACGGGACAAAATTAGTATCTTCAATGTTTTAGGAGAAAGGTACCAATGCTGAGGATACATTAATCTTTTAATCTTCATGCAACAAACAACTCAACGTTTTCCCTGTCAGCCTAATTCGGAAAGGATCCATTCTTCTTCAGTCATCGTTTCAATGGAAACCGGCAGACCTCCATCATCCAAGTTGACATATACACATCCGTTCAGCCTAGAAACATCGAATTCAAAAGTGACACCTAGTGAAACAAAGTGTTCCCTGACCTGCCGCAGCTGGTCCAGGAGATCTTGAGACAATGGGCCATCAAAAAGCAGTTTGTTGTGAATTAGTTGTAACTCGGGGCAGCAATCCGTCAGATGGTGCGCAAGGGCGGGTAGGGCATCGTCGAATGGCTTCGGACTCTTGTATGTGAGTCGCAGATTCCTTAAGACCCTTGGTAGAAGATTGATGAATATTTGTTCCGTCCCATATTCTTGATCCTCGCCTGTAGACCCATTGATTGTGTCTTTCCACAAGCACACACTGTCAAGCTGTAAATTGATCAACGCTGTGAAATGCTTTAAAGAGGTGATGAGCCCTGAATTGGACTGGTTCTGATCCATGGGCGATGGCTCTCTTCTCCGGCCTGCCTATGTATTAGAGTGGAACTTCAACGAGAGTCCCAGCAATTGTGATTCAAAGCTCTCCAAAGCGTCTACCACATCTTGCGGAGCACACCTCTCGTCTCTGAGGGAATAGTAATCGTACTCAAAGTTCGTCAAAGCGGGACACCCTGCCAAGATGCCTCTAAGCTCTGAGCCCGTAAAGTTTGATGAGCTAAGTCGGAGATCCTTGACCCTTTCAAAGTGCCAGCCTTCCATCGGTGCCGTTACGCCCTGGATACGAAGGGTTTGAAGATTGGGAGCCATCTCGCTCAGTGGCCGAAGAAAGGTGCCGGGCCCGAATAGCCGCAAGTGGACGTTTTTCAACAAGGGGAACATGGGCTGGCGGTGGAAAGAGGATGAGTTTTGAATCATCGTTAATATTTGGAGGGCATTCCGGTTGCGGCCTATACTATAGTCGAGTGTTACGAGGTTGGGCGTATGTGCGATGATGAGTTCTGCGAAGAACGCACGCACAGTGACGAGCCGCTGCATATCGTCGTCACTGAGGGCCCAGCCCCGCCTACCCTCGAGAGATGGGTGAGCACCCCCGAGACGGAGTAGTTCCGGAATCGGGACATCGAATTTTGAGGCTGTCTCAAGGATGAAATCCATGTCTTCCTCGTTTATAGCAGGCACGACGCCCCGTGATGATGGGCAATAGACACTAGAGACATGCGCGGCGATCGTTGGTTTGGTGACTATGGTGCGCAGTAAGTTCGCTCGGGTATCGCGAGTTGGACGAGGGCTAGACCTTCGAGGTCGACGTCTCCCGGTACTTGTCGTGACGGTGATATGTTTGAATATGATGGGAGCTGAATTGCCCGCAAATATCTCGAAGTCCGAGAGAATGACAAGAGTCCTGCCTGATTCTCTCCGAGCGATGTGCAAATCGCAGTCAAGACCTCCGGAGGGAGGCTTTCGAGCTTGATGGCTTGCATACTGCATAAGCGCAACCTTTCTCTTCATACAAACGTAGTAGAAGTGAGACGCACTCAGACCGTTGATTGAGGACGGTGGCTGTTAGTTGGATGTTCGTGAGAGTGGAAGATGAGCAACCAGCTTGCTGAAGAACGCTACCTGTCTACCCCACTTTGGTAAGCAGCTAGCCGTGGTTGGACGGATTTAGCTCCCATGTGCAACTCGAAGATGCGATGCAACGCTGATTCCCTGTTGTCTTGTAAGTAAGGTCCTCGGCTCTCTTCAACTGACTTTTACACTCGAGGGCTTTTCGGCAAGGTAGCACAAGCTGGAAGAGCAATATGCATACCTTTCATGCTTTTGCAGCCTGGAATTGACATCCTGGATTGGAACACTTGCTCACTTTAGCAGTCTCTGGGGTTTGACCTCCACATGACGGATGGATTCTTCACTTTCGGAGGGAGTCGATAGCTATTGAATCAAACAAAACAAGAAAAAAAAAAGTGATAGTTTGTTTGATGATCTGATTTTCATTATTTGCAAGATAGAAACTTGAAGTTGTTAAGAACCTGTTTCCTGACGCCGACTCCGCGTATGTCCGTACTCCTCTTCCCTATCTCTAAACTCCATTATTCCCAATCCTTTTCTACTTTCCAAGCATCGCTGGGCCTCAATCCAGCAGCGCCAAAATCACATCCTCGATGGCCCCATTTCCGACGGAAAGTCTCCCGTCCGGCTTCCGTCATGACGTCTATCCCAATCTGAAATCCAAGGGCGTCATATGAATAAGGCTCTCGTGGATCTCCTCCCCTCTGGCCCAACTGCCAAGTATTCCTCTCGCGATCCGCATGCTTATGATTGAACATATCCTGGCTGATTCTATGCAGCCTCCTGAAAGACGTCAAAGGATCAACAGTCGTCGTCGAATCCTCCTCCGCGCCATCAGCCGCATCATCCACCGGCGTCCCCGTCTCATCCAATTCCGGAACAGCGTCAGGCACCGGCAGGCTCCGCTTGTCGTCTTCTAGCGGGACCTCGCCTAAAACCTTGCTCTGTGGTGGATTCGGGTCCGTGAAGCCAAACCCCTCGGGAACCTCCCCCTCGCGGTACAGGACGCGTAAGTCATCCAGCACTGACGCAACATCCTGGACGATACCCGCCTGCGCCTCTTTAATGCTCCATCCCGCCTCCTCGAGCCGCCAATGCATGTCGCAGTCCGTCATGTAGTACGGGATGAACGTGTCGAAGCCACCGACGTCTTCGTAAGCGCGCGGGTTCACCAGGGCGAGGTGGTCGTATGCGAAGAAGCGTGCGCCCCACTTGTGATCTGATCGCATCGTCTCATTCAGCTCCTTGACGGCCAGCTCGTAGATGGTCTGGTACTCGGGTGTGCCGACCGCACCAGAGACTCCTGGGATTCCTTCCTCGCTGGAGAGGACGAAAGCATCCATGTGGCTCCAGAAGTAGTACGACCACGGCTTCTCCTTTGCAACTGTGATGAAGAAATTCTGGAGCTGCGCAAAGTTGAGCAATACCGGCGTGCGCATGACGTGAACGCCGAGCATGTGGAGCTGCGTGTAATTGAGATAGAACGGATTTTGCAGCGATAAACGGCCCCGGGCATTCGAATCGTGAACGCCAGTATTCTCCACGACGTAGATCTGCTCGGCTGGCCATCCAGCGGTGATGTATCCGACAACCGTCTGCAGCAGCATCGGCCAACTCCGCGTGAAGCCAATCATCAGGGGCGGTGCAGTGGTTAAGGAGTATTTGTGGTAGACGTTGGGCTTTTCGGGTCTATTCCACGATGGCACCGGGGGTGGCATGCCCGACGAGAGAAGCGGGAAAGGGTCTTTGACGGGCGGTGGTGTCCATGTTGGCTGCGGCTTGTATTTAGGTTTTGGGGTCGGTGTCGATGTCAGGCTGTTGATCTTGGGTGGTTTTGCATCGGCCACCTTCTCAATGACTGTGTATCCGAACTCGGTTTGGACGAAGAATAGTAGAAGGCAGATTGCCAACAAGACGTATACGATGGGGACATTCCGACTTGATCTCGGCCCCGTCATTGAGAGCATCCGAGGTGCTGGCATCGACAACATCGTGAGTGTGTGGTAATGTGCTATCCAGCTTGATGAATTCGATGTGAAGAAAGGGCGAAATTCGAATCGCCGTGGCGAAATCTAACGACCGTTGGGCGTTTGGTGGGAAGCGGGCGAGACGGGTCGAACTTGCTACTAGTTGCTCTAGTGTCTCGTAAGACACGACGGGTGACGTGTTCGCGTTACCCAAGATAAGGGATTCGAAATGGACGGATATACGGCAACAAAGGCGTTGCGCCTCATTCGCTGGTTGAAAACGAGAAGCAGAGACGTTCCCGTTTGTGGTTGGTGACGTCGGTCTGAGGGCCTGGTCTGTTTGACGTCGTGATACTTTTGTGTAAGGTAGCAATGCGGTTTTCCTCCCTGGCTTCTTACACGGAGGTTCCACAATGCCTTGTTTGCGTTACACGCTGGTTCGGGTCTCTCATCAGAGAACCAACAAGTCTGTAGAGATTTCGCTTGCGTTGGGATCAAACTGAATGCTGCTAATAGCTATACTTTCGAAAAACATACGTGGTGAACCTGACGTGGGATGCCGTTATGCACAGAGTTGGAACAGCATGGTCGAAAGCGACGTCTTTGAGAAGTATGGGATGAGAGGAACCAGAAGCGAATTAGACAATAACACCTGACATTATCCACTGAAAAGAAGAAAAGAGTTCCTTTGTCTGATGAGCGGACGGAAAACGGAAACCAACAGAATCGCCCCCTTCTCGGCAAAAATTGCAAAGGGAACGCTCCGGGCGATAAGCAAACAGACTTTTAAGTGAAGGAGAGCATGCGTTGAACGGGGTTTGGGAGAATGTTTGTAGACGTCACCGCCACACAAACAATCCATACCCACACCAACACTCACCACCTTCCAACGCCAACGCTAAGCTCCAACACCAAAACCAGACTGCTAGCGGAGAGCTAACATCAGATGTTTCAAAACACCAGAGCCACGCGTTTCCCTTCCCCCCATGGCCTCGGGGTTGGACCTTGACGAGTGACGCTTTGACGGGCCCGATCGACCGACGACGGGGCACGTCCCCCCAAGCTACAGGCTACGAGGATGAAAGGGGCTCTCGGCGGGGACCCGAAGTGGGAGGACGTACGGTACGGCTCTTGTGGGCGCTACCGTCTAATCTTAGAAAAGCTTGTTTTCGATCGTCGCTAGGTTGTTCCTCGTCGAGGACAGTGGACAGGGTGAATGTCGGGCCACGAACGGCAGTCCCAACTTTCGCTAGATGACTGGGAAGCTAGGTCTGTTGGATTGAAGTTGTACACCCTTTTTTTTCTTTTCCTTTTTTTTTTCTTTCTTAAGTTTGGGGATGCAACGAGTGGCTTCCTTTTTTGAGAAGGCTTCTCGTCTGGGCTGTCGCACTCACTGGACTTACGAGAGCGGGGCGATTTTGAGGCGGAGGAGAGTTCCCCGAGAGTTCTATGAGTTAAGGCATCGGCTTGAGGTAGATCATTGCAAATCCTGACTCGGGACAGAGTATCTCTATATAGTGGACCAGTTACAACGGAACGCAAATGCAACTCAAATGCAAACCCAGTTACAAAGTATGTTGTTCGCTCTTTACAAAACTCCCGTGGACCCGTTTAATGACCAGCCGTTGTGGCGCTCGCCACCGGATCTCAACGTTTAAATCTCATGGTTCCAACTTGAGTAAGTAGAATACGCCGGTGGTGAACGAGGCTATCTTCTGTTATGGCTGAAAATGAAAAAGTTTTCGTATGTTCCTGAAGAAAGAAAGTTTAGGCTGGAGTTTCAATAGGGAGATAAGAAATTCGAGTATTACTAGAATCCAACGCTATTAGGATGTCATCGGTGTTCAGCGAGTATGTACCTTGAGGAGAAGCCGAGGGGTATCAAATCTATTGAAAATCGAACAGTCGCTAAAGAATTCTACTACTCATACATGTAGCAAAGCGGCGCCCCAGAAACCGTATTCATCAGGTTCTTGATCTTTACTGGTGAGTTGAGAGGCGTGAGGTCAATATCGTCTTCAACGCTACCTTCAGGGCTCTTTGGGTTATCCTGCAAAGTCATCGTACCAAAGACTCCCTGACGATTCTTGAAATCAAGGTTCTGCCAGATCCAGTATACACGGTCTACCTGGGCTTGGTGGACCCAGAATGCCGGGTCGCCGGGTGCGATGAGGCCGTCAGCCCCAGGGTCCCCACCGATGATGAAATGACCACCGCCATGAATTCCCAGTGTATTGGGGAAGAAGCGATCGTCTCCTTGTAATAGCGAAGAAAAGTTCTTAATGTTGGTCTGCTCAAGAATGAGAGTCGTCGTGTTCCTGAATGAGTTGAACCGCTGGGCTACGTCCTTGTTCAGGTCCCGCTTCAGACATCTAGGCAGGTCTTGGAGGGGATCTGTGACGTTGAAGGGCTTCGTAGTGCCGTATTGCGCGAGCGCGGCGGGACCGATATGGATAGTCATGTTCTGGAAGGGGCCTGACTTGATGCAACCGCCTCCGGTGCCGGGCTTGAGTTTGATGGTGTTGTTTGAGAAGGGCTGACGCAGCTGTAGGCCATCATGGGGGATGAACTCGCCATCGCTTCCCAATGAGAGTTCGGTGCCGTCAAAAACGGGCGAGGCGGCTGGGTTGTTTACATCGAGTCCCCATTCCCAGTATGGAAGAGCACCTATTGAAGTGAGTTTCGCAAACGTTGTCATGGCAGGATACATATCTCGAAATGCAAACCTTTGTATCTACATTGTGTGCGCAGTCTTTGCTCGAAGCTAGCCAAGTAATAACGGTGCCATGCAAAGAACGAGGCCTAGGATGACCGTCAGCATACCAAATACTAGGTAGACACTATGACGTATGCCGTATCATGGCAAACACTCACTGTAAGGTGTGTGTCGCGGAAGCTTGTGTAGTGAACAGCTACAAAATCGTCGTACAGAGACTTTGCCATTGGCACTCTCTTGGGATCGGATATGACCGGCTCGCTCATAATGCATTGGACGGCAGTAATGAACGACTTTCTTTCCGTGACAGTCAATTTCCGCCTGTCAAGAAGTAAGCAACCGCCTGTGGGAATCCACGTGGGCAAAGTGCTGCTACTCACCATTCTTTCCTTATCAAAACGCCTTCTCCCTGGCACAACCTCGTACCATTAGTCGTAAAATTGGATATTGGATGTTTCTGTGGCACATTAATCCTCCGCACATTCTCGAGTGCCCTCTTGTTGAGTTTTGCCAGAGCCGTTCCATTATTAATCTCCTCCTCTGTAAACTCGGGCTTTGCCTTTGGTGGATTCGGCTTAGGCTTAGGCGCCGGCGGTGCAATGGGCACTGGAGCAGGAGGTACTTTTGGTATTGAAGTTGGAGTTACCGTTGGCTTCGGCTTGGGACCTGGTGGTACTATCGGAACAGGCGCTGGAGGAGGCCTTGGTCTTGGTCCTGGAGATATGGACGGTCTCGGTATTGGGGCCGGTGGCGGGGCTAACGTGTCCGGTTTCTTCTTGTGATGAGCGTTCCCGGGCGTAGTGAGTGTAAGAAGGACGACGATAACCCCAAACAGCCAGGCCCAACGCTTGCAGGAAGTCATCACGCCTGGCGACTCAGCTAGGAGGATGCTGACTGATGCTGAGCAAGATTCACCGCAAACGAAAGATGATGGAATCAAAAAGTCATCGCTAATCAGTCACTTAGAGGTGGAAGACAACAAATTGGGGCAGGAAAGGTTGACGATATAAGAAGACAAGAGCGCAGATCCTGGCCATCGGCTGGTTTCAAGCAGCAGAGACTAGGCAAAGTATAGGGAACTACCTTATTGCGATGAGACAGAGGTTATTTGTGCATGGATGAGCAGGCTGACCTGTCTTAGCCTGAGAACTATTGCCTATGATCTGGTGAACGGGTGTCATTGGCTGTGCGCAGCGTTGGGAGACTTGGTTGGCAAACGTTATAATAACCTTTTGCTCCACGCACAAGGGCCGTGCCTGGAGATGATCGCTTCGGCAGCGGCACCAACGCCCTGGTACCATCTCGCTTGCCCGTTGACAGCTGCCGGTAGTGCATAGTGACTTTCGGCAAGGGGGAACGGCGGGGGTTCGATCGGCACACTTCTCGGCCGCGCTGTTTTCCGAAGGGATGAATGGTGAAGGGGCTGAACTTCTGAAGGCTCAGCTACGAAGCCAGCTGTGAGCTTGACCTTTTCAGTGTTCGTCGTAGCTTTAAATTCATGATATCAGCTTGAAAGTTATCCCCTGGAAGTTGCAGTAGCTGAAATGAACCTAAAGGGTGAAGCATGCGAGCACAGCTGTCTCGTCGCCTGCCTTGGGTAAACCAAGTTGAGGCCAGAGATCGTTCTGGATTTGCTCGCGACGTATTTTGGCCACGCGAGATGCATGGCCGATACAGAAAGAGCTCCGTTTCCCGCGAGACTTGACATCTTGGCGAGAGTTTGTGTCCAAGCAATTGGGAGGTTCGGGCGGCAAATTTAAATGCCTCTCAGACTGCTTGAGCGAGCTCATGATCTTGCAGAATTCAGCGGGAGAACAAATTTGTGGTGACTAGAACAATAGACCGCATCAGCCGGTGACGGCAGGACGGCAGTGCCATGTGTAAAGTGGGATGATGAAGACCCAAGCGCAAACAGATGCCCAGAGCGTTGGAATGATGGGCGGAACCCGACGAGGTTGCGAGAAATCATGCCCGACTGAGTTGTTGAACATGGGATATCTCGGATAGTTTGTAAGTCTCTCCCTGCCTAGCAGAACGCGAAGACAGAGAGTCGGGGAGGGTTCGGTAGAGTTTCGAGAATGATGATGTCTATTCAGAACTAGCCTGGATTGCACCTTGGAACGCCCTGCCTTGGTCTCTTTTGTGAAAGCGAACGCCTTCGTATCCTAGAATGAGACGTAATTGGTAAAGCAAAGATGAAAAGTTTACGCGTCCAGGACTTTCACAACAGCCTGTCGAGACTAGACGATCCGGCCGAGACTTGAGGAACCACATCCGAGGCGACATCTCGGAGCCCCGTTGACTTGTTCGTGGACCGAGGCGGTCACTTTCGCATGCCGCGGCAGACGCAACCTCAAGGCGATCCATGATGAGAAGCGTTGTATGCATGTTGCATACTGCATATAGGTAGTCAGACACCTTGCCGCATCGAGGCGATGCCGGGGTGGAGTTGGGCGTCCTTTCCCCAGCTCGCGATGTGTTGTCTTGTCAGGAGTTGAAGTTGGCGGTCAGCGCCTGAGGTGTCTCAACCCCCGGAGAATTAACGGGAGGTGCAGGTACTCCGTATCCGTACCTACCTATTCGTACCTGACTTGGAAAGCACGTCAAATGGACCCACCTGTCGGATGCGGCGCGAGCTTCGCCTATTTCTTTAGCGAGCGCGTTTTTAGTGCTCACCTTTCTGAATTTCCAGCGGTGATTCACCTTGATTCACTGAGAAACCGCAGTCACTCGCCGTGGTGTTGACTCATCATTGGGCACGGACCCCAATTGGCCCCCCAAAAATGAGTCCAACGACCCCGCCACGCCCGCCACCGCTGATAAGATAAAAAATTCGAAAATCCCGGGCAACGATGGAGGGGCAGAGGGGTACTCAACATCCACGCTCTAAGCAACCTACCGCTTCTACCTTGAACAGCCTCGTGCCAGCACCAAGCCACAGACAAGCTATATCACGAGCATCGCCAACTTAAAGGAGAAGCGCTCAATATGGCTTCCAACGAGTCTCCCGCTGCTCCCCATGAGCCCCCCTATACATACCGCCCCAATCAAGGCTACGAACAGACCGAAGACATCCCCGCCGAGCTTAGGACCGTGCCCTACGATGCCGCAGGCCAGGAAGAAGACGACGACGACTTGGAGGACGTCTTTGGCGAGGATGAAGAGATTGACGACGAGGACTGGACGGCCGACTCTGGCGATCTGACAAAGTCCTACAACCGCCAGCGCATGTTCAATAGCAACGACAACGCTGTCCCCCGTTCCAATGTCCAGAGACCGACCGCGAACACCAAGTCGAGCGTCGACGACCAGATCACCGCGCTCTCCAAGCATGCTGCGAAGATCAGGTTGGATAGCGTCAAGGATACCGACGAGAAGAGCAAGGACAAGGCGGATCGCGCGACGAGCGAGCAGGTTCTGGATCAGCGCACGCGCATGATCCTGCTGCAGATGATCAACCGCGGCATCGTCAGTGAGATCCACGGTGCCATCAGCACTGGAAAAGAGGCCAACGTCTACCACGCCATTCTGCATCCCGAGGGAGACGGTCCTAATGTTCAGCGCGCCATCAAGGTGTACAAGACATCGATTCTCGTCTTCAAGGATCGCGAAAGATACATCGCTGGCGAGCACCGTTTCCAGAAGGGTTTCGATAAGAGCAGCAACAGGAAAATGGTCAAGCTGTGGGCTGAGAAGGAATTCCGTAACCTGAGGAGAATACACGCTGCCGGTATCCCGTGCCCAGAACCCATCAGCCTGAAGCTACACGTTCTGGCCATGGGTTTCCTCGGTGACAAGAAGGGATGGGCGTATCCCCGTCTGAGAGACGCCAACTTGACCGGTGATGACATCGAAGAGCAGTGGAGGGCACTGTACGTCCAGCTTTTGGGCCTTATGCGCCGGATATACCAGATTTGCAGGCTCGTCCATGCCGATTTGAGCGAGTACAACATCCTGTACAATGCCGGAAAGCTGTACATCATTGATGTATCCCAGAGTGTTGAGCCCGATCACCCGCGGGCGTTGGAGTTCCTGCGCATGGATATCAAGAACGTTGGCGACTTTTTCAGGAGAAAGGGCGTCGATACACTCAGCGACCGCAGCATCTTTGATTTCATCTCTGCAACAGACGGTCCTGTCGAGGAACCCTCCCTAGGCGAGGCTATCGAGCAGCTTTACACCAACAGGCCCGCGGACAACGAGGAGGCCGCTGCCGAGCAAGAGGTTGACAACGAGGTTTTCCGGAAACAGTACATTCCCCAGACACTCGAGCAGGTCTACGACATCGAGAAGGATGCCGCCAAGATCGGGCAGGGTGACGGTGATAAGCTTGTCTACAAGAACCTTTTGGCCGATACCGTCGTCAAGGAGGAAGAGAAGGAAGAGGAAGAGGAGGAAGAGACATCAGAGGACGAGTCAGGCAGTGGAGCTTCTTTGGCCAGTGGCGAAGAGGATGATTCCAAGTTTGACAAGGGCCGGCCTAGGGGGCGCAAGCACGAGGATAAGGAGGAGAAGAAGGCAAGTCTCATCGAGTGGTCTATGAGGAATAGCGTTACTAACACAATACAGCAACACAAGCAAGCGGTCAAGGAGGCCAAGCGCGAGAAGCGCAAGGAGAAGATTCCCAAGAGCGTCAAGAAGAAGCTCGTCTCTGCGTCGTCAAGAAAGAAGCACTAAGCTGCTGAATCGTGGACGAAAGCAAGCGAGCCACATAGGCTCCAGCGAGGATAGGTCTGGCGGCGGAGGACATTTCTATGCGTATGCAGTCGGGTGATGAAGACTCGATCGGCCACGGACGGGTGGGATGCTGTGTTTTGGCTCTTGCGCCGTAACCGCTCCTTGCCCGTCCTCACTGGCTCTAGACTGCTCTTGGAGGTTTCACACGCCTCGAGGGTATCATGATGATCAAGGAGAGCTCTGACGATTGCTACCATTCTGCGGCGGTGTTGGAACTTGGCCATGGAAGAATATGGGCTGTCCAGGTTGAGCCCTTCCATCTGTGACGACGTAGACCGAGCAGAGAATCAAAGGCATATTCTTCGCCATTCCTTCCTTTGAACATTGTGATGTTACACTCTGCCCCTTCCTTGATACGGCTCTTTCCCTCTACACAGGGTAGGGCGGGTGCCTACCCGCCTCGTATGATACGAGAGTACGTACCTGCGAAGGTGAGGAAGGCACGTATTCCCGCCTTCCCGTACCTGATTCCTGCCTTCCGCAACTTTAGGTTGACAGAGGAAGATGTCGAGACTTCCCTTTCTTGCCTCTTCTTACGGATTCCTTAGGTCTCGCCTCTTTTTCTACTCCCACAAATTCTTCCAACCCTCCACAGAATCACTCTCTAGACACTCTTTCACCGTCAACTCTGGGAGTCCATCATCACTCGTTCCCTCCACCTTCACTAAGACGTTGCCAATTTCCCACCTTCTTTGAGCAAAACTACCTCCGCTCGTTACTTCCGACGCCCGCTCAACATGTTGAAGCCTCTTCTCATCTTGCTGCTGGCTGCCATGGTTGCGGCTCAGGCCAACCATGTCATCTACGGCTTCGAGTATCTCGGATGCGTCAGTGTCACCTCGGACAAGTTCGACGCCTTTGTCGACTTTGGTCAAGGCTACACCCCTGAGCAGTGCCAGTCTGCTTGTACCGGTCGCAACTACGCTGCTACTTTCCCCGAGTAAGTCATCTTCCAGTGCATATGCTTGGACATTCCCTCCATTATCATCCCAACTGCACTTTAATACTGATGATGATTTTCCTCCGCAATAGTGGCTGTCGCTGTGGGAGCAGCATCCAGAGCTTCCCAATCGTGAACGAGGCTCTCTGCAGCTACCCGTGCAACCGCAACACCGCGCTCGGCCAGTGTGGATTTTCCAATCCACCGACTTGCAGCTATGCCAATGTGTACAAGGCTTGCAAGGAGATGCCGCTCCCCTCTGCTCCGTCTCCCGCTGGCCCGGCCTCAACTGGTCCAGTTGGCAATGATCCGGGTTCAGATATCACGTATTCCACCATCCGACTCCCTCCCATCACCCGTACCGTGAAGCTGGCTACGAGATCTACCGTCATCATCCAGAGCGTCACGCCTGGCAGTGACGATCTGACAACTTCCTGCACCGTGCTGTCGGGCACTCCCACTACCCTGTCGCCGGCATCTCTTTCAGCTCCCACCGTTGTCGTCCAGACGGTCGTCGTTCATGTCCCGCCGAAGAGCACCCTTGGACTTCAGAGTTATGGCAGTGTCCAGTTGGATCCTCCCTTGGCTACCGCACCGCCGGCTGCACCGATGACTGAGACATACACCAACCCTTCCGCGCCACCTCAGACGACTCCCAGCGACCCCGGCGTCACCAGCCTGACCCCGTACGACGACCCTCCCGTTGCCGTATCTCCTCCGGGCAATGTCACCGTTGTCGTCGCTACATCGACTCCTGATGGGCCGATGTTCCAGACTCTCATTCTGACGGACGACCCTCCTGCTGCCACCGCGACGTCCACTCCAGCCGTCGTGACTCAGAGCCCAGCCCAGCGGCTCACAGTTTCGGGCATTGGCATCGTCGTTTGGGTTCTGATCGCGATGGGTTTCTAAGCACTTACCGCTTATGTATGAGCCTGTACGAGAAAGCAACGACGAGAAAACAGAGTTGGACGGGTGGGATCATTACTTGCTTGTGAAGATTTTTGGAGGCTGTAAGGCCTGATAATCACCGACAGCCATTAGTTCAAGGGCGTGATGCTGGGAAAGTTGCTAGCATAGTCTCAGGCTCTTGTCATGTCGCAAACATTAAGAGAATCATCTGTCTTATTCCCGAGGCTGACTTGCCAGTGATATTTCGACAAGCGTGAGGTTGAGCCCTCAAAGATGCAACGCCGATCCGGGTTGCCTTACTGATTGGTTTCTTCCAGAGTTGCCTTCATAGCTGAATCCCCCCAGACGCATCTGCGTTCTTGACCGGAGGCCGCTTGCGGTTGCTTCAGTGGCCGGATTCAAGGGTACAGTCTATGCACTGTAAAAAGGTCCGTAATCAGCCCGCCAGCCGCTCCTTCCTTCCCAATTTCCATACTGTGTAGTGGACCCACCTGAGACTGGGACCTCAGGAAGAGTACGTACCGATTACCGCCTTATCGACAAATTCAGGGCAGTTGCACCGATCCGGGACCTTCTCGGACTCACGCCCGGTGTCCAGTCGGTACATTTGGGCGATACTTCAAGTCTGCAAGACCACCTGCTGCCTTACCTCCTTGGTTTCCTTACTCCTGCAACCTCTCGAGCTCTTTCAACTTCCACAAACACAGCAGACAGTCGGGCAAACTCATCAAGTTCTGCGCCGCAACCTGTTCTGCAATTACGGCGCCCAGCAGCCATGTCGGAACTACCCCTCCAAGTACCAAGCCTGGGTCGCGACACATTGCCGCGGGCCATGCCGCGCGACGCGCCTTTCACCGCTCCGGATGCGGACGCAGCCCCGGCCACGTCGATCAAGGGAGACAACCGAGCCGAAGCAGTCCCCGACGCCGAGGCCGTCGCCGGTCGCCGGGTTTCCCTCCCCATTCGGACACGGCAGCCGTCCAGGGAAGCGAAGAAGCATGTGGATGGCTCTGTGGGGCCGTTCTTCGAGGTTCTCTCGTCTGACCTCCGCTACCAGATTTACCAGCTTGCCTTCGGCCGCAAGATTCTACACCTCTACTTACTGTACCGCCGCAGCCTCCAGCCAGATGTGAGATGGCGGAAAGGCCATCAGCCTGTGCCGGCTTGGTACCCTCATTCACCGAGCGTGTCGCCTATGGATCCGCCTTTTGCCGATGCGAGTATGACGCCGCAGTGGTACTGGTGGAGCTGTGTGTGCGGCCCCGAGGACCGGAAGCTCGAGACCAAACTGTCTGATCAGTGTCCTAGAGGGTTCTACCAGACGTGTGGTCCTAAGGAGACATATCTGGGTATACTCCCGTGGCTACTGACATGCCGAAGAGCGTGAGTTTGTTCTCCGCACCTGGGCGAGTTCATCGTGACGCATGAGATTAGACCAACGGTGGTTGTGTCACATCAGATGACAGATACTGACTAGTTTGCAGCTACGAAGAGACGATACAAGTCTTGTACGCGAGCAACACGTTCAAGTTCGAGCAGAGGCTTGAGGCTATGTACTTTCCGTACGCCATCGCTACGCCGCAGCTCAATTGGATCACATCCCTAGAAATACGCATACCGGACCGTGATGAGTCCCTTGTCGACAAATCGTTAGACAAGTCCCCGCGGCCATCACCTGGAGCACCCACAATCACTGAGCTTCGCGCACTGAGCCCCCGAGATCAGTATCTGAACATCATCAAAAGCATCGCGCCAAATTTTCCTGCCCTCCGTCGGTTACACATTTCCTTTGAGGGCTCCGTTCGTAGGGTCCCGGTTCCTCGACCAAATGTGACAACACTCCTCATCTCCACTCTCGGTGAGGTGGACACAAACGAGCTGGAGTCTCTCATCTTGGGTCCCATCGACGCGATGCCAACGGAGATTGAGAAGCAGGTTCTATTTTATCAATCACTCTACACAGCACTTCTTACAGCAGAGAGCCAAAAGAGCGAGGGCGAGGTGAAGGAAGTGGAATACCTGCGGAGCGACGGACGTCCTGGATGGACCAAGTTCTGGCGGTCATTAGAGTCGGCAAAGGGGAGCAAGACGGGATATTGGGTTTGCAAGCATGGCTGAAAAGCCGAGACCGAAGGTTGACAGCCTGAAAGGCAGGCTTGTCTCGGTTCATATATAGGCCCCGTCACACGTCACGGTTCGTCTAAGGCTCGCCTCGGTCGGCCGGCGCATCACATTGTATCAAGGCATTTTCAAGTTCCAAACAGACGTCTGTCAAGTGGCCGAACTTCCCTAGTCAAGCAGAGCTGTCCTGGAAGCAAGCTTTCTCCTTCGCAAGCGCTGAGGCTTTGCGGAGGTATCGGATGTGGGGAAGGCGAGGGCACCGCGGCCGAGCTGTGCGCCGTGCGGAGGCTATCCTTCATGCTTCTGTGCTTCTCCCCCTCATCCGATACCCATGTTCTCCCCTTCCGCGCCAGCGTTTTGCAAAGTAACCCTCCTTCTTTCTCGGAATGTGTAGGGATGGTTCATGCAATCTTTCTGCCGTTTGCTTGCTACTTGTTGTAGCAGGAGAAGAAACCAAAAAGTCAGCTCTCCAAACGCTATGACGACACGATGGTCTCCAACAAAACGTTTCCATTGTCTGTGAGCGGATGTTCACTGTTTCCTCTCGGTGGAGTGACCTGACTGGGGGGTAGAGAGCTCTCTTGCTGTTATATAACACGGGAGCTGTCGCACGTTTTGACGTCTGCGGCACGAACACATGCACGCTCGGTTGTGGGCTTCTTTCGTCTGCAGCTCAGCTCATCTTCGGTCTTTGGAAATCTTGAGATCACCAACGCCAAAAGATACTCGGCATTCATAGCGAAGCACTAACGGAACGAGACGAAATACCCGCGAGGAACATCGAGTCGAGCAGCGGGAACAACCGACAGACGCAGGACTAAACTAGTCACCGCGGGAGACGGGTTTTCCGCCAACGAAACGAAACGGAACGAAACGAAACGTGCCGTGCCGACATGCATTCGCCAATGTCAAGCCTCGACCACTGGTGGTGGCGCTTCCTAGAGAACCACGTCTACCGCATCCCACCACCACCTAAGCGCAAGCGCATGAAGCCGATGCAAGTTCTCTGCGTCGGTCCACCACGCAGCGCTACCGAGTCCCTGCAGCAGGCTTTGCTTGCGCTCGGGTACGATCATACCTACCACGGCTGGGATATCGTCTATGACGACCCGCCGATTCCTGCGACGGGATGGGTGAAGCTTGCTCGGAAGAAGTGGTACGGCGGCAGCGGGTCATCGTCACCGAAACGTAAAGGAGGGAAAGAGATTGATGACCCATCATTGGAGGGCGACTGCCAGATCACGGCTGAGGAATTCGACGAGCTGCTGGGCCACTGCGTCGCGGTGACGGACGCGGCGGCGAGCTGCTTTGCGGCGGAGATGATCCGAGCATACCCTGAGGCCAAAGTCGTGCTCAACGTGCGGCGGGACCTTGACTCGTGGCACAAGAGCGCGGTCAAGACGTTGGTGCACGTGAACGAGAGCTGGAGCTTTTGGGTGTCGAGTCTGTTGGACCGGGAGGCGTTTTGGGCATGGCATGTCTATGAGAGGTTCTTGTGGGCCTTATTCTTTCGGGCGCCGGATGGTGACATGGCGAGAGCGATTAGGAGGAATGGGAAGTGGGTTTATCGTGGTGAGTATTTTTCTTCTTCTCGTCTTGACTACTGCTTGAGTGTCGGTTCGATATTGCTTTTGGGGAAACAAGATTTTTTTGTCTTTCTTTTTGTTACGTTCAAGCCTTTTCCATTCCTTCTTTCGAGCACAAGCCTTTTGTGCACGCGCGTCACTGGAGTCTTATCTGGCCTTGAGTGGATGCTCGTGGTCTGATCTACGAGACCTCCACCGACAGGACAGACGCACATCTCGCGGCAGGAAAACCTCTTATGGAATGACCGGGACTAACGACACGTAAAAACGCATAGAACACTGCGACATGATCCGCGGCATGGTTCCCCCCGATAGGCTCCTCGAGTGGTCCGCCGATGAAGGATGGGAGCCCCTATGCAAGTTCCTAGGTAAGGAGGTGCCCGATATGCCGTTCCCGCACGCGAATGCTGTTGGGCCGGGTGGCGGGTGGAAGGCGAGGGAGGAGATGGCGATTAAGAGGTGGATTGAGGGGGTATTGACGAATTTGATATTGATGGGGATTCTCTTTGTTGGGGGGTGTGCTGTTTGGATCAAGTACGGGAGGTGAGGACGACATCTATGTGAAGATTGGTATTAGAGTAGACTGGGTTGGAGACAGTATCATAGTGCGTTCCTATAATGTGGATGATGCGGAACATGCTATGGAATGCCTGAGGCGGTTGCAGAATAGTTGCTCTTGAGGTCGTCACGAACTGGGGACAGACATCGTAGTACGAGATACCAGGTCGTGCCTTAATCAGATGCTATTATGACAACTTGACTTGCTACGTTCAAGTTCTCAACCACGGCCCGCAGTCTCGTCCCTTATTTGAATGGAATGACTGATCAACATCATTGCCGCGATATTGTAATATTCAGTGGCCGGAACGTTTATTCTGTTACCGGTTGGCTGCTCACGGCCCACGATTTCGGAGTTGTTCCTGAGCTCAAACGTCGACGGCATTTGAGCAAACTTGCTGCTCTATCCGTATTAATTGCTGTAGTGACCTTTCAATGGGATGGTGACGGAGATAGATATGGTATCAGTCGTATCTGCTTTGAGAACCTAGTCAGAAATGGGTTTGTTAGGCCAAATATACCAACAACACAACATGCCCTCAAGGTTATGGCGGCCTGCCTGATTTGGGGTATGGAGGTTTGTCCGAATCCAGGAACAAGAACATTTTTTTGGCGAATAACAACATTGCAAGGGTGGCGGCTTCCATTGTATGGCATTTATACAAGAATGCTCCTCATCGCACCTCATTGACCTTGAAGAATATCATGATGTAAGCGTATGTCGGATTTACTTGAACCGATTTGGTCCAATTCTTTCATTCATTGGCAACGGCCTTTATCACTCACCTATGATAGTTGATCTCTCTTGGCTTTGTTGTTGGAAAGGGACCGTGGTGTATTTCCCGCTCGCTCCCACGGTTGATGATAATCTAGGAAGGTATACGGCAACCTCCACAGCCTGATTGGCTGGAGATCTTTGTGATTGGAAGATATCCACGATAGTGTAGGCATCTCCGAAACGTGACGATGGAGTTCCTCTAACACTTGCAAACCGTCTCCTTCAAGGTATCGAGACAGCAGGTATCTCCGAAATGTCAATAGGAAGCTCTTATTAGACCCTTCAGTCCCCGCAGCAGCTAGATCATCTTGAACTTCATTATCAAGCCAGTTGATCTAAAAACTAAAAATCGCCTGTTGTATTCACTTCTAAGAAATTACGTTCCCGCAAGTCGCCTTCCAGAAGTTGGAACCGCCCATACCTTCACGTCCACCTTATGACTTTCAGCAACATATTGGTCACCGAACAGATACGATCAGACAACAGAAACAATGCGAGCAGGACATCTTAGTGATGCTCACTCTCAAGTTGAGACGGAATCATCGCCCTCGGCCCCGACGTCAATATCCAGTCTTCCGACAGAAATCATCGAGAGGATCGCTCATTGCGTCGATGTTCGAGTGGTGGACGACATATACGCACTATGTCGAACGTGCAAAGGCTTTTATTATGCCTGCATTCCCATCTATCACAAGAGGGTAGTTGACAGACACCCTTATCTGCTCAATTGGGCCACCGCACTCGGCAGACTAGATCTCATCAAGAGGTTCCTCGAAGCTGGGGCAAATCAGAATGCGAAGATTCGTGATCTGGATACTACTAGCCGAGCGCTGTCCTTTCCACCGTTTCTTATTACTCCGGCAAACATCTTTCGGCACTTCTTCTACCAAGAATTCGATGAGATCTTTGTGACGCGTTACCACAGAAGACCGGCAGCAAAAACACATCGCCTCCGCCGAGCAATGCCCGACGAGCTTTGTTTGACGCCGCTTAGTATCGCTGTCCACCAAGGCGACTACAAGGCCCTCACATTACTGTGCAAACACAAACCCAATTGGAAGATGCAACTCAATCCTTATCTTCTCGACGCAGAAGGAAACATGAACGGGTTATATTGGCGTCTCTGCGATATGGCCTTTTACCACAGCGACGAAGATATGCTTCTTCGAGTCTTGCCGACAGTGCAAGCAATCGGCTTGCGTTATCTCGCTCTCGTATACACGAGACTGACATTACCAAGGCTCATTGACCGAGACTTTTTAAGGGTGACGGCGTTTTTCCTCCGGCACTTGTCTTTCAATCACAACGAATACATGATCATTGGCAATTATTTTTTCTTCGGCGCCGAAGTCAATGCAAAGTGGATGGATATGGATGGCCGCACCGCTCTGATGCATGCCTTTTGTCTGTCAACCGAGACGACAAGACGCCCAGACTTCTTTGCGGATTGGGCCGCGCTGCTGGCTCTTCACGGGGCCCGCGTCGACGAGGACCGCGGCTTGGGACACACGCTTCTCATAGAGGCTTGCTACATGGGCCTGTTCGACCAGGCCCGTGTCCTCCTCTCGGTCGGGGCATCGCCAGTCACAGCCTTCCTTCGCGCCGGCTGGCCGGTAATGGCCAAACGGGCTCTCTCTCAGGGCGGCTTCTACCACATCAGGTGCAACGGCAACGGTATCCCGGTCAAGGACTTCACACCCCTTGAGATCGCGTGTCTGCCGAGTATGCACGCCTTTTCATATGGGTTGTTGCGCTATGATACAACGAGAGTCGACGCCCAGACAGAAGCCAGAAGCCAGGCCTGGCGCGCGTCGAGATTGGCGTTCGTAAGGTCCATAGCTCCGACTCTGACTGGCGCTTTTGGGCAGAGAATCTTGCGGACGGCGCTGTCTATTGCTGCTGAGCTCCGGGAGGTAGACGTCGTTCGTGCCCTGCTGGAGGCTGGCGCTGGGCTTACTGGTGGACGATGGCTGTCCCATGGCAGGATTGGATACTGGCCCCCGCTTGTAGTTGCGCTTCGTACGTCGGAGGTCTTTAGGTATCAACGAGGCGATGCTAGGAAGACGGCCAGAGTGCTTCTCGAGAGCGGGGCGGACGTGAGAGATTTGGACAAATTTCCGGACGCTTTGTGGAATTTTGATGAGATCTTTAGGATCCCTGCCTCTGAGTACAAACGGCTAGTATGATAGCCAGGATTCTTGAAGTCTGGACGTCGGGAGAGTTACTTGCAGCGCATACCGTTCTGAATAGGAAGCGCGGAAGCTTGTTTAGGCAGGTCGTTGGTTCACAAAAAGATATTGTGAGGTGTTTGTAAGGCGGAGCATAAACTAGGTATTAGTACTAGATAGCTACAAGGCCCGAGGTTTCAAAGAAGACTGGGCCCAATGATACTAGTTGAAGTCCCGCCCTTGACCGATCAACCACCTCGTAGAAAGTTTTACTGTCCAGCCTTGGGAATTTGACCCTGTCTCAAGACTTTGAAATGGCTACCTCCCACCTTTCGGAACTTCAGAATCTCTCTCTCGGCCTGAAGAGGAGTCTGGAGTTCCGGTGTGACAATGAAGCGCCTTAAGCTCTGGAACGGTACCCGTCCATCTTCAGACATTTCTTCCAGCTCATCAAAAAGATCCAGCTGATCAATCCTATAAAGCTCTTGGCCCACCGGATCGTACGTCCCCTCGAATCTCTTGTCGTCCAAGTCTGACAGCTGCACCTCTATTATCGTCATGTTAGGGAAGTGCTCCTTGAGAAGCCCAAACACAAGCCGCCAAGATGCCTTCTCTCCCTTGTCTGCATTCTCGGAAGGAGCGTGGCGCGCGTCAACCTTGACGTGGTGGATTCTATCGCACAGATTCCTCGGCATCGCCCACTCCTCGGATGCGTTCCATCGGTGAGTCGTCAGTACGGGTCCGGGGCTTCTGTGATTGCCCGTCCAGCCACGCTGAACCTGCTTGGAACCATCCCAGTCCAAGAGAATAGCGTCTTGAGCTGCGTTGAATGGTACAGAGAGCGGATCCGGTTCGCCGAAGAAGGTGATGGCCAGCGCTCTCGTCTCGCGGCTAACGGCGTAGAGGGGGATTTGATGCCAGGACCTGTACGAGCGAAAGTGTGCTTGCGGTCCCCCTCTCCACTCTTCATCCATCACTGCGAAGCCCTCCATGACGATTGGGGCCTGTGACGAGAGCAAGATCTTATCTCTGAGCTCTTTTGGTAGGTCCATGAACAGGGGGAACGTAGGCGGTTCGGATATGTCGACTTCCTTCCTTGTCCTCTCGCCTTCGTCTTCTGGAGAGTCCACTACCATGCGGAAAGGTTGATAGCTTTTGGGGAGGCGTTTCGGATGATAGGGATGGCATCTCATATGCCTTCGGGCTTGCAAGATGAGGCTGGGCCATCTATCGCGGTTGGTTGCATCTATAGGTATATCCAAGTCGGTCTTGATCCATGGCTCTACTTCGTCGTACGCATTCTCAGAAGTGTCATTGCTAAAAGAGTGCGACCCTTGTGAAGCCGCGTTGGACCAAGTCGGTTGGAAGAGTCTTGCAAAGAATGATTTCGCCATTTCCTGCGATGGTAAGGTTGAGTTGTCGGCGTAGATGTGATGATGACTTTAGAAAACCGACTTTACGGTCGACGGACTTCCCAAATAGAGGGCATATGAGTACTTGCCTTCGTACGATACATCTCGACACGTATGGTTTCCGAGTCAGTTCTAGGCAGTCGTTGAAGTCAAGGAGTCGATTACTAATCGACCGGCTCCCACTGAGTTTCAACGATTATGGACCGTATGACCATACGACAGGGATTCAAAACGTCAAAACATGTAGCGCGCCCTAAGCTATAACGCTTGCTGTCACAAAAGGGACTTTGTAGTCATGCAGCTTTAGCGGATATGACATAATAAGCCATAAAAATTCTATACATAAGATCGTGGCTCGTGTCAAAACAGTCAAAAAACTACTTAAATATTGGTGACCGGGGGTTGATGTTGGAACTTCTCATTGCAAAACACCAGGCTTTTGTCAAAGCCTTACTTGCACGAGTCTCTCAAGTGACTAATTCAGTAAAATATTTTTCTTGAGAGGCTTTGAAATTAATTGCTCCAGAGCTGACTATCCGGTGAGTGTGTGGGCGATACACCGCTGGCAGGTTACTTGTAAAGAACTGAAGATGCAAAAATGAGCTGTCTGTGGCATTATGTAGGACCACCAATTTTCGAACTCGCAACCTTTCAAGGACCCCATTACGCGTTAATACCTCCACCACTAGGTCATGTACACTTCAGATGCTGCTCATACCTTTTTTCTGGGCTCTCAGCTCTAAAGGGCCTTGGGTTGTGGTTTATTCGTAGACGTTTATTCTACGTGGTAGCTAGGCTGCGGCGCGGACCCGAGAATACACGGTAGGCTCCACTCAATCATAGGAGGTATTCGCGGTGGTGCTCCAGTAGTGTCCACAACATTGTATCCAGTCAAGGATGCGATCAAGTACATTGAGCTTATAAGCAGAATATGGGCCAAGCCATTGTACCGCTGACGGTCACAGCAACTTCACGGATGGCTTAACAGGCAAATACTTCTTAGAGGCCAATTTGCCGCTTACCACTTACCTTGTATATCACTCAAGATGTCGAGAGGAGATGAACGAGTTTACACACAGGCACACTGCATACTCAAAGCAATCACTGTCCGAAGTGAACCAAGCCTGCAATATCTGTTTGTGTTAGTGTCAGAAGTAGGGGATGGAGTGTGAAGCCAACTCAACCCCTGGAAGATTTTTATCACAATCGTATGGCGAGACGAAAGAGATTGGAACGAGATTCTCCGGCTCCACATGATAGTCCCTACCGTCCAAAACCTTCATCGACAACCGCCCGAATGGCTCAGTGGTAAAGCGTCTCACTAGTATCTCCGTCTGCCTCCGGACTGTATCCAGTCATGAAGCGATTGTCCCCGACATGAGAAGATCGCCAGTTCGATTCTGGCTTTGGGCAGTTTCCCTTTTGTCACTTGTGGTAATCTACCTGCAGCTCACCCATGATTTCGTGTTGCTGTCATAGAAGCAAAATTTGACGTTGCCATGTCGATGCACAGCCACAGGCACTCTCCCCTGGTAGTGTGGCTAGACGTAAATTTTGCCGTTCGTAACTTCTCATGAAGTTCTACCCCCGGTCACTGGGTCGCGTGTTGCGCCAATCAACGCCTGGATTAGATATTAGGGGTCATCAATGAAGAGATCTCACCAAACCGTGAATTTCAGAACGCAGTGTCTCGTCTCACAACCTTCTTTTCCCACCGCCATCACTTGTTCCTGATTCCGTGAGTAAACGTACCGCTCGCACTCTTTTCTCTTGCGCTTGAATCAATCAATTAGTCACTAGGCAGCCGGTGGAATAGCCCACCAGCCGGTTGTCGCAGGGCCGGCAGATTTGGCCATGACGAACCTGCACAACCTCCCTCCGGAGGTCAAGATATTTATTGTCAATGAATTGGCGCGGCAAAAGACCCTTCTCCCGGGAGACGATCCCATCGGCTACGAATATGCCGACGCTCAGCTTGCTGCACTTGCGGCGCTAGCCCGGACGAACAAATTCTTCAATGTCGTCGCAACTCCACTGCTGTACGAGAACGGCGTGCGCCGCCATCCATATCTGTTATGTTGGGCAACCGACATCTCTCGCGTGGGAATCATGAGAAAAGTGCTGCGCACTACGCTGGCGGACCCCAACATTGCAATGATTCGATTTCAAGCCGAGTATAGTCCATGGGACCCAAAGGCCGAATCGTCAAAAGAGCTCTTCTGGCGTTTCTATCGACGTGATGGGCATCGTTTCCAAGATCAGGCAATGTACCAGGGACGGCCAAGTCGGAGGCATACTACGATGGACGCGACATGGGTCCCCAACGACCTCGAAGATGAAACAGACGAGTTGGCAGACTTACAGGGGTTCCTATGGGGAGGGATCGAATCTGATAACGATTGGAGCTCTTCGTCTGATGACGATTCTGCGTCTGATGACGATTCTACGTCTGATGACAATTCTTCATTTGATGAGGATTCTGTGCCTGATGGCGTGGAATCGGGGAACGAAGAAGAAATCGAGGGTGAGGAAGATGCCCGTATTGTCGCAGATGACGGTCTGGCATCGGAAGCCTCTTCCATTGACAATTTCGCCGATGACAATTCTCCTGAAGACGGTTCCTCAGAAGACGCTTCGGTCGCTGATGACTTCTCGGATGGCGAAGACGTCGGAAGTGAAGACGGCCCCGATTTGGCTGCAGCTCCTGAACCTGTGGCATCGTTCCCTCTCTTTCCTCTGCCGGATGTTGTTGCTGAATACGACGATGACTCAGACTCGAATGAGTCCGGCAGGCGCGAGATCGACGTTAGCCACGTCATGCACGAAGGGTACCTCCGGTGTCCGGAATATGACGACGAGGACATGGACAATATCGACATCCTGGGCATGTATTGGATGCCTGTCCATATGGCTGCCAGGATGGGCAACATGGAAGCTCTTGAGTTGCTTTTAGAACACGGTGCACTTGTGAATGTGTCTTCACAAGGCTTTTGTCGCAGCGAGTGCCACCAAGTGCCGGGACCGGCTTTATATTGGGACCACTATACGGTGGGGTATCCGGCGTGGACACCACTGCATATTGCCTTGTGCCACGGACAGATTGACGTGGCTAAACGGTTGATGGAGCATTGTGAACACCTTCAGGAACGACTTCTCAACAATTCAGAAACAACAGAACCATGGCAGGTGCTCCCTAGATTCATTTCCGCCATTCGTCACGGCCACATGGACCTTGCAGAGTGGTGTTTGCAGCAAGGGTCGGAGAGAGATGCTGTCAATGCTAAGCAACCAGGCCTCAAAGGTGCGACGTTGCTTTGGAGGGCATTCTGGGAGGCGACTGATGCGAAGAACTTTGAGGCGGCTCTGAAGGTATTGCTGCGCAACGGAGCCGATATCAACCACGATCTCGGAAAGGGCCATACCATGTTGATGGAGGCATGCCTCTACGGACTTTTCGACGAAGCCATTACACTCATCAAAGCTGGGGCCAAGGTTGACATCACTTTCGATGAGTTCAATAGACGTTCCCTAGTCGGATTATCATATCATGAGAGGAGCATCCGCATACCCTTCGGAGTAAAGAAATGCGGCTTGCTCGAAGTTTGCTGCGGTCCTACGCCCGTTATACGCAGGCCCGATGGATTCGCACGTCCGACCATGGATTCACGACTTCCATACCCCAGGAGACGCGGTCCAGATTGGAAGACAGATACCTCAGCGCAACGTGAAGTCATCCGTCTTCTACTGGACTCACCAGCGCGAGCGATCGGAAAACGAGACCCGTTACAGATCGCATGCTTCTCACACAACGCCACGACACTATCGACGCTACTGGAATTGGGCGTGGACGCCTCCAGCGCTAGCACCGACAACCTTACACCACTTGAGTGTGCGACCCTCTCATCTCGCTGGTTCAAGAGCAGAGAATGGTTCGATTCGTACTCAGAATGCATAGATTTGTTGCGCCAGCATCTCAACAAACGTCCGAAAGGCAAAGATAGACCCAGATGCAACCAGGCTCTACAGAACGTGATGAACAGCGGCATTCTCGACCTCGACACGGACTATAGTCGTCGTATTTGGGCTGCTTTGGTGGAACTCGTCACACATGGGCTTGCCGATGGAAACAGTCCGAACGACCAACGTTTCAAACTCATGACAAGACTATTCTCTCATGGGTTCGGTATGTATCAGCTCGCACTGAGACTTTTGAAGCACGGTTTCAAGACACCGACGAGGATCGAGTGGGACGCCATCTGGGCAAACATGAACATCAGGGTTCAAGCGGCACGAATCGATCCTCGCGACAGCTTCGGCAGCAGCAAAGAAGCTTACAGGTTCTGTAAGGCGATGGATCCGAAGGAACGTTTCTTGAAAGATCCCTTCTTTCTCGCTGTTGCAATGGCTGCTAAAGAACAGAGCCTTGTGGACGCATTAGTCAAGTATGGCCGATATAAATCAGTGTGGATCTCATACCCATCGTGTATCGGCTCACCAGAGATCCCATACGTCCCGGTCGCGGAATTGAGGTTTCTCAGACAATTCGAAGATTTCGAACCGCCCAAATCAGTTGAGGCTATCGATGATGGCAGCGACATTGAATGCGAGCCAGATACTGAGAGTTGCTTGTGCACTGGCACCCACATACCCGATTGTTACTTTTCTCCAAACCCCAAAACTAGGAATTGTCTCATGTTTCTCAGTTTGAGACATGCAGGATGGTCACTCTTCCATCTCGCCATTCGGTTCCGTCAATACGGTGTCATCAAAGTGCTCGTCAAACAAGCCGCGAATATAGTACACGAAACGACGAATAACGGTTGGAATGCGGGCTACATCATGTGCGTCAAGGAATGGTTCGATGAGAAGATTGTCAAATTTCTCCTCGCCCATGGAGTAGATCCGCATGTCGGAAAAAGTGGAAGGTGGACATCTCCTCTGGATTATGCTCGTGAAGAAGGCTCAGACCCCCGTGCAGTCGGACTGATGCTTGAGGCATATCCTATCGCACAGAACTAGGCCACAAAACATCATACGTCCCTCCACCGCCTCATCCAAGAATCAATGGACCCAGACAGTCTCTCTAGGAACATGAAGCTGGACCAGACGTTGCTAGCCTTTATCCGTTCTGATACCGCCATCAAAATGGTTGACAACGATGGCAACACACCTCTCGGCAATTTGTTGACTCTCATCCTCGATATCTATGAAAATGACGAGCTTCACAGGCATCATGCGAGGTGCTTCGAAACGATACTTTCCGCACTCATTGAGTGCGGGGCCGAGGCGGGCATCGTCAACAAGGCAGGCGAGAGCGTGCTAGACTTGTTGGAGCGGGTGAGGGGGCTCGATGATCCTCTGCAAGGCATCCGGCTTTCCCTTCCTGAAGACTGGACTCACCCGAGCTCTCCCAAGTCATGGTGCAGCGTAACGCTGCCAGTATGTAAATTTAGTAAGGCGGAGGTTTGGAGACATGTATTAGCTTGCGTCTGCGGATCAGCGAATGGCATCTTGGTCGCAAATTTCTGGAGCCTAGAGTCGCTCGGTTTCTCGTGTTCGAGTGGAAAAGGCGGATACGGCGGTGAGAGGGCATATCCCGTGCGGTCTATTAGTGGAAACCAATTAGAAGAAATATCATCATTGCGGGGGAATTCAACGACTTTGCTTCAGGCTGATCTCGATGTACATTAATATATAGTAACCGTAGATATTCCATGTAGTACTATTATACTCGGTGGTGCTAGATTCGTCTTGACGTTGCTTACTCTGTTCAACGAAAATAATCTGGTCATTTTTGGTTCAAGACGGGCACATTGTGAAGGTTCAGAACCGAGCTTCTGCCTTTGCCGTCAGTTGTCTTTTTGTGGGGAAAGAACAAAACAACAAGATACTTCATATTGAAAGGCCCGGGGCCAAGACTAAGAGGGAGGTGTCAAAGACAGCGTTAGTATCAAGTTGGACTACCATCATCCTCATAATCCCCTTTCAGAACTTGGGAAGCTTTGACGACCGAGACGTAGATTTCCACCCTCGGATGAGGGAGCGCGTCCAGTTCAAGTTCGAGACCGGACAAAAGTCGACTCCCGTCTTGGTATCCGCCGTCCGACACGGGACTCTGGGCAATGGGATTGGTAGCTAAGTATACAAGAAAGCAAGGGGGTCGGTCTCGTTGGTAGTGGTTCGGCCATTCTGCGCATCTGCAGGATCCTATATGATCCTGAGACCTCTCCATCTCCCCCGGTGATACCACGTGCCCTACATGTCTGGCCACGTGATCACCCGGTACGTCAGCCAACAGAAAGTGAGACTTTTGATGAGGAATACTCGCTCGTTGAGAGACTGGTCCAGCATGGGTTCGACATCAGCCCTCGAGATGGGAAACGACGAACGCCATTGATGATAGCCTTCGAGAAAAGGCGACTCGCGATTTGCAGGAATCTCATTAGGCTCGGCGCCAAGCTCAGTCGCTCAGAAAACAAGCAACACCACAGAAGAGTGGCTTGGAGAGACGACTTGGAGTAAGTTTGGATGCAAACACTGAACAAGAGGACATGGGACGGCCAGCCATTCCATACTGAGACGATTTTCGACTTTTTGTCTAGCGAGGACCTTGGCCCGGAGAAACGTCCAGTCCGAGACGTCTTCTATCGAGACACAGCGGTGGCCGCCGGTAGAGATGATGTTGTGGAATGGCTAGATCGGCGGGCCCTAGCGTATCGCATGAAGAATGATGAGTGGATTGGTCAAATCTGAAGAGGCGTGAGATGATTGGATGAAGGAAGCAATAAGATGCGTTTGATGATGTGACGATTCGTCTTCGCGAGATGTGAAGTTCTATGGGTAGAAGAGCTGAGATAGAAAGAGAGTGGCCCATATCAGATGGAAGGTACACGTGTCCAGGCATTCCCGAAAGCCTCGAGGTGCTGCATGTAGGTCACCGCTTGGCTCTACGTAGTTTTCTGCCTCCAGGTTTGTCAGTGGGAAGCCTCTTGTGAATCACGCGGTTGTTTCGCCTGAGATCTTGGAAAAGTTTGGGGCTGGTGCGCCTATACCATTCGACGACGTCAATGATCGGCCTATTACTAGGGTACGATCAAGAGCATGGCGTGGAAGATGTCAACCTCCTTGAAGAGTCTCATGGTCTCAAGGACCATGTTGATTATGGCTTTACTTCAGTCTTGTAGAGCATCCGCATGACCAAGTACCTTTAACAGAACATGGGGTGGAGGAATGTGTCCAAGACTCACCCGCGCATGAGACCCTTGCCCACTTTTACACTTATACACTGGAGCTGGAACAGATATGCCAGTCATCATCGCAGTGAATGCCTCGTAGCATCAAAGTTTGGCGAGCGGCTAGTGTTGCTACATAGTATCCATTACCTTAAGTAGAGGGTGCTTCGGCAAACGGGTGGTTTTGCTCCGAGTTTTCCTTATCCGCCGCCCACCTTGCCGCCAAAGTTGGCGACCATACTTGCGGATACCTCGCAGAAGCGGACTAACAGGCGAGACTGTGGGGGAGGGGACCTGTGAAAAGGACAGACTAAGTAGGCACTCGCAGAGGAGACCATGGACCAGCGGGAAGTGTCGAGATACTTTACAGATCGTCCTGGGCAGTGAGATGTGAAGTAATGTCTGGAAGTGACATCGAATGTCGTCCAACCACGAGCATGCATGCAGGCTTATAAGCGAACGCCGAGCATTGTAGATCTAGCCAGGTTCGAAGTCGACCGCCTCGCGAGCTGGTCGATCATGGTGCATGGGTTTGGAAGTGACAAGCGGGGTAATCACCCGACGGGAGCGGCCCGCCGATCAGTGTAGTGGAGCAATGTGTAGACGCTGGATATGCACAAAGTAAGTTACTAGAATGCTGAACATCCTATCCTCCCTAGACGCGGAGGAGGTCAGATAGCTCTACATGATTCAGCATGTTCAGGAGGAGAAAAACCAGTAAAAGCACCTCGGTCAGTGCTCAGTCCAGTAACATGCTTAAGCATATAACTACCTAGTTGGAAGTGTCAAGTATAGAGAGTAACGCAGTCTCACTTGGTTGCGAGGAGATTACACAACTTGGCGCGAGTTCAGGCCATTCTCCCATTGACATCACAACCACATATAGGAAAAGTTTCCGGAGTTAAGGCAGCGTGGGCAGCCACTCGCTTTCGTCTCTGATCCTTTCTCACCGCTACACGTCTTACACTCAGCTGCTGCGAGTCCGGATCACGCTCCGTTTTCGAAAACGCCAGCAGGAGTTATGCACTAGTCTCAGACGCCCGGGACGGCCATCAAGCCATTGAGAATACAGTTGATACATGCAATTACTTTTCCCTTCGAGTTGCTTCTACATGCCATCATCCAAAGACCTTTGAATGAATCGTAACATGTGCTGCCTCTCACTCTCCCAGACGTGTATAAGGGGCCTACTATCTTATGGAAAACCCTAAGAAACCTTCAGTCACAATTATTCTCAACCATGTACTAAACCAGCCACTTTCAAACACAGTTCAAGCATCTTTCAGATATCTCAGAATGACTACTCCCCAGGTCTCCAAGGCTGATGCTGACCTTTGGCTGGCTTACGGTGTCAAGCTCAAGAACACTTTCGCTCAATCCATCACCCTGAGCGGCAATAACCGCTTCTACGTCGCACCACTCTCTTATGCAGGTATAGCGGCCGGCACGAAGGTGAACCCAGCCATCACTAACAACGGCGTGTATGTTATCGGTGACTCGCTTCTGAGCCTCGACGAGCCAGTCTTCCTTCCTGGCCAACAGAGCTACTTCCAACGATGCCTCTTGTATGTCACTCTTCTCGCCCTTTACGAAATATCTCGCTAAACACCAGACCATAATAGGTACCCTAACAGCGTCGACCTTGTAAGTTTTTCCCCTGTCGAAGTGCTAATGAACTGACTAAACACTTGCAGCACTCGGATAAGAATATTGGCGCCAAGTTTCGATACAATGATGCGCAGAAAGCCGCCCAGGCAGCGCAGAAGTCGTATCAAGACGTCAAATATACCGCCATTGCGGCCTGGAAGCAGGATGTGACTGACCAGATCATCTCTGACTCCTTCCCTCAGTGGTGCATCCAGAACTATCCTAAATTAACATGGGCGCAGACCTCTAGTCGCGCTGCCACCGCTGCCGCAGCTGCCGCTTCTTCCGCCCTGGATGACCCAATGGCTCCCGTCGTGAGTCAATACCAGTCAAGTCTCAATGCCGCCAATGGCACAACTGCAATCCCTGGGTGAGTGACTGAACGGCTTAAGGTTCGGGGGTCTTTTCTGATCTCATCAGCGTGACCATGACCTGCTCCTCTGCTAGCGCCGATCAAATCTCTTCCGGTCAAGCTGGCACCCCCGATGCTCCGCTCGAGCGTCCCGCGTACACGATCCCTGCCCAGTACCTCCAGGTCGTTGACGGCTGGATCAACACATTCACCCAGAACTCCAAGACACCCACGACGATCACGTTCAAGGCGAGTGACGCCAGTTCGTCATCTTGGCAGGACCTTGGTCACTCCAACGACACTGTTCAGGTGACCGCACCGTACTGCAGTTTTTTCAGCGCAACATACACCGAGAACAACGTAACTGTGACCAAGAATGTTACCGCGGAAGAAGCCGGAGCTGAGTTGGAGGTCACTATTACCGCTACTGGCTTCCAAAGCTTTTCTATTGCCCCCGGAAACTGGTAAGTTAACCCCATCAAAATTTGAGAGGCAAACGGCTGAATGGTACCAGGAACCCGAGCCAGCTTGCTGGTTTGCCCATCGTCGCCGACGCCGATCCCAACCTTAGCAAGCCTATGGCGGTTGTCAACCAGGCAATTCTCGCGTACGGTGTTGGCATGGAGGTGAAGCTTTCTTCCTCCGCCGCATCCACCATCAACAACTACATGGACAAGGCCAGCTCCAGCGGTGGCAGGGCGTCCATCTTTGGCTTCAACATCGGTCTAGGAGGTGACGCCAACTCCACTCAGACCTCAACCACCACCTTTGACCAAGTCAAGAACGCCAGCTCCAGCACTAGTTTCACCATTCCCCCATCTGACAACTCCAACCCTACCTTGTTGGGTGTCTTTGGCCAGGCCATCCCTCTTCCCAACAAAACATAGAAGTAGATGTTGTTAGGGTAGGTCTTCCCACTGATTACACCGTTGGTGCCAGTGAGCGCTTAGTGATGGGTGGTGAGCGCTCGGCGATCGTGAGTGATGATAACAATGATAATGTATTTAACGTCCGTACCTAGTCGAGAGGGACATGTTGGGCGAGGCCGACATGGTCTATGCTAATTATCGAAGTATCTTACGCGTATGAATGATGGAAATGATGGCGTTGGTACACAGTACTTCAGTCGTCCCTCTTGATACACCTCTCCTGTGTAACCGACTGCGGCAAAACCAGCCTGCAGCTCGCTATCCAATCATAATGAGGAACGTCACATCGGCTGCATTGCTAAGTCATCAGAAGGGAACAATGATCAGCCGACGTTGGGAGACTGTTGGATCTTGTCACTTCAGCCGATATCCTGCCGAGAGGAGATACGTACCTACTGCCAGTTGCTTTCTTGAGGGTGGCCAGCAGGTTGAAAACGAGGCTTGCTAGCTGTACAGACACTCCTATTGGCAAACGCGTGTGGAAGGTCCTGGACGCGTCTCAAAGGCATAAATTGGCTCGGCCTGTCGTCTTTCCTTTCCCTCCCTCCCTCTTTCTTCTTCTTCCTTTCATCATTCTCCTTTCCTTCTATCGGCTGGGGGAGAACGAGGCAGCGGTGCCTTCCTAGTCAGCGTTTCCTTTTTTCTTTCTTGTTTTGCTTCGCGAGAGCTTGGAGTTCAGGCAGTGTCCGGGACACGCTTCGAGTAGATAGAAAACGCGTCGTAAGAGACGCGTCAGGTAAGACACGATGGATCCATTTCACGTAACCTTAGACCCAGAGGTGCTGGAGCGCCTGGTCGCTAGGATCGTGGCCGAGGTCGCGAAGCCGCGGCCTGCGGAGATGGCGGGGGAGAGTGGCTGGTCGCCCGTCAGTCGCAAGTACGGCGCCTGGGCGGTGATCGGGACCCATGAAGCTGGGGGCTTCATGTACAGTAAGTTTTGGCATTCGTGCCGTGGGCGTGTTGAGAATAGGTGCGTTGGCTGATCTTATGGGAAAGGGGTGACGGTGACTGCAATCGGCAACGAAGAGCGTGTGGACTCCGTGGTGAACGTCGAGCGACGTGAAGCCAACCAGTCGAATGAACAGCATGATGAAGATGTTGACATGACTGACGCCCCGCCGATTGAATCGGCCGAGGAGGGGAATGTGTTTACTCATCTCTATTCAGGAGGAGTAGAATCACTCATTCGCAGCTTCAAGGAATTGGCGATTGACGATTCTGATTGGATGGAAAAACTCACCTACAGAGTCGGGCAATTGAGAATTGCCCCTCACCAACCGTGCTCTCATGAGAACACCCAAGTGGGAGAGACATCTGAAGATGTCAAGATGGCCAACAGTGACTGGTAAGTTGCTGAAAACCGCGTCGGTGACGCGTGAATGTTGCATCGGATGATGTACTATGCCCTCCGGGAGGGAGGGAGAGGGGGATGGCAGCCAGCGTTGCGTGGTACAATCCCGAACGCGTGAGCTTGAAAATGGCGCTTGGATTGAAGGAGCGGAGATTCCGGCTGATTGGCAGTCGAGGATAGGCGAGCTCGAGGGAGGAGGGACCAGGATGTAGGACGGGAATTAGGTGAAAATTGGTGAAGATGGACGCGCTATGCGTGCTTTAGTAGTGGCAACCAAACTGAATGAACTTGTGGACTTGATTGAATAGCTCACCTGAACTTGCAAAGCGTCATTCCCATGAACTGCCGCTATGATCCAGCATTGATACGGGGTACTCGAGGTACCCCGAGAGCCCTACCTCCCGTAAGAACCCTCCTGTGAAATGTTAGCCGCCATATCACCACGCTGCCATTCTCTTCCGAATGCCATTCCGACCCCGCGTTCCCCACCCAAACTCACCATCCGCAGACCGCCGGCCCCCGCCTCCGATCCGCTCGTCACCGACCCGGCCACCCCACGTCCTCAATCCACCGCAACACCACCGGCCGGCCCCCATCGTGAAAAATCTGCCTTCAAGCCCGAAAAACTCTTTGCAGAATTTTCTTTGCTCTCCAAGACTAATCTTTTCCAGCGGCAGCCCCGCAGTCCCATCTCCTCTCTTTCATGAACTCCAATCTTGCTTCGTCTCCCATCAAGCAGTTCCACTTGGATCTTCTTCCAAGGCCGGTTGGCCCAATGGCAAGGCGTCTGACTACGATCCCCTTCTTCCCTCCTATCGAGAGTTGAGAGATTCGTGTAATCAGGAGATTCTGGGTTCGACCCCCAGGCTGGTCATTATCTTTTGCTCATCCGGGTCCCCCAACAGTTCTTTTCACCGTCTCCATGGCCCTGAGGGTCCTTGGTCACCTGTCTATCTCCAACAGACATGAACAGTTGTCTCTATGGCTCAGTCGGTAGAGCGTTGGTCTCATATCAAATACATATGACTCTAGAACATCTAGAGATATCCAAAGGTCGCAAGTTCGAGCCTTGCTAGGGACATCATCTTTTGTTGTTCGTTGTCTTGGATATTCTTTTTGCATATCGGTTGTTTGACGAGGTTGGTGGGCAAGTCTGATTGCTGCTCCAGTCAGTGATAAACAGGAACCGCATCTCCCACGGCGCAAGTGATTCCAACATCAAGGACGTATTGATAAAATGCCATTTCTTCATTAGTACTAAGTTCATCGTCCAAGTGGACGGAATGCACTTCTCTTGGGGTATTCAGTCTCTTCCACCACCTCTCCTGAACCTCTCCCCACTGGCTCACACTCTCACACACACAATTATGCTCCACATTAGGCGTGGATAGCCTGCTGAACCTGAGGGTACACGCGAACCATCTCGTCGTACAGCTGAGGGTGATCGCGCATGAGAACCTGGGGGTCCCACGCAGAAGCGACGAAAATGGTATCGATACCACTCGAGATCGGCGTCGTGAAGACGTTGGCGATCTGCAGGCCGATAAGGAAGGAGAAGGCCACGACCACAGGGGTGTAGTTGCCGCTCTGGTTGTAGGCGGGGTTGGTGAACACCATGTACAGGTAGGCAAGGAACGCGCAAGCGTAGCCGATGAATGTGGCGCCGAAGGAGAGGACGGGGCCGATGAGGCATTCCTGGGACACGTTAACCTACTGATACAATAGGAAGAATGCTGTAGGGAAGTACTCACGTTAACAAGTGCGTCGATGCCGCGATCCTTAATCATCTTCCAGGTATCCTTGGCCGCGGGGATGTAGGCCTTGCCGTAGAGGGCAATGTGCGAGAAGGCATATCGGTTGAGGAATGTCACGGCCCAGTCGAGCAGAGAGATGAGGCAGCTCAAGATGCAGAAGAGCACGTACGAAACAATGTTGCCATCCGCGGCTGACTGCTGTTGGGCGACGGAACACAGGTGGCGGAGGAGGTTGATGATGGCGACGATCAAGCTGCCGAAGCTGATGGAGCCAAAGCTGTAGGTCAGAGAGCGCTTGAGCGCGCCGCGAGTCGCACCCTTAGGGAAGTTGTTGACGCAGAAGTACCACGAGCCGTAGACGCCCGAAATGGTAACATGGATGACGTTCTTGAGCACCTCGGAGATCCAGTACATAGCAAACGTGATGAAGACGATCAGCCCAATGACCTTGCCTTGGCTGCACTGGCCACTCCTGCACTGCGGGTTGTCCTGCGACGGCTGGTACTTGGAATAGGTCGCGACTAGGGTGACGGAGTACCAAGCTGCAAAAGCGGCACCCAGCATGCCACCGAGGAAAGAGACCAGGTAGACATGGCCATACTTCTTAGAGACCTGGATCGAAGTCTTGAGCATCAGGGCGGAGAAGGGGATGCGAGGGATCCAGCTGATGAAGGCGAAGACGAGGAAGACGCCAAAGATGAGGAAGACAATGCCGCCCGAGTAGTACTTGCGCGAGAGCATGTAGATTGCGGTGACGAGGGCAAAGACGATGTTGAGGATTCCCGTGACCCAGATAAAGGCCTTGGGGAACAAGCGCGCCATCCAGACGTATGCATAGCTTAGAACGATTGCGACCGCGAGAACGAAGGCGAAGAGGACGATTGTGTTGGTGCTCAGGCCAAAGGTATTACCTCCGTCGTAGATGCCGCCGCCATTGAGGCCCTTTGTCGCAGAGTAGCCGGATATCGTCAGGCCTGAGACGGCAGCGAAGCCAAGAAAGACGGCGAGGAACTGCGTGGGGTTGTTAGCGATTGAACACCATCGTATTGACGCGGTGTTGAGGGTGTCTGTCGCCGCGACAGGGTGTATCTTACCAGAATGGCAGCCCAGAGATCGTTCCACTTGGGCTTCTCAATCTTGAATGCCTCCTCAAAGGTGTACTTCTCGGGATCGTAGCCCTGGGGCGGCGCATTGTATCCGTAGCCGTTGCTCCCATTATCGAAGCCCTGCTGAGGCGGCGGGGGAGGGGGATAGCCTTGCTGGTAACCGCCCTGCTGGTAGTTCTGCTGCTGATTGTAGTCTTGTTGGTATCCGTTGTTATTGTTGTTATACTGCTGGGTATACTTTGCATCGTATGGAGGTTGCTGTTGTTGCTGCTGGCCACCGTAGTAGCCAGCAGATTCGCCGTAGGGTTGCGACATTGCTTCGACGACGATGCAATTGATCTCGTTTGTCGATCGTGGAAATGTCAGTCCGGATGGACGATTGACGAACGGTGTGGTGATTGCTGTCCAGAAGGCAAGTTCTTGGCGAGGTGAGGTAGGTTGGAAGAAAACAAAGCACAGCGCAGAGAGAATAATTAGAAGGGGTCTCAGTCTCTGATGCGGTTGGAATGAAATTCAATGACGGAGCTATTGGATCGACTAATAACGGGAGGAGCAGCCACCGCAGGCCGCTCTTTTCCCCTTTGGTCCCCTCTTTCTGCCCATCTCCCTCGCCTGTCTGTGTACTCAAGGTACTCTACCTAAGGTAGGTAAGGTAGTCCAGGTACCTGTGTGTGCGCGCTCTTTGCTCGGACTGTTCACTGGCGTAAGGTAGCGCAAGCAAGAACAATTGGAATCATCCAGTTGGTCTCCCAAAAGGCCTCCCACCTAAGGTACCATGCCTGCCCTGGATCAAACCATCATCGCATCGCAACTTCTCCGTAGAAAAACACCCAAACCCAAAAGGCCCCAACTGGAATCCATAAAGTAAGTTTAAAAGCCAATCCAGTTTAGCTCAGACCCGTGCGCGGTGCATAGTAACGTCATTGGGCAGGAACATCGAGACCTTGAATTTGAATTGGCATCGCCGCAGGGATTGGCACCTTCCCTCAGCTGCGCAGGGGTTACGCGTCGATGTGCCGTGCATCACGTGCCAAGGCTTGTCTGGGTCTTCCCGGTTCTTAATGTAGCGGGCCCCAATCTTTTGAGATTGCTTAGCTTATGTAACTCTTTCTTCGCGGTCAAATCCCCAAAGTTCGCGTGTTCTTGTCAACCTCCTGGGCCCAGATCATAACAAGACATGGGACGAACTAATGCGGTCTCAGAGGTCCAGGTACAGAAAATTAGTCGACAGCTCGACGGTTGACAGTTGACAAGTTGGTGGTGTTTTCCGAATTTCCTGTGGCAACCAGGCACAATGTGTATGTCATTGTCGACGGGGAACTAAACAGCTCATGACTGAGACAACTCCTCGGGTATCGGCACTTTGGAAACACCCCACTTTGAAGCTCGCAGCCACTCAATTCACTCAGGTCCAGGGCCAAGCGAGACGTCGGCCCAGAATCGTCTTGCCTTGGTGGCCCCCAAAACAAGGTCCCGCGACTTGCAGGGACCCCGTTGAATAAACACCAAGCTTGCTCCTCGAGCCTGGGCCATGGACTGATTGTCAGCCTGTGGTCTCTTTCACTCATTCAGTGCCAGCAACGGATGCAATCACGTCTCTAATGTGTTACTTATTAGGACTCAACGTCTGTTGGACCTCGGAATCGGAGGTAAGCTGCTTGGGGTACCTTAGCCAAGTACCTCATGCCACTCAAGGTACCTCTCATGTATCGTGCCTTGCGAAATCAGAGCCGTCCACCTTATCTTATCTGTGCCCGCCTTACTTAAGCTACCTGGGTCACATGACATAGACGAGTTTGAGGTTATCGCGATTTATCACCTCCTCTACCAAAATGCTCAGGTATGCAGGAGTGAAGCATGATTACACAATGGCTGTGCAGACTTTGGCTTCTTATTGTATCTTGTGCGGAAAATTTAGGTTACGGTGAGCTATTTGACCTTTGGATACTTGTCAATGCTGCCGTAACATCCTCTGCCCGCATCCGTGCCTCATTTGAAGGCACCGATTTTTGTAAGAGCATCCCCTCTTCTAGATCGAGAACATCTCACACCATCTACATTGTAAGACTTATAGCTTTCCTCATAGCTGATGTCATTCGCTGGCTCAGATGGCCACTGTGCTCGTATGCCTTGGTAAGATGTTCGCAATCTCAGAGGTTTGGCCTTACAAGCAAGCACCCTGATCTACTTTGAAAGTCGGGAGCCGCTCAGCAACTGTGTGAGATAGTCCGACGCATCGCTTCTTATTCCCAATCGCTTCGATATTGAATATCCGCGTAGGCAAGGCTAGGCTGCAGGTCGCCGTCGCCAAGTCTAGCAAACGACCAATGGCTTCGGATAGTGAATAGGACTATCCTAGCGACTTGCTCTAGAATCATTCAGGGAGCACAAATTGACGTTGGTGCGAATGTGAGGCTGACGATATCTACTCTGAAGAGTGAAAAGCGGACGGAGGTGGTGTGGCTGAGTTCCCGCGCAGACAGTCAACACCGCGGAAATGAGTTGACAATCAATTACAGTATTGGCACGCCATGCCAAGATACGGCCACCATCCTGACCAGTACGCGCGCGACTCATATCATCGGTCGGGTGCTATGAACCATGGATATAGACATTGGAATAGCAATGTTCTTATACTTATATACATAGAGAAGGACTTCAGTAGAATTCTTGCCAGCACAGACACATCTCAATAGTTGTTTCGCTACCACATTCAATAGACGTTTTCAACATGATCAACAACAATAATAAGCTCATTGCCGCTCTTCTAGCCAATGCGCTGCAGCTTCACCCTACATTTGGCCAGCTCATACCACCCCAAAAGTCTCTTAATTATCAAAGCCACGGAACCCATGTTCTAACCGATGCAGGCTTCTCCATCACCCCTCGAAGACACCGACGTCGTTCTCGATAGCCAGAATGTCTCTACTCAGTCTCTCATAGGACTTCCAGCTCAAGCACAACATCTTCCTGGAAAGACGCGTCACAGCCCCGACGTAGTCGGCTTCCACCAGGACGGCGGCAATACCAGGACGAACGACTGGGATGGCCCCCTCAGCGTGTCTCCCAACGTCTCCAGCCGGTCTATCGCCATCCCAGGCATAGCGACAATCGACTGATGGCGCCCTCCGTCTGCACAGATGTCGCGAAGCCTTACTTTTGCATCGCAGCCTTTGACCCGGATACCGTGAACATGCTCGGATCTTGGGCCCCTGAAGGCCAGAAATTGCTCTCTCCTTATGTCACCGTCGCTGGAGATTCCGTTATCCTACCTACGACGGGAAGGCACGTTTCCGAAGTCCAGAGACTCGATGATGCGAAAGGTACCACGTTCAGCGCTCTTCGAGACATCGACCTCACCATAACCTTACCTCAGAATCACGGCGTTGTGAGAAACCTACGGCAATCTGGGTTTCGATAGATACCCAATGCCGCTGGGGGGGTTTGATGGTCATCAGCCAGAACCATGGAGCACCCACAATTACGGAAGAGTCCAGAGCCCAGGTGGCCAAGATAGCAGACAAGCACGCGCGAGACTTGAGGACGAGAAGATACGTTGGTGGAGACGTGATGGTCATTGATCCTATGGTATTGAAAAGATACTTCGCTTCATACTAGACCAAAGAAGATAAAATGCCCAGCCAAAAAATAATTAAACCAAACTTTGCCGCCGTCCAAACCACGAAACCGTGAAGCCGTATCCCTTGCCTATCTGGAGGCTACCGTCTTTACCCTGTTATGAACGCCAATGAAACCAAATCCCGTGGGAACCCTTACACTCAAACAATCTAAATCAACACAGGAGCCAATCTGAAAGACTGCAACGCTCCTACCGCTGCTGGCTCCGCTCCAATCGGTCCCGGGCCGCGTCCACGACGCTTCGGTCCAGTGCTGGCGTGCTTCTCTGCCCGCCCGACACATCGTCCTCGGCGGTGCCGTCGTCAACCGCGACGAGTTCCCACCTCTTCATCCCACCGTCCATGCCCGGCCACAGATCAGTGGGGATGAACTCGCCAATATCCTGGCGGAATCCTTCGCGCTCCCGCCGATCGTTTTCGACGAGGTTGTCAACGCTATCCATCGCCTTCTTCCAAATGTTTGTAATCTTGTCCTCCACCATGCGGCGCCGCTCAACCTCTAGAATCAGGTTATCGTACGCGCCCGCGTACTTTTCGTAAAAGTCTCGAAGGTCGTCCATCTCGCCAAGCTTGTTGTAGATGGTGTACGTCTCATCCTCCCACCGCTGGAGGAACTCGGCCTCGCTCGCAATGTAGCTGGCCATACGACCGCCCATCTCTTCCAGCGCAGCGAACCCTTGTAGGGTGCCGAGGAACGCCAACTTGATCTGTCCTGTTTGTCCAGTCATGGCTGAAAATTCCTCTTCCATAGTCTGGAGTCTCTTGCTGATTTCCAGGATGACGCCCTCGACCTCTGATGCATCGCTAACCACAACGTCCAGCATGTCCGCACGGTCTTGCGTCGTTATCGGTTCGAGGTCAGGCATTTGCGACTCTTGGTCAGCGATTACGCCAGACAACGATACGCCATCGCCACCTTGTGACTGCGTCACCTCCGCCGCCCTACGACGAGCAAGAGCCGCGCCGCCCTCTGTCGTCCGCACCGCTGTGACGCACAAGTCAAAGTGTTTCGTCAAGGAGGTGAGGAGTTGGGCCATGTCATGTGAATTGTCTACGAGGGAACCGAGAAGCTCGGGTATCGGGTCATATTGTGACGAGTCGGAGGGCGTTCGGGGTAGGGGTGTCGCCGTCATCGTTTTCTTTAGTGCTCGCAGGTCATCGTCGAAGCGAAGGAGGTCGCCGTCAAAGGATGTCTGAATAGCCTGCATATAGATAGCTCCGTCAGTCACCCAGACCATCATAAATAGTGTGGGAAATCCAAAGTCAGCAAGATTCGTTTACACACCTGTAGCTCGCCGAGGCTCTGCTTCAGAGCCTCGACCATGACGTGGACGCTCTTTTCGTCCACGAAGTCCATCAGATTGCGGCGCTCTTCGCCCGGCGGCCTGAAGACAGCTTCTACAGTTGTATTCTTGAGCATGGCCATGGTCTCCTGCAGCTTCTCGTTGGTTGCATCCATGGTCTTTACCAGGTGCTTGAAGTCGCGCTTGCCGGCATCGTAGGTTCTCTTCAGACCACGGCGAACCTTCATCAATAGCGCCAGCTGCTCGGAGATGGCTCGTCGCAGAAACTGAGTCTCGGCATACAAGACAACAGCCTCCTCATGGGCCTGGCGTGCATCGGTCGCGATTTCGTTTGCTCGCAAGACGGCCGTCATGGACGAGAGCGAGCGTTTGGCGGCGAGCAGGTGTTCTACCAATGTCTCAACCGGCACATGGTCGGCAGCGGCGGAGGCTGATGTGGAGAGTGCATCACGGCGGTCTCTGGAATGTGAAAGGGACGTGGAGTCTCGGCCAGCCGAGGTGGACGAGGCTGGGCTCCGGCTGGACCTGTGAGACGGGGAATTGGCCATGTTGAATGGGGGAGAAAGAGAGGAAGTGCTTCACGAGAAAAAGGTCAAGAGTTGGAGCGATTCATATTTAAGTGGAATGGAATAGGATTAAGGTGATGATGGGAAGAGAAAAGACAAGATGCGAAGCGAAGGTGAGGAAGGGGAGGATGAGGATGAAAAGAGGAACAAGAAACCGATAGAGAGAAGGACGGGAAGACGGCTGGGATGGGACGGGACGGGATAGGACAAGACAGGATGGGATGGTGTAGGCGACGAGGATGATGTCGCGATAAGGTTGGAGCTTCGGTCAGGTGTATTATCCTTATCGGACCAGGCTTATCTCATCCGCGCACCACCCGAGAGTGTGCCTGCCGCCTGCACCGCGAGGACCTTTTTGGCTGCTGCTGCTGCTGCTGCTGCGCTGCTGTTGGCCGTTCGCAGTGCAGCCTTATGTCACACAGGCCATCAGAGTGGAGACCTCCCCCTGGAAGCACATTCTTTTGGCGGTGATGATTGGCCGTGACTCACTTTTATGGGCCCGACTGCCTGGGGAGCTCCCAGTAGCTCCTTCTCCAGCAGTCTTCAGCGCCATTCCAAGCAGGAGCGATCCAGATGATCTCACACCTTCCAAGGCGCTTGATCATCGCTGCGTCCGGAAGACATCTGGAAATCTGGAACATCGAATGCCCACCTTCAAATGGCACCTCGCTCACCTTGACACCTACACACCTTGACCCGTCCACTTCTACACCTTGGAACCAAGTCAACGTCACAGTGGTTCATCCTCCCCCCCCCACAGCTTAACGTTCTAGAACAGCTAGAAGAGGGGCTGTCAAGGCTGGATCATGCCGAAGCTGTCGACTGAAACAACCTTTTCCACCAACATCCGATGAAACCAGACGCTCTCTGACACTTGTATCAATTCCAGTCCAACGTAAAGCCATCATCAAAGACGACGACCGAAGCTGACGTCGCCCGTTCTGAGCTCTACGGGAATCTCGAAGCTCCCGTCATGCCGATCAGTCCATTGACTCTGACAGCTATGGACAATGATCCAATGGCCTGCTTCAATCTTCGGTAGCTACCCGGCGTCGCTCCATGGCACACCAATGTGTTTGAACTCAGCTATGCTTTGTGGGTAAAGGCTCAAACCTAATGCGGCTTTGGGTTGCCGTCGATTTGAATTCCTGTCGTCCGATGCACTACAGCAGCAGAAGCTCTCTGTCAATAATCCTCGGCGAAACTGACGACCTTGACTCTCTTTTCGATCAACGATAGTCACAACGATGTTCGCCTCGTCGTTAACACAATGATACCAGGCACAGACTTGAGGCTAGTGGCTCGTCCAGCCACATGTGGCTCGACCTCAACATCTCCGGACCGCGGCGTCCCCGGCCCCCTGATTTGAGACAGGCACATCCCAGTGATGACTCGCCTTCGGTGAGCCGTGGCCCGGCAACAATCTGCTCCTGAACACGTGTGTCGCAATTTTTCAGAAAAGACAACTTCACAGGCTCAGGCGATATTGATATGTCCGCCGCGCAACTTGTCGGACTTTCGATGATCTCCATGACCCCGAGATCATCGCCTCCAACCATTTCGCACCTCATCTCGTCTTATCCGATCTTGTCCATCCTCGCGGAATATGTTTCAGCCCTGGACCTTCTTCACCTAGCTCAGACGAACCGTAACCACCACGCCCACATCCTCAGCTCCCGTACCATATTCGCAAAGCTGAGAAGCCTCTGTCTCTGCGATGGTCGCGGCTTAGTGCAACGCCAAAACTTTAGCGGACGGTACTGTCCAAACTACTGGACCCTTCTCTGCGGCCTCCCTCCCATGGTCGTCGGGGACGAGGAAATTGAGGTCAAGCTGTATAACGTCAAATGCGACGAGGCTGGAGCTCTACCCTGCCGGAGATGTGGAATCAACGTTTGTGAGGAGTGCAGGTACTACGACCGGCTTTTATCCGTGGAGGAAAGCTATGTTGAGCCGCGCTACAACTGGCGCCCTCTCAACATCATGTGTCTTTGCCGCGATTGTGACTTCCAGCTCGAAGGTGATAATCGAAAGCTACAACTGAGCGACACATGCGATTGCAACCTATGCCTGAGATGGCTTTGTACCAAGTGTGAAGATGCGCAGAGACAAGAGACCACGACCTATTATGACACGCGAACTAAAGAAGCGTCGGGCCAGAACAATGTGCTCAACCATCCAGAGGAATGGGGTCCTGACGAAGCCTCAGAAACCAAGCAACTTGAAATATACGGCAAATGGCGCAATGTGAGTTTCTGTCAATTGAATAACCTGCGTAATTGCTTTACGCTTGCTAATAGCTCTTCTGCCAGTTCTATTGCCCTTGCGGTGCCGGCGTTGCGCAAGAAACCGTCCCAAGATGCACTTGGTGCAAGCGCCGTGTCAAGAGCCAGGACGAATGGTTAGATGAAAGAAATCAGCTTGCCCGACTTGATAAACCGGGTGGTTCGTTCTATGTATGTTCAAGCCCACGATGGGAGGTTTGGAAGCAACCACTTACGGTCCTTATAGAACCCTGATCACCCACCCTTCGTCATGGATGCCAGCTATAACTATCCTACTCCCTATCCAAGGCTGGGGTACATTCGGCCCGGGGACGTCACGCCGTGACGACCGTCATCTTTCTGCCGAGGCTGTTATTCCGTTAGAGCCCACTGTTCGAGACAATTACGCCCGACGTCGTGTGTGGCCGCCATACAGTCGTCAGTGGCAATACATGGCAGGGTCTCGACAGACGTGACCGGGAGCTATTACTCCAGAATCCATACAACACGCCACTCGGACGAACCAGCAGGGAATCACAACCTTCTTCCATCTGAAAATGGCCAGCAAGCAGATTGGACCAATCGGGCAGGCTCGCTTATACGTCTTTCTCGCACACTCGTCGTGAGTCGGACGTTCTCACAGCCGGTGATTTCCCGATGGCTGCCACCCCACCGCCTTCATCGACGATGATGGACGATTATTGTGTGAATCAGTACTTATAAACCGACTTCGGACACGAGTTCACCAACATCATTGCCGAAGAGCTTCCCGTCCCAGGACTCGAACCAATCCAGAATTGGAATTCGACCAGTCCCAATCTTGCGACATTCCCCGCATTCTCCCACATGCCGGCATCGCATCGCGCTGGAAATGCGGAGGTGACATGGGAATACTCTCCGATATTGCTACCTATAATACCTGCCATCTAAAGCAACCCTGGTCGTCCCATTCTCCATTCCCCACGATTTCCCCGCGCGCAGAAGAAAATACCGCCGGAGATCCTCCAGGCTGCATGGAATATCTCCAGACGAACTACTCGTGAGTCGTGGCCTGACTTCGCATCCTTGGCTGGTTGAGCCTGCGATGGGACTACCGAAACTAGGCAAACTAGCCACCAACGGCCATCCACACCTTTCTCCCCCGCACCGTTGAGAGATGGCACCAACAACGTGGACCGACATGGACTTTCTCCCGACTTGGGGCAACATGGGGTTTCCCCACAGACTACTACCGTAAAAAGCTTGCCCAAGCGGCCGGCGTCGCATCGTTGATGAGATCATCATCGGGTCTCTTCGCTGCTGGAAGATGGATTCCGAGTGGAGGTGGATCTGGCTGCGGCGAAAAGTTGGATGTGATCATGGGAACATCGTCGACTAGGGAGAAGGGCCGACGGCGTGCACACTACTGTGCAGCGGTGCCGGGGACTAGATGTCGGCCGTCGACGTATCTCAACCCGAGGGGATGTTGGACAGATGATGCGGTAAAAGGTACGAAGAGGGGGGAAGTTCTTAAGTGGTCGAATATCCTGCGGACGGGGACCATGGGGAAGACAGTCTGCAAGCTCAAGTTGCGCTCCTCAATTGGATCCTCAACATGGTCAACAATTTGATTTCAACGCTGGCGGCGGCCCTTGCCGGCCTCACGCTCTGCGCCGCTCAAGATAGCTATACCAATGAGACAGACCCTTATTATGGCCAAAGTCCAGCCGTCTACCCCACGCGTCAGTACCTACTTCTCTCTTGACCTGAATACATCGGGACATGAACCCTAACCAAGAATCAAATAGCTGTGGGAAACGGAACGACAAATGAGAAATGGGCCACAGCTTACCAGCGCGCAAAGTCCCTCGCCGCTCAAATGACTGTCGAGGAGCTCGCAAACTTCACCCACGGCTGGGATGGCCTTTGCACCGGCAACACAGGCTCCGTCCCTCGCCTCGGCATCGAGCCCATCTGCCTCCAAGACGGTCCCGACGGGGTCCGCGCGCAGGAATTCGTCTCGGCGTTCCCCTCTGGCATCCACCTCGGCGCGACATGGGACAAGAACCTCTCGTATGCCTACGGCGAGGCCCTAGGCGCCGAGTTCCGCGGTAAGGGTATCAATGTCGGCCTTGGACCCGTCGGTGGACCGCTGGGTCGTATTGCGCGCGGCGGTAGAAACTGGGAGGGTCTGAGTAATGATCCGTACCTGTCGTCTGTTGGCGTCGGTGGTATTACCAAGGGGATGCAGGATGCTGGTACTATTGCGTGTCCGAAGCACTGGATTCTTAACGAGCAGGAGTACCGCCGGAACCCGAGTGTTGAGGAAGGCGAGGCCGGATCATCCAATGTTGATGACCGGACGTTGCATGAGCTTTATGTTTTCCCGTTCATGGATGCGTTGAAGGAGGGCGCTGCGTCGGTGATGTGTTCTTACAACCGCGCCAACAACTCGTACGGCTGCCAGAACTCGAAGCTGCTCAATGGAGTCCTCAAGACTGAGCTCGGGTTCGAAGGTTTCGTCGTCAGTGATTGTGAGTCTTCCTTTTCACCCTCAAGAGTCATCAACTTGCTGATAGGACCTTCTTAGGGGGCGCACAACACGCCGGCGTGGCAACCGCAAACGCAGGCCTCGACCTGGTTATGCCAAACGAGGCCTTCTGGGGCGCATCCCTCGTCGAGGCAGTCAACAACGGCAGCGTCACCCGCGAGCGCATCGAGGACATGACGACGAGGATCCTCGCGGCGTGGTATTACATCGGCCAGGACAGCGACGACTACCCCGCCGTCGGCGCCTACTCGAACCTCCAGAAACACGCGCCCGTTGACGTGCAGAACGGGCACAAGGCAATCATCCGCGAGATCGGCGCCGCCGGTACCGTGCTCGTCAAGAACGTCAATGGCACGCTGCCCTTTAAGAATCCCAAGTTCTTGACGGTGTACGGGTACGATGCAAGCTTGCCTCCCTCGCCGTGGGGGAGCACGAGTTACGGCCCGTCATGGGGTACCGTGCTGGCGGATACCTTCAACGGGACGCTGCTTTCTGGTGGTGGCTCCGGAACGACGACGCCGCCGTATGTTATCACTCCTTTCCAGGCCATTCAGGACCGCGTCATCGCAGACGGCGGGGTGGTCAAGTGGGATTTCTACTCTGAGAACCCGGAGCCTAACTACGTCAACTCGGAGGCGTGTCTGGTCTTTATCAACGCCTGGGCTTCGGAGGGGTATGACCGACCCAGCCTGACGGACGAGTTCAGCGATAACTTGGTCAACAACGTCGCGGCCAACTGCTCCAACACGATTGTCGTGTTGCACTCTGCCGGTAAGTCCTATGCTGCTGTCTAGCATTGCCACAGCTAACCAAACCTTTCCCTACAGGAACCCGCGTTGTCGAAGCCTGGGCAGACCACCCCAACGTTACCGCAATCCTCTTCGCCGGCCTACCCGGTCAGGAATCAGGCAACTCCCTTGTCGATATTCTCTACGGCGACGTCAACCCCAGCGGTAGACTTCCCTACACCGTGGCCCGCGCCGAGTCAGACTACGGCAACCTCCTCAACTCGACCGTCGAAGCGGGTCCGTTCCCACAGGACGACTTTACGGAGGGCCTGTTCATCGATTACCGCGCCTTTGACCGTGACGGCATCTCGCCCCGGTACGAATTCGGCTTTGGGCTATCGTACACTACCTTTGGCTACTCTTCCCTCTCTGCAAGTCCCGCGTCGGGCGTGAGCGCCGGCGTGCCGGATCCGAGTATTGCGATCGTGCAGGGCGGACACCCCGCGCTCTGGGAGGAAGTTGTCTCCGTGAGCGTGACGGTGCAGAATACTGGTGGTGTGGGCGGCCACGAGGTCGCGCAATTGTATGTTGGTATCCCCGTCGAGGGTACGCCCGCGAAGCAGCTGAGGGGCTTTGAGAGGGTGTATATCGAGGCGGGCGGGAGCGCGACGGTGGAGTTTGCGCTGACGAGGCGGGATTTGAGCTTTTGGGATGTGAGCGCGCAGCAGTGGCGGTTGAGTGAGGGTGAGTATGGTGTTTGGGTTGGGGCTAGTAGTCGGGATTTGAGGGTGAATGGGACTTTTACTATTTGAGTGGAGGGTTGGATGAGATATTCGGGGGGTTCGTTGGTTACTTTAAGGGTATCATGGGATACAGGGAGGTAGCTCGAAATAGTTGTAATAATGATGATGATCAATATGACTTCATGTTGAATTTGAATACCTACACTGCCAGGAAGAAAAAGTCTGTACCTCTCTCAAAGACGATGGCTTTGCGAGGTAATGCAACAAGCCTTTCGCTGAAGTCGTTCACTAAGAATAAGAGAGGAAAAATTAGCCTTCGTGCGGACCATCCATCAATCCCCAAAGTGCCGGGTCGAAGTTGCAGAATCGCAGGCCTTCCCTGAAAAGCTTCATTCAAACTCTGTAACCAGCCAATCGCCAACCCGGCGACACACCATGCGGTTTGACAGCTTTTCACGCGATAAGTCTGAAGAACGATATCAAATGCGTTGAAAAAGAAAGAGTGCATTGACAAGTTGCGAAAAATGCAAAAAGTCAACCAACGTGATGCATCCGCCGGTAATCGAAACCGGGTCCCTTGCTGATCCGAGGAATGGAAGGCAAGGATGATAACCACTACACTACAGATGCTGGATGTTAAGATTTGAGGTCTTTAGCCTGACCTTGAAGGGCTAGTTGCTGAGTCTGAGCTTCGTAGGGTGGGTCCCAGCGGCGGGGGACCGCGGACGGCCGAGTGGCCAATCAGATAGGCGCACTCAATCCAGCTCCAACGAACTCCCCCGGAAGGTTTGTTCCTCCAACTCGCAAACCAGCCAGACTGGACGCAGCCAAATCATCTTTTCTGCCTGAGTCGACACACAACCGGCGGCGAAAAGAACATGCACTTGTGCTGCACGATTAGGGCTTCGGCGTATTAAGCTTATTCACGACTTCGCCCCATGGATCCTCCCCTTGCCTCTACCTTACCTCTAGCTTGATTCGGCAACCACGTCGTCTCAATGAGGCACCGCAGACTGGTGATGTCGAAGAGTACGAGGGTCTCGCAACATACCGGCATTACTTCAATTGCCCGACATTGAATCTGGTTGACTGGCAACGAGGAAAGGATCCGAGGCTGGAAAGTCAGTGCGAATGTGCGAGGTCGCGACAACGTGGCTGGGACTGGGAGCCGGTCGATCTCTGTCCGAACTCTATGGGTACCACGTCAACGAGCAAGGACTGTCGATCAATTGACAAGCGATTCATTGCTTTGGCACGTGGACAGCAAGATATTCGCAAACCTCGCTGTAGTGATTCTTTCCATCGGTCCGTTGGGGTCTCGGAGCATTCCATGTCCGCTAGGTCCGGGACGCTTGAAAGGGAGGCACATGGGAAGAAGCAAGAAACAGGGAGGATATGCTGACTCTCTGACACGACCTCGAATGCTGGCCATCCATCGCCTCGACGATGGCGACCACATCTCTGAGCCCTTTCTCCTTGGACAACAGGCGCTTTGATGGGATCACTAACGGGCATTGACACAAGACGCGATAGAGAAGGGCCGGTTGAGATGTTCTCGATACCAGTTGCTGCTCAACAACGAATCCAAAATGACAAGCTCGCCCCAATTCCATGATTGCGCGGATTGACTTGTGGGAAACGAGCCGCTTAGCCTCCCACCGGCTGAAGAACCATTCCTACGCCATCTTCGTCATGTTGAATCGCCCGCCCGCTGTCAGTCTCAGAACTTACCTCGGTAGCTTCCATCACTTCGCGCGTAACTCATCACCTCGCAGTCTCAGTCTTGCATGAGATCCCAAACCACCCGTCTAGACAGAGGACATTCACGGCCGAGATGAACCAAACCCGCATAGCAGACACGGCAGACTACGAGTATAGAACTGCAGTGAGTGCAGTGCGGGGAAGACCCGCCAATTCAAGATTCAGTGTTGCATTGCAGCGCTCGCGGCGGAGGGTGAGGCGAGCACTAGCAAAAGACTAGCGAAGCGCCATCACTGAAAGAGGCGTGCTAACAGTCTCGGCAGATTGCTAGAGCACTGCTGTATGCGACAATGATCGTCATCGCAGCCACTTCCGAAAAGTGAAGCCGTCTACGAACGCCGTTCTGCACGTCTAATGTCGTCCCCGAGGTCGTTCGGTTGCTGGCGTTGAGAGCATGGGATACCCTGTCCGGCGAAGGGCCATCCCGCGCAGTATAGCGAACTGTAATTTTCCCCCAGTCCAAGGGGGCAAAACAGCAACCTCAAATCGTTGTCCACGGCCTACGAGCATTCGGACGACAGGGATCCAAAAGTTGAGATGAGGACTGTGCAAGGAATGGCCCGATTGAGGCACTGCTATTTCTGCATCAGATGATCTGTGTTGCTCAACACGAGCGCAGCCGCGAAGTAACACAACATCCACGACTTCTCGATCCGATATGCTTGATCCAGATCGACCAACCTTGATGTTTTCCCCTTCAGCTTTCTTCTCTCACTGGCTCCTTCGATTTGGGAGAAAAGAACTCAGCAAACTTCCACCCTTCGTGCCTGGTCCGATAGTTGAGGTTCTCGTATCTCTTGATAAACCTTCACCGCTTCTTAAAGCCCCTTGATCTGGTTTGGAATTCGCAAATATCTACAATGTCGTCACTTTCCTTTGTTTCTTCCAAAAGACAACTCAAAAGCTTGACTCGATCAAGCACGAAAGGGAGGCGGCAGCAATGTCTTGGCGGGCCGAGCCAGTGACCCCGCGCCGAGAAGGTCCGGAACAGTGTCCGGGCTATCGACTAATTCTAAGCGCAGAGGCGCGAACATGGATCAGGGTGGCATTCTTCGTCATGCCGAGTCCCTGGAGATTAGTTGCCCACTAGCTGCCTCCCGAAAGAGATCACCGCCATGTGTGCCTATTTGTTTCTCGTCGATCGTGGCTTATAAGAGCTGGCGATCCCTCGTGGGATGGGCATCCAGATCTGCAAGTAATTACGGATACCTCGGCGTCGACGAATCTCTCAAGGTGTGTATTATCCCCAAGTTGTCATCGTCTTTTGGATTTCCCATGTCTAACTCGACCTACAACTCTAGTCACGCCATTTTCCGCACAAGACATCGCCATGAGGTTAACAAATCTCTTCGGCCTCCTGGCCGCTTCAACAAGTCTCGTCGCTGCTGTAGACCTGACCGGCTATGAGTTCATCGTCGTCGGCTCCGGCGCCGGCGGCGGAGTCTTGGCCGCTCGTCTCGCCCTCGCCGGCCGCAAAACCCTTCTCATCGAAGCCGGCGATGACCAAGGAGCCAACGAGAACTACACCGTCCCGGCCTACCAAGCAAAGTCGACCGAAGACGACGCCATGGCATGGGATTTCTTCGTTCGTCACTATGCCGACGAGGCAAGGCAGGCTCGCGACTTCAAGACCACATACGAGACACCAGGTGGCGGCGAGTACACTGGTCTCAACCCGCCGTCAGGCTCCAAGATGAAGGGAACTTTGTACCCTCGCTCTGGCACCCTCGGAGGCTGCACCGCCCACAATGCGCTCATCGCTGTCTATCCTCATCGCTCCGACTTTGACTACATCGCCAGTCTCACGGGTGACTCGTCGTGGTCCGCAGACAACATGCGAAACTACTTCATCCGCATGGAGAACAACCGCTACCTCCTCCCCGGCGTCCCAGGCCACGGATACAATGGCTGGTACAGCACCGAGACAGCCCCTCTCAACCTCGCTCTTCTCGATCCTCAACTCTTGAGCCTTGTCACGGGAGGCGCATTTGCTCTTGGAAACGAGACAAACTTGGTCTTCAACATCGCGACTCTGCTAGCCGGCGATGGTAACAACGTGGCCGCCAGCCGCGACACGACGCCAGGCTTCTACCAGATTCCCATCTCCTCCAACGACGCCCACCGTGTCGGTTCCCGCGAGTTCATCGTCGCCGTCCGCGACGCAAAGACCATCACCGGCGCGAAGCGCTACCCCCTCGACGTCCGCACGAGCTGCCACGTCACCAAAGTCCTCTTCGACAACTCCTCCCCGCCCAAGGCGACAGGCGTAGAGTTCCTCGACGGGAAATACCTATACCGCGCGAGCCCCCGCTCCCGCAATGCCGGCGCCGGCACCCGGGGCACAGCAACCGCCTCTCGCGAGGTCATTATCGCCGGCGGCGCCTACAACTCCCCGCAGATCCTCAAGCTCAGCGGTATTGGCCCGGCCGCCGAGCTGCGCAAGTTCAACATCCCCGTCGTCAAGGACCTCCCCGGCGTCGGAACCAACCTGCAAGACCACTATGAAATCACCGTTCAGGGCCGCACGCCCGCCGACTTTAGCGCGCTCAACGGGTGCACCTTCGGCTTCAACGGGCAATCAGACCCGTGCCTCGCGCGCTGGAACACACCTATTCTCGGCGACCGTGGCATCTACGAGTCCTCGGGCTTCGCGGCGACAATGTTCTACAAGAGCAGCACCACCGAGCGCAATGAGTGGGACGTGTTCGCGTTCGGCGGGCCCGTTAACTTTAGGGGCTACTTCCCCGGCTACAGTGTCAACGCGACCATTGAACACGACTGGTTCAGCTGGGCGATTCTCAAGTCGCATCCGCGTAACACGGCCGGCTCGGTAACGCTGCGCACGTCTGATCCGCTTGACGTGCCGGATATTCTCTACAACTACTTCGATACGGGCTCCGGCAACGCCGAGGCCGATTTGCAGGCCATGACTGAGACCGTGAAGCTTACGCGGGACGCCTTCAAGCGCCAGCTTGTGCCCATCAGGGAGGAGTTGCCCGGTGCGGGCGTCCAGGGTGACGCAGCTGTGAAGCAGTATATCAAGGATACCGCGTGGGGTCATCATGCTTCGTCGACGTGCCCTATCGGCGCTGATAATGATCCGATGGCTGTGCTAGACTCCAGCTTCAGGGTCCGTGGTGTGGCTGGTCTGAGAGTCGTTGATGCGTCGGTGTATCCGAGGATTCCTGGCACATTCACTGCTGTGTCGACGTATATGGTCGGTGAGAAGGCTGCTGATGCGATTTTGAGCCAGAATAAGTAGACAGCGAGGGTGAGGGTGCGGATTTGGGAGGCTTCTTTGTCAATATTAGCGTTGTTTTCGTTTTTGAGGTAGCAGCCATGCGCTTAATATGATTGATATCTCTAAACACCTTATGAAACGACGCACATTCCATGAAGTTGACTATTTCTTCTCGACCATCTCTGGCAATGAGAGATGCGATCTTGTATCTCTCGATGGTGACCATCTTGTGGCAGCCTGAAATATGATACAACTTCTCGTCCGTACGCCGAACTCTTCTCGTATCACATAGCAGGAGCACCGCAGATTTCCAACAAGGTATGGCATCCACGATGAAGTATCCCGATCGTTTAGTGTCTAGTTATTGCGCTGCCAGCCTCGAACGTGTCAAAGAAGCCTTGTAGACCTTTTGTTAACAACCCACGAGCACTGGATATGGAAACCATTGACCGCACGGTTCTATCGACCGAGGGCGTCAGGACATAGCTGTACGGGGTAGCACGCATTCGATGATAATCCGCTCCTGTCTGCTTACATCTGCAATTCGAAAAGTCCATGTAAATGAGTATTTAAGTAACAACGGTGGCTCTAGTTGCTGGCGTCGTCTACCTTACGGAAGTACTCGAAGGGATATGAGGGAGCAAGGAGGAGGCCCGTCAATGACTTCATGAAGCAGTAACTACATGGATTTAGAACCTGTGATGTTACAAGCTCTTCATCAGGCTGAGAGAACGTGGAGCTTGGGGACGAGAACCGGAAGAACACCGATTCTTTGACGTCAGCTAAGGGGTTGTACGGAGCATGGCACTGTTCTGACGCATTTCATCCAGGAGCAGCCCATACTGCACTCGACGCGCAACGCATCGTCATCGCAAGAATAAGACACGGATCCCAAAGCAGTTGCGCCAAGTTCGGTCTTTCGAAGAGTTCTTTTGATAGAAAGAGAGTCTTCAAGGCCTGAAAACCGCCTTTAGCCGCACAATTTTCTGGAACACAAAAGCTTTAGATACCTCGCTTGGCTAGAAACTAGACAAAAGCCCGCAATCCGGTGGAGTCCATCTAATGATGGGTGTGAGAACGACTCCTGCCCGTACTAAGCTGCACTGCAGACGAAGAGGCGAACTCCTTCATGAGCCGTCCGTCATCAACGTCGTTTTCCTAACCCTGCCGTGAGTGGCTTCACTTTAGGTGGTCCACTGAGGAGCAGGAGTCTAGAGCCTTCCACGTACATGAAGGACATTCGAAGACTCGCTCATGATACTTGAGCTATTGAAGTCAAGGGAACTAGCTCTTTAGATGTAGCTGAGGTCATTGCAGCACAGAATCAGCTGAAGCCTTTTCTTTCCCAGCAACGGGTTATTTGACCGATTCATCGAGTCACACGTGGAATCGCATAAGATCTGTTCCCAGGGAGCGCCATTTTTGGGCAACCCCGTGGAACCGGCACTTGGCTCATCCAGTCTGCATCTAGTGACCGGCAATGCATGTGTATTCAGCTCGGTTCAATTTCTCTGAACTCATGTAGAGCGTCGTGGTGTGACACTGTCGGGTGATCAGGTCCGCTGAAGCCCATGTAGGGCGCGTCGTGGCGCGATGTTTCCAAAGTCGTGCTCGTGGTCTCATAGCAATCGCAACTAAGTGACCGGGACTAGATTTTGCTCGCCGGTGCCAAAATAATCAGTCCGGTAGTTGAATGGCGGGTTTTCTTGATGTTCTTATCGAACGACTTCACAAACCCATGACGTGCAGCATAGGGGGGCGCACTAGATCGCCAGGGCATCACGTCCGCTTGGAAGTCTGGGCAACATCAAGTGCTCTATCCTGAACACGTATCATCCATTGCACTTCTTGCAACTAGATGTGTTACCAAATTGGTAATCATCACTACGTAAAGATCGTTTCCGTGGACACATAAGTCTGTATGCATCCTTTGACAACGGCCTCTCCCAACGCCGGGTATCGACTTGCCGGCCGACTTGCCGGCCGGGCAACTCTCAAGCAATTGGCCACTTCGGCTAGATTCATCTCAAATTTGGCTCAGCAAGCGTGATATGAAACTTGGCACCGCACCGGAACCTTATTGTCTACGAATATAGAACCGGTTGTGGATCGCAGATCGGCCAAGTTGCTGATGCTCCATCATTCGTTGGAGTTGACAGGCCTTTTATTATTCACTTTGGCAGGAAGTCCCACTGCGTGACCACCAGCCATCACTGTGGCGCTCCGTGGCTTTACAGCGTCAGTGATTCCATCATGACACTTCGGTTCGAGTTTTTCTAGACTTCTTCAGGTCATCTCGGGAAGTGCCTTGTCACAGTTACTCGCGCTACTACCCCGACTCGTGCTTGGTGCATTGTTTGAGCTTGCGAAGATGCATATCAATGCCATCAAAATATCGAGACTGGACACTACAACATAACGGGTGGGATACGCATCGAATCCAGAGTGTTACGAAACACAAGTGTCCAGTATGTTCATCTTATGATTCACCGATCCTGAATGTTGATCTATACCGCCCTTCTTCGTAGCAGTCGCGTCATAGTCGCTGTATGAGCCTTAGCATTACATCTTTGACACCGGCAAAGTGCTCATTGAAAACGCCTCAATAGCTCGATGCATGCCATATTCAAGACACTAATGATGTTGAAAAGGGTAGCCTAATCGCCAACCCAGAGTTCCAGTACACCTGGACATAGAGTGGGGATCGCTAATAATCTTGTAGAAATCCAGAAGTAAAAACTGCATAATCGAGTTTCACATGCTAGCCGAAGTCTGAGCGCAATGAGATGGCAGCCATCTCGTGCGTTGATACCACACGCCTTGGACCGAAATATGCTTAATTCGTACGGATACATGTAATCAACTGACTCAACTGATAAACGCCTGAATCATCGGCAATCAAAAAAAGGTTTCTAAAGATCGATTCCATTGGATATTCTTCAGAAATAACATAATAGCGTTTGAGATTTATGGGATCTTGAACTTTAGTGATATTTCCAGCTTCGAAAACAACGAGGCTGAAGTGACTGCTGTGGTCGCGGACTACTCCGTGTCGGCTTCATGAAAAGCGGGGTTATTATTATCGGGTCCTCGGCCCACGGGTAGCTCCATTAGAAGATGCAAATGGGAAGATCCAAGAGGGTAATCTTTCCCTCTCCGCACCGCCACATTCTAGCCCGAAAGAGGAAATGTAATCCGCCAAACTCCGCGTACATTTTCCTACGCGAAGTCCACATCTTTACGAATAGTCATAGAGGTAACCATCAAGGGCCTATCGTAGCAACCCCCGGTCCGGATGCCCGTCTGAATAGGTACAACTTGATGAGTTCGGTCCATGTCGTTTCAAGCATAACGACATCAACTTGCCTCAATACAGTACGCGGGCATGTTGAGGGATGTCTGAGCATGATACGCCCGGAGAGATATGGAAGAGTCCTCTACCGTCGCTCTTAGACATCAGCGTTGCGAGACGGGCTGGCCAAAGAGGTCTGGACGAAGATACACTCCCAAAGCAAGTCTTACGCATTGCTGTATCTTTCAAGCTGTTGTTAACGTCGGCGATGCAGAGACAGTCAAGATGACTCTGTCCGATCCATCTCAATCGCTCCGTCGATGAGTCAACATGGCGTCGGAAGACCATTCGAAGACAGGGAAAAAGCGAGGTTATTCATGCACTACATTCATGACCTCTCTACATGGGCAAGTAATCATCTTGAACATAAGTGTACCCGGAAATAGCGATCGAGGACTAATGTTAAGAGTTGTACAGGTGGACGTTAGCGATAAGCGTCGACATTTCGGAACCGAAGTGCCCAAAAGAGCATGTCATTCACCTCTGCTTGCATACGCGATCATAGCATTGGCGTCTCGAAGCCTCTGCTGCATCAAAGGAACCGATGACTCCAAACCTTCTACCTACTACAGCCACGCCTTACAAATTTTGATTCCGATACTGGGTAGCTCTACAGAGGCCCTCAACGAAGAAGTACTTGCTGCGATTGTAATATTGAGACAATACGAAGAAATGACTGGTGAGAGTTACGAAGTTGAGTTGCGACTATTTTCGGAAACTGACTTTCTTTCTGAAGATACCGACTTTGGCGTTCATTTATCCGGCAGTTCCAAACTTCTCAACTCCATGTTCAGCCTTGCGAGTAAAGGTGGACTGGGAGAAGCAGCGAGTTGGATCGTATTGCGCCAGGACTATTGGGTCGCCCTGGTCAAATCCCAGCCTCTGAGCATCAACTTGGACAGCTACAAAGGTTCTAACTCGTTCGTTGTTTCCGATCCAGAATGCCTCGCCAACCGCGCCGTCTTTTTGTGCGCGCAAGCATGCGCATACGCCTTTCAACCCACCATGGTCAGAGACCTCGATCGATGGAATAAACTCAACCAGGAGCTGGGGAACTGGCTCGTCTCTAACCCTTGGCACGCGGATCCTCTTTGGGTAGACCCACCGCATGATACGAGTGCCAACGGATCTGCTTTTCCAACAGTATGGATGACGCACCCTGCGCATGGTGAGACTTAACATCGACAATTCGTCTTCAATCCCTGGAGAAGCTAACAGCTCGTGCTTTCAGTTGTGGGATACCAGCATTACAGTCTTGCGCGCATGATATTGCATATTTTCAACCCATACCTAAGCAAACCGAGCCTTGATACCTTCAGGCGGAGGAGGGAATCAGAGGTGAGTTCCAGAGTTTTGGCATTAATCTACGATCCAACTGACATCGCTCAGCAAGCAGTTCTCGATAACTTCCGTCTCCTTCTGGGCCTTGCAATCAGCAACCCGCTGGTAGTCAACGCGAGTTTCACAGCAGCCCATACATTAAGAGCTTGTAAGCGCGCCCGCCTGACCCTGACACGAAGGAGCATGTGGCTGACTAGTGTTTTGTGTTCGAATTTACAGGTGGCATCTATCTCACGGACCCCAAGGAGCAACGCGAAAGCCTAGATTTGCTCGATAAAATACATCAACGGACTGGATGGCGGACGAAGGACTTGGAGGAGCAGCTGAAATCTCAGTGGTCACAAGATAGTTGCAATAGTGCCTTTGGCCATCTTTTTGCAGAGGCTCGGAAGTGATAAAATTCGAAACCACCTCGGCCTTTCTTGTACCCATCGCGTTTCCCCGCGGAGACGAAGCTTTAAGCAAATGCTCAAGGCAGACATTAGGTTTCGGCATAGTTAATTAATGCTGCCTGCCGGCTATCTCTATTTCCTAGCAAGAAATGATAATCTGTCGAGACATATATGACGAAGTCAAATTCTATCTCTTAGTTTACCTACCTACTAACGTTCATATACATGAATCTACATGGATCTACATGCCCCTTTGGGAATGTATGCGGAGGTGTACAGACGTTCTCCATAGACAAGAACTGAGGGAATATCTTCTATTTTCATTAAGCAAGAGAGGGATTTCTATCAATTCCCAATAACTTTGTCTATAACTTCGCCTGCTTGTCAAGGCGCCGTCCAATCTCATCAAAGTACAACTTCTTGCCCGACTCCAGTGCCTCTTGTAGGTAAGACCCAATCTGCACAGCCTTGACAGCGTTGGTCAACTTCAGCGGCAGCTTGGTGTTGTCCAGCGCAGCAGCCGTGAATTCGTTGGCCTCCTGTACAAAGGCATACTCGAACCGACCGTAGTAGTGGGCGGGAACCTCCCTTGTGATACCCTGGGGTCCGTAGTAGTTAACAAAGTTGGCTTGAGGGTTGCCATTGACTGTGAGCTTGCCGCCGGTACCGATAAGCTCTGTTGTATCCTCTTGTCCGTGCGCCATCATACGCGAGTTGTAGAAGTAGGCGATCTTGCCGCCCCAGAACTCAACGATGCCGACGGCATTATCGCAGTCGCCGTGCTCCTTGAGCTCGGGAGAAACAGCTGTGATGCCGGATGCTGAAACCGACTTGACTTGGGAGTCCTCGCCAAAGAACCATAGTGACAGGTCAATGTCGTGGACTATAGTTGGTTGTTAGTATAAGCAGCCAATTACACTTGGATGATCGGGAAGAATACTGACCACTCATGTCAACAAAACAGCCGCCGTTGAGGGCCGCATACTTGACAAAGAAGCCACTAGGATCATGCTTGTCACATGTTTGAGATCTGATAACGGAAGGTCTGCCGATCAAGCCCGTCTCAATCTTCTCAAAAGCGTCTCTGTATGACGAGTCGAAACGGCGGGAGAACCCGCACATGACCTTGAGATGAGGCTTGTGCTGCGCAGCAGTGACGACCTCCATGGACTGTGGCTTATAAGCAATGAATCTGCAAGATTGGTGGTTGGAAGCTACTGACCTTGGCAAGATCGAGAGAGATGGGCTTCTCGCACAGGACGTGAAGGTCCTTGTTGATTGCCTTGATGGCTTGATCGGCATGGACCTTGGTAACGGTGGCAATGACGACGGCTTGTAGGCCCTCGTGAGTGAGCATCTCGTCGTAGTCGGTGTAGAGAGTGACCCCGTGAGGCTCCAGCTCCTGTCGCGCCCAAACAAGCTCGTTCTCATCCGGGGTGAAGGCTGCAACGAGCTGCGCGCGGGGGGTGCGGTGCAGGAAGTTGATGGCATGACGCTTGCCCATACGGCCGAGGCCAGATGCCGCGATTCTGAGTTTCTGAACCATTTTTGTGTATGTGATTCGTGGATAGACAAGAAGATGTGCTCAAGCGTCTTTGAAGGTGTATGAATGCAGGTATAGCAACGAGATGGACGGTGAGAGAAGACTGGCATGCTGGAGTGATCTGGAGAACCAGGCACGAGCTCCTCATCTTATATTTGCGAGCAAGTAACTGGCATGCACGAATATGGAGCTCCTCAAGTGATTATCTGAACCAGACGTACTCACGATGATACTGAATACGGTTAGAACTTCCTTTCTACCGGTGTTCTGCGGCATTCGGGAAACTGATAGCGCAAGATGCCATGGCTAGAGGCTGAAGCTGTTGCAAACAACATCGAAAAAGGTTGGCTGAAGAGACCAATCACCATCGCCAATTCGTCTGAGTAGTTGTCAGACAACGGAGAGCCTTACCTTTCAAGACCAACATGGAATAATTCACGCGCGCCGTGGCGATCCCGAGCGCGGGGAAGTGGGTCCGGGGCAGAGGCCGAGTCAGTGGATCGTCTTTTGGGGTTTCGCTCGAATTTTACTCTTTTAGTTGAATGTAGCAATGCCTTCCGCGACGGTCTGTGGTTAGACTTGGTTCCAGAAATCCGGAGACTTTTTGAATTTCCATTACCCCAGAAACATATGAGATCACGATGAACACGAGCAAATACGGATTCCCAGCAGAAGCCAGAGAAGTTTCTTCGCAGTAAGATATGTTGTCAAAGCTTTGTTGGAGTTTGAGGCTATCCGTAGGGCGGAAACAAGAAGATTAGATGAGGATGCTGCCCATGCCGCCCATGTCATTTACAAATTTAGCTTACAGTTCTGATTGCGCCTTCTTCGTAAATCTACTATGAACCCAATTGTGATTGTTTATCAACCGAAAAGACTACATAAGCTCAAACCCAAACTCAGTACCAGACGCCTACTGACATGCAGTATGCACGAGACTATTATTGTAACATCTGGCCCAGATGACTTTGAGACGCCATCGGCGACATTCGGCGTTCTTGCCGCACGTCTCCAATTATTGTCCCCGCACGGAAAGTCCTCCTTAGTTCGACAGACTTGGATAAAACCGCGCGAAAGACCCCAGTCCCTCGCCCGTGTAACAATAGTGTGTACAATGGCCACATCCCACACCAGCCGCCAGTTCTTGTTCGCCTTTCCCCCACAAACATGCTGCTTGCCTTTTGTTGTCCCACACCTGAGCCGTCTGCCGCTGCCGAAGAGGAATCGCCGCCCTGCAGTGTAGGTCAAAGACCGTCGCTGTTTTCTTGCCTCAAATGCCCACTCCGGGAACCGTAAGGAGGCCGGGCTGCGAAAGCTGTCGCTCAAGGTATGTTACTTTGACCTATATGCTCATTTTATTATCCGTCTGTAAATTTTTCGTCCCTTGCCTTGGAAGGAAGGGCAGCCGATGCCCTGGCCTCTCGGATAGGCTTGCGGAACCCGCGGAGATACCATCCATTTCCCTCGGCCGCAGAGCCCCTCGCTCCTCAGCCCGAGACCGACAACGGATCGATCTACCTCGTTGCCCCGGACAGTTCACTAATCTGATTTTGTACTGCCTTCCCCAGACATATCAAATGTGAGTGCGGGGGTGGATACGCCCCCCGTCAACAGTGGCAGTATTGACGGCATTCCGTTCCAATAGCTGACTTATTCACATAGGCGATAAAGGAGCCCCTTGCGGGCAGTGTGTTCGGAAAGGCAGGGCTTGTGTCCGTGGTACCAAGCTCAAGTTCAGACACATTACCGTGCCAAAGTACATTATTTATCCCCCTTCTCAATTATCGGTTCTTCCCCCAACCCCTAGACACGCATCTGACTGCCCCTAACCTGCAGTGATGTCGATGGTAATCGAGGAGAGGCCCAATACGAATTCTCAGATACGCAAAAGTGGTGCCGGGTGTCAGGGAAGAGGATACGCTTCATCGACGAGACTGCCGACATAAACAGCCTCCACAACGATGGATTCGACTCTGACGACGAAGACTTCATCTCAATCGAAGATAATCCCCCGAGTCCACCAGCACCACCGCCGCGGCGGACCAAGAAAAGACAAGATGAATTTGTCAAGCCGTCACCGCCGAATCGTCTAAGCCGTACCTCGGACGCCGCTGCCAACGAAACTGGCCAGAGTCCTTTGCCCATTGAGAAAGGCCAGCCGTACCCCTTGACGAAGTTACCCGCCCTGCACCCTCATCCTGCGTTCCGAAGCCCATCGTCAGGCCACTTGGAGTCAGACGATGCGCCGCGATCCTTCTCTCCGGTGCCTCGGAGCGCCATCAGCGACATTGGTAGCGGGAGCCACTGCGATGACCCTAGCTTGCCCGAGCCGCGTCGATCCTTCAGTTCCGCCAACTTTCCGTTGGAAGACCGTCGTGAGGCAGATTTAGTTCGCCACTTCAGGGAGTTCATCGCAGCCTCGTTCGACTATGGCGACCCGCATAACCGGATCTCGGTTCTCCTTCTGCAGCACGCTGCTCTTAGCCCCGTGCTTCTCAATGCTGTCTTAGCTGTGTCAGCAAAGTCAAAAGATGAGGGCGACAGCCTGAACTTCTTTGACAAGCCTGCAGAACGATACTATGAGATGACTATGGAGCTCCTACAGCCTGCCTTGGACGACGCTGTTCCCGAGGTAGATGAGGCACAGATTGCTGCCGCCGTTTTACTAAGGCTTTATGAGAATATCTATAGTACGTCCTCCCACTGCCTTAGAGTAAGATCAGACTGCCTGGATGCGCGGCACTTGAGAATCTGGCGAAATCTTCATAACACCAGGCCCTTACTCCGTCTCGCTGACGTTCGTGATAGTCACACCGTTGTGTCAAAAAACACCAGAAACCCCGATATGGGGGTTCCTTTCCACGCACATCAAGACTCCCGAACACGGTACTCTCCTGGAGGCAGCAATGTGGGCCTGGATACGGATCGAAATCTTCCGGTCCGTAATGCGAAACGAAAAGCTAGACCTCCAAATAGAACATGTCGATTTTGATCGCTCACTCCAACCGGCGGACGATGACATCTGGGCATGGCGGATGTGTCTCCACACCGTCGACGTACTCAACTACTGCTATGGGAAAACAAGCCTCGCGAGACTTACGAACAGCTGGTATCCTACGCCGCAAAGTGGATGAGATTGGTCCCAGAGTCTTTCACGCCGGTTTTAGTACAAGCCCCGTTGCGCGGTAGCTTCTTCCCAGAGATCTTCCTATTGAACGACTCTGTCGTAATGGGGCTTCTGTTCTACCACATCAACCGTATCCTCTTGACAATACATAACCCAGATGCGCAGCGATTGGCCAAAGTATCCAAACAAGCAGCTCGGTCGATCAACGTAAGTCTCTGTTGTTTGAGGGCTGCAGTTTCTCTGCTCACGCATATACTGCAGAACGAGATCTTTACCGACGTGAGAATTCTTGCCGGCATGGCAGACTCGATCAGCCCTTGTAATCCGGCTCACATGTAGGATGATGAGCTCTTGGGATATCTGGATGATCACTCACTCATCAACAGATCGGCCTGCATGGCAATAGTCTTGGCGGGCGACCGTTTCACCACACGGGAAGAGCAAGAAGTCCTCTACGAACTGTTATCAAATACTGCGGATGATTTCAGCTGGGATGTATCATTGATGTAAGTTGGCCCGACTCCTTCGCCAGTCTTGGCCTTGGGACCTAGAACGGAGTGCTGACATCTGGAGGTAGACTGGCGCATTTGAAGAAGTCATGGAACTGGCCGGAAGACATGATTGTATAGCTCGCTTCTGGCATTTTGCTAGAACACTCCCCCAAGCTTGTATAGATAGATAACTTTGCTACCCTGGTTCAAAGGCTCCATCAGCCGTGATTCCTACGCCCCGCCATCCTGACTGCTTTCTTTACGGTTTGGTCAAGTTCCAGCGCCATGCATTCTTGAAATTCTAACCCAAACCAACTGGCTGCTTACGACTCTCGGTACTGCACCGTCCATGAATAACTCTCCGATACTTCGCCTTGATTCTTGTGGAACTTGCCAGGTCCTGGAAAGTCTGGTGCGCAGTTATGATCTACTTCGCCCTGAGTGATGCATCGACGTTTGCGACGGTTCCGTAGCGGCTCTCAAAGTCATCCCCCCTGAGCATCAAGCCATCATCGCCACGTCTGTCTGACGTAAGCCGATCGTTCTCGGATTGCTGCTCAACCTCGTAAAGCTGTGGGTTGTGTTTCCTACTTGGACATTAATGCTTCTCTCATAATTCCTGTTTCTAAGGGTTCGAACTCACAAGTCCCGCTTGTAGAGGAAGTCAAGCAGATACATGCCCGCGACGGCAAGCCCACCGAAGAGAATGAGTACTTGGTAACCATACTTGTACTTGGGGGCGTCGTATGTTGGAAATAGCACAACTTCAGGAGACAATATGTCAACATCCAGATGATTAAGGCTTGCAGGATGAATATCACCTCGGCATGAAATCAGACTTACCGGGCATCCAAGCACTAAAGGTGTAGGTGAAGATGTTGCCCGTAGCTACCAGCAGCTGTCGGAGGTTCGCATTTGATTGCGTGATCTCGTGCCCATAGCTAATGACAATCGGCTGAGCCGCACCGCCGGTATAGCTCAAATAGAAGGCCGCGAATAAGGCCGCCTTGGGAACGTTCCATATCGACAGGATGACGTTCGAGACAAGCACCATTGCCTGCACGAACACGACCGTCAGGACGCGGCTACTCGTGGAATCCGAAAGCCAACCCATGGCAAACGCGGCGACTATCTGGATGGCGTTTCCTGAGTATGGGAATGGCTTTAGCACCTGTCACGTTGAATTGCAGTCGCTATTTGGCATACCTATCGTCGGGAGGATGTTCGTCTTAACGACGCTGTAACCCTCAGACTTGAGAAAGAGGTTAAAGTACCCGGTGCCAGACCCTGCTTCTGCCACCATGAGATACGGAAGTATGAAAGCCCAAAGCTGCCACGAGGTGTATATCTCCCTGATAGCCTTCAGAGTTAGCTTTGATGGTGGTTTGCGACCCATGTTCCTGATGCGCTCCATGCCGTATGCACGGTCCTATTGATAGTGGTCAGCCTGCATTGTACGTCCGGCTCGGCTAACACATTGAAGATTGGATCTTACGTTATTGTTAAGGTAGAAAGCCCTAGTGTTGTGTGGTAAGTCAGGGAGCGCAAAGAATCCATACAATGCAATCGGTATCGAGATCACGCCTGTAAGTAATCAACACAGGCTCCACGTCGCCTTGGAATTCTGCCGACGACTGACCATCCATGATGAACAGCCACCTCCATCCCGACAATCCAGCCGTTCCATTCATCCCAGTGTAAAGTCCTGCCTGTAGGTATCCACTGAACATACCAGCAATCGCAGCTGTCTGCTCAAACAAAGCCATACGCTTGGCGAGTTGAGACTTGCCGTACCAACTCCCTAGTATGCTAGCAAAACCTGGAAAAGAACAGGACTCGAGAAGTCCTATGAAGAATCGTAGAGCGTATAGCTAAAGATAGGTTCTGGATCAGCGACATTCTACTTTCATGCTGCTGAGAGGGACAGAAACATACCGTCTCCACACTCTTGGCACTTGCCATGACCATTGTCAAGGCAGACCACCCGAGTTCACACGCCGGTATCCAAATCGACGGACGAACATACTTTAACTGGATCATCTGGGCTGGTATAGTACCCAAGATGATACCCATGTTGAAGTATGTGTTCAGGAGATTTCTCTCATTGCCGTAAAGATCAAGCTCCTCTTGCATGCCGCTGACGAACGCATTGCTGTAGTTATTCTGATCGAGGTACTTGATGAAATACCCAAGAAGTACGTAAGAGCTATTGTCAAGATCAGTTAAAACAGATTTAAGTTAATAAGAGCCCGACTCACAAGAGGAAGGTGTCCAACTTGCGAACATATTTCCGCTCTCGTGGGTCATCCCCCCAGACCTTTCGTGGGATGTTTGAGAGTATCCTCCATCTACCAACCTCGCGAGATACGAGTTGAACCTCGGGGTCTGTAGACACCACAAAATCTTTCTTTCTGCTGTCGCTGGTCATGTTTCCAAATGGCAAATGAACAAATTGCTAAGCCGATTGGAGCGTGAAAAACACCTTCATCCCCCGACGCGTGCAGGTCATATAGCGTGACCCGTTCCTACTTGAAGCACGCCATTGCTTCTGATGATGATGACCCTCTATCCTCTTCTTCTGTCTTCAGTGCAGCACGAATTTCGGAAACTGCCCGATGCAAGCCACAAAAGAGCCATGAGGCATGCCGGCAAGTGCAGGCTTACCGGGGTTTCCGGCAATAACCAAGGCCTTTGGATTTCGCAATCAGAAAAGAGGAGAGCGACCTGATGTCCAGATCCCTTACCAGGGGCTTTAATTCAATGATGTTGGCAGTTTTGTCGCGAAAGATAAGATGGAGACATGATGTGGTTCCTCTGACCAATGTGAAGGCACAGATGTCATGACGAATCTCCAAGGATGATGTCGCAACGAGGAGGACAAGATCGCGTGCTAGCATGTACAACCCCCAACACGGAAACAAGCATCCGGCCAGTTTTATATCAGGCCGGTTGGTTCTGGTGTTATCAAGGGAAGCAGAGCGCATGGATTGCTCACCAAATTATTGATGACCCCCATCACAATGGCGACAGAGGTTAGCACGGAGGTTACGAAAGAGCCTCAAGCGATCCAGCTTCGGGCAGAAACATCCATCAACTACGATAAGAAGAGCGTCAGTATAAATAGTCTTTCCTAACGGGGAAATTCTGATCGACTTTAGTACAAATATGAAAGCTACCTGCCACATTTCGTACCCGGAACTCAGCCTCCATTGGAAGAGTTTCAACATGACGATGTCGGTTTGAGGGCTGATCCGACCAAGAAGAATCTTCTAGGGGCAACCGGGGTGAGCTATGAAGAAGTTACCCCAGCGATAGGTACCGAGGTCCACGGAATCCAACTGAGTCAACTGAGCTCTGCCAAACTTGATGAACTGGCACTTCTCGCAGCCGAGCGTGGTGTGGTGATTTTCCGAGACCAAGACTTTGCAGACATCGGACCTGAGAAGCAGAAAACCTACGGAAGACATTTTGGCCCATTGCATGTCCATCAGATGGGCGGTCAGATCAAGGACTACCCAGAGCTACTCCCTGTGTACCGCGACTTCACGTCAGTTCATCGCGACGACGAAAGCAACAGACGATTGACAGACAACGCAGGGCAGGTGCTGTCGATAACGAGATCAAAGACAATGTCACCAGCGTGAAGTGGCACAGCGACATGAGTTATGAGATGTAAGCCCGCTGCGAATGGTTCAGTCACACGTCATTGCATTAGAACCTGACAACATGCAGCAACGGGATGGGTACGACGACCTTTTTGCCTCTGAGCGCTCCATTATCTGGGGGAGATACTCTTTACCTCTCCACGACAGCAGCCTACTACGCTCTCTCAGAAACTTACCGTACGTTGCTTCACAGCTTGAAAGCTGTTCACTCCGGTTTCTCTCAAGCTTCGGTGAACGACCACCGCGACCGGTACATTAGGGAACCCATTGAAACCATCCATCCAGTGGTGAGAACTCACCCCGTCACTAAGCAGCTTTCTCTCTATGTCAATCGGCTGTACACGAAACGTATTGTCGGTATGAAACAGGAGGAGAGTACCGCCCTGCTAGGATTCTTGTTCGACCACATCGAAAGGGGCCAGGACTGGCACCTACGGGTTCACTGGAGGCCGGGGACGGTCGTGGTATACGACAACAGAAACACTCAGCACTCCGCGCTGCGAGACTTTAGGGTGGAAGAGGGGACAACTAGGCGGCATATGTTGAGGATTACGCCGCAAGCGGAGAGGCCCTACTTTCAGCAGCTACAAAGCTTTTAGTGATAGCCCTGTGGCATATAGCCATGGTACGTTCTGCAATCTATTGACGTCTATCCCAATGTTTCAACCCCGCTACGTGTTTGACGGAAATGCTAGATCCTTAGAGCATACTAGCCTGCCAAGCAACAGCAGTTCCCGCTGCATGCAGGTGTAAAGCTCACCAGGCCTTCCTCCGCATTGTCTGGGCTTCCACAGGACACACTATCGTCCCTGCTCTTCCCGAGTAAACAAGGTGACAGGATGAGAACCGTGAGATGCTGGAGACGACGCTTGGATTGTTCATTCAACCGTGCATGTGAATCTGGTCCACGGTTTGTCACGTAAGGGGTCATTTCCGGACCCCTTCCAGACCCATCCTGCAAACAAACTATCGCCAGCCCCGTCATCCGTCCGTCATCCGTGTACCTGAATCCTGGTAGCAGGAGACCCACTGGTCTCATTCAAGAGCCGTCTGGATGTCTTGTTTCCTGGCTTGTGCGCACGGTAAAGAATCTGCCGACGAACCCATGTCGGAAGGGACGCCGCGGCGACGGACCGGCCAGAAGCCAAGACGCTCTAGCGAGCGTGCCATTGAACATTCAGCCCTTTGACTTGATCCTTCGAGCCTATGATTTCCGTCAAGAACAATAGTAAGGAATCTGAGGTAAATGTCTTACATGTTGAATTAAATGCCGGAACAGGAAAGCATAATCGCTGGGGAAACATGCTCACAACGTCCTGGATTAGGTTGTGAAGCTGCTAATGTCAAAGAGGGGCTTGGCGTTGAAAGGTTGGAGAAGTTTGGGCTTGTGGCGCCCTAGAAAAGGACGTGAAGGCTGTCTCGGTTCCCCTGGGCTGTTAATTAAAGCCGTCGTGTTCTTGTTCATAGCCACACTGTTTTATGTCTCGCAGTAGTGCCTTGTGTATGGTATTAGAGTTGTAGCTACCGAAGTTTCAATCTGACAAGTGACAGATATTATCGTTTGGCATCTTGAGGCGACTAGGCATTCGATTCACATTTGCAAGGAGGGTCTTGAGGAACCATGACTGCGTCGCATCGCGGGACTTCCGGACGATGACCCGGCACATATCCCCGGGCCGATCTCCCTCGCTAGGGGGGTATGGATCGGAAGTATCCCGACCGCAAAATCCATTCTTTCAAAAAAGTCAGGTTTGCTGCCGCTGACCTAATGAAATTACTCATGTCTCGTGAAGCCAGAGGACTACTGAGTTTGTTTCAAGGATTGTCCTCAGAGGCTCAGCCACTGGCTCGGTCGGCAGTAGCGAAATAGCAAGTGAAAAGCCACTAGACGACGAGCTAGACGTACGCGAGATGCTTTGCACGGCCACCATTTCTGACGTGGTATGTCGGAACGGTGATAGATCTATTCTAGCGCTCCTTCGAGAAAGCAAGCCACAGTTATCCCACTGGTCAGCCTCCTCGTCCGTTCACCGGAGCCTATATCCCAAGAAAGACTGGCGGCAAACGCTCTAGAGCTTGACTTAACGCGGATGAGGCATTCCTCCCGCCGCCGTCCCGAGTCCGTCGCCGGATCTGGACACTGTCTTAAGGCAAAGCTTTCCAGAGGCTCGGAGCTGGCTGCTCGTTTGTGTCGCCTTACCTCATCGCAAATGATCCCCCAAAATCAAATCTTCTTTGAAGCTAGGAGAGCTCCGGTGGGCTCAAGACAGAGACTTTCCCTTCTTTTGAGTCTTCAATGAGGGACGGACGGCGCATGCCGAGCTCTCCGGACGCACGACCCGACGCCGTCGACTGAAGGCTTCGGATTGAGCTCTGAAGATGGAAACGCGACACAACAAGACCCATCTACCCCTGGCGTTAGCGCCCGGTGCACGGGAACGACGGTGTCTTGTGATTTCTGCGGCCCGCATCATTCTCTTCATTTTCGTACTTGTTTAAGGACGGGGAATTATAAAGAATCGTACGACCTTTGCCTACCTCCCCTCCCTCCCCCACGAACCCCATAAACCTTGCATCTTTTCAAGTGGGAACTGGGAGGGCCTGCTCCAGAGAAAGGACCCTTGGCAAACATTTTAACCCGAGACCTACGAGTCAACATGGCACCCATGATTGAGAACCGCGGATCCGAACTCCTGGCCGTCAACATCTTCTTCATCTCGGCGGCAGTGTTAGCCACTGCGTTGCGATGCTACGTCCGGGCTGGCCTGGTCAAGGCTTTTGGAACAGACGACTGGCTCATGGTCTTGGCTTTGGTACGCATTACTCGAGTTGCATGGTGATTGTGCAAACAGACACGAAGACATGACTAACTCCACCAAAGGCCTTCTTCATATGCTACTCGACCTTCTCAATATTGGGTGTCCATTATGGAACCGGAAGGCATTTCGCGGATATCGAAGATGACCACATCACTAAAGCGCTCGAGGTGAGCAACTATTCCAAAACTATGCAATTTCCGCTTGTGATATTGGAAGTATACTCACATGGTCTCATAGTGCTGGTGGTTCTGCTACCTCTTCTACTCCCTCAGCATGATCGTCTCGAAGATGTCCATTGGATTCTTCCTCCTGCGAATCACGACCCGAAGACTCCACAGTTGGATCATCTACATGGCCATGATGTTCACTGTCTTGGCCGGAGTTGTCTTCTTCTTCGTGACACTGTTCCAGTGTCACCCAATCTCGTTCTTCTGGAATAAAAGCCAGCCAGGAAGCTGCATCGATGTCAATATTGTTATTGCATTGGCATACTTATACAGTGCCTTCAGTGTCATATCCGATTTGACATTCGCCATTCTCCCAGCCTTTTTGGTTTGGAACCTCCAACTGCGAAAGAAGACCAAGTTCGCTTTGATTCCATTGCTGATCATGGGTTGCGTGTGAGTACAATGAAACTCCATTGGCAACGTGAACGAAACTAACCATTCTATTAGTGCCAGCTCAGCTGTCTTGGTTCGCTTTGGATACCTCATGGGCCTCAAAGACGCCGACTTCCTCTGTGAGTCTACCATCTTAAGCAACATCTTTCCAGGCACAGATCAACTAATTATAGCGTAGGGTCCACTCTCGACATCGCCATCTGGTCATCCGTAGAACAAGGCCTCGCAATCACCGCCGGCAGCCTCGCAACGCTTCGACCCCTTCTCAAAGCCATCGGCTACAAGCTAGGCATGACCTCGAACCCATCCCCACATCGCGTTACCGACGACGCAACTCGCCGACCTTCGGCCTTCGCAGCCACAACCTTTGCCAAGTCCAGCAATGGTCCGCCACAGTCCGGGCACGAAGATATCTACAGCATGTCATACTTTCCTTGTAAATGCTGTGGCACCTTTAAGTGTCAAAAGAGGCAGAGTGAGGCGACTTCGGGGAAGAGGAGGTCGAGCATGGGCTTCTCAGCGAGAGCAAGCAAAGGTGATGCTGGGGCCTTGTCGCACATCAAAAGCGTTAGTGAGAATGGCAGCGAGGAAGAGTTGACTTATGGGGGAAGGTCCACGAGGGAGGCCTCGCATGACAACGAGAGAGTGGTGCCGCAGAGCTTCCTTATTATTGATGAGCAGAAGGACCCTTGAATTTTACACATCCGGAATGACGGCCAGATCTCTTCATAAAAGCATAATACCCTATTCTTAGTACCTTAGCAATAAGCATGATTCCGACGATTTTGACTGTTCGCCAGTACCAGCTACGAGTCTGTCTGCTAACGATACCTTCCAGCGGCCGTGTAACTAGTGATTTTCTTCGGCGCGGTCTCAATGGACTAATCTGCAGTAACACCGATGATCGAATCTTCTCAGCTGCAAGAAGTTTTTTTTTTTTTTCAAATCGAGGTGATGTTAGTTCCAACAGACAATCTATTGCTGACGGCCACAATTGCTAGGCTTATCTCAGTGGGCGTCGGCTTCTTGGCTATGGTAGAAACTCTTTTGCACTGGCACACAGCCAATCCAGCCGCACTCATCAAAACAATATTGTTTTCTGTCGGTCATGTCTCTAAGCGCCAGTGGGCGGAGGGCAGACTATACACTGTAGACATCACTGCTTACCTGCTCACCGCGTATCCGTGGTCGTACTTCGCCTTATCTTGCAGTCTTGGCTAGGCAGCAATGCATGCATATTGGCCCGGTCCCCGGGAATGGAAGATAAAGGCCCAGCCTGATCTCTCACAAATAAGTTTTGCCTTTGCGCTTACGAACGACAATTCTATGTTTGAAAGCTCCAGGTTTGAAGGTCAATATCATGTCTGAGCACCATTCGAAAGCGCCTGATGGAAACGCCAGCGGGACGGGCGCTGACACCGAGGTGATTCGCAACGGCAAGCGAACACTTGACTTGGACTATCGTAAGTCGCATGTCCTGTGTTCTCAGCATCACTGACTCGACGTAAATTGCCACCAGAACCTGCAGATTCAGATTATCCGCCAACCAAAAGGAACCGCAACGCCGAGGAATCCGAGAAATCCGAACCTGACAAACGCAAAATCGCCCTGGAGACATACACAGTGGGCTGGGTGTGCGCTCTACCGTTGGAAATGGCTGCTGCAAAGGGGATGCTCGACGAAGTTCACCCGAATCTCTCAAGCCAAAACCCCGCCGATCACAACAGCTATATCTTGGGCCAGGTTCAAGGTCACAATGTCGTGATTGCTTGCCTCCCTTCAGGTATTAATGGGCTGAGTCCTGCATCTACGGTTGCCAAGGACATGTTGCGGACGTTCAGATCAATACGGTTCGGGCTGATGGTGGGAATTGGAGGCGGTGCGCCGTCACGAGTCCACGACATTCGACTGGGCGACGTAGTAGTCAGCCAACCCACTGGCACAAGTGGAGGCGTGATCCAGTATGATCGAGGAAAAATTGCACGGGAGGGAGAATTCCAACGCACTGGAGCCCTCAACGCACCACCTCAAGTCCTCTTGTCAGCTCTAAGTCGTCTCAAAGCCGATCACCTCATCCAAGACAGCCAAGTGCCTCGACTTGTGGCCGAACTTGTCAAAAAGCTCACAAAAAGATGAAGAAGAGATTTATTTATCAGGGAGCTGCCAATGATTTTCTCTTCGAGGCAGACTACGAACATATTGGCCATGACTCTGGATGTGGTCACTGTGACCGTTCGCACACGATCACACGAGATGCTCGAGACGACACAGACCCAGTCATCCATTACGGCAATATTGCGTCCGGAAACCAAGTTATAAAACATGGAACAACCCGCGATAAACTGAGCAGGGAACTAGGTGTCCTCTGTTTTGAGATGGAAGCTGCGGGTCTGCAAGACTTTCCTTGTCTCGTGATCCGCGGGATCTGTGACTATTCAGATTCCCATAAAAGCAAAATTTGGCAGGAATATACAGCTGCTACAGCAGCAGCATTTGCAAAGGAATTTCTTTCGGTGATACCCGCAGACCGTGTTCTGCAGGAAAAGGCCGTTCCTCAAATGGTCTCCTGTGAGTAGTTCAGTTCAATGGCGCACGATCTCAGTGCCACAGTGCCTAAGAAATCCAGTTTTTTTAACTTTTTTTTTTTTTAACTTTTTTTTTAATTTTTTTTTTAGCTCACTTGATTTCTTTGAAGCATCAAGCTGATAAGTCTTATCTAGACCCGCAGCTCCGAGAACTAGTTCGCACCACGAACAGCACCATATTGGAACAGACGCAAAAGCAAGAAATGAGATCTGAGAACCAAAATCATCTTGAGTGCCACCGAGCCTTAAAGACATCTTCGTATGAAAGTTTCAAGAACATCAATCCCACTAGAGTCTCGGGAACCTGTAATTGGGTGTTGCAGCATGAACGATACAGAAGATGGAAGCAGAGCACCCATGACGACTTGCTCTGGATTTCAGCGGACCCAGGCTGTGGAAAGTCTGTTCTGACTCGGTTCCTCATCGAAGACGAGTTTCATCTCACCAATACTCATACCGCATGCTACTTCTTCTTCAAAGACAACGAGGAACAAAGTAGCCTCTCAACTGCATTGTGTGCCCTACTCCACCAGCTGTTTTCCAGTCGGCCGTCACTTATTCTCCACGCTATGGACGCCTTTAAGCAAGACGCAGAGAAGTTTCAGAAAGAAACAGATAAGCTATGGGGTATATTCAAGACAGCCGCGACAGATTCTGGAGCAGGTAGCATTACTTGCATTATAGATGCTCTCGACGAGTGTCGTGTTGAAGACCGGCGAAAATTCATCAATTTCCTTACCCAATTTCACTTGGAAGGAGCCAATTCTGTTCGGGGATTCCACCTCAAATTCCTGGTTACCAGTCGACCTTATCAAGACATCGAATTGGAGTTCAACGATATACCAGAGCCTCAGTCCATTCGGCTGACGGGCGAGGATAGCAATGCGGATATCAGCCAGGAAATTGACTTCGTGATTAGAGATCGAGTCAAACAAGTCGGTCGTAAGCTCAATATGAGTTCCGAGGTACAGCAAGCGTTGCAAGAGAAGCTTTTGGCAGTACAACATCGAACGTACCTCTGGCTCCATCTTGTTATGCAGGAGGTGGAACACAGCCTCAGGAAAACTACGAAAGCATTTCTTCAAAAGACTAGTTCTCTTCCAACTACGGTGGAGGACGCCTACGAGAAGATTTTAGGTAGGCTGAAGAAAAGCCAGCGAGGAGATGCTGAGATTCTGCTTCACCTCGTCGTGAGTGCCCGACGGCCCCTCACCCTTTCGGAGATGGATGTGGCATTTCAACTAGCTACAGATACTCCAAATGCCCAAAAGCATGATGATCTTGAGCTCGACGAAGACCGCCTGAAGTCGGAAATTCGCCAAATTTGCGGACTCTTTGTCTTCATCAATGATGGGCGAATCTATCTGATACATCAGACAGCTAAGGAGTTTCTAGTCGCAAAAGGGGGTGCCTGCGGTTCAGCCAGCACGTGGAAAGGTTCCCTTTGCAGACAGCGTTCAGATACGATCATGATGCAAGTCTGTGCTCGGTATCTCCTCTTTAGGGACATTCAGCCGGATTGGCATCTTTTCGAGAAGGACCGTATTGAAATCAGCGCACAGAAATATCCACTCATCGATTATGCAGCGAAGCACTGGCCTGCGCATGCGCGTGGCGTGAATCTTGGAGACGAGACCACGCAAAACCTTATTTATGAGTTGTATAACGCAGAGGAATCGAGTTCCGGATCTTGTTGGTACATTCAAGCATACGCAGATGGCAGAGAGAGGTACTTTGATGAGCCTATTCAAAAAGTACATGTCGCCGCATTAAATGCACACTCATCCGTGCTATCAAAGCTACTACTCAGAGACATGACTTGTCTAGAAGCCAAAGACAAACATGGTCGCACACCGCTCTTCATGGCATGCCAGAGCGGCAATTCAGGGATAGTTCAGATACTCCTCGATAAGGGCGCGGACGTCAACTCAAGAGCCAGTAGCCTTCGCCACACCAAACCTCTCCAGGTTGCAACGCGGGGAGGCCACAGCCGGATTGTCCAAATGCTCCTCAATAAGGGTGCTGACGTTAATGCAAAAGACAGAGGCGACGATGGAAACGCCCTTCAAGTTGCAGCGTCGAACGGATATATTGATATAGTTCGGATGCTTCTCGAAAAGGGTGCTGATTCGAACGCAGACAGCGACAGCTGGACTGGCACAGCACTCACAGCTGCGTCGTATAGAGGCTCTATTGAGATTATCCAAATACTCCTCGATAAAGGGGCTGATATTGACGCTGTGGGCAGCGACCTATTTGGTACGGCACTTGTTGCCGCAGTGTGCAATGGCTCTATTGGGCTAGTTCAAATGCTTCTCGATAAGGGGGCTGATGTCAATGCTGTGGGTGGCAATCAATATGGTACCGCCCTTATAGCTGCATCGTTTATCGGCTCCATGGAGATTGTTCGAATGCTTCTCAATAAAGGGTCTGATGTTAACGCTGTGGTTAGCAACGGACATGGTACCGCCCTTATATCTGCATCTTTCAACGGCTATGTCGAAATTGTTCAAATGCTCCTCGATAAGGGAGCTAATGTCAACACAGGAGGTGGCTTCTTTGGTAAGGCATTTCGAGCTGCGTCGTTCAAGGGCCAGATAGAGATTATGCAGATGCTCCTCAATAAGGGTATAGATCCTGCTATGTAAGGTGCCAGGCATCTGGAGGATAATCTGCCAGTATCTGATTTGGATAGGACGATAAGACCGCATAAGTACTCCCTGGGGAGGGATAGGCGTATGAAGGTTGAGATTGAACGACGCAACTGTTCACTTACCATAATCACAGCAGAAGGATAACACATCGCGCGAAATACCCTGGTATTTCCACTGTTCTTGGCGAGTTATTAACATGTGGTTTGAGTAGGGGGGGTGGATGACGATGAGGCTCTACACTCTCAACGCCATCCCTTTGCCGCGACGATAAATCTATCAAAACGTGGAAGGCTAAATGAGCTGAATGTGAGATGGGCCTAAGGCGAAATGCATACCTCCTTAGACTAGTCTCGGACATAGGGGTTGTTAAGCAACTTCATAAAGCGTGAGTGAGCCAGTTCATCCGTCGCTGGTAGCAGCGGCACGATCAGTCTCGATTTTCGTCGCTGAAGACACTCATCAACATTCAACCCGGATAATGCCTTTTGGAGACGCGATGCTCCTCATAATGGCGGGGTAATGGCGGGGTCGGGAAGCTACCGATTCGCGCTCACTATGAAAGCTCACATGCTGCGTCTGACAACATGACCAGCCGGGGCCATTATTGTTTTAAATTAGGATGCAAGCAGAGATCATGGCAGACGGCGGAAAACATTGCGTTTTCATCTGAAGTTGCTCATGTTGCATGTTGCAAATGAGGTCTAACCGCGATAGCTAAAGTGCGTTGGTTTCCTGTATACGACGGGTTCGCTCATGAAGTCACAATGCTTCGCCTTCAAGTGGGCCAAGGTTCATTGCGACACAGCTAGTCGTATTGGGAATGCAGGTATAAATGACGGCTTTTCAGCTCCTGATTTATAGCGACATATTTCACGATGACGTATCGAGGTTCGCGATGTGAAATAAGAAAGACTGACAAAATTCAAGATTTACCTTAGGTAAGCTAGGTGTCAAACCCCCTGCCGTGATGTGATTGATCCTCATTCTTCAACACTAATATGAACACGTTCGCAACGCGTCTAGGTCAATAATAGCGCGTCAAAAAGTAATCTCATCAACAAAAGCCTCACTCACAATCCCTCGCCAAGCGCATTTCCTCACACGCAAAACCAAAATGCCTGCCGTAAATCTCGCCAGACTCCCGCTGGGCGAACAACTCACCCTCGTCCGCCAAGTCCTCGAAACAAACAAAACGCTCCTCAAAGTCCTCTCCCTCGCCACCACCCTGAACCTCCCAAACTGGTACCTCGCAGGCGGCGCCGTCTCCCAAACAATCTGGAACCACGTCTCCTCGCTCCTGCCCACAACAGGCATCTCAGACTACGACCTCGTCTACCACGACGACTCGGACCTCTCCTACGAGGCCGAGGACGCCGTCATCCGCCGCGGGCGCGAGCTGTTCGCGGGCATCCCCGGCGAAGGGGTCGAGATTAGGAACCAGGCGCGGGTGCACCTGTGGTACGAGGAGAAGTTTGGGGCGCCGTGTCCGGCGCACGAGTCGACTGAGGCTGGGATCGATACGTGGATTACGACGAGCGCAATGATTGGGGTCCGGGTGGAGGCGGATGGGGCGTGGAGGGTGTATGCGCCGAGGGGGTTGTCTGAGTTCTTTTCGATGATTGTGAGGCCGAATCCGACGGTTGGTGTGCAAGAGGCGTATGAGAAGAAGGCGCGGAGGTGGGTGGGGATTTGGAAGGATTTGAAGGTGATGCCGTGGACGGAGAATGAGACGCCTATGAGGTTTGATGAGCTGGATGAGAGGAAGAAGAAGGATGAGAAGGTGAAGGTGTTGACGCGAAGCGTCTGAGCAAAGTTGAGCGGCTTTCCTGGTGCATTCATTCCTGTATTATTGTCACTCTGCCTGTCAAGATTAGAAGCCACTCCGATCAACAATCATCTCGCCCAGCATCTTCACAACGCCGTCCCTTCCTTTCCTCGCGTATCCTGGCAGATCATCCCCGTATTTCTGCTCAAATTTCCCATCAAACACCTCGACTGAGAGCCACCCTCTGAAGCCAGTGCTCATGACAGCCTCCAAGAACTGCAAAATGGGCAGATACCCGCCGTCGAACGGAAGCGGTCTGTGATCGTGACTCCAACGCCCCCTAGGCCTCAACCCGCTCTCATCAGGCTCTTTGCTCAGCGGCGGGGAGACCTTATACGCGTCGCTGATCTGAAGGAAATAGATCTTCTCCGGTGGAACCGTCTTTGCAAGTTCCTGTAGTGAGATCTCATACGACATCTTGAGATCTTGTTCACTCACACCACCAGTCTCAATGCGCCCCGATTTCGTCGTCGGATCTCCCCATTCTCCACCAGCAGACTGGAAGGTATCCAAGCAGAGCCCCAAATTAGGCCTATTAGCAAGCTGCACAATCTTCCACACATCCTTCCACGACGGCGCATGCGTAGCCCAGCACCAATTCTCATACGCAATCCTAAACCCCTTTGTCGCAAGCAAATCCGCCAACTCCGCAAGATCGGCGACACGATCTCCGATAGACGACGTGATCTCTGGCGAATCCGACGAGCCGACCTGCAGCATATCCGTCCCCACGGCGCTCATGATCTCCATCCACCCCCTCGCGCGCTCGAATGCCTCTTCGCGCTGCTTGCTGCCCCGTGGCCACCCTTCGAAATTCGCAAAGGGCTGTAGGACCATGATTTGGAGGTTAAGCTGCGCGCATAGCTCGCGGATGAGTTTGCCGGCTTCGCATAGCGAGAGGTAGTCGTCCGCTGCGATGTCTCCCTTGTTGAGGTGTCGCGTGGCGTAAGATTGGAGGTCTGGGAAGGAGAGTTCGATGCCGTTGAAGCCGGCTGCGGAAATTGCTGCCAGCTTGTCTTCGAGGGTGTGTCGGGCGAGGCCGATGGAGCATGAGGCGAAGGAGATTGGGTTGTTGAAGGGGGATGTGATTTTGGACATTTTGAATGAGCCCCAATGACAATGTGATGAGTGGTGGTGGTATTAACTCGAGATGTCGGTCGATATTGTTCAGAAAAAACCCTGCTTGTCAGTCTTGCGATCGAAGCTCGAAAGTGAGGTTGATGTTGATGCTGTGTTTGTTGATGGCGCGGATGCGATCCGATGATGTCAGCGCAGTAATGTGATGTCAAAGACATGTCACTGTACCCCTTCGTCCAATCTCCACTTAGCTCTTCAGTTAGCCTCAGTCACCAACTCAAGGAGCAGGTGGACGGACTGATGTTGTATGACATTCTATTGGCATGGTGTTGTTCATGCTCTAACTTTTACCCCTCTAATCAAACAAGACGCCGATTTTCTGTAAAAAATCTGACCATCGTAGTAAATTAGACAACCTACTAGTCAATCTTCGGTTGCCCGGCCTTCAACACTTCAGCCCTCTTGACCGACTGGATCAAACCAATACCCACCGCCGCACTCGCCCCGTCGTCGATCTGTGTCGTCCAGAATGACTCCTGTCCCATCGCCCGGATCGACTTGCGGCGCTCGCGCTCAGCGACTGAGAGCATAAGTCCAGCCTGCTTATTGGCCTCCATCTCTTCGAGGTGCTTAACGCGCGTCGCGTACCGCTGGTGTCTCTGCTTGCGAATCTGCTCCGACCCAATACTCTCCAGACAGAAGCGGACAACCGAGCGCAGGCCGAGGAAGACGTGCTCGCTGATGAAGATGGTGATGGGGAGCGCCCACCACGCTCCACCGCCGATGCTGTTTGCGCCAAAGAGGTGCACGATGGCGCCGGTTGAAAGGCTGCCGGCCCAGGTGAGGAAGTCAAGGGAGTTGATCCACGGGCCGATGCCGTCGGTGCGGACCGGGGGTGGGCGGCGATGTTCCATGCAGATCTTGAGGAAGTCGGTGCGAAGCTCGACGATGTTGTTGATGAGGAAGCCGATGGGGATGAGGGGCCAGACGGGGGAGAAGAGGGCGAGGTAGCCGAACTGGAGGACGATTTCGGCGATGTCGTCCTGGACGTTGTACTTTTCCAGGGTGGCCTGGTTGCGTGCGCTGCGGAGGAATCTGGCCTCTTCGGGGGCGTCCTTGACGATGGACATGAGCATCGTGTCCTTGGAGTGCGAGCGCTTGTACTCGCGGTAAATCCCCTGCGCCTTGTGCTTTAAGACGGGCATGATGTTCTCGTCGAAGAATCCGGAAATCTGGCCCGTGACGACGAGTGCGATGACCTCGTCGCGAAGTCTGTCTGCGTCTACGTGGAAGCTGAGGTCGTCGTCCATGTACTTTTGGCCAATGGCGCCGAGGAAGCCCTTTGTCATGCCTTCGAGCCAGGGGACGAAAGTGTCGCCAAAGGGAACGTAGATGAAGGCCGTGATGAGAATCGGGAGGTAGTTTGTAATGATGTTGAGGACAAAGATCTTTTGCGTGAGGGACATTTCGTGGTAATCGGCCGTTCGGTGGTTTTCGTAGTTCGTGAGCATCGTGGCGACGTCTTCGAGGCCGCTACTGATATACGGCAATGCGATAGCGAGCAAGCAGGTCGGAACGTATTCCTGCCTTTGGGTTAGCATCTCGTTCGAGCACCAGAACATCATGAAGAGAGCTCACAATCAGGTTCTTGTAGGGCCCATCGTAGCCTTCTGAAATAAGCACCTCAATGGCAAACACGAGGACGATGATAGCACCCAGCGCTAGAGCAGAAAGCAAGACAAAGGGAATTTGGAGCAGTTGGCGGGAGACCGTCTTCCACTTGGGAAAGTAATGCTTCTCCTGGCCGGCCTCGTCCTTGATAATCTTATCGTACTTGAACTGCGGCCTGTTGACCTTGACCTTGCCGATTCCTTGCACGTTCCACCGGATGCTGAGATCAACTTCCTGGATCTTCCAGTATTCCAGGAAGATGGTGCACCAGACGCAGGTCGCGATGGCGTAGGTAAGGGAGTACTTTGAAAAGTACATCCATGCAATGACGCCGGTGATTGCGGGGAAAGTGAGGAAGAGAAGATAGGTCTGGATGAAGGCGAAGTAGAATGCGACCTATACGCATGTTTCGTTAGACGGGATGAGGAGAAAAGGCAGGTTTGAGGGAGGTACTCACCTTGGTTCCCCAGAGGTCGCGGATGGAATCGATATCGTCAGGCGTCAGGAACAGCCGCTTGCTGAGATGCTTCATGAGGGATTGGTTCGTCTCCTCATTGTGAAGAGGGAAAATGGCCTTGACATTCTTCCACTGGCCCGTCTCGGGCGTGATTCCAGCGCCACCAAGAGACTTGGGCCAGTTGACAAGGTGGTACACTGAAAGAATATCCTCGGCCTCAAAGGCACCATCGACAACGGTGGTCTTGGAGCCGCCGGGATGTTCGGGAACAATGCCATAGAGCCAGTCCTTGACTCTGGTGGAAATGTCAGCCAAAGGGTTTCAGCTGGCTGTGACGACGGTTGGTCCAACTGACCTCGACTTGTAGACGGTGTTTCCCAGAAGCTCTCGAGGAGCCTTGACGAAGATGAGAAGGGTCTGATCATAGCCGGCCCTCACTTCCGTCTGGAGACCAGCAGACTCGAGTTCGTTAAGGAGAGTGGTGAGCTCCTTGACGGAGGTCTCAGAATCTGGGGCACAGTCAGTCGGCCAGCCCCATTCCAACGATAATTCCCGATCATGATAGAAAGACGAATGAGAAATTGACATACCGACTTCACTGAAGTCGTAGACGACGACATATTTGTCGTTGTAAGACTGCGGCTTGTGGGGAAGCTTTGCCAAGGGGTCTGTCACCCCTAGTTTCTCCATTATGCCCATCGTCCCTTTACAAGACCTCGCGACGCGCGAGGGGGAGAAGGCGTGATTATGTAGGGTGGAAGGGTCAAGAATGGAAGCTCGGCACCGCCGACGTGAAGCAGCGTCTCCAGTGCTCCACGGGCTGGGGCGGGACAAAATTTGAACAAATGGAACAAATCGAGGAACCGAAGTTGATGAACCAGAGGGGGCCCCTCCGTAGTTCGCCAAGGAGAATGGAATGAGGAGCGGTGGGATGGGCAAAAGATTCGGAGAAGAGACCCAGTTTAGGTGTGACCCAGCACGTTGGATCCCACAGATCCGTCTGAAGGGCTGAAGTAGTGTGGTAGGGCCGAGAGTGACATCCCAGACGACCGACCAGTGAACACCTCTTTTGTCCAGTCGTGAACCTTTGTCTGTGGTGTGGTGTGGTCACTGTGGTGGTGTGTATGACGTGTGACGCGTGACAATGACAACCGCTGGGCATAGGTAGGTCAAGACTTGGGGACCACAAGCAGAGGAAATGGAAAGAAAAAAGGAACAGATTTGCAGGAGATCGAAACTTCAGCCCTGAAGGGAACAAGAGTATCCGTAAGACGGACGGCGGAACATACGGCCAAGGGCCCAGGGGTACGAAAGAGATGGGGGGAAATGTGGCCCAGGCTCCAGATTTCACCCCCTTTCAAACCTCAACCACTTTGGAAGATTCGCCCTCTGCCAGGAGACACCTAGGCCAGGCTTCCCAGGGCTTGCCAGGCAGAGGCTTCCTCTCGCCTGGAACATCGGCAGCCCATGCGTCCCGCGATGTCTCTCTTTGGCTGGCGCTGAACCTCCAGAAGACCAGTAACGCGTCAGCGGCCCCGCTCGCCCAGAGTTAACGTTGCCGCAGAGCCGCGAGCAGGGGAATCGGAGCTCTTGGGGTCCTGCTATGCACTGATGCAGTAAGGTGGCCGACTTGGTCCAAGGGAAGATCCCCAGTCCGGCACTTCGGCTCATCCTTGGTACGTACTTACGTAAGGTCAGAAAGGGTCACGTGAATGTTGGACTCTGTTGATGCTATAAATAACACGGCCGGAAAATGGATGTAGGATAATCCGAATTACGGCGGACTGAAAGCTGCGGAGCCCGGGCTCAAGGGTACTTTCCATCCCCTTTCCATCCGCTCCGTCGTCAATTCATCCCCGGTATAAGTCCAGGCTCTCCTAGAATTCAGCTCAGAATCATCCACGGCCGAGAGAGCTGCAAGCGGCGGAAAGATAAGAGGTTAGGGCGTACTCCGTAGTACGCAAGAAAAGACAACGACCGGACGATCGGAGTGTTTTCGAGGACCTATTTACTACCTTAAACATCACATGTTCACAGGTAAGACCTTTAATGCTACATCATATGATATATCAGACCAGCTTCGTAGACAACTGCAAAACATAAGCTCTACGCGGAATTTGCGGAGTTAGAAAGCTTCCTTTGCATGAAATGAAAAATGCCAGATGAATTGAGCCAATCAGATGGCGCAAAGTTGCGGACTTAGGGATCTTCAATCGTTTTCGGAATCGGCCTAACCACTCACCGAGCCAAGCTCATATCAGCTTCCAAGTTTTGATAAGGAGCTTGAATTCCTCAACGACAACGCCGTCCGCACCACCATCTATCTCATCCACATCTCATAGCAAGTCATGGCTACACGATCATTAGTCGTCGGAGGTACGGGTGGCATTGGCTACGCCATTGCCTGCCGCCTTGCCGCAGCTTCGGCTTCTTCTCAAGTGACCATCAGCGGCCGCACCGAACCCAAGGACATCCCTCACCCCAACATCAAGTTCCGCGCCTTGGACGCATCCTCCATGCGCTCCATCAAGCATTACACGAACGTCTACAAATCACTTGATGATCCCGAAATCGATCTCCTTGTTCTCACTCAGGGTATTCTTACCATGGCGGGCCGGACCGAGACGTCCGAGGGAATCGATCGCAAGATGGCGCTTCACTACTACGGCAGGCAGCTTCTCATCCGCGAACTGAGCCCTATCCTGAAAGACGACGCCAAAGTCCTCATCGTCCTCGACAGCACACGCGGAAGCCCAACGAAGCTGATTTGGGACGACTTGGACCTGAAGAGGAACTTCAGCCTGCAAAAAGCAGCGGACCACTGCCTGTCCATGACGGACGCCATGATTCAGACCTATGCGGCTGAGAATAAGGACAAGAAGCAGCACTTTATCCACGCGTACCCTGGCATCGTGCAGACCAATCTCTTCCATACCATGCCGTGGTATCTTCGGGCTGGGACAAAACTCCTGACCAATGTGATGGGTGTACCGGCTGATACCTGCGCCGAGAAACTTCTGAAGGGAGTTGGCGAGGCCTCTGGGAAGGACGGCGCATCTTGGAGCTGTATCGATCAGAATGGCAACGTGGTTGGCAACAAAGCTATCTTCGCCGAAGAGGATCTGAAAAAGGTCAAAGAACACACTTGGAAGACGATTGATGAGGCGCTTGCAGTGCCCAGTGAGTAGTTGCAGAGTACCTTAGATGGCGTGCACGTGTAAGATTTCGAGTTTGCCCTGTTATTTCGATACCACATAATTGAGAACTCATTTTAAGACGCATCAAAGATCAAGTCAGGCACTAATAGGCAAACTATCAGCCGAGGGAGCAAACAAGCAAACACAACGGCCAAAAGCAAGGGGAAAGCGGGGCCCGCAAAAGGAATATGAAGCGGGCGGCACGACGGATCACTATCCCGAGGAAAGGGGCAAGCACCCTTGGTAGCAAGCAAACAGCAAAGTTTGCCCTTTACCAGGTCACTAGCGTCGGTGATGGGAACTTTCAGGGGCCGATTTCCTTTTCCTCAGCATCATCACAAAATTCGCAATGGCGCGGTTTGGTAGAATTCATATGTTTTTTCATCAAAGACCAGGATCGTCCTGTCACACTTTACCCATGTTAAGGGAAGCATGTTGTTGCTTATCTGACCTTAGATCACGCCGCTAAAGTGGCAAACGCTGTGGAAGTCGGTAGCTATGTAGCATACATAACCGCTTCTTGGTGGCTCAAAGTGAGCGTCTTGATTGACGTGCATTTAGTGTTTTGGTAGGCGCAAGTTGGACCTATTCAGTATCAAGCCGACGCTACATCGAGCCCACCATAATCGGCACCTTTTCAACGACGCTCCTCGTAACATCGATGGACGGGAACAACTTCTGTCTCCCTTGCTTCGAACGTGGCGTATTATGCCAGTCGCACCCAAAGAATGGGCCGAATGGCCCAACGCCGCCCCATTCCACGGCAGCATCGACAACGGACGAGACCGGAATGCCCAGCAGCCCGGCAACGAGCCGTGATAACCGTCGCAGCCCTGATTTGACCTGCCGGCAGTGTCAGAAACGCAAGCTGAGATGTGACCGAAAGCATCCTTGCGGCGGGTGTGTTCGTACCGGTGTGCGTTGCCGAAGCGCCCCGGCTGTCCCAACTCAAATATCCAAGAGAGATCATCTTGAGGTGCTTCAAACAAGAATCGGTCAGTCGGCAAAGTCTTTCCTGCAGCATTCGACATATCCTTCCTGTAGTCATCATACAACCTTTTATACTATTGATACATGTACTGACAGGGTGAGTACATATAGCCACTCTCGAACGGCGCCTCGCGAGGAGCAGTGAGAGCGGTTCAGCAGAGGTGAATAAAGCCCTGAGACGGAGTTGCGAATCTTCATCAAGCTCGGACCTTGATGGTTCCAGTCTTGATAGTCCTCAAGAGACCTTGTCTGTTGCTAGGGACTACTTCACCTCTTCCTCCGACGCGGATTTGACCTACCAGGCACGATCAGATGTCCCGACTCAGATACCTGGTCCGGTAGATTTCACTCCATTGCCTGTCCTGGCTGACGATACCTTTAACTACGCGGGTGTACTGCCGGCCTTACAGGCCCCTGCGCTTGGAAATTTTCAGAATATTGGGCCTTTGATGAGAGTTGATCTGTGAGTAATTGTCCCAAGATTTATATCAAGATGTCAAAACGATATCTGTACCTCGTGGCTGAACATTGGACGCAGTGATCAACTTTACTTCGACCGAGTTCACTCATTTACGCCTTTCTTACACCAATCCTCATACATTCGCATATCAAAGCATTTTGAAAAGAGGCCAACAATGAACAGCCGCTCTGTTTCGGACGGAACCAAACTTTCACATACATCTCTACAGTATGCAATGTGGGCGATGGCGTCTTCACTGTCGTCGCAGTTTCAACATTTCCGCGACACCATGTACCGCGAAGCCCTTGAACGGCTCAGGAATATAGACTCTCCTGACAGTCTAGTGGAGAAAGAAGAGGGTCTGCTGAAGCAGGCCCAGGCGTGGATTCTCATATCGATGTATGAGTTGATGCAAGTCGGTTTACATCGTGCATGGGTGAGCACAGGTCGAGCGATACGCTTGATACAGCTCCTGCATCTGAGCAGTATTGACGCAAGGTGCGACAAAGCCTCGGGGTCAAGCGAGGACTCGGATTCATTTGTTGAGATAGAGGAGAAGAGAAGGACATTCTGGATGGCGTTGTGTCTAGACACTATTATTTGCTTGGTTCATGATCTGCCCCGGACGTTCACTGAATCTGAGGTACTCGCCCTTTCCTTATTTATCAGCATTACGAGCCCAGTCCTCAAAACCTACTGAAGATGCGTAATGAGTTGTAGTTACTAACCATAGAATGCTTTCAGATACATACTCGGCTTCCATGCTCTGAAGAAGAATTCCAAACTTGCGCACCGGGCATCTCTCCTTTTCTCTCAGAAACTTTGGAGCTACAGACGCCGGCAAAGCAACATCCGTTCTCAGAGTTCATCTTATCCATCTACATGTCGGGTCAAATTCAAACCCACAAGAGTCGATCGAACGCTGGGCATCAAGGCAGGACCACGTCTGCTCAAATTTGGGAGCGCCACATATTTATGGACTCCGTTCTCACGCGCCAGATTTCCCGTCTGCAGGCCCTCCCCGTATCCCATCGCGCTGGATCTATGACGTTGCTTGCCAGGATTGTGGCCCAAGTCGCTTCACTATCGCTTTTGGAGGTGGCCGCGACGATGCCAGATACCACTGCAGAGTACGATCATCTCGTCGATGGCTGTGAGGAACAAGCTCTGGTAGCAGCTAGAGAGATCGCACGCCTGTCAAATATCTTACTATGCGATTTCAACGTTTTCCAGATCCACCCATTTACACCAGCGCCATTTCATTTATGTCGGGAAGCTCTGGTCAGGTTTCAGGAACGTGGCATGCCATTGGAAGATGAGATCAAGACGATGGATGAGATTCTAAGCGAGTTGAAAACTGCAAATGGATTTTGCCAAGATATCCCGAAGCCAGAAGCTCCTCGATTTGGATATGAGGATGCCTTGGCGAGGCCTGATTCTCTCATGGACTTGTTGATCGAAGAACCAAGTATGGGGGATTAGGTATCCCTTGGATCATTGACGAGTAGTGAATGGAAAACTTGGTCTTCTCTGGGCGCGTATGAAAACATTCTTGCAATCACATCTGGTCGCTTACTTCAAATGTATTTCGGTTGAGTTTCGGAGGTAGTTCCCCCATGCAGTGAATATGTCGGCCATCAAAGTGGTTATTTGGAAGCTGCCACCACTGGCTGTCCTACAAAATCTACATGAGATATTCGCGTTGTCACGAGAAAGTTTCGGGTGCACTTCGACCCTATCTCCGTCTCCGCAGGCTAGAGTGATATGATAAAGGGCGATGGGCCGACAGCCGAAGTCCGTCGGTGAGGCCGTCCTTGCTCTGAACAGTGTTTGGATGAGATCATCATCCGCCGGACAGGAAGACCGCGAACTCCGGTGTTTCAGGCCGTGCACCTAACATCAGTCAAAGGTTGATATCACATGTGCAGTCAAATGAGTAAGCGCCATCAACCGTGGAGTACTTTGTTCTTATTCAATGTAAATTGAGATATAATCTGGAAACAATCAACCCGTTACATTTTCAATCAACCAAAGACTTCCTTTACGAATAGGTCAATAATAGCTTCTCTTCAATCATGTCGGATGCCAACGAAAAGTTGGAGATTGCCATCGTCGGTGGCGGAATTGTAGGTCTCATCACTGCGCTGGGTTTACTCAAGCGGAACATTCCTGTCAAGATATACGAACAGTCCCGCTCCTTCCGCGAGATCGGCGCCGGAATCGGCTTCACCACCAATGCAAGGAAGTGCATGGCTCTACTAAATCCAGCCATTGAGGAGGCCGTCAACGCCGTAGCTACACACAACGGTGAGAATGAGGAAGAGCCCGAAGAGTGCCTCCGTTTTAACGATGGATATACCTGGGATGAGACTCGCCCTGACGAGGAAGATAAGCCTCTTTATAACCTTGATACTGGGCATGAGGGATTCATTGGGTGTCATCGGGCTCATCTCTTAGACGAGCTTGTCAAATTCATTCCAGACGATGCGGTTGAGTTCCGTAAGAAACTGGTAAATGTGACAGGTCAAGAAAAAGGAGAAAAGGTGCTTTTGCATTTTCAAGACGGCACCACATCCAGCGCTGATGCAGGTAAGAGTTCACGCGTTTTTATTCCATCATCATTCAATTCCCACGTCCAACTACGTTTCTACGGTTCTTGTTACTGATGCCTACAAGTTATTGGATGCGACGGCATTAAATCCAAGGTCCGACAGCTCGTTCTCGGACCGGATAGTCCCGCCGCGTACCCTCACTCCAGTCACAAAGTTGCCTACAGGGCATTGATACCTATGGATCGCGCAGTAGCCGCAATAGGAAGCTTCAAAGCCTACAACGAGCATTGTCACACTGGTCCGCGAGCACATGTCCTGCATTTCGCGGTGGCAGGTGGCACGATCCTCAACTTTGTGGCTTTTGCCGACGACACTACAGATTGGGACAAGATGGGCGATGGCGTTGTCAACATGACTACTTCAACGGCGAGGAAGGAGGTGCTTGATGTATTCCAAGACTGGGGCCCTACAGTGAAGAGTCTTATCGACTTGCTGCCAGATGAGGTAACTAAATGGGCTATTTTCGATACCTACGACCACCCTGCTCCAACATACGTCAAAGGGAGGCTTTGTCTTGCAGGTGATGCTGCTCACGCCTCCACTTCTCATCACGGAGCCGGCGCTGGTATGGGCGTCGAAGATGCGCTAGCTTTGGCCACTTTACTCGAAAAGGGTACAAAGATATTGCAAGGACTACCCAGGCCTACGCAACACGACAAGTCTGCATTGTTAGAGGCTATGTTCCGGGCTTACGACATTGTTCGACCACCTCGTGGGAAGTGGCTGGTCAAGAGCAGCCGCGAGGCTTGCGAGATTTACGAGTGGAACCACCCAGACACTATGCGTGACTGGAACAAATGTCTCAAAGACCTCGAGGAAAGATCGCACAAGATCTGGGACTATGATATTGAGGGGATGATTAGCGACTTGAAAGGTGAATTTGCGGATCAAGTCCAGTCGCATTTGCGGCCTCAACGTGACGTTGGCCTCCCGAGAGCTGTTGCGCCACTCAGAACCGAGGATTTCATTGCAGCCTAGATGTTCCGTTTAGGTAGCAGAGCACATTGAGCTAGAAAGAAGTTGAGAAACTTCACTTCCCGCAGACCCCCCGTCTTAGTCTTCTAAATTGCGCTGGAAATTGGGACATGGCTCAGCTGAGCTACCTGTATTATCTCTGATTGCTCCGCAAGAGCCAGAAGGCATCGAGCAACTAAAGACGGAGATCATAGTATCAATGGACTCGGTTTGTATTGAAGGAATGGACGGTAGCTATCTATAAGTGATGAAGATGATGCAGAATGCTTGGCCCTAGTTGTTGAGCATGGCGAGGCAGGGGCAAGTGTACGCCGGTGAGCAGAATGAATTTGTACCTGTGTACTCTGTAAGCACCGCCCGTCCTAGATTCTAGGATTTCTCGAATTATGTAATTTGCTCCGAGTATCTTAGCTGCACTAATAAAACGACATCGATGTTGGCTCTGGTCTCATTCAACTGCTGAGATTGGACCAACCAGGCCCTAGATCCCCCACGCTACTCATGCGCTCAAGACGTAATTCGAGCTTCTCAGCGCTCACAGGGATTCTGTTTGCATGAATTCATTGGCAAATTCTTGGGACGCTAGCGTGACTGCGCCAGCCGAGGGCCAGTTCACTAATCAGCAGCAGTATGCCGTATTCGCGATCTTAGATAGTACTGTCGGGAATTCACGATGTCAAATAGTCACGGACAATATGGTGAGGGATCATCAATTCGAAGATCCCACAACATAAAATTGCGCATCTTGACTTTTGACTTCGAACGCTGAACCAACGGTCAGGCCATAGCTTAACACGATGGTTCATCTCATTGCCTCATCCCACCGGTAGATTCCTGTTCATCTGAGATCAGTAATCACCTTAAGAACCAAAAGGGCCATAGGCCGAGGGTTATGAAGGCCAACATCAAGGTAGCGCTTACGGACCCTCTGGTGAGAAATATGAATCAGAGACAAGACAAGGTCGTCCGCTCTTTTAACCTTTGAGGCTTCGGCGTGAGCAGTTGGTCAGGTCCACCTGCCACCCGAAATCCGGAAAGGCAATAACCGATGACACGGATTTCAGCAACGCTAGACGCCGATATTCCTATCAACTCAACAGATCTTAGCCCAATTTTGCTTGGTATATAGATCTCCCTATTCCAGGGCCGTGGCATCGGGTTTCTAGATAACCCAAGCATCCCCTCATCACAAGAACCGGCGGCAGTGTCTCCAGGGCATGATCACCGCTGCTGAAATGAGTTCAACAAGCCAAGCATCTTCTATCAAACCTCCAGTAATGGACCGACCGGAAGAAGATGTCGAAAAGAAGGCAGGTGAGGACAGCACCTCTTTCGAAGATGGTGGTCAACAACAACTCGCATGGGACGACCCTCGTGAGTCGAGAAACCCCAAGAACTGGAGCTTGCTTTCGAGGCTCTTTCACACCGCGATCCCATGCTTCTTGGCATTCGAGATGTTGGTCTATTTCCTATCATTGACTTCCCTAAACTCTGATCTAACGTTGGAAAATCCTGCAGCACGTTCGCAACCTCAATTACAGTCCCCGCGACCAGCCTAATTATGGAAGATTTCTCCGTCTCACGCACGAAGTCCATCCTCCCGTTGACGCTCTACACACTCGGTCTCGCCATCGGACCCCTCTTCATTGCACCATTTTCCGAAGTAATCGGCCGCAAATGGATCTACGCCGGGTCCTGTACTTTTCTCCTCGCATTCCTTGGGGGTGCGTCGGCGGTGACCACGTTCTCTGGTCTTCTCGCCTGCCGTTTCGTAGCAGGAACATTGGGCTCTGCCGGTATTGCTGTAGGCGCAGGAACCATTGCCGATGTTTGGGAACTCGGCAAGGGGGCTGGAGCATCATTGTTGTATATTCTTGGCCCGTTTCTGGGACCGACTTTGGGGCCTTTGGCCGGGGCTTATATCATACACGACAGAGACAACAACTGGAGATGGACGCAATATGTTCTTCTCATGGTTGGTGCTCCGATCTGGTTCGGTGCTATATTGATGAAGGAGACATCAAAAGCCTGGATCCTGCGTAAGGAGTCAGGGGAAGAACCCATCACTCTCGCGCGACTTGGCAGCATTGTTCGGACCGCGGTCATGAGACCGACAAAAATGCTGCTTACTGAGGTCATTGTCTCATCGCTGGCCATCTACACAGCTTTCGCCTATGCCATGATCTTCAGCTATTTCGGCAGCTGTTCCTACGTGCTCCAGAAGTACTACGGATTCAATCTGAGAGAAGTAGGATTGAGCTTCCTAAGTATCGTCATTGGCTATTTCCTCGCAACCTTTGTTTTTGCTTTCCTCGATGCGAGGTTCAGGATACCTGCTGTACAAGCCGGCAAAGGTTTCCCCGAGCAGCGACTGTATGCAGCGCTCGTCGGCAGTGTTGCCCTTCCTGTGGGATTGTTCTGGTATGCATGGGAAGCCCATCGTGGGGGTCACTGGGCTGCCTTGGTCGCGGCTGGTATCCCATTCGGGCTCGGCGCGTTTTGTTTATTCGTAAGTTATAAGGTTCCCAGTCCGTAATGGAAGCTATAGCTAACTCATTCAAGTTGTCTGTCATCACCTACATGGTCGACTTTTATGGCCAGAAAGCCGCGGCATCTGGTAAGTCCATAAACCTCCTTCTGGAAGCTTTTTTATTTCTTCGAAAGTAATTCTAACCTACTCCTCAGCCCTTGCCGCAAATGGTATCCTTCGATACATACTGGGTGCTGTCTTCCCCCTGTTCACCATCCAGATGTACGAGAAGCTTGGCGTGCACTGGGCTGGCAGCGTGTTTGCGTTCCTCTCACTTCCTCTAATACCAATTCCTTGGCTTCTGTTCAAGTATGGCGGGAAGTTGAGACAAAGGAGCAGGTTTGTGACAGGCTAAGCCGCGGGGTTTTGATTATTTTATGGGGAACCCAAAGCCTAAATTGGACGAATGAACATTGGGGCTTACGAAGAACCTGCTCATTCTATGCCTGATCTACTTCGGATTTCCTGATTTGACTATCATTGTATTCAAAAGGGGTTGATGGCAATGTGTGGTTTCACACATGCTTTATGTTGATGTTGTTGGGCCCTTTAGCGAGCCTGCCGATTCTGGGAGAGGGGCTAAATGTGTAGAACCTTCATCAAGGATTACGGCGGTCTGACAGACTACAAGACTTAAGATTGAACTAGTAATTAGAGTAATTCATCAGAGGCATTAGAGCCTGAAGTAGTATAGAGATAGTGGTCTAGACTCATGAGCGATTTTTTGGCCTTCTTGAGAAGTCTGACATCGTACAAGAGTGAGGGGCTGACTCGCTGCTGCGGTCAACAGTGGTAACCAACAGTAACCCACTGGCCCAACTGAACCACGCCGACGTATTGTTATTCGCAAAAAATACAACTGCAAGTCTCCGGCGTGTATCTTGGTTACACCTGTAAACCCAGGATGGCAGTCGGGCATCAAACCCGCAACATCGAAGTAGATGCAAGTAGGCGCCCAGCTTCCACACACCACACAGGCCTTTAAGTGCAGACTATATATGGTATCAAAGGCTACGGGCGACGAGCGAGACCTTGAAAACTACGCAAATGATTAGGAACAGTGGAGTTATCGACGTGAATTCACAGTAGAGCGTCACCGTAATTTGACTGAGGGACCGGTGACTGAGAAACTGGCATTGCTTGGCCCCGGAAAGACCTTTTGCAATGGGGTAGGCATACTTGTCCTACCCACCAGACGGAAATCAACAGGAATATGTATGCATTGTTGGAGCCTTCTCGGCGCTTACATGCAAGTACTTATCTGGTTTTTTGCAGCCTCGTTGTAAAAGGATTCGCACAGCCCCTTTCGCGGACACATGGGGAAAAAGCCGCATTTCCAGAGCTCAGCTTGAAAGCAGGCTCTGGCCAAAATAGAACGTAACGGTTTCGCGCGTGATGGAAACCTTGGAGTCGAGAGGCAGCTCTCATGCAGGAGACTTCGAAGTTCGTTGGTCTCAAAATAGGTCATCTCAGGCATGAGAAGTGCACAATTCAGACGGAGAGAGGGCCGGGAAATCTTGACATAAAGGGCGAGCATTCCTCTGCGTCGTCGCAGACCACAAACCATGCAAATGAGCCTAGAGCTGCAACAGAACCAAAAGTTGCTTCGACAACCAAATCAGCAAATTTGACTGCACACAAGATGAAGACCTTCATTTCTCTAATCGCCTTTCTCTCTATGCTTTCCCTCTCGATTGGGCTCGCACCAAACTACATTTCGCGATCTCCTTCACCAGCACCCGCTCCAGTGCCTGGATTCCTCGATGGCGTCCTGGACGGCTTATCCGATGGGTTTCACGCCTTGAGTAAAGCTGGAAAACTTGTGTTGGATCAGCTCGATAAAGCCGAGCAAGAGTTGCTCGAACGTGACGATCAACTCGTGGTTGACGGATGCAACATCGTGAGATGCGGAGTGGAGCTCGGCTTCACGTCTGTGAAGTGCCTCATTGACGTTGTGGGTACCAAGGGCATTGGCCAGGTTGGCAAAAAGGAAAAGCTTGGCTGCTTGGCTGAAGTAAGTCACCCCTAAGCTGTATCTATCGATTGTTATCGTCTCATGCGGCGGAGCCATCAGTACGCTAACAATTCATTCGACAGGTCGCTGAGACGATCGATGACATCAAGAGTCATGAGCTTTGCGATCACTGCTGGGACGCCATCAAGAATAACGTGCTACCCCAGGTAGAATCGGTGTGATACATCTTTGAGGCCAAGATTAGCGAAAAAAGGCACGGAGATAGGAAACGGTTTCGACACGAGACGAGGACAATATAATGAAGATCTGCCTTCACATGGATGGATTTTGACATGTTCAGAAATTTCTATAGTGTAATTCAGTTATGCAATCGCCCGATTAAGAAGACTATATATAAACTTTGTTTTTTGTCCGTATCAAGAGGTCTGGAAGATCAAAAAAGAGTTTACCACCGGTGTAGCTACATCTCTTGGTGCATATGCTGGGAATCGAACTCGGAGCCTGTCGTTGAGGAGGCTGTGGGCGTATTGAATGTCGGACCTCTAACCCTTTCACTGCCCAGCCTGTTTGTCCTGGCCCCCCGACCTAGAGGGGCGCATCCTGGCTGGTGACTGGAATGGAATTGTTGGGACCTATATGGGTATCGTTTTTAGTATATTCGTGTAGATGAGATGAATATACGGATAAACGAGTGGAAGGTTTGTTCGGTACCTGCCTGCCTAAGTGTGTTAACGATATTAAAAGTCTACTAAGTAACAAAGTATCTTCACGCCCGGTGTCGAGATGTGAACATTAAGCGTTGTGCAAGGAGACTTCAAGATCAGGCGAGTCCCGACCATCATCTCGGGATCCAAATTCCTCCATTCCCGTACGCCCGGTCTCTCAAGGCAGCACCCTCCGTTCTCACTCCAGCTAAGTGAACCGGAATACGGTCTACTTGCTTCTGAACTCTGTCCCTCGTCTCAACGTACCGATCAGCCAAGCTCATCTCGCTCCGCATAGTCCTCATCCTCTCCCGCGTCTCGATAGGACACCAATTGTCACGACTCAGACTCGCCACAGCGAGTAACACATCCGCCCCGTAGGCCTCAAGCGCGGCTTCAGAACCAGCAACAGGAGGCGCAGCCATCCGCAACTGGCCCATGACGAGAACCTTGAGCTTCGTGTCGAGAAATAGAGCGCCGCCAAACTCATGGATCAGGTGTACCGTGGCGACGTTCTTGGCGGCTACACGTGGTGTGGCATACGGCGCGGGGCCGACTGTGATAATGCTCTCGTGCCAGTCTGTCGATATCGGTTCCAATCCGGATCGGGGAACGACCCTAGCCCAGCCGAAGTAGACGCCGCGCATTCGCATCCTCACGTCTTCTGGTATGCCCTCAAGGTTCGCTGTCGGTATGCCCAGTTCCATGCCTCCTCTTCCTGTACCGCGAACAACTTTCCCGTCGAACTTGATTGGAAATGGATCGGTAGGACCAGAATCGGGACCAATAACTTCGGGAGGCGCTTCTTGGAACCCAGCTTCGCCAGACTGCCAGGCATCGTATCCTCCACCCCTTGTGGTGGCATACTGCTCCTCGTATGCCGTAACATGCGTCTTAATGCCAGACTTCTCTATCCCCGACTTCGCGTACGCGATATGCGCGGCGTGCTTCGTCACAAACTTTGCTTGCGAGATCTTCTTCGTCCTGGACTGTACCACAGCGGCAGCTGGTCCGATGTATCGATTGACGACAGTCGTAGCAACGACAGAGCCGGCCTTGATCCCGAGCTCCAGAGGCATGCTAGCAAAACTCGCCCCACGGGTAACACTCATATCCGTGGACGTACTCGCGACGCGGAAGACGGGGCTGGGGCAAAGAACTTTCCTCTTGCTCCCGTCACCACCGCCTCCAGCGCATAGCACGAGCCGGAAGTACCCATCATCGGCGGCCGCGGGTATGCGCACGACGTGTGTCTCCCTCGGCACATGCTTTGCCAGATTTTTGGGTGCCTTTTTGAGAAACTTCTTCAAGTCACGCTGGCAGCCCCTCTCATCACCCTCGGCCATGGCTGCAGGCGTCCCCTGCATAGAAGGCGTCACGTCGAGCCATGATGTGTTCGCGCCAACTAGAGATTTCAGATTCATGCCCATGTTCCCTGAGAAGCCCTTTTGCTGCAACCATACCGTCCGCGTAGGTGGCAGAGGAGCATCGGAAAAGATTGTGATGGTGATGGAAGTTGAGGGGCCGCGGTACCATACGAGCGCGCCCGAGTGGCGGAGGATGGAGAAATGCTTGGTGTACTCGAACGGATGACTTATTAGTCCGCCCGCGAAATACTTTGTCTCGTCTAGAGCAGTTTGCCAGAAAGTCTTTTCTTTTGACTGAGACTCTGTTGACGCGGTTTCTGATGGGGCGTAACTGGGTGATAAAGGGGGCCGATGTGCCAGCGGGAACGTCTCCGCTGTTGTGGGAGGGCCAGGGAAAAAAGATCCAGGGCTAGATGGTGTGGGCGATGGGGAAGGACGATAACCTGCCACCGGGAACGTTTGAGCTGTTGAAGGCCCAGGAAAGGATGGCCCTGGAATGGACGGAGAGGGCAAGTCTTTGTCACCTGCTGCAAGTGAAGGCGATGGCGATGGTCGATAAGGTAGATATTCTTTATGAGCAGCTACGGGAGGAATGTTGGGAGAAAAGTATGATCCTGGGGTTGGAGGAATCGGTGATGGAACCCTTTCAGGCCCGAAACCTGCGCCGGGAGCGGCGAAAGCCAGGCGACCGTTCGCATCGAGTCCAGGGAACTCCTCATACGCTGGAGGCGGATCGTAGATGGATGTCGCTACAGACTGCCGAATATTTGGCGTCGACCGAGCGGCGCGGAGAGGTCGTTGACGTTGGGGAAAGGGGTCGAAATCCGGAGGCGGCGGCAGACCCGGCGGAGGGCCCGGCAGGGGTTTACGCTTGAAAGCGGTCTCCATGACTCTTCGGCCGGCGTTACCGGTCACTCAGATCCTCTTGATTGCTGCGGGGACGCAGTGTTTCTGTGAGAGTCCCTCACAACTCGCTGATACGAGACTTGCGGTTATGACTTCGAGCGAGCGCAGATGAACAGACCAAGAAGCGGACTATTTGTTGAGGCAACTCCCTATCTAGACCTCGTATCCGATGATTGCGAACCCCCTGAGATTGCGATGAATCTGGAAGTGTCTCATCACGTGTCGCCAAGCTGTCAAGTGTTGAGGAGAGCTCATGGGTCTGTTGATTGATGCTGAGTAGTCAGCAGCATTCTCTGCCAGGATCAACTGGCCAAAGCGCCCATGATTGTCGCCTCAGCGAGCCTGAGACTGAGAATTGAAACTGCCGGGGGTAAGTGATGCGAATAGAAGTTGCAGAGGCTCCCAGCTGGCCATAGTTGAATGCATTTCCCGATACTCATCAACTAAGTGTACATCTCAGGTTAGTTTGCGATAGTGTTCGGGTCTTTTGTGAACTCCTAAGTTCAACGGAACCTCCCCGACGAACCTTCGGTCTTGAGCTAAAAGGTAATGGCAGGGAAATTGGCCACTAAACTCTGAGAGTTCGACACAGAGCCACTGTCTAAGGGCCACTTTCTAAGGGGCTTTTCAGTGGATATTATGCCATCTAGCGTATGGAGTTATCAATGTCCGACGGTCCATTGTGGCCGCTCAACTGAACTCTCCAAGTGAACGGTCTTGGCTGTGCTCAAAGAGGCGTTGCATTGTGAACATGTAAGCGCCTCTTAGGATGAGTTACACTGGACATGTCAGCCGCCGGCCCGCGTAACTTACAACGAGCATAAGCAGCCTCTATCGCCTCAGCTGAGCACACCTGCCTTTGTGATGGCGGCACAACCTTGCCGATCTCGACACCAGTCAGCAACGTTGCCACAAACCGTAGCTCTACAGCAACCCGAGCATCGGTGTCACGGAGTAGACTGTTCGGCGCCGAAGAAACCTCCAATTCCTGCCGGCGGAGAGTCTAGCTTCTCTCCCAACCCCGCGCTGTGCCCTTGCATATGCACTCCGCGCTGCGCCGGCAACGCTCGTCCGGGACGCGAGTCCACGACCCTGAAGATCATCGAGCTCCCGGCGCAAGGAGCTGTCATCTAAACGACTCGCGCCCACATCAATGCGATCCTATCCCAAGACAGTCCTTGCCACTCCCATCGTATTCCAGCGTTCGCATTCGCACCCTCGCTCGTACCAACACCGCACACTAAATACATTCGACGAGTCGAACAAGTAAGGCAAGACTCAACATTGGACCATCATCCGGAGCCCTCCAGCAGCCCGAAATCCGCGGCCTCATGGCCAACGCCGTCAGATGTGTGTGGCTATGAAACGCGGCGTCCCACCATCCCAAATGCCGTTCTACGCTCAAGCCCCCAACAAACACAGCTCCCCCGCCTCGACGTTGCGCAGTATAACGTCACTAGAGGTCATCGGACGGGAAGCCGTATTGCTTCCATTGGTTGGAGGTTACACCGTTCATCCCCGGGGCGGGCTCGGCTCCGGTCGTAAACGTGTCTTTCGCGTCTTCGGCGAGCATGCACCCGGAAACAAGTTGTTTGTCTGCATTTAGGCAGATATAAGCTGCTCACCATCCCATCGATAAAATGGCAAGCTATTGGGCAGAAAGGGTTCACTTTTCATCAGAGCTAAGTAATCAACCATAGGGCGGTCTGCCGACAACACTACAGCATCCAACATGATCATTCCACACGATATCTCGACTTTAGGCAATGTGCGGCTGGCGGTCGCGTTGCCAATCGTTCTTGTTGCCTTGGTAAATATCGCTGCAGTGTTCTGTTGGTATTGAAAATCACATGCTAATTGGCAACGCAGGGTGTTTTCCGTCTGATTTCGAGGGTGGTCTACAATATCTACTTCCACCCACTCAAAGATTATCCAGGGCCGAAGCTCCATGCCGCTACCCGTATCCCGCTCAGTAGAATGATCATGAGCGGTAAAGCTCACAAGAGACTGGCAGAGCTTCACAAGCAATATGGACCTGTTGTCAGGCTCGGCCCAGACACAATCGACTGGGCTGACCCGCGCGCTTTCAAAGACCTGATGGGACACAGCAAGGGCGGTGGCGGTATGGAGAACTACAAGGACCCCGTCAATGCTAGGTACAAGCCGCACAGCATCATTAACTCCGACCGTGAGGATCATGCACGTATTCGCCGCGTTCTAGCCCACGGATTCTCCGCCCAGGCCATGGTCGATCAGCAACCCCTGATTCAAACGCAGATTGACTTGTTGATCCGACGACTCCACGAGAACTGCGAGGATGGAGGAAAGGCGTTGAACATGGTTTCGTGGTACAACTGGACGACTTTTGACATCATTGGCGACCTGGCCTTTGGTGAGCCCTTTGGTTGTCTGGAGAATTCGGACTATCACCCGTGGGTGTCAATTATTTTCGACAACATCCATGCCGGTGTATGGAGAAATCAGTTCCAGAGGTACTGGATCACACGTCCATTCGCCAAGTGGCTGATTCCAAAAGAGTTGAAGAACAAGACGAAGTTCCACAACGATATGAGCCAGGAGAAGGTCCAGCGTCGCATGGCACTCGGCGAATCAAGGCCGGACTTCGTCCAGTCTATGATGATGAAAGAAGGCCCCTTGGTACGTCTGTTCCTTAGCATATCTATCTCATCGTTCCTGCGCATCGAAACTGACAAACTCATTCTGAAGGCCATGTCGAAGCCGGAAATTGAGCAGACCGCAGACACCTTGATCATCGCCGGCTCGGAGACGACGGCATCTGTGCTCTCGGGAGTAACTTACTTCCTCACGATGCACCCCGAGGCCATGGCCAAGTTAGCACAGGAAGTTCGCACACAATTCAACTCAGAGCAAGAGATCGATGTTCTCAGTGTTCAGAAACTCCGTTACATGCTCGCGATTCTCGACGAGAGCATGCGTGTTTACCCAGTCGTACCAATGGGTCTCACCCGAGTTGTCAAGCCCGGTGGTGACTACATCTGCGAAAGATTCGTGCCTGCGGGTGTAAGTTCCGCTCTAATAACTAGAGTTCTGACCGTATCGCGTTGCTAACAATAGCACAACAGACCCGAGTGATGGTTTCTCAGTGGCCCATGTACCACAACGAAAAGTACTTCGCGGAGCCTGACTCTTTCATCCCTGAGAGATGGCTTGGAGATTCCCGCTTTGAGAACGACGACAGAGCCGCTCTCCAGCCATTCTCTTTCGGTCCTCGGAACTGCATTGGTCGGAAGTAAGTAAAGCAATTGAAACAAGATTCACGGCGCAAAGCATATGCTAACTTGTTCCTCACAGCCTGGCCATGTCTGAAATGCGAGTGATTCTTGCCAGGGTCATCTGGAACTTCGACATGCAAATCGCAGACGACAGCAAGAATTGGACTGATCAGCAACTGTTTGGCTTGTGGAAGAAGGGTCCTCTGAACGTGAGGTTGACGCCTCGGAAGACAGAGTCAGAGGTTGTCTCAATGGGCACCTGGAATACCACACCGCGCATCACTTGAGGAAGCTTTCTCGCATCTTTGATATTAGCATGGACGGGTTCAAACCATGACCAGATTGAAACAGCTTAATTATTTCATAATACCACATTTCTTCACCCTATAGCTTCGGCTTGAACTCAAGCTTTACTTGTTCTTCGGCCTTCCTTGTCTCCTTCTTCCACCACTCAACCCTGGCGTTGATAACCTCAGAGAACGCTTCAAGCCATTTAGGATCGAACTTTGGCAACACTCTTCCTGTAGTTCCTCGCACAGGCTCGCCGGCAATTTCCCGCAAAGCCTCGAAGTATTGCTCAAAGTCGGGCGACAGGGTGAAGAAGGGGATGCCATCACCCTTGTATGCTAACCTCTCCTTCTCCCATTTTTCTTGCTCAATTCGACGGGGCAGCTTCCCGCGGTTCGCGAAGACTCGTGCCGCTGCGACGGCTTGCCACTCGAAGACACGGAAAGTAAAGCCGCCCGTCACCTGTGCGAGAGTCAGCACCTAGGTCACACATAAGCACGAAGCTCAAATTAAATAAAGACAGACCATTCCGACAAATGCAAGGGTCGGGTCATCGATATTGAAGACATGCTGGTAAAGCCCTGGCACTCGTCTGTTCTCCACCTTCTGCTTGGGCAAGAATGGGAAGCTGAAGTCATAACCGGTCGCAAAGACGACAGTGTCAACTTCATCCGCGGTACTTCCGTCGCTGAATGTGATGAGTCCACTTTTGGGACAAAAGTTGGTGATCTGCGGCTTGACGATGATATCGGGGTGAGTGAACGGCGCCCACCCGAATGCGGCCAGAGGTTCTTTAAGTGATGCGATTACTGGCTTCTGGGAGACCAGTCGAATGTCGTGGAGTGCATCAAACGCAGACACGGAGCCCCCAACAACGATGACTTTCTGTGACTGGTCAACTGCTTATTCAATATGTCAACTTGATGACTGCCGGCGTACCTTGCCCCGAAACTCTTCCGAGTCACGGAAATGCTTGCTATGCTTGATTTTGCCGGGGAACTTCTCGTCGAATTGAACAAGGCCAGGGATATCGGGGATATAAGGCAAATAAAAATGACCTGATGCCACAATAACTGCATCAAAGATTTCTTGCCACCAGTAGTCCTTCGACTTCCCGGGCACAACCTTTCGCAGTGTTAGGACCCATTCCTCCCCCCTTTTCTCAGCAAGCTCAACCGTGGTGCTAAACTCGATCAACTGATCGTGCCCTCCTCGAGTGAAGATCCCCTCAACCCATTCTCTGATCAATTCCCGATGTCTGAATGGCGCGCCTGGGCCATATTGTGCCAAAGTTCGGTCGGACAGGGCCTGGGGTATCGGCTCTTGTGTAAACGCCATGATTTCGGGTGTGATATTACTGTGCAGAGTCTCATGGATACCGGTATCTGAATATCGCAATTGGTGAGAGTTGTTCTTTTCAGATTTCGGGGTTTCTGCGGGAAAGCTTGTAGGAATATCGATCGGGGCATTTGCGCGTTGTTCGACTAAGGTGCGCAAGGAAGGGATTCGGGGCGGCAGCTCAGGAGTGTAGACCCTACAGGCCCACGGGTCAGATCCCACTCACAGTCCCAACCGACATGAGGATGACCGCCTTCGGGAATGAACTCACCAGGTCCCTCCAGCCAAGTCGCGTCGTTCGAAGACGCGTACAACATCAAACGCCTGTTCCTTAACCAAGGCGTCTGTTGCGATGGCCCCAGCCGGACCGGCGCCGATAACAGCGACTCTCCGAATCCTCTCAGGCATCGTGAGTAATTGAGATTTCTAGAAAATGAACTGGAGATTCACGAAGGAGGACCTAATTCGAGAGCAATTTTTGCTAAAATGCTTTGGCGCTTGTGAAGACAGCTTCACATAGGCCTCCATCCATTCGAATTGTCTCATCGGACATTGGGCTAATCCGAGAGTCTTCATTCGCGATATCGGCTGCAATATCAGCTCATGTCGGCTATAGTCCGACATGTCGTGATAAGATCCCTCGATCAACATGTGCAGCTTACCAACACGGCGGGTGAGAGTGGGGTGTTTTGGTGATTGCATCACAACCCCTGAAGAAAACGCAACGCGGGATTCAATGCTACAGGAGCTTATATGCGTGTATTACTGCTCAATTCATCAAAGCAGAACGCCAATAGGCAACAAAGCCCCTAACCCTACCACCGCGAACGATAAACAGTACCATCATGTACTAAGAGGTTCGCAGCAAATGTGACACTGACCAGACTTGGCAAATTCAGGTCGGCACGATGAAGGATGGTCACAAAGCTGGGGGCATAGCATCCAATAATTGGAAGAACAAAAGCATGGCAGGTACTAAGCAAATATCTGGATAGCGAAACGCAGTTCCTATAGGACATATCTAAAGTGCTCGTTCTCCTTGTCGGTTAAGTCCTTGAATGCGAGTCTATCCCGCTCACTTCCATCTAGGCCCAGAGCATCCCGTCTCTTATTTTCTCTCCACATAATAACGTAAAGAGCCGAAGAAGACAGTATGGTGATGCAGTAGCTAGAGCACTGTTGTTAGAGGACTTGGGAAAGACGTGCCGACCGGATTTCAACGTACCAAATAATCAATCCCGTCCATAGCTCAGGATAATGCTGGGCTTTAGTCTCGCTTTTCACAAGCTGAGGGCCAACGATATTTCCAACACAATATGCGACAAATACAGCAGACGCCATGAAACTCTTCTTGGTTTCTCCTGCAACATTGCTAGCTCCGAGGGTGACCGTCAAGCTGACGACCGGCCCAAAGAAGCCAATCAGTGAGTATCCGACAACAGGGGCAACTGGACGATGGCCCCAGTCTGACTTCCATATGACAACAAAGCCTGCAATGACGGGGAGAGTGCATCCTATTAGTACCGGGATCCGAATGTTGCGGTACTTGGAGCAAACCCAGCCAGCGATCGAGATACCAATGGCGCAAATTGCACCCAGTGGAAATTGGAAGAGAATGCTGTCCAAAGCCGAGTAACCGAACGTCGAAACGATGAGGGGACCAAATCCAGATACAGCGCCGTTGACAGTATACCTGATAGCCAGTTAGTGTGCGCTTTTGAGGGAAGCTTCTTTCTCTCCTATTACCCCGAGGCCATTGTCAAGGCAACTAGCCAGACCTTGCCATCCAGTAGTGCTTCCTTTATCTGACCAGTCTTGATAGTCTGATTTTTCACGCCAGTTTGTCCCTGGCGCAGTCTCTCAATCGCGACAACTCGCTCTTCCGCACTCAGAAACCAAGCCGTCAGGGGAGAGTTGGGGAGAAAAAAGCACCAAATACCAAATAAAAACGTCAGCCCTCCAGCGAGTACGTAGATGTATTGCCATGGAGTCAAGAAACCTCCTTGTATTTGAGCGAATCCGTAGTTGAGAGCGCTTCCAATAATGGTGAACCAGCCAGTTCCGGAGAACCACCAACTCTGTCGCAGTGCTTGTTCTCTTTGAGTGTAATAACCGCTGACTGTAGTCATGAAAGCTGTTGGAATGACAGACTCAGTGAAACCTGCATCAAAGGATTAGCGCACCTTCAGTCTCTACTGTAATTTTAATGCCATCGACTCAGTCGCTCGATGATGACAACTCACCTAGAAAGAATCGCTGAACCAAGAGACCTTGCCAAGTAGTTACTCCCGCTGTAGCAGCACAGATGACTGCCCAGATCATGACCACAGGGCCAAGTGTCCATTTGGTATTGAACCGTTGAAGTAAGTACGTCATTGGGTAGGAACCAATTAGCTGACCAAAGTAGAAGATTGAAGTTGCCCAACTGAGTCGCGTTGTGTCGGTCTTTGGCGGGGTGAAAGAGGCATCTACAACGGATAGATGCAGGTCACCAGTCATTCCGAATAGAGCAGCACTCCCAAGAATTGCCTGTACGTATCTGTGAGTCGTGTTCAAATCTTCATAGAGCCTTCTTAAATGCCAACCTTATCATAGTAAACCAAGCCGTAGCCTTGATCGTATCGTTGCGTGTCAGCATACTGCACGGCCCTTTTACAAAGAGTTCTGGGTACTTGGCTGCACTTACCTATTACCATGGCTGGCATCAGGAAGAGATCGATTTTCCGCAGCACCCGCTTCTCAATGACAGGATCAATGGCAAGAGCTTCCTCGCCGATTGCCTCCAGTTTTACTGCCTGGCTAGGTGCATATTTGTCTTCTGCTCCTGATACTGTGAAAGATCCATCACCAAGAGCCGTATGACGGCTTTCCTCCGTGGTATCGGTTGTCATTTTGATGGTTTCCAGTATCTCTGGAAAGTACGTCAGTAACAAGAGTTTGGAGGCATTCCGTCGTTTTAATCCATCATCATTGTGACTTTCCCGAGTATATGTAGCTAACGCGTGCCGACAAAAAAGTTAAGACTGACATTTCAACCCTTGCGACTCCGAGATCCTGGTCTTTCGGCGCCATCTCCCGAGAACGCCTCGAGGCACCGTTGACAGATTGCCTCATCTGGATCCTTCCTGACGAATACCTCGGCCCCACAGCGATGTATCCTCTGCCAAGGGCCAACATCGAGATTGGGCGGCACATCTATTTACATAAAAGGGAAATCGTCGGTATCTGTGGTCTGATTGTAGTATCCCGACATCGGCTTTGGTCCGTTATCAAAGGATCGGGACTCTCATATGGTGAAATCTGAACTTGATAGTGGGCTTACCCATACTTTGCCTAAACACTTGCAGCGCAAACGCATCGACACGAAACTGTTCTCGATTCAGAAAGTTGAAATGAAAGAGGTGTCTGCTGCAGGAGTACCTACATGTTTCACTTTCCATTGAACCTTACGCACATTTAAGATAATAAGCCAAAGACTGGCTAGTCTCGGTGTAGCGACCCCTGAGGGAAAGACCAGTTCCCTCGTTCTCCTTTCAAGATGACAACCTCGATCTCGAAGACAGCTACAGTCCATGTACCTTATGTCCAAGCTACAGAGACAACCGAACAGCTAGATTGGGCAGATCTGGTGGCCTTGGACCTATCGAAATTTGACAAGCCTGGGGGTAAACTCGAGCTTGCGGAAGAATTCAAGAAAGCGATTGAGCAGATAGGTAACGTAACAATAGATGCATCACTGATTTATCATTACAGCCATGAATCGACGCTGATATCCCACTTTTCAGGCTTCTTCTATATCATCAATCATGGTCTCAGCCGGGAAGCCATTGACCAACAGTATGCTCTAGCTTCATCCGTTCTCAGTCTGTCGGACGAAGACAAAGTGCCATACAGAGCGGCACTTGAGGCCGGTGATTTCAATGGTTGGAAGCCCCCAGGCATCAGAGAGCTGATCCCAGGCGTTCGGGACAACTTCGAGATTTACAACATCCCAAAGTTCATCCCAGAGCATGCGTCACGACCGCACCCCGACGTAGTTAAAGAGAACTTGGCGACAATTGAGCGATTCTCTAGATACATCAACGACGAAATCGTCAGGAAACTTCTCGTCATATTTGCACTGGCACTCGGTCTCGAGGACGAGGAATGGTTCGTCAAGAAGCATCGTTATGAGAGATCTAGCGGCGACCATCTCCGGTACATGAAATATTACGCGAGAAGTGAGGAGGAGAACCGGAAGCTGGGTGGTGTTTGGTTGAAGGGGTGAGAATTTCCTGGAGGAGAAATCTTTTCTGGCCGCTTGATGAATATGTGCCCGATGCTGACGAAGAGAAACGAAGACACTCGGATATGGGCAGCCTGACCTTGCTCTTCCGACAACCTGTCGCTGCACTCCAGGTCCTCACAAATGATGGGACCTGGAAGTGGGTGCGCCCGCAGACGGACGCGCTGACAGTCAACATTGCTGATGCGCTGCAGTTTCTCACAAGTAAGTTGACCTGTGTTTGAGTCCCTCTAAGTGCCGCGGTCATTGACACTGCCATAGATGGGTACCTAAAGTCTAGCATCCATAGAGTCGTGGCGCCTCCAAAAGATCAAGCACACATCGATCGTCTGGGTGTTATCTACATGGTTCGGATAGAGGATGATACGGACCTTGTCCCGATCAAGGAATCCCCCGTTCTACAGAAGCTTGGCCTTTCTGATGGGGCGATACTTGGAAGCGACGGTAAGCCCGTGAAGGCGGGAGAGTGGGTGAGGGAGAGGATTATCAAAAACATTGGCGCCACGAGCCAGTCCAATGGCGACAATTCGGTCAACGATCTTGAAGTCATCAAGGGTGTCAAGACAACATACTTTGATTGAGATTAATGATCAAAGCTGTTATCCATTGCTGTATGACTATCCCGACATTATTTCAGACATAGATCAAGGTGATGCAACAATTCGTACAAGAGAATTCTATTCGTGTCACACAGATACGTAGTTGTTCTTGGCAGCGCATGGCGGTGCATCTATGATCCTATGCCGCGGCGCCGATCCCGCTGAGTACTGAATGTCTTAGACCCTGTCACCAAGCCTGGGAGAGCAGGCTTGGGATCGCTCAATAACTTTGAATAAGTTGAACCAGGCTCCATCTGTGACCTATTTTCGGTCGAGAAACTGCGTGAGCCAGGAAATCCTGAATCTTCACAATAAACATCACATCACGCTTGAAGAGTCTGAAGGCGAGAATTTTGTATCGAAACATACAACAGTATTGTCCAGACTTTTAGCAGATCAATTGAAAATTCCTTTCCCAATGTCCGGCATCCCTCTCACGGCAGGCATTGAAGCATCCAACAAACGGCCTCCACACGACGGCCCCGGCCCGGCATTCGAGCCCGGCCCCGCCGATTTCAAGGCAGCAAAAAAGGCCGAGCGTCAAGCCGAAAAAGAGCAGCGACGTGAAGCGGAGGGTCCCTCTCGGACAGAGAGCATTGTCCAGTCAATTAAAGACAAGTTCTCGTCCGATTCGAGTACGCCTAAAAACTCAAGGCTAGAGAGAGATCGGGATGGTGTTCCTATCTCGTGACTGTTTGGTGGACCATGCCGTGGACAAGGAAGTCATCACGGGGAGCAGAATCACGTGCCACCCAATATTTGAGCTATGTTTTTAGCATCGCTTATCTTTACACAAATAAGTTGAATAAAACCGCTCACAACTCCTATCGTTTGTGTATGATAAGCCAGCCTCTAGGGATATTTCCAATCCTGCAGCCTGCAAAGTGCGCCGCGGAAAGCCGCGAGTCCTTCAGCAGGCGAGTCATCTCACCCTCACGTGGCCCTATCGTTCGCTTGACAGATTGAGAATGACGCAGTTGTCTGAGAGTGCGGCTGAACATCATGGGCTGAATGCCCAGGCTGTGTGCACTGCGCCCCGGTTCCCGGCTATGCCAGTAGCGCTACGTCATTCGTCAAAGACGCCGATCCGGCCCCACTCCGGCTAGCTCGTCCCCGCCCCCTGCCTCCATGAATCTCCAAGTGCCCCCACAATGCGGAACAGCCCCGTGAATCCACTCCCTCCGGTCAGATGATCGAGCACATCGTACATCGTCTTACCCCTTTGCGTAACTCCTCATGGCAAAAGAAAGTCGCTCATTGCAAGGCTGATTTAGGTGACAGCTTTCAGAACCCTGCGATTCGCTTATTCGGAGTTTTATGAGCTCATCCTGGTCAATCCATGATCCTTCGCGCCGCTAGAAGCCTTCTGGAAGGCAGATTTCCCGGTGATCGTGGCTTCCACCGAAGCTTGTTCTTTCGCCCCTAGCAGGCACACAGGTAGGATAGGCAGGAAACTTGGGCTCACTTGCTTCACTATGACTCGGCCCCCCCCGACTACTCTACTTAAGCCCTCAATTCCTTCCATCTACTTTGTGGTTACATCTGTATCATCACCAATATCAATCTCATCAAACACATCGTTCCATACACCTCCAAGGGAAAAAAAACTTAACACCTCATACTAAACCCTCAAATACAGAAGACCTCTCCAAAAAGGACTGGACAAGGTCAACCTACCACAAACAAATTCTACACACCTCTCTGTACCTGGGTCCTTGACGCTCAAGATGTGTATCCCATTCCGCTCAAAGAAGCACACGTATAGCGGCTCCGAGTATGCACCAAGACCAGCCATGGGCGGGACACCAAACTACGGCGCCACGCCGGGCTACGTTAATCATTCCAGCGGTGGCTATCGCAAAAGTCGCGTGCACGGAAATCACAGTGGTTATAACGCCGGCTACACGGGAGTGAGTGCCGGTGGCTTCGGCTGGGGCGGTGATGGCGGCGGTGGAGGACACCACGGAGGAGGTGGTCACCATGGGGGAGGAGGTGGCTGCGATGGGGGGTGGCGGAGGTGGCGGAGGTGGAGGCGGTGGTGATGGCGGCGGCGGTGGAGGTGGTGGATGCTAAGCTTGGGGTACGGGTTGTGGATGGGATGCCTTTTGTTGATACCTTTATGACTTGCGATACCTGTGCTTCGTTAGTAGACAATTATTATGAATGATGCTTATAGACTTCAGACGAACTCATGTACTTATGAATGATTCATTTATGAAACACCTACTTTAGGTAGGCCCCCAAGACCGGAGGACTTGCTTACCCGACTCCAGCTGTGTATACTTACAAATCATATGAACTTGCTAACCTAAAGAATCCCATTCACCTAGATTACTACTTGGTCCATTTAGCACATACTAAAACTAAGACCGTGTTTCTTCATCACCATGTTCAACCCTCGAGGCCCATACGCTGTGGGATCGTCATCTTGCCACAACAGTTCAACGGCCTTGGCCGCTTCCCGGACACCACCCGGCGATCGTGGATTCGAGTTCAGACCCAGTCGAAAAGCGTGGACATGCTCTGGCTTCTTGCAGCAGGATGCCAAAATCGACCCCGGCCATAGCATCATCCTCCGCAGCGGTGACTTGCTAGCATAAACGGCCCAACATAGAGGCAGTATCTTGTCTATCCGACGCTCGACCTCAGCAAGAAGCTCCGCGTTCTTGTACATGTCTTCGTGGAAGGCGGAATGAAGGATGAGAATTAGAGCTGTGCGATAGATGGCGACGGCTGATGATTGTTGGTAGCGAGGACATGCGTCTTCGCCTTCGAGAACGTCGGATGAGGGGTCAAATGAGTCTAACTTCTCCAAGAGTGACTGGTAACTTTCGAACAAATCGTCAGACGTGGAGCCGCACAGTTCTTCTTTCCTGCGTTTTTCGACAAGATTCGAAATGGCTGGCATCATAGCGAAGAGTCCGTGTCCGAAACCAATCATGAATCCTCGCGACTTGTACTGGCTCAGAAATTTCAGGGAGCCAAGGAAAGGGTCCAGTGTCACGGGGTTCTCCTCCTGCAAGCCTCGTGGCGTGACCGATAACTTCAGAGCGAACATGGCGTATATCTCCAAGAGAAAGCCACGAATATGCTCAGTCTTCTTTGACGCCGATGGCTCGTAGATTTCTGCTGCCAAGTCCATCACATAGTGACGGCTAGCTCGAATATGATGATAGACAGCCCCTGAATTATCACCCTGGACTCCCTGCGCAAGATTAGTCGGATACATCATGCTGACAAAGAATTATACAAGGGACTTACTTCGAAAATGCATAGCATGATAAGAATCATCAGAGTGTATAGCTTCTTGTCCTCGTCCCTTTCGCCAAATGGACATACCGTATCGCTAGAGAGCGCCTTTCGTAGTCCTTCCAGCAACCGGGCATAATGCCTTCGGGTCATGACTTCCAACTGCGGCCGATCAGGCTCTAAAACAGCCATGTGTGCTCCTCCGATAGCGAGGACGCAGTCCATCACAAGGCTATCGGAAGCTGCTAAAGGTAACACATAGTTGATAAACGGGTTACCGTCTGCACTAGGACCACGAGCTAGTAGCTCCGCGGTCATGTCGAGGTATTGATCATATAGCGGCCTTGAACTGCTGCTTAAGTTTGAAAGAGTCCCAAATGTGAGAGATGCGCGCAAAGACGATGAGTTCTCAAGTGCTTCCGGGATAGATGCCGTCGTTAGAACGGCTGCTCTAGGTCTACTAGGTAGCGTCGTATGCTGTTGGGATGATCGATTGCTTTCCGAAGTTTCATTTGCCGATGATGTTGGGTTTGGAAGGATGTCTCTGGTGCTGTTAATGGCGGTATTTTCTGCAGAGACAGGCCATATGCACTCCCGCCTGGTACGGGCACAGGATGTGCAACAAGGTCTGCGTTCGTCACACTTCTTCCGCCTAGCGCGGCATGTCAAGCAGCCATTCTTTGACCTAGGAATGTTGCGGCGATACTTGGTTGGGTAGCGTGCACCCTCTTGAGGCAAGTTTTGTTGATCTTGTGCAGTTGGCATACTCGCGCTTGGGGAAGCAGGTGGTTTGATATCGCTGGCGTTGTCAGCAGGAACGGCTAGCTTGAGCGCGCTTAGATATGAATGAGGTCGATGGGAAATGTTGACTATTTTCTGAGTACATCAAGTAGATTGAAGGCAACCACAAGAGGTTCTGTAACTTTTAACGCCGTCGGGTGCCTCTCGCTTGATCAGCGCTGTGCTGACGCGCCTGTCAGCTGACCATCGAAGGATTCGCGATCTGGAACACAGCCCCCGCCCCGCTATGCTGACCATGGAGCCAAGTTTGCTGTGAAGCATGCCTGCCCATCAATTCTTCTTGATCAAGAATAATGACTTGAATTCAATAAACCAGGGGGAATTCTAATTTATATGCTCCCAAGTCTTCATACCTAAGGCGTGGCGACATTTCACCGTGAAACATTGAGTTATATCTTAGCTGGAGACAACATCTTCTCACCTTTTGTATATTGAAAGGCCTATGTCACGCCTCATGTTATGGTCTGGATTATGCTGAGAAACCTTGATCATCTTTCTCTCAGCTCATGATTGTCCCATTCTCTTTTTCTCCCAGGGTGAGATCCCTGCTGCTCCTTCCATTTGTAATTCCTGTGAAGTCCTGCCTGTATTGACAGAGACCCACTGTGCCTTCCGTTCTGCAAGTGACTTGCTCGAACCTTCCTACCCAGAATCTAAGGGCGTTGCTTCCTTCCTCCAGTGAACTCGGCATCAATGCGCACGTCATGTGACCGAGGTATGGGAACGTACGAGGAAGGAACTGATCAACCTTTTTAACTAATGGAAAGTACTACAGAGAGTATTGTTACTGCCTCACGAAGCGGCCCCTCCAAGACATCTGCGTCACCGGGAACTTCTTCTCCCTTTCTTCTCACAGACAGTGAATGTATTCCAACGGCCCCCTGATGAATCTCACCATTCACGTCAGCAGGCACATCTCATTCACCAAGAACCTCAACTCAGAACGTCACCTCAATAAAGCCTCAAAGGCCTTACTTCCCTGTAAGCATGTCCTCTCTTCCATCTCCAACTTGAGGAAAGTCTTAATAACACAAATTCCTAAGGCACCTTAGGACACAAAATATTTCTGCTTGCATTCCATCACAATCAACACCTACTCAATGGCGGGCGAGAACGAACAAGAACCTGCTCCGCAGGATGCTCGACCTGCCCCTTCCGCTGACGCTCCGGCAGAGCAGCAATCCGACATAACTCAAGAGCAAATGCATCTGCGTGGAGGCTGCATCGACCACGATGGCTTTTGCTGTGGTGTATGGTAAGCATTCCAGAATCATTGCTCTTTCATGGAAAATGAATCTGACAGCATATCAGGCCTGCCGATGGATGCTACCCTGGAGCGCTGTGTGCCTTTTGCACTGTTATGTGAAGCAGGCGACTCCTCGATACAAAGACACTGAGATCTCCAGACATCTCTAAAGACATCAGGGCAGTCAGAATGGAGGTGAATGGCGAGCAGAGGAATGATGGAGGGATCGCAAACAGTCTAAACCCAAATATCACACCAAAGAGAAACCTGAACTTAGGTATGCAGCTACAGTTCCGCATCTGAAATTACACGTGTGATCATTGACTTTATTTTCGACCAATATTTGATGCAAGATTGTTAATACTTCACTGATACTGTTCTTGATCACCCATAAACACCCATTCACTTGGTGTTGGGTCCCGATGGCTCGCTGGGCCTCCAGATTGTTCGCTGCTGAGCGTTTCCGTTGGTAGCTTGTCGGGAAGGCGATTGAATGGCGGTAAAAGGTACATGCCTGCATGTGAAAACCATCAGCCATGCTAACGTCCAACCTTTGTTTTTGTTTCGAGTTGGTACTTACCGATGTCCATCTCATCTGACATGAAAGCCTCGACTAAGAACATTTGCTCATCAGGCATGATTTGTTCTCCCACAAAGCCCTCAAGAAATCCATCTTCCGAATGATTCATAGACTCGGATGTCGTTTGGCTAGGCCGATCAGCCATGAGGGTAGCATCAAACCTCGGACCTCCAGCTCGCGCAAGAACGATACTGACGGCTTGCGCAGCCTTCTTCGCTTCAACCGAGCCCTCTGCTTTTCTCATCCATATGCTGCGAGCAGTTCTCAAAGCGGCCACGATCTCGTCCTCTCGGCCCAGGGTTTGTCTTCCGTGGACTAGGGAGCAGAGAACCATGGTCGCCGTCAAGAAGTGGTGGTTCATGATGGAGCCTACCCGCCAGTGCATCATGAAAAGCTGGCCGCCGGGGCATGTTTCTTCGTCCAGGATTTGTTGGATATGCGGCATTCCTAGAGCTGCATCAAGACAGGCTGTCCTCGAATAGGAGTATGTGTTTTCATGCTCTGTAGAAGACTTTGTGAAGAGAAATCGACGATGTAGCATGATTTTCCCCTTACAAAACATGTGACGAAGGAACAGTCGGGCCATAATCAGTTGGGGAGGGTCAGTGACGCTGGACGCCATCGGTTTCATGCGGAGTGGTGGAGGAATGCTGATGTATGCCTGTTCAAGAGTCCCGTCGACTCGCATGATGTCCGCGTAACTGCATGGGCTCAGGGATGCCGTCAGGTCAGAGATCGTCCCTAGAGCGATCAGAAGTCTTCTTCGAGCAATGATCCCCATCGCTGTTGTATGCTCCGTCTCTGGCCTTGGCGGCGGTAGACCCGTAATTCCTTCGCTGAGGTCTTCGTCATTGAGATTTCGAGGCTCAGCTGTGTCGAACTCGCCGTCCCGTACCATGCGGGGCATTCCCATCTGACCTGAGATCAAGATATCGCCGAGCAAGACTGTCGCCCATACCCGGCGCCTCATCTCTGCCTTTAGCGGGGTAATTTCCGGGAAGTTTTTGGGATCTCTGTGGTATCCCATGCGTTTGGCTAGGTTGACTTCGAGACCTAGCAAGAACCAAATATCCTTCTGCGCGTCATCATGTATGCGGAATTCAACGTAGATGTAATTCATAAAAGTCTCTAGCGCATAGTCACCACCTTGAGTGTACTCTCCCATCAGCAGACATTGTACTAATTTCTCTCGGTACAGTTCTATTTGCAGCTGTTGGTGGCCATCTTCAGATACGTCAGTGGAAGGGTCTGATGCGATGACAGCTAAGCAAATCATGCTGAAAAGAAGACCGATCCACATTGGGGAAGTGTCGTCAGGATTGCGCCAGAACTCTTCGTACTGTGACCGATGCCGATGTCAGTGACTTGATCTGGCTAAGTGTAGAGACGTTGATGCGCGCTTACCTCTTTGAGAAACGTTGGACCATGGACAGACGCTGCTGGGCATTAGTAAGGATTACTCTCAATTTCAAGCAATCGGCCAAGATCAGGCGCGAAAAGACTAACATGAAGAGACAAGGTCTAGACGGTTGAAATACCGGGATATATAACGGTCTACTGCCGTTTTTGGCGGCAGGGCGGACAGGATTTCTGACCTCGAACTTGTAGGTCGGCATCCGTACAAAAGCAAGGGGCGCTGCCACCTTCGACATAGGGTGAAAGAGCTTGGGTCGTCGAAGCAGTAATCCCCCGTTGGACTTTCTGCCAGCTTGGACAGTTCCTCTCGGTCGAAGTGGTCTTTCAAATCGGCAATACTCTCCATGATCGCTGACCAGTGCTCACTGCCGACATACTGGTGTTCCAAAGCGCTTGACCGCATACTCCCCGTCTCTGAGCGATCATCAATTGGCGTAGGTAAGTCCGTAGGCGTACGGATCTGACTCATTCGGTTTTCTGATGATCCCAACATTGTGACCAACTGCTCGAGGTGGACTAGACGATCTTGGAGAGTCGTGTTTGTGGCGCCACCTGATGTGGCCTTTGGAGGTGGGATCGTGCCGTTGGTCTCTTGATAGACACACTGCTGGCCCCGCAAAGAGCAGGTCCGGCAGGGGCGTTGACGGTCACATCGAGTTCTTCGATGGGTAGTTTATTAGAAGCTGTGGCCAAACTCGATGGGGAGAGAGGATTCTGACCTACTTACGGCGGCGACAACTGTCGCAGGAAAGTTGAGGTTTATCTCGGCGTCGACTGGCGCTGGGTGGTTGAGGTTGAGATGTGACACCCGCTGGTGCAGCCGAAGGACGAGGTCTCGCAGCTAACGCAGGATATGCCATATTTACTCTCTTAAAAGACTGCGAACGATTGGTGTCGAAAGTTTGTAACAGAACTACGAAATTCGCAGATTTCAACAAATGAGTTCAACCTTCAGGAGTAGTGGTGAAGTCATGGGTTGTTTCGTTCGTCTTCGCAGCTTTATGAATCTGGGATATGTATATGTAAGCGCTAATCTCGACCCGGCTCTGGACTTAAGGTCCGACCGTCCGACCCTCCGCCTGGCTCTCCGCTTTCCCCTGAAGATATGTTCGACCCTCATTTCAGCACTCTTACACCTTGAGTTCAGTTGAAGTCTCAATCCACAGCCACACAGTGCAATCATTCAAAAAGATTTTGTAAATATCCTGGTGTTCTGACGAGTTGATTGTTCAGACCACACCGACATTCATGCAACCACATGGGGCACTAGAACCAAACTGCCAAGTCTATGTTAATTCCATATCGCCTCTGGGCCACTCGTCGAGATAGAAAGCATTTTCATTTCAACCAATATCATATATATGTACATTCTCAATTCATTCTCTCGTCACGTACCCGCATGAGCTCGCCAGCGTGATCCGAAGCAGTCCTAGGAATCCCAAATGTCCTGATCATCATCGACTGGGAATTTGACAAAGGAATGCATTTTCACCCATCCCTCTTCAGCAAGAGTGGAAAACGTAAGACCTTCCTTTTCCAGCCACAGCATCTGCGCTGTGCCGTCCGAGGTAGATATCTCAGTGATCTTAGCCTGGGAGGAAGAATGGACAGCCATTAGACACCGGATCAGCTTTGACCAGATCGGACGACCTGGAATGTTGAAAAGTTGATGACCAGCAAGTTGCCGGTACATATCGTACCAACTCCAGTTGAAGTTCCGCAAGCCCAGATGCAAGTCTTTCCGGGCGACCTCAAAGGCGAAGGGAACGAAGCCTACTTGATCCCAGTTGAGTATGGCCACAAGCTTATACTCCTCACCGCGCTCGGTAGAAACTTTCTCAATAAGTAGATTATAGGGCTCCAAGTCGTTGTGGCACAAGACTGAGCTTTGAGTCAGCAGATCCAAGTCTGTTTCAGCGAATCCAAAGTGCTCCGCTTCGGGAGCATGCACGCTCACGATCAAAGTCCCATCGGTCTTTCCGTTTACCGCGCAATCGGCGTTTCTAGGGCAGAGGTTACGGCGCAAGAGGGAAGCAAAGTCGATGTGATATCCGTAAGGCGGACCACCGACGAGAATGGGGAGCTCGGTGTTCTTTGTCTCAAATGGGGTGTTACGGAAACATTGCCATTGCTCCAGGGTCAGCTTCTGCAAAGAGAGGCTACGCAACTTTGACACTGCCTCGAATAGGTCTCCGATGATCTGTCCTCGATTCTCGTCGTCCATTCTATCCCACACTGTTTCCAGCGGACAGGCATCCGGGTACCATTGAGAGAGGACATAAGAGACATTCGTACCGTCTATCATCCTGCTGTATCCGCAACCCCACACCTTCGGAACCAGCGAAGGAAGGACAGTTCGGGCAAGCTTCGTGAGTGCAGCTGTGACCATGGGAGATTCATTCTTTTCGTACTTTTGCATCCGCACAAATAACTGATGGGGAATTCCGGATGGAGGTTGATTTCCTTTGAAGTTCAACAGGAAGGCGCAAAAGGTCTTATTATTCTGAAGGACCTGGACCTGGAGCTTGGTATCGTCAGTGTCCTCGCCGAGCTCAGGAATGCCCCCGAGAACATAGGCATCAGGTAAAAGGCCACTTGGGTTGATTTGATAGGTAGTCATGTTGTGATGTTGGAGCGTTGAGGCTGAGCGTTGCGTACTTGAGCAGTATTGCTATTCTGTTGGATGTAGGCAGGGAATGAAGGAGTTGATGAAAAGGGAATCTTGCCTGAGAATTCTAGTATTTTATAAAAGTTTCTCGTAAATCAAACACAAAATTGTCTTTGAAATAGTGGGAGAGGTTGTGAGCTTGACTCAGCTCAACTTCCTTTGCTAATTCATTCGACAAAGAGTGCTGTCAGAAGCCAAAGCTCGCTGCTTAAAACGACTCCTGAGACCTGGGATTAGATTAATCTGATCACCAGTCGTTAGAATCTTTAACAAGTAGATGGTATGTTTTGCGGATTCCTTTGTGCCAGCGTACATGCTGTTTGTTTGCTCCTTGTCACGCAATGAGAGTGCTCTTTTGCAGCTCACCGATGATTTCGGTGTAGAGCCTCGGTAAGGCTGCCCCAGGGGTCACAGTACACCGAGGAAACCCCACCGCCCCCACTACCTATGAAGTTCAAGATTCAGCAGGAGCTCTGACCTCTCACCTCACCTCCAACGCCGCCATCCTCACAAAGTCCCTCTTACACATATCGACACCTCACAATCCCGCCACCATGGACACCTCACGAGACTCTTCAAATTTGCTCGACACGCACAATCGGCTTATCGCCGACGTACTCTCCCGCTTCCGCATGCTCACAATGCTCGCGACGATCCAAGCCGAAGGAGAGCGTAAGAACGTTGAGCCGCAGACGGTCGCTGTGACGGGCATGTCGATGCAAATGGAGTTTGAAGGACTGGTAAGCCGAATAACACACTCTCACCCATACTGCGAATTGTCGGATAGCCAGATACCGCCCGCTTCTCAATTGGGCCCGTCGATGCCTTACTTGATAAGTAACAACGCGCAACTAACCATAAGATCACAGCACACATCAATCAAAGACCTACTCGCCCTCAGCCGCCGCCTCAAAGAGCTCTGGCTGTTCGGCAAGCTGGGCCAGGGAGAAGGTGACGCGCGCATCCAGGCAGACAAGCTCCAGGCCGACGTGGTCCGGTGTGCGGAGCTCCTCAACGCCATCCAGGAGACGCGGTTCGCTGGCCTCGCAGCCGCGGCGGAGGGCAAGTGGGTGCCGATGGGTCGTGGGGACGGTGTCTCTGGGGAGGCTGGTGCTGCTGTGGCTGCTCCGCCACCAGCTGCTCCGACGGCGCCGAATGGGGCTGGCGGTGCTGCCTAGGCACAGGATCGTGGGTTGGTTTGAAGAGTTGGGTGCAGAAGGGCGAAAACTACGATTTGCTTGCTTTGGCGTTTGGGCTTGGGGTTCTTGAGATGAGGACATCTCTGAGCACGCAACGCTGATACCCGTATACAGAGAATGGGAAGGGAATTTTATGCTTTTCTGATTCTATCGTATCATTTTATGAGCAGTCGCCGCTGCGCTATAACCTCCACCTTCAACGACCAGCGACTCTGTCGCCTGGCATGGCTGACTTAACCGTCACCGTTGACAGGGTTCTCATCTTCGTCACCAAGCGCTGACTCGAGGGTCTTACTTCCCTTCTCTTCCTTTCCGGTCCGGACCCCTCCAGCCTCGATGCCGCCGGCAGTGAGCCACAGGAAGTAGTCAGACTTGAAGTTGTCTACCTGCTGGAAGAAGATGTGGAAGCTGAATGCATAGTCAGTAAATGTGTTGCATAGAAAGGATGGGGTATCACATACGTGTTCTCCTGCTCTTCAACCTCAAAGATGCGCTGGTAGATCTGCTTATCCTTGAAAGCCTGCAACTTCTCGTCGTACTTTGTGAAATCGATTGTCTCCTTGCCAAAGTTATCCGCCGCCCGCTTGTTGTAGGCGTCGAACACGGGTCGCTCCAAAAGAAGACCCAGGCCAGGAGCCTTAGGAATGGCGATCCTCGTGGGGCCGTAACTCTCCTTAATGCGCTCCAGAGTGGTGGCGCAACGGACGACGAGGGAAGCCATGCCGACCATCTTGCGAATCTGGTGCATCATAAAGCTCTGGCCGTGGACCTTGGTGGAGACCCACTCAGTATCGCGGATCTGGATCGGCTGCATATTGACCTTGAAAGACTTGATGTGGCGCTTGGCTGACGGATCCTTGAAGCTCTTCTGGACGGTGTAGTTGTGGAAGTTGATTGTGCCGCAATACATGTTCAGGGCCTCCTGGAGTTGAGCGAGGCGCTCGGGTGTAACGCGGTAACGTCTCTTGGCTGCGATGTAGGCGGCCTTGATATCGCGAAGGGCAAAGTCGAGGGGGGTGAGGTCGCGGTTCCTAGGCTTGACACTTCCCTCGGGGACCTCTGCGGGAGTCTTGTTCTCTTCGGTAGGAGCGGGTTCGGCCGGGGTCTCTTCGGTCTTCGCCTCGGTGATAGGCTTGGCCTCGTCTGCCTGTGCGGTCGCATCCTCGTCGGCGTGGATTCTCTCCATCACTTTGGCCTTAGTCTCGGGATCGAGCTTGTCGAGGATCGGCTTGATGTCCTCCTCGTCAACCTTTCTCCAGTATCCTTCAACATCGGCAAGCTTCTTCTGGAACTCCTCGTAGTAACCCTTCTCCTTCGCAGCCTCAACCAGCTGTTTCCACAGCCAGCTATCGGGATGAGGGGGCAGTAGACAATATGTCGGCATGAGGTACTCGTACCATCTCGAGTCGCACGTCTGGTAGCAACTGAAAGAGTTGTTGGTACGCTGGATACCCCAAACACGGATCTGATCGGGCAGGGCAGCGTTAATCTTCTCGACGATATCCTCGTCTTCGATAATGAGCTTCAAGCTGATGACGTTGCCAGCAGCGTGGACGCCCTTGTCGGTTCTCGCGCATCGGACGAGACTCGACTTCTTGTGGTCGTCGGCATTGGCTTTTGAGATAGCACCTGCGGCAACAAAGGCCTTGAACAGGTCTCCCTCGATTGTCTTCTCTTCATTGTTGATCTGCATTCCCTTGTAGCCCGTGCCCGAGTATCCGACCATGACGGCGACCTTTCGCTTCGGCTTGCGTCCCTCGGCGGCGATCTCTTCGGCAGTGAAAGGGTTCTCGGTGGCCTCGGGGTTGCCGTCCTTGTCTACCTTTCTGCGCTTGAACTCTTGGTACTCGGCATTGCGTCCGCGCTTGTCGGTGGCCTCACGGCTATTCCCTGGTTAGACATCGTTGGCGCGAGTTGCAAACATAAACCAAAAGGTCAATTGACAAGGACAGAGCTTACCTCCACGCTGACCGGCCGACGTCGTGTTTCCGCTTCGGTCCGCGCGACTTGCCGCCTCGCCTGTTGTCGTCGCGCCTGTCGCCGCGTCGGCCCTCCTGTGATTTTTCCACTGCAGTACCGGGCTGGGCTGAGCCATCTGCGCGGGACTCTGATGAAATTGACGGCTTGTCGCTGGTCGGAAGGTCGGCAGGCTGCCTCGCGGGAGCACCGCCGGCCTGTTGAGGAGCATCATCGGTCGCCATGTTCGAATTGAGGTGGCGGACGTTCTCATCGTCCGTACAATGCAGGTGGAGTTTTTTCGCCCGCCTACTGCAGAAGCTCTTGTCAAGAAATTTTCCTGCGAGCTGCAAGGCTGCGGGACGCGGCGCGGAGAGGCGGGGCCATTCGGCTGAACACCGGTCGGCGGGGTCTCATTGAGGCGCTAGTCTTGAATGGTCCTAGACCCATCTGGCTGTGCATCTTATTCTCATCTCACTCTCATGGGCCACTCACTCCTCACTCAATCCCATCAAATGACTTACTTCTCACAAAGAGCAGAGAATCAAACTTGGCATGCTCGCGATACAGCTCAGAATTACCCCTGAGGCTTGCATCTCATAAATACTCGGTCTCGGGAGGTCACGGTTCCCACTTTCACAAAAACCCGATACGAGTTGCGCCGTCTGCGGTCAAGCTTGGATGGATGTGAAGCATAAAGCTGACTAGCGGCCTGTTCAATGTGGATAACATGTCGGACACAGATGAATGCGATTGGTCTGAGTCTCGAACCTCATGAACTAATACGCCAATACGATGCCACACCCGATCTCAAGCTCTCTTAACCTCGCCTCTTATGCCTCCAGTGCCCATCTTGCCCACACATACTCTCTGCTTTCCGATCTCATGCTCGGAAACACAGACTTCTAAACTTTGTTTTCTTTCTTTTACCTCCGTTAGAACATTTCCTCGCTCCCGGATCCCATAGTCGCAGGGCATCGCAACCCGATCATTCGCTTTGTTCAAATCCGAACCCATCTTATATCCACAATGCCAAAGCACAGAAAGTCCCGCCTCGGATGCAAAGAGTGCAAAGAACGAAAGGTCAAATGCGATGAGTCGAGACCAATTTGCATTAGATGCAAAACTGCGGGAAGACATTGCTCTTACCGAGAGCTGGTCAGCACTTTGCCAACGCCACCAGCCAATACACCGGCCCACCTATCCACGCCTCAAGCTCCGAGCCCCCATTCCTCGGTTTCCTCCAGGCGTCAATTGCAACCGCCATCAGTAGTAGCAGATTCGAACGGCGAGTCTACGTCATTGAACCTATCAGAGTTGTCAGATGACTTCTTTTCGGAACGCTTCAGCTTGTTCCACTTCGATCTACTCCTCTTCTTTAGAGGGACTCTCACGGACGTCCTCGTCGCCCTGCAATCAGAAATGGGCCCACTGATGCGCCTGACGTACGCTGAAGCGTTGAAGGCGCCATATTTGATGGACCAAGTCCTAGCCTTCACCGCCGCCTACAGGAGCACAGTCGCCAGCGATGAAGAAACAAAGGCGTTGTATCTCACTCAAGCAACCGGCCTCCAGACGAGAGCCATTGGTCATCTAGATATCGGCGGGTTGCAAGTCACCGAAGACAACGTCATGGCGCTCTTCTGTTTCAGCCTCCTACTTGGTCAGCAGACCTTATTCGAAGCCTTCGCCGCAGCAACCTCAATACCCACCGTGCTTGACAGGCTTGTTCAGTGCCTGACACTTCACCATGGAATCCGTAGTATTGTCGCGGGAGCCATGGGCAAATTTCATGGTTTCATGGAGAAGATTCTTTCACACAACCCGGCATATTCTATGGAAAACGGCACACAAGTCCTTCACGGTAATGAGTGTGACAGCCTGCTCCAACGGCTGAACGAGAATGAGATGAATGAACAAACCAGGGGTGTTTATATAGATGTTGTCAAGATTCTGCAGTATCTTTTTGATTCTGTACGCTCGGAGGAAAGTCGCAGGCTCGTCGTCATTCAGGAATGGCCCGTTCGGGTGTCGCAGGAGTACATCAGACTCCTCCAACAACGACGTCCAGAAGCTCTGGTCCTATTGTCTTACTATGCCGTACTATTACATTGGGCAAAAGACTATTGGGCTGTGGGCGGCTCTGGAGAGTTCCTTATTCGGGCAACTTCAGATCATCTTGGGACGTATTGGAAAGAATGGCTTGAATGGCCGAACGCAATGTTGAAGGAAGACGAAATGATGGAAATGGCATGAAATTTAACGTAAGCGAAGCTGAGTGAATGAACGGCCGAGAGATTTAAAATTGTAGACTATGCATGTATTATATTTAATGTACATAAAAGAAGCGAAAAGTATGTTCAATAGCGCGATACGTTTCCAGAGGCAAAAGACCGCAATGATTGAGGAACAAGGAAAGTTCTTCAGAACTCATGTCACCCTTGGAACGGCACGATCAGAGCCCGTGAAACTTTGGCGCAGCCCTCTTGGTGGTGTTGGTCTTCACGGGGCTTTCGGAACAAGACCAGCACTCCGCCTTAGAAGCATCCCCACAGCCATCGTTGAAGACCGACTTCTTGGGGTACGGGCACAGGATACGGTTGTGCGTCGCATTGCCGACAGAAATCTGGATGGGAGACTGGTCGGGTGCGGTGCCGTTCTCAACCCAGTTGCGCAGCTGCTCAAAGAGGCCAGTCGGGGTGCCACTCACACCGCCGAAGCAGTGGCCCAGGCCGGGAGCCTCGAAGTAGCGGTAGAAGTCCTGGATATCAGGGATGACCTCGTTCACTGCCTTGTAGTAGTCTTCGGTGCCACCGGGCGGGATGATGTTGTCAGCCTGCAGACAGAAGGTTAGCTTGCTAATTGCTTGGTACAGAGTTCGGGTGATGCATGCGTACCAAACCGTGGAAAGTCACCATCTTGCCCCCGGCTGCCTTGAACTGTCTCAGATCAGGGTCGGCGGTCTCGACAATCGACTCATATTGCTGGCGACCAGAGTACACCAGCGCATCATACTCCTCGCGGCTCATGTTTGTCAAGTCAAAGGTCTCATTTTTGGCGATGAAGAGCTTGAACCAGGCTGTACCGAGGTTAGACGGTTCATCTGTACAGCCCCTCTCATTGCAGCTCGTCATCACAATGCCCGGCTGGCTGAAGGACGTCGGCTTGTTGCCCGTAAAGTCGGCTCCGGGAAAGATACCGTGGTACGGCCGCTGGCCATCCGCGGTGACATGGCCGTGCCACGTAGCATTCACTACCGTCGCAGCAGCCTCTGAGATGATTTGCTGGGTTCCGTTCTTCTGGGCGCATGTGATCGATTGGCCGACGAGGGAGAAGGGATCAAAAGACTTGAAGCAGGCTTCGATGTCGGAGATGACTCCGTCTGTGACTCCATCTAGAGGATCGCACTCGGAGGTTGCTGTGTTAACGATGGCGTCGAACTCGCAAGGGTAAGGGAACGCGCCAAGCTCATTCATCACTTGGTGGGGCCAGTAGACGAAGCTCACCAGCTTGTTCCAGTTGATTGCCGGGGCGCCCGCTACGATGCCGTCGTAGATGTCGGGGTAGCGTTGGGCAAGCATGAGCCCTTGTCGTCCACCCTGGGAACAGCCGGCCCAGTAGGAGTATTGGGGGTCCTGGCTGTAGTAGCTCTTAATCAAAGACTTGCCGATAATAGCCTGGGAGTTTTGCAATTAGTGAATGGTTTCAGAGCACTCATAAGCTCTATAGAGTCTCAAGTTGGAATTGCGACTGATAATTACCTCGTCCTTGAGGGAAACGGATGCCAAATTCTGCAGGTTGTACAAATTGACGTTGCCAGGGCTGTTCAACGCCCACGGACTAGGCTCATTCGCAGATCCGAGGCCTGCATCCGTTGTGATGGTCGCAAAGCCGTCCGCAATGGCTCCGTTCATCGCATTGTAGCTCAAGAAGAAGCGGCCGGCGACCCAGCCTCCTCCGCCCACAGCCATGAACCTCTCGTTCCAGTTCTGCGGAAGCCATGCCTCGGTGACGAGGTTGTCATTCTGGCCCGGGTGCGTGTATGTGATGGTCACATTACAAAAAGTCGCGTTCTTCAGTTCGACGGATGGAGAAGTGTATCGGAATGCCGAAGGAACGGAGGCGCTGTAGTTGGTGACGAGGTTCGCCTCAAGAGACAGGATCTCAGCTCCGTAGAGGACTGGGCTGAAGGTGCTCGGGACACAATTCTGAGCGAGTGAGAGAGACATCGCGATGGGAATTTGAGCTTGTAAAGCTCGTGGTGACCAAGCGAATCGCGATTTGAGTTGAGACGTGATGTGATTGCTGAGTGTATCGAACATGGTTTCTGTTATGGGTATTGGCGACAGAAGATGGTTTTTATAAGTCTTTTATGATAGTGAAATTCTGAACACCCAAGGCCTCATCGCCTCTGAGAAAATGATGATCTCCAGAATCGAGGCTCAGCAACTCGCCAAGGTCGCAACGTAAGCCTCGGACAACTAGCCTTCAATTCTAGCTCATGGCTATCGGTTTTGGGACTTTGGAAAGACCTCGGACAGAACGCCTTGTGATTGGATGCTGACATTCCGCGGACGGCCTGAGTCACTCGCCGCACCCCGGACCCGAACACCGACCGACACACGCCGGGCTTAGATGGGACTATGCGCGGATGCCCTCGGATTTTACAGTGGGTCGTAGTGGCTGGATAGGTGTGACGGGAACCCCATATTCGGCTTATTTCGAATACTTCTAGAAGGCATCTATGCCTTGCATTCACATGCGTGATGCCGGTAATTGAAGTACCAGGCATCTCCATTCGTGAAAGGAGAGTTTTCAAATCCGATGCAGGCACCCGAGGTACTAGTGGATGAGCATGGCCCCGAATAAGGGTTATTGAGGGTGAGTCCTGACAAAGAAGAAAGGAGACGAGCAGCGTCAGAAGTCACAGGCAAGAAGAACTTGAGTAAACACGACCGAGTTGTATTTCAAGATCCAAGGGGTAAATTTGAGCTAAGTAGAGCTATTCTGGACTGCAAAGTAAGCCAATAATGCCGAGAAATTATGCCGAGAAATTGATGCTCAAGTCACTCACATCTTGAAATCTACGAAGCAGAGATGTTACCCCGCGACTGAAGTATCTCTTAGGGGCTAGACATTACTTGGAGACGTATTTATCAATCAATCCGAACTGCCGCTACCCTTGCAGTTCGCAACTTGAACAACAATCTTGCCCTTGGCATGTCCATCCCGTAGTCTCCTATAAGCGTCGGGCACTTGGTCGAACCCAAACGTTGAATCAATCACCGCCTTGGCCTCTCCCTGGTCCATCAACTCGCCAATTCGTCGGAAGAAGTCCGCGCTGTTCTGCATACGCACGAAGTAAAATTGCTGTCCGCCCAAAATCCTTGGGCAAATCATTTTGCTCAACATCGAGAACGATCCTGAAAGTGTGAGACTTTCTCCGACGCCCACCATCACAAAAGTTCCACCAGGCTTCAGCATGTTGCTGCTGTTGTCATACAGGTCTGGGTTGTTGCCCACGTTGTCGATGATGAGATCAAAGACCTCCCCCCTGTCCCTCAACTTCGTTAAGACGTTTTCTTTGTTGTAGTCAATGACTTCATCCGCGCCAAGCTGTCGGCACATCTTGACGTTCGTGGCGGAGCACGTCGTGACAACCTCAACGCCCAAGGCCTTTGCCATTTGAATAGCCCACGTGCCTGTGCCGCCGCTCCCTCCGTTGATCAACACCTTGCCGCCAGGTTGCAGTGTATCCGGTATCAGAGACTGCCAGGCTGTTGTCGCTGCCGTGCCAACCGCCGCGCCTTGATCAGGGTCTATGCCATCCGGGAGGGGTGCGCAGTGTGTTCCTGAGATGACGATGTACTCTGCCAACGTACCTTTCTGGCCGACGCCTGCGTATCCACCAAACACAAGCTGTCCGATTTGGAAGCTGGAATTTGAGGAATGTATGGCCACAACACGGCCGCAGAAGTCCATGGCAGGCGTGGCGGGGCGTGCGACCATGAGACGCCCAATAAGAGTTGATTCGGGGACTTTATAGTCTGCTGGGTTGAGCGATGCGCTGATGACTTCGACAAGGAGCTCATCTTTGAGCAAGGTTGAAGAGCTTGGCATAGGCGCTGATTTGTTGAGAACAAGCGAATCCTCGAGCTTGCCGTCGATGGCAGAATATTGCCAAGCTTTCATGGTGTCACCCATGATCAGTTGCGTCGGTCTCTGCCGTCGATTTGAGAAAGATATGTTGCTGGGTTGGCTGCCCAAGTAGAGTTTGAATTAATTGATTTCAAAAGCTTAAACATCACCGAATATTTATATGTCCATCACACTGTAGTGAGATTGACCATGGACCTTTGTCAATTGCTCAACTTCGCGCATTTCTGGGCTCAAATTAGCGTTGCGGAGCGGAGTTTTTCCCAGTGACAGACGCTGAATCAGGTAAAAGTGACCCGGCATTTTTTATTCGTCCGAATCAAGCTTATATTCCCGACATGTTTCCGAATATGCTGGGATAGTTTAATTCGACGGTGAAAATCACAAAGATGCGAATATCTTTTGCTACATTACTGGAATTGAACAGAGCGTCGATTGCGTACCTGACACTTGCTTCGTCCTCTTTGTGTTCCTGGACTTGTGCTGGCGGAGCGACCTGAACACTGTGAAGACACACAGCTGACACGCGCGCGCCACCTCAGGTCGCTGAGAACTAGACATAGTGAGCAACGAACAAAGTGTCTTTTGTAAACGGCTAAAAACGAAGAGCTTCCTCTAACGATTGTAATTTAAGTCACGTTCAATATATCAGGAATATTGTTGAGGTGAACGTAGCAGTTGCTCCAGCATCGCCCGGCCTGCGTAGCAAGCCGACAACGCGGGACTACATAGAGGCGGTAGGAGCGTGGTTAAGCGCAGCGTCCATCAAACGGGGAGCTGTTGCTTCGTGGAAGTATGCCGTATTCCCGAGTTCGTCCCTTCATTTGAGATCCGAAGCGCGCGCGAGCGGGGAACAATAAGGTTTATTCTTCATCCTTCGCGGTCTAATCCCGGGGGGTTGAGGTCTTCTCCGGGTGAGTAGGCCCTACAGATGCGTGACGAGGTGCCCTGAAAAGGAATCCTTCTCCAATTTGAGAGGGTGTTCTAGGGGAGTTACGTCGGTGCCTAGTGATCCTTGGGGAAACGTGCTTACGCCTGGCGACGATCACCCCGTGTTCTCGTAATTTCTGCCGGCACATGGTGAGACCTAGAAGGCTTTAGTGAAAACTAGGCCCGGGTAGTGCTGATCCTACTACGGCGGTTATGATCCGCGATTGCGTATATATTCCATAAAGGTTCTTACAACAGAACGTGGATTATTCTAACCCGGATATCCTCTGTCGACGAAAGAAAGCTTCTTCTTCTGCCCTTTTTAATATCACTCCATATCGTAGGACAGACTTCACCATGGTTTCTTCACGCTTTCTGATGCTGGCGCTCAGCGCGTCGGCATCTGTCGTGGCAGCTGCGACGACACCAGCAAGGAGTGTCATCGCATCTGCCCAATGCACCAAGGCCCTACCAAAGGGGCGTGCACCTGGGAACGAATACACGATTCCTTACACTGATAAAGAAGGCCGATCTCGAGACTATCTCCTGTTCTTGCCACCGAAGTATTCTACAACATCCAACAACCCGATCATATTCTCCTACCATGGTGGAACTAGAACACCAGAGTCTCAGCGAGATCTTGACCGTCTGGAAACGCCATACTTCAATACTGATCACATCGTTGTTTATCTACGCGGATACGAGGTAAGCAACATTTGTCAGAGAAGCTCACCCATGAGGCTGACACGAGATTCTTCATGTAGGAACGATGGGAAGGCACTCCCAATATCACCAAGAGAAACGACATTGAGTACACCAGCAACGTCTTGGACGACCTCGAGAAAACGTACTGCATCGATACGAACCGCATTTTCATGACTGGTAAATCCAACGGGGGCGGCTTTGTCAACTATGCTGCCTGCCACAACGAACTTTCAACGCGTTTCGCTGCTTTTGCGCCCGTCTCCGGCTCTTATTACATCGAGGGTGCAGAGGGCTGCAATCCCAAGACTGTCGATATCCCGTGCAATCCAGGACGGTCCAACATCCCCCTCATTGAGTTCCATGGCGGAATAGATGGGACTATTCCTTACGAAGGCAACCCTAGCCGCCGCGGCGCTTGCCTGCCTGACGTCTTCCACTGGGTGACCGAATGGGCTCTTCGTGATGGCCTCAACGAGAAGGCAAGCGAGAAGAATATCACCTCTCGTGCACAGATGTATCGCTGGGGATCAGGTGATAAGAAGGGTCTTGTTACTCACGTGTACGAGCATGATGTGGATCACAGCTGGCCGTACACTGGAGTGAATGCGGATAATAAGGAGCACGGAGATGGCCCGGCATCCTACAATGCGTCTTCGTATATCATGGACTTCTTCAGCAAACATACGCTGGCTTGAGACTAAAAGCGCCTGAACCACCATCAGCTAGAGCATACCTTAGAAATGAATCTTAATAAAGATAATATCACATCTCGAATAGCCGCTACCTCAAAATGTGCCAACCATATTTCATCCTCTCTACCCTCCTCCATCGCCACCGCCACCTCCACCGTCACCACCGCATCCTCCGTCCCCGCCGCCACCGCCTCCATCTCCTCCACCGCAATCTCCGCTATCAAAAGATACATAAACCCCATCAAAGACAAAATACTCACCCTTCGTCCGCCTCTTTCTCTTCCTGATAGGGTTGGTGCCACCAAGTACAAACTTTGCCTTTATCTTGGCAGGATGGCCAGGTGGAACGGCAGCTGCATCGGGAACATAGCCCTCTCCTCCTGGCCCATCCATGACGAGATCTTTGGGACAGTCTGTGCCATACTTCTTCGTCCACTCAATCCTTGTATCTTTCAAAAACAAGCCCGCTGCAGCGGCCGAAGTGACATGTTCATAGTCGATGAGCCTCCTGGCAACACTAAAGCTCCACACCCAGTAGGAACCTGGGTAAAGCCGATGTGTATGCCATAGAAGGTCGATGGCTAGGGTCGGTGGTACAATGCAGCGGCTTCTCAACAGGTGAGTACCTGACTTGGACCGAAAGATTGTGTCCATGTCGTATTCTACCGGGCGTGAGGTGAAGGTTCCTTCGGCAGGCCTTCCAAGCAACTTGATGAATCGTTCGTAATCGCCAGTTGAGTGGCCGAGACTCGTGGCAAAGGAAGCATCGCTGTCTCTTGCCTGAATGACCGTCTTCCAAAACGCGATCTGGCTGTTCAAGGTCTCTCGCAGGTCGTCGAGAGTAGGCCAGGGTGCCAACTGACACATTTCCCCGTCCCGGCTGTGTAGGTTGTTCTTGAGACAGACGTCTCGCCTCCTCCCGATCCTCACATCCTTCCACTCGGACAATGTCCATTCTTTCTTCCCCATGATTGTACACCAGGCGATTTGACCCTCATCACGACCAAAGTCGTGCATCATGATCGCCGGGTCAGCTTTGATATACATACACGGCTGCTTGTTCGAGAAGGGTGAAAGCAGCTTCGACTTTCGCTCGGGTTGCCATGGCGGGTACCGCCACAGTTGGAAAGGCAGCTTAGGACTGTCATTCCTCTTGTTATAGAGCTCCCACTTTCTCTGCGCCTTTTTGTCGGACCATGTGCCAGAGTTATAGAGGTCTAGTAGGCGCTTGACTGGGAAGTGATGATGGTTCAGGCCGTAGTTGCGATACTTGCCATCCCAAAGATACCGGTGAAACTTGCCTGGTGACAAGAGATGGCAATACCAGACGATAGCAACATCCCTACCGAGTAACCAGAGTTAGCATATAGACTTTGATTCCAAAATGGAAACTCACCAAGGGGGTGGATAGTCATGTGGCGCAACGCCAAAGATGCGCAGGTAGCGGATGTAATTCACATAGCGCCACTCCGAATATGCTAGAGCTTCATCGTGGATACCACCAGCATCATCATGTTTGAAGTGCGGGATGAGTTTCAGGAAAATTTCAATGAGCCGAATATGGTTCTACGCAGTCATCAAGATCAGACCATCCCTTGAAAACCCAAGGTCACTTACTGCTGAGGCGAGTTGAAGCGAGCTCTTGACTCTCTCCTTTGGCCAAGGGTCTTCAAATATGGGCGGCATATTGCAGCTTTGTGTGATGATATGGTTTACCTGGCTTCATCGGACGCCGGTGATGAGATATGGATGATGGTCGGGCATTTATCTTTCGTCAAGAGCTGAAATGCAAGGGTCACGCATAACATCTCGGGAACTGCCTGCCAAGTCGCTTGTGAACCTTGACAGCGGCGCATATTCCGCGCCGCTAAGCCCAGATTCACCTAGTCGAGCGCTCAATGCTACAGGGCCGAAGCTGCGGTAAGAGAATCCGGTTTAGCGTACCGGAAGCCGATGGTATGCACACCGCCCGAGAGAGGAGGTTTGAGGTCATGCGTAAATTGATTGACATGCCCTGTAAGGGCGCGCAAGGCAGACTTGCTCGCCCTGTTCCATGTCCGTTCCCCGCAGCTGGTTGGTGTCTTGAATGTGTGCATTCGACAACGGCTGCGCCTCAACACCATATGTAACCGCTTTCAGCCTGTCGATCATTTCCAGAGCAGTTGGTAGCCACGATTTATTTCACGACATGAATTCTGGGCCTAGGTAGTTTCAGGATTCCCGATGGAGCCGAAGAACTAGTTGGACTCTCCAACAACATCTTGTTGAAGCGTATCGATCAGAAGCTGCGGAAACCGGCCAAGGTAAAGAATGAAAAAATAAAATACATTGAATCGAATATGAAGAGTTGGAACTCTCCAGAGGAGATCTCTTCAGTACGCCCCAATCCTCTTCACCCACGACGGTTGAGGTGTCTGCCCAGGTTTTCGGTAGCCTGACTGGACGATGTGGTCCACTGCCAATTCGAATCCCTTGAGACGTGCACCCGATCCATCCAAAGCCCACAGAGTGAGTGCTACGGTGTTGTTTCCGTTGTAGTTGAGGATGCCCTCTGGAACAGGGAAGCGTGTTTGCGGGCCAACATAGTTGACTGCATAGGTGTTAGATGTATGGTATTGATATCAAAATTGGACAGTTTGAAGGTTATTACTGACCGTACTTGCCAAATTGATACCCATTGACGAAAAGCTGCGCGCGGAAGAGGCTTGACTCTCCAGTTGAAGCCGTCACGTTCGAGATAACAAAGCTCAGAGGGATATCGTAGCCGATCGGCATATCCAAGGGGAACTCTGTCTTGTAGAAAGATACACCAGCCGTCTTGGTGCCTTCAAAAGGTGTTACTGGAGCCCAGTCAGACGTGGATGCCCCTGGAAGATGAAAGCCTTGTCGTTCGGCATAGAAGGCACCCTCGTTCAGAGGACCACGCGTCTTGTCAATGTAGTCTTCAGCTCCCAGGTTACCGGTAAGCTTCCAACTCACGTCCGACTGCTGATGACCACCAAGCGAAAAGTCAACGATACCGCGTGGGAGCTTCATCCAGTCGGACCGTGCCCAGAAGTTCATGCTCATGCCCATATGGTCAATGACAACAGTGAAAACTGAAGGGCCCTCGAGTTTGAGACCAGTAAGATCAAAGACTTGCGTTGAGTTGGCAGTGTGAGGATCTCCAGGAAAGGATCCGAGGAAGGTCTCGTTAACCCAGACAGAGTGGCTGTAAGCAAAGCCGCCTGCTGTCGTCACGTTGAAGAAGGATTCATTGCCGGTCGCAGTGAAGTGGCCTCGGTAGATAAGTGAGCCGCCGTGGAAGCCGTAGTCACTGCAGTAGAGCGATGTTGGTGTCGTCAAATTGCGAGGATTGTTACTTTGCTCTAGCGTTGCTTTGGTCCAGGCGGAATCGTCGTAGCTCTCAGAGACCTCTGGGAGTGAATCGATTGAATGCCACTTCAGTTCGGAAAAGACCGGCAGGTTAAGTGTCGGACTTTCAAAGACGAGCTCAGCTTGGAGCCTGCCGTTCTTCCATTGGGCATTCGAAAGGGAGCGGCCATTGAAGCTAAGCCCGCTGTTCGGAGGGACCCCGCCTAGGATTTCAAGAGTTGTAGTAGCATTGATGTCTCCCGCCAAATGAAGCACACCATCGGCAAAAGTTGCATTCCGCAGAAGATAAGGCCCCTTGGCGACGATTGACGACTTCCCCAGAGTGGGCTGGATCAATCCATTGTCAGCATCGGGAAGATCAAGGATCCAATGGCGGTAGGCGTCATTGCGCCACAGGAGGTGAATCTCGAGGGTTTCGAAATGCACAACCTGTCTCCTTTCTTGGACTAGCCAGTGAACAGCTCTGAAGCTGCCGTAAGCACGTGTCGTCGCATTGCTGCCTTCGAATTGCGGCTTTCCTAACGAGGATGGCACAGCGAACTCGTGCTCTTCGCCCCCGCCCCCGTACAAGATGAGCAGTGTCTTGTTTCCGTAAGTTTTCCAGGTGAATATTTCCGCTGAGGAGTAGATCAAGCTGGTGCCACCTACATCATGATCTGTGATGTGGATCTTAGAGTCTCGCCCATGTAGCGAAAGATCACCGCCCAGCAAGGGGACGGAGATGTTGCCGGCAGATGTCGGCAAATTGAGTCTGTAGGAAGTGCGGTTGAGTGAGGTGTAATCTGTATGGCGCACAACGTAGAAACGAGTCTTGTCCCCGACGATGGGAACGACTCGGAGTTCTGGTGTGCTAACGAACTCGGTAGATGTGGCATTTTGGGGGATGGCTGTGAGATAGGCCTCGGAAACACGCAGGAAATGAGCTTCGATCTTGGCTTCACTATACTTTTCCCGGTCGATCCCACGGTTCTCCCTGATAGAAGCACCATGATCGTAGGAAGTGTAGCCCTCTGAGTGTCCCATGTTCCCCCAGTTTGTCCCGCCGTACGTCTATCCGCCAAGTTAGCGACCAGCTGAGACATAATGAGGAAAAGCATACCATGTAGAGATTGAGTATCTTGATAGAGCGCGACACAAGCTCTTTCACGAAGACACGGGTGAAGTCCTGGTTGATCTTTGCTGCACACTTATCCAGGCCAACACCTCCCCTTTGATCAATCAGCACAGATATCGACGAGGGGGACTGCGGTATAGCATGAACCTACCAAGGATCGGGTGCACCTCCCTGATACTCCAGTACGGCATAGGGGCTGCTTGGGCTCTGCTGCAGATGGTTTCGATATGTATATGTCAGACTCAAAGCAGTGAGATCCGTCCAGTCCGTGGGGTGATCGCCTAAGTCTAAAATCAGCAGACATGACTGAAGCGGTCCTTGGAAAACTTACATCCTTTGTAGAAAGGGTAAGCATCATGCGCGTAAATGTCCAACTCCCCTTTGCCTGATCCAGGAGCCCAGTTTCCAAGAGGCACGGCGTCATTTCCAATCAAAGGAACTTCGATACCATTTCGTCGAAATTGGTCTTCCATGAACTCCATGTAATTTGGGTCCAGGAGCCTGGTTGACTCAACCGGGTTGGCAGTTCCGACCGCTAGACTGTACTCGTTTTCCGGCTGAACAAGGATGATGGGTCCGCCCTTGGTGATCTGGGCTGCGGAGATGACGCGAAGGACGCTTGAAATGTAGTTCTCAGTTGCGTTGGTATAGTCCGGGGCCATTGATCTCAGTTCGCCTTTGTTGCGCTGTAACCAGCCGGGGAAACCGCCCCCAGAGAGCTCAGAGTTGATATAAGGACCAGGTCGTGCGATGAGATATAATCCAGCCTCAACGGCGGCTTCGATGAAAGGTTGAAGATCAAACACATTGTCCATGCGTACCTCGCCTGGCTTGCCCTCAAGCAAGGCCCAGTTGACGTAGAATGAGACTGCGTTGTAACCCAGTGCCTTGATTTTCTGAAGCACGTCTAACCAGAGCCCTGGCGAAGGGATACGCCATGGGTGAAACTCGCCCGACAAAACAACGATACGCTCCCCTCGGATAAAGAGTGAGTGTTCATCCCATCTGACTAAATCTTGAGTGACATTGGTGGATCTGACATGGGATTTGCTGAGAACAGCATCTGTGGGGGATAGAAAGAAGAGGCTAGCAACAGCCAAGAAAAAAGGTAAGTTCATCTTGACTTCTCAATTGGAAATAAATTTGGTGCCCTCGTATGGACGAAATGAGATTAAATGAGAATGGGATACGGTTTATATGTCTGGTTTCTTTGAGTTTCTGTCAACAACATTGACATGTTTACTTGATAGTTTACTTGATAGCAATCAATTTTGACATGAATTTTCAGCTCCATTATAAAGCTGCGCCGGCTTGTCCAAAACGCTCGACATGCATTCTCGCTTTCGCTTTAGATATTGCGGGGTATGATAAAGTGCTTCTTTTCCTATGATGTTCATATCAATACCCAACTGGCCGAGCTCATTGCGGTCCCTGAGCACGACATCCTTTCTGATGCGACCTACTCTGCTCGTATAGGAGCGGATATGGCGTAGTAGGCTACATTGTAACAATTTCCCTGATTCAGAGAGGTCTGGTTTCTGAGGCAAGCCTCAGGCAAGGTGCGACCTTGCCAGCAGACCTGCCACGTCCTCTACGTCAATTTGAGATGTCCACCAAGTACAAGAGAGCGGAATTGAAGTGTTGGGGATGTAAATGTCGACACATCATACGCGTATTCGTACGATTGGAGGCGAAGCTACATCTACAAAGTTCCAGTCCCAGGACCAGCGTAGCATAGAATGGGATTACGAGGACCTGCATATGCACCCGTGCGAAGAAGAAAACGATACCCTCAATGTTTAGGAGACGATTATTCCAATTGCATGGTCGTTTCGGGGATGCGAACTTATGTAAATAACATGGCGTAACTTGCCGGACTTGGCTAATACCTTGGCCCTCTCTCGACTTCTTGTGACCATCCTCACTTAAGCGGCCCGGCAGGTTTAATCTGCCCCGCTTCTGACCTGGAAATTACAGAGTCGTGCCGAAATCTTCCTGGATTCTCAATCTCCCGAAAGTTCGTCACAGATCGCTACGTCATAAATCGCTATAAAATCGAACCAGGTAGCAAGCTGCTTCAATCACGCCTGGACATCGTGGCTGGGTTGATTGACGTCTTAGTCCATCACGCGTACAGCTGGCATTGTGGTTGGCTGGGATGAAGATGCGGGGTAGAATCCACGTATCGAGATGGAATACGGTGACTTCCTCGTAACAAATGCACCCCTAACACCGTGCTCATCGTAGGTTCACTGGGCCGAATGCCTAAAAGTTCTTAAGGCTCTATAAGTGTGGTACGGTTTTCGATACTGTGAGTTATATTCCTATGATCCTTGCCCGTAAGCAGATACCCGTTAAGCATCAAAGATGGCCAGCGGTATTCTAGTGACACTTGGCGCATAACTAGGATATGGCGAGGAAAGGATGGTGACTGGTCTGCAGTGACTGCTATGACTACCTCAGTTATGAGCCCAGGAGAGGCTGTGGTCTTCATCCGCACCACGCAATGCGTATTCACGGTCTGGAACAGTGTGGAAACACTGGTAATCGAAGACAATCTGTGTGATGTGACCATGTACAGTGTTCATGAAGCCTGGTGGCATAATCTACACTCTTTAGTTCCGAGCTTCTTCCTGACTTGACAGGTCCTCAATTTCTCTGGCTGTCCTGAGCTTTCAGATGGAAGATCTCAAAAGGAACAATCGTGACGATACCAACCAATCCATTGTCGGTCTTGGGTAGAGCTGTCATTGACGAAAACTCCCGGCCAGAGCTCCTAATCCCAGGTAAAATACTGCGAAGGTAGTTCCACATCGTACCCGGGACAACGGCGAGGACCTGGTTGTTTCCTTTCACCAGGTACGGCGTGGCATCAGCAATAGGGTTGGTCAAGTCCAGAGGAGGCAATCTGGCGCCATTGACATGAACCGTGATTGCATCCAACACAGGAGGGAACTTGATATAGGCACCAAAAGCCGTGCCGTTGGCGCTGGCGGTAGTCAACGCCGGCGGCCAGGTGAAGTTTGTGTGGTAGTAGCCAACTCCAGATGTGTTCGTTGCGGAGGGAATATCACTCCATGAGACTAGCTTGTCGATTTGGTGAGTCGTATTACTCTTGACAGCTGTGATGCTTGCATCGCTGAAGTTTTCTGGAGCTTCCCAATGCTCAAGAACCAGGGTCCACAGTCCCAAATCGAAGGATTCGGGGGCTTGGCTGGCATGCGTGGTTTCGGTGCCGGTCGACAATCTAACGACTGCTGGATCTGAAGACGCAGCAATATGCATTTCAAACCCATCATCCCGTGGGGCGTAGCCGACAATGTTCGATGAAAACTCTGTAGCATGAATGGCTGGAGTCGTAGTGCCTCGCATTGCTTTAGAAGCGAACGCGATAATCTGTGTTTGATTTCCTGCGAGTTCAAGTGGAATAGTTGTTGTAGATCCGTTGGTCTGGTAGTTGAGAACCGGATATCGCGCTCCCGTCCAGAGATCGAAGAAGTAGGGAATTCCCTTTGACTGGACTACCACCTCTCCAGTCGCTGCGACTACATCGCCAAATATGTACGCGTAGGCCATGCCACTTTCCTTGTCTTCTCTCCACGTGGAATACCACGTGCCGTTGGTTCTCACCCCAACTCGCGGCTTGAGATTCAAGTCGTTCAGCTTCTGAGAGATCTCGCCCTCTGCAACATGATATACGTTCGTGTTGTTCATAAGCTTCATCAACACACTGTTTGAAGAAGTATGACTGGTGACATGCGTCTCTGAAGGGTACAGCCCGGGAACTGAGCCGACCACGATGACAGGCAACCCAGCTTCCACGAAGCTCTCCAGCTTAGAGATTGAGAGCTGTGTCAAGTTCTGGGATCCTAGAATGACCATGGCTTGATATGCTGCGTCTTGGGGTGCAAGGATACCGTGTTCAACATATGCATTACGCATTTCAAAGTTTTCCGGTGACAAGTACGTGTAAGACCAACCTAAGCGTTGTTAGTGGCCGACCATGACCCAATTCGAACTATGATATCACAAACCTTCATCAATCAAATCTGTTGGCGCGTACACCGTTCCAAAATTTGGATCAGTAACAGATTGTTTGTTATGGAATGCGATATCGGTACGTGGAACACCTTGTTGCTGGATATGCTGTAATCTCGACATGTAGTCCAAGGCTGCCTGAAGGCCATGATTCCAGTCTGGTCTTTTAGGCGAATAGAGATCTGAGACATAGAAGATGAATGCTGTGTATCCCGGCCATGTTGTTTGGGGGTAGTTGCCGGTGTATGACTGCCCATGAATGACAAATTGGTTCACACCGCCTGCAGCAGCTCGGTTTGCGGCAAAGAGAAGTTCTGGGATAGTGTAGCTATACGCTCTTCCGAAAACCGCGCCAAGTTCGATGGAGATGATCTCTTTCCGCGCGAGGTTTGCTGGACCAGAGAATTGCCGATACCCATCGATGTTGTCGTGCCCCTGAAGGCTTTCACACTCCGGAGCGTCGACAAATGGGATCGAAGCCTCCATGTCCATGGGTAGGTTGTAAGATGGCTGGGATGAAAGTCCCTTGACTCCCAGACTCTGAAGCCACTGTGAAAGTGTGGTGAGGTACTCTTGATACCCCGCTGCCAAAGCCTCACGATAGTCGTTGACATAACCTTGTCCCTGGTCCGGTCGGTCCAAAGTACAGCGCGTATTTCCTGGGGAGGTGTTCTGGAGATTGATGTTGTTGTTGCCGAACATGATGAGAGGTATGTATGGTTTCAGGTCGTATGCGAACATCCCTTCGAATCGCGTTGGAAGCGAGCGAGTCCACGAAACATTCGAATGGATCTCGATGCTATCCTCCCAGCCTAGAGTCAGGCCAAAGTTAGCTGGCAAGGCTGCCACTACGTTCAGAAGACATCATACCATGATTTCCAACGTCTCGCAAAAGTCCTTTCAGCTCGTCAGTAAGCAGATGTTGCTCCCAGAAGGCCTGCACTGTCTGAGCTCCTCGGGCGCTGAAGTGGTCCACGACATACGAGCCATTGTCCCAGATAGTCTCCGTTGTATTTGATAAGAAGTGGACGTTCTGGTTATGAGACAACTTCTCGTAGAAAAAGAACAGCTCGTAGTCAGATCCACTGGTCAAATTACCAGTGGGCTTCCAGGACAATATGCCATCCCTGGAAACACTGGAGGTAATGTCTGTGAGAGATCCATCCTGCAAGATGAGATCCTCGTAAGACACAGTCGTCGCGCCGGTGATCCCAGTGATATTGTAAGAAACGTTCGCTCGAGATACCACGATAGCGGACACGGCAGCAACTAGCTCTCCGTCTCCCCAGCCTGGAATCGTTTTGTCGAGAACGCCGCGATTGGAAATAGCTTGGCTAAAGGAAACCTGTGTAGGGAGTTCAGTAACATGGACTCAGCTATTTTCATAGCCGAAAGCTGTGGAAGATTTGCATGTACCTACCAAGTCCCATTGCAATCCCTCATCGGCAGAGTGAGCCGGAATGCCTTGTCCCTGATTCGGCCCAAGTGAAAAGTCCATGATCAATCCCGCCTGCTTATGGGCCTTCAAAGCCGATGTGAAGAGACCGAGATGAGCAGGTGTACCAAAGCCGTAGTTGGACCAATTGACCCCAATTGGAGGGGGCCCGAGGTCTCCTCCATAGTTGTAGAACGGCAAGAACTCTACTCCCCCAGCTCCAATATCACCAGCTGCTTTGATGTCTGCTTCCACAGTCTCGGCGTCTACACTGGCGTCCGGAAGCCAGTATCTGAACTTTGGGCGCTCCCGGGATGGTGGGTTGAGGAAGTGATCTGGGGATCGTGTGCAGTTTGAAGCTCGGATGGGTTGGCAACCAGTGAGAAGTAAGGCAAAAAAGCCGACTACATGGCGTAGCGTGGTCATTCTGAGAATAGCTTCAGTAAAGATTGGAAATCGTGTTGTCTTGTACAGCCCCTAAACCGACAGATTACGGAAAAGCTTTTCATCGCGATTTAAGTAGACTAATGCCAGGGCAAAACCCAATGATTGAGCTTGATGGAGGCAGACCTGGGCACAAAACTTGCATTCGCAAGATGGTGGAGTGAAGAATAGTGGGCAGTCTCCTCGGTGTAAATAATAACGAGATCGGGCCGCTTCGTGTGACCTGACGTACCTGGGTAACAATCAAGTAGTATCTGACGGTAGCTTACCACTGACGACCAAAGAGCTCACAGCCGGGTTCATGGACCAATCTGGCGTCTGGGACTTGAAGCTCCTCACAAGATGAAGTTGGCATGATGTGGGGTACACCCCTCTGTACTTGCACGAATCTCGGCACTTGTAGGTAGGCTTCGTTCCAGGAGTGTGGACAAAGCAAGTATCTGCAATACATTGAAACATGTTTGCTTGTAGCAAGCTGTGACAGAACGAATACGCGTATCTGCGGACGTCCTAATTCCAACATGCTCGTTCACCTGATCAAGGGACTAATGCAGTGCCCCTCTTGCTTATTCTGGGGTGCAGCCCGCTTCCATCCACAGCCGCTGAGCCGTTGGAAATGTGGGGAAGAGAACGACCAAGCAATTGTCCACAGGTTGCTTTCTCGGCGTACATTATCCCGATCGGAGCTTTACACTTCACGAATTTCATCAGCTGAAGTGGTGGAACATACAGGTGCGAGTATTCGGGTGTTTGAGGATCACCGATGCCACTGTTGTGGGCAGGTCGTTGCTCAAGATTGCTCGTCGGTCTCCCACGAGGCTTCGAGACGGTGTGGTTTTTGCGCCTAAAGCATTCCGATGCGTACTCTTTTTTCGACTATCCCTTTATTCAAGTTCTACCTATACATCATCCTCTGATTCAATGTCTTCTTCTTCCTCTGATTCGCTGTCCTCGACCTGGCCGCTGCCATCTTGATCATCCTTTTCTTCGGAATCGACATAGCCTTCAGTAAGGACACCGAATCGCTCTTGGAAATCGTGGACGAAGTCTGGCTGGAGGTCCGGTCCATCTTGTAAAGAGATTGTGGTCCACTTCGCATCGTACTTGTCCAAGAAGTTATCATTCATATTGTTCCCCAGGGCTGAAAAAACGATCTTCCTCAATTCTGGTGGCCTTTATTCATGAAGCCTTTTTGTACCATCAAATAAAACTCCATGGCATTTTATACCCTAGGTCTTGATTCGTTACAGTCCCAGAGCTCCGCCAAAATCCGAATAGATTTGATCGATGGAGGAAGCATGTCCACAAACCGTGGTGCAGCTAGTTCGTTGAGCGGCACGCTGAGCGGTTGGAAAGGGAACTCCTCTTTAATGATAACTCTGCGAAACTCTGTCCCCATGAACATGGTGGCATCAGTCGCGAGGTATTTAAGGCGCTTGAAGCCCTTCATGTCGGTGAGGGTACTCTCTATTACTCCCATTTGCGTCATGGTGTGCACTGAAAGCTCTTTCAGTGTCTTGCCGCTGTACTCCATGATGTTGCTGAGAGCCTGTTCTAGGTCGAAGAATAAGTATAAATAAATTGTTCCATTTCCTCTCGTGTGCGTTACGTAAAGCTTTCAGGTTGAGGATTTCCCTCGCCCAATTGTGCAGCCCACTAACTCCAGCTCTTCTAGACGTGGGCTGTAGTCCGAGTACTCTGGTGAGAAGGGTATGCCCTTATCCCCATCGTCAGTGGCAATACAGCCTCCGATGTAGGCTTCTCGAAGAGAATTGATTGCCATTGCATGCCTACATCTCCAACCGGCGCCAGCAAATGGTCGAAGAGTTTTGAGGTTCGAGAATGTCGCATCTTTTGCGTCTCGTTCGTTAACACGAAACACAATATGATGAAGCAATTGCCAAGTATAAAGATAGTTTCCATGTCCGCTTGGATCTTCTCCTCATAGCCCAAATTGACGCCAATTAGCTGGCAGAGCAAGCTCTCGCACATGGATCAACAAGCTAAGGAGGAGGACTTCGGCATGTCCTAAACCCTGATTCCGTGTCAAACCCTCCCAAAACTCGGGGTCTTCGCCAAAAAGGCCTTTGCAGGAAATCTGTGCTCGAATGGCTTTAATTTCTTTATCTTACGTGAGGGGTGACAAGTGAGAAATATCTCTTGAAGGGTACTACCCGTTGCCGAACGCAATTCTGAGATCCGCATCATGGATATTGAGCAATTTTTGGGTTGTGGGTGATTTTCAAGAGAAGCCCGAAACCATTAACGACCAAAGTCTCAGGAACGTGATACTCTCATCATCTTCAGAACTAAGGGATAGCACACCCTCGTCAGCTTGATCATCCCGGTTGCTTTACCGGCGCAAACTCACTTCACCGTAGATTGTCCTCGTCGCATCATCAAGAACCTACCGAATCACATCGGCTGACTCTAGTCAGGAGAGAAGGCCAACCGAGACTTCATGTTTCTTCGCTGACAAGCATCGTAGTGCAAAATTGACCCATCCCAATTGGCGAGAGAATCTCGCGCTTTTATTCTCACGATGTGAGGACATGACAAGTCCTCATCATGTCTTTTGGGTCGAGCATAATCGCAAAAACGATTATGCCAGCAACAACACCATACAGCGAAACATTCGTCACTTTTCTGATACTCTGATACTGAACTGGAAAATGAGACTCAAGAAACATGCTTTCCAATCCCCTAATAGGGACTTGGGACACTTGGTGATGTTACTAGTAGTGCCGCCGTCAGAGGACAGAGATGACGGCGGGTCCACAAGATGACTCTTTCCGCACCTCAAGCTGAGATATTCTACAAGTAATAGCATCGGCGTATGGTGGTATTTGGCTCAAGAGGCCTCGATCTTTGCAGCCAGGTGACGATGCTCTCAACATCATGGTCTGGTGGGTCTCAGACATAACTCACTGAGTGGTAACATAATTTTACGCAATGCATAGCTCTACCTAAAAGGTACGATCCACGGGTCTATTCGTCAGGATTCAGTCAATAAGGTATGAAGGATTTCACCCTGCGTCAAGCCCTTGAGACATTGAAATAATTCGCATGATGAGTTCGTGTAAATTCTAGAAATAGGCAACATGAATAGACTTCACTCCTGTTTATATCGGTCACGTCGGGTTGTTTAGGCCTCTGCAACCGAACTCATTGGCTAAGAATAGGCAAAACTTGCCAAAATTTCATTTCAATCTGCGACGCTGCCCGCCCTATTCTCAGCTGTTCATCTCGCCAAGCAGTGAGAGTCGCCAGGGCTGGATGAAACCTGTGCAAGGACGATTGCAGAGTGCCATCGCTACAACCAAGAATAAGGATTTAGTTACAGTTAAATCACAGGGCCGAATTAACCTTCTGGAAGGTGCTGGTGCAGCGCTCCTGGGGGGCCTCTAAAAAGAAATCCTACCCCGGAGCTGCCCTGACCGAGCATGTTAAAAACTGGAGACATGTAGACTTTTGAGTGGTCGGGTTCCTGGGCCAGATTGCAGATCAATATCTAGCAACCCTTGCAGGTTTCATTGGTGTGGACACGAAAATCCCACCTTGCCCACACATGCGGTTTGGCCATTTGATGAAGGCGCGCAAGGCAAGCAAGGTGCAGAGCAGGCATTGAATTCTGGACCGTTGCAAAATCCGTGCTGACGAGATTCACCTACCTTCTTCAGAAAGAGGAATCCGTTATCAACAAACGGGTTGCCGCATTCGTTCAGCGGAGGGAGCGGGTGCGTCCCGGTCGGTGAGGAGTCGGCGAGTTGGTGGCAATCTGGGTCTTTTGCGACGAAAATACACCGTACGGACACCTTACTATCGCAGGCAAAGAAGCCTGCGGTCCACTATCAGGCCCGGCTCATGTCCGACAAGAATGTGTTCATCCACAATTTTGGTCAACACCACGATGAGCGGGAGGAGGCTGTTCGGACGATCGGTTGTTGTCCGAGATCGTTCGGCTCGCAAAATGTTATCAACGCCTTGAGTTCGGACTTGGGAATGGATTCAGGTTGTGCGCCGAAGTCGGACTATGAAATGCTGCAGTCGAGGTGCTTAAAGAATTGGATGCAGTTCAGGCTCCCCATGCAGCGCCGGTATTTGATGCGGGCACTTAACAAGGTCCCGAGCGGGAGAAAGAATCCGGATGATCAAGTGAAGCTCCCGTGGTGGTTCCTGCATTCGCGAGCCTTCCGATCGTCTTGATCAGGAGAATTTGTTGGTTCCGACGCACTCCCACCTTTTAGAAACCTGCTTCATAGGCCTGATGAGGTTGCGGCGCATGACGCATGCAACATGGGTTTGAGCAATATATCGTGAAAATCCCGAAAAGCTACGGAAAGGATTGAGTATGGGAAGGATCGTAGGCAATTAATTCCAAATCGGTAGAAGTAATGGTGACAGTATGCAGAGCCGAGGCGAAGTGCTTGCTCGAGATATCGCTGTAGTCTGGAAAAAAAGGGTATTGAGGAACAGGTCACAAATTAACATGCAGAAAGTCGGTCTGTAGACTGTAGCAGAAGAGAACAGAGTGATCCTCGCAACTTGGGTTTTTACGGCGCGGATCCGCAAAACTTTTCAAACGAACCAGCAGCCGGTGCCCACAAGTCAGTCACGAACGGAGCCAGGCTCCATTCCCTTCAGGTTTCCATTGAGATGAATAGCATCGCAAGACGTCTCTCCTTGAGCAGTTACCCCCACGGACCATAGCTCAGTTATCGATAGACGGAGGAGCTGCATGGGGCTATGGGCCATCGTCTGTGCTCGTTATCGGTTACCAAGACCGAGAATGCACTGTCATCGGCTGCCTCACCGTTGCAATTGACGGCTTTCACGGAGTCCAAGAGTCCTTGGCGAAGCGCGGCGATTTTTCTCTCCGCAGGACGTGGCATCCGAATACAGTCGTGATGAGAGACTGACTCTCTTTTCAACGCCTTACGGCTCCGCCACGGCCTGCGTCGTGTTCGGTTGCCACCACCGGCAGCAAACTGTTTCCGGAAGGTCGAGGGGCTCCCACACGGATCCGACATTTCGTGAGTACGGCCGGTCATAAGTCCGAGGGACGGATGCTGCTACTCGACATTGTCAACGCCTGAATAGGACCCTGGTCGAGGGATCGGAAATTTTCGCGATGGAAACTGCGGGAACTATTTTCTAGTGGAATCCAGTCGAGCATTTTGAGGGTCAAAATTTTCTTCACAACTCCTTCTCAACTTCGGACCAGACCCAGTTCGAGAATGGAAAAGAAAAGGGAATGAACCGAAGGAAGCTATTGAACAAAATCTCGCTTCCAGGGTACGTCATGTGCAAATGTGGTAGGTAGCATTGGAATGTGACGGGAGATGCGACCTCCCTTTTTGTCTTTGGCGGGAGGCCTATCCCTATCCCTGTTTCTGAAGAAGAAAGCCAGCAAATGTTTTCCAGACACCGGACGATTCAAGCATAATGCGCTCTCAACCGCAAACAACAAACAAACAATTAAGGGAGATCAGAGGGAAATGTAATGCCCGTACTTTGTAGAGCTCAGTGCATCAGGAACCCGGGACTAACACTCAGGAATTTCCAAAGACACGTGGGCGACTTAACATCGGATGGAAATGAGGGAAGCTAGGAACCATCATGTTCCCAAATTTTTTTGAACTTCCTAATCCTCACGATGCCTGAAGGTCGGAAGTCGACCGAACTTCTGTAAGTGTAAAAGCCCCCAAATGTCCCTCAATCGGGGACAGGAGTCTGTCCGTGACGTGGGATCCTCCCAGGACCGGGCCAACAATTGCAATCCAGACCTCTGGGACCTTCGCTTCCCGAGAGCGTTGTAGTCCCCATTCACGCTGTCACCACCCGCGCGCTTGTCCAAGCCCCATCCCGCTGGCTGGGCTGGTGTCATGTGCTGGCTAGGAGCATCGCCCACCCCCATGCGACGACTTGGCTCATTAACTTGGCTCCGTTATTATTCAGCCATAGTAGCGCCTTATTAAGCTACCAAATCTCCTTCCAGGGCGAGTCAGTTACCCGCCCTATCCTTGCCAGCCAACTGCCAGTGGCTGACCTTTTTCTGGAGCCTGTAGAGGGGAACCGAGGGGGAGCACAGACAGGAAGGCAGAAGAAGAGAAGGAAAAAAACGTGAAACTAGCTCCATCCCGTCAGTCTTCCATCAACTTGATACGTCAGTTCTTGGGTCGTTAACGGCATTCGCTGGTCCACCCTACAAGATCTGATAACGGGCTTCTCCCCGGATCAGGGAGGCATTGCAGCACCATTAAGCTTGGCAGCGGGTCGACATCGTCTATCTGAGTTTGAACCATCGTTGCTATCCCACCGTCATTCTCTCATGACAGGTCCAAGTCAAGCTTCCGGATTTGGGGCCTGGATTTTCCTCTAGACCCGCCTGTCCAAGTTTCCTGGGACTACAGAGTGCCACCCGACTTGTCCGAAAGAATCAAGACAGCCCGTTCGCCAAGACCGACCTTCCCTGGATGCAGCCCATTCCTCAGCATCGGGGGGCATCATGCGCAGAGACTCAGAGAAAAGCTCCCACTGGTATCTCAACATTGGAAAACGGGGCCGCCGTCCCCGTCCCTGCGGATGTCTCCTGGTGCTCAACGACACCCATGGCGCACGTCATGGACCACCTTGGAAATAATACCTCTAAACATGTAGACTTTGGGTAGCAACCGCTTGGCCCGCTCGTCGAACCGAATGCGGATATGAGCAAGGAGGCTCGGAGCGATGCCAAGAACCTGGCAGTATAGGGGAGGGGGGAGCTTAGAGAGAAAAAAGTTGACGTCTGGTTGTATTGTCGTGGCCATGATAAATAAGACTCTTAGGACCGTCCCCTTTGCTGGTGATCCGATGTTGAGATTCATCACACACGTGCTCACAGTCATCACTCACTTACATTCGCTCATTATCTGACAAACATGCGTGCTGCTCTCATCTCCGCCCTCGCGGCCGGCGTCGCCGCCACCCGCCCGTTCCTCAATGAGCCGGATACCGGTATTGAGCTTGCCCTCGGCGACCTCGCTGTCGGTGCTCTGCCCAACCTCACCCAGATGGTTGGCCTTCCCGACTTCGAGTACGCCGCTCGCAACTACCTCCCCATCAAGAACTACACCTACTACCGCAACGGTGCCGCCGGTGAATGGTCTTACCGCAACAACCTCGAGGTCTTCGGCCGTTACCGCCTCCGCCCTCGCACCATGGTTGACATCACCAACATTGAGTCTACCCTCAAGTAAGTCCGAGCTTCTAGCTTCCTATTCAGACGAGCCCCCCTTGGTCGGGTTCTTGGTATTCTTGCAGATCGCTGACTCGCGCAGCACCACCATCCTGGGACACAACTTCTCTGCTCCCATCTTCATCAGCCCTGCTGCCCGTGCTGATTACGCTCACGCTGATGCTGAGCTCAACCTGATGAGGGCTGCTGCCGCGGAGAACATCCTCTATATGCCTGCCCTGTACGCCGCCAAGACCATTGAGCAGATCGCCGAGGTCAAGGCCGAGGGTCAGGTCGCCTTCCAGCAGGTGTACCTCACCACCAACGACACCGCCACCCAGGTCCTCTTCGACCGCATCAAGGCCTCCGGCGCCAACGGCATCGTCTACACTGTTGACTCTGCCGCCGACGGTAACCGCCACCGCGCTGCTCGCTTTGCTGTCGGCTCTGCCGACTCTGACTACTCCCTCATCACCTGGGACGAGTACCGCAAGCTGTCCAACATGACCGACCTCCCCATTATCATCAAGGGTATTATGACCGTCGAGGACGCCGAGGCCGCCATCGAGAACAAGGTCCCTGCCATTATCCTTTCTAACCACGGCGGTCGCCAGCTTGACGGCTCCCCTTCTTCCCTCGAGGTTGCCCTTGAGATCTACGAGAAGGACCCCGAGATCTTCCAGAAGATCGAGGTCTACGCCGACGGTGGTGTCCGCTACGGTGCTGATGTCCTCAAGCTTCTTTCCCTCGGTGTTAAGGCTGTCGGTCTCGGCCGCCCTATCATGTTCTCCAACATCTTCGGCCAGGAGGGTGTCGAGAAGGCTATCAAGATCCTCAAGCACGAGATCGCCATCGACGCCGGCAACCTCGGTGTTCCTGACCTGAAGAAGATTGACGCCAGCTACGTAAGTCAAACAGAAACTAAATGTTCCAATTTAGAAGAAAGCCCACTAACAACCTCAACAGGTCAAGTGGACCCCCAACAACTGGTACTCTTAAGCGTTTCGCTGAGTGCTAGATGAGAAGCCGGGGTATTGAGGGGGATCTTTTTGCTTGATTCGCATGACGTAAATGATACCACATGAGTGCTGTACATACTCTTTCCTTTCTAGCTGCACATAGCTTTTGCCTGCGAATTGATACCCCCTCAATCAAAGTTCTTTATGTTCAACGGAATCCCATTGTTCACTGCATGTTTTGACCTTGATACTCGGACATGAGTACCTCAGTGTCTTTGTTCTTTTACACCGACAAAGTGCGAGGCCGTAAAGCGCAAAAACGAACATGGCAACAACATCCAAGATAATGAACAGGCAGAATAGCCTCCAAAGTTGATTGGTGTGTATATCATCTCAATCTTGGAACATGAGTGATGCCAATGAGACTTTTTTGTAAGCCACCAGTATCATCATTTACGTCTCTCTCATCACAACATCAACTTCCATACATGATAAACTTACTAGTAAGTCCGCTCATCCATTTTCACACCAACTAGTCAGCTTGACGAAAGACATCATGTGTACCACCACCTTCTTTCTCCGTATCTGTGCCAAGTGCAGCAAGGAGATCAGCCGTCTGGAGCAGTACACCGTCAGTTGTAAAAGTGCTTCTCAGGCTGATCCGAAGTGTTACGGAAAGATTGAGGACTATCGATTTTTCAAAAAGCTCTGCTCTTTCTGTCATCCGTCATGCAGCTGCTTCTCAAACGATGCGTTGAACAAGATTCTTGGCTCCGATTGGGACTTTTCGTCCGCCGACAAGCTGCAGGATGACCACGTTCATACTCCAGCTCCGATTCAAGACGAGATTGAGCATATGTGTCATTGTGTGAAGAAGATGCGTCTGGACGTTGACGATCGAACCAAGTAGATATTTCGATCCGGACGACGAAGAGCTTTAGCTGGCAAATTGAGAGTGCTGTTTAGTCACGCACAGAGGCGGACCCGTAGCATGACCCGGATAGACTGAGGTTTTCAATGGTATTAGGAGTTTACAAAATTGAACAATGGAACTTTCAAGTGCTGTCGTGACCCAACATAGCATATTCAGTGACTAGCTCCCAACCATTGAGAAACACAACGGATCACAACGGTAGTAGGTGATCAGATGTAAAGCAAGTCTATTACAGGGTGTTGGACTTCGATATCAACCCGAACTGGCAGAATATGGTATTTTCCTTATGTGATCATGACGCTCATCGATACACAACAACGAGGCTCACCTACGTCATGAACGACTCTTGTCCACCTAAAGTCACCTAAAGTAAGTAGCACTTGATGACAACAACCTACAAACCATTGACGAGTCGGAATGGTCGCCAAAGTCATGTGAACTACAACTATCAAGCTTAACACACTACCTTCTCACAGTAGTAAAGTGAATCCGGGGCGGCCGGTCTCCTATACCCGCGAAACTCAAGTCTCGAATGCTCCAGTCCTTTTCGAGAATGACGTTGAACTCCCGCGGGAGGCTCCACTCAGCAATGCTTAGCATGTGGGGCCGCTCACGTACGCAGGCTACTGTAACCTTCTGGTGTCGTCGATACATGAATTATAACAGAGATTGAAGAACGGTAATCTTTCATACCATAGGCTAATCATGATCGGAGAAAAATTGCGGGTGATTCGGGTGGGACTCCCGCGTCTCCGCGATATTACGTGACGTGGTTCGGTATCTTATTCCGTTTACAATTCCACTTCCCGAATCCTGCTCGGCTCTCGGCAACATTTAGAGGTGCATGCTGGCAAGAAAATAGTTCTCAACGAATTTGGCATGATAAAGAATCATAGTTTGGGACACTGTTGAGTGAGCTGAAGTCGAGACCAAGGTTCATGGAGGCACATTGAGTGAAGAGCGAATGTCCTGTGCTGCCTCATGGTTCTTAGTACAGAATTGAGGCAAAAACTTGACTGGAGACCAGCCTTGTGCACTGGAACCGACCGCCAGGCTGCTGCCATCTTAACACAACGTTTTCTTGGAAGCAATCAGTCGTAAAAAGATGTGTAAATGTCCAATTGCTCTAGCAGCAAGCTTGTTGCCGCTAGGTCTTTCAGCTATGACTTTTAATCCGACACTCGCATTACACTATCTAAAGAGACCCGAGTAGGCGGGGGCAACTCAGCAGTTACGCACAGCGCTAGTTAGTGAAACATGGGTTTGCGGATCGTCGGACAAACTTTCGATACCGAAGGACAGAAACTCTGTACGGCGCGAATTAAAAGGAGGCAGCACCATCTTTTTTCGCTCCCGTATCTGCGAGACATATGCAGCCTTCCCCATCTCACGAAGCAACAAAGCTCCACGTCACATCTCCTTTCCGGCCAGTGTTATAGTCCCCCACTCTCGCCCTTACAGCGCCGGCTGTTGCTTCGGGCCCGCTGGGATTCTCGGCCCTTCTCTCGCGTGGGAAAACATGGCTACCTTCCCATCCGGAGCCTCGGGGCCGGACTCGATGTCTCCCGACAGTGACCAGCCAGGTACCGGTCGGCGCCTCATTGCCTGTGTTGCATGCCAAAAGCGGAAAGTCAAGTGCAGCCGGGTATTTCCTTGTGCAAACTGCATTAGGGTATGTCGTGTTCCGTCGGTTGCTCCGCGCTTGGGAGGACTTGAGGCTGATGAGCTGCTACTAGTCATCCAGCCAATGCATCCCTGGGACGCCAGCTCCTCCACGAGGCAGGAAGCCTTACAACCAGGCTCTCAAAGCACGCCTGGCCCGTTGTGAGCAACTCCTGAGTGGCCAAGCTTCAGCAGCAGCCTCCAAGGCTTCCCCGAATACTGCCACTACGCCAAAGACGTCGCAGTCTCAAAGTCCGGCGGACCCTTCCCCGGTCTCTAAATGGACCCCGGAAGGGAAGCTGGTGGAAGATCCAAATGGCAAGCTCGCCTTTATGGATAACTACCTCCTAGGGCTGGTCAATGAAGAAGTACGTCATTCTCCACGCATGTCATTCGACATCAAGGCACTGACATTACATACCTTACTACAGCTTCGAGCCATGAATGAGCTCATCAATTTAGATGAGAACGAACGCAGCAGCCCACTGGACAGCAGGCCTTCCGACCCAAACACGGACCTCCTTCTTGGAGATGACGCCCCCAGCTCTTCAGTCCTTGACGCTTGGCCAGGTGCCGCACTTGTCTTCAAGCTGTGGCAGATATTCCTTGACAGAGTTAATCCCTTCACAAAGGTGATTCATGTTCACAGCTTTCAGCCTCATGTTGTGGAAGCTACAAATGGGACTCAAGGTCTGCCAGAAAATATCATGGCACTACTGCTGTCCATCTTTCTAATGGCAGTAGTTGCCATGTCTGAGGAGGAATGCTTGACTATGTTGAAGAAAACCAAGGAAGCTGCCGTAGCGTCGTTTTCCGCTGGCATCCGCCAAATAATGAGACAGCTCAACTTCATGCGGACTAACGATCTAGTTATTCTCCAGTCACTCTGCCTATACTTGGTAAGTTTGGTAACTATGATCCTACAGCGTGAAAAATTGGAGCAATGCGCTGACATTATTGGTAGTATTCCTTGCAAGACCGATACGACCGCCACAGCTCATGGGTCTTCAGCGGCACCGTCATACGAATCGCTCAAAAGATGGGGCTCCACCGAGACGGCGACGTGCTTGGCCTCAAGCCCTTTGTATCAGAGATGAGGCGCAGGGTATGGTGGCAACTGGTATCACTCGACGCAAAGTTCGCCTTGTTCTCCGGCTTTGGTCACTCGCTGCTCCCTCGGGACTGGGATGCAAGGGAGCCGAGCAACTTGAACGATGCGGACATTTTTCCGGCCGCTACGCAACCAACACCGGACCGCGATGGCCCCTCGGAGATGATTCTCTGCTTGGTCCGACACAAAATCACAAAGTTTCTCGTTGACACACCCGGCCTCGAGCCGGTGAAGATGATGAGCGAGCTGAATGAGTCCAGCGGTGCTCCTCCGGTAGCAGGGGGAACGAGAGAACAGCAAATGAGCTACTACCTAACTCATTTCGAGCTTTTGGAACAGAGCCTTCAGCACATCCTGGACAACCGATGCAACCCCCACGCTGGACAAGTCCACGTCATGGCTCAAGGGCTCATATCGGCTCTTCTTGTACAGAAACGACACTTGATTAAGAGCATTAGCGATGGACCTAGACCTGACGCTGTGTTTCAGAGCGGAGAGGACAATGCATTCATGTGGGCTGTTTCAATGCTTGAGCATACGGCGTTCCTTTACTCTTCTTCAGAAGACACAGGCTTTCTCTGGTTCGCTGATTTCAACTTTCAGTACGATGTATTACTCTACGTCGTAGTGCTTTTAGGACAAAGGCTTGAAGGGCCCATCGCACAACGTGCCTGGGAAAAGATTGAAATATTCTACCGATACCGGCCCAGGTTATTCAACGTTACAGAGAAATGCTGCGCGACTCTGGCACATTTCGTACTGCGGGCTTGGTCGAAGAGATTGGATCTGCTCACGAGATCTGGTTTTCCGGGAGAGTCCCCGGAATACATCGTTAAGTTACGAGCTCGGGTTGAAAATGTTGTCCAAGATGGACAAAATCCTCTGGGCTCGCTGAATCCTCAAGAAACAACTCCAGTCAACACGCAGATGTGGGCACAGGCATTAGAGGCTGAAGGAGTGCCACCATTTTCATACATCGGTGTTGGTCGGGGGCATTTTCCGAATCTTGAAACTTCCGCATGGTCCTTCTTGGAGACCATGACTGGGAGGGAGAGCGAAGACCAGCCGGGAGATTCGGTATTCCCAGCGGCTCTATGAGACTCTTGAAGATGTCTGAGTGGGTAGAGATTGTATTTTCGGTCCTTCGAAGCGATCGGCAGCATGTACAGATAGATAGATGTCATGGTATAAATGGAAACTTGGCCAATGTCCACTAGAAGCTAATCACTTCCTGGCACACCTGAGCACTTGCTGAGTGCATGGTTTTGGGCCCCTGCTACTTTGAGTGTACATTTCACCAGCTGCAACTGAATGGATGCGAGAGCGACCATGCACCGAGAGCTAGCTGAGAACAATGCGAATGGTAAGGCCCATATTTAGGGCCAAAAAGGGTACCACTTGCGCGAGGGGGAATGCTTTGCGGACACGCGGAAGTGAATATTTTTCCGGTTCGCCGGGAAAGTTGTTCCGAAGCTTGGTCGGAAGTGGGCCCCCCTTCAGTCCGCTCCGAACTCCACCCGGAGAGTAGTGGGGCATTGGTGATCCGACGGCCGGCTCATGCATTCCTTTGCCAATGCCCTTTGGGGTGTTGACCCTCGGGGTTGGAAAACTGAAATTACTACCCAGCGGAGTTTTGTTCCTTGCAGAGAGCTTTGTCACGGAGTTTTGCTACTCTCCTAGTGGCCGATATTTGGCTGCTAGCCTGCTAATGAGAGGGCCATGCTATAGAACGCGGAATGTAGATATAAGTAATAGGCGGTTTGCACTTTCATGTGAGTTTGAACACAGCTCATCGCAATCAGGAAAGATGGCAATTGATACGACCAATATTCTGGCCAGCTGGCCGACCTTCTCGGCCAGGGTGTTGCAGAGCTTAGCACAAATAAGTCGAGCGCAGGTGTTTGTTGCAGCATTGGTTCTCGTAAGTCGATTATTGCTAACTCATATCATGAGATTCACAATTTTTAAATGACGACTGAACTCGCTTGTGATAGATTCCAGTTTATTTCGTCGTCGGGTTCATGTACAATGCATATTTTCATCCTCTAGCCAAATTCCCCGGGCCGCTTTATACCCGCTGTTCGAACATACCATACATGGCGGTGCAGACAAAAGGGGCAATGCTCCCCTGGCTCAGCTCTCTACACGCCCAGTACGGCGATGTTGTACGCATTGGGGCCTCCAGACTTAGCATCATAAACGGCCAGGCTTGGAAGGACATCTACGCCCACAAGACGGGAGGCAAGAAAAGCTTCCCCAAAGACCCGCGCATGTACGGAAGCGATTCCAATGGCCACCGTAATCTGATTACGACATTGCCCGATTCCGATCATAGCCGCCTCCGAAGAGTCTTTTCGCCAGCGTTTTCGGAAAGAAGCCCCAAGGCTCAGGCACCTCTGATTTTGTCATACGTCAACCAGCTCATGGGAAACATCCGCCGTAGCATACAGACAGACTCAGACGCCAAGTTCGATATGGTGAAGCTGTACAACCTGACGACGTTTGACATCATGGCTGAGCTGGCGTTTGGAGAATCGCTTGGCCTTCTCGCCAATTTGGAATACTCAGAATGGGTCGCAAACATCTTCGACAACCTCAAGAACAATGCCATCGCTCAAGTCGGTCGCGAGTGGTCATGGCTGGGCAACATCGTCCAGTTAGTCACACCACCGAAACTCAAGAAGGCCGCCGACATGCACTTCAGGCATGCCATTGAACGAGTCGATCGCAGGCTCGAAAGGGACACCGACCAGGCCGATATCTGGAAGTTGGTTCTCAGTCAGCCCGAAGGCAAGCAGATTGACAAGTTTGACATGTACAACAACGCGTCTGTTTTCATGGTCGCTGGATCCGAGACCACAGCAACAATTCTCAGTGGCGTTACATACTTGCTCCTCCAGTACCCCGACAAGCTGGCTCGTCTTGTGAGCGAAATTCGAGAAGTGGACTCTGAAGACGATTTGGACATTCAGAGACTTTCTGCGTTGCCGTACATGACAGCTGTTCTCAATGAGGCACTGCGGTGGTACCCCCCAGTTCCTGTTGGAGTTTGGAGAGAAGTTCCCGAGGGCGGCAGTGCTGTTGCGGGACACTGGATCCCGGAGAAGGTAAAAAGTTCAAAGAATCATCTCAATGTGGACCAAGATTGCTGACTTCATATTCTAGACTCGCGTATCAGTCCCGCAGTTCCCTGCAAACCATTCGCCACGCAACTTCAAGGACCCTGAAGCATTTATTCCTGAGCGATGGATTCCCGGGCCAGAGTATGAGCCAAACACGAAGGAAGTCGTGCAGCCTTTCTCTCTCGGCCCTCGAAACTGCATTGGCATTAAGTAAGTTATCCTCTTTCTCTGGGTGGTAGGAGCTTCAGTTGGCTGACCACAAATTTCCCGGTCCTAGTCTCGCTTGGCACGAGATGAGACTTATTCTGGCTAAAACACTCTGGAACTTTGACCTTAGTCTTTGCCAAGAGAGCAAGAACTGGTCGGATCAGAAGGCCTACATTCTCTGGGAGAAACACCCGTTGATGGTGACCATTAAGTCCGTGCGATAAAGTCTTCTCCAAAAGGGGTCTGAGAGCTGCCATTACTTGAATGTGGAAACCCGAGTCACAGGTGTATTATATGCAGAGATGTATTTGGAAAATCGTGCAAATTGTTATGGATATACTCTAAACTAATGAGCTAGTTGAACCTCCCTTCCATGTCTTGCGTTTACCCGACCTATGAGGTGGTCATCGTGTAATAGTCGGAGTTGTCAGCCATACGACGTTATGTTAGTACTCGTTGGAAACAGATCATCGGGGCGCAGCGACTCGACTACGTCATGCTTTTCCTACTTAGGACACCAATCCAACATCAACTAGGACCGGCTTGCGCCGAGCGAACCCCATCGAAAACGCTTCTTGAACATCTCACATCAAATTTCCACCACGAAACCCGAAGCCAACGACATTCTTATGGCTATTCAAGACAATTCGGAAACATCAAGTGTGCCGGCGACGATCCAAGTCAGCGACCGAGCCGGTTGGCTGGAAGCCTTGGGGTCTCAACGGCCCGTTCTCGTCCACCTCAATGCCGACACCACCTGGCTCATTCAGCTACCGTATCCCCCGTCGCTGGCCCCTCCTCCCGATCGAAAGCATTTCAATGTTCTCATTGACCCGTGGTTGCAAGGCCCGCAATCCGATGTCGCGTCATGGTTCTCTACCCAGTGGCACGTTGTCGAACCCAGTCTGAAAACCATGGACCAACTAAACTCGATTCTTGCCGGCTTTGAAGACGGCTCCGACAGTCCAAAGGTCACTGATAAACCATATATCGACGTTGTAGCCATTTCGCACGAATTCACTGATCATTGCCACCAGGCGACTCTGGAGGAGCTTCCTAAGTCAACGCCAGTATTTGCCACCGATAAAGCTGCTGACCTTATCCGGTCATGGGGTCACTTTTCTTCTGTCACCACTACTCCTGGATTCTCCTCCCAAACCAAGGATTGGAAGTCTGATTTGAGTATTTCAGGCCTTCCACCATGGGTCGGCATCGGGCGGGTCATCACCGAAGGAAACGCCCTGTATTACCACTCGGCCATTATGATCGCCTTTGACTCGGGAACACCGGAGACGATATTATACTCTCCTCATGGTATACAAGCAGCAGACTTGGAATGCATTCGTAAATCTGGGTTCTCGACACTGGCATTACTTCATGGCCTTGACGACGTTCGCATCTGGATGACAAAACAGCTAAACTTAGGAGCTTTGAATGGCATCCACGCTGTGGCCGAGACTGGAGCTCGGTACTGGGTTGCGACACACGACGAAGCAAAGAAGGGCGGAGGGCTCATTGCACCACTGCTTATGCGTACGCAATATACGCTTAAACAGGCTGTTGAGGCTGAAGAGGCAAGGATGCAGGGTAGAGTTCCAGAATACGATTTCGTTGAGCTCGGTTCAGGAGATGGACTGGTTCTGCAGTAGATGAGCTGAGGTTGAAAGTCTTATCGTCCTGGTGGAGTATCATGCTTTCTCGAGAAACGGCACATTCCGACTAAATTTGGGAGGCCAAAATAAGTTACATGTGATGGTGAAGTTGAACTAGTATGTCCCCGACCAAAGACAACGACTATTTTCTCACTGCATTGTGGTTATGTTAAGTAGCACCGCAGTAATACCTAAAGACAGACATTTGTCAATTACTAGAACATGCGGCTTCTTTGTCAGCGTGATATTTCTTTCTCAGAATGGGCTGTTTGAGAGATCTCGCGGGTCGGCAGGCGAGCAACCTCGTCCAGGCTCCAGGGGTTAAAAGGTGAGAGCGAGACCGACTCCATAGAAAGTAGATGACTGGTAGACAGAAGTTTCTTCCCGGTCATTGAAATGCTCGACATGGAAGATAATCCTCCTGGAACCACATGATGTCCAGAAACTATCACCTCATTTGGCAGGTGGGCGAGCACGGCAGGCAGCGACTTTTGCAACGGTACCCCCATGTTGGGCCGGACCCTGCCAAAGTCGGACTCTGCCAAGCGCAACGGGCCGTTGGGCTTGGCCAAGTAAGATCCCTTCCGGTTCGCTGGGTACCATCATATTCACGGACCTCACTCCGACAACAGTGTGTTCGTACTTGGCGGGCCCCCGCAGTGTCATTCAGACGTGACCCTTCCCGAGCATTCCGCTCTTCGAAGGATCGTGATCGCGGCAGGAGGAGAATCAAGTATGGGAAAGTTATTGCTTTTGCACTCGAAGAATCCTTCCGACGTGCAGCCCCCACTTGCTACCGCTTACCATGGGTCTTAATACAGTGGGTAATCGGGATTGCAGTCCTTGCGATTGCACGATGCGAAGCTGACAGGTGCTCGAAAGGGTAATTCTACCGGGTCTAGGCTAGTAAACTCTGGTTCTTCAATCTTAAAATTTAAGTCTAACGTGTGGATTAGCCAGGCAGCAGTAAAAATCCCGTGTAAGTGACTGGAGCTCAGAGACTTCACGATGTCGTGGAACTACTTGATCTCAAGCTTTGGTGAAGAGAGCCATATATAGGTGTTTTCTTTCTCTCCAGACTGAATGACCTTCTTCTGGCCAGCATCTCACTTTCATTAAGATTCCATGATGCATTGGTTGACAGGACTCTGGCTCGCAAGCTCCGGCTTGGGCGGGCTTAGTGCTGCGTTCCCAGCAAACTACGATCCTCGCAATGACGACTTTCCGATAGTCGAAACTCATCCCTTTGCCGACTTTGGCCCCATTGTGACAAAGCGAGCGGATAAGCCTGATTTGCGAATTTTGCCGCTTGGTGCATCTATCATGAGCGGTGTCGGATCAACGAATGGCAACGGGTACGTCTATTGTCTTGGTTATTCATGTTTTATGAGCGATTCAGCTGACATTTTGTAGTTTGAGAAAGCCACTGAGAGATGCTCTTCGCTTCGATGGCTTCGAGGTTGACATGGTTGGAGGTCGAAACTCCGGGACCATGAAAGATAATGTGAGCTTACTCAAAGCTCTCTATGAGCCTTTGGCTAATAACACTTGATATTCAGGATCACGAAGCCAACCCTGGAGACATTCTGACTGAGATTCGAACTCGACTCCAACACGCATTGGGATACAAGGTCTGTACCAAGTCTGTCGTCAGCATACCGCTACTTACATATCATCAAAACAGGCAAACATTATCATCATCAATGGAGGTACGAATGATGCAGTGCGAACCATTGACCCAGCCGGCATATACCACCGAATGGACGACATGCTCAACGACATCTGGAACTCCGAGGACATGGGAAACGCCTGCATCATGCTGTCGACTCTTCTAGACACTTCAGACGAAGCTGGGGCCGTCAACCGCATTTTCATCAACCAGGAGTATCGACGCCTAGTCAATGACCGAGAAGCTGACGGTAGATGCATTGTTCTGGCCGATATGGATCCACCGGAAGGGCCACAGCACGGTTGGATACAAGCGAAAGACGCAAAGCCTGAATGGGCGGACTACAAGCCGGACGAGAATCCCCACACGCATCCCAACGTACGTCTGCTACGACTTCATAGACTGGCTGACCTTCTGTATCCACTGACATAACTTCCGCAGGACGAAGGACATCGTAAGATGGCTTACATCTTCTACAGAGCTATCCTTAAAGCGGTCGCACTCGGGCAGGTCATGCCTCCGTCAACCGAATTCGAAGTGGCTGATCCAGTTTGCGACAAGTTTTCTGGCTCAGGTCTCAATCCGGGCGGCAGAACGCAGAGAGGTACTGGCAACGATGACGAGGTCTACCGTCATTACAGTGAAGAGATGGGAGTGAGTGATGCGAATATGTCCACGCCGTGGAATTGCTTTCAAGCTAACAATAGTAGATCATCTGGTCAACGACCGAGAGTGAATGGGATCGTGACCAGTGGCGATTCGCTCGACTCTTCTCAGACAAGTACGATGACTTCATTGCATGGGTCAAAACGAGTGACACCTCAAACACCTTTGCAGTTTGGTTAGTAGACAACGTTTCGATGCTTTTTTTTTTCCGGACTTCTTCATATGGAGGCTGATACGAAGCAGGTCCAACTCCGGCGATGGTAAAGGGGAGTTTACAAAGCTCTCCACTGACTTCGACCCTGGCATGTATTGTGATGCAGCTAGCCAATACTTCATTGACATGAACGGTGACGGCCTCGACGATATGGTCTGCATCGATAGTAAGGGCAACGCGTACCTATCCATCAACAACGGAGACGGCAGCAGAGGAGTGAGGCCGCCTACATTCAGACACCTTGGTCTGATCAAGAGTACCGAAACTTCCAGTAGAGACAACGTACGCATGGCCGATATCGACGGCGATGGACGAGGCGATTACCTCGTCATCGACAAGCTGGGCACTGTGACCGCCTGGCGAAACGGATGGGTTGATGACAAGCCCAAATATTGGCAAGCTTTAGGTGTACGATGGGAGGATCAGTACACACGAGATATCAAGGGTGTTCAATTTCACGATATCAACGGCGACGTATGTCAAAGTCCTACCATGCCTTTGAGCTGAAGCTAATATTTTCGCAAGGGTCGCGACGATTGGCTATGGACGGACAAGACAGGCGCTACGACCACCTTCACGAACAGCCGCTCTTGCAAGAAGAAGAAAGAAGGCGATGGTCTCAATGTCGCTTGGCGTCAAGGCTTTTTCGAGAAAGAAGGTACTGGTCCCACTCACAAGGGAGTCCCCGGCTACATCACCAAGCAAGAGACCGATCTCCGCAAACGCGTTCACTTTGCTCGAGTCTATGGAGGTTCATCATCCTTCGGAAATCTCTCACTCAAAGATTACGTCTTCCTTGAGCATGCAAAACTCAGCAACGGCATGCATAGCTTCAAGATGCGCGTGTGGAAGAACACTGGCGGAGGTGCCTCCAAGCTGAAGATGGATGGCAACAAGTATTGCAACATGGTCGGACACGCTGATGGTCGCTCTGACTATGTGTGGACATGGTCCAACGGCAAGATGGAATTATTCATGAACAGAGGCAAGAAGGCCATCGCTGACAACGATGCTGAGGGCTTCTGGGACTGGAGTCCGGGGGTCATCTGGACGCCGCCCACGGCTATGCATAGGCTGGACTTGCACCTCGCTGATTGGGACGGCGATGGTGCGTGTGATATCATCTACGTTAACCCCACCAACAACAAGTTGCGGGTGTTCATCAACGAGTATCCGAAGACACAGTCTTGGCAATTCACTGAGATCAACCAAGTGCCCGCTCTCCCCTGTCACGAGAGAAGAGGTGTCGGAATCAACGACCGTGAGTTTATAAAGGCATACCGTGGTACGTTTACATGGAGCTAACGAGACAAGTGGCTGTTCGCTTCGCAGATTTGACTGGCAACAAAAGAGCCGACTTCCTTTGTCTCCGCCCTGATGGGTTCATCACCGGACTCCTACACCAGAATGATGGAAGTTTTAAGGTTGTCGGCCAGATCAAGGTTGCCGAGGGCCACGACAGAGCCATGCTTCGCTTTGCTGACGTGAATGGCGACGGAAGAGACGATCTCTTGTGGATTGAAAAGTTCTCCGGCGACACTTGGGTCTGGTACAACGAAGGCGAAGACGCAAGCAGACCACTGGGCTCAGCGTTCCACTGGCGTCAACAGACAGAGATGGCGTTCGCCGGTCTAGCTGCTGGAACATGTCTCTTCTACACTGACCTCTCGGGCGATTTCCGAGCTGATGAACACTACGTCCTTGAATCGATCAACAACATCGCCGAGACATCCTTCAGCCCCGCCTGTGGCCTCAGTAATGTCGAGGGCGACGACCCCGAGGGTGTTATCGATCCTAAGTTACCCGTGAGACCCGAAGATCCTAACAGCGGCAACGATGAAGTTCCGGAGGGAATCTGCTCATACCAGTTCCTCGGAACGACACAGCTGACGCTCAAGAACACTTGGGAGAACTCGGGTGCCCGTGCTAGCCTGACAAAGTGGTTCGAGACGAACAGTCCGCCAACCTGGTCGACAAACTATCTGAACAAGATCCTCGGTACGCAAATCACTTGTGGAGATATCTTCCACTCTTGTGCTGGCCCTTCCAAGAGTTGCTCCGAGTACAACCCCCCTGAGGCATTCTACGTGCATATGCAGATCGCCAACCTGCATGATGGCATGGCCAAATTCTGGGGTATGATGGTCAACGACAGCGTCACTGCTCTGGGGAGTGACATTACTACCATTGTGGACAAGTACGGCACACCTAAGGATGATACCAATACCATTCTCAACATGCTAGTCGGTCTCTTCACGAGTCTCGCAGGTGTCGGTGGCACCATCTCGGACGCTTTACCGGGAAGCACGGGAGCGGGCGTGCTCGGCAAGTTTGTCAACCCCATGACGCTGTTCGCTGGCGTGATCGCTATTGCGGCTACAACAGCTGAAAACGTTCCGGAAGTCGATCCCGCGGGTCTCGAGAAGAACTTGAAAGATAGTTACAGCACTATGTTCTCCCACATCTCGAATCACTGCAAAACTGCACTTAGTTCCGTTATCAATGGGGAGACAATTCCACGGGTCGGTGAAGACGGTATGAGGGAATACATTCTGCGCCATTTTGACGATGGTGCGTGGTTGAGTTCTGAGTGGGTAGGCGACATGATTGAGATGATGGCAACCAACGTCTTTGGCAAATTTGTAAGTTTGCTCGATTCTTGCAAAAACCAAGATGTCAAGTCACTAATGCATTCCGCAGAGAGAGTTTGCACTAATCCGCTCTATGAAGACGGCCAACAAGAGAGAGTACAAGTTCCTCGTCACATCCGCCGATCAGAAAGTTGTACCTACTGTAAGTGGTCTCCTCTTTTCAATCTTGCCAAACTGAGTTGGAATGCTGACTCTGCTTTTCTTACCAGGGGGGAGTGGTGTCACCTACATGAACCAAGAGGCTTGCGAAAGCAAAGCGGCGCGGATGTGGTATGATAATGTGAGTTTGCAAAGCTACTGCCATCTCCGTCCTTTCACACCAAATGGAATGCTAATCAGCCGTCAGAATTGTATCGCACTTGGCTACGCCGAAATTGGTGTTGATAGCAAACTGAAGCATTACACAATCAGCGACAGTGAAGCAGAAGACATGAAGCACTGGATTCGGGACTTCCGCGCCGCCCTGATCAATAACTACGAGTGTTACAAGTTGAAGGATGGAGATGGCAAGTTGGATGATCCCGTCTTTCCGCCACCCTTCGATGCAGCGGCTATGATTGAGTACCCAGTCTGCTTTTGGAATTTGTGGTCCAAAGACGTGACTACCAATACTTAGCTTCTCGGGAAGACCCCTTGAGGGTTTGGGTGAGGATTTGACAGCTCCTTGGAGGACTAATATCGTGACTGGTAGCAATTTCATCTTTCGCCACTTTATTTCATTTGTACATATTCTACTTAGTACTGTTCAAAATTCTCTAATACTCCAATATGAATAATTGCCCATCCTTCAATGCTCCTGGTATGAGAGGAAAATAACACGTTTGTGAGGCGATTCACCATAGGCAATATTCCACACGAAACCTTCAGATGTCTTGTGTAAGTACTTTACTTAATCCGCACGCTTAAAGATCTCACTTCGTAACATGAATTGACCTTGTGATGAAGAAATGAGCACTTATTAACTAAATTGAGTCTATCTGAAGTACAAATGTTCGGTAATGACTGTGTTGATCTCTTTTTCGAGACCCCAATTAGTTTGGTGTGAACATCAAAGCCTCTCAAGCGTGTAGCATAATAGTACTGAAGCCTTGCTGAACTAGCTTTTTTCTCGGTCTAAAGCGACACGATAGAAGTAAGAGCACCAAGCATGTTGATGATCTGCCCAGAGTACGCGGTGACGCATGCCTGGATAGATCCACCAGGAGGAATAATGACTGATCCCGAACCAACCTCAGAGTCACCAGACCGGGAGACACCGATACGCTTTCCGCTAAGCTGGTAGTAGATCTCCTTGGGGTTGATGCGGTTGATTCCACCAGCATCCATGACATCGACCTCGAAGGTGGCCTTGAGGTTGCGCTTGCCGTTGTTGTTCCATCCGGAGCTGCAGGTGGTGACCTGGCCCGGGTTGGAAAAGGTGTTGGCAACCCAGGTGTGAATGTTGGGCTTGTCGACGCAGGTGACGTCCCAGGCGCCCTGGCCAATCTCGTTGTAGCCGTGGAACTCGACGCACCACTGATTCTTGCCGCAGGCGCCGGGGAGGCGGTAAAGGATGTCGGCGTGGGAGTTCTCGGCCATGCAGGAGACCTGAAGCTTATTAGCGCGGCTCGTCCAAGGCATGATGGGACTTTGCTCACCTTGAACGTGTTCACGTCAGTGCCGGTGCGGTCACAGGTGGCCTCACGATAAAGCCACTGTATCGATGTCAGCACGAATGTTACTCAGGTAGAATCGGAATGATGAGTTCGTACCTTTCCGCCGCTGCGGGGCAGGGGGCGACGACCTCTGCAGACAAAGGCAGACGCGGAGCTTCGCGCTTCGAGCTCTCTCTGAACCACATTGGCAGGGTTCTCATTCTGAGAGTACAACTCGATGTTTCCCAACTCGGAAAGCTCGATATCATGAGTGGTGGTAGGCCACTCAGCTCGGCGCTCCAAGTTATCAGAGGGAACGGCTGCGAGGGCCGTCGGGAGGACAGCTGCCAACAGAGCTGCAGACTGGATGAGTTGGAAATGCATTTTGGTTGATTGCTACAATGAAAGTAATTGTAAAGAGTGATGATAAGTGAGTGTGGTTGAGAAAGAGTGGATGAGTTGTCTGATGAGAGAAGTGATTCTTCATGGTATTCAGAGATGCTTTATACTTGAATTGAGGCGGACGAGCCGGGACACATGAAGAAATTGTGGCTCCAGATGGCTGACTTTCCCATCTTCCAAGTGGACAGATCCATGACTTACAGTTCGAAGCTATCGTGAGCCTTCGATAGAAATGAGAAGTCTTCTTGCCGAGGACCCGAAAGCGAGATGTTCTAGTGCACAGCTTGGTGCAACAGGGTATCTTCGCCTAAAGACAGAGCACCTTCTTAGAGTTTGACTATATTGCTCCATAACCAATCTCGTGAAGCTTGTTCAGACTGAATGTGGGTTTATTCGTTTATAGACTCCCGGTGGGAGAAAATGGCGACCGCACGACTACAATCTAGCTATCTTTAGACTGCACTTGAACACCCCGCAAAGAACAAGCTTCCAACGCTGCTGAAGAAGTTAAGACCAGGTAGTGAATTTCCATGTCGATAGGCCATCCGGGTATTCATGAATAATCTTACTCAAGGACTTTACCAAGTCTTTTGATGAGAGACTCACAGTGGTCTTTCCTGAACCCGGAAAACGAAAACACTCTGTTTCCGCAAAGAAGCCTTTGCCTCGTGTAAGATCATGTGCTGTGCAAGATTGCCTTTACGAATTTTCTACCTCCTAAGATTTAGCCAGACAAAGAGTTCTAGACGTTGGTGACCAGAGTATATTAGGACTAGCTTCATATATTTACACTTATGCTAAGCTTTTGGCTAAGCCCCGGAAAGACGTTACATGACTCTCGTCATGCGCCGAATAGGCAAGACCCAGGCGAGAAGGGCCTTCTGAGGCATTGTACACACTACGGTAATTGCTTCTAGCGTTAGGATCATTATTCGGTCAATTCGGGCCCTGAGTGAACCTTCATGCTCTCGGCGACCTTGACTAATTCATCGCGAGCGTCTCGCCCAGCGCACGGTAAATTCGGTATCGAATTGCTCCGGTAACTCCGCAAAACTTAGCCCACGAAATTGAATATCGTCTTTACTTCTCGGTGTCTGCAGTTTGCCCGAGTCTTGTTATTCTTCTGCGGGTTGAGTAATTATTCTGGTACAACGTTATTCTCCTTTGCTGCCGAAGTCTAGATGCCGTGGCGTGGGTCGGGTAGGCATCCATTCAAAGCCGGAGATCCAAGGCTTACAATGCCATGAGCAATTTGTTGTGAGAGCTGCATACGAGAAAAGATCAATGTCTGTTAAAGTCTACCCATTGAGGTAGTCGGCATGCAGAAAGTTATTGTAACAGGTATTAAGGGTTGAAGGTTTGAAGTTATTTGATTAACAAGTGGCTGAATGCTATACAGGGTGATGGGAAGTTACAGACAAAATGAAAAAGATCAAAGACAGCGAGCTCAGTGTCATTCTTACACGAGCACACAGCTGTCCAACCATGACTCCTAAAATCGCAACAATACGCAGAGACCCGGAACCAACCCACGTGCATCGCTCCCGGTGAAGCCGGGCTAAATGAGGGCCAGTCCACTTCGGGGGCGCGAGCGCCTCTCCAAAGGAATCGCAGTCGAGATCCGAGTGGCACGCGGGGATCCTTGGGGACTTGCTACGAGCCGTCACCCGGCATCATCCAGGTGCTGTCGTGCTTCTGGGTGGTTTCTCCATATTCTGTCGCTGTCATCAGAGTTTTTTGGTGTTCCGCAGAGGATAATTCGTCATCAGAAGAGTAGTTGAAAGAGCAGGAAAAATCACAGGCGGAATCAGTCGTTAGCTCAGGCGTGTCATCGCTAAAATAATCCGGCGACCCCAAAAGCTCGGAAACGAACTGCAGGGGCGCGAGTCGTGCGCTGTACGTGCTGCTGCTGTCAGACTCATCGCCTGAAGGGAGCTCATCTAGTTCCGGGGAGCAAAGGAATTGAGCGAAAGACTCATCTCGGCCGAGTTCGGCTAGAGATAGGTCGAGGGCGAGTTGCAGATCGTCATCGTACGAGATCTGCTGGGGCTTAGACTTGCGCGCCCGCTTGGTAGGGCGCATGGTGTACTCAGGCTCCGCGTACCTGTCGATGGCATCGAGACCGAAAGCAGGACCACGGAGATGCTCATCATCATAGAGAAGACCCATTTGGTACAGTTCTGCAATATCGGGGGCGTCGTCGGGGTAGAGCCAAGCTTTTGTTGTGCGAGGATCCCGGAAGGCATCCTGTCTCTCCAGGGACGGCGTCCGACGGTGCTCGCCGGGGAGTTTGTGGCCACTTGAGGCCAGGGTGCGGCCCTCGGCCGCCTCGTCGATGCGCCATTGCCGTGAAGAGCGGTGAGTCTGGCTCTGACGTGTCTGGCGTTGCCGGCGGGCCCGTTTCTGGTGGTTCGCTGTGAGGACGAGGTCGAGGAGAGGGAGCTTGTGGTTGGCGAGCTCTCGGCTTAGGGCAATAGAGCCGTCGGGATGGAAGTAGGCGCCGTTGTAGTGGGCGCGGGGTTGCGGCCTGCTGACCTGCGAGGGGCCGTGGGGCAGGTACCGCTGAGTGAGATCTAGATCTAGGGCATCGCTGCTACTGTTGTGAAGTCTTAAACCCATGCTGGGCAGAAGGATGGCTTTATACGCGGGGTATGTCCGGTTACGTTTTGCGTGTGTTGGTGTAAGTGAGGGACCAGAAGGGAGGCGTGTCCTAGGAAGGGCGTAGAATAGAGGTAGAGTGAGTCGATGAGGGGGCTGACGCAAGGGCGCGCGCGGTGGCTTGAGGCTGGCCGAATATGAAGGTTGCAGTATTAGACAGATGGAATGTCGGCGAATAGCAGAGATATATGTACATCTAGACGGATTACCTCGATGTTGCGGGCGAAACTGATGATGTTGGCCTCCGAAGAGTGAGTCGGGCCTGGCGTAGGCTGTAACGCGTCGGCGCCTTCGCTCACCCCTGTAGCCGGCCTGCAGAACGCTCCCGGAAGCTTAGTGTCAGTCCAACTTGGGGGTGCTCAAGGGGCCTGATGGTGGGTTGCAATGGCCGCTGATTGGGGACCAAGTGGCTGATGAGGAGTGAGTCATGCTTGGCGATGATGAGGGCGCAGCGCGTGCTGTGTTACCTGGCAGGCTGACAAGCTACACGACGATAGATGTTACGCAGGGCTTCAACTTCACATTGCCTGGATACGCGGTTGCCTTTCCTAAGACTCGCTCATTGGCCTAGAGGAGACGATGGGTCTCATGGTTCGTGCTGCTTACCTTTTTTCGAGAAATTCCCCAGGCACAGATTCACAATAAAGCCTCAACATCGGCAAGGCGACAATCAGTGGCTGCAGTTGGCAGCGGTTAGACCGGACCAGGGGGGGGTCATCAGCGCGGTAGTTTGTCTCCCAAAGTATGCGTGGCTTGACAAGTTTGACTCTGAAGAGACCAGCAAGAGGATAACCCCAGCAAGTGGTTCATAACATGGCAGATGATTCACCCTGGATGAAGTGGTGAAACTGAAAGGTGGTCCCGAATACTGCCAAGTACATTCCTGTTCCGTTCATCCCATTCGTCTAAGGAAAACCCAAAGAGCTGGTTGACTCACGGCACGGGGCTGCCGGCGATCAATTAGGTTCACTGCATGATCTCATCCTGGTCACGACTGCAGCATCGCGATGAAATGACTCCCACATCCCTGACTTGATGAAGAGAGTACACGTGGATAGCACTTCGAAGTTGACGAACTTTCAATTGGACTTGATGATTGGACAATTGATTCTGCCCAACACATGGTTTGGAGTGGTGAGGCACACAATTAAGCGCGCGAACACGTCGCTAGCACTTCACGTGGAGCATTCAGCACTCATCCCTGTTACACCTTGACGTCGACGATGCAATACAGGTAGAGCTTCGTCAACGTTCGATGTAACGTCCAAGACCCATGCCATTTCATGTGACATCGAAAGTGACGACGCGGAGGGGACATCACGTGTGCTTGTGATGGCAATAAGTACAATTCACACCATTGTTCACGTTTTCTAAGTGTAGTGAGGTTGTGAACACAGTGCCCTGAAGAAAATTCATCTTGACCTAATTATTCCAGGCAAATTACGCCACGTCATTGCCGGGTATCATTTCCAAACACCAAAATGTGCGCCCGTTGAATTACACCTCGACAGAACAAAAATGACGTAAGTTTTAGAGCATAACAAAATCTCGTACTCTGTGAAAGGTAAACGATTGACTCAATGACTCGAAATTGATGGTGCCGATGTCGAAACAATCTGAGTCGATGAAGTCTCTGTGAATGACTGCTTGGTCGGACTCTGCTTATCAAGGAAGATTTGTGAACTGGGTCGAGTGCGAGTGCTTGAGTGACTGATGTTAGAAGCAAGCGTCGTCGACAGTTGAATCACCTTGGACGGCAAAGTCTTCAGCAGTTGCCAGACGTTGGGCATACATGCGACCACGATGCCGACTCCGAGCTCCACGTAAGCCCAGAGAACGACGGCCACTGAATCTGCGGTGGTATTGAGCGAGGTTGCGAATGCTATGAGCGTCTTGATACGCAAGATGCTGACAATAGTAAGGCTTCATATTACAGGGTTAGTCAATGATATGAAAGGGTATGCTTTGTAAGGCTGGAACTTACAAGACACCGACCAAAAACATGGCCATGACACCAATCTTCTTCTTCCGATTCAGCTGAAGCTTGTAGATCTGCGTGATTGGCAGAATGAGCATGATGATATCGAGGGCAATATTGAGTGAGACGTGGCTCAATCCGATCCTGTTTAAGTCGACGCAGTGGCCTTCGTGTGCACCATCCCATCCGTTCCAAAAGTGTGAGAATGGCTGGCATTGCGCGAAGCATAGAATCACATAAGACAGAACCACGAGCATGTTGAGAATCTGCATGAACCACAAGATGCGGCGGAAGCCTCGGTTGGGGAAAATCTTCAAGAAGAAGAAAAGGATGGACGCCTTAACCACACCTAGGCCGATGATGTAGAAGAACTCGAGGACGAAGAGGAGCTTTAACATGCTTAGTATACTTTCAAACGTAATCCGAGAAACTGATCCTACTTACCTTGAGAAAGTAGGTAATCTCGTAGTCATGGAGAGTCCAAATGTCCTTGCCAAGTCCTGCTTTGACGACTGCGATCATGCTGTTAATTCCCAAGCACCCAATTGCTCTGTCTGATAGTAAATTAGAAACTTACAGTAAAACAGTTCCACGAAGAACCCGATGAACAACGCCTGGGAGACAATTAGAGAGGCATAAAAGGAAGGAAATTGTCACTCACAAAAGCAACAATAATGACAGTGTCGTCTGCGCCCCAGGCAGAGAGCTTCGCGACCTTGGTAGCCACCCTCATCATGATGAAGATGATACCGATGGCAGTAACAACTCCACTGATCAAATGAATGTTGGAAGTTTGGTCACTGTACGGGAAGCCACAATTCGACCAGGTTGCATTGGTAACAACTATCACGCCGTTAGCTTCTCATAATGCGAACATATCAAACGTGTTTCCGCCTTGACTCACTCAGGCTCTCTTGGATCGTGCATGTTGATTGAATGCAAGGCTGCACCGCGGCGTTGAACTTGGGATCGACGCAGAGGCATGCTTGGTCTGTAGGAGAGCAGGTCGTCGAGGGAAGGGCTTTGACCATGCAAGTGATCTAGACAAATGATAGTCAGCTAGTTGATTCTTTGGCAAACCTGTGATATGATATCATTGCTTACAGCGCAACTGGGAATACCTTCCAAGCTGAGTGACTTCGCAGCCACACCAAAGCCGCCAAGGCTCGCCAACAGCAGAGAGGCGATGCGGAACGGATGCATATTCGAGGACTCTGTCTTGCTGACATGCACTGAGGCTCCAGGAGACGTAGAGATTCAGGGTCTCTCCCGCCGGCAGCCGTTGGACAACAACGAATCCAGGAACAAGGCAAAGACACTGGGTAGAAGGACGATTTAAAGAATGCCTCCAGCGATCAACAGGAGGAGAAACATAGATGACGGACCAACGCCACAGCTCGCCATTCGCCCAACTCTTCCATCATTGAAGGAACTACGTTCCCAAGCTCGCATCGAGGGCGCCACGGCAGATGCAGGGGCCGCATCGCAGTATCAGCCCTCCTGCAAGGCCAGGCTCGTCGTGGCTTGACATTTCATTGTTTGTCTTCCTGCTAGCTGGAGGGGGGCTAGGCTGTCGATCTGGGCCCACGCACGGATGCGTTCTTGTCTTCAAGATCGCCGGATGAGGGATCGCGTTCGACACCAGTACCATGGCTTGGGGAAGACCCAATCACGGCCATCGTGGACCGTCATCGCTATGCCTAGCAACGGATTGATGGAACAGGCTCCTATAGGGTGATGGCGGACTGCTAAAGGGCGGAGAATCCCATCCGCGCCTGGGACGCATCTTTATCGACGCCACAGGTAAAGCCTGGCTGTCTGTGCAAATGGCAATCTTGACGCGCGTGCGTACCCTTCAGCATATATCAAGACCGCGAGAAAGCCGATGTAATCTAGCGTCAGCCAATGAGTTTAGTGAGGGTAGAATGATCAAGCCACGGCGGCGGATGGGGGACTCAGGGGTTTGCAATTGAGCTCTACGGTTGAAATGAAAAACCTTTACACGTTTGTTTGGCCGTTTGACTTTTCAGGCCTCAAAGCTTCTGCGCAGCCCCAGCGATTGGCAATCGCCACCGGCGTTTTCCGCTTTCTTTCTTAGGGTCCACTAGAAGAGAGAAACACGGTCAATCTCGAGGGAGAACTTTGGGAGACCGCATGCAAGACATTGTGAAGACTTTGGCGTTCATACCTACCCGGGCGAGCGTTCCTTGGGAGCCGGAACCTTCGTCTCCACCTTCGGTTCCGGATGCGGGACAGAAATGACATGTCGACCGATGGTGGCTAGGTTCATCCGGGCATGTTTGGTGTTCTGGAAATGCGTGGGTTCCGGAAATTCTACCGATCCGATCGATCTGCAGCGCTTTAATGACACTTTAACCGTGCATTCGAGCCTCGCGTTGTCCGAAACCGTCCTAAGAGGCACAAAATATCGGAATCGCGGCTCGTCAGCCAATGACTCCCCGGCGACCAGGTTAGAATTCTGACAGATTCAGCTTCGAATTCAACCCACTCATATCAATCTCTCTATCGATTTTATGATGTCTCGTCCTATAAGTATGCATTTCTGCTCTTTTGGGTGAGTTCACTTGCGAGATCAGTGCATTTCCCTCCTGCCAACTGGTCTCTCTTGGAGGAACGGACATGTCAGCCAAGAAAGCCCACAGATTGCGTAAGTGGAACCAATTAACGCGACCACAATCAGATTTTGAACACTTGTCACTCGACCGAACTGGGCGAAGCTGGAACTCGGCAAGCATTCCCACCTACCGGACTAATGTTTCCAGAAACCTGGATATTTGTAGGGCTGGAGGTATTGCAAGTCCTTAACAGTTGACACGGCCATTCGTTCAAACACCGCTGACCCTGCAACGCTCACTAACTAATCGCGTTGTGAGTTGCGAGTTGCGAGTTCCGATTTAAGGAGTCGTTCTAGTGCGACAATTTGGTGACCGAGCGGTGTTCACAAGACTCGTGTGAACTGCCCGCCGCTCGACCCGTTGTACCCACCTCCGAGTTAAATGAGGCGGATTCGATCCAGAACTACGTCGTATGATTTCGGAGTACTGCGGGCCATGAAGTGCACAAGTCGTTAACATAGGCATCATGACTCGTCCACGATGGCATTGATCATAGATTTTCGGGTTCGGCTGGTGGGCAGTCGAATTTGGTTCCGGGAACGCTGTCAGTGCGCCTGTTGATCAACGACGTTTCGAGGAACTTTAATCAATATAGAGTTCAAGTCATATTAGTCCAAACACCTCAGGGGCTACACTGCATTCCACAATGTCATGAACATGTGGAACTGTTGCGGAAGACGAATCAGTATTTAGATAAGTGACGACTTACAACTCATGAGAAAACGAGAAATTTACTCAAAATCAGTTACAGACAATTTCCATCCAACATCTCTCAAAACTTCGCAGACAAGCCAAGATGCATATTTCTACTCTCTCAACCATGAGCCTTCTTCTCAGCCTTCCATTGGTTGCCGTTGCCCAGTCGCGATGCCAATCCGACGTTATCACCACCGACAAAGACAAAGAATACAGCGTAGCAGTCAACTTTGACGGCGCCTCCAAAAAGTACACGGCAACAGTGCCCCCTGGCTCCATGTCTCTCACCATTCCTGCATTGAGCATCACCAACAACGGCGGATACAAGCGACTTTTCTGTCTAGCCAGTGAGCCGGAAACACCACGAGTTGTCAGTTGTTTTGCGCTAGAGCCAAAGTCGACTTGTGCCCTGCCCGATTATTACGGTGTCCCCTACAGACTCGACACCTACCGTCGTTGAAGGACGGCAATTCTTTGACATTGAGGATACCCTCATATCTCCGCTTGATACAGCGACTATAGTCGTCACCATAGGATGAGAAAATGATGCGACATATGTTTACTGAGTTACATAGTATCGGGCATCAATGAGCTTACACTACATCTATTATGAATAAAGCAATATCCTTTGAAACGTGCATGAAAAATCCTCAGTTTCTCAGATCAGATGTGTGGGGTTATTGTCGTTAATCAAATCTGTTTCTACAAAGATACACCATCCTCTAAAAAAAATACATTGTCTGCTTTCAAATTTGAATACTTTAAGCCTTTTCGACACAAGTTCTCGCCCCTCTTTGAGAATAAACTGTGTGTATGTAGATCAAATATAATTCAGTCTTTTTTGTAGGAAGCGCCCGATTGATCAGACTCGGAAGTCTACTCGAATGCTTTGGCCTATATCACCGAATTCCAGCAGAGTCTTTTTCACATAGAAATTTCCTTTACAGAGACGATGTTGAGCTTTTTTGACCCTGCATACGGAGCAACCGCCTAAGAATTAATACAAAGACTCCCATTATTCGTGGCGCTGGCAGAGTCCGCCACCAGTTGTGCACTAACCCCAAGCTTCCCTGTGGCTTGGAACGTTCTTCGATCTAGGCTAGGGTGGCTTTTGTCAACGATCGGGACATAAGATATGCGCAGGGATGCCCATAGGCAGCACAACTGTCATCTCACACAAGCAATATCTGCCTAGTCTCTGATCAGATCTTGTTCTTAGCAATTTTCCCTGAGACAGACGCCTAGTGTTCGGTTACGCCCTTCCTCAGCATAAGACTACCGGATGTCCCCCCCTATGGAGGCTTCCTAAGGCAATAGTCCTAACCTACAGATACTTCTTAACTTCATTCAACGACCTTGTTCATAATTGCAAGGCAAATGCTTCAGCTAATTGTCTTCTTGTCCTTGTGGGCGAAAACCTCTTGTCTGAAACTTGCCTAGTCGTGCTAGTACAGACCTGTAGACCTGTCCTGATCGGCCCCCTCTACTAATATCTTTTTGTCCTGGGGTCAGGACGTCATGTCAATAGGCAACATTCGTATAGACTGGCGGCAACGTGAAGTCTTATACTAGTCTCCAGCTATGTCAAGACCTTTCAATGGTCCCAACAGCAAACTCCAGCTCTGTATGCTCTGGAAGCTAATTGACAACTGCTGGAGCCACAGATTCCACCCAGCTTTGCTGACAAAACAACGACCACCGGCATGAGATATCAGATCAGTTAGAAATCGCATGCTGTAATCTCGCGAGACATGCAAGACGCGTTATTGTAGTGCCTATTATTGGTTGGGAATCTGATGTCGGCTTATCTTAGGGACATGGTATTCGCAAACGGACAATGGTGACCAACGTCCGAGATAGAGTCCGTATGAGCGGACCAATGCGGCGGCTAAAGTTTTGTCTGTTGGTTGAGCTTCTCTCTGCCTAGACATAAAGTTTGCTTAGGACCAAGAAACTTTGTTCCACCCCTCTTTGGCAGGGAATCGCTGAGGAATACAATTGTTCTCGATTGAGGCTGGAGAGTCTCGTAACGTTAGCACTCTTATAAGTCCTGCCACTTGTGTAACCGCCTATAAGAAAAAGTTCAATTCCTACGGCTGGAAAATATAGACCAGATGAGCATTTATATGTACGGGCTACTAGATGCGCTTACTGAACTTGAGACAAGACTCACCAATATAAGACAATGTCATCAATCAAGAACGTTGCAGTGATCGGTGTAAGTCCCTGCTGGATACCTGCATGTGTTCACACCGAGAGTCGATCCAGAATTCTGAAACTCAAATCATATTTTGGCTACCGGTAGCATCGGTCAGTATGCTCTTCCAGCTCTACTAGAAGACAATTTCGAGGTGGCCGTTGGGCTCACTCAACTGGGGGAAATTCATTTCCATCGCAGGTGAAAAAAGCCATCACGGACTTCAATCCGCAGTCGCTGCACGAAGCGTTGACAGAACAAGACGCTGTGCTATGCGTCTTGGGCCACGCTGTATTTGACAAGCAGATTGATGTGATCAATACTGCTGCGAAGGCAGGCATAAAGAGATTTATTCCCAGCGACTTTGGAACTCTCAAGGAACCCAACGACGTCCCGGAGTACCGCGCTATCTTGGGAAAGAAGGTATAAGCACAAGATCTTCTAGAGGAGAAGGTCAAAGAAAATGGCAGTTTCACGTAAACCTCTTTCTAGAATGGTCCTCTTCTAGACTAGGTGAGCATCACATCACATCATTCTCAGAAAGTTTCAGTACCTAACGGAAGTCTCAGTCTATGGTCTTGTTTCCCGACTTTGGTTTCGACCTTAAGCACCACTCAGCTACGATCTATGACTCTAGTGACGAGCCCTTCACGGCTGTGAGCATTGCAAAGATTGGCAAGCCAATTGCTGCAGTTCTCAAGCATCCGAAGAGACAAAGAACTGATATGTCAGGCTTTCTGCTCTTACAACCTCACAGCGAGCAATCCTCGAGGTGTTGGAGAGACTGACGTACAAGAAGTGGGATACCACCACATTCAGCACTGAAGAAGCCAGGCAGGAAAGCAAGATCAAATTGCGGAATGGTGACTACAAAGGGGCATATGTTGAAATTCTCGTGGCTCAACTTTTCCAGGATGGAGCTGGCAGATCTGCTCTGGACGAGGCAGCTAATAAGTTGCTCAAGTTTGGGCCAGAAGAATTGGATGAGGTTGCCAGAAAGGCGCTCGCTTGGGTTTAGCTTTGCCGTTCGCTGATCAACGTCAACTGAATCGTGTTCTAGTATCAACCTTCCTTAATTGAGCCTGAACAAGTTGTCCAAACGATCGTCTAAATTTCGCGGATATTTTACAAGAGCGTGGAGCTCTCCTCACTGGCCACATGTGTAACGAGGCACCTCACAAAATAGAGTGGCATCGGGCCTAGAATAACCCTTGCATCGCGAGACAAAGTATCTTTTGCTTAGGTAAACCCCAAGAAAAGAAAGCAAGACCGTGTGAGGCAGCCATGGCAGTCGCCAGTGTATCGCACCTTCCTCCCGTTTCAGTACACTTGGTCGGTACCTTCCCACTTCACTTCGGCTCCTTCCTGCACTTACCTTACCTCGGACATCTGGGAGCGCCTCACCTTCCGCCCCAACCTCTCCGCCTCAGCTCACTTCCTCCCGTCACAACTTCACAACTTCACGACTCTACGCAGCAAGCACTTATTTCTTTTCTTGAATTCATCAACTCACTAATCTCCTACTTCTTTTTCCTGTCTCGAGCGAGTGCTTTCTCTGTTAGAACCAGCCCGAAGCCTTCCATCATCTCAGACATCGCTTCACACTACCACTCACTCCTTCAGCTTCACAGCTGTTCTTCCCACCAATCCGACGCACTTTCGCGAAGTTTCCCGGCAGACAGGGACACGTTGAGTACCTAGGTGTTGTTACCAGGGAAAGCACCGCGATGTATAACTACTGGGAATGTGACACCTGCGATCGCAGCTTTGGCAGCGAGCATGCAGTCCAGCAACACATGGACGCCCTGGGCCATTGGGATTATGATGATACACCCCAACACTCTGGTGTCTGGTATGAATGCGACGATTGTTACGATCGGTTCCACGACGAGCAGGATCTCCGCGACCACGAGGTCGAGGAACACAACTACTGCGATCCTTGCGACCGCTATTTCACCAACCAAAACAACATCCGGCTGGTAAGTCAACTCCACCCATTCTCGTACTCTAGCAGTCCGACTAATCGCGATTAGCACTTGAACTCTAGGATTCATCGCAGTACCAGCGACATCCAGTGCCCCTTCTGCAAGCAGATGAGCAACACCGCCACCGGCCTTATCCACCACCTCGAGCGGGGGTGCTTGTCCCAAGGCCCCTCTTGACCGCGATAAACTCTACCAGGCCGTGCGCGCACGCGACCCGAACGGAGTCATCTGCAAGAAGCTCCTAGAGTGGCATGCATCTCCTATCTACACCGCCACCAACCGAACATACAACTACCACATCGACGCTTACGAGTGTTATCTCTGTCACCGTGCTTTCTCGTCTCTGAATGGACTCAACCAGCATCTCAACTCTCCCGTTCATCAACAGAAACTCTACCACTGCCCGAATCATCGTTGCGGTCGTGAGTACACCACTCTCGCTGCGGTCATCAACCATCTCGAGAGCGAGTCCTGCGGCTATATGCGCTTTAAGGCAGTGCAGAAGAACGTTGGACAGATTCTCGATCCTCGTCGGATGCTTTCCCTTTGATAGAAGGTGCGATACTTTAAGAATATTCTTCAAACAGTGGGCGTACGATATGCGAACATGTGGACACGGGTCTGTTGTGGGCCATGAAAGTACTTTGACGAGACTTGCGTTGAGACGATATGGAAGTATGGAGTCGAGAATTATGGCGGCTGGAATATTGCAACTGTTGCCTGTATTAGCTGATCACGTCGTTTGTGTCTACGCTTCCTCAATTAATAGGTTTAGAGAGTGAATGAGAGACTTTACCCTGAGACTAATCCGTCCCCCGTTCACGGTTCACTGCACAACCACGGCACAGTTGTCGTCTTCATTGAGGCTCTTTCCAATAGACCATTGCCAATGAATGGCCTGGCTTACCTTGTTGACGGCCAATGGGGTTAAGGCGGTTCTAAACGAGATCTAGGCTCGCTTATCCAGTCCTACCCATGATGTTGGGGAAAATTCGGACTCACACCCTCCGAAAACCACCTCCATCCGGCACGGCAACCCGAGTCCAGATGTTATGGGGCCGCTTGTCATTGGTGCCATAATATGTCTTTGCCTAAATCGGGGTCGGTGTCCAAGACACATCGTGCTTGTTCCCGCATTACCGGGCTCAATTGGTAACAGAGATCAACGGAGCCCATCAAGATGACACCTAACTCGGAAGGCGACTTGTGAGTATATATCACAAGCTCTATGTTCCTAGTACGACATTTAAAGTTGATTCTGTCTACTTGCAGAGCTGATGAGGGCCCCCTACATACCAATTTTGCTCTTCTTAGACTCTAGTCCGGCATATTCTTTCCCACACCCACAAGCCTACAATTCTCCAAGAGATACCAAGGTCCTCGAAAGGAAATTCCACCTAGCTTGACTGACGGAAAGTCAATATTCTTAAATTTGTCTATAGCCACCATGGGTTTAGAACAAAGACACAATGACGCAGATGGCGATACCGATGCATCGAATCCCACACACCCAACACTCAACACCATCGATTTTAACCTCCAAATTGGCGTCGAAGAGATTCTCACCGACGTTGATCCCGACGTCTCTCTAGAATTCTTGCAGAAAGCAGAGGCTCACTCTGGAAAGCCCCCTCCAACGCGCGTATCGAGAGAAGTACTCGTCAGCACGCACAATGACTATGTTGAGCAGCAACAAAAGTCTGGGCAGCAGAATGGGCCACGAATGGTGAAGAAAGTCGTATTGGCATTGTCATACCCGCCGTCTGTCAAGTCTGTAGTGGATCTCTCGCCGGTACGTAGTCCTCCCAGGCATGAGACAATTCCTCCCAGAATCGCAACCGCTTAACCATGTCTAGATGCGCCTTGACGAGCTTTTGGTGGAAAATCATCACGAGGACAAGTACCTCGTCCTCAGGACAATCGTTCAACCATACCCAGGTGCCGGGACGATTACCATCGTTGAAGATCAGTATGGCAGTGTTGATAAGATGGCTCTTTACAATCAGGGCAACTCTACAATTCTGCAGTCCATCCCGAAAGGCTCGGTCGTCCTCGTAAAAGAACCATACTATCGCTTCAGCGGCGATAACGATTTCATGCTTTGCATTGACCATCCCTCGGACATTGTGCTTCTTCGACAAGGTCCAGATGATGCGCTGATCCCAGACATCTTCAGGGCGGTGCCAGAGTTCGATACGGCGGCGGGCTGGAAGGCTGCTGGGGATCGAGCCTTCATCTCCAAGAAGCTTCCTTTGGCAGTAGCGAAGTGAGATCTACCAACCTTTCCTTCAACTGGCCCGATGCTTACACGCTTTTATAGTTACACCAGAGCTCTGGAATTTCTACCAGAAGAGGACACCTCCGTCCGGGTTGATGTTCTGTTGAAACGAGCAGGCATCAATCTTACCCTCAAGTGCTTTGACAGGGCGCTATCAGATGCCCTTTCCTCGAGATGTGCATCTTCAGACTGGAAATCCCATTTCGTTGCGGGTAGGGCAGCTTATGAATTCACGGACTTCCAGGCTAGCAAGCAACACTTCGAATCGGCTCTAGCACTCAAACCCGAGGTAGCCAACATCCGCAAGGAATACGAAAGATGTGTAGCAAGGCTCGAGGAAGAAAAAGGCAACTACGATCTAGTAGACATGATAGCTAGCGTCACTTCGAAGAATATTCACATCGATAGAGCAAGCTTCTTGTCACGCACTCAAGTCAGAGACTCACCACATCACGGACGCGGGCTGTTCGCCACAGAAGACATCAAGGCAGGGGAGATGATATTCGCAGAAAGAGCAACCAGCGTTCCCAACGAATTCAATCCAGAGCACAACGCAGCTGCAGCATACGCCCAGCTTGTGGAGCTGTGCGCAGATAACCCAACAATTCACAACAAGGTTCTCGACCTTCACGGAGGGTCCTACAAGCGAACCGGCCAAGAAGGCACACTCGTCGACGGCAGGCCAGTCATCGACGTCTTTCTTCTCGAGTCCATCCGCCGCAAGAACTGCTTCAGCGGCGCCCAGGTGTCGGCGCAGGCTGCGAATCCGGAATGGAACATGTGGAAGCAGGGCATGTCGCGCGGGCTCTGGGTGTATTCGGCGTATGCGAACCACGCCTGTCTTCCCAATGCCAACAGGTCCTTCATAGGAGATATGCTCATCGCCACGGCTACAGTGGATATTCCTGCCGGCACGGAGATTACGCACATTTACCTGCCTCCCAAGGCGGCGTACCTCCTTCGCATGCCGCAATTCCGCCGCAGCTGGGGGTTTGTCTGCAACTGCGCCCTTTGCGCTGGTGAATCCGGATCTTCGACAGAGCAGCATCAGAAGAGGAATGCTGTTCTAGCCGAAATCGAGGCCCTGATCAGGACAAAGCGTCCAACCAAGTTCTACCCCGACGCGACGATTCGACAAGTCGAGAAGCTGGCAAACAAGCTCTCTTGTCTCCACGAGAAGGAGGTCTACGACGACCTTTTGTTACCGCGCTTGATGCTCGTCTGGCCGACGATGTGGCTTGTGGAAGTATGGCACACCCGGAAACAGTGGAACAAGGTTGTCAAGTGGGGTTGCGAGGTGTTCCGCAACTTTGGCTTCGTCGAGCCGGTAAGGGAGGGAAGGCTGTGGATATATAAGGACACCCAGGCGGTGACGACGTTTGAGGTCATACGGGCGTTGAAATGGTCGGCTGAGGCGTATTCGGCACTAGGCGAAGAGACATTGGCGAGAGATTGCTTGGACGCCGCGAGGATCGGGTTGAAGACCATGGTTGGGTTTGTCACGGACGACACATTTGCAGCGTTCAAGTGAACCGTTCATCACTGAGGTCCTGTCATTGACCGGCCTTCCGTCCTATCACATTCTCCACTTATCTCTCTTGAGTCCGGACGTTCCGCTCCCTCGGTAAGTCACGAATTACGTATCATACGAAGGAAACGATTACTTTTGCTTGCGCTATTTGTTTATTTGCAGGACACCAGATATCAGAGGCTTGGCAAACGGCGCTCTTCTTGGCATTGCGGACGTTGAGCATGAATCAGGGCATAGCGTTATCGCTGCGAAGGACCCCTTCTTGGCACTTCAAGGTTTTCAGTTGTGTGAACTTTCCCAGCCATCAACCTGTCAGACTGTTGACTCTCCTCAAAACTATGAGCACGTGGGACGCCAGGAATTGAGTTTCGATGTGTGTTATGGGCCTTTTGGCGCACAGCATTGAAAGTAATGCGTCGCTTCTCGCTTCTTACTTCGCTATATCTTATTATTCTAAGCAAATTTATCAAATTGTTACGTATTTCCAAGTATGTCATCCTACGTAAAAGGATTGCACCGTATTGGGTTCTCCAACGATGTCACCTGCGGTAGTCCATCCCGGGAGCCTTCAAGCCCGGCGCAACGAAAGATCATATTCCCCGCGCGTTCAACCTCCACTCACCACCAACAACACCAGCCAACTCTACAACATCGCCTCAGATTCCTCACAAATATCCTAGACAGACCAGGAAATAGGTCGCGTGCTTATCGTTAGCCTGTGAGGGGAACACCGTCAATGAAGCGGGGTACGCAGCAGTGAAGCTGCAAGCCAAGAACTCCTCTGCCATCGATGCTTGGCTTCCCCCCACCTCGTGGGAGGTCGGTCTGTACTTCTTCGGACAACGCCGGTCCCAAGAGTCGTGATAAGTTCGGTTTCCCTACTGCTGTGAACGTGATGAGTGAGCCGGGACCCCGCCGACGCGCTTCCTTCCCCCAAAGTTCATCCATGCCGGCCACGGGAATGTGGGAAGAACTTTGCGCGGCAATTACTTGGACCTTCTAAGTTGAGTTAGACGCGTGATCGTGAATGAGGAGGGTTAAATCGACCGCTCACGATGTCTTGGCTCGTGTATATCACCACACTCCCGCCCCTCCGTACATACGGGCCTCCATTGCCAATCCAACGTTCACCCCAAGTTTCATCCGATCTTGGCCCTTTACCTCGTGGACTGTGCTCCTCCCCCCTTCCCGAGCCGTAGCATCCCACGATGTCCGCCCTCGCCCTGGTCCTCTTGGCGTCCGCGCCCTTGGCCACCCTCGCCCAAACCTTCCAACGCCTCGGCGCCTGCCCAGACCTCGGATGCGTTTTCCCGCCCGACCAAGCCCACTTCCTCCCCGGCCAGAACTTTGACATCCGCGTCGAGATTCACGCGCCGGTAAATGGGACCGAGGCGTTCAACGACGGCGTGCCGGACCCAGAGTTCACCCTCACGATTGCGAGCAACAGTGAGCCCGAGGGCAAGTCCGTGACCGATTTCTTTGGGATCGAGGAGGAGCCTGAGCTGGAGACGTGGACGTTCTCGTGGTATGAGGATCTGTTTGCGCAGGATGCGGGGAATAAGTCTGTGGTGAATGTGGCGTCCAAGGCGTACCGTCACTTGTCGCTGTATGAGCCGGGGAACTACACAGTCGAGTTGAAATACTACAACGGCACGAAGAAGACGCTGGCGGAGTGGCTGGTTCGCCCTCTTGCTGAGGAGAAGAAGGCCAAGAATGTGATTTTGTTCATTGGGGATGGTATGACGACGAATATGATTACGGCTGCACGCCTGTTGGGTCACAAGAGCGTGAATGGAAAGTATCAGTCGAGGATGCAGATGGATCAGTTCCCCATCTTGGGGCATCAGATGGTGGGTTCTCTCTGGCGGAGGCAAGGCGAGATCAATCGAGTTGGAAGTGCTGATATAAGAGCAGACACACTCCGTTGACAGCTTCATCACGGACAGCGCCAACTCTGCGTCCGCGCTATACTCTGGTCATAAGGGCACGTCGGATTCCATGGGGTGCGTTCATAACCGACTGGTTTGCGAAAGAAATCGAATTCTAATTGTCTCGTAGTGTGTACTCCGATTCATCGGCCGACGACTTTGACGACCCCAAGGTCGAGACGATCGTGGAGATGGTAGTCCGCGTCTGGGTGAGTCCCCCTCGACGAGAACCTCTTTTTGGTGGCTAACATATCTGTAGGGATCCGCCTGGGGTGCCGTGACCACAGCTGCCCTTGATGATGCCACTCCAGCAGCATTGACAGGCCACAGTAGATCCAGATCCAACGCCGGCTCTCTCATTGATCAAGCCCTCAATGGCATGACGAACTACTCTTGGAGCAGCCACCCCGGTCCCGACGTCTACTTTGGCGGTGGTGCCTCAACTTTCCTCCCCGGAGCAACCTCGTATGAGGGCAAGGATTACTACGAAGAATTCCGCAAGCAAGGCTACTCTGTAAGCTGGAACGCCACATCCCTTCGCGAAGCACCCGTCGACTCTCCGGCTTTGGGTGTCTTTTCCACCTCCCATCTTCCCGTCTGGCTCGACAGGAAGATCTTCAAAGACAACATCGCCGCACTCAAGACCCATCCCTCCGGAGACGGCTCCGCGCCGCTCGATCTCCCGGGCCTGAAGGACATGACCCTCAAAGCCGTCGACATCCTCCTCGAGCGCAGCAACGACACAGGCTTCTTCCTCATGTCCGAGGGCGCCTCGATCGACAAGCAGATGCACGCGCTAGACTACGACAGAGCCCTCGGCGACCTCCTCGAATTCGACGACACCATTCGCGCCACGGTAAAGAAGCTCAGTGAGGCCGGGGAGCTCGAGAACACGCTCATCGTGGTGACGGCCGACCACGGCCACGGCTTCGACGTCTTTGGCGTCGCTGATACAAAGTACCTCGCCGCGCAGGATACGGACCGCAAGAAGCGCGACGCCATTGGCATCTATGAGCGGTCCGGCCTGTCGCAGTATACCGTCTCCCGGCCGGACGGCATCGAGTACGGCACCGGTCCCAACTTCCCGTCCAACTGGAGCCCGCGGTACGCTATCGCGCCTGCGTTCGGTGCCAACCCCGATCGGAATGAGAATTACCAGCTTCACGAGAGCCCCCGTCGGGTGGCGGTGAGCGGTGAGGATGGGTACGTTGCGAACCCGGAGGATGGCGAGGATGGGTTCTTTGTTCCGGGTACGATCCCTACGTCGTCTTCATCTGGTGTCCATTCCCTGACTGATGTTCCTGTCTTTGCTATGGGGCCCTGTCAAGAGACGTTTGCCGGAGTGTACGACAATACGGATGTCTTTTTCAAGATTGCTTCATGTCTTGGGCTTGGGCAGTCTTCGCCAACACCCAAGAGAAAGTGAAGGTACGGGGCGTGGGTTTAAAAGCCAGGGGGTTATAGAGGCACATAATCAGCCATAGGCAATACTAGACCAAGTCTGCCTCTCGATGACGCGTATGCAAAATCATCTTACAGCAATCAACATTTTCCGTTCCAAATTGTAGTCTCTGTGCATCCTTCACCTGCCACACTTCTTCCATGTCTTCTTGCACTCGTTGAAGGGAAGGGAGTTGACGATGTTGGTACATCTCCCTGATCCTGACAAGAACCAGTTGACGTAGGCGAATTTCGACGGACTCGCAGCCACCAGTCCATAGAGGCCACGCATGGGCAGAGACGAAGGATGATGTAATGGGTACCTTCAAGAGGTGGTAGATGCACTGCTCCGCGTAATGTGGCTTCGTCGACGATTCTCCGTCGTCCCATACTCGATAAAGGTAGACGATGGCCGCGTGTTTGTAGGCTTGGATCGTGTGCTCAATGTCTGGATCCCCTTCCTCGGAGAAGCTGACTTCCTCCAGGCTTCTCTTGATGCCGTAGCCCCTTTTCTGGTGCGCTTCGCCGGATTGCCCTTGCATCTTGCTGACGGTACTGACGATGGACACAACGGAAGTAAGCTTGGCCAGACTGTGCAGACCTTCGAGAGGCGCCACATTCGTCATGCTTAACAGCGGCCTAGACGCGCGGGAAATGGAAGACATGACGTCGTGGTAGAAGCAGAGGCTGAGAAGGAATTGCGCGCTCGAAGTGTTCCAGTTCATTGGCCCCCCTGAGTGCATGATGACGGCTTTGGCTCCAGCCAAATGATCGATTTGGCTGTCCGTGTTGAAGAGCCGGTCCGAGATTTGGAGCATCAGTATGGTGGCCAACGAGAGCTCGGGATTCTCGGTCTGGATCGATTCTCGTAGCGATGACAAGGCGACGAGCATGTGGCGTGATGATAGCGTTTTGAGGTGACTGTCATTCCGGAGGATCGCAAGGTGGCCCGCCGCCATGGAGGAGATTGAGAAGAGCAGGGCTGTGGAGCGGAGCATCATGGGTGTGAGGTGAACGAGGAATGGGTTCTGTATGCCGGATGCCATGGATATGACACTCGCCAATGATCCGTTCCAATGATGTAATAAGTAGCGGATCATTGGCGAGATATCTGGCGATAAATAGGACGGATTACGGATGAGACTGTCAGGGCTCGACGCTGAAGTCGCCGTCATCGAGCTGGAGCTAGGCGTCGCGGGCTGCTCATCGCTTGAAGGCGGCGTGACCTTCCGAGGTGCAATATTGCCCTTGGGCTTTTGACCTTTCTTCTTTGTAACTCTTCCGCCGTCTTTGGGGTCATCGGCTGACTTCCATCTCACTCTCAGCCCGTACCCCTTGCATGTCTTGCCCAAGCGGATGCAGCGGCCGCAATGAGGCTTTGCTTCATCGCATTTGTAGCCCTCGTCTCTACCATTAAACTTAGTATCAACACTCCATCATTGTGCGACAAAGGATCTTACCGGCATGTGAGGCAGCCTGTTCTACTCCTTGTGTGCGGCATCTTCGAGGTGGATTCCGGCATAAACACAGCATGATCTGAGGGGGCGCCGATGGATTGATTCTTCAGCAAAAGTGGGGTTCAGCGTCCTCTTTTTGCCTGCGGCGTTTCTCTTCTTAAGTCCGAAAGCTGGTGATCTTGGCACTCACTAACGACTCATGAAAATGTCTACTTTTACCAGTCTGGTGAGCATAAGAATGTGACATATCAATATCTTGGGAGATTTCTGATGACTCATGAACTGACGACGATCGAGCGACTTATCGCAAGTTAGTTAAGAAGCCTTCTTGGTCCTTAGTCGAATCTAGAAGACTAGGTTCATGGTGATTGAATGAGTGATGCTAGCTGAAGTGAGAGAATATTCCTATATTCCTGGGGGTTCATTAAGTCGCGGCATCTGAATGTTTTCTACTGGCCTCAACATCCTCGGTGAAATTCTCGCGACGTGTTTCCATCACTACTTATTATCGTTTTCCACGACGTGAGAAACCTTCCACCCAGCACCAATTAGGACGTGGATAAAGTAGTCACGCTTGATAATGTCGATATATTTCAACGAGATGGGAGATTGAAAGTTTCGATATGTTGAACCTCATCCTCGAAATCCTCGAATCCGTAGGATAAACCTCTTAAATGGCGATGTTGACAGACTGCGACGAAGCTGAGGACGAACCTCCGTTCACATCATTTCAACATGTCATGGAACAAAATTGAACCGATCAGACTTGGTCCTGCAACTTTTGCGCGCTCATGAACTCATTCCAGTCTCGTGACATGTGAAGTCAATTGGCGATGGCACGTACCTCAATTCTTGCGTGGATATAAGAGATCAGCGCAACCATGCCATAAAACTTTGGAGGTGGGCCACACGCACGCTGATTGACTTGCGAACTCATCCATTCCCCTCATCTTATCAATGCAGAAAAATATAAGATATCACATATCAAAATGGTCAGGATAGTGCCGTTTTCATCCTGTACGCTTTTAAGGACCAGCCTCGAGGATGGGCCCAATGAAGATCTTGGAGGAGCGAAACCCCGCAGATAGACTTGTTTTTGTACTACAGCTGGTATGAACAAGCTTCATTGACTTGAGAAAAAGTTCGCTGTGCCTGCATAGGTATCCTACGTAATACTCTGAGGGAGAACGCATCCCGTTGGCCCGGGTAAGATGGGCACATGCCTCGTGGTCTTTGAGCTGGCAAACGTATAACATTTGTTCAGGCCAACATGCCCAGCAGCGATGCAGTTTCCTCCAACACTCGTAATGACAGACACCAACATGCGTTGGTGGCAGTTCAACGGCTTCCATACCACTGCATATTGGTAGAGAGAACAAAGGGATCGGCTCAGGGGTGGGCATTCGGTTGGCTTTGAGTAATCTTGGCTGCAGCTTTAAATCAGTCAGGGTCCAGACAGTCCATGTTCCGCATGATGCCAATCCGGGTCGAGATGCTGAGTCCCGTCGCCAAATTTCATTGACGGGCGGATTTGTTTCTGCAGTCCCGGATGCGACTTGGCTCACTTTCGGATCGTTCATCTGTTCCTGCTTAAGAAAGCATCTCAATTCAAGTTCTGGGTGGGCACTATACTGTTTTATCAAAACTGTATTCTCGTACTTGTGACTCACAAGAATTTACTTTCTTCGATAACAAGGTGCTCAGAAATCTGTTCCTGCTTCTACTTGCTCATTTCCTTATTTATGTCCATAAGACGAAGAACTTCAATTCGCTGCAATTTCCAACACATTCGGCTTCTGTTTTTCTATTCATTCCATTTCCAAGGCTTCTGCATGGGATGTTTTCTCCGAGCCAGCTGCGTACGGGAACGCCTCTCATGTAGCGTTGAGCCTCCTGGACGTCCTGAGGATATCCTTAAGTTGAAATCCAGGGCTTTTCGAGATAAATCTACGATCTCAAAACTACTACTGTGAATCGTAGATTACCATACTTCGTCTAGTCGGCAAAGATATGAGCTTTTTCACTCAGAAGCCCTTACCAACACTTCTGCCTTAACCTCTGCCTATCCAGGATCAGAATGCCACCAGAACTCACCCCGATGCTCGGTTAGCGAGTAAGTACAGGGGTTGGGGATTTTTTTACGTGCCGAGTTAAATTTTGGTATGTTTGTTCATTTAAACGGGTTGATTTGCCTAGTCATCATGTTTGCCATCTATCCCTGCCAAAATCCTTTATGGCATGCACTTGATCTCTTCAGGCTGTTTGGCATGGTGCTGGTTTGCTTGGGCTGATGACTCGGCCAAATGTGGACTAGTAGACTTCATTCAACAATGAAGATAAATGTGAAGCATGAAAACCGAATGCATATCAGGCAGGGGCTGGATATTCTCTCCAATCGTCGGTAATCCTCCAACACCATCACCTTTCACTCACAATTCAAATACCCTTAAGTCGTCCCTTGCAAGACAACGGCGGCAATCAACATCCGTCCCTTCCTCTTAAATCTTGAACAGGCTTCTAGGGGATCCTTCAAGTTCTTTCATGTTTGCGATGTGACGCGGAAAGTGAATCAATCCATTGCAAGGGGGAATAGGAGCTGTTCTCGCAGCCAGGCTCTAGATACGCCACCGAAGGAAGTTCCTTGTGATAAACTCAGGCAATCCCGCAGTCTGCTTTCCAAATATTTGAGACGCACTTGTGTTCCATGGTTCGTGCCCGTTTCCCAAAATTCTTTGTTTAGTGTTATGCGCCGACGTCTTCACCGCACACTGCTTGAATTAAACCCACCATGTCGAGTCCAAAAAAGGGTTCCCAGGCTTGGAAGGCCCAGGACAAAGGCCCGGGTATCATTACAGTTTGCTGGATCTTCACCGCTCTGAGCACAATATTTGTCCTTGGCAGAGTGGTGGTCAGGTGGAAGATCATGAGAAAATTTCATAGCGATGACTATTTTGTTATTGCAGGGCTGGTATATTTTACAATTCTTCACACCGCCCTTTGGGACGAACCCTGACAATAGCAGGTGTGTGGCTACATTTCCACTTCGCTCTCGACACTTGCAGTATACTCCGGTATTGGCAAACACCTCGAGCTGCTCACCTTGGAGCAACAACAAGATGGTATGCTGTGGACGACTGCTGCCCAATGCCCTGGCATCATGTCTTTCGGCCTGCCTAAGCTGGCTGTAGTGTCGCTTTTGACGCGACTAATGAACCCTGGCGTATACCACAAGTGGTTTCTGTGGTGGATGGCAATATGGTGCCAGTTGACACTCTTTGTGACAGTCGGGCTCCTGATAGGGCGATGCACACCAGCAAGCTCATTGTGGGACTTCTCTATCGAGGGGACCTGTTTTAGTCCAGACATTCTAATCAATTTCTCGATTTATGCAGGCAGTAAGTCGCAAGAGATTAAGATATCGATCTTAAACTGACCAGAGCTACAGCATTTTCGGCATTCGTTGATGTCTACCTAGCTGTATACCCATCCATCGTTCTATACCGCCTTCAGATGCCAATCAAGAAAAAGGTTGCACTATCCTGTGCTCTTGGCATTGGCGCAATGTAAGCAGCCTTAGCCGTTTATCTTTTGCTCTTGACTTGTTATTGACGAGATTCCGCAACAGTTCAGGCATTGTCGCTATCTATAAGACGACACGCCTTCCGTTGCTCGCGAGTGAGGATTACTCTTGTAAGACCTTGATCCACCATTCAGACGATCAGAGTACCACCTTACTAACTGAAGTCTCTTCTTGCGTATAGATGAGACACCTGACTTAGTAGTTTGGACCGTGTAAGTTGCAGTCGGCGTCTCGGCTGTGCAAAGTCGCAGCCGTCGCGGTGATCAAACCCTTCTGACTAGAGTTTACAGGATCGAAGGCAGCACCATCATAATTGCAAGCTCCATCCCTGTCTTGCATCCGCTCCTAGAGCTGATCCTCAGACGCAATCCCTTCTCCTCCGCAAGAGCATCGAGACCAACGGCAAAATCCTCCGATAACAACACCGGATCAGCACCGAGTAACTATCGGCCCTCACGCGTGTATGGAAACTACGAATACGAGTTGGGCCAACGCAAAGCGAAACCAAAGCCCAAGGATGATCTCGGATTCACGATCATTGAAGGTGACAGTCAAGAGAATATCATGTCTACAGGAGGCAGATCGCGAGCTCAAACAGCTACGTCTATTGGCAGTCAGACTAGCCAGCCTGAGGATGGAAGGATTGTTCGTACCGACGTAGTCACTGTATCCTACGATGAGAAAGGACGGGCAGGGGAGACCTCGGCTTCAAAGCGGTGGAGACCGGTATGAAGGACGATTTCCTGTAGGCTCCGTTGCCCGACATCTCCCTCTCATGTGTAGTGCATATACTAGGTGGAATGAATAAGCAGGGCCCGTGAAACCGTCGCCAATTGGAAGGACAACGTATGCGGATAGTATTACAGATAGTAATCAGATGACAATGTTTGAGTACAAAAATTCTGCATTATCGTATGCACTGGAGGGAACACTGCCGTTGTCGTGATTTATAATTTCACGACAGGTTCTCTTTGTTTCACTCTGAGAAGCCAATCTCCATGTGGTCAGTATTCCATACAAGAAGGAATCTCATAAACGCGCAATTCCGGCAATTCTGGTCACTATCAGGCGATGTGGGACCACATTCTTGATGCCCATCAGCAAGTGGTCTTATTCTAATAAGAAAACAGCGGCCTGGATCCGGCTGAGAAGATGTGCAACTAAGAAAGTTGTCGGATAACTGGTATTCAAGTAAACCTAATAGGAGGCAAACTCGTTCCGAATGAAGGCCTGGCGAGGATCAACTTCGCCCAAGTCCCAACCGCCCAGTTCCCATGATTTAAATGATTAAAGAAGTAAATGGGTCAAAGCCGCTAAACGCCGTTGCCCGTAAGCCGTCCCCCGTGCACCATCGCTTTCCGAAATGTCGACCAATCGAGCGGAGTTCCTCTAGCAAGCGCCCTGAACGGCCTGAAGTTGGGGGTTAGCGATACCCGAGCCCGTTGTGAAATTGCAACACATACCATTTGCTGGTTCTCCATGTTCTTCTTGATACCACCAGAGAAATCCATCATGAGTGACTGGACGACGGGCATATCTTGTGCGGGGTTGCCGGTAAGACCAGCAACCTTTTGCAACTCAGAGAGCTGGGCGTTGGCGACCTTCACTTATTGTTAACACCGAAATCCGGGGAATAAAAGGATTTTTAATCACTTACAACAGCGAGTCCCTGGGTGGCCATATTGCCAGAGGGAGCAATGAGCTGGTTGGCCTGTCTGACCTGGATACCGTCGCTGACGAAGGACAGGAGGTTGGACTTGGCAGTCTGGAACTGCTGGGGGTTGGGAGGGTTGGCCTGAAGAGCCTGCATGACGGCATTGACGCCGTTGACCTCCTGCTGCTGGACCTCGATGTTCAAGGCGATACCACCGGCCAGAATCTTCGCCTCGGCGCAAGCGGGGGTGTCTCCGGCCGCCGGGGCGGGAGCGGGAACGGGGGCGGCTCCTCCGTTCATCTGAGCAACGGCCAGGGTGGCGAGGGACAGGACAACAGTGTAGGCCTTCATCTTGACGGTTGGTGGTGATTTACGATTATTCGAGAAAGATTGTATATAGTTGAATTAAAGTTGGTGGAGCCTGTCCGAGGGCGAGTAATGACCGTTTGCTGCTGTTGACGATGTTGTCCTATTGTCCGAATCCAGATCCAGTGCAGAGGCAAGAGCAAACTGTAGAAAAGACCGGGCGGGCATCTGGTCTTATAAGTCCAAACGGCGAGACGCACATTATCTAGGCCGGCCCAACTTCACGAAGCAAAATCATGAGATGAGGCCCCCGGTGGAGGGGGGGCTGTCCAACAGGAAGCACGAAGGCGGGCCAGCGATGGAGGTTGAAACTTCCGGATGATAGACTTTCTAGAGTGTTTTGGGGCGGTCGCCGAGTCGCTGTGCTGCTTGTTTCGAACTTTGATAACGTTGGGACGAAGGAAGGATTTCCCTGATTGTCCATCTGCACAGACGATGCATTGAGGTGCAGGGTATCAGAGCAGCCACACAGCCCACGAATCACATCCTTGGGTTCTTCCTGTCGGCAGCTCATCTTTTCCCCCTTCCCCTGGCCGCGATTCAGTAGGGCAGAGAAGGGAGTCCGAACATGTTGAGGGGCCATGGTTTGCTTGAACAGAGCCGCCGACGGCACCCTACCAGACGTCACAACTTCACGTCTCGGACTTCGAACTCTCTTTGGAAATGGTGCCCATCCGTTCCCGCCTCGCCTGGTCTTTTGATCCCTTTCTCGACCGTCTTCTTGGGGCATCTTTGGCCACATGGATACTCGTGCCGGCTTGCAACATGGCTACATCCATGACTCGTCTGATGGACGTTACTCCTGCCCAAAAATCGCCTTACTCAAAACAGCCATGCTCCCGAGAAGCTTAAAGGACTTGTCCGCAGCTACAGCAGGCTAAGCTTTGGGTTAGTCATCTCCCGTTGTTCAGAAATGCTACACACAAATGGACGTCCAAATGGTGGCACCATCCTGTCCAAAAAGGAACGGATGGCAGTTCAGACACCCGTCCTCAAGAACTGCAGGTCGGCGGTCTAATTCGTTTCGTGCAGCGCTCCCTGCCTCTTTCGCACTCGAAAAGAAAAGACAATGGGGTCCACATCCTGGTTTACTTGGTCCAGCTCCTACAGCACATGGACAACTGAAAAAGGCCAGCCATTGTCACAGGCCGTGTTAGTGCCAAGTATATCCCCTCGCTCAGTTGCCTAACATGTGGCTCAAAGCGACTTGTGAAGCACTCCAGCGGGCCTTGGGATTCGGTTGTTGTCCCCTCCGATTCGCGCCCACCTCGCAACCTCTCCTCGGCCTCCCACACGGGACGCATGGGAAAACGTTTCCTCGGATTTCAGCAAACCTTCGCGTGGCTTATCCCATTTATTTTGGCTCCCGTTGAAGATGTCCCTATGCCGTCGGGTTTGCGGGATGAAGCCCGTTCCCTGTATCTTCTGCACGCCATCGTGGGCTCTTGTGAGGTTCGCTCCCGTTTCCAGGGACACTGATTTACACATTCCACGCTATGATTGGGCAGAATATCTTCAATTCGGGGGTTGTCCGATCAGGATATACAGTCTGCTTGGTGCATCATGTTCCATCACGCCATCTTGACACGGGCATCACTTAGATATGTCAAGTATTCCTTAAAAGAGTGAATATTATGTTCCTTCGCACGCCAATGAAACCATGATGCCTTCAAGTGCCCAGGATTTGCGTGCCCAGCATGATGCGCGAACAGTTTTCTCGGCGCATCTTGGCAAAAGGCCGATCCCGATTGCCAAGTTGGTCACAAGCGGTTGAACCAGAGACACGGGTACGAAACAGCGTGACTGACAGACGCGACAAGTGTAAGCGCGCGTGATTCTAGAGGTGGCATTCACGCTGTGTTATAGCCCATCATAAGTGATGCCTGACTCGGCCGGGCTGTGCTGGCGTGAAAGCGCCGGCGGAACCATTGCAACCGATGACCCAGCAGAATAAGTGAGCACACCTCGACCGGATTGGGGCCTGTGAGACGAAAGCACTGTTCACAGCCAGGGCGGGTAAACAATGCTAAGACGGAAGTCCAAACAAATTGTGAGTGATGTCCAGGTTTGCCAAACTCTACGAGACTGGCCACACGCTGGATGAATGAAAGTGACAAGCGAGGAAAACGAGGCGACGAGCTTCGACAATAAGCTCAAGCTTGTGGGGATTCCGCACCCTATGACGGCTAAGCTGAGGAATCAGAAGGGAGGGTAGTAACAGGCCACTTTCCCAGCCCTTTCGTCTGAAGACTGCATAATGGGAAAGGTTGTCTTCAAGAGTGGCGTCTCGAGTGTGAAGTATCCAGTCGCCTGAGGTCTCGCCATCTAGCGGGGGCTCTGTCAAATGCGACTCGACAGGGCGGCCTGAATGGGGTGTCCTACACGTTGCAACCAGGGGCAAACCTAAAGACCCTGTTGTAGGGCATTTCCCCTGCGTTAGCGTAGGGGATCTGGAAATTTAACCTTGTGTTGCTAAGATTCTTCAGCATCGCGAAGTAAAGAGTTCAAACTGCCAGAAATTGGTTCAATTAGTCGTATCCTATATCCATTTATCTCCACCTCTCTCTTCATGTTTGACAGCAACAGTGCTACCGCACGCCTGGAATTCTTCCAACTGATGAGAACAGCCCACATTCCGAACTAGTGAGTTGACAGACTTTCCGATATTTGAGATGGACAATGCGTTCAAATCAGCCGCAAGATAAGATCAACGACGGCTAAAAGGTTGTCAAAAAGTCCGCCGACAACAAAGCGAAGAGACAAGATGTTCCGGATGTAAGCCAATCGCTACCAGTCTCAGGTCCCCTTCGGATCCGCGACTGGAATCTGTGGTGCGGGGAGCGGGGAGCTCGGAGTTCGGGTATCTCAGGCACAAATCCCCGTGGGACAAGGATCTCATCGTTTGATCGGAACTAGTTGGTCTGCGTTGGTGCGTTCTATGGACGTGTGCCTGGCGAAGGTCCGGCCTGTCCCGTATGTCTCTCATTCGATGATGAAGTAAAGCAGACGGGTAGGTCCTGATTTCAATGCCGGTTGAGGAGACGTTTCTGTCAAAGTCAATTCCGACTGCGAGGTGCGCCGACCACAGTCTGGCAAGCCAAGCGACCCCTGAGAGTCCCGAGCCTGTGGTTGGAGAGCTGCTGAGTGATCAGTTGATGAGGACCGGACACCTTGGCATTCCATCGTTGCGATCAACGGCCGAATCGCTGTGCGGCTCAGTTGATTTCAGAAGAAAGAGAATCGGTTTTCATACGATTGCCCAATCATGGTGATCACTATGCGCTTCCTCGTGACGATATTCATGGTGGAGCTAGCCGGCGAGGATGGCAGCTTGAAGAGATCATAAGGCGACACGTGAGAATCGCATCGGTTGCGGGACGTCTTTCTTTGGCACAGCCGACAGACAGAAGTCTTGGCTTTAACATTGTGTTTCTAGGCAGAAAGTCTGGATACGGCAAAGAATGGCGCAAGGTTTGTTGAATGGTCGCCCAACACTCTAGTCGGGTGCTGAATGGCGTCAACAAATCGATGTTCGTGTTTACTTGTGGTGAAAGTGAAATACACAATGATGAGTCTTCTCTCTATGTAGTTTGCGACCGCGATAAAGTTGAGAGCACAGATGAACAAACATGGCAGTGTATTTACTGACGCCATTTAGCAATTGGTAGGATATTCGAAGCTGCTACTCATTTTTACTGAGCCTAGCATATCAAACCTTACTTAACAACCTCGCGTTGTATTACAGGACGCCTGAAATTTGCAGGTGACGGCGTTGCTCCTACTATTGATGCCGTTTGTCATACTCATGCCTTTTAAGTGGCCGATGTCCTGAGATTTGGTTTTCGTTCCAACCAACTCACTATCACGGAGCAATGCCTTGTCTCTCTCCGCTGCAACGTGTGAAAGACGTTTTGTATCATCAGCGCACTCTCGTGGTGTTACTTTTTAGTAAACCTTTCGTTTCCTATGCATACTACGGCCGTCAAGTCGCACTTCCAACTACTTCCAGTCGCTAGTGGTGCCCCCGAATGGCGATATTTCATTGCTCGCTTGGGCATCACGTTCCGAGGCGAAGTAAGCTTTCGCGATGATCAGAATACGGGTTAGAAGGTTCTTTAAGGACCAAAAGACTAGAAAAAAAGGGGGGACAGATTCCATCGGTTAATCATCTCACCGTATCGTGCTACCTTCTTGGCCGGCCTTTCAAGATTGCAGTTCAGAGCCCGATAATAAAGACACCAAGCCGAGGGGGAAAAGGGAGCCAATGTTACGTAGTCACTCCCATAGCAAAGCGTAATATTCTTTCATCATCATGATTCATGTAGCATTTCCAGTGTTGACTTCCCTCTTCAGGTCCATATCCAGCCGTGGAGTCAGCCAAAGTACATTCCGTTCGACCAAGGAGCTCCGTCCCAGAGCACCGATGGAAATTTACGTCCTCCACCGGAAAGCAGGGTGCTTCCAATCCAAATCCCGAACCTCCTGCTCCGTGTACCCAGCAAGCTCCTCCTCGATACTGAGATCGTCACGACGCTTATTATCCCACTTCATCCAGAACCACGCCGAGGTCGCCACGATCAGAATCATGCTCGCCGCGCCGAGGTTGAGACCGTTGCCGATGTGGAAGTCGGGCGCGTCCCAAGAGAGGTAGGACCACGTTGATACGAGACCGCCAACGTTGCCAAACATGACCTATATTTCTCAATGTTAGCTTTCGGCATCTTCATGATGACTGGTAAAGAGTGGCGAAGAGAGAAATGTTGTAAACTTACGTTGAGACCGATGGCACTGCTTCGCGCCGTATCACTGACGACATTGGCGCTGATGTGGGCGTTGGACATGGGGCCCATGACCATGGCCGAGCTGGCAATGAGGAACGTCGCCCCGTAGCGTACGCGAGCCACTTTGGACGCGAGGAACATGATGTATCCCGCCATGACCATCGGCGCGCTCATGGCGATGAGAACTTGTCTTCTATCAAGGTACCAACTCAAACCCGGGAACGCCACCGTGAAGAAGGCACCAACGACGTAGGGCGGCACGCTGTACAGCTGCTTCTGGACGGTTGAAAAGGTCGGGTAGATGTTGCTGACGATGGTGGGGAGGAAGAAGGCCAGGCCTTGCACGGTGATGTTGTTGAAGAAGAAGATGATGGCGATCTCGAGGGTGACGGGGTTGAGCATGCCGCGCTTGAGCTTCGTCTTGTCGATCTTGTCAATCACCTCCGTCGCGCCGACGCGCTCCGACTTCACGCGGGCGACGCAGAGGTCCTTCTCCTCTTGCGTCAACCACTTTGCCGTCTCGGGCCTGTCGGTGAGGGTCCAGAAGGAGATGATGGCCAAGACGACGGTAACGATACCCTCGATGGCGAAGATCATGCGCCAGCGGTGCAGGCTGCCAAAGGAGTCGAGGGTGAGGATCGCAGAGGCGAGCAGACCGCCGAAGGCGCCGGCGAGGGGCGCCATGACCATGTAGAGCGATAGGCGGAAGGTCAGCTCGGCGCGCTGGTACCAGCGGGAGAGGTAGTATGCGATGCCGGGGAGCATGCCGGCCTCGAAGATGCCTAGGAGGAAGCGGACGCCGCAGATGGCGGCGCGGTCCTTGACGAAGGCGGTGCAGATGGAGACGATGCCGAAGAGGAGGGTTGTGATGGGGAGGAACCAGCCCGGGCCCATTGCTTTGCAGGCGATTGTGGCGGGGATCTCGAAGAGGATGTAGGAGATGTAGAATACGGAGAGGATCATGTTGTAGTCGTAGCCTTTTAGTTCGAGGTCCTTGTCGAGGCCGGCGATTCTTGCGTTACCTATGAATGGGATGTGAGTAAATACAGAGACATTGTGGTTGTAAGGTGGGTTTTGATGATATCACTTACCAATGTTGGCGCGGTCGATGAAGCAGAAGAGATACAACAGCGCGACTGTGGGAATGGTGTGCAAGTCAAGCTTCCATCGCAACTTTCGTACAGCTACGGGGTCGAATTCGACGAGAGAGTGGCCATATCTGTCAAGTTATTGTCAGTCCCGTGAATGATGGACACTGAGAGGTGAACGTCAAGCTACTCACTTGTCGGTAGCAAGCTGGCCCTTTCCAGCTGCGTTGTGGATACTATCATGAACAGGAGCAGCACTAATGGCATGGTCCTCGGTCCCCTCGACATGAGTGCCCTTGTGGACCTCCTTCTCCGTGGAAGAAGACATGGCGCAGGTTGAGATGTTCGATAGTTCGGACAATGTCCCTTGAACTCGAGAGTAGACGAAGTAACGAAACCTTAGAGTTTCTCTTCGAAGCTTTCTGTGAGAATCTCAGAGTACGTTATGAGTCTCTGAGATAATGGCTTACAGTCGTCAAAGTCAGACTGGATACTCGAGGAATGAGTTGCCAATACAGACTGAGAAGAGGATCGTGGTCGTCTATTTAAATCCAGCGGTACCTCGTACATCGTTGGAAAAGAACACACCCTGGTAGAAAATGCCGTACCCATGTCCCTAGCTCAACCCCCAAGCATCCCAAGCATTTACCGGGCACCACTCTATTGGGGACCAGAGCTGCATCTTTGGCGTTGCCGCACCCTCCATGTTTAGGGCTCCATCAAAGTGGGAATGCCTGCGGGGTAGGGATACGCCATCATCGAGGTTGTATCGGACGTATCGTTTGCTGAGAAAGATTGTCACTTTCTCCTCCAATTGTGGACTGGGTTGTATCAAAGATGCCGGGACACGACCATTGCAGCGTTTGACGCGGGAGATCAGCGCTGCTATGATGGCATCAGCGTGATAGTCTTTGAAGCTCAACGAGAACACCACGAACAGAAAATCCACGAACATTCTGAAAACTCATCGTTTCTCGAGTAATGTTTGCCTGCTGAGTCCGAATCTCCAAATGACTCCGCCTGGAGGCGATTCCCCCAGGTTCTCCGCCCTGCCCGCCCCCGCAATCCTGGGGAAAACATCCACTTTGGTCCGTCGGAGGCTCCACGTGCCCAGGTTAAGACCCCAGCTTGAGTGGTTCAGAAGAGCCAATGAGGCCTGTTGAGTTGCAATCTCGAGGGGTGTTAACAGTGCCAAGAAAGCTAGAGCAATTTGTCTTCGGCAAATGGGATCGGCAAGTGAGGTTGAAAAGGTAGCGGGAACTGCCAGCGTACGCGCATGTAGAGTTGTAGATTCATCACAATGCTGCAACTTATGCGGAGCCTCTACTAGCACACCTCGAGAAAGATCTTGCTCTCCGAGAAACCGAGCCTTCCGCAACAGAGTCGCTCTGTGGAAAGAGGCTCGGAACGGGAGCCGTTTGCTCCCTCGACTCGAGCGAGTCAAGGGTTGGAGTTAGTGCTATGCCCAACTGCCCTCATTGGTGTTGGTTACGCGGAAACTTCGAAGCGAAAGGGCTGGCAATCCGTCAGGTCGGGATAGGCTACTATCCCACCGGCCAAACTTAGTTTTGGATATTTGCGTCTAATTCTCAAAGAGGCTCCTATTCAGCCCTTCGATGATCACAGGGTGTGGTCTCAACGCTCGGCAGATCAAACGTTCGAATTTGAAGAGGCCACCTCGAGAATCAGCATCTGGACGGAGATGGTGCTCCTAGGCTGAACGTTCGTCCAGTGTTGGTGATCATCAAAAGTCAATGTGACAATGTCCTTCCAATTCTGTTCGTCCCATGTTCGGTTGTATGGCAAAGGCGCAGGCCGGGAAACCATTTTACCGGCACAGCCATGGAAACTCTGACGTTCCTTTGGTTCAGCTTGACAGGAAGTTGCAGTAAATGCATGAGTGTCTGTAAGGGCGACGCCGTAGGATTGATGGATTGGGTGGCTGCAACGCAATCATCAAGCGCTAGAGCAGTATATGATAACCGCGGGTACTCATGTTGCCGTCGGTTGAATCGTGCTGGCAGATCGTCTCTGCAATCCACCCGCGGTAAAACATGTCGATATCCCGAGGTTACTCTGCAGTTGGACACTGCAGACGCTGCAGATTGGTGGACGAGGCGTGAAACAATTACCTCGGTGGAACTTGCAGGTTAGCCACCCACACCGTTCGGATACACAAAAACCCTCTGAGACATGACAGTGGCCATGTGGCATTGGGGGACCTGAACGAGCTTGGCGCAGTGGGCGGCTTCAGCGGCTTTGGTGGTGAAGGGCTGCATCTTCGGCCGAGAGAGGGAGGTCGTACTACTGAGCACTGCCGTGCTCCGTGAGGATGCTCCGTACACGTACACGCAATTGTGGTGCGTTGCATTGAGACTCAAGAGACATCGAATCTCAACTGCAGCACCTGTACTCCGTACAGCGGAACAAGGTGTCGCATGCAGCTGCCCGAAAGGGGCTGGCTCGGTGACAAATGCTGCTCCGCTGTGATGCGACCCTCAACAACAGCGCCGCTTGGCGATGGGCAAGGTCGACTCGATCCTTTGCCGCTTCTTGGTAATCATAAATACCACCGAGGAGACGATCCGGAACTTTATTGTCCCTTCGCAATGTGTTTTTGGGAGAAAAGAGGTGACCAAACATGGTTATATGTGACCGTGTGCCTCGAGCGCTGTCGATGATTTGTTCCCAGCAGGCGTCCGGTAATCATCTGCCATAGGCTACCGCAGAAAGTCGGATTTCGTTGCTCATCAAGGGTGGTATAGCGCAAGTAATTGCAGTACCGTCATTTGGGTGGTATTTCGGGAATATTGTTGCGATTCCCAAGCCACTTCGGCCAGTGTCGTTGCAAGATGCAGCAGTCAGCGGCGTCCAGAATATGAGACATCCAATGACCATCAACTGGCTGACGACGCGTCAAGAAAGCCAAGCTCCTGGAGAAGTTGAGTAGTTTATTGTCGATCGGAAATGACACAAAGATCATCACCAGCCGTTCGCAGCGACAACGCCCGCTGCCTCACCCGGCGCCCTTCCCAGAGTTCAACGGCCCAAACTCAAGATGGCGGTCAGTGGTGCCGCGGTGGCGGAACCTGGCACTGTTAAGGCTGACTGCGTAGTCGGTGTCGAAGGAAGACGATGCGATTTTGCTAGGTCGGCACCGTCGTGTCCGGACATGGCCGCCGTCTCAGACCCTGAGCTGGGACGTCCCAAGACTTGGAAGACTCCTGATAAACGCGAAGATCGTGGAACATCAGGGGGTGGAGTCTTGTCGCTGCCAGCTGGGAATGGCTTCAAGTGGACGGCGTTGTGGTATTCAGCTGCCAAACGGGAAAAAGAGCTGAAAGACTGTGGATAGCTAGGGGGAGCTTGGGTGCCATTGTGCCACTACCAGCTCTTGGGGATGTCTCGGAAGACCCTGTCGTTCTTGTTTGACGGTGTTTGCTGGCAGCCAGAAACTAGGGGTGGGAAGACGGATGAACGGCGACAGCGGAGGGCGGAGGGAGCTGGTGGGGGGTTCCGTCCAGCAACAAACAAGAGAGGTACGCGGAAGGTGAGGAGGCACAGTGGCCAATCAGAGATGAGTAATCATAGAGAATGCTTACCTAAGTCGGCAGCGGAAGCCAGAGACTCCGGACCACAGACGACGCCTCTGATTGGCCATTACGCATGAATAGAGCAGCTCTAGTGATCCTTCGCCTCGCTTAGCTCGAGCTTAGCGGGCTTCTCCCACTACGAGATTCCCTGAGAACACTGGCTGTGCGAACTTTAGGCAAGTTCACTGAGCCCGCCTGCACTCCCTGTCTCAACGATGGGACGGCGTGGACGGCACCTAAAATGTTCCCCAACGTCAAAATACCCAACCTTACTAGGTACCTTAGGTACCTTACCTTATGGCGCCGGAGACGGATCATCAGCACCCGTGGATCCCATCTCCCTGAGGTGGGCTTCTGGAGGACTCCCGTCCCAGCTGCCCCTCTCTGGCTTTCCCCCAACGCCCAGATGACGTGAGACGCCCACCAGACCATCCCACGCATCCAAGCACATCCCAGCGAACATGCATGTGGTTTTGCGTTTCCCACCAAGCACCGCGCACCAAGCACACCAAGCCATGCTTTTTCGAATATCCATTCTCAAATCGGAGCTAGCGAGTGGAAGGGTCTCGGCCCGGGGGGCTGAGGTCTTGCGCTGCCATGGCTTGGCTTACCCTTAATCAGGTTGGCTTTCTTCTTGACCACCATCCTTCCTTTGCGCGGCGCACCTCCGTCAGCACCAAGAAGCTTTTTGTTGCTTGGGTCGTCAGCTTTTACGTCTCCTTTCTTTTGGCACATGTTCCCCCGGCCGTCTGACTGAAGCAAGCTAGCTTTTCGACCAAACATCTACCATTGATCCTCACGATCCATAGTACTATCGTCGCATCGCGCCTCCGACCCGACGACAAATTCGAGATACCCCAGAGATACCCCCAAGAGAGTGACGACAAACAATCCGCACAGATGCTTCGTAAGAAAGAGGTCTACACGACCGTCACCCCCATCCCGGGCTTCATCCCCCGCCAGCTCGCCATCGATATCCTCCACTCCCACTCCGAGGTAATCACCCTCAACCCCCTCGTCCTCGACCACAAGCCTATCAAGGCGCCCCGCGATGCCGCCTCCGACGAGTACTACTCGACATGGTACGAAATCACCGAGCGCATCCAGTACATCCCCGGCATCGGCAAGATGGGTTCCGGCAAGATCAGCTTCAACGGCTGCTTCCACGATATGCCCTGGGGCCTGCAGACGCACACCTACGCGCCCATGAACATCGACATCCGGATCAAGTACAAAATCGACGGCAACCAGCCCGGCGTCGAACCGCCCCAGCCGCCCGAAATCGGTATGTCCGGGCTCGGCGTACCCGCAGACGGACTCTACCTGCGCGAGGATATCGAGATTCGCTGTAACATCACCATGGTCAACTTTGTCAAGGCGCAACTCAAGGCCGCGAGCAAGGAAATGGTGTCCAGAATCATCAAGAAGGCGGAGCTGCTCGATGCGGGCGTGCTGCAGGCCATGATCACGGACGGGAAGCTCAAGACCATCAACCCGGCCGACCGTACCAGCACAGGCATGCCCGGCGCGCATTCTCCGTTATTCAATCAGCGCCCCGACGGCAGTCCAAGACCGGAATCTTATTCGCCCACAACACCATACCAAGTCCCAAGACCAGTCTCGATGCAACAGTTCCGCCCCGGCTCGCAGGGCAGCTACGGCGCACATCAAAACCAGCCGTCGGAGCTCTACTCCCAGCAAAGCGCACCACCTCAAACCTCCTTCATCGCCGAACTCCCCGGTAACTTCTACCACCCCCAGCAATCCTCCAGCAACCTGCAACCCCCGCAACCGTCCCCGGGCCTACAAGGCGGTGACCGCGACTCCATGTCGCAACAATCACAGCTCTCCCCCGAACCAAACTCATGGCGCTGGTCCCAGGGCCAACCGAGTCCGTCGCAACAGAGCTCGCGGCCGACGAGCATGGCCTCATCCGAGGCGAGTAGCGGATACGCCAGCCCCGCGCTCGATCATAAGGGGTTCTCGTCAGAGTTACCCACGCACCCGGAGACGCAGGAGGAGCACCGCGGGGATGCGCATGCCAAGGCGGCGGAGGCGGCGCAGCAGCAGCAACAGCAGCATAGGGTCAAGGGGCCGCAGGCGTATCCGACGTATGGGCAGGCTTATGCTTATAATCCTGCTGACTATGCGCCGATGAGTAGATGAAGAGGGACCCCTTTCGCAGAATGAAACCACCGATTTTTATGTGTGTTATAATGCCAGGAGTTCAAGGGACTGACATGAGCGCGGATTCGGGCTTGGTTTGGCAAACACTTTCTTTCAATGATACCGCTTCGTTTGGGGGAATGAGATATTATTTGTTGTACCTATGGGAGACATCACCTGGTCAAACGTTGGCCAACCAGGAAAAACGGAGTTTATCTCTTTCAAATTATTTCATAATGCTAGTCTACGATTGACAGTATCATCTCACCAGTGTATACTTTTTTGTCTCGGAATTGAATTTGTCTTGTATTGTGGCTGGATGAGTTGTCTGGTAATCGTAAGCCTACTTCTGCCGATGCCTTGCACTGCGAAAGTGATGTAACAATCACCATCTCTCACCAAGTACGTGTAGGCCATGTTGTTTCCAACCATCTTGATCATCTTGATGAGATATACGCCATCATGGCTCCGAGCAGAGAACTTCTCGGATATCCAAATGAGTTGCGGTAGGTTATTTCATGCTTTCACCCCCCTCCCCCGACTGATTCCAGTATTGAGATGCCGGAATTTGAATATATCGGAAGTTTATTGCCAGACTATGGATATGGTGGACAGTTTCATCGAAAGGTGTTGGATTCGAAGAAGCCGGCAGAGTCATGATTAAATTCTACAAGGAATCTCGAATGACCTAAAAACCGATCTTTTGACAGTCAACAGATGGCATTAACAACGAGAATACACCCATATCCAAATCATTATTCAACAAAGTAAGGAGGTTGCTTCCTTCTTCGAGTCGCAATCAAGACAGCAATACTTGTTGCGTTGGTAAGATTGCTTGGGCGGTGGTTTAGTCCAGATGCTACCATGTCTTTGAATTACTTCGAAGCAGCTTGGGCAAGAAGCTAATATGACTCCTTTACTAGTAACAACCTAGACCAGAAAGGACTACTCGGGGGGATTTCTCGAAAGAGCTGTGACGACTACCCTTCCTTGTAGTTCCACCCTGCCATTGCCCATCTGGATTACACTCACAAGACGCACCTTCTCGGGTAATAGTCATTGATATATTGCGGAAATCATTCCTGGGGTTTGAAAGAGATTTTTTCTCTCTCAATCCAGGTCAGCCATGATGTCGGGACAAACCAGTCGGATCAACGCGTGCTTTGAAGCCAAGTCATCTTATTGATACCTGTTGAGAACCGTCCGTCATAGCTACGAGCACAAAAATAGGAACCGCGTATAATACATAACAAATCCTCGAAATTGCCCAGCACACCTCTCCCGTTCCAGACATCTTTTTTTTCGAAACAACGTCTCGGCTCTGTCGCATTCACCGCGATCTTGCTGTTGAGCTTATTGTGTCTAAAATCGGCCATCATAGTCACCACAACTTCATGCTTGAGCGTTAACCTTGCGAGGACGGCCGCGGGCACGCTTCTTGGGGGGCTCTTCGTCTGCCTCAGACTGCTCCTTGGCCGCAGGCGCAGGCTTGTCCTCAGCAACGGATGCTTCTTCAGACTTCTCAGGCTGCGACTCCTCAGCTGCGGCGTCATCGCGCTTCTGCTTACGTCCGGGTCTACCTCTGGGCTTAGGCTCGTTTGAAGCCTCTTTCAAGACCTCAATCTCGATATCTGACTCCGCAGCATTGATCTTGCGAGGGCGACCGCGTCCCTTCTTGACAGGCATAGCAACAGCCTTGATGCACTTCTCGCGCCCACCCTTGGACTTCCAATAGTTTTCGACGTGCTGGCGAGCATACACCTCGACTTGCGACTCGGGCTCCCATGATCGCTCAGGGGAGCCAATCCAGCAAACGTAGAGCTGGACTGCGCCAGAAGGCTTCTGCTTGTGCTTTTCGACCCGGAGAGCGTGCCAGAGATTCTTGTCGGCCATGGCACCTAGCCTGCCACCCTTGAGGCTGTTCCAGTACGCAAAGAGTGCTTCCTCGGCATCCTCGTGAATAGTCTGTTCAGTCTCCCACGTGGGATCGTCGTGCTTCCAGTTGATGTGCATTTGAAAGAGGGTCTTATCGTTAGGATCGCGGCGATGTCCAAGGATCTTATCAAACACAAACATGCCGTTCTTTGGGTCGTCCATCTCCACGTCCTCGTCGCCCGCGGCATTCGTAGCGGAGTTTTCGGTAGGAGCAGCCTCAACAGTATCGGCGTTATCAGTGGACGTGGCAACGTTGATCTCGGCATCCTCTGCTGCAGGAGAAGCCACTACAGTCAAGTCAGTCTTGATCCCTGTCAAAAAGGACATGTAGCGTACCTTGCACTGCCTCCTTGACGGGGCTCTTTGCACGAATCTCCTCAGCCTCTACTTCGGCTTCAAACTGGTTTCCGAGCTGGATAGTGGTATTGCCCTCAGTGCCATTCGCAGCCTCAATCTCTTGATCAGTCTCCTTATCGGCAGGAGCAGGGCTTTCCTCTACATTTGGCTCCCTACTGCGCTTGCGGCTCACAATGGTCTGTTCAAAAGTTGATGTGACAGTTGTAGTACCAGTGCGCTGTCCAGTTATATTGTTGACCACGTTGGAAAATGTCTTGCGAACAGAGGATACAACGCCAGCCCGGGGCGCACCTGGTTCCGGTGTAGACCCGGAGGCTTCCGCGTCAGGTGTAGCCTCCATGGCAGTAACTGGGGCAGTGGACGAGGTCCGCTCTGAGGTATCGTTCTCAGCGGGAGCAGCGGCAGTAACGGTATCGGCAGGCGTGCTACGGTCGACAGCATCCACGTCGTCGGCGGTATCGCTCAAGGCCTTGCGCGGCGAGGGGCTTACGGGAAAGCGCGGAGAGGGGTTTTGTGAAGGCGGCGAACGGGATCGCGAAGCATCCGAACGTGGAGTTCCAGTAGGCGCGAGGCTCTTGATGCGCTTGTTCGGGTGCGGCGACTGTGAGCCGGAGGGCTTGCCGGGTGATGAGAGAAAGGTGTTAAATGCGCCATTCTTCGTGGTCTGGGGTTTCTTGACGGACTGAGTGCCATTAGGCGGCGCAGGAGACTCGGCCAATCGAGCCATGATGGAGGGATTTGATCTAGACGATAGGTATCTGGTGATGGTCGAGGCGTTTGCGCGCTCGGATGGCGTGGATCGTTGGCTTGCGCCAGTCGAAATCGTTCAATATCGATGATGATTCCTGGATTGGAAAAACCAATTGATTCGCGAAAAAACGGCGCACGATGAACGGGGACAGGTTGCAGCCAATTGCGCGGTGTCAGAGGCAGAATGATTGACTCGGCGACGTTTTTTTGAGGTGAAATGAGAAGAAGACGAGGCGTGCGGTGCTGGGCAGCTTCGGTCGCGGGAGGAGCTTTGGCCTTTGGTTTCTGCTCTGTTGAGTGCAGGTGCGGTGCGGGTGCTCTCCACTGTCGTTCCTGCTCCCATTCGGGCGGTGCTGCTGACGTAAGAGGATCAAGCTATTAAGTTTGGCGCGGAAACTACGACCGGGAACTTCAAGGAAGGTGCCTTACGCGACGCGATGACGGTGGATCCACAGTGGGGGCTTCTGCCGTTGGCTTCCATAGGTTCCCTGTCAGTACGTACTCGCGTAAACCAGAAGAAGGTTAGCGCACGTGATCTCCCCACCCATCCTTCCTGCCGGGTCCAAAATTCGGGAAGGCGTGCCACGGTGGGTGAAGCGAGGCATCTGGGGAAGGAAGGTGTGAGAAAGCCGTCGGCTCAGATGGAAGGCAACATGACTTCTCGTCATAATCTTCTTTAGCTTCTAACTTCTTGATTGAATCTTTGCAAATATGCTCATCTCCTGCGAACTCCTAACCTCTTGTTTCAACCCCGAGGACGTCCAATATGCACGGTGATCTTTCACAGCGACAAACACGGCTTCCACTGCAACTAGGCAAGCAACGTCGTGCTAACAAAAGTAGCAGGCAGCAGTCTCGTCGGCTTTAAGAAAGTTGCCTTGGCCTCGATTTTCCCAAAGATCATGTCTACATTTCCCTAGGTTGACTCTTGCGTTCTCTGCATCAAACTGAGCCGCAAATTACCCAAAGAGCAAGGATCGCGGGGACACTCGGCCAAATCCATATGCTCGGCGCACCACCATCCTCGAACAGCCTCCAATGATACAGCTTCGGCATTGAAGCCAGCCTCCCTCCCGTCTCGAGGAAGAAGTTCAGGCTGCCGTGATAACCTTGGCCAACGCACATTTTCCCGTTTTGCTGGCTTATGGCGTCCGGTGACAAGGGGGTAGAAGGCTCAGACCCGCCAATCTGCAATTACGTGCCATAAGCCGCATGACTGCCGCAAAATTCCCAGTTCGCAAGCGTGGAATTGGCCCAGTTGCCCTCTGCAGAGCGGCGCAGTGGGTGACCCTTGTCGCTGAATCGTTGCAATCCTACAGGCTACTTCGACATGCCGAATGTCATCCTTCCTGCGGCAGCCTTTTCACCATTTGGATGCGTCGTACTCAACGGAATGGATGAGTGCAATGAGGCAGCCAGCATGGGTTGTGTTCGATTCAAACCTACATAAACGAGCCATTTTCCTTCCCATCTCCAGGCACCTTATACGAGATTTGTCGACAATACCCGCGAGTCCAGGGCGACACCATGGAAGCAGTAGGTGGAACCGCTGCCATCTTGCAGCTGATCGATGTGGTGCTTAAGACCACTGTCCAAGTATATAAGATTTACGGAGATTTCAGAGATGCCAAGGACACCCACAAACAATTAACGAGGGAAATGAGCGACCTCGGTCGTGTCCTCCAACAGCTACTGGATGTAGTCCTAGACAGTGATCCCGACGAACCGAGATCCGGACATGCTCAAGCTCTGCGGGAAATATTGGAAGGAAATGACAACATTGTATCGTGTTGCCAAAAGGATGTTGACAAGATCTCCAGCCTACTAGGGAAAGACTTAAAAATATCATGGCCAATTCGCAAAAGGAAGATTGAACAAATTCTCGCCAACATTGCATCGACTAGGGCACAACTAGTCCTCGCGGTTCAGACGCAGTCAATGTAAGATCTCATTATGCAATACACAACGGTCGCCAATCTGACCGAATTAGGGCTCTTGTATTGGATATCCGTCGCATGCTGGATAGACACGAATCCTACATGAGACAACACGTCAAGTCTGAGTCGAATAAGGCCATCCTTGCTTGGTTAAATCCGCCCGACGTGTGGGAGAGCCTGAAAAGTGCTCTCCAAAAACGACAGCCAGGTACCGGCAAATGGCTGATGAAGACGCCCGAATTCGCGTACTGGAAAGGGAATCCGGGTAGTCTTTGGTTGTCTGGCATGCCAGGAGCCGGGAAAACCATCATGAGCTCGACCATAGTGACGTCTTTGGTTAGCGAAGCCCAAACACCTACGCCTGCTGTTGTTTACTCGTACTTCGATTTCTCGAACGAGTCGCAACAAGAAGCTCAATCGTTTCTGCGAACATGCATCGCCCAACTTGCAGCAAAGAACCCTGCCGCTTATGATGTTCTTGTTGGTCTCCGCAATCGATGCTCGGAAGCCCAAGGTCAACAGCCCAGACTTGAAGAGCTTCTTGAAGCAACAATAGCCTCCCTGGGGTGCTTTCACGAAGTGTTCATTGTAGTCGATGCGCTGGATGAGTGTTCGGAACGTAGAAAGTTGCTGAACATAGTCAAAGAGCTTCAGTCCGTACGCAATCTTCATCTGGTACTCCTGAGTCGCCCAGAACGAGAAATCGAAAAGGCCCTGTCATCTTGCGCGCAAGAGTTACCATTGCGGGGCATTGAGGTTGATCAAGATATTGCATCCTACATCCATGACAGAATTCACAGTTCGGGGGAAATGCAAGAATGGACGAGGGAAGACAAGGCGAAAGTCGAGGCCCAGCTAACTGAAATGGCCGGTGGAATGTGAGTTTCCCTTTGCCTACTTACTATGAAGAGCTATAACGCAGCTAACCCGAGACAATGTGAAGGTTCCGTTGGGTACAGTGCCAGCTGGACTCTTTGGAGAAGTGCATTGATTCCAGTCAGGTTGACGAGACTCTGGCTTCTTTGCCGTCTGACCTGCCATCGACGTATGAGAGAATACTAGTCAATCTGGATATCAAGTCAGCGGTACGAGTTCGAGACGTCTTGGTAGCACTGGCCTTTGCTCGACGACCTCTGCAGGTTGGCGAAGTTATGGATATTATCAGCATATCCATCACCAACTTCCCTCGGGCGAACAAGCATGGAAACACGGTCTACTTGAACCAGCTGCTTTCTCTCTGCTCGAGCATGGTATCAATATCTAGTGGAGGGGGCGAGAAGAAGAAGCAAGAAATGCGGCTTGCGCATGCCTCGGTCAAGGACTATCTTGTCTCTGAACATTTACGCAACGGACCAGCATCTGCATTCTATACAACCCCTGGACAAGGGCACCTTCTCATGGCCGCCAAGTGCGTTGCGTGTCTGCTGGATCAAAACGACGTCAGCCACTTTGGGCCACATACTTTGGGAGAGGTTCCGTTCCTGCTCTACTCTGCTCTGAATTGGGTCCATCACGCTAGGGATGCGAATCTGGAGCCTGATCGAGGAAGCCTTGACGACTTGATTTTCGCCTTGTTCCATCGTGACGGCGACGCTTACATCAACTGGCACCGCGTGACAGGCCGGCATGGGCCTGCAACGCCAGTGGAGGGCTATGCGTGGGACATACACATCAGAGACGGCAGTAGGCTGATTGACGGCGGTCGACCATGCCCCAAGGAACGACTGTTAAACGGCCACCAGCTTGATCGTCCGCTCCACCACGCACTACAATGGAACCTGTGGCGCGTCGTCCAGCGTCTTCTTGATGCCGGTCATGATCCCAATGGCTATAGTAAAGGAAATCGCGCTCCACTTCACTACGGAGTACTTCAACGGGCTCTGGAGTCGATGGATCTTATCCTCAATCGGGGTGGGAATATTGACATCCGCGACTGGATTGGCGACACACCGGCCATGTTTTGCGCTTACAAGGCTCAAGATCCAGTGACGATGGAGTGGTTGATGGACCGCGGCGCAAGTCTCTTCCCCGTCAGCAGAAGGTCCGGCAGTCTCTTGCAATGCGCAGCTATGGAGGGTGATCCGGAAGTGTTGGAAGTGATCTTGCGGAAGAAGCCACCTAACGTATCCCCGGACATTGGTGTTGATCACAACTATAACGAAATCGCCGACCTTGCCACGCCACTTCAATGCGCAGCGTATGCAGGTAACTTGGCATGCATCGAGCTACTGCTGAAGTATGGTGCCGAAATCAACTTGGCCAAAGCCAAAGTTGGGACGCCCCTTCATGCTGCAGCGGCGTCCGGAAATCTGAAGGCCCTTCAGCTTTTATTAAGTAGGGGGGCGAATCCTAATATTTTCAATGGACAATATGGAAGTGTGATTTGGGCTGCTGGGTACAGTGGCAACCGTGAATGCCTTCGCTTTTGTCTACAACTGGGGCTGCCTATCGACGGACTGGATACCATGCGTCTCTCCCCTGGCAGGAATTGGCAGTGTATTGCTGGAAATGAAAGGGAGACACTCTTGTCTGACATTATCAAAACTGCAGGAGACCGCTACTGTCGGGACATCCTTGACGCCGCCAGGTTGGGCATGACTTCGCGCGTCAAGGCATACCTTGATAGTGCCACGGACCGCAAGGCTGAACTGGGAAAGAAGCATGACCTTCACATGCGAACACCTTTGCTTTGGGCGGCGGCAGAGGGGCATATTGAGACTGTGAAGTACTTGGCAACGGAGGGCGCAAGCCTTGATCAATGGGGGAGAGGTTTCGACACCCCGCTTGAAATTGGGTGCCTTGCCGGCCGCTTGGATATGGTAAAGTGTCTATTGGCTTCAGGGGCGAGAGCCGAGTTTCGACAGGCGGGAAAACATCGGACAGCAGTCGTATGTGCTGAGATCAGTGGCAATAAGGAGTTGATTGAGTTTCTGAAAACATTGGAGGAGGATCGGACTGCGACGTTCGAGTTTGAGGGGCAGACCTACGAGCATGATGGCAACAAGGGTTACAAGCGAAAGCAGTGATCACATGATCTCTATTTGATACTCTCGCTGCCGGGAGGAGCATGCAGAGCTCTTGGAAATTGACTCCGGGGATCGGGACCCCGTATCGGTCCGATGGAACCGAGTGTCTCCATTTCGCCGGTCGGTCAATTGCGGATGAAACACGGAGAGAGTGGGGCCCGGTACCGGTCACGGGGCTTCGCGACCAGGCGGCGGAAGGAGGGGCGGCCATCGTTTACCAAGTATCCGTCTCTAGTCCGTACCTTTATCCAGTGATGTGGAAGAAGTAGCCGTACCCCGTTTAATTCGCTTATGCTGGCGACCCCATGTCCATTTGTGACTTGCAGGATGTTCGCTGCCAGAGAGCCACGGTTTAATGGAATGGCTGGGGTAATTTCCCCGGGCCAGGTGTGCAGACCCATGAGAACTCAGAAGCGACAAAAGCATGTCATGAAGCATCCAAGATTGGCTCTGAAAGAGTAAAGGGGCAGGCGGATACTTTCAAAACAGACGACGACATGTTCTTCATCCTAGGTGATTCGTCCATTGCAGAGTGCAGCCATCTTAAAAAGGAACAGGGCAGTATCGTTCACTCGGCGTGGCACCCCGGAACCCAGGTCCCAGCGATTCGCGAAACTGGGAAGTGAGGATATACATCCCACCCATTCCGCCTGATTGGAGCTTTCGGGACCCGAGAGTGTATGAGTACCGCATATATCAGTGATGTGGGCAGACGAGGTCGACAATCGTGGGAGGTTGGGCGACGTTTTGGGCGCAGCCAGGTGAGAGTGCGAGTATCCGCAAAGTTGAAGGTTGAGTGGAACCCCCCCAGCCACTGGAATTGTCGACACCCGACGAGGGACCCTGAAGGCGCGAGAAGATGGGCGCTGCGCTGCCCCGCTGAGCTGGGCGACACCACAGCAGCGCTGCACGTAATTAAATGTGGTGCGATTTAAGTGGACGTTGGGAATTTGTTAGTGCATTCGAAGTACGTAGTATCTGTACTCTCTCTGTCTGGTTTCCCAGCCACTTTGAATCTTTACGAAAGTTAAGTTGTCAAACCCTGAAATGTCCGAGAGCCCAAATTCTTTCTCTCGCTCGGGTACATTGTCTGTTCCTCTTTTTTTTGCTTTTGAGTTCGGATAGTATCATCTCTTCCCTTCTCCCGTTAGCTTCCGCGCCTGGCGAGATCTTGCAACCGCGGCCTTTTTCTTCTGTGTGTTGGCATCGTCTGAGTTGAGACACAGACACCAGACACAGACATACAGAGAGAGAAAGAGAGACAAGACAGCCCCTCAATCCAACGGTTCTCAACGGTCATTGCCCACCTACATTTCCTACCTTAGTTCATCTTGAACCGTCTTTTTCAGGATCAATCTCACTTCACGTCAAACCTGTCAAAACACTAAAAACCAAACGTCAACTCTATCCGCACCTGACCAACCTCACCACCACCACCACCAAACTCTACAACCATTCCGCCCCAACATAACCACCCCGCCGCCGCCGCCGCAAGATACGTCGACCCCGTCTCGTTTGCCATCATGGCCATGGGACTCCAACTGCAGCAACACACCCAGGGCTCGCCGCCCATCCACTTCCCCGGCGACTTTGTCGAGTACGGCCAGCAGTACGACAACAACAGCGGCCACCACAGCGACCCGTCCAGCTCGCAACAGCAGCGTCAATCCCGCGGCGAGGGCGGCAGAAACGGCCGGTATCGAAGACCGCGTTCCCCTTCCCTCGACGACGATTCCCGCTTCACTACCGGGCCCAGCGGCGGTGAGGATCCGCGGGCTAGCTCAGACGCTGCGTTGCATGATGCCGTGCTCGCGCAGGCGCCCCATCAACAGGTGAGTTTTCAGATGTAAAGTTTCAATCAGGGGATCTTCTGGGGAAGAGGGATCGATCGGAGAGTAGTAGAGAAAAAAAAAAAAGCAATGGCTCGGCGAAACACGCACCAGCCACGCTCAATTTCAATACACCTCAACCACCCACCCCTCATATCTCTCTCTCACCCCCAGCACTCAAGAACTCACTTCACCCAACTCATCTCACCTCACCTCACCTCACTTCATCTCACTCACTCACTCACTCCCCAAATTCACAAACTCCAACTCATCTCACTAAAGGGCGGCTTTGAGACCGCCCTCCCCCAATACCCTACATACAATATCACAACACACAACGCACACATACGCACATACACAACCCGCATCATCACCAAAAAAAAAAAACCATCTGACCGCAATGCAGCAGCGCGTAATCCCAACAAACGGCCGCAACGGAGGTCAACCCCGCGCCGCAGGCCCTCGCGCACCCCCCGCCGCCGCAAACGCCTCCCAGAATCGCCGCTCCCAGCCACCGCCAGTCAACTCCCAGCTGCCGCCCTACATGGGCGAGAACCCCGACGAATGGAGCCCGTCCAAGGACGCCGCAGCAGGAGCAGGAGGCTACTCCCGCCGCCGCACAGAGCGCCACGCCCGCCGGCAATCCTCCACCGGCAGCCGCGCCCCGGGAGCCCCGGACCCGCCCCAGATGAGCGGCGGCGCGTCCCGCGCGGCCCGCCCGAAAGCCAGCACTCTCCTAGGGGATAGACTCCCGTCCCAGCAACTACAGCAGCAACAGCGGGAGCAGCACATCCCCAACCCGGCAGGCGGTCTCCGCCCCCCCTCCCCGCCGGCCGTCAATGAGAGCACCCTCAGCGATATAAGCCGCGTCAACAGCCCCAGCATCTCCAAGTCCGTCCTCGAGCCCCTCCAGCGCAAGATGCTCGAGTACCACCGCCTCATGGACGAAGCTCAGGGCCAGATGGCGCAGTACGATGAGGAACTCCGCCTCCTGCAGGAGCGCCGGCGCCTGGCTGAGCAGCGGTTCGTCGATGCCAAGGGCAAGCATGATGAGTACGAGAGGCAGCACCTCGATGTTGAACGGGCGCTGCGCGGTGATTATGCGCCGCCTCAGCAAGTGCAGCAACAGCAGATGATGCAGCAGCAACAGAGTCAGCAGCAGATGTATCAGAATAGTCCGCCTAGAACGGTGCCGAGACCGGCATCGAGTATCATGAGCTATGATGATCGGCCGATGAGCGGGCATAGCTCGGGCCCAAAAAAGGGGAAGCTGAGGTTCAGTTTGTTTGGGAGGTAGATGTGTTTGGGAGACTGGGGACCTTAGATTGTGTCTTGTTTGGGTGGATAGAGCGGCTATAGAGAAAGGCTTTGCTCGTACTTCTTTTGTGTTAATATTCTTATGGATTGGGAGGGGGTTTGGGATGGAGGACAAAGGGGCTGTCATGTTTGGATGATGGCATTGATGTAATGACAGGAGCAACGTACAATATGGTATATCAAAGATTGGTTTAATGGCAAAGATCCTTCATTGTTTATTGTGTGGTTTTGTTTCTACGAACATCTCTGCATTGCTTTACTAACACTGCACACCCAACTTTGGCCCTTATATTGGTTACTTACAGGTGAGGATCTAGAAGGTTGGCTTGTCAGTTGACAGGTTGCTTAATTGAGTTATGATCAGTGGAGGACTGGCTGTCAACATTTCTGCAAACCTATTGAAGTTTGGCGCAATTGTTGTCTGAATATGCCAGGTACTCAGTCGTTCCAGACTCCCAGTTTGGCAGACCTCACAAGGCATCTTGTAACTACGAGTGTAGTGTGTTATTCACAAACACCTTAGTCTGCTGTAACGGTGATTTTTCTTCCTGGGCAACTGTCGAGACCACTCTTTTGATGCGAGCAGCCAAGTATTTATTGAGCTACAGCATCCCTCACAAGTGCGCATAGATTCAAGCTCTCATACTCCCGATGTTCAAGGCCATAAACCTTTAATCTTTTGAGCATCTCTGTCTTTGGCTCTCAAGTGCACATTGGATACCCAAACGGTAGCATCTACAGACTACCCCTGAGATCGCCTCTCATCCACGCCTGCTTCTATCCCTCAGTATTCTCTACCAACACGGATAAAGACGTGCAAATAAGAAATTCTCATGCACACATCATTGGCACATTAACTTGGACGTCTCCTTCCTTCAATCTCATAGGTGGAAAGTTTCTCCGAGCCAGAGAGATTCGGATGAATATTCAGGTCAATATGTCTGCTCCCGCACCTCCAACTCGAATATCCAATCAGATGCCCCGCTTTCCGTTTGCAAATGCTTCCTTCCTTTTCTCACTCACCGCACTCCGACATATTTTCTGACCGCTACATCTTTTTTTCTCTGTTCCTTTTCCACTTGAGTCGCGGAAGAAATACCATGAACCGCGTCGCGTCGCTCTCACACTCGCTACTCAAACTCAGCGCGACATGGACTTCTTGCTACTCGATCCCATGGGTCAAATGGCAGCAATCATGGATCCACCCAAGGAACCGGACAAAAATCGCATCCACTCAGTCCTCCCGACAAAGACGTTCCCAGCCAGCCTTCTGAGGCAGACTCACCGCGAGCTAGTCCGACTGTACGAAGCTCATGGCGAGACCGTCGTCACCTACTGGAAGGGACTTGACCGAACCGGACGGGAGTTTGTGTTGAGGAACAGTTCTGTATGCCCCGTTCTGAGAACCTTCGAGTCCCCTGGCCCCGGGTTTTCTCACTTTCTCGGACCCGAGTGGAATCACGAAGACATCAGCGATCCTGACAATAACTCATTTCTCGACCTCCTCAGACATCGCGCCACGACATCTCTCACCGACCAGTTCATCAAGGGCGCAAATGGCGTTCAGGGCGACTGCGTCTTCACCTACTCAAGGTTCCCCGAGCAACTCATCCCATGCCTGGAGCACTTCAACGGCGACGTCATGGTATTTGAGGACTGTGAAGAGTACCCTCGCACTGCCGACATCGTTGCCTACTTCGAAACCATAGCCGGCGTGAGAACAGATCGCCATCTGTGGGTACCCGGACCCGTTGGTGAGCTGATCGTAGCGAGACAGATGTTCTGGGCAGAGATTCTTCATCGGGCCCTCGTCACCATCCTCACAGTTCTGGCCACCGATCGCAAGCACCCAAAGTGTACATGCCACGAACACGAGAAGGGAGAGGTCCATGGTAACGAGATTCTTCCCAAGCTCACGCTCACCAGTGACTCCGGCCTCCGGCCCTTCATCAACTTCATCAAGGCTGAGGAAGACGAGACGATCATCTGGTCGCAAAAGCTCCTGGCAAAGCCTGATATTCTCCTGATGGAGGCTACGAACTAGTGGCTCAGCCTCCCAGAGAGAGTCCCAGACGCCAGCGGACACATACTGAGCGTGGAGAAACTCGACAGGCACGTCGGGGCTTGCATTTTCGATCCCTACTACGCCGCCGAGAAGGATGCCAACACTTCTTACTACATTCGCGTCCTGCTGTGTTCGTTGCACACCATGGACAACTCGCGAAAGACGGCCAAACGACGCGAGTTCTTGCTGCAGGAGCTATCCAACGTCCTTCATCTCAAGTTCCTGAAGTTGCTGGAGTACGTCAAACGATGGCTCCACTGCGGAAAGGCAGAAAAGTACTTCAAGCGCCTTCCAAACACCTACGACCATTTGGGCAGCGAAGTTGTTGTCCTCAAAGATCGAGCCATTGACAACAAGAATCGCAAGATATATTACGGTATGCAGCTTTGCAAGCCTGGATTGACCCACAGACACGCCAGCTTCTGGCTCACGAAGCTGGCTCCGTACTACAAGAACAAAGTCTCAGGCGTGGCAACCATGGTTCCCGAGGGCGTCGAGTTCTCAGAGTTCCACACGAGCATCAACTTCTCGAACCTCAATCTGCTCGTGAGCTTCATCTCCGACCTGGACAAACATCTGTGCCTCCCGCCCGTAAGCGATACGAAAGGGCAGCTGTACATCTCGCGCGTAGATCACCTGGAAGCCGAGCTCGCCACCGTCAAGAGGAACCTGGACCTCCGCCGGATCGTACCCGACATTGACCGGCTAGCGGAGCCTCTTGTCGCTTCCGCGGCGAAGGAGAAGGTGGCCGATGCGATTGAGGAGAAGCTGGGTACCTGTCTTTCACAACGCTACTGGAACCTGGTGCAGAGCTGTGTCGACAACTTTCCCGATCTCGGACACTACGAGAGCAGCAGAGTCAACTTTGACGTCTGCTTCCCGAACTCTTCGCGTGAATATGATTCGGAGAAGTCGACTGAGCCTGCCAAAAAGAAGAAGAAAAAGCCGAAGAAGAAGAAGGCAAAGAAAGCTACAGAGCAGTCCGACGTTCTGTCGGAGCTTGAGGAGGAACCAGATGCCTGGGTCAACGATCTGAGTTCCCCGGCGCTGTCAAAGGCTGATGGGGACTCTTCGTGGAATGAGCTCGCGACTTCCGTGACCGGATCACTCTCCTTAGAAGAGCCTGAGATCGATCTTCCCATAGATGGCGTCTCCCTCAAAGCTTCCCAGGACTCGGGCAACTCTGAGTCTGAACTCGCTGACACTGAGCCGCAGGCACCCGATTCCTGGGTCAACTTCCCTGAGGCTTCAGCCAGCGCTTCTGATGCTGCGACTACGCCCACCGAAGCTAGCTTCGGCGACCCTCTTCGCGAAGATGATCACGAGGATTTGAACGAGAATGATGATGACGATGAGAAGCAGGATGACAATCAGAATTCCGAAGAGGACAAACAGGAGATTGAGGAGGGTCCCCGCAATCAAGACGCCAGCCTCTTGGCCAAACCTATTACCGAAGATGCTCCTCCCCAAGAAGTCATCTACGTCAGCGCCCGCACAGCAACCGTCATGGCAACAATGTTCGACAAGTCCCTCCACCAGGGATCTCTCACCTGGCCCGAATTCATAGCCGCCATGGCCGAGGTCGGCTTCACCGCCGACAAGAAAAAGGGCTCCGCAATCGCCTTCGTACCCTTGCCGCGGGAAGACGGCAGCTCGAGATGGAAACAGTCGATTCAGTTCCACATCACACACGGCAGCGCGTCGTCGAGGGTCGAGGGGTATCGGTCGCGCAAGATGGCTCATAGGTTGACGAAGGCTTTTGGATGGAATGCGAAGACGTTCCAGATTGCTTGATCTCTGGGTGGCATTGGCGGGTTTTGTGCAGCCGGGAGTCGAATCTTGCAGTTGCTGACATCATTGGCTTTTGCTGTATTTGGGGACGATTTCTGAGGATTGCGAGGACGTGGCGTACGTGGGGCATAGAGACGCGGTGGATTTGCTTCTGTTCTTGGATGCTGGCGAGGACACGATATCGAGACTTTGGCATCGTTTGCAGATGGTCCTGATTTTGTTTCTCCGGTATCCTTGGTTCGTTTGATAGTTGCTGGGCACCGATTGCCCTTGATTTGCTTTGGACTTTGTTTCTTACACTCGCTTTCTGAATTGACACTTCTCTTCTCTTAGACTATCGTCCCATTTTCTATTGCTTTGAACGTTTCTTCCAATTTTACCTCCGTTCTAAACTCTTGTATCAAAGGTACCTTATCCTATACTATAACGAGGCGACCAGAGTCTTCGCAAAGAGCATCATCAATCCCCGAAACTGAACTATACCACTGGTAAAACACTCTTCCCCCGGGACGGCTGTCCGGACTCTGTATACGGTGCGGCGTGTACGAGACGCTGTGCTGGACCAGTGTTTTTGTTAGGACTTAGCCACCTGTCGAGTAACTGAGAAGCTGCAACTCGAAGTCACCTATGTCAAGAACCGGTTATAAGAAGTACATTGGGTGTTCTCTCGGGACCATATTTTTTCCTCGAGAATACCCATGATAAGTACTGCAGCTGCACTCAATTCTACCTCGAGGCTTGTAGACGTGGTGTAGGGGGTTGAACACGACCAACGGAGGCAGGAGCCAATGCATGCCTGAGAAAGAGTTCTGGTCATATTCGACCTTGTGTACACCATGATCCCAACTCAGCAGGTCTTGTCACCTTGCTGCAATCTTACAAGTCGTATGATGACTTCATCGGTCACGCGCCAGGCGCAGATGACCACATCGACGGCGAACCCAACGCCCCCAAGACTAAGATCACCACAAGCTACTCACAAATAGTCATTGAGCAGTTGTCTGGCATGCCGACTGATAGTGTTCAACCCAGTTAATGGGGATAAGAGAGTCGCACAGTCAACTATCTTATATCAAAAGCCGCACTAGGCCTCCGCCAGGCTATTGTCTTTTCCATCTTTTTTCTTAATACTAAAAGCCGGGCCCACGGTGATACACCAAGAGACGCGGTCGCTCGGCAACTTGCCTCCTTACTCTTCCTTGGTTGGGTCAAAACCCCACGGTTCAAGGTTGTTGGGTCCTTTCAGCAAACAAGCCACTCATCAACTCTAGGGGAGTCTGCTGTCTGTTGAGACCTACTTTCCAGCTTACGATTGCAAATAAGTCAATCATTCCACAATAACTGGAGGAAATACAACGTTTCAAACGCAACTAATCGCTCCGACGACCAGGATAACAAGGCTTTTCTCAAAACAATTGCAAGAAGCTGGCGAATTTGCCAGAAACGACGGGCTCGTTCTCAGTAGATTGGTCAGTATGTCTGAGCTGTGACATCCCCAACAAATACCGGCCGTGAAGTGGAAGAGGGCTGATCAGGTTGAGGAGGACAATAGCCTATTGGATATTGACGTTTCGGTGGTTCTTACTATAAAGATGTGCTCTTTCTCCGCTGTGTTTCACAGTCGTCGAAATATTGGACCGTCCCACGAATATTTACAGTACAGGGCTTTCGGTTTTTCAAACCTACACAGAGTGATAAGCTGTCTTGGAGGGAAAGAGAGGCAGACCCACGTCTCAGTGGTCTGAAGAACGAACGAGGGTCGCGAATGCCTCGGGCACCCATGAAGAATACGCCAAATTATGGACAAAGAGCGAGATGCCATGGGCCCGGAATCCGGCCACCATTAAACACCGTACGTTAGAAGAAGGGACCGGTGAATTCATGGCAAACTTCAGGGCCGTTTCTTTCGGGGATCTATGATATGTACGCCTCCCTGATCGAATCATATGCACCGACTTCAACGAGCAACACAATGAGGCCTTACGAAAGAGCCGCCAGAGAATCTCGTTTTATACCACTCCGGTAAGCATCCGGAAGTCGAGGAACCTGACGAAGGATTGTCAATCAAGCTAGTCAATGAGAGCCCCGATTGCTGAACACTAAGTGACTACCTCATGCCCGGTTTGTGTCGACTGTCCATCAAGTATTTGACCGTTATACCAGATCCTATTCCCAGACCTCGTCAACATCTGTGCATCGATACATTTTACCAAACACACCCCTAGCAGCCTCGAACTCCTAGTTCTTCTGCTCTCCCTCCAAGTAAGCCGGCGAACACAATCATCCTTTCACATTTCGAACGAGCACTTTGACCATGAAGCCAAGGCCGGACCAAACTTGATCTGCGACCTTTTTTTGAGTACGACACCTGATAATTTTGTCAACTTCCGGGTCATTGGAGGCCTGCAGACCTGTGTTCGGTGCATCAGGCACAACGACCCTATTGATAGTACTTATTCCTATCAGCTTACGTATCACTTCACCAACATGAGAGGTCTGGTAACAGTTTTAACCAAGCCAATACCGACTAGTTGTCCCAGGCATGTATGTCTCTCCATCTTGCCTAGCTCATGACTGACTTGATGTCTCTAGGTTTCAAATCGTTTTCACAACCGTACCTTTTGGTTAGGGGAGTGCGGGCTTGCAGTGACGAACGTGTCAGTGGAATTGGTCAGAGCGGTCAATCGTATCCTGTGCGTCAATGTTCCACCATATGGGCAAATGGAATGGCAGCTTGAGAGAAAGTGCATGTATGGTTGGTTTCTAGAATACAACATCTAACACAAGAACTGACGACGTCTATCCGTTGACATCAATTACAATCACATCTTTCGTGACTTGAAACTTGAGTCTCTCCGGGGGGGCTTCGGTTCGGGCGAGGCGGTTCGGATCCAACGGATCACTTACAATGAAGCCGGTTGTAGCAGCAATCTTGAGCTGCTCAGACAAGCCGGAATCCACCATACAAAACGCGGCAATGCGTATTCAATTAATCGACCGTCATGTTTCCCCCAGAACTCACCATCTCACCATCTCACATAGAGTGTGCCTACGAGTTTGCATTCTGAACGTCATCATTATAGAACTTGGTTGAACTCCGTTGTTTAATACCTCACAGTTCCCCATGGAGCCCCGCAAGAAAGCCAGTTTGCCGATCGCGGGGTGGATGTCACGACGATCATTGTTCATGCCGAAATTCTTACCGAGCCGAATCTCTCTCAGGGTGACATTAAATTCTTCCGTCAATTAGCCAACCATCCTCAACTCCACATTCGGCATTCACTAGCCTCCCCCGCTTCTGCGGAATACGAGGAAAAGTGGGTGAAGCCTCGCATACATGTTCGCAGCAACATCGGACTTACAGATACCTACTTACATAAATGTATAAGGTCCAGTAGCTCTAGATCAGAGGGTTTGATATTCCACTCTTTCATCCTTCTGCGCGATCGTCAAGTCGCCCCTCCTTTCATGTATCAAGATGCAGTCCTGGACCCCTTTCACTTTGATCGCTTCTTTGGCGTTGGGTAGCCTCTTTGTGCCCAGCATTCACGCCTTACCCGGCCCGCGCGTAGAAACAAAACATGGCATAATCACTGGCTTCAAAGATGCAACAGCACCAGAGGTCGCGCAGTTCTACGGCATTCCTTACGCTGAAGCGCCCATCAGAGAGCGAAGATGGCTACCCGCCTTGCCCAAAGAGTCTTTCGGAACCTTGGACGCGTCGGTAAGGCGACCATCTTGTCCACAAACAGATCCGCCCGGCACCGGAGGCGCGTGGGCTGCTGAGTTCTTAATTCGACCCAACAGCACCAGTGAGGATTGTTTGACGCTCAATATCTGGACCCCGGCCAATTCGTCCAAGGCCCTCCCGGTTGTTGTCTGGATTCACGGCGGTGGATTCGGTGCGGTATCGTACTTTCCTTTCATATTCACCTCGTCCGCAGTTTGTAAGTGCGTAGGTTGTACCAACAAAGACGTAACAGGGAAGTAATGATATTGCCTATCAAACTCCCACTCGATGGGTCCAAAGAAGTCAGAAGCACATTGTTGTCGCCATCAAGTAGGACCTCTCTTCCATCCTGGTACACAGTTTAACTGATGTGAGAAAAGCTACCGCGTTGGACTTTGGGGTTTCCCAAACGCTGCAGGCCTTGAACTCACGCAACAGAATCTAGGTCTTCTGGACCAGCGGTTAGCTACTGAATGGGTGCGGGACAACATCGCACAGTTTGGCGGTGATCCCGAGCGCATTGTTCTCTGGGGTCAGAGTGCTGGAGCCGCATCGGTCTCGTATTATCAGTACGCCTACTCCGACGACCCCATTGCCATTAGCTTCGTCAAAGACTCAGGGTCACCATTTATCCCGATCGGAAGTACCGATGCAGTACACGGCAACTTCTCTTCCCTTGCAGCCGCATTCGGATGTCAAGAGGAAGAGCTTAACTGCTTGAGGGAGGTTCCTTTCCGGAAAATACAAAAGTATCTCGATCAAGCCGGTAATTTGACATTCAACGTTATTGTAGACGAGAAGACCAAGTTTTCTGACTACGAAAATCGGACTCTGGATGGGAAAGTTGCCAAAGGCGTAAGTGTCAACCCCATCCAGGCACGTAGCAGCCATATTGACTTTGTCATCGGGAAGCCCTCGATCGTTGGCTCGACCAGAGATGAATGGAACTTCGCCGGCAGCTCTACCATTCCCCCAACAAATGGTTCCGACGTGGTCCCCGACAACCTATTCGGCTGCCCAGCACAATACGAGACTAGCCTGCGAAACATAGCTGGTCTCAAGACCTACCGCTACATGTATTCCTCCAACTTCACCAACATCATGCCCGGAGGCCAGGGTGCCTTTCATTCCGCAGAACTTCCGCTTATCTTTGGAACACATGACATTGCTCGTCAGAACTCCACAGAGTTCGAGTATGAAGTCAGCGAGGAGATGCAGGACTTGTGGTTGTCATTCATCATCGACCCTGAAGATGGACCGGTTACTGAAGGCTGGGAAGCGACGCCGCTCGGAGGCCTTGAGACACTGCAAACAGGTATTGATATTGGGTATAATGGCTCTGTTGTACAGCCGTTCTCTTGGAGTTCCTGGCAGACCGCGTGCGTCCGCGGTGTTGTTGCCTGAGGTACTCAAGTGAAGGCTGGATCGATTGAGATTGCCGTAAGATATCTCAATGGTAGCGAATACATGTTTTTCATCCAGTCTTTTGACGGGAGAAGTAGGGATAAGTCACCCATGACATCAATGGGATGATACTGACTATTGCCAAAGTCAACAAGAATTGCCTCTCGAGCTTAGAAATGTTGCAGGCAGGGGCACAATGAGGTATTGTCTTTATTTATCAACTAAACGGATCTGCAAGCCGTTCGGACTTCCGTTTGATTGATGGCCAGCATGAACCTGACAGGGGTCACATCTATGACCGTGCACCTCAAACGGCTTTGATCGACAGGAAACATGAGACACGTCAGCAAGGCGCAGACAAACCTCAATCTTCACAGGTCATTTGTGAAAGCAAAGCCAAGCGCGTCTTCCCTAGAGCCAAAGGAGTGATGACACCGAAAGCTACATTTCTCATTGAGGCCAATTAAGCTGCGGCGCCCGGAGTGTAACTAGACTTAACCGAACCTGCAGGCGGGGACAAATTCCGATTACATGCAGACGGGGAGAATGTCCGATCCAGTCGGTCAACTCAAAACATGGGGTGCTGACAGACTATCGGCTCTCCGCCCCGAAAGAGCTGTGGTAACGTTGAGCAAACCTTGCCGCGACATATCAGGCCTGTCATTTCTCGGTATCGGGTGCCGCGTCAAGAGTGCATTCCCGGTACACTATTATAGACTCAGCCTAACGCATATTCGGCCCTTCGCTCCTACTGTCAAGGTTTGACTAAAACGTAGTAACAGTGTCTGATGTTCGGACTGTTGCGAAGCGCCCAATGAAATTGCCTACGCGCCGAGCGCCACCCGGGTCTTGCGCACCGCTCGGCTAGATGAACGCCAAGTAAAGAGCTTAACCTCTTTTTCCGATTGAAATTATAATATAAAGTTGACTTTTATATATAATGTACCTATATAGTAAGCGGCGCATTATAGCGAGCGGCGCACTTTTTATAACCTCTTAACCTTTTTTATAAATTAACGTAGCTATAATATATAAAATTAATTAAAACTATATATTACCCTCTTTTTTATTATTATCCTAAACTACTTTATAAGTTTATACATTATATCTAGG